>NC_071335.1:20770000-23657500 GCF_027744825.2 Synchiropus splendidus
CCGTGTGCCTCCGACGGGCCTCCGCTAAATCACGTAGCCTGGTTCCGCTGGCTTTGGTTAATGCCAAACTGGTATTTTAAAAAGGTCTCCGCTGAATATATGCAATAACTTTGATATATCCAGGACTCCATTTAGAATGTTTATCTCTTACTTGAACTTTGAAGTCACACTTGTGGTGTACAACTTTCTAAGGTGGGGTCTATTGGGAGTTCTCTCATGAAA
This sequence comes from Synchiropus splendidus, assembly GCF_027744825.2. Taxonomy (NCBI): domain Eukaryota; kingdom Metazoa; phylum Chordata; class Actinopteri; order Syngnathiformes; family Callionymidae; genus Synchiropus; species Synchiropus splendidus. The sequence continues at coordinate 20,770,223 of NC_071335.1, forward strand.
TACAGAGCAGATTTAAACGTGCGCTGTGGTCATTTAAAGATGTCATGTGATGACCATTCGAGGCATTTCAGGTTTGACTCAGCCGGTTACTTTAGAACAATCAAGATTCTCCTGTCAAAAACAATTAAAAAATAAAAAAAAAACATATTAAGTATGTTTATTAAAGTATAAGTACGCACTTCAGGGCCATAAAACATAGCAATTATTAAAATGGCATATAAATAACATTTTCAATAATTATTTCACACATAATTTGAATAATTAATAAATACATACGTATGTCTGGGAATATCTGACACTTTCAAACTTGAGGAAAATCCAAATATTTTTGGCAAATAAAAAAATGAAAAATAATAAAATAAATAGTTAACCAAATAATAACATATATAATATATATACAACATATTTCTTACATTTATTTATATATACATTTATTTATTTATATTTATTTGATGATAAGATTTTAAGTATAAATTTTAATAAAAAAGTATCGAAAAAAAAAAAAAAACTTGAAAAACACGATAGTAATATTGAATCCTTTGAAATGTCACTGACAGAGCTGGATGCAGTGCATCTGTATTAATAATAATCTAAGTGGGATTTTCCATCATTGACTCTCACATGACTCCTTCATGGGCCTGTTGTCCTGAGCCAGATGGTGCTGTCAATTCTAAGGTAGCATGAATCTGACGTGACGTCGGTGGGAGCTCCAGTATCGACTGACCTAGTTGAGGAGGAGAAATTCTTGAAGGCGGAGGATTCATCCCCCCGCCCCCCGAGACTCCTGCTCCACAAGTGCCGCCTCTTTTCTTCAGGCACCTCCAGCTTCCGTACAAACGAATCATGTAAATGCGTTTCAGCGTCGAGTGTTTCCCAGCAAGAGCTGTTCTTTCGCTCGCCGGACCTTTGGTCTCGCACTTCTGAATGGAAGTAGAATGACAGCTCAGTTATTGAATCAGCCTGTGCTTTATCAAGTTACATCACCGTCTCATGACATCACGGGGTCTGATCGTTCCCCACCAGGGGGCGACACCTGTGGATCAAACTGTCAACGACTGCTTCCTGTCTGCAGGGGGCGGTCACGTGGACTTTGACGATTTCTGCGAGCTGATGGGTCCCAGGATGTTGGCGGAGACGGCTCACATGGTGGGACTCAAGGAGCTGCGCTGCGCCTTCCAGCAGGTGAAGCCCGGTCACATGACCCGTCCACAGTGGAGCAACCGAGGAAGAACGTTTCCACTTCACCGTCGCTCCTGCTCTTTTTCTCCTTGAGCTGATTGTCCTCTTCTTTAGTTCCCCTCAAGTCACCCCCTCCAGAGTGAGTCATAAATAATGATGATTTAAAATGGCTATTTTGGACTCCGCAGGCAAGCCACAGCACTTCTATAGATACGTCTCCAGCAGTGGTCAACAGGTCCCTTCCACCTGCACAGACTCAGTCACGGTGCTTTGTTTGGCCAACACAGTTTATGAAACACTATATGTTAAAGTTAGAAAAATAAATAGTTTATATATATATATATATATATATATATATATATATATATATATATATATATATATATATATATATATATATATATATATATGAAGGAAAATCCAAATATTTTAGGCAAATAAAAAAAATGAAAAATGAATAATAACATATATAATACATATTTCTTACATTTGTCTATTTATTTGATGATAACATTTTAAGAATAAATTTTATTACAATTTATGAAAGTTAAAGTTTTCATTCATAGGTTATAAACTACAAAAGCACTAAAATGTCAAAACATTTCAAACAAAACTTTTTGTTTTGAAAGCAGACATATTAATTCTTGCAAAAATAAACCACGCTGGAGAGCTAAATATTCCAAAAAATAATAAATACATTTTTTTTTTAATAAAAAATGCAATAAAGGCCAAAAAAAAATCGATTTTGAACCACCACCCTGAGCTCTACGGAAGAGGATTAGGACCAGTGAAGAAAACAAATGGCGGAATTATGACTTTAAATTGAAAATTCTGACATTTTTCTCAGAATTCTCAGATTAAAGTCGAATTCTCACTTTAAAGTCGAATTCTCACTTTAAAGTCAGAATTCTGACTTTAATCTCAGAATTGTCACTTTAAAAAAAGCCAGAATTCTGAGACTTTAAAGACACTTCACTGGCCCTAATCCTCTTCCGTCCTGAGCCTACTACGACTTGGTTGTAAATAAACACACCCACAGGTTGCATGAAAACCTGGGTCACATGATGAGGCCTTTTTTATTTGTGATCCACTTTTGATCGATCATTCTCTTCTGAATCTACCTGGATGTTGCAGTTCGACAGCAACGGCGACGGCAAGATCACCATGGAGGAGCTGAAGGAGGGTATGAAAGGTCTGCTGGGCGAGAAGCTGAAGAAAGGCGAGCTGGAGGAGATCCTGGGCGACATTGACCTCAACAAAGACGGAAACATCGACTTTGACGGTGAGTAGGAGGGAAAGATGAAGGGAGGGAAATGACAGCAAAGTGTGACGGGAGGGTGGTTCAGAGAAGGTGGCGCGTCGCTCCAATCAATGCGCGCACGTTCCATGGAACACGCTGCTCAAGGACTCGGCCGGAATTGAATTAATGCAGCATCATGTATGAGATGAAACAGCAAACCGCCTGGTTTCCCGCACGCTTGCGCCTGCTTCGATCAATTCAATGATCAAGAACAAGTGAGACGCCACACAACTGATCAATAACCTGCTCACCGTTCTCATGGCTGGAGCTCCAAGTCTCACCCAGGATGCAGGTCTGAACACGTCGCTCTGAGTCAGTCTGCAGTCAGACGCCACCGCCACATCATAAATTGTCATTTATGATATACGCTAGAAGAGAGTGTGAAAAGATTTGAGCGAAGTATTGAGTCATGAAAATGAAAGTTCTGCTTCTCTTCTGTCTCCTTCCGCAGAGTTTATGATGATGCTCTCAGCTCGGTGACCTCAGATGGTTGGATGCATGGATGGATGGATGGATGGATGGATGGATGGATGGATGGATGGATGGATGCATGGATGATAGATGGATGGATGGATGGATGGATGGATGGATACATGGATGGATGGATGGATGGATGGATGGATGGATGCATGGATGATAGATGGATGGATGGATGGATGGATGGATGGATGGATGGATGGATGATGGATGGATGGATGGATGGATGGATGGATGGATGGATGCATGGATGATAGATGGATGGATGGATGGATGATGGATGGATGGATGGATGGATGCATGGATGGATGGATGGATGATGGATGGATGGATGGATGGATGGATGGATGGATGGATGCATGGATGGATGGATGGATGGATGGATGGATGGATGATGGATGGATGGATGGATGGATGGATGGATGATGGATGGATGGATGGATGGATGGATGGATGGATGGATGGATGGATGATAGATGGATGGATGGATGGATGATGGATGGATGGATGGATGCATGGATGGATGGATGGATGATGGATGGATGGATGGATGGATGGATGGATGGATGGATGGATGGATGAATGGATGGATGGATGGATGGATGGATGCATGGATGGATGGATGGATGAATGGATGGATGGATGGATGGATGCATGGATGGATGGATGGATGGATGCATGGATGGATGGATGGATGGAGGAGGGCAAAAGGTCTCCGGCTGAAATGAGTCCCATGATGTTTGTGTCCAGCCGAGTGAAGAAGACTCCAACAAACTCTGGATGGCAGCAACCTTGTTTAGATGCGAATTTAATTCATGTATGTTTTTTTTGTTCCATTAAAAATGTGTTTTTCATCTGCACTGGAATACAAATAGCTCAACGAGCGCCGCTACATTAACATTTAAATATAGTGAGTTATATAAACTCATCTGCGGCTGTGTTGCTTTTCCGCCCTCTAGTGGTTGTAGAAGGAACATTTCTCATCATTTTCATTCCTTAAACGCTTAACATATTTAAACTTTAAGTATTGTGGAGATCAAAGGATGAAGACCTCAAATAATACGCCATTTCACGGTTCTTTAACGTCCATAAATGAGTTATAGTCGCTTTTAATTTGATTCATAGCCTCAACTCAAGAATAAATAACCACAGACAAAAGAAAATTAGAATAGCATAGAATCCCATCTAAAAAACTATAGAACTATACAGCTATAACAAAACAGGAGGCATGCTCTTAGAAAACAAGGGCAGACTGTGTTTCATTTCATTTCTGCGTGTCATTTATTCACTATCTTCTGCTCTCACCCAGGACTGGTCTCCACCTCAGGGCAAGAGAATCCACGCATTAGGAGGCTATTTAGAGTCGATCCTCTAAGACTGTAAACACTCAAGTGGACACAGAAGCTCGTGACCGCAGTTCCCTCAGTGACAATTCACAAATGTTTAAGAGAAAATCGGTCCAGCTCTCAGGGTACTGCAGCTTCTATCCGGAGCTAAATCCAACAATGCAACTGAAACGCAGACATTCAGGTTGAAAAAAGAGAAGTGCTTTTAATAATGAAAATTGATAACTTAACACATCAGAGCAGAAGAAAAACACACATTTCCAAAAATGGGTCAAGAAATGGGCCTCATCGATGGACGAGTCGTGGAATGGTGGCGTCGCTGCATGAACGCCACGATGATGGAGGACGTGAGGCAAAGCTACCGCCCCGCGCCTGACGGAGCCGCTGTCCCATTGCAACACCCTTCACTGGTACCAGACAAGAACAAACGCTTGTGTCATTAATACATAATTCATTTATTTAACCGGAGATGGGGAAGCATCGCTCAGTTACTGAAACCCTTTCTTGTCACTGGTGTCCATAATGTCGGAAGAGAAATGCAACAGAGAGAGAAGAAGGAAGCCGAGTGACTTCGGAATCCTCAAACCACAGTGAGCCACCACAGCTGGACGTAATTCTGAGGTGAGATGAATCCACAAAAAGCCATGAGCAGCCACTGTGGGTGTAAACAATGAAGCTAAATTCAGCTGTGATGTCCGTGGGACATTTCAATAACACGATCACATGTTTAAGGCGCTCCTCAGGTCAGAAATAAACCAGCGATGGAGACAGAGAGGTTTTCAGAAAGCTGAAAACGTGGGGTTTCAAACGCCCACCCGGTGCTGCCGAGCATGGAAGAAGAGAAGTGGACTCCGGAGGAGGCTCCACCACGTGGAAGAAAGTTTTGAATGGACAGAGGAAACAAGAAACAAGACTCTCTGGAGGAAGAGGTTAATACTTTCATGTGACTGATGTCATGAGTCTTCCAAACAAGTGGGAATTCTTCTGCACAACACAACTTCTTGTTGGAAACTAAACATCACACTCAGTCAGAGCTTGGGTTTGTATATAAAATCCGTCATGATTTCACCTCCGGCTCACTTCCAATCACGATGAAACCCATCTGGTGTGCGTTGTGCGGCTCGACGGTGGCGACGTGAGAGCTTGGTTTCCGCAGAGGTTTCCCTGAGGCTGTGCCGCTGGCGTCTCCGATCCGAAGGGTCGGAGCCAAGGTTGGTTGGAAGAACACAAGACGTGGGTCGGTGGATGCTCCTAGTTGTTGGGGATGCTCTGCAGATATGTGAGGATTTGCTGGATCTTCTCCAGCCGGTCTCTCAGGCTGGTCATGGAGAGGACCGACAGCTGATAGCGCGGGTCAATGGGCAGGACAGCCAGGAGCCACCAGCAGCAGGCCGGCCCGTTGGCAGTCGCCTTTACAGAAAACGAACAACCAATTTAGTCCATTTATTTTCAACAAAACTACTATTATACAACTGACTCTTCTAGACTTGAGCAGGCTCCGACTCAGGGAGACATTCAGAGCAGCGGGGGCGCAGATCAATAGAAAAATGGTCAGAACTTTCCCGTACATTTTTATGAAAGGCTACTCCGAGCGTGTCCAGATTACTGTTAAAATACAGTTTAGGTTTGAGCAGCGACTCCCGGGTGATGAGGCAGAAGAAGCCGAGGGATTATCAGCGCAGCCCCATAAAGCTCCTTAGCCTCCTTTGTGAATGGACTCCGCCCCGCGGTCGTCCACAGAGCCTTGGTGTAATCCTGTCACGGCTCCAGCCGCAGTTTAGCATGCGCAGCCGAGTTCCGGTGTTAGGTGTCTTAAGCAGGTGAAGCCTCAGCTGAGGCTGACGCCAACCACGCAGCAGAAGTGGCGACTTTTTTCTATCTAGAGCTGGTGAAGGCGTCTGCACACTCCAGGAAACCACATGAATGTAGCCCTGTTCCTCCTGTTCTACAGCCGTGTCAGCTGCAGGCTTCAGGCCGAGCTGCGGCTGCAGTTCCAAACACCGCCACTAGTTTCAGCTCCTGATTCCATTCATCAAAGGAAGTGAGGGAACTCGCAGCACAACACGGCTCAGAGTTTTGGGTCAAGGTGAGAGGACCAATCAACACCTCATTCTAACTCCAGACAAGAGAATGAAGAACTCCTCACCTGGATGTCCTCCTCCCGTCCTGGCATCGGGCCGAAATGCTGCAGGATCTGGTTATGAAAGCGGATCTTCAGGTTCTGGAACCAGACGCAGGCTTGCTCGTACACATTGTCGTGCAGCTCCTGAAGGCTTTGGAGCTCCTCGCTGTCTTCCACCTGGTGGTCCAGGACATGATGCGGGAAGAAGCACAGCGTTTTAAATAAACACAAGCCGACGCCGTCTGTTCCATCAACCTTAGTCAGGCCTCATTCTAGCTTCATGGACATGAATGAGCGTCACTCACCCTCGTGTCCTCAAGGTGCTCGATGTCAGCGATGCTGTAGCCGTCCTTCATACCCCGTGTCAGGACTCGGAAGCGCTTCCCACCCACGGTGTCAACGACCGATCGGCCGTCGGGCAGGAAGTGGACGCTCCGGATGATCAGCATGCAGCCGTAATCTGCAAACCTGCACCAGCGCTTCAGTCAGACGACGGCGCTTGCAGAGCGACGCACGGCGAGTGAAGAGGCTCACCCTTTCTGTGGGTCGTTGATACACATCCCAAACTGCTGCGTGCCGGTCTCCATGCAGCGGCGGATCATGAGGCGGTAACGGGGTTCGAAGACGTGGAGAGGGCAAGGCACGGTGGGGTACGCCATGGTGCACACGAAGATAGGCACGTTCTTTGTTAAACTGCACCACAGGGGGAGAGGCACACACACGGTTGGCGTCATACCAACATTGGAAGTGGAAGAAACATAACCACCAAGGCCAAAACACAGGGCTCACCAACATGGTGCAGCGACTCCCGCATAGACCAAGGGAGTAGCCCACGGTCCGAAAAGTATATATAATAAAAATACATTTTCATGTAATAACCATCTTATTATGTTTTTGTTACACCTTCGCTTAATGAGACAAGCATTTGAGAGAAATATCATTGTTTATCATGAGTACTGAACCTATGGCAGTCCTCCTAGTCAATGGAGGAGCTCGCGGTTGCTAAAAGGTCGGTGACCTCTGCAGTAACATGTTCTAGGACGGCAGCTTCATCGCTTTTTTAGTCACATGTTTCACACGGTGTGCTATCAACCCCCAGACTCAGTGGTGTCGTGCGTAAACACAGAAAACTCTCAGAGATGAAGAGGCTGAACAGGAAAGCTGATGGTAGCATTGCTAGCATTCCTGCGCTATACAACCCGACTGTCCCTTCAACCGGGGCGGAACCCATCTCGCATGAAGGAATGTTAGCGAAACTCCATCCTGCGTTCACTCCATCCTGTTGACCAAGTGTTTTGCTTTCACCAGGACTAGCTTGATGTGGTGATGACTTCAACGCAGGGACCCAATTAATTTACAAAACAATAAAAAGCTGTTGTTTTGTCGCCAGAAACGACCACTCGGGTGCATCACTGATCATAAGTGAAAGTGCCAGATGAGTGAAAAGGTCTTTCCACGAATGCACCAAGCCAAACTACAATCCAACAATGACTCCTCTTTCTGAACGCACTGTGCTTTGTCAGGCCAAGAGTTGATGATCCGACTTACTCAGAAAGCTCCCTGGTCTCCTCAAGGTGAGCAGTCGCCCGCTCTGCGTGCTCCCGGCGCAAATACTCTTTGATGAGTTTGTCCAGGACAGATGTCACGACATATTTCCTACATGCTAAATACTGGAGACAGACAGGGAACCAATAAACTTCATGTGACACCTTCAGAGAAGCAAGACAAATACCTCTTTTAGGCTTTCTTTACACAGCGGACACTGAGCTGTGTGGTCCAAGCAGCGTTCTAGACAATTTTTACAAAAGGTGTGTCCACATGGCGTCGTCACTGGCTCATAAAACAACCTGCGGGAGGAAAGCACCAAGTTTTCTTCCCCGGAATTCACAAAACAGCTTGATTTTAGGAAAATGGGCTGCACAGTACCTCATGCAAAGAGAACATTCAAGGTCATTGGGGTCCAAAAGATCTTCTGGAACTATTCTTTTGCTTTCAGTTTTGGCTGCGTGTTGCCTGCAGGCCTTTGTCCCACCTGTGGGTCCGAGGAAAAAAGAAGAACATGATGCTAAAGTTGAATCATCAGAACCATTAAATATCAGACAGAAAAATCAAAGTCTATCATCACTAGAGAAGCGTCTGCCGTGCAGCTTCAGTCCAGGCCCAGCATAACCTCCCTAGCATGCTTCCAAAAAAATTCCTGTCAAATCCAATGTGACAGAAATGCCGAAAACCTTACGAGAATCCTTAAAAAAAATTAACTCCCAAAACAAAATCATTTGTCCTCATTAGAATTCAACCAAATTCTGTCCATAACTTTAGCTAACAGCAACAAAATATTATAACATATTCTCCATCAAATCTCTACTTCCATATATATTTAACAGTGTTTTTGTAAGATTACATTTCGAGGAAGGCCCTTTAAGACCCGAAGTGATTTTCACCACACATGCCATTGGTTGTCGCTGTAATCACAATACAAAACCATGTGAAACTAAGACTCTGTTAATGCAAGCAATGATCACAGTTACCTTGTTTTTTATGTTTGCTGCCCCCGCTGTCCACCACACAGGATTCAGCATCTGACACAGACAGCTTCCTTTTAAGCAGGCTGGCCTTTTCCTGGTCGCCCAGCTGGGGAGCCGAACAAACCCTCTTCAGACACTCCTCGCCAAAACCGGATCCAGGCAATCGTAACGAATGAGCGCGGCTCAGGCCGTGGCGCTCCACACTTTCACAGCGCTTCTGCAACCCAAGTGAGACGACAACTCAATTGACTGACAAAAAAATAAAAAATCTCAATGAAGCTTTCAAAGAAGCCGTCATACCTCCCGTGTTTCCGAGTGGTTGTGGGCCGAGGCGGCGCGAGCCTGATGGTGGTGAGCGGCCTGACTGGATTTCTGAGGTGATCTTTGTGCGTCTGCCACGAGGGTTTTACTGCGGAGGCGAGGTGATGTGTTCTGAGTAGTTTCCCTCAGGCCGACCTTCACGTTCTCATCAGCCATAGACAGAAGATCGCAGATGATCTAAACAAATAACAAACGTGGAAGTTTATCAAAAAATAAAGAGCTTGTGATTCAAGGATTTGCTCATGCACCATTAAGTGCCTGTAAAAGTGAATGACTAGGACAAAAGAATCTTGTCATTCATCCATTTTCTAAAGTGAACTTTTAAACCCGGTTTCAACAACAAAGCACATAACGCACACGTTACAAACAGTGAAAATATTAGCCGATCAGAAAGCGATGTAGTTTCGAGCAGGAGATGGGTCGTGTTGCATAAGACCAACACAGTGTACGACCCCAGGACCTTGGTCATAACAACATTACATGATCAGTCACAAGATGTGCTCTTTGGTAAGATAAAAATGTTCTCGCCATGGCAGTTCTCACTTGCAACACTGTGATTTCACTCAGAATTCTCTCCACAAAGGTCTCAGAAAGTTCACACTTATCAATAATTCCAGTCGTTCCTGTCACTGAAGATGAAACTCAACCGGATTATAATCTTTTCTCACACAATGCTAGTCATATCTTGACTGAAAACAACTTGTTCCCACGTCTCCAAATAACCGTGCAGAACTATGTTCCGGTGTGTCTCACCTTCTCTACTTGTCTTTTAGCTCGTGGGAAGTCCTCATTAAGGGCCAGGCATTGAAGGAAGACTTGAAGTGACTCATCAACTTGGCCCATGTCATGCAGCACCATTGCTTTCCAATAGAAGGCCTGTCAGAGGGGGGAAAGAAAATCGTAAATACCACCAGAAGGGCTTGCATGGTACATAAAAACCTATTATCAAACACTATGAGTGACGTCTCGCTGTTACAGAACCACTAATACCTTTGACCTTGGTCCAGTTCACTAGCTTTGTCCTCATAGGAACAGAAACATGTTCCAATAAATCAGTTGTAACTTACAAATTGAGGCGAGTCAGTCATGAAAGTGTTTTCTGACTCGGCTCAGATGAAATCAAACTCCTGCAAAATTATTGTGTCACCCTTCATATGAGAGATCACAGAGGCCAGATGAATAATCTTCGAGAAATAGCTCTATCAGGTATTTGTTTACAGCCACTGGGTGGATTGCAAACACCGGAATTAATAAGGGTTGTTTGCACATGAGACGCAGTAGAAGACATGCAGGGCACCAGCCACTCAGACACAGGAGTTTGGGTCACGATAAAAACAAGAGGACATCAGTACATTTTACCATTGCAATGATCATATTTTAAATCACAGAAAACAAATGGAGATAGATCACAGTCAAATCCTTCACGAAGTCATTGCAGTGATAGTGGATGACCTACTTCAGCTAAACAGGTCGAGTGAGGCGAGGTCTCCGTGTCTTCCAAGGCCAGGCGATACTGCTTGAGAGCCAAGTACGACTCCGCACGGTACAATCGCGCCATCTCACTCAAACTGGGATCTTAACAGGAAAATTAGAAAACGTGTTAACAGGAAACAATCATGCTTCATTCAGTTAATAATCGCATAATGGTTGATTGTGTGCCATCATTACACATCTGGAAGCGGTTAACGTTGTGTGCCAGACGACAATTTGTAAGAAAAATGACAAGTAAATAGTGACACAGTGAATGACAGTTTCCACCTGGGGAGTCACTCTCTATCATTAACAACGAGCGACTTTACATGATGTATACATATATTGCCATCCCTGAATGGCCTCCAGGTGTGATCCAAATCGGTTGGGTAACGCGTTCTCTTTAGCTTGTGAAACTGTGTATCATAACTGTTACAAAATTCCGTCCTCCAATAAGTTACAAAACCCCTGAATCGTGTCAATAACGACCTTACGCAACTTGAGCAAGGGCGCATGCGCCAGTCGTCCACTGACGTAAACCACGCCGGCCAGGGGGGAGTGGCGCGTCATGTTGTTCGGGTTGCCGACACCAAAATGTTGGTCAGTGAGACTGTTTTGATCCGCTCACTGACCCACTAACAATTAATGATAGCGTCGCCTCAGATCAGCCAGAAGTGAGGCGCGCAGCACGGCGATTGCGCAGTGGCGCCACCAGGAAACACTTGTCAACATGAACACGGTTATTCAACCGACCATCGGGGTCACTCACCGGACTCCACCACATCGGTCGCGAGCGCGATAGCAGCTTGGTATTGCTTGGTCCTGCAGAGGTTGTCAATCTCACACAGAGTTTGTGCGTTTTTGGCGTCTTCTGGGAACCATTTGTGCAACAGCCCAGTCAGAATCACGTTCGCCTTCTCGCCTCCTCTGACGGACTCGCGACACAGTTTACATTTGGAGAACAGCCGTCGCTGTAAGCAGCGCTTGCAGTACGAGTGTCCGCATGTCAGGGTGACTGGGTCCGCCAGAAACCCGTGGCACGTCGGGCAATCGAACAGGGCGTCTTGATCCAGGCGGCGCGGAGAAGCGGCAGCCTCGCAGCCGAGGGTTTTCCTCTGGAAGTTCCGCACAATACAGTCCACAAAAGTGCTGAGCTGCTCCGGCCTCACCGGTCCGCGCCTCGCGGCCAGTGACAGCCAGTCGGTGGACTCTCTCAGACAGTCCTCCGAAGCTAAAGAGTTAGCCGAAGCTAAAGAGTTAGCCGTCTCCAGCATCACTTCATGGGGCTCCTCGCCCCCGCCATCCCCGATATAGAAGGCGCTCGAGCCCTCTACCTGCGGTCGAAGCGACATTTATGGCGCTATGAAGGTGAACGTTTCCTTCTGGTACCGGGTCCGGACATGATTCCAGCCGCCGAGCTTCCGAACACTCCACAGCTTTCACAGGACACTATGCTGTTACATAAAGTCAGTCACGTGAGCTTTACGCTCAGCCTGTGATTGGTTGGTGGCGCTCTGTTATAAAACGTCTACGGGGAAGTTTCATAACTGCGGAGGAGCGTCGGTGAAGTTCGCTGTGTAACGACCCGCTTCCTCTGTTCCGCTCCGATCTCCACTAGACAAACAACGGAGAGCGTTTTTGTGGCTTGGACGGGTATACCGGCTCCGTGGGGGCCCAGACTGGGGACACTCTGGACAGCTCGCCAGTCCATAGTACTGATGCCAGATGACCGAAGTGTATTTAAAAAAAAAAAATATATATATATATATATATATATAAATAATAATACATAAAAAATAAAAAATCCTGGTTTAGAAGCGGCCAATAAATTGTAGCCAGATTTGAGTCCTGCAAAAACCCCAGCTGCAGCCATCAGCGCTCAGCAAATATCAGGTCATTAGGATCTCCAAGTGTAAACCACTTATCTGTGTTAAGACAGAGTCAGATTAGAAACCTTCTGTGTTCTGCTGAGCTGACGCTTACAACACAGTATTACACCTTTTTACTCACTCAAAGTTTTAAGTTTCAGCTTTAATGCCAAGGTCAGCGAGGATCCCACCACCTAGGAAAGTGCTTTGGAACATGCAATAATGAACAAAATAAAATAAAATAAAATGAAACAAAGCTTTTCTTCCATGGTCAATAATTCTCATCTTATTTCACAACTCCTTCCAACGCTCACAGTCAAACTCTGAGTCTCTGAGCAGCAAAAACTAGGTCACCTCTACTGCACGTCAATATGGGAGGACCAGAGTTTAGTGACGGGTGGATGAAGTTTCATGACACAATGTCATGATAGTCAGAGGCCACCAGATGGCGCTGTCTGACGTCTGACACGTACAGTGTGTTGAAGGATATATGACTTTTTATGACTATAATATCATTTTTTTCTCATTCATCCATTCATTCATTTCATTTCCTCTTGCATTATACAGAGATTGAATAGGGGCAGAGTGAAGAACAGTTGCGTATCATTTCTACCCCTGACAGTGATGCACTTGGATGTAGGGAGCTTCAGTTTCGACACGTATGAACGTGGGACGCTAGTATCGTTTCACCCTGACAAACACGTTCGGTTGAAACAATCACATGTTCTGCAGCAACTAAACTATATAAAATATCATGACTAAAATGTGTTTTCAATTCAACACGGTAACAAGTCGACCTCTCAGAGGTTTTTGGATGATGTATGTAAACCACAGTGCAGCAACATGGGAGGCACGATCAGGCCTCTGTTACATTCTGAGCACATGTGTGTTTGAGTTTGATGCCTCCATGTACCGAATTTCTCTGAAACCCCATTTCATCATCACACATTCTGGGAAACCATCTGACCAACCCCAGCTATTCGTCCTTTCACAACAAAGTGCAAGTTGCCAGAGAAAACAAAGCCGTCCACACACACACCTTCCACTTAAGCAACGTATATTACATCAAATCCTCATGTGTGGGCTGCATGATTCTGAATTTATACATTTACACTGAGCCAGTTTCAGAACAATGGGTTCTGTCTGTCTAGTACAATGCAGTCACGTGACGCAGTGTGACATGGGGGTGATCCAAGGACACGACGGCGTTACACTGCTCCCAGCGGTCAAAGACGAGTACTGCTAATTTGACTTGCACTTGAGACACCTGATCGTTGAAAATACAGGGAACAATATTGACATTTTCGATTAATGTTTTCAATATACTATTGGTATATATACGCTTGTTATGGATTCTGCAACAAAAAAACACCTCAACAACAGACATTCATCTGTTTATTTAGTTATATATTTATTTATTTATGATAATGGTCTCTGACATGCTGCACTTTGTCAAATGTTCCATTTACGCAATAGTGATTTTGTTGACCTGCTGTTAATAATAGTATAATGGTTGCAGTATAGTGTAGTGCTGTAGGAAAATAGAATAACCAGCAGAGGGCACTGTTGGTGTAAAAACCACAAGTGACGCTGGATCGCAGTAACTAAAAACGTTATTATTTCAATGTCGATTTGACTGAAAGAGAAACAAACACGTCACATGTCAACACAAAAACCAATCATTTCAACAGCCTTATTAAAATAATAATAATAACAATCCACAATCAAACGATTTATTCTAAATTCAAATTGGTTTTTTTTTCCTTCTCCAACGTGCTCATGATGTAACCGCGCTGTCACACGCACTAAATCATAACAACAAATGCCACACAGGGCGGGAGGTGACGGAGCCCATGGACAGGTCACCAGCAGATGCAGACAGACCACTCGCTCACTGGATGTTTTGGAACAGGGGGAATGTACACGCTCCGTGCAAACGTTTGCTCCAGCAAGTTGCCACAGGAAGGACTTGAACCTGTGACCTCGCAGCACCAACAGTTGTACCTGTGCTTCCACGCAGACGGCTGGATGACACAACAGTGTTTCTCCCGGAATGTGGCAGATAAACTGGGGTTTACGGTGAAAACACACCGCTACTGTTCTCTTCCTTGTTGTTGACGCCACAAATACACTCTTATCATAATGACATGCCACTGCTGTTGCCACAACAGTTCCACAAATCAGAGTCCACTTTGTTCCGGTCTGGCATCACATGTTGCACAAACCTGTAATAAGCTTAGGACAACAACTATTTTGGGGCCAGAAACGTCTCAGTTTCAGTGGCGCAGGCAGCCAGGGAACAACATCACGGAAACAAAATAATCAAAGTGATGTCCTTTCTCTTCATCGCGAGCGTGGAAGGGAACTCACAGCGTCGGGCTATCAATGTGGGAAACATCCTGATCTGGGAGCAGGAATGTTGCCCGGGTGCTGACTCTTGCTCTGCTTTATCTGGGGCGGAATTGTCTCACTGAGGTCGTCGCTTCCCAGGACTCACTCCCTCTGAACGGGCCCACTATTTCAGCACTTTGAGGGCAAATGCAACTTGGTTATCGATCAAAGACAAAACGGATTCAAGCTGCTTTAAGATGAATTTAATCTCCGCTGAAAAGTAGAATTATTCTGGTCCCGACACTAAGCCTTGCGGAACACCTCCAGCCAGTCACTCTCTTTGTGCTGTGAAATAAGTTAAACAATGAATCTGCACATCTCAGGACTTCAACTCTTGCTGGAAACTGTCCCAACTTATCAGGTGGGTGGACCCCATCCTGTTCAACGCCTGGATGGCCCTTGTTGATGGGGCACCTCCCTGCGGGGGAGGGGGGTCCCTGTGAAGGAGGTGATGTTCCCTTGCTCTCAGCTGCTCACAGCCTCTCAGAAAAGCCGGTTCAACTACTGGAAAGTCCCTGACTGGGCAACAAAATAGCCAACTCCTCTGTTTAGATAAGAGTAACGCACTGAGTGTATTAAGTCCACTTCCTATTGCTTCTAAATTTGTCAAGTGACTGGAAGCAAGCAGTGGCTCTGGTAAACCCCTGGGCTCTCCACCCTCTCCTCCCTGCCAGGGTCTGTGAAAGGCCAGCTGTGGCACAACAGACCCTCCATTGTCTCGCGCCTTTATCAAGCTTATGTAAGAACCTGAGCCAGTGACATCAGCAAAGCGAGTAACATGTTTACTGTTCCGTTTGAAAGGGCCTTCACTTGAAATTCTGGTCATTATTTCAGTATTCTGTTTCCATTATGCCTCACAAGGAAGTAAGGCTAACCTTATATTATACACCTTAAAACCATATATATATATATATATATATATATATATATATATATATATATATATATATGGCTTTCTATGCCCTTGGGAAAAATGACTCCATATGATCAGATATATATTTATGATTATACTGAAATAAAATTTTCAGTTTTGGGCCTTTTACATTTTTCATAGTTTTTTTTATTTTTCACCCTACTGGGAGCTCAAGAAACGGGTCAGAAAATGAACAGAAAAATTGAAATAAAACTAAAAAAAAAATCTGTGATATTAACTACCACCTGACCAGATTCTAAAGGTCTTCTACCGCACTTGTGCAGCACTCGGGACAAACAGTTGAAGCCAAGTGAGACAAAACAGGATTAGACAGGATCAGATTATTATCATAATACATTTAATAGTGCACTTTGATTAACCTGTACAGAAATAATATTAATAGAAAAGATAAAACATTTGTTCGTTTCTGTAACACGAGGCGTAACATTTACAATAAAATAACTATGACACACGACAAACATATCTGAGGTATAAATACACTTAAATTAACTGTCATGCGTTACTGTTTGGTAGAGACACATTACAACGTCGAGGATATGAGCGGATGTGAGTGTTACATAGTGTTTTTTGCAATACTGTGATAGCGCTGAGATACGAAACCTTTTCCTTCAAACATTCAATCGGCTCTCGTCTTTACAGTAAAACCTGTAAAATGTCCACCTTTATAAAAGGACCTGTGGGTGTCTCTGATACGAGTTAGTGTTACACCTTTGGGCGTTGCACTGTTACTTCTTCAATGTACGTACGGGATTATGAGTCCAGAAGTAGCAGTAGCTTGTTTTTTTAGTTTGGTCCGTTGTAGCCGTTGGTCACATGACTAAAGTGATGTCATCATTAACTTTTTGGAATCAAATTTGGAATCCACTTGGCAAATTGAACTGCGACACTCCTTAGTCAACTTGTGCATTTCTACGTTGATTTTGGCAAGATCAAAGGAAAACAGCAAAGAGGGCGGCCATTTTTGTTAGCAGCAAACCATCACAATGGAATGAAACGCAGGTGTGTGACGCCCACCTAAAGCTACGTTTCACATTTTCCAGAAGCAGCAACATTACAGGACTTCAAAAGGTCTACACACATCATCCTCTGCGTGAAAATCCATCTGCAGCGCCAGTGAGAGATTAGCTTGCTAGCATGGTAGCGTGGCTTCTTTGTTCGCATCTTGTCCTTTGAAGTCATTCACTTTCTGGTTGGTGAGCCAGCCACCGATTCCCATCTCACTTAATCTGTCCAAAACATCTCTCCTTACTCCACAAGTCCGCACTGAACCATTCTTCTTCACTCTAATATCAACTAGTGTGCTTCGTGCCAACGGTGAGCGAGAGTAGCCGCCGCACAGACGAGTATTACCGAGTCAGCTGATTGTGTATGTACAACTGGAAGCCAGTGCAAAGATTATGAAGTGAATTTGCAACACATACACACACGTCTTGCTCTCACACACGTTTTTGCTTCTCAGAAGCAGTAGCACCCGTTTGGTAGATTCTTAAGCTCATCCTATAAACATCCATTGGTTTGGCCCCTGAACTCTGACGTCACGAGAGCACAGAACAAAAAAACAACAGAAAACTGTGGTGCCGATGAAAACAAAAGAGTCCAGAGATGACTTTTAGCCAAGGAGACGCTCAGGTCCAAGTGAGTCTTCTTATTTTTCCACCGGCGAAGTGAAGGAGTCACGAATCCTCGCCACCTCAGCAGCACTCAAGTGTCCATATAATTTATTGTACCACTCTGGGAACCGACCCCTGAAAGACACGTGGACAGTGTCGCATCAAACGTGTGGCGTGAACAAAAAACACCATGTAAATGGAGTTCTATTTAACACTGATGAATAGATGAGGTATCATGAAACAGTACTGCAGGGTTGATGAAACAGTGTCCAAATTTTTAGGGTCCACTAGATGGCTCTCTGGGTTTATAAGTAATCTGAGGTTTCGTTGAATTGGCTGTTCAAATTCAAACATTTTAGACAGTGCCATCTGGAGGCCTTTGAAAAGAGGGACACAGATTGAGAACTTCATTGACCCATAACTACTGTCTATACAGTCAGAGGTTGGCCATGTGTTGCTATATTACAGGCCGGATGTGAGTTTGAGCCGGCAGTTCTGATACATGGTGGTGTGCTATTTAACAGATGCAACATAAAAGGTAAAATACCTGCAGTCGATCCTGGAAATGTGTGTCAGTCTGGACTTGTTGCCTCCACAGGGTTCAATAAAGTAGCGTGAGGTGAGGACATTAACGCGGACCCCCAGGACTGAGGCTGCATCATGATCCACCGAGGTGCAGACCAGAGCGCACGCCCCCTTCGGCAGGTCTGTGATCCAGGTTCTGTCAGGGAACATTGTATTAGGTTCGCTGTTGAGGGCGACAGTGGATGACGGAGCTGCCGACGCGTGTGTTTACCTGAGCACCAGGTGGTCTCTGGAAGGGTGTGGAGCCATGGTGTTGCGGACGTACTGGTACACCTCTGTCCTCTCGTCCAGGGTCTCCACCACCCGGCTCTCACACAGGTCTTCGTCCCAGTGGCCCTGCTCTCGTAGCACCCGAGTTAAGACCTCCTCTGGAGCTGCAGGCACTTCAACCGTTGCCTTCCACAGCCTGAGTGGAAACCCGTCATGCACCTGGGGGAGGGACATATATTTCAACCGTTAATTTGTGGATGAGGAAAGAATAGGGAAACCATCTTTTTTCAGCAATTCCAGTAACAGATTTCAACGTAATAAGAACCCATGCAGATACAAAAATGGTTTTGTCGCCCCCCCGGTGGAGAGTTGCAGTATGAGCCGAGAGCACTCTTCTTCAATGTTCAATGCTGTTTCATGTTACTGCTCTGACTGAGCTCATTGTTATCAACAATATTTCACATGCTAAAAGGGTATTGAATCATATAGAATAAAATAAACGTTGGGCAATAATATTGGGGTGAAAAACAAAGCTACATGGGCGGAAATGAGCAGCTTGGGGGATGTCTGTGTTCTCTGACTACTTTCTAGATGTTCATTGGTTCTGGCAGTGACATGACAGGGAAGCGTACAATCGACTCATAATTTCGACTTATTTCCCTTTGTCTCTGTTTAATTTCTGAACATACTTGACTTCTAACCTTCTCTGAATGTCAAATGTTGTCTTCACACATATTTACAGATCAACTTGTTGAGTTACATAACTCATGATCACAAGAGTCTCTCCTGTTTCAGAAGCCTCCACTGAAGTCAGCTGCTTGTCCCTTCTAGAACTTGTGACCCGAAAACCAGTCGGAAAGATTGCATGTAAGAGACAGGAAATGAGGAGTTGTTGCACAGCGCATGTGTGTGTGTGCGCTAGTTTGACAAACTGATGTCATCGTGGGACATAGTCCAGGGCTGGAAAGGGAATGTGAAGTCAAAGGCCAAGCCAGTTTCACACGGATGTGTTCCTACACAGGAAACCCTAACTGCTGCTTTTCCATTCGATATTTAAGGAGCAGAAGGAGGAGGCAAAGGGAGGTGAAGACAGGAGACACTGGTTCACTTGCCCACTTCATTCATGAAGCGACTAGTTACCTTTCGACAGGACAGCTCGACTTGCTCAGGGGTGGAGAAGCTGTCGTAACCCCTGAACTTGTCCTTCGCCTCCTTCAGCAGCGCGTCCATGCTGTCTCGGAGAAACGCCCGGTACCCCTGCTGTCCGGCCTCTTCACCGCCAAGTTCCTCCAGAGGCCGCGGCAGCAGAGCCTGTTCCACATACGAGTTCCTGCAGCGATTCATTTCCTCTGGGATCTGAGGAGTTCCAAAACAGTGTGTGAATCTCTTGTGTTTACGGACCTCTTTTCAGTGACGGGTGAGGCAACAAAAGACATACTTTCATTTGCACGGGTGGAAACGAATGATTTGTTCGACACTCTAATGTGAAAACGCTCAAATCAATTTTCAGGAGCTTTTAACTTCATGAGCAGCATGTCTATTACAGTGAAACCAGAACTGTTTCGTAGCAAACAAAACCCCAAATGTGGTTTGACTGATGAACCACCGTATGAAAACAACTCAAATGAAATGAACTACACTTCAGTCTTAATTCAATTCCAGCCAAATTAGCATCCGAGATCATTCGACAAATTCCTGTTTGTCTAAAAGAAAAGCACATTTAGGTCAATTAATTCCTACTTTATCTCTTGTCGTCAGGTCTAACAAGCTCACTGAAATCTAATAGAGTCTGCTCCTAACTGTGTTTGGTCGCTGTGCTGACAGGAAGCGATCCAATAATGGAATTAGACGCTGGAATAATGAGCAGGACAGCGCCATCTTGCCTCAACGGCCTTTAAATTGAATTAGCTCTCATGCAGACGGCAGATTATTCACAGTAATGAAGTGTTTGTTTGTCGCAACCGGCTTTAACTTAGACTTTCTGCTATGTGGTGTATAGTTTGTGCTCACAGATTCGAGAATGTATATTTGTCTTAAATGTTGTAATGAATAATGATCTCAGCTATTATCTCATAAATATGCTCCGATTTTGAAAATCATTCCTGAAACATACTTTATAACCATTCAAGCTGTAAATGCCTTAAAAATACAAATAATTTAGAAAAATAATGACGTTGAATTCACTTCATAATCGACCAAAAAACTTTATTTCTCTTTTGATATTTTCAAATAAAAGTTTGACATAAACTTCTACAGCATTTTTGCCAACATAAGGTGACGAATGGCTCCCACTCTCAACCCAGCATAATCCGCATTAGCAGGTTGCATAAGGTGTACAAGGGTTGTTTAAACCACAAACAGAGGGAGAAAAAAGGTGCCACTGTCATTGGCATGTGAATACATCGTGAGTCCAACTGATACTGACCCGAAATAGTTTCCTGCACTCTTGGATCATGTGTGCCAGGCCGTGAGTCGCAGCCAGGTTCTCGTTCAAGTCCCTCTGGTCTGGTTTCCCCAGTGTCGGCTTCCTGTTCATCACCCTTTTGACACAGGAAAAGGAAGAAAAGTCAGCAACATCATCTCTCGCTAGACAGCTATGCTAGCCAGATCAATACATTCTGAGTGTGACACTATCGTATGAACCTCAACGCCAAGATATTACATGACAGAAAACAGAACATATTTTTGAGATTAGTATTGATGGAATTAGAAGATTTGCCATTGTTGATCTAGGTCTAACTGAAGAGTTACAGACACCAACTTGATACACATTCTGCTGCAGAAGAGATTTAAAGAAGAAGAAAATCAGGGCTTTAGTTGCAGATATAGCTCTTAATTTTCTGAGTAATGCAGTTAAATAAATCATCAAAATGTTCTGTACAATCCACTTGTCTTCCTTATGGCTTTATTTCTGTCCTCCATCTCCAATATCCTGCTCTTTTGTTTGTACTGAGTGACCCCTTCCTGTTTTTTAGACATGTGCTATGACAACAAGTTACATAAGCGGCGGCTGGACTGACCGCGCGGATGGCGCAGACACACACCTGGGTGAGGAGCTCTCTTTGCGCCGCAGGGTATTGAGATGAAACAGAGACGGAGCCAAGCACACGGCCAGATTGGTCGGGGTCATCTGATTCTCTGCCACGCTGGCCGTCACGTCGCTCAGGAGACAGAGGAGCGTCCGCAGCGCCTCGCGGTTCTCGTCGGGCAGCAGGAGAACAGCGGCGCGAGCGGCTTGTAGGCGCAGCTCTTTAGGCATGTCTGTTCAAAACACAAACAGGGTTACACCATATGGACTTGTTATATAAGTTAAACTATAGTCCTGTCATGTGGCATACATCAGGAGCAGGACAGAGTTTCTTCATCCAACATAAACACAAATGACAGAACAGACTTTGACAGGACGTTCATGTTCGCGGTGAGTCAAAGCAGGATGAGTGCAGCCGCCAGCAGTTTGGGCCCCTACTGTATACACCCATGCCCTCATTCCTCAGGTATTTCCACTGCTTGTCTTGTCTGCTTTATTTAAGGGACTCACGATTTCATATACCATGGTGCTGCTGCAGAAAAATTTAAGTCTTACATTGATATATCTGGAGGAAGGTCTCGGAGAGTTTGCTCGTGAGCAGAGGTTCTGGTAAGTCCCTGAAATACTGCTTCAGCATGTCAGCCACGTCGTAGGCCGACTGCCCCTCATAGCTGATAGCTCCCCCGTCCGATCCGCTAGCCTCGTTCATCTGGCGAAGGGCCTGGATTCGGGATTTAACTCCCGATTTCCTAAACAGACCGACCTGAATAAAGAGAAACATACAAACAATAAATATTAGAACAACGACCACATGAAGAGAGATGGCGGTACAGTTCAGGTTTCAAGCGAAAAAATGAGAAAATGATCAGGAGCCCAAAAACAAATTTACTTGAAAAAAATGCTTTAATGCGTGGTCCAACACACACAGATTCTTGTGCGACGACAGGTGGTGTGACAGCTGCACATTTCAACTCACGTACGCTTGGCCGCTCCGGCACAAGACTGACAGTACTTAAGTGTGCGTTTCCAATCGGCTTATGTAACTCCCAGTGAGAAAATGTCACGGATGAATATTTGATTGACTGCAGATGTCTTAATCCTCAACTGTTACGTAAGTGACGGCTCTTAAAGAAACCATACTTCCTTGGCAGAGGAATTTTCAGATGCTAAGTGATTGACGGACACAAATTTGCTCAGTCATTTGAGTAGTTCCTCTTTTTCTGTCATGCATTTACCTGGTCCAGGCATTGGTTTCTTAAGTAGCGCATAGCCTGCTGAATGCCTTGAGGGAGGGGCTGACCGGTGCGCTGAACGATGACTTGTAGCGGCACACCGAACACATTCCTGTCTTTGTAGTCGCGCACCTTGATCCGCTTCATAAACTTTGGAACTGCCCTGCAATTGACAAACAAAAACCCAAGTGTTACAAGTCGGTTTGACAATTAAGGTTTCGCTTTAGAGTTATGCAACAAGCTGTGGCGTTGAACCCCGTCTGAGGGGTTTCATTTAAATCTGAGAGCCCAAAGTCAGTTTAAACAGGTTTCCTGTTTCTTCCTATTTTATGTGCCGGCAATGAGGGAAACCAAGTGGCGGCAGAATTCTGTCTCCAGGTTTACGAGAGGGGTGGATAAGCAGGGTGACAAGAGGATAGGTAGGTCTGTGTGTGTGTGTGTGTGTGTGTGTGTGTGTGAGGGAGGGGGAGCTTTATATACCCCAAACCTTGGGGTATATAAAGTGCAGGGGGGTCAATTACTTATAAGCATGTGCGACTAATTCCGGGTTCCAGCTGAAGACTTGATGAATTCGGAACATCTAGCCAGTGTCATCATCTCAGAGGTTACACTCGACAGTTCAAAACGATGGCAGTGTAACTTCTCCATGTGAGAGCGTGTTTAGCAGAGCAGTGCGTGACTCAAGACAAGTTCGTCTTTGTGAGCGCTTGCCTCTGGAACACTCACGAGTTCTTCTCCGAACCCCCTTTTTTTTGGTAAAAATGGAAAAAGAGCTACATTATGAGCCAGGCCTGGAATTTTGAATATGTGTAGGCCTCCAGCCTTCAACAAGGTCCTTCTGTATTTCACTGAATCCCAGCCTGTCATGAGAATGTTGTCCGTTTCTGTAATAGGACGACTGCAGTCGTCTTAATCTGAGTTCATATTGGTTGTAAATGGTCGAGCTCTCCAGCCTCTGGCTCTTCTAGCACCAAGTGTGTGAACTACCATGATTGCCCCTTGAAAAACAAGACAATGTTCCCAACAATTACCTGTCTGGGAAAAGAATGTGAAACTCAAGCTCCGCAGACAGGCCTCACCAAGCTAAACTACAGACGGAGGTCAGCGGGACAAGTGCAGGGAAAGAGAGAGCGCAAGCCCAGTGAGACAACAGATCAGGGCTTGAACTGTCATGATTATTACAGAAAGCAACTTAAATTTTTTTTTTATCTTGACAGGAATTTCAATGCAATTATTTTCTTTATTAAAATACATAAAAAATACATAAACACTGCCACATGGAAAAGAAGCATAATTACAATAAGTTAAAGCATAATAAAAAAAAAATCCAAGACACTAAACTTTTCTCAGGTATGAGGGTTGCCTCCCAATATGTGAACTATAAACAGCCTTGAAAGTCTTCCGAGCTTTTTGCCGAGTTCTGCTGGCATTCATCTCCCAGTTATTCTCTTAAAAAACATCTTTCAATGAGAAAGCATAATTTCAAAACCTCTTGAACACAGCAGTAAAACAGAAGGCAACAAACAAAGAGGTAAATCTCTAACCAAAACATTTTTTCAAAGTTAAATCGTGTGACGCCACTTCACCTTTCACTTGAGAGAACCACATTCATCCCACTCACCAGCTGAATCCGTGTTTGTTGGTTGGGGTGTGTCTCTCCAGCAAGGCAGTGAGTTGAAGCAGGGAAAGCTTTTGCAGCAGATTCATCTGCAACACCGACTGGCAGCTGATCTGAAGCTGGGCTGAGGCCGAACTGGGCCGATGAGAGTTCTGGAAGCTCGGCCACCGCATCTTCTGCGGCCTGAACGAAAGGACACAAGAAACAAGAAAGGACACGGTTAAGATGTTGGAGAGTAGGAACGTCTCGACTGTGGCCAGATGGCTGTGTTTAATCTTAAAATTATGGCAACACACATCTTTAGGATTATACATCAGGCGCTCGGATCACGTGGTTTGGTGCATCAATCAATCAACGCTGCTGAAAACATGCCTCTGAATCTTTGAACCAGTAGATTCCTTAAGGAACAATAACAGTCGCCATGGAGAACAAGCAGCATTCCAGAGTATTCAGTGCTATTACATAAGCAGAGAAGTCTTGGCGTGTCCCCTGTCTTTGCGTCTCTTTATCCATCAACACCCCAACAACACCTTCCCCCGGCACTCTCTTTACCACTCACTTATAAGTCAAAATGAGTAAGGGACTGACCTGCTGGTTCTTGTTAGAGATGCTCCAACACCAGAATCTCTTCTCTCCCGATTCCCATCTTCTCCCTCACCCAGAGGATTTCCGGTGCTGTCCTGATCACTTCCGTTCTCGGTCTCCTCAAGTTGGTTCTGCAAGGGAGAGGACGGGCAAGGGGAGGCAGAGTCCAAGGCAGAGTCTGAGTCTCCTTCCTCCTCATCGTCGTCCTCCTCCTCTTCCCGAGCAACAGCCTCGGACCATGCGTTAACAAAGTGCTGCAGGCCGCTGACATGTTGCAGCACTTCATCGAGTTTCCGTTCGTTCCCCTCCTCTTCCTCAACATCTTCCTCCCTTCCAGTGTACTGGACGTTATCATAAAAGCTCAGCCGGCTGTCCACGGAGCCAGAAGAGGTGTGACGTTGACGTCTGCTTTGTCGCCCCCTGAGGATGACTGAGTTCCCATTATCATTCCCATTGTTGTTGCGTGAACTCCCGTCCCGAAGTGCTTTAGGGAAAGTTCCCGGCTTGTGACCTTCCGGTAAATAGAAGAAGATCATGCCGTCGTCTTCTTCCTCCACTTGTCTGCTTTTGTCGCTGTGATTGTTCTTGCAATTCTGCTCCATCACAGTCATACCGTTGGTGGCCCGACAGGGCACGGGTGGGGCGGACTTGGGAGGAGGTGTTGGTTCTGAAGCTTGCTGAACAATGCTGAAGGGGTCAAACCCTTCTAAATACATTCCTCCCCTCTTAGATGAGCCGGCTGCCGTGCTGTGACTGCGGGCGCGAGTCACTGGGCTCGGGGTGCTCACTGCGCTTCCACTGCTGGCTTCAGACTGGCTGCTCCCAGAACTCCCCGTACTGCCGTTGCTAGTTTGAGTCGAATATGACACAGAGCGATTGCGATTTAGAGTCATTGTCTGAGTTGGATTCCGGTAATTGTTGAGATTCTGGTTGAGATTTATGCTGGAGATGTCCACGCAGTTGAGCCTCTGGAGCTTATCCTCATCCAGTCCCTCTTTGATGACCGGACCGCTGATCTCAATCTTACCGGCGCCCCCTTTCTTCTTTCTCTTAGATGAACTGCCACTGCGAAGTCGTAGGCTCTCCATCCTTTTTAAGAAGCTCTTGGCCCGAGAGCGAGTGCTCTTGCCACTACCTCCGCTCCGGTCCAGACTTCCACCTCCCATTCCCATTTTCACATCAAAGTTAAAGTGTCCGAGGGTTTCCAAGGGAGACGGAGGCAATCCGTCGGACAGCGAGTCCTCATTGGCACATCCCGACCCGCCGGTGCCCGACGACGAACACATGCTTGCAACAGAACTGGCGCGAGTGGCACCAACTGATGCGGCTTCATTTGGCGAGTGAAGGCTGGTATTCCGACTCTTCTCTAGCCTCCCCCCACTCCCACTGCTGTGGATGGAGCCCACTTCGGGCTGTTCACTGAGATCGCTCAACACGCTCTCTGAACTGTTTCCTTCGCAGAGGGTGAGCTTGCTTTTTTGAGTAATTTGGGTCTTTGGGAATGTAGGTTGTGCAGCATCTGTGTAGAGTGAGGAGAAAACCTCGAGTTCCTCCAGTCGGGACCAGCGCTTGCTGTCTCTTTGGAAGGTCCAGCGACCACTTATGGCACATGGCTCATCCTCATCTGAGTCTTCGCTCTGAAAAAGGAAGAGGCGTGAAGTGACTCAATGAATGAATGAAACTGTTCATCATGTTGTTATTACTTAGTCACTTAGATCCAAGCTCCTCAATAGCCGATTTGACGTGTTGAAAACATTCTTTTAATTTGGGCTCAATGTCATGAATGACACCCAGTAAGTCTAGAATAAATACAAATTACATAGCTGAGTGATTTGCCACCTATAGCAGATATTTATAGCACACACACACGTTCCTCCCCCAGTTTGGTTAATCTATCTCAAGCCCTGGAGGGACGTCAGGAAATTCCATTATGTCCTTGGTTGCTCAGAATGCTGCCAGACAGACTGGGGTCAATCCCCCCTATAGTTTTTATCCCCTCCGTCTGTACACTAGCACACCCAAAGTGATCATGAGGGAAAAACTCGTGAGTCATGTTACCGGCTCACATTTGGGCGTCGGCTCTGAGGAAAATTTGAAAGTTGGAAAGTTTATGTTTTTCCCCAACTTCCAATGTAATGAAACAATTTTTGGTTTACTTTATTGTGATGTGAAATATGTGAAGTTGGGCTCCACTTATTGGTCAAATGCATTTCTGTAGCACGTATCTCTGTTTGTCATGTTCTTCACACAGGTAAAAAGAAGTGAAGGTGCCGTCACTACAAGCACTAACGAGAAGGAAAGGCTGAGATTAAAGACGGGGAGAATGTGAACACATAAGGAGATCAATGCATTCCTAAGCTGTCCAAAGGGGGGTTGTCATCCCACAAAGATGGCAAATGACCCTTTTGACTGCTCGACTCTTCTCTGTTGACTCCAGGAATGAAAGGTGACACAGATGGGGTCATCTCAATGAATACCACCACACATGGAACAAGGACGTAGCCCTGTAACACCTCGGGCCCTTACACTCTTAAGACTGTTTACACTTAAAGGACATCATTCTTAGTCCAAAGTGACCAAAGTTGAGAGACTGAAATAGCTGGAAATTCTTCCAATGAAAACAAAAATCTGAGTTTACTCAATGAAACCTGTTCTGTGAGGATTGATGATTCAAATCCAAGGAATTTAGCTCCTCAATTATTTTTGAATTCGTTTTTGGTTGAATAAATGGTAAGAGGAAATATTAAAGAAGAAGGCCCCGCCTTGGGGAGGTCCCGGCGTAGGCAACCCCCTGATTTAGACATTAAAGGTACCCTCCTTTCCCTTAGGGGACGCTACAACTCTTAATTTAGAAACAAACCCGACAGGTGCCTTCTCATTAAACAAGATAAGAGAAAACACAGCTTTCCCCTGTGGCCAGGGATAAACGAATGGTTGACTTGAAGATGTGTGAACCTCATGACTGTGTAGCATATGGTTGTGCGCCAAGTCGTACTGCTTTAAATGTGACTTATGTTTTCATATCCTTATAATTCTTGCAAGTTATTGAATCTTTATACAAACTGCAGTATACCGCTCCAAGTTACAAATGTTTCCCAGTGACAGAAAGCACCTGGAAGGAGGCAGTCGTACTCACTCGTTTTCTTTGAGGGGAAATCTCAAGTCTCATTAAAGCGCACTTGTTGAGGGTGTTGAGTCTCCTGCAAAAGAAAAGAAAGTTAATGTTTAGAGCGAGGTCGAAAAACTCCATTACGGCTACAGTCCGTCAGTCGCTATCCTGACGTTTGGGTCAAATAAAGGATGAAACATTAAGAGTCCAGGGGAAGAGATAGAGAGGAAGGGATGTGGCTAATGAGCTGCTGAAGGATAATCCACACATGAGCACTGGGCAAATGAGCGGGAGGAACGTGGGGGGAAGAAAAGACAATAATGAAGTCGGCTGAAGTCAAGATGAGAACTTTAGGAGGGGACTTGGAGAAAGCTTATCCCCGAGCCACCTGGACTTAGGCAAGGGGACGAGGGGGGGGCAAGAAAGGCAGCCCCCGTCTGGATAAGATCATGTAACAATGGAGATGTAAAGGGAAGTAAACATCGGAATTGTCAGGGGTGATGGCCTGCTAAGAGTAGAAACAGTGATATGTTAAAAAAAATTTGGGGGGGGAACATTTTTTTCTCAATTTTTTTCACACAGAAACTTCATTCAGAAGACAGCGCTTCAACTTTTTCCTATTCAATTACTTGATATTCACCAAACTGTTGTTTGTAAAGTCATATTGTTAAGATCAAAAGTGTAAATTTGTGTCAAGTAAAACAAACAAAAATGACGACCACAAAACTGTCGTGGTATTTTGTGTTCGCGTCTTGCTTTTTTGTGTTCTGCAACATGATTTTGCGGTATTAGACTTAGACTTGACTTTATTGATTTTATTGACTTGATTGATTATTCTTTCCAATAGAAGCATTTTTCTCACTTTCTTTTAAAAATAAAAAGTGGATTAAATATATTTTCAGATATTCTCACACAACTCTGAACCTGCGTTGAACACCTGAGCACCAAACTCGTCAAACATTCCAGGAAATTAAACCGGACTTTTCTTTGGTCAAGAAAACTTGCTCAGTAACCTGTGTTCCAAACACAACCAAAAATAACCTTAACCCTAACTGACTGAAGGGTCCAAACACTACAATTTGTGTCGTAACAAGTCAAGGAAATTGCATAATACCAAGTGCTAACGGTATCACGTGTACCATCACACACTCAGACGGCGTGGGCACGTATACAGGGAAATGCTTATCACATCATTCTTTCTTTTCATCACCAACCCTCCATGGCATTCCTATTTTATTTTGAAGGTCTGCCCACATAGTTTCATATCAGCGAACACCAGAGATAGCACATCACATCAAAGAAGGAGTCAAGAGAACTTCTTGGAGTAATGAAGCTTTTAATCTCACCTGCAGAGCGCCTCAATAGCATCTCGGTTGAGGAAGTCATGGTCTCTGGTAACGGAGGAGATGTCAATGGGAAACTGGGCATCTGAAAGACAGGATCAGATTACTTGAAGCCATCTTCCCTGCGCTGAGCTGATCTGTCGAAGATACAGCCCAAAAAACACCCACTCAAACGCCCGCCAAAGCGCTCCTCTCCCCCACACAGGTTTGATGAAAAGCCGAAAGAGGAAGTGGCGTCTTAGCCGACCAAACAAACACAGCTGCACCTTTCAGAGCAGGCAGGCAGGGGGGATGTGGAGCACAGAGGGAGAGAACTGGGGATTGATTGAAGAATGACAATAGGTACTCTACCCCTGCTACTTTATTTCCTCTAGCACACCTGATAATTATTGGTTTCCGTGATCTCAACATCATATCATTAAAGACGGCCTCATAAGACAGCGTGTTAAACATAAAGCTTCCGGAATACAGACAAGAGCTGTTTTACGTGCAAGCTATTTATTGGTATACCCAGCCCCAAAATCCTTTCTTAAACCCTTAGGGCCCTGATGAAAAGAGAATGCTGCATAGGGACTGCCAACACCGCCGGCTCTCTGTACTCAGAGTCCTATCAGTTTGCTTATCTTAAGTGGTGCAATAGTCTTGACAGCACAGGTCATACAGATAGTAGCACTGATTCTAGCAAAAGACAACATGTCATGTGTTTGACTAACTCCGAAATTACGAGCACAGAGTGACAAGGCGGTAGTTTTGTGTTGCGCGCTGCTCATATTTGAAAACTATTTCATCACCTGTACACCAACACAAAGAGCTGTTCCATTCTAGTCGGAAACCGTTCATGGTTAAGTGGGATGGAGAAATGAGCTGCCGACACGAGAGAGCTGCTGTCATCAGGAGGTGGCTATATAAGCCCGGAGGACATGTCAGTAGCTCACATGGTTAAAAATAATGCTAAGCTTATACACAATCATAATCAAATTGTCATTCATATCATTTAGGACAAAATTGGAACCAGACCTGGGCAAAGGAACCTAACTTCTGCCAGTGCCGCGTTGAATGACTGACAACATGAGACCAAGGAAAACAAAGCAAACATCTTTATGATGTTGCTTATTTTATGCCATAAAATTGACAATGAATGACAATAATTAAAAAAAATGTTAAAACTGCGATTTAAAAATGGGCCTTTAAAGTGGTTTGAGTCTAAACATCGACTGCATTTGAAGAGCTACTAAAGATACTAAAGGCAAACCTTTTGCACCTGAAGGAATAATAACGGACAAAAACATGATTTCTTTCTAAAAATCAATTCATTCAATATTCTTACCTTCATAAAGCTGTGCGTACTGTGGGAACCCAGCGGCTCGCAGCCAGGTGCATGCTTCTTTGGCTTCAATCTCTGAATGTGACAAAGAAAAAAGAAGCATATTGGTCAGCGTGAAACACAAACACAGATTACAAAAACACACCATAACAAACATTTCGACCATTTTAACCTGTCATTTGCTTCATATTCTTTTTAATCAACTTGTATGAAATCACTAGCCCTTATTGTCTCAAGCACAAAAGCCTCACACGCAAACGTGTGAACATAACACGCTAATCCGAAAAGTGATTACAGAGCAGCATTACATAATTCAATAAAGCCTATTTACACATGTTCTTTCGACACATAACTTTCTACATCTGAATCCATAATTTTGTTTTTGTTCACAGACTCTGCTAATCAACACTGCTGGAGACGGGTGGCGTCAAAGACATCTCTCAATCATCCGTGAAAGCCCTTTAGATGACACTCGGCAAATGGGTACCCACACCCCGACTTCACTGCCATACCAAACAGCCCGGCATTTGAAGAGACACATCACCGAGACACTATAAAGGTGCTTTTTGTTACAGCAAGTACATGTACACATGAAGTTAGAAACTTCCAGGTCCAGATGAGGCTGCACAAGGAACATGAACTCAACAAGAGGACTATTTTCAAAAGCTCCAATAAAAGCTGTCTGAGCTGCAGCTCAGAGTCTCCAGCCTCTCAACCATATGTAAGCATTTACATACCGACAACAAGCCTAGACGGCAGACAAACCCACTAACAACAAGGTGTGACTTGACTGACACAGGGTCTCCCCTTTTACCACTGCAGGGGCAATACAACTACTACAACACCAGATTGTACCAGAGTGTCAAGCGACACATTAACAGACTTGTATGACTGCAATTTAAGTTGTCAATCGAACACAAATAGTGTGGTATGGCTAGTATTTTGTACCATTGAGACACCTGAAGGTAGTAAACTCCACTGTTTTTTTTTTAACATCGAAGACTATTGAATTAGCTTGTGTATCTTTGCTAGTGTGTGTGCCGACATGCAAGTCAGCGTGTGTTTGCAAAGACTAGCCTCATGTTTAAAGACAAACAACTCAAAAGACAGTAGAGCTATTGAGATGCAAATGAGACACGCAAACACAGTTAGCTTTCCACTATACCCCCCCCCCTTTCCAGAAGGACTTTGGGATCCAATGAGTTCTTTTGGGCACAAGCTTTTCAGCGACACACAGCTTTTCCACTGTGTGTGCGTCAACCCGTCTTTACAGTGTGACGTAAAACGACACAAGTGTTCTCCACACTGATGCATCAAACTGAGGGATATTCTCTCCTGCAACACAATGTGTCTCTAATCACATTTTTCTCCACCTTTGTTCGGCTGCAGAATATACGGTCCACAAAGAATATAACAAAAGAGCATTTCAATGTTTCTGCACAGGGTTGGTAAGTACAAAAAGACCCAGCTTTTCTAATCCAACATCAGTGTACATCCTTTTCACTAATCTGGTCAAACACCTATTTTCCTCCATCTATACAGCGCAACCTCCTAATCTGTCCCCTCTTCAGCTTGTCCCGACCCATCTAGCCCATCAGAACAAAAAGAAGCAACATCAAGTGCGACGTGACTATGAACATGGCTCCTCTTGAACATTTGTTTATAATAAGAATTTCGATTTACTCCTTCAACGCACTTCTTCTGCCCTCGCCAGGGAACTACCTCAGTTCCTTTTCCTGCTTCCTTCACAGGAAGAGAGCAGTTCACCGCTGCTGTGGCCACAAACCAGCCCTCAGTAGGACCCTGCCATCGCTGGTTCCTGTCTGAATAATACATAGACACAGGGCAAACAATGGCTCTGGAGATGGAAAATAAGATCAACAAATCCTTAATGGTCAGTGGCATTACACATTAAATAGGACAACAGGCTACATAACTAATAAGACCTCTTATATTCTGTTACAGATAAATCCATCCACCTCGGGCTACACTAAAATTGCAGCTGCTATTTATTCTACAGCTGACCTCATAATTACCAAACAGAATCGTTTTCATTTTTTGTCACGACAGCAACTGTTTATGTGGAATGAAAACAAGCGTGGCTGGATTTAGCTCGTCCAAAATACGCAGCAGTTGACGGCCCTTTGTCAGCCTTCTGGTGGTTTGACCCCGTAGACCGGCCAGAAGCCACATAAGGGACCATTGACATCAACAAAAGGTACACGCCTTCGAGAACATGGACCCACCATTTGCCTGGTTTTATTACAGTACTGGATGTAGGGGTATGATGTAATGGGATAGATGGGTGGAGACATTGATCTAGTCTGTATGAGAACTCTTTTTATGCCATCACAAGAAAAGAGACTGTTGCAGTCCGCTCTATTGCCTATGTATTTGACCATCTCCGCTCTGGCCCCCTTCTGAGCTTATTTCAACCACTGCGCTTGCCTCTGCTCACCCCTTCTCCTCTTTCCTTCCTTTCCTGTGGCAGGAAATTCTCACAATTGCTGGCCAAAGTTTCCCTCCATCACAGGAGGCTACAAGGTCTGGCTTGGCTGACTCTGAATGCTCTGCTCCACTGGGAGTTTGTTCAGAAGCTCACAAACAAAGGATGCTGCGCCTACCTCAAAGGCCAAGCAACATCCATGTTAAACTTGAAGTGAAGGGTTCGAATACAGTTGTCACTTTGAAGAAGGCATTCGCAAAATAATCTTGACCACTGTTGTGAGTCAAGGTGGCTTATCTGGAATTGGCTAATCACTCCTGGGGTTTGGAGTGTGAACTGTAAATGCAGAAGGTTCTTATCAACCCTCGAGGGTCTCTCTGAAGAAGCTGCAAAGTAGGGGTTGTGATTGGCGCTATGATAAATCTGGCTAGACTTTGTGGCTCATGTGCATTCAGGCAGGAGCAGCGAAAACATTGTCATGAGATTTGCTTTTTGAAAATGAAAGAAACACCATTCTTCACCACCCCTGAGTCTAAAACAAACCCCGATTTCTCTGGCAATGAAAGACAGTTTTGTGGAATGAACCCCTAAAACTCAACATGTAAAGGAATAAAATAAAACACCATTAATAAAAACGACTACAGGTAATTGAATTCCTTTATTGATCCTCAAGCGGATGTTGTTGGCTACTTATTAACTCATAAGGTTGTAACAGTCAGACAATAAAATCATAAACTAGTCGAATCATATTCACAGATCAAAGCAAAGTTGTGTCTGGAGATGTAATTTTACTACAACTTAATTTGAATTCAATTCAGTTTTGAATCTTTCATACCTCTACTTTCTTCATTCCTGTTAAATGTGTCGGGTGTTTAAAGATGACTGTGATATACTGTAAGGAAATGGCCACCACATTCTGCAGGCAGTTAACCTCCACAAGACACAGTACATCAATAAAAACATGAATATAAAAATAATTACCCACAATCCTTAAAAATGTATTTGTGGTGTGAAAATATTTTGTTCCTCAATGGGTATCATGTCATGCAATTCGACCGCTGAAACAGCTGCTGAGAAAATCTAGCTGTTGTTGAGATAGCGCCAAGAATATCCCCATCTGGACACTCTCAAACTATGCTACTGACAAAGCTACAGATGAGGGAATAACGAGCTCAAGACCACGCGCTGCTCGAGTTATCGCCCACCAGCTGGCATCGGCACGCAGGCACAGACACCCCGGCATGCCAACACACAGCTGGTCCAGATGGATCATCTCCCAGTGAACCCCAAAGGACCACAGGGTTACAGATGATGGATTAATGCTCACAGGGGCCCTCTCTTCGGATCAGGTGACCTGAGAGATCCAAAAAGCCGTTTTCTAAAACCAGATGACAGCCTGCATGTCAGGACCCAATACATCTACTTGTGACCCGGGCCACACTGACACCCAAAACCACAGAAACAAAATAATGAGAACATGTGTGACTCTTCAGAGCCCCAATTCACTTCCTGTCTCCCCACGATGAAATATAAAAAGAGACACTAAAATCAATCCCAATAGATTCAAAGGAAACTTAACACTGGTCGACAAGTTCTTAAAGGGTGAAAAACCGTCAAAATTATTCATGCATTTACTCGCATTTGTGCGACGATTTCTCTACTCTGGGGTGTTGTGACTATTTATTAATGCCCCCTACTGAAAGTCCACATTCAGTCAACTCCACAGGTGTCGAACCTTTTTAGTGAAAATATTAGGTGTCCTTGACAGAGTTGTCTGAAGTTGATAATGTAATCAAATGGGTCTCAAAAGTTGGTATTTACAACCCAAATGGCCCCACTCTTCCCTCTGTATATGATGAGCCAGTAAAGTTACAATTTGATAGCTTTCTAATGCTGTAATGATTTATTTCTTGGTTGCGTTGACCTCCACAGCAGGAATCCATGGTTTCGATTGAAATATATTTCTTCACAAAAAAAGCAACAGACACAGAAATCTAGTTCTCCAGGTTTAAACAGGAAAAAAAACACACACCGCATGTAACATAAATTAAAAACATATTTTCCATGTTTTAAATCAGTTGTTTGGGCTTCACTGAACCCAACAGTGCACATATCTGTTCCAGACTCAGGGTGGCTGATAAGAAGCCAAGTATTGGCACGGACAGTTCAGGGGAAAAGCCATATCAGCCTGAGCCAGCCAACATAACTGAAATGGGAACGTATACAAGGACATCCTTTAAGCAGTTAACGGCTGATTTATCCGGCAAGTTCTGAGATGGACAGGAAACGGCACTGGCCATCTTCAATCTTACAATAAGGAACAATAAACACGCGTTAAGATGAACCAGCTCACGTCCCAGGTAATAATGCGGAACGTCCCTTGTCAGACAGAAGTGTGCGTAAAAGAATAACTCCAAAACTCATTAACTAGAAAATCCAAATTATGACTGTAGAAATATTCACAAAGCAACAAATGAAAGCAGCCACTTACGTGTTAGAATCATTTTCTATAAAATATCTCTCATCCAGCCTCGACATAAAACCAAAGAGCGTTCGGTCGGGGAGCGCCTGTCCAGGTCACGTCCGACGCGACGCCAGCATGATAATTCCAGTCAGTTTCAAACTACACAACTGGACGAAGAAGTCCTTCAGTTCTCGCGTGCGCATGTAAATCCATGATGGTCGATCAATACTAGATACAACTGCAATAAACTCCTGGGCTTTAAGATCCTCCGTCGCTCCCTGCGTGACGCGGCTCCGAGCAGGAATGTGAATGGGTCGCAGTATGATTCAAGCTTTAGGAATGGATAACTGGAGTCGTGGCTCCACCTCCACCCTGCTGCTCCCACCTGATAAGAAGCCGGAGACTCTCTCCGACCTCAGCAGGTCACTGCAGCAAGGACCACAACATTCTAAACTTGTCTCAGTTAATACATGTTCTTTAAATGTGCGCCTTTACGCATCGTTACACGCAACACACTCCTGTGTTTGCGATGATGACTATCAAAGTTTTGGGATAGAAAGCGAAAAGTCTGCCTCCTCCAAAAGGCCCATTAAGGAGTAATTGAGACGGCTTGGGGTCGGTGGCCACTTTTGCATATCATTAGAATTTCCCGCAGACAACTGGGGCGTTTCTTTTGTGACACGGGATTAGGCTGCAAGATGAATAGCAGCCAGCATGTTAATGGTCTTTCCCGTGTCTGTGCTTGCGCACGTAGCCGACACATGACTGACGCCAGGTAACTTATCTCAGGACAGATATGGCCACGTGGTTTTGATGGTCTCACGCCACAAGCGTGATGCCTTATGACAAGAAATGTCTGATTCTTGATCTGTTAATGACTCTACTTCCGATAAATTAGATTTGAAAAATGTAAAAAAAAATTATAATCCTTACTCATATTCATTTCCTCTGTTGTCATAGCAACACTCTGCACAAGGGCTCATAATACGGTTAGTTTTCCACGTGGCGAGGGAAATCGTGACCTGACATTTTACAGAAAGTGCTGTCGGTAACAGTGGAAAAGGATGATTCAGAATATCTTGGCGACCGGACCCAGACTGGTGCCCCAGGCCGACAGTCACAAGTGAAGCATCCAGTCAGTCGTCACTAATACAAAATCACAAGGTTTCCGAGATCTCATGATGCTTTGCTGTTTGTTGTCTTTGAAGCCTTATTTTCTGGTGTCTGACTTTCATGTGCCGTATCAAACAGGAGAGCATCTGATAGCCCCACCGCCCACCACCTGAGACGCTTCCATGACCACACACCAGGATTTAAGCTCTGATATGCCTTTGCGGTAATTATAATTCGACAATAAGTGCGGTAAAGTTTGAGCTCAGACAGGATGACTGTTGGGTGTCTGCTGTCTTCATCATGAGTAATTCTGTGAGGCGCATCATGTTTTAATAGTCAGAGATCAAATACAAGCCAGTATCATCATGGCTTTTGGACAAAGAAGACGATATCAGGAGAAGCGTCGGCGCTACTCTACAGTGCTGGGGATTCACTGTCAAGTTAAAGCGACTTAATCCTTCCTAAATCCTGAACAAACACTGTTACTTTTATGGTAAATCGTGAAGATGTTTTTTTTCAAATTCATAGCAAGGATGACTCATCTTCCAGGACGTTCCACATTACCACCCAAGGTCTCAGCTCAGGTGTCAGAACAACAAACAACAGCAGAAATTTTAGATAGTATTGTAATTGACTTCGCAAGCCTCCTTAATTCATGGCTCCAGGCTGAAGCTACTGTTGTAAGTTGTAAACGTAAGTGGGTCCCCTTTGACCCTCAGATCAGTGGGTCTGGCTGGACCAGACAGTCAGAGCGAGTCTGCTTGAAAATCATTCGGAATGGATGTTCTACCTTTGAGCAGACAGACATTCAGACATGAGTGTGACAACGCAAACAATAAATAGCGTGATGCAAACAGATAAGAGGCCCCTATAGCACAGCGGACATGCCTTGGGGTGTCCTGAAGACCGCTTCTAACCACAAACAGGAGGGCCAGGTGAGGGTCAGCGGATGGACATGTCACAATTGATACACAAGCACCTGAGGCAGTGTTAACAAATGTGAACAAAAGGGAAGAAACTATAGGAACAAAAGCTCAACGCAGCTCAGACCGGCACGACCACAGTCGTCTTGGTGCAGGGGTGTCGAAACCGTCCAAGTTACAGGCCAAACAAAATGTACTACAGGAAATAGGTGAAAGAGGCTGTAATTTTCGCATTAAGCATACCTATGGTTTGCAACTGACAAGAAGCACAAACACTCACTCTTCCTTCTTTCCTCAAATTACCTTCCATCTCTGTTTTTTCCAGAGCAGTTGCTCACGTTGCTTATCTGCTTGCGCCAAGTCGCCATTCTAACGACAAATCCTGATCTTCAAATCTCCAAATCTTCCTAGGTCTGGACAGCATCACGTCCTGGAGGTGACCTAGTGTTTTGTACCGTAAATTAGTGCTGTTTTGAATTTACAGCCAAGTATTCAGACTCTTGCCGGCCACAAAAAACTGACTTGCTGGGCCGGATTTGGGCCCAGGGTCTTGAGTCACGCATCTTTTATAGGCACAACCTCAGTTAAGACATGTCGAATGCAAGAAAGAAGGGAACAAAGCTATCTAGATATATTATAAGGGTCATTGCATGCTTTTATACACAAAAACCCAATGGATATTACAACTCTATATGTCTCATCAAATGAAAATGAGGCACTAGCAATTACAACTCCATTGCAAAAGTTTGTCATTTCTTGACGTGTGCGATTTTAGGATTGCAGTTAGGATTGCCGTTTCTGTATGGACTCAGTAATGGCTGTTTCACAAAGAGGAAAAGGAATCCCAAACTTAAAGGGTTGAAT
The DNA here is from genome assembly GCF_027744825.2 of Synchiropus splendidus. Lineage (NCBI taxonomy): Eukaryota > Metazoa > Chordata > Actinopteri > Syngnathiformes > Callionymidae > Synchiropus > Synchiropus splendidus. Next base: position 20,808,610 of record NC_071335.1, read on the forward strand.
TGGATGCAAAGGTTTTGCTCGGTGCGATTTCAAGTGCTTAAGTAAAGGACATGAGGCTGATAATAAATAATAATGTACAATAAAATCACAATTCTGGAAAATGTTCATGGGATAATGGAATAAAGAGTCAGTTGCTTTACTGTTTCAGACAATCAGTTTAACTGTGATGTGTTTGCAAGAGAGTAAAAGAGACAGCGAGACAGAGGAGGGGGTATTTTCACAACAGGAATCTCTATAAATAGTTCATCCTTCAGGACCAGCCCAATCAGACAGCGATTATAGACAGGCAGAAGATAGAGAAAGGTGGTGGTGGGGTTGGGGAGGGGAGCACTGTCTTGGACCAGCACACACAAACAAAGGAAGTGTGAAGCAGACAGAGCAGCAAATGTCTTGCAGACACCCTCTCCCGGCTTTGATGGAATGACCGTAATCACAATGGAGACAGGAGGTTGACACACTCACACTTACAAAAACAATGGATCTGTGTTGTAGCACAGAGGATTTTTTTCATCGGATCACAGGCTATGAAGTAAAGAACAAGACAGGAGCCAAATAAGCAGGGTAGCGAAAGGTGAGGTCTTGTTCAAGGATTGTTCAAGTCTGCCACTTTAAAGGCAAAACTAGTGGTAGATACAATGCTGCTTGTATCCTGAAGAAAGTGACTGGCAGCTTTGTTCAAGAGCATTGATTTAGAGTGGACAATGAATCATTTATTTTGGGTATAGAATTATATATACACGCCATCGTATAGAAGGCTCACAGGTTGAGTCACTGTACAAGCTTATGTAAGTGGGTCTTGCATGCTGTCGTGAAGGAAACCGTGTTGACATGTCACTCATTTACCATAACTATGCCGCCTCAAGTGTGTTGTATAACATGTTTGTCGCTCCTAGCATTAACATGCATGTTGATTCATTGCTGAATGTATGCTGACGTCCTGTTTATGAAATAGTCGAGTGCCTACTGTGTTTAAGGAAGTCCATATGAAGGTACAGATGGGAGACACTGTAAAGCTCCTCAGCCTTGAATGTAAAAGAGACTGGTGAATAACTTGAACTAAAATGAACTAAACTGAACTAAAATAAGAAAGCACCTTATGAGTGTTATATATATACTAGGGTTGAGACTTGATAAAAAAAAAATCCAGATTTCTGATGAATTAATCACATATTGTTTAAGTTATTCTGTGCTTTTTGTGCTTCTGTCTAGAAGGTTTTTAAACTTACAAGTTCCATCCATCATCTCTTTCATATGGATTGGAAAAGAAGTGTAATTTATACTTCAAAAAAAGAAGCAATTGCTTATCTCCCAAAGATGCAGTCGTTCCTCTTAGTCGACAGTTAATCCTGCCCCCTGAGCACCGCTGATATCTTAAACCATGTGAACAGTAAAGCGCTGACATGTGTGGCTGGAGTTCAACCTTGGCGTTTTCATGCTGGCATTGAGAGTTATTGGCCAACGCTAATGTGCAAATGGTAAAGCAAACAACATTCTCGTCGCTGCGAACAGGCGCACTGACTCTGAAACACATGTGTGCAATCATTAGCAGGTCTAGTGAACTTTACTCCATATGCCACAGGATTTAGTGCCCACAGTGAGGAACGTGAGGAGCAGTGCAAATCAAAAATGCAGGTGTGGTTTTGACATGTCGGTGGGAGGATATTTGATCTGGCGGACGGTAGCTCTTATCTTGCTGAGGTGTGTGGCTTGCTAAATCCGCCCAAATCTATTTTAATAGACCTTTAAAAATGTATAAATCCCACTCTAAACTACTCAGAGACGTCTGAAGCCCACGTGAAGAGATTCTCTTCACAACAACCTTTCCTGCTATAAATATCCTGCTTTTTTAGAAGAGCATTCTGGAAATTTCCAGTCAGAGGCAAATCTCGAAATGATGCGGTGAGTGCAGTTGACAACCAGATGGTTGGCATCATGAACCACTCCCCAGGAATACATTTGCGTTCCCAAGACTTCCACCCCTTGTAATTCTCAGAAATATAGTCTGACATACACACACACACACACACACTATTTGTATACTTGTATCTCTATCCCTATGAGGACCTCTCATTGACATAACGCTTTCCCGAGCCTCTCACCTTTAACTTAACCATCAAAAACACATGGCTCACCTGAACCAGGACTCTGAACCAAACTGAAACCTAATTATAATGACCCAGTTATTTTGAAGTCTTCATCCTCAATTTCAGGCTTAACCTTGTGGGGTCCAGCCAAAGCCACATGGCCCTCACAAAGATAGTGTTTTGTCAAGAATTGACACACACACACACACTCATGCACAAACATATGCACACAACCAATTATTTGTGATTTTTTTTTCCAGAATAGCAGTTTCTAAAAATAAAGTAATTTGACTTCTTTTTTTCTAAAGAGGCAGAGCTTAGTTTTTATCTTGGGCCTGAATTGTTCGAATGATTAGCCATAGCCACATATTGAACACTATTTCAGGGGCTTTTGAAATGCCTTTCTTGCGCTCTTGCCATGGTGACCATCTGGCATCCTGCTGACAACCTGAAGCAAATGGTCGGGTACCATGACTAACATGAGCAATGTTGCGTTGGTCACACCAGCTCTTGGCCTTCATCAGACTGCATTCAAGAGTTTTCTGGATACTTACAGCATTCTGTATGGTAGCTTCATTATTGTACATTATAAATAGACAATGTCAGTTCTTGTTGCTCGAAATTGTATTTGTTTTTGGTTCGGTTGAGTGGCTGCAGGAATGTCACGCATTAAAGACCAACAGATCTTTTTTTTTTTCCAAGAGACCTTTTTTACTTCTCAAGAGTGTAAAAAGAGAATCATGCCATTTAAATAAGCGCCCATTTTTTTAAAGCAGTGAAACAATTTCACAACATGAGCTCTGTTGCCTGGAAACTGGAAGGGATTAAATTAAACAGAAAAAAAAACAGGCTTGATTTTGGCAATGGAAGAGTCCTGCGACTCCAACCACATTAACTTTGTAGGTAGCACGTTCACAAAGCTTGACCAACAACTACTCAGCCATATTGCATATTTACAAATTCAGAACAGGTATATAGTTTCCAAGGACACATGCTGAACATCAGAAGCTCAGACGTTAAGGTATTTATTCTCAAAAAGTGAGGAAAAGAGATAAATTACATAAGTGGCAAATGTTGGCACAGGTTTGAAACAAACGTTGGCCAAAATCTCAGGATGAATCATGAGCCCTCGGCACAACAACGCAGAAGACGGTTGGCATTATTTTAAGTTTTGGCAGTGCTGTGTGAAAGAGGAATTCAGTGGGAGTTGATAAACGTTTGGCGTGTCAAGTACACAACAGATTTATGTCATCAGGAAGAAAATAAGAGTGTGTTTGCAGATACAAGGCTGTTGTGGCGACTTTTTGGATTTGTAAGCAACTTTTCTGTAAATATTGTCGAACAGCAGTGTCCAGTTTCTCCTTTTGACAATAGAAAGCGCAGGATTGACTTTTCCGTTTATTGTGTTTCCTGTTTTTAATTTTTGTCTTGTTGTCCTTTGGGCCACGGCCCGGCATTCCAAACCGCCATAGGTCCACCCTTTCGCTAAGCAACATCAATTGGTGAGTAACACAGGAAGTTAATGCTTTAGTCTTCTCTGCACTGACCCGTGACCCTCTATGAACCCTGACCTCAGGAGAACCACGTGGGGAGACAGGCAGACATCAAGGCTGTCATGACAAACACTAGACAGTGTCAGAAAGAAGGTTTTTTGTTTGTTTTTAAGCCATGTCGTGTGTCTTAAACCATTCTAACAAGCAAGAGCAAGCCAAGCAAAATATCTTTCGTGAACTTGGACAGGAAAGTCTAAGGCCAAATATAATGCCAAATGGTCCACTGATGACACAGGTATTGATCAAAGCAAAGTCGTCTGTTGACAGAGGAATTGTGCTTTCACGAGAACATGAACTTCGGAACTCACTGTACATATTTGCATTCACTAGTAACAGTAGAGTGTTAAAAGGAGTAGCAAGTGGCTCAACTCTTCTTGCTTATTCATATTCAGAGTTTACACAGTTACACAATATTTAATAACATTGCATGTTACATAACATTTTCAATTAGTTTATTTAGTAGAAGCAAAATAAATTTGGAGTAATTGCAGTTATTATCCTCTTAACCTTTGAGTAAATTCCTCCAGCAAGTTTCCTCTTAGTCACCAATGTTCTACCCTTGAGCAACCGTTGGAGAAGCAGTAGATGTATCACATGACAGACTTGACAACTTGACCCACCTTAAGCCTAGAATTTGAGGACAGCTACAACATAGTGTGACTTATTGTACCTGTAGTTGTGATGGAAAATATTGTTGAGAATAATTTTCTTGAACTACACAGCCATCTTTATAGAGCAGAGTGAATGGACAACACAACATCATGCAACACAAACGCCAAAATGGATTTTTCAATGGATTTTTCCATTGTTACACACACACACACTCAAATTTTAGCAAGTGATTATTGGAAGAGCTGTTGCAAATGTCACAAAAACATTACATAATTAATAAAATGGAAACTCATAAGCGTTAGTTTTCTGATCTCTGAGTTCATGTCACATTTCAGGCTGCTCCTTTCAACTAAATACATAGAGCACGGACACCACATCCTTGAACTGCTCGTCCAAGTCAGCTGTAAGAAGTTGTTTGGCAAGACGACTAACACTTAGCCAGTGGCCACATGTTCACCCATTCAAGGGGTTATGATCCCTGAATGACCAGAAGGTGAAAGGTCACGAGCTACAGAGAGGTAAAAGGACATGAAAAGGTTGCCGACGTGAAGATCAGCGTGGAGAAACAGCGTGGAAATGATGAACCGGCAGTTAAAACCAACAACTGTAATTCATGCACATGATAAAAAGAGTCGCAAAGAACCTGTGATGCAGACTCTCAAATCCCATGCCAGCCATTCTCATCTCTGCTATACGAGCAAACTGTTTTGGCCAACAGATATTCCACCGCTGGCAACTTTCAGAGACCTCCGCTGAATTTGTTAGGTGCAAACAACTCAAGCAAATCCAGCCAGTTTAAAACATCAGTTTAATTGGAGGAAATCTAAAGCATCCCAAGAGATGTGCCTCAGAGGCCTGAGAAGCCTTCAATCATTTCTTTCCAAGAATACGTTATTCATTTCCCTGTCTAGATAATTAGCCCTCACTCTCTCACATGTGTTTCAGCAAGTTATATATTTTGCAAAGCTAATAGTCCCAGGACTCTCGCCAACACCAACAATCGCAGTACATTGTTTCATCTTGTGACTCTGATCCGATCCAGTTTGGACTGCAGCTGCGGTGCTGAAGTATCAAATATTGGACATGAAAATATCAGCGCAAATGAAGGACGAGCGAGCACAAACCCAGTCAAACATAAATACCACAACTGAGTCAGGAATAATCCACAAATCGACAGTAATTTAACCCCCTCAGTCCAACACAGGGGGTTAACTGAAAATATCCTAAAGTACATTTTTAAAGAGAACCTTTTAGACCCTAAACAAGTAACAGACACAGGAAATGAAAGCCCACCGGAGAGTAAACAAACAACATACCATGAGATCAGGAACCCCCAAAGCAGTCACAAGAAATGAGGCCATTTAATGGGGCACTAAAACAAGCCTTAAGTACCCATCTGGAAAAGATTCTTCCGGAATGCAATAGTTTTACTGCTAATGACTAGTGACAAGTTGGCACGCCATCATGTCGATAAAAGTCTCTCGCATGGCGTCTCTATTGAACAGATCTTGCTAAATCAAAGCTGATTATTCCGGCATTTCAAAACAAAATGTTGAATAAACATTTTTTTAGTGTTCACGTACAATGAAGTAGCCATCACCTAGTTTTGGCCTGAAAAGCAGTTCAGCACATCAGTAGTGAGTTAACAGTTTTTACAATGGCCTTTAAGTGGAAAACACATCTGCAATGCGCAGAACAAAACTCCAAGTGAAAATAAACAGCGCATCAGAAAAGCTCAACAAAGAAAGCGTCCAATCAGCAGCACAGTATCAGGCTTCTTTATTGTCGCTCACAGCAACTATCTCTTTCTACTGTCAAGTCAGTTTCTGCTGCGGCTTCATTTTGGGAAATGTTTTTTAGGATTTTGCTAGTTTAAAAAATTATAAATAATAAGCTATTTTGTTTGAAAATGGTTAAAAAAGCTTGAATATCATTAAAATAAATTGAAACCATACCAAGCACAGAGTGGCCCTTTCACTCTCTCTCTCTATATATGCTTTATTTCCCAAATAATCTACAGTATTTCTGCAATGTATCTAAAATTACCTATATCAGTGACATTCCCAATAACACATCCACATCATTTTTGCTAAAAGAACAGGTGACAAGGCAGCCTGAAGTTGATGTGTGAATTTGTGCAAGAGCAAGAGTGTATTCTGGAATGTGTGCAAATATTTGCATGCACCACTTTCAAAAGCCAAGAAGTGCACCATCAGGACTTCTATAAGTGCTGGCTTTGCAAGGATCTGCTCTACACTGCACTGCCTTTTCTATAGACCCTTGAAGAAGCAGGTTTGCTGTTGCAACTCAGTTAGGTCGAGTCTGTGAAAAGAGCAAGTGCTGACTGAAGGGCTTAGGTGAACAAATAGACCACTCTCCCCCCAAAATGACAGGACAAATCAAGATTTCGAATAAGTAGAGCACCTTATGTTTTGACTCAGCCACATCATTCCTTAAAAAGGGGCACAAATAAGACTTGTTTTGTATATGAAGAAAATTCTATTTTTTTTTCACAAAAAATACGTCGAGTTTCCTCACGTGCCATTAAGTGAGAGGGAGACATGGATAAAGGTGGGGGAGTCCAGTTTGAAAAGCAAAGTAAACAGGATTGGTGCGAGCTTGCTAGAGTCGTTGGGTTTAGCAAAACATTCCTGAGTCCTCGAAACAAGCAGCCTTGTGAGTGTACGGGAGCGAAAACAAGAGGGTTTGAATTCACAGAACAGGAACACCGCTGGGCTGCTCCAGTTCAAGCGTGAATTTCAGAATGTGTACGTGTAATGGTCAGTAACTCACAGGAGTCACCCGTGTCACCGCAGAGCAATCCACCCGCGACATGAACGGACCAGCGATTTAAGGGGTCAAGGTCACTGACTAACCAACCGACATGCTATATGAGTATATGAGCATCTTTCAATATGCCATAAAATTCCAAATTGCACTTCCAAGTAGGCAAGTAAGTGTAGTACAAAAAAGGGAATTGGTTGTAATTTATTATCAGCATGTGTTTGGAACTACTGAGCTCTTGGTGTTCCCTCACATTTGGAACCACTGGCAATCCACTACCTCACTTTTTTCTATTTGTTGCCTGAGATCATGGAAAGAACAGGAACAAACAAGAAAGAAAATAGAGCTTCGCAGTCACAACTGTAAGTCAGTGAAGAAGAAGACCACAGCACCACACCCGCCCATAAACGCTCCCCCATTTATCTCATGCTATAAATTTAAATCTATGATTTAGAGCCAAGAGATGACAGCTAGCTACCAGACCAGAAAGGCCAAAATTTGACTCCGATTTTTCAAGCAGATGAGTGGCTAAATAATAGCTTTGTGAAAGTGGAAACACGTGGGCAACGAAGGAATGGATGGAAGGGAGAAAAAAAGAAAGCTGTGTCCCTGGCACACATTCCACAGTCATGTTTAGTCGAGCATGACTGTAATCATACGGTGCTATAGGACTCTGCATGCTTCTAGGTGTACTCACAAACCTCACTGACAACGCATCCCCACACCCTCCCACAGAATGCACAACCAAACATTTTGGATGACTCGGAGCACTCACGAGACATTCATGAGCTTCAGTGAAAGACAGGCAGAGACGACAAAGATCAGTGTGTTGCCCTACTTCTTTACAGCTTGTGGCTCAGATGCAGGCACAATAAGTCTCTTCATGTCGTGGTAAATTAATAATAGGGTTCTATTTATGGAGCTCAATTGACCCAAATTCGAAAGATGCAAGCAAGTAAATTTGATGGCTGGAAGAAACCTGGTCAGAGGATATAGAGCACAAACCTGACATAGATGTTGGCACTGACGTCCACACATCATTTACAAAAGTCCATCTTCCTATTTTGATTCTGCCACCGTGTGATAAGCAGCTATCCATAGATAGGCTGAAAAAAATGTGTAAGTTGTAGATCTATTCTCTCCAATTTCAGGATGCCATGCAAACAGTCGCGTAAGCCAACTAAGGCTAATCCAATTTCTTTAAATGGAGTCAATCTCCAGGAGCTGATTCTATTACTGCTGAAAGTATCTTCTTGAGGCTAATTTGTTACATGGTTGCCTGCTGCCTCTTCATTCAGAAGGTTCTGACTGATGTCACTGTGGTGTACCCTTTCTACCACTCTCTTTGGGCATCCTTGGGGCGTGAAATGACCCTGCTGGGTCACTCTGGGCCTCAATAGACCCAAGAACATCTGTGTGATTTAACAGTAGACATCGAATGAGAGGACCGGAACATGTCAATGGGCCTCCTACTGGTATAGCTTTAAGCTTGGTACAAAGCCTGGTCAGAAAGCATTCATGCCCAAGCATGCACACTCAAACAAAGATACCAAAAAAAAAACGTTACAAACCTATTATATATTTCAGAATTCTTCCTAGCTTTGAGCAACCATGAACAGTGCTCACCCCCTTGACTTGTTAATGGGGCATGGCATGGATATTTTGTTAACATGCGGTTGCACTGAGACTGATGTTTACAACATGTCAAAAAGACAGCGATAAAAAAGGCAAGCACAGGAAGGAAAACGTGTCAGGAGTGAGGAAAAAGCAATATCATGTCAAGTGACATGAAGGAGCAAAATAACTCATGCACTCATAATTCAGTGGCTTTGACTCAGTTGAGTGAACATTTTGCTTCATGCCAAAGCAGCTTCTTCCATGCTAGTTAGGGAGTATTGAATCTGTTTCTTTAAAGGGAGATGAATACATTTTATCACAAATCATTCAATGTCTACATTTTTTTTTATCTTTAAACCGATATGTTTGAGCTGATAGCTGCAAATTGGGCGAGCAATGCTAAGCAAGACGAGTTAAGAAATAAGGCAAACGTGAGAGTACATCAAAAAACCTTCAGGACATAGGTTCAATGATGCACTCATGTTTAAAGAGGTTAAAACTTGAAGGAGTGAGATATAAGTTCTCCACAAGACAAAGGCTCACTGATGTAATAGCCTTCTTGCAGGGGTCTCTGGTATACAGTGAGCACAATGGTAAGCATGACAGCTGGGCTCAAAACAACAGCATGTGTATTCTCTGTTGTCCCCTACAGCTGCAAAGACACATCAATATGTGATGTGCTCATTCGCCAACACGGGCGGGAGACATCAACAAAAGTATTACGTTACAGGACACATGATTTTACAATGACATGATGTCCTTGGAAGCAGGCTGTGATCGGTGAATACAAATCCCAAGTTGAGGTCATTTTTGGCTGGGCAATCAGTATTTCCAGGAAAAGAGATGCATGAAAAACTACGAAATGTTGTCATACAGCTTGGACTGTGTTCTCAAAGGCAGAGAGGAAAAAAAAAAACAGAAGTAAGAGCTGTCATTAGATCCTGTCATCATTCTTCGACCCTTGTTTTAACTGCTCTCTTTCATGTGGGACAGTGAGACCCATGAGCATACAAGCTTGACGGAAGTTAGCCGATGGATATGTATCAATGGGTTCTCTTCACGTCCATGGAGACAACAGGTCAAAAGGTGCTGACCTTCTGTCTTCACATCAAGTGCACCAACATCTGCATTGATGAGTACAAACATTTCCCAAGGCTGTCCATTATACCATTTCAAAGTGTTTTTTTCCCCTCTATCTTCTACGACTTGACAAGGTTGTGGTAACTGGATGCTGCTAAAAGTAGTGTAATACTTCACAGTTGACATAGTAAAATTATAGTATTCTATAGTATCGAGCTATTCCCCAGTTACTACTATACAATTTGTGCAGTCACATCAATACACCATTTAATTTTCTTAATAAAAACAGAATAAGGGGCAGTACGTAACAATTGCCTTCATTGCAGTTGACCGGTATAAAAAAAAACCAAAACCTTCCTCTTGACTCATGTTCCAGCAAAGTCAGAGGTCATTTTTAAGGAGTAACTTGGACAGAAATCCCAATTTAAGCTTTTGTACCATCAGCTAATTGTGAATCTCACCCAATCTAGCATAGAACACGAGACTAACTCTGGCCTGGGGGTGATATCTGACCTGCCAAGTCATTCCATGTGGCTCGCAAGCGCTCGAAATACATAAAAATCCAACTCAAAGACTGGTTAACTAGAACATGATCAGATCAGGTTGATATCATGAACAACGCATCTTTGTTGGTGACAAGCGGAGACTATTAATGGCAAAAACTAATCTTGAAAAATTCCAAAAACTGATGCAGATTAACAGGAACTTGATGGAATGTAGATGACACACATGACAAACCTTTTAGTTAGTTACCCTCTTTGAAGTATTTTGGGAACCTCTTAAAAAAGTGAATGGAGTCAATACCACCATGAGCAAATACTGATTCCATATTTGAGGTTTAAAATGTTTGGAAAAGGTCTGCGTCGTCAACAAGAAAATTGAGCTGAAAGAATCGGGACGACTTCTCTGTCCATTCCTGTTTAGTCCCAGTTAATATTTTACAGTGCTGTATAATTTAAAAGCCAAAGAAAAAGCCATATCCTTCCACTCTAATGGAACTGGGCACGACCGCGTATTAGTCATACATGGGGTAAATCCATTTCACCAACACACACATACAAAAGCATATCCACTCTGTAAACATAGAGAAGTCAAGTGATTGAACCAGCATTGCCTTTTGTTCTGCGAGAATCTAGAACATCAGGGAGTGACTTGCAGATTCTTCAGCGCAGTTCACTAAACACAGTGTGTGTGAGCATGCTCAGATCAGGCAGCATCTTTTAGAGGATGAAAATACACCCCGCAGTAGCACACAAATAATTAAAAATCACACCACAGGCTCACCTGTCGTTTCTTGAGCAGTTTTGCTGAGGACATCGAGTGCTTTCGAGCTGGACGACCTGATGTGGCCACTCAAGGACCTCTGCAGCAGCAACAGCCTGATCGATCGAGACATGTCTGCTCGCATCCGCTGAACAGCCCCGACTAATAACTAAAGCAGTCTAAAATTATAGCTCCAAGTGCACGAACGTGGCTCTTCCCTGGCTGACGTTTTGACTGCTATGTTCTCCTCTAGACAGGGCTGTACACTCCCATTCTGCTGCAGCAGAAGCATCAGCGCAGCATCAGCTGGGACACATCCAGCCTGTGCAGTGCTGCAATGCCCTCATATTATATTCTCTCCAGTGCATGTGGATTTATGTGTGTGAGTAAGTGCTTTCTGACAGAACCTCTGGTGCTCTGAATATCTAAGTGTAGAGCAGTCACGCAGCCAAGGATCTGCCAGTCGCTTATCTCATATTTTTCTCTCTTTCTCTTCCCTGTCGCCTTCATCTATTCCATTCCATCTTCACGTTCACATTCTGGTCTAGACAGTCGGCCATGTAAACAATTATATAAGACAATGCATTCAGTACACCACATTGTTTTTGCACGCGCAGCAGTTGCACCAGGAAATGAATGATCATGGGAATATGAATGTTTTAAATGATGAGAGATCATCCCTAAGAAAAGTGCTATTTTTGATGGCTGGTTATTTTTCTGTTCTATGATAAGACATTGGTATATTGGAGAGACAGTGGTGCTGTTTGCAGAAACAACGACAGAAAGTAGAATGGGCTATTGAGCATTTTGTACTTTACACCTTATGTAAGAAAATCCTAAGCCTCTAAAAGAACAAAAACAAAACAATGGAAGCCATTACTCAGACAGAGTTGATCGGATAAAGGTTGATTTGGCCTCTCATGAGCCAAACCCCCAAGGGTATGAGAACAAGCTTAGTCAGCAATTTGTGGAGTTAGTATGGAGGAGGTGGACAAGGGGCAGGGGAGGTGGAGGTAAGAGCTGGAGATGTAATGTGAGAAAACAGACTCAGAATCTGTCATTTGGAGAAAGGGACAGAAATCATGGGTGGAGAAGTGGAGAGTGCAGACACGGTGGAGGAGAAAGGCACAGCTAGAATGTTTGAGGAGTTATATAATACAGTAGTAGTGAGACCTGTCAAGATGTATGGTTTAGTAACTCTGAGAACAAAGACAAGAGCTGGTTAGAAGTGTCAGACTGGAAGATGCTCAGGCATGACTTAAAAGGATACGAGCAGAAAGGACAGGAGGTGTTGGACAAAGAATGTTGGGGACAGTGCTGTAGTCAAGACTGACAGCAGAGCATACAGTTTGGCCTCTGCAATCTCTGGTCTCAGTGCTGACTTGGTGTTGGGTTAGGTGGTAGACAGAAAACATCAGCAGGCCTCTTTAGCTGAGACAGTAACCATTTAAATTACAGCCCCAGCTTGTCAAAATCACTGCCTCTATTGTTGATTGTATTTAGTTTTATTGAGCAGGATTGAACCATGAATTCCTCTTTGTGCGTCTGTCATTGGAAATGGAGACCCATTGGGGATTAATTCCAACCAAGATACTGACAAATACTTTCCTACTGACGCACTGTTTAGTATTCAATGCAAGAAAGACCTAGTTAAGGAAACCAATAAAATGCAGGTTATTTAATTAAATTCCACTTCATGCAAGAGTAGTCATATAACACAATTTTGGGCTTCACAGATTTAGAATATTCTTGAGGCCTGTCAGCTTCCATTTGTTCCATGAGCTTCACTGCCTTTCAAAGTTCCACATTAATGTATTATATTGTCAAGAAAAGAAGCCAAAGTGACTCTAAGTGCATCTTAAAAATTTATTTGGTGACTCAAGACATGCAAGCGTGCAAGGATCCAATAGATCCTCAAGTAAAGTTTTCTTCACTGTGACTGTTTCAAAAGACCTTTGAGAAAAGTTTTTTCTTTTGTTTGGATTTGTTTGCGTCACAGACTGCTAAGCATTGGTTAAACCTCCTGGCACTGAACAGGATGTTCTGCCCGGCATGGCCCACGTTACTTCGAGCAACGACTACAGCTTGTGAAAAATCACACTGGTCGTGGAAGTAATGCACCCAGCACTAACATATTGCAGCCTGCTGATAGCATTACTGGCTTCGCGGTCAATTAAGTTAACAGCCTTCTGAGCTTTGCTGAGACAGATAAGGACGGTTTCCTGAGTCTGTGCCCTATTGCAGTCTTTTAGCTGCTCCTTTGCAAATGCTGGATGACCAGTTAAATATGTTGTAAAGAGAAATCGGGAGAGGATGTAGTAAAGTAAACACAAACAAACCATCATGTTTTACTATCTTTCCACAAAGCCATTGTTCAACTTAAAAGCAGCTAAGGAAGAAATCTAAATTCCTTTTGCCACACCTTTTCTTTGTATCCAATATTTCAGCATTTACCTCCAATTTCTCAAGGAAAACGCAAGAGTTTTGTATCATCATACAGCATACAAAATAAATCACAGTAAATGACTTAGAAATTGAGACAGGAATTGTTTGAGGAAAAAAAACACACAAAGAGTAGGGGTGTTGTCGCTGAGCGGACTTCAAACAGCACACATAAACAGTACGAAGAATCGATCATCCAAAACAATGCACTGTACGCCATTCTTTACAGTGCAGCCAAAAATGTGTCGCTGTGTTGAAGCATGTTTGCAGGGGAGTGCTCACGCGTGATTCTAATTGTATGTTAGTTCCTTTGATGTGACATCTGCTAGGAACATAAATTCTAAACTTTGTGCCCTACTTTTAAACTTCATTTTTACTAGCTTTCATTTACATGATTTACATGTTCTTCGTATATATAATATGACCATCTGCCATAAATGTGTTAAGTGAGTATCCCTGTCGGCTGCACCCCGAGCCAATTTTAGGTAGTAAATCTGGAAGCAACAAAGTGACCCAGATCAAGGCAGCAACTGCACATTGGCAAACATGCTTTTTAGACATTTTATTTCCACAAAGCGCTGGAACCACTGATATCAATTGGGTCGATTGGGTCCAAGGGTTCATGGCAATGAGTGGTGTCTAAAATAGTAAAAACTGTCTAAGTCATCCGTAACATATATGGTAATTGAGTATATATGTTGCGATGTTTAGTGTCCTAAAAATCGAAAATTTTCTCCTCAAGATACCGTCATGAATTGGACGTCCTCTAGTTTTGGGCTCACAAAAAATGATTTCATGTTTTGTTTTGTGTTTATAGTATTTCACTGACGATTATGATTGTCAAAAATAAAAATGAAAATAAAGGTTTGGTTCACTGTCACAGCTATTGTGTTGAGCCATATGTTAGAAAGTTTAAAAAAAAAGCCTCACAGGAAAGAGAAGCCTAAGAGGGTGGGTTCATAAATGGCAATGGAAGAAAAGAATTTGACCTTAGACAAACAGTGTACAGTCGATGAAGGAGTGTCAGAACCAAAAGCATATTGCACACTCAGCGAGCACAGGAAAAAGTCATTGAGAAAGAAAAATAAACATCAGTCATGAACTAAAACCTACTTGGCTCCCAGCTAAAGAAGCGGCTTTCTTTGTGTTGAACTGGGGGTTGTAACTATACATATTTCGGGAACTTGGAACACCCAAAAGCTATGTAGATGGATGGATGTTTCATTTGTATTGGGGAAACAAAAACAGAGTGAGCATTCTGCTATGTATTTTTCGTCTTCTCAATGATAATTTCATTTCAGTCAGAGTGTGCATTTTTTAACACGATAATGCCCCCTGACATGTGCATATTCCCGTATATTGTTCAGTTCCTTTCCTTCATATATTAGTTTACATTCACATTAAAGCTTGAAGAATATGTATTATGGTATCAAACAATTAGGGTCATTCAAATCCATTTTTCTATTTCACATTGTGCAGATAAGTTATGAATGTTCACTTGACAAGACATAACAAAAATAGTAGTGTGATGATCCCAAAACTAATTCCTCCCAATGTTTTAAACCACTTCCTTTCTTTTAGGGCCTCATTCTAGCATGTTACTAATTAAAGAGTTGTGAGTTATGTGCTGTGGACACATGACAATTATTGTTATGGCTATATATATTCACTGGTTTATATTTGGATCTGGAAAGTACAGTGTCTGGACAGCAATCAAAGGAACCGTTGTGGCTCATAAGAAACGGAAATTTCTAATACTGTTGTTGACTAGTGCTAAAAATGTAACTACATTGTTGTGGTACATGTCATCTGGGAAGCTGGCACAATTAACCAGCTTCCTGCATTTTTATTTGGTTCAGTGTCAAGACACTGCCCAGCATTTCTTGGAAATCCCTCAGAAAATGAATCAGTTCTAACGGCTCCGTTACAAGGCTCAGCAACGGACCCTCATCTGAGTGGAAGTTCTCATTTGTGCGTGTCCCAAGTGTTGTAATTCTTGTTGACTGCTAGCATCTTTCCGCTGCTAAAGAGATTGTGAAATTAGCCATGAATGGTCATTCTTTCATCGGGTTACAGCATGAGTCCGCAGGGCGCAGCATGTGATGTCACAAATGTGCTGTTCCCAGGGGCTTAAACATTGGAGATGGGTTCTTTGAAGTCCCATCATGAACACTGTGCTTTGTGTTCAGTCAAGCTCCCCAAAAACTCCCAACAACTTTCATGGCATCCCATCCCCCTTTTCAAATCTGGGTCCCATCCAAGGGAGCAAATGATGAAGGTTACATAATCTGCTGACTGGAGACTGATCTAAACTATGGACAATGATTGAATCGCTATTGAAAAGCTGAACATACACTACAACATACACTATTTGATACAACAAAAAGTTCCAACACAAGAGATCAGAGCAGCAGGAGACACTATGGAAGATCCAACCACTTCAACAGCCGACTGACAACATTGGGTGCTATTTAATGAACCCAGCTCAACTGCAAATTTTTTGGAACTTGGCCCGTACAGAACCCAAAGACGGCAGACAGAGACGCCAGATCTGTCACGGAAGAATGCAGATATGCATACAGAAAGACAGAAACCCTACATCATATCTAATACATGGGCAGACTTGAAAAGGCAAAGATCTCAAAGTCAAAACCCTTGTCTTGACCGAACGTAAGTAGACGTGGTTATTTTCATTAATAAACATAAATAAAGGTTTTGGAGTCTGCGTTGACATCTAGTCTGGCTCTTATCTTTTAAAGGCGGCAGACTTGATGGTCTGGTAGATGAGTCGAGGCCCTTATCAACACTGGCATCCAGTGTTTCACATACAGGTTCTGCTCTCCTTCACTCCCTCCCTTCTTGTCCTTTTTCATCCGCAGAACTTCACATGACACCAGAGATGGTGATCATAAGACATGCAAACAGTAGACAAGTGTTCAACAAAAACACAATTTTAACCCTTTGTTGGTGATTTCCGTAAACTGGTCAATTTACCGACCTTAAACAAAACTTTCACTTCATAAACGTCTTGCACAAACAACAATCTTGATGTCAACAAATTCATTTTGTGCACAATTACAAATCTAGATTGTGTTTTATGAGGCTTTGGTTTGCCTTAGAATCCAAATTTTCACAACATATTTTCCATTGCGTCGCCATATTTGAAATATGCAATGTGTTAAAGCAAGTATAAAAAGGGTAAACACTCACCGGCTTTTTCTTTCTCTGGAATGGTATGACAGTTCTGTGAAAACAAGGAATAGCATGTCAAATTGAAAATATTTTTCACATATATTTTCAGCTAAAATGATAAACTTTATTCAGTTACATGAAGTTTTATTACCCATTTAAGAAAAGGAACCATTACAGTTACACACAAATTGCATTCCACACAATTGAATTATAGATTACCAGGGTTTCCGACAGGAAAAATAAAGCTATCCTTGTGAGGACATTTTGCTTAGTGGGGGGCATTTTTACCAGGTCCCCACAAATCCAAGCCTCAATTTGAAAACTTCAATTAACCAACATTCAACTTTAATTATAATTGGGTTTAAGTATGGTTAAGAGTCCTGGTTAAGCTAAACCATTAGTCTGGGGTGGTTAGGTTTTGGATGAGAGGCTGGTGAAAGCATTATGGCAATGAGAGGTCCTCACAAGGATAGATATGCAAATGTGTGTGTGCGTGTGTGTGAGTGCAAGTGTGCGTGCGTGCAAATGTGTGGGTGTGTGTGTGTGGCGGTCTGTTGGAATGCAGAGGTTTTTCTTGCCTCTGACTTTTGACCTTAGGTTCATTGCTTGACCCCCACACCCTGGTCATTTCAAATCACAATCCGCTTGAAGAGCTAAACAAAACCAATACTAATACTGTATGTTATTTCCCCCTTTCTCTTTAAAAATAGTTTCTACACCTGAAGAGAGACAATTAGCAAAATAATTTAATACATTAATAATACATTTTTCTGTATATGATAAAATGCTTAATAAGGGTGTTGACTGCTTCATTCACAAGCAAATCCATTACACAGTCGCGTGCTTAAATACAACGGCAATCTTCATTTTGAACTGATTTGTACCCAAAAAGTTGATGAAAAATAAACAAAAAAAATGAATTGGCAAACAAAGAAATTAAATAAAGATGTGAAACAATTACAATTATTACTCTGTACCACGTGCTCAGACACAAGCAAATAACATGCATTCCTTCTCCATATTATCGGGTCAACAAAAGTGGTCTGACTTGCTTTTAATATCAGGTTGGGCTTCCATCTGCCATCCACAGCAGCATGGATGTGGGAGGTCTGTGTGGCTTTTCCGCCTCACACTAACAAGACATTTCAGTTCAGTGGTGTATGGCCTTGCTATTGTGTAAACACCAAACCACGGGTTTCTGTCAATGACCCGTGAAGTCCCTCGCGCACATTGTAAATCTCATTTTTAGTCTGGAATTGACTTCATAATAACTAGCTCTCTCTAAAGGAAAAGAGACGGGAACGTGGCTGAATGTGTCCCAGCGTTTTTAAGCACAGGACCTATAGATTTCCATCGTGCTTTGCCCCGCCATATGACCATGCAGGTTGCCCCTGTGGTGGTGTGGGCCGTGTCAGGTGTTCTCTAGGGAGCTGTAAGCTGCAAAGCACACAAGTGTCAGCTGCCTCATTTACTGCCGCTAATTTACTGGAAGTTGGTTGTGTCAGGGCACAGGGGGTATGGTATGTGTTTGTTTTACACATGTGTGTATGCTTGTGGTGGCCTTCAACTGTGTGCCTAAGTGATTAGCCACAGTCTGTGCCAGGTTTCTTAATTCTGAAGCACTAATCTACTGTAATGGCTTAAATATTTAGTCAGTGATTAGTGAAGTAATAATCACACCGCATTTGAAATTTGTAGTGCACTTTTAGACGTTCAATAAGGTACACAGTGATGCTAGAGTTCAGCTAGAAACTAGCTTAAGTTAGTAAATTTGGGTAAAGTTTGCATGGTTTAATTTGTAATGACGCACACAGCAAAATGTTTTTACCGGAAAACCACTTTAAAAAGCATTTCTGAAGGCAGCCACAATGCACGATGACCGTCCACCTCCACTCAACCGCAGCTGCAGCATGTGTTTGTGTGTGTAAAGTGTGTGAGTGTGACCACCCATGGTCTGTGCCGGTCGAGGATTAGGGAGCTCAGGCTAACCCAAACTCCTTTCTCCAGCACTTAATGGAAATGGCTAAATTGGCGCAGATGGCTTACGGTCAGGTAAGCCGTCGGCTCCAGGAGCACCAGACGTATAGGGTGACTCAGTGTGTGTCTCTAGAGCCTTCTGTGATGCTATCTGTCGCTTTTTTTGACTGGCATGAATGTGCTCTCTCTGACCCACGCTTATGAAGGAATCCATTCTCTATGCTCCGTCGACACCCAATTGCACGTGTGCAAAGAAACGTGGGAAACAATTTCATTTCACTCCTCCATTCACCTTCCGCACCGTAATGGTTTCCATATGAGACAGAGAATGTCGAAAGGAAGCGACAACTTGGTGTAATGATGCCGTCAGATCCTGTAGCTGAAGAACATATGTTTCCACATACTGGGTTTCACTCAGTGTATTTAAAGAATTCCCCACACAATCATGCGTCCACTTACTCATACATGTTGTCATGAGTCCAAAAAACCATTTTTACAGCTTACAGCATAGACAGTGACAAAGGTTTCAAGACAAGGCCAAGTGCAGAAGCCTTGCTTTCTCCAGCAAGGAGGCCACGAACACTGCAGTACAGCTTTTATAACTCCGCAGATTATAAATTTATATAAAACACCAACAGCACAAAAACACAACACTAGACAGTCCAGAAAACAGTGCCCTTACTACAATGTACTTTCTAAAACTTTCTGAAATCATACATTTGCTGACCCCACACATCAAGCCAGGATGACACTGATCGCAACCTCAGTTTGCTAACAGCTTGAAGAGTAAACCCAAGAATGTCCGATTCCCTTGCTGTGGACCTGAGCTGCACTTAGATCTCCAAATTCTTTTTAGTTAATATTGATCTAGTGAGAGCCAACCCAGTGACCTATAAATCAGTGCTGTATTATTGCTGCCCAAAATAGGTCCTTAATAACAATATGTTCACACAACTTTTAGGACATAGTCGATGGACGTCAACAACACCTGCTTCCTTTAATTTTTTAAAAATACATTCCAGCCTGCAAGTGTCAGCCTCCATGGATTTGTTGGTGTGTTTATATGTGAGTGCATTCAGTTTGTTTGTTCGTACTGTGATTTATAGCAGCTAATTATCAGTCAGCTGCAGGGGTGTTTCCAGATGCATGTGTTTTACAGTCATACCAAAGCTGAGTGTCAGCAAGAATCATTCCACAAATATTCTTTTAATTGTCCAATCTATGTACCGCAGAGAGTTTGGCTTCACTGGTTGCACACAAGGAAGAAGTAGATTTGCATTGCAAAATGTTCCATGACTGATAGTGAGATGGACAGGATTGCTAGAAAAACTCCTGGGTTATAGCAGTCATTGGCCAGGACTGCTATTTTAAACACAAGGTTGTACATCTTCATGTTTTCCCCTCAAAACCTAAACAGCACTTCGTGTTCTGTTTTGTTTTGCTGAGGTCGCATAAGGGCATCTTTGGGGACAATGACTCGTCACCACATGGCTGAGTTGGTAATGTACGGTTCCTCCGCCAGTACTGCACATGATGGCAAAATAAATGGTGGTTAACATCTTTGCTCGCTGACTCATTGTCTCTAAGCAATGCACTTGCTTTTTTTTAAATGGAATGAACACAAACGGCTGTTGCCTGTATGGCGTTGTGATGAGGCTAGAGCATTACTGAGACGGTTAATAGCTCAATGTGTTGGTCTTTTTTGTTGGTCAAAGTCGGAAATTGAGAAGGTGTGGCTGGGGAAAAGGATGTTTTGGGACGCTGGAGCTGCCAAAACGGAACACTGGGAAAGGACAGGGCAGAGATCTGCTGGAGACCTTAGCACGCACACCACGGCATTTCCATTGTCCAGTTACAAGAGATAGAGAGCTATCTATAAATAGAGGTCGCAGATTTGTTTTGTTGCGTTTCAAAGTCAAGGTCTGTGGGCCAAATCTGGTCTGTCACGTCATTTTATGCGGCCCACATCGACATGTTTCAAGTGAATCAAACAACTACATCAGTAACTAGGGTTGTCGTATCATGACCTACAAAGACAGTTTGAGTTTCCCCCTGTGAAAGGCAAGTGGAGATTATTACCCCCATCCTGAAAAAATTCTGTGGGTTAACTGAATCTGACGAAAGATATGGAAGCCTGACTGTCTCCTGAGTTGTGAGTCATTTAGTGATGGAGGGCAATTCATTATTAATCTTAGAGCTCACCACAGTATGCAAAAGGGGCCGCTTTCCTGTCAAAGAATGCCATCAACATTTTCTTCAGCTCATGACTTGGGCTGTGTTTGAAATTTTGGCTCAAATGAGTTTGACACACCGATGTCGGTCACCTTTTTTTAAATTTTACATGTTTATTCGGAACAGACCAGAACTATTTTACATGTTATACTATCCAAGCTAAGTCAAGCTATCCCTTGTGTTCACTATTTCTTTTAGAAACATACTGTGCTAAACACACTGTTAATAAATATGGGTATCTTTGGTTTGCCTTGGGGCTTCTCTGGACATGTTTATAAGGCCTGTTGGATGGAAAACTAAAACTGAAAAAACCTGGTCTATAGCTGTTTTCTGAGCCGAGAGTGATCTTTCAGTTACAATTCTCGGGAAAAATATTGCCAGGCTTAACAAGATGCTAACCAGTACTTCATAATGACTGGCTAATAGAATACTAATATAAGCATGTGGTTCATTAATGGTAATATTTGTTCCCTAATGTAAAGTGTAACTAATACAAAATCCAATCTGTTGTAGCCATACGTTTAAATTACCGCCACCCAAAAATATGACAGTATTTTGTTTCCATGGAGACGAAACGCAGATCAGATCAGGGGAGTGCTTTTACCAGAACTGTCTTGTTAGTCATTGATCACAAGTGACAACAATGGCTTATGCCTCTTTTGAGTCACAGAGGTCTTAAGCGGGACATAGAGTATCTTACTGGCAGGAAAAGTCCGTGCTGAAAGTGACTGATATGTTGTTTCCTACCATAACGTCCAGAGGAAGGTGGTCAGAGGTCAGCATCCTTCATCCGCCTCTGTAGTTTGCCACATTGTATGGAAGCACAGAACTCTAAAAATAGAATTGTCTATCACGGCTTTTGAACCCTCAATGGATCAGAGGGATAAGGACACATCTAGAGTTAAGTTAGACCAGTGCATCCATATTGGTCTGGGCCAAACAGTATCACACCAAATCAAATGTGAACATCTGCTGCAACCTGTCACTAGCCAAAAACACTTGAAGACACCTGCTAAAATAACCCGGTCTTGAAAACCTGCCAGCAAAAACAATCCAGGCAAAGAATAGTTGCTCCACCATTAGAAAAAACACCTGCTGTGGCAAATATCCACAAGAGGGTAGCCACACATTACTAGCAAGAATAAGAGCCACCTGCTGAAACCTAATAATACACCTCAGCTACTCTGGCAAGTGCAGAACATCACCACAGTCCCCCAAAACCAGCCAATAACGTTTATAGTGATTTATGAATGTGCAGCATGTACAATGATAAATGCATGGAATTGTGCAATATGACATGGCAACGCAATTTAACATCGACATAAATCTAATATTTAATTTCATACTAAGCTTGATACATTTCCATTACCTTTGAAGGACTTAATAAATGTATATATATATAGTGATAAATGTGTTCTTTTTTATGTCTGGAATCTGATTATTTTGTTTCCAACAACTGGATCATGGCTGACTGACTGCTCAAGTTAAAGCATGACCCCTAACCCCGTTTCTTCTTCACACCGACCTCATGTTTGCATCATTTAAAGGATTAGAATTGTCTGCCTAAAAAGATTAAGTGGGAGTTGCAAGGCAGTGTGTGTGTAAAAGGACTCCAGCACTACTAAGACTCCTCTTCATGAAGTCAGCATCTCTCTGGACTCCATCAATCACCCCACAGGGCCTCCACTGTAAAGAGCCTCCGATTAGGTGCATTGAAAGGACTGTTTACACAAGCTCGGCCAGTTACCTTGGGACACTGCAGTAATGAAGGTTGTGGAAACAGTTTGCTTCAGACAAAATGAGTCATGGGCCACACAGTTTTCGGTCTAAAATTATTCAAACGACACACAATATTGTAACAATCTCCAGAGATAAAGATACTGGGATAAAGGTAGAGGATATCCTGATCAAATGCCTTTTTGTTATTATTCAGCAATTTTTTTTTTTGAGATTCTGTGAAGCTTAGCTATGTTGGACATGGTCATTAAGTGAGCAAGCAGGAGGTAGAATAGGAAAAGTGTGTCCCCCTCTTCACCCCCCAGTGCTGGGTTTTCACCTTACAGGCCCCTTTCCTGACCTCTTTGTTTGGGGGAATCCTTAAAACCAGCTAATTATAGACCTTTGAGTTCGGCAAGGCTTCGGCTAAGTGGAGGAAGAAATTTCTACGATTCAATGACTCACAATATATGTGTCACTCTTTTTGATTTTTGAAAGGGAGTTCCACTTTCAAGGTGGCATATCTTGTCCATATAAAGACAACTCGAACACCAGAAACCAAATGTGATCAGTGCCATCAGAGATATGTGTTGTTGGATTTAATGAGCTCCTCTATAAAAGAATGAAGAATACCGTAGAGCAATAGTACTAATGTTGTATTTACATGTGTTCAGTGTGCTGAAGTGAGGTGATGAGTTTAAGACTTACCCCAGTCTTTGGTTTTGCTCTCACAGCTGGTGTGAGTTCCAAACTAGAGGTAGTATTCGGACACGAAGGATTTGGTTCAGGTAAAGATGTGGAATCCAACTCCTGCATAATGAACATACAGTAAAACAGAAATAAAAATGTTTACTGAAAAAGTGCTGTGATATAATACCAGGAGTTGTCGTCGCTGCACCATGGGAGTGCTGTTCATTGAAGACGTGGCACTGAGAGCATTCTCTATTTCCTGGTCCAGTTGGTCCAGTTTCATCAGCAGCAACACCATTGAGTCCAATCGAGCGTGCTCATGCTGAAGCAAAAATGACAGCATTCTTTATGTTTGTTGAAAAAAAAAGAGAAATAGGTACAAAACGACAGTTTGAAGAAGAAACAGTGCTTATGCTTTAACTTGAGCGGTGACATTTTTTGACACATTGAACATGACTCGCTAGTCAAATTCCGTTTATTTGTTGAGCCAAATATAACTTTCAAATATAGCATGTACGACTTAATTGAATAATGAATTCGATCATAAGTAGAATTCTAATTTAAATAATTTCAAAAAAGACAAAATAGGGTCATTATTACATTTCCCTAAATTGTGGTACCTTGAACTAGTTTGAATCACGCATCGAGATGAGCAGTGAAACACTGACCTCAGCTGGTGTAGCTTTGTTAATACAACATTGGAACTGCTAATAAACACCAGCTGTATTTACGTTCAAATTCAGCATCACGAGAAAGATAAGGACAAGCTCATCAGAGAATGGCACTATATGCTCATAAGGAGTCCTGGTCTGTTTTGTGAAGTGATTTGTTTCTTGAATGAGATTTAAACTACTGAATCACACTTGAGTATTTCGGGTGCTTCATAAAAATAACAAAATCTTAGGCCCTGACTCCAGATTTAATTTCCCCTGTCTGAAGGCTTTAGAGCTTGGCAGAACTGGATTAGAATGCACGTCATTCCAGGGTCAAGGCACGTTGCTGTCTTCACAGTATCTACAATGAGACGTTGTGCCGTGAATACAATGATGTCTTTGCTGTCCACTTTTCAATTGACAGAAGGAGCTTGACAACAAAAGTGATGTTGTATATTCAAGATGGGTAATGTGATCATTAAAACACTCATGTATTTATTTTTTATTTATTTTTGTATTATTAGGCTTGTTCAATGTTGTCAGCTCAGATCCATAAAGAAAAAAAAATCAATTTTGTGCATGAAACAACACAGATGTTCCTGAGTCATATGTAGCCTTAGGTCATAGCAAGGCTTTGTTGCTAAAACAAATAAACATTGTAACAAGGCACAATGTCAGTTTAATCTCAAGACATTATGTAAACCAGATGTGGTTCATTCATTTAGCCGGAATCTGCTATGACTTCATTTTCAAAGGACGCACAATCACTGTCTCTCGTCAGAGATAACTTCAGCAAGGACAAACAAAGTAATTACCAGGAACTCACCTGGTGCGTTGAAATCATTTGAAGTCAAATTCATTTTACATCCACTTTCAAAAAGCATTTAAGCATACAGAAAGAGAAAATTCTGCCCCTGCAAACCTTGGCAGTTAAAAATGCCTTTATGAATTATTGTCTGTGTCCCTGAGTTTGTGAGGATGGTGGTTGTTTCCCAGCAGTCTGCTCGTGTTATATTGTGAACTAATACATTGTATTATCTTAATCTTGTTAGTTGAGTCTCTTTGATAATGGTGACCACTCACACTTTGCTTCCAAGACTAAAACTTTGAATGCTTGAATCCAAGTTGAGACTGAGACCTAACTAAATGCACAACAGCAAGAATAAGAGTAAGAGTAATAGTTTGTCCCGATGAACGCATTGCAGTTCTCGCTTTAGTTAGGAAAAAGAAAAATGTGTGTGTTTATATGGCGAAGAGACTGATGCTTCTGTATTCAGTTTGGACTTGGTCTGTGTATGCACTGACTCTGGTCTCAACAGGGTCCGGACTACAACACTAGCATCAAGACCAAAAATAGATCAACTGAAACACTCTGCAAGGTCAAGTAAAACTGCTTTGGTCAAGCAGAAACCTAAAGTGAATAAATGAAGTTAAAATAGTGAAGTGTAGCGATGGACAGATGAGGTGCCATGAAACAGTATTGCAGGGCTGATGAAACGGTGTCATAATTTTGAGAGGCAAACATTTTACAGCAGACAGTGCCATCTGGTGGCCTCTGAAAATCAGGACACTGTTTCATGAAACCTCTTCAACCCATCACGACAAAAAACCTTGATGGTCATAATAGGCTGGTGTGGATATTCAGTCAACTGTGTTCAGATAATATGTGTTCCAAGATTATACCACATGCGGAAAGAGTAGGCATATGATGCGATTTCTTTCACAGAAAATGCAGGGAAATAGAGCAGTATAAACATGGTTATTCACATGATTAGTGTGTATAAGCACACAGTGCGCCCCTGGGCTTAGGGACAAATTAGGCTTTCAAACTTTCTGCATTCATCGCTGCATGCCCTTATAGGACCTTGTTTTGCGAGTGAGGCTGAGAAAGCGTACATTTCACAGATCCCCCCCACTCACAGATCTGTAAGCATGTGAGAGTGAAGTCATTGTTTTCCAAGAAGCTTTGCCAGAGTGTGGGACAGAAATTATTCGCAGGCTGTGCTTGCCAGCTCACTTTCCTAACTGACTTTGAAGTGTTAAGTGCCAAAACCACAACTCATGCCCAGGCACAAGGTTGGAGGATTGTTAGAAAACAGAGACGCAAATGCTGCACAACATTGAGACGGCTGTAACCTTTTGACTGCAGACCTATTGATGCACCAGCGGAGCAAATGTGGGTGGAATCAGAAGCTTACTGCTTAGGCTACTGCTGCTAAATCTAAGTTACAAATTCCATGTATAAAACTATTACTGTGTTGTGGTTCTTACCTTTTTCGTCCGCACTTTAACAGTAGTTTTTTCTTCATGTCTGTCCGTCTCCATTGAGTCTGACCTGACAATTTGTGTGTCACCACACAGAACTGTCAGATCCGCCTGCACTGACTCCTCCATCTTACAGCTGATGTCCTCAAGCTGAGAGCACTGGCTCTGGCCATCTGCACCGTCCAAAACAGGTGACTCACAGAAGTGACCTTGTGGAATCACACTCTCGACATTATCAGAGCACTTGGACGCTTGGTTGACTGGGTCATCCATTTCTGTGTTCAATGCTTGCACGTCGGGTAAACTGCCTGAGCTCACCTTGTTCGAGAGAGGATGTGTGTCACATGCTGTTTTGTCAACATCTTCTCCACCACGATCAAGTTCGGGAGAGTTATGATCGTCGCTGTCTTTTACTTGCTCTGCCTCTTCATTCAGGTTTCCAGATTCTTTAACTAGGCTTGAAGCCGAGACCTTTTCTGTGAAAGGGTTTTCATTTGTGCAACCATCATCTTCACATTCTAATTGCTCTGTGTGGTCAGTGCCCAGATCTTCGCAAATATCCAATGATGTCACAGGATCACATGTAATTTCTTCTGCAGATTTCTCACTGCTATTGTGTTCTTCTCCCTGAGGGTTTTCAGTTGCTGTCATTTCAACCTTCAGCTCTCCGCGTGGTATCTGGAGGAGTACTTCACCATCGCAAACCTGATCCTGCAGTCCTTTTCCGTCATGAAAATCCTGACCTGCTTTTCCACTTAGACATTCATGGCCATTCAATACAGCCTCTTCACTCAAATTCAACTTCCAGGTTCCAGAATTTCCTGGGTCACAGTTTCCATCAATCTCAGAGGCTTCATTTAGCTGACCATTATTGCTCACGAGTGACATTGAATGATCAGGTTTATGTAACACACCAGCATGTGTGTTTGCAGATGAAACAATCCTCTCTTTGTCAGAAGTTGGGGCATCAGTTAGATGATGCAATGTAGATACTGATAAATCCTCCTGTGTGACCTCACAAGTGCTAGGATTTTTTCTTGTTTCCTCACCATCTGGAATATTCCTGTTCTCTTCAGCAGTTCTTTGGGACAGTGGGAGCAAAGCATTTGAGCCACTGACATTGTTGCCATTACTGCAGATTTGACCTGTTGTTTCACCGTCGGTGTCAAGTGAGTTATGAGAGCTATCCGTTGCACCAATAATATTTTCACTTGACACCCCATTGCCAAAGTAAACACTGTCAGTATTGGCATGTTCTATACTTGAGACCTGATCTGAAATGGTATCCACCGTCGAATGAATGGCGTCCGCCGGTGAGTCCAGCTCGACCTTTACAATGTCTGAAGCATCTGCTTTTAAATGAAAAGAATTCATTACTTCCACACTCTGCTCTGCTTGATGGCAGCTCTCTGGCAAGGAGGCACATCTTGACCGACGTCCTTGCTTGGAGCCCTCTAAGCCAAGCCAGAGACCATCACTGCCATGACAGCAGACCAGATCCAGGTCATCATAGCTGTAGTGCAATCCTCTTGGATGAGTCACATGTTCCTCCCAACTTCTTTTGCGAAAGGCGACTGGCATTATGGAAGACTTGCAGGGTCATAAAAAGTTCTTCCAGTTGAAATGGATAAACAGACCTAAAGCAGATGGAGGGAAAATAAAACAGCAATATATAAACATGTTTACATTTTGAACAGATACAAAGGCTCAGTGGTCCCATTGTCCTTTCCGCTAAAAATGAATGATTGTTTCCACTCGTGATGCCTGCATTCCAAATTATTGAGATGGTCTGGCAAGAGCATGGCTGTCTTGTAGACGCCTCAGAGAGTACAATATTTTCACTGTTCTACCAGCACATTCTCTGGACAAATATTTGGGTGTTAAATTGGGTTATTTAGTTTTTAGTCACACAATTTTACATGGTTTTACTGACTAATAAGTAAGGTAGTTTAATTACAACCTCACTATCAACAAATGAGATATGGCATTAGACATAAAATATTTCTAAAATATTTCAGAATTAAATGATAAATGCTTATTGTCATGATTATTAGTGGTACTTTAGTAGTAGTATCACCTACTGGACACATCTCAGAAACTGAAATGGAGGATAGTCATTTGAAATCTCTGACCCCCACACATCGTTTCTGTCCTCAACACAACACCATACAAGAGATTCTTTATGTTCCATAAGCTGACACTGCAGATATCATTATAAAGCTAATGTGGCCACATTGTTTTTAAACATTGACAGTGCCAGAATATTCCCACCTTTTGCTGCCTAGAAGCCACAGTGGATAGGACTGAGAACCATTCGCAGCCTCTGCATGAACCTGCAGCTGGTTTTCAGTTCAGCAACGTTACTCCAAAACATAGTGTGTTAGAAAGCTTGAATATTCCAACAATGGAATGGAAAAGTAAATCCTCCTCAATGATGCCGCATGTCCACTCTCCACAGTTGTCAATATATTTGAGTCAGTATTCCAGTGACTGAAATGTAAAATCTTATAGTAATCCAGAAATGAGTTTCTTCTCATTCGTCCTGAAGATGAAACCGGTGCACTTTGGCTAGTGTGAATCCATATTTTCCAGTTCCGTCTTCACTGCTGGTTTCTGTAAGCCACTCTGTAAATTCCAGCCAATGTTTTCGCTGTGAAACCATCATGAAGGCAGTGAACACCCCAAAGGCAGGCGGAGAGCCGGGGCACAGCGAGGACTCTCGCAAAAGCTTCCATCTTGATCACATTAAGATTTTTGCTGACGGAGAGTCTCGGGTGGTGTAAAAGAGGTTGGTTTTCCCTCAGACTCTCCACCCCTGATCTTCTCTGTCCATCCCTCTCTCATCATCTCTCCTCCCTGCTGGTTTTGATAGGGTCTGAGTCATTCTACAGGACCCTTCCCCCATCTGCCAACTTACCCAGCAAACTATTAGTTCTTATTCACTCCACTCTGTTGAACGTATACTCACTTGCTCGAGGCAACAAGCTTCTTTTTGGTCTCCGCACTGCAATCGCTTTGTCACATTACACAGCCTTCATTCCAATGGTGCTATCAGAGACAAATGTCAACACATTCTTTGAACTTCTGCATCTAACCTCTGGGTCATCCAGATGTGAGGGAAAGCACAGGATGCTTCTTTTTTTCGGGGGCCTTTCTGGGAAAATAGTCTCTGTGTTTCTCTTGAGGGACACATGTTTTTCAATAGCACAGGGCCCAGAGGTTCTCTCTAACATATCACATGTGTATAAACATGTGATGCCATGAAATTTATATATTTGTTCAGGGAGCGATGCCTGCATGTGGAAGAGGCTAACAGAGGGGATCAGCAGCTGACATGCCCACATCTCAAACTGCTGTGGACAAGTAATACAGGCCTGTAATTTGTGAGGAGAAAGAGAAATGCAAACCATGTCCACAGTCAGCAGTGAAGTGGTGGATGCTATCGATGACACGTGTACAATCAGCAACACGTGTGCAAATAGATATCTTTCAAAATTGCATCCATATTTGTCTGTCACCAGTTACAGAGAATAATTATTATTTTATTAACCCTTATCATTAGATAACATTATCGATGAAAATGTAGAAATTAACTCTTTATCTTGCTGTACTGTCAATACTGAAGGGGAAACTATTTGGATATGGCATCATTGTAAGTTGTGTTTAGGTGCCTCAATTGATCTTAGTGCTGTTTTTGTGAGTAGGTGGACTCAAAACTAAAAGAGGCTCATTGTCTCAATTCATATATAAATCAGGGTCAGATTTACCTCAACTCAGATAGGTGTTCACAAGGAGATCATCTCCCCACACTCTGAGCCTCCTTCCAGTGGAATTGGGGTGTAATCAAATATTTATATGCTCAAATATTGCAATACTTGATTGTGCAATATTGCCTTGAAATGTTAAGTTGCAACACCACTCCTGCTTCGGGATACAGGCCTAGATGAGTGTATTATATACACTCAAATGCAACTCTGAAGTGGCCAATGTATCCGGACGTCTGGCCTCAAGGGGTTGATGACCTTGGTCAGCATGCAGTTATTTCAGTAGGATCACGTTGTGTTTAACAATCATCATGACTTTCCTGGTTTCCTGTTGGAAGCATGAGAAAGTCCCATTCATAATGCATCCCCCTCTAAACCCCCTGATGATGTAACGCAAGTAGAGCCCTGAGAGTCCACAGGAAATAACTTTACATTCCATACTGACACAGTTTATTATTTGCCAAATAGGTCCATCTAAACTATGCGCAACAGTAAACATAATGACGTCAAATGAAGAAACAGTGATTCCAAGTTGGTGGGTAACTCAAGAGACAGCTCTCGTCCGAGTATTGACAAATACATCCCGCGGAAAATGTTTTGTATTAACTTCAAGCAGGCGTTAACAGACCATTTCACCTCAAAAAAGATCTCTCTGGGTTCACTTTCACCAAACACAAACTCAACAAAATACCAGCATGTCATTTGAAGTCCTAAAAATACTGTAAACCAAATGCAATTCAAGCCTTCCCTGTCACTTGATGCAATCTGTGGTTGAAATGCTCCTTTCAGAAGCCGGGAGTTGTTTTTAAATAACTGTGTTTGAGCCAAGGGTGGGAACGCAGGGACTTGCAATATTCTCCGATGAAAGAGTCTGAATGTTAAGACAAGCTTAATGCTTATATTTTTAATCATAATTCTATATTGCACTTTTCACAAAGAAAATGTAAATACATATGAAGTCCACCTTTGCAAGCTTTTTGAAGAAGTTTGCCCGCGCAAGTTTAGTTTACTTAACCACACTGTGGGAGAAACGAAGGGGGCCTTGGCCTCTGATCAAGAGTTATGGAGTGACTGTGTTTCTGTGGGAACAGGAAGTATGAGTTATTGAGAAAACAGACCACAACAATCTAAAATTATCCATTTAATCTTCTTCTCCATGTGTGTTTGAGTGAACGTCTCGGTTTTTTTTTCAGACTAAATTAGATTGTTGGTCTTTTTTTCTGAACAGAGTTAAGGCCACTGCGCTAAAGGAGATTTTGATTTTGACATTCCATTATCTATCTCTACACAACTCATTGTGATCAGGGTCACAGAGCAGGCATAGCCAGTGCGGGGCACAGGTGCAAATATTCTGTCATTCAGGAAAGGAAAGTGACAGGAAAGTGCAGCGCACAGCAAAAAAAAAAAAACAAGAATAGAATTGATAAATGATAAATAACTGTACCAATTTTAAAAGAGGTAAAGGATGGGTCATCTAGCAAAAAACTTAAAAAAAGAGAAAAGTAACTTTGATATCACATACATGAAGACGGAAAATCTGCCCTTGAAAATGAAAGATTTATCAAATTATTTTGTATCAAAAACTTGGATTTTATTCTAAATTATATCTACTTAAACGGATTGATGCTGAGTTGTTCTCCAGGTAAATATCAACTGAAGTTTTATGGACTGTAAAACATGGATGCCCCTGCCTTGATCGCTCTGTGTGACCTACATCTAAGACATTTTCCATATGGTTTCGCTCTCAGCTGGGTGGCAGCAACAGCTGTGCTCCATTTGTGTACACAAACACATGGCCATAACGCTTAAACCAAGCGCACCTGAACGCATTCCAATACTGCAGCCTTTCATGCTCATTTAATGACACAAAATGAAGATCTGGTGCTGCATTTTGTGTTTACTTTTTTTTAATAATTGGTCATAATTACAAGTAAATGATCTTACAGTTTATGAGTCGATTGTTTTAGGCATTGAAATTGGCCATGAATGGTTGTGTTCACGTTGTGTGATTGTCTGCAGATGCCTGAAGACCCTATCGTACTCGCTTTACCACCAAATATTTGGTGTAAACTAAAGAACTCAAAGTCATGATTTGCAACTGGATAAAAATCCATCGAAACCTTTACCAGGTAGATTAAATAGGAGTGTTTCTGGCACTTAAATATATTTAAATATATAATTGGATAATTTTACGTTCTACTTGAATCAGTTTTGTCTGTCAATATTCAACATTGACATGCTTTGCTATCAGTACCATGAGTATGATTTTCAATGGTGGGATGAGATGGCTAGAGTTGATAGTCGATACGTCCTATTTCCAGTCTACATCTAAGATTCTACTATATTTTAATAAGAATAATGTGGTGATTAGATTAGGCTCTATATCGCCCCCATGAGGCGAGGCAAGGAAAGGCATGTTCATACAATACCAGCACAATGAAGCAAAAATATAACAGGGAAGTGATGAACCTTTGCTTGCAAAAAATTTATTCCAGCAGTCTTGAGGGCAACTTCATCATGATCTCACAGCCTCTTTGTCAAAGTGAATCATATATACACTAGAGAGGAACAAATATCAATTGGTCACAATGCACCATCATTAAGTTGAGTTCCAAAAGTCGTTTTCTGCAGTTTTTTTTCACCACTTGAATTATGATAATCAACCATACGTAAACCTTCTTGGTGCACTGAGAGGGCTGCGAGGACCAACATGTAGCCTCCTGCCCTAAAGAGAATGTGCTGAACATACGGTATATGTACTGCCAGTTTTGACACCTCAAATAAAGGCTCAGTTGTACATGCTGTCCTTGGACACTGTTGCTACAGCAGCCTGGTCAGAGAACTCTTTAGACAAAGAGTCACCAGACAAGTGGGCAAATGATCAGGCATCTACAATGAGTCACATTGCATTCCTTGGGTTTCACCCTCTTCGTACAAGCATGTGCATCTTCCCCACTCTATTTATTTAACTCCAGTAGTCATCATTGGGATTCAATATAGATGTGGTGAATATGAAAATATATTTGAGTGCGTATTTAAGAACCACCTAAGAAAGGTAAGGGACATAATGTAGCTCTTTGTAGGAGCAAAAGGGAGGAAGTACGTTGCCTCAGAAGAAATAATTTAACTCTTCTCATCAGAAGGAAAGGGGGAAATATCAAGACGCTAAATCTTACAAACACTTACCGGTAGCTCTTCTTAGGTGAGGATCCAGTACCAACCAACATCTCTTTTGAGAACCTCACCCCACGACGTGAGCTCCACAGGAGTCTGAAACGAATGAAATACAAAGGTTCAAAATACATTAAATTTATGACCCTGACGCTTGTAACAACACGAATTATTTCTTGCATTGTGACACATTTTCTCAATTGCTCTTCAATTAGCATAATTAGCATACACAAGAATATTGGCTACCTTTGAGGCTGAAACGGCTGTCACGAAACAGTTCCCCTTCATTCAAAAGTGGCGATACATTATTCGAATATTAACGAGAAATATATAACATTTGCTTTTTTAAAACACCAGTTTAACATTCCCCCAGCGAAGGGCGCTGTGGATCAAAAGCACTCCCGACTGAGCTGCATTCACTGACATCTCTCACTTTCTTTTACGTTTTGTAACCGCAGTACTATTTTGTTTTAAACTTTAATAACAATTAACCACCAGAATTTGGGACAGAGTTAGTGAATATACGGGTTAAACAGCGAGCTTGATAAAATGTATCGTTCTTTGTTCTATTTTTTTCAAGCTTGGAAAGAGAGATTCAAATTTCCGACAGTCCCTGAAAGCAGCATTATAACTTTTGTTTTCTTCCGCATTTACCTGCCGCCCCGCGTGAGGGAGCGAAGCTGGGCGTTTGTCGCGTGAAACTGTACGATAGTGGCGTTCATTTATGTCCCTTTCCATCTTACGATTTTATTGAGAAACGAGTGGCGTGCTTGAGAGCAAACGCGAAAAGTTGTCGACAAGTTTTGACCTCCGGTGTTGAGTTCAGAATGGGGTGTTGCGGCAGCACCCAGGTAAGTAGCGAACGCTTTGTGATGGCTTAACGCACATTTTTGATCATTTAGTTACTGCGTTTTCCTCTCATAGCCAAACAATTAAAGGTTATTGACTTTCGATTTGTCACTGCAGGGAAAACGGGACTGGAAACCACTGGAGGAGCGAAGCTGCACTGACATCCCATGGCTCATCATATTCACCCTCTTTTGCATTGGAATGGTAACACGCCCACTTGATTTAACATATAGAATAAAGTTACCCAAGTCAGGGTTATAATGACGTTTAACTCTGGTGGTTAAACATAGTCCTATATGAAATTAACCAACAAGGTTAGAGAGCACTTTGGCTTTTTCACTGACTTGGCTTCAGGCTGAGTTGTTCCACGGTGACCCTGACTAGTAATGCACATGTATTTCCCTGCTGATTCCATGTTGTGTCCTGGGTGCAGGTGTGTATTTGTGGCTTCACCCTCGCCACCGGAGCTGCATCGCGACTCATCTCTGGGTATGACAGTTATGGAAACACATGCGGCCACAACAACAGCAAGGTCGAAGGCGTTGAGCTGAGTGGTCGTAACATGGTTGACAACAAGTGAGTAATCTGTTACAAATAAGTTCCAATGCAGTAGATTAAGGAATTATGAGCAGGAAGTTCAACAAAAAAAGCTCTGGTTAACATCTGTGCAAGGATTTTAGTTGAATTGTTTTGGGCCACGATAAAATGCTACAGATTAGGAGGAGAGTGCTGTAAACCTGAGGACTGTCTCCTTCCGTATTACACTCTTTATGTTCCATGTACTCACCTACATATCAGCTTTTATTATTCTCGTATATTACACAGTAGCGTGCTACCAGTGACATCTAGTATTGACTTTTCTGTTTAGCGATAAATGTCTTGGATGTGTTTACGTGCCATTAGTTTTTGTAAGGTCTAACTTTCTTTTGAGAAGCAGGCAGCCTTTGGGCTGAGTTCTGCTGAAACAATGGCGCTCCTCTATTGCCTGAGGATGCTTCCAGTAAAAGGCGTTTTTGTGACAAAGCCAGATCTGTTCTGCTTGGTAGCAAATGCCACCCTCCTCCATTTTCCATCCAGAAGGAACGGTCCCAATAGGCATTTATCACCAGTGGTCTTTGGTGCATTTATAAATAGAAATGACCATTGAAATGATTTGTGTCCCAGGTACGTTTTCTTTCTGGATCCCTGCAACATTGATCTAATTAATCGAAGAGTTAATTCCATTTCCTTGTGCGTGTCTAAATGTCCTGCCACTGAACTGCAGACGTTCGCAGACTTGAAGCAGTTTGCTATCAACAATGGTAAGTGATCAAACACGATGCTAAGTAAACATACATGACTGTAGTCATCTGTTTCTCTACTGCATTCTTCTTTAAGGATCTGCTCTATGCAACTATGACATTGCTCCAAGTAGATACCCTGGTCACCCCGACAGACAAAAGAAATGCCCCAAGCTTCCAGTCCCTCCAAGGTAACCAAGCAAAGACATTTCACTTTCTAGAACCGTATTTCCATAAGTGTGTCACAGAATAGTAACAACTGAACATTTGAGTTGTTTGTCACAAGTGAAATGACCACTTTGTTTTCTCCCTTGCAGTAAAGCTGTTCCCCTGTTCAACCGCTGTGTCCCCACGGACCTTGGCTGTTTCGCTGAGTTCGCTCAGGCCTTTGTCTCGTTTGTAAGTGACAATAACGTTTTGCGGCGAGTCGTGGCTGGGCTGATGGCGAGCAAGGACATCATCATGGGCCTTTGCGTGCTCGCTCTAGGTAAAGAAAGTCATGTTTGAGTCTCTATTTTAAAAACATCTTTCTAAACTAGCAAAAAGGAACCTTTGAATTGTTGCATAGATTACGGTCAAACTGACGCTGCTTCGTTCACTCTGCATTAAAGACACAGGCTGTTTTGATTTACGAAATTATTATTCAGGTCCTGTCTCAACATGTATGCAACATATTTGCATGAAGTTCAATTATTTTGGTTTTAATTTAAGACAGGATGTTGGAATGATCCTGGAATTCTTAAATAAAGATTTTGAAACGCTGTTTACAAACCTTAAAAAGTCTTAAGAAGTATGGAAATCTCTTTCGTCCACTGGAGTCTGTTTTAAGGCACATATTCTTGTGATATTTGGTGGAAAAGCAGAGCAAAGCAAGCAAAGACAGATGGATATGATTTTGCCATCATCTTTCAAGGTGCAACTACGCCTCAAATTCACTTAAAAATATGCATGTATTTATTTAAATATTTACTTATATTCCTGTTTTGATTGCAGTTCTGTCCTTGATCATGATGGTCATCATTCGTTACATCTCGAAAGTATTGGTCTGGATCCTGACCGTTCTAGTTGTCATCGGCACTTTAGGTAACCATCGATCCAAAAAAAAACATGTGAAACTCTTGCTTTTAAAGTGTCACCTAAATTAGATGTTTGGTTTTTTTTTTCTTTTCCAGCCGGCACTGGCGTCCTCTGGTGGTTGTATGTGGATCACAAGACGGCCCTGGAAAACAAAACCCATTCAGTATTTGGCAAAGAAGTGGCGTCAGATAACGTTACCGCTCTGCTCATCTATGCCATCATCGCCACAGTTTTCACAGTATGTCTTCTCCTGGACATCATAGTCACTTCTGCACAGGGTAGCAACAGCAATGTGTGTGTCCCTGCAGGTGGTTCTGCTTCTGGTGATGTTCTTCATGAGGAAGCGTGTTGCCCTCACCATCGCCTTGTTCCACGTGGCAGGCAAAGTCTTCATTCACCTTCCGCTGCTGGCTGTGCAGCCGTTTTGGACTTTCCTGTGTCTGATGCTTTTCTGGGTCTACTGGATCGGGGTCCTTCTCTTCCTGGGGACTGCAGGTAACATGGATGATTTGCTCTGTGTTTCCAAATGTTGGTCAATAGTTTGAGTAAACTTTAATCTGTGATGTTTGTTTAAACATTATTGCCCATCATTTACTTTATTTATATGTGAAATACATGGAAAATATTTGATATAACCAATAGTGAAATTCAAATGAGCTCAGTAAGAGAGTAGGTTATGGTAGTGTTCCAGAATTGTCTTGCCAAACTGGCATCAAGTGTCAGTGCTGCCACCTTTTTTTTCTTTTTTTTTTTTTTCACATTTTCGTTCATTACGCTTTACTTAACTTCACTTTAAAAAGCAATTTTTACGACACATGAAACACACCTATCCGCATATATGATGATGTATGTGTGGTCCTTCTGGGACTTGAATATGAAACTTTAAATTAACATTTTGGAAGCAACATTTCTATCAATGAGAAGCTCCAGCTTTGGGGAGAAACATCGCCTTCTCGTCCTGTGAACATTTCCTGAAGATTATATTGATGTTTGCTCCAACTGTGCTGCTCTCAGGAACCCCGGTGAAGAACAACGCTACAAACCTGGTGGAGTTTCAGATGCAGGGGCCTCTTCAGTACATGGTCTGGTACCACGCTGTTGGACTGATCTGGATCAGCGAGTTCATTCTGGCCTGCCAGCAGATGACCATCGCTGGCGCCGTGGTCACCTACTACTTCACCAGGTATTGACGGGACGTGGCGGTGATTCACTCTTTTATCAGGCCCCTAACATGCACTCTAAATCTCACCTTTCCATCCTCCTTCCTCCACAGAAATAAGTCCCAGATGCCGGCGACTCCCATCCTGTCTTCTATGGCGCGCACTTTCCGCTACCACCTGGGCACTGTGGCCAAAGGCTCCTTCATCATCACATTAGTCAAGATTCCTCGTCTCATCCTCACCTACATCCACAGTCAGCTGAAGGGGAAGGTGAGTGAGTGAGTGAGTGATGCAACACAGAATGATTCCAGGCTCCTCTTCTTCTTAGGAAAACGCCTGCGCCCGCTGCATGCTGAAGTCATGTGTCTGCTGCCTCTGGTGTCTGGAGAAGTGCTTGGCCTATTTAAACCAGGTTAGTCAGATGGTTGTAATATATAATGACTCGTAGGGATGGGCATTGAAAACCGGGTCCGATTCAGAACCAGTTCAAAATTGTCTGTTTCTCTGGAATCATTAAGAAATGGTAATTACAGTTCCTCTTATCGGTTCCCGAGTGTGACTCTAGTAAGTCTGACTCTACTTGCTGCTGTTACTGTGCGTTCACAGCCGCCGGCTGCGGCGAGTCACAGTTATGGAGGAGTTTGGTAAAATGTTCGTAAGGCGATGCCACTTTGGGACGACCGAACCCCTTCGACATCATGTTATAATGATGAAACCGTGTTTGATCAGTGACGGTGGACAACCCTGACGGCTACGTTGACAGTTAGCATGGCGCTAACTGTTGTTGCTGTCGGAGGAAATTGATTGGTTTTTAATAATGTCACACACGTCAGATTTGTGCTGCTACTGAGCCTGTTGTTACAGTGACGTAGCGAAGTCTGTTCCCTCAGGTAGCAGGTGTGGTTGTCCTTCACAGATGAGAATAAGCAGAACCGAAGTCAGGAGCGACACTGGACACATCGTTTCAGATGTCATCTTTATATTGTTATTCAAATAAGACCATGGAAACACGATGAGCAGATCCATTACATAAGATACAAACATGAACACAGATGTTTTAAACTGCTCACACGGACCAATACAGACCTCAGTTTAACAGAACTGTAGCTCTGTAGACAGCATGACTCATTCCTGTTTCTCTGATGCTAAATGACAGTTACTCAGGTCCCTTGTCAGTTTTGCAACTCAGCAAACTGATAAAGAAGAAAAACATCCACTTTAATCCTAGTTTGACTCTTCATTATTAACCAGTTTCAGTGAGTAGTATCATAAATGGAATTGTCCTGTTAGTCTTCCTTTTTTTCCCATTGAGAACGATAAGCGATTCTTATTTCCCGTCCCTAATGACTTCTGACTTCTGTCTCCATCTTTATTGTTTCTTATCAATCAGAACGCTTACACTGCAACAGCCATCAACAGCACCAGTTTCTGCACGTCGGCCCGCGACGCCTTCATCATCCTGGTGGAGAACGCCCTCCGAGTGGCGGCCATCAACACCATCGGTGACTTTGTCCTGTTTCTGGCAAAGGTACCACCCGAGAGACGCCCCGGCGGTTTCCCTCCGCCGCTGGCTGATGTCTTTGGTGGTGTGTCCAGGTGCTGGTTGTGTCTTGCACTGCGTTCGCGGGAGTTCTGGCTCTGAACTATCAACGGGAGTACACCGTCTGGGTCCTGCCGCTTTTCATCGTCTGCCTCTTCGCCTTCCTGGTCGCCCACTGCTTCCTGTCCGTTTTTGAGAATGTGGTGGACGTCCTGTTCCTCTGCTTTGCTGTGGATTCCAAGTACAATGACGGCAGTCCTGGACGGGAGTACTACATGGACAAGTCCTTGATGGTGAGTGAAGAAAGCTTGAGGTTTTAAAACCAGCGTTTTGAATGAAATGTTTCCTGCAGTTATCTTAAAAAATCGTGTTTTCTATATAATATGAATAATTTTGGATTGAAAATTGTCAAATTTTTTTTTCTCCTTTTTTTTTTCTTCAGGAATTTGTCGAGAACAGCAAAAAAATGGGTCGATACAAGCAAGGCGATGGAAGTGGACGTGAGATGAAGTCCATGGTGAGTTTGTTTTCTTTCTTTCTTTCTATATTTGATTGTTCAGAAAAGTTGAGTTTGTTCTGATGATGCCTGTCTTTTGATGTCTTACAGACATGAAGTGGGACGAAAGCTCGACTCAGAAGCTCCTGCTGCAAATACTCCAAAGAAAAGCTTTCAAAATGCAACTCACACTGTAACTAAAAAGTCAAGGTGGATCAGAGAGAAATGCTTTGATATTCAGGTTTTTTTGGTTTTTCTTTCTGCAAGTGCATATTGTCTCTTGCTTCTTTAACTTTTGATGTGACTTTTTAAAAATGTTTTGTAAAATACTGAATGTCTCTTTATAAGCCAATTTCTTCAAGAATATTTGACTAAAATAAACATTTTAACGTTCCAATTTATTGGCTGTTTTTGTTTGAGAACTATTTGTTTGTGGAATTCATTCAACTTACACCATTAAAATTAGTTGTCAAGTGACAGTAGCGACTGAATCACCTGACCTCTGAAAATTGTGTGACGGCTTTATGACCACCTGAGGGCAGCAGACCCAGTGAAATGTGCCTCCACAGAGAACACGCCCCATTTGTCGAGTGAATTTAAAAATCTACACTGAATGTGCAGGAGTTTTCATCAAAAAGTCGCAGCAATTTTATTATGGTGTATTTTTTTTATTTACATGACTTTATTTTCTTTATTTGTTTGGCAA
Source organism: Synchiropus splendidus (assembly GCF_027744825.2). Lineage (NCBI taxonomy): Eukaryota > Metazoa > Chordata > Actinopteri > Syngnathiformes > Callionymidae > Synchiropus > Synchiropus splendidus. The sequence continues at coordinate 20,848,813 of NC_071335.1, forward strand.
TCGCTTGGTGCAAAATGGTGGTGTGATGGCTCGTGCTACAAGAAAGACAGTGGCAGAACATGCATGTCAAACAGGTCGTTATTGTGGAAACCAAGGCCTCAGAATCAATTTAAAGGTGCTGGTGATGAACTCACTGTCCCTCACAATCCAGTGGAGACTGGTTTAATAGATTTTTATGAGAAAATGAAACCTATTTCGACCAGAATTGTCTGTTGTATCATCAGTATGCGGTGCAGCCCACTTAAGAGGCCAGCGTGACTTATGGGTGGAAGCTGTTTGAGAAGTCATGAGGCTCTGATTCCTCTCGCCCTGACAACGTGATGGGGATGTATAAGATGAGGTAGCAGCAACTTTCTCCACAAAATACATTTGGAACATGCATTATACATTCAGCGTGGCGCGCCAGGTGTGTTTGATCCTGCCAGCACTTTTGGTATAATCCACTCTGAAAGTTGTAACGGAGTTAGAAACTAACAAGACGTGACACAAATCCATTCCGGTTGGAGAAACTTGCTCAAGAGCGCTTGGCTTCATGATGTCAGCTCAAGAATGCGGTGTTCTGTTCTTGAACTTGCAGGAGCTTGTAATATCTCACTCTTTTCTTTTTAAATTCTCAAATATGAGCGCGTGGAAAGGGCGGGGGAGTGAGACATGAGCAAGCGGGATCAGATCACGCTCAGTCAAACCCTATGACAATGGACGTCAGTGTCGGTTTCAAAGAGCTCCTCCCAACATATAGCTGTCAGCTGATCCACAGTCACAAGACGACTCAACGACATACAGGCCACTGTGCTGCTGCCCATCTGAGTAAAAACCATCTGGATGATTGATGTAAATATCACACACTATTTATAGATGCCAAACTTTGCATATGTGTGTGAGCGTTCGTTGGATGACGTCGCTGTTGTGGCAGGACAAAAAGGTCCGGAGCCTCACGTTAGGAGCGTGACGTTTATTCTTCTTCTTGACACAATCTTCCAACACGTTTCCCCACACAGCCTCTATATATATACCCTGGGTCAGGTCCCTACCCATCATACCTCTGGGTGAGAGGCCACACCTCCCACCACCAGTGCCCACCACACAGTTTTCATTTTGACGTAATGTAATAAGTATGTTTTTTGATGTGTGAAGTTCGTCGAAATTCCTGCCGTTGCTGTTGGCCATCTATTTTTATTTTGGGGAACTTCATGTTTATACACTAGGCGCAATTTGATTTTGTTCTTGGACTTTTATTTTGAAGGGCGATGCCCTTCAGTTCGCACTCTTTCCCGCTGGAGTCAGTCAGTCGATAGTTGAACTTTGTTTTGGGACCAACAATTCTATATATATATATATATATACAATTTATATATATATATATATATATATATATATATATATATATATATATATATATATATATATATATATATATATATATATATATATATATATATATATATATAAAATCATGTTTTATTTTACTGCTAAATTTGATTAAAAATATTTTTCATCCGCAGTCACCATCATGTTGTTTATTTCTACAAGCATTTAAACGTGGTTAATGAATACTTGTATTGCTTTTTGCTTGAATCTTAATTATTCGTCCTAAAGCAGAGTTCACTCACGTTTAGCAGCAAATTTGTCACACTTATTAAATTTGTTCTTAATGTCACTAGAAGACAGACTTTATCGACATAATATTGCTTTCCTTATGCAAACATTGGTTCACCTCAACAGCCTAACATGACAGATACAGAACATATTTTGAATAACCTCAGAGACAGAAAGCTCTTAGAACCGATACAAAAATCACAATTAATTTGTGATTAACCTTTAGTTTGTCAGCATTTTCTGTCATGATTTTTTTCAATAATTCAGTGGTACCTCAGTTTTCGAACGTCCCGGACTTTGAACAAAAATTTTGAGATTTTTTTGCTCAGATTGCGAACGAAAATTCAGAACTCAAACGCCCCCGAAATAAGCCGGAAAAAACCATAACGTGCGCGGACCGATCAGCTGACCCATGACGCGCTTTGTTATTGTGTATAGCGCAGCCTCTGTATGCAGACGTGTCTTGTTAGCTACATTTACTGGCTGTTTTTTCTTCACACTGAGGTGTAAAACCTTTCCTGTCTCCACACTGGACCGTGGTAGAGTGTCACAGGGGAGGTGCTGGAGCGCTCACTCCAGGGTTTGATGTCCTGTTGTGGGCTGGAGCTGGGACAGGGATGAGGCCAGTCTGGGACAGAGCGTGACTTGGTTTATGACTTTGTCACAGCCAAACTGCACAGAAGCGCACATTCAGAGCTGGACACGCACCGGGCACCTCTTCACTTCTGGAGAGACCTCACTCACTCGGCAACCCCTCCCACATGCAGCGGCCACACACATAGAGGAACAGCCACCTGCAGCACACACTCTACATTCACTCCTACAAAAGCCTATTTTAAGGCTTGGAACGCATTATTGCTTTTTCCATTCATTGTAATGGGAAAAATCAATTCAGATTTCGTCGAGAACCGAGGTACCACTGTACATACCTGTTGCTCACATATTAACATTAGCATTGCAGCTGGCCTCCTCAAAAACAGTGGCTTCTGCCAGGAAATCCTCATGAGTCAACATTTCTTTGATACAGCACCACACACACACCACTTAAGAACCGTACCATAAACCAACCGTGGAGCGCTGAAATGTTTTAATGGTGTTTTTCTGCCTGAGTGGACGTGTAACTGCTGCACTTTTTACCGTCTATCACCTCGATTTTCCTCCCAGCCCACATTGACCCGCCGGCCGCTCTGGAGCCACTAAATCAGCAAGGTTATTGATGAGAAAGCTCTCTGTCCGCCTCCATAAAACACAGGAACACCAGGGAAAGCGCCTCATGACTCACAGCTAAGTGATCTCCTCAGTAATTACATCACACTTCCTGGAAGCCTCTTGTCCAGAACACTGATCTGATTATTTATTTTAAATGTAAACAAAAAAATGTTCAACATACAGACATAAACTTTTAATTCCGTCCAGATCAGAATTGGGGAAAATGTGCGGCCCGGGGGCCATATGCGGCCCGATGCCTGTATTTTCGTGGCCCTTTTGATGTCACATTAAATCTATCACTGATATGTTCTCATTTTTCTGCCTTTTTTTGTTTTTTTTTTCTCTTTCAGTCACCACCACCAGATCAGCAATAAATATAGCAAGTTCTTGTTTAAAGACTTCACATTAAAGACTTATCATTTTTATGTGTTTTTCATGTTCCTCAAAATACATTGAAAGAATACTGAAAATAAATTTTCAAATATTATTTCAATAATTTGAAATAAAAAAGCCTTTTTATCTTGAACGTCTGGTCCGTAGTTATGTTGATTTGTATTCAAATTAAATGCATATAAAAATATTTAAACAGGCTTCATGGCATATTTACACTTCTTAATATCCTTATTTACATTTAATATTTTAGGTTCATTTTGCCCTTGTTACTTATACTTAAGTATATATTTAGGATATTTTTCTGCCATGTTTTCTGTCATGTCTTTCTTTTGATGATGGCCCCTCACAACAGTTACAGTTTCTCATGGGGCTTTTTAAGAAACTGAATTTCTGGTCTAGATTTTTTTTTAAATTTCACTCTCATTTCTGAGTATTATTTTGGGATGCGTGCAGTTATGATGACAAGTGAGCCCCTCTTAAACTTACTGGAGCGTCTCAAAATAAATTTTAAATGAATATTACGTAGGCAGATCTTTTGCTCTCTGTTCAATTATTTAAAACATGAGCACATTCCTCAGAATGACTGGATCACATTTCATAATTTGCAAGAGAAATGCATCATTTTGTACAGTTTATTTCCCGCTGTCCGACTGGTTTGTGTCCCTCCCCCACAGACCTGCCTTTAAGTGCAGCGTGTGCTGATTCAGCCAGGGAAACATGAGCGTGTGAATGTGTGTCAAATGATTGACTAATGTAGACTTCACTATACACCCATCTGCCTCCTCAGCAGCTCGGAGATGCACCGGAGAAGGTGAGGAGGAAAGCGTAAAGTGACATCAGTCATTGATGATGATGATTTCCAGCGAAGGGTTAAGTGCAACGGACTGTGAGAGTTGTTTTAAACTGCGACAATAAATTTAGTTTCACATTCCTGCTAGTCATGTAAACAAATAGGTGCGTGACACCTCAATGAATTGTTGCTCCACTCTCCATTTACAATATCAAACAATGACCACTAAAAAAACGTTGCGTCGTAGCATCCAAATCCAGCGGATGTTACCCTAGTGCCCACTGTCTTCATGGGCATGTGAGTTTCCTCAAATTTCAAACTTCCAAAACCTTCTTTAGTGATTCTCTGGTGGGTTGCAACCTAGACGTGGGAAGGTCGGGAAGCCATTCTTCAGTGGGTCGCCGGCCTTAGTCTGGGGAAAAAAAAATCTGCTGCAGGAATGTTTTATTGATTGATTTATTTATTTCATGGAGTGAGTGAAGTCAGGCGGACAAATCTATAAACAAACAAAGCAGTCTCACTCGATGACTTGGCGATAGTGTTAGGTGGAGGAGGTTTCATAACACCGTACTGAAGGGTCGATGACGTTTCATGAAACAGCGTCCTGATTTCCATGGGCCACCAGATGGCACTGTCAACAACTAATCCTATGAAACCTCACATCATTTCTAAACCAAGAGCGCAATCTAGTGGGCTCGGAAATTGGGACGCTGTTTCATCAGCCCTGCAAAACTGTTTCATGATACCTCATCGACCCATCACTAGGTGCCACCATCCTCCCCAGCACCAGTGGACCATAGGTCTCTTCGATGCCTGAGATTCCTGATGCAGGCAAGACTGCTTGCCCAGGTAAGTTAAATTGAAATTAAGTTAACCCATGATTTAAAATAATTTTACAGGATTTCCACCAAAAAAACTTTCAAAAATAAAAATAAAAATAGTTTTTTCCCCACCTCTGGTAAACTGGGGTTGATTCCAGAATTGAACCATTAATGTTGAGGAAACACAATAGCTTCCTTCCAATCTGTTTTTTCTCCTGGCAAACAGAAGTATATGCAAGAGAAAAGTTGCTGGTTGTTCCTGGCTCACTTTAAACAGGGATCCAAAAAACAGCTACACACCGATATGACGCTGCTGCTGGGTATCTGCAACGGTGTCCGCGCCTTATTAAAATTTTGTTTTTCTTTGGCGCGCACACACCCATTGTATCCGGCAGGATGGCTTATCCAAGAAACCTGATTTCCCAACATGAAAAGTGCTTCCTGCTATTCAGCAATTCCTCACCAAAGCGTCGTCATTCTGTCTCCTCGCACGCCGGCCGGCCTGTTTATGTGTATATGGGGTGGAAATGAGCCTCAGATTGTATCAACCCTGTTCCACGTGTTGTGGTTTGGCGTGTATGGAAATGACTTCTTATGATGTTTAACTCCAGTGGAGACTTCCCCACCTGATCATGAGGCTGTGGTGCCAAGCAAAACTGACTTTATTACAGGTCAGTGATTGCGCCTTTTTTCTTGTGTGTAGCCATTTTTCCTCCGATGTCTACAGCCCATATGTTACCTATGCTTGTGTCGAGTTGGTGGGTCATGAAGTATTCATTTGTTTTTCTCCTGAATAATGCACAAATGTTCCTGTACGCAGAGCTCATGGCCCTCAAGCACAGGCAGCATGGAGCTCATCTCTTTAGAACAAGTTAATGTTAAAGCAAATCTGTAAAAATTCTGGACTCAATTTGCTCCCTGCAGTTAGCTCATGAAAGACAGGCAGTGACGGCGGGAGCCAATGTAAACACGGGAAATCCTGATAAGTGAAGTTAGTAAGTCGCATTCACAGCTTTAAGCTCCGACTGGCTTCCTAGTCCTCACAGCTTTAATGGATGGCGACAGTGTCGGGAAATTGAGAGCCTAACGAGTCAACAGATAACATAATAACTAAATGTTGGGCAATAAAATTAAAGGGAAAAAAATCATGATGTATTTGGAAATGAACGACTGAGGTTCTTCACCTGTAACTAGGGCCGGGACAATATGCATTCAGGCCGATTCATTTTCCCAATTCTTAGTTGCAGATTCAATTCAGGTTTATATTATGATTTTTTTTTCCCAGTTCAATTTTATTTATATCACGATTGTGATTTCTTCATTTAAAAATAAATGATAATAAAAAGCACGTCACAGTTTCCTGCAGAGATTTAGTCAACATGGTGATTGTATTTGTGTGTTTATATTATTTACTGTCACGTTACTTTTAAGTTACTTTTGAATGAAAGTAATCTGTGAAGTAACTCAGTTACTTTTTAAGGGAGTAATCTGTAGTCAGTAGTTATAGGCCTACTTTTATCTAAGTAACTGTGGCAACACTCTTCACTCTTTCTAAATGTACAGAGCAGTTGTTGTGCAATAACAAGGTGCTAGTCTGACAGTAATATTTTGGAGGCTAAACTGTTTCAGCAATTGAGAACCTGCACTATCACAGAGCAAAACGCAGGTGCAGCAGGTGAGAGAGACGCTGTGGGGGCTGGATAAAATAACCAATATCCACCTTCTTGATCCGCAGTTTTACAGACCAGGATGACCATCGCATGGTTAGTGTTATTCCAGTTGCCACAATCCTCCAGAGCAGGGCTGCCGCTTCTCTTGTAACCACTGTAAAACTTTGGCAAAAGAGACTTTAGTCAGGCCAGACTTCCCATTGCATTTCTAGCCAAGTGACGTATATATATATATATATATATATATATATATATATATATATATATATATATATATATATATATATATATATATATATATACACAATGGCGCTGTGGAGTGACAGTTGACAAGCATCAGCTACGTGAATCCTGAAACAAGTCCTTGGTCTACATTTGACAAATGTATAAACCAATTAAAAGTATCGTATTAAAGTAAATAGCATTAAATAAAGTCAATAGTATAAAAGTAAAGTATTAAACTTCTGAGTTTGATCGACTGCTCTGTCGAGTGGGAGAAGTGCTTGAACTCGGCTTCTGTTTAACAGGAAATGAATATGATGTGGCGTCTTGCCGCCGTCATAATGTGGGAAAAAATCGATTCTGGGCAGAAAAAATGAATAAATATTGTCACAAAAAAATCTTGATATATTTGAAAACCGTTCTTTTGGGGGGACTGAATGGAAACAGGTGGGATGAGACAGAGAAGGCACTTGAATGAGGCCGACTAAACGGAGCACTTGCGAATGCCAGAAGACAAATCAATGTCTCGACTGTTTCATGGATCCACACTGACCTTGTGAGCCCCAGATGAATACTAATGGATTTTAATCTGTTTTTAAACCGTCTGTTCCTAGCTGTTCCTCCAACGCAGAGTGGGTGAAAGCATGCAGACACACAAACGTTGGTCAATATAGCTTTTATTTCAGCAAATTATACATACACTGTAAAAAATGCATCAGTATCATAACCTTTGAGCACGATCAGAGGTGTGATGACTGTGGGGTCGGTTCAGAGAGCGGCTACAGTGTCAGAGGTCTTCAAAACAACGTACATCACGCTCATGAAGCAAAACAGATTGAAGAGCTTCAGAAAGCTCAAGTTTGAAAAAGAAAGTAAAAATCCATGGCGAAAAGAAACTATGGAGAATAAAAGTGTTATTGAAGAAGATGGCACTTTTTACATGGATTTTCAAGTGATGTTTAAAAAAAAAGTAAAGCCCAGCAAAGAGACTGTCAAAGAGTGAGCAAATCTGGTCCCAGGTCTGCATGTAAAGTCACAAAAACGCTACAGAATCCACAAATGTGCAACTGAGCTAAAATCCAGGTATAAACCTTATGCAGATCGGGTACAGGCCGACCGAGCAAAATCTCTCACAGCTTTTCTTATTTCCACAGATGGCTGACCAAACCAAAGCCAGTACCCAAACTAGCGACTTGTTTTGCCTCGAGTTTTTCTGTGCTTCTCTACATTCTATGCAACAAATAGGTTTGAACTATAGAACAGTTTTATAAGAGGAACACACAAGCCAAAACAAACCACCCAAGCCTAAAAATACAGCGTGGTGTTTATTCAATTGAGAACCAGCCTTTTTCTTATGAGATAAAAACATGTTTGGACTAAACTCACATTGTTTTTTGCCTATCAGTGCTGTATTAGCTGTTTCTAGTGATGGGTCGACGAGGTTTCACGACACACTATTGAAGGGTCGATGAGGTTTCATGAAACAGTGTCCTGATTTTCAGAGGCCACCAGATGGCGCTGTCTGCTTTAAAATATTTGGACTTGTACAACTAATCCAGTGAAACCTCACATCATTTTGTCTAAACAAAGAGCGCCAACTTGTGGCCTCTGAAAATAAGGACACTGTTTCATCAACCCTGCAGTACTGTTTCATGACGCCTCATCTGCCCATCACTACTGTATCTTTTAAACCCTGCTTTGATACACCTTAACTCAGAGGCTAGAAGCTGCTAAAATGGTGATTCAGGACCAGTTGCACTTGCGTTGGATTCCTCAGGTGATGGAAGTCGCTCTTGATAGGACGCACCTCTCTGAGCACTGATTCTCAATTGCATTTTGAAACCAAACACTGTCCAGCCACCGCGAACAGCCCTGTTTTGTCCAGTTACTGTGCTACTTCCTCTGTGCTCACAATAAAAGGCACACCTTATAACCTCCACCTTTTCCACTGGACCTTCCGAAAAAATTCATGACAGTGCGAGAGGTTTGCTCTGTTCCACTCTGTGCCTCGGTCACGCTAAGCCACCCCGAACACAAGCCTTAACATTTAACTACTCTGCTGATGATGAGGCTTTCTTTAATCTCTCTGACACTGTCAACATCGGTATATATTTTTTTTAGATCACACACATCATGTGGCTCGAGCAGTTTATAGCGATGCAGTTTAAGATTATCTGTACATGCCTGCGGCCGTTGTCGACCTCAAGCTACAATGTTTTTTTTTTTTTTTCAGTTCCACAAGAGTGAAACAACAGCGTTAGACATGCTGCACCCAATCTGTTTCATCGTCCACGTTCGCCCAACAATGGATTAAAATGGAGATAATAATCCGCTCCTGCTATATTTATATATTTGTGCATGAGGAATAATCTGTCGTCTTATCTTTAATAAAAATGCAATCTTGTCGGACTGGAATGTAATCCAACCGTGTAGCATTAATCCTCCTAATGAAGCATGTCTAACTCTTATCTTGTTCGTACACACAATTTTAGTTACAGTAAAAACCTCAGCTCAAACAAAAGCGTGAAATATCGTCTTATCTACATGGCCGGCATCCCACCTATGCAGCGGGCAAGTAGCTGAGGAGCAGGGGACGGGGAGGACGACGGAAGGAGGAGCGGGTCTCTTTAAACTCTTCGCCTCAGGCATCAACATACTCAAGCATCAGAACGCTGCACAAAGACAGGATACTAGGACACATGGGCTGTCCGATGAAAATGTTTGAGACCGTCGGGTCCTTTTCATGTCCTAGATGTTGGGACATGACTCCAAAACTTTTGCCAGGAATATTTTCTTCTTCTTCTTGTTTTAAACTGATGAACAAAGACACAGAGAGTCCGTGGGCTTCAGGTGGAACGGTCGGCCCGGGGAGTCACCTAGAAACGTGCACTTTGAACAAAACAAAGAGTTTCTGCTTTTTTTTTTTTTCCTTTTGTTTTCAAATTATGACAGATATTCATCGTCATCGTCGTCCTCCTCGTCTTCATCGTCCTCATCATCCAGTCCAGCTTGATCGTTAATGACGAAGGAATCCTCATCATCGTCGGTGAAAACGGAGTCGCCGCTAGCCATGTCGCCAGACGACTCCAAAATCACACCTAGAAGCAGAAAAAAACGTCATTTTCTACTTTTGTGCTGTTTATTTTTTCTAGTGAACATCTTTCTGATAAAATAACAGAAGCGCTGACATGGCAGAATTGTATCTTTGGACGGTAAAGACGGCAATACATTATTCACTTTCCATCATACGTGGGTCTCGCTGACACACCACCTTCAGCATTACATCAGCGTGCGTCTCAGTGATGAAGAGGCTGTTAGGCCCGGACAAAACACGCAAGTCAGAAACCCTTCATATTCAAGTCGTGTACAGCCACGTTGCATAAGACAGCAACAGTGATTTAAGTATCCCACTAGACAACAGGAGTAAATTGGAGCTAATTTACAAAGACCCCTGGCTGTGTTACTCAGTGAAATCAGCTCTTCTTCAAGAGCTGCTGCAGACTTCTGTCGGGTTGTTTTCTTCCAAAATACCGTTTAAACAACTTATTTATTGGCCATGGACTGTGGGCGAACACTGTCAACTGAGGCTCACTTTCTTTTAAATAGTGAACTACGCTCTTCAGCAAACAGGTTTCCATTAGTTTCCATAGATGCAAAACCCTATATCTGGTAATAATGGTGTAATTTAAAAATAAATAATATGTTACTACTAAGTTACTTTTATCGAAGTAACTGTGGCAACACCGCTCACTCTTTCTAAATGTACAAAGCAGTTAATGCAATAACAAGGTGCCAGAACAGGTTCTGACAGTAATATTTTGAAGGCTAAACTGTTTCAGAAATTGCGAGCCTGCATTATCACAGACCAAAACGCAGATGCAGCAGGGGAGAGAGACGCCGTGGGAGCTGTGAAACGCGGCTCACTTTCTTTTAAATAGCGAACTACGCTCTTCAGCAAACAGGTTTCCATTAGTTTCCATAGATGCAAAACCATATGTCTGCCTCATGATGTGGAATCCCGCTTGTTTTACACAGTTTTACAAGGATATTTAACAGAATCCTGCTCACCACAGTCGGCCGGTCCGTGGGTACGAGAGCCAGCCACCTCGTTGCCATAGCGATCCACGCACCAGCACTGGCCGCTGCTGCTGTGGCACTGATGGGACCTGTAGAAGCCGTCTTCATCGCATGACGGCAAATACTGACCTGCGCACAGACAGAAGGACGCGATCAGACATGGAGATGTCGAGCAACCATCTGAGGCTCTTACCGAGCAGCTTCTTCCCTGCCTGCTTTCTGTTGATGCTGGAGAGCTCTGCTTTACAAGGGGAGTCTGATGATGAAGCAAAACAGATCGATAGAGATAAACAGAACGTTTTTTGGTTTTGATATTCAATTTTATTTCAGCAAGAAACATTTTAATCTTTCCACTGAAATTCTGAATATGTCACGTGCCGTGCATTGAATGGCAAATCTGCTCAAGATCAAATGTATCTAGATGGAATCAGACACGACTAAAAAGTCTCAGTTATACCTCTGGATAATACTACGCACCTGCGTATCTCTGGAAGCATGTGCACCATTCAGAGCTGCTGATCACTTTGTCGCCGTGTGTGTCACAGGATTTGAAGAAGGCATCCGAACATGGCTCGTTCCGGTCCAGGTAAAGACTCTTGAGTTCTGATTGGTCCAGCTGAAGGTCAAAGTTGGTGTCCAGGCGGGAAAACATCCACCCCAGAGGATCCTTGCACAGCGGTGAGGCGAGCATCTCGAACTCTGGGTGGGAAGATTACGGATCTGTGCTTTAGGATTTGTTGTCATACTTACGGAGAAGGTTGCCGTAACTTACTGTTCTTCTCTGTTTTTTGGATCTTCACCCTCTTGTGGTTGCCGTTCTCATGCAAGACTCGGAACCAGTCTCTCAGTCGGCTCACCACCTCCTTGAGCTCTAACTCGGAGCACACTGCAACAAACAATCGACAGTTATTCACCTTTTTCACAGTCTTCATGATGTCATGCAACCCAAGCCACTGTCACACCTAACATCTCAAATAGCAACGATTTTCATGGCCAACCTTCACCTCAACCTCCATCTTTTTTGCTTCAACAGAGCAAGAATGTGGTAGAGGAAGTACTAAAGTACTGACATAACTACTCTCACAAACACATCGCCTCGCAGTGAAAGTGCAACTTGGCAACAGACTCGTTCTTGAGTGGTTGGTAGTTTCCAGATACTGATGCAAATTCCCCTGCCTCTGAATTCGCAATAAAAAAATCTGGTCTTAAGTTACCGAAAAGTTACCATGGCGGGTCGAAGAGACAGCAAAAGAAGATTCGGACGTTGCTGTCTCTGGGTCCATTAGATACTTCAGAGGTGCTCATAGCTCTTGTCTTGTCAATGAATATTTCCTCTCATCAAATGTCATCGTAACTTCAAACGCGACATGAGTAATGCGTTAAAGCTGCGATCTTGTCGCCCCAAACATGTCGCAACACCTGCTACCATATTCTATATTAATCCCGCATAAACTTTACCTGGAAATCAGTTGCTTTTGTTGCAATTTAATCGCTGCCTTTATCTTTTTAAGCTCCTTCATTTCCATCGCTGACAAGGTTTTTGCTCTCCGCTGATGGATTTTCTATTTTTATTCTCAAACTTTCCCACATGAAAAAAAAAACAAATTGTGAGCTCCCATTTCATCACGCCGTGTAACTCACCTCTCTTTTCTGCACTCCTGTCTTTAGAGCGAGTGGGACAAGGACACATGCCGGGACATTTCACAGCAATCTTCTTTCCGCTGATGCAGGCTTGGTAATCCAACTTGCACTGTGACGGAACGTTGAAGTGAAATTTAAAACGCCGCTGTATCAGGCTGTGGCTTCACTGTTTTCACTGCATCTACCTTGGTGGAGTAGGTGTGGCTGTCGGTTCCACACACGGGAGACGGGTGAACCACCGGGCAGGGGGTGCACCGGGACCTGGGGTTCTGGTACAAGTTGTCGTCTTTAAAACTGCAAAACAAAAACACAATGATACTAATAACAACGAAAGTGAAACACCGTTTCACTGTGCGTATTATCTGCATCGCAATTACGGAAATGAAACCAGGATTTCGGATTTGAAAGTGATTGTTTCCTGATTTGACAGCAACTGTCTATGTGTGAAATGAGGTCAGGCAACAGTTTTCATCGCAACCTCCTTTAAACACACGCACACATACAGGCCCCATTCATTCCAGTTGGCAGGTCTCTGCGAGTCCACTGGAGAGAAGCACCAGTGCTTCTGGTAATTGGACCACACCACAATGTCAAATACAAATCACATGAGTGCCGAGAAACACAAACAGAGCAGCTGGAAACGAGAAAAGATTCCCCGCCAATGATTTAATGTGGCCGCGAGCGACGCAGACCTCATAATTCAGTGGAAAAAAAACAGGACGGAAGGCGATGATATTAGATTGAGCTCCAATGCCTTTCATTTCTGGTGATATTCGAAGGAATGCCAATGAAAAACCAGACAAAAAACACATCCGCTCAGTGTCCAATTTGCACCCAACAGGGAGGCACTGGGATCTTTTTTTTTTTTTGGCGGCAGACTGCTTGAGTTCATTTTGTGTGTTCTCACCCCAAAAACTGAAGCAGTTTGACTTTAACAGTGTTGACCTTTAGCTGTAAATTAAAACAAGTGCATGTTGAAGGAGTGCTAGATCTTGAACAGAACAAAAAAAACGTTGCCCCTTTCCGACCATGACGGAGGTGAGGTTGTCACATTAAAAGTGACCTTTAAAGTTGGGTTGTGCAGATTTTCACAGGTTCAGGTGACAGCCATGAGTGAGAGTTTCAGGTGCTCAGGTCGGATATAAAGTCATTTTAATCCGCAGAAGCAACTATGTTTATTAAACCTGAGAGTAACTTTAAAGGTAGATGTAGTTGTTGATGGCGTGTGTCAAATGTGTGCGTGTGTAATCGCGACAGTCATGAAGGAGGCATCCATCGATGACAGAGGACAACTAGAGTGCATCCATTGATTTTCCACCACAGACAGATCTTTGACACAAAACGGATGTGAAGCTCATCGAGGCACTTCAACTGTCTCTTGTTTGTGATGACAGTAGTCAGAACAGTCCGCCAAAGTGGCAGGTGTTGTAATAAGGATGGACCATTGGCTGACATCTAGTGTCATGTGAACATGAAATATTTATTTATTTATGTTTAACTTCAATTATCTGATGCATTTTTGTTGATGTGAAATTGACCTGCATCGTTCAGCATCCATTGATTTTAGGACTGTGTTGTCAGTGGTGCTTAAGCTAGCCCTGTTAGCTCACGCACTTTATTCTGGACACCAACCATGAAATAGAAATCTGATTCCAACACGTCATTTATAACAAAAACACAACTAAATGACCCCTTTACTTGTTATTTAGCTGAAAAATCATGATAAAAATATTGTGGAATAAAAATACAATTCAATAATCTTAAGAAATCTTCTAAGTATGTACAGTGATACCTGGGTCCTCGACCACAATCCGTTCCAGAAAGCCATTCGAGAAGTGATTTGTTTTTTCCCATTAGACTTAATGGGAAAAGAAACAATGCGTTCCAAGCCTTAAAATAGTCTTTTGTAGGAGTGAATGTAGAGTGTGTGCTGCAGGTGGCTGTTCCTCTATGTGTGTGGCCGCTGCATGTGGGAGGGGTTGCCGAGTGAGTGAGGTCTCTCCAGAAGTGAAGAGGTGCCCGGTGCGTGTCCAGCTCTGAATGTGCGCTTCTGTGCAGTTTGGCTGTGACAAAGTCATAAACCAAGTCACGCTCTGTCCCAGACTCGCCTCATCCCTGTCCCAGCTCCAGCCCACAACAGGACATCAAACCCTGGAGTGAGCGCTCCAGCACCTCCCCTGTGACACTCTACCACGGTCCAGTGTGGAGACAGGAAAGGTTTTACACCTCAATATGAAGAAAAAACAGTCAGTAAATGTAGCAACGGGGTAGTAACGGGACACGTCTGCGTACAGAGGCTGCGTTATACACAATAACAAAGCGCCTCGTGGGTCAGCTGATTGGTCCGCGCACATTTTTTTCCGGCTTTTTTTCGGGGGGGTTCGAGTTCTGGATTTTAGTTCGAAATCCGAAGCAAAAAAATCTCAAAAATTTTTGTTCGAACTCTGATTTGTTCGGAGTCCGGGACATTCTAAAACCGAGGTAGCACTGTACTTACATTCATTTAGCTCTTGTTACAATAGGATGTAAATCCCACAACACGAGGCCAGACATAGAGTCAAAGACAAGATGACAAGATTTATTTGAATTGAATTTGAATTTGAAAAATGATGTTGTGTGATGGAAGTGATGGATGCTGATGCAAAACATGGATAGTATTTAAGTTTGCTGTGACGAATCCTGCATTAATAATGCAGCTAACCAAGTATATTTAGCTAAATAAAAAATAATAATTTAGGAAAAATTCAAGGACAAAATAAAAAACAAAATAAATGGCTTCATTTGTTCACAAAATGAGGAGGTGTTTTTAAAACTAGGGTTGATCTCGTGCCAGTTATATTGCTGTTATATTGCTGTGTACTGTATAACTAGGAACTTCCAGCAGGTGCTTATCAACATATTTGGGATTTGGGGGGATTAGTGTTTCATTTAAACACACAATGGATGCACATTCAACCAGGAAGGAGTCGCACAATGGAACAATTAGAGATTGGGTTTGGAAAATAAAATGCAAACATCAGGGCCAAAAAGGAGACCAGCATGTTGAGTGGGTTAAAAAAAAGCATCGTGTTTCCAGTGAGGCTGAACACTGAAACGGTGACTGTGGCCTTTCAAGGGCTGAGTGTGATTCTTACCTAACTCTCCTCTGGCTGACGCAAGTGGCCGTCTTGTAATCCTCGGACACACACACCTTGTGGCGACTGCATTTGATCTTCTGACAAGGGTCTTTGGTTGGATCGAGGCCTGAAAACACAAGAGAACAAATGACATCCTGCGCGACCCTGAATTCAGCCACTCTGGTCAGAGATTGCAAACACTAATCCACCTCAGTATAAACACAGATTCCATGCTCTTTTCTCTGTTGGCTCGTAGAGAGTTGGGTGTTTTGGTCTGATGTACCTGAGCGACATGTGAGACATATGTCACCATGATGTCAGCTATCTCCTTACAGCACGTTGACAGTCTCACGACAAACTCCAAGCCGTAATACTGCTAAGGACTCTTACAGCTAAAAACAGATGGATCTACTTATAGACCTCTGACTTGACATCAGCCTCAGCCAGGTCTCAGCACGCGGTCTGCACCCGCACACTGCTCTGGGATCAGTGCTACAGATCCCACCGGCCATAAATATAATCCCAATCTGAAGGTGTGATCTGTATATAATCTATAGACTCTTCATCTGTTGTTGGTGTTAAGTCTGTGGCTTGGTCGCTCCACACTCATCTGATGTGAGAACAGTTTCCCAATGACCTCTCCTCCAAAGAACCTTACTGTAATCCCAGAGCAGCTTTGGCAGATTATCCATCCTCCATCCTCCAACGTGCTATCTAATGCTATTGTTTCCCTGACATGTCTGCGTGGGCGTGTGTGTGTGTGTGACTGTGTCCTCGGGTGCCACTAACTGTAACGCAAAAAGGAAATGAAAACGGACTCACAATTTGTCGATGCTATCTATAGGGAATTCAGAAAGCACAATGTTTAGATGTTGCTTCGCACGACAGAGGCAACCTGCCCGTGCTGCTGTTAGAAGCTGCAACAATGTGGAGAATAGCTTGAAATGAAATTCAGCAGAATAATTTCAGGTGATTTTTATTTGTTTACTTATTTTCTAATTCATAACTTAATGTCAACATCAGTGAATAAAAAATAAATTTCATATTACTGAATAACATGGATACTTATAGTTGTGTTTAAGATAATAATATATTGTTTTTATATTGTTTGGTTTTTTTAAACATAGATTGAATGGATAATAATAATAATAATAATAATAATAATAATAATAATAATAATAATAATAATAATAAAACCACCAGGTCATGTAGCGCTTTTATTAGCATTATTTATGAGCATCTTTGCAGTATATCAACATGTGTATATTATCATACTGTGCTCAGATAAGAATTCCTTATCCCTATTAAATATTTTTTGCCTCCTGAGATTTGCTTTCATTTTATTTTTTTTAATTTAATGACTAAAGTTATTGTAGATAAATCAAAGTGAGCAAATTATTTTGATGATTACATTTTACTTGCTATACTATAGATTCTAATTTTTATTTTTCATTCGAGGATGTTCATAATTAATAACCACCACTTCACAGGAAACTATTACATCTCCTTGTTAAACCATGAAGAGTTAAACCGT
This sequence comes from Synchiropus splendidus, assembly GCF_027744825.2. NCBI lineage: Eukaryota > Metazoa > Chordata > Actinopteri > Syngnathiformes > Callionymidae > Synchiropus > Synchiropus splendidus. The sequence continues at coordinate 20,865,882 of NC_071335.1, forward strand.
GAAATGAAAGGAATTTAAGTTCACGACGTCCAGAGCATCTCTGCCTCTTGTCCAATGCACAGGAGGGAACAAGCTTTCTATTCTCTGGCAGCTCACTTTGAAACTTTATTGACAGTCGTAAACTGTCAAAGTTTGCTTCGTTGTTTAAAAGTTGGCTGAAAACTAAAAACAGAACCAAACAAAGTTGCTCAAAAATGTGAAGAGAGAAAGAATAATTGTAGTTTTGAAGCTGGCGGAGGCAAAGAAGAAGGATTTGGCTGGAAATTACCGAAGTTATTTGGCCCAAAATTGTGAGATTTTTGTTTTTCCTTTAGGACTGACACAGACCACAAACTTGTAATTTAGTCTCAGAAATACATGTGAGATTGTGATAATATTTAAATCTACATTTTAAATCAATAAATATGTATATTTTTGTCATATTGTCCACCCATTTCTGGAGACATTTTTAAACAGATACATTTTCTGGTGCAATATGCACCTGCAAATAACATGCCAAAACAGCTGAGTGCCAGTATCTAAACCTTTTCACAAATTAAAATGGATTTGAGAGGAATGAAGGTTAGCCGCAGTAAGACGGAATACATGTGTGTGACCCAAAACAGTGGTGAGGCCAGCAATGTTGTATGGTTTGGTGGCAGTGGCACTGAGGAAAAGACAGGAGGCAGAGCTGGAGGTAGCAGAGATGAAGATGCTGAGCTTCTCTCTGGGAGTGAGCAGGATGATGATAGGATCAGAGGGACAGCACATGTGCTCAGGTGTTTAGGAGGCAAAGTCAGAGACCACACCACACTAGATGGAGATGGTTTGGACATGTACAGAGGAGAGAGAGAGAGCCAGTACATTGGTAGATGAAGATGTTGAGGTTGGAACTGAAGGTGGAGAGGAAGGCCACAGAGGAGATTGATGGAGGTGGTGAAGGAGGACATGAGGTTTGTAGGTTTGAGAGAAGAGGAAGCAGAGGACAGGGTGAGATGGAGGAAGAGGATCCACTGTGGCCACCCCTGAAGGGAGAAGCCAGAAGAGAAAGAAGAAGAAGAAGAAAGGGGATTTTCTACAGGTCTCTTGACAAAGCACAATTGTGCTTTGGCTGAGGTTCCTTTGGTTGTGTGTCTTGAGATTTTTCCAGTGAACCAAGTGTGTCGTGGCTTAAAAAAGTTGAAAAACATGGGCCCTAAACAAACATATAAACAAACTACAAACTTGTTCATAAAAAAAAAAAAAATCCCAGCCAATAGCGTGATATTTAGGTCCGATTTTCCGACCATTGTCTGCCACAGCAAGTCATTTACTGTCAGCTTTTAGTGTCACATAATATGAATGTACACCAAAGAATGAATCCCAGTTTGTCCGCAACAGTGTAAATAAATCCCACGAACAAGTCAGATTAATCCTTCTGTTTGACATCTTCTTAGAAATGACTTTGCTTTCTCTCTTTCACCACAGCGATAGTGAGCTCCGAATCATTCCAAGACAACATTCTGATCTCAGCTGTCATTCATCGCCGCTTATTATCTGTTTCACGCATTGTGTAACTGCAGCCAAATGTCACGCACAGATTGATTCTGAGCCGTCAGTCATTTGACTCATGGGTAGATCTGGTGACCCAATCCATTCATGCACTCATAACCCCGTGAACGCCAGCGGCAGAAGTGGTCAAATACACTGGTTTAACAGGAACCGATGCCCTGTCAAAAGTGAAGCCGGGTGAAGGGAGAACGCACCTTGATCAAAGCTTTTGGTGGGAGTCCATGTTCCGGGCTCCTGGGGGAAACAGAACCTTCGATTAGAGGACAGAGCTCCAGCAAAATAAATGGCAATGAAGCTGTCATACAAACCTCCACTTCCTTTGGCAGAAAGCAAAACAGAGACAGAGAAAAAAAATTGGAAATTAAGAGGTGTTCAAGTACGAGGCTGAGGTCAAACATGTCAAACATTCCATGCTTCTCTTTAGTTTCAGCTGCTTTTGAACAACCATTTCAAAGACGGTTTAAGGACATTCATGGAAATAACATCCAGGAATGATGAGTGATTTTTTTTTTTTATATTATTTGCCCTTGTTCCGTCCGTCTTGGTTGGCCTTTATCAATCGCTTCACTTCCTCTGCACTTTCTGGACTCTCCTCTTAAAGGTCACCGTCTGGGGAAATGTGAACGTAAAGCTACGCTTTCTTTTCTAAAGGAATACCAAACAAGGAAACACATATTTGAGGATTTAATGAAGGCGACGGAGACAAAGTGGGATCACACATGCGAAAGATCGGCCGGTTTGTCGGTGCACTCTGAATAATGAGAACGCTGTTACCGGGACTCCACACACTGGACCCGACAAGACCACAACAGCGCTTGCGGCCTGATTCCTTAATGGACTCAGCACAGACCAGCGCTGCCTAAGCCACATGAGCACACACATTACACTCTACCAACAAACAGACCCAACGTTGGCTGCCAGATTCCAAACAAACATCAAATATCTCGACGAGAGACTGCACACCAAACGGGCCACCCACTCACCGAAACCAGAGGACACCCAATAGTAGGCCGAAAGGCAGCGTGAGCTATTAAAAATAGCAGCTATTCAGTTCATTCCACGAGTCTTTTTACATTCTTGTGAACAAATCGAGGATGAAGATGCCATTCATGATCCATTCCTCTGTTCCTTTAATACGATGACCCAATTTCCACCCTCCACTGACCAGGAGAGGGACTCTCTCTCTCTCTCTCTCTATATATATATATATATATATACCTGTTCTCTCTGTTGCAGCTCCTGCTCAAGCTTGTCACACACCAGAACATACAAAACCACAGTGAGATGCTTTGAAGTGGAAGAAGCCCCAGGCTCTCTACCTCCACATCGCTCGCTCTCCGTGACACAAACAGCACAGGGCGGACGTGCACAATGAAACAGAAGAAAACCGGAGGGATGAGCGGGAAAGAGGTGTAATCTGTGCCGGAAAGTGTTTGTCGGAGCAAAGCGTGATTTCACAGTTCGCTTTCTCGACCGCTAATCATTTGAATGCCGCTGAAAAGCAGCCAGGTCCAGTTGGCAAACAGCCTGCGGATTGAGACGCACCAGCCAAGGGCCCGGGGGCTGTTCCGGCCATTATGGTGGCACGTACAGTAAATCACTGTCAAATGGGTCCGGAGCGCAACATGACAGGACACGACTGCGTACAAATGTCAGATTAAACCAACGCCGCCACTTATGATGGACGAGCAGAGGGAGGCTCGTAAATCAGCGGTTTAGAAAAAACAAAAAACAAAAAGGGATGGAACATGAAAAAACAGTTGGGTTTTTTTTTTTCACAAAGTTCACATAAGAAAATCATTAAGTTGCTCTAAATATCTATCTATCTATCTATCTATCTATCTATCTATCTATCTATCTATCTATCTATCTATCTATCTATCTATCTATCTATATATATACATATATATATATATATATATATATATTCTCCTTTGTGTACCAAGGTGTTTTCACAAATATGCTGTCAATCTACATGTTCTTCAAGATCAACAACCAACTTTTGTTATTTAAATAACAAAAAATTCAGTTTGATGATGGAGGCTCACTCCAACACTAACAATTACACGACCAACACATTAAGGATTCACCCTCACTTCACAGAAAAACAGCGAGAAACAGGAGCTGTTTAGACCTGCGCTGCATGCTGGGACAATCTTAAGAATCAAGGTAGAGGAAAATCAAGTTGTTTGTTTATATGTCGAGATTGTGTGGCTGTTTTTTTTCCTCTTTACTGAGGTAATGAATTTATATTATATTATATTATATTATATTATAGTGGGGAAAATCAACAGGACACTAAGTCTAACTCTATTTAAGCTACTCCAACAGAAGTTTAAATCCAAAACAAAAAAAAAAAAATCAGATTATTAATGTTGATCTACAACATTTCACTGTCCACACAACTCAATAAAAATGCCTGCAACGGAAAATATATTGCACTATTGAAGAGGACAACTTTCCATGTTGAAACAACTCTTACTATTGAGTTCCCCATCGCCGTATTAGTGATTTCATTTCTTCTCACATTGGACTCTCCATCTCTTCAAGTTACCACTTTACTAGCCAGTTCTTGATCGTCACTTGTTTCGCTTAATGATTTAACTTGCTCTTCATTTCAGCCATTTTATAAGTCTGTCGTATGTAAGATGGAAGAGTGCTCATTTTGATAATATAATCCTTTCTGTGCTGCCTCCTCACATGGGTCCCACACGGGGCTATTTTCCAGGGGCCTGTGGAGCAGCACTGGTTCAATGGTCAAAGTGTTGACAGCAAACACACATTTTAGGTCAACACACCTGAGCGTAGAGTGAAAGAATTTCTCAGATAAATCAAGAGTTCTGCCTTTCGGCTCCATTCTGTCTTTCATTGTGTGGAAATATATAAAGGAAAGAATATTTCATTGTGTTTCACTGAGAACATATGTACCAAACTCAAGGCCTGGGGGCCAAATCTGGCCGGCCAACGTTACATGTGGCCTGCAAGAGATTTCATAGGGTGTAGTTTTGCCCTTCGACTGCCAACTTTTCGAACAGTTGTATAAAGGAGATGTGCTAAAAACCAATATGGGAACTTCCTCTCAACCTTCCACCCCAAAAAAGGTTGTGTGTGGGGCGGGGTTGATGCAAATGTTAAATCAAAAAATTGAGACCAGTTTTTGGGTTCCAGTTCACTGCCCTCGACTTTCTGGTCCAGATGTTCTACTTAGACTGTGTTTAAGATTTTGGCCCCTTCACTGTGACTGAGTTTGACACTCCACCCCATTTCACAAAGCACCAGAAACCAAACCGAAGCGCGTCTCGAGCCCATTTCAACAAGGCTTCAAATGAGACAGATCAGGGCTGTGAGCTGAAGGTCCACCGCTCAAACATACTTAAGATCCACCGAGTTATTGTTGACAAGAGGCTTGCTTGTTAGGACGTATCAAAGGTTTGTGTTTACATGGACGACGGCAAGATTTTGAGGCAATCAGGTCAAAATTGAAACAGAAATAGATACAAAACAAATAAATGTAAAGCCCATGAATGTGTTTTGCTCATCAGTGCAGTTCAGTGTGTTGATAACAGGATTTGTTGAGACTAAACTAACTAATTCTAAAAAGACCAAAAGAAAAGGAAGGAAGACAGACACATACAACACAATTATTTTCAGGAGAAAAAAAATATATAATTCTGTGAAATTGTCTGTGACATTGCAAAGCTAACATTTTCAAAGGAATTTCAACAGCGTGACAAAAGAGTGTGTGTGACCTATTGTCATGCCCCTGTAGCTTTACAGAGAGGAGTATTCTTCAGATCCAAATGTGGTTCTGGTTTGCCTGCAGTTGCCAGGAAACATGAAAAACAGCTTCCATCATGTAAACAAGATGCTAACATTGCATTACACAGTCACACGCCAGACTCAACTTTCTACACCATCTTCGTATTCTTGGTTCCATTACAAAGGCCTGTGCAGAGGTTTCTTGTGTTGGCATGGTCGTATGGATTTTCCGTGAAGCCAGTTGAGACCACACAATATTCAGTTCCGTTTTCACACCCTGTGCCTTTGATCTCAACGACAAAGTTGGACTGCTAATCCTCTGTGCTAACGCACTTTGAAGGAGACAGTAGCTCTGAAGTTAAGAGGTCAGCAGATGGATACGATCCACACATCCAACTTATATCGTGATGTAATAATCTCCACACACACACGAGTGACGCCCCAGTATAGGCGTTAATACAAAGTGAATGTTTCACACAAATTAGCATAATGCTTCCTAAGACGCAGCGCCGTGGCTTCAGTGCTAAACAGCGCTGGAGAATGCCGAAGGGCTCAATGCCATGTGTAATCTTTTCAGCCTCACCTTCTCACTGCAAGGCGTCTGCGAAACGCCTCTGTCGCCCAGTGATTGTGTTGTTGTTGTTGAGACGAAAATCTGATCTCATTGTGTATCTACATATACTGGACTTGTTTTGCTAAATGGCTCTCTATCATATTGGAGGGAGAGAAAAAATAAATCACATGACTTGAGCCGTTTATAATACAATCTGACGTTGGAAGCATGAAAAAGCACAAGGAATGTTTTGTTTGACTTCCACTTCCCTCTGGCGTCAAATATGTTGAAAGATCCAGATCTGTATTTCATGCTGCGAGCTCCCGGAAAAACTTTGAAGCCAGACTCTTATCTCGCAATTCCACGTGTTATCTGAGGGGCCTGTAAAAGAATTAAACCTCATAAACTATTTTTAGTATTCAGAGTCAATAAAGACTGTGTCGTGCTGTGTGTGTGTGTGTGTATCTCTGAATGTTGAAATAATGATGATAATTGTTCGCAGTACGTGTCCAATAAATGCCTTCGTCATTTTTCTAGTGGCATCAAGGGACGGATCGAGTCCTGTGCGTCACAAACGCAGTGCTTGTTCAATACTCAATTGCCATAAGAGGTGATGAAACCATGTGATCGAGGCTCTCCAATCGGTTGCTTCATTGGTACAAAGCATTGCGGTCGTGTCACAAGTGGAACTCTGCCATTTAACAACATCAGAAAATACGAATAAAGAGCAGGGTGGTTGAACAGTTGACCATGAACTTCATAGTTTCACTCCTGCCTCTTGCATCAGCTGCATGTTGACCCCACACTTTGCTCAAGTCATGTGTTACTGGATGAGAATATGTGAAATAAAATGATATTTCTGAGCTGTAAACGGTGTCATTTTAAGGATGAACTTGTCAGTCAAGACGTGCATTTGAGAAGTACACATTGTTGTGTGTCTTTGCCAGAGAAAGTTTTGCATGTTTTGTGTATATAACATGTAGTGGATCCTCCTCTTCAGATGTGATTTACAGTCATGGTTCTGTTTCAACCTTGTGGCCTCAGCTCTACGCCCCCTCACCCCCCCCCCCTTCTTTCTGTCTCACCTGCCTATAATTAGGCCCCCTTTTTTGGAGACCGACTGGAGCCTTGCTGTGATGTTCTGAATGCCTTTTATCTCTGTCGAAGGAGGGAAGAAACCATCGCTCAGTGCTTCCACTGCCTCGCTCCACTCAACAACAATGGGGCCCGACAAACGCGTGATCACAAACCACCGAAGGGAAGTCATGCACCGCAAGACACAAGGAGGAGGGGGCGGGAGAGGACCGTGTTATGGATGGAGTCGCTTATACGCCACTTACATCTCTGAATTTGTCCCATCTCCCCGCGGGCCACTTATCATCCAAAAAATTCCCGCTGTCCGAGCGCGCGGAGACGCAGCCGAAGGCGCACACGCAGAGCAAGGCGACGCACAGCATCTGCGGACACATGAAGCGCACGTCAGTGTTCATCGATGCTGAACAACAACAACATCACATGCAGATATCGGCTCAGAGAAGACAGAAAGAAGGAGAAGGGGCTTTCGCTCTTCCTACCTTGTCGCATCCGCTCCTCTCCATAGACGAGCTCGCTGCCGTTTACTGTCACTAGTGATAGCAGAGTCCTCACTCGCTCTCTCCCTCCTTCCTTCCCTCTCTCTCTCTCTCTCTCTCGTCCTGCACCGGCTGTCTGCGCAGGAGGCCGGGAACGCGCGTATCGGCGTGCCCGCGCCCAGTCCTCCTCCCCTCCCTGGCATTGCAACGGTGACGAGCCAGTGACTTGGCCGCGCGGAAGACATCAGGCAGACCTGTTTTCATGTTCGAGATTTGTTGTCGACTGTATTACCTCCGGCAAGGAGCTGATGTGTTAGACTGCGTTGGTCTTCCAAATAAGTTACACACGGATCTGGATGAAATGTTGATCATATATATATATATATATATATATATATATATATATATATATATATATATATATATATATATATATATATATATATATATATATATATATAGAGAGAGAGAGAGAGAGAGAGAGAGAGAGAGAGAGAGAGAGAGAGATTTTTTTGATTTTTCAAACGCACTTTATTTACATTTTAGTTATATAACAAATTTCATAAAGTGCGAAGTACAAGTTAAAATCAGTTCACATTAAAACCAGATTAATTCAAAAAGTGTGCAAAATGCAGTTTTTCATTCTCAATATTGCACAGTATATTTTTAAAACACCATATGGATTTAAAACCATTAAGACCATTCACATGTTTATAAAACCTGTACTCCAGCCAAAGCCTTGCCCTGATGTTAATGAGCCAGATTGCCTCGGCCTCCTGACCTTCCCTGTTCTCCAGCTTGTTTTTCCTGCTTTTATAAATTGCCATTTTTGCTTCTCCTGAGATAAAATTTAACAGTTGGAATTTTTCTTTGTCTTTCACATTGTACCCCGCTCCCATGATAAAAATTCCCTCAGTAAAATTTACATTAAAGAGACTAAAAACATGCTTTAAAAGAGAGAAGAAAACCCTGAGTCTCTCGCACTCTATAAAAACATGATAAATAGTCTCCCGTTGGTGGCAAAAAGGGCAATCATTAAGAGCAGTAGGATTAATAACAGAGATAAAAGCATTGGAAGCAATTGCACCATGTAAAATTCTCCACTGGAGGTCACCTGTCTGTTTCCTTATGGGGGGTTTATATAGTACCCTCCACTGTGGGCTACATCCATCTCCTAGTTTCTTGGACCACACAGTGGAGGCTCTGCTGCTCAGTCCGACCCTGTGGATGATCTTCACACAGTTGCTGTATATGGTCTTCTTCTTTGCTTTGTGTAATGTCAGCTTGTCTCGCTCCGTAACTTTTAAAAGGGGGCCGGTGTGTTCTCCAAGCCCTGGGCTGAGGACGATGTCTGGGAAGGGGTCTGCTGGGTCCGGGGCTTTTGTTTGTTCTTTGTATTCTTTGAGGAGGCGTTTTTCTTTATCTGTGATCCTCCTGGCCCAGAGCTCCAGGATTCTCTGGGCCACCCGGGCAGACTTTAGCCTCAGCAGGGAGCCCAGGGCCTGGACATCCTTCAGCTCCGGCCCCACCGCCTCCACCAGATCTTTCAGGGTGAGGGTTCCAGACTGGACCAGCGCTGCCGTCAGGCCGGGAGTGGTGTCGTTGGTGATGTCCAGTCTGGCCCCGTGGATGAGCGGTTCTTTGAGCAACCAGTGCAGAGAGTCGGCTGAGGAACACCTTTTTTGATAAAACAGATTCCATGATTTAAAAACACTTCTATAAAAAGGAGGTAGCCCAGTTAAATTTAGCAATTTAGAATCAGTTAAAAACAGAACATCATCCAACCCCAGGTGATTGGCACGCCTCAGGATGCAGCTGGTCACACCTCTCCACACCAGATCTGCCGGGCCGCTCAGGTACCTCTGTAAAAACTGGATTCTAAAAGTAGCAGCCCGACTGGCCAGGTGGACAAGGCCCTGTCCCCCCTCCTCTCTGGCTAAAAACAGCACCCCCTGTGACACCCAGTGTAGACCGTCCCAAAAGAAATTTAACATTTTACGCTGTATGACTGCCAGCAGCCCTGGGGGAGGGTCTACACACGCTAGTTTGTGCCACAGTTGGGATGCTACCAAGTTGTTTAAAACCAGCGCTCTGCCTCTAAAAGACATCTGAGGGAGCAGCCATTTCCATTTCTGCATTTTGTCTTCAAGTTTTTCCGTGACGTTCTCCCAGTTCTTCTTGACTATATTTTCCTTCCCTAAAAATATGCCTAAATATTTAAAACCATCTCTGCCCCACTGCAGATTTTGGGGGAGAACCGGGAGACCGCCACGCCATTCGCCGACAGCGAGGGCTTCGCTTTTGCTCCAGTTGACCCTCGCTGCCGACGCTATGTTAAAATCTTTGACTATTTTTTCTAAAAGGTCTGCATCCCTCTGAGTTCTAATAAAAACCACGAGGTCGTCCGCGTACGCAGATAAAACCATGTCTTCATTAAAACCCGGTAAAACCACACCTTGGAGGCTGGAGCGTATCTTGTGGAGGAGGGGTTCGAGGGAGAGTGCGTAGAGCATCCCCGACAGAGCGCAGCCCTGGCGGACCCCTCTGCACACTCGAAAAGGAGCACACAGACTGCCGTTGACCTTCAGGACGCTCTCAATGTCACTATACAACACCTTGATCTTAGCTATGAAACCGGCGCTGAACCCAAAACTCTCCAGAACTTTCCAGAGGAATTGGTGTTCAACGCGGTCAAAAGCTTTTTCCTGGTCCAGGGAAATCAGACCAGTATCTAATCCCAGTGAACTGGAGACGTCCAAAACATCCCGAATGAGGTGGACATTGTCCACCATTGACCTGCCGGGCACACTGTATGTCTGATCCCGGTGGACGAGATGCTCCATGAGTCCCCCCAGCCTGGAGGCTAGGACCTTGGACAGGAGTCTGTAATCCACACACAGCACCGACACAGGCCGCCAGTTCCTGATGTCCTGCAGGTTGCCCCTCTTCGGGAGAAGGGCGAGCACTGCCCTCCTGCAGGACACTGGCAAGGAACCAGAGGCCAGACTCTCGTTCAGGACCTCCAGGACGTCTGGTGCCAAGACATCCCAGAAGGCCCTGTAAAATTCGGCGGTGAGTCCATCTATGCCAGGAGCCCGCCCGCCCTGCATGTTCTGCAGGGCGGCTTCCAGTTCCTCCATCCGGAGGGGTCGCTCGAGGTGGGAGTTCTGCTCCGCCGACACCTGAGGCAGTTCTTGACAGAACCCCTCCAGTGGTGTGGGCCCCTGAGCATGCTCGCTGGTGTACAGTGACGAGAAGAAGCTCACCGCCCGCTCCCGAATCTGGCGTGGTTCCGTGAGTTCCTGGCCCGTGTCGGATAAGAGTGCGTGGATCACTTTCCCCTGCCCGTTCCTCCTCTCCAGGCCGAAGAAGAAGCTCGTCGGAGCATCCATCTCCTTGATGGTTTGGAACCGGGACCTGACAAGTGCACCCTGTACTTTCCTGTCTAACAGGCTGGCTAAGGCCATCTTTTTGATTTTGAGGCTTTCAATGTATCCTCGATTTCCTGTGGATTCCTCAACTTGCTTTTGTAGCTCCACTATATCGGTCTCCAGATCTTGAATAGATCTGGTGATGTCACCTGTGACATTTAGGGTGTGCTGCTGGCATAACAACTTTATTAGTGTCTTACCATGGTCCCACCACTGCCTAAGATGACTAAAATCACTCTTTTGTTGTCTAAAAATGTCCCAGAAATAAATAAATGCTTCTTTAAAACTCTTATCATGGGTTAAAGCAGAGTTAAAATGCCAGTACGCGCTTCTTGGTAAAACATTTCTGATAAAAACGTCACATAAAAGCAAGCAATGGTCAGTAAAAACAGCAGGTAAGATGCGGGACGAGTTAAACACATTAAAATGGTGTTTAAAACAATAAATACGATCGAGTCTGGCTGAGGAGATCCGGCTCTCTCTGAGGTGGGACCAGGTATACTGTCGGCAGTCTGGGTGCATCCTTCGCCACACGTCCACCAGGCCGTGGGAGCGGACCAGCTGCTTGAAGGCGTGCTGTGAGGCTGGGTGAGGTTCTGCATGATTTCGATCTAAGATCGCATTTTCTGTGCAGTTAAAATCCCCACCCAAGAATAAAAAATCCTCCGTACTGCAGTTTTTTAAAACATCATTAACATTCATAAAAAACTGCCTCCTCTCTGCACCGGTTGCTGGAGCGTAGACGTTGATAAAAACAGCCTTAAAATGGTCGAACTGAGCTTTGATAAGGAGCAACCTCCCCTGGATGACATTTTGGACCTCCAGCGAGTTGGGTTTAAAAGCCCTGGAGAAGAGGAAGCCTACTCCTCCACTAAGAGAAGTGTTGTGACTTAAAATGGCTTCCCCTTCCCACTCCCTCCTCCAGTCTGCTTCGTTGCTAAAATCACTGTGCGTTTCTTGAAGTAAAAGGACGTCTATTTTTTTCAGTTTCATAGTCTCATAAATGTTTGCTCTTTTTTTAATTTCTCTCGCTCCATTTATGTTTAAAACTCCCACTTTGAAACCATTCATGATGTGGTGTGAGATGTTAAAAACGAGAGTAAAAGCAAATAATTTATGTAAAAAGTCCATAGTTATTTTTCTCTTCTTCACACAGTTCTTTCTTTGCTTTTAAAACCAGTTTCTTCAATCTAAAGATTTCCTGGTCAGTGAGGCCGGACTCTGCTCTTTGGCTCATGTGGGCTTTGGCTGAAGTATAAAACAGACCGAGGTCTGGGAAGTGCTCAACAATTTTTACCCCGTGTTGATTTTTTGTCTGTTGTAAAAAAGTTTTGATTTTTTCTGCACTGTATAATTTGGTTTGGCTGTTAAAATTGGGGATGTCACTGTTATCTGATACACATTCATCGCTGCTTTCATCCGTGTTTGTTCTCATTTTAGGTTCAGTTCTGCTGTTTTTTGTTTCAGTTGTGTTTCTGCTTTTCTTTCTACGTTTTGCCCTCACTCTGGGTTTGATGAATTCTCCCCCATCTTCCTCCATCTGTTCGGTTACTGTCATTTCTGTTTGGTTACTTTCACTGTATCTGTCTGTCTTTTCTGCCTCTTGATTTTCTTCCCCTCCCACCTCCACCAAAACACCCTCTAGTGCGCCCTGCTCCCCTTCATTTTTTTTATTTATTTTTTCATGATGACCCTCTTTCCTTCCTCCCACCACCTGTTCAACCCCCAGTAACCCCCCTGTTTCTACCTGCTCCCCCCCTTCTGGTGCCCCCACTTGCGCTGTTATTTCACTTCCTCCTTCGTTCACCTCATCAGTGTTTACAATATCATTCACTCCACTTTCATTCCCCTCCCGAATCAATCCCCCCGTTTTAGTCCCCTTCCCATTCGCAACGTTCACCCATTCACCCTCTGTGTCACACTTACTCACCCCCTTATCCCGGTCCCGGTCGGACACAGCCGCTGACGTTCCCCGGAGTGTCCGGGGAGCCGCAACCGGCTGCCCGGATGACGCGGCTCTCCCGGCGGCGGCCGGAGCGCCGGCCGAGCGGGCCGCGCGTGTTGGACCAGGTGTGTGTGGCTCACCGCGGTTCGGACAGGAGCCCACCGTGTGTCCCTCCTCTCCGCAACCAAAACACTTCATCACCGCCGAACTGGCATAGATCGTGTAGTCGTAATCATCTACTCTCACCAGGAATCGGAGGTTGAGCTCCTCTCCCCGGTTATTGAGTATCATGTAGAGCTGTCGGCGGTGAGACACGACGTGTTTCAGCAGCGGAGACTTACATCCAGACAGGATCTTACGGATCGGTGACACCACTTTCCCATGTCTGGACAGCTCCTTGGTCAGAAACTCATCAGTGATGAAGGGAGGGACGTTGGAAAGAACTATCTTCGTGGCCGGCAGCGCAAGCGGCTGCACGGTCACGAAGCAGCCGTTGACGGCGACTCCCGACTCCACCACACGGTTCACCTTATCCACCCGGTCCAGGAATATAACCACGCCACTGTTCATCCGAGCAGCCGATCTTATGCTGCTGTGCCCGACCTTCTCCCCCACAGCCAGACTAATGTCCTCCACGCTGCAGGGGAAAGTGGCAGTGACTTTTATCCCGTGTTTGCGGGTTAGAGATCTGAACTCCGGGCTAGCCATGGCGTGAGCCACGCGGCCGGCGAGACGCCCACACCAGGAGTTCAAACCCGTAACCCACCAAACAGCCCACAGAAAGACACCAAAGTGAAACGCTAATGTGATCTATAAACAATACACCCGTGAATTTACTATTTATTGATGAATACAAAATGAAATAAAGTACGAGAAATCCACTCGCTCACGACACCCACTCACGCACCTCGCTCCCAGCATGCACTCCGAGAGAGAGAGAGAGAGAGAGAGAGAGAGAGACATACATATATATATATATATAGAGGAACGTGAAATGAGGATATTGAAATGATTGACTTTTGGGGGTCTGGATCCACAATATTTTTGAAAGGACTCTTTGATTCTGAGAGACAGGACCATTTCTGGCAGTGCTAAGCTCTTTTCTAGTTTAAGATTAGAATTTAATTCCAAGGAAAATCATCAGCAACAAAACATGGATGAGTGTAGAACTGTGGAATGCTTTGACCTGAGGCTCCTCCAAGTGACTCCACTGTGTTTCGTTCCTGTGTTGGTTGGAGTTAGATGCAGACAAGACCACATCATCAGCAAAACGGAAGAAACTTCATAGCGTAAAGACAACGTGTCATCGGCTGCCGTGCTGTGTTTTGTTTCCTGCATATCAAGGGTTGGACACATTTTGGAAATGCCAGCTCCAACGCTTTTGCAACCTCTTGAATTGACGCTGATCATCTCACTTGGTTTGGGGAACCAACAGGGAAAAAATGGGCGGAGCCGAAGCCAGTTGCACCGCTATGTTGCGGTGATAGATCTGTATGATGATGTTAACGTTAGCCTGGATGCTAGCCGACTGTTTGTTAAGAAGAAATAAAAACATAGTGTTGTACGTACATGTTGTATTGTTCATGTTGTCAGTAACGTGTAACATGTGATATGAGAGAAAGTAAACAGAAGACTTGTCCTCATTGCTAAAATGTCCCTGTTGTCCTATCCAACATTGTTTTTAAACAAAGTACTTTGGTATTCTGCAAATCTATTCACACTTCATATTCCCACTTCATTTCAAGTCAGCTCTGGAGCGTTTTGAGGGATCATTTCAAGTGGTGAACAGCGAGTGCCCTCAGTCTTAGGAGACTTGGGACACACTATACTTAGACGTGAATGCGCAAAACCCAGTGTTAGGGTCAAAAAACAGTGTTGGGGTGAGAAATGGGACACAGCCGTAGAGGTGACCGACACTTGGAGACCACGTCCTTACAGTACACATTCAGACAGGAGGAAGAAGATGCCTGAGTTGCTCACTACTGAATGAGACTGGCAACTTCAAGATGGCTTAAATTCCCAGAGCACATCGCAGCCACTTCACGCTGCTGAGACATGGTGTTGACATCGGAGTCAACATAGCATGTGGACCCTTCGGGGAAGATGGGATTGGAGAAGATGATGAGCACAGAACAGATGCACAACTGGTGATGGGAGGGGGTAGTGATGGGTCGACAAGGGTTCATGACACAGTACTGAAGTTTTAATGACACAATGTTGGGTTGTTTCATGAAACACTGTCCTGATTTTCTGAAGCCACTAGATGGTGCTGTCTGCTGTAAAATGTTTGGACTTGAACGCGTCAATGAAACCTCACATCATTTCTAAAGCAATAGCTCCATCTAGTGGCTCCTGAAAATGAGGACAGTGTTTCATCAACCCTGCAATACAGTTTCATGATACCTCATCTGCCCATTGCTTCTTGTAGCTGGATGGCTGTTCCAATCAGATCAGATCACCTCCAAGTAGTGATGGGTAGGTGATAAGGTATCATGAAACATCAACCCTTCACTAGCTACAACAAGTACGTTTACAACCCGAACTTGTACAGTTGTTTAGTGTAAGTCTCATATTTATGTATTTCCATTTGTCAACCACGGAGGGAAGGCTAAAGCATATGCATTTTTCAAGAGGCACTTCAGTACAAAGACAAGTGGTCGGCGGGGTCAGGCCACTATTATGCAGTTGCTATAGAAACCATCCTTGACCTCTTCCTTCACAGCATCCTTTTCATGAGAGTGTAAATGAACGTGAAGATGACGGAGTTCAGATATCTGAAAGTCAAATTAGTCACACCCGAGCGCAATAATCGGAGCAGATGACTGAGCGGAGCCGGTGGTCACCACTATCAGGCGCATCTATTGAGTTTGGAGCGACAGGATGTGTGCGGCCGGTGGACAGGAAGTAGGTGTGAGAGCTGACTTTGTGCTTCACAGACAGAGGGAACCAGCATTTTGGAAGCCAGTTTGGTGCCGCAGATAAGATGGCGGTGGCATAGTGGACCTGAGGAAAGTGTGCTGACGGTTCGGCCTGCTGTTCAAGACCTATGTGAAAATGGAAGCAGTAAATAGGTGATCTGCGAATATGCCACGTCTTCCATCCCAGGGGCTCATATATTATTCAGTCCCGGGCATTAAAGATGTAGATATGGTCAGAGACTTACGAAGCAGAATGACGCACAGAACAC
The DNA here is from genome assembly GCF_027744825.2 of Synchiropus splendidus. NCBI lineage: Eukaryota > Metazoa > Chordata > Actinopteri > Syngnathiformes > Callionymidae > Synchiropus > Synchiropus splendidus. The sequence continues at coordinate 20,881,858 of NC_071335.1, forward strand.
TTCAACATACACACGGCAGCCTATGAAAGGCTGATATAACAATGGTGGCTGTTGCAGGGAAAAGAGGGACAAGTGTTGAAGTGGAACTTGTGTGTGTTTGTGTCTGCGCCGCCTGTGTGTTTGAGAGGCAAGAAACATTTCTCAAGGAGCCATGATTTCACAGCTCACTGATTCTGTCAGCGTGCACCTGCTCACTGAGGTGGTGGGAGGAGAGCTGAGGGGATTTGGGGTAGAAGGAAGTCTGAAATCCATCAAATGCAAATCAGGGTGGCTTACTTTACAGAATTCTCAAATTAGCAAAGAGAAATGACCTAAAAATGAGGTGCTGAACTGAAGATTGTATCAGAGACCAGCCGGAGAAGACTCTTGCTGATCCTCTGAACTGTATTTTATATTTGATATGTATTTTAGAGCCACAAAATAGAGATTAGATTAGATTAAACTAGATGTCCTTTGTTAGTCCCACAGTGGGGAAATTCAGCAAGTCACAACAGCCAATGACAACAAAGAGACTGATACGTACCGACATCAAAGGCACACAAGAAACATCAAAGACGTCCACAAAGCATCAGCATACATTAATAAAAACATGAAGACAAATAATATATATAATATATAATACATATATATAATGACAATATAATGAACTATGAGTACTTATGTGTAAATAGACATTAGAATTTAAAGAATTTATAATGTAAGATATGATATCATCATCTCCAAAGTATCACACTTTATTTCATGACAATTTGTTACTTGATATAAACATACAAAAGCCTCCAAATTACAGTGTATTATATACATTGTAAACATATAGAGTTGTCATTATTTTTTGACACTTTGAGACTGCAACCATGAAAAGATACATTGATATTCCATGTGTTTTCTCTGCTTCACATCCACAGACTCAAACTGCAGTTTTCAGTACAATATTTTAGCATGACTGAGTCGTAAATTCACTCTTAATTGAGAAGTGTTTTTTTTTTTTTTTTTTTTTTGTCTTAAGGAAACACATTAAAAAAAGAGGGAGCGGCGCTAGTGTGGTGCTGTTATCTTACAAATACAGATGTTTGGATTGTAGCAGCCAGTGCAAGGTCAGTGTGAGCCCAGTGTTTTAGCTCCAGGATGAAACACTAATGGCAAAGTAATGACAGAGAGGGAAACTGCAAAGTAGCGATAACGCAGGCGACACAAAACGCACAGAGCACAGAGTGGTGATTACAGAGCTGAAGAAGCTCTGAGATACGGTGGAGAGCGGCAACAGAATGAGCGTTTTGGATAAGAATATGATGAGTTTTTTTTTTTTTTTTTTTTTTAACTCTTTACCTGTGGCTTTATTTCTAGGAGGATACCCACAAACACCCTGACAATTATGGAGGTTTTACATGGGCCTCGGATTAATGCTTATTGAGATCAGTTGCTACTGATGAATTCCAGTTGGGAAATGTGCATATGCATATTACAAGGTCAATATTGCATGACACTTCACAGTAAGATTCTCAAGAAAAAAACCTTAGGCGCACCGCAACAGTGTAGTCAGAAATAATATGTTTTGTAGTTTGTCTCCCTCTGGTGTTCAGAAGTTATTACACCATTTCAAGTAACTACTTAAGGGTCTTTAATAGTTTTCGGCACAATAAATCAATAAATAAATGACCACATATTTCAGACTGAACCAGTGAAACAAGCAAAACAATAATCATAATCATAATAAATGTTGCCCAATTTAACCTTCGGTAGGTTGTCAAATAACTGCTCATTTTAGAGATACTAAAAATAGTCATAAAAGATCCCAATGGCGCAGATCAGTAAGTTTCTTGATAAAATATCAATCGTCGTGCAGTAGAGATCGATAATCTCCGCCCACTGCACCTGCTGCCATGATGGCCGGGCGCAAACCACGCCCCTTCATCGTAATTGGTTAAAGGAGAAGCGTTCAAAGTTCAATGCGGAAGTGTGGCGACATCACGACAAATACCTGGATCGCTCTTGATAAATCAACTAGACACTTGGTTATATTATTTGTGAGATTCGAGCAATACTAAAAGAAATAAAATAGAGAGAGTGAGGACAAATTATTTTTGTCATTTTTTCCAGTTATTTTTATAATTTGTTTTTTTTTAAATTATATTGTATTAAAAAACAAAGCAAAAGAAGTAAATAAATACTAAACAAAGAGTTTAAAAATGGAACTAGATGGCTTTCTTTGCCCATTACATTGTCCATCAAATGAATAATTTCCACTGCTTAACCAGGAAATCTAGAAATCGGCATCATATATGCACTTGTGAATGTATATATATATATATATATATATATATATATATATATATATATATATATATATATATATATATATATATATATATATATATATACACACACTTTTAGATAGCATGCATTACAATGAAGGGGTTTTTGGCACATTTTCTGTTCTTTGCATTTGTTGCACATTGTTTTCTAAGCTCTTTTTTTTGCACTTTATAATATTATTTCTTTTTAATTTATTGTGATATGTTGTGTACAGACCGTATTACAAACACAATTTCCCTTGGGATTAATAAAGTTTTTCTGATTCTGATAACAGAAAAAGTCAGTTTAGCATTCGAGTGTCAGACAAATGTGTTTCCAAAATAAATTGACTTAAGCTTATGTCGTAACATAAACCAGCTGAGACGCTTTATTTCATTATTCCATTCTAAGCGTTTGCTTGTGTGTATTGTAAATATACGTATATATGAACCAACAGCTCTAAGGGTCACACTTCCAACCTCTGCACTGACTGATCGCCCCATTGTGCTTCCCACGCCAGTCCACTAGATGGCGGTGTATAAGGCTGATTCAGAGTCCACTTAAAAGTGTTGCTAAAACACATTTTTGGAATATCGTCCCACAGCACACGCACAAATTTTGGAAACCAATATATTAGCATCGTACATTGATACATTTTTTCCCCCCACGATATCGATCCCCCGTCATCCTTTCAAACTTCTCTTCTTTCCCTTCTGATCGAGCAAATTATGCTTCCTCATCTATGTTCCTGTCTCTCACACACACATTTTCTGCCAGACACACAAAAGGCTAACACCACATGGGAGGATTCTGTCTTGCGGTGTAGATTGGGTGTCCCAGGGTGATAAACAATTAATACGGAGCTCAGGTAACACACCTGATATGTGGCGGGGGTGGAGGTAGAACGGAAAGGCAAAGTAGCTTTGAGGGAGACGGCGCTTCATCAAGATGGGGGGAGGAAAGGAGAGAGTGAAACAAATACAAAAAGTGCAAATGGATCGGGGGAAAAAAGACATGTACCAGCTGAAAAAAATGTGAGTGACACCTGTTGGAGTTCCAGTCTTTTTTTGTTTTTAGAGACTGAGCGAGTTTGTGTTGTCATGTAAACACTGTTATTGTGTGCTTGTTTGGTGCCAGTGTCAGCAGAGGCACACCAAACCACCGCCCTTAGTTCTTTATTTTGAGTTTTTTTTTTTTTCTTTTTAACCTGATAATCACATGGGGACGAGGACTAGGTATTGTTCTCTTGCAATATCCTTTTGGTGTCCTCATCCTTTACAGGTGAGCCAAACGATTTTAAGGTCAACACCGGCTTGTGGCACAACAAGCTGACGGAGGGAGTCAGGTGCAATCCATCTAGTTGATGTTTAAAAAAAGAATTTAAAAAGTTGAATCAGATACACGAGTTGTGCGCGACTCAATCTGTCCCACCGAAGTTTCTTTTTTTTTTTTACTCGATTAAAGGCAGCTTTGAGACTCGGGAGCTATGATATTTGCATCACGAAGGTGCAGACATGAGTTTCAGTATTTCTTCGACCTTGTTTGTACAGTATAAAGGCAGCTGCAATAGATAGCTGTGATTGAAGTTCACACAATGTTGCTTCCCAGCACCAGAGTCATGGGCAGCACCGGCTCACGTTTCAGAAAGGGGATATAAATACAATGCACTTTGTAGTTTAATGGGGCATTTATTGTTTTGCTTTTTTCACAGAATTTTACCGCTATTCTTCTTGCCACATCTCCACCTTTACCTGTCCTGCTCATCCTCCCGAGTCACGCCTATTCTCCTCCACTACCTCCTCATCGACTTCCACGTCTTCATTCATCTCAGGATCCTGCGGTTCGCTCTCTGAACCAGGGGTCTGAAACTCACTTGACTCAGGGGTCACCAGCCTTCTCATCTTGACTCTAAGACTTGGCTGCACCATGACATCAGTCGGACAACAAGTGGCGGGCTGAAGAAAAACACCCCAGGGGTTACAAATGGCTGCCTGTTTTGAGCTGGAGACCCCCTTTTCCAAACACCAAGACACGTCTCCATTTACAACTTGAAATATAACCCAAGAGTTCCTGGTCTACCTCCAATTGATCCCTCAGTTAACTTTGGACGGGTCTGCTTGGGGCCCAAAAATATATATTCCCATCCAGTTTACAGAACTCTCTGAGTTACTCTTATAGCTTGTCATTAGACACTGTTCATGCTTAGTGATCATCGTTGGTCACTATATCAACAGCCGCTTGAGTCAACCATTACTTTTAAGCTCTCACCTAAAGGTGTGTTGTGGGCGTGATTCCCCCCCCCCAACCATGAGTTTGGCTGTGTGGGAATGATGGTACCAGATCAGGTCCCACAAGTCCTCGGTTTGTTTCATGTGTAAATACACTTGGTCATATGAGTATTTCCGCCAGCGTCTTTGATGGATGTGATCCAGGCCCCTGGTGAACAAACGCTGTTTGTTGTTGTTTATAAACAAATTAAGAATGATATTCTGTACGTACATTGAGAAACATATTAGCGTCACCTTCTTCTGCCGCTTATCCGGGGTCAGGTCGCAGAGGCAGCATTCGGAGCAGGGAAGCCCAAACTTCCCGATCCGCACAAACCTCCTCCTGCTCGATCCCGAGGCGTTCCCAGGCCAGACCGGAGACATCATCTCTCCAGCGAGTCCTGGGTCTTCCCCGGGGTCTCCTCCCGGTAGGACATGCCCGGAACACCTCCCCAGGGAGGCGTCCAGGGGGCATCCGGATCTGAGAAACATATCAGTGAGCCTTTATTGAAGTGGATACCTCCATAGAAATACATCCTAATGATCGAATCAGACCTGGTAAGAACTCGCCAAATGCCACTGAGGAGTCAAGTGTTGAGTGAAATATTATTTTTACTTAGTTTGCACAGTTCTTTTGGTGTTTGAGGGTCCTCTAACTACTATGTTGTTTCCAACATTTGAAGAGTTTATTTAGTTTCAACACAAATACAGAAAGAGGACTCGACATATCCTGTGGACTTTCAATATTTAATACATTTTAAAGACGCACACATATGTCTGTTTTATATGTTATCGCACTGGGGCTAATTTTATAGGCTTCGTCGTGTTCCAGACTGTTTTTTTCTTTGGCAGGAAAGGGAACAAGTCGTCTCATTTTATTGTACATGTTGCCGACCCGTGACCTATAGGAACAAGCGCCAGTGGCTCGCGTCCTGCCTCCTCTCCTGGTTCGCTGAGTTCCCTGCCACTCAAAGGGCTCTAGTCCCGCCTCGCATCGAGCCCGCTCCACTCCCTGCAGCTCATCTGTTCCCTGTGGCCACCTTCCTCTCGCGGGGACCCACGTCGTTTTCGGGTCAGCTAGTTGCTCTGAAACTTTTCATTTTTTAAGGGACATCACAGGGGACGTGGGGGACTTTTCGAGCACAAATCTTCTGTCCCCTCTGCGGAGCTCACCTGGCCAAGGTAAGAAGTCAAGTGCGTCTGTGCCTGACGCCATGCGCAGCGGACAGCGACGCGTCCTTCACAGTTTGCAATATATGGACCACTAACGGTCTGATTTGTTCAGAATATAGAGTCGAACTAGTTCGTCTAGTTGGGCTGTTTCTTCATCAATACTCCAGAGACCAACCGCTGTGTCAGGTGTCAGTGGTGCGTTCAGGTCCGCTGTGACTTCATCAAAAACCTCAACACACAGTTGGTTTATTCTCTGTCGGCTTTTCTTTCGTCGAATAACCGCGCGTTTTCAATGTATCACGAAGTGGCGCGGTGCTATCCATGCCTCCATTCATAAACTCACCATCGTCTCAGACCGGGTTAAAGTTCACCCCCAAACCGTTTTGTTGTCTTCAAACAAAATATCACCTTCTTATTCTTATACACGAGTAGAATACAAATATTTTACCCCAAACTGATTCTACTGTGTGTGAAAGATGAGCCATTTCTGTTCGCCTGAAACGCCATGTACATAAATCTGACTTTTATGACTTTTTAATCTTTGACCACTGGGTCGAGAGCAAGTTTGTGTCCTGTTTCTATTTCTGGTGTTGTTTCTTGTTTTGTTTTCTGCACTTGAACTACGCTAATAGAAGTTTTTTTATTGTTAAGGAAAAAAATACACTTTTGCACATGTGAAGATTTTCTTGTCATATTTATCTTCAGGGTAGTGTTACACCTGGGGACCAATATTAAAGTGAAATCTGAGACAGTACAATATTTGGCAAGTTAGGAGGACGGCGAGGTAATATTTGATTTATTCTGGATTTAAAAAATCAATGAATACACACTTGTTAACAATGTAGTATATTGCTTTTTTCATTGGCAAGGCACCTTATTATTGTATTACAGTGTAATCCAAACAGTCCAGAGCATAATCCGATATTGATCCTTGCCATCAGAAAATATCCAAACCTGCCTTGCACCTGTCATGAACTGCACGCGACTCTTAAGCAACGCGAAGTTTCACTTTTTCAACGTGTTTGTTTTTCTTATCAATATTTAGAAAATTGTCGATTGCGAACCAAGACCTTTGTTTGAAACATGAACACAGAGGTCTGTTATTTGCACGTCTGCAGTTTAATCATTTCTCAACAGCCAAGAATTCCGTTTCTTAAGAAATGAGCCGTAAAACAAACTCACTCTCAGAAGGCTGCCGCTCAACATGGAGTGATGCAATATTAAACAATTTTGGATTCGTGTTTTATGTATTTATATTGAACCCAATATTTTTGATCTTATTTTACACTGTTATAATCCAGATTATTGACTCCACTGAAAATGGACGATTTTACTCACCAGCTGAGTTGAGAGTAACCAGACCCCATTGTTAGTAATTTAAGTCATGACGCATCTAAGTCCGGAGACAGTGCTGAGTTACTGTGGTTACCATCAACATTCTGGGCGGAGATGTATTTGCGATCATCTGGACAATGGAGCAGAGTGGCGTCCACCTTGGGCTATCAGCCAGGAGCCAGCTGTTTTAGGACAGACAGGTGGTCAGCACAGCATCTGATCTTGTCGGATGGTATCAGTGGGAGGTCAAGTGACCCAATATGGGTCAGGCCATATGATAGACTGGGGCGTTACCACAGCAACGGTAAGCTAAGTGAATGGGAATTTTACACGTTTGTCTGTAAATGGGGAAAAAAACTCATCTGGAATGTGAACCACAAGTTCCCTCATCTAGAGCTGAGCCCCTAAACTCAGAGAGTCAGTTCAGGAGGTTTGGGTACAACTGAGGCCTGGATACCTTGGTCGACTACTCCGCAACTTTCAGTTGCGATGACAGAAAAACAACTGATCTATTGAAGCTTTCTTAAAGCTAAAACCAGATTAAAGAATTTACGCATTTTCTCATCAAATATTCAGCGAAACTTGCCTGTGAGTTGTCATGGTTTGGCTCACCCGTGACCACTGAGGACACTCGTAACACCATGAAAACTGTTCAACTAGGGTGGAGGAAGCTGTGAGGTGACAGCGGCTGTCAGCGGTGACCTTCCCTGTGATGTCATCACCTTGGAGACCCCTCCTCACACAGACACAGGAAGCAATGCTCTGGCGTGTCTTGAGAGCTAAAAGGATTTTCCTGCAATTCTGCCCCCAAGTAGGCGTTTAACTCAGTTTTCTCATTTGTTTTCAACAAATGAACATATGCATTTCATATACGCCTTTGTTCCTCACAACCTTTGAATCTTTTTATATCCTTTTATATGACTATAAATCGCAACCCATTAAGCAGGCAGTATAGATGTCGAGCTTGCCCTTGTCCCCGATCACATGTTCCGCCGATGGTCAGCACATTCCCCCAAGAGTCACGCCCTGATAGAAGAGTGCTCAGGTTAGTCATTGTGTGGAGAGTATGGATAACAAGGCTCAAACAGGTCTCCTGTGTTAATGATTAATCCCAGTTAGAGTGCAGGCTTATTGGACTCGGGCTGTGGCACGGTGGCATGATAAGGCCTCTTTGTCAGACGTTTGTGAATAGAGGCTGGAGGTTTTGAATGACGTCCGTGCAACCCACGTCATGTCAGGGATGGCAGGACAGTGTGGGAGACATGGGGGAGTGTTGAAATGCGACGAAAGAAAGGAACAATGTCGATTAATAAAGATGAATAGTACTAAATATCCCTCGGCCGCGAGGAAGCAGGCGGCAAAGAGCCGATAGAGTAAGACCTTGCAAAGTCAGTCCAGTGTTTTTTATTTCCTGTCCTTTCTTTGCCAGTTAGAAGCAGCTATGTTTAATAGAAATGTACACCCATAAGCTTCCACAACCCATAATGACAACTTCCTGTTTTCAGAAAAACTTCCTAAGAACTGACTTGTGAACTCACGTGTCTTGTAACATAACTGAGTAGAAGCGAATGGCAGGCCGCTGGCTTCCTCCCACCCGACAGAGAGTTTCTGAAACACTTGTAAACGTGTCTTAAATCTTTTCGTTTCAGCCATGCGACCCTCGACACTGCTGCCTCTTCTTGGGCTACTGACCTGGACCCCCGGCGTGTCGTGGGCCGCTAAAGTCATCGTCGTCCCCCCCATTATGTTTGAATCCCACCTCTATATCTTCAAGACTTTGGCCACAGCTCTGCACCAGGAGGGCCACGACACCCATTTCCTAGTATCCGAGGGCCGCGACGTGCCATCGTCTCCGCACTACACTCTACAGCGATACCCAGGGATCTTTAACAGCACCACCGCTGACAACTTCCTCCAGTCAAAAGTCAGCAACATCTTCTCAGGACGCCTGACGTTTTTGGAACTCTTTGACATTCTTGACCATTACTCTCAGAACTGCGACGCTGTGGTCGGCAGCACTGAGGTCATGACGCGCCTCAAGGAAGCCAAGTTCGACCTCTTGTTAGTAGACCCCAATGAAATGTGCGGCTTTGTGATTGCCCACATCCTGGGTGTCAAATATGCCGTCTTCAGCACAGGTCTGTGGTACCCTGCTGAGGTCGGGGCCCCTGCGCCGCTGTCCTACGTTCCCGAGTTCAACTCCTTGCTCACAGACCGCATGTCTTTGTTCCAGAGGATCACAAACACAGCCGTTTACCTGGTGCAGCGCTTTGGAGTGCATTATATTGCGTTGCCCAAATATGACCGGATTATGAAAAAGTATGGAGTGACGCCTCAAGTGGCCATGGCTGACCTGGTACAGGGCAGTCGGATGTGGATGCTTTGCACGGACATGGCTCTGGAGTTCCCCCGGCCCACACTTCCGCATGTAGTCTACATCGGAGGGATCCTCACCAAACCGCCCAACCCACTGCCCAAGGTCAGTACGGGAACATCTCAGAGCCCAAGCCACGTTGGGCAAGAAAAGTCACCTAGTTTTTTTATTTTTTTATTTACTGTTTTGTTCTTATTTTGATGAACTCAATTCCGAATGGGAGCAAAGTTCAAAATAATAAAGCAGAGAGGTGGTCAAGAGGCAACGAAAAACAAAATATCTTGCAATTAAGTATATTAATACATGGAAAAATATAAAATGAATTATTTGATAGTATATTATAGTATAGGCTCAAAATATTTTATATTTACTTCTTGTATTTCCTCAGTTTATAAAGGTACTCACAAAAAAGCGGAATGAAAAAAAGAAAAAAATGATCCAAAACAAACAACTTCAATAACTTGTATGTTGCGTTTTGAGTTATGGCTGGTTAAAAAGTCAAAAACAAACTAGCAAAGTTTCATTTTTACCTCACGGGGTCCCTGGCTCTCGTCTGGTGTTTAACCTGGAACCTGTACTTGATAGTCTTAATAGTAATAAGTGGCAGAGGAGGTTGGAGTGTGACATGGTAAATTTACATCAGGGCCATTTGTAGTGACATCATTGAACGGATGTTGCTGTCTTAAAGGAGTCATGTTCAGCTGTAAAAAAGGGTGCACAAGCGTTTATAAAAGCCCCAAGTGTATTCGTCATCTTCTTAAATACCCACCAATAATACAGAAAAAAAGTTTTTATTTATTTTTAACTGTTACTACACTGTAATTACCTGGTTCATGGACATTCAGTGATGCGCATTCTTATTCAATTCTAACTTAATGTTCAATCGGACAGTAGTACAGTGTGCAGGCTAAGCTGTGCAAATGATTATTTGTCGCAGATTTAGAGAGACATATTACATTTATTACATTACATGTAGAAAGATTATCTTTCGATCCTATGTTGCTGGTTCAGCGTGTAATTACAGTGAAAATTCATCTTTAAAAATGGTGAAGCGACATGAATTTAGTTTTTCATGATGTGGAAAAGTCTCAAGTGAAACATTACTTTCACCAAATTGACGCATTCACCACCAAAATCATGACAGAGACAATTGTGTGTCTTCACTGTGAAATGATTCTAGTCAGTGGAAGCATTTGTAATAAAAATAAATGGACAAATGTATGATGGAGCACTAGAGCCACATAAAGAAGAAGAAAAAAATGAATTTACTACGCGATTAATCTTGTAATATTGTGACCGTAATACATGCTTTACAAATGCATATGTATTGCTGAAAAACGGCCCAATATTTTGAGCCAGGAGTGTAGTTTTTCAAAAACACTGCAGGCCTGTCAGAAGATGGAGTTGCGCAGCGAAACACTTGTTCTTTGTTCACGGGGCTACAACTCTGAAATGTTGCTAATGGAGGATTTACACGACACAAAAGGTGTCAAATTGTTCAATGGAGCAGAAGCCTTTAGGGTCAAGATTGGATGGTGATAACTCTCAGTCGCGCTCTTGGACAGCCAGAGCCTTGACTGTTGGCGTGTACAGCGGGTGGATTTGGAATGTTTCCTCGGCCAATAGGGAGCATTGTACGATGTGGAGGGAGTTAGAATGGAAGCGGAGAGAGAACAAGGACATTGTTCTCCGCAGAGCGCCGGGGACACTGAGACGCTCTTCATGGGGTCACTGAGGCAGACTTGTAGTGACAGTAGGGTCCAGCAGCTCGGACACTGAGGCCAGTGTGTCTCTGAGGCTGCTCCGTGCCAGGGCCAGCCTCGGCAGCCACAGCTGGACCACTGACCTCCCCCTCCCACCCACACCTTTGTCTGCTGTTTGGATCATGCCTGCTTCCAAATCTCTCCGACCCCACTGTCTCTTTAGACTCAAGTTCATGTCGACGCTAAAACTCTGTCAGCTCTGAATTCACAGTGACAATAAAATAGCAATATTAATAACAATAGATAAAAAAGTATTTCAGTTAGTGCTGTCAATAGATTACAATTTTTAACCTCAGGCTGAGTAAACAAATGGAAAATTATTCCCACACTTTGTATGTGTTCGAAATGTAGAATTTTCAACACAATAATTAATAAATAAATTAATTCCTCGTACAACATTTGTTTACTAGCAACAACCCAACATAAGAGATACTGTCAAGAAGATTCATAACTATATAATATAATATAATATAATATAATATAATATAATATAATATAATATAATATAATATAATATAATATAATATAATATAATATATTATATTATATTATATTATATTATATTATATTATATTATATTATATTATATTATATTATATAGCAGCCAATGACACAAAGACACTGACACATATCAAAGACATTAGGTCTTTCAAAACTGGGAAATTATATATACATTTTTGTGATATTGATTTTAAATGTAAGAAAGTGCCCACTTACAACTGCCTGCTGTACATTGACAGTTATTGAAATCCTGAGTTCAGATGCTCCTGAGCCAGAGTCAAGATCGTGGTGCTCCGGTCACACAAAGAGAGCGGTCTGTGCCGTTGTTTAGTCCGAGCGCCAACATAGTTGCGGCAAATCTTTGAAAAAAATGCGTTTTATTCACAACCCAAGTCAAGCTCTTTCACTGACATTTCAGGCGAATGATAGAAATAGAACAAGCTGAAGGTCTTTTTCCGCAAGGTTCAAGAAAGCTCATGTTTTTTGCCCCGCAGGATTTCGAAGCCTGGGTCAATGACACAGCAGAACATGGCTTCATTGTCGTCTCGTTCGGAGCCGGCGTGAAGTATCTCTCCCACGACATCGCGCATAAGCTCGCCGGGGCTTTCGCCAGGCTTCCCCAAAGGGTCATATGGAGGTAACTTTCACTCAGCGTGTCGACAAACATTCGTAATGTTTGCTGGGAAACTGAACTGTGCTCTGTCATTCTGATGTGCTGGATTTCCCACTGGTGTTTATTTCCATCCCGGTCACTGGACTTTTGGACCCACTCACTCTTCCCGGATGGTTATTTGAAGACCGTATACCTTCTGTTTTATTGCCTGGCTAAATACACAACACTATCTCTTCATACTTAAACAACCATTCTCAGGTCACTCAAGCTCTTCTCAAGTCAAGCGACACAGAAAACAACCACATGCGTCTGGGGGGACTTGAATTGACAATATGTAGCCTGAGAGCGAGAATATATCATTAACTTGTCCATAAAACCTCACCTTTCATTTGTCAATAATTGTACTGGACGTGACATCTTCATCTGCCCCGTGACACCTTTGAACAATCTTTGAAAATGGAATGTTTTCAATGAATGAATGACAGGAATATCTCTGCTGACTGAGGGCACTGAGGGAAGGTTCGACACGTAGACACCATCTACATCAGCGATTTCCTGGCTGAAATCCAACTTTAGTCGTAACATGCACTGTTCTCCCTCCTGCCATCCGGCAGACGGTTCCGTAGCATCCGATGCAGAACCAGCAGATTCAGAAATAGTTTCGTTCCTGGTGCTGTCAGGTTGCTGAGCGTCGCAGCTGCAGTACTGTTTATTTGTTTATATTTAGTATATATATGTTATTATTATTTATTTATTTGTTATTATTTTTATTTATTTTAATTTTTTTGTTAGTATTTATCTAATATTTATTTATTTTAAGTCTAAGTCTAACATAATGCCATAATGTTTTTTTTCCACATATTATATTATATTATATTATATTATATTATATTATATTATATTATATTATATTATATTATATTATATTATATTATAGCAGCCAATAACAACAAAGGCACTGACACATATCAAAGACATTAGAGACACACACCAAACATCAAAGGTGCCCACTTATAATGTAACAACTAAACTGTAGATCCTCAATGAGGTTTTTCAAAACTGAGAAATTATATATACTTACATATTATATATTATATATACTGCTGTTTTGAGTGTTCCGAGTGCACGACATGTCATCAAAGGGGCACTTTTCTGCAGTGCCCCAAGTTTTGCTGGGAAAACGCCCCATAAATTCACGAAGCGCTCTTCTCCTGCTTCCAACAATTGCCAATAATTATGAAATCATTTTCAGCAGCTGCCACTGGCGGTGACATCATCATGGTCTGTCCTTCCCAGTTCCTTTTTGGGGGAGCTCTGCGAGAGAGAAGCCGCTTTGTGCTCTGTAACAAGCAGAAGTGCGACTGTCAAGCGCAGCGTGTCGGATTCAAAACGTAGGATGATAAAAATGTCCTCAATATCAGAGGGGAAATTCGTAATATCAGGAAGTGACAGTGAATACGGGAGCACTCATAATAAACGCGCTTCTGAACTGAAACGTTTCACCAGTGAAGGGGTTGTGTGCTTGATCTAGGAATATAAAGCATCAGCCTGACATGAGCAAAAAGGATCCAAGGACTCTGAAGCAAGATGTATTTTCACATAAATAAACAAACTATGTTATGTCTGTTGACAGCAGCAGTGTTGTTGGGATTTTATCATTGGAGTTTCCTCTTTCTGTCGGTGGTCTGCAAAACAAGGATTAGTCACTTGGCATCTGTTTTCATTCAGTAGGAAGGACAAAGTTGTTTCTTTACCCGGCAGTCAGTGTTAGAACATTGAGTTTTTGACATCTCAGGGAGCTGGGTTTAGTTGCACATGAGTTCCTCCCTTGTAAATCATTACTGACTGTACTCGGCCGAGGTTATTAAGAAGCGCCAGGTCGAAACCGAACCATATTCTCGGTCAAGCCTCTGAGCCTCATGACCAATACTCATCGGCGAAAATGTTCACGATCAGGGCAACGACCAAAATGTCAGTAATTCAAATTCACCTTTGACTTTAGGCAATATGAAAGCAGCATTGTTACAGCTCACAAAAAGTGCAAGGATGCACCATGACAGTAGATAAAAGATGAACTGATAAGAGGATTCATAAGATGCAACGTGTGAAGCAAAGAAGCTGGATCACCTTTAGCAGGAACACTGGCACCGGATGTTATCGCACGGACATTTGTAACACAGTACTGAAATGACCCCTTTTTCAAGCCCACGACAGTCATCGGTACTGGTGTACTGCAACAGGCCGAGTCCGGTGGTGTACTGCTGTAGACATACGGACACACCCGGCTAAAAACACGCCAACAATCTGTGATCGCAACAGTGTGACACAGAAAACCAAAGTGACATTTGAAAGCTCTGTTAACTCGTGATGGGCAGGTGAGGTATCATGAAACAGTGTTGTAGGGTTGATGAAACAGTGTCCTGGTGGCCTCTGAAAATCAGGACACTGTTTCACGAAACCTCATCGACCCTTCAATACTGTTAATGTTTATCCTCCCACAGCCGTGTGCTTGTTGCTGTCACTGACATAAATAACTTGAACGTGTCTATATCAGCAAAAAAATGTTCTCCATGTGTAAAGTTTAGCGCCTATTTTGCAGTCCACCTGCCAGTGGTTAGTTAGTCTCCATGGAGCTTTCATGTCTGGCGTTAGACTTTTATTACATTGATGCATGGAACTGATGACTGCGTAACTTTTTTCCCTTTGTTTTTTTTTTTTTTTGTTGTGTCATTGTGTGAGAAACGTAGCCCGTATTTTTTTTTACTGACCAAATGCTGGTTGTCACCATTTTCTAAAACATCTTCAAAAGCCCTTCACATTCTTTTCTTCTTCTTCTTTCTTCGTCAAGCGAACTGCGAAGGGTATCTACGAAGAACATCCATTATTTATGCTCAGGTTTTTGTTGGAAGTGATGAGCAAGGACAGGGTTAGAAACGCGTACATCATACATTTCGTGTAGGAGAGCTTAGGAGGCCAGTGCTGGGTAAATGGATGGTGTAAAGAAAGACATGAAGAGAGGTATGACCAGGGAGGATGCACACGATAGGTTAAGGTTGAGGAGGAAGACCTGTAGTTCCTCTCTGTTGAATCAATAAATGTGTATTCGAGCCATTGCTGAACAAAAATGTAAAAACATCGGCATCGAACATGAGTCACGGTCCATGGTCCATCAAGCTGCCTTCATCCTGGTCTGCATGTGGACTGAATTGACCATTAGCAATCATTAATGACAATATCTTTCCTCCCTCAGGTTCTCAGGAGAGCCGCCCAGTAACCTTGGAAACAACACCAAGCTCGTGGACTGGATGCCTCAGAATGACCTGTTAGGTGAGTGTCACTACCTCACTACCTACTGTGTTACCACCTGCCTCGACAAGTACGAGACAGCGGATGCAAATACATAAATAATGTTATTGACACACATTGCTAACAAAATGTTGCAAATTCTGAGCATTTTTCTTTTGTGCCACAGAATAGTTGCTACATTAAATGGTGTCATTTTTATTTTTATTTATTTTTATGAAGTTTTATCTAATGTTGACTGCACTTTTTGTGAACTTAAAGCAGCTGTAGGCAGGATTGAAAATATCTGCTTTTGGCGGCGCCACATGTAAATAAATGAGTGTAATTGCAGGCTGTCGTATAGCTGGGACTCCAGTCCCGCCCCCCATCGCCCCACGTGACGAAACAGCGAAAAATATAATCACAGATGGCAATATACACAACACTGTCCAGCTTATACTTACAAAGGCAACTTCTAGAAGCATCTATCACTGCGGAGACGGGAACGGTTTTACATGAGAGTTCCACGAGCCACGGACATCCGTCGTTGTTTCTTACGGGATTCTTCCGTGATAACCTGCTGAAAACATCATCGGCTCTCATCTGTTTACAGCGCTGTAGAATAATGAAGACGAAGGAGCAGCGTTTTTCCTCTGGCTTCATTACTTCATTAGGCAGCAGAAGCAGAAGAAAATCCTTTGGTAGCTCTCAGTTCTCTCCAGGCTGTGAATGCACCTCCTATATTGACTCTTGTCAGAGATCTTACTCTGTTGGTTTCACACTTTCTCTTCTTGGACTCCTCACTACGAACTCTTGCTTCTGCCATGGTGTAAACTGAACTGAGCTCGCTGCCGAGGTAGCCCGGCCCCTTTGCCGTAAAGTATTGCGGTGGGGGTGGAGTTGGGGCTGTGACGCCACTCTCACATCGCACCTCTAGCTACCCGCCAGGGGAAAGTTACATACTCCAAAGGAGCGTTTGACAGACAGATGGAGAGTCTGACTCCGGGACTTTGCACTGCTCAAAATGAAACCTGTCATCTCAGGAAATCTGAAAATAATCTATTTAAGTCCAAATACTACACGTTGTTACTTTAAAAGTAGAGTGCTGTAGTTTCAAGTTTCCACATGGATGACTGGAGTTTTTGCTCCACACAGATCTGATGGTTTGACTCAGTGACCAATATTTATTTTTCTGCGTCAGTGTGATGCATGTCCGCCGATCTCAGCTATAAAATGATGTCAGGCAAACTCTTCAGTGGAGTAACTGGTGTGTGTCAATAATCCACGGCGAGTGGATGGATGATCCTTTCTCATTGTGACTCCCCTTTCACTGAGGTAACCTTCTCTCTCCAAGGTCACGTCAACACCAGGGCTTTCCTTAGCCACGGTGGTCTGAACAGCATCTATGAAGCCATGTATCACGGGGTGCCGGTGGTCGGGGTCCCCCTCTTCGGTGACCACTATGACACCATGACCCGCGTCGCAGCCAAAGGGATGGGAATAATGCTTCACTGGAAGACCATGACTGAGGACGACCTCTACACTGCTCTCACCTCTGTGATTAAAGACTCCAGGTACAACATATGGAAATGAATGACAGTGACGGTCGAGGCCTCCACTCGACGCTCGTCTTGTCAGGGATGGACGAGTTGGAACCTTATGCTTCATTCAAATCTAGTGCAAATATGGGCCACGGTTGACAACGCTCCTCTGGAAGATTTGACTGTACTTATGCACTACATCATGGATGTGTGTTTTTATGGAGCAGGGGTTTGAACATGAGGGCGTTTGAGCTGTCACCTTCTCTTCAGGGTGAATCCAGAGTTTGGTGTGTCTCGCCATGGTTGACACATGCAGTGGCAGTGTGTATCTGTTAAAGGAGACTCTGTTATTGCCTTGTGTTACTGATCGTGTTGCTGATGCGGCTTCAGGAACAAAACTGTTCAGCAGTTTCTTGGTGCTCGGTGCTCTGAGGGTTGGGTTGGAGTTGCCTACCTTGATGTAACCATGCCATTTCCCTGAGTCCCAGAGGAAGGGCAGTCGAGTTCAGGTGATCCTCTCTGCAGCTCCCACAGTCGACTGAAAGACACGGGCAACGTGTTGCGCCAAGCAACATCGCTGCATTTAAACAATCCAGGGTGTAGTAACTACAAACCCAGACCACAGTGAATGGAGAACAAACCACCAGTATGTGAAAGCATTTCACTTCTTTATTCCAAAAATAAAAAATGACGATTGCTCCTTCTATGGGAAAAAAATGAATGTTTTTGTCCTTCAGACTTATGCACTTATGTATCATGTATTCAGTTCGGTCTGGGTCTCACTTTCCCCGTTGGTCGTGGTCTCAAAGTTGGTTGTGGAGATTAGGTGCCGAAAGAGTGCAATTCAGTCGTCCAGTAAGACATCAGCTCCGGCCTTTTAAAAGATTGATCTGAAATTAAAATGTTTTTTTCATAATTAATAATTTTTTTCAATATTTTATGTATATTTTTTATTCACTTTAAGAGTCAAAAATATGGTTAAAATGACACCCTAATAATAACACCCTAATAGTTATCAATGATATGTTTAGAACTTGTGCTCTGTGGTTAGTGCTCTGACACGAGGGCCGCATGTTTACAGGCAGCGGACCACATGAGGCCCACGACCCACAACCTGCCAAACCCTGGCCTAAAGGGTTGAAATTTGTAACGGGTCAAAGAGGTTTCTTAACACAGTATTGAAGGGTCGATGAGGTTTCATGAAACAGTGTCCTGATTTTCAGAGGCCACCAGATGGCACTGTCTACCTCAGTGAAACTTCACATCATTTCTAAACCTAGAGCGCCATCTAGTGGCCTATGAAAATTAGAACACTGTTTCATTGAGCCTGCAATAGTGTTTCACGATACCGCATCGATTCATTACTCCAGACCACTAAAAAGTGAAGGCTAAATCTGTGCCTCCTTCTGTTGTAGGTACCGCCAGCAAGCCACACTTCTCTCCAACATTCACAAAGACCAGCCGGGCCACCCGGTCACCCGGGCCGTCTACTGGATCAGCTACCTCCTCCGTCACAATGGTGCCAATCACCTTCGCTCTGCTGTATATGAGGTGTCGCCCTACCAGTACTTCCTGCTGGATGTGGTGGTCACCGTCGGGGCGCTCGTCGCTGTGACGCTCTTCTCCCTCAGACATTTGTCACGACTGTTGAGGGCGAAGTTGAGCGAGAAGCGCGTGGAGAACGGCACAAGCCGGGATGAGGGTAGCATAATCAACGGACATTGCCATCGCGAGAGCTTGGTCAATGGAGACCACAAGCGCAACGGCTCCTTAAAAAGCGAGAAGAAGATCAACTGATCCGCCAAGACACCCGCAAACAGGATAGGGAAGCGTAATGGATGCTCCGGGGCGTATTTAACGGACACTCTAACAGCACATGGAATACCAAAATATGAAGGCCAACCTCGTATCTTTAGGAGGCAAATCAACACCAGAATGAAGTACAACACACCGCTACACAAGATGAATTGTACATAGGAGCAAATCTATTTATTTCTGTATAAATGGACCTGTATGTGTCTTATTTTAATTTATTTGACAGGTAGCTGTTCTGGTTGTGTTGTGGTGGATTTGCACTCCCGCTGAGCTACCATCCGCACGCCTTATTTCCAAAAACAGGCTTCTATCATTTCATCAGTAGAACCGCAGTATTTGCAGTCATTTTACCATTGTTTTGACACTTCCCTTTTCACCGTGCTGTGCAGTAGAACAAACAGAACATCCAGTCCAATCTATTTTTTCAGTTTTATTTTATATGACCTTTCTTTTTGTTTATGACTGAGAACTTTGCAGGAGAAGACAGTAACATATATATATATATATATATATATATATATATATATATATATATATATATATATACATACAGGTAGAGGTTCAGAAAGAGCATGTCAGCTTTCATGCACACACAGCATGTTTGTGCAGGTTGTTGGTTGTGATTGTGTTGCTAAGCAGTGCGTCAACAGGAATCACAGTATTAGATTAATCATTAGCTTTTTCTTTTGAAATACTTCTCATTCATTCTTTTCCGTGGAAACAGGAACAAACCAAGCCCTACCTTTTAAAACTGAAAGGTTATGAAGAATGGATGAACGCGTGGAACGCACCGTTTCCCTTTAAAAAAAAAACACATTTTTATTGATATTCACCTGTTAAAGTCAGTGGAAAGTATAACCAAAGTAAAACGTTCAGCAATGCGTGTTTTTAACTGTGTATGAAGTGTATCTTTTTCACGTTAATCGGGAAAAGGCAGGAAGGTGAATGAGATAAAGGAAATGGTCACAACCAACTTTCACAACAGCCAAAAATATCTGTCCTCGAAACCCAATATTTAGATTGAAGTACAGGTGAATTATTGACGGATGTTGCTGGCAGACATTTCAGACCGAACATCTTGTTGTGTTACCAGACCAGACCACCATGGTTTTCTTCTTTTATTTTCTTCTCAAAGCTGTCTAAATCCCCTTATTTCTTTTTATTTCCGTTGTCATGCTCTCCACCAAACATGGGTAACTTTGTTCTTTTCCTCTCTCTGTGAGCTGCGATGTCACCGGTGCCGCCGGAACCCGACCCGGAACGCTCATACTTGAATTATCAGTTTGGGTTTCAGAGCCAGCAGGTGCAACATTATGCTATGAACAGAGTCCGGAACGGTCAACGTAATATAACATTTTTATTATCAATATTTCAGTATTAATGTTATAACCAGCGGCGTTTAATATTCATGTCTTTCAAACCTTTTATTGTACTTTCTTGTTTTGATCTGCTTAAATGTCTTTGTACTCAATCTAATATTCATTGTTTATTCCCCTTTAATACGTTTTTTTTGTTTCATTCTTTGTCGTTTTTGAAATGTCCCTAGACGTTTCACTGGCTCCTTTTGGTTCTGTTTTTGTCTGTCACGTGTGTCCACATTGTAAATACTAAATGTAAACACTAATGGTGAATAAATTTACATCTTTGTTTGCAGAAATAAGTGTTGACTTTGCATGGACTTTGGATTGAGAGGTTACACACTTATGCTTTTCACCACTCCACAAACACCCTTTTGCTCCTTTGAGTCATGTTGGTGAAGTCACTGCTTACGTATTGTCCTGACGGCACCTAAAGTCCAGGACCACTGTGCTCATATCTTGGAAGTTCGAGACAAACAGACTTCGACCCCCGGCCTGAGTCCGTTCTGCAAACTACCCCTTAATGTCATGATGATGTTTAACCTTCAAGTTTGCTGGAATCAGCTAAGTTTTCACAAGTGTTGTTTTGTTGTCAATAAAAAAAAAGAATTATCAGTTATTTAAAATAGTCATTGTTCAGCCAATTTGGTAACATCACACATTTGTAGTATTATATTATATATTGTAGTAATATATTCGTATATTGTAGTATTAAAAGCTCACAAATTTGAAGTGTCAAAATATAATGGAAAAAATAAAATAAAATAAAAAACGAAACGAGCGAAGTCGCATAGTATTGCGTCATCATCAGGTGCTGAAGGTGCACATTTTGCAAGTCCAATTCATTTTGACTTGTTCAAGAGGTCAGCTCCCTTCTTAAACCTGTGATGTGGAACCTGTGGAAGCTCTCATTTTGAATGATTTTATTCTAAAAGGCATTTGCTATACTTGCCGAACCCAATAGATGGCGCACTCTTGTCTGTTTTTACGAGGTTTGAAGCTTGTAGAGTTTGATTTCAATTGTATCACGTCGAAAATTTGCGTCTACTATTCATTATTCATATATATATATATATATATATATATATATATATATATATATATATATATATATATATATATATATATATATATATTTTGTTGTCAAAAATGACAACAAAAAAGAAGAATCAAAAAAGAAGAATATATATATATATATATATATATATATATATATATATATATATATATTCTTCTTTTTTGTTGTCATTTTTGGAACGTTTTCCTTCAGTTTGTGATCGAGTCGCATCATGGAAATAGTTTTCCCTTCTTTTCTTCAGCGAAATAAAAGCCGACCCAAACATCCATCTCACCTTGCCGTGCGCCAGCGGACGCTGTGTTCCACACATGTGAACAGATCCATCTGAATCTCCTGACAGGTTGTCAACTGACAGCAACAAATGATCCGCTGCAGGACATTACTCAACATGTCGAGCGTTCATGAAACATTTCCCCTCTCTGGCATTGCCACGGCGCCACTGCTGAGCAGCCTTCGAGCAGGCTTCCCACGGCAGCCATGCTGCTCACGGCCTCTGAGGCTTCTTTGATAGGAGACGTGTAGTTTGGAATTGTTACCGAGCAGCGAGAGCTTTAGCAGGTATCAAGTGGTACAATCATCTAAAGTAGCCGTCTTCGACACACGCGCACGGAGGGGGTTAGCTGACGGCGTGTGCCCGTGCTGAGTGAGGCCTGGGTAACCAAACACCCGAGTGGTGCCCAGCTTCACTCTGGAGCAGCGTTAATTATTCACACTGCCTGCAGGGGCCTCCGTTTTGGTGCTCGCAGGAGTCTGAGCTGCACTCTGATGCGTCAGGATCTTGGAATCCTCAAGGCCGAGTCTGGTTCCTTAAGTGAGACGTGAGATTTTCTAACACAGCAGGCGACTTTGACAACGACCTCCATCCTTCTCTGGACTTGCCCGCGCCACTTATCCATGCAACATCGCCCCACTTCAGAGAGCAACTAGTCACGTGGCGTGGGGCCAATAAGAGCTGCTCACTGATGTGAAGTATGAGATCGAATAAAAGATCCAGGGATCTGATGAGTGGGAGAGACCAGGTCGCCATGCCACGACAGACAAGTAATACTTCATTACGCTCAAACCTTTGAGCAAGTAAATGCATACGTTTTGTCCTGTTCATTTTAATATTAGCAATATTGTGTTAAATTCAAATTAAATCAAATTATGAGGTGAAGAAATGTGGTACATATCAAGCACAGAAAATGTAGTAATAGCCACTGTATATTAAAGCATTAAAGTAGCTTTCTGTGATGGCTTTTGACCCATCGACACCAATGAGGAAAATACATAAATAAATAATAAAAGCATGGCCTAATATTAAAACTAAATAAATAAATAAAAAATAAATTCGAAGACGTGCATGACACAAAAAGCACAGAAATAATTCCAATCCATCTCAATTGTAATACAAAAAATGCATAACAAATGACATGAGCGTAAGTGAAATGAAGTATGACTATAATAAAGAGTGGCTAAGAATGTATAGTTGCTAATATATAGCATCCAACTGTTTTTTTTTTTTTAATAACACAGAACTGTGGCTCTGTATTGGTGAATTGAGATTCAGTTTGTGGAATTCGGCATGAGTTAACATCTAATTCTCAGCGAAATTAACATTATTTGGACAGTCATGCAAAGGAAACAAAAAAGTAAGATCGCAGAAAGAGAAAAAAATCTGACAGAACCTTACTTAAAAATGAAGTGAACATTTTTTACCCCTCAAAGGCCAACAGATGGCGCCATCTGTATTGTAAATGTAAAAAAAAATATGCGCATAAACAACAAACACAAACAAATCGTCTCTGGTTGGGCGAGAATGAAACAGGTGAGTGGCTACATCGAACAGAAATAAACCAAACAATGCCATTTAACGAGACGATTTTGGTCCAGTTTCCAATAAAACAATGAAAGATAAGACTTGATTCTGCCTCTTGACAATAGTTCTCAACAGCCTTCATGTTCTGAACGACCTACATGTCACGTGACTTGCACCAGGGTCAGGAAATCTTGTTCCTCATGACTTTCTTAACAATTCCAGACACTTTTGCGGCTCTTGTATCTGAGGTTCCCCTGTCCTCCACTAGAGGGCAGTGGTGCTTCGGATACAATAAAAGACAGAGCTGGAAACCAGATGGATTCAGAGAGATTATTCAGTGCAATTAGGTTGGAGCTGATCTGAGCGACTGTTTTGGGTTCAATAAAACACTTCAGAAAGAAGTGTTTTATTGCGCAACACACGCACGGGTGAATTTGAATTTGAGGGAAGCACATTGAAATCGTTTTTTTAAATAAGAAAAAACAAAATGTGTTGTTTAAATGAAACACGAACACACAAAAATAAAGTTCCTTCTTTATTTGAAGCTAAATCTTTGACGCTCTCTCACCTCTCTAACGTCCTTTCTCTCTTCCATTCTTCATTTCTCCAACCAAATGAGATCCAGCGTGGAGCGCCGCTTGCGAGCTGATGCGGCGCAACTGTGAGAAATTGGGAAATCATTTGGAGAAAATCAGGCTTTGGTCTTCTCAGACTGCTATTTAATTATGGACCTGAAGTGAATTTGTTCCGCTGTTCGCCGCAGACAGGTGATGCGGGCGATGACTCACAGACGTGCCATTCTATTGTCCTAAACATCTCCGTGGCCGGGTGGCTGCCAAACAGTTTCATTTGCCTGCTGTGTCTGCTGAAGGACATGGACGTGGTGTTTCTTCAATCATCTCGCACGATCACAACAGGACTGTTCTGGTTCTGGACAAACTAGTGTCCAGCTAAGAAGCGACAGAAATACGATTTGAAATACAGGTCAATTAAAATGTCTTTTGATTTAATTTTTACACATCGAGTTTTTCACTGAGACTAAAATGTTTTGCAAGGAATCAAATATAGTGGAACCGCGGTTTTCAAACGTCTCGGACTTCAAAGAAAAAATTTGAGATTTTTTTGCTTCGGATTTCGAACAAAAATCCAGAACTCGAACGCTCCCTAAAAAAGCCGGAAAAACCATCACGTGCTGACCCACGACGCGCTTTGTTATTGTGTATAGCGCGGCCTCTGTATGCAGACGTGTCCCGTTAGCTCCATTTACTGACTGTTTTTTCTTCATATTGAGGTGTAAAACCTTTCCTGTCTCCACACTGGACCGTGGTAGAGTGTCACAGGGGAGGTGCTGGAGCGCTCACTCCAGGGTTTGATGTCCTGTTGTGGGCTGGAGCTGGGACAGGGATGAGGCCAGTCTGGGACAGAGCGTGACTTGGTTTATGACTTTGTCACAGCCAAACTGCACAGAAGCGCACATTCAGAGCTGGACACGCACCGGGCACCTCTTCCCTTCTGGAGAGACGTCACTCACTCAGCAACCCCTCCCACATGCAGCGG
This sequence comes from Synchiropus splendidus, assembly GCF_027744825.2. Classification (NCBI taxonomy): domain Eukaryota; kingdom Metazoa; phylum Chordata; class Actinopteri; order Syngnathiformes; family Callionymidae; genus Synchiropus; species Synchiropus splendidus. Next base: position 20,906,605 of record NC_071335.1, read on the forward strand.
CCACACACATAGAGGAACAGCCACCTGCAGCAGACGCTCTACATTCTTGCCACTTGCCTTCAGAATTCCTCATATTAGATATTAACTAGCATGTGATCAAACGCATTAAAACAAAGTGGAAACAACATGATGACGTTGGTTTCCGGAAAAATCCAGATAGAAACAATGTAATAACTGATCTTTTTTGCTTGCGGAACTAAAGTCAGACAAGTGAGGAGATAGACTAGGTGAAGACAGTAGCAACGGACTCAAGAGAGATTTACCTCTCTTCATTAAAACTAGCTTTTTTTTATTGTCATCAATTTAAAAAGTGTCAGGTTGCTTTGCTTCTTGATCGACAATTTCCCTTTGACTAAAACTAACAAAAATGATCTGTAAATGTGACGCAGACTAAGAATAAACTATGGCTCAAGACTAAGGCTAAATTGAAAAATGGGCGACAATATTAACATGAAACTAATTCAAGTTGAAAGAAGCTCAATGCAGAGTGGTGGTTGGCAACACAATAGGAGTAACTGACAAACTCATGCTGGCATGACAGCTAATTCAGCATCCTTTTGAATTCCGCTGGGGCAAAAATGCATAGTTCACATCAGGTAACATCAGGGCATTTGATCGCAATGCTCCGAGTCACCTCCCCGAGGCTGAGAGCGATTATGTGCGGCGAGTCATTGACAGCCATCTACAGTATATAGAGTGATAACTCTCCGTCAGTTTGACGCCTGTGGAGATTTGGTTCTCTCTCCTGAAAACCTCATCTGGTGTCAAATAAGTGCGCTAGCCGACTTGTCAAATATCAGCTATCGCTCCTGTCAAACATAACTCATTTTCGGTCCGACTTTAAAGGGAGGATAAGGTGGTTATCTGCTCTTACACTGTATATCTGCTGCACGCAGGCAGACAAACACTCACTCACACCTCCATCGAGTCAGTCAGCGAGCTCTCCATCATCGCCTGCTGCTCTTTGGTTGGTTGCGGGTTGATGGATGAGGCTCCCTTGAGCAGCTCTGCTAAGCGCCTCTCTATCAGGCTGCAGCCGCATGGGCCCTCACATTTGATTAGATCCCAATGGAAGCCAGTTGCTCCTTGTCATCACTCATACACATTCGGCCTGAGACGCGGCACCCACGGCTGGCGGAGCGTGACGCGCTGAGGAAGCCATTTCACCGCAAAAAAAAGAGGATATTATGTGACTCGTGTACAAGTCTGTCTCGTCTGGGTGGTGCCGCTCCTGGCTGCAGATGGAGAGCGCTACTCTCAAAGTGCAGAGTTATTCTTTATTGGATTGAGTCAGAAGCATGGCCATCGCCAAAACCCATAAATCAAAATTGATCAACCATTAATATTTGAATTGTGTGTTTGGAGCAGCAGGTTGGTGCAGCCGGAGGCAACTGTCTGAAGCGAACCTGTGTTCGCACGGAGGCCGTGCAGTTCCAACCAATCTCCATGAAACCGAGTGGATACCTTTTTTAAAAAAAAAAAAATCATAATTTCTTGGGAAATTCAAAAGAGGTTAGCAAGACAACGATTTTGAGCACAACCAGCAAGCGAAGTCACAAGTTGTTGGAGAGCGACTGATCCTTCAGGATTCATAGATCCAAACCAATTGTCACCGCTAAGGCGCCACACTTCAGCCAAGTGGTCTTTATGCCCAGTGCTGATGCAGAAGTTCGATATCATCCAATTGCAGCCACAATGCTGGTGTCAACATTGAGGTTTCATCCCAGGTGAGGTGAAGACCCATTTCTGCTCAACCTTTCGGACAGATCTGGGTACGGACGAGGCCTTCTGTCTGTGCTCTGCCTTTATATTCTCTGTATTTTTGCAGGCTTCCACAAAGCTTACAGATACGGAGCAGTACCACCGTAAGCTATTGGGACAGTGTTGCTCTTGCTACCCGATACGTAGCTCTACCGAGACACGATGACGTCATCACAATTGTCCGTCCTCCAGCGGCCATATATTTAACCACCTCCTACAACGCTGCCTCGGTTTCTTCTTTTGTGCAAGAGGTACGTTGTCAATGCACAGTCTCCATGTTTGTTTTGGAGTTTGTTGTTGTCAGAAACTTTTTTAGCTCTCCACTGCTCCCCCTGGTGGATATTTTGGTGAACCCATGGTAACGTGATCAGTGACGGCAACATTGTTTGAAAAGGACAGGTAGATAAAGGGAAGAGAAATGGACCTTAAGGGTTAAAGCAACACACTATAAACCAGCATAAGACACTTAGTCCCAATACCAGAAGAGGAAATGACATCATACCTATTTGCAAATAGTCAATAAAGCACGACGGAAACACACCTGGTGTTGCTATGTTGTGACCCAGCTGCAGCTGGACCCTTCTCCGGAAGTCTGCACTGCACCGTATCACATTGACATATAGCTGTTCAAATGGACTTTGAATGGAACTTCCTCCACATTCTGTTCACGCTACTTTGTTCCCAAGTTTTTCCACTCGTGTGCAGCTGCCCTTCCTTAAACGCAAATCATGTGCACAGTGCCCCTACTGGCCAGGTGGAAAATTGATTCAGAGCAACCACCCCAGTATGTAATAAACGTTTCTGTTTTTTCACAAACAGACCTCCTTAACAGAGTCACTTATCCTACAATAGACCAAAGGAAACCCGCCAGAACAGATGCCCATCTTTCATCAACGGTCACGCTGTTGACGTGCGTCAGAAGTGGTCTAGATTTGCTCAATTTCAAGGCGGCATTGAAATTAATTCAAGATGTTTAAAGCTCTTGTGGGCCACGTAAGGTGAGTGGCCTGGCCGGATTTGGCCCCAGGGCCTTGACTTTGTCATTCAAGAAAAATGAATCATGAGATAAATGGATGAGTAATTTACTCTTCAAACCAACAAATTCCTTATATTTTAAAAAACACCTTAAGGAAGGGTCCGTTTAATAAACTTTTTCCTAAAATTTGACTGCAATTACTCCCTGCTTTTTTGTGTCTTCGGCGACGTGTGTTGTACAGAAATGATATGGAAAAAAAAGCCCCCCCCGTCACTTTCAGTTTGTGTGCTTCACCCCCGTCTGTATTCACATCTCAATGAATTCGGCGTAAGTGGCTCCGATCTCTTTATTCTTTGTCTCCTATTTACATGTCAGTGGCTTTCACTGCTCGATGGTGCTGCGCCGAATTGAAAGTAATTTGCTCGGTGACACTCCAGCCATTTTACCAGCTATTACGCTCATCCATTCTGGTCACTGAATACTGATGACAATGGAAGCAGGGGGCTGTGAAGAAACCCTCGTGTTTGTGACGCTGGTATGGACTCCGTCTCCTGGCACGGATTCACGTCCGACATCTTTTAATGCGGCATATTCTCTTTCATGAATGACTTCATAGAAACAGCTGACCCAACTCACAGAAGTGAAGCAGTTCTGCTGCAGGTTTATGATCGGCATGACGCTCTTTATGAGCGACACAATGTGCTGTCACGCTCTCAGCAAATTGCTTGGAAATCTGAAAAAAAAAAAAGAAGCTATTTCAGCACTGAATCATAATGCTACCCAACAGGGGCTTTGAGATAAGTTTCAACCGATGCTGTGGTTTAAAAATAAAGACTAATTTCCTTTTAATCAGACTGTGACGCCCTGAGAATAAGATCAGTGCCGCAGAAGTAATTTGAGGATTGTAGCCCACAAATCATGGAGAGTGATGAGCCGGGGATGTTGGGGGTGGCAGCGTGCCCAGGGTTAACATCTGGATGGACACAAACACACGGAGCAACACGCGCACAGACACCACAACCTCCCTGTTGTTTTTAAGAGTTCCGCCGGGCATGAATGATTTATCCTTACAGGCAGGACTGAAATACGGCTGCTTATGTCTGAAATATTGATGCGTCAGCGTGCATTATTAATGCGGCTGATTTCGGGCATAAAGATGCAGTTGACCTACAGTAGAGGAGGGTGAGCGACGGTGGCCTGACGCCGTGTGTGTGCGGGTCACCTCCAAGAGTTTGACAAAGTGTGTGCACTTGTTTTCTTGTGTCTGCTTGTCGGGGGAAATGTGGAAAATGTGTTCTGCCCTGTGGCTCCGAGAGCGGACGGCAAACACTCATCTGTTCCCTAAGATATGCATGTATAAATGAAGAGTCTGCTCTGCTGCCGTGTTTATTCTTTAAACAACCAAATGTTTGGAAGGCCACTTTGAAACCTCCCTGCACGGATTATAGACATGAATGACAATGTTTCCAAAAAACCTATGTTCATGTTTGAATCTGTTAAAAATAACCCAGATTTTAATTTGTTTGTGTGTTTTTTTGTGTTTTTGGCTGACCACATTTCTGTGTGCATAACAGAGTGAACCACTGATTCGATCGATGCCATGTTGCAACACATCTGCACTCCTCAGGCACAACATTTTGTCCATTGTCAAGTGGACTTGGTTCACTGCTGTTGCAGAAGTCTGTCTTCCGCAATGCATGTTGACACATTAGGCTTTCAGTTGAGTCATACGTTTCCCTTCTTTATGCCCCAAGAGAATATATCTCTAGCAAATTGAGTTTCAAGAGTGGAATGTTACAGTGCACTGCCCCACAACTTCATCTTGGTCCCATTTTTTTTAACGTTTATTATTAATTAATTTATTTTATTTTACTTTTAATTTTGTCTTCTTTTTCTTCTTCTTATTTTTTGAGTGTTCTGCAGCCCAGTGATGCACAGCCAATGGTGTCAATGTGGGAGGGGAAACATGATTCAACACAACACAGAATCCTCCCGAACTGACTAGCACAACCCACGCTCACTCTCACCGCACAATACATTGACGTTGTGAACGGGAACTTTTACATACTGTGATGATGTGAAAGTTCACCTTTCGCATTGCATGTTGACTCTTAGGTTTTTCCATTAAGGGACGGGGTTGAAGTTGTTGAAGTCACTGTGACTGAAAGGGGCTTTTAGGGGCTTGTGACGGATTATTAAATGGAAGGTGAACGGCGTGTCATCCCATGTTTCACCCTAACCCCAACCGCTGGCTCTCTTTTAAGCAATGTGCTAGCGACATCAACAACCATGCTTCAATTGAAAGCTTGATGTCGAAGTCAGCGTGTAATCGCTAAACTCCACTTTCCCAACGTCAGTGTTGTGGGTAGGGATGCTCCGATCAGGGTTTTTGCTGCCGATCACCGATATCGATTACCGATACCGATCACATGGATTAACAATGAATTTGTAATCAAAATGAAGAGACCTTCTGTGTACGGGACGTGAAAACACGAACCATTAAATCATTTTAATTCTGTCTGATTTTAATGCGCCTCTTCAAGAAGGCAAAAAACCTATTCTGTCAAAAGGACACCTGAAAAACATTTAATTCAACGTGAGATGTTGCAGTTTTGAGACTTTGCTATACCGTGAAATATTTACATACTGGCCGCTTGTAGCGGGACTCCGAGACTGAGAGCACTGCTTTCATGAAAGTTTCCACTCCGGACGTTTCAGGTTCAAGTAGGTCACGAACGCTGCATCCGACTCCAAAATAACGTCGGATCCAGTTGTTTCACCTGAGAAAGGCTGCTCATCTAGCTCGGTGAAGTGAATGATTATTTCTTGGGCAAGTAGCATAGCGTTCCGAATGCCACGCTCGGACCAGCGGTTGTTGCTAAGCGTTACTGAGGATCCAGCGATCTCACTTTCGCTAACTTTCGACAAGCACATTGTGTTGTGCCAAGTGCTGGTGCTTTTAATGGTACATTTAATTTTAACGCGCTTCGCTGCACAGCATTTTTCCGTGCATGTGCTGCAAACTTCAAATGACAGATTGAAAGAATCTTCACGGCGGACATGCCGCTGCTGAGTGAGCAGCAGGTAGGGAGGATCAGACGTGCCACAACCATGGAGGCTTTGTCTGAGCGCCAGCTGTCACACGTGATCACGCTGTAATCGGTACGGAAAAGTCCATTTGATGATTGAGAATATGCAAGTGCGTCGCAACATAGATTGCGCTGGAGACCGACCAGCGCCTTTGTCCCATAATACATGCGACAAGAAGAAGAGGTGGCGCTAAGTCTACTTCCAATAATGGGGCAATAAATCCGACTCATTCAGAGGAAGATAAAACCTCTGGCTCCAGGTTCCTTGGTTGTGATTGCTAACTATAGGGAACTTCCAAGAGGACAAAGTGTATGAACTAGAAAAGCATTTATTTGGTGATCACTTGTAAAAGCTGGCATGGCCCTCCAGCCTCACCACTGCACATCGGCTGAAGAGACCCAGATAAAGCAAATTCAATTTATGCTACAATCTGAAGCACGGCACGTTCCCATGGGTCCTCCAGCGGTGATGTCACTCCTCATCGATGAAGTCACGTCTTCCTCCTCTCCACTGTGGTTTAACATGACCTGAGTCGTATTCCAGTGAGCAATATAGCTGCCACGTTGTTGATACCATTTCCTTAAAGAAATACATCCTGTTTCATACGTCATGTGAGAACTAAAACCACAAAAGCCAAAGCAACACAGCTACAAAGGAAAGACCTCCCAGCGTGGTCCTAGTCGAGCTAACGCATAGATGGATACTCGAAGAAGCTTAAGCGTACTGAGAAAAATTCAGATTTCTTCTCCATAGTCGGACAAACGTCTGGATCAGGCAATGGTTCTCTCAGTGGTCATGATCAGTACACAGAGCTGATAAGCTAATGTATTGCTATTGATCACTGTGCGAGGAAATTCAGTTGCTGTACAGCAGATAAAGGGCAGTGTATGACCGTGGTATTGAATAATCCATTCAGTATCGATTGTGGCTAACTGATCCCAACACATTTTCCAAAAAAAAAAAAAAAAAAAAAAAAAAAGGGGAGGATCTGAAACAACCTATGCATTCTTTATTCTAAAAATGCGATTTTATTTCTTACACAAACAAACAAAAAATGAGTTCCATTTTGTTCATTTAATGATCTTTTTAGTATCGATGGATGTGGACCCCTGTACTTTAATACAAGCTAATGCAACAATTGTCCCCTCGAGCTGGAGGGACTTTTTTTTTTCGTTTTTCATGGAGAGCAAATGTGGGAGAATCATTCTTTAAACATTCAGCACTCTGATACATTTCCAGGCTTGGGCCGTTTTGTCCTTCACACAGGTCAGCTGGACCAGTGGAGAGGGAAGGAGGGAGTCAGGGGGGAGGGAAAAGATAACATCTCCCTCCTTAAGGGATGGAGGGAGTCAGAGGGGATAGTGAGGTAAGCGCTGGGAGGAAATGGAAAGATGGAGGGATGGAGATAGGAGCGAGTGGAGAGGAGAGGCTATAGATTGGGATAGCTCTAGATGGAAAGATTTAAAAGCAAAGAGGGAGGGAGGTGTATATTTCGCCCCAGTGGAGGAAGAGCACTGGACAAATGTGAGTCTGACTCTGGTTACATTTGTTTCCCAAACATGCACTGAGGACATGTAATGCACAAGGATCTGATTCCCAACGCTGAAGACCAGAGATTAAATGGCGGCTAGTGATGGAACAAGTAAAATATACACTATTACAGCGATCAGCTTTGGTTAGAGGGTGATGATAAGAAGGTGCAATTCATCTAGTGAGTAAAGTGAGTAAAGATTTCTTGGCAGTATTGTGGGTACCACCTCTAGTTTTGGACCCGTGGATGTACTTATATGTGCACTTGTTGATGAGTGACCAGTTTAAATGAGTGAAACACAGATATTTATACGTCCTTCAAATAGTAACAGTCATCCAACAGATTAAAAGACGTGGTGGAAAACAGGCGCGAGGAACGAAACGCGACACTTGTCACAGCGGTTCCCAGCGACTTACCCCTGTCTCTCAAGAAGTCAATCAAACTGCCAGGGGGCTTGTGGAAAGTCAAAATGACAGATCGGAGAGTTCTTTATTTACTTCAGAAGTATAGCAAAAAGCACATTTGGACACTTCCGTCTGTGGGTTGGATCCATCAAAGGCGCTATCAGCTTGGAGAGCCATGAATGCCAACACAGGGTGTCAGCCAGGATTTTTTGGAAACTGTAGCGGAGCCTTCCACCACTTTCCCGCTGCCGACATTTACTGAATTGAAAATAAAAATGCTAGTATTTAATCGTGAGAAGTAAATCTCTCTCCAATAAGTGGCGGTCCATCTCTTCGTATGCCCAGTCGTGAATGCACGACTTGAGTTCCTCCAGACTTCAGTCAGATTTCAGTCAGATTTCAGTCATTACGATGCTTCTTTTGGGATTTTTCCATGAAAAACATGCCGAAAACCATCATGTTCATATCCACCTCCATGATGTGTTACATGTTACAGATTTGTTTTTCGATGTTTCCACTTTGTTTCAATACATTTGATCGCACGAAACATCATCTTTAAAATGAAATTATTTTTCTGAAGGCATGGCAGGTCTCTTTTTGCCACCATTGCTTATTTGTAGCGGAAACCCTGCAACAGATGCTACTTTTAGCTTCTCAACCATGCAGTTTCTTCATCCCGAATATGTCACTGTGACATCAACTTCAGGGTCCGATGTCACCTAAAAACGTGTTGTTTGAAATGCACATAAGCAGCAACAGTTTCCAAACCCCAGCTTCCATATCAAGTTCCAGTTGGTCAGTCGCATGGGTCCATCCCACTGAAAATCCAAGAAAACTGCATTTACATTGTGCAGATCAACTGCCCAGGTGACCTTCGCTGCAAGATGGGATTTCACACTTAAAAGCTTTTATTGTAGCTAGTTTTCTTTGCACATTTTTGTAGCGCTACTAACAGGGGACCTTGATTCATCCACCACAGCAGCCTGACTGAGCTCGAACAACTGTTCTTACACACAGATGGTTTCATCAACTACGTGTTTGTATCAGAGCGATTCTGACTCATAACACTACACGAGCGTCTGCTGCTGTCTCCCAGTGCCGTCGCCACAAGTCGCCACTTTTGGGTCACATATTCAAAAGTCGTATGATCTGAATCACAAACTTACATCTGAGAAAAAACACAGGTGGATTTTAGTGCTCTTCTTGTCGTGCAACCGAGGCCTAACGTGTTCCGGAAGCTGACAACGAAAAGTGAATCACTGCCTCACAAAATGGAAATGGAACTTTTTGACACCTTTGACATTTGACTGAGATGCTGAGCAGATTTTCCTTGTAGAAAGCAGGCAGTTTTAGGAACTCAGCCTCCTTCCATTGAGATTTCCTGGGCCCTAAACAGCAGTGCGGAACTGGAACAGAGAGAAGAAACAAGAGTGTTAAAAGAATAAATAATAGTTTGAATGACTTTATAAATACATGCCAGGAACGTCTGAGCGATGACTAAAGCGCGGCGAGTTTGACTGCGGGGTATTAGATCCTTGCTAAATCACCACCTGTGAAATCACAGCGCTGATCATTTGAAGCCTTTGGGCAGAAGTCCCCGTCTCACCAGCGAGCGTGTTTTCAAAACAAGCCAACTGGGAGGAGATCTAAAGAGAGAAGTGGCAGCAGGAATCAATCGCAGGGGCTGAGTCCATGTCAAACAGCAAATGAACAAACGCACCGTTGTTCGGATTCTGCGCTCTAGGAAATCTGCAAATGCACAGCCAGATGGACAAAAAAAAAAGAAAAAAAAAAGTGCTCGCTGTCGTGCTATCAATAAAAAATTGAGTGTTAGTGTGCATGACTGCGTTCCAGGACACAAAGCTATCAGCTCCTGCGAGCATTAAGTGGGATGTGTGCGTTAACTATTCAAATCCAGTGTCTGCGCGCTCATCTATCATTTAATTTCTGCGGAGTTGGGTTGAAAAATGAAAGGCTTGATCCGAGTGTGGCTGCTGTAAACACTGATATTACGTTATTGATCCCCCTCCCGTATCTGCCGGCGGTTAGATGGCCCAGGAGCATGTCACCGTGTGTGAGCGCATTAATGTGATTGGTCCCTCACCCGCGTGTGTGTGTGTGTGTTGAAGTTTGTTCTGTCGGCGAAGCGACAGAGGAGAAGTGCTATTGATTTTTCGGCCCTGCCATGTTGCAGAGAGATGTGTTGGGGCGGCGGCGTGATTACCTCGCTTCCTTCGCTCCTCACTTGGCATAAACGAATCGCACCATCCGACGTGTCGCCCGTCTCGATCGCTAGGCCTAAAGACGTCGCGTGAGGAACTTTCAACGCCTTCTATTTTGGGACGGTGGCACATCTGGGAGACGAGCGTCTCTGTACATGAGTAACAAGCGTATGTTTGCACTTTTGTCTGAACGGAGACAAACATTTGAGCAAGCCGAGTGGAAGACTGAGTGATACTTGTGTATGGAGCTGACACAGCAAACTGATCTTCCCTGAGATCACATTCCCCCTCAGGAAGACCTTCAGCTTGCTTTACTGTCGTCTTATCAGACGTTATTTATAGAAATATATATCAGATTATATTATGTATGACCTTTTCACTGTACTCACGTGTGGCCCAACACGTTTACTAAGCTTATTTGGGCTGTATTCCGTTCCTCACCCTCACTTAACACGAGCACTTGGTTCTGAGTGCCCTCCACTATAAAGTGCCCTCCGACGACCAAGTGAAGTGATTGACGTCCGTAACAATTGGGGTAATGCTTCATGACGTCACACGTAAAGACAACGTGCTGCGTTTTGTTTCCTGCATATCGAGTGCGGGAGACGTTTTGTAAATGCCAGCTCCAACGTTTTTGCAACCTCTTTCATCGACGCTGATAATCTCACTGGGTTTGGTGAACCAAAGCCGGCTTCAACACTATGTTGCAGTGATAGATCTGTTAGCTTTATGACGATGTTAACGTGAGCCTGGATGCTAGTCGACTGTTGTTTGCTAAGAAGAAATAAAAACATACTGTTGTACGTACATGTTGGATAGTTCATCTTGTCGGACTCAGTAGACCACTTGGGTCACTAACATGTGATACGAGAGACACACTCACACAGGCAGCGCTAATGCGACGTCATCAGTTAGGGACCATCAACAAATTCTAAAGCGGTCAAAGTATTAGTGACATCTTCAATAAGACAATGAAAAGCAACTATTTTAGGCAGGAGAATTGTGAAAAGGTTTTTCATCACACAAGACAAAGGACTGACGGTTTGTATAAAGATTTGGAGAATGGAATGTGACTAAATGATCATTTATTCACTATTTCTAGTATTTCATCAATAGCATCGAGGAAATGTGTCCAGACTGGTCCATAGTTAAAGTCGAGACACAGCAGACAGATGGCTCAATTTAACCCCTAAATAAAGCTGACTGTCTTTCAGACACGTCCATGAAAGAAGACATGAAGATGTGAAACATTGCATTTCTCATCTCTACACTTAATTAACTATTATATTTAATCATAAACTAATGATGATGTTGACATGATGAGACAAACTCCACTTCAGTTTGATCATAAAACAGTTTCAAGAGAGACTGTAGTGTCATTTACAACACATGTAAAAGACCGAAAATTATTGTGATAATTATTGTTATCGTCGAAATTTCAACATTTATCGTGATAACCTTTTTGTCCCTATCGCCCATCCCTACTCTCCACTTTGCCTACAACTTTCAAAGTAGGGTCGATGAGGTTTCATGACACAGTATTGAAAGGTTAATGAGGTTTCATGAAACACTGTCCTGATTTTCAGAGGCCACCAGATGGCGCTGTCTGCTGTAAAAATGTTTGGACTTGTACAACTAATCCAATGAAACCTCACATTGTGTCTAAGCCTCTGGAAATTCTGACCCTGTTTCATCAACCCTGGAATACTGTTTCATGATACCTCATCGACTCGTCGCTAGGTTCCACACATGCGCGAGGGAATCGAGGACAGTTGTGCGTCAACATGATTTGAGCTTGTGTCTGTATATGAATTTTCAAATTTTGATTAAGATGCGGCATGATTCTGAAATGAATTTGGATGTGTTGGATATGAAGAGATGAAGTGCAAATCGATTCATGATCTGCCACTTGTGGTCCAATATGGCCGGTCAGACTGGTGAGAGCAGATTTGCATGCGTCTGTCCCCTTGTGCGTCGCTGTGACTCCGCTAAGCAGCCTGTCCGTCCTCCTCCTGTCTCATCTGCATCAGTGTTTCTGTCCGCATCATGACCGAGACTGATTGATAATGATAGAGGGGATTGGGATTAAAAGAGCAGCATTGTGTCGGACAGATTGTGGGCCGAGTGTGCGTGTGGGTTTGGCTGCTTTTCTCGTTACGGGATTAAAGAGCATCTGGTTCAGGGCTCCGGTTCGACCCTGCTATTCCAAATCTTGAGGGAAATAACACACTGCTGTGGAACCTAAAGGTGCCCTGCATCTACTTGTCCGTGTCTATTTTTGTCCACCGTGTCTCCTGACAGTGCAGGGGGAAAAAAAACAAAAAAACACTTATGGGTTCCAAGTCAACGGCAATAGAGCTGCTCTTGTGGAGAATAGAATCTTTCCTCAACCTATTTCTGGTTGTGTATCGAAAGGATGACTGTGAGGGATTTATCTGAGCAGCAGCCAAGGAAGTGATGGTGGAGATCCTGTAGGTCAACGGAGGGAGACGGGAGGTCAGGGAGGCTTGGAATATCGGTATTTTTGAAGTAAAATTGATCAAATATAATCAATGACCAATGTGAGTCTTACAATTATTATTACATTTTGTATTTTCTCAGTTCTGCTAGACTCTTTCCTCTAGATAAGGCAAGGAGTTCTGTCATCTAGTAACAGCTGCTCCAGTTGAGGTGGTTTGGCACCTTTTTACCATGCCTCCATGGTGAGCTCTCGGAGGTCTCTGGGGACAGGAAAATCTTTTTGCTCCGACTAGAAACCTCGATTAAGATCGACGCAGGCCACTGTAGTGTGTGCTGCTGCTTTTACTCAACTTTGTTTTCCTTCCTTATTATGTGGTTCATATTGAAAATGGTGTCTGTTTTTCCTTTACATTTACACTCTTTTTTTCTACTTTGTTTAGTATTTTTCGAGATGAATAAGTTTATCTTTCTTATATAAGTTTTGCAGGCAGGATGGAATCATTGGAGAAAAGTGTCAGGTGTGATGTGTGACAAGAGGGTGTTGTATGGTTTGGAAACAGTGGCACTGAGGAAAAGACAGGAGGCAGAGCTGGAGGGAGCAGAGATGAAGATGCTGAGCTTCTCTCTGGGAGTGAGCAGGATGATGATAGGATCAGAGGGACAGCACATGTGCTCAGGTGTTTAGGAGACCAAGTCAGAGAGGCTAGATGGAGATGGTTTGGACATGTACAGAGGAGAGAGAGCCAGTACATTGGTAGATGAAGATGTTGAGGTTGGAACTGCCAGGCAGAAGGTGGAGAGGAAGGCCACAGAGGAGAGTGATGGAGGTGGTGAAGGAGGACATGAGGTTTGGAGGTTTGAGAGAAGAGGAAGGTAGAAGCCGAAAGAGAAGAAGAAGACCTTTCTATTTTCTAACCGAACTCGAGTTGCATGCCAGCAAATCTTTTTCTGTCTGAAAGGAATCTGTTCCAATCTGGCGTGACTCTAAAGTTACATTTCTTCATTAATTCTTCAATCAATAGTCCATTTCACACCCTATTCTAAAGTAATGTGTATTTCATTTGAATGCACACACGCCACTGCTGCATGAATTATTGCATTACTATATTAAGTCTGCTTCTATTTGCGACCCAAAAAGTAATAACTACGCTGTTGATGGCACTGCAGGACTAATAAGAGACGGTGTCAGTATCCTTGTGGGTCTGTGTGGAGGCGTGTGTGTGTGTGTGTGCACGCTTGTTGCCGCCTCCTTCATTAATCAGAACCTTTCACTTGTGTCTAATGGAGATAGATTATCAAGCAAAAAGACGTGACTGTCCCCAGAGAATCATGTCTGTGTGTCTACGTCTCGCTAAATGTGTGTGTGGACAAGCACATATCTCCACAAATGTGCGATTTTATGCTTGACTACTTGAGCCAGACCTGTTAGTGTTTCTCGCCCCCAGCAGGGCGGAGAGGGGTGTGTTTCTGGGGGCAAAGGTTAAGTACACTCATTTATTTATTTCAGTGGGAGCCAGGCACACGTTTGTCGGCCACAGTCAACACTCACCCAGACCCAACAGGACTTAACAGCAGCAGTAAAATGTTCTTAAACAAGCCTGGAGCTAGAAAAATGATTTGCACTGAACATAGCAGAAGGCATTAGTCCCCCAGATACCTGTAATATCCTCTCCGCGGCAGCACAACCACCAGCAACATACTAACATTTCTCACTGTCTTTAAAGCAAAAACACGTCCTCGCACAGCTCCTGGGATCTTTGGTGGGCATAGATCTCATAAATGTTCCAGGTGTATCACGGCGAGTGAAATTACCACATCGAGAAGCCATAAATGGAATGGTAAGTGAATAGAGTGGGCATGATGGACGCGGTTTAGCGACACATAATGGAGCTAAACAAACCTTCACAGATCCATTCAGCCACATAATCCCATCCCAACATGCTCATGCAAGGATTCATAGACTTGCATAAACCCATTCTAGTTTCATTAAGTATCACTCAAAAGGGATAAGAGCCCTCTTTTCTCTTCATTATGGACGCACACATGCACACACGCACACACACACACACACACACACTCATGAGTGTTTGTCGGCCTGACACTGGTGCTTGTAGGAAGATTAATCCTTATACTGCAGTTATAGTTTATTTAACTGGGTTCATCTTAACTAACACAGTAAAAAGCTGATAAAAAGGCATAAAAATTAGGGGTTTGATTCGATAAAAAATATCTAATAAATTAGAGAATTTGTGATTAATTAATCTCAATTAATCGCAGTTTAATCTTATAAGAATATTTGCCGCAAGAAGCCACATTTTTCAGAATTTGGTATTTTACTGAATCAAATGATGGACCCATACATACATTTAAACAGCAAAATAATGTTTATTTTGCATCAGTTTGACAATAGCACAATAAATCACGATGGTGGCTATATTCAAGTTTTTATATCACCTTATTTAAACTGAAGCGCTTTTAATGTCTTGAAAATATTGGTATAAGAATTTCAACTTTATAAGAATTTAAACTACATTCAGAGTAGTGGAAAACCTGCTCATTGTGTAGCAAAACACATCTCTGAACCAAAGCAAACAGATGCTTTTGTTTGCTTTTGTTCAGGGATTCCTCCATGTTTGTTGTTGTTGTTCTCATCCCAGCTGCTTTAAGTCCCACCACCCATAAAAATATACTTGAATTAAAGGTTCGTCTTATTGAAACAGAGAATACAGTGTTGCTTTCAGGAAAATATGGAATATTGATTAGATTTTTTTTTGGGAAGATGTTGTTTTTTTCACGTCACATAGTGCAGCATTCACATTATAAACATTACAATTTTGCATCATGCATTAAAATATACAATATAATTGCTGTGAGGCAAGAATGAAAACTGAGGTCAAGAATCAATTCATATTTTAATGCATTAGAAACTTCCATGCACATTCTGTATAACTGGAAATTTCCAACAAGGAGGAGGCCGATGATGATGTCGGAGTTTGACTAGGGGTGAGTGTCACAGCGCCGTCTCCCCGAGTCACTGCGCGGTCTGCTGAGGCGTTCAACACCAGTCAGATGAATCGGACTGTCTGACCCATTTCTCATGTTTCCTCCTCATTTGACCATTGTCATTGTCCGTGGTGTCAAGCATCAAGCGGGCTTTGTCGTCATGGTGACACTTGAGCGTGAAGCCTGCATACAGTGTTGAACTTTAATGGATCCACTTTGCTTTCCACTGACTCGGTGCCTGAGATGAAACTGATCCATTGTACAGGATATTAACACAGAACCCAATCTTGACACTGACAGAAATAGATGCCCTGTATGCCAGAGTTTTGGGGTTGGAGGTCTCCTCACTGAGAGCAGGCTTGGATTCCTACCTTTTTTTTTTTCATTTACTGCACTGCTCTGTTCCTTTCTCTGCTTTTACTTTCGTTCATGATAGTTATACTTCTAGTTCACAAGGCTTGAAGTCAATATCCGAGTGATATAAGGCTTTCATTTTTACAGTTGAAGAGTTAAATAAAGATTTGTATGCATTATTGCGTCTCATTTCAACATAATTTGTACACCTGGCTTGAATCAGACGGAAACAGGGAGGTGACAACTTTGACAAAAGGACCTGAGAAGCTGCACTAAAACCAGTGTCCCGTAAATCATTCAGAAGACAAAGTGTATTGGAAATGTATAGGATCGTATGGATGAATGAATATTGTGACATATATTCCATTGACATGACCGAAGAAACACAGAACAATGATAAACGCGTTATGAATATTATTTAATATTTTTTATGAGGGCCCCATTTTTCTGACTGGAGCACCTGCACCCTAAAATCTCAGTGCAGGTGCCGGTCACAGATGCATACATTCGCTTGGCTAATCCTGTCACAATAGAACTCAGCTCTTTACTCAGAAGACCCAGCGCCTCTGGGAGTATATCGAGGTATTCCCAGGTTAATCGAGTAACATGAGCTCTCCGGCGGGTCTGGACTCCATATCGATCTGCTTCAATCTCCAATGGGACATTGTCCCTAACACTCTCTTGTGCCCCTGAACCTCTGACCCACCTGGCTGTCTCTCAGCTACGTCTTTACTCTTGATCCTGTCCACGCCCTTGAGCAATACTCCAAAAGTAGCTACTACTGACACTACATCACAGCACAAAAGTTGAATTATTATGACTGATGGATACTTAGAACCTTGGGATACGTCGGCGTGTCACGTAAACTGACCCACTTGACAACTTGCAGATTTCAAAATCAGCCCAGAAAAAAGCTACTCCAAACGTTCACCATTGACCAGTCTAAGTTGGGAAGGTAACGTCCAACGGGTGAAACATTTTACTCAAATTAAAACTTCTGTATTGTGAAATGTCACAAAGTAATTTGGATTTTAAAAGCCACCTGAAGGTCATCTGAAACAACAACCATTTCTCATGTGTGGAAGAAAAAAAATCCCTCAAACCATGATTTTATTTATTCCTCTATCTTGTGTTTTTTTCATATTGATTGTGAGCTGTCTCTGGAGGAGTTAGTGTTGCTGATGACCTTTAAAGTCTGGGTATGTGAGTGCTGTAGCGCAAATGTCGACATATCACATACTCCTGTTGTTGTGGGGACACATTTGCTATGGGAACTTATCTCCATTTGGGGAGAGAAGAATTGTTTTTGAGTCGCACTCGAGTGATGAGGACGCAAGGGTTAGAGCATTCAACAACGGTGACCATTATCAGTAAATATAGGTACATTTGGAAGAGCCACTTGAGTCTGAAGGGGGAAGCAAAAGCTTCACCTTTTCTCTTCCTCAGTAAAACTTTGACATTTATTTTCTGTTGAATTTCAACAGACTCAAATTATGGCAATTGATTTTAGGGAGAATAGAAGATGTGTCACGGACAACAGGGGATAAAAGGGCCCAAAACGTCTGGCCTTAAAGGAATAATGGATTGTAGCTGACATGTCTAATGGAAGGATGGACCCAAGTGCAGTTGTCGACAGATGACATGGAAACAAGATTAAATTTAACAATTTAATCGATTAATACAAGCAGATAATACACAGACAAGTAATGATGAAACTAAAGGCGCCGGGAACCAAAACACGAACCGGGAAGAACACACAGGGAACGGGGAAGAATCTGGAACACAAAAAGGCGAATTAGAATTCACAAGCCTTAAAACTGGGAGAACAGAAAACACACTCGGAGTTAAGCGCGAAGAGGTGGCAATGAACTGAAAGCGCTCGGTGGCGGTGGCTATTCACACTTCCACACACGAGGGGCAACTAAGCGGATGTATTAAAACTAAAAAGTGAGACCTAAAACTGCTCACACGCGGGATGAATAGACCATTGGAAGCAAATGTAGGGGTAGCGAGGAAGAACGAGAGAACAAAGAGCTGCGACAGAATAGGGATTCAGCACGGAAGGAATTTAGAAAGTTCGAGTGGAGAGTCGAAATCTACCATCTGGCAAACGTAGCTGGCGTCGGGAGGAACATATCCATGGGAGGATTGATGAGATGATGAATGCCAGCTGCGTGTGACTGTAAAGTGTGATAGGAGAAGAAGAAAGTCAAACGAGAGGGAGTAACAAAATAAAAGCACGAGGAAGGGACACGGAGAGAATACAAACAAAGCAAAAACAAACAGGTTAAAGTGCGGACATGACAGTAGCCATGAATCACCCACCAGCTACTACTGCTTTGTCATTTGACATTTCGCATCAGAGGTTGCCACACTTGTCAATCCTGGTGTGAGTTAAGATTATCCTGGATTGACAGCAAACTTTCAATTGAACCACGTTTCACAACTTGCCGTATGGCGCTCCCTTCAAGTATGTCACTTGGTATATGCAGCACCTCCTATGATAGTCATGGAGCCTACTTGGAGACCAAGGACCGCAGGTCCTAATCCCATCTTTTTCAACATCAGGTGAGAGGGAAAATAAATTACCCTGTTAAACCATGTATGAATCAACATTGGCATCAACATTTGGACGCAAAGGTCCACTTAAAAATAGTTTGACATCTTGGGAGTGAGAATGAGTCAGTGGTTGTTGCGCATAAGGCAGTGTGTCACGTGAAAAAACCCAATAATGACTGACATGGGGGTGGCACTCCAAGGTTTCACTCTTGTAAATTGAAAACATTCACTCATGATGCTCAATGGGAGTCTACGATTGTCACTAACCCGACCATTTAAACCTTCGATTCCACTGAAACGCCAGCGTATCAACATGCTACACGGAAGGTTGACTCAGAAGTCCACTCAACAATAGTGGATGTGTGACATCCCTACACCTGAGAATGTGTTTATTTGAGAGCCCAGTTTGGAACAATGGGACGTTTCTGTGGCGTATTTAATGGTTCATTCCTTCGGAGGTTGAAAGAATATTCCATTGTCACAGAGCTGTAGAGTCATGAACTTGGCATCACATTCCCACTAGCTATCAAAGTGTGGCTCATTACCAGCGCGTGCATGTCCTTTCTCTGTTCCTCCATGTTATCGTGCAAATTCTGCTGAACTCATTGATTACCTGTCATCGGGCTGAAACGTCTTCTTCTGTTCATTCCAAGGCGACAAATACTATATCGTGAAATCCCTGTTGCTGCTCACCATTCAGCGAAAAAAAAAGAAAAATCCTAATACTGTTTAAACGCCTCAGTGGAAGCCATTCAGATGAAATAGAAATGTGTACATTCTGAATGTGACCATTTCACATTCGGAAAGCTGGTGGGAATGAGGTTGTGTGACTCAGTTGAGTGTGTTTGCAGACAAAGTCAAGGCTAACCGAGAAGGTCAACAGAGCAGAGTCGAAGCAATATCATCATAAAAAGCAATACATCTCGGCGGACACCTCTGCTATTCATTTTTATTTCGATGGAAAACAAGACAGTTTCTGCAGGTAGTCTGGCAGTCTGCCTGAGGCCAGCCTGACACATCCTCTGCAGACATGTGGACAAGAAATTTTCAGCCTGGAGAAAACAAACTGACTGAGCAAATCGGTGCTTTTCACAGTCACGAAAAAGAGAGTCTGTTCTCTCAAACTTATCCCTAAGTTTTTATATCTATGTTTGAAAGACTGCAGGCCACCAAAGACAGACAGGCAGGGACAGCGGTGCTTTGAAGCCTTTTCACTCGGATTATAAAAGTCAAGTAACCAAATATTTGTCCGCAAAAAAAGTCTCATCCACCATCTTCATAGTCATCATCCTCTATTGGTTCCTTTATCTCATAGGCTCTCTCCTCTCAAACCATTTGAGTCTGACCTTCCTATTATAACACCATATGGTGGTTATCATCTTCAATAGAAAAATAAGGGAAATAATTCTTAAAGTGTTAAAAATGACCTCCAGCTTTCTGCACCTGCTGTTCAGCCAGAGGATTGGAGCTTGTGTTTGCTCTTGTATGTCATAGCACTCAGTAACAATGTGTCCCAATGTTATTCCCAACGCCAGGGAAGCAGTGGACAAGCTTTCCCCCCAGCTTGTCTTGCTTTGTGCTTTTCTTCCACTCTACATCTGACTGGCTGCCCGACACGCACACCATGTAAGAGAACACTGGCCTCTGCATTGAATGACCTCAACCTCAGCAGGAAGAAGCAGCTCCGGCTCTCCCTGTAGAGGGCGATTTTGGGAGCCAACCTAGCTTGTCATCCATTAGAACCTCACGGTATTTATAGGAGTGAACCACCTCAGCGTCCTGACCCTGTGCGGAAAGGGAGGTGGAGGTGGCTTGTGCTGAAATCAGCCAGAATCTCTCAAGTTCTGAATGTAATACGGATGAGGCAACTTTGAATGGTACTTTTGGAGTTTTGTTTCACATCTCAGTTCAGAAAAGAGGAACTCAGACAGGCTACTGGAGATAGTGGGGACACTTGTTGGGCAGATTATCATGCTACGGTGGCTTGCAAACAGAGGTAGTCCATTATCCAATGGGCTTTTATCTCGCAATAGGTGCAGGAACTGGTGCTGAACTGAGGCATGTCTTCGGTCGGGAGAGGATACCGGAGAACCCAGGGTAAACCCATGCTGTCATTTGGCTGGTGTTATTGTACTGGGACCCTTCTTGCCCCGTACCGTGCAGCCACGTTGCCACACCAGCTTTGTTCTCCATCTCAGTGGAGTCTCAGTGATCTCAGCTTCCCTTCATGATCTCTCCGTTTTATCATCTTTCACTTATTTGCTGAACGCTAGTACACATTTTCATAAGCATATCTACTCTATCTCAGCAACTACAGGGTTTCCGCTGCAAACAAGCGTGACACACCCCACAGCTTAAATGAGAGCCATCATGAGTTTAGAACGATGGTCTTGTTTAAAGATGAAATGTCATGTGACCAAGGGTGTTTAAAGGAAGAGGAAGCATCAGAACGAGCAGAAAAAGATCATAGAATTGGACAAGTTTTTAATGGAAACATCTCGAAAGAAACATCATATTAATGATAATGTCCGCTGCTCGTGCAACTCAAGCACGTAGCCGGCCGGACATATGAAGACATGGACCAGGTGAGGATGACTGCAGATTGAAGAGAGATTTGCTTCTCAAGATCACTAGTTTTTATTGTCACCAACTGAATAAATGTCAAAACACTCCACTCTGCTTCCTTGTTTCTCTGTCAGGTCGCTTCCTGATTGGCTGTTTCAGTAGAGAGGGGGGCGGGAGCGGGGTGAGGCATTTGATCAGGTAGACTCCTTCAAAAAATCTTGGCGGGAAACCCTGAACTGACAAATGTTTCTGTCTTTCAAGCTATGTTGAATATAGTGGTTAAAAGATCGAGGTGATGCTAAGAATGAATATGACTGACTGATCGTACCGGTCCAATCGTCCGCTGAGATTTGGATCCAGAAACAATATCTTATATCTCGATCACACAGATGATAACAAGCATCTCAATAACATGTTTAATCGTGCACCATTGCTCTGTCTCCAACCCAAGATATGTCTTAGCAAGCACTGTCACTTCTCCTCAGTCTTCTGTTCCAATGTGTGCTTCTTTTCTCCTCTCCCTTCTCCCCCACACCCTGTCCCCTCCATCTCCTCCAGCTCCCGCTCTTCTTGTCTCTTTGCTAACTCCTGTTCTGACATGCTGCAGCTTCATCTATTTCTATCCTCTCACACCAAGTCTGGCAGCTGTACCAACCGTTGCCGTGTGTTTGTGTGAGCGACAGAGTGCTACATTTCTGGGATATTATAGTCGGGATTTAGACTTGTTGATATGATCTTGTGTTATCATGTGTTAGCTCACAAAACTCCACTATAGCCTTCCGTATTGCGCTTCATTCAGTGGCGTCCACATGTATACAGATATACGAGGAGAATATTGAGTTACGTTGCTATATTCTCGGGGCTGCCAACTTGCCAGAAGACATGTTACAACCAAAGGTCATCGGAAACAAAGCTATCCAAAACTTTTTTTTTTTTTTTACATTTAAGAGCAAAGTTTGTGAGCTGTCAAAATAATGCACTTCTTGGCTTCCGGAGGCTTTTTTTTTAGAGAGCTAGCTAGATTTTAATGGACATTTTGAAACACACAAACGTTATTGAATTCAAAATCTTAACATTCATTTGCAAAGTTTAATCATAAAAGATGTATTGTTATAAAGTGAAGCACAAGAGATTGTATTGTTTTCGGAAAATAAGTGGCACTTTTGGAAACATTTTTGATTGCATAGCAAAAGTCGGACAAGCTGGACTAAATTGTAAAGTTGAGATTGCCAATCTCTTGAATGTTTATTTAGGAAACAGAAAGGCTTTTTTTTTTTTTGCAAATGACACTGAGGTTAGCCAAGGCAATATTTCCCAATCGAATACGATTAAATTAAGAGAGCGAGCGAGTGAGAGCGAGTGAAAATCAAAGTCCCTTTTTGTTCTGGGAACATAATCAATGGTGGTGTAAATATTTACAAACACGACGGGGCCGTCCAAAAGCAAGAATCCATGTGACAAACAAGCCTTTCCAGTGGTGGAGGACAAAGTCTGTCCACAGCCCTGACAGATCTGGAACCGAACATGACTGAAATTGTGGCTCTCACTCAGGCAAGAGATTTTGGTCCAATAAATTCAGTCATCCCTCCTGATACTCTCCGAAAAGCTGGTTCCTGCAATACCACCTTCAGTCAAGGTTGAAAGAAAAAAAAAAAAAGGACCCAAAAAAAGTTACTAAACATCACACCTGTGAATGATAAATGTGTCACGGCAGCTCGTGTTTTTGCTTTTAGACTGTCAGTAGCTCTCTTTTCTCCTTTGAGACCATCATGCTGCTGGTGTGTGTCGTGTCTGCTGCGTTTCGACAGCATCCCAGCCAGCCCCATCAGAAAGATAGCATGGTTTTCTTCTTTAACCTCCCCTGTGCCCTTCCCTCAGGGGCCAACGCTCCAATCAGAGCATGAGCCTATTTCCAGTCCCTCCTCCCGGGAGGATGCAAGACCCAATCGGAGTTCACCACGGATCAGAAACACAGGGGAAGGTGGAGAACGGGCCCTGAAGACCACTTAATGGTGGGGACGTTATCCAATACTGATAATCTATACCGCAGTGTGAAGAGGGATTGACTAACTGGAGTGAGAGAGACGGCAGCTGACACAAAGGTTGGAAGTTCAGTCAGACAGAGTTGGAGACAGTTTCTTAGGTATGGACAACACATTCTCACACCCATATAGTGACGTCGAAAAAAGTGAACTTTTGGTCCTATACTCACGATGAAGGCAGCGTTGCATGTTGACACGCACGCATTGACAGTTCAGTGGCTTTTCCTTCTTGTGTTCCCGGCAAACAAAAAAACATATTTTACTTCCTTCAGTTATGTGGCTCTCCTTCTTAGTGACATCACCCTGACTAATACGCGCGGTAGTTTAAGAAGCTATAAATAGTATTTGATGACATCTTGATATATGTACAATGAAAAGAGCGCCATCCCATGGCTTACCTAACCCCAACCTGCGCCTTCTTTTTGAAGGCTGCCTTTGTCGTCAGTATGGGAAGCAAAAGTCCACCCATATGTTACACAGTGGGAGAGAGGTGAGGTGTTTGTGTGGAGCAAGCGTGGAGACGTTTGCAGACGAATTAGCCAGATGGCTTAGCTACATGGGGAGAAGAGACAGTGGAAATGTTGGATGGGGAATGTTGAAGATAATGCGTTTTGTGGATGTGATGAAAGTGAACATGAGAAGATAAGTTTAGCTCAGGGGGATGAGCAAGACAGGTCTGTTGTAGCAACCCCAATGGAAAATGTGAAGAGACAAATAAGACGACTCTCATGTAATGGGATGATGATTCATGATGGTGATAAGAATTGGAGATTTTATTCTTCTATTCGGGGCCCATATTTATTTTTTCTCTTCCACTGTCACTTAATGTGCTCGTAATACTGTTGTTAAATGATCTCTGCTTTAAAATTCGGTGCTGAAATGCGAAGGAAAATGTATGTAGGCAGAAGACTCAAAGTTTTTTAGTTTGCATTTAAAAATACCAAGACCCTGTTGCCCTTGGGTCTTTGGGGAGCCTGGTTTTGATTCTGCTTGAGAGTGCCTTCTCCAGACACCTTTTTTTATCCCTATATTTGGAAGGAGGAAAAGACAATGGGCCGATGTCTGAGACGCTGTAAGCGGATCAGATTGAGGGACTGATTTTCTCTCAAATCTTTAAGTCATGACGTCTTGTTTGGTAACTGGGCCGACAACTCAACCACATGAGGGGCCAAAACTGCAGACCGAGCAATCCATATGAATTGAACAATCTGTCTTAGATGGGCAAAGGTTTGCGTTCCTTTTGGTTTAATTGTTTGCTCGCCTGGAGCATTGGAAGAAGGATCGTCTGCAAGAGCGCGTTGCAGCCATTTTCCAATTGAAAAATCGAGAGCATCAGGTCTCCAACAACAGTTAAAACAATAGATTCTACGCCATTTTAACCACAGTCTATATTTATGTGGCTTTGTTTGTGTATTTGCATGACCCTGCATGGATTATTCATGGCTGCCTCACGGCAAGAAATGTCCTTTTCTACAGTCAGAATGCCAAATAAGCAATAAGCACCTCTGCCTGCTTCTGCGACGTCTACCCTCCTACATGACCACATACTCCACACTCTTCCACTGAAGGCATGTATTTAGTGGTGAACAAGAAAATAATGCTGTTTATCACATGACCATCTCAGTTGCTGCAATATTCTGGTTGATGTATCACAAAAACTATAGTGATTTTTGTGTACATCTGCACCCATTGAGGTACCTGAATGAGAAAAGAGTAAAACATATTCTTGTTTTCAATGACTGTTTCAATGAAAACTTTTTTGCTTCAACGCCCACTGAATTCAGCTGTTGCCAAATCTGCAACTGGAATGCAGCCAGAAATATGTACAGTAATAAATAATATAGAAACTGCAAGCCTTAGCGTTAAAATGTTTTGGAAATTTACTGGTTGTAATGCCTGGGATGCGCAAACAAATGGTCTCCAATGAGCCAGGTGTTTCGTATTCCGTCCAGCAGTCTGGTTAGCACAGCCTAGGCTTCATCTAATCCGTAGGACTTTACAATTCTATCTGTATTTTTATATTATTGTCCAAGTGCAATGATTTGAGCTGAGTTGACTTCTGATAGTGTTGCAAGCAAAATATACCCCATTGAAACATCTGTGCATTTGCTATATAGTAATCGTCAAATTTGAGCATCGGAAATGTTGCAACTAGTGATGGGTACATGAGGTATCATGAAACAGATGATGGAACAGTATACTGATTTTCAGAGGCCTCTAGATGGCGCTCTTGTTTTAGGAATGACGTGTGGTTTCACTGAATTAGTTGTTGTTAAAGTCCTAACATTGTACAGCAGACAGTGCCATCTGGTGGCCTCTGAGAATCAGTAGACTGTTTCATGAAACCTCATCGACCAATACATATGCAAAATGTGAAGGACATAGACTGCACACTGAAATACTTCTTACTTCTAGTAAGCATACTTCTAGTTTTTGTGGCGCTTCTGAGTGTTACTGGCAATACATACATGGCCCTTGGCATGTTGCAGGTCGGTACATCCAGCTGGACTCTTGCCTGCTGACTGGGAGGTCTTCTTTCCACCATCAAACAGGAACCGCCAGCTCCACTCAAATGTTATCACCCCTTGCCGGGTTCGAGGCATTGCTCTGCGCCGTGTTTGGTTTCATGCATTACTGGCCACAGGACCTCAAGCCTAGCCAACCAGTGTTCCAGCAGACCGTCACTGTCATCTTGCTGCATCACACAGTCGAGTCTCTCACATCTGGCCCATCCTGACTGATCCGCTGACAAGATAGTTTCACCTGCAAAATGCTGAGAGAGTTATCATCGGAATGTGTTGGGCATTAGTGGGCGGGGCAGCATTCACTAACACCGAACTGCTCTCTGCCCTTTATTGCCGCGACAACATTCGCCAGAACAACACCGTTCCCTTCTTTCACCACATCTCTATCTACAAGCCAGTGCTCGAGCACACCCTGCGTGCGTTTCTACGCAGTATCTGGCAAACAACTTGGTCCCCCTGAGCCTCACCAGATTTGCCATTGAACATAGCACCTCTCACCTTAGAGCACTGGAAACTGCCTCGCAGCAAGAATGGAACTCAGTGCCTCGGGACATTCTTCAGAGACCATTCTGCTCAATGTAGCAAAGCTTGTATTGCTGCCGATGGCCACACACAGTGTGGACGCTTGCTTTTGCTTGTTTTCTACACCGTCGCTGAGGATTCGGTTTGTGCTTGGTACCACACAGCTCAGAGTGACTGTTTTATATCTATGTTATGCCTCTAACTAATCCAGTAAACGAAGATTTTAAGCCTCCATTTTCCAAGCACTCGCTTGATATTTTAAATGTAAACCACTGAAGGACATGTAAACGACAGACCTGAGTAAAAGAGTCTTTGGCTGTGCTTGATCAGCACGTCTGAATCTTGGTCATTACTTCAGTAGAAACCTGGCAGTTGCCATTTGAAGAGTGGACAGCAACATAAATCTCTCTGGGTTTGACTGCTGTGTTTAGAATGCTCCTGGCGCTCCTCCACCATCAGTTAAAATGCTATTCTCCAGCGTGGATGTAGATTTTCACCTCGCTGACACACAATCACTCACTCAGATGTATTGACGGGTTTCTAACTTAGAAAGGCCTGGGGCCATTGAGTGGGTTGGTTTAAAAAAAAAAAAAAAAAAATCTCTCTGTGGCAGTTTGTAATGGGCTGCAATACAGTGAGCTAATTATATGCACCGAATGGAGGGGCACTGTTCTGCTGTCGGGTGACCATCAGCAAGAGCGAAATATGAAGGACTGCAAAGCAACGGTGGTGTCACGTCGAGAAAATGTGACTTAAAGGTTGATGCATGACTTTAACATTTTAAACATGGCTGTGTTAAAACAGATTCATTCTCCAGTGGTTTGTGCATATTTGGTATTTCAGATGAAAGTGAAAATTTCTGAGGCAAAAATTTTATTATTTTATTATTTTTATTTTATTATTTCATATAGTTATCAGGGATTTGTACATTTTTTATTTAACATGCTACAAATGTCAGTGCAAACATTGAGGACGTGATATGATGTATAGATCTGAAGGAAGCACTTAATCTATGAAAAGAAAGGTTCTTTTTTTGTTCTTAAAATGACTGGAGACTGCCGTTTTCGTGGAGAGCTACACATCTCCAGTCGACTGGGATGTGAAATAAAACACTAATTTAATCTCTAGAAGTGAGACGACTTTGCTTTGAATGAGATAAGCAGTTTCAACAATGCGAGCGCATCGTTTTCATTGTCGCTTGAACGGAACAAAGTTGTAAATTGGTGTTGTTAACCTCACACCAGATTTTCCACAGTCATGTCGAGTGACGTGTCAGTTTGGGAGAGAAGAAACAAGAAACAATGGTGGACTCAGACGTGAGCATTCAGAAAGTACTGGGGAGTTTGAAATCCAAGGTAAAAATACTTCTTTATAATTTTATTTTATATATATATATATATATATATATATATATATATATATATATATATATATATATATATATATATATATATATATATATATATATATATATATATGTGTGTGTGTCAACAATTTTCACCCGTCAAGGAGTAAAAACTTACCTTAGCTTTATGTGTTGAAATTCAAAAGCTATTTAACACTCACAGTGTGTTTTCTTCATTACTGATACCACAGTTCAACAAACTCCCCCACAAGTTGGAAGGTTTATGCTGCATCAAAACAAAATACGAGCCTCATTATCCTCTGTCTGGCTATCAAGGCATAAAAGGCTGTGAATAAGCAAAACTCCATTAAAGCGGCGCGGCGTCTGACTCTGTTAAGGAGGTCTGAGGGTTCTTCAGACATCAGCCGTCGACCCTGTCAGACACAGGGCAGCCAAGGCTTCACCTTGCCAGGCTGTGTTTTGATATTTCACCATTTACTTCAGGGTCAGCATTTGTGTTGCAAGGAGGAGAGGTTTTTGTTTTTTTTTCGTCAGCTGAAAAGATGCATTATAAACTTGTAAATACAAAATGAAAAATGCCCTTTAAACTTGCTTCAGACATCTCAACAGTCAGAAGTATTCAAACATGAAGGACAGCACTTCATTGAACTCAGGTAAAGTGGCTTTAATAGAGGCAGTAGTTGGGAGGCGTTCTGGAAAGTAGTTCACTTTGGGAGGTTTTGTCAGTCTGGACCTCATTTCTTCAACTGTTTTATGTCCAAAAAGGAAAGTCGAAAGCAGCAAATTAACCTTTTGATGTCTGGATCAAAGTAGGGACGGGCTGACGAAGCTTCGTGAAGCGCTGTCCTCATTTTCGGAGCCCGCTCTGCGCTCTCTCATTTCAAACATTTATTTGAATAAAACCTCATCATTTTCAAGTCTGGTGCATCCGTACCCAGCTCTGGAAGCATGAGGCTTCATGAAGCATCGTCAATTGTCAGACTCAGTGGTGAGATTGAGTGGTGAGCTCCACATTGCGACACATTTGTCAAGTGATTTTTGCAGTGTTCAGTGTAGCATGGTGACGTGACAGACTTTCAATTGAAGCAAATGTTCTGCCTTCTGTGGCAAATCCTGCGTGTCACGTGACACAGAGGTTGGGGCAAGGGTTAGACATGCAAAGGTGCTCCTTTCACTCTGTATATTATGTGGCACTGGGTATTTGAAGTACCTCAAATGACCATGTGTTTCTGCCATGGTGAATTCGACAGCACTGACTGTAAGGAGGAGAGCTAGTTTAGACTAGTTTAGTGGTGAATGTTTCCCACCATCTCACCCAGAAGTAAAGGGAAGTAAAACATGTTCACTCAATAGAAGCACCTATGTGTCTTCATGAGAGTGATGCCCAGAGAGTGAGAATCGTATTTTAAAAAATTCCCATAGCTGAGGTAGCAACAGTCAGTAAAACGGACAGAGAAAACAATTCACCACCAGGCGCTGCTCAGTGATCGTCACAACCACTTGTATCGTGTCCTGGATGTCTTTGTAAAGTGTACAATTCCAGCAATGCAATAAGAACAGAGGCTCTGGCTCACACCTGCTGATGTAATATCCATACTTTCACACCTTGAAGAGGAGCTCGAATCATCGCGATATGAACTCTGGCTCAATCACAGTCACATTTGAAGATCTTTATTTTCTTTGCAATCCGGCATTAAAAATAAATAAATCGGAATACGTGAGGCAAAAAGTGAAATGAATCTCGACGCATTCTATACCCTGGTCACAGTTGAGTATGGGATTACTGCCCACCTTACATTTCTTCACGTTAATTATCAAGCACATTGGTGCCGGGTCTGATCATGGTCGTGAATAATTGAACCCCGAGCAGTCGGGTCTGTGTGCAAAGCTGACAGTATCGTGAGGATACGTCAAGGAGCATTGCAGTGACCTTAACCCGCTCATACAGAAGATAGCTTCACTGAAATAAACCCAATGTCAATGACCATAAATTCATTTATGCACAGGCTTGTTTTTCGCTGAAAACCAATCGCTAGTCTTCCGAAAAAACTCGCCCTCCAACGCTACAAAAGGAAAGCGTTCTTTTAGTCCGTTTAAACACCGATGTGTATGTGTTAACCTGCAACACTGAAGGCTGCCTTTGGTGTCAGTATCGGACGTGAAAGTCCACTTTCCCAACGTCAATATGTTACACCATGAGAGTGAGGATGGGATGATAGAACTGATAAGTTCTCCTGAAGAATCTATGGATGAAAAAGAAGGCTCACTTTTATCATCTAAGGAAAAATAAGGAGTTGGGTTGGGGTTGGTGTTCGAGCACCACTAGGGGTCAACCTGTATGTATCCCATCATGCAAGGCTGCAGCCCCCACCATTTTCTTATTGGTGAAAATAAGTTGACCACCACCTAGTTTCCGAACTTCATAATGCACAATAGTGAGAGTTTCATGTACAAGATTCCCTTGTCACCGCAACACAACTCAAGTTAAAAGGGGGCGGGGTTACTACGGGTACATGAAATGCTGAAAGTTCTCGTATCTGAAATGAACTGATTCTCGAGGAAATCTTATTAAATTTCTCACACCAGACCAGTTCACATGATCGATTGGCATTATTATTAATAATAGTGTAATTTCCGCTACTTTTTTCCCACAGTCTGAGCCCTGCGGCTTATCCAACACCGCGGCTAATATATGGATTTTTACAGGCTGAAATGAGATGAAATCAGAGGCTTTCTATTTACCCATAAAGCCCTCAAAATGCACTGTTTTCGTCCTCATGTCCTCAGCTCCGTCAGCAGAGTCAATCTCCTGGAGACCTGGAATCGAGAAGCAGCCGCTGAGACCGGCAGTGGTGTCGGAACTTTGGGCTTAAGGTGAAAATAGCGCATTTTGAGGGTTTTAATGTGAATAAAAGATGTGAGACGCTGCCTCGAGACAAAGGGAGTTCAGCTCAAAAGTCCGACATCAACGCAAACCTGTTTCCGCTGTTTCTTCACTATCGACGCAGGACCCCGTTTTCAAAAGTAGTTTTGAAAAGCGTTTTTAAGACCTGTCCACAGCGCAGACGGCACCACTGCTTATGTATGAACAAGATCTATCTTCCATCTTAAATTTAGTGGGTGCAGCAAATATTCCGGGTGCAATCTATAGTCCGGAAATTACGGTAGTTGTCACGAGGTTTTCATGAATTGGAAATTCAACATTTCTGACCGTAAAATATGTATTCAAAACCAGCTCTGCTGTTATCGGAGAAAGAAGAAATGACCCAGTGATGCATCCTAAACCTTGTCATACCAGTGAAGCGGTCCATCATCGCTAACCCCGCCCACTCCTGTGATCTGCCCCATCTAATGGGACGGGATGCACAGGCGTCTCTCCCTTTATAGGTCAAACCAGAGCTCATTTGTGGTTCACACCTCGCACCTCAACTCCGCAGGGAATAGCCATGATTAAAATAAGGCACGTAAGAGAATCCCTGCAGTGGTGTTTTTGTGGGACGCCCCGTGAAAAACCCGCGCGCACGTGACTCTGGTGAATTAATCAACAGTGATAGAGCAGTGGTGGCGCTGGTAAATAAATTAGACGTTACAAGCCGGCATCCTCGGAGATTTCCGACTTCAGAAGGGAAAGGAAAAGAGCGCTGTCGTAAGTGCGGAGACTTATTTCGCAGTGGAAGGAAATAAAGGGAGGAATGGGAGACAGAAAAAAATATTTATTCTTCTTTTTGTTATCGCCTCCTCTCCTCTTTCATGTCTGTCACTTCTCCCATTTTCCTGCCAAACACTTTGCGACTAAATGCCTTTCTGTCTGGCCTGACGTGCACTCTGTGTCTGTCAGCGCTCCTCCGAGAGACTGAGAGGTGGAAAGGGGCAGAGGGAATGGGGTGAGGAAGAGGGGGGAGATGAAGGATGATGGCTCTCGCAAACGCAGACACAATTTCAATATTTAGATGTGATAAAATTTAAATAACGCAATTCAATCTGGAAGTTTGCCTCCGTGGCTCGCGCTCGGGGAGTCTCACTGTCGTGTCGTGTTTGGCCAACCTCCTTTCGTGGGAGAGGTTTCCACGCGGCTCTGACAAGAACGCAACATGATGTGAGTTCATGTTACTTTTCAAAGATTAGAAGTTCATCCAAGATGTCGTGGATCGTCATCTTGAGTTTCAAGTCAATGTTTCTGTTGTCTTCTTCATGCAGCGTGGTGACGTCCTGGTTACTGCTCACACCAACGCTGGCTTGAGAGCGAATTGGTGCGGCGGTTGAATGCCTTAGTTTCCTCCCACAGCACGGTAGCAAACAAAGGTGAAGCGATGACCTGTTGGTGGGAGCATATTCTGTCCGTAGGTGCCCTGTGACGTCACTTGAATAGACTCCAGCTCTCATGACCTCTTTAAGGGAAAAAGTGGATGATAAACTAACATGATTCAGAAGCTGCCAACAACTTTCTGCTGTTCTGTTTCTGTGCATGTAAGTTGTGCCTTGTACACAAGTGCCCCAGCCTTATAGGTTTAGCAACAGGGATAAGCAATGCAGTACTGTACAGCGATCAAACCATTTCACCCTCCCTCCCCATGTTAGACAGACACCATCGCTGGCCACTTCTTAAAACACACTTTTACTCTCTGGCTACAACACACAGCTGATCGTTTTAGTTATTTTAGTGTGTCTGCCCTGTTTAAATTTTATGTGTTTATTGTTTTTAACATTTGTTTTATCTTGATTTTACACTTGTACAGCACTTAGTGACGATCTTGTATTGCTTGTTATGTGCTTTATCAATAAATATGGTATGGTATATCAACTGCCTTGGTGTCAAACTCGTGGCCTGGGGGCCTAATCTGACCCACCAAGTCATTGGTGGGCCACAAACTCATTTGAATGTGTCTCATCGATCTGATAACCCGGATTCATTCGGAGAGACACACAGCTGCTACAAATATGATTATTGGGAATTTTTTTTTGTATTTTAAATCTATCTATCTATCTGTCTATCCATCCATCTATCTATCGATAGATAGATTGCTTTGAAATACAGCAGTTACAATCCATGCCTGGCTCCTCCCCCTTTGCCTGCTGGCTGTTAGGATCTCATTTGACCCACTCAATGTTTAAGCTCAATTTGTTAGCAATTTTTTACATTTGCAGGTGACAAACGACTGTGTGGGGTGGAAATTGGGGAGCTCTTTTGCTGCCAGTTGGAGAACTGACACGGTGGCTGCACTAAGGAGAAGATGTGGACAGCTGGGCCAACACCTTAGCGCAGGGAGGCCGCCGCTGTGAAGGATTGAAGGTTAGCACTAGTGGGTATGTTCTGAGAAAGACCTTCTGCCAAAAACAAATTTATTATACAGTGGTACCTCGGTTTTCGAACGTCTCGGACGTCGAACAAATTGGAGTTCGAACAAAAATTTCGAGATTTGCTTTGGATTTCGAATGAAAATCCAGAACTTGCACGTCCCTGAAAAAAGCCAGAAAAAACATAACGTGCGCGGACCGATCAGCTGACCCACAACGCGCTTTGTTATTGTGTATAACACAGCCTCTGTATGCAGACGTGTCCCGTTAGCTACATTTACTGACTGTTTTTTCCTCATATAGAGGTGTAAAACCTTTCCTGTCTCCACACTGGACCGTGGTAGAGTGTCACAGGGGAGGTGCTGGAGCGCTCACTCCAGGGTTTGATGTCCTGTTGTGGGCTGGAGCTGGGACAGGGATGAGGCCAGTCTGGGACAGAGCGTGACTTGGTTTATGACTTTGTCACAGCCAAACTGCACAGAAGCGCACATTCAGAGCTGGACACGCACCGGGCACCTCTTCCCTTCTGGAGAGACCTCACTCACTCGGCAACCCCTCCCACATGCAGCGGCCACACACATAGAGGAACAGCCACCTGCAGCAGACACTCTACATTCACTTCTACAAAAGCCTATTTTAAGGCTTGGAACGCATTCTTTCTTTTTCCATAAATTGTGATGGGAAAAATTTATTCGGATTTCGAACAAATCGCTTCTGGAACGGCCGTCTGGAAGGGATTGTGGTCGAGAACCGAGTACCACTGTACTCGTTTGGCTCGTGCAGTGGGTCATCTGGAGTTGGGCATCATCCTCCTTTTGCGATGCGCTTTCATTCGGACACACAGAAGTGAAATTCAGCTTGAGGCATTGCTGGCATTGGAGTCTACCTGTGTCCTTCCTGTGTGGTGCTTGTGT
The DNA here is from genome assembly GCF_027744825.2 of Synchiropus splendidus. NCBI lineage: Eukaryota > Metazoa > Chordata > Actinopteri > Syngnathiformes > Callionymidae > Synchiropus > Synchiropus splendidus. The sequence continues at coordinate 20,940,194 of NC_071335.1, forward strand.
ATTATCCCTGCAGTGCTTGGGTGAGTTTCCTCTGGAGCTGTCCAACAGGTTCATTGATGGCTGCACAGGTGGGTGGGTGTGTGTATGATTCTGCCGCATGAAGCCGGGGTAGTTCCAGTTCTTCCGACCATACATACATTAAGTGAGTGAAAATAACAATTCCACAAAACGTTTTACTTTGAAAAGGAGATGTTTTCGCCACATTAAAGTGGGCCACAATAGAGTCATCCCATTATCCCAGAGCCATTCACAGCTGGTCACCGAGTCACGGCTGGTTAAAAAAAAGGAGAATTATGTGTAATTTCATTAATGGACTTTATTTTGCTCAGAAAACAGACACACAACAGTGACTGAAAATTGTCCTCTATTTAAAACTTTGTTGTCTTGCTGGGAAATATCTGCATGAAAGATTTTTTTTGTATTAAAATTATAATCATTAGAAAAAGAAAAAAAAAAACAAAAAACATCCATAACGACTCAGTGCGAAATGATTTCAGAACACTTTAGTTGCATGTTGGTCACATAAAACCTCGCAAACATTTTGGGGGTATTAATTTTGATGGATTAGTAAATCAATGTAAAAAACTAATTCATTTTTGGACTACACAAAATGGCATATATATATATATATGTTCTCGGAATTGTTGTAGTCACTATACAGTGGTACCTCGGTTTTCGAAGGTCCCAGACTTCGAACAAATCGGAGTTCGAACAAAAAATTAGAGATTTTTTTTGCTTCAGATTTCGAACGAAAATCCAGAACTCGAACACCTCCTAAAAAAGCCGGAAAAAACATAACGTGCGCGGACCGATCAGCTGACCCACGACGCGCTTTGTTATTGTGTATAACGCAGCCTCTGTATGCAGACGTGTCCCGTTAGCTACATTTACTGACTGTTTTTTCTTCATATTGGGGTGTAAAACCTTTCCTGTCTCCACACTGGACCGTGGTAGAGTGTCACAGGGGAGGTGCTGGAGCGCTCACTCCAGGGTTTGATGTCCTGTTGTGGGCTGGAGCTGGGACAGGGATGAGGCCAGTCTGGGACAGAGCGTGACTTGGTTTATGACTTTGTCACAGCCAAACTGCACAGAAGCGCACATTCAGAGCTGGACACGCACCGGGCACCTCTTCACTTCTGGAGAGACCTCACTCACTCGGCAACCCCTCCCACATGCAGCGGCCACACACATAGAGGAACAGCCACCTGCAGCAGACACTCTACATTCACTCCTACAAAAGACTATTTTAAGGCTTGGAACGCATTATTGCTTTTTCCATTCATTGTAATGGAAAAAAATCGATTCAGATTTCAAACAAATCGCTTCTCGAACAGCCGTCTGGAACAGATTGTGGTCGAGAACCGAGGTACCACTGTATTTGTTATTTTTAAAGCCACATTTGTGCATCCTTTTTTAGCACCTATTGTGGGACTAATAAAGCCCATCTAATCTAATCTAAGTGTAAGTGTTAAGGTGCCATTTCATCTTGCTAACACTCATGGAAAAGCATTACCGCACCCCTTTAAAAATGACTTACCCTTGTGACAAATGCAGTCCAACATAGCAAACCTGGAGCTGCACAGGTTCTCTGTTCCTGCTTAACCTCGAACACTCAACCTCCAAGCCTCACAGGCCTCGACCTACTAACCTTGAACTGATCCCCCAGCTCTTCCTTCACCGATGCCATTCCAGCTGAAAGCAGTGAGCAAGTGCGTGTACATGCTTCCACGTGTGTACTTCAGCAGAAGAGACAGAAGGAGGGCATATGGCGGCGAATTCCCTGAGATCCTTCCTAAACAGTGCTGTATTCAAGACATTAATCACCGTGACTGCCGAAACAAATGCTCTGCCGCTGTCTTTTCATATCTTTTTGTGTGGGTCTGATCACCTGAGCGTTTTCAAGATGCATTTCCTTAAGTATTGCTCACTTGAAGGTGCAAGGCTCGGCCTTATCGTCTATTTTTTTATGGCTGAAATGATATGATAGAGCTCATCCCAGCCAGCGTCACACACGCGTATCTAAAGACGCACTTTTCGCAGGTATTAAATATACTATTTCCTCGTGGTATATTTCATTAAAAAACATCAATAAGGCTGTGTTCTCTTTACACCTGCGTATTAAGCGGATGCATGTTGCTACCTTTAAAGGGTGACATTGCCTGCACTGACGTCCCTGTTTACTCAGAGATACACCAAATTACAAATCTGTGCCTCCAGAAAACACAGGTTTTCATGTGGGATTTGAAAAGTAGTTTAGCATAATACCGCTGCTCTACAAATCCTAGCCTGGAGCTCATGTCCACCCTACCCCCTCCGTGCCCCTCTGTCTCTTCAGCGCAGGTTCAGCACAGGTTCTCTAATGCTATCACTCGTACCATATGGCAGGAGCATCAGTGAAATTGCTGTTGCTGTTTCAGTGCTGCCTGGCCTGCGTACAGATCACACACACACACACACACACACAGAGGCACAGCTGTACACCAACCAACAGGCTCGTATTTTGGAACAGGCAGCATCACTGGCTGGTCTGTGAGTGGATCCAAGCGAAGCCATATGGCCGCTCCCTTCCTTACTTCGCCGTATGTATCGATGGCTTAGCTGTGGGGCCGATGTCAGCTGATGCACCGGTCCAGAGAAAACAACAGTTGGGTTTCAGTGTATATATATATATATATATATATATATATATATATATATATATATATATATATATATATATATATATATATATATATAGAAGATGTAAATAATACGTTAATGAAAGTATTAACATTACATTTTAAAATTATTTTCAGTATTTTTCAGTTTTTACTGGGCAGTATTTTTTTTTTTTTTAAATCATTTTTTCTTTTCGAGAATGTATGTAATGTAATGTATAAAAACTGAGCATGTCAGGGCCCACAGGTCAGCATGAAGTACAACTTTTTGCCATTGTTTTTTGAATTTTGAATGTGACTCCATTGTTCTAGATAGTCACAATTTTAAAAGTATTTTAGTATTTGTGAACCTTATTGGGAATACAATGCATATAAGCTGAAAAAGAATAGACAATCAAATAACAGATTTTAAAGTTTTCCTATTTTCTCCTTGTTTTTAATCATATTTTAGTCACCAAATGCATGATGGCCCCTCACAGTCACCATATCGAACTTAGCCTCTTAGGAAACCTAACTGCCCACCCAAAAATAAAAATGCTAATGCTAATAAACCAAACTGCTAATTTCCACCCATATTTTGCATTTCTCCAGACATTTGAAAAATGTATTTTGATTCCTTTTTATCATTTGGTCCTTGATCCTATCACTCAGTTCTTTGCCTACATTATGTCAACATCAGCGAGAAGCAAAATTTTAAGCTTTAATAGGAATATATAGACGCTCTATTAACCCTTGAATTTACACTAAAGATGAGGGTTCATCTTAGTCGTAGTCAACCTTCAACACTGAAAGAATCTAATTTAGGAATACAATTTGGATTACTTGAAACACCTCGCCTGTCGTAAATGCCTTTTTTTCTTGGAGGCTGATGCACAATGAAGTGCATTTTCTGACATTAGAAAGCTTTTTTCATGAATGGATTTTTCCAAGAAACGACAGAAAACATCATCTTCGACCTTATCTGATGTTCCTGTGCATTCGTACGGGCGCATTCATATGTTTTGTGGGAACATGACTGTTGATGTTTCCTTTTCTCCAAGCCATTAGAACAGGCTCATGTAACAAGCCTCCAGACCTCTGAGATACACACTCTCTATAAATACACACCACTTAAGGGCCTGTGGGGGACTAATGTGTGCGCAGATACACACTCGCGTGCGCGTGCAAAGACGAGAAAAAAATCGTACTCACAAAAAAACAGCAGCTTCTCTTCTCTCTATTAAGACTTCAAATGGATGTTTACGCTTTAACTCCATCACAAGTCTGCTTAAAAATTCAGCAAGGTCAAAAATGCCGAGTCAGGAGAATTCACCTCCCAAACGTCCCTCCTATTGCTGACCTCAACTTACTCATGTGCCGCTTTCATCAATGTTAATGAACTCAATTTGTCATGATGTGGAAGCTGATAGTTATGATGGCGTGTAAAAAAAAAAAAAAGGCTGTGTAGAGGTTCCATTTCATTATTGAGGCAGAACAAAACGGACTGAAAATGTGGGAGATTTAATGGAGCCTTGCAAGCGATAATATTTTTTTTTCTTTACAATGTTTTAGAGATGAGCTTGTCACAGACGCGTTATTGTTTGCCACTTTATTTTCTTCAAAACATTTAAAGCATTAACACTGGCGCACATCTGCCCCGGTTTAAACCCGGAGCTGTCGCTCACGACACTGGTCTTTGGAGATGCCACGACCTGGAGCCGACATCCCGGCCCTAAGTGTTGAGCCTGAGCGTATTTATTTGTCCTCTTAGCGCGCCCCGGAGGACTCGCTGTCTGTCTGCGTGTTTCTGGCAGCCAGGGTGGCTGTATATCTCTTTAATGCTTGGTTTTGTTAATAGGAGCGCCATCTGTCTTTCTGTCTGTCAGGCTAAACTGCGTGTGCCTGTCTGTCTCTGCTGTTTGTGGCTGGAAGATCATAATGATGAAGTGATGTCACGCTGTAATGTCATTTAATTTAAGCTAAAGTGCGCTCGATTTGTCCTAAACAAGCATGGCACTTAAATGGGGGGTTTAAGTGGGGCGTCAGTTAGCATGTCCGCTACTTACAAATAAAACAGCAGTCAAATGTTGGAGGCATTCCGACTCAGCCAACTCAACAAAGCTCACCATCCAGCACAACACAATGTTTAGGACCCCAACAACTACACCAGTCAGAGGCAAAGAGCCACATTGTTTTACTGTGTTGCTGAGAAGAGCCACATCCTACACATATATAAGGCTGTAAGGCTCATCTGAACAGCTGGTCACATGACTTAGCAGCAGTATAGTGGTTAAAACACATCCCTTTGTGACACAAGGTTGCTAGTTCGCATTCGGCGTATGCCTCTTGTGCATGCATTTTTCAAAGTCATACATTTTACCGTGATCCTCCTTGAATATCAAGCGGCGTCGATAGAAATGTGTGCGCCATTTATTTTACTTTTTTTGCGTGGCTCGTGCCACCAATAACGTTAGCCCTGGTCTGTGAGTGTGAGCGACGCTGCAGACTGGAGCGTCTTATCTTCAATGAATAATAGGCGAAACACATGCCATACGTTTAGTTTAGGGAATGACAAAGTGAAATGTGGAACTAAGTCATGTCAATCGTGTTGATCGTGGATCTGATGACGGTCTACGACTTATGACAGTGACTCACGTCGACATTGAATGTGCTCCAAGCTGGAGCTCAGGGGCTTGCAGCACGTTGTTTATGTTTCAAAGTTAAACGCAAGTCGAAGTTTTTGAACAATATTTTTCTGGAATAGCTCTTACTTTTTCATCTTATTTCCTGTAGAAACGATCATCTCAACAGCAACTTGACCAAAACCGCAGCCAGTTTGGCGGCTGCATGAAACTGGGGAAAGAGCCGCGGGTTGGTCAGGATATAGAAGAATGTAGGCAAACCATCTGCCTCCTGAATCCACATGCTTAAAATGTATTTGTCTTTCTTTCACATTATTTTTTAATTGAACAGTGGTCAACAAAGGTGAGGAAGCGAGTGCAGGCACGGCGGCACAGGCGGGGGGGTGATGGATGACCTGTGAAAAGAGTTGCAGCTCGAGAGAAAGGGAGCTGTTTCAGGACAGTTGTGAGACCCACCATGATGTTTAGCTTCACCATTCAGGTGTCAGGTGCATGTGACAACCCTGTGAAGACCGAGTTGAAGAGCCCTGGTTTAGAGAGTAGCCCCAACAGAAAGACAGGAAGAAGAGTTTGAAGTATATCAGACACAAAGATGATCATTTTTTATTTGTTATGTCAATTTAAAATATTTTGGGGGCATAATAGCATCAAATTATAATGTGAATAATAACTCTAATGTAAAACAGTCAAGGTACAAGGAGCATTTTATCTCTTTTTTCCATTCTGTTTTGGCCTAATGTTGAAGTCTTAGATAAGAGTTTGGCTCAAAGTTGGCTGTTTATTTGTTTATGTTGCCCTGAAAACCAGATCAACAGGTCGATAGTCCGGGGCAAACACACTTTGACGCTTGGCACACATATTGATGCTATTGCCCCATGGACTGTGTGTTAAAAAACAAATGTGTGGTGCCAGACTAAAGTACACGCTCAGAGTCCTGGGATGCAGAAATTCATGTTAAAGAAATAGAGGGGAGGGAGAAATCTAAACGTTCTAATCCCACCGCTTCCACCTGAGTTTAGTTCAGGGAATGGAAGGGCATTCATCATAACAGGTTTGTCGAGTTTCGCTAGCATAGCTCGCGGTCAGCTACATTGATGGATTACTTGTCGTGATTTATTCCCAATCTGACCTTTTTAGCAGTTGACACATTCAAGTTTTTTATATTCTCCTTTCTAATATGTATTTGTAGTGAGTATATTCTGATATTGAGCTGGAGCGGTACAGCGGCGTGGTGGGGTCAGGACTGTAGACCTCTTTCATCTCAAGTGCCACTGCGTCTCTAAAAGCCGAAGAATCTAATTTTGTCCATCTCAGTCACACTGTACTCAAAATTGTGGAAGACATGTGCCTCCACGTGCAGTGAGACTGCTGCTTGAAAGTGTTGAATATCTCCTGCTGAATAAAACATCTGTCAGGCCTCAACGCAGCCGACTTTATTTAGTGAAGTCTATAGGCAGGTAACCCTGAGGTGATGTAGCTGGTGCTGGTGACAGGTGAGGACTCCCGCACTCTTACAGCTAACAGTAAAGACCAATTCAAAATGGTTAGGTCAGGCAGACCCACCAGACAGTCTATTCTGGGTGGGAACAAATACCATCCAGCCATCCATCCTCAGCCGCTTATCCGTTGCCGGGTCACAGGGGTAGCAACTTCATAAGGTCGTGCCTAACTCCGTCTCCCGGGCAACATCCACTATCTCTGACTGAGGGATGCCGCGACGCTCCCAGGCCGCTGAAGAGATATAATCCCTCCACCTGCTCCTGGGTCGACCCCGTCGCCTCCTACCAGCTGGCTGTGCCTGAAACACCTCCAGAGGGAGGCCTCCAGGGGGAGTCCTCATGAGGTACCCGAACCACCTCAACTGTGTCTGGGATCTCGTTCTCTCGGTCATGACACACAGCTCATGACCATAGGTTGGCTCAGCTCTCTTTTACATACAGCAGTGTGCTACAGCGACTGCAATACCGCCCACCAATTTCCAACTCCCTCACCCACCCCACTCGAGAACAAGACCCCAAGATACAGGAAGAAAGAACAGAACAAATACAAATACAAATGGTTTAAATCACAATGATAACGTGGACTACATCAGGAGAAACCCAGTGTAGAGAAGGTCCTCAGAAAGCCTTGTAGCCTGATAGATGGATGGATGCCTGGCAGACAGATGGATAGATAGCAGAAAAGACTTTTAACATACATGCAACTAAACTTACTGTTGTGTGTGTTTGTGAGAGGCTGTTGTATGTAGATGCAGAGGAGAGGGATAGCTATGAGGGTTCTCCATGAGACAAAAGGTCAGAGCGCAGACTGACAGCCCTGAAGAATCCACACAGAAAAACACCCTGATACACTTCATTTTCTTGGTGAAAGTAAAGTAGTTCTCCCTCCTCAATCTTTTCCCAGTGATTTGAGCGTCTGCTGCAGGCAGCTGCTTTGAGTGCCAGGATATAAATTCAAGTCCACTTTGACTAATATCCCTCAGGGTGTCCCACCGGGGTATAGCAGTGAGCTTCAGCTGCGTCTGTTGAAGCGAACGTTCGTGCCCTCCAGGATGACAGTGAGCATTGTCTATATCCCACTTGTGCAGATAGTGAATGACAAAGCAGAAATGGATCCTTGTCTAACCCCCTGTGGCTGATCAAGCATGACTGTGGAGTCACCCGATACCGATGTTATCACTCCATTGAATGGACGCTTTTCAGAAGTATATATATATCTATCACCCATTCACATGGCTCCTACTGCGCCTCCTGGGGGGTACAGCAGGCTGCGATCACCCCATGGTATTGACCATCGAGTCGGGTTACTGGTCACATGCAGAGAAAAGTGCCCTTTTTTTCCTTCTTTCTTAATTCCTCCAAAAGTTTATTTGCTCCCTCGAGTCCACCCAAATGTATTTTGGTATCAGACAGCACATTAGTTTGAGTTCCTTTGAGATTCAGTCCCCGACCTGCACCGTGGTTCACGATGCCCGAGGCTCCTCCCACTCCTCCTCATACCACGCTGACACCGGTGCTCGTGCAGTTCTTCAGTGTACTATTTGGTTACTGAAAAGCACGTGACCTTATATTTAGTTTGAATATTTTGAATTAGCTCGCAGAAAAATGTATGAAACTTAAGTTCCCTGCTCGATGCTCCACCGCTGTTCATCAGTATTGTTATCGATAAAGCAACGTTGAATACACGTGTACACCATGTGATTGAGTGTTGTTTTATAAAGTCAAATTATCCAGCTTTTCCTCATCTTTGGCCGAAGTCACATGATCAAAACAATAGGCTTCAGACAATGTCTTCCAAAAGCAACAAGCACAGGACAATTTAATGAATAATTCTATAATAATAACAGTGTAGTTGCAGCCACAGCAGTTACTACAAGTTAATTCAATGAGTTACTGGCGCCATGGTTAAGGACCCAAGTGCAGTGATGAATAACTTACAGGAGGCAAGGTACAATATTTAATAATTCACAACAATAAAACCAGATCAGGAAGCGTCACAGAACTGGGAGAAACAAACAAACTTCAATCTGAGAAGAGAGACAAAAACACAATGAACAGAGATAGTCAATCACGGAACAGACTGTCTGCTATCTAGGTTATAATATGAGCTACATCATTGTGGACATTGATTTTATTTTCTTGTCACTTTGGTCTCTTGAGAGTCTGGGTCAGAGTCCATGCGTATTAGTGATGTAAACAATTCATTTTGTCAGAAGAACGCGAGTTTGTCCTTCGATTTTACCCCTTTTTATTGTCCGCCTGCTATATACGTGTGTGTCATATGGATTGGTGTTTTCATTCCGTACTTTCCATTCCACACCTATTGGCCATGTAAGATGAAAGCAAAAATCTGTCTGGTTCCCCTCTTGCGTCCGTGTCACTTGAAACAGTTGATGCACTGGAAAGCCGCCTTTATTTTTCCGGAGATTTTCCCCTCTCACTCAGAAAAGCACATTCCGCCTGACATGGCTGAATGATTTTCATCAGACCCCTCACTGAACGAGCCCCCGGCACTTTGACCTTGCTTGTCTATTTCCAGGAAAAGTTGAACGTATAGTAGCGTTGAGCCACGCAAGGGGCGTTAATTGGTCGAATGTGAAATCGAAGCTGCCGTCTTATGCGTATAGTTAATGAAGACACGTGGTACAGTGGTTAGTTTAGCACCATTACAGCGAGGAGGTCACAGGTTTGATCCTAGCGGTGTGGAAGGTCTGTTTTTCTCCAGGCACACCAGTTTCCTCGGATATATTCTTAATGCTTCATAGGTTTGTGTGGCAGGTAGCGTGACCTGTCGACCTGCCCATGGTGTTCCCTACTAGCTGGGATGAACTCCAGCTGTCAGCATGAAGGGAACAAGCACAAAAATGAATGAATCAGGCAGTTTTCTGACACTTCACCAAGAGTGTGATGCTTGAACATGAACAGAGGCATGTGGATGAAGATGGAAGTAACTTAGTGAGTCAGATACATTCTAAATCTGCTGGAAGAAATGGACAAACTTCGGTCATGGATTGAGCATGTTGTCTTCACAGCAAGCAGTAGATGTCGCTAAATTTTAGTCGAGGAGTTGCGTGCATGACATTCATGATGATCAGTCTAGTCATGAGTCAACGGTAAAATTCATAGCAAAAGGAGATTCTGAAGACAAAATTCAGAGTGAAGATATCCAGAATTACGAAGCGTCCTGTGGATCTATGCTAAACACAAAACAGAGACTGCAGTAGTTGCTGGTCTTCAGCCACCAAAGCAACTTCTCCTGTGCCTAAAGTTGTGTTAAAGAAGCAGGTCAGTCTGCTGGGGGGGCGGGTCGAGAGTAAGTGTGAAGTCCACATGACATATCGGATCTGAATTACAGCCCGTTGTCGAATTGTCCCATTACACTCCTCCATTTTCGTCTTGTTGACGATTTTTCCCTCAGTGAAATCTGGGCTCTGATTGGTTGACAGGCGCCGACGTCTCACCGGGTACAGATCGGAGTTTGGTGTCACCTGGAATGTAGTCCTTGAAACGGGCAGGGGGTGGCGTCCCCGCGCTCTCGATCATGACGTATCCCTCACTCCCATATCGTAGCACAACAGTTTGTCATACGTAATAGTGGCTCTACATTGACTTTCAGGTCAGTCAGTCGCGCTTTTTACCGTTAATGTACAGTAACGAACACTGTAATAGTAATGTAACGTAAAAATGCAAACAACTCCTACTTGTTTAGGATCTTAATTTCTGTTAAAGTTGTGGACATTTGAATTGCACGAACTCGAAAATGTTCGCACTCCCCGCAACACTGAAGAGGACAAAGCAGTGCTTAACTGAAGATGTATGTACAGTATTTCCAATATATTAAATACTACCAAGATTTGTCTTTGTAGTGAGGTGGCCTTTATTCTGATGTGACTATGAATTAAAGCAGGTGTGAGGTGAATGGAACTATAACTTTCTGAGGTAAATTTGATTCATGACTTTATGAAAAAACAGGTAAAATTCTCTCATATTTTTGATCAACGCTCACCAATATTCATATTGTGAGGCTCAAATCCCGCGTGGCAATGTTATTCAGTGAAGAGACACCGAAGCACTTTTATTAAACTGTAGGAAAAGAGACATGACAGCAGAGGCAACCGTCGAGAATCAGAGCGCCACTGTGAATAACTCTGTCACACATAAGAAATGGGTTATTTATTTTACTATTTTATAGTTTTTTGTTGTTGTTGACAGGGCAGATCACTGTTACTTTTCCTTATTCAGATGTTGATGTCACAATCAAACATCATCTCGTACGTTGAAATACACTTGTCATCCGAACATCTCTTGCTGCTATATAAAAATAAATTCAATTTTTACAGCACCTTTCATCCATGCAAAATGCAAGACAAAGAAGTGAAAACGATACATTCAAATAAAACCTGGTACACAACCCTTACGCAGGAGGAAATGCTATGGTAGGACTTCCCACATCAGTGACCAGATACTGGCCTCATACAGACCACTGCACTCACTGCTGTACTGTACAGTAGTGAATGTCACACTTTGGACACTGTTTTCAATGTAAACAAACGCAGCAGCTGACATTAAACTATGGTGGATATGATCGTTTCCGTCGTCGTGTCTGAGACAGCCGATGTGGGAGAGGGAAGACCATCGAGACCTTGAACCAATGACAGGGCCAGACACTGGCCCTATAGGAAGCTTAAGTCCTGCACATCTACCTCCACCTCATGGGATCCAAGTCAACAAAAATATGAACAGGAGTGAGAGGAGAGATGAAAGTTATTTTCTGTTCCAGCTTGAAATATGCCATAGGTCTCACATGTGATGTCTGTGAATTTGAAAGATCCATTCTAGTGCCGTGAGAGCACAGGTTTTCCACCGGCATCAAAAGTTACTTGAAGGTTTTTGTGATATGTATGTACAAGTAGCGAGGCACAGTGCTCGTCCCAGGCGTGTGGGACAAGCTCTACTGGTCACAGTAAGTGTTTAACAACGTCACCTATGGTTTGCTAGCTTCTACCTTTGGTAGTTTAGGACCTTTAGCATCTGCCACAGCGCCGGAGCAGTGGGATTCTGCTGTGATGTTACACATGTGACGCTCGATATATTGTCCAAATAATTACATGTCCTTACAAGTGAATCAGTAAAGGACAAGTAAATAACTTTCATCTCCTCATAGACTTCCATTCATTGTTTTTCCATTCTTAGGTCCCATGGACCGACCAGAAGGGCCGTAGACCTAATGCCAACACATCTCTTAAGAGTTACAGTGAGATGAAACATCACTTTAAATATACTGGAATGAGAAAGAAGGATGTTCACATATTTGGGAGTCAAGTTTGAAGACATTTTATTGTGAATACCAGTCAAAATAAAACTATGGACAAGATGTTTAAGGAAGATAAAATGGCATTTTATTTCAAAATATATATTTCAATCTTCTTTCAATGTGTTTTGACGAACAAGAATTGGTGAGGAGGGATGTCTGACCTCTTCTTTTCTCACCAAGACAGAACAGCAAAATCTTTTCAACAAGGAAGAACAAACTTTAACTATGAATGTTTCCTATTATGAAGAGGCAGCACAGAGCAGCAGCCACATGGAAACCAATTATAATGCTCAGTAACTTTAGGCTGATTTGTTTCAGATCTAAGTGGAGAAAAACAAATGGCATCTGCAGATAAATAATGCAAGCAACTCTTTTAAGCAGAATAATCCTGCTTTTACATCCAAATGAAAATGTTTGGCTCTGCTGCACGTCTGCAGTAAGATCTCCGTCTTACTTTCAACAGAACGCCGGTCCATTAATAGTGAAACAGTCAATTTAACAGAAGGAATCTCTGAATTTTTGGAGAAACGTACAATCTCATTTTGCATTGCCAACGCGACTCTTTATCCAGTAAATAAAGCGTTTGCCAAATATCTGGGTTTATGCACAGACACGCCGCTACAGAAGTTTTGCACATGCACAAATCCTGTCTAAACAGCACATCCTGAGAAGATCCCGCTTCCCTTCATTTGCATCTCTGTAACTGACATATTCTGACAACATGAGCTCTGTTTTTAGCAGAAACGATTTCATGAACTAGTTTTAAACATAACTTTTTACAGAAAGTATCTTTAAATTCTACAACAACAGCACTCAAATGAGTCAACATTGAGAAGCCAAGTGAAAGCTGCTTTTTTATGGATTTAATATCAATAATAATTTGCTGTAAATATTGTGACATCAGACTGTCATGTTTGATCAGGACCACAAAGTCAGAAATCATTGTAGAAGCTTCAGGTTTTGCACAGCAACATGGGAATTATTTGTCATTTTCATCTGTGTTCCATTAGCAAAAGTCATAATGAAATGAGTCATATACAATTATATCGTCTGTCGCCCTGAGAGACGGGAGTCTGACGTCTACTGTATGGCACTGGTTAGAAATCAAATGGATCAAGATGACTGACAGATGGTTTCAATGATATGCTTCATTCGATGGAGGCTTGAGAAAAGGAAACGTTTGGTGAACGGAAACAGGAGTCGGGATAGTGTGGCGTGTCACAACCAGATTCCACTATGTTACAATAGCGGCTGCAGGCTTTTCTTTTGGCAGGACGGACGGTAAAAACCCTTCCAGGACTGCAGCACTATCACCAGGAAACAGGACGGCCAACTGTCGTGCCTCTCTGCATCACTGGAACTGTTGAAACTGTGGCTCTGTAGCTCCGACCACACTCACCGATATCATCAGGACGCCTCTTTCAGAAACAAATTCTAATTCAAATGTTTATATTTTAGTCAGAGCTAACTCTGTAGCAACATCATTATATTCCTGTGGTCAATAACCTCCGCCAACATCTGTATTGGCAACAGAAACGCTTGCGAAAACAAGATCCTAGAAACCTGCGGGAGCTTTGACTCTGTTGACTCTTGCTTTGTTTTTCAGTATAGTCACTTGTTTTCCTTTCACTTAAATTGTAGATTATTAAAGAAGGAAAGGCAGGTGGCTGTGAACTGTTTACAATGGTTTGTCAGCTCCAGGTGTTGTCCAACCAGTCTGTTATATAGTTATTGTGTATTGTGTTGTCATCCACTTCTATCTCATGATCATGATACTGTTGTTGAGAGGTTGAGGCTGCGTCATACACTATAACAAAGCGCGTCGTGGGTCAGCTGATCGGTCCGCGCACGTTATGTTTTTTCCAGGTTTTTTCGGGGTTCGAATTCTGGATTTTCGTTCAAAATCCGAAGCAAAAAAATCTTCAAATTTTTGTTCGAACTCCGATTTGTTCGAAGTCTGAGACATTCGAAAACCGAGCTACCACTGTACCTGTATATATATATATATATATATATATATATATATATATATATATATATATTGGAAGTGGATGGGTGGGAATTAGGCTCCCCAGAGTTAACTGCGACAAAAATAAATAAATGAAATAATGAAATGAAAATTAAACGCCAGTATTTTTTTTTTTTCTTTCTTGAAGTACAATTTGAATGGCAGTAAATGTCCGTTGTGGTACTTGAATTGTACAGATTTATTAAAAGGTTATGTACAAAGATTCAAGTCTACAGTGTGTGTGTGGTGGGATAAGGCAGTTTACACTGCAGCCATAAATGTGTCCATTAATGTCGGCGCGGAGATGCAACTCAGCAACTGAAATATGGTAATCAGAAGCAGTAAATTCTCCTGCAAATCAATGACTTTCATTTTTCTCAAATCAATCAGGCCTCCATCAGTCCACAAGTAGCATTGCTGTTGGTCACACACTCCAGCGCACACACACCCGGGTCTCGCTGAACCCTGCCAAAACCGGCCTTAGAATAATGAGTTTTGGAGTGATGTGCCCAGTCATAAATGTAGATATATATATATGTTTTTTGCTTCAACCATCAGCTGATTCATGGGAAAAAAAAGTGCGAGTTGTGTGGAAGAATGACGGGGGCTGGAGCTCTTTATGATGAGTCAACTATTGGGAAGTTACCAAATGCATCTCAGTCTGTTATGCTATAAATCATGGGAAATGAAAACGAAAGCACTTTTGCTACAGTGTTGCGGAGAAAATCACACACACACACACACACACACACACACACACACACACACACACACACACACACACACACACACACACACACACACACACTCGTGAAATGTGCCAAGCACCTTTACAGCTGTGCGGTTGCAATGACACACGTGGAGCCGGACACCGCTTCCTGGCGCGTGGGCGTTTTGTTTCCTTTGCTTCTTTACAACACACCTTGTTTCCTGTCAAAACTCGAGTTGTAAATGTTTCAGTGTCAGGTGAGTGTTAAGGAAATAATGTGGCATTCGATTGCTATTACGTCAAATAAACATCATATTCCCTCAGCTGGAAAATTACACTTCTCTTGTGCCATTGCAGCAATCGCCAGGATATTTTTCTATCTGAAACACGGTGTGTTTTTTTATTGTGTTGCTGCTGCGTCTGTGGCCCGAGTGTTCAGGCATCTATAGCCTGCACACTGCAGTCAATGACGGTGGTTTTCCTGCTCCCTGCCGCACTGTTTTCAACGGACACACGTGATTGAGTGTCTCGTATTTTTTATTTGTTTTTATGCATAGACACATTTCAGCGGTTCTTTTCAACGTTCTGCCATATTTGCCGCACCATGTCATGGAGGTCTGACGCTGTTTCTGGCTTGTCTGGTTTGCAATTGCAGTTTGACGATATTAAGTGAAAAGTGAAAAAAAAATTATATATATATATATATATATATATATATATATATATATATATATATATATATATATATATATATATATATATATATATCACAATAAATACATTTTCATTCTGTTCCATGTGTTGGACACACTACAGTCTCTCTTGAAACTGTTTTATGATGAAACTTATCAGTGGAGTTTGTCTCCGACATCATTATTTGTCTATGTTTAAACATGAAGAGATGAGAAATTCAACGTTTCATGTCTCTGGTAGAAGCCGCTGGTGTCTGACAGACTGCTCTGCCAGTTTTATTTAGGGGTTAAATTGAGCCGTCTCTCTGCTGTATCTCATGTCTCTTCACAGTTGACTTTAACTATGGACCAGTCTGGACACATTTCCTCGATGCTATTGAAGAAGTATTAAAAATAATGTGAATAAACGATCATTTTGTCACGTTCTATTCTCCAAATCATTATACAAACTGTCCTTTTCACAATTATCTCCCCAAAAACGGTTGTTTTTCATAGCCTTATTGAAGATTTCACTAATACTTTGACTGCTTTAGAATTTGTTGATGGTCCCTAACTAATGCCGGAGTGTAGCATTAGTGCTGCCTGTGAGAGTGTGTCCACGATCAGTGAACCCCAATGGGGACGCAGAAGAGGACGCCAGCACCAATACCGGAGCGAACTATTTTTTACCGTGTGTGTATGGACATAAGGACATAAGAGTTTTATTCAGCGCATGAGACAAGAATATCTCATAAGTATGTGCAGAGGTTTGAGGCGACTGAAACAAAAATGAATTCCACAATGAGAACAAATTTGAAAGTAGAGGCAAGAGCTCAAATATTGACCCGAGAAAGTGAACTCCACCACCACTTTCGTTTCCAAGACGACGGCTCTGTAAAACCAGTGGCCGACGTGCCTCTGGGTGTTCTTCCTAAATCAGGGTCAAGGGTTGCCGTGTAATATCATTACACAGCTAATGATGTGGTGTTGACCCCCAAAAATGCCAGAAGCAGACAGAGAACAAGGAACTAATTCTTTTTGTGAAAGTTTACGTTGTAATTGAAATATTTTGATCCCATATTACTATATAACACACACAAAAAAAAAGAATCCACCTCGTGGTGTTCATGGTCTAAAGCACCTTTCATCTTCTATCCTGTAACACCAGAGGGTTGTGGGGGCACCACAGACAATCTGTTGACCAGCTCACCCACTCTGTCCTTGGCAGCTCTCACTGGCTTTCAAATGAGTCCGATCTCCAATGTTATCTTCCCACCTTGTGTTTTGTCTCAGCGTGTACGGTGCAAGGCCAGAGGATGTGGTATCCGTACCACCTCAGGTTCTGCTTCATGACAGTGGGAAGAAGGTCACCATGTGGGCCGCAGATCTTCTGCCGTCCTTCCTGGTTTACGACACGTTGAGTGTAGGAGACATCCATGAGTTTTCTTTAGCATCTCATCTCCACAATGCGTATTCTCTTCTGTAGTTCAGCAGTAAGGGTCCAAGTTCTCCCAAGCCATCACGATCTTCTTATCCTTACATCGGGACTTCTGCATTGTTTGAGCAACTCTAGCAAGGACTTTTTGTTTGGCTCCTTCATCGTACACAACTGCTGCAAGGTATTGAAAGCCACAGTGTCCAGTGCTTTGTCCACTGACTTGCATGTCCCAGCGTATGCCATTGATGTTGTTGGCCTTTATGGATATAAAATATTCCATCCTCCTTGTGTGGTCCATACCATCGTTCTCTTGATTTACAGAGTTGCCCTGATGCAGGTCATGTTTGCCAGGAAAAAGAAAACATTTTTCACTTGCAGACAAATCCCACTGCACTGCAAATGGTGGCGTCTCTTTGCCAATGCAATTCTGCAGCCCAGCTGTGACGGGAAACACTCCCCATCACAGAGGTGTTCAATTTTTAATCCTTCCATTGGCCCTTCATGCTGGTGACAAACAGCGGGAGAAGTCACTGAAACCATTTCTATACTTAATTAGTTTATTCTTTGCTTCAGTCATAACATGGTACCTACATAATTGCAACTGCCACGGGTTGAAAAACAGCTGAATCATTTCAGTTTTCTTCACAAGTACTTATTGAGCCGTACTGATGTTTCCCCGGAAGTTAACATTGTGTGAGCTAGTTAGACTAAAGTTAAAGAAACACTTGTGTTTGGGCTTACGTGAAGGGTATAGTGCACGGTATATAATGAGGTAACATCAAATTGAAAGTACACAGTTATCAACTTCAACCCAAACTACTTTGCTATTTGCACCACCGTGACGCTGAGGTTACATAGCCAGAGGCATAGAAGAAGGGGTAATATCGCTGTATTACAAACCGCACGATACCTGGCAACAGCTCCCAGCAAACATTAGTCCATTGACCGTAATTTCTGGACTATAAGATGCTACTTATTTCTTCCGGTCTGAAACCCTGTGACTTATACGACGCAGCTAACATGTAGATTTTGTGGCATATATTCTAGTGCGCTCTATTGTCTTCTTATCAGTATTTTGTTTGAGGTATAAACACGCACAGTGATACCAAATCAGCCCTGAGACACGCAGATGATCAGATCAGGTGAGTGCATGGGTGGCAACCTGGACGAAACTTTCATTTCATACAGATTGGGAATTTATTCACAGGAGAGTTGTCTATGGAAACGGAGAAATCGAAGCATCAACACATCAATAAAACCGAGTCATACACCTGGATTTCACAGACAGAGAATCCTAGGGATTGTAGACCGACGAGACTGCGACCACGAAAGTGTGGCTTGACCCTTGTCTCCTGAGTCTACTGTCATTTTCGGTCGATAGAGCACGCATTAAATTTAAGAAGGAAAATAGATCTTGTTCATACATAAGCCGCACCGGTTCAGTGGTGCTGTCTGCGCTGTAAATAAGGTCAGTGGTGCATTGGCTTAAAAACGATTTTCAAAACTGCTTTTTTAAAATGGGATCCAGCATCTCGTGTGAGGAAATAACGGAAACAGACTTGCTTGTCTTCACATCTGACTTTTGAGTCACTGACTTTGGAACACACTTTGTCTCGAGACAGTGTCTCACATCTTTTATTCACATTAAAGCCCTCAAAATGCACTGTTTTCGCCCATGTGCCCAAAGTTCCGGCACCACTGCAGGTCTCAGCGGCTGCTTCTCCATTCCAGACCTCCAGGAGATCAACTCTGTTGACGGAGCTGTGGACATGCAGGTGACAACAGCACATTTTGAGTGCTTTAAGTGTAAATAAAAAGCCTCTGGTTTCATCAATTTCATCGCCTCTGATTTTAGCCAGTAAAAATCCACATATCAGCCACGCAGTTGGAAAAGCCACAGGGCTCACACCGTGAGAAAAAAGTAGCGTCTTATAGTGTGGAAATTATGGTAGTCATATGTGATGCAACGTCCAGTCCAAGAGGCAAAATAAACCAGTTTGTCTGACGCTATCACAGTTATATCCTGGCTTCTGACGCCGATTAAAACAGGAGTTGCCGGTGGTTCAGGGTGACTGGCTTCAGCTGTGATGGCGCCCCACCTCTGTCAAAGCAAAAAGGGAGGACAAGGACTCAATAGCAAGAGGCAAAATGTAGCCACAGGAAGTGGTAATGACATAGATAACAAATGCTAGTCAATAACATTGGCAGAACCACATGACATGGATGGAATTGCGCAGAAGATGCTTTTTTGTTTTTCTGTTTTTTATCTTTGATATGACCCTTCAAATACTATGTGAGAGGAGTTGTGTAACGTACACGTTGATAAATGAGTGGAAGATATTGTCGTGAATCAAAGTGATAGCTTCTTCACCGCCGTAATTCTGAGCAGATTTATGGCACAGAAATTGATGGTATGCATCTGGAAATCCCACTGGATTCCCACGCTGTATGCTAATAAATGGAAATCATGTGTCAAGCGTAGCAAGCTGTGGTGTTTAATATTTCAATGTTTCAATTAATTCATTTATTCGGCAATTTTAGAACCGTGAAGACCGTGAACAAAATAATCCTGTGCTGTTCTTATTCATATGAGATTCAATGAACAGCATTTCATTAATAAAAAATATATTTAAAAAATGTAGAAATATGTTGACTAAAAAAGGGTGCAAGTCATCAAAAAATACACAGTGAACAGTGGGATTTTATTTTATTTTATTTTATTTTATTTTTATTTAATTTCTTTTATTCATTACACTTTCCTAGTTGCTGTGATCCCCACTGACCATGGCAATAAATCTGGAAAATTCAGCAGAGAAGCTGCTTTTTACTTTTTTATTATCTATTTTTCCTGCCATTCACAGACAGAGTGAGTGAAAATTGGCCTCCGCTGAGCGAATGCACAGATGCACACACCTTCACTCAGGAATAGGCTTCTAACACACACTTCATTTGTGCGGTGACAGCCGAGTAGATGTTGTTGATGAAGGAATTGACAGTTCAAGGTGACGTCTACCTCTAATCATTTCACTGGGATGTGGGCCCCACGAGCAGAAGGTGCGTGTGTGTGTGTGCGCGTCCATGGGTGTGAGATGAAATCCAGGGGTTTTGATCCTGTGAGCATACAGTGACAGGTGTCCTGCTTCCTTTACCATTCAATCTGTTACCCTGTGGTGGGCTGGGCCTCTGGCTGAGGCCGAATTCAAAGGGAAGTGAGTCATGCAAACAACACGGGTTACAACTGGAAACAAGAGTTTTTCAACCTTTAAATGTGTAATGGCGGCAAGGTTTTAAATCACTTTATTTTCAATGCTGGGGTCCATATTAAGACAAACATTTTCGAGTCGTCTAGAGGTGGTTTCTTTAGCATTTCATGCAGATGGCTGAAAAGAAATGCTGTTTATGATCAGCTATTATTGGAGCTGTCTTTTTTGTCAGACCACTTATCTGTATTTATCAGTGTGCCTACCACAAAAAGTCCATCCATCCATCCATCGTCGCCCGCTTATCCGTTGCCGGGTCGCGGGGGCAGCAGCTTCAGGAGGTCACGCCAAACACCCTTCTCCCGAGCGACATCTACCAGCTCCGACTGAGGGATCCTGACACGCTCCCAGACCAGTGAAGAGATTTAATCCCTCCACCTGGTCCTGGGTCGACCCCTCGGTCTCGGTCTCCCAGCTGAACGTGTCTGGAACACCTCCAAAGGGAGGCATCCAGTGGGCATCCTGATGAGATGCCCGAACCACCTCAGCTGACTCCTGTCAATGTGGAGAAGCAGTGGCTCTACTCCGAGCCTCACCCGAGTGACAGAACTTCTCACCCTATTCCAAGGGAGACGCCTGCCACCCTTAGGAGAAAACCATTTCAGCCGCTTGTATCCGGGACCTTACTTACTTACAAGCCGCCGAAACACAAAAAGTGTCATTTTCAAACAGTTATCCACATTTGTGTGGCTGTGTTACCCCTTTTTCAGTTGCTGACATGGACTGTGGTCACATGACATCTCCGAAAACCAAATTATCGTGTTAGTCCGGCTCAGTTCATACTTGCATACATGCATGTAAGCAGCTTCGTCGGCCTACTGGAAAGGAAGTGGAATTTCTCTAAGTCCAGCTACACCTGGATAATGTGGCTAATAGCGTGACTGAGCTAGCATGTAGCCAGTAGCTGGACTATGAGCGGGCTGATGTGCAGCTGCACGATTTTTACTGCTAGTTGCCAGAAGAAGACATTTGACATTACCTCCATGTTAGCAACCGTTAGCATGGTTGCTAACACGCCGATGATAAAAAGTGAGACTCTGTGCTTTAGATACTCCACGTCCATCATTCTTGAATGCATGGACAACAGAGTCTCTGGAGTATTCCCAAACCAAATCTAATTTCAGGGGGCTGGATCAGTTCATGAGCATGAACAACGTCTTTTCCTTTCAACACGCACGAAGGCGTGGAAAAGCGTGTGTCTGAGATTAGAGAAGGAAGTGTTCGATTTTTCATCAACATATTTCTGGATATTGAGCAGCTAGTTATTGAACTTTGGCCAAAGGAAAAAAAAAAAGAATCCTTTGTTGGTTTGATGCACTGGATGGATTTTTCCAATTGAAAGCACATTCCGTCACTCTCTCCTTGGTAACAGTAGCTGTCTCCATGGGGAGTCTTTAACCCGCACCCCACCCACACCCACTCCACACTCCTCTTCTTTGCAGCCGAATCAGCTCGGGAGCAAAAGCGTCTTGTTCCATCCATGAAGGGATAAATGCCAACAAGCTACCGAACCTTTTTTTTTAAATTCCATTTCGCACTCGTGCTCCTCCATTCCTTGCCCTCCTTTCCCCGCCTCCCACTCTGTGGCAGTGGAAGGAGGTAGACAGGGTGATATATAGGTGGTGTCCAACGTGCTTCTGCTCTGCTGTCCATTCTGTGCGACACCCCTGTCTCAGCTCACACACCAAGTGCGTGTTTATTCCTGCCTGGTGAAAGCAGAGCGGAGGGGACTCTCACATCTGAGAACCAGACGTGTGGATGTGTTTCTAATGCTCTCACATGCTGATCAACACTCACACTTGTCTCCCAAGGAGGGATACCAGGAAGTGTGAAGCAAAGTGATGCGTGGACTGTTTGTACATAAAATATTATGATCATGTTTTGACACCCTGCTGCATATATCTGATGTAGGGCCAATAGAAAAGGTTGTTAAAAGTGTTGATACTAGTATTGATGGGTCGATGAAAGCCTCCATAAGGATCGAGTACCTATAACCGATGTTTGTGTAGTTTATTTTTCACTCATTTGCACAAAGTGAAAATGTTATAGTCTTGTTTTTATTGTTTTCTGATTATCCAATTTGTTTATTTAACATATTTATTTAGTGGGTCTCTTCTGTTCAATAATTTTTCATAAAGGATTTTCCCCCTGTGGTATCGGAAATGATCATGAATATCGAATATTTTCATATTTGTAGTTTTGGTATTGTGACAACCCTATCAAGGGGACAAATATTCCAACACAAACTTGGTTAAACAGGACGATTTAGAGCTGCAGATCGACACAGACCATGTGCATACAGACAAACACTCAGCCGCAGGATGATCTGCACACAGTGAAACACCATCAGATGCCTTCGTATGATTCAGGATGCAGATGGTGCGGATGAATTACTAGTGGTCATCGCTGCTAACATTTTTTTGTTTGATATATTTGGGCTCTGCATTTGGTCAGCAGACTCTCATTTTGAGGAGTGAAGGATGAGAGCAGGCGATGGTCGATGACGGGGGGGTCAATACTCTCCCATGATGAATTGTTGTCTTGCAGATTGAAACAGAACGTAGAAGGTGCTGGGAAACACTTCCGTGTATCTGAGCACCTTCCTCTGTTTACGGGACTTGAATGGAGAAAGGAGATGACAGCCTTTCCTGATCACTTTAATATAGCGGCACTGGAAGCAAGACATCACCAAGTCAATTTAGCCTTGTAATAACGCTGCAGCAGCCTATAAAAACACTCTCTTGCACTTCCCTTGACCCTATGTTTTGTAAGTGAGTGTCACCGCAGCTGCGTTGAGGAACGATCAGTGTGAGAATCGCCTCAGTGCCACCATGCATCACCTGCTGTATAATTGAATAGGCTGCATGTCTGTTAATGATCCCTGGTTTGACCCTGGAGCCGCTATTTGCATTGTTTTTTACTTAGCAAATGGCTAATAGCTAGCCTTAAGGAACAGCGGCATTGCAAAGGATCGAAGACCAATTTCCTCGCCGCCGAGGGCTGGCTGTCGGTGTCATTTGAAACGTGTGGGGAGAAAGACAGAGTGGATAAGCGTTGGCTTTGTTTCCCCATATAACAGGGTTTCAGTGAACTTTAGCTGGCGTTTAAGAGCAGCGGCGGCTTGCAATGTTTAGTCTCTTGCTGTTAGCACGCTTGAATTTAGCGATGCAATTTCCTGTCTTCAGGGGTAACTTGAATGATAATAATAAAATAAGAGTTTTGTCAAATATATGCCTGATATATGCCACACTAGCTCTTTTGACAGCAATTGTATTTGTATTTGCGGCCCATTAACTGCCCCCTGGACGCCTCCCTGGGGAGGTGTTCCGGGCATGTCCTACCAGGAGGAGACCCCGGGGGAGACCCAGGACTCGCTGGAGAGATGATGTCTCCGGTCTGGCCTGGGAACGCCTCGGGATCCCCTGGGAGGAGCTGGAGGAGGTTTGTGCGGACCGGGAAGTTTGGGCGTCCCTGCTCCGAATGCTGCCTCCGCGACCCGACCCCGGATAAGCGGCAGAAGACGGTGAAGGTAAAGGTGAAGGTAACTTTACTCTGACATTAAAGGCAGGGCTGGTGATCTTCAAAGGATCATTTGAGCAACTCTTTCCAAGTCCGGCCCCTTTTATTCACACCTCCCCGTCAAGCCACGCCTCCGAAGCCGCATGGGTTTCGTTTCTGGCTATTTTGCGATGGTCAATGACGCGGGTCAGTCGGCTCCAATGATGAATTGTTATCTTGCAGATTGAAACAGAATCTAAAGGTGCTGGGAAGCATTTCAGTCAATTCTGACACTTATTTTATCAACTAAAGGCCAAAAATGTTTCAGATCATAGATCATTATCGTGGACATGATTTCATGACTAGTGAGCACTAAATATATATACATATATATATATATATATATATATATATATATATATATATATATATATATATATATATATATACATACATATATATATCCCACAGTGGGGAAATTCAACATGTCACAGCAGCACATGACAACAAACACATGACACTGACACATATCAAAGACATCAAAGGCACACAACAAACATTAGACGTCATAAATTATCAAACTAACACAAGACAAAAAAATACCCATAATATATTAACAAATATCATGACAAAATAAATAAACAAAATAGATTAAAAATACATGAAAAAAGTAAAGTAATTATATAATACACCAATAATTATTTAAAATTATAAAAATGTTTAAATAATAAATGTATCACTAGGTAGATAATAAATAAATAAATGATTGACAATGGCCATCGATCGGTCCATCAGATTTTACTGTAACCTGACAGCACTGAGATCTCATTCACACACGAGACTGAAATGTTAAAAAAGATTTACATTAAGAAGAAGATATTAACATCCTTTAACAATGGATGCATTATAATGCAACCACACCATCGACTTAAATGTCCTTGACACCATCAAAAGAAGCAGAACACTGGTGGTATTATCATTTCAGAACTGTTCTCTTCGTCCCACACGTCACCCGTTCAAATTGTGTCATGAAAACAAGTCCAATACAGCCTGACTGTACATACAGTAACTGTATGAATATGTATTAGCTAGCTATGGATAGATCAGTCAGCAGCATCTCATTTTATGGTTAAAAGACGTCTAATGAAAGTCATGTCTTCTAAACACCTTCATCAGGGGAAACCACATAATACACTCCACTGTATTTTCTCAATTTTCTGTCACACACACACACACACACACACACACACACACACACACACACACACACACACACAGAGGTGAGCGCGTTGAAAGCTCGGACCTAAGTGGCCCAAGGGTGCCGTGAATGGAAACAGTGAAAGGTGCTATTTATTTAGCAGATGAGAACCGGCCAGTTGGAAGAGAGGCAGCGGCAGGAGGTCAGATCAACCCCGGAGAAGTGGTTCTCTCAGCAACCTGTGAGACTCTTAAAGAGGTCAAGACGGGTGAAGAGCGTGGACTGAAAGGTTCCAGAGAAAAATTGAGCCTAAATGGAACAAACACTCTGAACCAAACCCCCCATTTGAGCGCGTCTTTATATCGGGCTGTAAAATGTGTATCCGCAGAGTTTATGCGAGGCTGTGCCGAGGACGGGGTGAGCAACGGAGCGGGTGATAAAAACAAGTAAATCAATTTCCCAGCCAGATTTATTTTTCGATCACAGAGAGCGGTGAGTAATAAAAACTGTATTACACGAACGCTAAGCTTGGTTTGCATTCCACATTTACATGCAGCGTCCTCCCTCCGCGCCTGTGTGTGAGTCCTATTTTACTAGACAGTTTTCTTACGGCAGCATTTTTCATGTGCAGCAAAGTGGCAGAAAATGTTCATCAGGCAGATGCACAATGTCATAACTGAAACACACACAAGCCTGCAGGGTTTCTTTTAATGACAGAGAAATATCCGCGTTTACCACAACAGCTTCTTTCGCAGCTTTGCCCCAAAACTGTCCTTTCTTGTTACAGATTACTGGGGAATCTGCGAACTCGGCCTCGTCGTGATACTTTGAGCTGGAAACTGATGCATGGATATCGAAGGTAGATGAGCGAAGTGATCATCATATTTTCTGTCTCAGTCAGATGATGGACTGAAAACCTCATAATGCGCTTTCTACAGGAGTTTCAGCAGAGTTAAATGTCATAGACGCTCATTTGAAACGCAGCAGAGATCAGCGATGAAGAGGACACGCGACCTTCAGTGGGTCTGATTTACTAAAACATGTCCAAAACATGCAAAGCTTCACAACTTCCACACACCTTTCAAAGGGGAAATACGCTTTGCGTCCTCCAGTTGGTAGTTTCTTTATTAATGATGGGTCGGTGAGGTTTCATGAAACAGTGTCCTGATTTTCAGAGGCCACCAGGTGGCACTGTCTGCTGGAAAATGTTTGGACTTGAACAGCTGCATCAATGAAGCCTCTAAAACCTAGAGCGCCATCTAGTGGTCTCTGAAAATTGTTCCATCAACCTTGCTATACTGTTTCGTGATACCTCATCTACCCATCACTAGCATTGAGACACAAACCGTTTTTAATATATTTGCCACACACTATATGAGTTGAAACAGTTGAGAGCAATTCAGAAATTGTGTTTTAAAGGAACGTTGTCATAGACAGGGGAATCGTACATCGGGACACAGCAGGACATCACATCAGCTAAACAATAATACAAGTCTTTTTAGACTTGTTACCTTTTTTCATTACCAGTTAACACAAAACTTAGACTCAACTGAAGGTGAACATGGCAACACAGTATGCTGGTGGTGGGATTCGTGTTTTCGGGAAGTGAAAATGGCTGATCTGAGAGGCAGGATTGCAGCGTTGGTCTGCTGTGGAAGAGTGGTCCTCTCGAGCAGCGATTCTTAACCATAGGGACAGGGCTGCGAGCGCCTCCTAGAGGGTCGTTTTTTTTGTTTTAAACCTTAATCAGAACATTTTGTGGCAACACTTTACTTATCTCTTCTTTTTAGTTTCAATAAAGTATATTTAGTCATGGTTTTATTATAATTATTTTATTCTGAATTTAAAGTTAAGTTTTTCCAATTTTCCCAAGAGTTTGCATCAAGTGTATTTTTTTTCTTTTTTTCTTTAGTGAATTTGATGAATATGACTTGCACCTGGTTCTGCTGCTGGTTGGACTTTTCAATGACAAATACAGTGGTACCTTGGTCTTCGAACGTCTCAGACTTCGAACAAATCAGAGTTCGAACAAAAATTTCGAGATTTTTTTGCTTCAGCTTTCGAACGAAAATCCCCCCCAAAAAAGACGGAAAAAACATAATGTGCGCGGACCGACCAGCTGACCCACGAGGCGCTTTGTTATTGTGTATAACGCAGCCTCTGTATGCAGACGTGTCCCGTTAGCTCCATTTACTGACTGTTTTTTCTTCATATTGAGGTGTAAAACCTTTCCTGTCTCCACACTGGACCGTGGTAGAGTGTCACAGGGGAGGTGCTGGAGCGCTCACTCCAGGGTTTGATGTCCTGTTGTGGGCTGGAGCTGGGACAGGGATGAGGCCAGTCTGGGACAGAGCGTGACTTGGTTTATGACTTTGTCACAGCCAAACTGCACAGAAGCGCACATTCAGAGCTGGACACGCACCGGGCACCTCTTCACTTCTGGAGAGACCTCACTCACTCGGCAACCCCTCCCCTCCTACCACTGTAAATATCTTAGCACTGATCACATTCATTTCACATGGTTTTGGTTTGTTTACTTGTAAGTCGATTAAATATGGTTATTGAACACAAATGAAATCAACAGTTATGAATCAGTTCTCACAGTGGACCATCTTCCTCCATCTCTCCCTGTCCTCTGCTTCCTCTTCTCTCAAGCCTACAAACCTCATGTCCTCCTTCACCACCTCCATCAATCTCCTCTTTGGCCTTCCTCTCCACCTTCTGCCTGGCAGTTCCAACCTCAACATCTTCATCTACCAATGTACTGGCTCTCTCTCCTCTGTACATGTCCAAACCATCTCCATCTAGCCTCTCTGACTTGGTCTCCTAAACACCTGAGCACATGTGCTGTCCCTCTGATCCTATCATCATCCTGCTCACTCCCAGAGAGAAGCTCAGCATCTTCATCTCTGCTACCTCCAGCTCTGCCTCCTGTCTTTTCCTCAGTGCCACTGTTTCCAAACCATACAACATTGCTGGCCTCACCACCCTTTTGGACACTTTCCCTTTCATCCTTGCCGACACCCTATTCTCACACATCACATCTGACACTTTTCTCCAATGATTCCATCCTGCCTGCACTCGCTTCTTCACCTCTCCATCGCCCTGGACAGTTCCGCCTTAGTACTTAAACTCCTCCACCTTCTTGATCTCTGCATCCTGACGAGCTCTGTAAATCTCAATTTAATTCAGTGGAGACACAAGAACGTCTGCATCGCCCTCCAAAAGTCTCTGGAATTAATCCTTGCAGCCGATGGATTTGATGTTGGTGTCAGACTTTGGCAGACAGACCACTCAATTGCTTCAAATGGAAAACTGTGGTGATTATTTACTTGGACAGTATGTGTCTTGGCACTGAGCGGTTTTGAGAGGTTTCAGCTACTTAAACCGAAAAAGAGAGACAGATGGAGGAAAGAAGCCGAAAAGCTGTTATAAACAAGAGCATGATTTATGAAATCCAGCCCTCTGTTCGTCAGGCCCATCTCATTACGTATGCGCGGCACCACCGGGGCGCTGAGAAAGATGAGTCGCGCGGGCGACGGCGGGAGAGGAATGTCGCCGCTAAACTCCTCAGGTGATCAACTGGTGAAAATAAACATCAAAAAAGCCGGGGCCATTGTGCGGTGCCGAGTGATTTGTCTACAATTAGCGGACGGGTCGCGTCGCTCACTCCGGCGCACCGGAACAATCACGTTTGGTGGAGTGAGACGTATCACTCTGTGTGGATTTGAGCACGCGTGCAGAAGCATAAAATCCGTAACACACTTAAAAGACAGTAAGAGGACAAGGGCGAGAGCTGTGCGGCGGCTTCATCCATCAGCAGCTGGTGACTGCTGGTATTTATGGGCTGGCGGTGTTTATTTGTGCGCTCTCACCTGAGGTGAGCCACAGAGACAAACAGTGGTTCAAGTTCAGGCATCATATTTCACATGAAGACTCTCTGGATTTGACTCTGCCTCTCATTTTAATGATCTTTTCTAGTTTACTGCTTCATTTCTGCGTTTGTTCAAAAGACGTTTGGGAACAACCAAGTACGACTCAGAGCAGCACAAAAACTTGCTGCGGTTCTTCTGAAACTGTTCATGGTAAAAGCTGCTTTGGTGCTACAAGCCTGTCCTTGACCTTTAAGGGGGGAATAAATGAGTGGTTGTACATTCTGTGATCCCCTTTAAGGATCTGCACTTTCCCTCCACTCATCATCAGCCTCTTTGCCTTTGAGATCACGGTCGCCAGTCTGGCCAGAAAGCTCACATCTTTTGTCCTCTTCAGAGCTGCCCTCACTTCCTCCTTGCTTCCTTTCTGATCCACCTGATTCACCTTCTCACACCTGCTTTGAGCAGAGACCTCATGTTAAGATGGGTTAGTTTGAAGCTAGTGATGGGCAGATGAGGTGTCATGAAACAGTAAGTTGATGAAGAGTTGACAATGACAATGTTCTAATTTTCAGAGGCCACTAGATGGCGCTCTTGGTTAAGAAATGATGTGCGGTTTCTTTGAATTAGTTGTTCAAAACAAACAGCGCCATCTGGTGGCCTCTGAAAATCTGGACACTGTTTCATGAAACCTCAACCTACATTAATTTCATGTTATGGACTGCAACTACTTTTCAGGTCTTTTTTTAAGTTAAACTGCTGTTTCTTATAGGAACAGACACATTTTTGCGACAAGCAGGCGACTTGTGAATCATGTTCCTTTAACCATATTTGTTGATGTTTCTAATCTGCATATTAGGAGTCATTGCTGGAACCAGTGATTCTTAACCATAGGGCTGAGACCCATGGTTGGGCTGAGAGCGCCTCCTAAAGGGCCGCTGAAAGTGTTTTGTTTAACACCTGTGGGGGGGTGAGGTGCTCAACTTTA
This sequence comes from Synchiropus splendidus, assembly GCF_027744825.2. Lineage (NCBI taxonomy): Eukaryota > Metazoa > Chordata > Actinopteri > Syngnathiformes > Callionymidae > Synchiropus > Synchiropus splendidus. Next base: position 20,969,927 of record NC_071335.1, read on the forward strand.
CACCTGCCACATATAGTGGCAGTAGTGTGTCAGTGAATTGACTTGACAGCTGCACCGTTGTGACACATGCAACTATGGAGAAGTTCTTGAAAATAAAAAATATATATATATTTAGAAATGTTTGTCTTACATTTATTTTATTCAGAATTGTATTGATAGTGTACAGTTTTCCAATTTTCTGAACAGTTTACATCAAGTGTATTTTATCTTTTTTTTTTTTTTTTTTGAGGTTCTGGTGCTGGTTGGACTTTTCTAAATATGTTTGCAATGATCTCATGGTTTCATGTCATTTCGCCAGCCTTTGGTTCGTTTATGTGTAAGTAAATAAATAAATAGATAAATATAGATAAATAGATAAATAAATAAAAACAAGAGTTATGAATCAGTTCCACCACTTGTTTCTGGGGGAAAACAAAATCTGGAAACGATGCGATTTCTTTTTGAGCTCAGTCAAATATGACCAAATAATGCTCTAATGTTCGTGCTGGAAGAGACTGAAATCACCTTGAAACTTGTATATTGACATGAAAAGAGTGACCTCTGAGGCGCCCAGTATTTCTGGGGGGAAAGAAAATATATATAAGGATGGATCTTCTTAACAGATGTCAACCTTACATCATGGCTGTGAAAGTTCCCAGCACATACATCAGTACCTCTTCAGTTTCAAATAACAGTCCATTATTTAAAAGAGAATTTGAGGCATTAATGAAGGTCAGATGTGAAGGAACCTCTTTTGACATAGCATCACAGCCAGAATTCAGTGGATTGACCTTTCATTCAGGAAAGGTCAGATGTACACACCCCATATTGCTGTGTATCTCTTTTGTTGAACAGAGAGTGTAGTAAAATGTAAAGATGCTGCTTTAACTTTTGAACAGACAGCAGTAGAGAAGACCATAACCTTCCCAAACATCGACTTAAATGTCCTTATTGATCTACAAAAGAATATGAGAAGGGCCCGTCAGTTGAGCTTAAGCCTCTTAACTGAGATCTGAAATTAGATTTTTTTTCCTCCTCCTTTTATTAAAAGAGCACATTCCCTGGCAGAGTGGAATTCACTTGAGATGAAAATGACTTTGTTGAATTGATAACACTCCATTTATCTCGTGTCTGGAAGCAGGTAAAATAGTTGCCCCAAACTCTGGCTCTTTGTCAGCGTGAAAGGAAAGTGGGACGTGATTCGCCGGCCGTAATAGAGTTCAGCGGATCACAAAAACTGGAGGGACCCGCGCAAAAAAACTGCCAGCGACTTGAGGAAAATTCCATAGCAACTCGATTTCTATTTCGCCCTACAGTCTTCAATCCACCTTTTCCCTCTCTACCTTTGACCTTTTCATTTTGGAGTTCCTCTTCGCCCATCTGCGCCCTCCATCTTGTCATCTGCACTCTTTCTCAATCTCGCCATGCGAGTGACCTTTCCGTTTCATTCTAGCGTCACTTCAACAGCTCCTCTCTCCTGCTGGTCCGGGCTGTAATTTAGCCTGTTTCAGGGCCAGTTAGGCAGCCAGCAGAGTTAATCTGTCTCTTCAGGTCATAAATCACCGGCTGGCAGGCCTCTCTCTGTGTCTTACTCCGGCTCTCTTCCTCGCTCGTACCTGCTGTAAAGACATGGAACAGATTTCTTGACGATTACATCAGGCAGTCCATGCTTGTGCCCTTTACGTCTGTGTTACATATTCAAGCACGGGGAGCACTGGTTACTCTAATGGATCCTCACACCTCACAACAATGTTCAACTGCCATTTGACAGACAGACGCGCGACTTCATTCATTTCAAGGCAGAATATGGATTTGACTTTGAATTGTACTGGAAGGTTTTGAGTTGGTTTCTCATAGAAAGAGCAGCTCGACTTTGTCTTCCTTGTGAAAAAGTTTCTTCGTCCATTGAGTTGTTTTGATGGTTCTGATTCTGTTTGTTTAGACAACCTTGTGAATAGAACATCTTTTCCATACAACCGTCTTTAAGGGGTTCAAATCCCAGCTTGTTTAAGCTTTATATACAGACAAAATTCTGAGGCAATGGACTGTGCTTCTGGGGAAAAAAATGCAGTGTCCGCATGTCCAGGCTGCGAGTCCACATGTGGTAAAAGGTTAAATCTTGTTTGTTGACACGCATTTTTTGCAACCACTGAATAAATCATTATCTACCTATAACGCCCATAATGTTTTTGAACCTTCTCTGCACCTCTGGGGTGAATGTTCTTGGCAGTATCTGTTATGTTGGGTTGTTGTAGCAAACGAATGTTTGCATGAGTGAAGCATTATTGTCCTCTCTGGTGGTGATAAAATCTTCCTTTAAGTTACATTGAGAACAGAGACAAAATATGTTGTTAACATGTCGGTAATCGCAAGTTAACTCAGCTACAGTGCGATTAATTGAGATAAAAAACAATGTATCTACTGACAGAGTGATGTAACATGGTTTCAAGTGTGTTGACAAAAAAACAGGGCCTCTATTACATCCTTGCTTGGGGAGAAGGGAAGTAAAAGGTAGCGAGCGTGTGGTTGGTAAATTAAAGTCAAAAGCGTAACAGAACAAAAGTTAAACACAGTTCAACAAAGCAACGAAAAGTTACGATCAACAAAGTTTGTAACACAAAGGAACCAACAGTGACCAACATAAACCAAAGAGTCAAAAGTTTCTTTTGAAGTCACGGGAAAACTACAAACTAAAAAGCTGCTGCGACAGAAACAAATGCAGTGTCTTAGTCCAGTGATTCTAAAACATAGGGCTGAGACCCGTGGTTGGACCGTGAGCGCCTCCTAGAGGGGCGCTAAAAGGTTTTTGTTGAACACCTGCAGGTGGTGAGATGCTCTGTTTTAATACAGTAGCCATGTATGGTGGCAGTAGTGTGTCAGTGAATTGACTTGACTGCTGCAAATTTGTGATAGTTACCAACTATGGCTGTCATGACTCCGCTTCCTGGCTCAGTATCCCTGAGCCATGTTTTGCTTTTCTCCCTCTGTTTCTTTTGGCGCACGGCTGGAGCCGATTAACCCCTAATCAACTGAGTACTTAAGCACCTGGACTCTAGCAACAGGTGCCAGATCGTCACCTTCTCTCTGTTCCCCAGGATCGTCACTTCCAGTTCATTGGACTCACCCGTTGTTTCCCTTTCTTGGGATTTCGGACTTCTCGTTCCCCTGTGGTAACGCCCGAGTCGCGTGTCTCTCCCTCTCTGTTCGGCTTCTTGTTTTCTCATGCTAGCTAGCTCATTTAACTGCCGGTTCTCATTGTTTCGGTCTCTCATGCTAGCTAGCTGGTTCTCGTGTCTCTCCCTCTCTCTTCTGCTTCTTGTTTTCTCATGCTAGCTAGCTCATTTAACTGCCGGTTCTCATTGTTTCGGTCTCTCATGCTAGCTAGCTGGTTCTCGTGTCTCTCTCTCTCTGTTCGGCTTCTTGTTTTCTCATGCTAGCTAGCTCATTTAACTCCCGGTTCTCATTGTTTCGGTCTCTCATGCTAGCTAGCTGGTTCTCGTGTCTCTCCCTCTCTGTTCGGCTTGTTGTTTTGTGTGCTAGCTGGCTCATTTAACTCCCGGTTCTCATTGTTTCGGTCTCTCATGCTAGCTAGCTCATTAAACTCCCGGTTCTGTGACGCTTTCGGTTTGGACTTTGTTAGTTTGGTTACTCTGTTTTTTCATTCTGTGTTTGCTCTCTTTCTCCCGGTTCGGTGACGTTTTCCGTTGTGTTTTCTTGTTTTAATTAAATATTTTTTTACTTGCTTCTGCCTCATTGTACCTTTCACCATTTGCATTTGGGTCCCGCTCCTCATCCCTTGACTCGTTACAATGGCGAAGTTAGCGAAAAGAAATGTATATATTTTGAAATATTTTCTTCTTTATTTTATCCAGGATGTTATTGATGGTGTATAGTTTTTTTTCTCCAATTTTCTGAAGTGTATATATTTTGTTTGGTAAATTTGATGAACATGACTTGCACCTGCTTCTGCTGCTGGTTGGACTTTTCAGTGACGAACATGTCATTTCACAAGGCTTTGGTCTGTTTGCGTGTAGAAGTAGATTAAGTACTGTTATTGAACGCAAAAGAGTAATGAATCATTTCTATTCTCTGTTCTGGAAAATGTGGACCCCGAGATCAAAACGGTAAAGAAGCCCTGACACGTGAGTCTGTTTTGTGGGTTTATTTAAATAACACTAAACGCTACAAGAATGGAATTTTTGGATGCATCTCATTCTCAGACCTCCAGCTTCAGTGGGCCTGAATGTTTGGATGTACATTTAGACCTCACATAGGGGGCAGACACATGGGAAAGTTCTGTGTCCTGCAAAAGACACACCACATAACAAACAAGAATGGTGGTATTAATGGGGGTGGGAACACGGAAGAAAGAAGGGTGAGGAATAGAAAACAGCCAAGCCTAGCAGGAGGGAGGAAAGAGAAACAAGAGGAGCACCAGAGAAGAGAATGTTGAATAGCGGGAGGGCGGGAATGGCAGAGCCACTGAATGGATGTGTGGTGCATCTATTGTGGCGAGCCGCTGAATGGAGTGTTAATAAGATAAGTACTAACTAGAGGTTTATAGCCAAACCAGCTGAAGAGGGCATTAACAAGCCTTTCGTCATAGCCTCAAATATAGCCATGCAAAAAAAAAAAAAAAGGAAATGAAAGTGAAGTTGGAGACGTTACGGCGACACATCCCTTCAGTGCTAAGTCAATTATCACATACTATAAGTGCCACATGTTCCATTGCTGAAAGTCAGTTGCTCTGTTCAGAGGGTGAGAATCATCTCCTGGTGGTTATACTGCAGCAACCGAGCTGAAGAAAGGTTTCCTCGCCGCTCTTCTGACTTGAAGAACGTGGCTTTCTCATTCCACAAAAGCATTTTCACGTCAATGTTTTAGCCTCTGCCTGCACTATACGTCATAGAGGAGGTCATTATGAGCCGAGACTCCCAGGATTCAGGAGCCTTTGCGCAGAGCAGGGTATTAGAACAACACGCTGCGTGACGAATGCTAGAAAATAGAGTCATGATGTGTGTGGGGTGAGGCTGGAGCCAGAGAGTTTGTGTGTCGCAGCGTGCCCCGTGTGGGTTTATTCAGAAGTTAGAAGTACATTAACTTGACCAAAGCAGGTTTGTTTGCACAAGTGGTTGTCGCAAGAGAAGCAAATACTGGCGAGGTTTGGGACCTGAGATGAAAACAGTGATGTTGAATGAATCTAAAAACATCAGTGTAGATGTTTATTTTAGAGCAGAATAAGGTGGTCATTATTGCCTACTCCTGTTTGTTCCACAATGTTCAGCAAGCAGCAGTCATGTTCATAAGTAGGGGTGCACCCATCGCCATTTTTATTTATCTATTTATTTTTGGGGAGTCGGAGGAGGGGCGATACCGGTTGCCAAATTTTTGAATGTCCCAGGTCAAGTCCGTTTTTTTTTTTTTTTTTTTTGAAGAGCACTTTATTATCATTATGATGATGATTATTATTGTGAATTACATCAACCTGTATCAAAAACATTGACTTTTAAAGCTAAATAAATGACAAAACACAGGATAAAACTTATTTCTTTCATTGCCCTTTCAATGAACAATGAACTGGTCAAACCCACAATGTAAACCTCACTTGTTGAACAGCGGAAAGTTGCCTTATTTGGCTTATAACCTGACAGACGGCTCCTCTTTTCGTCGACTACATGTCTGGGGAGCATCTGGGGTCCAGGTTCACTATTTGCTGCTGAAAGCTCCATCGACGACAGAACACGACCGCTCATCCAAAAGGATAAAAACTCCATGAGCGTTGGTTTTGCCTGCAGTTAGGTCCAGTTAGCTTAGCCTTTGCTCCGTTAGCCTGTTCTTATGTAGCTCTCCAATTTGGTACAGAGATTTGACCGGAAGAGTCTGTTCGCGAACTGCATTTCGGTGGCCATTTTCCTTGACAGAGAGGTTTCGCCGAATGACCGCCATCATGGCTGGCTACCTTGCTGTCCGCAGCTGCAGGTCGGCAGCCGAGTCTGCAGCTTTACAAGAAGCAGTGTGATTTTCCAGACAAATACTTGCTTTGTTTTGTCATTTTTTACATGGTGATCGAACATTTTTAACAGTAATAACATTGCGCATCAGGCATTAATATAATATGTTGAAAATGGTGGTTACAAAGGACGTGAATGGACCAGAACGTCTGACTGCTGAATTCGTGAACAGCTTTTATTTTATTTTATTCCAAAGCGCTTTCCTAGTTGGTGCGATCCCCTCTGACCATGGCAATAAATCTGGTTCTGATTCTGGTCAAAGCTCCATTCTAGAGATGGATTTGTCCACCATAAATGCGTATCCGGGCCTGCTGATGTATCCGGTTTTGCTCAGTCCGCAAAACATCAGCCGTTAAAAATGTCCTCACGATATCATCTGTGGTAAATCGTGGCACTTACTGCATAAGCATTCAGGGTCAAGTATTACACAGACACACAAACTCCAGCAAGAGCAGCAGTTTTAGTCACCGACAGCTGAAGAACCCATAAGCAACCACAGACATTTCCTCTGCCTGCCTAATCATCTTCAATCCGTTTTCCTCCTCTTCAGTTCCCCCTTTCTCCATCTCTGGCTGCACCCCAGCGGATTCTTGCTTCTGACAGAAGCGTTCATCATGTGCTCTCTGCAGGTCTCATCCCATGTGTGTCCAGATGTACACTTCCATTTGAAGATAGACAAAGGAGGCATCATCCCTGCTCCTCATTTGTCCAGACAAACTATTCACTGTGAATAAATATCCATTTGGAAAGTCAATACTCTGTAGTTCTCAGTTCAATCCTGAGACCTCTACTGCAGTGATCTGAAAGGCTCAGGAAAAGCTCATGTTAGGTCCTGTTGTCTCTTGGTCTGACGCCTTATCGAGGCAGTGGCCAAGACGCTGCTGTGCTTTAACTATTCAAACAGCCAAACAGAGATCAGTGCCTGTCCCCCACTGGTGCTGGGGGTCTTTCTTCAGTCCTGTGAGTCCACAACCAATATGGATTTAAATTGGTTATTTTCCTGAAATAATTGCATTTTATCTTTATATCTGTATCTTTCTATATCTATCTGTATCTTTCTATATCTATATGTACATCTATATCTGTATCTATCTATATCTACATCTATCTATATATCAATATCTATATCTGGATCTTTCTATATCTACATCTGTATCTATATATCTGTATCTTTCTATATCAATATCAATATCTGTATCTATCTACATCTGTATCTATATATCTGTATCTTTCTATATCAATATCTGTATCTATCTACATCTGTATCTATATATCTGTATCTTTCTATATCAATATCAATATCTGTATCTATCTACATCTGTATCTATATATCTGTATCTTTCTATATCAATATCTGTATCTATCTACATCTGTATCTATATATCTGTATCTTTCTATATCTATATCAATATCTATATCTTTCTATATCTATAACTATATTTATATCTATCTATATCTACATTTATCTCTCTCTCTCTCTCTCTCTCTCTCTATATATATATATATTTAGAATCTGCTTTATTGCTAATGTCAGTGAGGATCCCATCAAATAGCAAAGTGCTTTGGAACAGGATATATGCATTTACTCATTTATATTCTTATTTCTGCGTGTATTTTATTATGTCCTCATAGGCTAATTGCCGACCATATTTATGTCAATTTTTACATATTTCGAAATATATTTCCACTTTGTTTCCAGTTAATGTCTCTATTTCCAATCCCTTCTTTATCATTTAATTCTAGCACTCCTGGCATTCCATATATCATGCAATAATGAGCAACAAAAATGAATATAAAAGATGAATAAAATAAACAACAATAAACAAATTCAACAGTCTGATGGCCGAGGGGAAGAAGCTTCTAGTCTGGATGGACCGTAGCCTCCTGCCAGAGGGAAGAGGAACAAACAGTCCATGACCAGGATGAGAAGGGTCCGACCTGCACGTCACTGGGTCCTGGAGACATACAGGTCCTGAAGAGGTGGCAGGCTGCAACCCATTGATCTAATGTTTAAATTGCACGTCTGACCGTACAGTGCCAACAATTACCACCGTCTTTGCTTCACCAAAACCTTAAAACCCAGTGAAAAGGCTCCAAAATGAATAGTCATCTCAGCAGCAATCTAAATAAAGACATGAGTTTCAAGACCGTTAGCGTGAAACCAATCGCCTCACTTGAAAAATGAGCTTCACTTTAGCCGTCAACTGAGATTCATACATGTGCAGTCGATGGTGCCAACTCCGTTTTCCTGATAGTTGTGATGGACTCACTCCGGCCGCCGCCCCCTCAAGAGTGCGCGAAGGAGTGGGTGTGTGCGAACGTGACGAGTCAGCACTTTTGGTTGTGACAAATCGCTTTTGCTCTGTATGATATTTTTAATTTTCTATTAAAGACCATTACCCATGCATGAGCGTCCGCGGACTGGCGAAGATTCATTTACCCAGCGCTGTCTCTTCCTGTTGAAGGCGAAGGGGCTGGGTGCACTCAGCGTGACCGCCCAGGTTATTCTCATCCTCGGCCTCTGTTTCATCAGATCGAGGCTGCGCGAGCTATTCTCGGCGCCACCGGTCATTCTTCGTCGGTTGTTCAGCCGAAGAGACATCTCCAATAGCAACTGAGACCTCTGGCGTCCCCCCAACTGTTTCAGGATGCGTGAGGGCCGTGTCTCACATGTGCAGCGGCGGTGAAGTGTAAGCTGTAGCGATGACACTGACAATAAACGTGTTCATTTCAGTTGCAGACAAGGGAGTGTGTCGGGGTGGGAGGGGGGTGATGTAACTGCGATCGATCCTGCCTGGTAATTACAGCGTGATTTATTTCCGAGGGAGGGGACGAGTGAAGCGGAGACAAGGAGGAGCGCTCATATTTAGTTTGGGGTTGTAAGTCAGGTTTTTGTCGACAGTGAACAAGGTCAGAGGAAGACAGGAATAGATCACTTTCCTTTGCCTCCCTTGAGTGGTCTGCGATCTGATTTCCGTTCTGACAACCTCGCCCGCCCCCTCCACACCCCCACCCCCGACCCTCCTCATGGATTATTTTAAACATGACTTTACCCTGATGATAACGCCGGTTGACAGAGGCAGACTCGGGTTTGTTTTTTTAACACACACACACAGGCACTCAACTTGTTTTCCCCTGCATGGTGCCTTTTACCTGTCAGAGCCTTCACTTGCTATCAGCGCCGAGATGAAGTGTTGATATGATATGAAATGAAGGTGCTTTCCGTCACTATAAATGGCCTGTCGGTTGTTGTGGCTTGTAAACCGCGGGGAGAGCAGGTTGTTTACAGATATGTGTAGGCATTAGGCGTGATCTTGGAGGAGGAGGCGGACGTTTCTGTTCGTTCCTGTTTCAAGGCTGATTCTGTCTTGCAGTAAATATGAGTTGCATCGTTTTAGATTCACTGATGTCTCTTAGAAGTTCGTGCAACGTGAAAAGGAGGATGAAAAGGAGATCATGACAGACATTTCACGTTAAAAGTATACATATATACATGGCACATACAGTTGAAACAAGCAATGAAGACCCAATTTCTGCATGCAAAGGTTTGACAAATCAGATAGTGGCTGGTAAATAAATAAATTTTCATTTTTTTTTCCTTCCAGAAAATGCCAAATTGAGCATGAACGCCTAGCATTGCTTGTTTATGGGAGTAAATGTGCAAAAGTTGAAAGACAAACCGCTGTGTGCTGACTTGAAAACTCACTTTTTATGTTTTTTTATTGGGAGTTTTGGCAGTTTGCTTCACTAGTTTTTGTGTTGTGTGACAAACACAATCTCACAAGGGACCTGTCTGAGTCACAGGTCAGTTAAAGTTGAGTCTATCATCAATTGAACAGAATACAGTTTAGTTTACAGTTTCGAGGTGTAAAATACAATGATTGGTTCAAATATTGCGATACTTCAGTGTGCAATATTGTATTGATATTTTTGCTGAAGTACTGTAAAACTTGATGGTGTGACATTGTTTTGATATTTAAAGACGGCCGGATGAATATTTGATAACTAGACACTTGGCTATTCTGCTGCATTTCTGACGTGTTTAATGCTAACGTTTCTTTTTGTACACTTGAGTTCTTTAGTCGATAAAAGGAACGATCATTCCTCTTTGCAAAATTAAATTGAAAATCTGACGTCACAAGAATAAAGTTGTTTTCATGCACGTAACATTGTACTGCTACATACTGATTTCCCTCTTTAAAATGGTGGTTCTTACAACAATATATTGCTGAACTTTGGAGATGACTTTTAGTAGTTTCCCATAGGGGTGTAGGAAACTATCAATACACTCAAATATGGCAGTACTTGACTGTGCGACATTGTGTTGATATTTTTGTTGAAATATCGCAATACTTGATTTTGTGATCTTGTCTTGATATTTTAACTCGGCTAGATCATAGACTTTTGGACATGCTGCTGCATTTGTGACATATTTAATACTTTTCTTTACATTTTCTTTTTGTACACTGAAGTTTTTTTTGGTTGATGTAGGGAATTGTTCATTTGTCTCTGAGAAATTTAACTGAAAATCTGATGTTATAAGAATAGATTTTCCTGCATAAAATGATGGTTTTTATTACAATATATTGCCCGACTTACAGTATCGCAATATATCGCAATGTATCACATCGTCACTACTGCATTGGGATATGTATCGTAACACAAGACACCTGCCGATACACAGCCTCCAACAGACTCCACCGTATAACAAAGAACACAGTCTTGTTTTACACCTTGAAGCAACGCTTCAAGACAATTATTCTCTGCTCTTCCTAGAAAACATCATTGTACAGTGACTATTGTGAGATTCTGGATGATAATTTGACCTCCAGTATTTGACCGAGCACATGTGGCCCTGGGGCCTGGAGCTGAACTTTGCTTCAGCCTCTTCCTGACAGAAGCACAACCGTAAACTCTTTTGAGCTATAAATTAATAACACCACGTTCGAAATGAACATTTTTCTTTTCTCGTCTTAAACGCCACCGTCAACACCTTTCACGTTCAGCGGTTTTCATTGTCAGCCCCAGTATGATGTCTGACGTCCTTCACCGTTCTCACGCAACAGCATTTCCTCCAGCTTGAATGTGATGTTGCGACTGCACTATAGAATTGTCGCTCTTCTTCTCACAATATTCGGAGGAGGTCTAACTTTGACAACCATGAAGTAAAGAGTGATCATGCGACTGAGTGACGATCATCTGAAAATCTAGTCGACACTCAGGACTATTAGCGAATTGAAATGCTAAAGGTCAGCTAACAAAGGATGCACTCGATATGATTCACAGCAGTCTGCTGGTTTATGTTGCTATGGTAATGCTGCTACTGGCAGAGTTCCAGTCATAGATTGATTCAAGTCTGGTTATTCTATACACTTCAGATTTGGAAATGGGAGAAGCTTCCCCTCGCTCGCTCGCTCGCTCACCATGAGAGCGCATGTGTGTGTGCCATTTTGTGCGCACCTACCGTGGGTTATCAATCTCAGAGCGCCATATTGATTGGTCAAAAGATATTTCCTCTAATGTGCCGGGGGGTGGGGAGGGGGGGAGGATATAAGGAGGAGAAGGTTCGACAGGTTTCAGTTAGCCTTCAAGCTCTTAGGCGAACTTCTATCTATCAACGTTTCCTGGCATGCCAGAGGGGGTCAGGCGGTTTGATCAGGAACACACACACACACACACACACACACACGGCACATTTGGAGGAGTGGAATCATTAAAATAGCAATGGCAGCGCTGCTGCCAACACGTTTAAACAAAGCCGAGGCAATTGTTTACACCGTGGGATGTAAAAAGCGAGGGCTTCTCAGAGGATTGAGAGTTTATTAAGACACAAAAACCAGGAAATGTGAAGGCTTTTGCCAAAATGTGGAGACGGTCATTTAAAACAATTAAAGAATCAGTCTTTTAAAGTCGCACCAGTGAAGTCCTGCTGCTTTATACATCATTGATGCGAATCACAGTTTCTTCCCCTCTGAAGAAGGATGCTTGGACAGACGCAGGCAGACCTGGGGGTCAAGTGCCGACGTTGCCTCTGCTGATGTGAAACTAGAAATCATGCAAAAGTAATTTAATGTCTTTAATGTATTCAACTGTAATAGTGACTTGAGATGAGTTTATTATGCAGGAATGATAGTTTGCCAAGTAATGGCTTTAATGTTTTGTTTGCCCTTCAAAACAGATTTCAAAAATATGTTTATTTTGAAATAAACGTCGTGTTTTTCACATAACTCTTGAAGAGATATTTGCGACTTGAATAGATAGATCTTCTTCATTTTTATACTGAAATCCTTCAAATAAACTAAAACAAAGTAGCATATTGTTTTGTAATGTGTGAGCACACTTTTTTTGAAATCTGTATTTTCATCAACTTTTTCTCGACATATTTCCTTAGATTTTATCCTGAAATATTTCAGTTATTAATTTCTTCTTCCCTGTATGTCATTGCTATGTCGCCTGATAACAGATTTTAACTCCATTTCATACAAATTTAGTTAGTCTTTACATTCAGTCAGTATTACAAACATTACAGTAGGGATTGATCCAATTCTTAATTCTGGCAGAGAGGCGCTTCCTCATCATATGGGACATCGAAAAGCAGTGCTATCGTCGTTTGTCTTTTTTTCTGTTAGAAATAACAGGCCGCACAGTGAATACTGGTGAATGATGAAGGTGGTCAGCTTGGCGCAACTCTTGGCACAATCCTGGGTCCTTTCTGTTTGGAGTGGTGCTGTAGTCCAGACCACTCCACCCAAGACTGAGTTGAGACAGCAAGCTGAGTCGCAAGACTTATGAGGCGACGTAGCAATGACATACTGGGACTGTTGCGAAGGATCATCAAACCAACGGAGAGAAGAAATTCATAACTGAAAAATACGAGGAAAAAATGTGAGGAAATATGTTTAGAAAAAGTTGCTGAAAATACAGATTTGAAAAAATGTTCATGCGTTACGAAACTATATACTATTGAAAATATATTACCTTGTTTTAATATTTTTATTTGAAAATTTTCAGTATAAAAAATGAATATGCAAAAATTATCTATTCAAGTCGCGAATATCTGTTCAAGAGTTATGTGAATAGCATGAAGTTAATTACAAAATAAACATATTTTTCAAATCTATTTTCAAGGGCAAACAAAAAAATAAAGCCATTTGGCAAATTAAAATTTTCAAGTGACCGAGATTGAGATCAAGACCAGACTGAATGTGGAGTACAGACATCTGTAAGTCATGCAGACACTCATCTATTTATTCACAGCCAAAATTATTTCAAAATAAATCAAGAACTGAAACAAACTAGCAGTTTGTTTTGTGTTCAGTTTGGTCTCTTTTATGGTCTTAAGTCAGTCTCGGCCTTGTTCTCTCTGTGCGCGCCGCAGTCTTGCCGTCCGTAGCGGGCAAATGCACCAGTTCCCCGTGATCGAGCGCCAAAACCGGCAATCCAACATTTTTCATTCATCGACACCCAGTCTAAAATGAAGCACCCTTCCCTCCAAATCCAATTCTTTCCCGACAATGCATCATCTCCTTGTTTGGGCTTTATCTCATCACTTAAGGAATTTAGTAGTGAGAGCTTCACCCTTCACACTCCTGCAAGTTTTGAGCTGGGAACGACAGAAGCAACTGCTCTTCTCTTATCTCTCACTTACAAACGGTTTTGATGAAGACAACAAGCATTTTGCTTCTTGCTCTGTGTCTCTCCGGTGCTCTTTCATTTGTTTCCGGCTCTGTTCTGTTAAGATGGGTGCGAGCTGAACATGACAGCTCTGACATGTTTCACATCTCGTATCCTTTGTTGAGTGTTCTGTTATTCTTGTGTGTGAGGAGGCAGTTGGTGAGGGCGAGTGCATTGTTAGGGCTGAATGTTTTGCTGCCAACTTAGAGCGACGCCATTTGATGGCGAAGACATGTCGCATTGTTTCCCTTCTTTTTTTTTCAAAATAATTATTCCTGCTACCGCAGTTAACTATGATTTCCCACCAAACGTGCACCAGTAAGTCGTTCTGACTGCTCTCACTAACCTTGGATGCCGTTTTATATCATGGCTGTAACTTTAAAACTCACATGTCTGCAGTCACGTCTGACAGCACCTCTCACTTCTGCAACATTTGCCAGCATCTGCTCCCATTAACTCCAAGCAGTCTCTCAGAATAAATGAGTTATATCATCGAAATATAGTTTATATTTCAGGACAGATGAAGGTCTGGAGGGTATTGAATTTGAATTGCTTTGGTCAATATTATCAAGTCATTCCCAGTGCCATGTTGTATATCGACGTTGGGAAAGGCAAGTTTATCCTCTCCAGACACAGATCGCAAGGTTTAGGGTTAGCCCCTACGTCAATATAATACGCTAGTGATGGGCAGATGAGGCATCACGAAACAGTATTGCAGGGTTGATGAAACAGTGCCCTCGTTTCCAGAGGCCACTAGATGGCGCTCTTGGTTTAAAAATCATGTGAGGTTTCATTGAATTTGTTGTTCAAGTCCAAACGTTTTCCAGCAGACAGTGCCATCTGGTGGCCTCTGAGAATCAGGAAAGTGTTTCATGAAACCTCATCGACCCATCACGATGAAGCACCATTGAAGCGAGACGTTGATGTTATCACAGCAAATGTTTTTATTTGAAAGGAGAGCAGCTCGCAAACGTTTTCTGTCTGTCCTTTGATTGATGCTGCTTGCTGTGGGAAACAATATAGCAAAGATGGTGAGAAAGACGGAACGTTGAGAAAATACTTGGATATGTATCGATAGACATTTTTAAAAAAATAGAAAAATAGCCCAAAAGACAGGACGCATTTTAAGAACTAGCTAATAGAAAAAGCTAGCAAGTCTGCATTGTTGAGAACAAAATGGACGAAAGGCAGGCTGTGTTTAAACGTCTAAATAGATGTTCCAGACGTTTCACTTACAGCCAAACTTACAGTCTATCTATTGTTCAAATCGCCTCGTGACGGAATGTGTGTGTACATGAGCGCAAATGTCCGACAAAACTGAGTCCACTTCACACATGCGCTTCTAATAAGCGCTGTTGTGGAGCCTATTGTGGAGCCATTACAATGTTAATGAGGGGCCCCCCAACCACAATGAGAGCCCAGAGTGTGTGTCACAGAAAGTAGGTTGTGGAGATTGATGAACTTACTGGGATGAAAATGTGGAATGCCTAACCAAGTTAAAAACACTTGTGAGTGTCATGCTGCGAGGGGTTGACTGACGTTGCTTTAGGGCCCGTGTGCGGGCGTGTTGGACTCGATTGACTCAGTTGCTTACTGAATAGGAAACAGGCGGAGGGCGCTGAAGTCCAGGTTGTGTGGGATTAACTAAAAGATTGTGCATGCATTGTAAAACAGATACAAAGTGTGGCGGCCAATTTAATCCCAGATTACAAGTTTAATGTCAGCTAATAAATCAGTATTTTATGACTTGACAGACTTGGTAAGTGCCCAGCTTGCTCGCACAAAACAGCACACAGTGTTTACAAAGACGAGGCTCGAGATTTTGGGTGATTTTGAAGACTTTGTCGGGAGTCTAATGTTGCGTTCCTGTTGTCCCTGACATCACATGACGCCAGATTTTCCATTTTTGTAAAGTGGGAGAATTATCACCAACCCAAGTTTGCAATCCAAGATGGCTGCTCCAAGTGTCAACACCTCCTGTAATTTTGACTGCTATTTTTTCTTCTATTTTTTTGTATTGTTCAACATATATATATATATATATATATATATATATATATATATATATATATATATATATATATATATATATATATATATATATATATATATATATATATATATATATATATATATATATATAAACACTAGCTATTGCTAGCCTGGTTGATACCTGCCACACTGCTTCCGTGGTAACTGGAACGCGTCATAAAACAGGTGTAGGACGCAAATCAGAAACGGAAAACTTCCTTGTTCATGGTGGATTTCATTTACAGAGACTCACCAGATGCAGGTAGCACCACGCATCACAAACCGAAAAGCCATTTCTGCACTTAAAAGTAGAGAAATTGTGTGTGGGTCTTCGAATGGGACACTCACATCCTGCACCACCAGCTCGGCGGCACAGCTGGAGCCCACTGGCCCGTACTGTGTGAATGGAACATATGAACTGATAATATCCATACGCTACTTTGCACCCTTGACGGATGTTCTTTAGTCGCAGCAAACGGCTTTCCGCGTTTTCGCTCAAGTACAAACTTCAAATCAGCCTCTTGGAATCATCTTTTATGGGGTGTAGTCAAGCGTAAGCATGTGCAATTCAGAGGAAACGATGGCCCTGTTGCTGGATAATTCAACCATAAATGCAGCACGACATTGCCAGGAGACATTGATCTTGAAGGACAAAGGCTGCACGTCGTTGAATGAAAAATGTTTTTCTGCGCCTTTGAAAGCGGCAGCCATTCCACCGTGTGCACCTTAATGTTGTCAATATTCTGTTGGAAAGTCACCGGACAGCAATCGCTGAAAATGGGTGAGTGAACTTGGATTCGCTCATTTGAGTTGCTTGTGCTTTTATCTATTGACTAACTGAAGTGAATATTGGTGAAAGCTGTGAGCAACACATCAGCACATAGAATGGCTTTTCTCTCATAACCTCACCAACCAGTTTGAGAGACGACAGTATCGCATTCTCAGGGATGGAGAAAGCCTACAAGTCACTCAAGTTGAAGTCTAAATCTCAGTTGCACAGGCGCCGACGCGAGAGTCTATCTGTCTATCCATCTATCCATCCATCCATCTAAATCATGAAGATTTTAGTGATTTTAGAGATTAGTAGTGTCAAACAAGACTGTGATCACAGACAAAGTCTAGACATATTTTGTTTAGATTCAGATTACTATGACTGGCTGAACTACCTTTAAATGTGTGCTGATATTAGAGCATATAACTAATAATTTCCATGTATTTGTGAGGAGACATTTACTGAGCCCTGGAAGTGACATGCGTGTGTTTATTTTTTTGGATGTGACATGCATGACTTTATTTTGTTTTAGCCCGAGATAACAGTTATCTCAAGATCATTTTTATCTTGAGATAACTGTTATCTCGTGATAACTAGTATCTCGATCATTTTTATCTCAAGAAACGATAACTTCCTGTAACCACTTTGTCTCCCATGGATTCATAACTGTTTGTCAACGTTGTCATTCGCTGTCTGCAAGTCAGAATATTGCAGACGGCAAAGTCTGTGCCCTATTCACACTCTGGTCAAGTGGCTTCTACTCAAAATAATACCACATGTGGCATGCATGACTTTAGTTTTTTTTCTCCTGAGATAATAGTTATCTCAAGATAATTCATATCTCGAGACAATTTTTATCTCGCGATAAAAAAATAAAGTCATGCATGTCGCTTCCAGGGACGCGTAATATGTATAGCTTAGCCACCTATGGTATTATTTTGAGTAGAAGGCACTTGATCAGGGTGTTAAAAGCACACAAATGTTGACGAACAGTTACGGGAGACATTGTGGTTCCAGGAGGACGTATACAAAATGCTTTGCCAGAGAGGCAGCTACGCAGGCGCTGACATTTAGGATTGTATCATGAGATAAAAATTTTCTCGATGTTGTGATAGTTGTTATCTCGGGCAAAAAATAATAAAGTAATGCATGCCACATCAAAAAAAAAACAAAAAAAACAAACAAACAAATGAACACATGCATGTCACTTCCAGGGCTCCGTATAGATTGACTGTTTAAAAACTGAAAATACGAGGGGAAGTTTCAATAAAAATTGACTTGATCCATTAGGGGAATAAAAATTAACATCATACTCCCCAACATGGCAAGGCCCTTTAAGACAGAGGGAGCACCTGCTGCAGGTGCTGAACGGCTGCTCCTGATCCCCCTTTACGCCTCAGTGCGCAGCTTCTGGGCCAGACAGAAGAGACTCAGCAAAGCGCGCCGTTAACTCCCACCGCCCGCCTGAGATCACCCGCATCACCAAGCCGAGAGCTTTCACGGGGACTGCCGTCCGAGGGGAGGGAAAGAAAGGGCTATTTATGTCAATCAACCTGAGTCAAGTCCGGCCCACTCCCGCTCCGCTCCCCCTCCGTTTTGGATCGCGTCCACCAGTGTAGAGTCGCGCGGGATCGGAGCGCGCTGCGAACTCGCCTCCTTAAAAGAGTGGAGGTAAACGGACAAGTGTTCCGCACGTCGCGGGCGGGAGAAAGAGAAGAAGGGGGAGGAGAGCGGATCATTCCAGCTGGCGACCTGTAGTGGAGGCTCGGAGCGAGAGCAAGACGATGGCACAGCGCCTGAGCATCCACAACACATGGGAGTGGTTACTGCGACCAGTCCCCCGAAGCTGCGACGCTCTCGCCGGCATCAGCGCGCAACTCATGTCCGCACCACAGCGGCTCGGCTCCGGAGAGAGGTAATGTGGCTGCCGCTCGCTTCTCCTTGGAAGTCCTCGCATCTCGCGTTTGACTTTTTCTCCTCTCGAACTAGTTCACATCGCGGAATTGCTCATGTTTTTATCATTTTTTTGCCATTACTATTACTATTTTTGAGTCGTTTTTGTGTTATTTTCGAACAATTTCAACAAACGTGGCAGTATTTTCCCTCCAGATTCATGAAAAACACGTAACCCACTCGGTTTGGTAACTAATTTCACGTTATATTGTGTCTATAATAAACAGACTGGTGGAAGTGTAAGAGTTTTTCTTTAAATATTGGAATATTATCGAGTTTACGGTGGGTTTCAGCGCATTCCTTTTTTAAATACGTCTAAATCTATTCGTCCTCCCTAAAATGTTTATGAATGTAAGTGAATTCTTGAAGTGTATTTTTGTTCTTCATAAGTGAACTGAAAGTTGTATTGCTCCTTTTTGCCATTCTGTTAGCAGCGCCCCCGTGTGGCAGTAATTGGGAGGTTCCGACACCAAAAAGACGATTCGTGTGCAAGATTCATTCCAGGAATTAATTAATAAATGTCGCAAATACGCATCAGTGATTGAAAAATGTGATTAAACCGTAAAATTTATATTGGTTTTTCTGCATTCTCTAATGGTGGATGGTTCAACTTTGTGGCAACAAAATGTACGAACAAGCGGTCGTTGACCTCCAACAGTCTTAAATGGATAAAAAAAACATTTTTCTGGAATGAAAGGCTTCACACAGAGAGAGGCGAAAAGTTCAATTTCTTTTCAGAAAAAGTAACAATATGTCATTGGTAATTAGATTTGATCCATCCCATAGTAGTGGGTTACATCAGCACTTTAATATTTAAACGGTTAAGAAAGTAAATACATGTTTCTCTCCTCTTTATCGATTTGGGCTCTTAACTGCCTCTAAAACAGCCCGAATACTGAGCAAGAGAAAGGGCTGTTGGTATTAAAACAGACTGAGGAAAGGAAAGATTAGGGCTTGATAGAGGGAGAGAGAGCGCGAGGGCTGAATGAGCAACAGAAGGAAATGAGAGAAAGAGAGAGATTCTGTGAAATCTTTTCTTCTCCATGGCTGCCGGCACATACATTAAGATGCTAATCCCTCTCTCTTTTTTTTTTTGTCTCTTTCTATAATTCATTGCGTTTTGTTCTTCCCCTCTTATATTCTTTGTCTGCTTTATTCTTGCACTTTCTCTATCTGGTTCCTGTCGTGGGCTTTTCCAGATTAGTGCCTCTGGCAGAAAAGGATCCCGACTCCAATTTTGTGGCATTTCGCATGATTAGGATCAGAAATGGGACAGGGGTGCGCGGAGTTTGGTGCAATTAGCGGAATTCTCGGCAGAGCGCCGGCCCACCTCCCCTCGCTGCTATATTAACACACAAGCAGCTGTTGTTTATTTGTGAGGACTGTCTGTTGTGTTGTGCTTTTATTTGTGTTGTTACAGTCGTGTGTGTGTGTGTGTGTGTGCGCCTGAGGTTGGATAAGCTCTAAGTTGTTTTCAATCAAATCTGTAGTTACCAGCTGTGCCCAGATGCTCCCCAGGGTCTGCAGGCCTGACTCCCAAAAAGTCCACCCAAGACTTATTTTTTTGCCTCCTTTTTTTTTTTTTTTGCAGATTGTCCATGATTCTTCCATGATCAGTCCAGTTACCAACGCAGCTTTCTTCTCCCTCTGCCATGGTGACATGACCCGCCTCTGAGCCACCAGACGAGATTCGTGGGCCTCACAGCTGCTTCTTTAACGCGGACCTGTTCGACAATGACGGTGGCCGTGCGCTTCCGTCGGCACCTGCGGAGGCTTCTGCTCCTGCTCGCCTCCTGCTGCCTCCTCTCGCTTCTCCTCTCCGCCTACTTTCTCTTCACGAACTCCTCGCCGTCAATGCCGCTGGGCCAGTCCCAGGAGCCGGCTTGCTCGCAGTCCCTATCCATGTCCCCGTATCGCCAGCTCCCGTACCCGTACCCACCCAACCCGCCACATACTCATGTCCACACTGACAACGTCGTGCTGGTGCTGGTGGAGTCCCAGTACTCTCAGCTGGGTCAGGACATCGTGGCCATACTGGAGTCGGCTCACTTCCAGTTCCGTATGGAAATAGCCTCAGGGAAGGGCGACCTCCCACCATTGACAGAGAAGGGGAGAGGACGCTTTTCGCTTATCATTTATGAGAATCTATTAAAGTATGCAAATGCGGACACGTGGAACAGACAGTTGCTGCATCAGTATTGTACCGAGTACCGGGTGGGGATCATAGGTTTCTATCGATCCACCGAGAACTCGCCACCGTTGCTCAAACTCCGAGGCTTCCCCTTGGTTCTTCGTACGAACCAAGTGCTCTGGGACAGCTGTGTGGTGTCGAGCTCCCCGCTGCTGCACATCACCAAGCCTGGGACCGATCGAGGGGCCTTACCTGGAGAGGACTGGACCTCATTTTCGTCCAACCACTCCACATACCAGGCAGTGTTGCACGCTCGGGCCAAAGAAGGAGCAGGAGGCGGCAGCGGTGATCATCCGGGACCTGGCTTCACTCTCGGCCTGCAGACCACGGTTGTGCAGGACATGGGGATTTATGACGGCATCAGGAGGGTGTTTTTCGGACAGGGACTTGGCTACTGGCTTCATAGACTCATCCTGGTGGACGCCATCTCCTACCTCACTGACAGGAAGCTCTCCCTGAGCCTGGACCGGCACATATTGGTGGATATCGATGACATCTTTGTTGGCAAGGAAGGCACGCGGATGAACACCAAGGATGTCAAGGTACGTGAGACCAGTTTACTGACCTTCAAAGTGCAAGGTCCATTCGAAAAGGACCTGAAAACTGACTGAGTGTCTGACTCAATCATTTTCAAGGTCTCGTCTCTGAATCCACTGCATTTTGATTTTGCTCTCGGCCATGCCGGACTCAATTTAGTGTTTTGTTTATGAAAAACTACCTGAATGCAACCTAGGTGCCCATTACTGAAGCGCATGAACAGCAGAGCGGAGGGGCACTCCAGGGCTCTGACTGAGCACCGAGCTCTGAATGCAACATTAATGTCATCAATAATTACTCCGCAAATCAATGAGGTTATGTATTCGGCGTCTCGGTCCATCCATTTGCGAAAAGAATAACTCTGCAATGGGCAAACAAATCTCAATAAAACTCTCAGAGTTGCTTAGAAAGGATTTGATTTCCATGGTGAAGTTTCTTTCAACTCATGTGTTTCAGTCTTGGATGTGGTCTCACCACCTCAAAGTCTTGTTTCGGTCTTGACTCCCGGGTTAGGGGGTCGGACACTTCTGCGGTGCTGACCAATACGTGAGAACGTTGCCTCACAACCTACGTCAAAAATGTCATTTTTAATTTCGATTTTGAGACAATTACGCGAGTACAAAGTATAAAGTGGTTTGTCCAGTATTGAATATATAGAAAACAATACAACAGCACTGGTTTCATCTCAACTTGAGGGATTGAAAAGGAGCGGAGAGAAGACACATTGACACGTTCGTCCTCTACTGCCGTCAGAATTGGGTCTCGGTCACAGTTTAAAATGGACCAGAATGATGTTGCTCACTCTCGTATGAACACAGACTTGGTGGTGAGTCTCCAACAAAACAAAAAACAGAATCACACGGAAGGCTGTGTGAAGACGGAGGAGGCTGACCTGCTCTGGCAACACCTGATGGGAGACGTCGAAAGAACTTGGACGTTGTCAGTTGTTTGTTTTGCTTGAGGAAGCCTAAAGCTCACAGTCTTCCTTCCATGAAAGGAAACCACATTTCAAATACATTTCTTTCTTATAATTTTCATTATATTGAAAGCATACTTTACATTTTCTCACTCACAAAGAGCCAGTCTTCCTCCTCTGTTGTTGTTTCCTCTGCATTTATCCTTCAAAATCATTTTGGAAATATCAATTTATTTGCTGTTTTAGTTGTGATCCCCCTCTAAAAGCTACTGAACTTCATAAAAAGCAAAAATTCTTTTTATTTTTAGTGTAGATATTCAATACTTCTAAACTTTTAGACAAGTGTAGCGGCTCCGTTCCGGCTTGAAGTCTCACAAATCTTTTCTATTAAGTGAAGTGATGATGATAAAAGACAAAAAAAAAACCAAAAACAAGGTCGACGTACAATTTAAATGAGAGATATGCGTTGATTCAGTCGTCCTCCCGCTGTCGCACGGCTCCAGTGACAGGCGATGTGACAGGTTTTTCATAGCCCCTCAATAAAGTAGGATATAGAGGATCAAGCTTTGCCTTTGCCAGTCGTTTTGGATTGTGACTCTGCTATCAACTTCTAAAACCAGCTGTGGCTCGTCCCGAGTGGAGATAAGACATGTTTACTTATTACACTGCAAGTCTGGAAGCAGCACAAGATTTCAATTGGAGTGTGTTTCAGAGGATTTTATCTTTGGCATGGCTGCACTAAAGGGCTATTTGGTGAAGATTATGAGTGTGTGTCGAGCCTCCGAGTGTTGTGTACCAAGTGTGTTGTTTGCAAAGCTTATGTGTTGGGTCTACAGCGAGACAGTTCTCCACTCAAATGAAAGTTTATCCAGAAGTAAAGAGGCCATTTAACAGAACAAAGATGGGGAGTTGAAGAGCCAAAGAGGAGGGGGTGGTTGGGAAGAAAGAGCGGGGGTGAATGGGGCTGTGGAGAGATGAATGGGTTACTTATTTCTCTTTTCCCACGTCCCTCTTCTTTGTACAACTATAGGGAAGTCAGTGATGCAGCCCACCTCTCAACTCAGTTGATGTTTCACACAGTCAGACATGGAAGCCTGTGCATGCTCCTTCAGGCGTCAATAAAGCACTGAAGAAAACACACGTTTATTACATTGTTTTAGTTGAGGAATATAGATGGGTTGTTAAATATTCCATTTGAAAATTTAGTACAGAGAAAATAAATTGAATGCTATAGAAACCACTGCATGTACAGGGTGAGTATTTCTCTCAATAGACTTTGGGAATATCGTGTCTCATATCTGGATGGCCGTCGTGGCTAACAGGCGCCTGTCAAGATGTGAAGCAGTTGATGGAGAGGCTGGATGATGAGGCGGTGTGGAATTCTTTCTCCTGAATTAAGGCAGGAGCAAACTCAAAACGTGTAAAGTGTGTGTGTGTGTGTAAGGACAAACTGCTGGATGAGTGGATGACGGAGAGGATGGAGTCGACGGTGAAGATTTAGAAAGGGATGGAGAGGCAGCGTTGATGCATCTGAACAAGTCACGCGTTCCTTCTCTTTAAATCATGGCAGCGTGGAAGAGCAGTGGGAGAAAGTTGAAGAGGGTGTGTGGGGGGGGGGGGGGGGGGGGGGGGGGGGGGGGGCGGGGGTGCTGAGCCAGGGACGTGCCATCAGCACAATTTGCAATTTCACAGAAACAAAATGCAGAGGGGAAATGGGAGAGCAGGCGAGGGAGGCGCCGGCAGAGCGAAGATGCTGTGGTTAGCCGCGCCCAGGGTTCACATCGCTGGCTCACAGTCTCAGAGATCAGAACTCACCGTTCAAGGTGGACTGGCTTTTTGCTAGGATTGTAGCCCATTCTCTTCCATGAGACAAGTGACTTAACAGCTGACTTTGCATATATATATATATATATATATATATATATATATATATATATATATATATATTTTTTTTTTTTTAATTTTCTTTCTTTCAGTTTTTATTTGTATTTCAAGCTGAAAATTTTCCCAAAATTCTAATTTCAAGTTGTGTTCTCGGATCGCCATTGAATTTATTTATTTATTTTTGTCACGTCATTGTGTGCATTGAGTCATGGGTTGCATGCATCTTGTTGGCGTTCAATGCTAAAAGTAAGACACATTCAAGGACACATACCTTTCACCCCACATTTGAAGTAAAATAAAAAATGTAAAACAGCAACTATGTACCGAGCAAATGCCGTGTACTTTTTATTTGCATTTATTTGTAGTCTATTTGCAATACCACTATCATGTTGGCGTGCTCCTCAAGCCGGAGGTTGGAAGTCGGAGGTTTCTGAGTGTCAATGTATTCAATTTCATGTGTGAGCTTTTGAACCACACCTCATTTCATTTCCATTTTACAACTGAAAAGTAGTTTTCTTCAGAATACTAATCGTATAACCTGTAACCAAGTATGTGTAGGCTTGAAAAAAGAATCGGTCTAAAGGTAATGTGATGCTAAGGAACGGTCAAACATGAACCACTGGCGCCGGCCGCTTTACCTTTGGACTGGAGACGTTTTTCAAGAACGTTTCATCACACATGCAGATACAGTGAAATAAATTCAGGGGGTTAATAGGTCAGCCGCCGCCGTGGCTGTGTTTAATCTTCACCAGGGTCCGAAGAAGAACAATGCTCAGATTAATTAGGGGGACATTTGCAGCGACAGTGCCCTAAATCCCTTCCAGCATCTATAAAGTCAAAGCTGCTTCTCTGACATCCTCGAGAGAAGAGAGAGGAGTGAAACGCAGGGAAAGAAAAAAGAAAGGCCAATTAAAATGCCACCCTCCTCTTCTCTGCACTCTTCATTAGTCTCGCCCCACGAGTTTATCTGGTGACAAACAATACCTACGTCTGCTCCTGTCTGCGCACACGCACGCAGAAACAGCTGCATCCCTTCTATTAAAACGGTTCCCAGAGAGGCAACATGCTGGTGACATTTCTCAAAATGAGAGATGATGCCAGTCAAAAACTCCCATCAATGATCTGCACGTGCTGCTACTTGTGTTTTCTCATTCTTCCGAGCGGGTCTTCTGTCTCTCCCCGTGTCATCTGGGAGCTGTTGAAATCTCATCTTGGGTCTCCGTGGCGACCACCTCCCTCCCGATCTCGCGCTCCCTCATTCTTCTCCCTCTCCACCTGCATCATGGATTATCCATTGCATATTTGTATTCCTCACTTAACCTCTTGCTCTGGGAAAGGTGTTTGAGAGAATGGTGTCACCGTATTGAGATGGAGGGCACATACAGACACACACTCACTCACCAACAAAGGAAACACACAAAGCATGGAAATGTGTTGGTTACTTTGTCTTTGTGTGTGCTGCTTTGGTGAACTAATAAAAACCCCAAAACACATTTGACAAACCACGACTTAACTAGAACTTTGAATCGTGTAAATCCCCCACAATACCAAGTCATTGCTGGGCACCCTCTTTGGTGAAGACTTTTTTTTTTGTCATCGTTTTTTATACACTGCTTTTCTCATTTAGTTTAATATGTAATTTAATTTTCAGCTAAGCTGAGGCGTAATTACCACGTTAATTTGTCGCGCCTTAAATGAAATTGAAATCTTACTTATCCGACTGTTTGCTGACTGAATCATTGTAAATGGCATTTTCCTCTGTCTTTTGACATTTAGGATTTATTTTTAAAAAGAGACATTCGCTTTGTAGCTTCCAGAGAAGATTGTTTTCGCTGAACGAAAAAAATAAAATGACAAGCGAATGCTAAACGCTAACACAGTGATTTAGCTGCGACTTCCTTGAGTTTGTCTTTGAGTGCAGTACGGCAGTTGAAAGTGTGGTAAATAGTCTGATATAAATACATTTACAGCCTTTTGTGAGTTTCCATGGAGATGTTGGAGACGTGTATAATGTAGCACATTTGGAAATTCAACTAATATAAGGACATTTTACACACAGCTAGTGACGGGTAGATGAGGTTTCGTGACACAGAATTGAAGGGTTCATGAGGTTTCATGAAACAGTGTCCTGATTTTCCGTGGCCACCAGATGGCACTGATTCAACTTATTCAATGGAACCTCACATCATTTCTAAACAAAGAGCACCATCTAGTGTCATTGTTTCATCAACCCTGCGATACTGTTTCATGAAACCTCACCTACTCGTGAGATCCCACATGAGCAAAAACCAGCAAATCAATTTGAGATTCCATTTTTTTATCTTGCTTTCAAAAAAGTTTAAAGTGTAAGTCAACTTTTCTTCAACTTTCAACATCTCAAACTACAAAGGTAAAGTCAGTATTTCTCTTCACGGTGTCATTATGTTTGTCGTGACAATGTTGCAGGAGGAAATGAGAAGAAAACAGACGTCACCTGACAGAGCAGAGGAACAGGATGTTGCTCGGAGCGTCATGCAACTTGACACTCGTCGTCTTTGTGTTAGGAGCTTGACTAGCAAATTGTCACGCGGCGCTGCATTTTTCCGACGACTGAAAACACAACAAACAAAAATCTGACTCGCGCACCCGATTGTGAGATTGGTGAAGTGAGACTCGGCGCACTGGAATTTATAGATTCTGCCAATGCAATCCCATGTCGCTTCATCTGTTACTGGCAGCGATCAGATTAATTTATGAATTCTTGTATCGCTGGAGGCGAGCGGGGAAAAAAAGGGAAAAGCAAGCAAGAACGAAGAGTAGCATTAAGTAGTGAGGTGATATTCCTGCTCATAAAATAGAGATGCATGACCCAGTTAAAAGTGCTGTTGTAGCGCTCACCACGCTCGTGCGCACAAACAAACACAAGCCTGCCTCGTCTAGCATTTGTTCAGCTGCACTGTCTTCTTGTTGGCCTGAGCGCTGCATGACTCCATGGCCCTTTCAGTAACTGCTAACTGTAGTCGAGATGTTGACCTTTTCAGTGGTATAATAATAAGTTGGACTGCAATTCAATGAACCAGGACTGGGCAATTAAATGACAACTTCATCGTCTTGCTGTAGTCTTATGAAAACACTCAGAAAAATGTAATTTAATATGCTTCAAAGATGTTGCTTGACTGCATCTTGTTTTAAGAATCTCAGTGTAATTCAATGAAACACTTTTATGGCTTCATATTTTTATTTTTTTTCTCTTTAATTTTGAGGGACGCAGCTTTGCGATAGGTGAGGGACACTCTGGACTAGTCACCAGTCCATCACTTGCTCCATTAACCTGAACCCCGAATGAGCATGTTTTTGGACTGTGGGAGGAAACCAGAGAAACCCATCTGCCCACAGGGAGAACGTGCACCCGGGAGTCAAACCCGCAGCCTTCTAGCTGCAAGGCAAGAGTGCTGACCACTCGGGCGCCGTGTGGCCCTCAGTTTAAGGGTGATATCTGATATTCAATTTAACATTACTTGCTTCTGGGAAGTAAATATGACCTGAACAGAGTCATAGAATACGAGAATAAAGAATAAATACCCGTAATCGATTATTTTTGGCATAAAAATAGGAATAAACGGCTGGATTATTGCGATGGTTATATTTCTCTATTATTATTATTTGTTCATGATGTTTATTGTATTTGTCTAATGTCCTTATTTTTACTGTATTTATATTTGTTGAACTCTGGCTGCTTTACATTTACACATGCTGTAACTTTATTTGCATCTTTAGTGTTTAATGTTTTTAATGTTATGACAAGTAGACATTTAAAGGCTTTCTCATCTATCCTCACTGCTGTGGCCCCTGGGCTGAAACCCCTGCTATAAACAAATGCAAACCTCTCACACTTTCATTTCCATATCAATATCTACAGTATATTTTCACGTGCCCCAATAGGTCTTACGTTGTAATCAAATTTAAATCAATTATAATACTTGAAATGATTCTGAAGGGCTCTCTGGATGCAGCCGGACGCCAGGTGCGCAGATGCTGGTCCTCTGTCTGGGAGAGCCGACGGTGCCCAACTGGCATTGCTTCTAACACAACCAACGAGTAGCATCTGTAGAACTGGGCAAACACGGCGGCTCACTAGCTGCTAATCCGGGAGTGTTTCATCAGCACCATAGTCTGGATCCCTCTCAGGCGCCGCATCCGCTCTTCACATTCCAAATCCACCCTGTTCTCCCTTCAAGTACCTCTCAGTGCCCATTCTGGAGCTAGCCACACAGCTCTCAGCTCAATATCCACTTGACAAATTGCTTCTATATTTGTCAAACGTCCGTGTTCTCTTTGAGTATTAGCTTTTAATTCCGAAAAGCGGCGGGAGAGGAAGTCATTGTTCCTGCGAGACCAGTAATGGTGCGTTTGATGTGTGGCACGGCTGGTCACTTCTACCTCCGCCTCAGGGGTTGTGTGTTTGTCTGAAAACAACTCGGAAAAAAAACATTTCAGTTCAATTTACTGGAAATATAGATGGAATGACAAACGGTAAAGAATGAGATTCCGGTGGTGCTCTGGAATACAGCCGACTTGTCTTTCTAGGGGATTCGATACCTGCTGGTGCTCGAACGCTGCCGCCTCCTGCTGTCCAATGAAGCCCCCTTTGAATTTGACTGTAAATGCTATGAATATTTCACATTTGAAAAATATCTTATTCCGGTTAAATAAATGTAGCACAGTAGTTGGGTGACAATCACGACATGGTTAGAAATTGGTGGAACAGTAGAGAAGAGAGGATGAACGTGCTATAAAATAAAACTATAGAAGTGTTGCACCCGAGTCACGCCGAATGAGTTCGGGATAATTTTGTAGTCGAGTTTAGCATCAGATATACAATAGGACTACTGATCCGATGCTGGAAATGTTCTATTGGGAATGTTATTACACATACATTTTCATGTTTTTAATTTGCTGTATATCAAAAATATGGATTTTACTTCTGTTTACCTCATAAATTGATGATATTTAAATACATTTACAAAACTATATTTTCGGTTTCGGTGCATATCCGAAATGACTATAAAGTCGTGATCAATATCTGAGTCGATTTTTTTTGGGGTTTTTTTTTTTTTTTTTTCTGGAAACCTGATTTGGCTGTGACAATAGAGAAGCAGAATACAGATGAGGGGGTTAGAACCAGCACGCTGCACGGATGGACACACACCTCTGCCAACTCTCGCAAACACTCATCTATAATGCATCTGGACTGAGTTCGTCGGGAGGAGTGTATTGGGTTAGAATGCAAAGCACTCGGCTCCAAACTTAATTTATTTCTTAAGACTTGGTGTATTTGGATTTGTCTGCGCGCATGTGTTCAAGATGAAGCGGATGTCACAACAGCGGAGACAGGAGATCAGATTAGGGAGCCGTGCACATCTGTCAGCACGCAGTCATCTTCAGCCAGATTGGATTAGTGCTAATGAAGACACTCTGTGCTTGTGCCGGCATATCTGTTCATTTAGAGCCGGGGGGGGGAGGGGCCAAACACCGAGCTAGTACTCCTCCAGGGGGCCAACAATTTCACTGGCATTATGCGGAAAGTCGTAAATATGATGGCGCTGCTGGGCCAATGACAATCGCGAAAGAAAGTCACGGCAACAAAGCCACATTTATGAGAATATAAGCAGTTACATGACAAGGTTTCCTGCAGTTTGACTGTAAACAGCCGACGGTGGTTTGAGCACATTGTTTTGTTTGGAATGTTCTGTCAGTTTTTGCTTTTTTGGTTAAACTGTGGGGGTGTTTCGAGTATGAAAATCAAACCGGAGCAACGAAACCAGATTCTTGCGAACGCAAAACCACATTTACAAACGTCACATTCACTAAACCCCGATTATGAAAGCAAAACCAAATGTACGGAAACAAAACCGCAATGGCAAAACACACAAATGAAATAAATAAATTAATTAAAAAATAGTAATAAATAAATCAATAAATAAATTTAAAAGCTCAGTTACTAACCAGATATTACCAGAAGTGCTACTAATTGTATTTTTTATTTATTTTTTTCCAGAATAGTGCAGTTGGTGTCAAACAACATAGTGTTGCGGGAAACCTTTAAAACCAAATTCAAAATTACGAAAACCAAACCACAGCAACAAAACCAGAT
This sequence comes from Synchiropus splendidus, assembly GCF_027744825.2. NCBI lineage: Eukaryota > Metazoa > Chordata > Actinopteri > Syngnathiformes > Callionymidae > Synchiropus > Synchiropus splendidus. The sequence continues at coordinate 21,000,008 of NC_071335.1, forward strand.
TCACAATTGCGAACGCAAAACCGCAATTACAAATTATGGGAAAACAATTGAGAAAATAGATCCAAATGTACAAATTGTGCGAAATTATAACCACTATTGCAAACCGATCACTATTACAAAAAGGTTCACAATGCACTATATGCTCAGGGATGCTCTCGGGAAAGACCCAAGTGGACTTGCTTTATTCCGGCCGGTGGCAAAGTGATGGGTGGATGAGGTATCATGAAACAGTTGATGAAACAGTGTCCTAATTTCTTAAGGCCTCTAGATGGCGCTCTTGGTTTAGAAGTGATGAGAGGTTTCATTCATGGCCATACATTGTACAGCAGACAGTGCCATCTGGTGGACTCTGGAATTCAGGACAGTTTCATGAAACCTCATCAACATCAGCTGCCGGATGTGACATCACCAATTCCGGACGGAAGAAAGTGAGAGATTTTTTTTCCTGCCTAAAAAAAGACATGACTACGAAACATCAAACAATGGAAAAATATGCAAAATATATACTGAAGTAACAAGGACAAAATGAACCTAAAAAGATTAAACGATAAGCAAATATAAACCTATTGAAATATTCCAATTCACATTTATCACATTTATTTTGAATATAAATCGACATAACTTTTGTGTAAGAAAATATGACACAAAATACAACACAAACAAAATGATCACGTCAACTCAATCACAAAACGCGACACAACAAAGCTAACAGTGGCCAACTCAAACATAGAATCAAACAGGGCTCTTAAAGTAAAGGGCCAACTGCGATACACAGCAGCCGCCACTGAGGAGTACTCAGTTGGAGAATTGAAAGGTTCCAGACATCAAACCACAGGCACCTGGCGAAATGGTTCACAATAAAACAGGTCTGGACCAGACATTCCAGATAAAAAGGCAATTTATTTCAAAATATATTTTCAATGTATTTTGAGGAAGAAGAAAAGCACACAAAAATGGCCAATGAAAAGAAGAAAAGTATAGTCTTTAAACAAGAACATGCTATATTTACTGCTGAAGTGGTGGTGGTGACTAAAAGAGAACAAAAAAAGGTGGAAAAATGACAACATATCAGTGATAGTTTTAGTCTGACGTCAAAAGGGCCATGAAAGTACAGGCATCGGGCCACTTATGGCCCCCGGGCCGCCCGCTGCTACACGGCTCTCAGTCATTTCAGAGCCACTGTCACCGACTCAAACCATCTCAGCCATGAAAGTTGTTGACTTCCAACTGGCTGTAACACTGTAACATGCTGTTAACCTTAATGGTCCACTTTGTTTCTTACTGAAGTCCAAAATGGATTGAAACCTCTCAGTAAATGTCACCTCAGGCGCATTGAAAACAAGAGCTGCTTCTCCTGTCTCACAGGTGACAACTGGAAGAAACATGGCTGTGGTTCTTGACGTATCTGAAGGTCAACGTTAGAGCAGAAACCTGATCCGACAGGTCGAGCTGCGCATCAGGATGATATCTCCAGATCCCCTAATGTCTGGAGTGGCAGTTCCCGCGGCTGCCTCCGTCTCACGGTTGCCGCGCGTCTCGCTAGTAGTAATCTCCATCCGGGATGAGAGCCTTGTCAGCGCGTGGCATCGGCGCACGCTTCGGGGGGGGATCAACTTCACAAACATCGGTAATAGAGACAAAAAAGTTTGACACAGCAATTCCCCCTGCACTTAGTTAAACCCCCCCCAAAAAAGTTTGAATAATGTCTAATGCTATCCAGACAGCGAAGGAAGGAGAGCGTGAGGAGAAAGAGCAAGTTGTGGTGAGAGAGAGAGAGAGAGCGAACACATCCTACATGCTGCTTCAGCCTTCCTTTCAAATTAGAACAGGCCCGTCTCCTGAGAATGTGACATTTTCACCAGGCAGGCGAGGGATAGATGGAGGTTCAGGCCCGTGTGTAGGGGGTGGGGGAGACAAATGGGAGGGGTGCGGCGAGACGACTGCAGGTTCTTAGAGACGGAGGAAAAGGAGGACAGTGGAGCGGAGGCGAGGCAGGAGAGGAGGATGTGGAGGTGGTGCAGTCATGGAGGGGCGTTATTAGTCCGCCCTCCGGAGGGTACTAATGCACTGACCTTCATTAACTGGAATTACTGACGGTGTGAGCCAGAGTGTGCGCAGCTCTCTTAACACTCATTACAAAATCTTTGTTTAAAGGCCAGTGAGCTAATGAAGTCATTAAAAAGTGGGGAAATCCTGATTCAAGTGTAAAAAAAAAAAAGCAGACAATGGTGAAACTTTCAGGTTGGAAACTGCCTTGTGAAGACTGTTGAAGGGCAAAGGACTTGAAATGATTTGGGTCCGACAAACCAGGAGAGTCATGCTTTTTTTTTTCTTTTTTTTTGTATTAATCATCCGACGCCCGGTTCTAATGTCTGCGCTGCTTTGATAAGGGAATGTGGTTTTTGTCCTCATGCAGGCTCTGCTGGAGACGCAAAGACAACTGCGCTCACAGATCTCCAACTTCACCTTCAACTTGGGCTTCTCTGGAAAGTTCTATCACACTGGTGAGTTGGGAAAAGGGACGTTGCGTTCGACTGTCAGCGTTTAGCGTGGATTTCAATTTCATATTTGTGGGACGGATCCAAAAGTGGTTGCTGAAAGTCACCTGACACACGGTGGTCGTTCGCTCCCTAATGGAAAAAATAAAACATAAATATTTTGGATGTTTTTGAAGGCAAGATTACTGGGATTTAAAAAACTGTGTCACCGTTTTATAATTTCAAAAAATTCAGATGGTCCAAATGTATATAAGCAACATTCAAATGTTTTGAACCTTCACAAATAAGCACCACGATGGGACGTTTCCTGCAGAAATATGAACTAAGTAGATCCCCCATGTGATCTGTCCTAAGAGTGGTACTGGAGGGTGTGTTTGCGCCTTCTCGATCAGTGATTCTTAGGGCCGAGGCCCATGGTTGGGCCGGGAGCGCCCCTTGGAGGGCCGCTAGAAGTTTTTTGATTTATACCCGTGGCCCTTGAGATGTGCAGTTTTAATACACGTGGCTCATTTGTGGCAGTAGTGTGTCATTGAATTTACTTGACTAGCTCCGAATTTGTCATAGTTACCAACAGTGGAGACATTTTTGAAAAGAAAAAATGACAAAGAAAATGATGGCGCCCCCAACAGTAAGAACTGTTCATCGGTTGGAGCAGTTTTTAAAATGAATTGTTAACATTATTAACATTTAATTGTGATAATTTCATTTACACTTCACTTATCTTCTTTAGACTTCATTTATGAAAAAGAAACTATTTTATGATATTTCGACATTGTTTTATTATATTTATTTTATTCAGAATTCTATTCATGACGCACAGTTTTTCCATTTTTCTCAACACTGTATTTCTTTTTTCTTTGGCAAATTTGGTGCACCTGCTTCAGCTGTTGGTTGGTATTTTCCATGACAAATATCTTGGCGCTGATCACATGGTTTCATGTCAATGCACAAGGTTTTGGTTTGTTCAGATGTACTGTAAAGCTAAGTCCCTTCTGGCTACACTTTGCTGATCAATGTGGTGATCCTGGCTGGAATATGTTGTTTCCTGGCGTCTGTTCTTGGTGGCAGCAGTGTGAGAAAAGAGTTCCCTGCCTTCCAAAATGCACACGAGCTCTTTATGCATCTGTCACTTCTATTCTCGGTGTGGAAACTGAGTCTCTTCCAGTCGACTGAGCTCTTCATCCTCTCCGGTCCAGCCACCCTATGAGGAAAAGTCATCTCAAAGCTCATAGCCATTGGTCAGGTTAGAGAGCTTTGCCTCTTGGCTCAGCTCTATTTTCATGGCGGAGGATGCTGAACCATCAAGTGATCTCCCACATGGTCCCCCACCTGGGGCAGGGTTCCTCCTCCCACCCACTATAGACGGGACGCTCCGTCCTCTTCTGCCTGAGAACCACGGTCTCAGATTTAGAACAGGAAACAACGTGATGTTCTTCAGCTAAACAGCAAACAGTGCTGCCATATTTCCAGCCCTTCGCTCAGCGCAACAGCTCGCCGTTGTGGTGCAGCAGCAAGGACAAACGTAATTGATGCGGTAAAGTCACCTACATGACAATAATTGATTATTGCACACTGAAACAGAAGAGGAAGCGACGGGAGGATGAAAACGCAATCCCTTGTCCTTGCCCTAATGTGTGCAGGCACGGCGCAAGAAGACGAGGGAGACGATCTGCTGCTGGAGTACGTGGCTGAGTTCTGGTGGTTCCCCCACATGTGGAGCCACATGCAGCCGCACCTCTTTCACAACCAGTCGTCGCTGCTGGAGCAGATGGTGCTCAACAAGGAGTTTGCTTTGGTAAGGTGAAATCCCGCCAAATTCCCCTCCATCTGCAGCTGTGCCTTTCTTCTTCTTCTCATCCATTTTCCCGCCGCGCGTCCTCCCCACTTGTTTCCTGGGTGTTTGCAGCATCACATCTATGTCAAGATTATTCACTGATATATGAGTTTCAAACTGTATTGAACAATGAACTCCAATAAAACAATGCGTACAATATTTCTGACAATTTAACAGTTCTATTTAATGTATCATCGTGTAGGTGAAAGGTTTCTCTCTAGAAACACCACTCTCTAGAACAATGGAGACAGGAGCGAAGGAGGGACTTGACTGGGACGCAAAGATTCTTCTGTGGTTCTGACGTTATAAGCTGTGATTTCACATTCCAAGCTTTTTTTCCAGTCATTTTTCATAAGATAGTCACTCCTTTGATTATAAATCTTCCATATTTTAAGGCTCTTCCTGCGTCTCTGCAGCGCGGTGAATGACAAGGAGCGCTTGCTTTCATCGCCCCTGTCTCAGGTCGAGTGAAAGCGATTGTTCTTATGCATTTATCCACTTTGAAACATCTCCAACTCACACAGATGTAGACTCTGGATGAGCGTCTGCTCCTCTGAAAACAGACGACTGAGTTGGTAGCTAACAGCGGCTAACGTTAGCGTCCACCGCGCCATGTAAACCGAGGCTGGAGCTCTCTCACTGACAGGCAGGGCTTCGCTCCCTCCGTGTCGCGGCTCACTGTGCCTCCAACAGTAGCTTCCCACCGGGTCATTTTAGTGCGGCGTTTGGGTGCACCAGGTCGGCTAAATAAGCGTGTCATGACGTCTTCACAATCATAGCAAGACATCATCGTAATCCTGATAAAAACTCTGATTGATTGACAGCCCTAGTGTGCGGTAAATTCCAAGCGTGACTTGGTTTCTGATTGTCCTTTTTCCAGTCAGGTGTCAGTGACACAATTTGAGGAAGCTATGACTTGGCTTTCGGCGACACGTGTGTGTTCAATCCCAATTTCGGCCCTCGCAAGGTCATTGCCTGTCGCTTCAGATACCATTAGCTGAATGAGGAGTGATAATATCACTCTTCTCGGTGGATCGGTGCGGTTAACCTTTTCATGTAGCGACAGGCTCTTTGTCTTTCCCTCACGTGATGTTGCTAAAAACAAAGCACAGTTATATAGTTGGCAAATAAGGGTTGAAAGGAACTAATAATGAATTGATAGTTAATAGTGTTGGTTATCGTTGTTGTTCTGGGCTCCTGAGAGTGTCAAACACACCGTCCTCCATTGTTGAGTCACACAGGCTCAACGCATCGAGGGGGCGGCGGGTCCGCGTCGCCAAAGGTTAATTTGATCATAAAATGTGATCCCTAACCTTTATCAACACGTACACTCATAAAGACGCCTTTATCCGCTGACATGCGGAGGTGTGTGTCAGAGTGAAGGACAACGCCATCATTCTGCGAGGACCACACACACACACACACACACACCCACGTGAACACGCTAACAAGATAAAAGAACCGCTGCTTCATAACAAACCAGTCGCAAATGCCATCGAGGTTAAGGGAGGTTTTTATCCGTTTTTATTTGCGCCACAAAGAGCCGGCGGTGGCAGCGTTTTAACTGAGATAGAGGAGAGGCGATGCGCGGCACTTACGAGAACAAGTGTCACATTTCATATATGAAAAATCTGACTTCAAAGTACTGGGTTTTATTCCAGCCCCAGCACAGCGGGTGACTCAGACGTTTGATTCCCAGTTTATGGACCCCATAACCCCAACCCTGGAGTGAAACAATGGAGGACGTTTCAAGTCGCTGCTATCTCTGTAACTTACATCCATATGTGCCATTGTCCTGCTCCTTAACCTTCACACGTTTATCTTTATCTTTTCCTGCAAACATTTTTAGTCCCTGTTACCAACACACGTTCTTCGTGAACGATTTCAGAAGACCTACAATTTTTCATCTTAGTCTTAATAATTATGCCATTTTTATCTTTTAAACTAAGTATTTATTCAACACCAGTGTTCAGGAACTTTCTCACAAAATCATGTAGAAGCCAACTGAAAAAAAATCGGTGTGCCATGTAGGCAGTACACTCCATCATTCCGGACCCTAACAGAACAAGATGGTTCCTGGAATACCACAAATTTGTGATCATCTGTCCCTTAAATTCAGAATCAGAATCAGAATTAGAAAAACTGTGTTAATCCCCAGGGAAAGTATGTTCGTAACATGCGCTATGCACAGCATATCACAATAAAATGAAAAAGAAACAAGTGCAAAAAGTAATACCACAGAGCTTAGAGGACAGAGTGACCAAAAAAAAACGTGCCAAAGAATCCTTCATTGTAATTTTCCAGAGATGAATTGTACAGTTTTATTGCCACAGGAAGAAAGGAGCTCCTGTGGCGCTTGGTCTCGATACAATTCGACCGTAACTTTGCTGTTATCTTGCCTAAAGATTGGTTTCCCTGATTGATAAATGGACAAACCTCAAGCACCTTCAAAATGAAGAATCCTATTCTTAGTTGAGACAAAGTCCTTCACTTCTTTAATCTCTTCCAATAATCTTTTTCAAAATGCTGATGCGTTGTGAATGTCTTTGATGTTTGTTGCGTGCCTTTAATGTCTTTGATATGTGTCAGTGTCTTTGCTGCTGTTGAATTTCCCCACTGTGCGACCAATAAAGGCCATCTAATCTCATGAATATATTTGGTTTAAGTTGACTCACTTGAAAACCGCTGTGACAAAAGTAGCCAGTTTGCTTTATTTATAATGACAAAAGTCAAATAAGTAGGTCGCTGTCTTGGCACCGCTGTTGACGCAGGCTCCTCTGTCTCCTCCAGGAGCACAACATTCCAGTGGACATGGGTTATGCCGTCGCTCCCCACCACTCTGGGGTCTACCCGGTGCATCTGCAGCTGTACGAGGCTTGGAGACGTGTCTGGAACATCCAGGTCACCAGCACAGAAGAGTACCCCCATTTGAAACCAGCCCGCTACCGCAAAGGCTTCATCCACAACAACATCATGGTGAGACATGACACTGCTGCGCTATTCATTTGTAAAAAGCCTCAGGGGGGCGTCAGCGGGCAGTCAGGCTCATTCAAGTGCTCATCCATAAATTCTCTTTGATCAAGTGGCATGTTTTAATACATGCAGGGAGACTGATGTGCGGCCCCGAATGCCGCACGCGGTCCTCGTGTCATTGTTGCTCCACTTCGACAGAAACAGGAAGCGATGACCGTATTTATCGATGTGTCTGTGACTGCGTTCACCTATGATGCAGCTTCAATGGAGAGAACTTTTTTTCAGCCTTTAAATGAGAGTGTTTCTTGTGTTTGTGGAAATGTGTGTGAACTAAAAATCTGTAACATGAAGTGACATTTTCCCTGTTTTGACATGGATGATTGACAACATCCACTATAATGAAAGGATTACAGCACAGATGTAGGTCACTCAAAACATGGTGCCTTTACAGCTTGTTTGTAAGCTACTTAAATCAAACACATCATGTCCACTAGGTTGCAACTGAAAAGTAGGAATGAATTAAAAAATATATATATAAAAATATGAATTGAATTAATTAATTCTGCTCGATATAGATCCACAAAATATGCCTCAATTGAACAACAATCCATTTCTTTTCCGAACACGTGTATTTTTTCAGATCAAGTGCAAACAATGGCTTCCCAGCTTTGCTCAGTCAGGACGGTACTGATGAGTCGATGAGGCTCCATGAAACAGTGTCCTGCTTTTCACCACTAGATGACACTGTCTGCTGTAAAATGGTTGGACTTGCTCAATGAAACCTTGCATCAGTTCTGAACCAAGAGCTCCATCTAGTGGCCTCTGAAAATTTGGACACTGTTTCATCGATCTGGCAATACTGTTTCATGATGCCTCATCTGCCCATCACTGTGAGTTAGCAGAACTCAGTATTGTCACTTGGAATTATGGATGCAAAGCACATAAATACTTTGAAACACTGAAATCTGAACTTTGATGTGGAGTTAGATCTCAACATATTCTCACTCGTAATGCATCAAATAGTGTCTATTCTCAAGTGACTTCTGCGTCCCATCTGCGTTGCATTCAGTTAAATCACGTTTTGCCTCCCATGTTTCCTGATGCCGAGGTCAGTATATTGTGTAAAAGAAAGACTCTTCTAGACTTGGTCTTGCCTAGGGAAACAAGCATTCATAGCAATTACTAGTGATGTGTAGATGAGGTGTCATGAAACAGTATTGCAGGGTTGGTGTTGAGACCACTAGATGGCGCTCTAGGTTTAGAAATGATGTGAGGTTTCATTGAATGAGTTGTTCAAGTCCAAACGTTGGATAGCAGACAGCGCCATCTGGTGGCCTCTGAAAATCAGGACAGTGTTTCATGAAACATCATAATAATACAAGCGCGTATTATGTGGCTGGGATATTTTGGTTGTCCATTACTCTGAAGCTCATTCTGAAATCATATGTTTCATTTTCATTCCTCCAGTTGACTCCAAGTGCCACCTACCAACAAGTTCTGAGTGCAACGACAAATGTCATTTACAGAAACTTTATGAGCAGTTGGTGTTGCGTATGGTCTGAAAATGAGCGGGCGATGGTTTCACGTGGTGGTGAACCAAACAAAATCAATGATGTTGTGTATTTGTTCAGTGCGTATTAAGGAATTTGGCGCACTCCTCTCTCTTCTGCCACTCAGCCTGTCATTCATTCATAATTTAACAGCAACATAATGCAGCTGGATATTTGTCTGTGGGCTTGAGGGGGCGTGTCTCGCCACTGTTGAAGCCATTAAAACAGCCGCGGGGCGACCGAACACACAAGGCAACGCCAGGCTGCTCTTTGATGGTTTTATGATTATAATTCCGAAGGCAACAATAACACATTCATATGCCTCACCTCCTCATTTTCTTTCAAATGTCCGTCAGCCTCTTTGTCAACCTGCCCGACACGTCCGTCGTGACAAAAGAGCCGATCAAATCTGACACCGGAGCAGAGATCCCAAGTTGTTCTCTTTCCAGCAAACAATTCCACTTGAGAGCTCTGTCACTTTCCTAATGAGTCCTTGAAGTGTGTCTCGGGCGCTGCGAACAAAACACCCCTTAATTCTGCTCTCCATCATCTGTCTCTTTGACAGATAATCATGTGCTATTATTCAATAGGAATCTGCGAAAATGAACGTGAGAACGACAAACTGTTGGCTTGTTGTCGCGGGCTGCAGAGTGGATTTAGGTGAAAGGAGCAATTATGATTTGAAAAGGCCGTCGACACCCGACTCTCCTCCACCAAAGTTGAACAACAGATTTCCCCATTTTTCAGCGCAGCGCCAACAAAAGCAGTTATCTTGGTATGGAACGATCAAAGTGGGAGAAATCCCCACCAGAGACCACTTGGTGAAATAATGAGCTGCAGCACTCTTTATGTTGCAAATGCAAATGACGTCCCAAAAGCATGCTTTTTTTTCAGTTAGCTCTTTAAATAATCAGTGTTCACATTTGAGATGAAATAGTTATTGTCTCCGTGTCCATCACAGTTTGTATCACTCAACATTGGTCGCTGGATGCGAAACTGGCTTTGGCTGAAGAATAAGATGGAAGTTTGAAAGGCGTGGGAGCCTCTGTGTGGACAATGGTGTTTGCCGATAGTGTTTCCCCCTCAGTGCTCCAGAGGGGGCGCTGTGCTCCCCGGAGGACTGCATCAATTCAATACAAAATATCTATAGGAGATAGAAAGTTGTCCTTTTTTTCCAATATTTTTAGTCATTCATATCAGCCACAATAATAATCATATCAATACACATACACATCTTGGCTGTGTGAAAAATACTATTATTTATAGAAACTATTTACAAAAAAAACATAAATGAATGAAATAAATGAAAATACATAATAGAAATCTGAATCAATTTTTCCCATTACAATGAATGGAAAATGCGTTCCAAGCCTTAACATAGTCTTTTGTAGGAGTGAATGTAGAGTGTCTGCTGCAGGTGGCTGTTCCTCTAAGTGTGTGGCCGCTGCATGTGGGAGGGGTTGCCGAGTGAGTGAGGTCTCTCCAGAAGTGAAGAGGTGCCCGGTGCGTGTCCAGCTCTGAATGTGCGCTTCTGTGCAGTTTGGCTGTGACAAAGTCATAAACCAAGTCACGCTCTGTCCCAGACTGGCCTCATCCCTGTCCCAGCTCCAGCCCACAACAGGACATCAAACCCTGGAGTGAGCGCTCCAGCACCTCCCCTGTGACACTCTACCACGGTCCAAAGGTTTTACACCTCAATATGAAGAAAAAACAGTCAGTAAATGTAGCTAACGGAGGCTGCGTTATACACAATAACAAAGCGCGTCATGGGTCAGCTGATCGCTCCGTGCACGTTATGTTTTCGTCGGCTTTTTTCGGGGGCGTTCGAGTTCTGGATTTTCGTTCCGAAGCAAAATATATATAGAAATTTTTGTTCGAACTCTGTTTTGTTCGAAGTCCATGGCCACACAGGAGCTCAGTTCAGTTAACCAGTTTTGAATACTATGAGGATTAACACATGAAAGTTGTCCTTTTAGTGAATCAGCTCAAAAACCTTTGCATTTACATGACATATATATGCGATGGCGATGCGCCAGCACAGGAGAGAGGGAGACGAGAGAGAAGGACCCTGGCGGCACTGGTGATGAAATTGAGAAAGAATTAACACTGCAGTCTGAGAAAGAAACATATTCATCGGTCATTTTAACCTCAACAACACAGGCATGTAGCGCTACGGTGGCCTCAAGTGGACAAAATATGCGTCTCATGATAGACATGTTCATGAGGTCTGTCTGTCAGTTTGAGAAAGAATAAATAATCAGGATAAATTGTAGCGTCGAGTTTTTGATGTTTGTGCCTTCAGCATCAAGATGGAATAGTGTCAGTTTACTTGCACGCGAAGGTTCTAGACATTTATTCGTAATATGACGCATTATTCAGTTAAACACATATTTAAAGCATCTATACAGTTCAGAGACCATTAAAAGGCTTTTATTTCATTTCACTCCTTTTCCATTGCTCAACGTGTATTATGCAAATTGCTACATTCCCATCACAGTTTTAAAGGTGTCGAAACATCGGTCACCATAGCCGACGTCGACCGATCGCTAGGTCCCACCCCTCCCAACAAAACAAAACAAAAACAAAGGGAAAACACTGGAGGGATTTAGAGTGAAGGTGAGGAGGCGGGTGAGAAGTGGCAGGCAGATTGAAAGTCCCCACATTCCCCCCCTGAACTCTTATTGGTTCTTTTCAAATCATCCCCTTGGTCCTGTTGCAGCTCGATGAAAACAAATCAAGCTTCAGTTCAGCGCAAAACTAATTTGAGATTCCAGGTGTTCTGTCCCATTTCATGGGCCCGTCCCACCCCAAGCAACTTGAACCACAAACCTACGTGCGCTCAGAAGCAACATGCAGTTGTTCTGCCCGGTGTTATTTATTTCTCCTCTTCCTCCCGCGACTCTCACTCTGTCTTTGTTTGCTCAGAAGAGGACAGGAAGTTGTCCCATGGCTGTAAAATTGACATTTGTGTTTCTCCGCGAGCAGATTGAGAGCCACCCACTGGACCCACAGTATCAGAACAAATCAGACTGAAATATGGGATTGTGCTGTGTGTGTCGGTGTGTGTGCGCCCACGCACGCATGTGCACTCTGTGTGTGTTTGGTGTGTATTTCTTTTTAAAATGTCCTATATCAGTTTGAGCTATAGCTCTGTGGATAATTGGTTTGGTGAAATAGTGCTGAGTGTCTGTGGCTCTGGTGGCCTTCTCCCTCACTCCTCTGACTGGTGTGTGTCTGTGTGTGTTGTGTGTATAGGCTGAATGAGTCTGCAGTGTTTTATAGATAAACCAATATCTTGGCTTCCAGACTTTACTCTCTATTTCAAGCCGAGAAGTGCTCCTCATAGAGTTCACAATTAAGGCCTCTTCACAGCCTTTTTTTTTTATTCTAGCCAAATAAAATGTCGCAGAAGTGCGATAAGAAATATCTGCATTCAGCACGTCTGCGGTAAATTAAAATCCTCCATTCTTTATTTTTTATTTTTTCGAACAGTGCCCAGAATTCTGTCATGCGTTTGTGGCTTCTAAATTATTAAATGAGTCGCACAAAACTCCCAGTTATTTCCCTCTCAGATGGGACACGCAGCCCAACTTCAGGCTCCGGTCCAGAGGTTGTATACGGAGGAGTTGTCTGTGACTGCCACAAGTGAGCCATGTTTAACAAGGCCTGAAGTACTCCCACATTATCTGGCAGGTTCTGGTCTACGACTCGTCCTGGTGACAAAGTCAATCGAAGTCGTCGATTGTTGTTCTGCTGCTGGACTGCAGCCTCTCCCTGCGACTGCCTCTGTTAACTGGTGACAGGTAGTGAGGCGTCATGAAACAGTGTTCCAGGGTCGATGAAAGAGTGTCCAAATTTTTCGAGGCCACTAGATGGCGCTCTTGGTTCAGAAATGATGTGAGGTTTCATTGAATTAGTCGTTCAAGTCCTAACATTTTACAGCAGACAGCACCATCTGGTGGCCTCTGAAAATCAAGACACTGCTTCATGAAACCTCATCTACACATCACTTGGTGCATCTGCTCATATCATTATATTATTAGTTGAATGACAGTCATTTTCAAATGTACTTTTTTGAGCATAAGCTGATGACGTACTACGATTGACAGAGTCATTGTACATGTGTCCGTGTGTGTCCAACATCACCAAGGAAACACACAAAAAGCTAAAAGTGTATTAATATCTGACTATTTACCGCACTTTCAACTGCCGTACTGTACTTGAAGACGATATCACCTCATCCCAGTGTTAGCATTTAGCATTAGCTCATTTTTTTTTGGCTTGCCTGCTGGTTTAACATCGCTCAGCTAAAACTATCTTTCTTGAAAGCTGCAAAACGAGTGCAGATCAAAGGCTTTGAATAATACAAATGATGTGAGGTGAATAGAAACTATGTGTGGTTTCATTGAATGAGTTCAAGTCCTAGCATTTTGCAGCAGACAGCACCATCTAGTGGCCCCTGAAAATCAGGACACTTGTTTCATGAAACCTCATCGACCCATCGCTGGTTGTGTGTAAAATGTCTACTCAAATTCATTGTGATATGAGTTGAATGTTAGTCATTTTCAAATGTATTATTTCAAGTATAAGCTGACGACATATTACTATTCACGGAGTCATTGTACATGTGTCGGCTTCTCTCCAAGGAAACACACAAAAGGCTAAAACTCGATTCAAATCTGACTATTTACCACAATTTCAACTGCCATACTGCACCCAAAGATGTACTCGAGGAAGTTGCACCTAAATTACTGTTAGCATTTAGCATTAGCATGTCACTTTTTTGGCTTGTCTGCTGGTTTGACGTCGCTCAGCTAAAACTACCTTTCCTGAAAGCTGCAAAGCAATTATACAGATGATGTGAGGTAAATAGAAATGATGTGAGGTTTCATTGAATTAGTTCAAATCCAAACGTTTTGCAGCAGACAGCACCATCTGGAGGCCTCTGAAAATCAGGACACTGTTTCACGAAACCCCAGCTCCCCATCACTACAGAGCACCTCTTAAGTACGTTTTGGGATGGAAAGACAATGAAGAAAAGGCTCTGACATAAGTCAGCATGGTCCTTCACATCAAGAAGTGGCCCACTGGCCCACATTCATGAGTCTTTGGAGCGGCGTCAGATTGTGTTCCCAGTGTACTTGATTTGTTATTCACTTTGATCCAGATTGTCAGAAAAGTGTAGCGCACTGCTAAATATGTGAATCTGCAAACTAAGCATCTTAAGCTTTTTAATTGCCCCCTTTTTGAGCGTTTGGTTGATCTCACATGCAGCGCTCCATTCTCTTGCTTTTAGGTTCCACAGTGGAGAAGGTCATCTCTATAGTTGAGAACCGAGTCTGTTAAAAATGTTGGATTGTGTGCTTTTGGTTTGCCACAAATAAAAATGTGTCTGTGTAGCGCTTGCAGTAAAAAGAATTCATTATTGCTTTCTCTCGCTTTTGTAAATACTGACTCACCATAACACCCAGCAGGTGTATTTTGGAAGATACCAGCCTCCAGTGTCCGCCTCAGCATCACCCGTGCAAACAAGAGCCCTGCGGTGAGATGCGTGAACTATTATTGGTAGTGGTGGGTAGATCAGGTTTCATGACGCAGTATTGAAGGGTCGATGAGGTTTCATGAAACAGTGTCCTGATCTTCAGAGGCCACCAGATGGCACTGTCTGCTGTAAAATGTTTAGACTTGAACAGCTGATTCAATGAAGCCTCACATCATTTCTAAACCAAGAGCGCCATCTAGTGAGGACACTGTTTCATCAACCCTGCAATACTGTTTCATGATACCTCATCTGCCCATCACTAAGTGCTGTTGTGGTTATTGGGTTAGGAATTAAAACACACAAGATGAATTTGTTGCATCGTCCCTGTTCCTTGTGTCCAGGCAACAATTGTCAGGATACTCTGGAAGCTGGCGAAGGTTTTTAAAAATATTTCCTGAAATATTCTGACGATACTCTAATTGCAGTACTTCTTTCTAATACAGTACTTCTCACGAGTTATGTTTTGGAATACCAATGTCTGAGGTTTAATGCTTTCTCTGGTCACAAAATGTGGCTCTTAATACCTGGAAATTCGCCGACGCATTTCTTTTCTGCATATGAGGACATGTGAAGTGGATTTCAACATCTGAAGTGGAATCTTCTTCTGCCACTGAATCAGATTCATGTCTTTCAGTCTGAGCCGGCAGGGTTTTCACTCTCCTGCTCGCGTGTCGGAGCTGTCGCAGGACGACGTGGCAGTCGAGATGAGCCTCAAATGTATTGTCGAAAAATAGTCGCATGCAACAATCGGATTGAAAAACGTGAAGCTGACAAGCCTTTGAATTTGCTGCTCTGCAACAAAGTTTCAGTGCTGATCACATGAAGCTAATGCGGAGGATCACAGTGAAAACACATCCTGCTCTCAGAAGAAGCCAAGAAGATGAAGTAAAATATATATTGTATTGAAAGTGTTTTCACCTCAGACTCAGTAGTACTATGACCATGAAATATTGATTCCGCTGCTTATTTGTATCGCACAAGAACAGCACTCACTCTCTGCCTTTTGGACACCTTCCACCTTCATCCATCCTTCTCATGTCTTCATCCAACACATCCATGAGCCTTACTGGTTGATGCGGTCTCTCCAAACTTCCAACTGTTGAGACACACCAAGGAGTCACATCATGTCATTGCATCAGTGTTTGTGTTGAAACTAATGTATCTCCTTCCATGTGATGTTCTAAAGGAAGGGTTGGGTTCAGGGAATTTGAGGGGGGGGAGCTTTGGTGTCGGGGCAAACTGACACCGACGCTTCCAGCTAAAGCCTCAGCAGGATGAGCTCATTTGATACCTGACACCACGGACAACGGGGAACGTGATCAAATGAAGAGCAAAGGTGAGACGTGGGTTGGACTGTCTGGATCATCTGCCTGGCGTTGAACCCCTCCTGCCTATGATGTCACAATGACAGTTTCAATATGACGAAACGGCCTCCTTCAGTGTCACTCTCGGATGCAAAAATCCACTTGGACTTGAGTGATATTTGACGCCTGTATTTTAGTAAGAATGTGTCAGAGTCTTGTCATTTCCAAACCATGTACCTCAGTGATTCTCAACTGGCGGGTCTGGACCCAAAAATGGGTCTATATTTGGGTGGTGGCGTGACATTCACGGGTGACAATGGGTTCCTGACCTTGGCAGGTTGAGAACCACTGGTCCAAACTGTCTTTGTCGCCAAACTCACCTCGACTTTAAAGAGAGCCATGAGATGTGACATGAGGAGCAGAGTGAAGAACGAAGTGAAGGGGTTCACAATACGACCAAAAAGAGATTTCATTCAGCAAAGGTTATGTTGTAGAAGTGGAACATGGAGAAACTTTTCAAACAAAAAGTGAGGAAAGAAGCTCTTCGGGTTGGCTTGAGTGTCCGGCACTGTTTGCATAACAGTGGAGGGGTTAGTCAGGGAACAACATGGCAGGTTAGGGACAATATAGACCTTGTTGAGAAATATTTTAGTTGATCCAAAAGTGTAATAACATGGTGTAAGGAGGGAGAGCTGCAGCGAAAGCGCAGAAGAATCACGCTCTGGCACCGGTGTCCATTACAGGACGCCTCTTAAAGTAGGCACCTCGGTAAAACCCTTGAAAAAAAGAGAACACTACTGTGCTAAATCACCCCCAAACAAGACGGTCACAACATCACTAACTACCGGATAAAAGCATTGAAGATAAGGGAAGGTATGTCCTGTGACTCTTTCCAACAGTTGCCAGGCAACCATGAGAAAGCTCCACTCACCTCTCCCTCAATCTTCAATGAACTTCCGAGATGTTTTTGTAGACACGGCTGAAACAATCCACTCATCATTTCGGCTCTAAAATGTGTGCAGGTGCTGCCTCGCCAGACGTGTGGCCTGTTCACTCACACCATCTACTATAAAGAATATCCCGGCGGACCCAAGGAGCTGGACAAAAGCATCCAAGGCGGAGAGCTGTTCCTCACGGTGCTGCTGAACCCGGTGAGTCAGACACACACACGAGGCACACGATGTCTGTGGGTACAGTGAGAAATATTGAGGTTCTATTTCGGTTCCTCCACCTATGAGAGTCAGCTACAGTATCTCCCACGATTATTCCGCTTCATTCATTGCTATTTTTGTTCTTGGCGTGTCTGTTCCGCTGCCAGGGTGACTTGTCACTGAGGACTTGTGTTTCGTCTCCCCACTTTAAATTAGGTCTCAACACAGGCGGGGAGGGGAAGGGGGGGGCGCTGTACATGCACACGTTTCCTCCCCTGCCCCTGCTGTGCTCCGCCGGATCAACTTGACTCGGCTTTGAATTAAGGTTCCAATGCATGCTCAGACTTAAAGGTAGGGCGAGCGAGGTACAGGGATTACTCCCGAACAGTCGCTCCTCTGATTGGATCGCTGCCTCTCACACACACACACGCGCGCACGCAGACCTCTTGTCAGGGACACTGAGCCGACTACAGGCTCTGAACTACAGGAGCTGTCAGAAGTCAATGAAGATCAGAGTAAAGCGTCACTGCTCGCAACAGCCCAATTCTCGCTCTCTGCTCTTGACATTATTTCCCTTTTCATCTCTCCCTGCTCTTCCCTCCTTTGTTTTTGCTGCCCGCGCGTGGTTCTTTATTCTCTCCTCTTTCCCTGTCAGATGTGTTCTCATGCTGTCCTCTGAAGGCAGACATGACAGCACCTACCTGCTCCGACCTTTGATCACAAAGCCAAAACACATTGAAAATAATGGCGCCACAGCACGTCCAAATGAAGTGTTCGTAAACCTCCATACAAAGGCTTACAATAAACTTCATTCTAATCTTCCATTGAAAGTGGGATTTTGTCTTCCAGACATGTGGGGAGGCTCACAGATTATCCCTGTGTGGCATCGCTGATTCTTTTTAAACGCTCCAATATCGTCTTCAGGGGTCAATGTTTTGCTTGTGCTGTAGCTGCGGCAGTGAGAGGACAATTGTAGTTTATGTATTTATGTTCCTCGATCTGACTTCTCGAAGCATTGCATGGATGAACGGTCTGTTTCGCACATCTTGAAGCGAATAGGGAGCCTGAGTCTCCGTCCCTTCTGGTCGGTCCGTGGGACCTAAGATCGGAGAAAAACTGGAGTGTTGATGAAAGTTATTTTCTCATGCTCTGGATCACACACATGCTGTACCTCAATTTAAATGATAAATAATCATGTGATTTTCCACTACCTTTGTCAGGAAATTTATTTGTTAAGTCATGAATTTATTTGCATGTGAAAACACGTAATTATTTGGACAACAAATCTAAAGGTACTAAACCATCATAAAAGGTAGTTCGCTACTACACATCACACAAAACCTAAAGCGACTTCGGTTGAAAAGCAGTGCTCTCACAGCATTAGTATCTTTCAAATTCACAGACATCATACGTGAGATCTGTGGCATATTTCAAGCGGGATCAGAAAAGAACTTTCATCTCTCCACTGACTCCCGTTCATATTTTTGTTGACTTGGGTCCCATGAGGTGGAGGTAGATGGGCGGGACTTAGGCATCACACCTGGATGCCGCGACTGCTGTAAGAGCTACATTCTCTCCAAACGCGATGACTGAGGCTACAGCCACACAGAGACACAGTCACCCAAACATTTTCCAAAGTTCTCGGATCCGCTGTAACCATCGAAAATGATGTAGTACGTATGCCAGGACTGTAGTGGCGCCCCCACATTTTTCAAATTTCCAGCAGCTCACAGAGAGAAATCGGCTTCAATTTCACTTCCTGTTCTGGTTTGAGGAAATGAACGTTCGCTCAAAATATAAGTCTTTTGTTGGAGTGTTTGTATTGTTTGTTGATGACACACTTCTCTGTCGAAGTGGGCCTCTCACCTGCAACGCATGGTCATTTGCTGCACACTATATCAGAGTATTAATAATAACTTATTAATGTGAAGTTATTATTGTGAAGTAGCTTCAAGTAGTTTCAAGGAGAGGCAGTCGCGATGCCATCGTCGTGTCCATACGGAGACACGGATCCAGCATTTTCAAATGTATGTGCACTTGAACCCCGGTTCAAAAACTATTGGATACGGTGAGGAAAATGGCGGATCTGTGTGGTCGTATCCGACACAGAACCTGTGCAGATACGACTGACTCCAGTTGTTGACCGGGCTATTTTTTTTTATCTCAGCAGAAAGAGTGTTGTGGTACATGATGCTCAACATGTGTCAACATGCTCACCTGACTCTTCGCACCAAATAGCAGCACGTTTCTTCCCTTTTTTTCCTCAAACAATTCTCACTCACATTCTTCACCCTGTTGCAGCCCGTCCTGGGCTCTGGTGGCTTTCTATTTTAGCACAGGTTTATTTTCATTTCTCCTGTCTTTGGCTTCTCCCGTGTGACTGTTTTCCACCGATGCATTTGACTCCATATTTTCCCTCTCCTCCTGTCTCTTCTGCCGATCTGGGCTTCTAATTTGGCAGCGTGTCAACACACATCAGAAGTATGAATCAGAGACAGCCTAATTCTGCAAGGTGAAAATAGAGCTGGGAAAGACTGGGGAATGGCAAATGAGTCTCATATCAAGACTCGAGGCGGGAAGGTAAATTGAATCGAAGAGTTCAGCTATAAATTACTGGCTGATTAAAGCGCGGCGGCTGCAGAGAGAGCGAGGAGAGAAGACAATGCACTTAAAGGGACGGGGGTTAGATTGAAATTAGAGTTGGGGAGACGGTGTTGAAGTTGTTGAATTAAGCATCAGCAATGCTGCGCGGGAGTTGGAGATGGGCAAAGTTTGAATCTGTCAATCTTTATTGAAGATTCTGAGTAGGTCTGTGTTTCATTTGAATTCGAGTCTCAGTTGCTGCTGAGAGAGTTTACGGCAGAAAAGAAAGGTTTAGTGTGTGATGTTGAGAGGAGGGTGGTCGGGGCTATTGCTATTGCAGCCACATTGCTGTTCCGACTAAAATTTAGGAGCGTGACCAAACTTAAAATGGCGGTAACTAGTGATGGGTCGATGAGGTATCGTGAAACAGTATTGCAGGGTTGATGAAACAGTGTCCTCATTTCCAGAGGCCACTAGATGGAGCTCTTGGTTTAGAAATGAATGAGTTGTTCAAGTCTAAACATTTTACAGTAGACAGCACCATCTGGTGGCCTCGGAAAAATCAGGACACTGTTTCATGAAACCTCATCGACCCATCACGAGCGAGAACTAAAAAACAGAGCTTCCTGCCAATATCACGTTGCAGTACAGCTTCTTTAACTCAGAAAGGTTTGGCGAGAACACAGCTGATAGATCATTCGACGAGTCTTCATGATGCAGCGCGCTTCATTTAGGTAAGAGTCCCAGCAAAGCATGCATGTTTGAGTAGACACTGGAACTGAGATCTGGGGCCATATGGTGGGAGTGGAGGAAAGAGTGCCTCCCATTCACGGTCCCTGGTTATTGCCCTCAGTCCAGAAACACCAGGGACAATAGAAAATTCTGTCAATACAGTTCAACACATCATGATGGCAATGACCTCAATGGCACTGTAGGTGGCAGTATATGAAGCTTCCTCAGAGTGCTTTGTGTCCAATTCTTCAGTTCACCAGTTCAGACGGTGATCTGGAACACCACCAGAATTTCATCACTACTTCCTTGTCCTGAAAATCTCTGAACATTTATGGTTATTTTGCTTATAGATGAATGACGGAGCATCACATAACCTCCTCAGTTGGGATAGTTAAATATACTTTACCAAGTGGAGTGATGCTGTCGATAAGATATTTTAGCATGAACAGTTCAGTCTTTGAAAAAGAATAAAAAGTACAACATTTCATAAGAAACCTGCTCATGAATTTTTGCACAAGCAAA
The DNA here is from genome assembly GCF_027744825.2 of Synchiropus splendidus. Lineage (NCBI taxonomy): Eukaryota > Metazoa > Chordata > Actinopteri > Syngnathiformes > Callionymidae > Synchiropus > Synchiropus splendidus. The sequence continues at coordinate 21,020,697 of NC_071335.1, forward strand.
GAGTTAAAGGTCCCAACACTTTCTGCAGACTGTTGAATGAATTCATTGCTATGAGTGAATGAATGGGACTAAAGTGATGGGTGGAGGGAGATGAGGGGATGGAAGAGCGCATGGATGCTTAAATGAAGTTTTTACATGGGCCAGTTAAGCAAGCAATTTCTCTAAAACCCATCATGTCGGGGGGTGGGGTGTGTGTGTGTGTGTGTGTGTGTTCGTTCACAGGGATTTTGAAGGAGATGTTTCTATGTTGAACTGACATGCCTCATCAGAACATCTAGGTCAGTGCGAGATTGGGGAAGGGAAAAAAAACGAGACTTTTTGGGATGACTGAGTCAGTGTGAAGAAGGCAAAAAAAAACAAAAAACAAAGAAGAAAGACGTGTCGGAGGGAAAGACAAGGGACACTTTTGAGCCCCCTTAAAATGATCGACCCCCCCCTCCCGGCGAAGAATGATCCGCTGTTAAATTATTAGCAGGGAATTCTTTATTAAAGACACATACGGGACCAAAGGCTCTCCAATATTTAGGAGGCGAAGACGATGCAAGAGGCTTGAAAGGGTATATAGAGAGTATGGTGAGTTGAGCCCTTCACCGCATCGGTTTGGGGTTTTTATGTGTTTGCCTTTTGCTCTATAATTCATACCATCCTCCCATGCTCATTTTCCTTTCCACCTCTTTTGCTTCCGCACTTCTCCACTTCCAAACACAATCAGCTTGTCTCTCAGCCATTCTTTCATTTGGCAGCCGGTACTTAAGCCCGGCCTCTATAATTAATGTACCCTTGTTCAATAACCGTCGGATCCCCTCAAACTATTCCCCTCCGCCCCCCGTCTTCCTTCAGGCGCCACTGTGGAGAAGGCCTGGTGGCCAGGCGTGAGAGGGTGCTGAGAGCTCTGACAGGACCATCAATCACTTTTTGATCAACATCCCGGTGTTCAAAAAAGCAGCTAGCCACGGAAGTTCATTTTGGCGTTTTCAAATATCTGATGTGGTTCAGTAAAGCGGAGGACAGAAAAGCCTCTTGTGTTTACCCATGTGAAATACATGACCGATTAGCTGCACTTGTTTTGATGAAGAGTTTGCCGAGTTTCCCTGTTCGTCCAGCACAGGGTGTATTCCGCCCCTGGCTTTATGGGAAACATTGGAGTTAAACTGATCTGTGCTCATTGAGGGGAAAATAAAGGAAGCGCTACACCTCGTGATTTTTCTTTCATCTGTTGAGCCGCATGCTGGATCATGAAATACACTCCAAAAATATCATTTGGATTGAACCTGCATTGTTCATTGTGAGTTACAAGTCACTAGTCACCACACAATGTGATATCAGTCTGTTTTAATGATTGAAGTTTGGCATTAAACTTTTTATTCATTGTTTCCATCCATCCCTCCCACCAGAAAAAGCGAAGCTTAAATTCTGTTTTCTTTGTGGTTGAAAATGTCAACATCCATTTGAGGTCATCTAATTCCCTGTGTGCTAAATTTTCCACTGCACATAGTGATAAATGCATTTATTTAAAGTGGGCCACATTAAATGACTTGTAGGGCCCAATTTCTGCTGCATTCCATTTCCCTAAGTGGGAAGTTGGAGCTGTAAGAGTTCTGTTCGTTCTGGTCATCAAAGTTGGAAAAAAAAGATAGTGACGTTCCAGAGTGTCCGCTGCAGGTGCGCTGTTCCTCTATGTGTGTGGCTGCTGCATGTGGGAGGGGTTGCCGAGTGAGTGAGGTCTCTCCAGAAGTGAAGAGGTGCCCGGTGCGTGTCCAGCTCTGAATGTGCGCTTCTGTGCAGTTTGGCTGTGACAAAGTCATAAACCAAGTCAGGCTCTGTCCCAGACTGGCCTCATCCCTGTCCCAGCTCCAGCCCACAACAGGACATCAAACCCTGGAGTGAGCGCTCCAGCACCTCCCCTGTGACACTCTACCACGGTCCAGTGTGGAGACAGGAAAGGTTTTACACCTCAATATGAAGAAAAAACAGTCAGTAAATGTAGCTACCGTCTGCATACAGAGGCTGCGTTATACACAATAACAAAGTGTGTCGTGGGTCAGCTGATCGGTCCGCGCACGTTATGTTTTTTCCGGTTTATTTCGGGGGCGTTCGAGTTCTGGATTTTCGTTCGAAATCCGAAGCAAAAAAAACTCGAAGTGTTTGTTCGAACTCCGATTTGTTCGAATTCCGAGACGTTCGAAAACCAAGGTACCACTGTACTTCCAGTTTACATTTGGGGAAGCCATCTTGGATTGTGTCGTGAGGATTCTCCCTCATTCCGACTAGGAAATCCTACATCAGGTGATGTCACTGAGAGGATGTAACTCAGACTTTTCCTGTTCCAAGCACAACTGCAATGCAGCGATAGACCTCAGACACTTTTACACGTCTGTACGTCTGAGTGTAGTTATTCAACAGGTGTTTCTTTCTTAACACACCAAATGCTCTTTAGATCTGCTGTGACCTTATCTTGTCAAGATCTACATCTCACTACAACATAGCTTGGCTGTGTAATAGTGAGTAGCGCCCCCTTGGTACTGGGGGAAGCGACCCGTCACTTGTGACCTGCAATAGAAGCTGTGTAGTTTATGCTCTAATCTTTACTCCTCACTTCTCTCCACTTTACTGTTAGAATGTAGCAGAGATTTGTTTTATTCTATATCACTTCACGGCCAGAAAATATAGGCTACGGTTAGAGGGCAGAAATTCCAAAGCACTCGGACAACTCACATTTAATTTTAGGCCACAAAATAAAGTCGCAGAACAGATGTGAAGTTCCAGAGGATGCTGCATCAAAAAGAGCGTGCTTTGTTTAAGTTCAAGACAAATGCATCACGTTGACATTCAAACCACAAACTGGCAGACAACTCTTTTCCATCTGTGTCAGGATGCCTGCTACAAGGACACACACACACACACACACACAGACACACACAGCCACATCAGTATTCGGAGGCCATCAGTATTCTTAGTGCTCTCCAGGTTGACTGGACGCTGATCCATCAAACTCTGACTCTGTGTCGTTTTGTATCTTCAGCTTCAACCTTCAGCTTTAGAGAGGAACACCTCGCCAGACGATTCACTTTGTTTTACATTGTTTCTTTTTCAATAATCACACTGAGCATTGTGGGATTCATCCGCTTCCATTGTTCAGACATTCCTTTCAAATAAGCGAGTTGCGCAATTGCAAAGCGATTATGTGTGTTTTTCTCTGTTTGTCTGCAGCCATTAGCCTAGCTTGACTCGAGCTCTGAAAGCTCTGAAGCGTGCACAAATAACAGCACTTCGTCTGTCACTACGACTTCACCTGTAAAAAATGTCAATAAAATTCAAGGAAATTCACGTATGTGAGCTCACTCTCCGCTCTCGTTCGTCCACAGATCAGTATATTCATGACCCATCTTTCCAACTACGGCAACGATCGTCTGGGTCTCTACACGTTTGTTCACTTGGCCTCCTTCATTCAGTCGTGGACCAACCTGAAACTGCACACGCTGCCGCCTCTTCAGCTGGCGCACAAGTACTTTCAACTGTTCCCCGAACAAAGGAACCCCCTCTGGCAGGTGTGTTAGCCTTCACATGCTGCTTTGTGCCCATTCACTTCCTCCCCCTTTAGAGTGTTTTAAACTATTAGGAAACAAGACTTTCGCCGTGTTTCCTAAAAGCTTTTTTTGTTTCCCTCTCGCAGAATCCGTGTGATGACAAACGACACAAAGACATTTGGTCGAAAGAGAAAACCTGCGACAGGTTGCCCAAGTTCCTGGTGATAGGTCCACAAAAGACAGGTGAGCTGCTGAAAAAACAAAAAGCAAAGGACAAGGAGTTGAAGAGTCTGCACATGAGCTGTGTGTACTCAGGTGTGCGCTTTTACTTTGTCACTATAGACAACGTAAATGTTGTGTATTTACTCATTTGATTCCCTGTCAGAGGAAATATAACAAACTTCAAAGTGCTGTGTGTTTACAGATTATATTCTCAGACTCAGACTAAGTATATAACAAAGTCAAATCCGTACAATTATGCACTTCTTAAATGGCGCTGGATTAGTTAAGGTTCCCTGAACATCTATTCTCAAAGTTAGAACATCTAGTAGTGATGGCTAGATGAGGTGTCATGAAACAGTATCCTGATTTCCAGAGGCCACTAGATGGCACTGTTGGTTTAGAAATGATGTGAGGTTTCATTGAATTAGTTGTTCAAGTCCTAACATTTTACAGCAGACAGTGCCATCTGGTGGCCTCTGAAAATCTGGACACTGTTTCATGAGACCTCATCGACCCATCAGTAGCTAATATCAAAGACGTGCGCCATTTTACCATCCCCCCTGTAACATTTGTCACTGTGGCTAAAGCAAAGTTCATTCGTTTTTTTATGGTAAGCAACAGAGATGGAGAAAAAAGAACTGTGAAACATCTTAAATGGGAGCTTAAAAAAGTGCTCTCCATTGATGTAATGTCTGCTGAGTCTGGACAACTGCGCACTCCGTTTCCATGCAAACAATTGAAACCCACCTCTCTAAAATCCATCTATGAAGGTGGCGCCCTTTCTGCCTGAGAGGTTGCGGGACGGGGAGTGATTAAACACGATGTGTGAGGGTGATCACAAGAGGAAGGGGGCGGTTCAAAAGGTCAAGATGGAGGGCAAGAACAAATCCACAGAACTGATTGGTGTCAACCCATTTTGCCGACACGCACGAGGGTGGCGACACACTCGAATAAAATGACGCAGCGCCAAAAAAAAAAAAAAAAAAAATCCCCCACTATGGATCGGTAGATGACAGCGCTCACACACACACACGCGCTCTTAACAAGCCGGTAGTGAATTGTGCTCTTTCTTCCAGGAACCACTGCACTGTATCTCTTCCTGCTCATGCATTCCTCCATCTTCAGCAACTTCCCGAGCCCAAAGACATACGAGGAGGTCCAGTTCTTCAACACCAACAACTACCACAAAGGAATCGACTGGTAAGGACACGCAGATGTTTCTGCTGTCCTGCAAATTGCCTCCTGAATGGAACATAACAGACATCCCGCAAACGCTTCAGAGAGGTTTTTACAGACCTGCGACGTGAATTCAACAGCGTCGTCGAATTGTCTGCAGTGCTAATGTCAATCCGCGAACATATGGCTGCTCGGTTTGACCCATAAATGCGTTGCTTCGATGACAGCGTCACAGCTGTTTCTTTCTGGAGCGACATCATAAAAGTATTCGAAAATTTAGGCTCATTCTTTCGCACTTGGATAGTGCGGTCGCGCTGCCATCTAGTGGAGCACAGATCATATAGATAACTACACAAAAAGAGGTGGAAACAAGCTGCTTGACAGAGGTCTGCACCCGCCCTATGCTTTCCTAACTTAATGGTTGGATAAGGCGAGTTAAATGTTGAATTGACATACGCCGTGTTCGCGTCTTCAGGTACATGGAGTTTTTCCCCCTCCCCTCGAACATCAGCACGGACTTCCTGTTTGAAAAAAGCGCCAACTACTTCCCTTCTGAGGACTCCCCACGGAGAGCAGCTGCCCTGCTGCCCAAGGCCAAGATCCTCACCCTCCTCATCAACCCGTCCGACCGGGCTTACAGCTGGTACCAGGTGACACGGTCTTCAGTCACTGTTCTGTGTCTGAAACGCTCGCTACAGTTAATGAGGCGCATGGATATCTGCCTGTTACAGTCGGAGAAATGTCATTCCGATTCCGCTGCCTATTTGATTAATGAAACGTAAATGTCAACATCGTGCCGGATGAAATCCTACGCTATTGTTCACTGGTGCGCTAGTGATGGCAGTTAGAGGGGGAAAACAAGCCTAAATATTCTCATGATATTCTTTTTTTTTACAGCATCAAAGAGCTCATGAGGATCATGCCGCCTTGCGTTACTCCTTCTATGATGTCATAAGTGCGAAACCAGGAGTACCTGCTGAGCTGCGGTCTCTCCAGAACCGCTGTCTCCTGCCTGGACTCTACTCCACTCACCTGGAGCGGTGGCTGACTTACTACCCGGCCAGCCAGGTGAAGCTTGATTTCTTTGGTCAGATCTGCTGCTGTGGCACAAAGATACAAGGAAAAACACTTTTGTCTCATATTTCTGCCTTATTATATCCAAGAGACCTTTAGTCTTATGTTTAACTGCCATCTGGTCCTCATCTCACAATGTACTGCAACTGTTGATATGCTCATTCCAGTTATTAAGGTTTTTAAATACAGTGGTACCTCGGTTCGTTCCGTTCCAGACGGCCGTTCGAGAAGTGATTTGTTTGAAATCTGAATCGATTTTTCCCATTACAATGAATGGAAAAAGAACTAATGCGTTCCTTAAAATAGTCTTTTGTAGGAGTGAATGTAGAGTGTCTGCTGCAGGTGGCTGTTCCTCTATGTGTGTGGCCGCTGCATGTGGGAGGGGTTGCCGAGTGAGTGAGGTCTCTCCAGAAGTGAAGAGGTGCCCGGTGCGTGTCCAGCTCTGAATGTGCGCTTCTGTGCAGTTTGGCTGTGACAAAGTCATAAACCAAGTCACGCTCTGTCCCAGACTCGCCTCATCCCTGTCCCAGCTCCAGCCCACAACAGGACATCAAACCCTGGAGTGAGCGCTCCAGCACCTCCCCTGTGACACTCTACCACGGTCCAGTGTGGAGACAGGAAAGGTTTTACACCTCAACATGAGGAAAAAACTGTCAGTAAATGTAGCTAACGGGACACGTCTGCATACAGAGGCTGCGCTATACACAATAACAAAGCACGTCGTGGGTCAGCTGATCGGTCCGCACACGTTATGGTTTTTACGGCTTTTTTTCGGGGGCGTTCGAGTTCTGGATTTTCGTTTGAAATCCGAAGCAAAAAATCTCGAAATTTTTGTTGGATTTGTTCGAAGTCCGAGACGTTTGAAAACCGAGCCCTCTCTGGTGACTTTGACATACCAAAAGCACATTAACATGCTTCTTCAGCAATTGTAATAATTTATTGATATTTGCAACATTCTTGCGCTGAAAATGACACTCCCGTCACAGGTGATGATCATAGACGGCCACCAGCTACGATCAGACCCCGCTGTGGTCATGGATGAAGTCCAGAAGTTCCTGGGAGTCACGCCTCATTTCAACTACTCGCAGGCCCTGACGTGAGTCTCATTCACTCCGCCTTTCATTCAGACTGCTCGGTGCCAAAGTGGGGATGGAGATCAATCATACAAAGCTTTGTCAATCCTGACCTCTAGTGGCCGTATGCGAAACTCTCAGAACATGAGTTGAACGTCAAGAATACTGAAGAATACAAGAATACGACTGTAAATTGAATTATTCAAAGAGGAAATTGCGTTATTTCGTCGCAAAGAGATACCATCTCTGAGAAGAAAATATGCCTAATACGAGTGCCACATTTTCAAATGACTATTTAGACAAATGGATCTAAACAAAAACGTAGCTTTTCAATTAATTTCACCTGATCATTCCCCCGCCCTCATAGTAGATATTGATCATGCCTTTGCACATCTCCCCATTTTGTTCCGCGACTGAGAGACTTGCCAAGAAAGCCCCGAGTCAGTTGCTGGCTTTTGATCAAATCCCAACACAGCAGCGCTTGTCTCTGGCTGACACCACCTGCCTGTGAGCGCGCGCGCATTAGTATCCCAAACACAGTGGCAAAAAGTGGAGCACCGTGTTGTACATAAACAAGCACATAAAGCAAGCAACGGCAAGTTTTATTGTCCCTCCTGTCGTGTGTTGATCACTCGGTCACTTTGTCCTGACAGCTACGCATGTGGCCCCAAACAAAACGCTTCATACGCCTCGGAATCTGATGGAACTATGCAGCATCTGGTCATCTGGTGTCGTCCGTTTTACTGTGCTCTTTGGTGTTTTTATCGCTGTACTGCACGTTGCTAAATGGTAGCTGAGATCCTGGGTCGGTACCATGGTGTCCTCCAGTTCGTCATGCCTCAATGATGCCCCTCAACTGTCCTCTCTTGATGTTCTAGTTCAGGCATGCAGCTCTTTCCCCAGTTTCACACAGCTCTTCCCCGCAGAACTGGCTGCAATGTTGGTCAAGTTCATTACAATAATCGTTTATACAGGGAATAAAGATGAAAAAGTAAGAGCTACTCTGGCGAAATGTCAAAATATTGTTCACTTAAACAATAAACTTCGCCACATGCGGTGGCATGAGCCACGAAAAAAAAATATATTAGTAAATGAATCACACATTTCTATCTACGCCGCTTGATATTTTGAGGAGGATCACGGTAAAATGTACGATTTTTAAAAATACGTGCACAAGAGAGATACGCCAGATGCGAAGCAGCAACCTTGTGACACACAGGGATGTGCTTTAACCGCTATACTGCCGCTAAGTCACATGACCAGCTGTTCAGATGAGCCTTACAGCCTTATATATGTGTAGGATGTGGCTCTTGTCAGCAACACAGTAAAACAATGTGGCTCTTAGCCTCTGACTGGTTGAACCCCCCCTGTGCTAGTTTGAGTCTCCCTCATTTCAGCAGCTTGCTTCCACAATCTTGTTCCTATCGTGACAGCTCACCTTTTAAATCTTTGCCCCACACACCACTGTCGATGTTTAAGTCCCACCGGAACATGTAGGCCTGCATTGAGAAATCGTTTTTCGGTGTAATCGAATGTCTCTTTTCATTTCAATTCTTCTTCCTGTCCACACTGTTTGTCACTTTGTCTCCTCTTGCTGTATTTCAGCAGCCAGTGTGGGACTAACTTCATGCTCATCTCCTCTCATCTGTCTTCTATTTCTCTCAGGTTTGACCCTCAGAAGGGCTTTTGGTGCCAGCTGCTTGAGGGAGGGAAGACAAAGTGTTTGGGAAAGAGCAAAGGGAGAAAGTATCCCCCCATGGATCCAGAGGTAAACAGTCGCCAGACAATGAGCGTCGTGCTCGGTTAAAAAGTGTGTGGCGCCGGTGTTTGCGGAGCTGAGAATAAACCGAGGGACAACCAGGGACATCTGGCTGGAATTTCCCAATGGACTCAACAACGGGGTGGGAACTGTCAAAACCATCAGGTCCGGACACCGAAACTTACAACCTAATTATCAGGACTGAGTAGTGACACTGCGCCCGGGAGAGAGGAGATGGAGGATCGGGACGGAACAGAGAGAGAATCCCACCCATAAATCCACAGAGGACAGTGACTCACGCATTGGCCCTCGCACAAACACGAGCCCCCACATGCTCACAAACTACAGCATGGCTGTCACCTGTGTTGACTCTTTTTTCAGCGGAAAAAAATGTGTTTTCCTGTTAACTTTGCGTGTTTTTCCCTGCTGTCCATTTCAGTCGCCATTAATCCTAATATGGTATCACTTTATTAATCCTTGTGATCTCCTTATTTCCTGTAAGCCTCAAGTCTTATACCTCAATTTGCTCCTTGATTAGATTTTATATCCCGCTGTCCCCAACTGTCGGAGCTTACGCAGGCCTCCATCTCATTCACAGCGATTAGCAAATTGATTTAAAAGACTTTTTTCTTTTTCTTTTTTTTTTTCCTGACCTCCATTACTGTTTCCCCCGACAGGCTCGAGCATATCTGTCCAGGTACTACCGGGAACACAATGTTGAGCTGTCAAAGCTGCTGCATCGACTTGGACAGCCGCTTCCCTCGTGGCTGCGAGAGGAGCTGCAGAAGGTCAGCGGCGTTGCACCGCCCCGTTTTGTTTTAACTCAGTGTTGATTTAATCGGGCTTGATATTCCGGGTAGGCTCCTTTGGGCCTTTTACAGTTGATGTTACGCCGCTTCATAGGTAGCAACACTTCTACAGGAAGTAGCCTTGAACTGTGAACGGCTTAAAACATGAGGATAAAAAGAGTACGAGTTAGGAATGCTTCGATCGATCGGCCACCGGCTGTCATTGCCGATCACACGTGTGACAGCCGGCGCTATGATGTAGCCACGCTGGTTGGGATGTGTCCGTTCCACTGCTCACTGGGCAGCAGCATGTCTGCTGAGAAGGTTCTATTAAGGTTTGGATCCTGCAGCACATGCTCCGCAGGGAAGCGTCTTCAACTTAAACGCATCAATTATAGCACTTGACGGAGTTTTTGGGGTTTGTGAAAGTGGGTGTTAGCGCTGCTAATGCTTAGCAACACCCGCCGGTCCAAGCGTGACAGTCGGAACGATGAGCAAATTTCCCAAAAATAACAATTCATTTCACCCAGCTAGATGACCAGCCTTTTTCAAGTGTCGAAGACAGAAACGCCCGGAGTCGGGTGCAGCGTTCATGAGCCACCTGAATCTGAAACTTTTGGAACCGTCCGGCGTGGAAAATTTCATAAATGCAGTGCTCTCTGTCTCGGAGTCCCACTACAAGCGGGCAGTATGTAAATATGTCACAAGACAAAGCAAAGTCTCAAGAGACTCACCAAACTGCCATCGAATTAAATGGTTTTCAGTTGTCCTTTTGACTTTGCTGCATTCTTGAAGAGGTATATGAAAACGTGTTGGAATTTAAATTATTTTATGATTCATTTTTTCACATTGTGTACACAGAAGGTCTCGAATTCAATGGACTGACAAATTCATTGTCAGTCCATGTGATCAGCAGCAAAAATCCTGATCGGAGCATCCCTCATACGACTGGTCACCTTAACTAAAAGACTCTGTATTTCTATGGTTGATCGCCTCACTAAATAGAATAACTGTTTCCCCTTCCCTGTCTCCTCCTCTTCCTTTTCCTCCCCCCAACCTTGCGTCCTCTTTTTTAAGGTTAGATAACCTTTGCGTCGATGAGCCGAGGTTAAAGGCCAAGGGTCAGTCACAGGAGTGCATCCGACCTTCAAATGCATCCACGAGACAGTGGCCTGTCAGCGGAGGTGGAGACGAGGACACGGTGCCTTGTTCTTACGTGGCCCGGGCAGGAGACAAGGACGAAGAGACAGAGACTGATAATCCTGGGGCGAGGAAACAGGACAGAAGAGGACGGAGTGAAGAGCAGCGAGGCACGTTCATCATGTGTCGCCCGAGACTGACCTGTGAATAACCTGCTGTTCAGTTTTCCACTCTTTATTTATCACACCGAAACGCCGCTGGTCAGCTGTGTGTGGTTGCCATGGAAATACTGTTGCACTAAGTTTGGTTCCCCATATCTGTAACATGGCTTTTCCCACAGGCAGAATAAATACAAGAGGAGCGTAGGTGCGTACTTTAAAGAACGAGCACAGACTCAGGGTGTTTTTTTTTTTTTGTTTCTTTCTTTCCTTTTCAACAGATTTATATTTACCTTGACGATTTTCTACTGTCTCTGATGTCAGCTGAGTTATTAAAGATAAGTTGCCTGCTTGTTATTTTTCTAGAACAGCCTGCGTTATAAATGGAGACGAGTTGAAACGAAAGACAACGGAGGAGCCATTCGAACACAAGGAGACGTAATTGCAACAAACAAGTTGCCCACTTTCGTCCCTTCTGCCATCATTGTTTGCCTCAAATTGAATGCAAAAGTGTCCATAACAAAATAAAAAGATGGATATTACAAGTAGCCAAGTATTTTTTTTTTATTATTCAAGCAACATTGTCCCAGGTTTCCCGAGCCTCAGCATATTAATGGGCACCGCTTGTGGGTCAATCGCGACAAACCTGAGGAGTGAGAGTCACTTCCACCCTACTCCCTTCAAAATAAAACATTACTTAAGCGATGCATATGCAGCAGCGAGAAGATCCAGAAGAATACCCTTCACCTCACTTTTGTTATGATTCTATTTTTATGATCTTCACAGTGCTCAATTCTAAAAACGCTGTGTGACATTCTTGACCCAACCCAAGAATTTCTGTCTTCAAATTACAAGCCTTTCACAGGCCGTTTTGTGTTTGACTTGAATTGTGTACATTCAATAGAAACAGAGGTTTCCCGAAAACCTGTCAATATCACGGCAGGTTTCTTCTCAAGAGCTTCTTCACTTGCCTGACCCATTAGAAAGCAGCTCTCTAGATGACCAGCCTTTTTCAAGCATCGAAGACAGCCCCGGACTGGTCGCCGTTTTGGAGTCGGGTGCAGCGTTCATGAGCCACCTGAATCTGAAACTTTTGAAAACGTCCGGAGTGGAAACTTTCGTAAATGCAGTGCTCTGTGTCTTGGAGTCCCACTACAGTGCGACGTGCCAACATGGGTGTTTGCATCCACGTTGTTTGACATGTTAGTGTTCTCTTTCTCATGCTTGAGAGTTCCGTCGCTACAATCTGTCCAAGACTTTTCCAGCACAACGCGTTTCGATACGCCAGTTTACGATCAGATGGCACCTCAGGAAGAGAGATTGATGCCAACTTAGGTGGAGCAAAGACAAATGGTGCGGAAACAAAGCATGAAAGTGAGGCTCATATTTGAATAATTACACGCTGCGACTGTTGTTTCGTTGAACATTTCATTGTGTCAGATGACTGGCGCTGCCTCGCCAGGTTATCTCACAAGGAGAGGTTGTATTGCCAGATCTTGGTTTGGCAGGACTCTGAACCTGAAACAAGTAAATCAAGAGAAACAAGAAAAGTCCACAGTGGCTCTTGGGAATGTGATATGTGAAGCTACCTTGCTGTTTCACTTCCATAAAAACATTGTGAATTCAATAAAATTGAAACAAGGGCCACTTCAGTAAAGTAAAGCACAAGATGATGCTATTTGCCCACAAAGACTGTAATAGCCTCAAATAGTTTTCACTAAAAGGCAACCAAGCAATTTATATCATTCATTATTAGTGTTTTTATGCCTATAATGCATGCATCTATTTTCATCCACTCATCTGAGGCCAAGTCACGGGGGCAGCAGCTATAGAAAAGAAGCCCATCTTAAGTCCAGTACCTGCTAGGAGCAACAGTTTTGCGATTTAATCTTCTTTAATCTGTAATCTGCAGACATTAAAAACAGAAAAAAGTCAATAAATTCCCTTAAGGAAACATGCATTTTAGTGAGGACAACATTCCAACAAGTTGGTGCCTTCACTCATATCCATTCATGTACTTAAATCTAATGCCAAAGTACTGAGACTGAACCTGTGTCAAAGAGCATGGTGAGAAAAACAACAGTCACACTGGCACATTAGGACCCAGTTTGCTGATGATCGTGTATTAAAAGTGCAAATCTCACATGATGAACATGCAATTGTGTTTTAACATGTGCTTTCTTGAGTCATGAGTGAAACTTTGGTCCCCTTTAACAGTTTTAAAACACTGAATTCTGTAATAAATAACAAGAAAAAGTAAAAAATAAACTGCATCATAAAATACAACAAATGTAAACAGTCTTCTTACAGATACAACAAAGCTCCCGTGGCCCGTAATACTGATAAAACAAGTGCTAATAACAACAGGTCATGAAAATGAAGAGGGTTGGCTTTTCAAGTTACTGGAAGTTCATGTGCTTCTTAGTTTCACGAGCGAGTTCCTGTTCTCTCATCATTTCCAGTCACTTTTCTAATCCACGCCCTGAAGGCTGAGACTTTGGTGTAGACGCCAGGAGACTGTTGAGTTCTGCAGGCGTGGCCCCAGGACGTGATACCGTAAACCACCCAGCCTCCACCGGGACGCTCGCACACCAGCGGGCCGCCGCTGTCGCCGCGACAACTGTCCACACGCCGGTCTTCCTCGGTGCTTCCGGCGCAGAGCATCCGGCTGGTGAAGGCGCCGTGGAAATGCTGCTGGCAATGGCGGCGAGGAAGGAGGGCGATGGGCGCCTGCTGAAGGGTCTTGGAGTAGGACCGCCCTGAAAGAGATGTTCACTGACTTAGCCAGTTCTTCCACCTACTTTTGAGCTTTAGAAGAGGACACAACCAGCCAGTTGCAGCTGGAATTTATCTAATAAATTCAATTTACCTTGCTCTTCCTCTCCAGAAACCCTCACCCAGGCCTTCATTCATACTCCCCTACTGCTAAAACATCCTCCTCAGCTTCACTCTCCTGACCAACAACACATCCCATTTAAATGGGTTTTAAAGCCGTCCCCACCTCAGCGAGCGTCTCCCACCCTGCCAGACACGTGCACAGAAGGACCCCAAGTGGTGCTCTCACACCAGCCATGTTCCCTGCATGAGAAAAGTGCCCTTTCCCCAGCTTCCTTTCTACATTCCTAAGAAAAAAGTTACTATCTTTATCGTTTATTTTTGTCAGTAGGTTCTCTATTTTGAGCACATGACCCCCGAAATGCCCACATCTGGTCATCTGTTTGGACCCACCTCTCATTCAATTCTCACTGAAGGAATCAAAACTATGAATGGACACATATGAAATGATGTAGTAAACAAAGAAGTGTGTAATGACTCAAAACATGTTTTAAATTTTCACACCTGATGCACTTATTGATGGCCATTTTTGATTGTTGAGCATTTGTTTATTTATGAGCTATTTATTATTTATATTATCTATTTTAATGTATGTATTCTCTATTGACGTATTTTTACTTTTACTATTATATTTATTTTGTCATGATATTGTCATGATATTGGTTTTAATCTAATCTGATGTCATGCGATGACTTTGCTCACTCTTGGCTTCTCACGATGAGCTTCATGATGTGGTCACCTGATAAGGTTTTCCAACAGGTGGCCACATCATGAAGCTCAATAAAAAGGCCAAGCGTTTGCAGCGCTGCCAACATATATCATATTAAACATAGTTATTAGTTATGAGTATTTAACAGAGAGTCAACATTTTTGTCATTGCGACATAATTCCACACATCCTGCTTTATATACTTGATGTCTTCAGTCTGTATCTACTATACATGAAGCAGTAAAAATAAAGTAAGAGCACTGAATCAGAAAGTCCAAACCTTCGGCCTGTGCTGTCAAGGATGTGTTTTTCTCTTCCTTTTTCTGTCCGAGCAAATTTGACCAGGAGTTTTGGATAGTCACGCCCCTTCAAAGGAGCCCTGAAGGCCAAACACTTGGAGTGATAGAATTTGTCTGTTTGCCCAGTGTCAGGGTGCACAAGAAGGAAGCCTTAAAACGTCGCCCTGGTGTTGTTGACACACACTCTCACACTCCTTCAACACAACAGGCTGCGGGCATTGTTTTTGCACAACCCTTCTTCATTCCAGGATGAATGACAGCTGGACGTAACTCAAAGATCACAGTCAGATGTGCTGGCGCATGACAGACAAACATGTGACCACGGAAGGAGGAACTTTTTTTTTTAACCTTTCTTCCTCATACTAATATCAAGTGGAAAAATCGTCATCAGTCCACAAATTTTGCCCACAGTTGAACGGCATGACCTGTGTAAATATTTCTCCCAGAAACAGGAATCAAACTGGTAAAATGAGGTGAAAAAGACTTCATTATTCAGAGTGAAATGATCCAGGAGAATCAGCAATGTTCTAAAGTAGTCCAGTTTTTTTCAAGTGGCAGGTGCTCCAGTGTTAGGCACCGATTGAACACACACTTCCCACTCAGTACAGTTTAGCTCTCCGTGCTTGTCATCTGTATTGCTGTGTTTTGCCTTTCCTTCTCTGGTGCCTGCATCTGTTTTGTGTGGTGTGGATCTTTTTGGTTCACCAGGGTTGCGGTAGGTGCAGGTTTTTGTTCCAACCAGTCACCTTCCACCAGTCAGGTGTCAGTGTTCAGCTGGTTGTGAGTCGGGTGCTGCTGGTTTCAGCTGACACCTGACTGGTCTAACAACTGCCCCCACTGCAGGCCCTTTGTTTGACACCCCTGGTTTATACATTAGAGACAGACACATTCAATGTTTGTAAACAGCGATGACATAAGAATGGTGGACGCACATTTTGGCGGAAAACCATTTTTCAAGCTTCGTGCGTGTGCCACCAAGGAACGGTGGGAATTTACCGTACTACTATAGAGCTCGCCGGAATATTAGCCACACCCACACGTCGGACTTTTGAGCCGAAAGCACGTCTTGAGACAGCGTCTCACATCTTTCGTTCACATTAAAGCCCTCAAAATGTGCTGTTTTCACCCAAAGTTCCGACACCATACCGGGTCTCACACCTCCAGGAGATCGACTGTTGACGGAGCTGTGGACACGCGGGCGAAAACAGCAGATTTTGAGTGCTTTAAGGGTCAATAAGCAGCCTCTGAATTCATCTGATTTCAGCCTCCATAAATTAGCCGCACGGTTGTATAAGCCACAGGGCTCAGACCGCAAGAAAAAAGTCGCGGCTTATAGTCTGGAAATTTCAGTACTCACACTGAAATTTTTTCTGGAGGTGGAGCTACCAGCCATTTTCGCTGACGACTGATGCATTTACCTTTTTAACTTAGAGACTAAAGTCAGCAGAACACATCTGTCGCAGCTCCGCTGGGATGAAACACGTGCATAACAATGCACATAATGTTCACGGCGCTTTGCTTTCCTGGTGACGTCATGATTCGGCCCCATTAGTATACTGACATTTCAATGTCAGTATACTTTGTGTTTGTTTGTGTGATCAGTGCGCATCTTGTTGTCGACCACAGCGGTAAAGCAAAACAATGTGAACAAACATCTGAATGTTTCATTGACATTTTGCATGTGTATTTTATGGCAGTCATCAATGGTGAGCTGCATCAGATGGGATCTGCTGCTTCTTATCTGGAAAATATCAGACAACAGAAATGGGCACCTGTCAAAAAAAACATCGGATTCCAAACCCGAACTACAGCAGTCAGAGATCAGCTGACCTAGTTCATGGGATGTGAGGTCCGAGAACTGGGACTGGAGGGATGATATATTTGGGAAATGTGGCATATGAGGCTTTTTTCCTGACTCAGCTCCCAACTTCTTCCCCCTGAGACTTCTGCTTCTACTCCTCTTTGTTTTCATTGGCTGATTGTTGGCTGAAGTGAGTGTTCAGTTTCCAGCATCTGAGCCATTAATATATGGCTGTTTTTAGAAAGAAAAACCCTTTCTTTCTCTCTAGTGGCCTGCAATGATGCCAGCGTGAAGTATTGATATCGTGGCCTCCAGGAATTTCACTGACCTGTGTCTCCCCAGCCGGTGATGTGACAGTTGCTCGCCTGTTTCAGCACCCGCTCCTTCCTCAGAGGCAAACACGCCGGGAGGACATGACGGCTGAATGACACGCATCTGCCAGACGCCGGTCCAAGCGCCCCCGGCGACAGTCGGACCAAGGCCAGGTCATAATCGTTCCGGTCCGGCCGGTAACTCGGATGAAGCTTGATCTCGTCCACACCATACTCCTCCTCGTGCTCCTCCGGGACCAGAGAGTGGTAGTCGCCCACTCTCACTTTGTACTGCTTGGTGCTGTTTCCGTACCTGCAGAGAGGAATGAGAGTCAGTTCCAGAGAGATGCATGAGCAGTTGCTGAGGCATCATTCATGACCCGGTCAGAGAGAGAGAGCTGGCGGCAGATCAAGCTTAATATGGGGGGCGTTCAGTCAACCAGGAGGGATTCTTCCTTTTCTAGCATAGAAAAAAGTAAAATATAACTTTTCAAAACTGAACTTTAATAGCCGCTAGATGTATGCATGGTTGGCATCCGAGGCTGACTAACTGAACGTCCTTGTTAGAATGGTTGCAGGTGTGGAAACACCTGAGCGCAGTATTCTCCCACTCATTTTCCACAAGTACTGCCATGATGCCGACAGCAAAAAAACAAAATGCTGCATCCGCTGTCACGCTGTCTTCCAGTCACTCTCTGGTCTTGTAACATGTCGCCACAAAAACTCTTTACGAAAACCAGTAGCCCGGGCCGTCACCGTTCCTATTCCGCCGATTGGGTCTATGGGTGCACACCTCCTTTTTACTACTTCCTTATATACATTTAAAGTAAATTTCACTTTGAATGATTCTTTTGGAATCACTGCACTTACTGAGGTAAGATGACGTGCTGCAGCGTGGAGCAATGAGTAGCAGCCCTGATGTAAAATGTGATTTTAAATATATATATATATATATATATATATATATATATATATATATATATATATGAAAAAATATATATATGTATTTTTTTTCCAATAGTCATTTAAGCATCATAGTAATAATTGACACACACTAGTACATAATACTGAAGATACACTAAATTTAATGCCGGCAACGGTGTGGCTTCCTCTCTTTTCAGTTTTCTATGGGGCGCCGAATGTAAAAATGAACACACTCGTTTTTTTCCTGATTTAGAAGAAATCTTTGGCAATATTTTCACAGATTTAACAAATATTTGTTACATTTGAAATACTACACTTTGGTGTTATTTTCCCATTGTTTCATCTCTGTAAGTGTTAAAACTAAATGCTGAATCTATATCTGAAAGCTGAATCTAAATATTAAATGTAAATCTAAATGTTGAATCTAAATCTAAATATAAAATGTAAATATAAATCAAATATTAAATCTCAGTTTTAAGGATTAAGACGGCCCTTTCCTCCAAGTGGAGACTTGGGCTTCCACACACTTTCAGTTAGTTCAGAGGAGACAAGGAGCAGAAGGGGGCGCCTAAGTCTCCACTTGGAGGAAAGGGCCGTCTAAATCCTTAAAACTGAGATTTAAGATTCAGACTTCGATTTAACACATAGATTTAGACTGAATATTTAGATTTAAGATTTAGCATTTAGCACTTACAGAGATGAAACAATGGGATGTAACATGAAAATGTAGGGGCATCTAAATCCTTAAAACTGAGATTTAAGATTTGAATTTATATTTTATACCTATATTTAGATTTAATATTTAGATTTAATATTTATACTCAATATTTAGATATTGATTTACGCTATAGATTTAGCATTTAGATTTAACACAGAGATGAAACAATGGGATGTAACATTAAAGTGAAGCGTCACAAATGTAACAAATATTTGCTAAATCTGTGAAAAAAATGCCAAAATTTCTGGTACATCAGGAAAAAAAAAAAAAAAAAAAAAAAGACGTATATATATATATATAATGAATCATATAATATTTATATACGATTTTTTTTCTTTTTTACTTTTTAATTTTACTTTTCATTTATATAATGTATATAATACATATTATGATTTTACACGTAAAAAAAAAATCAACTTTGTTTTTATTATAAATTTCTATATTTCTATAGTGATATTGTTCTTATGGGGGGTGAGGAGGGCCCAAGTGGATTATTTACAAATGGTTGGCACGTGAAACATGGGCAAAATGCAAGGTAATTTACCAATAGGAGGTGAAATTAGGCTTTTCTTGATGGTTTCATTCGCAAAATGAAGTCAGTGAAGACAGAGCCACTTCTTCCTTGGATCTCTGGACAGTGCAATCTGTGCTGACAAGGGTGATTCAGGGACGGCGTCCCAGCCAAGGGAGCCGTAACAGGAGAAGAGTGTCAGATGGATCTTCTCATCTGAGTCCAATCCTGGCCTCTGATTCCAGCTGAATGTTGTTCAAGCGTGCGGCGCTACTTATCAAGCCGTATTCATGAGCCCTCACACGCTGATCCATTTGGCTCATGGTGAAGACCTGTGTCCTATGTTGGGGCTTAGTACTGTTTGGCAAGCTCACAGAATTGGAGCTCCAGAGTATAAATAGAATTGACATGACCTATGATGCATCCTGACAATCCATAGTGTTGGCAGCGGAGTACCACTTGGTTATGTTTCTTGCATTTGGTGACTCTAGATCTGATTTCACGTGCGAGAAAGAAAAATGATTTTGATGATTTTACTTGAATCGTCCGGATTGTGCAGGATATATGGTCAGCATATTGGATTAATCCCAAACTGGGGCGTGACAGCTCAATCTGAAACAAGTGTCACAGAGGAGAAAAAAAATAAAAATAAAAATAATATATATATATATATATATATATATATATATATATATAGAGAGAGAGAGAGAGAGAGAGAGAGAGAGAGAGAGAGAGAGAAAGAATCATTTAATAAATATTTATATATATGATCGATTTTACTTTTCATTTATATATTCTATATAATACATATTATAATTTTACTCATTAAAAAAACTTTTTCTAACTATATTTCTATAGTGAGCAGGGCCCAAGCGGATTATTTACAAACGGTTGGCAGGTGAAGCATGGGCAAAATGCAAGGTAATTTACCAATAGGGGGTGATATTAGGCTTTTATTTTGGTTTTATTGTGTCATGCACCTTCTTGTTTTCTCCCCACTCTCCTCACTGTAAGCTCATGACAGTTGAAGACACTTGGGTTTCTGTATCTTTCTTTGTTGGCTCCATTCTGCCGCGCGTCAGTTGAGCAGCGGAGTGTTGGCTAGTTTGCTCGGATTCCTCATTTCCAGTACCAAGCGAGTTATTCTTGAGCAAGAGTTTTCTGTTGACTTTCTTAAAGTTTCCTGATCCTTCTTTACGTACGTCTCCGTTTTCAGTATCTACTCTCTGACCCAGTCCAGTGACGCCCGAATTCTCCTTATTGCCTGACTTGTTTATGTTCATGAAACAGATTCATTCTGCGTCCTGAGTCAATTCATCTCCCTGAACTCCACAGAACACAAAATCTCTTTTTGATAAAGGTGTGGCTTGTTCTCAGTCAGTCACTTCACCAACGTAAATCATGAGCAAACATACGTCATTCCTCTTTACTGCAAACGGCTGCAGTGACAGATAGAAAATCATTTGTTCAGGCTGAAACAAAGCAAAGTCACTTCTGTCTTGCACTCAAAGGGCAAGGTTCGCAGTAAGAGGTCATCAGTTATTCCAGGGCGGACATCAAGAGACAACCACTTACAAACACACCGCTGTGGAAACTTTCCTCTGAGCTGTGATGTATGCTTTCTAAACTGAGATGACCTGAGAAAAAGCCAGAGCAGCCCAAGAAGGATGTTTGTCTGATCCAAGAGCAGCTAAACAGCGGTTTAAAAATGCAAACAATGACATTCTTAGAGCTCACGACTGCCTTTCAATGACTCTGCATGGTGGAAAGTGGAGCTATGAGGAAAGAAACCTGATCCTACTTGACCTCACCGTCTCCTGGTTGAGCACCCTCATAAACTTTTTATGAGTCTTTACACATGTGTTTGGTCTCTTTGTTCTAATATGCTTTTCTGCTTCCTCTTCCGTCCCTGATTCATGCATGATGTGACGGATTCCACCGTGATGGCGCCGGTCCTGATGAGGTCCATGTCATACAATCTCAGCACCAGATCTTGACTGAGATTTTGCAGAAGCAAGTCGCGACAGCAAAACAACAAATGGTTCTTTGTGGCGCCGTGGACCGTCACGGTGAATTGTTGAACTCATTTTAGGTCTGTGTTTCTGCTGAATGACCAACAGTTTTTTTTACCTCTTGAAACAGTGCGCTGAGGTGAGAACCCAGCAGCTATCGATGAGAGTGGCTCCACACACCAGCCTCCCGTCACCGCGAGTTCCTCGCAGTCGGATCGCAGCCTGCCACGGCCACCCGCCTCTTTGGATAGACAGAAGAGGATCAGGGTTTGATTTCACAAACATACAACTACACAGATGTAGAAAGGCACAACCTCAAGGGCTCTGTTTCAGTGCTTTCTTCGAAGAATAAGAATAAGAAGCTGCTTTATTCGCCATGTATGTTTTGTTTCTTTTTTAATAATTAAAATTGAAGTAACAATTTGGCCAAAACCACATGTTTAAAGTTCTATTATTTTGAAAAAATAAAAATAAAAATAAAAATAAAAATAAAAATAAAAATAAAAATAAAAATAAAAATAAAAATAAAAATAAAAATAAAAAAGTGATGTAATTATTTGGCAAAAAAAACATTTGGAATTTCAAAATAACAAAAAATACAAATAAAAATAAATTGAGAAAATTTCAAAAAACAAAATTAAAAAAGTTAAAATAATAAAAATGAAAATGGAAGTAACTATTTGGCCAAAAACACACTTTTTAAGTTCTATTGTTTCGATTATTAATGAATATTTTGGGTGGGATTTGATGTTTTGATGTTTATACTTGACTTAAAACAGACTTCTCACTTCATATCTCACACAAGAAAGGGCTCATTTATCATGTTATAACTGGTGACTCCGCTAATTTACCTCAAAGAGTTTTCCCCTCCGATGATCCGTCGCTGCCGCGTGTGAATGAGGCGCAGACCACAAACAGAGTTGGCCGACTCCACTGAGACAAAAGATGTGTTTAATGTTGATCAGTGACCAGCAAACCACCTGTTGGGCTGACATGCTGCGAATCATGGAGGCACATGTAAAGAAAATATGGCTCCCTTCACACACATTGTGATGTGAGGTTTATACTGTAAGTGCTTTAACAGAACAGGTATTTTAGAGGAGGGGCAAAAAAAAAACCACCCTTGGACGTGACGCCATGTTTGCAAAGTGAGAGATGATGGTGTCCAGTTCATGCCGCACCACATGTGAGGGTAACTGATACTTTCGTGAGTCTGTTTGACAGCAATACCACGGTGCTGCACGTCGCACCATCTGGAAATCCTAAAATTGTTTTCTAATTGGGCAAATATTTTAGGGTGTTTGTCATCATCGTGACAGATGAAAAGGGGTTATTAAATATTTACTTTGTAAGAAGAGGGATTTCAAACAGAACAAGTGGCTCACCTTTGACCTCTTTGGGGCTGGAGTGTGATTCTCTGTAGTCACAGATGACGCCGGCGTCCTCGCTGTGGCGGCAGTTGTGTGTGCCGGGGGACTGTTTGATGCAGTCAGCTAAGGATCGCTCCTCTCCACTGCACTTGACATTGTCCACGTGGATCAGTCCCGTTCCTTCCCCGAAATAGGCCATGACCCGGGCCTTCGCCACCCCGCTGCCAAGAAACACCACACCATTGTTTTCTCAGTGCGAAGAAGCCACATTTTTCAGTTTGAATGATTTGGTATTTTACTGAATGGAATGATGGACCCATTCGTACATTTAAACGACAAAATACTGTTTATTTTGCATCAGTCTGACAATAGCACAATAAGCCACGATGGTGGCTATATTCAAGTTTTTATATCACCTTATTTAAACTAAAGCTCTTTTAATGTCTTGAAAATATTTGTGTAAGAATTTCAATTCTATAAGAATTTCAAGTACATTCAGAGTAGTGGAAACCCTGGCCATTGTGTATATATATAATTTGCTTTCTTTATTATTGTTTTTTTTAGTAGAGACAGACCGACCAACAGATTGTTTTTGTTAAGCTGAAAAACAGTGACATAATGTGTTTTTTCTTTGATGTGTATCTATGTAATTGCGAAGCCATATTTTGTGTTGCGGACGGCACATTTTGCATGCGTCGGACTACAGAAATGAGCTGCTCCCTCTGTGACTCATATTCCATCTGGGTGTAAATCTGCGGTGATAAAGCCGTGTAACTGTTATTGTTTGACATTCTCAGGAGGTGACGGAGCAGGTCGCGTCACTGAAACAATCTATGCGATCATAAGAGCCGTGACCTGCACTGTGGTTGGTGCGTGAAGCCAGTGACAGACTCGGATTTGGAGAGACGATAAAAACACTCATGTTCTAGTCCAGCGTCAGGTGTGTCCTGGCAAATGATCCTGTTTCACCTCATTTGTCCGGAGATAGAGGCGAGCGATCATGAACAACAAACATGTTGACAAGCTCGCAACTTGAGGAGCTCACATGGATTTGGTCTCATTCTTTCTATACACTACAGATCTATGCTCATGTGTTGACGGTTCATCACTCGCAGCTGAGCTGCGCTGGATGCGCCTCATCCAACACACATTCACAGCGAGGAAGCCGGCCAAATGTGCAAGTTTGAGTTGTTTTTAGACCTGATGCGCCTCTAACTTGACCACACACCTTCACAACAGATTGATGGAGTGAAGACTGTCTGCATCACAGAGCCAACAGAGCTCGCTCACTTCAAAACGATTGACTCTTGTGAATTATTTAAGTTTTGTTTAGTTTCATTTTGTTTAATGACAACATTTGACAAGCGAGGGAAGCTACTGAGGCGGTTTGTGATCACCACTTCACCACTCCAGAGGACCTGATCCGATCCAGATGGAGTTTTATCTGCGCCTCACCGTGTCACTCAAACCAGGCGTCAGAGAAAACACCAGGCAGTTTTCCTTCATTATCAGCTTGCAATTGTCTCCCTAAATGGATTTGCCAGTCTGGACTTTGAAAATTGCTTCAACGTGAATCCACAGCTACTTGCCCTGGAACTGTGTGTGTGTGTGTGTGTGTGACGAGGCTTAAAGTGGAAACAGACTCTGCGAAAGAAAAATGTAAAGAGAAATACGAGGTGGGCTCAGATGCCAAGTCTGGGAGCTGCGAGAGTGCAGTGTGCAGCGAGGCAGCCATTATTTCCAAACCTGAAAAGTGTTTCCTGACCAGCAATAGTCATTTCAACAGACAGAAAACAGCTAGTGGAACATGAACAAAATGACGTAAACATGTATTGATGTTTATACTTTATACGCCGTGCTTGTGGCGACACACCTTGGAGCAAACTTTATTGTTTGTGTTATTCCCTGAAAATCATGTGACTATTACTCATACATACCTAAACCCCATCTGTCGACAGACTACTTCAGCGTCGTGATCGGTCCAGCCGTCGTCGCACACCGTCCCCCACTGGCCAGACAGGTATATCTCCACCCGACCCTCCCTGGGGCTCTCTCCCCCCACCAGCCTCACTGGAACACCTGGATGACACACACAGACACATACTTCTGGGTTTGGTGTTGGAAAGTCTCTGTCAGCGACAACAGATTTGTGTGCATCCTCACCAAAACTCCCTCAGGCTAATAGCGCTCAACTCGATCTACCAGTCTGACGTGTCGGCAGAATGTGCTCGTGTTTCCGCCACAGGAGCCGTGATTTCCATGCAGATACAGTAACCGGCTCCAACCCTCAGAGTTCAGAGGCAATTTACTTTCATTGCCTTCTGGCGTCGTGACAAAAATGTGTCTCATTCTCGCTGTTTATCAACGTCTCAGTCAATCCATCTGCAGGCCAACAGCAGCGGAGGCGTGACTCCATGGTCACTGACCTCAGTGATAAATTCTGATGTCAATTCTGTGTTGACAGAATCGGGAGTTTGTTGATTAGCAGGAGATCATCCGCATTTCATTGAGCTTTCAAAGATAATGAGACCACTTTTCTGATGTGACACGGTTCTTTCATGTTAAAAATAGCACCTGTGAATAGAGCATTCACACTGTAGATAGGCGGAATGAGGACAGTGAGTCAGGGCTGAGGTGTTCTGTAGAGTGAGTCAGGGTGCGGAGGATTACATCAGGGATCAGCCCCGTTCTGTTTGCTGTTGTCATGGACAGGCTGAGAGACTACGTGGGGGGGAGGTCCATGATGTTTGCTGATGATATAGTGATCTGTAGTGAGAGTATAGATAGACAGATAGATAGATAGACAGATAGCTAGATAGATAGATAGATAGATCGATAGATAGATCGATAGATAGATAGATAGATAGATAGATAGATAGATAGATAGATAGATAGATAGATAGATAGATAGATAGATAGATAGGTAGGTAGGTAGGTAGGTAGATAGACAGACAGACGGACAGACAGATAGATAGATAGCAACAGTCTCACTGTCCTTAAACACACGGAAAAACAGAGTGATCCGGAGGTATATAGATAGACAGACAGACAGACAGACAGACAGACAGACAGACAGACAGACAGATAGATAGATAGATAGACAGACAGACAGACAGACAGACAGACAGACAGACAGACAGACAGACAGACAGATAGACAGACAGACAGACAGACAGACAGATAGAGAGACAGACAGACAGACAGACAGACAGACAGACAGATAGATAGATAGATAGAGAGACAGACAGACAGACAGACAGACAGACAGACAGACAGACAGATAGATAGATAGATAGATAGATAGACAGACAGACAGACAGACAGACAGACAGACAGACAGACAGACAGATAGATAGACAGACAGACAGACAGACAGACAGACAGACAGACAGACAGACAGATAGACAGACAGACAGACAGACAGACAGACAGACAGACAGACAGACAGACAGACAGACAGATAGATAGATAGATAGATAGATAGATAGAGAGACAGACAGACAGACAGACAGACAGACAGACAGACAGACAGACAGACAGACAGACAGACAGACAGACAGATAGATAGATAGATAGATAGATAGATAGATAGATAGATAGATAGATAGATAGATAGATAGATAGATAGATAGATAGATAGATAGACAGAAGCATCACCACCATCTGCTAATCTCCGGGAATCTATAAAAATATGACTTGCACTCAGAGATGTGTGTTTGCGTGCGCTGCTGGTTGTGAGGACAGTTCATTTGCCAGGGGAGGAAATGAGTGTTTATGTTTAATCTTTAGACACGCAAACACGTTATTTCCTCTTGTAGAACAGATTACTGCCTTCGCACAAACCCTGATGTGGCGATCTCACCAGAGACAGTTCAAAGTGATACACGGCTTATTGCAATTTTCTTCAGTTCCAAGTTAACACAAAGCAATCTGCCTCTGGCATCCTGAGGGCCTGGGAGGGATTTACACACAGATAAACACCCTGACTAATATATAGAATAATCCACAGATGCTTTTTTTTAGCTTCTTCATGGGATGTCAGAAAAGAAAGGGAGTTTTCCGAATTTCCAGAGCAACCTGCGACGTGGAAAAGGCTATGAAAGTCAGCAGCCACCAACTTTTGTTAACTCTTTCGCTTACAGAGTGGAGACTTTCATCTATAAAACATTACTGCAGACCACAAAATGGACAGTTTTAGGCCAAAAACTTGAAGTTCATTCCTGGCCAGCACATATCATGAATGTCTGCAGGTTTATAAATGACTCATTGCACTCAGTCCTTCCTGCTTCCACATACAGTGATGCAAAGATAATTCAATCTGAAGTGTTTGGTTGCATTTCTATCATTCATTCAAAATAAAATGTACATTTTTTACCTGGTTTTTTTCGTACTGATCATGGCTTCTGCTTGTTTTTGTCTGAGATGAAATCTGTTGGCCAAGTTCTGTAGGCAGCATGAGCTAAATGACAGCTGTGTCTCTGGAGCCTCATACGATACCCTTCATTGACTGAAACAGGATGTTGGCCCTTCCACCCGTAAGATGAGAATTAAGGGAATTAATTGAGAGCAGATTGCATAGATTGAAAAAGCAGGCCTTCATTATGATAGCTCTATTGTGCGGAAACTAGAAGTGGGAATTGGTAAGTTGAAAAATCTCAGGTCTGTTATTTATTTTAGTCGTTTTAGGACATTCATTATGTAGATAAAGGTGCTTTTTCAATGCCCATCTGCAAGACAACAGTTGATCAACTCACTGAAATTCTACAGCTATTTAAAAGTCGCTCCAAAACAGAAAGTATCTTACTGGGTGGATGCGTGTCTCTGTTGGGGTCTGGTCTGCATTTGATGCTCACATCTTCGTAATGTGTGCAGTCGTGACGGAGCCACTGCCCTTTGTTGCACAGCAGCAGGCTCGGCTCTTTCCCTGTGCAGCTGACATCGTCCAAAATAATGGGACCGGACCCCTTCCCGAACGGCGGCACCGGGGTGATGTCCAGACCTTCGGATATAAGAGTCTCTCCTGATCTAGACGGGAAAAATGAGATGATGACGTGTTCTCAGCAGTTCCTTACGTTGGTCTGGATTACCTGTAGCCGAGTTGCCGGCACACCACTTGGGTGTTGGAATCTGTCCAGCCATCGTCGCACACCGTGCCCCATTGTCCTTTGTAGAACACCTCCAAGCGCCCCTCGTGGCTTCCCGCGCCCCCCGATAACCTGACTGTGCCATCTACCAGAACAAAAAAAAAATGCACGTCGCAATATTTGTTCCTTAGAAATGACATACTCCTTAATGCAGGTAGCCTGTTGGGGGCAGTATTACACCAAAGCGGCATCTCATCTGTCAATTCAAAAGACGACAAAGAAGAAGAAGTAGCAGGGAGGAGGAGCAAAAAACATTTCAGGATCAGCAGCAATGCCATCTGCAGCTGTTTGACTCTTTTGTCTTTTATATCTCCATTAACAAAGCAAATGCTTGTCGCTCTGTCTCTTTCTTTTCTTTGATACTATGCAAAGGATTCTGGGTACTCCTCAATACCGAGGTCGTGGAGTTCCTCAAGAGGATTGGGACGGTCCTTGCGCCTCGCGAGAATGCACATTTTTGAGGTTGAGGTTGAGAAATAAGGAAGGAACTGGAACACACACTTGCTCTCTCAGTGTGTGTGGGTGAGAATCATCTGCTCGAGGATGGACATCGAAAGATCTTGATATCTAAGGTCGACCCTGTTTGAAAACTGCTTATTTTGGGTGTGTATGCAAGATGTTACCCAGGACAAAGCAACTGGTGAATCATTTCATTGTCTCAGTGCAGAGAAAAGTTTGGAAGAATCCACCACCAACATTACTGTGATTTACTACTCAAGATCAGCCTCCGTCCATTTTGGCTGAGACCTTTGAAATAAGTATGTCTGCATATCATTGGAGGAGTGGAGGCTGTGTAGAGTTCTCCGCCCGTACATTTGCTGACACAATAACTGTAGAATGGACGAGCAATTTTCAATGATGGCTGGAAATTTGCCAACTTAGAAGTGATTTTCCCGTGGTAGTTCATCAGGATTTACAAAGCGCTGCTGTGTTTTGTGCCATTTTTTTTTGTTTGGTTTTGGTCTTGACCCGGTCTCCGGTTCGGTCCTCTGGTCTTCAACACTGCACCTTCATTGTTATTGTTAGCATTTGTGTTTGTTGTGAAGGCGGGAAAAGCCCTTTCCTCGATGCCTAATATGCAACCATTTCACCCCCCCTTGCACCTCATGTCAGAGGCTTGAGGATTATGTAGCATGCATGGGTGTACTGCCGCTGCCAAAGTTCTCAAGTCTCAAATGCTGCTGGAGTGAATGAAAACCTCCTGGTGATCTCAAGGTGTGAATGACATGGATTCTGTTGAGCATCAATGTGGTCAGAGCTAAAAACGTGTACGCATTTTTCGGCTTCTGTCTGCCTCACGTGTTTTTGCTTGAGAACGTGCTCTTCTTGATCCCGCATCAGGGTTACTTGAAAGCTGCAGGAAAACTAAAAACCTTGAAGCATGTTTTCTTCCCAGACAGTAGGTGAACATAAGCAGCCTGCGACACGTGCACTGCTTTCAACTCTGAAAAAAAGTTGTATTTCTGTAAGGATTATTTAAAATTAAAATTAAAATTAAAATTAAAATTAAAATTAAAATTAAAATTAAAATTACAATTTCCTACCTGTGTGATTTAAATATCTGCATTTAAAAGAGTATCATTTGATAGAAAGTATTTCCATCTCCATAGAGTTCTTACCTGTGAGGGGGTTGCAGGAAACGCCAGCATCTTCCGAGTGCTGACAGTTGTGGCCTCCCCAGGCACTTTTGGAGCACTGATCAAGAGTCAGCTCATTGCCTGTGCATGCCACCTCATCCAGCCACACACGACCTGAGCTTTTTCCAAAACGTGCTTGGCCCCACGCCCGTGCAACCCCACTGCAACGGAAGACAAAACCATTCAAAACAAAAACAAAAAAAGCTATAGAACGCCATGACAGAACATTGACATTTGAAGTGTGGTGTAGCTAAATATGCATATCTCTGTGGTACCACAATCCTGGCGGGGACAATGAGCTCGATTCATTTCCCCAGAGCCAGATGTTCTTTACTGCCTGCTCATCTCTCTCTGAATTAAAAGAATACTTGTCATACTTTGGGACGCTGAGGGAGAGAATGTGAGGGAGGGAATTTCTGCTCCACACAACTGGAGTCATATTCAGTCGTTGATGTACATATTGAGTGACAGATGATGATATAGATCTGTGTTTGAGTGACCCTTCACCTCAGCCCCAGCTGTCGACACACAACCTCAGCGTCGCTGTCATCCCACTGGTCGTCACAGATGGAGCCCCACTGGCCCGCGTGAAAGACTTCCACTGTGCCCTCTGATCCGCTCCGACCTCCAGTAAGGCGTATGGGGACTTTTACTGCCGCTAAAACAGTCATAAAAAGCAAAACCTATTCAAGGTCTCTTCACCTGCATACAGTCACGCTTGGAGGGGGCCGACCTTTTTCCTCTGTGCACGTAACTGCTGCAGCACGGGTGCAGTCGCCTCCATTCCACGGTGTCTTGCTACAGTGGAGCAGATCTGGCTCATGTCCCTCGCAATGGACGGCACTCCAGTGGAGCTTAGCTTGGCCAGGACGGAAGAGAGGCACAGCACGAGCGCGACCTGAGAAGCTGAAGAGAAATCACCAAACTCAAACCCATTGTGAACTTCAAATAAGACTTAAAAAAAAAATGGATGTCTCAAGTTGTATGGAAACACTGCTTAAATAATGTCAGTTGTTATCGGATTAATTGCGAAAGAAACCCCAAAATGTGTGCTATATATAATTGATATAAAGTTCTGGTACTAGCTGCTTTTTATTTACTGTTCTTATGCTTAAATTTAACAGTGTTTTTTATTGCCTTAAACAAGGCATTAAGTAGTTAGTACACAGCAAACATGAAGGTTGTCAGGTCTACTACTATATTGTTTGTATTTATTTATGTTAAATTGACAGACCTGATGTCCCTTTACCATTTAAGTAAAAAAGCAGTACCATATGTATGTCAGTAAAGTTAAAATATGAATGAAAAATAAAAACAAAAAACACTGAAAAAATATATATTATTTCTTTTAACAATTGGCTGTGTGACACTGACATGTGGCTGACATTTGGCCTTTGTCGAGCTGCTTCAGATTTCCATTGTCTGTGTGAATGCGCACACACACGCCAGCATGCCTGAAGGAGTCAGTGTTATAGGCCACATGCACACGTGCGTGAAGTCCTTTCCAGGTCAGTATGCTTGACTGAAGTGAAGAAGTAAGTGATAGAACGTATCATGACAAGAATAGATTCTAAATACTGTTGTAAACGGGGATTTCTTCTTTTAACTGAGGCGGTGCTCTGTTTATTATTTTTCTTGAAGACAAGAAACAAGGAGTCGGTGAGGTACAAACAAAGAAAGAGCTGGTGACATAGTAAATAGCTCCGCAGTAAAAGTATTTAAATACTAGGAGGCAATGGAGGGCTGGAATGTGAGGGTCACAGAAGATATGTGCAAGGGCTGTGGAGACAAGGAGCAGGAAATTCTCACTCCTTCACGTAGAATTTCCATCATGCCGTCACCATCTGTCAGAAGATGTTCTGTCGGGTGTGACACATGTGTCAGAGCAAGTGTGCGCTGCCTTACCCTCTCCCCAGCTGCCTGCAGACCACAGCAGCGTCTTCGTCCTGCCAGTTGTCGGCACAAACAGAGCCCCATTCTCCGCCCAGGTAGATCTCCAACCTGCCATCCAGCTTGGAGCGACCGCCTTGCAGACGCACTGAACCTGGTGCACAAACATGAGCTTCATATACCGTGACCCGGGGAGGTGTCTGAGTATTTTCGGTATGGTGACTCATCTGGGATTTCACATCTTAAGAGGTAGATTTCACAACATGTGAC
This sequence comes from Synchiropus splendidus, assembly GCF_027744825.2. Lineage (NCBI taxonomy): Eukaryota > Metazoa > Chordata > Actinopteri > Syngnathiformes > Callionymidae > Synchiropus > Synchiropus splendidus. Next base: position 21,052,044 of record NC_071335.1, read on the forward strand.
AGCCTCTGGGGTTTGCTTCTCAAAGGTGATGTACGTTATGAAATAGCTTGATGGAAGGATGGAACTTGCTGACGTCTTTAAATTATGTGCTGACAGTTGCACCTCCATTCAGGACCCAGTTTACACCTGTGAGCTTGATGTTGACGGAAGATGAGCAGGATAAAAATAGCGACCTCGCAACTAAACATGATGAGACAGCCACACCTGAGCAGCATCACTAACAGTCTCATGAAATTTTAACTATGAGCATCCTTCATTTGCCTGACAGGGCTCAGCCGTTTATTAAGTAGCTTCATCTTGTTAAATGCAACACGTCTGATTTGAATTTGTTTCTGTTCTTCTCCTCACTTCAACATTCAGTTCACTCAGGAAAGCCAGTAAGAAAGCCAGTAGGTGAAAATAAGCAGCCCCAGGCACTTCATTCAACCTTGACCCTAAATAGGAAAAAAAAAAAAAGGAAAAAAAAGGGATTTCTGTAAACATTTCCAAAGACTATGGTCTGCTTAAAAATAAAAATAAAAATAAAAATAAAAATAAAAATAAAAATAAAAATAAAAATAAAAATAAAAATAAAAATAAAAATACATAACATTCCTTTTCACAAAACGATTTTACAGTTGTTTACACGTCCGTCCCCGCGACCAGGCCCGCGTGTTTACCTTGTTTACAGTCGCAGTAGCCCCAGTCCACTCTGCCTTTATGGTTTCTGAAAAAGCACCAGGGGCGTATTCTGCCGTCCGGGTTGCGACAGCGGTTGTGCTCTCCAATTCCTTTACCCGGGTAGCGCTCCACGAAGCCGGCAGTCTCGGTCCAGTTGGTGCAGAGAGCGCCCGACTCTGTGACGTCGATCGCTCCCCGGTAAAAGCCGTCTCTCCCGCGGCTCTGGACGCAGTCGTCAAACGGCTGAATGAATGAAGAGGAGCTGCAGCTTTCGATCGCCACCAGAATCGCCAGTGTCAAAAATAGACATGTCAGATTCATGTTCAGGTTTCGTCAGTGGCGACGGGAGATGTGGAAGACATCAACTGGAGAGACACGCTCTCCAGTCAATCCTGCCGAGAGGGGAGGAGAGGGGGAGGCATCGGGGCGAGTCAGAACAGCGCGCGGGTCAATGGAGGTGCGATTCACCAGGAGAAAACCTGCAGGGTGCCGCGCCAAAGTGCCGCACATTGTGGCATGCTGCGACGTGTTGTAGTTACTCTGTCATTACATCAATTGTTATTGTTATTGTTATTGCTTTTGTTATTGTTATTGTTATTGTTATTGTTATTGCAGATGCCAACAGAAAGTAGTCCAAATTGTGGTTCGGGGCCATCAACAGCCCTCTGTTCAATTTCATATGGGCCCCCACCATTAAAGGTCTGACAGTGTGACTGCTGTTGTGACTGTTTTCTTCGTTGAAATCAAGAAGAAGCAGACCACGTTCGCAGCGTCACGGTTGCCCACTCACCTCACTGAAAATAAATGCATACATCACCGACACATTGAGCCAAAAAAATATCAGAGGTTGGAACTGCCAGGCAGAAGTTGGAGAGGAAGGCCAAAGAGGAGATTGATGGAGGTGGTGAAGGAGGACATGAGGTCTGTAGGTTTGAGAGAAGAGGAAGCAGAGGACAGGGTGAGATGGAGGAAGAGGTGGAAGGCATACAGTAAACTGTTGAGTACAATTTGAAAAAGCATTTCATTTCAAATGTAACCAAAGAAATGACACATTATCAAAATATTGTCAAAACATTTCAGCATTATACTCGACACCCAACACTCTGCTCTAACTGATTTAGACAAGATGCACATAACTACACAAAGACACAGAACTAAGTCATGCTCACTTTTTGCTTTATCTTTATTATCTTTGAGACAATCGTGTCACTCACACGATCAACTAGGCAACTGAATATTTCATAATTCTTTCATAATTTCATAATGTTAGTCTTGTTAAGAATCTGATCTTTTACAAGAGTAAAAGTGACGTTTGTAATATGTTTGAAATGTGTTTACACTGTTTATAATTCATGGTTACAATGGCAATACATGTAAAGTCCAACACAAAAACAAAGATGTTTCTGCTCAAGTTTTAAATTCATATGTCAAGTGTGTTCTGGCAGGTGTCTTTTGGTGAGGCTCGTTTTATTTCCGTTATGTTTCAAACATCTTCGATTGGGATTGAAAAACCAAGCAGAGTTTACTGCCGTGACTTTAAACGAGTGTCAGTTCATTTTCTAACACCACGCATTTGTTGAGAAAACAAGCATCTCCGTTAGATCTGATGTGTTTATACAAAGCGGGAAAACAAGATACAATAACATAAAACACTAGTTCGCCTTTCCATCTTCACGAAGACGCGCAATACAACGTCGCATCTGATTGGTGCAGCTTCCTGCTTACGTACGTGGAAGAGCTCGCTTCATTTAATCAGCAGCGTAACACGGAGACATAACCTCCGGGCCACTCGCGAGCACTGGTGACCAACCGGATTACGCGGGTGATTACTTCGAGCGAGCCCACGCACAGTCGTTTTGAGCGGTAAGAAACATGCCGGTGGTTAGCTTCCACTAAACCGAGCACAACAACCATCCTTTTCTCCTGCGTTAATGCATTGGCGATACATGAAGAAGAAAGTACGAGTCAATCTTTGAAACCAGAGATCATGAACAGTCGACTCCAGGAGATTCGAGAACGCCAAAAACTTAGACGACAGCTGTTAGCTCAACAGGCAAGTAGTGCTAGCAGTTAGCATGCTACACTGTTGTTTTTGTTGTGTGGGGTCCACTATATTACACGTTTGCGTGTTTAATAACAGGAACGTCGATGCGTGCATTCCCTTATCAAATGTTAGGAATTGGTCATGCATCTACCTCGTCACGTCTGTTTCATGCGCAAATAAACAACATTATTTACACGTCATTTGTATTGTTGTCACCCTAAAACGCCCCTTGCATATATGTTCAAAGTTTCGAGTGTTTATAGTGGGTTCTGTTTTCAAATAACTCCACATCAATAAGCTTCTTGCGACTTGTTTGTCTGCAGTTGGGAGCTGAGAGTGCGGACAGTATTGGGGCTGTTTTGAACAGTAAAGATGAACTGAAGGAGATAGAAGAGAGCAGAGAAACATGCAGGTAAGTCTCCATAATATTCTGCTGTTTTAATGTTGTTTTTCAACCTGTAAATAAAAGTTACATGATCCACAAGGTAAATGTTCATTTCAAATGGTCCACCCACCAATTCAAGGATCTGCTGTTCAGTATCTGACCCTTTTTTACACATGTGTATTGAGCATAAATGGCTGAGGAAAAGACAGGAGGCAGAGCTGGAGGTAGCAGAGATGAAGATGTTGAGCTTCTCTGGGAGTGAGCAGGATGGATAGGATCAGGAAGCAGTAGATCAGAGGGACAGCACATGTGCTCAGGTGTTTAGGAGACAAAGTCAGAGAGGCTGGATGGAGATGGTTTGGACATGTACAGAGGAGAGAGAGCCAGTACATTGGTAGGAAGATGTTGAGGTTGGAACTGCCAGGCAGAAGGTGGAGAAGAAGGCCAGAGAGGAGATTGATGGAGGTGGTGAAGGAGGACATGAGGTTTGTAGGTTTGAGAGAAGAGGAAGCAGAGGACAGGGTGAGATGGAGGAGGATGATCCGCTGTGGCCACCCCTGAAGGGAGAGGCTGAAAGGAAAAGAAGAAGATTGAGCATAAATGGCATGAAAACTCAAGGCTCAGGGAGCCTTAAAAATGGGCAGGGAAAAACATAAATCTGATTTGTTTGAGAAAAGAATGAATGAAAAGTGCGTAGAAATTAATAGTTGTTCACTCAAAACTCGCATAAAAACAACAATAAAATGAAACCACTACAACGAACCCTGAATTTTGCCTGCATTAATTGTGAGCCACAAAACATATTAATGTCAAAACTTTCACACTTTTCTGCCAAAAAATGTAAAAGCAAAATTAAAACTCCCAACTTAGGGGCCAGAAACACAAGTCACATTAGCTGTTCTTGAATTGCAGTGAATATACTAAGTTGCATTTCTTTATAAGGAATAATCTTTACCAACCAAAACATGTGGACTGTTGTTAATTCACTCCGCACTTCAGAAGTATCTATTTGTTACATGAGCAAACAGAATCACGTGATGTACCTTCATCGGAGTTGACAGTGGAATGTTGTGTAAGAGTTGGATTGATACATTCGTGCTAATGTCCTAAGCCAAGTTTCAGTTAACCCTTGTCAAACCATCACTCTGTATCTGCTGCTGTTGACTTATTAGAGCCTCTCACCCCATTATTATGGTGTTTCATCAACTCCTCATCTTGCAATGACAAACAATGGTGCATTTATTTCATATTCATTATTTCATTCTGTTGTGTACGTGGGTCTAAAAGCGTTCAAGAATATCGTCTGTTTTCAGGGCTTCGCTGGATAGCTCGATTCCTCAAACCAAAAGGAAGGCACCGACCGAAGGAGAGGACACTGAGGAGGAAGTTGAAGAGCAAAAGGTAAACACTTTCAGCTACGTGCCAGCTAGTCTTTTAACCAGCACTGTATTTACCGGATAAATCACACGTATGGGTGGATATTATGAGCCTTTTGTTGGGTGTCAGTAGAGCACATGCTGCCTTTTACTGGTGTGCTGCAACATCTCTTAGTTTTAGAGAATAATCGGCAATAAATATGAATACAGATACATGACATCGATCTGAATGATGCTTCATCTGACATGAAGTGTGATGTGTCTGGAGAAGGGAATTGTTGCGTGTATATTCTGTACCGTAAACCTATCCACCATCACCAACACCTTTGAATGAGTCACACGTGTATTGTCCACAGGATGAGGTAGAAGTGCAACCGCCCGAAGAAAGCAACGCGTATGAGGAAGTCTACAAGGACTCGAGCACTTTCCTCAAGGTAATGAGGAGCAATGTTTGTCAGTGTTTTGAATGTATTTGACTTGCATAGTGATGCGTTTTTGTTTCACTCTTTTTATTATTTGAAGTATAACAAATGCAAGATGTCAATACAATGTTTGGAAAATACATATTCATGACTGTGATTTTGTTTGGTACGTGGAAATGTCTCCTGTTCCTGTAAATCTTTTCGCACCGCCCGTTGTGGAATAGTTGTTTGACATGTAGCCATACGTCATTCCTACATGTCATGATCCAGAACAACAGCCCTTTCTTCTTTTGTTACTTCAGATTTTTAAGTTTAATGTAGAACCTGCTGGGAAATGCCGAAAGAAGCAGGAGGTGCCTTTCAGCGCTTTAACCATATAAGGGCACAACGGCTATAAAATGATCATCTTCATAATGTAATGTTCATTCAATTTTTTACAATAACCCAACAAATAATATTTTTAGTCCTCTCACTACATTATATTAACTACTTTTTTTTAGCAAAAGCAAATAGCATCATGAAGTTTTCTTAATGTCCCGAGTCAAATCCAATGATTTTTTTTTCTTTCCTTTCTTTTTTCATTCTGGCGTGTGTGAAGAGATACTCGCCACTGAATGCATGTGTCCACTTCTTCCTGTTTTCACCAGGGCACCCAGAGTCTGAACCCTCACAACGATTACTGTCAGCACTTCGTGGACACAGGACATAGACCACAGAACTTCATTCGAGATGTTGGTCGGTGTCTCTCCGCTCCTGCATGTTTTCTGTCTGTTTTTTGGCCCCAACAACAATATTGCCTTCGATTCAGGTTTGGCAGACCGGTTTGAAGAATATCCAAAACTCAGAGAGCTGATCAGATTAAAGGATGAACTCATCTGTGCCACCAACACCCCGCCAATGTATGTTCCCTCAGTAGAAAGCAAAATATACTATCAGTTATGCCGCTGGAAATGTAACCTTTTTGTATTTCTTTCAGGTATCTCCAAGCTGACCCGCGACATTTTGACCTCCAGGATTTAAAATGCAAGTTTGACGTCATTCTGCTTGAACCTCCTTTGGAGGAGTATTACCGGGAGTCAGGGATCAGTCACACCGAGTCGTTCTGGTCCTGGGACGATGTAAGTATATCAAAGCTCACGTGTAAGTACTATCATTGGTATCTGGTTGCGGACAATCTGGCACCTATTTTACCTTAAACCACACTGACGCTTGAGAGTCAGCACTCAGCTAGTGGACCGTAGCATTCCTTCCTACCCTCAACTTTAAAGGACTTACGGTGTTACCGTCAGATGTGATCTGACTCTATAGATTTAAAGAATTAGTCGGAGAAATGGGGCGGGTCCCAAATAAACATCTGCGTGACTGAACATTTATCACTTTCTGGCAATCGTGTTGCAATCCCAAATGATATTTACCATGTCGGATGTGCCACAGCGCAGTGCTGTAAGCCTTCTGTTTGTTTTTATGGTATTGTAGAATTATGATTATTGGTGTCAGCAGAGTACTCGCATTTGATTACTTGAACTCAGTCTGGTGATGTGCAATTTCTTTCATCAAAAAAAGATTCATGTCTGGTGCGTAAAAAGGGAGGTTTTGCAGCTGTACCTCTCCTGCACATGAGATTCCAATAATAATGAACAGTACACTTTGCTGTTTTGAAAGTTTGTTTTTGTTAATCTTTGTTTCTGTTTTTATAGATCATGAAACTGGACATTGAGGAGATCTCCGATTTGCGCTCCTTTGTCTTCCTCTGGTGCGGTTCAGGTGAAGGCTTGGACTTAGGAAGAATGGTATGCTTTTGTCATTCAAAGAATGTACAGCTATGTAGAGAGTAATTGCGTTCCTTCGGGGGGATGGCTCTTCATGTGACAGAGAAATTACCAGGACAAGTAGGCCGACCTGCTAATATTGTGCAGTATAATTGGGTCGACCCGGGACAACTCATCCCCCTTTCTCTGGTTGTTGTCGTACTTTCCTTTTTGCTGAACCGATTCAGAGTTTGTTTATTAGGTCAAGCTGCACATCTAGTCGTAAGGCGTGTCCTCAGTGTAAATGAAAGCATGGTCCACTGTTTGTTATTGCGGTTGGTGTGATTCTTACTCACGTTATACTGCGTCACATTAAGAAAGAGGTTGTCTGAGGTGCATTTTTTTGAAGTGAAATATGAATATTTTTCAGCTTTTATCATCCGATTATGTTTGCAGTGTCTGAGAAAGTGGGGCTTCAGGCGATGTGAAGATATCTGTTGGATTAAAACCAACAAGAACAACCCTGGCAAGACCAAAGCTCTGGACCCCAAAGCAGTGTTCCAGAGAACCAAGGTAGGGTACTTTGTGTTCAGCAGACCATTAAAGTGCACTCTTCTCAAGCAGCATTATAGATCACAATGCGTGATATTAGCTCTTTCCGCCCCAAATCCACAGCCACAATTTTACCGTCTCATTCAGCCGTGAGTCAGCTTTGTTCAGGCTGTAGGTAGCAGCCTCGTGGGTCTGGTTCATTACACTTCTAAGGCTCCTAAATTCCCTGGCGACAGACTGTCAGTATAACTGGATCTGTCTAAATACTTCCTGAAGGAGCATTGTCTGATGGGAATCAAAGGAACGGTCCGCCGAAGCACCGATGGGGACTTCATTCATGCTAATGTGGACATTGACTTGATCATCACTGAGGAGCCTGAGATGGGGAATGTGGAGAAGCCCGTGGAGATCTTTCACATCATTGAACATTTCTGTTTGGGCCGAAGGAGGTTGCACCTTTTTGGGCGGGACTCGACCATAAGGCCAGGTAAGATGGGTCTTTTTGCTTTCTTAAGGGAGGGAATCGTGTTTGATACACCATCGGCCTCAGCTGCTGCTGTAGGTTTGCCAAGTTCACTTCTCTCCTGTTCTTCCCTCGCAGGCTGGCTCACAGTGGGTCCAACACTGACCAACAGCAATTTCAACCCGGAGACGTACGCTTCGTATTTTGCGCTGCCCAACGCAAACCTTTCCGGATGCACCGAAGAAATCGAAAGGCTGAGGCCCAAATCCCCACCGAGCAAACTCAAATCGGACCGCGGAGGCGGAGTTCCCCGAGGCGGGAGGGGGGGGCCAAACGCTGGCAGGGGTGGCGACAGAGGCCGTGAAAGAAACAGACCCAACTTTCGTGGTGAACGGGGCGGATTCAGGGGGCGGGGCTTGCCCCACCGGGGTTTTCCTCCCCGTTAGAACTTGTGATCGGCTGTCTTGATTTGTTATCTAACTTGGACAGGAACTATTTGCCAGACGTGTTTGTCCTGTTCTAACCCGCTCCCAGTGTGAGGATGTCAAGTGTGGTTAGTGTGGTTCAGCAGGAGACACTTGAGGCCAACAGGAGGTCGTTTTTTTTTTTAGCCAGTGCCAGGAATTTCAGATGTCCTGTTTTGTATATTAACTTGTAGAATGTCTGTTGAATGAATCAGCGCTCTTTTTTTAAAATAGACTCCCAAAATGATTCAAGTCTTGAGTGGTTTTCATTGTTTCTTGACAGGATATACTTCTGTGAAGTCATGTCATCTCACGTTGTTCCTCGACGGTCGTGCAACCTCTTATCAAGCGGGCTGATACGGCGTATTCACCGATTTGTTAGATGTCTCACGCTTCTTATCTGTGACAGCAAACCTGTTATCACAACAGCAACAAATGGCGCTGGAAGCTTTGAGGCGACTAAGTGAATACACAACCAGGCGGAGTTTCACAAGCTGAACGTTGTTCTAGTTTTGGAGCGTGATCAATGCCATGACGCGACGGACACACGAGCCCACGTCACCAGTCTAATCCCTCTACGAAACAGGCCAAAGCGACCGGATGACTTGGGTCTAAGGTGCGCATCGTGCGTAGCCGCTAACACTTACACAGAAGCTTGTTGTTTAATGATGAATGACTCGGTGATGGCCGTCCAAAGATGCATCATTAAAACTGAAACTCCCATTTCTGGTTCGCCCAGATTCCTGTTATTGTTTATATAAAACTTTTTTTTTTTCTCCCCGCCTTACACGTACCATGACGATGACTGCCTTTCTGTTTTGCAGTTTTGTGTTCGCCAGTGTTTCAGCTCTCAGTTACTGAGCCTTTTCCTCTCGTTTCCTCTAAACTGATTATGACCAATAATCTTGAATTACTTAATCCTGAGTTTCTGTACAAGGTATAAGGTGTCTGGATGGGATGTTCAGGATTCCAAGAATCTCGTCTTTCTTCTTTCCTACTGAGGAGCAGTGGATCTCCTTCGGATCTGTCGATTGATAGTGTCTCTCCCTTTATGTACTGTATATCAGAAAACACTTTCACGTACAGAATCCTGGGCTTTTTTTCTGTGAACTCTTCAGAAATTTCAAAAACAGAATTCTGTCGCATCCGGGTCATGGCACTATTATGTTCCCAGTCATAAACAAATGGCTGAGGTGAAGGACGTCGGCGAACATTCCTGGTTAGACTGACTTGACTCGATATTACTACTTTAAAAATACATTCAATGAAACAAAAATCTCGGTCAAAACAAATAAGTCAGGTGTGTTTTCTAATCCTACCCCTGTACTACGACTGTATTCCACTGGGGTAAACCTCAGAACGGGTGTTGCTCCTGAGATGGTCGATAGTTAGATTCTAACCGCAGCATGTTCATTTTTTTATTATTTATTTTGTAATTGTTCTGAAAGAGACAAGATACCCTGGTTTTTCTTCTGAGCTTCTTCCGAATTTCGCAAAGGGCTCAAATAGTGACACAAATGTACTCAACATACAGTGTTATTACTGCTTAATAATGATCTAAATATAGTTAACCCATGACACCTTATTTATTTTATTTTTCAGCCACATATGTCTCCTTCAATCCTCGAAGCAGATATTTCTGTTTCCGGACGTTGAATATTACACGTGAGCGAGAATATCTATGTCTGAATGAAGTGATTCAGCGCTTATCGGGTGCAATTGCCTGCTCTGTGTCAGACGCGCAAATGACTCGGTAAAGACTACACTTGAAGCTATTAGCTTTTGAAAGTGGCTGGAGAGTAGGTGTTGGTGTGGAAGCGTCACATTCCGACATGTGAGAATGGACGACTGCTTAACTTCCTGAGATGGATTATTACTAATCTGAAGAATGTCAGTTATTGAGTTGTAACTTTTTTAAGAGTGAGCTGGAGTCTCAGAAATACACAGGTATTAAGGGTAGTCTGTGATGACGTTTATTAAACCGTACTTTACCGGTGGAACGTGATCATTCCGCTGGTGAACTATGTGGAAATATAGGGCGTTAGGAGGGTGCAGTGGTCAGCGCCGTTCATTTTAAGGTCGCCAAAGAGCGCGCTCCTTCTGATGTGTTTGTCAAGTGGCAGCTGCCGCCTCTGTTGCCAGGGAAAATCAGGATTCGGATTTTGAGAATTCATTCAGGAACCTAGAGTGAGGAGTCGGGGAGTGGCATGTTGGGTTGCTGCTTGTTGGCACTGGAGCAGAGTTCGCTGCATTAAACACAACACCGGCAGCGGCCAACATGTCCAAACAATGGCTGCTTTAAAGTGACTCAGGAAACCATTAGCAAAGGCAGAATGTGTTTTCCCTCACATGTTGAACCGATTTTCAATTCTTTGTCGTGTCCATTGTTCAGTAACGGCAAATTCTAAACATTATTGGGGAGAGACTATACTCGAGTCACTTCATCTTACAGTTGAAACCAGAACACTAAACCTGCTGATCGAGAAATGAGCTATGATTTGACTCAAGGCTTGCTTTTGTAAAATGAATGCACTGAAATAGCAGAGCTTCCCACCCAAAATAAGCAGACTCACTCTGGATTTGCATTCAAGGAATGGCTCTTATTATGTTCCCTATCTCGACTACCTCAGGTGACAAATACTAAGCGCAGGAATCCCTCTGGGTCTTATCTTGAGATAGGAAAACAAAGTCAGAGGTGTCCAAACTTGTTTCAGGACACATTTGATAAGGTGAAAATGTGGTCGGACCGAAATTGTAAGTGATATCCCCAAACTTTAAAAATGACGCTGACTCAGCTTAAAAACATGTGAACAGCGACGCAATACCGAGAGATGTGTGAGTCAGAGGTTCTTTTTTTTTTTTTTTTTTTTTTTTTTTTTTTTTTTTTTTGGGCTTGACTCTTGGGATCTAATCGAATATAGCAGATGTTTCATGATTTTTTCTTTAAATTCACAGTCACAATCATGTTTCTCACGTCTGGTTTACACAAAATTCAGATGAAACTCAAGGGACTGAAGTCAGGGATTGACTCCCGGTATTCCTGATGTAAGTCATGCCTCGGCTCGTGGGTTGGTTTGTTGCGATCCACATTTGTACGTCCTAGATTTTCTGAGGATAACTGCGGCGAGCGCTTGTGAAAACCTCCTGAATGCTTTGGGTGGTCAAGCCAAAGACGTGGGAGAGACCGTTCAGGTGCTCTGGCCAGTGAGTGACATGAGACTCCCGAAGATTAAAGTTCTCTCATGGCTGTTGTTGCAATAATAATTTAATAATATCTCCTCCACAGAATAACCACAGCACTGTTACTCACTCACAGTTCTTGCTCCTTTTTGCCAAACGCACCCACAAAACCGCCCCTCAGATTTGAGCTATCAAGTTTACATGTGTCCCGACTTGATAGCAGCAGATGCAGCTAACTGGGGCATCGGCACACTTTTGCCCCATGAAAACACAGTATGCTCTGTTGATGTATCGCATTAGGGAGTCAAATCCAGCTTTTGTTGAAGGTAAACTGAGTGCGCTGAAGAACGACAAAGCTCCTGTGCTGATGGTATGTGGTGAGAAACTGGGCCACGTCCTGTTTACTGCTGTAAATTCTGTTTTATACATTGGTGATGACCAAGTGATATTTCTAAGAAGTGAGTGCTGAAACGGTGTGGACACAAAACTACTCTTGTCACAGTGCTTTATACAATACAGGCAAACACATTGGAAGTCATGTGACTCGCGCACCTGCTTCAAGCCCAGTCATCTTCACATTCTCCCGAAGCCAATAGCATCCTCCCCAACCGTCATTGATGTGCATCAGACAAACAGGTCTTGCAAGCTGTGTGGGTATTTCTGCTTTGGTCTGTCACACTAGCGCTTCACTTCCACAGATCACGCAGAGTAAAGGAGTGTGGAGACAGTTATCCACCCGTTCGTTCTTTCTGACTTGACTTCGGTAAGTTTTGCTTCATGCCTTTTGACTGCTTTATTTCTTTACCCTTATTAGTCAAATCTAAACATTTGTTTTTGCTTCAGAATATTTGTTTCATTTTTGAAAAGAAATGAATGTGAAATTGTTGAGAACGTCTCTAATATCAGCTATACAGAAAGAATATTTAGTGACCTCTTAAAGCTAGCTAAAAAGATCATCTCATTGGTTTATCTTTTTTGTCGAATTTATTCACACGTTTTAATGTATGGTCCTCTGACAGAAATGTGAATTTTGGTGAACTGGGGTGTGGCTCATCGGAAAATGTTTGATACTTTTTTAAATTTTTTATTTATTTATTGATTTTTTTTAAAGTCTCTCTCAATTTCTCTCAGGGCTGTCCACCGATAAAAATCTTGTTTAATCTCGCAGCAGAGTTATCTTGCGATTTATCGCAAGTTAGTCACGCTGTTCTAAATGTCACTTGAAGGAACCATCTTGAAGAGTTTATTTGCGATTCATTGCAAGCTGGCTCGACTTTAGTCCCGTTCAATGAGATCAAACACTCAACAAGGTTGATCAAAGTACTGGCTTCTGTTTTTAAAGGGTGTAAAATCTGAACGTTCCCGCCGAACTGGTCTCAGATTCCTCGATGAGACAGTTTCATCTGAAAAATCCAACTTGATTCATAGTGACGCAGATAAAAACCACCCTGGAATGCCTGAAACCGCTTGGGCTCCTGCTGGTGATCGACCAGCAACATTCCGATTAAACCTCACCTCCAAAACCTGTTATGTCGTCCAGTGACTTTCTGGAGTATGAAGGTGTGTCTCAAGCCATGGACTTCCCCTCAATAAATCCCAGCCATTTACATCCCCCGAACCCTGCCAAGGAAACCGATCTCAATTTCACTGGTTTATTCGTTTCTTTAAATTTGCTCTTCAAATTGTCTCTGATATTTATCACTTCAAGTTTCACGTCACCTCCACTGATCCATTCTGTGAACCTTTGCAGAGATAAGAGCAGACCGACAATGGGACCGCTGGTGCTTCTGGTATTCGCAGGTATTACAGATGTCGTGGGTTGGGATTTTGAGACTGGGAGAAATTCATTTTATTTGTCATTTTTACAGGGAATTTGGGACTGTCCATGGTCATGGCCAATAGCACAGGTAATATCATCTTTTCCTGTGTTATTTGTTATTACAATATGCATGTAATATGCAATATATATATATATATATATCTACATAAGTGTCAAACAAGTTCTAATGAAATCCTGGTTGTTGAATTTGAATACATAGTCCACAGTATTTTTGCATGAACCTTTGACTTTTACTTCATCTGTCCCTTCACCAGGTAACACAGGCTGCGTTTCAGTGTAGCAACAACATGAACAGGGCTTTCTAGAGCGGATCCAAACGTGTTTTATTGCAGTGTTTGAGTTTTGTATTTCTTCTCTCACCAAATGCTTCAGCCAACATGACCTGCACACCCATGAATGGAACTCAGCCATCATCCAACATGACCTGTTCGCCGCCGGGCAACAACACCCACTCCAACAACATGACCATGCCGCCGGGCAACAACACTCACTCCAACATGACCATGCCGCCGGGCAACAACACTCACTCCAACAACATGACCATGCCGCCGGGCAACAACACCCAACCACCCAACAACGTGACCAAGCCTCCCGCACCTCAGCCAGCCGACGACCAGCCAGTCGTGAAACTAGAATTCAAGGTGCAGCAAGACTTTAAACCGGAGTTTGCCAACAAGAGCTCACCGGAATTCAAAGCATTTGCCAACAATATAACCTCAGCAGTAAGAAAATCGACACGTTGGCTATTCATGAAACATGCACTTACTGATATGTCTATCTTTAATAGGTTGACAAAGTTTATGCTGACACACCTGGATTTAATCGTTCAGTGGTCACTGCACTCAGGTATATAAATACATTCAAACTTTTGTCTTGTGTTTTGATTTTGTGTTATGATTGAAAACATGGTGATCTGTATGCATTTCCTTTGCATTGACTTTCATTTTCTTATATCTGTAGACGAGGATCTGTTGTGGTGGACCTCGAGTTGATCTTCAACAATGCCAGCTCCGCCCCAAACGCCAGTAATCTCAGGAACACTTTGGTCGCTGCCGTTAGCGGCGGTAACTTTTCCCTCCCTGTCAACGTGTCCTCCATCACGGCAACTGGTGAGGTTGAGCGTCACAGCTGAGCCGTGTCTTGTGATGCACGTTGGCTCAACTATTTGCTGTTATTTTTCAGTGGTGACCCCTCTCACACGCACCACTGTGGCCCCTACGACTGCAAGAGGTAACACGGCTTTTAAACAGACCTAGTTGTTTAAATACAGTGTAAAATAGACTTGGAAATTCATGGAAAGTCACCATTTACATCCTATTTCTGTACCTCCTGCCCTCTTTTATTGAGTTTTAATCCCCACCATAATCTGCCAGACGGGCGGAGAGTTTGGTCAACATGACCTTGATCGATGATGGCATCGGGGTTTCTGATGTACCAAGGGCGTCTTTTGTTAGAACCTTTGTTTCTGCCGCATTTTTCGGTTGAATCCTGCCTGAGACTGTGTGCATACATAACTCCACACATTTGCTGAACCACTTCTCTTATTTAAAGCGGCAACGGCCAATAAGCCTGACCCCGGCGCCACTCGCCAACTAGAGTTCAGTATGAATAGAACCTTTGTGGCGGATCTCCTGAACCAGTCCTCGACACCGTTTAAGGAGTTGGAGGCCGAGGTGGTCGGCGTGGTAAGTTTATTTTTTATGTTTCCAATTGGTGTTTATATTTGCTTTCCCTTGTCCAGTTGAGGGCGCTGTCTATCGGGATTGCAAGTTGAAGTTCACTTCCTGCCCTCAACAAAGCAATTCTTGCAGCAACCCGAGGCCCGGGGGCTGAATCTGGCACGCTAAGTCTTTATATGTGGCCTGCATTATTGAACAATGTTCAGGCGTCGACACGCTGCTCTCGTGGCAAAGAAAAATGAAGTGTCCACAATGGAAAAATGGGAAGGGAATTCAGGGGTGAACCGATAATTTGGGTCCATCCTCTGTCAAAGGGTTGCCAGTTCGCCCTTTTTGTGGCCGCGTTTAAAATGCTAAGAGGAGAAAGACGTAGGTAGCAAGTGTCCCGTTTGAGGGCGGGAATGTTGATTCGTGTGGAGAAGCCTGGGCTGTTTGGGTTTTGTGAAAAACGACTGAGCAAAATGCCCTTTACGTGATTGTCTGCGTGTGTGTGTGATCTAACAGAGTCATTTTCTTTTATGACAGGTCACCAGGTCCTTGAAGGTTTTTTCAGGTTTCCAAAGCGCTGTCGTCAACTCCTTCAGGTAAATTTGACTTTTTAAAAAAATAATCTTACTATTATTATTAGTGTTTAATTTAATGTATTTTAATTTTAGCTGCCTTATGTCATACAATCCATTTTTTTTTTACCTTAAAGGAGTGGATCGGTGGTCGCAGCCATGACCCTGACATTCACCAACTCAAGCGTAGTTCCCGCAGACACCAATCTGACTTCACAACTCACCAGCGGACTGAGCAACTCCAGCCTGAGCGTCATAGCCGGCTCCATCTCAGTGTGTAAGCAGCAAGCCCTCAGTTGGGAGGAGTGATCAGACACAGGGAGTGATTTCACAAAAGTCTGAGGAGTAAATTGGATTATTATTTTTTTCCCTCCTCAAGCGTCCACTTCCAGTGCTGCAACAACAGCGGCGGCTAACGCGACTGCGGCGGCTAACGCGACTGCGGCAGCCACCTCAGCGCCGTCGACGGCTGCGGCGTCGTCCACCGAGGGAATCGCGTTCCTCACGTTCAGTCTCAATCAAACCTTTGAGTCGGCGCTCTCCAACACATCCACGTCCGCATATCAGAGTTTGGCAAAAACTATGGTCACCACTGTACGCCATCAACACACAGTCATTCCATGTAAATACGTTCCTGCTTCATCACCGTGTGCTGCCTTCATCTGCAGGTTAACGGAATTTGCATCCCGGTGTACTCTTCCTACCTTCGGTCGCTGGTGAACAACTTCACGTAAGTCAGAGGTGGAAACTGTCACGTCGCTTCTGCCATGGCTGATTGTTCTGTCCGACGCACAGGAACGGATCAGTGAAGACGGCCATGACCCTGGTGTTTAAGGACAAAGACTCGGTTCCGTCCACAACCAACCTGACTGTGGTACTCAGCGACGGACTGGCCAAGTCCTCCCTGGATGTCATCAACGGAAGCATCACCGTCCGTAAGTGCTGTCACCTTTGATCCCATCTGCCTTGTTTTTGTTTATGTGAATTGTTCAATGGTTTTTCAGAGTCCGCCGCGACCGGCTGCCACCCTCAGTTCTCAGGGTTGTCGCTGCTGGCCTCGGTCGCCATGATGGCCGCCGCACAGCTGCTGATCCGCGTCTAGCGAGTGCGGAGGTCGAGCGGAGCGTACATGATGACATTTACCACGCGTGAAGAGATGTGTACTTTGTTGTTAAACCTCATCTTCCACTCTCACTTGAATACAAGGTTTGTATTCAGCTCTCTTAAAGGACCTGTGCCTTCTTTGATCAAACACACTACAAGTGAGTCTGCAGTTGAGGAGGGGAAGATTCTCATAAATCATCTGTCTTGTTGTCTGTTGTCACCCACCAAGATGACAACATATGAATTAACGGAATTGGTTTCCTTTTTCACTGGTTTGTGATGAATGCAATTGAACAATGTATCGTTTTTGTTATTGTTTTTTTTTTGTCTTTGTCATGTTCCTGAAATAAAGAATGAAGTGTATTTTGGGAGTTTGAATGAAACCCAAACCAACTTGCTGAAAGAAACTTGACAGTTCTGATCTCAACATTCGCTGTCACCAGATAATGTCTTCATTTTTCACAGCACACTAGGTGGCGCTATATTCTCTGGCGATTTTTGCATCATTTTTAAGCAGAGTGCAACTCCACTGAGATCTAAAAAGTATTTTACAATTGCACTTACGCACTGTCATTTCCACTCAACTTGTGTTTGGTTTTTGAAAGTACTTAGTACTTGCCCTCCACTACTTTTGATGGTAACTTGTTGCTGCCAGACATGGTCCATACTGATGTTGGATGTCATTTCCTTGCAGGAAACGGGTGATGTGAGAGTGAATCACGTCACAGTGAACGATAAACATAACCAAATGTAATGGCTTGTTCAGCAATGCTTCCTACCAACCAACAGGCTCCCCGTCTTCGCTTAAGCCACAGTTACATTTAAAATAAAATAGCTATAATTCAAAATGGCAAATGAGACACATTTCACTTGCAATGTGAGAAATGAATGACGTTAAACTTCCAGACAGTTTCACGTAAATCACGCTTAAATTTAAACAGACTTTTAAGCTTTGCTTAAACGGGTTATTGAACTTCAGTTTAGCCATGTGAAAACACCTCAACAGGGAGTAAACAACCAAAGTCTGATCTGAGGGTCAGACTCGGAAAAAGGTTTGTGTGTGTGGCTGCTTATTTTGAGTGACAGGATCTTGTCAAAAAGATTTTTATAGGACGTTTTGTCAAGAATCAGTCTTGACGTTTACGTTAAATCTGCACAATTTTGAAGCATTCATTTATGATTCCACTATTATTATTATTATTACGGTTAAACTGTGAAATAATACTCCACACCAAGTTCATTTAATTCAAGAGACTGCTTTGAGTTATACAGTACAAACCTGAGTGTATCATTGCGCAGCAAAGGTTATGGTGCAGTCTGCTGGGCTGAATAAGTAACTGCAACAAGTCGCCATCATCTTTCATAATTCAAGATCAGTGAAACAATTCCTTGGTGAATTGCTAATAACCTCTTTATATCCTCATGACTATTTCCCATCACTTCACAATGAGTGCAGCTTTGTTCATGCACATTATTGCAGAGTTTTTGCGCATTTATATTTGAGTTCTTCGCCTTTTAACTGAGTTCACCGTCCGTTTCCATTGCAGTCATTTTCTTTGCTGTTCAGTCGTGAATCATCATTGTCCGGGTCGGTCGGTTGCTGGTCAAAATAAAGGTTGGACGCTGGCAGTTTTCCTGTTGTGAACTGTAATAGAAACGTCTAAAAGTATTGTGTCTTTATAAGCGGATGAGTGGAGGAGACCAGCTTGACTTTCATGATACAGTGAGCGTTGGAGCTGCACCGCTGTGTCGGCTAAAGCAAAGGCAAACACGCTGGAAACACAATGAATACTTGTGTAGTCATGGTGTTTCCAAAAGAAAAAAAAGATACTCACTCATATCGTGTCCGCGAACGAAAACGCGGGCTTAAGACGCGACAACACATCCATAGCAAACTGACGGAATGATAAAAAAGAAGCAGAAACGAAGCTACCTTTTATTTGCGCCATTACAAATGTTAGTACTTTTCAGTGGAAAATAAATACAGAGAGCACTTCCATTTAGGCATTCACCTCGTGTCATACATTCACGTAGCAGAGTTGATATGATGAGCTGGGACTAACAAGAGAGAACTAGCGCTCAGAAACATTTCATTGGTGAATTTGAATTTGAAGGTTCTCGTCCTCGCTGACCTCACGCTTCCTCAGCGACAGTGTTACTGAGCAATACGGGCGAGCCGCGTCAGTAGCAGGGACAGGAGGGTCAGCGTCATGGCTGCGGGCGGAGCTGGACAGCCCGATGAAGACGTGGAGTCTGAAACGTTTGGGAGATCATCAATGCAGTTCCTCCTCAGGAGGGAGTCAACGCGACTTGGGAAGACTTACATGTGGAAATGCTGCCGGGTATGATGTTGAGACTGGACTTCAGCAACTCAACGCTGAGGTCTTGAGTGGCGTTAGTGACCGATGGAACCGAGCTTTTGTCTTTAAACACGAGCGTCATGTCCGTCACGATCGAGCCGTTCCTGCATCACAATGAAGAGGCTCCTCTTTAGACAAGATGTTCTGGTGCGGAGCGAGATGCTTCGAGAGTCTTACGTAAAAGAGTTGGCGATGGACCGCCGGAAAGACGTTGAGAACGCTTTTGAACTAGCCTTGTTCACCTGGGAGACGAA
Organism: Synchiropus splendidus; assembly: GCF_027744825.2. NCBI lineage: Eukaryota > Metazoa > Chordata > Actinopteri > Syngnathiformes > Callionymidae > Synchiropus > Synchiropus splendidus. The sequence goes on from NC_071335.1 coordinate 21,071,135, forward strand.
TGTAAATAAAGCAGAAATGTTAGAGACTGAAAAACAGCTATACAACACGCGACTTACCTCTTTGACCACTGTGGTCGCCATACTCCGGAATTCATCCGACGATGAGTTGAGAAGGTCGGATTTGAACGTGTCCTTAAGACTAAACCTGAGACCCAGGGTTCCCTCACTGGGTGAAGCTGGCTGTGTGGAGGGGCTTGCAGTGGTCAGTGCAGCGGCTGTGACATTGGGGGCCACTGTCCTTGCATTTGTTGCGTTGGCGGCTGCAGTTGTTGCATTGCTTGAGGTTGAATTGCTGGCGACTGAAAACACAAGAAATGCTTCAGAGAAGGCACAACATCTGGAAGGATTGGCAGGGTCTTCATACTCACCGATAGAAATGGATCCTTTTATGACTTTCAAAACTGTTGAGTTGGCTATTTTAGAGGAAAGCTTTTCCTGAGCCGTGTTGGACGATGGAACGACATCATTACTTTTAAACTTAAGAGTCATATCGGCGATCACAGATCCCTCCCTGCAAACAAAGCCAACAATCGACAGTTAAAGTTATGGATTAACGCGATTGGTTTCCTTTTTAACTGGTTTGTGATGAATGTAATGAATGGAACAATGCACCGTTTTTATTTTTTTTCCAAGAGTGTCTTTGTCATGTTCCTGAAATAAAGAATGAAGTGTATTTTGGGAGTTTGAATGAAACCCAAACCAACTTGCTGAAAGAAACTTGACAGTTATGATCTCAACATTCGCTGTCACCAGATACTGTCTTCATTTTTCACAGCACACTAGATGGCGCTATATTCTCTGGCGATTTTTGCATCATTGCATCTTCAGATCTATTCTACCTTTGTTGGTAACTTTTTCTGGGTACGTTTGTTGATGCCAGACAAAGAGTCAAATAGAGACTATTTTGAAGTGGACTTTTGCGGCATGTCGATGCATGAGGTGTTGAGCTGACGCAGGCGTCACGTAACAGACGGGTGGAGATTGGGGTCGGGGTTAACCATGGGTCGGTGCTCCTTCTGCTCTGTATACTCCAGTGTGTCACGTGTTATAGAAAGTGTCCCAAACGATATTACGATATATAGCAGCATCTCGAAGTAGTGAGCGTAGTAAGCGCTTCGTATTGTCACCCCTGTGCGCGACTCTGGAACGTTCCATGGGAAGGGAAACTTTTGACTTGGCTTGAAATTGAATCACGTATCCATCGACGTGCAATGCAGAACGCTGACTTCAACGTCAACATAGGACACAAAAGTGCGCTTGAAAATAATCGCCATTTAGTGAGATTGGTTATTACTTACTTGAATGAGTTGACTTCGGATCCAACGTAATCGGAACCATAAAGATCTTGGCTTATATCGTCCACCTGAAACATAGAAACAGTCAATGCTCACACAAAAGAGCTCCGTGGTTGAGGTGGAGAATTGTGAATTTGGAGTCTGCAGATGAGAGTCATGACCGCACCTCTGTGGTGACTGTGGTGTTTAACTTCTTGTATGCGGCTGTGGAGGAATCAGCGAGGTCGGCTGTGTATTCTTGGTTCATGCTAAATTTCAGAGCCAGAGTTGCAGTTGAGGGTGATTCAGTGATAGTTGCTGTTGCTGCCTTTGTAGTGCCTGAAATGTAGGAATGAAATACACATATATTTGTCAATAGAATCCAATAAAGGTTAGCTGAGGTTAGTTATATACAGTATATAGTAGTGATGGGTCGATGAGGCTTCATGAAACAGGATCCTGAATTTCAGGGGCCACCAGATGGCACTGTCTGCTGCGAAATGTTTGGATTCAATGAAGGCTCACATCATTTTTAAGCCAGAAGTGGCCTTTGAAAATTAGGACACTGTTTCATCAACCCTGCGATACTTTCATGATACCTCAAGTACCCATCATATATCATCATATATGAATGTTTGACCCTTTTTTTAAGTCCAAAGACGTGTTGCTGTCTTTGATGCATATTGACTCAAACACACATGAGTTGTCAGAGCGAAACCCAACCACATTTCGTTTTTTTGGAAAGGAATGTGGTTGACACACTGTCTACAGAGGCAGGAAATACTGCGGGAGGGGAATGTGTTTCTTTTAAATGGAGACGTCCACTTGTAGTTATTTAGTGCGGTAGTGTGTCGTCTGGAGGAAACCCATGAATCATTGCTCAATGTGGAATGACAAAGCAAACTGTTGAGGGGCTTGCAGTGGTCAGTGCAGCACCTGCTCTTGTGACATTGGGGGCCGCTGTCCTTGCATTTGTTGCGTTGGGGGCTGCAGTTGTTGCATTGCTTGAGGTTGAATTGCTGGATCCTAAAAACACAAGACACGCTTCAGAGAAGGCACAAAATCTGGAAGGATTGGCAGCGTCTTAATTCTCACCGATAGAAATGGATCCTTTTATGACTTTCAAAACTGACGAGTCGACTAATTTCAAGGAAAGCTTTTCCTGAGCCGTGGTGGATGATGGAACGACATTATCACTTTTAAATTTGAGAGTCATGTCCACGATCACAGATCCCTCCCTGCAAACAAAGCCAACAAACAGCATCAAAGACCTGTTGCTTGCTATTTCCATGGATGTTACTGCTAACATGTTCTCACTCCCAACGCGTCAAATAGAGACTATTTTGAGGTGGACTTTTGCGACATGTCGATGCATGAGGTGTTGAGCTGACGCAGGCGTCACGTAACAGACGGGTGGAGATTGGGGTCGGGGTTAACCATGGGTCGGTGCTCCTTCTGCTCTGTATACTCCAGTGTGTCACGTGTTATAGAAAGTGTCCCAAACGATAATACGATATATAGTAACATCTTTAAGTAGTGAGCGTAGTAAGTAGTGATAGGTAGATGAGGTATCATGAAACAGTATTGTTGGGTCGATGAAACTGTGCCCTAAATTTCAGCGGACACTAGATGGCGCTCTTGGTTTAGAAATGATGTGAGGTTTCATTGAATTGGTTGTTCAAGTCCAAACATTTTACAGCAGACAGTGCCATCTGGTGGCCTCTGGAAATCTGGACACTGTTTCATGAAACCTCATTGAGCCATCAGTAGAAGTAAGTGGTAAGCGCTTCCTATTGTCACTCTGCGCCCTGTTTGGAACGTTCCATGGGAAGGGAAACTTTTGACTTGACTTGAATCACGTATCCATCGACATGCAATGCGGACTTCATTGTCATCATAGGACGCAAAAATGCGCTTGAAAATAATCGCCATTGAGTGAGATTGGTTATTACTTACGTAAATGAGTTGACTTCGGATCCAACGTAATCGGAACCATAAAGATCTTGGCTTATACTGTCCACCTGAAACATTGAAACAGTCAATGCTCACACAAAAGAACTCCGTGGTTGAGGTGGAGAATTGTGAATTTGGAGTCTGCAGATGAGAGTCATGACCGCACCTCTGTGGTGACTGTGGTGTCTAACTTCTTGTATGCGGCTGTGGAGGAATCAGCGAGGTCGGCTGTGTATTCTTGGTTCATGCTAAATTTCAGAGCCAGAGTTGCAGTTGAGGGTGATTCAGTGATAGTTGCTGTTGCTGCCTTTGTAGTTCCTGAAATGTAGGAATGAAATACACATATATTTGTCAGCCTTCATGTTGTCAGACAGACGCTTGACCAATGTTGGCGCAGTAGAATAGAATCCAATAAAGGTTAGCTGAGGTTCGCTTGAGGATCTGAAGCTCCCACTGCTACAGTATTACTAGTTATATACAGTATATAGTAGTGATGGGTCATGTAACGTTGAATTTTCAGAGCGAAACCCAACCACATTCCGTTTTTTTTTAAAGGAATGTGGTTGACACACGTCCACTTGTAGAGTGGTAATGTGTCGTCTGGAGGAAACCCATGAAGCATCGCTCAATATGGAATGACAAAGCAAACTGGGTTTTTGGGTTTCGTTCTGAAATTCTGATATTATTTCCAATAACAAGTGGATAACCTCATTCACTGCGTTTGATACATCACCTGGAGGGAGCCCAGTCCCCGTTGAAAGCAAGATCATTTCTGTAGTGGTCTGTTCTGTGGGTGAAATCAGAGAGAGACAGATTAAATCATCTTGGCAGATCTTGGGGAGAGGGAGGCGAACAACAGAGTGCAGCTGAGGTGGATGGGGTGATGAAGATTGACGGCTGATCTGTGAAGAAAGAGTGGCAGCGTGGGTGAAAGGGTCTCTTTGGGAAAGCAATGAGGCCTACCATTGCTCTGTGGTTTCCTAGCTCTGACATAAAGGGCCTAATCCGCACCCTAACACTCGCTTTCGGCCCTAACACTAGGTTTTGAGCATCACGTGTCATTGTTGTGTGTCCCAATACGCCTAAAACCGAGGGCTGTTCATCACTTGAAATGATCCCTTCAAACCGAGGGCGCTCCGACTTGAAACCTGGTGGGAAGATGAAGTGCGGACAGATTCCCAGGATACCCACGTGTGAATTGAGCAACATTCCTCATCCAGGCTAACTTTAACCACGACATACCTCAAACAGATGCACCATTGCAAACACAAAACACACCAAGTGCTAGTGTTCAGGGTGGACTAGGATAAGGCCAAAGACAGGAAGCAGAGTTACAAGTGGCGGAGGTGAAGATTTTGTTGTGAGTAACAGGAAGGACACGATTAGAAACCATTATACCAGAGGCACAGCGGGAGGCAGAGAAGATGAAGCCACAAAACACACCAGAGAATTTCAGATGGAACATGAATAGGATATAGACTTAGACGATGCTACCAAGACCCTGAGTAACTTCTGCCGGTGCATCGTGTCGAACACCAGCACAGACTGGTGAGAGCCACATAGAGCCAGGGAGTCATGGTCTGTGGGCCAAACTAAATTCATTTACATCGAAGTCTCCAACTTAGTTCTTGGAAGATATTTTTTGCTGAATGCTGATCTGCAGTTGGTTTCAAAAAACATATCTTGCTCCCCTTCACAACCGACTCAGGTCACAGGACGAGACAGTTTTTTTTTCTTGTCCAAACATATGTTGAATTCCCATCAATATTATGGTGATCTGGGGCAAAACTTTACTTTTTGTCCGTCACCATGTCAATATGTATTGGAAATGAAGTACTCTTTGGGACACTCTTAGTGCTGGTGAATTTAAATTTAAGCCCCCACCGTGGGCCACAGTCGAACACTGGTCCGGCTGGATTTGGCCCCCTGGCCTTGTGTTTGATACTGGTCAGGCAAAAGATCAGTCAGGTCCCACTGCCTTGCTGTGCGCTTCTCAGCGTAGTTTACTTAAGAACTCATTTCATGAACCCGACCCTCCCCTCCCTTCGGCACAGACTGCGTCAACCTCAACCTCAGCGGTGTGAAATGCAGAAGATCCAGACTTAGCTCATTCTTCTTCAGGTATATGAGCGGCGCACTCAGCCACAGTCAAGCTCGCAGAGCAAATTATCCGTTTACAGATTCTAACCCTCAGGCTGCACTTTGTCTCTATTGCTCAATAGTCTGGAGGCTGCTCCTCACATTCAAGTTGCGTACGACCTAGCTTAAGTTGCAGGAAGACATTTGGCGAGGAAGGAAAGACAGATACCAGGAGATTGATCGCAACTTTCTATCTGGCACTTGTGTAGTATTGGGATTTGACTCATGTTTTCTGGGCTCATATCCAAGGTATAGCAGCTTGATCAGTGGAGATACCGTACCCAAGAATGCGGTGAAGATTTCCTCTGTTGTCAATGGAAGTTCTGTTGGACACGAAGGAATCACAAGAATCAAGGAATCACTCAACAACAGCCGCACAACACATGACGCCGGGCGGTTGAGTTACCTGTCACCACAATTGTCACGTCCTCTGGGGGTGGAGTCGGAGTGGGAGTTGCATCTTCAACAGACGTACAAAAAAAAATTCAGTTTCAGTTCCTTCAATAAAATTTCCCGTTGCCTCAAGCGATCTTACCTATTGTGTCCACAAGGTCGGCCTTTGTCCCCAATAGCCCTGTTAAATAAACAAGCGATCCCTTTTATCTGATTCACACATCTTTGCTGGACGACATCATTGTTATTAGTTGTAGTAGTAGTCGCAGTAATAGTAGTAGTAGTAGCAGTGTTATTGTTACTTGCAGAGAAAGTTATGCAACACTAAAACATGAACCATGGAATATGATTTTACCTGTGAAAAGGAAAATGAGGGTGAAAAATTCCATTCCAATCGATTGTTTTTTGCCTGTGAAGGAGAAGAGTCCTTTACACCTCAATCCGTGATGGAAGTGAACGGCATAAAACACTACACAAATACCCTCTCTGTCAGCCAATGAAGCCAAAATGTGGGTGCAATAATGAGAAAATAACTAGATCTTTATATATATATATATATATATCTCCCTTACCTTTGTTAAGTCCTAAATCCAAGAAGAATGTTGCGTTTTGTAGTTTGATGTAAACAGACGCGTCTCCAGACACAGGTGGCCGGCGTCTTGTCTTGAAGCTCAGTGCTGGTGCACCTTCTTTGGCTCGTCCCCTATAACTTGAAGGACTTGTTAAACGAAGGAACATCATTTCTGAGCCAAGGGGCTGAAATGAGGCGGGACCAAGTCCTCGGGCTTCCAATGCAAAGTGGATTTGAAGGACTGTAAAGCCTGTTTTTTGTTTAGGCTGGGACGCCGCGGTGTAGCCAAAATACAGAGGGCGAACGTCCTCGACAGCAATTCAGCGTTGGTCTTGGTTCTCCTGTTGGAGCATCTGACCACTCCATCACATCTCAGGAGGCCACTTAGACGTGTGTGTCCCTGAGCAAGACACAAAGAGGGTAGAGTTTCAGGTTGGCTTTTGGTGCTGAGTAAGCAAAATGTGAGCAATAGCAAAAGGTATAAGCAGCAGTTACTTTATAGATCAACCATGAATGAGTGTACTTTGCTACTTGATACTGTAATCTCATGGTTTTGTTTCCAGATTTTTTGAAACTACATTTTCCCTCCATTTCCCATTGAACATTGGCTTCAACCATTGTTGACCATGTATCCCAAGCCTGAGTCAGTGGTCACGCACCAGTGCACATGATCCACCTCTGACCATCTTGGACTGTGTTTAACAAGGAAAAGAATGACCGTGTCTCCTCGTATTTAAAGGGTTTTGTACTGTATTGTCCCTTGTTTCATTCTGTTTGCGATGGATCAACGTCATTTCAGGCCGATAATGTATCGCATTGGATCCTGTAACGTTAAAGCTTTTGGAATTCACTCATTCAGCAGCAGAAGGATTTGTCCATCGCTCCAAAAGCTGCTCTGCGACTCTTATGAAAGGGTGAGTATTCTATTGACACAACAATAGCATCTCACTTGACGCTGTTTATTGTCTGTGGAGCGAACTGTCAACCAAGTCTCTCAGCAGCTCAGCTATCGAGTTGTGGTCAAGTTTTGGCTTAAAAAAAAAAATACTGTGGTCTGCAAAAAAGAGTTTCACTGGTACAATACACATAAATATGTCTCATATTGTTACAAATAAAAGTTCCAATTCAATCGTTTTGAGAGTTGGAGGGGGGTGATGATGTCATTGCTTTCCTCAATAAAACTCAGTCCTTCCTCCAAACTGCTATTGTCTTTTGTGTCTGTCTTCTATGTCAAGTGAGTCAAAGCACTGTGGAGTTACTGAAGGTGAATAGTGAGTCGACATGGAGTTGAAGGAAGTTTCATCTACAGCTCTACAAACTACTCAACTCCTCAATTTCATTTTTTAAGCTCAATTCTGCTGTCAGACTGAATTTCGGTAGCAAGAAATGTGTCAGCGTCTTCAACTGCTGGGGACGAGCTGTCCCTTTCAGAATGTGAATTCCAGTCGGCTGGCATTCCAGTAAATGAGAATCAATAAATAACGGACAGCGCCTAGAGGACGTGAAACATTCCAGCTGAGGCTCAGGGCCGGACGTTGCCAGACCAGTCTCAGAAGGTTTTTTCTTTGAGTAGTCGATCCCACTTTACACTACGGAGCCCACGTAAGGCGGTTTATAAAATGTTAGAATGGAACCGTTTCTTCTGAAGAACACACACAGAGGTGTCTTCCACAGCTGTCTGGAAGTTGGAGAAAACATTTTCTTCTGAATGATTCAATATGTGGAAGAGGATTAATGCCAGTGAAGGAAAAAAAATATTGGCAGATTTCTCACTATAAAGTCAGAACCTCAGAACTTTAATCTGAGTATTGTGACTTTAAGTGAGACTTTAAAGTGAGAGTTCAAGGTGACTTCATTTTCTGAATTCCGAGTTTAAAGCGAGACTTTAAAGTGACCATAATCTCAGAATTCGGACTTTAGAGTGTCTTTAATCTCAAAATTCTCAGTTAAAAGTGCGACTTCAAAGTGACTTTAATCTGAGAATTCTGACTTTAAAGTGACTTTCATCTCAAAATAATTCTGAATTTAAAGTGAGAGTTTAAAGTAACTTTAATCTCAAAATTCAGAGTTTAAAGTGACACTTTAAAGTGACCATGATCTCAGAATTCGGACTTCAGAGTGACTTTAATCTCAAAATTCTGAGTTTAAAGTGAGGCTTCAAAGTGACTTTAATCTCAGAATTCTGACTTTAAAGTGACTTTAATCTCAGAATTCTGACTTTAAAGTGACTTTAATTTGAAAATTCTGTGTTTAATGTGAGACTCTAAAGTGACAATAATCTCATGATTTGGATTTTAGAGTGACTTTAATCTCAAAATTCTGAGTTTAATGTGAGACTCTAAAGTGACTATAATCTGATAATTCAGATTTTAGGGTGACTTTCATCTCAAAATTCCGAATTTAAAGTGAGACTTCAAAGCGACTTTAATTTCAGAATTCAGACTTTAAAGTGACTTTAATCTCAAAATTCTGACTTTAAAGTGACGCTTTAAAGTGACTTTAATCTCAAAATTCTGACTTTAAAGTGACGCTTTAAAGTGACTTTAATCTCAGAATTCGGACTTTAGAGTGACTTTAATGTCGGAATTCTGAGATCATAAAGGTAGAATTCTGCCATTCTTTATTTTTTATTCTTCACTGGCCTGAATCCTCGTCAGCAATGACAGCAATGATTTTTATTATTAATAATATATATATTTTGTGTGGAGATTTTTTTTTCTTTTTTTAAATCATATATTGTTATTTTCCATACATATATTAAACACACCAAACAGGAAAAAAAAAATCGTGGTGTGTTTAAAAATAGCTTCCACTGCCAAGTCCGGTGTGGACGCCCGCGACACATTGTTCTGTAATTGCTGACAGCTAGTGCTTCTTTTGCTCCAAGTAATAGACTGGTTGACGTACAACGCATATTCACTGCAAGACCTGAAGCATGAAAAAAAAAAAAAAAAAAGAAAAATAGAAAACTGTGATGCTGATGGCTGAATTTAAAAGAAGTATTTAGGCATCCTCAGTGTCAAAGTAAGGAGTGTCTTTTGCGAAAGTATCACATTCCTCAGATGTCTGTCTCAAAATGTGGTGGGGCCAAAGAAAAGAGTCACTCAACAGCTCTGCTGTATTTAACGTCATAAGCCAGATTTTTTTCCCCCTCAAGTTTTTTTTAATTTCTACTCATTCACATTTCATTTTTCTGAGACACAAATATGCACATTTATTTGTTTGTTTTTGTGCCTGGAAAGGAATGTGAAGCATGGGAATGATGCACAGCGACATTTTTTTCTTGAGGGTGATCTGCGTGGACAGAGAAATCTCCATTTTAAACTTGATTTTTTTCATGTAAAATCCTTTTTCATTTGCTGTATATTGTCACGTATAAAAGTTGGGACTGTCGGGAAGATGAACAGATGACTCCGTTATTTTCTCATTCTCATCTCATGATGCCTTCGCTCAATAAAACACAATCCTTGCACAAAAGTGTTATTATAGTGTCGCACTGTGTGTTCTGACAAATGTGTTGAAACCATATGGGACGACTGAATGACTAACTGACTGGTTTATGTGACTCGAGGAGTCAATGAGCAGCTCTGGCGTGACTCTGCGCTGGCCGGACAGGAAAACCACTGTCGCGCGTCAGGTGCTCCTGCAGTCTGCGACCTTCGAGAACGTGATTCCTTTCGTCCGCCGTCATGATTGACAGCTGCCCGCCATCTTCTTCATGTCATGTGAAGCGCACTCCTGCTTCAAAAACCTCGGGGGACAGAGTTTGAAGGACCAAAGCCTCACTGCTGCAGACCTTGGTGATCCTCACAGCTATAGTTCCTCTACCTGACAAAGTCACCGTGAAACTGACCGCGTGCAAATGTGATCTTTTTGAATTGTTCATGATTTTAGATCCTCTAACTTTAACAGTTTAATTCAACCCATTTCACGCACATTTTCCAATTCACTTTTTGTGAACCTCAGATTTGCACAAAACTGAAATTTTGTGTTTTTCATTCATTTTTTCCCCCTTTTTCCCTCGCTTTTTTCACAATAATGTTTACGCATGTTTGTCTATTATTATTTGCAATGGCTATTTCTTGAATCATCTTTTAATGTTTTATTTGTTTATATTTTTTTAAACCATCATAATATCATTGTTTATTTTATTTATTATTGTTTGTTTCCTTGTGTGTATATATATATATACACACACACGCATATATATGTGCGTGTATATATAAAATGAGGTTATAGAATATGTAGTTATATATATATATATATATATATATATATATATATATATATATATACTGTGTATGTATATATTATTTTGTTTCCTTGTGTGTACATATATATATAGACAAAATAATATATATACATACACAGTATGTGTATATATATATATATATTTATATATTTCACCTCCATGTCGTTTTATTGCACATATTATATATTATTGTACGTTTTGTTTATTATTTTGTTTCCTTGTGTGCATCTATATATATGTATGTATACATGGTATACGTACATATATATGTGTATATACACAGTATATATACGTATATAACTACATATTCTGTCATCTCATTATTTGTGCTTTTTAAACCATGAAATTATTGTTTTTCTTTCACCTCCTTTTACACTGGCGTGTTGTGCTATCTAATCTTCGATGAAGAATTGACTTTTAATGACAGGTTACAATTCATGGCATGTTTTCATGCTAATTTTGAGAGCGTAATCTGTCTGCTATTTCACACCTGACTATGCCTGGGTTACGCCCTTTTAGGTTTACCAAAGCATCGCTGTCTCGAACCTGAAATTTAAAAAAAAGGCAGTTTCATGGAAAATCATTGGCAGAGACATGCAGAATAAAATCTGGATTCCAAATCCGCAACTTAAGAGTGTGCAGAATTGTTGCGACAGCTTCGCGACTGTGCTTAACTTGGAGTGCGTCACGCGTGGCGGAAAGCCCCTCGTTTGTTTCTGACTGACTGAAGAGACACCTCTGTCAGTCAGTGACTGACACTACTTCATACCGGCAACAACCTATTTCACAAGACGTTGCTTGACAAACTGGTTGGACAGAAAAGTAGGAGGAATTTTCTTCTACGTTTTCTGCTCCCCCACATGCAGTCTACCTCTTGCACAACGCTGCGTGGGACCAGAGCCAGAGAGAGATGACATTCACAATAAAAAAAAAAACAAATTTCCCAGTAGCTATTTGTTACTGTCATCTATTCTTAGTGTATTTGAGCAGGCTGCCACACTGGCGGAACAGGATCCACCGGCGGATCTCACAGATAAGGTGAAATAGATCTGATAAATGAAGGGGCATCAAGCTGATATTGCTGGACCTCAGTGGCGGCTGCTGAAAAAATAAAAATAAAAAATACAAAAAAACCAAGAAATTCTGTGAGGGCCGCTTTCATATTCAAACAAAAACTGTCGAAAAGAAAAAGCAACTATTGGACGCAGAAGGAGAGCTCCCATTGATTTCATGGAGACGTCTCCGTCCCTCAACTTGGGGCACTGCAGAAACTTGGCCCTCGGGCAGCAGATTCAAGGCGGCTCACTGGATGAATTTCTGGTCCCATCTCATGCTATATATATATATACATCTTCATCTACATCTATATCTATATCTATAAGTATATCTACTGTATATCTTTATCTATATCTATATCTATATCTATATTTATATTTATATTTAGATCTATATCTATATCTATATCTACATCTACATCTATATTTATATTTATATCTATATCTATATCTACATCTACATCTACATCTATATCTACATCTATTACCATTACCATTATGATAACAGATACATTCATCTACAACTCATCTACGACAAGTTTCCATTGCGTTTTTTTTTTTTTTTTTAGCAAAATGAGGTTTATGTTTTTAAAAGGAAAACAAAGCATAACGTTACATATTTTGGGCTCCGCCCTCGTAACAGTCAAAATGGGAGCAGGTGCCGACAAGTGTGTACAATATTGGAACGTCTTTATGATGTGTGTACGAGCCATTTGGAGATATTTGAGCCATGTTTTTTTTTTCCAAAAAAAGCAGGTGTTTACTTTCAGATTCTTATTGAGTGTCTCACATGTCAAAGAGAAAACAGATGAAACTGCAACTTCTGGCCGCCGACTTTCCTCACCGCCATCCTTCACGGCTCTTTCAACCATGTGTTGAAATGGTGCAGACAGTGAAATGTGTCGGTGAGTTTCACGCGGAACAGAAGCCATGGTGTCGTCAAACACAGTGCATGCTACTGACGGCTCTGAGAGACGAAACAAAGACGGTTTTCCACCTTCAAAAGAGGCTTCATTAAAACCCCCTGATGTTTAATTAGGACTCATCAAGCACACTTGAATTGTTGGCTGACTCCCAGGACTCTCCAGCTCAGTGACGCTCCACTTCATCGCTCAAAGAAAGACAAAGAAAAAACCTCCCTGCTTGTGTTTAACAAATGGGGTTAAACAGGCCCTGCCATACAGTCTTTGTTTTTGCTGCATAATATGGCTGTGTTTACAGTTCAGGTCCAATTGGAGTGAAACTGTGGCGTCTAACAAGAGGCTGTAATCCGGCTCCCTTCGCCGGCCTGAATGGTCGGGCTTACTTGGTCTTACACCAGCCGTAATGGTGCTGGCCGCGTCAAGGTCGAGGCTCTTTTTTCCAAACAGAGGGAAGCAAGATTGACTCAAAGACTCCACGAGGTTCACTTTCAAAAATGTCTTTGTGAGTCCAACATGAGAAACACAACGCTGCTGCGCGTCTGCAAACATCTTGGAATTCTGAAGTGGAATGCGACTGAGGCATGAGCGAAACCTGTCACATGACATTCTTGCTTCAGTCTCATTCGTCTAGTTTTAGTCCCCTTCTTTCCTGACGTTCAAACAGTATAAAATGAGTCAAAAACTAAATACAGTGCTTCTTGAATGCAGACATTGGAGGTGTAATCTTATTGATATTTGCCATTTTACATGGATACGTATCCATCCTTTGTGGACATGTTGGTGCTGCTTTTGAAAGCCTTGTCCCCTCGACGGCACCTGGACATTCAATGTCTGACACACGAAGATGCATTTTATATGAAAATGAAATCCAAAGTGGGTCTCGGCATCATCCTGTCAGCATGGTTACTGTGGCGTGCGCTTTGCACGCCCCCCCTTTTCATCATCACACTTCCCGACCTTGCCACTGTCAGACCTCCACTCTCACATGGATATGAGGGCGCAGCTTCTTCGCTAAGCGTCACATGTGAGTATGACTATATTCCCTTTACATTTTTGAAACAGGAAGCTCGAGAGGCTTGAACCTTATTGATAAATGGGATGGAATCACATCACTTACTTACAGTTTAATTTGCTTTTCACAGCCAAGAAAAGACCTAGCTGTTTCATAATAATAATAATAATAATAATTCTTATTCTAAATATATGTGGAGCACAATAAATCCACACTGCTGCTGCTTGTTATGTTGTTTTAGACCTGTGCAGTTGGTGACTGAAACACGATTTAATAGAATAAAAACTGATTCCAATACAATGTTTTCTCCATAGTTTGTCACATGTAGTTCTGATCACACTGATGCTAAGTACAGTGTAATTAAACAAACCGTTGTCATTATTTTGGAATTTGCTGCATGGTATTGCTGCACAATGATAGTACATAAAGTACATAACAAATAAAAGTCATTGGGTCATGTATATGTAATTATTATAAATCATGCTGTGATGAAACTGTGAGTGTTGTTACTGTTGCTTTCACAGTGAAAGTGGTCAACAAAGTCAACATTCTCGTGTGCTGAATAAAAAATACGTTTTTTTTCAGGATAAACGAATTAGGTCATAGAGTAGAAGATAAATATTTACTCTATTCTTAAAACTCATCTATTTATTCTGGTCTAAAAATCTGGCACTTTCAGATGATGATGATGATAATTATTATTATTATTGAGTTCGACATTTGTTTAACTGACGAAAGTGGAATAAATAATTTGGTACCATTTTTATTGGTTTTTCAGAAAGAATTGTCTGTATGAATCCATAACATATGTCGTATATTTTTGTGAAAAATAGTTTGAGTTTGTGTCTGTTTTATGCCGTGACACCTGTTGAAAGACACGATTTTTCAAGATAATATTTGAGCTTATGTCCAATTTTTCAAGCTGTCTGAAAACTAAAATAAAAATAAACAAAATAAATAAACAATAAACAGTTAATAAATCACATATAAGAACAGATTTATGTTCATGGTTTTAATGAAAATAAAAATCAGGGACAAAGAGTCATATGTTGGACGGAAAATTCACGACCTCCTCAAGAGACTTCTGAACATCATAAAACAGGAACTGGAAACTGGACACAGATCAATTTTAACTTTGGCATTTGAGGTTTGCGTGACTTCAATAATAACAGCACAATTTGGTGCTTCGTCTTCTAGTTGTGGACATGAATAAAAACATGGGGGAGGAAACTGACTCCACCCAGAAAGGTCCAGAGTTGGAGTCGAACACTGAACCTTCTTGCTGAGAGGCAGCGCCGCTCACCATTGCTCCACTGTCTCTAGTTATTCAGCTGGAAATACTGAACATTCAGGCTTCTCTTTAATTGGGATCACTGACTCCTGCTCTCAGTGCGTCCGCGTCATTCCACGCCTGGCTCTCCCTCAGCAGCCTGACCGCGTTCTGCCGCTCATGACTTCACCATTCCTTGCGTTCAGGCTGCGCACTGAGCTCACTGTTTGAGCCGCTTGACAACATCCAGCCTTCATTCCTGACTGACCTTCTAATGTTGCTGGCTTCTTCTCCCACCTCTGACCTTCTTGCGACTTCCTTCCTCCATCTGCCGCGGCTGCCTTGTTCCTACCTCCCTGGCGCCTGACACCTGACCAGTCAAACTGAGTCCTAACTCTTTCATTTCCTCCTCAGGTGTGATGTTACCATGGTGAACGGCAGCCTTACATTGCAGGACGACACCAACTCATCCCTGCAGGTGGAGCATCTTCCCTGCGCCATAGCGAGGAACCAAGGTTTTCGAGTTTTTCTCTACATCTTCCTCTCCGTCTGGATCGTCTGCACTGTGTTCGGAAACGTTCTGCTGGTCATTTCAATCGGATTTTTCAAGCAGCTGCAGTCCAACACCAACTTCTTCGTCATGTCCCTGGCGGTGGCCGACTGCCTGGTCGGCCTCATGGTGATGCCTTACAGCATGATCCGCACCATCGAGGGCTGCTGGTTCTTCGGGGGCCTCTTCTGTAAGCTGCACTCCAGCCTGGATGTCATGCTTTGCACTGCCTCCATATTCCACCTCAGCTGCATCGCCTTTGATCGCTACCTTGCCGTTTGCAACCCGCTGGTTTATACCTTAAAAATGTCCAGCGCTCGCGTGGCTTTTCTCATCGTCATCAGCTGGGCCGTTCCGATACTCATCTCTTTCGGCCCGATTATGTTGGGCCTCCATGTTGTCGGGGTGGACGTCCCAGTCCCGCAGGATGTTTGCGTGTTTCTTGTCAATCAGATTTACGCCGTGATGGCCTCTTTGATTGCCTTTTACCTTCCGATGGCCGTCATGCTGATGGCTTACTGGAAGATCTTCAAGGTGGCCAAACGGCAGGCCCAGCAGATCAGTGCCATGGAGAGCCAAATGGCAGCCGGTGTCGGCAAAGACTCCAGCAAGAAGCAAAGGCACAGGAACGCCATGAAGAGAGAGAGGAAAGCAGCCAAGACCCTGGGAATCATCATGGGGATTTTCCTCATCTTCTGGATGCCGTTCTTCACGGTCAACATCGTGGACCCTTTTATCGGCTACAGCACGGAAGTGGTGGTTTGGGACGTGTTTTTGTGGCTGGGCTACATCAACTCCTCGCTCAACCCCTTCCTTTACGGGTTCTTCAACCGCTCCTTCCGAAGAGCCTTCCTCATGCTCATCGGTTGCAGGGTGTGTCTTCCTGGTACAACAGCAGGGATGGACCTATCACACACCAGGAAAGACCAGGCTGACCGTCAGGCATAACTGTGGAAGTAGATGATGCATAACAACCGCCACAATATCCATTCATGTAAATACAATAGGATTATTGTCGTGGTTGTGATGTGCTGATAAAAAAGTGCCCTCCATTTTTCAACTCGCTTCAGCGGTATCTTGTATTTTCGGAGTCCTCTAGATGGCACTTTTGGCTCTAAAATATAAGGATTAAAACAAGCAATTCAGTGAAAGCCAATACATCTGAAAGTAGTGCTCTGTATTCAAGATAGTGATGAGCAAATACTTGTGATGGGTAGATGAGGTATCATGATTTCAGAGGCCACTAGATGGCGCTCTTTGTTTAGAAATGATGTGAGGTTTCATCATTTTAGTTGTTAACTGTCAAACATTTTACAGCAGGTGGCCTCTGAAAATCAAGACACTGTTTCATGAAACCTCATCGACGCATCACCAGCAAACAGAGTGCTTCTTTACATTCCTTTGAGTACAACTGATTGTGATCTTGTGCTTTGATAATACTTAATGTAATTTCAATGAAAGGTCTCACTATGTTGAGCTATTCAGGAAACACAATTTCATCTTAATATATTTGTAAATGTTTTCTTCCTTTTGTTAAACTTGAATATGTCTACAAATCAGATTTATTCACGTTAAAAAAAAAAAAATGTTAAAATGTCCTCAATTGATTTGAATGGGTTTCTGATATACTTTTCCCCAGCAATTTCTGGAGGGATAGAAAAGGTAGATGAAGTATCATGAAGCAGTATTGCACAATTGATAAAACAGTGTCGTACTTCTCAGAGGCCACTAGATGGCGCTTTTTGTAGAAATGATGTGAGATTTTATTGAATTAGTTGTTTGAATCCAAACATTTTACAGACATAGACAGCGGCATCTGGTGGCCTCTGAAAATCAGGACACTGTTTCATGAAACAGTGCCAGCCCTTGACCCCATGGATCATGTAACCTGGTCTTTCCAGCACAACCTGGAGTCACACCGGGCATCCCATTCTAAAAAGATGGCAACGTAACTGGCTTCACACAATGCAGTGTTCTGAGTCTCTCCTGGATGACGGAGCTCCGCATCTAAGCCTCAGGCAATCTTTGTTTCACTCCTGACCAAAGCTGGTGATCTTATGCGAGAATAGGATCCAGTGGTGGAGGCCATTGCCCTTTCCTTCTGTCACTCGTGAACCCCAAATGACGTTGAAAACTTCCGCCCTATACTTACCGAGCGGTTGGTGTTCTCAAGTCATCTTTTATTCCCTGTAACAACTCAAGCCGCTGCAAAGATTAAAACATTTGAAGAGAATTTATTAACACACCCAACAGTAGTCACAGACTGAGCAGCAATCCCATTTGTAGGAACCTACAATCATTGGTCAACCAACAGAAAGAGACATAAAAGTAGAAAACAGCTCACTCACACTGGTGAAAGACAGTTTCAGAAGTTGCCCAAACACATTCCTTGCAGCCCTCTGGTGGCCAGATATATACAACAAGAGGAGAAACGGCAGACTGGTTCACAAATCAGTGGTTGGTGTTCGGGAAATCTCATGTGTCTAGACGGCCGGTTTGTTCCTAAGTTGGTGAACAACAGTTAAATAATGTAAAAAATACCTAAAATGAGGCCATTTGAAAACTCAAAATACTGCGGTTGATTTTCTATGTATGGCAACAAGGGAGATGACTTTGTCTTCTATGATTGAATGAGTCATATCCAGCACTCCAGAATGGCCGAGGCTGTTATGATTATTTTGTCTGCAGCACAAATTCATCCTCAGTCGTCCTTCGCATAATGGCGAATTTGGCTCCATTTGGAAACAGACCTTTTCTAAATGTCAGTCTCTTTGAGCCCATAACAATCTGCCAGATCATACATTTGATTTATGTTCTGCTCTGAAGCGTTGTAAATCCCCAAAGACACCGTGTCCACTGTATCAATCCGTCTCACCGGGGACGTGCTGCCTTTCCCGGCGCCACCGCAGATTCTATTCGAAAGGCTGTTCACTTTCTCCTTCAGCTGAATGGAGGACCTCTGAAACGGTGGGAACTGTCGCCATTTTTTCAGGTCATTCAAGCGCCATTTCCTTTTGTGAAGCAAAGGGCTGCCGCTTGACTCTTGCGCGGCGAAACTCGGCCCAGGATTCCGTGCCTTGACTGCGGTGTGCCACCTCTGGTCGTAAAAGCGCTGTAGCGTCCTGCGCCGACGGTAGCACCGGCACAAGAGAAGGCGAGTGAAAGCCCGCTGGAACTCTTTGCTGGAGCAGGGATATATCATCGGGTTGATGCAGCTATTGAAGTAGCCCAGCCAAAAAATCACTTTAAACACGGTTTCTGATGGTTTCAGCGCAGGGAAGAAGGAACCTGAGCAGAATAGAAGACAGTGAGTCTCATGAACTTCAAACATGGCATTGATTCAAACATGCAAATACAGTGGTACCTCGGTTCTCGACCACAATCCGTTCCAGTCGGCCGTTTGAAAAGCAATTTGTTTGAAATCTGAATCGATTTTTCCCATTACAATGAATGGAAAACGAAATAATGCGTTACAAGCCTTAAAATAGTCTTTTGTAGGAGTGAATGTAGAGTGTCTGCTGCAGGTGGCTGTTCGTCTATGTGTGTGGCCGCTGCATGTGGGAGGGGTTGCCGAGTGAGTGAGGTCTCTCCAGAAGTGAAGAGGTACCCGGTGCGTGTCCAGCTCTGAATGTGCGCTTCTGTGCAGTTTGGCTGTGACAAAGTCATAAACCAAGTCACGCTCTGTCCCAGACTCGCCTCATCCCTGTCCCAGCTCCAGCCCACAACAGGACATCAAACCCTGGAGTGAGCGCTCCAGCACCTCCCCTGTGACACTCTACCACGGTCCAGTGTGGAGACAGGAAAGGTTTTACACCTCAGCATGAAGAAAAAACAGTCAGTAAATGGAGCTAACGGGACACGTCTGCATACAGAGGCTGCGTTATACACAATAACAAAGCGCATGTTTTTTACGGCTTTTTTTCGGGGGCGTTACAGTTCTGGATTTTTGTTCGAAATCTGAAGCAAAAAAATCTCAAAATTTTGGTTCGAACTCTGATTTGTTCGAATTCCGGGACGTTCGAAAACCGAGGTACCACTGTACAGAGTTAAAAAAAAAATGAAAAAACAGCGTAGTCTTAGGCAGAATAAAAGGACTGGCAGAGGATAGTGTCCCCCCCAAAAACAGACAATGTCCCAATGTGTTCCAAGAAAAGTGCATTTGTTATATGCTCCTGACGTTATCTGAAGATGGTTGCAACTTTTTTACTGATTGAACTGAAATGTATTTTGATCCTCCAGGGAATAAATGCGGTGAAAAAGAAATGAGCCAGTGGAATGAGAGGAACAACGGTATGTGGTCAACTCAGGAAAGAATATGGCTGAAGGAGAGCTGCATTAATGCATCGCACATATGGGCACCATGGAATCTGCCGTCCAAAAACAAATAAAATCATCAATATTTAAGAGTTTTTCTGTGAAACCCTTGTGCGCACCTGCAGCCTGGGAAGAAGGGAAAGGAATATGAAGGTTGGAATAGACCCACTGTAACAGTGAGGACATTGCAAAATGCATTTGTTTTATGAGGCTTTGTGGCTTTGTTGTGTCTTAAATTGGAACTTGAATGAGCGAAGAACACTTCTAAGAAAATAAATACATATTCCTGAAACAATCTAAATAATCGCAGCTGTGTGACTGGAAGGGTGAAGATGCCTTTGTTGGCTCCTCATCATCATGTGGATGGGAAAGAGGACATGAAAGATTGGCCAAGAGGAGAAGTGAAGCTGGAAAAAAAAAAAAAACAATCTTTGAAAGGATTGTCTCAAGCAGCCGAAGAACGGCTCCTGTCTAACTGCAGGATGAAGAAAAGATGGATAGATTGTTATTGGCATCCACGGTTTGGGAATTCCTTTCACAGGAAAACAATTCCAATATAAACACAGTCAGGATAGAAGCTGCTACAGTATCGAAGCAGAATGAAATGTGGGCTACGTCTCACAGCGCTCTGCAGAAGCTCTAGTTTGTTTCCCTAAATCATTTCCGATCTTGTAACTGATTTTGAAGGGAGAAAACTGTTGATCAAATCTAGTGCGTTGTTGTTAAACAGGTATGCTACTCGACAACGGCGTCACCGGGCAGCAAACTAAAGGACACCACGCATCTACAGTGCTAAATCTGGACACCTAGTGGCAGAGCACAGAATTTCATTTTGGTGCTTCTTCAAATTAAAATAGGAAATCTGTCAATAAAAAAATTGTATCAAATGATGATCACTCAAACACACATGATTAATTTCACTGGATAATATTGATAAATATGTTATTATGGGCTCAGGAGATGCACTAAATGCAGGGTTGGTTCAGCTGTTGAGGCTTGGCAGAGTGAAAAAGCAGAGGAAGGCGGAGACAAGTTGTAGGCTACAGGGCTATAAACACCGATGCTTATAAAGCAGATGTGCATTTCCAAAAGGGATATTGACGTTGGTTACTGTTAAAACTATTTCTATGGTCATAAAGTTGTTTTATTTTGTATTATTTTATGTGTAAAAAAGAATAAAAAAGTGAAGTGAATGAGGTTTTGGTGTGACCTGAATTGAAACCAAACATAATAATTGTAAAAACAAGGATGTAAAAGTTGGATTTTGTCCCATATGGCAAGTAAAATCGGGTGGGAGAAGTGCTCTACTAAACAGCAGCCTAAATTCTGAAGCAAATACATCGCTCTTGTAGTTGAGTGGAATTCTGAGACTATATATATATATATATATATATATATATATATATATATATATATATATATATATATATATATATATATATATATAATAAAAATTAAAAATATAAACAGGGGAAAATGCCATAAAAGGGATATTATTTTAAATAATTTGACTGAGAGAAATAAAGATATCGATCAACAAGTACAATTCAAATGGAATGAACACATTCTAGTGTAAAATAGAATGATACGAATAAAACCAAACTAAAAATACCTCCACTAAAAACGCCCAGAACACAAAAACATCAGGCATTTCTCCAGACTGGCAAAGCCCTTGTGAGGGCCGGAAAATTACAGAGGAAGGGCCTCCTCTGGCCCCCAGGCCACACTTTGACTAGTCAAGCCGATGGAGAGAAGGTGCATGTTTCTTCTGCTTTTGTCTGTCGACTTCATTTTTGTCCGGGTTGTATGACTGAATTGGTTTGCCACAGTCCAGCAGGACCTGTAGTTGTGGGGAGGAGGGAAGCTTTTGAGTGGGACTCTCCACTGTGTTGTTAGTTTGTACAGGTTATATTTAAAACATTGGTGAAAATAACCGTGGTGAATTTATATTGCAGACGAGCCCCGGAATATCTAGGTTCGGCCCTGGAGACTTTCTCCACTTTCTTCTTTAATTCCAGTTGAAATAAAGGATGTATTTGCGGGACTCACCCATGGGCAGGAAGAAGAAGAAGGGAAGCCAGCACAAGATGAACATCCCCACGACGATCGCGAGTGTTTTGGCCGCTTTTTTCTCCCGTGAGAACTTCATCAGGCGCACGGAGAGCGAGCCCCTCAGCGGATGGCTCTTGCTACTTTTGGAGTTGGACTCCCCCAGCACGCTGCGACAGTGGATGCGCAGGACCACTTCGATGGACTTGTCTCGCTCCCGCTTGACGCCCGCCTCCAGGCTCTTGGTGGTGCGGCGGGCCACCACGTAAACCCTAAAATACATGACGAGGATGACCAGGAGCGGGAGGTAGAAGGAGAAGAGGGAGGAGAAGAGCGCGTATCCAGGTTCCTCGGTGATGCTGCAGATGCTGTCGTCCAGCGGCGGCGGTTCCTTCCAGCCCAGGAGCGGACCCACGGAGATCACCGTGGACGACACCCAGACGAGAAGCAGGATGGCCACGGCTCTCCTCTCGGTCATGATGCTGGGGTACTTGAGACAGTGCTTCACGCCGATGTAGCGGTCCACGGAGATGATGCAGAGGCTGAGGATGGACGCCGTGCAGCAGAGGACGTCCACGGCCGCCCAGATGTTGCAGAACACCCGGCCGAACACCCAGCAGCCCAGAACTTCCAAAGACGCCGAGAAAGGCAGGACGATGATGCTGAGCAGCAGATCGGCCATCGCCAGATTGACGATGAAGAAGTTTGTCACCGTCTGCAGGTGTCTGTTGCAGACCACGGACAGGATGACCAGGATGTTGCCCACGATGGCCACGACGATGAACACGCACAGGAAGACCACCAGGCTCACGGAGTGCGAGTCCAGAGCGAAGTTGGAGCAGTTGGACGCGTTGCCATCCGAGCGCGTCTCGTCCAAGACGGACCCGTTGTTGGCGATCCCATCGTCACTGTCGCTCTTCAAGTTAGAATCTGTCATGCTGACGCGCCATGAATGGAACTTTGATCCTCACTGGAAAGAGAGGGCGCCAAAGCGACGCGCCACTTCACTGGATGCGCACCACACACACGCACTTCGTGCAGTTTTGGCATCCTCTCTATCAACTCCCTGACCACGGAGTCAGAGGAGAAGGTCTGCGCCACAGCCCCACCCACGCGCACGTCACACCACAGCGTCACCTCACACACCAATTGAAGGAAAAGGGAGATTCATTCATCGCTCCGTTCCATCCATTCAGGGCAGCCACGCGCTGCCGTGGTCACGTTTGCCAGCCTCAACTCGCTCTGTCCTTCTGAATTGCGGAAAGCTACTCAATCACACAATGAAATCGCTTCTCTTTCTGAGCCAAACATCCTAAAGCTTGTGTCCCACTCAGGATATTAACATCATATTTCACAGCCCCCGACTGCATGTTAAATGTGACTGTGACTTTTCTTTCGATTTGTCCTTTCCCCCCTTCATAATGCAGGGTAATCTGATTTATTAGATTACATTGTCTTGGTTCTTCCCTCAATAAGGATTTTTTTGTAAGTTTTTAAGAGCACAACTCCCACGATCATTTAAATTCACATTTAATTGACTTAGTTTTTGAGCTAAAAATATATAGAGAAAGGGAAACACATTTCTTTTTTCATAAATAAATGGCATATAATACTCATGGTCCATTTCAGTAGTTTCAGTCGTTTTATGTCAGTATGTATGTATTTTATGTCAGTCAGTATGCGAGTCAGTATTTTGAGTTTCGTGGCCATTTTGCTATAATTTTGAAATGACTAACTTTATGTCGATGCCAAGATGCTGTATTAGTATGTGAGCTTTGAAAACAGAAGGAAAATAAATATTGCTCCTCTTTAAAATGCATCTTTGGTTTCGGGTGTCGGAGTGGAGGCGGAGACTTGGAGTGCCAGTAGAAACCCTCCAGCATTGAATTATCTAGTCTGCCAAGGTATTCCTGGGACAATCTGATCTCGCCAGTGTGACAAAGCCCATCTGCTCTTGAGGGACCTCCCAAGAAAGTGGGAGTGCATCTAACAACTCTCACGTGATCAATGAACCTTGTCGAGTCTAAAAACACCTGAGAAATGACATGAAACTGCTCCTAAATAAGCTTTGCCCAGAGGCTTAGAACGGCTGCTCCTCCAGACCTCAGAGGCTCCTGGTGGCCTCCTTGGTGAGGTGTTCTGGGCATGTCCGTCAGAGAGGAGGCCCCCAGGCTGAGAAGATAAAAACCTTTCTAGTGGCCCAGAAACACCTTGGAATTCACCCAGAGGAGCTGGAGAAGGTTTCTGGTCAGAAGGAAATCTAGGTCTCTTAACTTTGACTGCTGCCTGTGTGACCTGGGAAAAGTGGAAGAAGGATGTCAGGGACAAAACAAGTGTTATCAAGCAGTCCCATCGACTCAATGGTAATTGCTCTCGAGCTCCAGGATACAACCAGAGCAGACTGTAAACTCAACTCCTCAGACCATACCTGCGGCGCTTTGGGATTCTGCAGCTGCAGCCCTCCGCCCCAGGCTCACTGAGGAGGCAAGTCTGTGCAAAAGCATGTCAAGAGGACAGACAAGGTCAAAAGGCCACCCACCGAGTCACAGTCAGGACCTGACTGATGAAGGGAAGCAAGCACAGACGCCACTTGCAGCACTCTGGGACAATCTCCGACTGTGAGTGGAACTCAATGAGGCACTTAAAGATGTTAAATAAAAGATCGAGTTTTAGTCAAAAGATCTACATCTTAAATCACAGAAGTGGTAGTCTGCTCCGAAGTAGGACTGATATTTTCATCACACTTGAAGGGAAGTGTGACACCAACATTCTTATGTTAAAAGACTGTGATAGATATTATTTAATAAATGAAACAGTGAATCAGTATAAATACAAATAAATAATTTTCACCAGGTTCTGCTGCTCAAATAGCCCTGTTCATAAGAGGTGCAACCTCCTGACACCTTTGCCTGTCACACTCTCAGTGAGAGTCCAACAGGTGGGTGACATGCTGTGGTCTCATGCACTTTTAATCTATATTGTGCATCAGCACTGCTCTGTCTACATTGTGCACACGACTCATGACAAGCATTTGTTGGTGTTGCACGTGCCACTTGGTTTGTCTGCACCGACAGGTGGTCGAAACAAATGTGCCACCAAAATATACAAAGGAAATCACACTTTGTTCTTGAATGGATTTCAAATATCCAATATTAGATCATGATGTAACCCAATTACAATCTGCGTCGTGCATCATTTAACATGGAGGAGTGTTGCATTACATTTATCATTTGGCTGACGGGATCAGTCGTGTTCCCCTGTGAGTGAGCGCGTCTTGGATGTTGAACCATGATGGTGAGCTTTTGTCTACAACTGACAACCACCGGAGCGGATCCAAAGTGGGATGCGCAACTCCAGCCCGCAGTTGTTGGAGTTGTGCCGATGACTGCAAGAACTTCCGATCATGCCTGCCCTGATATGTGGATGAACTGGGCCAAGCTAAACCGGATACAGCACCTTGCAAATACTGCCCGTAGCGAAGCGACCACCGCACTCGAAGTTTTTTTCGGCTTTATGGACGGTCACTATTTTTTATTGTGGGCTTCATTATTGAGTGACATTTTCATTTCAGCATTAGACAATCGTTTTTATATTTGTTTTCCATAAGTAAAGTAATCTTTGAACGTTTGAACATCAGTTTTCTATGGAAGTCATGGGCCAGTGAAGGAAAAAAAAAATATCGGCAGAATTCTGACTTTTTCCTCAGATTTCTGACCATAAGGTGAGAAGTCTGACTTTTCTCTCAGAATTCTGACTTTTACGTGACCCTTCTGTTTTATCAGAATTCTGATTTTAAAGTGACTTTAATCTCAGAATTCTGACTTTTTTGTCAGATTTCTGACCATAAAGAGAGATGTCTGACTTTTCTCTCAGAATTCTGACTTTTACGTGACCATTCTGTTTTACCAGAATTCTGATTTTAAAGTGACTTTAATCTCAGAATTCTGACTTTTTCCCTCAAATTTCTGACCATAAGGTGAGAAGTCTGACTTTTCTCTCAGAATTCTGACTTTTACGTGACCATTCTGCTTTATCAGAATTCTGATTTTAAAGTGACTTTTCTCTCAGAATTCTGACTTTTACGTGACCATTCTGTTTTACCAGAATTCTGATTTTAAAGTGAGAATTCTGACTTTTCTCTCAGAATTCGGACTTTTATGTGACCATTCTGCTTTATCAGAATTCTGATTTTAAAGTGACTTAAATCTCAGAATTCTGACTTTTTTCCTCAGATTTCTGACCAAAGGTGAGAAGTCTGACTTTTCTCTCAGAATTCTGACTTTTACGTGACCATTCTGTTTTCTCAGAATTCTAATTTTAAAGTGACTTTAATCTCAGAATTCTGACTTTTTTCTCGGAATTCTGACTTTAAAGTTCTGACTTTAATGAATTCTGACTTTTTTTCTTAGAACTCTGACTTTAATTCTGATTTAATGCATTCTCAATTTAACGTGAGAATTCTGAGATTAAAGTCAGAATTCACACTTTAAGTCAGAGATTAAAGTCAATTATCATTTTTTTCTTCACTGGCCCCAATTGTGTTCTGCAGTTTTCCTATTTAAATGGTTGATTATTGTTTGTTTAATTCATTTATAACTGGCTCTAGATTGAAGAAAAGAATTCAGGGTCCTGCCAACTACTTTGGAGAGTAGGACTGCTACATTTAGGAAACAAAGATTACATTTGTTACTGTAGGGTGATTTATTGTCAATTTTTGGAATGAAATGTTGTGACTCGCCGGCCTGCGCAGTGACAAAAACAACATGAACAACAAAAAAACTAACATAAACAACAAGAAAAACATATATGTTGAGTTAACAAGGAGAATACAAACAGTTGCAGTGCATCTTGGAGTGTGGGGTGTGTGTATGAGTGTGCCAGTGGGAATGAATGAACACATGAGTCTCACTGTCCATACGGTGGTGCAGGTCGAGGGGGCAGCGTGGATAGAGAGTCCAGCCTCCCGATGGATTGGTGGATGAAGCTCTCCTTCAGTCGCCTGGTTCGGGCCCCCAGACTTCGCAGTCTTCTTCCCAATGGTGGCAGATTGAAGAGGCTGTGTGAGGGGTGTGTAGCGTCTTGCATTATCCTGATGGCTTCCTGGTGCGAATGTATCCCTCATCCAGTCACACAATGTCAGCAATGGTCATTTCTCAAATGGTGCATCTGGACCCTAAAGTGGGCTACACACCAGCAAAAAAAAAAAAAAATCATCAAGCTGCAGTAGTACGCGTGGATTTGTACATTTTATTTTGATACATTTTAAATAAGCCTGATCATGATCACAGACTGTCATTTAGAAGGGAACCAGTAAAATACATCTCCCATGATGCCGTCCGGATTTGCTGCTTTTCTACTGCGTGCATTCTAACAAAAGCTGTCTGTTTTAGGTGCTTTTAAAATCGTGAATATCATCCAAATAAAAATATAAAAATGCATCCGAGAGAAGTCGAACCAAGCCATTATGTTCGGGACACGCAGGATATATTACCATACATGAATATATTTCGCCTAGAGAGCGCACTTCGAATAGCACTACCTCTGCTTTTAATCTTGTTGGGTTTCCCCAGCTGTCACGATACATTACCTTAATTGGGCTTAGATAAGAAAAAAAATCTGCTTCATCAGCTTCTTCTTGTTTGGCGAATACATTTACAGTGAGTTTTAGTGAGACTTGCTGGTCAGCCCTGCAAAAGATAAAGCAGAAAAGTACAGAGACAGTACACACCTCGACCAAGAAGAAGCCCAAAAGTACAGTTATTTCCAGACTATAAGCCGCAACTTTTTTCCCATGGTATGAACCCTCCAGCTGATACAACGACACATATGATATATGGATGGCTGTGGTGTCGGAACACATTGGCAAAAACAGCACATTTTGAGCGCCTTAATATCAATGAAAGATGTGAGAAGTTTGTGATTCAAGTTCAGAACATAGCCCAGTTTGTTTCATGAGTCAGTCTCCATGCTGGACCCTGTTTTCAAATGTAGTTTAGCAGTGATCCTCATGCATTTTTAAGCACCACTGACCTTTCCATGGCACAGACAGCACCACTGCACCAGCGGCTTATAGACAGGTGCGGCTTATGTATGATCAAGATCTAGTTTCCTTCTTAAATATGGGTGAGGCTAACCTATAGTCTCACTTCATTCTGTTGGCGAAAATCCCTACCTTACTGATCCCTTCGTCTTCAGACGTGCAGTTTGTTTAAAGGGAATAAAGAAGGGGGTGTATAGATTTACGCGGCACAAACTGAAACAGGAAGTAAAAAAGTCATCTGTTCATAACAGAATTTCAGAAAATAACAGTAAAGATTCTAATTTTAGTTGATATTTGAATGTGTCTTGATCACCTCCTGAATCCTGGGTTCTTCCTCTGCTGGTGCGGCAGTGCAGATGCTCTCTGTTCCTGAATGTCCATGGGGGGTGTCTCACCAGTTTCTCTGGTCGTATCTGATTTTTTTCAAAATCCCTGAAGGAAAGCATTGATGTTTCCTATTTGTTGCGTCACCATGCTTCTATTCCAGGAGGCTGAACAGAAGGGAAACAAGCTTGTTGAATCCGGCATGTCAGTGTGGTGGAGTGTTTTCTAAATGCCAACACTTTCCTGTGGAGATTCTTCAAACAAAAGACAAAATCATAGACAACTGTGCCGTTTTTGTTCCCGAAATCAGACTTATTGCTTTGCAGATAAACTACATTCAGGTGCCTTGGTGTTTTCTGGGATCGATTTTCATTACAACCTTGTTAGCTTTGAGGTTTTTCACTTTCTGACGGAGCCACAAGCAAACATTAACATATTAAGCATGACCTTACGAATGTGTCTCCTCAAAAGAGAGCGCAGACCTCCACCAAGCTAATTCCCTCCATGTTCCCCAGATGTTTTGCTCCTGCATTTGATGTTCAGCCCCTGGTAGGATCCACTGTACTTACTGTGTTCAAGTGGTGTCAGAAAAGCTGCGTTGCTAAGCCTCTTTGGAGACCCAAAAGTCAAGTGGTAGTGATGAGTCGATGAGGTTTCATGAAACAGTGTCCTGAGGCCACCAGGTGGTACTGTCTGCTGTAAAATGTCTGGACCTAGACAACTAATTCAATAAACCCTCATATCAATTCTAAACCAGGAGCGCCATCTAGTGGCCTCTGGAAATCTGTTTCAGCAATCCTGCATTACTGTTTCATGATACCTCATCTACCCCTCTCTACCTGGAGCCAGTCAGTGTCCCCTACCTCCATTGCCTCGAGCATTTATTGGATTGTACGCCATCATCTTATCCACTTTCCTTTTTGCACATTGTCTTTGTTTGCGTTTTGTCGGCAAAAATGGCAGAAAAAACAAGTCCTCACAGAGGTAATATATTTCAAGACATTGCCACAACAAAAACATCAGCTTGAATGGCAATATGCCCGACAGAATGTCATGGTTGAGCACATCCTCAGCATCCTCGAAAACTAAAACAACGGGAAAACCTGTTAAGTTGATGGTTGAAACTAGTGAAGGTTGGATGAGGTT
Organism: Synchiropus splendidus; assembly: GCF_027744825.2. Taxonomy (NCBI): domain Eukaryota; kingdom Metazoa; phylum Chordata; class Actinopteri; order Syngnathiformes; family Callionymidae; genus Synchiropus; species Synchiropus splendidus. Next base: position 21,100,400 of record NC_071335.1, read on the forward strand.
TCATGAAACAGTGTCCAGATTTTCAGAGGCCACCAGATGGAACTGTCTGCTGTAAAATGTTTGGACTTCAACAACTAATCCAATGAAACCTCACGTTATTTCTAAACCAAGAGCTTCAACTAGTGGCCTCTAAATGTTAAGACACTGTTTCCTCAACTCTGCAATACGGTTTCATGATGCCTCATCCACCCGTGACTGGTTGAAACCCATATGTTAAGTTGTGGCTGTGATGTGTGTGATGAATAGTAGGACGTGGTTTCCCAAAACAATGGCCTGGAGGCTGGGCAAGCTTCAGTACTATATGCCCAGGAGACTTCATGCAAAAAAACAGGTTCATATCACCTAAAATGGGCGGAGGGCAAACATGTTTTTCTGTTTTTCCTCAACAGCCCAGAGCTGACTCCTTGCCATCTTATCAGGTCTCAGCAGTGGCACCTGGTTAGAGTCAGCCACATGTTGGTTCCCTGCAGCTTGACAGATATCCAATGATCATGGAGGTCACATGGTCAAAACATTCTCTTAGTGCCTTTTTTTTTCTTTATGAAACTGGAAAACCACCCAGAAATGCACCCAAAACCAACCAGTCACCTTTGCTTCTGCATACATCAGTACCTTCATTTCCTCTTCATTAGTTGCGTGCGATAATTGTGACCGATAATGACCGGGCACCTGCGACAGCCCACATCAAGCCATGATTTAAATCCTTTCACAATCGTCACACAGCAATGAGCAGCGGAGCAGAATGGGGATGATGAAATCGGCAACCCAAAGGTTACAGGGTTCGACTCCTGATGCCTGGGGGGACGAGTCTTTCATTCTCCTTGAACAAGGCGGCTTCTCCACCAGAGCCTGTCAAGGCCACTTCACAGTAGATGGGTCATGTCATGCAAATGTTTACCTGTTCAGCCTGCATGTTGTTGAGCAAGTAATATTGCCACCAATCTCATGAAAAGGGAGAGCGACCACAACTAAGTTAGTGTGTGTTGCAGCTTGCAAAAGTAGTGCTTTATTTATCATTTACGATTTAGAAATTCATTTTTAAGTGCAGGTGCCTCGCTCTCAAGACTTCACGCACACAGGTGTGTCGCACCAATTTTGTAGGGACCTCTCATTGACATAACCCTTTCCCCTGCCTCTCATTGACCTAACCATGCTAAACAAATGGCTAAAGCCAGTAGCGGGCCATGCATTTACACCTAGGCCTTCAGTCAAGTTCAGTTTCTATATATACATTGTATAGTATGAGAATGGACATGAGCATTAGCCGGGAATCGAACCCGGGCTTCCCGCGTGGCAGGCGAGAATTCTACCACTGAACTACCAATGCTGAGATGCTGTGCTGTGTCTCACCACTGAGTGTAAGTGTTCTCAGCGTCCACAGCCCTGAAAGGCATCGCCCTCCATTTCCAATGCTAGTTTGAAACCGTGGCAGAAGCCCTGTTGTACACTCCTTTGCACAGTCTCAGTTTCGTATCAGAAAGTTTCATCAAAAACGTTCTACTTCCGGTTATATCGCCGTAGATGCCGGGGAACAGTGTGATCTGCGCTGGAATGTCACCAAACATCTGTGGTTTCATTGCTCTGAAGCTAGTTTGCCCATGAATATCCTCATATGTTTAAGCTACAGGCTTCCAAAAGCGAGAAACGAGTAGCGGTTAGTCTTGAAATGACGGTATGAGTATCCAATCACAGGACGCGTACTAAGTCGTGAGGCCAGCTAGAAGGTCTCGCTGTCCCCAACTCGTGATCTGATTGGCTATCGCAACTATCCATCAGCTATATGTGTCCGTTCCTCTGAGGGCATCTGAGCCTGCACTGTTGCTGCTGAAGGCCTTGGACATGACGATACAAGCTAGCTGAAGTCTGACTGGATGAAAACTCTAACCTGGAAAAACAACACCGGGATATACTATGGCATGAGTATGATTTTATATATACATATATAGATATAATACAATAAAAATGAAACTCACTTTTGTCAAAAATATGCTCATGAGTTCTGGTTATGTTAGGCCAGCAGAGAACTGGCTTAACTTAACCAGGACTAAACTTAAACCTAATCATCATGACCTTGGTGTTTTGAAGTCTACATCCACAATCCGAGGTTTAACCTTGTGGGGTCCAGCCAAATGTCCCCACAAAGTCATACGGTCTACATAAGGGTCCCATCAACATTGGTCCTTACTAGGACAGATATGGTAACACACACACACTTGTTTGAATTTCAGTCTCTGTGGGGATATTGCGAGGTTTCTCATAACCCTTTCCCCAGCCTCCCCCCTAAACCTAACCGTCCAAAAGAAACGACTCACCTTAACCAGAACCAAACTGATACCCAATTGTAATGACCCAGTTAGTCTTCATCCTCTGAGGCTTAACCTTGTGGGGCCCAGCCAAATGTCCCCACAAAGTCATACGGTCTACATAAGGGTCCCGCGGGAAAGTGTTTTCCTCAACATTGGTCCTTACTAGGACAGATATGGTAACACACACACACTTGTTTGAATTTCAGTCTCTGTGGGGATATTGCGAGGTTTCTCATAACCCTTTCCCCAGCCTCCCCCCTAAACCTAACCGTCCAAAAGAAATGACTCACCTTAACCAGAGCCAAACTGATACCCAATTGTAATGACCCAGTTAGTCTTCATCCTCTGAGGCTTAACCTTGTGGGGCCCAGCCAAATGTCCCCACGAAGTCATTAGGTCCTCACAAGGAGTGTGTGTTTTGTCAAAGTGGCCTCACAAAGTAGCATACACAAGCCCACACGCACACTTATAAACACATAAAGTTTGGCTGCTCCAGCAGGCTTCACTCGACAGCTTTCAAGCAAAAGCTATGGTCCACAGTGAGCTTCCAATGCATCTGAGGAAAGGGAAGGGTTTAGAGATTTTTTTTGTGGAAGGCACAGGGTGTCGCAACAGTTAGTCTGGGGGAGGCCTCCAAAATTAGCAGTCGTTGTTCATCATACGGAAACACACTGCACGACATGAGGAATGAAACGTGATGCGTCATGTTCCAAATATGCCTTGTGAAAAAACGCACCAGAGCATAAGATTAGAAATAGGCCAGTTCTTTCCAAAGGTTGTTTGGTTCATTGCTTCAGGCTGACGTCCACAACCAGAGCTCTGAGACCTGCTATTCCAAACTGGCCAGGAGATGGAATGAACCTCTGAGAGGCGTCGCCTGAACAATGAGGAGAATTACATCAGGTCAGGTTGTAGCAGCGCGGCCTGTGGTTTGAGCTCTAAACCCCGATATTCCTGCTAGTGTTTCGGCAGCATACACGCTTGAACACGCATATTGCATCTACCCACTGGAGACAAGGAGGTCTGGACTGACAGAGATAGTGTTCCCATTCATTTACTGGCCGTGCTTCAAGCATCCTGCCGCACAGACGCAAACCAAACGGGAAGAGAATCACAAAAAGGAACCAAGATAAGCAAGACATACCTTGTGATAAAGGCCTATGATTGTGCAGAAATAACTCACATTGTTTTCCATTGTACTTCAATAGCATTCATTTTATCGACAATGTAACTTGTGTTGTTTAAGCTTGTTATAAAGCCGGTGTTGAAATTGTCTATTGAATGTGCTCCATTGACTTGTTGTTGGAAATGTGGTGGCTTTTCTGTTTTGACTCGTGCCTAGTTGTAGTAGTTGATGTTGACTTCATTCACACATCAAACATGTAATATCACTCTTTTCACCTCCACTTGTAGCAAGGAGAGAGACCAAACAGAATTCATTCAAGAAAGACACACCTACCTTAATGTATTGGTTTCATTCTGTCTAGTTTTTTTCTGATGCCCTCAGAAAGACAATCTTATGAGGCTTTCACCTGTAATAAGCTCACAACCCTCGGAACCAAAAAATGAAAAATACATAAGGGTTTAATTCCTCAGCTCAGCTGAAGCTTATATCTCGGTCCAGACTGTTTGCTGATCTGTATTCCAGGTTAAAGACTACTTTTTCTACTCCCTCTTTTTTTTTTGTTTTAGTAGAACTTCGAGTCAATGTCTGGATTTGATCTAACTAGGGGTCAGGGTTCTGTCTCGACTGAAGCAACGTTACTATAAGCAGCACCGACACAAAGAAATTGAATAAACAGTGACACGTGGCCTGGCTCCTGATAGTCTGTCGTCGCCGGGTCCAAGAACGACCAGTGAAATGAATCATGAATGCAACAGGTTACAAAGAAGATAAAAACAATAGCAGCGACCGGAGTATAAATGACTGAAAATAGGAGTCACGCGTTAAATCATGGTGTGATATAGCGTTGTGCAAGACATTAGAATGATTAATATTGCGCCGTCTTGATAAACCGTCCTCTTATGGCGGCGAACATTTTTCCTCCCATTTCCACTGTGACATTTATCTTTCGACGGCCTCAGGCAATAAAACTGCCAAGTGTGAATGCCCCTGAAACATTGCAAAAAGCAACTCAAGCAGCTGTAGCGTGGGGCTTCATGACACTGGCTGTGACAAAGAGACACATTTACTGCACAGTTGTAAATGCTTTTCCAAGGAGTGGCAAAGATGCACAGGCTTTTCTCCAACTGACTGCAGACAGTCTAGACAGCCCCTCATGTGAGCTGCCGGAAGTGTAACTTGTATATGTTTTTATCATATCTATACTGATTTTTTTGCAACTTTCACTTCACCACATTTCCTCAATGAAATTCATATTCTCTACTACGTTACAGTACCTTCAACCATCGACGCGACTAGTTACTTTCAAATAGCCACGACACTATTGACAGGATTCAACATGGCTGCCGGCACTGCTGCTAACCTAGCTAGCGGATCGTGGTGACGGATTGAATGACATCACACAGTCTTGTCTTATCATATGAAGCACCGACACATCCTCACTCCCCTGGCGTAATATATTCACGTTGACTTTTGCTTTAAATACTGAAGACATTGCATGTTGACGCATCTGAAGCGCGACACATGCCAGTGTTTAGTTAAGCCAGTGGACGGCGGCCCTTTATGTGCGTCAGCAGAAGGTCAACAAAAGGCTGCCTTTGTCATCACTATAGGACTCAAAAGTTGTCAACATATTACGCCATAGGAGTGAGTGTGGGTTGGCTGGAGCACATGCTTTGCCTCCTGGAAATAATGGAGCTCTTTGGCATTGAAAAACTTCTAATCTGAAGAAGCACATTGCTGTGCATTAAATTCATTTCTGCCCTGAGCATGACACTGATACGCATTACGAGACCAGAAGCGCAAGGCCGTGTGACACATTACTACATTCGTTGAATAAGCTAATCGTCTTTCCGCTGCCATGGCGACGCTTCACAGAGATTTGTGATTCTAAGTCTGCACTTAATGTTTTACTCAGATACACTTTCCTTTTCATCCACTGACTTTCTATCTACTCTACTTCAGGTTTATGAGGAGACAGCGCAGCCGGTGACAAAAATAAAAGTGAGGTGTTTTATTAACGCCACGGCACACAGTGGTTCTCTTAACACACTGAAATGGAACGCATTAGCAGCGCGACACGTCAAAAAAAAAAAACAAAAAAAAGACGCAGGTTGGAGTTGGGCAAGTCATGGGACGCCCACACATGATCGAAGCCACACCGCCTCCAACGCTACGGGAGGAAAACGTTCTTTTAGTCTATTGAAACACTTAGCTGTAACGGAAGGCTGCCTTTTTTCGTCAGTATAGGACGCAAAGGTCCACTTTACCGACGTCAATATATGACGCCACAGGGGTGAGGATGGGTTGGTTTTGTTGTTCATTTGTTTTTAAAAATAATAGTAAGCTACTGCTATTGCTGCTACTGTTACTGCCACAGTATGCAGTGTTAACAATGGGAAGGCACTTCAGGTTGACTTTTACCCACGTTACCCACCTTTACTTTTGCTTAAGTATTTCTTTCAAGTACTTTATACTACACTGGCTGGAAAAGCATGTTTAAAGCTGGTTCCTGAGAGATTGTTGGTCTACATGAAGACTGTTCTAATACTGAGGCATTCAACTGAAGTCCGAACTTTTGATTTGTGCAACAGCACGGTGCTGTTCTCAACAGACTGACAAGGTCCAAGATTTCTGGATCCAGATGAAACACTATCAGATTGCAAGTTCCTTTCCATCTGATCCAAATTTCCTGGAAGTTTCATTGTAATCAGTTCATTTTCAAAGTTTGGAACACTGGCAAAACAAAACGAAAAAAATCCCACTTAGAAGAGATACAATAAGTGAGAGGTAAGTGTGGACAGAATTTAGCTAAACTATCTTCCATGCAACACCTGCTGTCCGTGACCAAATCCGTGGGCACATGAGCATCCTCTGTCAGCAGAACAGAGTCACCTTACGCTTGCTATTTGGTTCCTGAGCTTATTAAGTTGTCATTTTGTCAAGCGATGTTATTCCAAAGCCCTGACACGTAACAAACTCCTGGTGAGAGGAGAAGAAAAGACTGTGACAATGTGATGACAATTTCCTCCGCAGCAGGAAAATCATATATTCGACATCACCCCATCAATTTTTGCCTCCCAAGTGAAAGCTGAGTCGCTGAACATCCTTGGAAGGAAAATTGGAGCTCTGGTAATGAACTCTCCAGCACGAGGTTGAAATTTGTCTTGATACTATCTTTACAGTCGGGACGATTTATCAGACGTTCGGATGACGTCAGGGCAGTGACGATGAAAATAGACCTGCAGAGAGAAGATTTAGATTTACGTACTTCCTTTTTTAAGGATGACTTACGTTTATTCCTTTGGGAGACTGGAGTCTGGTGGGATCAGAAGCAAGGGCGTTTTTAAGATTGAAGTTTTCATACCTCAGCATTAATATTTCATGTTGCGATACGAACACATGCAGGCGTTAAACCTCGAGATGCATGCTTCGTTGCTGCTGACTCATTTACATTGTGCGCATCTCACAAGAGCATGAGCAACATGCAAAGTCAACTTCAGAAACCCCCTGAGATCCCTCGATCTGGAGTGTCCTCACATCCTCAGTGAGGCCCCTTTCAATTCAGTTTCTGTCGGGTTCTGAACATGCAGTTGTTTGTCGCACACTTACTGTGTGAGCAGAGTTGTGTCTGTTAAATTTGTGTCAATTTCAATTTAGTCTTGTGGCAAAGTTAATTCTTAGTTTTAGTCACATTTAGTCATTCACATATTGTTTTTGTTAGTCATGTTTTAGTCGACTAAAAATCACAACAATTTAGTTTCATTTTTGCCAGACAAAAACTGAATGTATTTTACTGAAATTTCCGTCCTTTAAGTCATTCTTTTCATTCTAGAAATACTTTTCTTTCCCGTTGACTCAAGTTCAATGGCTAAAATATAAACTAAAAATCTGGAATATTAAGCATCTAGAATAAACCACAATGCAACTTATTAGTGCTAGTATTAGTGTGATTTTTTTTTTATTAGATTTATTAGAAACACCAACAAAATAAAATAAAATCAACTGGTTTAAATAAAATACAAACTTAAAATGCAGGGTTTCTGCCAGGATTAATAAAACAGAAATAAATAATACAGAAATGGAAAGCCATCTTTATCCGCTCTGTCTCTTCAACTATCCGGCTGGACGTGCGACTTTTGAGTTCTGCGAGCAATACATAACAGTTATGATGTTTCTATCGGGATTTTTCCATTAAAAACATGCTGAAAACCACCGCCATGATGTGTTGTTTTGATGTTTCCACTTCCTTTTAATATGTTTGGTGACAGTTCATCTTAAACACTACAGTGAAGGTTAGTGTGGTCAGGATGCTGGCCAAAGGTTGCGAATGAGGGTCAGGGGCATCTTGACATATTGAGAGTGTGTCAAGCATAAAGAACGTAACCAGTTGGTCTTCCTTGACGCGTGTAGACTCGTACCACTGCAGACCAACTGTCCTTCAATCGACAGAATGTCTTAGAATTGCTGTATCACACAACATTATATTGTGATGGGGAATACACACACGTCCCATATGGAGTGGTTATCGGTACTTCGTAAATTGTCCTCCTTTTTGGAGCTGTGCAAATGGCCACCCCACTTACCGTGGTATGAAAAGCTCTGGGTTCAGTGGCGTTAGGGAGTTGGATGATCACATCCAAACAAAAGCAAAACTAGTATAAATAAACTGGTATAAAGCATCGTCATATTTTGTGTATTTAGCTACAAGACTGAAATTTCCCTTGAGGATAGAAGGAGAACTGACACGGAGTTTTTCCCTCCTTAAGCTGCTGTGCTGACCTCCTCAGACGTGGTTCTGGCAAGGAAGTGGTTCTGAAAGTTTGAAATCCAAATATTTCAACTGCTTCAGTTTTTTTTCAATTGACTTGTCATGTTATAGTTATTCAAACACTAGAAGCACCTGCAAGTCAAAAGCCACATCCAGCTACAGGATGTATTTTCTGGGAGTTTCTGGGAAAAGTATTTATTGTTTCACTTAAGTAGCGCTCAACGTCTGAGTAAAATTACAATAATAAATTCTCCCATTAATATCCAAAGCGCTGTTTCATAAGAAAACAGTGCTCGTGGTCATTTCACATAACCTCTGTTTGACCTGGTTGTTTGGGGCTATTTTTGTTCCTTTCACCGTGTGTTTGCCTCTGTGATGTCCATGTGCAGCTGCTCGCTCCTGAACCCCATCAAGGAGCTTATTGTTCACAGGATGCTACTATACAGAACAAAACAGACACTTTATCACAAGACAAAAGAGAGATCTCAAGTGACTCGTCCAGCGACAAGTTATGCGTGTTAACAGGCTCGGCAACATCCTCATGCTCCTGTTGATAAGTGCTTGTATATTCGTGTCTGGCATGGTGCTACACTTCAAACCCAAAGATAAATCAGTCAAATTGTAACTAAAAATAGCTCGTCCATTCATTGAAATTCTGCGTGCGGCTGCTAATGCTAATCCAAACGGACACGGAGAAGAGAACTGCCTCCATCAAGAGTCCATTTCATTCCTGGCTCACACACAAACGAGACGGCACTTTGTTTAATTCGATATTTTTAGCAAGTCACGCTGAAAGATGGGCAATCTGCGAACAAAAAGCCACCTTGAAAACGTTTAACTTTCACAATGTGTTTGAGCTAATACAGGGAACCGTGATTTGTTGCCACAAAGCAAACGGAGGCTTTTTACGAATCAATAAATCATTGCTTATCTGTGAAAAATGTGACCCGCTGTCTGAAAAAACACACAGCAGCAACACGGCACAAGATGTAGACTAGTTTCAGATCAAGGGCGTCACTTTGGGGCGTAGGAAAGGAGCTTCTTATTACATGTTTTAATTGAAACTATTTCTTTTACTTATTTATCCTCACATATAGCTGATCAAGTTTGCAGATGACACCACCATCATCGGGCTCATCTCAGATGGAGATGAGTCGGCTTACAGGAGGGAGGTGGAGCGGCTGGTATCCTGGTGCAGCCACAACAACCTGGAGCTCAACGCCCAGAAGACAGTGGAGATGGTCACAGACTTCAGGAGAGTCACAGCTCCTCCGTCCCCTCTCATGTTGGCTGGTTTACCTATTCCTATTGTGGACTCCTTCTGCTTCCTGGGAACCACCATCACTGAGGACCTCAAATGGGAGCCAACCACCAGGTCCCTCATCAGGAAGGCCCAGCAGAGAATGTTCTTCTTGAGGCAGCTACGAAAACTACGACTGCCTCCTCTATCACCGTCTGGTACAACAGCGCCACCTCCAGGGTCAAGAGCAGACTGCAGCGCATCGTGTGTTCTCCTGAGAAGGTGATCGGTTGCAGCCTGCCACCTCTTCATGACCTGTATGTCTCCAGGACCCAGAGACGTGCAGGTCGGATCAGAGCCGACCCTCCTCACCCTGGACATGGACTGTTTGTTCCTCTTCCCTCTGGCAGGAGGCTACGGTCCATCCAGACCAGAACCTCCCGTCACAGGAACAGCTTCTTCCCCTCGGCCGTCACACTGTTGAATTCGTGAACAGCCTTTTTTTCTTTTATGTTGGGTTTGTGAATGGCACGTTTCATGACAATTGAATGCCTTTGTGGGGGTTCCCACAAGGAAATGGAGGGACTCAGATTGGACTCAGACTCATGGAGGATTACCTTTACGACAGGCACATGCTCAGTTGCCAGTCACAGACTCATTTTCAGAACATTGCAAAGTGATCGTTTTTCCCAGTTTGGTGGTGTCAGACTTAGCTGGCTCCGAAAATCAGGGTGTGTGGATGACTTTCATTCAACACACACCAGTGGCGCTGATATGACATCATCACATGGTGAATGAGTCACAGGAGAAAGTGTCCCCAAAGTCAGCTTTCATCTTTTGTGTCCTCATGTGTCACATCCATTTACCTGCCCAGTGGATTTGGCTTCTGCAGTGTTGCTCTTTTCATTCGCTGTCACTTCTCACCACAATGGCTTTTTCCATTATACTTGTCCTCATGCTTTGATGACATGAAAGTTTTCTGCTGACCTGAAAGCCGTTCCCAGGGCGACAGACGTCTCTGCTAAATGCACATGGAGTTCTGCCACAGGAGGCTCTACTGCAATTAAATCAATTAAGAAACTGGAAGTGACTCACTTCAAACACCTCCATCGTATGGATGGATAACCAAGCTCTTTTTATAGACACTGGATATTAAAAAGTGTCCAAATCTGACCTCTTCAGCCTCTTTAAAGATCAAATTATTTGTGTAAGTTGTGAATTCTGAAGTCACCAGGACAAGGTTGACTCTGAAGACAGTAGCACAGGACCTGCACATACTGCATGGAGTTTCATGAAACAGTGTCCTTATTTTCCGATGCCACCAGATGGCGCTGTCTGCCGTAAAATGTTTGGACTTGAACAACTAATTCAATGAAACCTCACATCATTTCTAAAGAGCTCCATCTGGTGGCCTCTGAAAATTAAGACACTGTTTCATCAACCCTGCAATACTGTTTCATGATGCCTCATCTTCCTATCACTACTGTATGGTACTCACCCTCCTCTCCATACTTTATTCCATACAGTGATAATCTGAATGACTCTTTTTCTACCATCCATATAACATAGCATCTGTATTGTTGAACGCAAACGGGGAAAAAGGATTTGCACCAACCAGAGATGCACCAATACCTGATGCTGGAATCGGGTATCGGTCTGATACAGGGCTTGAGTACTCGTAGCACGCAGTTTTTGAATGTGACTTTATGACAATTTTGTAAAATTTGTGTTTGTACTGCAGTGAAACTTGTGACCGTCATCTGTGTACAAGGAAAACATACTGAGGAATGTTGTTCAAATAATGATATATATGGAGAAAAAAAATGGAAGTGACTTTTAGTAAGTGTATGTGTAATGGCGTAAGTAATATCAGTATCGGTGAGTACTCAAATGGAAGTATTCGATTTCCACTTGTTTAGGAATAAACTACTTTCAGCGCATCTCAAACATCACTTTTTGGAATACATCACTTTCCAAGGTGAGTTCTCCTTTTGCTTATAAACAAAGGGTGCAAATGAAGGACTGTTGGTTTCTAAAAATAGCCGGCTTCAGATTAATGTGAAAGAACTGTTGTTAAACTGTTATCTGTGGTGGTGATAGATGACACAATACGATTGTAGTCATGTTCAGAACTCTGCCTGCAACCAATTGCAACAAAGGGGGCGTGCTGAGGGGGGTGGAGAGCGACCGATACAGGCGAGCAGAAACATTTGGACAATACGTTTCTGTCACACACTCATGTTTAACACAGAAAAAAATACAAAAAATTAATGCGGTGGTTCAAAGAGAGGAAAAAAATATCAAGGAGAAAGGAGGGGGGCATGAGAACAAACTCCGAGCTTGTGGAGGTCAAGATGCAGGTATGGCTGAGGGGACAAGTGGGGATAAGAGGATGGGCTGTCATGGTTGGTTCAGGTGAACAAGTGTTACAGAAGACGCTACACTGACAAGGTTAAGTTTTAACAATATTTAATGTACAATAAACAAAATAACAGGGCACAGACAGGAAACAAAGAACTAAAGACATCACTATCCAAAACACGGAGCGAGGGAAACACTCATGGACGGGGAAAAAAAACGCGAATTATTATCAAGCCAACTAATGGGGATCACCAAAAAACGCTCAATGGTGGAAAACTTGAACACGCACGCGAGGAGGAAAAAAGCCAACAAGAGAAAATAAGACACAAGTAAGAAACACGCTATAAAAGACAGAAAATAAACTGTAAGGAAAACAAGGAAGCAGCAGAAATGACACGCACAATAGAAAGTTTACAAAGAACGTAAGAGAAACAGCTTTCGAGGGGAACTTTACCGGAGGACGTGGAACAACCATCTGGCAGTGCAAACTGGAACCCAGTTTAGAAATCAGCTTGATCATCGGGCAAGCTCCAGCTGCGCTGCCGTGATGCTGGAGGGAATGAAGGAAAAGGAAAACACAGAGAGGAAATAACAAAATAAAAGCACAAGAAAACACGGAACATGACATGGGCGTCACTTAAGAACATGAGCTAGAGTGACACTTGCATCCAATCCCTAATAAAAAAGACCATCATATGGGATTAAACATGTTTTCGGCAGACATGTACCAGCCTGCAAAATCCTAATTTTGATGAAGCTGTTTCTCAGGCCGCAGATCAGATTATATTCATGTGAAAATATGCAAATATGTTGGAACACTAAGGCAAACATTTTCAGGTTTCTGATCATATTCTGTGCGTCTGTTGGGGCATTCATTACAGGAAAGACACTTCTATTAAATGCATGGCTTCTCGCCTGATATACTCAATATTTGGAACCAGGTACATCCAACACTGCAGGGGAAGTTTGAATAAATAATGTGATGGTATTGATTGATATTCAGTAACCTTCTCTACCTGCTGGGCAGAGAGGATTCCTTCCTCACAAGCCTATAGAGTGAGCTATGCATTGACGCACACATGAACACCTCACACAGCATCTGCAGCTGCAGTGGCAACGTGTTCCAAGAGTCCAGCTGCTTAGTCACTGCAAACAGGTTTATGTGCCAGATGTCTCAATACTGTGTTTGGATTCTGCTTATTAAGTAGCTTGTGAGGTGAGAGGGAATGTTCCACCTGGGTTTCTTTGATTGGCGTCTTTGTAATTATCTTATATTAACTGCTGCTTAACAATCACTGCCTTTTTTTTCTCCCTGGAAATCCAATGCGAGGACCTCCGCAAGACACTTGAGAAAATAAGGCTTCCTGCTAACTGCAGTTCAGATGCGCTCTGAAGCAGCAGGCGGGGTGAAAGTATCAGCGACGATATCAAAAAGACGCTTCGGATTCATGATGTTCCTCAGCGTGATTTATGGATGCTGTCTGGAAACTCCGATGACATGAATCACGCAGATATTGATACCAGCCAGCGACGTCAAGAAATGTTTCATTAGCTGACTCAGACTGTAGTCTGATCTTTAGACAGGATTATTGATGCTGTTTTTAGCTGCAATAGTGCTGTTAAACAACCTCGGAATTGAATTCATAACTTGGTCAAAAAATTCAGCTTTGTTTCCCTGACGTTTGCACAGCTCTGGTGAATGGAGCTTCACTAATACAGAAGGTGAAGGTTTGGGAAAATAAGCACTGTCTGGCTGTTGTGCGTCTTTTTCTGCCTCAGTTCACCTGAAATAAGAGGAAGGCAGCTGCGGCTGCAATGAGAGGCCCCTGCGGCCATCGCACTCCTCTCATCTGATTGTCACAGCCCTCTCCTGAATGTATATATATTCCTCAACCGTTTTCACTCACGAGCGCCATTCAGTATTCCCGTCCAGGCTTCTGCTGGCTGAGACAGATTCCTCAGCTACCTGCTTCTATTTTAAGCATCGTCCACACTGCCCTCAGACTCACTCGATTTCTTGCATGTGTCATGGAGCTCTATTTTCCTCCCTACAGCACGATTAATGCTAATGCTGCAATGAATTATGGAAGAGCAAAAATAAAATGAGAATCCGACCATCAGCCACACACAAACAACGATACATACAAGCTATTTAAAGGACAGAAAGGTAACTTCGTCTCAAGTTAAGTCTGGACTGTCATGTGTTGCCTCTCACCTCACCCATAGGAGGTTGTAGCCATCATAACAAAGGTTGGCTGTCTCATCGTACATGGATGTAGTGGGAATGACTGGCTGTGAGAGGACTTTGTGGCCCACTACATATTGAGTTCTTCAGTGCATGTCACCTTCACAGACATGTTCAGCGGCAGAAGATGGAGCTGAAGCAGTCGCATCAAAAAAAAAAGTTTAATTTTTGGATCGATGGCGCCTGTCTCTCCTTCATTCGCACTGGCACCAAAGATGAGGACGTCTGGTTGTCTATCTGCAGGCTTTTAGCTTGGAGGGCGGTCTACAAAACAAAAAATTGACGCCTGATTTTCGACCGTAGCTTGGCCGCCATATGTCGCTATATACCATATATATCTGGTGGCCCAGCTACGGTCGAGAATCGGGCGTCCGTTATTCTCATGTTTTGCAGATGTCCAGATGCCGTCCAAGCTAAAAGCCTGTCTATCTGAGTCAAGGTTGGTTATCATACCAGACAAGCTGTCATGCATTGTAACTACCAAAAAAAAGAGACACCTATAGTTTGATTCTGTTGGTGGTACAGTGGTACCTCTGTTTTCGAAAGTCCCGGAATTCGAACAAATCAGAGTTTGAACAAAAATTTAGAGATTTTTTTGCTTTGTATTTCGAACGAAAATCCAGAACTCCAACGCCCCCCAAAAAAGCTGGAAAAAAACGTGTGCAGGCCGATCAGCTGACCCACAATGCGCTTTGTTGTTGTGTATAACGCAGCCTCTGTATGCAGACGTGTCCCGTTAGCTACATTTACTGACTGTTTTTTCTTCATATTGAGGTGTAAAACCTTTCCTGTCTCCACACTGGAGCGTGGTAGAGTGTCACAGGGGAGGTGCTGGAGCGCTCACTCCAGGGTTTGATGTCCTGTTGTGGGCTGGAGCTGGGACAGGGATGAGGCCAGTCTGGGACAGAGCGTGACTTGGTTTATGACTTTGTCACAGCCAAACTGCACAGAAGCGCACATTCAGAGCTGGACACGCACCGGGCACCTCTTCACTTCTGGAGAGACCTCACTCACTCGGCAACCCCTCCCACATGCAGCGGCCACACACATAGAGGAACAGCCACCTGCAGCAGACACTCTACATTCACTCCTACAAAAGACTAGTTTAAGGCTTGGAACGCATTATTTCTTTTTCCATTCATTGTCATGGGAAAAATCGATTCAGATCTCGAACAACTCGCTTCTCGAACGGCCGTCTGGAACGCATTGTGGTCGAGAACCGAGGTGCCACTGTACTTTGAAAATTCAAACGCGTTGAAACTGTGAAGTGGTGTTTCCATAAAAGAACAGAAATGGTCAAAGAACATTTTTTTAATATTCTGCTATATCTGGTTTTTGATGGAAAAAGCTCACTCATTGTAAAGGAAAATATTTCACCATTTATTGGTGCATTTTCAATTTTAAGTGCTGGTTTGCTAATTGAGTCTATGTACTAGGTGTTTCTATTCATTCTTCATTAATCATCTTCCTGACTGAGCATCTGATCTCTCTGAACATCAGACACACACTCCAGAAACAACAGCTTTGATGTGCTTGTGAAATGTTGTTTCTGCTGTCTGTCACAATAATTGAAGTCAATTGAACATAGTGCTGTTGTAGCTACAAGCCACACGATTATCTGCAGTAGAAAACTGTTGCATTTGGTGGTCACAGATGAAGCTTCATGCCTGAATTAATGTATATAAAAATATATAAGCTTTCATGACTTGTCATTATGTTGTTTTCGGGAAGCATCATCACAACACAAATATTTTCACACGTCATGAGTCATTTCTTTTACCACCCATCGGTTTGAGTGAAGTCATGCGCCGCTTTTTTTCTCTCTTATACACAGTGCTGTGCACAACTGCAGGACTTTCCATTTGAAAAACCCAGGACATAACTTTCATTAAGAAATCAATCTATACATTTGGTTAAAAAATGTTGAGAGCAAATTTATCTTCCAATGTTCCATGTCCAAGTAAAAAATAACAAAGAAAATTGTAGGATTTTTGGGGGGGATATTTTGATCCTGCTGTGCTGTTTGTGAGGGGACAAACACTGAAGACTTCACTGTGAAAAGGCGTCTGCAGAGAATGTCACTGAATTCTTGCCTGTTGCCAGTACTTGTTTCTGCCCTTTGGCCTTTTCACCTTATAGTCTTCCTGCAATGTCTTTTCTGCATCAGTGATTCATTAATGTTCAAACTTGAAACGTGAAAATGACCAATCTGTGTGCGCAGACTATTTATTTATATATATTTATTTATATTAATTTATATAACTGCGGCAAAAATAACAGTCATAACAACAATGAAGACAATAAAATGTATTAAAATAATAAAAATAAACTTAATAGGTGAGCAGGGGAACAATGTCCTCTGGGCCTCACACAACGTCATGTGTGTTGACGATGAGCTAATGTTCTGGTTGAAAACAAAGCTGTTAATATATAATAATAAATGGAGCTGTGTTATATACTACAGGCGGAAACAGAAAAATGATGTGGGAGGGACGGGAACAAGAGCTTAAGCTCCTCCGTCCTGCTGCAGGATAAATACCTTGACCTGATGTGCCATCGGTGGAGACTCTTTGACAGTCCTGTCACCACTAATGTACTTGAAAGATTGAGAATCGGACGTCGCACCTCTGAACTGGCTGTGTTTTCTACTTTCCAACAACTATGATTTATTTGTTTGCTGAACCAGACTGGACCCGGTTTGGGTCAAATTGTCATTAAAAGCCTCAGGCCCCCAAATCCAAGAATAAATCGTCGTTCACAATACGGGAGCAAGAGATTTATGACCACTCACCTTGTGAATGCCACTCAAAAAATGATGAGGTGTGTTGTAATTGAGTTTGGCAAGAACTTTGTACAAAAACGTGTCAGTTGCTGTGACATAAAAATGGACTGGAACATAAATCCACTTGACTGACACCCGACAAATCCAATAATTTTAATTGTTTTGTCACTGTTTCTCAAAAACCTGAAACATTTATATTTTTATTTAATCGATATTTATTTGAAAAAGTTAACTGTTAGTTATGAATTGTCAAGGCCACTTCATATTGGATCTAGTTTTTTGGCAATAGTCTGAATGAGCAAAATTAAAATGCACTGAACCGACTGGGTTCTACTCTTCTTTGCCCCTGGCACTTTCTTAAAAACGATGGATATGTTGCTTTCAAGTTATTTGTCTGAACTGGGATTTTCAATTTTTATGATAGTGTTTGAAGTCTGTACAAAATAACAAAAGTAATTCTGAGGAACTTATTATGATTTGATATTATTATGTTGGTACAGTGTCGTATACAAAATAGTGTTTTTTGAAGCACCACAAAAACAAAAACAGGATTGAGAATATAGAAGGAAGGAAAACACCAATAGCTCCCAGGTAATAGGGTTAAACATATCCTGAAGACACTTGTCGTGAAGATTGAGCGTTTATAATCTTCACATTTGACCCTCAGCCAGCCCCATTGACCTTTCCCCTCATGCTCAAAGCACATGGCTCACCATACCTGCCCAGGTAATGCTGCCTTTAAAGGTATTATTATTGCTACCTATCCAACCAACTGGTTCAGATTTCAAAACATTTGAAACCTCGTCGGTCAATGGCGACACCCGTTTTCCGTTTTGGAGCCATAAATCGAACAAGATATCCCATCTTGCTACCTTTGACCCCAGTGGGAGTTAGTCACAGTCAGAAGTGCCTGAAAAGAGGACACCAGAACGGAAATTATCTGCAGTAAACACTCTCTCTCTGAGGGTTGGTTTCATTCGCTCCAAATTCAAATCCATGAGGTTGAACATTTTACAATCATTTTCCCTTCATTGAAAGGTGCAACCCATTCTTGTTTGTCACGGTGACGGGGGTCGGGGAGAAGCCTCCATGAACGATGAGCATTGCCGATGATATGGTGATTTGTAGTGAGAAGTAAAAGTGACTCCAAGACAATCTGAACACAACTGTGTAAATAAAAAGAGTGAAGCTGCAGGGTGGAAGTGAATGTAGTCTCTTTCTTCCAACCATACATGCAGCACCAACCGCCAACAATGTAGCACGACAAATCCTAAAGTTGGCGCTGACAAGGAAGTGCTTTAGAACGTCCACACCATGTCTATGTAACAACATGAAAACACCCAAATGAATAACGTTATTTATCTGTGCTGCGACAGAGAGCAACGTGAAGTTGAAGTCTTGATAGCGGAGCTTGAGCCAAGCAAATTTTGTTTCGTGGGCACAGCTGATGATTGTTGTTAGATGAGGTATCATGACACAGTAGTGATGGATTGATGAGGTTTCATGACACAGTATTGAAGGGTTGATGAGGTTTCATGAAACGGTGTCATGGTTCTCAGAGGCCACTAGATGTCACTGTCTGCTCTAAAATGTTTGGATTTGAACAACTAATCCAATGATGCCTCACATCATTTCTAAACCAAGAGCACCACCTAGTGACCTCTGAAAATTGGGACACTGTTTCATCAACTCTGCAAAACTGTTTCATGATGCCTCAACTACCCATTACGATGAAACAGTCAAACATCAGAGGCCACTAGATGGCATGCTAAGCTTAAAACTGATGTGAAGTGAATTAGCTGTTTAACTCCAAGTATTTTACGACAGACAGCACCATCTGGTGGCCTCTGAGAACCATGACACAGTTTCATGAAACCTCAACAACCATCACTAACCACAGGTGATGCCAGAATGGCTTAAAGCGGCAGAGTGTGGCATGGGCTTTGAGTGAAGTTTGATAGCTAAGGCTAAAAAAGCTCATGAGGAGACATGTTTTGGGGTCCAAGTTAGGGTCATGGTTTGGACACATGGGTGGGAACAGCGTTGGACTGAGACTGTTAAAAGATATAGGAGGTAAAGAGGTGAGGGATGCTAACTTCCTGATGGGGATTTTTATTTATTTATTCATTTTTTAAATCGGTCTGTCCAGTCTCATGAGTCATGGACGGTAATACGTATGGTATTATCAATCATTGTGAGGATCATTCCAAATATGGTGAGAATTGTATTGCAATCGCAGTTATTGTTTTTTTATGCGATTGCGTTTTGGTTATGCAACTATGAGAAACAAAGAGTTTTACCAAACAAGGCAGTACATTCCCACCCCACACCCCTGACCCCAGATATAATCACATCATTTTGTGGAGGAAGTGCTGCAGTTCAGGGGAAAATAACAGTCAGGCCTCAACAGCAAATGGCCAAATCAACAGCTCCATACGATGAGGAAAACTACGTATGTTTTCACACAATGAGAAATCCAGCAGAAAAAAAAGTATTTTTGGAGGGAAATGAAATGAACTCAGATGCCCTTCTGGGTGGAACCCATACTGTTAAGCCAACATGAAAACATTTTACGTCTCTGCCACCTTTCATTGTCAGGTGACATGTGATGCTCACATGTCGATGGTTTCTTCTCTGGCTCATGTCTTGGGGGCGGAGCTCTTCATCAATCACTGTTAACCACATGATACACTGCACATTGCACATACATAAGCTAACTCAATTCCATTTTTTATCTTTCAAACATGATCGAATTATTGGGGAGTAGAAAAGAGCAGCGCAAGTGCTGGTCATTATTTCCATCACTGCGGCGCTGGGCAGAATTTCAATCATGTTGCCTTTCTTCTGCTCAATAAATGCTCTTTCTTCTTTGGGGAAAGTGCACCGCCAGACAAAGGAGGTATGATAAATTATTTCATTCTGCCTCTGATCATAATAAGCACAGTGTGCTTGCTTGTGAAAGACGGGGTCAGCGTGACACATTGAACCTGCTCGGACTTGTCCATGTCAAAGCTTGAAACAATGATGGATGTGTGCTGATGAAAAGTTGAAGGTGATGGATGTGTGTGAGTTATGATTGATGGAGGTCAAAAAGTTGATGCTTTGTTTCCCTCTTATTTTTATTCTGTTCATATGTTCAGTAGCGATGATACAGCAGTTAGTCAGATGAATATCATCCTTCATTTGGGTATTTTTTTTTATTATTTGAGAAATAATAATGACAAAAATAACATACTTTTTTGTGAATAAACATTTACTAAGCCTTATGAAAATGGAGAAAATATGAACTGATTCTGATTCCCAATAGAGAGACGGCGTCTCTGACTGGATATTCTCATGTATAAGCCATATTTCTGGTTGCCTTCTGGACAATATTGACTGCCCTGCGCAAGTTAAAAATATCTCTAATGATACAGGGTTTTGTGAGAGAGTGTCTATATGAGGGTGATGACTCATGCCGGCTCCTCACATGCTGTTGCTGTGTGTTGTGATGGAGAGCGTGTGTGTTCGTGCAAGTGTGTGTTTTCACTCGCTGCAGGAGCCTGCTCAAAATTCACCCACAAACTGACCCCATTTCTCTGCAGGTTCTATTTGCAGTCGAAAAACTTCAAATATAATTCAACTTTATTGATCAAGTGAAGAAATATGAACTGAGAAATTTCATTTTTCAAATATCTGTAAGCAAAACAGAGTGCGAAATAAAGTAATTGCCTTAGGTACTGGACTGAAAATACTTTAATTTGGTGTCTGGCTTGAAATGTGGAGCCACTGCTGATTAAATTGCAGTTGAGAGAAATCGCTGAATTCTCAGATGAAAATGACGTTTACAGGTCCTCAATTTCTTTTTTTTCCAGGGGTTGAGCAAGCACTTCATTGGTTTACTTTTATCAACTACACCTTAGGAGGATCAATTTCATCATTTTATTTATTTATTCATAATTTCGCCAAACTTGGCAGAAAGTAAAACAAAACAATAACAGTAACAATAAAGTTTTACTTACTTACTTGCTTCTTCTGGTGCTTATCCGGGGTCGGGTCGCGGAGGCAGCATTCGGAGCAGGGAAGCCCAAACTTCCCGATCCGCACAAACCTCCTCCAGCTCTTCCTGGGAGATCCCAAGGCGTTCCCAGGCCAGACCGGAGACATCATCTCTCCAGCGAGTCCTGGGTCTTCCCCGGGGTCTCCTCCTGGTAGGACATGCCCGGAACACCGCATAAGGATCAGATGCCCGAGCCACCTCAGCTGGTTCCTCTGGATGTGGAGGAGCAGCGGCTCCACCCCAAGCTCCTCCTGGATGACCGAACTCCTCACCATATCTCTAACAATGAAGTATAAATGTCAAAAGTCAAAAACTCCTTTGAATGTTCCCACATGAGATGAGTCACCAAAAAACCTTATGTGACAAGAAGTATCTGACTGAGTAGCATAAGTTGGAGGGCAGGCAGTTGATTTACTTCATCACCCTTCATTTTAAACTGACATTTCCGAGGGCAGTGAAAGGCTCCATCACAGCACTGAGAGGCTGACAGGCAAGTGTCTTATGGTGTTTTACTGGCTGCAAGATTAAAGCTCTGGCATTGAATTTATGAACAGTAAAAACTAGTCCTAAACTAAAAGTGGAATGACAATACAACTATAAATTATTGGTGTTGTCATTCTGATGAGGTGTTCAGTTCACAGCCTCCAAATTCATGTGTCACTCGCAACCTCAGGTACCAGTTTGATCACTGAGTTTCATGGAATTTCTGTGTGTTTTCTCATCATGTTTCTTTCTCATCTATCGAGACCCTTAGCTGTACACCACATTAGAAGGACATGCCTGGACCCCTGCTGGTGTCGGAACATTTTCTGAGTTGGTAAGCCTCTAGTTTAGCAACCCCCTAAATCTAACCCAGTCTCACTCCCATGGCGTCATACAACGCCCGAAAAAAGCCAGAGCGATCAGCTGACCCACGACGCGCTTTGTTATTGTGTATATAACGCAGCCTCTGTCTGCAGACGTGTCCCGTTAGCTACATTTACTGACTGTTTCTTCTTCATATAGAGGTGTAAAACCTTTCCTGTCTCCACACTGGACCGTGGTAGAGTGTCACAGGGGAGGTGCTGGAGCGCTCACTCCAGGGTTTGATGTCCTGTTGTGGGCTGGAGCTGGGACAGGGATGAGGCCAGTCTGGGACAGAGCGTGACTTGGTTTATGACTTTGTCACAGCCAAACTGCACAGAAGCGCACATTCAGAGCTGGACACGCACCGGGCACCTCTTCACTTCTGGAGAGACCTCACTCACTCGGCAACCCCTCCCACATGCAGCGGCCACACACATAGAGGAACAGCCACCTGCAGCTGACGCACTACATTCACTCCTACAAAAGACTGTTTTAACGCTCGGAACGCATTAGTTCTTTTTCCATTCATTGTAATGGGAAAAATCCATTCAGATTTCAAACAAATCGCTTCTCGAACGGCCGTCTGGAACGGATTGTGGTCGAGAACCGAGGTACCACTGTAGAATGAAAGGAGCGCTACCACATGGCTAACCTGACCCGAACCTCTATCTTTTTTTTTACGTGAAGCGCTACCCAAAACTTTAAAGTAATGAACATGCAACGCCGAAGGCTGCCTTTGGCGTCAGTATAGGACGCTGAAGTCCACTTTCCCATCGCCAATACAATGCGCCATGGGAGTGAGGCTGTGTTGGAACTGCCATAAACGTGCTGAATTGACAGATTTCGACACAACAGTCATATAGAACTTGCTAAATTGATAGGGCTGAACGAGATTTTCCGAAGTCACGTCTTCCGTTTTCTTTTGTGAATTGTCTTCAACGGGGCACTCGCTGGCCTCTTCGGCTGCAGCTCCTACCGAATGACAGAGAAAAAGGCAAAAACATCGGCGTTGGTTATATATTTGATTATAACCTCCACTGTAAGAAAAGTTTAGTCATAAAAAAAAGCCAAATGACTGTGAATTTAACCTTCAAAATGGTCATAATCTGCAGTCGTCTGCACAGTCAGTGGACCTTGTTCACCTCCATCATTGACATTGATTTATACTTACCACTCAACCTTTTGGGCCGACTTTCACCGCTCCTTCCACCGTGAAGAAATAAATGGAAGCAGGTGATTCAAAAATGTTTCGGGCTTTTTCAGTCCCACATCTGGCTTTAATACTGCGTAAATGTCCACAGCAGTCATGGCACCAGCTGATTGTCTCATCACTCTTCTCTCAATCCACTTTTCTTTCCTGTCAAATGGGGCAATTAGCTCGATTAAATTTGTGAATTCATCTTTTCTATTTTCGTATCATCATCCGTTATTATTGGATCTCAGACAGCTGCTCTAACTGCAGAGAAACGCATCAAGCTGTCGGCGCACCACACATGACTGACTGGGTAATTGTCAAAATATGACATTTATGCAGGAGGAAAATGGGAATGTGACTCACTCCCACTGCTGGACAAGACTCAAATGCCATACCATCAGGTCAGAGGAGTCAAGGCCAGTAGTGAGAAACACAGAGTTGAACATACGGCATCTGTAGAGTCATCCATGAAGGTGGTTTCTGCCCGGTCACAGATGCTGACTGGTCTTTAAAGCAGAGGTGACCAACTGTTGGGACGGAACCCAAATGCCAGTGGGTCAAGAGCAAAAATATTATCTGGTATTTTAGACTAATTTCCGCAGCTAAGTAGTAGTAATGGGCAGATGAGATACCGTGAAGCAGTTTTGCAGGGTTGATGAAACAGTATCACAATTTTTCAGAGGCCACTAGGTGGCACTTTTGGTTTAGACATGACGTGAGGTTTCATTGAAACATTTTACATCAGACAGCTCCATCTCTCTTTCATGAAACCTCACTGACCCTTCAATAGTACGAAACCTCATCCACGACATCACCGCCGTTAATAAAGTTTCAAGTGGTCAAACTGAAAGAAACCTCTGATGTTTGCCAGTCAGTGAGAGAGAGAATGTTGTTTGTCAGCAGCTGTTCGCCAGGGAAGCGGGTATTTTTAGAGACGGGTTCCTGGCAACACAATAACGCAGAAGGTGATCATGATCAAATGGCACCACGCAATAATCCCAGGGTTGAAATATTAAACTCCATCATCACTGTTACACAGCTGATCCTGACGAAATTATTATTATTATATTATGTTCACTTGAGCAGGTTAGGGAACTGGTGGTGGATTTTTGTCTTTCTGGTTTCCTGTGGAAATACATGGCCATGAAACTTATGGCTATCTAATGGTATAAAAGAAGTAATATAGATTACTGTCAATCGAAATTATTTAAATTCTAAATTCTAAGTCCAAATCAATAATAATAATAATAATAATAATAATAATAATAATAATAATAATAATAATAATAATAATAATAATAATAATAATATAACAACAACAATAATAATAGTAAGAATATTTATTTATTCGTGTCATTATGTTACAATGCTGCTTATTTTGTTTTGTCACTCTTGCCCATTGTGTCCATTGTAAATAGGGATAGAGAAACTAGAATGACGTGGAGCTCTCGGCGACGTGGTAATGACCAATATTCACTCAGGCGCGGGAACAGGCAAATTCAGGAAGTTATTTTTCATGATAACTTTAGGGTGGTGACGTGTTTGTGACCTGTCTGTGATTTGCTGAGTCCTACCATCAGTATATAAGGAGAAGGAAGTCGCTTCCTTCAAAATATAATGCTTTATCGTCTATAGTTGGGAACATGCTGCAGAATACTCTTCCTGAAAACAGCATAGTGATATAATCATGGACGAAAACATGTTGACATACGACCTGTAACACCTGAAAATGAAAAGGTCCAGTGGATAAAGTGAGACTCCTCCTCGGTATTGGACAGTGAGTCACAACAGTTTCAGAAAGTGGTGCACTATTTGTTCTATCTATCAATGCAAATTCCATTATTCTGTATAGTGGGAAAGGCTTTCACGTCTGTATTCTCAGTTGTAAAATATTCTCCTCATTGATCTTTTCTATTGACTCACATTTTTATTTTAACAGATGAATTCAAATTACTTTAGTTGTGAATGTCATTGCAGCTTCACCTCAAACTCCCCCTGTGGTAAGTGGATTTTTGGCCAAGATAAAAGTTAAAAACAATCCTCCCCAATCTCATCATCGTGTTTTCTAGTCAGCTCTTGTTGGACTTTGCGGGGACTCCCATTGTGCCTGGGCACCGTATCAGATGCCCACCGCTCTGAGCTGCGTCGCTTGAGAACGTCGCTGACAATGATAGCACTAGAGTGACATGGCACTTTTAATAACATTGTCCGGGCAAACCAAGTATATTGCAAAGCTCCGGGCTATTTCATCATCAGACGAGTTTCTCATGCCCAATAAATAATAATCAAGATGACCGTCACAGTGGCACAACACAGATCTTTTATTTGCATTTCATTAATGTTGAATTAATATCCTCCTGACAGACTGACAAAGTGAAATGAAGAAGCCGTATTGGTTTCTATGGTTGTGTTTTACTCAGTACAGTTTCAATGTGCTTGACAGTTCAAGTTATTTGGAGTGCCGTTTTGTACAAACCATGTCGCTTTATACCATGGCATATGAAGATGGTTGTTACCTGCCTCTAAAGGTTTCTGCCCCTAAAATTCTCAGACGCTTCAGGACACACTTTGAATTTAAAAACCGTTTATCCAGGAAAAACAATGGAAAAGAGCTAAATAAATCTAGAGATAATTGTCCAATAAACACTGAAAATAAGACGGTTGATTCAAGTGGTGACACTTCACAGACCAGCTTCCTCCACTGCCAACAGTGCTCCAATAATGAAGTGTAACAGGTGAAAATACTCAAGACTTCAGCAGACCATCAAACAGGGACTGTTCTTTCTGAACTTATTCTGTTCTTTGTGTCAGAAATTGAGAAATAACAGATTACAGCAGCCATGATAAGGACAAACGACTATTTATTCTTCTTCTTATTATCGTTATTATTTTGCTTCCAAGTTGTCTATAATAACTGCAACTTTATTTTGACATTCAGACTTTTTTTTTTTATCATATGAAGTATGAAATGTTTTAATGTTTAACTTCTTCAGTCACTTTTATGGGGCATCTATGACAAATAGATTGACCCCAAATAGAAAACATATAGCATCAACTGGAGAGCGGATGGAAATCATTCACTCATCTCCTGAAATGAATGAAAAAAAAAAAGTGAATATTTGTTAAAGTGTAAATAATTAATTCAATCTAAACAATTGTCCTTCTAGAATTCTGCTCCCCCTTTTCCATTGTCCATCCCCACATTTATTTTTCTCTTATTTATCAATTTATAATTCCATTTAAAACATATTTTTCTTGCGTGCTGTTGCAGTGTTACAACAACCGTCGAAAAAACAGCATTAATAGATGTATTGTTGCATTGCTGTTATGTAAAAATATTCGGCAAATAAATCGCAAAACAAATTCCTTGTAATGTGCCACATGGCTAATGTAAATTGTCAGATGTTCGAGAGGCTGGTTCACATGATATGGAATTTGATTATATTCTACCACCTAGTGGAAATATTGTACACCTGCACACGAGCGCGAACGAGCCTCTCGTGGGCTTTTTTTTAAGGAAGATAGAATGAACCAGGCTCCACAAAAATGAGTGAAATGACCAGGAGGTTTCTCCAAATGTATTTGTTTTATTTTATTTTTTTAAGTGCAAGTTATAAAAAAAAAGAACTCTGAATAGGGTTTAGAAAGTGGTGTGCACAATAAGATATTTTTTGAATTGGGTCAGTGGGATAGAAAATAAAGTTTCATCACTGGTGGTACTATGTTCTAATTGACAACCAACTGTGACTGCATTCCTCACTTGTATCCTTGTTAAAACACTTTGTCTTTCGGAGTTCCATTTCTTTAACAAGCCCCAGGAAAATGGAAACGCTGCTCTGCTGCTATTAACCATATTCAATTTGGCTCTAAAGGTTAATGTGGTGATTTTCTTTTCCTCCCGCGATGAAGTGTCTCATTAAATCTGACATTCATGTACAATTAGGATTTAAGGCTGCAGAAAAACCGGTGTTCCTTTTGAAGCAGCCTGTTCCTCAGGGTAGTGCGTCTTTATCGCACAGAACACACATTTTGACTTCACAGTGGATTCCTTGCTCAGTTAGAGTCATGCTATTAACCCAGCGCTCCTCCGAGACAGAAAAAACATGCAGGAGAAACTGTTTCAGCAGAGTGAAAAACAATGAATAACATTGGAGGTTCAATTTTGGGTCGTGAGCAGAAGTTATTAGTAGTCGTGAATGGAACACGTCAGTAAAAATAGTAATGATAATACACTGCCGGGCCAAAAATAAAGTCGCCGCCAAAAAAAAAGGATCATACACTTGCCGCCTTCAGCACGCATTCACTGTGGCATTGTTTTGATAAGCTTCTGCAAGGTCACAGGATTTATTTGCATCCAGTGTTGCATTCATTTTTCACTCAGATCTTGCATTGATGATGGTAGAGTCTGACTGCTGCGCAAAGCCTTCTCCAGCACATCCCAAAGATTCTCAACGGGGTTCAGGTCTGGACTCTGTGGTGGCCAATCCATGTGTGAAAATGACGTCTCATGCTCCCTGAACCAGTCTTTCACAATGTGAGCCAGATGAATCCTGACATTGTCATCTTGGAATATGCCCGTGCCATCAGGGAAGAAAAAATATGATCTGAAATCTGATCTCATTGATGGAATAACCTGGTCATTCAGTATGTTCAGGTAGTCATAAACACTCATAATGTTGCTGAACCTAGACCTGACCAACTGCAGCAACCCCAGATCCAGGATCCAGGTGGCGGCTTTTTTTTTTTTGGCCAGGCAGTATAATAATAATAATAATAATAATAATAATAATAATAACAATAATAATAATAATAATAATAATAATAATAATAATAATAATAATAATAATAATAATACCACCATTACAGCCAGTACACTCTCAGTTCTATTCAAATGCAGTTACGTCTTTGTTGTCAGTGCTGGCAACAAAATGACCATAACAACTACTTAGTTTTCTCCAGGCACTATTCTTCCCACTATTAGGGTAACTGGGGAGTAGTTCTATGTCTTTCCCTGTGGCAGACTGGCAGGCTGCCCTGAGTGGCCCCTGCATCATACCAAATAACAGGAGTGACTCCACTGCTCTGGCTTCCATGTCTTTGTGCTATTTTTATGGGGAATTTTTATTAAAAAAAAAAAAAAAACCAGAACACTGAATATTTAGTTTATTTATAAGGACTCCTTAAATAACTGGACAGATCAACACACATGTTTCTCTAGGTTCTTAGTTTGATCTGACATTGTCTCCAAAACATATCAGATAATTATCACATTTATCCTGATGGACAAAATGACATGTAACATTAAGACCACTTGCTTGGTGAAGACATTTTAACCCCTTATAACTGATAGATGAGGTTTCATGACACAGTGCCCTTATTTCCAGAGGCCACCAGATGGCGCTGTCTGCTGTAAAATGTCTTGACCTGATCAACCAATTCAATGAAACCTCAAATCATTTCAAAACCAAGAGCGCCATCTATTGGCCTCTAAAAATTACGACAGTGTTTAATCAACCGTGCAACACTGTTCTCTGATACATCACGTACCCATCACTAGTTGTCACATATATATGAATACCAGTCGAACAAATGTGATGGCAGATGCTTCACAGAGGTGAAGACTTTGGAGATATCTCATGTCTTAAAGTGTTCATTTGTTATGATGAAATTAAATGCACCCATCACAAGACCAATATATTGGGCTCTTTTTGAGTCTGATATCGTTCATGTCCTGGTGGCACTCACAACACCATTATCAAGGTAAACTCACAAACCTTTACTGACAAGCGGGCACGACAATAATATAGTATGTTATTCCCACAAAGATGTTCCTCTGACAATTGACAAAAAGCCCCTTTATTGTGTTGGCTGTGTGCGTGCTTGAAAGAAATCAAAAGTTATGATATGCAGCGCCACTGAAGCCCAGGTGTTTGGATCACTTCCTCATTGTCACACAAAAGATGTGTCTTAAACACAATGCATTCAAACCCCTCGCTTCTACCCTTCAACTGATTCTTTTTCATGGTTTATTTATCCCGTATCCTCAGTGGAATATCCCAGGATGACAATTCAGGATGTGAATAATTGATTTGTTGGGCACATTTTTCCTCACTTGTGAGTGGAATGTGTCTCAAAATGGATCTTGTGCAGTTCAGTCCAGGCCTAGGTGTGCTGAGTGTGGTGTTACATATTTATTTCAAATAAGCAGATGGGTACAATATTAATGGCTTTTTTTTGCATGAAATCATAAAAAAAAACAAAGTTTTGAAGCCAAAACTTTTCTGTTGTGTGCATTGGTGGTGCTTTTAAGAGTCATTTAATAATTTAGTATTCACGTAATTTTGCATTTGCTACTTTCAAAATCTTTTATACACAGGAAATACTTACCTGGATGTAACTCCAGTTCTATGAGTACATGCAGAGCCCTTTGCTATTGGTTTGACTATTAAGTACCAGATATTTTGGTCAAAATATAAATCTTAAGGGTATTAATAATCTCCCTTTAGTCAAAAACAAAAGGATCATGCACTGTCATGACGTTGTCCAACAATATTTACACTGCTGCAACTTTAGAGACGATAACAGACTTGGTAATCCCCACCATTGTAGTCATCCTGTTGTTGTCAAGCAAGCAACCTGCTTTCTTTGGTCACATTGTTACCTCGGACAATAGCGACGTTGTGTGAAGGCTAATGGTGCGAAAAATGAGTATTATAATGACTAGCAATAACATTATATTATACAATTACCATTTAATTACTTTTTCAACAATGTTTTCTTCAATAAATGTCATTTATGTTCAATACAACTATTAGAAAAATTGGCGGTAATTGGTGGTTTCTATTTAGTGTTTAATTTACTGAATTTACTTGTGTTTCCAACACATGGAGAACTGTCTAGGTCACTAGTTTTTTTGTTTGTTTGTTTTTTTCCCCACAGGACTTTCCCACTTCAAAATAAAGCAAAGGTGCTTTTCCCATCTCATAGTGTGCAAACAAGCAAATTTTTCATTGTGAGCAAATTTACCAGCATTGTCAAGTGACAGTCAGGTGCTGTCATGGAGTATTGATCACAGACAACTAGATGTTTGTTCACAGCCACATTTCAATGTTAATGTAGTTAAAACTCTTGAAATAGTTGTGTTCAATAAACATCCACTGAAACAATAACATGACACGTTTCTGTAGGTCTGTGTTGATGTCAATGGAGATGTCTGTCAGCAAAGGAGTTGTTTTGAATTTTTCAGTAAATGCGAAGCCTTAAAATAATCTTAACAGCATCTGGCGGCGCAAGCTCAGATAAAAAGGTCAGTGGTTCGATACCAGCTCGACAAGTGTTTGTGTCGATAACCCTGATTGCTCCTCATGGTTCAGCAGGCGTCACAGCCTCCTGACATATGTGTCTGACTAAATGTGAATGGTAGGGTGATGTACTGCGCTGGACTAGTGTTGAATAGTGATCCATAAGTAAAGACTATTTGGAGGCAAATCATACATATAAATGAAAAATGGACGTTGTTAATGATCACCATCATGAGCAGATGGACACGAGATTGAGTCGTAATATGATAATGGGTCTGTCCTACTGATGCTGTGTGCGTGTTAATGGTGAGACAGAGCTACATTACAACGTTGCAGAAACCATACGTTTCAGCGTTGTTGCCAGCCTTGTGAACTAATTCAATATCCTGAGAAGTTATTACTTCTCTGAGGCTTTTAGTGATTCCCAGCGCGCGTTCACTCAAGTGAGGAAAAAGTTCTTTCCTTAAGTGGCTCAGCATGTGCTTTACAGCAAACCATGTCCATACAAATATATTTAAGTAAAATTCATGATTAATAATTTTTAAAGAGCATATGAATAAATAAATTGCATGTACAATTTATGATCTAATCATAACACACACAGCAGCAAACAAATAGCTATAGATGAATAGAATTTTAAGGATAAATGTGGTACAGTGTGAAGGGAATATTGTACATGTAAATAAAAAAAACAACAACAAAACAAAAAAACAAACCAAAACATAAAAAGCCCCTGAAACTCCTGCCTCCCCGCAAAACAATAAATAAAATAAAATGCTAAAAACAAGGAATAATTGATGAAAGACTGTTATCCTGAACGATGTGTAACAATAAAGCAGAAAACAGAAAACAAACCCAATCGTACCTCAATAGTGAATAAATAGCAATAATATATAAACAAATGTTCCCCCAATTTTTAAATGTCTCTTGAAAAAGACGATGATTATCACCATAAAAACGCAGAATAAATATTGCTTTCAAGGTGATACATGACTATATTTGTTTCTCGTAACATGTTTATCAACTGACATTTTAAACCGTATATAAAGAGTCGCTGTCATAGGTTCACTGCCAGGACGGAGTCTGTGACATGATGTCGCGCATGCGCAGGGCCGTCACGGGATCCTGCACACTATATTGCAAGGCTGTCGGTGGTACTAGCGCATCAACATCTGCGCCTGTCAGTTGGCTGTTATCGTAGGAGCAGTGTTCGGGCTCATTATTTGGCAGAGAGCAGTAGGTGGAGAGGACGGTCTATCCGAGAGAGACGCCTCAGATTCAGCACCAGTAGATTGAGGATAGCATCCGGAGAGTCGCCGAATATTTTTGCTCTTTCACCGTGGATCAACTCAAACAAGGAGTAGCCCGTTTATTCTGGAGGCAAACATTCAGGACAAGCAGCGCGTTGCACACACTTTCTGGACCTGCTCACGGTGTTTAGGGACTAAAGGTATGTAAACAGTTGCCTTCAAATGTGTGGCTTCTTTCGTGCTAGCAGCGTGGTAGCACGCTGGCTAAGGCGAGGTCCGGCTTTTTCACTCTTCGTCGAGCTTTAGTTGCATTATCCAACGTTTCAACAGGACGCGGTCGGTGCATACTCCACTTGGCTTTAACGGGTTAAATGATATTCTGTTCCCGAAGCTCCCAGTACGGTCCATTTCCTGGAGGTGCTCTGCTATCCAGCGAAGCCGGTGCTGAAGCTGCTGCCTCGGTTCACTCTGTAGCGTCCCCCGTTAAAGCGAGCTAACTGCTAAGGTAGCTCGAGGGCTAAGCTACATGATAGCGACTACTTTTTCAATCGAGTCAGTCATATTCAGCTCTGTTTTAAATGTCTTTTGTCGACCTGATTGTTGAACAGAAAGACAGCACCAAAGATCTGTCTCGGCTGAGAAAAGCCCTGACTGTTCCTTTCCACTATTTGCATTTCAATCAACCTCAGGTTTCTTTGTGTTGTATTTTTGCCTTTGTTTTACTAAAGGAATCAAACAGCCTGCACAGATCTGAAATATCCCATGAAGTAAAGCGGTTGTTGCACGTTATAATGAAAGACAAAAATCATTCTAAACTGGTAGAAAGGCATCCTGGGTTGCTTGGTCAACTACTCTGCTGCACACAACACAAGGCTATAACAATATGAGAGGCTTTGTATTAAACAGAAATCATCCGTTAAAATAATAATCACATGGAAGAATAAATAGCATTCATTAAAAATTGAGACTGAATACAAACAACTCAAGTGTTTATTCATTTTATGTTTTGCAGTATAATGTTATTATTCCAGGTGTATAAAGTTGAAATACTGTATTTAAAATGTGGAATACTCCTTTGCACGTATACTAAAAACTGTTTAAAGTAGAAAGAAACCACATACTTATTTAATCATTTATATATTCATATATTCTATTCCTTTAAAAATGTTATCATGCACACCCTTCTTTGAACATGTCGAGGAGTTTACCTGTCACTTTCAGATTTCATGACTTGAAATAGTGTGAAAAAAATAGGTAGAGTATTTGCATATGAGAAATGTGCAATAAGGTGCAATTCACATTGTCAGGTATTGTGAGAATTTGTCTTCATATATATGGCAACAGAGAAACAAGTCCAGTTTTTATTTGGATTACCTGGATTTATTTAGCCGCAATTCAATTGATATCTTTAGTGAAAGACTCCGCTGAACTTCACCAAGCACAACTTGTAGTGTTGTACCAGAGTTGAAGTGTAAATACTAGAAGAAATTGGATCGCAAAATAATGGGTCCCAAGATTGAAAAAAAAAACATAATACAGCGACTGCACTTTGTCAGAGCTTAGAAGAGTTGAAGGAAGCAGATGTGCCACAAAGTAAACATAGTGTGTAAAATGACTGATGAGCTGCCTTATATCTTTTTAATTGTTTACTCTATGTTGAAACTGACTGGCCAATTTTTTCTCTCATTGGTCGGGGTTTCTTTATACTGACTTAAATTATTTGCATCATTGGTTATAATACTGTAATAATATCTATTTTGTATTTTTTGTATTTTGTATATTGTAATAATTATATAAATATACGTGTATATGAGGTTCTGCCTCATTTTTCATCTTTGGTATTCTCTGTTCTTAATCATTTAAGTAATTTTTAGTTTTCATTAGCATCCATTTTCATGGTTTGGCTCTGCTGATGTTGTGGTTGCCACAGGCCCCTCTTGTAACTTGAACCCAGAGGGGCTCATAGGGTCAAATAGTGGCTGTATATAGAATCAGAGCTAAGACTGGCATGAAGGGCATGCTCAGTTTCGCTGTGTCACATGAGACCCGTACAGTTTGTAGGTTTTGTTGTACAACCAAGAACCCTACAGCATGTTTTACCTTGCGTGATCCCTGATGACTCTATCACTACTATTCCCTCGAAAATTCCCCTCTTATTGAAATGCCCTCTTACATTCTTTATATACACCAATGATAAATATTAATAAACGGTAATCAAACTGTGGTAAGCGCTGGTGGGATGGCTGCTCCTCTCATGTCTGTGAGATGAATGAACAAAATCAGTGTTCATTTCTCACATTTATTTTTGATAAATGATCACAAATATTTTAATGTTTTCCTGCAAATTGTAAGATAACAAATGCTGTTACCTTTTCTCTTGGTATTCCTAATAATACTACGACATCTGTCAGTAATTTTACTGTTTTTAAAAATATTCTGTGCTCTAATGCAAAATTTTATTAAATTCGTAAAATGACCCATAATAATTTGTAGTCCCGATTGGTATGAATATGTGGAAGGACTGTACCCTGTCTACTAGTTCCAGTACACAGACATATTTATTAAAACAACATAAATACTATCAATATTGCAATTGCTTCTTTTGCCAAAGAACATCTATTTCTTTTAATACAAATATAAAAATGGCTACTGGATTTGTTTTTCCGCTGCAAGCAAGCATCTGAATTTTATTGACATATTACATTTGCAGTTTATAAAGGCTATTTGTGCTGCTCGGGATTAGGGAGTGCCGTCACTCGCTGGTGGGACGAGGCAATCAATAACGGTCGGGAGGGCATTGTGCTTCTGGTCTCCATGGAGAGAAAGGCATATTGGATCCACACCATGAAGCCCCATGTCAGGCGTAGAAGCAGAGCTTTTAGGTTTCCATAGTGTCATCACTATCTGGAACAGAGTTTGCCTGAGTCCCTTGGTTGTGCTTGCTATGCAAGTGTTGAGGAGAATATGTTGGTGTAAGAGAAAAAAGTGGCCTCTATTATAACACAAGGAAAGACAGTATAGTCAGAAGTTGGGTCAAGTCAGATCGGGATGTGTTTTCTTGCCTTGCTATGTGTGATTGGCATAATAATAAGCGGAAAACAAAGTGTCCATGTTTAAATGTATCTTCTGTAATGGTCTATTTATTTGATCAATTTCATCCACCCGTCTAGAGTGAGTGATGCCATCTTGCCATGGCTTCATTTTAGTTCATTATTCATTTCTCTCTGTCTTTCTGTCCCCGACAATAGACTCAAACAGTACTTAGGAAGTAAAGGTTGGCATTTCTATGTAGTAGTCTGAACTGTTGAGCCTGTAATGACGCAACGCTTCTCTCAACCTTTTCACACAAGAATCAATTTTGCTGCAGTTAGGGAAAAAAAAGCGGAGAATATAAAGTGAATATAATTGCAGAAGGTTTCAAATGCTTCCGAACAATGGCTTCACTATTCAATAAAATCTCAGGGGGTTTTAAAGAACAGGCAGTTATCCCACATGACAAAGCTACCTCCAAAGACTGTGCAAGCACTTTCAGTGTGGGACTAAAACAATGGCTGGAGAAGTTGTGAAGACCTGACTGCAGATTTTTTAAAAAGCAAAAGCCTCAAAAAGATTGCAAGAATAATTGCCTTCATGCAATATGTGCACGGCCTCTTTCCAAACCGTTGTTGTGAGGAGAGTTTAGGCTTCTATGATTTACTGTCCTGTGTTGGCTGAAGCTGCTTGTCATTTATCCTCGAGCTTGCATGGCCTCTGCTGGCTTCCATTATGCTGGTACCAAGTTACCAAAGTGGAATGTTGTTTCTCCACTCGGTAGTTACCCACTAAACAACTTGACTTAGAATCTTAAACATTATAAACATTTCCACCAGGCAAATGAGAAAAGACGTACATGGCAGAGGTGAATATTCCTTCATGAAGATCATTGTCAGTGTTTTCTTCTGCTAGTATTTTTGACTTGCATCGGCGCAGACGGAGAGAAATGATCTTTAAGTGTTCTGCTACTATTAGTAACCACATTTCATTTCATCAATGCAGGGATTGAATTTCACTATAATTTTGCTTCATAATTCTGTCAATATCTGCAACTATAATCTGTGTCGTGTTTTAATCCTAATTAAAGAACCAAGTTATGAGGAGAGATTTTTGTTAATAAGTCTGTAGCTGTTTTCAGATCCTCATTAAATCCTTTACTTAGAATTATCTAGCTCTGCGCTGAGAACCTTCACAAACACAGCTCTCAGTGCAACTAATCGAAGCTCAGCTTACGCACTGAACTGTAGGGAAGTAGAACAATCCTTATGTTGTTGTCATCAAAAAAGGCATGTGGAGTGAAATGAGGATTTAACTTGGAGAAATGGTTTCAGTCCTTCAGAAGCTGAAGGGATAGATGGTCTGCCATTAAATCTATTCTCAATTCTATCATCATATTACAGAGAGGCATCTATATAGTGATTCATCAACTGAAAATACTTAAAGCAGTTTATGCTTGAAGAGTGACAAAATATGTCTGAGCGCTTGCCTCTGTACTTGTATACATTTATTGTAGATTTTTTAAAATATAAGTACAACTTTTTACCTGCTCTGTTAACTGAAAAATGTGCCTGAATATAATAAAATTATTGGATTAGAAGCACATATGTACATATTTCCCCTATTGTCACTGTGGAATAAATCAAAATGACTAAATGTCTATACAACTTGTGACAACCCAGCGACACTGTGTGTCTCTTTTGTTGGGACCCCTCACCATTGGCTACAGCTGGAGCCTGTTTGGGCCTCAAGCATTGTCTCTGCTGAAACCTACCTACTATTGTGTGTTCTGCTTTGGCTCCACGGTGCATTGACTTCTCTTTTGTGAGATGACTGCTTTTGTTCTTTACCCCAGCAAAAAATCTATATGCTGATGCCCAGGATTTTAACACTCCAGACAGGTTTCGGAAATTATTCTTTAGGACATTTGCTTTTGCTATTACCCCAGACATATTTCCAAAGCATTTTATTTTCTGAATTTAAGCCTCACAAATAAGGGCCTGTGCCTATCTGGTCACCATGTCATTGATGTATTGAGGTTAAATCAATGACAAGTAAAAGTTACTGTGCATTCATGCATCTACAATTTGTAATTCTCCTTTTCGGCACATCAAAATGTAAATGTGATGAAGAATGGGCGCAGTCAAACCTAAAAAAGCTTGTTCATGTTTCATATTTTTATTGACTGATGGTTAAAAAAAGTCATCCAGCTGCCACTTGTGCTGCTGCTTGAGTCGTGATTACCCGGAAGCTGGACCACATTATTACAGCCTTCAGAGCGCTGACTTCCCGTGGATTTTAATTTCGTGAACAAAGCGGGACTGGGTTTACTGTACGTTTCCTGAACCAAATGAAGAAAAGCAGCATTCACATTTAAATGAAAGAACACCCCGTACTATACAAATTCAAAGTCTCTTCTCAAATGTAAGAGTGATAGCTCTTCAGTACCAACGCTGTCAGTTAAAACCCTTATGGTTTCATGAACAGGACTAAGATGTGGTTAACTGAAGATATTTAAGTACAGTCTGTATGTATGTATGTGAGCAAAATGACTAAATGTAGTTAATATGTGGTGGTGTTCCAAATTACCATCTACATCCACAAATCTTTGGAAGGAAACGTCACTCACTGTAGTAGAGAGGACTGCTGCGCAAGTGCCATCAACTCTCTTCGCTCACGAGGTGTGATGCATGTTCTGTCACGCCACTGCCGTCAGCTGTCCGATTGAGCTCATTGCTATCATCGGTTTTTAAACTGTGAAAAAAGGAAATCAAATGAACCAGAAGTAGGGCAGTGGAATTGGGTTATACAGTAAATATGCCGAAATGAGCGGCTTGGTAGAGGTCTGCACTGTCTGAGTGCCTTTCCAGTTTTGCTTTTTTGATAATAAAGTGGTTGCATTTATGTAAATATATTGCTTTCTGTGTGTGTATGAGAAATAAATGCAAATAAACCATAACACTTTTTAAAAATTGCCTCAATTCGAGTGACATTAGTTCTAAATTCAAAAGCACCGTGGCAAGGTTTCTGTGTTCTTGTTGCACGCCCTTAGGATTATGCTTGTGCTGAGAATTTCTCAAGTTGAGCTTATTTCTCTCCTCAATAACAATGTGGCCCTGAAGAGGTAGAATTTGAAAGGCTGAGTCTTGATTTCTGCTTTTAGAGATTTCCCTACTGCAACACTCAGGTCTCTTTATGCTTAACTGTTCGCTGAAACTAGGTCACTGCAGTGTATGGGATTTTGATTTTAGAACTGACGGTAATTGTTGAATGCAATGAATGTGTTTCATATCTGATTGATTTTTATTTTTCAGTACTTTTTATGAATGAAAGATTGTTTTATTATTATTATTCATCTTTCACAAATGCTCATCAAATTAAAACAATGAGAGACGAAACAGAAAAAAAAATATGTATATTATTGGAATTATGTCATTCAGTGCTGCATCCCAGCTAAAATATCAAATCTAATATTCTTAAATCTGGTCGCTGAGACGTGGTGTTTGAGGTTCTGCTGTCCCTGTTGCGCCCATTGCAGTGTTGCCACTCTTTCGTCAATTGCTCTAGATATTTTAAAACTAATTTCTCAGCTCATGATTGACCACTGAAAAACAGATGGGCTGACTACAAGCTATTTTATAAATATTTTTATATGGCTTTTTTTTTATTTTCATAGTTTAGTTTTTCCAAATTCACTTTTCTTCACTTTCTGTGAGCTAAGCGAGCATTAACCTCATTTGTAAATATATTCACGGTGCTAAAGTTAATCCTCAGCATTGGGGACACAGTCTGTCGAGCGAGACGTTTAAACGTAACTCACGAGTTCTGATCACATTCCTTTTGAAGACTGTACTTGATTCACTTAGCTCACCAGCTCATTGGAATATGATGTACCCCTTATTATGCCTCAATCACAAATGCTGCAGCTGCAGCTAAATAAAACATTCTGCACCCCAAAGTGATATTTGATATAGCATTTAAATATCTGATATTCATGCATTAGTCCCAACCTCTTTTTCTATAAATTCATTTTGCACCATTGAGTAGCATTGCTGAAAATGCCTCAGCTTCTTATCCTTATGTGACATTGGATCTGCATTTTGGTGCTTATTGCTAGCATAAAATATAAAACAAAAGCCACTTATGAGCACAGTTAAGGTTTTTGTGATAAGGCTGTAGGTATCCTTTCTGAGTTGAGCGTTCCAGCCAGCAATTCCTGTCCCCATAAACTAGGAGTTATGTCTGCATGCGTGGTTGTAAGTCAGAATTGCTTTCGGTGGGTGTTGCTTGTTGTCAGGGTTGTCCGACGCTGCTTCTGGCTTGATGGACTGGAATGCTGTGTGCAGTCACAGAGGAGAGAGTTTGCAGCATGGCTTCAGGATTGCACTGATGGTTTTCACATACAATGTGCTTCTGTTACATCTGTGACCTTAAACTCTCACTGGATAAGATGCCACTAGTGAAAAAAAAGTTTTATCTGCTGGTATTGAGGACTAGTAGGAGACTCGATGATGGGAGAGTAAGTGGCGATACTATCTAGTGGATACAGTGAATGTAGACTAATATATTTAGACTAGATTATTTACATTTTGCTCCAAAGATAAATAGTTTTACTTGAGTAATGCACCTTTTTATTTCACCTGTGATGCATTATGGTGATGAATAAACATTGATCAGCTAATAATGTACTGTATATTCTCCATCACCTCCACCGGGGAATACATTTTTGGCTACTCATCGACTCAAACAGCATTGTGGCAGGCTGCTGGACGAAAGTGTTTCAAACCACTCCTGTGGTAATCACAGGGGAAAAAAATCTAATCCAGGAAAGGCTGGTTTTTGGTGATTTCAAACCCAGCCTGTCGGTCACACAGTTGGCAAGAGAGTGAAATATGGAATTATTGTGAATTATGTTAGATGTATTATATTGGTGTGAGAACTGAAATGCACAAAAAATGTATGGGTAAAATATACCTAAAATATGAACCAACAATCCAGCCAATAATGTTGCACTGTTCTGTTAATTTTTGCTAAGAGAATAGGCTGATTGTTTTATATTACTAGATTATAAGTATGGCAAGTTTGTATTGTTGTCCAGATATTGAACACAATTTACAATCTTTCATGATTCACCAATGCTGAGTGCAATTTAATTCCTGCCCCGTATTTGAAAAAAAAAAAAAATCACAATGTTTGAAGAGGACTAAATTGGATTGTTTTAGCTAAATCCATTGCGCTTGGTCCATCTGTCTTTCCTCGGTGCACGCTGTATCAAGAGCCTATGGCCTAGATCTGTCACTGTTATTCACATTTATTATGCCCTTCTGCCTCATCGTCATTGGCAGTAGGCTGGGTTCGCCTCAGCTGGCCCATTCTAAAACTGCTTACTAAAAAAGTCCATCGCAAACTTCCCCTTACAGCTGTTCACTGAGTGCAATTCACTGATACTAACTAATTTCACATTTTGTCAGCGCTTCTTCCTTTTAATAACTACACTCTTAGAAAATAAACGGGTCACTTTAGGGTGTCCCATTTAATTCTGTATTCATGTGATGACAATCATTTTGATCTCTGTTACCTCACAGACCATGACATCCGCCACCTCCCCGATCCTTTTGAAATGGGACCCCAAGAGTCTTGAAATCCGAACCCTGACTGTTGAAAGGCTTCTGGAGCCGCTGGTCACACAGGTAAGTGTTAAAGAAGTCACTAGTGGAATTTGTGATCATGAGGAACTTAAATGAACTTCAATTTTGTGCAGTCCGACGGCCACAGTAAAGTCGGGCCGATGACCTTCCTGCTGTCGTTTCTTTTTAAGACTCAATTGCCGTGGTGTTTTCCTGTCAGCGTGGATGATGTTCCACGCTTGGGTAGATTTAATGGTTTCCTCATCAAGGCAGGCAAACCGTCTGACATTTCTCCATGTAACAGCCTCATTCATAATATCAGTGCACTCCTACTGCCAAGACTGTGCCAAGCAAATGTTATCAAATCGTCGACAATTTATTACATAAATAAAACGACTACACAACTGTTGTATATGAAGAAAAGCTCTGGAAGAATATTTAATCTGCTTTTAAATCTGGTTTAATTGCATTGAGAGAAAGCTGCTCAGCTGTTGGATTTTTTTTTTTTTTTCTGGGTCACTGGGTGAACAGTTTCACCACTCACTTACTGGCTTCCTCCTTTCCCCAGCCATGCCAAGCTGAACTTGCTATGAAGTTGCTGGTTTGTGCCTACCTGGGGTCTCAAACTCATGGCTTGCGGGCCACTTGTGGCCAGCTGGATGATTCTCTAGGGCCTGCTACTTGTGTTGTTTGTACAATACCAGTGGAATTTTAGAAAAAAATGTTTCACTCAGTCGTAGTGGATATTGTGCAAATACCCCTCTATTTGCCACTCCCACTTCATCTTTGTACACCGGCTAAGTGAGAGTCACTCAGTGAGTGTGCATTTGAGAGGATGACTTGCACTTGTCAGGACAGAGGCAACCCGACTGGAAGTGACAGCAAAACATTGCGTGTAACGTTTCTTGTCCAGATGTCATTTTCCCCCTGGATGATTCTACCCAGCTGTTTTCAAACCTGTTTTCGCTGTCTTTGCTCTCTGTTGTTTCTGATAGCTGAAATCAGTTACTTTTAACCAGAGGATTTTTGTGGTCAGATGCAGGGAACAAATCCAGATGTGAAAGACAGTGATTCACTGGAAATGGCAAGTCATCATTCATTATTTAAGATATGGCTTTGAGGGACATCTCAGACCTGGAACACTTTCTCCTCAGAACTTCAGCTGAACTTGTTTGTTCACTGTGTCATAACAGTTAGAACTGTAAAACGGTTATTGTTTCAACAAGGAGTGAATATGAATAGTGACAGATCAAAGATAATATGGGAATGACAGCTACTCTATGTTGGTTTGCATACTCACTGTAGAATCAAAGCAACTTTGAAAACTCATTGTACAGCCGCCGCTTAAGTGCAGGAGAGAACTCTGAGACCCAACGGTAAACTTCAGCGACTGTAAGTAGGTTACACTGACTGAACGAAGAAACATGAAGTTAGACGTCCATCTTTATCATGCAATTGTTTACTGAACAAACACAAACTCACAGCTTCATCCGCAGATATGACTGTTTTCTCTAATAAAATATAAGCTGTTTTACTTTGAAGTTTCAGAAACTATATTT
Source organism: Synchiropus splendidus (assembly GCF_027744825.2). Classification (NCBI taxonomy): domain Eukaryota; kingdom Metazoa; phylum Chordata; class Actinopteri; order Syngnathiformes; family Callionymidae; genus Synchiropus; species Synchiropus splendidus. Next base: position 21,142,075 of record NC_071335.1, read on the forward strand.
CCAGTGTTTGAACATACTTTATTATGAATTTATGGTCTCTATCATTAGCCCTTAAAATGAGTGCAATCTATAAATAGCAGTTAATTCACATGAATAATTGAGTTATCAAGATGCATTTTTAATCAGCGATGGTCTGCTGCTTCTAAACTATGTTCGTGTCTTTTGTGGTGGCAAAACTGTCCTCAGCCCATTGTTGCCAAGTCATGTTTTTTACTGACTAAAACTGAGCTTCAATTAAAAAAAAAATACACACAAATGTTGGAGGCTCAATTTCTGCAACTGTATCGAGTTTCTCAACTCCACGGCAGATCACTAGCGTTTCCTTACGCCAGACCTCTACAACTAAAATGTTGAGCTTTGCGATTGGTATTCAGAATCAGAATCAGAATTTAATTTATTGCCATGGTCAGTGGGGAGCTCACCAACTAGGAAAGTGTTTGGAATAAAGTGCTGACAAAAAAAAAAAAAAATTATACTAATAATTATAATAAAATAAAATAACAACAAGGCTGTTCACCAATTCAACAGTTTGACGGCCGAGGGGAAGAAGCTGTTCCTGTGACGGGAGGTTCTGGTCTGGATGGACCATAGCCTCCTGCCAGAGGGAAGAGGGACAAACAGTCCATGTCCAGGATGAGAAAGGTCGTCTCTGATCGGACCTGCACGTCTCTGGGTCCTGGAGGCATACTTTTACTTTTTTAACTTTTTATTTTTTTACTTGATGTGAAGGTGCCACATGGTCAGGCGATCGGAGACGGTGTGGGTCGGGTGGCTGACGTATATCAGAAGGACAACTTATGTGGAAGAGTTTGGAGACAAAGTTAGGGAGACCTGACTCTGATGGAAGGTTGGTTCAAGGCTGTGATAAAGCATGACATGAAGAGGGTAGGCGTGATCAGAGAGGATGCACCGAGTTGCTAGTTGGATGGGAAATGTCAGAATGAGTGACTAACTGACATCTGTTTGTACAGTACGGTCGATAACCAACGTTCCTTTTGGTGATAAACACAATGGGCTCAGAGAATTGATGAGTGTGACACAGTAGTCTTGTTAACCGAGCAGCATTTGGTTCAATAATCTGACTAAAAAGCGACAAAAATGTTGACTCGCCTGGAGTTTCCATTCTACCGCGGTTGAACCTGCGGTGGGGTTAAAAGCTCTGCTGATGATGATGGAGAGGCGATGGCTTACTGGTCTGAGTGTCTCCGCACTGAGTTCAAGGCAATCAGAAACCACCCACTAAAGATGCTACTCAATGATACATGGACAGTCTATGGCAATAGCTTAGCACTCTGCACAGAGGAACATCTGCATTGACATTTCAATTATGAACATCCATTCACAGCCAGTAATCATTATTTGGTGCAATGTTTTGCTGAGTTCTTTGGTCTTTTCTTGAATCCTGGGCCAGTCGGTACCTGATTGTCGTTTCCCACTGCTTTTATGTTTTGTCTTTGAAGTGTGTGACACATCTTTCATGGAAAAGTAGAGAGTCTTTCAAGGATTTAACCTTCCTTAAATGTGTCTCGCTGGGGAATACTGACGAGAATAAAGAAGTGGAATGTAGGCTTTCTTTTATCTTCGCATACAGCTTATATTCAACACACTACATACTAAGGCGTTACACTTTTCAGTTGTCTGCCGGTATGATTTTCTTTTCAGTATTGCATGTAATTCCGTGTTTCAACACCACATTTATGTCTTCCTGTCACAGGTATTAAATAATTACTGAGATTCTCCTCATACAGTGGTTACCCAACCACTTGCTATCCTCAAATTCTCATCAAATGGCTCCATTGCAGTGGTGTGAATGAACTGTACTCATTTTTATGGTTCCTCGGAAACAATATTTCAGCTGTCTTGTGGCTTGTGGATGAGCTTAATTTAAGTGTTGTGTGTACACGAGTCACAAACACGCACGATGCACTTCACAACTCTCTTTTTCTTGGGTTTGGTGAAAATGAATTGTGAAGTTGACCCTGTCTTTTAAAGTGTTAAATAATGCGTAACTTTTTAAAAAACTTTTGTTGATATATGTTTTTGGAATGAAGTCCTGCATTATTAAAGGAAGATTCGGTTCTGAAGCGATTCCACTCGGACTGGACATGTATATGCTTTTATCCCATATAAGTAGTCGAAAATAGTCCCACCGAAGGTGAATTGGCCTGAGTTGCATGACATTTCACTGCAATGTGGTTCGATGTGTATTTACAAAACATAGAGACGCTCCTAGCTATTTAGTTAGTTAGATTTGTGCATGCTTAACCAGGTCATGATAGGAAGAAGTGTCTCCAATGCTGTACACTTTTCCAATGAATCCACGAGAAAAAAAGAATACTTAGGAATCGCTTATTGCTCTTCATGGGCATCAAATCTCAAGGGAACTACCAAGCTTTCCTCAGTGTTTTTGACCTTTGAACTCCCTACCCCCGGTAGAAATACAATCTCACGTCTTGAAGCAACCCTGAAGTCTGACAGCAGAGCAGAGTGCATCCAGGCACTGCTGAGACACAGTCAAACCTCATTCAACTGCTTCATTTTGACGCCAACTCATTGGCCTTGGAGTTAGAAGAGACAGTCACAGAAACACTCAAATACTCTTTTGAAAGCAAAGTGATCGAGCATTTGTTGAAAGCATCGAGTCTTTTTTCCCCCTATGAAGTAAAAAACTGTGTGAAAGATCTTTTGATGCACCGGCAGTATTTGCTGCTTAATGAGACCTGCCTTATGCATAAATTATATATGGATTTTGTTCTCATGAAGGATCTTTGCATCAAGTGAAATGGCGTACATGAATACTTGTTGGTATCTGTATCCAAAACCAAAGCGAAGAAAGAAAGATGACACAAACATGGACACAATCTGTTCTGTGTACAGGTGACTACACTGGTGAACACAAGCAATAAAGGACCATCCAGTAAGAAGAAAGGGCGCTCCAAGAAAGCGCACGTCCTTGCTGGGTCAGTTGAGCAAGCGACACAGAACTTTCTGGAGAAGGGTGAACAGATTGCTAAAGACAGCCAGGACCTGAAGGAGGAGCTGATAGCTGCTGTCGAAGATGTTCGTAAGCAAGGTGAGCCTTTTCTGCTGTTATTGATTTGGGATTTAAAATATTAAATAACGCTTATTCTCTAAACAAGACTGACGATGATTTGCATATCAAGCTGTTTATCTAAATGTTGCCACCTGATGCTTTACAAATGAAACTCTGGCACTGAGATTGGAATGCAAAATGCTCTTCAGTACCTCCATCAGCAGGATGAGCCAATGACCTCGGCACATGTGGTGCCTCATCCTGCACTGTCAGCATTCCTCTGCTGCTGCTGCGGCGGCGGCTCAATAGCGGCTAGACTCTGTTGGCAGGCAGCTCTTTTGATGCACGAATAGGCTGTTGCTAAACAAATCTTTTGTCAAAACATGTGGGTTGCACTGTCAGGATATTGTGTGAATATACTGTAGATATATATGAAAATAGTTGTTAGTAATAACTGTGTCTGAAAACATTTCATTGGTGTTTCAGGGCATCTAAACTTGTAGAAATTGAAGTTATGCTTTGCAGATTTTAGCTTGAGACCAAGACAGAATTACTTAATACTGTAGGCAAGCCCATATTTAAAATGGAACCTTAAACACGGATTGGTTTGCAAACATGAAGAAAAGTCAAAATGGTTGGAACGGAATGAAATTATCTGTTTCTCCCTGACCTAACAATAATGTTTGGAATTCACAATGATCTTTTGGTAACTCTGAGGTTTCTCCCACGTGCAGGAGAAACAATGCGGGTTGCTTCATCAGAGTTTGCTGATGACCCGTGTTCCTCCGTAAAACGTGGCACCATGGTGAGGGCCGCTCGCGCCTTGCTCTCTGCTGTTACCCGCCTGCTGATCCTCGCAGACATGGCCGATGTTATGCGGCTCTTGGCTCACCTCAAAATTGTGAGTAAAAGTATACATTTTTTATCTTTGCAAGATGTCAGCCAGTGATGTGCTGGTGAAGCTTCATGAAACAGTGTCCTGACAGCCCCATGTTGTGGGCTCATAAAACACTGCGTCATGAATCCTGACAAGCGACCATCACTAGTGTGAAAGTGTTGGAAGTGCAGGATTAGCAGTTGACAAAACACAGCAGTTCATCTTTGGTTTCTTTCGTGTTGTCTAAAGGAACTTTTCCACTAGATGTCTGCAGCATTTTCATGAGGAACAAGCTGCTTTGCTAATTACCCTGTGTGCAGATGCAGAGTGCTGAAGGGAGAGCTGCTTTATTGGCACAACGTAATGGTTATTGTCTTTTGATCCTCTCCCTCTTTCAAGTGTAAAACCTCTGTCAGTTTAACCAGAGTTTTTTTTTGGTTTTAACTGGAGTCTAAGTTTGATGCCATGGATGGATGGAAACCTGCATGATGCATATTAAATATGTCTGCAGGTTGAAGAAGCACTGGAGGGCGTGAAGAATGCGACAAATGAGCAGGACCTGGCCAACCGCTTCAAGGAATTTGGAAAAGAAATGGTGAAGCTCAATTACGTCGCTGCCCGGAGACAGCAGGTAATTCCTTTCTCAGCCGTTGACTATTTTGGGCACGTTTTAAAAGCACAAACATCTCCTTGCCCTGACAGCCGCATTGAAATTTACGTGACAATCATTTCTCAAAGAATTTGTCTCAAAACACTGAACGAGTCGCAAGTCATGGACATGGGTTTGTGAAAAAATTACACTGTGGTTGGTAGTTCCAGGAGAGGGGGAATTTATAAAGATAGAACATGCAAAATGCATGTCATATTTAGATGATAAACCTCCATGTTTACAGACTGAAGTGAGCACACCTGCAGGCTTTTATTTTTTTATTTTCTTAACTCTCTCATGGCTTATTTCTACACTTGGTACTACTAAATACGAGTGATGGGTAGATGAGGTATCATGAAACAGTAGTGCTGCATCAGGGTTGATGAAACAGTGTCCTGATTTTCACAGGCCATTGGATGTCGCTCTTGGTTTAGAAATGATGTGAGGTTTCATTAAATTAGATGTTTAAGCTAACATTTTAAACATTTTACAGCAGACAGCGCCATCTGGTGGCCACTGAGAATCAGGACACTGTTGCATGAAACCTCAACAATCCATCAGGATATTTATTCAACACATTAGGACACACATATTAACATCCAACATCTCTTCAAATATCTTGTAGTTTGTTTTCACTGTCTAGTTCACTTGCTGTATTGTGGTAAAATATCAATCCCAAATCACTGCTTACAGCCACTGTTCTCAGCCAAAATAGTAGTGAATGATTTTGTACTGATTTCCATGGACTGATTTGAGTTGACAAGTTTGTTAATCCGCTGCAAAAAATGGGGCTGTGTCTAATTAGTAGGGGGAAATCTGGAAAGTCGATCTTCCCAATCTGGCTTTATACGGAATCTGACACATGATGGAGTCGGCTTGCATCAAACCATGTTGCGTCGCTCTCTGTGTCACGATGGAAGAATTCTTCCACAATACAGGCGTGATTTGTTGTGAAATAATACATGGTGGTTGTGTATTGACATGTTTTCATTCTGTTGCATCACAATTTTCATCACATTTTCTGCCATTATTTTCATCACAGGAGCTGAAAGACCCTCAGTGTCGAGATGAAATGGCTGCTGCTCGAGGGGCTCTCAAGAAGAACGCCACCATGCTGTACACAGCATCACAGGCCTTCCTTCGCCACCCTGACGTCGCTGCCACACGGGCAAATCGCGATTATGTATTCAAGCAAGTGCAGGAGGCAATTGGAGGCATCTCAAGTGCCTCCCAGGCGACTTCACCCACTGATGAGAAGCATGGTCACGCTGGCATTGGAGAGCTCGCAGCTGCCCTCAACGAATTTGACGTAAGTCATCCGTCGTTTTTATCAACTCTCTGCACTGCACTGTTTGCTTTTGCAGTTAAATATTTAGCGGTTACAATTAATTTTTCATCAGAAATGAAGTGAAACTGAATTGTTTATGACCGATTTGCAACTTATTAAGCAGCAATGTGCTGCCATCTAGTGGTGATACTTTTCTATTGCCACTGAGTACTTCCTATATTCTGTATCATCATCTTCATGAGGTTCATGTCACTCAGTGGTTATTCAAAAACGATTGATCTATGAAAAACTAATAACTGATATAAAGAAACACAATGATGAAATATGACTAATGCAGGTCTCAAAAATAATGATCACTAATTTAAAAAAAACACTTTTTGTGTCCAACACATCACATGGATTATCTCCATACTCTCAAGAATGGTGGAAGCACTGTGGCTCCTTGACCCGCACGTTTAATGGATTCTATAACTAAATTACTCATTGGTAAAATCCGTTTTTGACAGCAAAAGACAAGTAAGAAATATCATTTGAAAACACAGTACAGTAAAATACACTGCCACAAACCGGGCCTGTGAAACTCAAACCTTCATCTGCTGATCTAAAGTTCAAGAACATGGCCTTTAAAAGCTGAACATGCACTATATGATTTAGCCTTCATGTCATTATCTGTCGGACATTCACACTGTCAGGACCTCCTGCTGGCACTCTTTCTGGTGTGGAACGTGGCAAGATTGTTGAGCTGCACAGCGTGACATCACTGCAGTGGCTGCAATAAGGCAGTCATTTTGTTTCTTTAAAGGTCCGACAGGTTGCGGGACAGGAAAAGTGAAATGTTTAACCCCCAAAAGATTTTCTTGCACTGAGTGTGAGGATTTTTTTTGGACAGTTTGCCCATGAATCCTATGTATTGCTGTGTATGACTGCAGTCCAATAACTTTCTACTGACCCATTTTCATATGTAGCTGCTTACAATTGATATTGCTTTAGTCCTTCGGTCCTCCCTCTAGATTCTCTTTTTGTTCCTTGTGTTGTTGTGAGTCTCTTTTTCATTTGTAAACTGAAAGTCACACGTTTTTGTCAGGATGCACATGAAGCTGTTTGGGATGCTACAAGTGATAGATTTCAGGGTAACAACAGCAGAATGCAAAATGAAGTCTCATTGAGTGGAAACAAACTGTGGTGTGTCACATAATGAGAAAGATAAGGGTTCTGGACTAGCTGCCGCCGTGTGCTCGGCTCCCCCTGGGAATGCTGTCAGACTGACAGGACACAGACCTGAATGGCTGCCAGTTATGGGCTTTTCATCAAGGTGAAGAGCCGTGATTTAGACGCAAAGTTCCATGGCACTGCAGTCAATTATCAAATAATGTAGATTCAATGTACTTTATTTGTGATTTGAGTTGCTCTGGACAAAAATGCCTTATGGGTGAATCTCGAAGGCATATTCCAATGGCCTTATTTGATGCTTTCCCTTTCCAGTGCTTTTCAGTTAAGCGATTTGAGAAATAACTTAGCTTGAAGTGTGCTCTCTGTGGTTATTGTTTAGCCTAACTATTAATGAAGTTTTGTATGTCAGTGTTGAACCTTTAAAGGCCCTCTCCTGCATGTGATGTCAGCCACCACAGAGCAAGATTAACCACCTACACAGGACCTGACCTGGTCACTTCACAGTGTGTGCCTCGATTGAATGAGACAAATTCCCCAAAATAAATAAATAATAATTGTATTATACTTATTTTAAAAAAATACCCAACTTTTCCTATGTTTTTGAATTATTTTTTTTAACTATCTAAGTGGAAAAATAATAACATATTTAATAACTAACAATTGCTTGTGGTGAGAGTCATCCCTACTGTTTTCAAAACTTTATTTCTTACTCCAGTTTTACTTCATGTTGACATTTTGCATTCAGTATTCACAGGTATATTACACTCTGTATTCAAATATACTTTTAATATATTATAATTATAATTATTATTATTGTGAACATTATTATTTTACTTTGTTACCTTTTTTATTCAGTGTCACATGTATATTATATCCTGTATTCAAATATACTTTTAATATATTGTTTGTTTATTTGCACTATTATTATTATTATTATTATTACTAGTAGTAGTAGTAGTAGTAGTAGTAGTAGTAGTAGTAGTAGTAGTAATGTTATTATTATTATTGTTGTTGTTGTGGGTTTAATTTTTTGTTTTTTTTTATCCATGTATTCAGTCATCTTTACATTCAATTATGCCTGCTTTGTCAGTTGAGTTTTTAAACCAGATCAGAAGACCAGTGGGTGTGATCGATTGCGTACACATTGCACATGTTTTCATTCATGCACAGTGAGCAACACAACGCAGCAAGACTCAGGAAGGAGGATACAGATCAAAGTGTAGCATCTGTCTGATCTGCCGCCGCGCCCGCCTGAGATCAGACAACAGTCTCCATTTTTCTGATTTATGTTTCATTCAATGTGTATTTGTGCTTTAACAGTCTTCTGATATGAAACAGCACAATCAACATCCATGCAGCTGAACAGCCTCCCATCTTTTCTTCGAAACAAGCTCCATTGACGTTATTATTTCATTTATATGCAAATATTATAGCTGATATTCAAGCAAGAGAAATGGATTATTGAGATGAGAATAAGTTGTATACACTGGACAATGGTGTGCTTTCACTTGAATCTAACTATTGAACTGGGCATTAAAGTGATTGCACAAAAATGTTTGTATTTGTCCTCCGTGGACAAAAATTCAATTAAACCCTGCCTGAGCCAGGACTGTAGCTTTGAAGTTTATTTCTCCGTCCCTTTTCATGTCAATTAGAGCCATTCCTATGTCCTTCAGGAGTCACATTCAATTGTCCTCCATCACGACAAACAGGTGGAAAAAGGCGCGGCTGTTCAAATGGACGAGTCCAACAAAGTATGACGTTCAGCAGCTGGCCTTTAGATGGCACTGTTTCCCTGCACATCACTTTCTTCTCTCGCTTTCCTTCTCATGCTCAGCAACCTTTGACTACATTCCATTTTTATCTTTCTCCCTAAAAGCCCATAGAAACAACGATTTGTTCATGTGTTGCATTAGAACAACACATGCTAATGCAGTTTACATTTCTTTCATAATTACCGTCTTAAAGCTGCATTTTGCATGCAACAAACTGAGACATGAATAGAGATGTGGAAGTGCAATTTTCAGCGCGATGTTTCTTGACATAATTAGGGTAAATGACCAGGACAAAGCTTTTAGCAGAGACACTGTGATCTCGGTGTGTTATCACAATCAAGTGCGACAAATGTTGAGCGCACCCGCATGCCTCGCACAGGGACCGTGTGTTTATTCCACTGGTTTATATGCTGCCCTCCTTTTACTAGACCACTTTTCAATTTCACATTTTACTTTTTTTGGCCGCTTGCATCTTCATTTAACTGGCCTGGCATTGTTTTTGTTGTTTAATATGCACAAGAAACCTTGGCCAAAGTGTGACTTAGAAGCCTGTGATGTAAGTACTGCGTAAGTCCTGACAATGACATCATGTTTATGATGTCGACATGAGGAGAAGAGAACTGCTGCAGATACAGCTAAATGTGACGCCAATGAATTTCAACAAAGATAAATAGTTTAAAAAAAAAAAGTGTTTCAGAGGAAAATTAAATCCTCTTTTCATTGCTCCATTACCATGAAAAAAAAGTAGCATCCCGCCGAAAATTTGTTTGGTTAGTCAAGGTAGTGAGTCAGGGTGGGCTCATGGTGTAGAACCTTGTTGTGTACGTAACCTCACAGAGTGTGTTCTGTCACTTTTACTTTGGGGCTAAATTGTGAGTGTGTGACACGGTGAGTGCTTTCAGAGAGCGCGCCTAAGTGCTCCGAGATGTTGGTAGCTTCGTTCCAGCTGACGACAGAAGTGCCGTGTTTTTCGGCGCAGGACGTCATCAGCTGAATAGCAGTGTCGGGAACCTTGCGACAGATGTTTCTGTATCACCCCACCCCACTCAACGTTTGGCTTTTTTCTATGCCCACTCTTGTCACCTCTGTCCACAAGCTATGACACGTCAAGATGGTGCTGGACAAACTCATTCATAAGCCTCATGTTCAGCTTCATATTAACTAAAAGAAAAAAAACACACACACACAGACCTTTACTGAAGCATTTATTTTGGTCCAACTTTGCTGCATACTAAAGTAGACCTTGAAATGTCAACTTTCCTCAGTCACAAAGCCCATACACTCCTCCCGAGATAGATCTTTGTTCTATACTTTTAGTGAGTGTGACCCCACCAATGAGCATTCAAGTGATACAAATCGATCCACTTATTACCAAAAGTTGCATCAGTGCAACTTTGAGGCAATCTGAAGGTCGCTGCTCCCCCAAACACAATGAACCACAGTGTTGTCACGCAGTACAAACTCATTCAGAGATAACACTCTCTGTCATGCTGCTTGGAACTGTTGCAAAAGGAGATTTGTGATGTTGGTTGTGGTATTCTAGCTTTAGCCAGGCTGCTTATTGACTAGATGAGGTGGATGAAGTAGAAACGGGGGTGACCCTACTTATACATCACAGACACCAGGATAGACACTGTCAGACTGTCAGCAAAAAAAAAAGGTTTATAATGAATTCTGGCGCCAAACTCAAGTTGAGCTCATGCGCATAATTGTGGCCAAATAGTTTGGTCTCCAAACACCTGCTCGCTGGCATAATATCTCCTCCTAGGACTGGACAGCGCATGTCATTCCACCATTTAAAATGCACTGAAAGAGGCAACTCTTGCCTCTGAAAAAAAAAAAGTACAAGACCAGGATTAAAACAATGCAGAAAGAAAATGATGACCTATGCAGTGGAAGCCATCGACAAAATTAAGCATTTCTCAGTCGAGGGAGGAGAGATTTGCTCAATCAGGGAGCAAAGCGAGAGAGAAGAATATGTGGTCTGAGCCAGAAGAAATGGCTCGGTAGCCTAAACATGATCAAGCACTAGGTGGGATACGAAGAAAAGTGCATCATCGAATCAGCACTGCAGACCAGCTGTCCACCTTCTGAGGCTGCAAGGCCACGACTCATCTCGGTTCTCAAGGCAGCATGACATGCTAGAATGGTCAACAGACCGGGACTACATTCGCTCACCACTATCCACTCCAAGAAACCAACGGCTCACATGCCAAGCAGAAAGAAATTCCGAGAAATAAAGGGGGTCACACACATTCTCTTCCCAGCACAGTTGAAGGTTCATTTCCCTGAAGGCAATGTGGGAATCTAACAAACCACAGAGGCGGTGGATCATACCCACAGTATGTTACCAACAATTTGAACAAGAATCAGGAGATGAGACGAGTTGAGACTCACGTTCATGATGTATTTCATGTTCAAACAGAATCCAACATACCTCATTTCAGTTAACTCTCAGGACTTCAGTTAGAATCATCTAAGGTTTCGATGTTTGCTGTAAAGCAGAACTGCACTCAGTTCAGTACTGTGGAGCAGAAACTTCCGGTGTGCGCCTGTAGACAAGATCCTGGAGAATAGCACCTGCCACTGAAAATGACATGCACTACAATGACCCTGATCTCTTACCCCTCAGGTTCATGTTACCAGACCTTAATGTGGTTTTTGTTTTTGTTTGTGGCAAATGTATAGACCTGAAGGCCCTCTCCCCTGAATCTAATTTAAGAAGGTAAACATCCACTAAAGCATTTACCGATGCACTTTCGGCTCATGGAGATCATCAGAAGGCTTGAAGCGACAGAAAATCTTTACATTTAAGACGCCATCCGGAGTTATTGCCAAGAGAATACCAATAGTGTTTATGCAGCGTAGGTATGACATGTCCTTCAATTCATAACAGGTTGACACAGCGTCCCAATGTAGGGTTTTGGGCTGACTTTTTTCTTCATGCAGTCCGATGAGTAGAACTTTATTCTTGTTGTCTGTGTTCCATTTACCGAGCTGGGACATTTTGTCCGACAATGTGGGATTGAGAAACGGTGCCAGTCAGTAGATGGTGCAAGGGCAGGAAAGAGAAGGAAGCGGATTAATTAATCGTCTTGGATCTTAATGGATGGGGTGGTGCGAGATGGTTTCGGCAGTTGTGCCTCACATTTCTCAGTGATCAAGGAGATAAGCAGTAGAACATTTCCAGTGCACCCACACCTGACGCTGGACAACGCAACGGCTCACATGGCCGCCGGCTGTATGGCTGTATTCCTGTGGTATTGCCGGCAGCACTACAGCATGTTTTGTCTATGATGATTCTGAACCAACCTCAGAGTAACAGTAGCAGGGAAGCAGCTCGGCTCTAATATATGTAGATGTATTCCTGACTGAGAGATAGCTTTTTGGTAATTGCTATATCAATCTGTGCACTGCTCTCCTCGCTGTCTCATTTCAGTCCCACTCTTATTTCTCCATTGCTTTTCTTCTTTCTCTGCGTTCGCACATTCATTCTTTCACACAAATACTCGCGCATTAAGCCGTCTTTCTTTAAGCATCGCCCCCGCCCGACGTCTCTTTCTGCCTTACTCACATCGATTCGCTGGCAAAGATGTATGTTTCTAACACCACCTCCGATTCCCACATGACGGCGAGAAGAATCCTGTTTCCCAAATTTCACTCTTATAGACAGTTGACAGGGAAGGTCATACACAAATAGGCAGATTATTCACAACAGGCAGCAGATACAATTCCAGGTAGCAATTTCATTGACGAAAGTCTGCGCTCGATAAAACTCATACTTGCTGCTGTTTTCACCTTGTCGAGCCGTGTCTTAGCCCAGAGCAACACCTCTTAATTACACCTTCTTATGCTTGCCTATTCCATTGACCCATTCTCCATGGACGGATGCACCTGTCAGCTGTAATATGAATTGGGACACTATACTGAAGTAATGGGACATGACCGGGGGAATGGAGTGCTATTGCTGTGTTGCTGTAATTAGCCGCAGTCGGTTTGTTTGTTGTTGAAAAGGTTCTAGACTGAGCTCTGGTGGAAACAGAAACACAGTGGGGTTGCTGACAAACACAATGCCTTGATCCATACTTGCTGTTGGTGGAGCTGGTGAAAAAAAAGCCTTTTCCATTTCACCTTTGAAGATGCGTTTGCCTCGAGGAAAGGCTGTCCATAACAAAGATACGTCCCTTTAGATAGACGTATAACATTTTATCGCACATGAAGTCATGTTAAAATAGTTGTCAGAATTACTGATAACAATAGAGAGCCTCCCAGCATTGATCAACATTGATATTTCTGTTTTAAGGCGTTGAAAAATGGCCGCCTCGCATGAGAAAACTCGCTCACCCACGCGTCTTTGTCATGAAGTCAATCCAATAGTCCTTATGTTTAGATTCTCACAGTGACTGGAATGGCCCTGCCCCGATATTGGACAGATTGTCATCTACTAAGTTTGCATCTCCCCTTTGATACAGGTGAAAATATTGATGATTTATTCTGTCTCTGGTGTAATTTAGTGCCAATTTAGGGACTTCAGTCCCGATAACATTTGTCACAATAGCAAATTCCCCACTCCACTCTCTCCTAGTTTGGTGTCCTTGTAAAGAGAGTTGTTGATGAAAAATGAATTTCACTTTTGTGTTGCACAGCCATGCATGCACGCTGTTGCACACCGCCATCGGAACTGTGCTAAAAAGACCACAGAAAAAGAAGATACGATACAAAAATGAATCAATTGAGAAGCATCTGCACAAGTCTAAATTGTTTCTTTCTTTCTTTTTTTTGTTGACAACTAGTCAATGATACTTTTGTTTCAATTTAATACCATTTTATTTTTCACTGGTTTTATTGCACAGTTTAATAAATCAACTAAAAATACATTTGACTTTTGAAATCAAATTGACTCTATTAGTGCCAGCTATTTTCCGGACATTTGAAACGTCATTTAATGAAATGAATTCCAGTTGGCCTTCGATCTGTGATTCACAGTGACACCAAGGGCAATGTGGCACTCTCTAATTGCCACATCAATCAACACCATGGTATTTTTATTACAATAATAAACCTATAACTTCCCTTAGGGTTCAGCTGCTCAATGTCAGGACGGTGTAAATGTTTGACATTTTGCTGCTGGATCTTAACCGAAATATCCTCGTCTCTAATCTGTCTGTGTGGAAGTGTAATGACTTTCTGCGGCGTACACATCAGGCCAGGTGTGATGCACAGGATGAACAATACCGTATGTGATGTTGATAATAAGCACGGTGAAAGATACGCTGCCTGTGAAAGTTGAGCCACTGCAATTATTGCTCCCCTGCTTGAGTGTTCTCTCACATGGGGGACTCAGCAAGCAATAAGCTGCCATGTCACCCACTAGCTGCCTTCTCTTTTTTTCTTTAAGATGCATACTAATGTGCCTCACTGAAGTGTAAAAATTCCTGCTGCAACATCTGCCGGTTTCGTGTGTTGTGCTCAGCTTGAGCCAGGGGACATTATACTCCCACTCACACTGCACTCCAACATTACAACAGCGTCCCGTATATCTCTCCACTTATTATGCAGTAGACTGTTAAAGTTGTAGGATCTCACCTGCATGGAAATGAAAGGCAAGATAACCAAATGGGTCTCTTCCTCTTGACATGACAACACGTATACAGCATTTTATTATAATGTATCTTTCGCCAATAACTGGATTTTCTCCAGTGAATGTCTCCTGTGGACGGTTTTATAAATGCAAGATGAAACCTTTGTTAACCTCCGTGGTTGCCGAGGCGCTACTACACATTTGCATTACATGTTGACAAAAAGTCAACATGTAATGCAATGACAAAAGCCATTAAATTTGACACAAACAGACATTATGTTTATACACTTACCTGCAGGTTTTCCCTGCAGAAGGACACCTCCTGGTGTCCTCTTACACTGATCCCGAGCATTGCTGCATCTTTATATAATCTGCAGTCATCTTGCATACACAATAGAACATAACATCCGGCCGCACTCTTCCATTCTCTTTCTGACATGTACACAGAGTTGCTATTCTTCTCGTATGTGGAATTGTGTTCTGTTCTTTTCAGTCGCAGCTTTTCCTCTCCCTGAAACATTGTGTGGAGCAAGGCACGCTTTCAGAAACATTGATTTCACCTATCTCCTGACCACATCAGATCGGATTAGAAGTTAGTATGGCAGCGCAGCATAGCTGATGAAGCCGGTTTTGTCCTTGTTTAAACTGCTTAAAGAATCTTTGGTCCCATTATTTAT
This sequence comes from Synchiropus splendidus, assembly GCF_027744825.2. NCBI lineage: Eukaryota > Metazoa > Chordata > Actinopteri > Syngnathiformes > Callionymidae > Synchiropus > Synchiropus splendidus. The sequence goes on from NC_071335.1 coordinate 21,157,126, forward strand.
TTTCATCTAAAAAGTACATTTGACTTACTGGCCCGCGTGTGGCTACTGAACGATATATTCATTTTTTTCATAGTTGGGAGGGTTGTTGTAATGGCTGACAAGACATTTTGCTTGAATAAAACATCATAAAACATGCATGTAATTTTTTAGATATTTTGGGTCTCATAAGTTTGGCAGTGGCAAATAATGAGGAAAAATACATAAAAAAAATAAATATACCTGTACATGTTGACCGTCTTCTGATCTTTGCTTAAACTTTTAAGTTTTCCAAAGATCCATTTTACTGTCTTGCAGCGTGGATGTTTTGGTTATCACATCATATTGGTAGACAAGGAAATGGTACACCGAAACTTTATATGTGATTAATCTGCCTTATTTTTATCACCTTCTTGTTTTTCTCCCTTTAATTTATCAAAATTGAAGTCCCAGCCTGTATTTAAACATGTAAAGCCCTTGTAAGTGTAGAAGTCCTGTAAGTGATGGGTAGATGAGGTATCATGAAACGGTACTGCAGGGATGATAGAACAGCAGCCGAATAGTCAGAGGCCACTAGATGGCGCTGTTGGTTGAGAAATAATGTGAGGTTTCACTGACTCGTTGAATCACTAAATCAAAATAATTTACAGTCGACAGTGCCATTTGTTGGCCTCTGAAAACAGGACACTGTTTCATGAAACCTCATCAGCCCTTCAACACTGTGTCATGAAACCATATCAACCCATCACTACATGCAAGGTTTCCACAAACAAATGTCTCAAAACAATCAAAGATGCTTATGGTTTGAATTTCAGTTCATGTTTTACTCCTCATTTGCACACAACACTGAACGTTTCTCCAGGAAAACATAGTACCATCCACTTGCTCTTTTTGCAGCACTGCCTTTCCACGACTCCACTGTACTTCTTCTAGGCCTTGTTCGTCCTTGTTTCCTTGGGATCCCATTATACTCTTTATTGCCTACGCTACTGTTTCTTGTTGAAATGCTTCCACATACCTTCTACTTCCCCTGTTTAAAACAGCTCTTTTGTGAAAGTATAAGCTTTTCAATACATGTATTTCTAAATAATCGCCCAACCAGACTTTACTTTTCTTCATTTAAAACAGGCCAAACTTTGGACTTAATGGAAAATATACCTGGTCAAAGCGCCAGCCAGTTTGCTATATGCACTGAAGCAGGACTCAGTCATCTTCTATGTAAATATTTGCCTTCCCTCATTTCACATTTGTTTTTTTTTCCTCCTTTTTTTTTACCATGTTCAAACCCCTCAATAGTGCTTTTATAGATAGAGCTTTGTGAACTTTCAGCTTCACATCATCCACTCGGCTTCCAGCTGAAGATAAAAAGTAGGTTACGCTCGACACAGATCTCTTTACCTTGTTTTTCTTTTTTTTAACTTTTTGGCAGCCTGTCAACCAGCTCCAGGAATAGACTCGCTAAGAGGACATAACATTACACTTTTTGCTCCAAACTATTACGGCAACACTCGCACAGGCTGTCACTGATGACTCATAGAAGAGTCTTGGGGTTTTACTACCCATGTTGCATTTGATTTACGTTGTTGTTAAAGTCTCGGATGAAGTAAGGGCAGTTTTTTGTTTTAGGCCCCAGACTCAGACTTCGTCTTGAAAAATCTCTGTGCATTAGTCCAATTTATGAGATGTTTGCAATCCTACAGAGTCCAATGTACTCCTTCGGAAAGTGGAGCTATTTTGACTCTGGGCATTTCCCATCAGGGGTTTTCACAGCAAGTCAGCCTCCTCCGCCATAATCTATCTTGATCATCCTCCCTAGTATCACCTATCCTCTTCTTGTCGTCCACATCCATGAGCCTTGTGGGTTGCCTTCTTTTTCATCGCCAACATACTGACTCTGCTCTCCAGGTGCCTGAACTTCATCCCCAACTTGAGGCGACCCTGTTATACACTGTACACATTTTTGACCCTAAAGAAAGTTATCTGTCATGAACATCTGTGTGACTTTGCATCATGGAATCATCCAGCTAACAGCTGCGGCAGGCACAGATATGAACGATATTTCCCTTCTCATTTTATTTTTACCCTTTTTTGAAGTTTTGTTGGCAGTGCTGTGCACAAGTAAGTTGGTAAAAAAAAAAAAAAAAACATTCACAGCTGTGTTCAGGCTAAGTTCAGATTTCGGTTACCTTCTTATTTATGCCTTTGGTTGTTCCATTAAATAGACAACCCTGAAGTCAGCATTCTATTATCTGAGTTTATGTCAGTGCGTTTGGTTCTTCTCTTTTTTGTCTCCTTTTTGTAATCTGCCTTTTTTGTATTTGTCACAGGTTTAGCTATATTCTTTTAATTAGAGTTCAACCCTGTTTTAAATACATCACATCATTTCTATGTAGAAGTTTTTTTTGTTGTTGCGGTACAGAGGTTTTAGCTCAGATTATTGCCATTTTTTAAAGTGTACTTAATGATTCGCTGTGTGCCCTTGTTGCTCTGAACTCCATAAATCATTTTGCAAAGAGGTGCATATGAGGAAGATAACAAAAGCAGAGACATAAAAAAACACAAACAAGCTAACACTTGCTGTTCGACAATAGCCATTGAAGTGCTTAATGTCATGACTTGTTTATACATTATTACATTAATCCTTACTGTTTGAGTATGTTTATGCACAAATGAAGTTGTTCTATACTGTATAACCCTTTTACCACCATTACTTAAAATTACTTTTTTAGTCATCCTGAAGAACTACAAACATTTTCTCTCCATAAATATATCATAAAGGGACAAAACTACCTGAGCTAGACAGTCAAAAGATTATTTTTTATTTTATATTTTAAATCTATTTTAGGGTACATTTGTCGGCAAACCTTCTACTCTTCATTTGGGCAGAGCACAGAACAGTTTGTTCTCCAGAAGAAACGGCTTCATGGTCAAATGCGTGGGATAATGAAAGAATGAAAGAAAGAAAAAAAATCCCTTATGCAACTGACACCTGACACTAGAAAAGCAACACGATTGTTGCCTATTACTTCTTCAAGGCCATGTGAGTCCTTGTATTCTTGGAATCCTTTCTGCTTGTAATTGCCCTCATTTCTTGTTTAATCACATGCTTCCACAATATGCCTACCTGCACGGTCTTTTCTTCATTGGAAAAATACATGCCCTTGTAAATGTCATTGTATCATCAAAGTGGCTAAATTCTCTTTTTTTTCTCTCTCACATATATCCAGCATACTGGTAAATTCAAACATATTGGCCTCCTCATATCAGGTATGGGGTGTTAGTGCTGCGTATTACTAGTAACACTACTGAGAGCTACTTCCTATTGTGGGAGCAGTGGTGTCTACCGTAATGGTTCTATGATTGCAACACCTCTGTTCCCTTTTTGAGTTGTCCAGACTCACTTTTGAGGAATTATTCTTTTCATCATGCAGCAACCAACGTTGATGTTAACGTAGATAACAATCTAACTATAGGTTGACCATTGCATTGTGAGGAGTATATTTACTTGGTATGCGTGTACTAAAAAATGTGCAAAACTGTTTGCTCTCACTGAAGAGTGTCTTAAGCAGTTCATCTTCGTGCAGTGGTTTGTATCTTCCAAAGATAGCGAGAGAAGCACATTGCTCAGACAGTGCATTTGTTCAGTTTGACTCATCAAAACTGCACATTTTATTTATGTGTCCAATATAGGTGCGAACGGGACTGTCCTTTCCTTCAATGACAGATGTCAGGGGCATTTTTTTTTTATCCTCATTTAAAGTGACCTAATCCTTCACTCTGCGTTTCATCACACTTGAGTTAAACACTTAACTATCATGCACCATGATCGTTCCAAGGGTGAAGTGACCATGCAGCTGTTGGGTAAAGTGCCTTCACCTTAGTAAGTGAGCTCATATAAGTTACAGTTACACTGCTTTTCCCACGCCATGCCAGGTGAGTGGTTTTCCCTATGACATGCCGCTCAATAAAAAAACAATGGTGTCAGTCATTATCAAATAAGTATGCAAAACTGTCCAGACTCTTCTGAATGTGCAAAACAATGAAGTGCATGGGTCAGCTATGTCTCTTGGGACCGACCATGTGGTGCCTCATGCCCGCTCATGGGGGCCTGAGAGTGAAAGTGGCCAATACATTTGACAACGATGAACCAGTGACAGGGTCAAGGGCAGCCAACCCTGATTGATGCATGGGTGAGTGAGGGCCAACCCATGTGGTCTGGTTCAACAGACAAGCCATTGTCGCTCAAATTGTCTAAGTCACATTCCTGTGTTTCTGCAGAGTCTTGTGCTTCCAAATCACAGTACTGTTGTTGGCATTTTCTTCCAACTGTGATGTGTGTTTTTTTCCAAACATCATTGGCTACAATAGTTTCTCTGTGGCTCCAGCAGCATGGAACAATGTGCTCTCCTCGGCTATCAAATGAGCCTCATCTGCCCACTACCTATGAACACTTATATATTAGCTATTTCCCTTGCATGGTCAACCATGGGTGCTTCATGAGATGATGTCAAATGCATTTTAAACTTTAACAATCATTATTTCTCAACAGAACAAGATTATCCTGGACCCTTTAACGTTCAGCGAGGCACGCTTCCGGCCTTCTCTGGAGGAGCGCTTGGAGAGCATCATCAGTGGCGCTGCTCTCATGGCAGACTCCTCATGCACACGCGACGACCGGCGTGAGCGCATCGTGGCCGAGTGCAATGCCGTCCGACAGGCCCTTCAGGACCTTCTCAGCGAGTACATGAACAATGTGAGTGCCTTTTAAAGCTTTTCTGTTGTTGGCTTGTCGAGTCATGGAACCTAAGGTAGAAACCAACGCAGAGTTTCTGTTTTTATGTACTGATGTGGTTATTTGAATGATGTTTTCCAAAAAAGCTGGCAGTACCGGCTTAGATCTCTGAGCGTATATTTTCCCCGCTGACAACTTTTACATTATTATCCCAATTAATGGAATAACAAGCTCCTGATTCAGTGTAAGTCGAGTGAAAGTCGATATCAAGCGTTCTTTCTTGTTTGAAAGAGCAAGGTAGCCTCAGAGGCTGTTTGAAAATGACTACAAAGGAGAGACTTACAGGCACGACGATGGAGTTGCATTTAAGGTGGAAAACATTTCCATCAGAAATCAGCCAACTGTTTGAAATGTGAACATGCAGGTTACACTAGATTTGCTGGGGAAGTTATCTTGCTCTCCTGAAGTTGGTTTCTCAGGAGAAACTGGAAACATCACTTCATGATGGAACTGTTTCTTCAGTTTATGTATCATTTTTATTGACGTTTAAATTGTTTATACAGTGACTCCATTGGTCATAAAATGGATTAGTTGTTATAGGTTTGGCATCAATGCTTATGGGAGATCAGAAACTGCCTGTAATTATTTAAAAGGGCAAGGTGGAGGCAGTTATCTGAGGCATACTGTACACCAAGAGTATGTCCAAATAATCGTGGTTCAGTATCCGTACAAGTATGTATCCAACTGAAATGTCTTCCTTACTTACTTAATTAAAACAAGGCAAAAAGAAAACAAAACATCTTTTTCCAAGACATTATTGGCCTTACCGTGCTTTTAAAACACCACAGCTCCTGCTTAAGTAATAACACATCGGTTCATTAGGCCAATGAGTTGTGTTTTAGGGGCTACAGCTGGGGAATTGTTGACTGCCTCCGGCTCTTCCGGCACAGAGAAAAAAGTAACTAAGAGATGCAGCAGAAACTATGTGTCCAAAACTTAGAATGAAGAAAGAAACAAATAAAATGATACGCTTGAATGTGTGCCTTTGAATGAACCACACAGCTTATTTGATCCGGATATTATTGTTGTTGGGACCTTAAACCACAGCACAAGGTTAATCAATGTGCTGGCGTGTAATATATTAGGCTCAAGTGACACGCGTATGTCCATACCTGTCTGAGTTGCTAGTGATCTGTGATTAGTGACAGAATGCCCAGCTCTCCGGCCGGTGCTGAATCATCATGAGCGGCTGATTTAGTTACGGCGGCTCTGACAGGGCCAATCTATCAATTGATCTGTGCAGAAACGCATCCAGGCCTGGGTCAAGGAAACTTTGGCAGAATTTAACCATTTCGCTTCCCTCAAAAGGCCGAGGGTTCACTAACCAAACACAGTGATTTACAATGTGTGATCATTTGCACGCTAATCTCCCTGTTAGCTAAACGTGGTGCATACAATTAGACACGGGCGGTGAGGTAAGATGGCCATTAGAAGGAGACTGATGGCCTCCGTTCTCAATCCGCCTCTCTGGGAGTTGCCACGCTGAATGCTCAATCAACAATTGCTGTGAACGGCCAAATTCAGTGAAGGTGTTGGTGTCCGCTGCCTTCGCTAAATCACATGTTTTCATTTCCACATGCCAAGTGAGGATGTGTGTCTGTTTGAAGATATTAACAGCTACAGCATCTCACACACCTTCAGGCTCCTCATTCACATTGTGATGCACAACTTCCAATCTTTAGGTATAAACACAAATGTGCCTACGTTTAATCAAAGAAATCCTGACATGACAGATGAGTGCTTTGCACACAGACTGATCTCAGTGTCAGTGAAGTCTGAATGAGATGAAGAGAGCAGAACAAAACCGGCGGATCAATACTTCTTTTCCCTCGGTGCTCCAGTGTGCTTCACTGTCTATCACCTTAAGCCAGCTGAAGGGCACAGCTGTAACCGATGCAAAGATGATGAATCTACCCCGACATGCTTTGTTTTATTTATATCTGTGTGTGTTTTTCATTTTATATATGGCCTTTATAGATGGTCCATGACCAAAAGTGATACCCTATGCTAGGAAATGGATTAGCGGACTGTTCAAATGTTTGATAACGTGGCACTTGGCATCAACTCGGTACAATAAGGTGAGGATGACTTGATAAAACCAAGCATCGGAATAGGCAAGGATTTACTGTAAGTGACTTCGTGTGGTTGGTGGGCTGCCGATCTAGTGGAGATTTTTACCCTCAACCAGCTTTCCAAAAATAGTTGTGTGGACAAAAACAATATATTATGATAATAGAGATGTAGAAAGGTTTTCTGTGTTTGTACAGCTAGTGGGTCTGGCATCATTGAGTAGTATGCAAAGAATACATACATCTGTTGAGGTGATGGCTGTGATAACACCTGTAGATTTGCCTCCAAACTATTTTATGCGGTCAGTTTTTAGCTAGTGAGTGACCTGACTTCTCAGTACCATTGGGGCTAGCCTATGCTCTTTTAGTGGCTACTTAGCTCTAAGCAACGCGTCTGTCGGGATTTTACATGGAAACTGTACCAGATTTTTTTTTCTGCAATACAAAGAAAACCAAAGAAATTTTCAGCCATGAAATACAGCCATTAAATAAATATGGAAATGGCTTATACATCACTACAGCATTAAACTTGCACAGCTCTCTATTTTCATTGTTCCATGATGGTAACAGCATTTAACTGTCGCTGCGATGGTTCTGCATCTCTTTACTTAAGTGGATCATTCGGCATGTTTGGTGCCAACCGAGACAAACCGAAGTCTCAATCTGTTGATCCTTACCAGCTCCTTGGCTCGCTCTACTGTTGTTTCAAACGGACAGATTGAACCGACAGAACCTAAGAGGCTATTGCCTTGGGCCGGCTTACCCTGCGTGAAAACGTGGTCAGTAACTCAAGTAACCACTTCTTTCATGTTCTACCAATGGGTCGGCTTCACTCACCCCAGCATTGATCAGTTCTGCTACCAAACCAAGGAGCAGATGGGCTCCTCCTGTAAGATAAGAACAGAAGATGGGATGAATTGCACAAGCTCTTAAAACTGGGCTGTAGTCTATTGGAATAGATTCACATGAGACTCAATGTGTGCTTGGATAACTAGGATCCTGTTGAACTACTTTGAGGTATAGTCATTGGCAATATTTTTCCTCATCGGGTTAAGTTTTGCTTTCTTGGGCAATTTATCTGCAAGACAACAATTCCAAAGTAAGGACCTAGAAGCCTATATGTTTGGCACTTTCTTCACTAGGAGTTGTTCTCCCAAGATGTCATGCGCTGGTGTATTTGTCCCACACCTGCAATTACATTTTGCATTATTCATGAGACATGAATACCGAGATTGGTAGCAAAAATAACTGTAGTTAAAGTCTTCTTCAGGAAAACTACTCTCTAACTCTCAAATTTGACACTTGCTGTAGTGCTTGCTGTTGTGAATGTAGCTGGTTACTATCCACCTCTGCCAATAAATTACAGTAAACAGTTACCATGAACAGTTGGCTTTAGCTGTTGCCTGCTGTATTTGATGATGATATACACGCTGTATATTCAATGTTTTTACATCATAAGACATATTGTCTCTTACTGCTTCACTGCAACCAAGATTTACTTTCACTGTTTCTCCCACAGTGATAGCCATTTCATTGTCGGCTGCTCAAACTGGAATACTGACGAAATAATGTAGTGTTGAAGTAAGCACCCCAGAAGCAGTGCAATTTGCAGCTTTTTACTTGTTTGTCTTTCCTTTTTGTATCATTCGGTTTTTCCAATTGTCCTCCCATCACGGTCCCTCTAGACTAAGCACTTGCAACCGTTAAATGTCCCACGTCCACCAATAAATCATGGGTTCCCTACAGCATTCTGGGCCCTCCCACCCATCTGTCAACCCCTAATGCACCACACGACAAGCAGCATTCCACTGTGCATCAGCAAAGCACCCGCTTTAGACCAACTTAGCCTGGTTCAATGACATTGCATCTTCGGGGGATATCTTGGACGCCTTGGGTTGGAATTGTGACTCTATTAAAGGCCCTTGACATCTCAGTGGATCCCTCTTTAAACAAGATTTACTTCAGGGAGTGGAAGGATGAATTTCAGAGTCAAATATCATGCACACATGCAGCGTGTCGCAACAGTGGTTTGTGCTGCACAGCAACACGGACTCTGCCCCAGTCCTGCTTCCTTACCACAGGTTAATTTAGACTCAGAATTGTCTGTTGTTGAGTGTTTGCCAATCGCTTCTTTCTCCCACCATGATTGATTCTGATTCTCACAAATCAAGTCAAAACACAGACACATTTTTAAAAAACGACAACTTTATGTTATTATTGTTGGGAAGCTGAATGGTGCCGCATGCCGCACTATTGTTTAGATCCCTAATTGGGTTTTAAGGTAAAGGCATCTTGGAAGATGAAACATATACATCCTGCTAGAAATAAAAAAGGGCTCAGATATTTCAGTTATATTGCATTATGAGAGTGCCAGCCATTTCACCCTCTCGCCCTCGCTCTAATGGCTATCATCCGCAAGGACTTGCAGTTGCACGCTGTGCTAACATGATCAACATTGATAGCTGACTGTAACTATAGAATCCACCGTAATATCATTAAAGGGCCAGAGAACCAGGAACAGACTCAAGATCTGATTTATCCATGTGAATGTTGGCCCTTAAATACATTGCTTTAAAGAAAGAAATAAAGGCAATTGTGAAAACTGTTTACTGTGCATTTAAACTTTGACTGATCATAGTGCCATAAATTACTCCAAAATGAGCTTGAATGCTTTCTCTTGAAATATGAGTGTTACAGTATGAGCCTGAATCTTTTATTGCCACGGAGGAATAGGACTGGTGCCTGCCATCTTTGAAGGCTTAATAGCTGTGACCTTTAGAGAATTACTGGAGCGTTTTCCTCTTTTAGATAATGTACTCTGTTGACGCCTTATGGCACCTTTGTAATGCCTTTTTCTTCTTGCTGCTACATTATCATTAGCACTTTTACTTTATTTGGTTTAGCCTACTTTAGATCCTTGTTCACATTCCATCTGCCGCTGCTCATGCGCCCCCACCATGCTGCCTTCATGTCAATACCCTATGGATGTACTGTGCGTGTTTACTGTGGACCACGTGAAACAAACCTTGAACCAATCACTATCTATTTATTAATCCAGATTCCAAGGTTTAGAATTGAGTACTGTAATTTCCAGACTATAAGCCGCTACTTTTTTCTCGCTGTCTGAAGCCTGAACCTTATATAACAAGGTCAATATATGGATTTTAACAGGCTGAAGGTCATGCTGCCAAAATATTGAGTCTTGTCACATCACACCGATAAAGTCACAAGCATATAATTTACCTTTAAGCGCTCAAAATGCGCTGTTTTCGCCTGCATGTCAGCTGCTCCCTCAACAGAGCCGATCTCATGGAGGACTGGAGACGAGAAGCAGCAGCTGAGACCAGCTGTAGTTTCAGAACATTTTGAGCGCTTTAATGTAAATAAAATATGAGAGCAGTTCATGATTCAAGTTCAGAACATTGCTGAGTTTGTTTCATGAGTCAGTCTCGATGCTGGACCCTATTTTCAAAACTAGTTGATGTGAGTTGAAGTTATCCACTGACCTTTCTACGGCATAGACAGCACCACTGCACCTGCGGCTTATGTAATAACAAGATGTATTTTCCTTTTTAAATTTAGTGGGTCCGGCTATAATTCTGCTGAGTCCTGGTATATATTTTATTATTATCTCAAATGTTGGGAAGATTTGTGCTACATTTTTTTCTCCAAGAAAGCCATGCTTTTTTAAAACTGTCTTGAAGGTGGATATTATTTTTTGCTTCAGCATCTGAAGGAAGTTTTAAGTTTTAAAGTATGCGCCAGAAAATATGATTGCGATCACTTGGGCGCCTTGTGGCCACTGATCATCTCAGAACTGTCTCTGGGAGGAATATGCGCACGCAATGGGCCCACGTTCTAATATTGAGTGATGCTCTCTGCATTATTCAAATCCCTCTGCCAAACCAGAGTCCTATTGTGATTGTCTTATATTTGGAATATGTTTAAAACCACCTGCTAGTAAAGTCAAACTTCTTTTCACGTCAAAAGGAACACACATCTATTAGAGCTGTGTATTGGCAGGTATCTGGTGATACAACATGTATCCCGATACAGTTGAGGAGATACCATGCATTGTGGTTTATCGCAATACTATAAGTTCAGCAATATATTCTAATACGAAGCATTGTTTTATGGTGGAAAATCAGAAAATGCAGTACAATATTATGTGCATGTAAAAAGGTCCATTGTTATCATATCATTCCAGTTTGAGTGTCAGTTAAATTTCGCAGTGGAATGAATCGCTTCCTTAGTTTAGTTTGCAGAAGGAAAAGACTAGTATTAAGCATGTCACAAATGCAGCAGCATACCCAAGAATGTAATTATGATGTAATATCGGGAAATTAAGTATCACGGTATTTGATCGTATTGATATTTTCTTAGACCACTAACAGCTATAGGTGCACAGAGCTCAGTAGCTTCTCGACATGGCGATGCGTAAACTAAAAAAAACCAAAAAAACTGAAAACAAAAACAGGTATTTTTTGAGGCAGTGAGGGGGCAAATATTATTTTTACATTAGTGAAGTAGCTTTACGAACAGAAGTCAGAAGCCGAGGAGGCTCTACCAAATTTTATTTGGGACAAAATGTATATTTCTTTATCGTATAAGGTGATCCAGTCATGGTATAATTGTAAGAGCTCATTTCTCTGGTAATCTGGAGTTATGACTTAAGCAAAACACAGGCACAGAATATCAAGACAGATAACTTCACATTTTCACACCCACATGTATCTTTTTGTTTCTCCCACCTCTGTGACTATTCCTAAACCGCCTCTCACTGCTATTAGCTGCGCGCCTTGCAAGTGTAATGAAGTGTGATCATCACAAGTACAGCGTGCGAAAATGACTTAGGATGTGAATTTTAGTCAAAGTTTGTGTATTAATTACAGCGGTAGTTGAGCTGTCAGATATTTTGGCCTCACACCCTGCACAGAAAACACTTTTTTTTTTTTTAGGACAGCACAGTTCAGCACTGCAGCGAGCGTGGCCCATAAGTAGGGCAGGAGAACTCTCCAGGCTGGTGTGGAAAATGAAAGAAACCCTCCAGGAATTTCCAAACTTGCAACCATAAGATTCTTTTCAATTGAACTTCATCACTTTTTGCTGGAGCCATCATTTTTTTTCCCCCTCTCTATAACATCTGTACACAGTGCAGCCTGTTGGTATTCAGTAAACACCACCACATTATACAAGAATATCCTTTAAAAAAGAAGAAAAAAAAATACATAAACACTGACACAGTTCCCTTCAAAGGCTTGTCAGCGAATAAAACAAAGAGTGGGGAAAATGATAGAAGTGAAGCAATAAGGGATTCAATGGCTGCAGAATGAATGAAACACAGTCGCAGAAATGGTAGTTATTTGACCCGCCCCAGGGTCGCTGCTGCTACAGAACCAATCTAATTATGATCTATAAGATGCCCATGCTCCTCAGAACCCCTGCAGGTGATGACTCAACCCCAAGGCTGTCAGGAGATGGCCTGTCCACATCTGGCCCTTGGACAAGTCCCCCTTGGCCATCTCATTAATTGCACAGCTAGCTTCATTAGCAACACGCGGCATAAAAGCTGGAAATTGTGCAGCATGTTTGTGCCGTTAAAACACGCTTTTTTTTACCCGCGGGGGCGATGAATAAGCATTGACATTAATTATAGACAGCATGCACTGATGAATAATTTTCCATCAATAAGTTTGACTCATCAAAAGATGATGCGGATGTTCAGGGCCCCGAGTCGCTGTATTTCATTCCATAATGATAATAATAAAAGTAGCAACCTTCTTTAACCTTTGCGCCCATGTATTGCTGCAAACTTTCTCCTGGGTTTGTTCCAATAGAGAAAAAAAAAAAAGAAACAGCTGGGCGGATGTCTGTCTGCCGGTCAGAATTAATCCCCTTTGCAGTAAATAAGACTACGACGAGTACATGCCCTATTTTTACGCCTGTCAACTGTAGGGTGCACTGCGTGCCCTGCTGACAAACACACCTTTATTCAGTAAAATGAAACATTGTGGCGGTAATACGTTGCACAGGTCGTAAAACAAGCGGTCGTAATGGTTGTCTGTCCATCAGGCCTAATGGGGAACTGTGAGTGGCTTCTCACTGTTGATTTAAGGTCACCACAAGTTATTAACCCCTCTGCTTGAATTACCCTGCCAAGAACAAACAGTCAGGAGTAAACAATCATACCCGGCTTGCCCCCGCTCACCTCTGACCAACCACCGATGTGCAGGCTGAATTTCATGGCGCACAAGTTTCAGCTTGGCTGACTAAAACTGGATCAATAGAAAGCATAAGAACAGTCTTTTTTATTTGGTATATGATATTTATTTTCATGCTTTGATTTGTTTGTTTAACCTTTTTCAAATTGAAGTTTAGTATCACCAGAACATATGGATAATTAAAAAAGGTCAGGCCTGTTAGCTGGACGCTGACGCTCCTCAGGCGGCCGGTTGTGCCGCATATGTGTTTGAAGGCATGTCGGTGGATGAGTCTGCCTTTGAAACCGCTCCGAGCTGCCAAAGCTCCTCGTTAACAGAATGGAGAGGCATTATCACCCTCATCTTTCCACTCATCCTCCACTGCCATAACCTCCACACTTTGCAGCTGTGAGAGGCTGTTACCCAGAAGGAGAACAAACACAGACACAGCTCGGTCAATAATGTCCCGCAGCTTGGTTGTGGAAGGGCTGGGGGCACCCTCCACTTCCCAGGTTTTTTCCGTCTTCTTCTTCTTCTTCTGCCGCTTATCCGGGGTCGGGTCGCGGAGGCAGCATTCGGAGCAGGGAAGCCTAAACTTCTTGGTCTGCACAAACCTCCTCCAGCTCCTCCCGGGGGATCCCGAGGCGTTCCCAGGCCAGACCAGAGACAGAATCTCTCCAGCGAGTCCTGGGTCTTCCCCGGGGTCTCCTCCCGGTAGGACATGCCCAGAACACCTTCCCAGAGGCGTCCAGGGGGCATCCGGATCAGATGCCCGAGCCACCTCAGCTGGTTCCTCTCGATGTGGAGGAGCAGCGGAGGGAAGGTTTTTTCTGTTTTCAGTTATACATCTAGTAACTTTCTGCACCCAGGTGGGATTCTGTGCTTGAAGTGCGCCTCTTATCTTTTGCTGTCTTTTGCTCATAACATTTAAGTGTGACGTAAACATGCACACGTTTTAATCTGCATTGTTTGATTTAGAAATGCGTGACACATTGTGACCCAATTTCACAATGATCTCCTTAAATTTTCATATGTTAACACAGTTTCACAAGGGCGTAAGCCTTTGCTTGTGAGCCTATAATCAATAGAGCCTCACGGATAAGCTTGGTTTTCTTCTCGCTTCATATTCTATTATTGTTTTGCAAACAGTTCAACACACCCGAATACAGCACATTCTGAACCATTAAAAGAATTGTCTGTTGCAGGCGTGTCTAAGACTGGAATCAGTTTATTGTCAGTCTGGTGCCGATTGTTTCAGATGACACCTCATTGGTTAAGATGTCTTTGTTTGATAGGAAGGAACAAAAACCTGCACCCACTGTGTCCCTCCATGTAACAGTTTGGTTCCCCCCTGTCTATTGCTTTGATTGGTCCCATCCAAATTTGTATTGAGCTGTGCAATATTCGGTTAGTGTTGATCCAAGAATTTGATATGAGTGGAGCGTCAGAATTTTCACACTGATCAACACCTGCTTTTTGGTGTTGATCAGAGAGTGCAAATCCACCCCCCCCAATTCTTCCTTCAATAGCACTGTGCTGAAATTGACTCTGATGCGTTCGATGAATATTGCCGTATATAATCCTGTCTTGCACGGCTCAGAATTTTGCTGTACTGTATGATCTTTTTCTTGGTGTAGATGGTGAACAATGAACATACTGGTTTTGCCAGTATGCATTAATGGTTAATGATGGGACATCATAGATATGGTTGAAATAAGCAGTTGCAACTGAGCTGTCACACTATGAGGCGCACTGAGCAATGTGGGAATGAGCACCATTTTTTGGGTGGGGAGTCACTCGATGTCGCTCCATATATGGTTAAGCCTCCAGTGAAGCACCATGAGTGGAGCACCACCCCACCGTTCAACCCTAGCCACTAACATCTTATCAGTATGAAAGAGGCTTTAGAGAAGTCCACTTCTAGTAATAGTTTACTGTGAATATACTTTGAATTTTCTTATGGACCATGTGTACTCTACATCTACTTCAGTTCAACACATTCTGCACCGATGAGTTTACATTCAGATCATGGATTGTTGTCGGAATAATGGTCCTGTTTTTCTCCTCACAACTATTAAACGATACTTTATCGTCATAGTTTTCTAGCCGCTCCTTTTAAGTGCAGACTGGCATGAATGTTTTCACAACATCCCAACAATGTTATGGTCCATTACTACAGCCGCTCAGGCTTGACTGTGGACTTGCGGCTCGGGCTTGACACACAGAAAACAGTCGCCAGATTCACAATCCATCAGGAAAGCGTGCTTGTATACCTTCTATTTATGTGTGGTTAATGGTTTGGCTTTTTAATGCTTTTATTTTTTCTTATGTAACTCTGAAGTTGATGTCTACTTTTTTCCCTTTTCCTGCTAAAATACAGGGTCTGGCATAAATCAAATTCATCCACTCATTGTTTGGACACTTTATATTAATCATTTGAAAGATTTTGAACGCGTCTCTGTCTCTATTATTTCCAGTGGATATCAATCTCCAATGCCGCTGCCAAGTCTAGAGAAAAGAAATATACTGCCAGATCCTATGAGACAGTAGATTAAATCGAATCAGGCTCTGAATGATATCCCTGTAGATTTTAGGCAGCAATTTCTATTTTGTATGGAAGGGGTCCCAGAAGGGTGGTGTATATCGAGATTGTTTTGTAAGCAATGCTTCCATTAGATGGGAGTCAGTCACCTGGTTCAGAGTGAACACTGGCAGAATGCCTGATTCAGCAACACTGTGTATGATGGAATACTGCGCCACTCATAAATGCTCATGACTAGTGTCTGAAAAATTAAATTCAATTGTTGTATTTACTTTTTTAACACTTCAAGAAAGTTTGCTGAAACTGAGTAGTTTTCCTTTATCAAATGTGGGAATAATAATATGTTTTTTTCATATGTATTATTATTATTATATTATTATTATTAGTAATAATAATAATAATAATAATAATAATAATAGCAGTAGTTTGGAAACTACAATTGAGGTTGTTCTTTATCAATGTCTGAAGTGTTTTTTTTTTTTTTTGATGTTGTGCCGAATAGCTGCGACATGTCGCAGCAAAAAGCTTCGATCTTTCACTCTTCTCTTAACTTGAAGTCTGTAAAGTGTGTTTTTGGTTCCTGAAAATGACGATCGCTGAGTGGTTGGCCTCTCAACTCAGTCATGCATCAAGTCGACCGGTTATGCCTGATGCTGCCACAAATCTGGGGATTCATCATTGTGAGCTTTGATGAATGGCTGCACTCGCTGCAGCTCAAATCACAGCGAGTGTAATGGAGACTTTTTTTTTTCATTTTTTTGGGCTGATTCTCTTTTTAGAGGACACATCCGTCACGGAATAAGTGTAACTGAATGTAACTTGTCGAGATACCAAGTTATATCGTGTACAATAAATATGGAAAATGTTTTCTTCATACAAGTATTTCCCTTTTCTTCAGATCAATCTCCTTCTCTTATCAGATCTTAAAGCTGCGCCTGGGAAAAGGACTCATGTTTCATCATCATTTTGTTATTCTGGTTGATTTACTAATAGCTATTAATTACCATCATCTGCATATCCATGTCAGCCTAACAGGGTTTTCCAGTTCTCATGAATCATGGCTGATATGCTTTGATTAGATTGTTGTGCAGTTGCAATGACGATGTTTTTGAGACATGTGACCTTTGCTTGGAGCTGACCACGTGTATAGGTCATGTTCAGAAGGCTCCGACCCTGCAAACATTGATACAACAATTAAGAAAGCGATAAAGAGCTTTGCCCAAAGATGAAAATATTTCCCATTACAACTGACAGTCAGACTTAATTGTAGCTATCTGAATGCTTTTCTAGGCTACCAAAAGCAAAGATTGAGCACCTTTTAAAAAAATGTCAGTTGACAGTTTATCATCCCTTTTTTTTGGCCACACAAGAAAAGGAGTGAGTGTCACTTATGCACATGCACTACTCCACTCACTTTCAGCACCTGGACAGGTCTGAAAAAGGTTTGCAACAAGCCCAAACAAAGTCACTTTGACATACAAAAGCACAGTCATAAAGACACATGTTGAAGACTGTGCCTTGCTTCACCAGGTCTGGTGACTTGGTGGAGGCATGGCCCACTATCATCATAATTGTTTTAGAGATGAGGAAGGGTATCACCAGTGGATCAGAAAAAAACATCAATACTGAATATAAGATCAATATAATTCATCATAACATACGCATTTGATGAGTGAATTTATTCCTATCCCAAACTTACTCAAGACTACTTATTTACTGTTTGTCTTTATCTCGAACTGTTTTCAAGCTAAGGCCTTTTGAAAGAGTGATATCAAAGAGGACTAGTTCATAGAAAAACTGTGGCGCCTAAAGGGTTTATGTTATACTCTCCTTTTTTGTTTGTTTTTACTCTTTTATCCGCGGTCTTAGTCAACACAGCAAATTCATCGTCAACCTAGAGAAGATGGTGTTGATGGACAGTCACAATGGTTTCAGTGATATTTAATTCTCATAATTGCTTTCTCAAGATGAAAAATAAAGAGGGGAAATGGTTCAAGGACAGAAAGGGGAGCTGTGATTGATCGTGATAGAGATGTGTCCTGGCCAGCCTTTTGACTGTACTCCTCCACCGAACCCCTTTCATCCTATGGATCCAGTTGTCCGACCGAAGTTCGGGTGATGGAGGAGCCTGTCAGCCTGTGTGCTTCAATTAGAAAAGATGTGGCCCAGCTAATGCCAGTGAGGAAGCAAGAAAAATACGTCGGAGTCCACTTATTTTGTCTGAACATTAAATGTTCTGTTTAACCAAGCAATCCGTTCTTGGTAATACAAACTTATCAGCTTCCATTTTCAAGCTTGAATGACCCGAGGAAAAAAAAAAACTTTTTCATTTCTCCTGCAACTTCATTTACTTGCATGTGTTTCTGTCATATCCTCTGCTTCTGTTCACCATGCGCATCAAGATTGGAGTTGAACGGAGAATAAATGTATCACAGTGTGGGAGTGGATTAAAGGCGCTCTAGGCCACAAATGCATGATATTATTCAAACTCATAATGCCCCTTATGATGTCATTCCGCCTCATGGTTTCGAGCACATCATTTTGTACACGTAAACAACAATTACTGGGTAGTCTGAGCGAACTTTGGAACATATTCCCAGCCTCAGGTTAACAAAATGAATGGTCATTAAGGTTAGTGGGAATTTCTCAGAACAGCATTTTTTAGGTTAAGGTGAGAGTGGGATTTGAATCTGTCCTGTGACACTGCCTTACCCTCTGCAGTCGATGGTTACTAGGCAACAAAGCAAACCCATGTTTTTGTGAGACACAAAGTACAAATTGCTGACAAAAAGCTCAAGCAGTAAAATGCACCAGCTTTATGTATCTATGACATCTGTAGCCCCTTGCTAAACCAACCTGAGGAGGTCAGTTCTGCAAACATACAGGCAGACCTGTCAAATGAGCATGAGAGTCTCATTATTGTCATGAATTTAAAATGTTATTTGATTCCCATGGCCCTCCATTAGTGTTTAGTGTTTACCTGGAAGAATGGTGTTGGTTTTCTTTCATCTACTGCAGGTAACTGTAAATAAAGGATTTAGTTTTATGCTCAAAATTGAGAAGGTGACCCCAGCGTTTACTTCAGAAACCATCATCCTCAACTGCATGTCCTTGGCTCTGTCGCAAGTTATAGAATGATTTTTATACTTCCCTGTCTTGCCGCATCATTAGCCCGCTCTGATACTGACAGCTTGAGGTTTTTTTTTTTTTTTTTTTTTTTTATCATGCTACAGTCTGGATTTGCTTTGTGATCCCCTCTCAGCCTCACATTCATGGAAAGCTCATGCACATGCTTTGAAGCAGCTGCTGAGGACATAAAAAAATAGATTGATAAATATGAAAATATACTGTTGATCCTCAACATTTGATCAACACATTTGTTTGTCCTGTTTTTATATATGCCGATAAACATGCTTTCCTTCTGTAATCTGTCATCTTAGTTGCTGATAGTGTCATGTGTAACATAGGTTTCTTTGCATTAGTTAAATCTAACTGTTGTATTTTCCAACATGCCTCCTGGGTTAATTCAATAATGGGCCCGCGTATTGAGTTATTTTCGTTGCTGTTTTTTTACTCTCTTATATCCACCCACATCGGATGTATTGCAAACATATTTTCAGGGAATTTAAAAGGAAGTCTTATTTCTCTTTCTAATTCTTGCAGTGTGGCCCTCCAGGTCTCTTGTTGAATAACAGTAGGAATTGGAGAGGAAAACATAAGAACTGTTTAGTCTGACATAATTGCTTGAATTGCTTACATGAGGTAGTCAGCAGAGTTCAGTTTGTCTCTGTAAATGTTTAGGTTACATTTCAACGGGACATTCTTCCTGTAACTAGTAGATGGTATACTGCACATTGCTTTTGTTATATGTGGTGAGTAGATGGCTCTTTAGGCCACTGTCAACTGTCAGTGACTTGTCTTGGTTACATTTTAATTGAAAATAACATTTAAAATAAAGACAAATTTGGGATTATTTCTCTGCATTGATCTGCAATATGCAAGCTTTTCTCTAACGTTTGTCTCAGAATGTCTCAGGTAATGGAGATCACGTGCCTGAAATAGTGGTCCAGTAGCGTGAATATGGCACCACCCCCATTAGATTTGCAGCCATGAAACAAATGCTTCAGATAAGGCAGACAGGTCTGCACACTTTCCATTCTCATCTTGATTAAATCGACTCGTGTCCTTCTTCTCCACTTTCATTGCTGTAATATATCGCTGTGTCATGGTAATCCCATTAGATTTGACTACAAATTTGCTGAGCCACCCTTCATCCATATTTTTGAAACCTTAATAGTTTAATGTCTCAGTGAACTGATCTGCACTGAGCTGTGCTTTGTACAGATATTTGTCTTTCTTTGCATCAGTTTCTCTTTCTGCTGTCCTTGCTGCCTGTCGTTTACGTTTATTGCAGTGAGTGTGGGACTGGCACTTAGCTCTGGTAGAGTCTGCAATAACAGAAGCCAAGAAATAATATATTGCGTATCATTTTTGTCTTGTAACCAAAAAAACACACACAACCAAGTTATTCACATTGGTATAATTTAGTCGGACTTCAATGGAATGTGGTCATGAAATGAAAAAAAAAACTTCCTTTAATGCTACCAAAATTTATTTATGAATAATATGAATTTTGGAAAACTGTTTTTTTTTTTGTTTAACAGGAACACACCATGTCACCAAGCAATAAGAGATTATTTTTACACCTTTGTGTTAATCACACACCCTATAATTGATTTCCTTTAAATGCATAATAAAAATATTAATTAGAATATTTCACACATATTCACACACAGATGTTTTTGGTGGAATGTGTTAATGCTTTATTTTCATAAAAAAAAAATAAAATAAAAAAATACAGTATCTGGAAACAAAGGTGAAGCACCGCACCTGTAGAGTGGGTTTTGTTGTGTAACCCACTGAAGAGATGGTATTATGTCGACTAATGCCCCGTACACATTCCCATATTCTTCTCGCTGTTAGCTCCTTTGGTTCCTGCGAATAGCTCTCAGCATGTGTTCTATTTAATGCACAGCTCCATTTCACGAGCGTAAACACACACTTGACACTGTGGCAATGATCTTAGCCACACTAAACACGTCACTGCACCCTTCTTTTTTTGTTTTCACACTCTCTGTTTAATATTCCATAGAGTGAATATTCAATGAATAATTACGATTATGTTCTATTATGTTTTTGGTATTTTATTATGGATATAAACAATCAAATAACAGTGCTGGCAGACACCACAGCAAGGTGCTATTGCTGTTTTTAGTTGCTTCATTTCAGTGCTCCAAATAGAGGATTTCAGTGTTATTAACACTGGAAAGAAGGATGATATATTATTAGCCATTTGATGAATGCTTACGGTAGGAAAAAAAAAAAAATCGGTATTATTTCTTCGTCATCCGCCTCCACCTGAACCTATCTTGCGCGTCACACATCCTTCACCATTCACCACATCAGTGGATGTCTTACCCCGTGCATCACACGGTTAGCTCTGCTTCCCTCTCATTCACACATAGATCATTATTTGCTTCTGCTGAGTTTCACTCTTCTTCAAAACATCCGGCTTCTTCTTGACCTCCTCTTCACTCCCACGACAAATCACGATGTCATCAGCAAACGTCATCATCCTTGTCAAAATACCTTTGTGCTGCAGTGTTCTATTTCTGACTCTGGGCATGATTAATGTCTGTCTTTCTTGGAGCTTGCAATATATCATCGCTGCTTGTGTGGGGAAACAGAGGCTTGACAAGATCATGCTTCCAATACGACGACTACTACTAGTGAGTCAATAAAAGAGGGAAATAAAAATCACAAAGTTCACTATGGTTTTAAAACAGAGGTGGCAATTCAATTTCTTTAGGGGCCACATTCTATACTGACTGTTGTGAGGGGCCATTCGAGACATGTTTTCAACATGGAGATCACTGCTGGTAATAATTTATGTCCAACATTGTTTCTTTGGAAACTATTTGGGACACTGCAGCATCTGCAGGGAGTTTTTCGGCTGCTTCTTAAACTGTAACTGGCACTATATCTCTGGCCTACAGGTGCCCATGTGCTGCACTAGTGAGTTCCGCTTTGTAGTACTGTCTATTTTTCATTATTGTAGATGCAAATAATTTGGAATTTGGACATTTTAAAATGATTCAGAATCGTTCCCACCCCAATTTTACTTGAATGGCATTTCAATACATATCAATTTCATAGTTTTGCTTTGTCCTCATGACTGGAGGAAAGTCTCTATGCTCGAGCTGTAACCAGTGTCTAGTCATTTCCTGCATCATGATAGTGCAATGCAGTACATGGTAGGTGACCGATAATATTCTTGGTAAGCCTTGATAATCCCCCCTAGCGCTAAAAAAACGGATTGCTTTTTGTCTGCGGTCAGAAAGTCGTTCGCGTCACGTGAGTCAAGAAAAGCCTCGGAGAAATTACCTGGATTTGCAAGCTTGTGGAACGTCCCATAGACACACGCCATGAAACAAGTTTATTTGATGCTGAAAGGGAGCTTTGGCCATTTCTGTTAACAAGCAGCACACAGGCGGATGTCTGCATATAAATACCTTGTAGTGTTGCTCTTACAAATGCCCTCCACCTACAGCAACTATTTTGCTTCGTAACAAGAGCAGGACGGCTCTTGTACAAAGGGCAGCATTAACTGTTTCCATAAGGTTTATTTTCGAACATATTATGCAGAAAGTAATTCTTCCACTGGGAGAAGTTAGTCGTGTAAACTCACTAAAACTATCTCTGGATAAGAGTTCTATGCGAGCAAAGAGATGGTTGAAGGGAAAGGGCTGTCTTTTCTTGTTAAAGCTCTTACAAAATGAAGACATTGTTGCCATTTTAGCCATAAAGGATGCATCTGTTCAGGATGAGAGCCATGGAATGACAAAATCTACTCCCTGGCAGCACGACAAAGTACTTTCCAGTGTTCAGGAGGTATTGTGTTGATAAGGCAGTTTTGTATCTCCTCCATGAAGACAGCTTTGCTTTTTTTTTCAATATATTTTGGCATTTTGTTTATTTTTTTTTCCCCTTGAATAAATGAAAAGGATGAAATGTTTCTTAACACATACAAATCTTTGTTCTCTTCCTACAGATGACACATTTTTCCACTTCAATGGAATGCATAATTAAAACAAAGCACTTTCTGCATTTCAAGCAGTCTCATTGCCTCACATTCTTCACAGGCAGTTACAGATGCACTGCCTGTGGCACTCCACTATTGTGCGTGAGATCATGCACAAATGGCTGTGCGGGGCTTTTGATAAACATTCAGACTGATTGCTATATTGATCACTCCTTGTCTGAATTTGATGTGTCTGGACCACACGGCTCTTGTGCTGCGTGTGCCACATACATCAGCAGAATGAAGGTGCTTCCATCATCTATGGTGTGTGGGTCCAATATTGATGGTTCTAAATACACATGCAAGTATGTGCTGCACTTCTATTCAACTTCTGATATCAGTGCTTGTCATGAATGCTACTGTGTCTCGAGATCTTTATGGCTTCAGTGAAGACTAAGAGCTTCTCAAACACATACAAATTTAGCCTCAATATTCTCAGAATATGGTAATTTATGTCGTCCAAAAGTCTGCCATGAGATGCCACATGAATTTATTTCATTAAAATGTATTTAAAGGAGATGACACGTTGCACGTCCGGACTTGTGGACACTCATCTGACAGTAAAATATTGCACTGCAAATGGTGTCTCTGGCTCTTTGGGGAATGCTTTTTACGGGCTTCCTCTCCGCCTCTGCTTCTCTTCCTTCCAGACATTTATGCTTCTCTTTGTGGACCAAACGTGTGCACACTCATACACACTCAAACGCACATGCACTTAAAGACACACTCAGACTTGTATCCTGACTAGATAAGAACAAAGCCAAATGCTTTGGTAGCTGAACTGTAAGTCTTTTAAGAGGCGCATCTTGGCTGTGATTTCATCTCCTGCTCTGTATTTATTTATTCGCCGTTAATTAGTCAGCCGTAAAACACTGCCAAAATGCCAGCCCTTCAGACATGGATAAAATTCTTTATCAGTTATTTAGAATTCCGCGTTGATGCCACGATGCACAATCCATTACGCACTTAGTTCCATGTAAATGTTCAAAACGTTCCAACATATGTTCAAATGAAGCCAGGTAGAGCTTGCCTCTACTACTGCTCCATTTTATACCTGTAGTATATGAGATTGCTTTCTATTGGAACAGGCAGTGAGAGAACGTGATCACACTCACAGCATTTCCAATGAAACTACAAGGGACTATGATGGATGGCCCCCTTGGATTGATGGTTTACTCAGATGGGCCTCCATCTGTCTCTGAATCCTTGCTTTCTGCAACAGCATCTCCAAAGAGTGTTGGAACAACAATTGTCATTTGTTCATGTCAACCTTTTTTTTTTTTCTTTTCTCACCCCGTTCCTTTTATTTTTTACTTTGAATGCTATTGGTTCACATTGTCTGATCGCCCATCGAATGAGAAACCTTTTCAGTCATGTCCTTGTCACACCATGTGAAATAGCAGATTCACTACTTTGTAATTCGAATTTAGAACATATGATCCAGGGTTTGTGCTATGTGTAAATGATTGTTTAAATAAGAGTCAGAAAAATCATACAGTATGAAAAGATGCAGATTCGTGATTAGTTAGATACATTTTTTTATTGCCACCAATTCACGAAATGCTTCTGCGTCATTGCTTCTACCCTGCTACTCGATTGGCCACAATCTGTTCGATGTTCCAGGTTATGCCGCCGTTAAAAAAAAAAATCCTCGTGAAAACTTTGTGATGACACAGGTAGACAGGGAGACAGACAAATATGACTCAGCAGCTTACACTATGGCAGAGTTATAGCCCCTTAAAAGACGTGTTTAGCATGGCTTTTTGTCCCTCAGGAAATTACTTTTTTTTTTTTTTTATTGTTTCTCATGCCTATAAAGGAACAGCTTATCTGTGGACAATGCTTGTGTGTCTATTCTACGTTTGGGTCCCTTGTTTTGCAATGTTTTCCAAATCTGATAACATGTACTTGCCGGTTTTGTGAGATTAGGTCGATGTGTGCAATAACTACAGGTTCTTGAGGCCATTGTGGGAGGAAATGTCAGGCACTGTTACCTCTTGCCCAGAACATTTTGATAGGGCTACACATGACAATAATTGGTTTGGTCAGTGCTACCACTTTATATCCCCATGTTTTCCCTTCATTCTTTCGAGGCAGGAAGTTGCAATAAAAACCTCTTTGTGGAGAAAATATCTGCTTACAATTCTGAGAAGATTGCAGGTTATTTTCAGGTCAAACTTCTTTCAATGTGTAATATCAAATCTTTCAATATGTAATGATAGGTTTCCATATACTCAACAGTGATTGCCCAGCTTCCTTCTGCTTACACTGATGTTATTTAACCACTCTCACGTCTACATGCTTATGTTTCCTGAAAGAGAGTTGTGTGCATTCTGTTCTTGTTGTCTTTTTGTTTCCGTCTTGCCTGTGAAGCTCCATGTTGAGTAGTGTTCTGACAGGTGCTGATAAATATAAACAAAGCATTATTGTTTCTCATTTACCTTTGTAAAAGATGTACGGCTTTTCTTCTTTTCATAATGCCCCATTTGGACCATTGGCCCTGCATCTTGTCTGTAAAGATGACCTTCAAGTACCGATGATGTTTACTTGCACCTCCCTCCGAAACGCCACCTCAAAATGGAGTTGGCCTTCTCACTGGTCAATCTCCTTCTTTTCTTGACTAGAGGGGCCAAATGTTTGACTGTGACTGTTGTGTGGGGCTGTCAATCCAAAAAACCGAAGTAAAATGGTCGAAAATCTTTGCCACTAAAATAATATCAAACAGGGAGAAAAAAGGAAGATGTAATTATGTTTTTATTTCATTTCTCTATATCAATTTTCAATTAATATGATGAATATTGGAAAATCTTTTTCAGTGGTGAATGTTCAAACATGAAGTAAAGGTACAGCATTACAAAGTTTGTTTTAATTATTCAATATATTTTATTTATCTGCTTTCAAGGACTAGACACACTGCTAAAATAAGCATTAATAATTAAAATATTGAACTCAGCTTTTCAATATTACTATCAGTAACTACAAGGAAGGGAAAACAGAAACACAAAATGGGCAGAATAACGTCCAAAACAAGTCATTCATAATTCAAACGGTAATGAATGGCTGCACTTTGCCCACGGCTGCTCTTGACCATGGAGCCCATTATGTCAGTCGCGATGGGAGCTAGTGGGAGTTGGTGTCATGACATTGAAGAAGTAGACATCATCCTGTAATCCGTCAGCACTGGAATATTTGTCACTATTTGCAAGCAGCTTGCTCTGCATTCTCCACAGCAACAGGTCCATGTCGACCGGTGCCCCCGAGTCTAATTGGTCTATAGTTGAACCAGGTGAAGGAAGCTGATGAAGAAGCTGCTGATCATCTGCTCTGAGCTAAAGATGCTCAACTGCATTTTTAACTGGATTATCTGGGTGCCATGGTCTAACAACGAGAAGTTTGGTTTTCTTCCTGTTACCATGGTTATTGTGTCTGCCTGCAGTGAGGGGCTGAAGAAGTTGAATCCTTCAACAAGTAGGCCTATGTTGGAGATCCAGAATATGCAGGTTTGGAAACATTTGTTGACAGTCATCACTTCTGAATCATTGAAAAATGAAATTAAAAGAAGGAGCTCAAAATCCATACCCTCTGAGCCACTGCAGACATTTTCCAACCGATGCTTTGATGATGAATCACTTCCTTTCACCCTGACCAACACTGCACATTTCCTCCCACAATAGTACAAGTATTGTGCCAAGGCTGTATGTTTTCTCGCATACTGGGAACTGCATGCACAAAATGAGTGGAGCCATCCTCTTTGCTGAGGTCAAGGTCACAAGATTTCTGCTTTCTGAAATGACCTGCTGTGATTGGGGTGGAACCAAAGCCCTTCCTTTTACTATACACATAAGTTTTTTATTGGGCAGTTACAAAAATAAAAAAATAAATAAAATTACATCAATGTATAATATAATATAATAAATAAAACAGAATAATATAACTCATGACTTATGCTGTTTTAGGTCTGCAAATACTTAACTACCAAAATGGTTTGTGAACCACATCAGTTAACATGTCAATTTATAGGTCGAATTACGGTAGCAATGTCTTCTGTATGTACTGTTGAGGGATGCGACCGTCAACAGCTCAGATTATATTTTGTTTATCACTGTATGGAGGATTGTGCCTATGCGTTCACGTGTGCTTGGAATGAAGGGGATTACCTAAAAAAAAACGAAAGCCGCCTGGATGACCTGAATAAGAAGAGGTGATAACTCAGACAGATAGCTTGAGATTATCCAGGGATCAACAGGCTCAGTGGCCTCTCAAACAACAATGACTGGAGAGCATATCCCATCTCTTCACCACCCACAGACGCTCTTGTGGCTTGTATGGGCCCAAACACGTGCCATGCTGGAGTGCGGATTTGTCAGAGATTTGGGACTGGTTTTCTATCTAATGGAGTATTAAATTAATTCTTTAAGTATGGGCATGAAACGACTCCATTATGAGCTTATTTTGTGACTCAAGAATGTTTTTGTTGTAAACCTCTTTTTCCCCCTTTTGCTGCAAAAGCCTTTTCAACAATATTTAAATGAAACCTCTGGGAAATAAAATACATGTTGATAGAAATTGCCACTGTGATTGGATTTTGGTTGCCTGCGGATCAGACATCCGTCCGCTTGTATGTCCGCGCGTGAACAAGATTACCCGGAACCATTCTTGATTGATTGATAAATCTCCTGCTGTATGGCCAGATTCAAGTCCATCATCTTGCTCCTGTATAGTGTGGGATGTGTTGCTGCTGTGTGGGATTGTGGATGGAGGGAAGAAAAGGTTGCATACTGATTACTGCTTTATCCACATAAATAAAACCATTTCTCAAGGATGCTATTCTGTCCACACATCATCGGTGAGAACACATAGCTCACACAAATGAATTTAGAAGCCTATGTATAGCCGAGCTGACGTGCTCCCAGGATGACTATATTTGTGAGCATCCAATGGTTCTCTTTTGATGCACAAGCTTTTCACACCTGGGTCGTATGTGGTTGTTGCTGTTGTTGCGAATGTTTTATGATTTGTACAGCCAGCCGAGTGACTTTGTTTCTGAGCTCTCCATCTCATCCTCAGAATCAAAGAGACAGAAGATAGAACATAGAGATATCAGAACTCTTGCAGCAGAGAACTGGCTAATGAAAAACAAACCACAAAAAAAAAAATGGGAGATAAAAATTGGGGTTTGTTTTGTGTGTGGGGGCGAGACAATGGTTCTGTCTGGAGAGATTTGTGTAAAGACATCAAGTTAAACATGATGTGCAAAACTACTGCTAATAAGTGAAATATAAAAGTCACTTGCAGAGATCTGTACACAATCTTCAGAAAATGTACTGACACACTGTGACTGAAACCCGTTCCTTTGTGTGAAACTGTCGTCTTCAGGCTTTATCTAAGTTAGTTTGTCTGACCATGATGCTTTCAGGACTGTGCTAAAGCAGAATGAATTGCTTACATTGGTAGTTTTAGTCGGGTGGCCTTCATTTAGATGCCATGCTTTGTATGCGTTTGCATTTGAAGGACTGGGTGGCCCGAAGTCCTCCACATCGATGTACCGCAAAAGACATTTCAATACTTGACCTTCGTCACTTCACTCTCCTTTTGACTAGTTTGTATTAGTAACATCTAGTGTGGACATGCTCATTGCAAATATTCCACTTGGTTTGGTTGTGGGTGAAATTCTTGGGTTTCCAGACCTCTGTTTGCCTTTTGGCGATGATGGGTAGATGAGGTGTCATGAAACAGTTTTGCTGGGTTGAGACAACAGTGTCCTAATATTTATAGACCACTAGATGGCGCTCTTGATTGAGAAATGAAGTTTCATTGAATTAGATGTCCAAACATTTTACTGCAGCAGTCTGTGCCACCTGGTGGCCTCCGATTATTCAGACACTGTGTCATGAAACCTCATCACTACCTTCTGGTATGTCCTCCAAAGCACATGAGTTGGCCTATGTGCTGGGGCTAAACCTCTGATCTGTAGAGAAACAAAATTTAGATTTGCCATTTCTGCGGGTAATTCCAATGCCACAGCCTATGTTTTACTGCATTTTGCAATGAACTTTAAATGTCAAAAGGCAGAAGACTCACTTTTGTTGGACGGGCTTCTCAAATACAGGATGATTGATTAAACAGCAGTTAGAGTAAACGCATTGAAAAAGAAGGACGCTCCGTTTCTCCCCGTTAATGGATGTCTTTCTGAATTTGTTCAACGTCATATTTCAATTACGTTTTCCCATTCATTTTCAGATGAAGCTCATAATGAGTCAGACGTTTGAATACCAAGGGAGCTGAGGATCACATGGGTCTTGAGATCTCTCTGTCTAGAAGGCTGACTTACTCTGTATTCCACTGTTGTGTGGTCCTGACCTTACTGTTGCATGTCCTTGGTGCATGCAGAGCGCAACAAATGCCTTTTTGGGGATTGCACGCGTCTATCCATTTTAATGTGCCTTTTCATTCTCAGCGCACCATTGCTAAGCCCTGCAGCAGGGGCTCAGAGCAACCATTTTGATTATGACAATGATTGAATTAATGCTGCTGAAGTTGACACTTAATGGATTATAGCGGCCAGAATTGTTAAAACACATGAGGCAGATCTGTGTTAAGACACCCTTAAACCCCTTTAGTTGTCACACTCAGAGGGGAAGGGTATTAAATCGTAACCCTTCTAATCTTATGCAAAGGCTGGCAACCTACTAATAATATGATCTAATGTTGTGGTGCATACTATCAAGAGCTGCTGGGGAGTCCTCGCCAGGGTTGGGATCGGAATAAGGGCACTCCCGGGATCAAATGGGAAGCTTTCATTTACTCTCTGGCAAAGAAACGTCCCTGGATTCCTGACAGCGGAAGAGCAGGCTCAGGTGGACGGGGATTGGAGAGTCACTTGTGACCATTTGGTCGTGTGTTAGTAGGTTAACATGATGGCGACTTTAATGGTTTCATAGGTTATTTTGAAAGGTATTTCAGTGGACAGTGATGTTGAATGTTGGTGTAGTGACTTGAGGTGATAGAAAAGGCCCATTACAGATCCGGATGGAGCCTTCTGTCCGTGCTCTGTGTTCTTTGTTTCTACTTACAGATCCAGATCAAATGCAACTGTATTGTTGGGGGCAGTGTTGCTGTTGCTACCCGATGCTTAGCTCTCATGAGACATGAAGAAGACATCACAATGGCAGAAATTCTCCACCATCCAGTCGTGCTATATTTAATGGCCTCACTGACCACTTCCGACGGCAACGCTGCCTCCGTTTCTCCTTTTGTGGTGATGAGAAAAGTGCAGGCAGGGTGGAATGGCTGGTGTGGGCCATCAGGGTTGCGCTGCGATGGAAGAGTGGAAAAGTTTTGCAGTATGTTTGGTTTCGGGACAGTAGCTCAAACGCTAAAACTAAGAAGGTGAGTTAGCAGTGGTAGAGGTGAAGGTCAAGCTTTCATTTGGAATGACTAGGAAAGGTATATAATGGGAAAAGTTTGGAGACAAAGTTAGTCCAGACTGAGATGGTTTCATCATGTGGAGTGGAGAGACTTCTGTACTGTCGGATGAAGACTTTAACATATGGAGATGCAAGATGATAGAAGACGGAAGAGGATGACAAGCTTGATGCAGTAATGGAGGTCATGAAAGGGTATGACTAGGGAGGACACATCATGCAGGTGGTGGCAAAGCCTGATGGGAAATAGTAGATCATTCAGAGCTTTGAGTGGCTCCTGCATTTCATAACTTGATTCCTCAAGGATAGATGATAGTGAAATTTTATACTACACCACACCTGAACGAGCAACTACGTATTCAATAATGTGCCATAAATATTTTGAACAGCTCACTACCACAGTCATGCATTCCAGGAGAGACAGTCTCTCACACTGTGCGATGCTTGCGCTACAATGATGGGATTTCAGTTTGCGAAATACACTTATGCCTGAGAAAAAGTCACTTTGAATTAAACACATTGTGCATTTGGCTTGTAATCTAAGTGGTGCGCCATGGGACGCATTTCAGAAAACGGAACATAGGTATCGATAGAACAGCCCCATGGTGTTGGTGTTGTTTAGCCTACGGAAAAAAAATGGAAATTGAATTTGTCTCCTCTCTCCACTCAAGTGTAGTTTAATCAAACAGGCTTGTTTTGTTTCATGAAATTCAAATGCATTCAAATATAAATGCATCTATTCTGACCACCATATCCTTCACTTTCTTCCTTTTTCCGCCTCCTTTTTGGACCACTGGCCCTCTTCTGTCATTGTAAATGACAGGTAAGTTGATCCCTTTCATTTATTCCTTCCTGCTTGCTGGATTTCCTTGCATGCACCAGCTCCTGTGGAGAAATTGTTTTTTTGCTGAAGTACTTACTGCGGCATGGATGGAGTTTGGTTCTGTAAACAGAGAATTCCCTTTGCTCGAATGACACTTGGCGAATGGAGCAATTCCAAGCTTCCAATTTCATTGGCTACTGGAGAGATGCCAATCTGCCCTTGTAGATAGGGAAGAAAGAGGGAACATGAATGGGTAGACCAGCGTTTAGTCATCCTGACACTGATCAGATAAATAAGAAATGATGAATGATGGCAATTTTTAACTGTGTTTTCTTCTTGAAAATTACACGGCCATGATTATGTTGGCCTCTACCAAACCAGAGAAATCCTCCAAAAATCTGTAGTGATGTCAGAATAATTCACGTGGTAAAGTCTTGTGTCTTCTGACTCAGTGGTCACTGTCACTGCGGAGGTATTGTTTAGGGGGCATCGACATACTGTCGGTCCTCAGATGCGATGTTTTTTTCAGGTCCGTTCCGTTTCATTTTAATGTGTACATGCTAGAGCCGCACCAATGAAAAGTGAAAGTTATTATAGTTAGTGCTAGTTGACACGGTCAATTATACTCGGCTATGATTTTAGTTAGACTAGTTGTGACGCCATCTTTCTCTTAACACAATCCACAGTAAAATACGGTGGTGGCTACGGGACCACCGTGACGCGGGGACGATTTCACAAAGGAAACGAACCTTCCACACCAAATTTTGAACAACAACAGTGTACAAGCGTTTACAACAACTTCAATGCTTAAAAAAAAAAAAAAAAAAAAACATATTAGCGCAGTGGTTCTTAACCTGGGTTCGATCGAACCCTAAGGGTTCGGTGAGTCGGTCTCAGGGGTTCGGTGGAGCCTCCGCCGCAGAGGTCCACCCCTCAGTCTAGTCTGCAGTTAGTATATCATATTTTATTTTTTACTAAAGAAGGGTTCGGTGAATGAGCATATGAAACTGGTGGGGTTCGGTGCCTCCAACAAGGTTAAGAACCACTGTATTAGCGTGTTTGTCAACCCGTTCTATCAAAACAACACTTTAAATTGGGCAACACACATTAACTATGTGCTAGTATACGCTCAATAGTCAGTAATCCTGACGTTGTTTAGAGTGAATTTTTGTGACCAGTCCTGGGTACAAACAGGGAAAACAAGACACTAATAAGTACTAAGTACTACTGATGACATTACAGGCTAATAAGCTGCTAATACACGCACAAATACGTAGTTCATTTCAGGTGTGACCCAAAATAGTCATTCATGACATTATCATCGTAATAATAATAAAATAGTCCATTTTCACTTTGTTTTATCTTGTACTAATGCACACTAATGGACTTTTTTTTCCATTTTTAATCACCAATCAAAATAGGGTTGGCGAGGTGTGAACAACAATAATGAAAAAGATAAATCCTCCGTCTAGTCCCGGATCAGGGTGTGTTAGTTCAGCCACCATAATTCTCTTAATGTCAGGCATTGACCCACATCTGCTCTGATACCGGTTACATGGAGCCCCAGATGCAGGCCCAGCTGTTGTCATGTATTATGTCATTCACTGACCCTGATGCTTAATGTGCAGTGTGAGGTGAAAATGTGTTCAATTAAATGCCATTTGGAGAGGAAGAGGAACTAAGATAGTATTCCCAATATCACATACAAACATTGCCTGGCATGCAAGCTCCGTCTTTCGTGTCACAAATACATGTCTTTCTTGTTTATATTGAAACTGTCAACAAAGAAAAAACAACAATTTGTGAGCAGTTCTGGAGCATCTTTTGGTTCTTACTGATGGTCCATTATATAATGTAAACTAGTAAATATTAAGCAGCCGACCTCGTCCTTCTGAGGAAAGCAGGGTGACCTTTCCAAACATCTCCTCCATGTATACCTGCGCGCCCATCTGTACCTAAGAGTAATGACTCCTTGGTGATTGTTGTGAATTAATTCAGTGCTGCTTTGTGCTGCATTTGAATCAAGCGCTGGCTATTCACACCAATGTGCTGTTTTGATGCAAACCTTTTTCTCTGCTAAGTAAATGTGTCACAGGAGAAACTAAATTCCCCTGCTAAGGCTCCAACTTCCTTTCCACAACATTTGAGGTTGTTCGGTGGTATTATGTCATTTTATAATTTTCCTTTTCAACACAAATGATTCTTATTACACATATTAAAATGTAGTCATTTGAAAAGACTATGTG
Source organism: Synchiropus splendidus (assembly GCF_027744825.2). NCBI lineage: Eukaryota > Metazoa > Chordata > Actinopteri > Syngnathiformes > Callionymidae > Synchiropus > Synchiropus splendidus. The sequence goes on from NC_071335.1 coordinate 21,190,339, forward strand.
TTACTTAAAATAAATGAATGAGTAAAATGAAAACATTCATTCATGGCTTTTAAAAATGTATTAAGCTGGGCTTGAAATCAAATTTTCGATATTGCTTCGATTCATCTTCAAGCATACCAACCGTTATATGGTTTCAAAACGGTTATGGTTTTTCAATAAGAGCTCTTAACCAATCAATAACGCTAGTTTCTATTATCAATAGCTTGGATTTTTGGATGTAGGCGAAGATGAATAGCCAGCAATTGAAGACGTCAGCGTCATTAGAATATTGACCCCGGTGTGGTCTTGAAATAAACAAGCAGGGCCAAGCACTCCTACAAATTCTCATGAGTCACCACTTATTGCTCACTGCCTACTGCACTCCATGCTGCCATGCATGACTTGACACACTAGTCAGTGGCGAGGGGGTGGACATAGTTGATTATGCAGCGCAATACTCAGTCCAATGATCCACTGAGGCAATTAATCCATAATACAGAACCGATGAAATATAAGTTATCATTTATTTAAGAAGATGTGCCAATACGTGCTGTGTGATTTGTTGCTAAGTGCCGTTCCGACTGGCATCAAATCTTCTTGTATTTTAATAGTGAATTGTTGTCGTAACCAGTCTTTGAGCTGACTGAAGTGCTCATCTTTGTGGCGTGCCTGGATCCAGGAACCAAGGGGACCAAGCAATTGAGTATTTTTCTAGCTCCATTGCATTGCTTTGTCATGAGGGACAATATAAATACAGGCCTTTCAAATTTCAAGGTTCCATTTGTCGCTGTTGGACGTTTATGGTTGCTATGGGTTCGGGAAAGGAAACAGCTGGAGTCAGTGGATGTGAAACTGAATTAACAGGGCATCTAAGTACTTAGAAAACCCAGGTATCAACTACCCAGGTAACATAACTATAATATAAAGGAATAAATACGTGTGTGTGTTTAAGCTTATTCATCCTAAGGAGTACCAATTTTGGGGAAAACACCTCTTTGTGGGGCCCTTATGCCGTCATGGCGCCTTTTTGCCGGACCCCACTAGGTTTGAGGATGAAGTCTTCAAAACAACAAGGAGCTTCTTTATATTGCCTCATGGGGGGGACCAATTCTTGACAAAACACGATCCTTGTGGGGACCTTATGTCGACATTGAGGACCTTTTGCCGGTCCCCACAGGTCCAAACCTCAATTTGAAGTTGAAGACTTCACAAGGGGATTATAATTGGATTTCAGTTCAAAAACACATGGCTAAACTAACAAACAAACTAAAGGTTAGCCATGTGTTTTTGGAGGGTAAAGTTAAGGGTGAGAGGCTGGGGAAAGGGTTATGGCAATGGGAAACCTCACATTGTCTCCACAGGGATAGCAAAACAAACGTGTGGAGGTGTGTGTGTGTGTGCTTGTTTATTCTACTTTGAGGCGACCAGTTATTGACACAACACCAGCCTTGTGAGGACTGTATGGTTTTGTGGGGACATTTGGCTCGACCCCACAAGGTTAAGCCTCAATTTGCGGACTTCAAAATAACTGGGTCATGAAATGTGGGTGCAAGTTTGGTTCGGATTCCTGGTTATGGTTAGCTATGTGTTTTGGGTGGTTAGGTTTAGGGTGAGAGGCTGGCAACAAAACCTGATAGTGTGTGTGTGTGTGTGTTGCAGGAAGCCTAACACCACTGGCTGAAATGAATGTCCCTCAGTGCTGTCTGAATTAAGGTTGTTGGTTATGATTGGTCTCTAACCTAATCGTAGCCCTCAGTATCGGCTTAACTGTGTTTCGGCAGATTGGAACACTTTGCATTGTTGACTGAGGGTCAGGCAAAGGGTTATTCATCAAATTACTGCTTTCTCAATCCAAACTCATTTATTTTCCTCGCTGTTAACAAATTGCTTCAAGCAGCTAGATAGCAGTAGAATGCTTAAAATTGGCCCAAAAAAAGGAATTAGACAATACTAGTTCTCTAGTTTAATGTTGTAATTGAGGTCTACTTTTGGCGTCCCACATTCTCAATCTGAGCGTATCGGACCTGAGCTGTTTGTGTGTCAGAAATGTCACACAAGCGGCTGCTACACGATTGGCCAAGGCGTAGTTCAATTGCTTGGAATGGCTTTCTTTAGGCTTTCACTATGTTTATCCTATGTCTATTTATATCAAGGCGCGTGAAAGCATATTGTCGTTTCACATGTACAGTTGGTGCTCAGTTGCGCAAACATGCATCGGTCATTTCAGCAAGGCTGCTGTGCTCTATAGATGCACATGTGTTTCCTCCAGCGAAGAAGCAGCTGGCTTCTGTAAACCGAACGCATTCACAACGTTGCTCAGGTGCTTTGAAAAGAAGCCATTTTCCTTCGTGGTGAGACCTTGCATGTCGATCTCGTGTGTTGAGGGGTCAATTAAAGATGTTTGTTCACATGCAAACACAATGTTTTTATTGCATAATCCATTGTTAAATTGAAGAATCACTTTTACTTTTTTAATTTTAGTAATGATACAATCATCTTTATCTTTGAATAACTTTCACCACTATAATAATAATAATAATAATAATAATAATAATAATAATAATAATAATAATGATTTCCAGAATAGGTTGCACTTTTTTGAAAGTAAGTGACAATTAATCAGACTTTTTAAGTTCTATTAAACTTTAAAAAGGGGAAAGGGAAAAGTATATAACCAGAATAAACAGCTAAATATGGAACAGTCCTCCATGGATTAGTGTAACGTTCATTTAATTTGAACTTTCTACGTGATTCCGTTGATATGAAAAGTGAGATTAACACCCTTCTATGCTGCGTATCAACTTCCAATGATATGTTCTGTGTAGCATCACCTGTTTCGTATTTACGAATGGAGCACAACTCGGCCAGAACTCTTTGGCTGTTAATACGTTGGTGATCTCTGTGATGACGTTGGTTTTCACTCCTCTCTATTGATTTTTACTGAGTAGCATCAATCACAGAATTTTTAATGGATGCTGTCTCAGAGCCCCTTTGGGAATCATCACCTCTGGCATAGGTCAAGTCGAGATTGGATCTACTGTCAGTTAGATGAATTGATGTTTTCTCTGTGGTTACTGGGTATCAAGCATTAAGGGCTCGGGGAGTTTGTAAGGAGTGTGTAAGAAAGAGCAGCAGAAAACGGGAAGGAAACATACTCGCAGTCTATATATATATATAAATATAAAAGATCCCTTTAACCCTAATAGAATTGATAGAGGAGTCAGCACATGCAGTTTATGTCAGAGAAGATCCAATATTTGTACTGGCTACATTTCTCTCATAACTCTAATTCATGAACTACATCACCGTATATATCCTAAAATGAAAGCCTCAAATTCACCTGTGCAACTACAGGCCTATGTAATTGACATAATACAGCACGTGTGCAAACAGATTGAAGACCTTAAATTTATTAGGTGCAGTGATGATAAGAATTTGTAATGTGAAAAATGATTAACACAGATGAACTGCCATGCATTTACATTTAGATGGTAGTGGGGTGATGACTCGAAGCCATGTTCCAAGTGGAACAACCTGGACACAGATCATAAATCCAGGATGTCCTCCTCGTCCGCGGATACATACTTGTGACCACGTCACTACATGTGCTTTTGGTCTGAATGTGTGGTGATTCACACAAGAGTTCAGTGCTGACATAAATTGGAACCCTGGAGAACCCACACGGTCAAATTTGGCTGTTACCCCATGTGGTCCTTGGGTTCTCCGGGGTTGAAAAACTACAATAAAAATGATAAACGGTAAATAATAAGTTGATGTTTTGAAGCATATGACACTAATAAATACTAATATAATTCAATATAACTGATCTTTGATTTCAAATTTAGGTAGCAGTTGATGTGATATAACTTGTAATATGTAAAAATAAATAAATAAGTGTGACTGTCTTTGCAGAAATGACGTCATTTTATTTACATTAAAAAAAAAATCTTTGGTTCATTAGCTATGAATACAATTAGATGGACAGAGGTGTTATTTTTAATAAAAACCTGATTAATGTGTGGCTTTGTATTCTGCTTAGAGATGTAAATTCATATTTTAAAATATATATTTTAGAAGCCTTCGCCAGCCTATGAATGTAAGTAAATACATGTCGATTGAAATAGACATCCAGAGCATTATTTGTGAAAAAAAAAAAAATTAATTTGATCAATTCTTCTTCTCACAATGCCTCATAATTGCCTGTTCCATCTTGGGTTAAATTAAAGTAGAAGTTTGTTCTTTATTGACGCCCTTAAGAGAGCGTGTAAAACAAGATGGCTGCTCGTGAATGACTGTCAGGGACGAGGTAGTCTTGTTTCAAATTAGGTATATTTCTGTTGTGTACATGGGTCAATAATTATCTTCACCATCTTTGACAGGGAGTCGAGAATTTCCCACCTGAGGCATTTTGAAGAGCTGCGACGGCAAAATGTAGTGTACAGCTGTTTAGCATAAGCTATGTACATGCTCTAGGAAAATGTCCTATTCATGAATGCATCTTGAACCGAACCCCTCCAGGCGCATCAATACAACCCGCGACTACCTATCAATACATAATATATATTTCTTTAAATCTCATGACAAGTGATGTTTAGGTGAGTCGGTAAAACATTTTATTCCTGTAGAATAACAAGTTGTAAACATTATTTTATAATATATCAAAATAAAAAATATATAGTTTTTTTTTTCTTTTTAGGAAAATTAAAACAAACAGAAAGCACAAATCCAAAATAATACTGTTCCCCCTGCGGCTTGATGTTGCAGAGAATGGTTTACAAATGAAATACAGCCACGTTATCAGGACGTACACTAGAGAGCACTCTGTACCCTCTTTGCTGCAGTGGTTGTGAGCTTCCGCCTCCTTCTTCATGTGACATGGTGTACACGTCAAAGAAGCCATGAAACATTTCTGTCTGTGAATTAATTTACACAATGAACACCAGAGGAGAAAGGAAATATACTGTATGTACACCACACAACTGCCTTGTTGTCCACAAACATTTTTTACAGCACATTAAAACACAGTGAAGAATAATTATGTGCAAATCTCTGTTGAAGCTGGTGATAGTTTGCTCTGTGATTCTGATTTGAGTTCCACTTTATAGAAGCACACGCAGGATGATTCTTTTTTTTTTTTACTCATCTTGTTCTTTTATGTGCTTCTTTTGTAACTCAGGAATTGGCGAACAAGTGGAAAGCAATGAGATACATTTCTCTGTTGGAACGGTGATTGCTTTAGTCAGACATTGCACACTTAGGAATATAGTATAAGTTAAGGTCAGCCAACAGAACAGAATGTATTTAATCAACTAATTCAAATAAATCACACTCATAATGATACACAATGACCAAACAGCAAGTATGTGCGTTACAGCTGAGCTCTAGAATTCAGATATGAACACACATTGATGATGAGATGCAGATATCCCTGTGGTGCTCTCATTTTGTACGCCTCCATTGAGTTGTTTTGGTTTGATACAGTGCTGAGTCATTGCTCGCCAGTTCATGAGCCCAACCACTGAATCTTTCCTCATTCGTCCCATTTGACAAGCGTCTCATGTACAATTGACTTGACTGTGAATAGCAATTCATTTATTTTGACATTGTAGTTTACAAAATAATTTCATGTTCCATTTTTGTCCACATTTACACGCTTCTTTTTTTTAACATATACACATCAGTTTTTTTTAGGACTCTGAAATATTGTCTGTAGTATATTACACTTGCTTTTTTTTCTTTTTCTTTTCTTGTATGTGTGTCCTTAGTTGATTTTTTTAAACAGTATTCAAATGTCATGTCACTGATTAAAGCTGAATATCCATACGTGAGGGAATAATTGCACATAACAGAGTTCTCATACTGTTTCTGTCGAACATCAACAGGTCCTCAGGCCAGAATCGTTTCTTTTGGTCCCAAAGGAGTACGATTGCAGGAAAGCAGTGAATCCACAGCAATTTCTTTCACTGCAAAACACTCACCGCTCTCGTGTTGTTGTTTTTTTTTTTGTCCCTCAGTTGTTCCCTCTGCTGTTCATCCAACAGAAGTGACTTGCTGAATTTCCACGTAAACACAGTTAAAGGCTTAATCACAATGCAGCGTCACACCTCACATTCCCGTGAAGGTTGCTGTTGACATGTGCAGGAACCATATTCATTAATGATGACAAGCGCTCCCTCAATATGGTTCGGCTTATAGTCGACATAGTACTCTGGTGTAGAGATCGCAGCCATCTGCTGCATGTTTTGTTTCTGCTTCTGCTTGCGACGCTGGCTGCTGAGGCACTGCCTTAGTTGTCTTATTCCGGCAGGAAAGCACTTCCACGCCACGTACAGCATCAGCACGATGATGAGAAATGAAAAGATGAGTGCCATGGTGCCCGTCACCACTTTATGGATCTGCATGGTGCTTTCCAGGTCGTCGTGGCTCACTGTGACCGTGAATGAACTGGTGACCAGATCGCCATCATATGGGTTTGGAGTAAATGATCCCAGGTATACTGCACCACCCTGGGCATGATCCAGCGTCGTGGCGTACAGACCTGCTGTAGTCACGTCCTGCAGGGCGTCCTCACACAGCTGGAAAGCGTAGACGGCATCCAACACGTCCTCACCTTGTGCAGAATCTGGGCTTGAACACAACAGTGAATTATCACGCTGACCCTGGAAGGCACTGAGCCAGGAGGCCAAGGCACACACGTTGCGGCTGCACTCCCAGTCGTTCCCTGCCAGAGTGATGCTGTCCAAAGATGACCATGAATCTAATACACGCTGGTCCACGTACGTCAGCCGGTTAGTGTCCAGCATGAGCGATTTGAGGTTTGGCGCGCTCTCAAAAACGTGGGGCTCGATGTATTCGATTTCATTCGCTGACAGGTCAATCTTTTCTAAAAAATGCCACGTCCACTCCAGGGTATTGACAACAATGGTCGCGTGATTGTTGTGCATGTACAAAGTTCGTAACGAAATGAGACGCGGGAAATGGGCGAGGTTGACTTTAACCAATTCATTGTGCTCAAGATGCAGCTCGGTCAACTTGAAGAGGCCGGCAAACGAGTTGCGCGCCAGGCTCTGCAATTGGTTGTGTCCCAAGTCTAGAAATTGCATGCTTCTGCAGTCCTGGAAAATCCGCACTGGCACAAACTTGAGAGAATTATATCGCAAATGCAAATTAGTGAGCTTCCTAAGGCCATAAAAGAGGTCGGGCTCGAGGGCCTGCAGCCTGTTGTATGAGAGATCTAGAATGCGCAAGTTTGGGAGGGGCCTAAAGGTGCCGTTTGGCAGATTTTCAATATGGTTGCTGCTCAAGTCCAACTCCTTAACTCTTCTTAGTCTCTCAAAAGCCCCTTCCTCCACAATGTCAATGTTGTTGTGATCCAGGTATAGCCAGGTAAGCTGCGACAGTCCAGCCAACTGCCCCTCGCGCAACTCAGTCAGGTTGTTTTCTCTCATCGACAGACCCATGGCGCTGCTCAAATTGCGGGGTATGTCTGTTAGGTTGAGTCCCTCGCAGTACAGCAGCTTGCTGTCGCAGCGACACAGCCTTGGACAGACCCCCTCTGCCCGGGGAACCAGTCTCAAAAAAATGCCCAGTGAAAACAATATCAATCCCGGGGGCTTCTTCAGTGGCCACTTTAAATACAGTCCGATTAAAAGGAAATCCATTAGAAAAAATATCCGGGGATGTCTCTGAGAAAATGTCCATTGAACCTCCTCTAGATATCAAACTGCACTCATCCCTTCATGAGCATCACATTATCTGTCAGTCATTTTTCGGACCGTGCACGAGTGAACGCAGGAGGCAATATTTTTTAACATCCATGAACATGTTCGAAGAAAAAGAAGCCTACCGAAGACAAGTCTCTCCACTGTTGTATGATCGGCAGTGGGTGGGGAACGGAAAAAAAAAGGTGTTCCAAAATGATTCCAACTCACCCCTATCCAAAAGCTGACAATTCCATTCACCGTCTCGCTTTGTGCCCCAAGTCTAATTCTCTGCGAATCTCAAAAGGATCCCACTGTGGTACAAATTCCCCCCCTCCCGTCTCGTCTTTCAGTGGACACCCGATCCTTGGCAGGCTTACAATGTCTTAGTTCTCCTCAAGTGAAAGAGCCACAAAGAGTAGGAATCCAAGTAGCTTTCAGCGAGATGGTAGGAGGCACAAGTTCCCCCGTCTGTATGCATGAGCTCTGTCTCCTCTGCGGCTCTCTACTGCAATGAAGAGCATGCCAGAAAAAAAGGGGAAAAAAAAAAGACGGGGAAATAATTTTCAGATATCGCTGTTCCTCCCCTTCCTGGCCAAGTTTTGGCACGTATGCCAGCACACATCAATGTCCCCGAAAGCGATCACTGGCTTCAAAGAATGAATCAAATCAAGCTCGTGGTCATGCTTTCAATGATGAATGCCGAGGCGGAAGCAAAAAAAGAACGAAGAAGAAAACCTTGTCTTCATGTGCAACAGTATTCCTCGTCATGCCAGTGCCTCATGACGCTGAAGAAGCCTCTCGCATCCCTGGCGGCTTGCGGGTTCTGTTCACTCCCCAGCTCTGGGTGTTTTCATGGTCCGCTGCTGAAGGTTGATGCTGGTGCCGAGTGGGGGCGGTAAATGGGAAGCAGAGATCGCACAGTCCCTTCCAGCAGACCAGTACGCTGACACCACATGCAGAAGCGCCTTCTGTTCACTGAGTGTCGTAAGCCACTCACAATTCAGAGAGCTCGCTCTCTCCCCCTCACACTCTGCTTCCCTTGATCGCTCACTCACTTGATCATGCTGCTCTCTCTCTCTCTCTCTCTTTCTCTCATTCCCTTCTAGATTTTGTCTTGCTGTGTTTTTTTTTCTGTGTGCCTGGTGCATTTGCATATTCAGAATGGGCAGGGCTTAAGCTAAGAGCTTTAATGAACCATCCCTGCCTCCCTCCCTACCCCTTTCTCTCTCTCTCTTTCTCTCTCTCTCTCTCTCTGCCCCCTCACTCTCTGTACCTCAAGCAAAACGGAGAGAGCAAGCTGTATTATGAAAACTGGTGATAACCAACCGAGACTTTGAGAAAACCCCACCTCATGAATGTCGCTGCTGATAAGAGATGCTAACCATCCAGCAGACTTGGTTGAAAAGCCTGAGGTGAAGGTCAGCCATTAAAATAAACGTAATATTTCACAATAATTAAAATATTTAATGCAGTGATCAACGGACTGTTCACCATATCTTTGTCTTGTCATTAGAATTAGTCTATTTGTCGAATCAAGACTTATTCGATATAGATTACAAATATCATCACGAGTTCACATCAATTCATACCTGTGCACGTGTTTTCAATGGATAAAACCAAAGTTTCATGTGTGGAACCCCGAGGGAGACCTGCCCAGTTCTGCAGTTTTTTGACACGGCTCCTGTATCTGTCTGTGACTGAGTGCCTCAGACTCTGTTTCAGACTCAGTCATGAATGATGTCATCATCAAGAGTGCGTCACATTAAAACAGGTTGGTAGAAAACGCACAGACAACCGGAGGTGGCTGTCGTTGCTCAAGATGCAATTGTGAAAAAAAGAAAGTGTGCAGAAGCCACGGATGACATACGTCGGACGTCTCTATGGTATCATCTCATACCTACCTCCGATCCTCCCGACTGAAATGGATGACTACACCATCAGCTAATGACTTGGTTCACTGTAATGACTTGACACAGCGAACAGGAGATGAGAATATCCAGACCATCAGTTTTCAGACTTTAAGAGCTTTGGCACTCTGCCCCGGCGTTCAGGTCAGCAAAAGTGTAAGTGTATGTGAAACTCACATGTACGTGCAAATGTGCACATATATATCTATATTTATATCTATCTATATATCTATCTATCTATCTATCTATCTATCTATATCTCTATATATATATCTATATATATCTATATATATCTATATCTATATATATCTATATATATATATAAATACAGCGGATATTTTTAAGTGAAGTGTGTTTATTTCTCTTAAGATTTCCCTTCACCTTCACTTCACCAAAAGAGCTGCTGTGCTGTCAGACGACATGAAAATCCCTCTGTGAGAGGCTCACAATCCGGCCCTCTGGAGCAGCTTGCCCACACATCACATCGGCCTCACTACTCTGGTCTGTTGCCTCATCCAGAGCCAAAGGAGCGTCTAGATTCGTGATGTGTCGACGTGCTTATCGTATGTTCAAATGAATCATGGCAAATGTCTCTGATGCAAAAGCCTGAAATGCTTGGTAGTTTAAACTGTAAAGGCATTTGTGAGGCACCTTGGGAAGTCTGCAAGCCAAACTTTTAATAGAAAGCATTTCATGGCTAGACTCTTGGCTTGTATATACCGAATGGAACTGAAATAGTACTACCAACGCCAGGGATGTGATTGACTCAAATTATACCAAAACGTTGACTGCTTATTCCACATTAAAATTCCAGGGAATATCATCGGTCTGGGAACTGATGGTGAGACTTCAGTGGTGTACATCCATTGAGAGCCGACCCTGGACAGCGCAGTTGTGGGGAAGGTCTCAGTTCTCCTCTAGTGCTTTTCTAGTTTAATATTAGACAAAAAATAGCAGGCACATCTAAAGTTGTACTGATAAAATCTGTTTCAAGCAAATTGCAAATGTACATCATTTACTACACAAATTCATTCACATAAAAGTCTATAATTCATTTTCTTCCTCCCCTGATCTAACTCATCTGCCAGTCTTCAAAACTGTTCACCGACTTGAAGAATTACAGTTTGATAAAAACACGCCTTGCGTTATTATCATTCCGTGTCTGAAGTGACCGCAGGCGACACATTATGAGCCAGATTAGGGAGCAAAAGGGGGTTGGCCCATAAAGTGGCATCAATTGCCGTGCACTTATGCCATTTACGTGTCATCTACTGACTGTGCGCATCAGCTGTGTGTTGCGCAGCGACTGATATGCGGCGAGTTTACAGTTCCTTATTCCCAGCTTCTAATGGCAGCAACACAGATATGAGGGGCTTTATGATGCTCCGTGGCCAGACTGACAAAGCCCACATGAAAGGCTGAAGAGAGATATAATCAGCTCACCCGCTCAGTCAGCCTGAGCATCCTTTGATGCTGGTGCACACTGGATCATTACCTCAAGGAAATATGTTCTTGTTTATTTCTTGCTCTGCGCAGGCCCTGCTCCTACAGCACCTCACTGGTGTCAGACATAAGGAACCTCTCTTCTTCTTTTCCCAAAACCAACCCTAATCCCTGATTAGTGCTACCTACACACTGTATCAAAACCTCGGGACCAGCTTGAGTCATCATTATCCTGGTTTACAGGAAGACAAATGTCCACATTCTCTTCGGCACATCTGATCCCTGACAACCAGCGCCGTCATGCTGAGAGCCCAAACAGTTGCCAAAAGTTTGCATGATTGGAATATTTTAGAATCCCCCTTTTTTTTTGTTTCACAGCTCCACATCCACATTTTATTTTGTTTTTTTTTTCCTTCAAGAGGGAATAAAAATAAGATGTTATTTTGCAACCTTTCTGCTTTGCAACAATACGACTCACAGCATCAGGTCACATCGTGGGGTGGTTTTGTTAGGTGTGAGTCGGTGCTCAGTATCGTATAAATGGTATAGATTTTTGGCAATAAGGTGCGAGATATATATATATATATATATATATATATATATATATATATATATATATATATATATATATATATATATATATATATATATATATATATATATATATATATATATATATATATATATACCATCATTATGTTGTGTGCCATTTGGAAACCAGAAAACATGTCAGTGGTTTCAATGGTTTTAGCTTCTCACACACAAACCATGGCCTCAAAGTCTGAGGCCATGGTTTGTAGCAGGAAAAGGCTGTTCTTGCCACAAGGGGAGGAGTTGAAGTGTCCTGGGATCTTCTTCACGAGTAAGGGGAAAGGGTAGCGAGAGATGCTGTACCGGTCTGTTGTGGTGAGGTGAGAGCTGAGCCATAAGACAAGGCTCTCGATTTATCAGTCAATTTACATAGCTAAATATAAAACTGAGCCACTGCTGACTTTTGTGTCCATGCCGTTTCCCGTATCCTCTCATTTCTCAGACATACTGCTAAGTTCTGATGGGTTGATGAGGCTTCATAAAATAGCGTCCTAATTTTCAGAGGCCACCAGATGGCGCTCTTTGTTTCGGAATCGATGAGAAGTTTCATCGAAAAAGTTGTGCAAGTCTAAACATTTTACAGCAGACAGTGCCCTCTGGTGGTTTCATCTACCCTGCAATAATACTGTTTTATGAAACTGCATTTACCACTCAGTGCTAAGGATTATTTTAAGAAATGTTTATAATGATCAATATAAAGTACAATAAAGTACTTGTTTTGAAATTCCTATGACTTAATGGGGGTACTTGATGAAGTTAAGTGAAAATAGTAATACATATAGATACTGCATGGACTCTAGTTAAACATGTTCACATTTTTTTTCTTTCAGTTTTAAAGCCTGTTGCATGCAATAAACTAGAGAATGGAGTCAGTAATAAAAGCCACGATGCTTGCTGCTGGGATTGGTGTTGGCGTCGGGGATGGGAGTCTTAGTGTTGTCCGCGAGCAGCAGGCGACCTGTGGAGGTTTCTGGACTCTGTTCCCGTTGTGCACAATGAAGTCCTTGAACGGTGACTGAGCTGCCACGGTCCTTCTGTAGTTATCTTCACTGGTGCCTGTGATAACGTCCAGGTGTTTCTTGGCCAGACATACTCTGCCTCGCCCCTGTAGTGTCCACCATGTCTTTGCTCTCCCCCACATCCTTCTGTACAATGAATTCATGTGGAGTATTATCCACCCTGTATGTGTTTTGTTCTGTCCAAAACCAAAGTCATAGATGGGTGAGAAGAAAAATGGTCCCTCCAAAATATCAATAAATGGAGGAGCTACTATTTATAACCTGTGCCTTTTAGCAGTTTGTATCCCTTGCAGGACGACGACATGTGCTGATGCAATCTCCCGAAACACTTTTTGACTGGACTCGGTGTGTTCAAGGAAACTGTAGCCCACTATGTGATGCATCCGCCGAATACCTTGAACACAAGAGCCCTTACGCCGCTAAGTCATTTCCAAACATGCGTGCACAGCTGCGTTTATGTGTGATAAACATCCTTTACTTGCTCTGCAGTGAAACAAAAATACATCAATGATACCTCTTCTCACCCCATTGACTTGCAATCCCCCCACCCCCCCCACCCCACTACAGTTCTGCTGTTGCAGATATCACAGCACTCTCATTTTCTCACCCTCTCTAACCTATTCCCAGCCTTCCCTCCCTCGCTTCTCAGCTCTCCTGCAGCCCTCCTATTGGTCCGTCCCTTGCGAGCTACTTGCTATTCAGTTCAGGGAGGATACAGGCAGCATTGCTTGAGCTCCCCGAACTGCTGCTGCAGGACTGGACTTTTTTATCCTCTTCTTTCTCTCTCTGTCTGATAACGAGACAGCCATTTTATTTTATTTTCTTGAAACGATGCACCTAGTGCCTTGGCGTCAAGCCAAGCATCCTCAACGTTTAACTCTTTCGCCTCCTGTTTCCCTTCCATCAATCCGTGATGCACCATTTCAACGGTATTGGAGTTTGACTGACTTGTATGTTGTTGAATATATATGTATATATAATTCTCAAAAGCTGGAATCGTGGGTTTTTTAACATTGATGAAACAATTACATATGAATCATCAAACCAAAAAGATGTTTTCCAAATTATTAATCGCAAATGTACTTGTCAACGAAAAGTCTTTCCTTTGTCGATTGTAATACTATGAAAAAGGAATATGCGTTTCATTTGTCTTTAAATCCACAACCACGTAACCCACCATGCGCTCAGTCAAAGCTCATTGTGTTTCCTCTTTCTAAACAAACTGCTCATTTGATAGTGAGCGTAAGCGTGATGACATCCCATATGGGCCCTGCGATTCACAGCCAACTAGGCTACAGATGCTAAAAGCCAGTGACAGGTCTAACATGAGTCTCTGTAATGAGAGAAGTAAGCAAACGACAATAGCCATTAAACATTAGCCGCCTTGTGCCAGAAGGCGTTGCGGCTTATGTCCCCGTTGTGCTGTTCTAGAGTACAATAATGATAAATGATAGAGTACTTGCCTCAGACGGCATTGTTATTGAGACGATATGAGGAACTGTGTTACACATGTCTTGAACTCAACCAGCCATCCAGGGAAACTTCATCTAAGGCACAGATACTCACCAATGCTTTACCAAGGTCGGAAATTCAACTTGTCTTGCCAGTTTAAATTAGAGTTTAAAGTTTAAATGACAAATGCCCTTTTGTTAGCCCATAACTGCGCTCACAAATATAACATCATAAGCTCAGTACTGGGGCAAAGCTCCAGTACAGTTCATTATAAAGCAAGGAAAGGACTCAATAATGTGTCTAAACAAGTAGAAATGGCCTGGCGGACCTTGATATATTTGATGCTACATACACATTCTGTGTCAGAGAGAAAAAAACTTTTTCTCTTTTTTGGCTGATCTACTCAAAAAGCTGACTGCATGACAAGTACATCTCTCTCCAATTGGCAGCGGTCCATATCTTCATATGTCCAGTCGGAACGCGTGACTTGAGTACCACGAGTTTTCTGGATTTTACTGTTAAAAACATGCTGAAACCTACCATGATCACGTCCACCTCTATGCTGCATTATGCGTTACCTGCTTGTTGTGGTGTTTCCACTTCACGCAAGATTTCATGTTTAAAAACTGACCATTTTTCTGAAGGCGTGGCGGCACACATTTACACTGTAGCACGCCATGATGATTCATTTTTATTTAACGGAAAAAGTGGTCTCTCTTTTAACAACTAATCTACATTATTTGTCTTAAATATCTTAGGCAATGAAACATTTTAATAATATTTAAAAAAAAAGAGATTTTAATATATGTTGGTATGTCATGAATAAACACCAACCAAAGTGTTTGCTGTCATGTCACGGGGAGTTTTAAGAGTAGCCAAAATTCTATTTACCCTGCACGTTTTCTTCCTCACTCTCCTTGGTGTGATCAAGTTGGTTGACAGTCTCTGCTACACATATTTAGGTTCCACTTAATGAGAACAATTTAGATTGCACCGTTTATTGCACCACAGTTGAGAGAGCACAATGTATCTTAATGAGGATCTTGCGCGCCATTATCTCTTGGTGAGTCGGGCAACATGTAGCCACAACAATCAAACCTGGGCTGCGCAGACACTAACTCAACCTCTTGTTATCAGCTCACCTTCCTCCTCAGCCAGCTGCAGACAGTGGAACCACATTGGACAGTAATTGTACCCCTCGCTTCAGCCTAATTGAATTGACAAAGAGCCGGAATTGATATCATTTAACACATTGATCTTGCCAGACAATGAGACTGAATGCCCCCGTTTCCTTCCACCACTTGCGTTTCTGACTCAGCTGGCCAATCTTTTGATTTTCCCTTTTGCATCTTGTGAATTAGCGGCTGTTTTTTTCCCCTTATTTCTTTGGCATTGGTCAATGGTGCACCACACTTCTCCAGTTCACATCCTTCGGCGAGATGCGCTGGCAACACCATGGAGAGACCGCCAGTTGCTGTGCACATTTATTGCCAGAAAACGGCAAGTTATATTTGGAGCTTTGCGTCATGAAGATGCTCAGAGCAGCTCGTCCATTAGCACGGAGTACCTTCCAACTAAACATGGAATAAAAGTATTGCCACTGCTTTCACAATAAAGCAAGGACAGGACTCAATAATGTGTCTAAACAAGTGGGAATGGCCTGGCGGACCTTGATACATTTGGTGCTACATACACATTCTGAGTCAGAGAGAAAAAACTTTTTATGGAGTGAAAATTGGGAAAGTTGTGTTGTTGGGTGTAAAAGCTATTTGTTGTGGCCAGACCTTAATATGCCGCCGTCATTTCCACATGGTGTTGACCAGGTTTGAAGTAAGTCAAATTGTTGCCATCATCGTAAGATGCGTCTCTTGTTGCGTGCAGATATCCGAGTGTGAATGAGTCAGTTTCAGCCTTCTTTTTAAAGAGCACATTTCTGACTGAGCTGTGTTGGATATTGGCATGATGCATGAGCAAACCTGACTCATCGCTATGAGGAATCTTATTTATAAACTTTATGATGTGAAATTAATGTGTGGTGATGGGAACAGGGAGCCGCTCCTTGCGTCTATTTTACGCACCATTGGCGTGTTGATTAAATCTCAGTCGGAGTTGAATTGTGACTGCCCTCCGATGTTTTAAGTGCAACTGATAATTCGTAACTCTGGATGCCATTTCCTGAGGACCCCAAACATGGAACAGAACACTATATATAAAACACTACAAGTTCCTTATTCTCCAAGAGTGGCATCTGGATTTTTTTCTTGTCATCCACACCTGAAAGACTGGCCACTCTCTTGACACATTCCTATACTCTACTGTATAGCTACTGATCCCGTCAATGCCCAAGGGATTTCACAAGCATGTAGCACATACCTGCTCGAATGTTTACATTATGATATATGATCACAAAGTAAGAGAACGCAGAGCGTAGGAGTACTGAGTTCACATGGTCGCCCTCAGCACTTCCATAGAAGAGCCGCACAAACACAGAGAGGATTTAGAAGTATGCGGCAACAGCCACATATGCAATACCACACAGTATGTATTATATATCATATATGAATGTTTGGTCTCTCTTTGGAGCTACCAATGTGTAGATAGATGGATAGATAGATAGATAGATAGACAGACAGACAGACAGACAGACAGACAGATAGATAGATACATAGATAGATAGATAGATAGATAGATAGATAGATACATAGATAGATACATAGATAGATAGATGGATCATAGATGGATAGATAGATGGATGATAGACAGACAGACAGACAGATAGATAGATAGATACATAGATTGATGGATCATAGATAGACAGACAGACAGACAGACAGACAGATAGATAGATAGATGGATCATAGATAGATAGATATATAGATAGATAGATAGATGGATCATAGATAGACAGACAGACAGACAGAAAGACAGACAGACAGACAGACAGACAGACAGACAGACAGATAGATAGATAGATGGATCATAGATAGATAGATAGATAGATAGATAGATAGATGGATCATAGATAGACAGACAGACAGACAGATAGATGGAAAGATAGATAGATGGATTTTTGGGGGCAAAACAATGTCTGTTTAAAGTAGAAATCATCCTTGCATTAATGCTGACCTATAGTTCAGATCTAAGGCCCATGATTAGTCAGTGAGCTTGTGACATGCTTTGAACTGTCCTCTGAAACGTTCCACTAAATGTCCTTTTTAATATTTGGCACCGAGTCCATCCCTTAGGTCCCTTAATGAGACGCGCACTGTGGGCATCACAATGACTAATGTTTCCATGGCATCTGCTTTGGCAAGAGACCTCAATGTCTCATACAGCAACTGACAAAAAAATCTGTTTTCCTCTTTGCTCAAATACATAAACAAAACATGTATATGTACAAAACAAATAGGGCTCTGGCCTACTCTCTGGATTTTACTCTTTCAGGTTTGGGGTTCTGTTGGTGATACAGATGGCCCAGCGTACTCGCAGAGATTCAGGCTTGTTTGCTGGACCCGAAAATGCAACCAAGACAATATAAAGCTGCTTTTCTCCCTAAGGGAAAGGCTGAACTTACAATTTCTTATAGACTCGAAACTGAGTTTGATTCCTGATTTCAAATGTGCCCTAATCGCCAACTCAAACTCCAAAACAAACCCAGCAGTTTGGATATATGCCACCCAACATCAACGGATATGCTCATCTCGAACCTCGAAGTTGTTGATCACATTGACCCACCCTGGATTCTTCTCCACTCGCACGCCCCTTCAAAGGCATACACCAGATAGTGTTGTATCCAACTAGTCCTCTGGTGTGTTTACCATGGTTGAGACCCAGATACAGATAGTGATTTGAATTAAACATTGCTATTTTTTCCTAACTGGAGAACACCATATATGTTCAACGCGCTGTGATGACGCCGACTAGAAGGTTGTTGATCCAAAGTCTCTTACCGCCACTCAAAGAAATTGGCAGGGCCTGGAAGTGACTCACACACTGGAATTGGCGCGGCTAAAATTGATACTTGCCAGACATACTTGATCCTGCAGCTGTTTAACTGACTCAGTCAACATTAAAAACTGCAAACCCATGTTCCGTTCTGTGACCACAACCTCGGTGGTCATTGCCAGGAAATGGAATCCAAATCCTAAAATGACTTGAGTGACACTGCGACTTGTATAGACGGATCTGAATGATATGATTTTCTTCTTCTTCTTTGCAGACTGGGAGGAAGGAGAAAGGAGACCCCCTGAACTCGGCTATCGACAAGATGACCAAAAAGACAAGGGACTTGCGTCGACAGGTGACGATTATTTTATTTTTATTTATTATAATTTATTTGAATACATTCTTGCCTGATAAACCAACAGGTTTTTTTCCACACCAAAGGCCTGCCATATCCGTGCAACATTTGGAGGGCTGTCTGACAGGCTGGCTGCTGTCTGTGACAGGTTGCTGTATTGATTCAGGGGTTTGGTTTGACAGGATGGGCGGTCTGTTTGAGCTTTGAGATTAGGAGGGAGGGTAAACTTTCACATGGGGGCATTGTCTGAACCTGTGATACTGTAATCATGTCAACATGTTCAGAAAATCAGCGGTGCTGTGTAGAGACAGTGGAACTTTCAGTGGGGTGGAGAAGTGTGTCCTGGTTAAATCCCTGGTCGGGGAAGGAGGAGTGGAACATTAGAAGCGACAAGAAACACTGAAGGTTTGTGAGACGGGGGTCGGTGCAACTGAACAAAACTCATTGTAATATGAATCTTTAACTTGTACAATGCAACGTAGCGCAAGTGAGTAGAAAAATACTCGTTGGAAAATAGCGAGCACCAGTTTTCAGGAGCGAGGCAGATCCAGAATAAAATCATATCGGGTCATAAAAGGGCAGCTTTAAAGTACATTAAAGGGAGGAGATTCTCTGGATTGCTGGGTGAGATCCTGCTCTTGACTTTAAGGATACAGCAGGTAGATATTAGAATTCAACATGGCCCTCATCGCGGGTTATTGATGCTGACAGCTCAATATTTAGTATGTAATACTACTAGTTGGAAAGAAATGGCCAGAGCAAGTGTAATAGAGAGTTTTTGGTTGATATAAATAAGTGTGTGAACGACACTCTTGTCCTTTCCCTTCATTGGTATTCCAAAGGTAACCAAGACAAAGTTGCTGAAAGTGAGCCATGTGTTCTTCCTTTCTGCCATTCGCCGACAATAAAGGCATTTGTCCTGTCATCTCTCCGGGCTCTTCCATGACTGATGGCTGATTCCAGGATTTCCCAGTGCGCCGCTGCCTCATACGTCTCGATCTTTGTTTCCCCCCGTCTCCTCCTCAACACTAAAGTCATTTCCATTCCTGCTATTAGTTTGTTAATGAGTGCAGCTGTTTTCAATGGTTGGAGGTTATCGTGTTAAGGCGGAACAGCTGCTGTGGTTCCCGATTTTTTTTTTTTAATCAATAACTCTTCGAGCAACAACTGAAGTTTGTTCTTCTGCAAAAATGTTTTCAGAGACAGGGAAAGTTTCATTAGCTCTGGGTGCTTTGATGAAATGACTTCATGGCCACTACTTGCTTAATGAATAGTATTTTTAAAGCGATTGAAAGTTCAATGGTTGGCTGTTAGTGGAGAGGTTCGGTGTTTAATTCTTCTCAGCTCTATTGGAGTCACAGTGGGCTGGATGCTATCCCAGCTGTTCAGGTCGCCAATTCAATTTTTGGACTGTAGGAGGAAACAGGAGTGTCCGGAGAAAATCATGCAAACACAGAGGGTCCACAGACAAAGACTCCACGCTGAGTAGCCTCAAGCCGGGGTCGAACCTTCGACCTTCTTGCGACAGTACGAGGCCCACTTTGTAAATTCATGTTCAAATCTAAACATTTCCTCTTGTATTTGAAGGTAAAACAACGATATCTATCCCATGTATGTTCATTTCACTACAACAGAGGGACAGAGAATAGAAGAAGGAAGTGATCAAAACGCTGGGAGATTCAGTAGGAGTTTTGTGTGGGCAAAAAATGCTGACCGTGCAGAAGAACCAGTGACCCTGGAAATCATTCATCTTTATCATTTCTCCATGTGGCCCCTCCATCCGAATCAGTTACACTGTGGTGCGTTCATGAGTCATCTCTACCCTTTACCTACGTGACTGTGTGCTCAGAAAAAGCGATGATCTTGCAGATATGCTCATTGGAACAATAACTATTTGAATGCCTATTTCATGTTTCTACTAGTCTGGATATTAATGAATGTGCTCTGTTGAATTGATGGTTTTGGTTGGAGATACAATGGTTCTTCACATTTCTCAAGACCAGAAACTCCTGATGAATGTTACCATGATGCTCTTCTTTTTCTACTTGCTGATATTTCTTCTCCTTCTTACTGCAGCTGAGGAAGGCAGTGATGGACCACATCTCCGACTCTTTCCTGGAGACCAACGTTCCTCTGTTGGTGCTTATTGAAGCAGCGAAGAGTGGGAACGAGAAGGAGGTCAAGGAGTACGCTCAGGTGTTTCGTGAACATGCCAACAAGCTTGTTGAGGTCAGTCATAAATAATACATCTGTACTGGCAACTCACATTAACGTGCATGCTTACACACAGGCACACGCACACACCCACCCGCACACACACACACATTTTTGTAATGACACTGATATTCGTGTGTATGAATAAAAGACAAATAAAATGATCCAGCTGAATGTATAGCTCACATTTCAGAAAGTCAACGGTAAGGCAGCCATGTTTAAATGTTAATGACACGACGTAGAAGAAGTGGCAGTGACCCTGCGGCATCTGACAGGAACATGCTTGTCACATTTCAGCTGAACACGTTCTTCAGAGAATTGTCTGCTTAAAGACATCCATTTAGCTTGCTGCTGCGCAATCTCATCCCCCCTTTATTTACCAGGTGAAAAAACTCAATACCTGTTTTTTTTGTCACATATTAGTCATGAATCCAGAACAGACTGAATTGCGCTCTGAGATTTTAAATTGTGCACCTCATTTTTTTTCTTTGGTGTTGAGTTAAAATGTAAAGCTTTCATTTTCATGAACATAATAACGTAACATATAACTTCTATGCGCCATTCTTGACATTTTAAAATACATTTTGTTCATTTCTCCTCGTGCTTTTGAATGAACAAAAAATTATTTCACGGATTTTGAAAGCATAACAATATGAAGTTACAAATATTCCTTCAGAGGTTTTAAGCAACACATTATTGGACACAAATCATAACTCACAGATTCGTATGCCACAAACACCAGGCAGCGCTCTTCTAGCTGGGCCAGTGAATTATGTGTTTGGAACTATGATAATTGCCATCACAAATAACATTTTGAAACTTTCATTTGCTTGCATTCGAGAATAAAACGCTGTTGATCATGAAAATGTGAATGAAGAGCCTGAGGGCAGCCGAATGTGTTAGATGGCGTTTCAAGACTGAAATGATCATATTTGCGCACATGTGTAATGGGGTGTCTTTAATAGACAAATATGATGTCGAACATTTTATTTATTTTTTTATTTTTTGAATGGAGTATAGTTTGGTTCTCCTGGAGTGTGAAGTGACCTCTTGACTTTGCTTTGAGCAAACACCATACTGACCTTTCTTGACCTCAGCTCAGTGAATTATGTTTTCGACTGCACTTGTTTGCCAATGAGGTCACATCCAAATAACTGTCCTCTCTGTGCCAAGCTTGAAACTTTTTTATATTCTTGGATTTACAAAAAAGGCCTTTCCTTTGTGATACAATTTGAGGATGCTTGACCTGTAGAAAGGGCCTGATCCTGCAGCTTTTTGGACTTGTGTGTGCATGCTTTTATTCCGTACACTTGGTACTTTGGGATCATGGGGTTGCTCCGTTTCACTTGTGCCACCACAAATCTCGTAAATGGTGAGCAGGCTTTCCGCCAGGGATTTTCCGCCGATAACCGCCATGTTCATGTCCACCTCCATGATGTGTCATGTGCTCTCCACTTGTTTCGATGTTTCTACTTCATTTAAATATGTTTGCTCACGTGAGATCTTATCTTTGAAACTCGATCATTTGTTAGTCAATATGTGGCAGAAAGCCTGGTGAGATCACCCACGCAGAATCTCTGAATTTATAATCTTGTCTCTCCACGTGTTGTTGATGATTCTTGTTGTTAAGGAGATGCAGTGGAGGTTATGTTTTTTCACCTTAATAACAGCCAAACAAAGGATTGGACCAAAGCAGAATAAAGCCATCGCTGTCAAACTTGAGAGGCGGAAATAGTTGGTCTTCTGCCACCATTGTGGGCTGATGATGACTCCATAAGAGGAAAATTGGAAAATAAAATGATCTCCAAGTCTGGAATGATTTGTTCCGATGATCCGGTCTCTTTGAAAAGAAGGTAGAGTCCTCAAGATCCAAATGCCTGCAAGGAGATTAGACACTCATATCTGCACCGCAGCTCTCTCTCTCTCTCTCCTTCCTTTCCTTCAGACCGTCACAATCTGATCATCTGCTGCTGTGTACCTGTCCGATGTCTCCCCGCAAACACGACCTCTTGTATAACTGTAATGTGCTGCACATTAAACATGATACCAGCCTCTGCAGAACAGCATGTAAATGAGGTGACCTTTACAAGTCTCAGTAAATAAAGTAATGCAACCACGGCAAGACAAATGTTTCTTTAGTCCTGTACTTCAGCTGCACGCACTTCTTACAGCGGCAGAGGTTTCAGTTTGTAGCCAAGGTTGCTTAGACGTGAACGTGCTGTTGACAATTTCACGAAAATGAAGGCTTGTTTTTCTGCTCTTTGTCTATTTGGGTTAATCAGCCACTTCAGACTTTATGAATTTATTTTTGCATTTCTTTCATCGTGTCTGTTGTAGTGTTGCACTAAAGTGTCCCACTTTTTTTTTTTTTGCTGATTTATTCATTGGATTTGTCCAAATAGTAGCTAAAAAAACAAAAAAAGTAAAAAAGAAATTAGATTTTCTCTTGTGATTTGAGGTTGAAAGGCTGTGGTGTATTTATTAATTCAGAACTCGATGAGTTCGTACTCTCCCGTCGCGTGAGTTCAGGCTTGTCATCCAACACAATGCGCATTTTATTACACCCCATTTAACTCTCAGTGTGTGCTGTCGTTACAAGTACAAACTCCCATGTCCAATGTAGCACAAGCAAATGCACACCAATGGGGGAGGTTGTGCATATACCACTGTATTCATGACTGTATAGTAAGCAGTAATTGTTTACCAGTGAACGGCCTGAAGGATGCACTATTGCGTTCTGTATGCTGCATCTTGTACCTCAGACTACACACAATCTTAAGTTACATCACACAATAAATAGAAGTAAAACAACCTAAAAAAAACAGTAAATATTTATATCCAATGGCTGGTTTTCATGGGGGTCCATGAAACTACTGTCATTTACCATAAATTCTGGACTATAGAGCGCACTTGAATATTATCTGCACCCACTAAATTTTAGCAGGAAAATAGATCTTCTTCATCCATAAGCCGCAGGTGCAGCGGTGCTGTCTGCGCTGTAGAAATGCCAGTCTTGCACCCGGCTTACAAATGCATGAGGATCACTTCTGAACTAGTTTTGAAAACAAGGTGCAGCATGGAGACTGACTCATGAAACAAACTCATCCATGTTCTGAACTTGGACCATGAACTCTTCTCATCTTTTATTGACATTGTCCAAAGATCTGAGACAGCAGCCACGTTAAGGTAAATAAAACGCCATGAGGCCTTTTTTGCCTGTAAAAATCCAAGCATTAGCCCCGTTGTTGTACAAGTTGGAGTGTTCAGACCGCAAGAAAAAAAGTAGCTGCTTATAGTCTGGAAATCACAAAGAGAATACTCTTACCTACATGTAGTGATCCTTTATCTGTGAGTGCTCCTCATTTTGTCCTCTTTATTCTCATTTGGACTGGGTAGTCCAAAACGGAAAGTATTTCCATATGAAAAATGCTCTTACCGTTTCCACATGTTTTTTTTTTTATTTAGTTTTTATACATATGAATGTTCAGGCTGGTTGGCTTCTATAGCGGGGACAAGCTTGACAAATGCACATGCTGCATGCAGTACATTCAATTTTCCTCGTCTTCGTCTTTGATGGCGAGCCCTTCTCTGGCCATCATTTTGTATATTAAACTTTATCATCCACATAGAGCTCCCTTAATGGATGTGGAGGAGTGTGCTGAGGGGATTTCTGGCTCCTTTTTTAGAGCGAAAATTGACTCTTTGTAGTCTGCTGATAGAGCTTTAAAAAAAAAAAAAAACGTCCATTTTACTCTAAGATGTATATGAATTCAAACTTTGAACTCCTCAGACATGCACTGCATTATACCAGATTTAATTTATTTATTTTTGGTTAATTCAATATAAAGAAGTTGGATTATGAGTCAGTGGCTGGGCGACAGTGTAGATAAAGGTAAAAATTAACGTCAGTAAAGTTACCGTGATTTTTTTCTTTGGAACTGTAAATGAGTCCAAGTGAATACTAGTCACTTTTTGTGACAACAGCAGCACAAAGAGTAAAGGTGAATCCACCAACTGAAAGTGGTTGATGGTTCTACACAAATATTCTTCAAAGGAGGAAATAGAAAGAACAAAGGCTCCATGAAAAACACATGTGGTTGTTTTTGTTCTGCCCTTTTGCCTGGACCCAACACATGGTTAAGCCTCAATTTGAGGATGAATTCTTCAAACTAACTGGGTCATTATAATTGAGTGTAAGTTTGGTTCAGAGTCCTGGTTAAGGTTGCCGTGTGTTTTAGATGGTTACGCTCAGGGTAAGAGCGTGATGTTAAAAAGTGCACCCCAGTAAGATGTCGCAAGTGTTTGTGTCTGTTCCATTTTTTTGGAAGCTTTTATAGACACAATGAATACAACTACCCACATAGATTAAATGGCATTGAGTCCCAAATGTGTGGTTTAGAGAAGCACAATGTATTTTATGGTGATGTAAGCGTTGTTTGAAAGGAAAACAGCCCTGACTCGGAAACTATATGTCTCCTTGAAATATAGCAGAAAGGGCGACTTCAACAAGTTATTAACAACGGCGTGGAGATTCACGTGACTCAATGGCGAATAAATCGACGTGGAGGCTGCTGTCCCTTTGAAAGTAGAACAATCCGCCACAATGACAGAAGAAAAATTAGCTCCTCAATTCCTTCCAAGCCGTGTTGCAAATGCAGAAGTGAAACAAATCTCCAAGGAGCTCCCTTGTGCCCTCCTTCCCTTCCCCGAGGTGGAAAGCCCTAGTTTGAGTGTTCACTTACATCATCAAAGGGCCCCACTGTCTCATGTAATATTAACATGTGCTAAATCAGTGGCAAACAGCAGCGGTGATGTTTACACAGCATTAGCGCAAGCCTCTAAAGCCACATAGAGAGGGGCTGTTTTTGTGTTTCAGAGATGAAGAAAGCTTCGACACCCATGAGGAGTGAGGAGATTATGAAATGTATGGCTCGGCTCTTTTCAGGGCATCTGGCAGCCGGCTGGCTTGGAACGTGTCAGTGAGAGAAGCTCAACATTTCAATGTGGATGTGCGTTTTTGCGTCAATGATTTTCATAAAGAAAATTAAAATTAATTACAAAAAAAAAAATCTTATTAGCTGTTCAATTTTTGATGATTATTTAATAATCTTAATGGAGTTGCGACTCAGTCACACTTTCTCTTTTGCTTTGCGTAGCAATGTAACTAATTGCTGTAAAATGGTGTATGCATGGGAGTCACACAAACTCAAGTAGAGTTTGTCAAAAGTGCGTAATGGTTTTGTGGAACAGTGATGTGGCCTCTGGGACGCTCCTCTCAAAGCGCTTGTCAGCTAATTGGCGCATGTCTCAGATTTAAAGGCTTAGCTTTGTGGGATTGCCTGTAGATATAAAAGCAATTCATATTTATGACTTTTAACTGAAGCTTTTAGGATTCCAACCGCTGGCTTCCACAGAGGCTCAGACATGTGCTGCAGTCAGTGAAACTGCCTGCGCTAGCCTGTCAAAAAAGGTTATGGAATACTGTTAAGACAATATCACTCACGATATTTGGCAAAAGATACAGACACAGCTGTGTTACTGTAACACCTGGGATCTTTACAGTCGGGACTGTATAGTTGAAAGAACGCTCTCTGTTCAGCGGAAAGCTGTCGACTGAGTTAACTACAAGAAATAGGCGTGAAAGATTTGAAGCTGGAGAAAACAAAGTATAAAGAGTGTGAAGGAGTGCAACAAAAAGTTGGCGTGTTTTATGTGGAATGAGATGATTTGTGTTTCAGACGTGATTTTTTTATGCCATATCAGTGCCATATTTTCCTTCAAGTCATTTTTCTTTTTTTGTCAAGACTTTTGACACTGCATTATTCAACTCAGTGTCTGCTATGAGGACTTCCATAGGCATTGACAGGCTTTCCAGTGGACTCATTTGAAGTATGATGGCAACAGTGGTGTCAAAAAATTCAGACTCACTAAGAAACCATCTTTTAACAACACAGTTTGGCTCCATTGATACATGTTTAACATTTATTTATTCACTGTTTAGCTCTCTCTAGACAGTAGAATGAAAAATCCTTCAAAATCCCACTGGAACTCGATGGTTATCCAGATCATACTGTAACTGTATGAATGTGTTCTTAGTAACATAACATATATTTCCAGATTTTTTTTTTTATCCATTCAAAGGGTTACCAGTTGTTTGCTGACTGACATGAACAGTTTCATGCCGAAACACAGCCTCTTTCTGGGCGGTGGTAAAGCCATTCGTTGCGGGCATTCAAGCTTTTTTTTTGCATATACATATGTGATTGAATAATGGGAACACAGCATTCAGTCGACATTCATCTGTGACAGACTTAAATCGGATCGAAAAGCTTTTGATGTATTCGCAGCCGTCTTGGTTTAGTCAAATCACCTGGAAATTAAGTCCATTAGTCACACAGTGCTTCATTTGGCCCCTTTCTTCATACAGCTCTGAAGGCTTCCATTCAGGAATAAAAGAGAGTTGGCCGTCTTCGGAAATGGAGTGGGAATGAGACAAAATGCTTGGTGGTGCAGAGAAAAGGTCATCAATTCTCATTATGGAAAAACAGATTATCTCCCCACTGTTGTCTTCTGTGATACAGACGCTGAGATATGCGTACGATCCCGGGCAACGTCGATGTTTAATTAGTCTTGGAAAAAACATATATATATATGTATGCAGGGGGCTGGTGCTTTGTCCCAGATAGCTTATTACAACTGAAGTGCCATGCATTGCAGGTCTTGTCTCTTGGGAGGTTGTACTGTGCCCTTTCTAATGCAGCAATGATGTTCATCATATGGAACGTGCCATCTCTGGGCTAGATTCATTTATACTGCTGAGTTCCAGATAATGGTCATGGAAACATAGCATCACTGTGCCTCTTATCTCATGTGGACAGAGGATAGAATAATGATCCTTCAGATGGATGCGTCTTGCACACCATTTTTTTTTTGTGTGAACATTTCACAGATTTTTTTTAATTCTTCGAACCTGTTGTATTTCAGCGAAAACCTGAGAAAAACGGTGGCTTTTATTTGTTTCGGAAGGAGGTTGATTTTTCCAAAGTTTCGCTTGGGACGAGGACACGTTTGACAAATCGAAGCACTCGTTGTTGACACGTCGCATACCCAAACATCATCCAACATGGCCGACTATTTGATTGTCTTCATATCCCGGTCCTTCACGACAAAACTCCAACAGTTATAAAGATGTTTGGAGGACAATAAATGCGGTATAATCGAACTTATACCGACGTTGAGGACCGTGTCGGCACAAAAAGGTGGATAAATACAAGTGTCCACCCACTCCATGTAAACTGAAGGAAGAGCTCTCTTGCTGACCAGCAGACAGCCTTGTCTATGCTTTCCTTCCACACAATTTCCCATAAACACACGTCCCTCTTCCACACAAAAACAGTTTAACAGTCACATTATGTCAAATTCTACAATATTCCATGTAAGTTCAGCCAATTCATAAGACCCCATTGTTTGCTGTGACTTGCCTGCCACCAATGTTTATGTATTTAGTTGTGTCGCACCTGATCTGTATAGACAGACGCGTCCGTATTCACAGTTTTACGCCGTTTATTCGCGTCATCCTTGGTGTGCAAAGACCTTAAGTTTGAAGTCTGTGCATCATTTCTTCACAAGCAATGAATTCTGCACATTCATCACCAAGTTCAAGTTCAAGTTCAAGTCAATATCTGATGCTATTGATGTGGACCCTTCCTTAAATTAAAGCGTATTTTAGTCTCTTTCAGAAAATCATGCATTTGGTTTTCATAATTCAGCACGTCAAGACAGTTTTACAGCCTTTCCTCCCTTCCTTGTGACCATTTCACACCCAAACAGATTTGTTTCATCAAGTTTTAATGTAGGCAACAGAATCTGGCAGTTGAGTTGACTCAAAATGTCACACATTTGGTGAAGATGTCCTGCCTGCTCTACTTGTGTGTGAGGCCTATATTTCAAGCTGACCGTGTGCTATTTCTGTTCACCAGCTGACAGCTGATTTCTGGTCCCAATTTCTGGTTTCTGGTAGTCAGACTACGGCGTCTTCACTTTTGCGACCTCTGCTTAACCGGTTCTCCTTTGCGTGTTGGCTTAGAACAAAGCAGTCTTGCAACTAGAGCTATGTTATGATGATGTGTGCAAAAGTATAGAACATGTTTCTAATGCTCAGCTCTGGACCAAAACTATCTATAAGCTCAGAGGTCACTTGCAGGTCTTGTCGTATCCTCATCATTAAACCGTGACTGAAACATTTTTCTTAGTGCTGTCAAATGCTAACATGTTTTTGAAAAGGTTGAATCACATTAATTTTCATCTTTTCTTACACTTTATTCATATCAACGTGGTTGCATAATATAGATATACAATGTAATACAATTTAATGGTCTAGAGTGCAATTGAATGTTGTCCATCTCCATCGTGTTTTTCACGTTTTAACTTTTCCATATTTATTCTTCCTCTTTCATCACGATGGTTATGGTCACACAACATGCAATTAACCACGGGATCAAATGCTTTCGCACTAGTTACGTTCTATTTGTGCCTTTATTGGCTCATAATTGCCAAGCATGGATGTCATGCTAAGTATACGGAAAGGCCAGAGGGGATCAGCAATGCCTGCTAAGCTGGTCTGAGTCACAGGGCATTGTCATTGGATTAATGGAGCACGAAGAGCTATGCATCTACTCTGGCGTGTGGGGTTTTGATGGGTTAAGTAAGAACGCGTGAGATGCACACGCACACACACACACACACACACACACATATATATATATATATATATATATATATATATATATATATATATATCTTTTCAGATGTGACTAGTACTTGGAAAAAAATAAGTTTTTGTGTTTTACACAACTGAGAGGCATGATATTGATGATATTTTCAAGTGAGAGGGCGGTATCTAATGGCTTATTCATGGTCTTGTCCTTCTAAACTGAGCTTTGGTTTGTGTTGTTAATAAGTAATGAGTAAGTGATTCAAAGCCTTCCTTCCTTTCTATCCGAACATCATGAAGTTGCTCTCTCGTTCTTCATTTGGTTCTGTGTTTGGAAAGACGTGCAACTAAATGTGCAGCAGTGGTTGAGTCCGCAGCGAAGCAGCGTATCATTATGTGAGACAAAGTCACGCTGATGGAAACACACACTTGGATTTAGAGTCAGGCGTCAACTTGGCTGTTGTCCTCATCGAAACACTAATGCTTTTTTTATTGTTAGCATTTCATTGATTTCAATTGATTGTTTGAAGGAATTCACACTCCGTTTGAGTCTTAATGTGCTTCCACTGCGCAGAGGTGGGCAGAAGTAAATATCACGAGACATGCTATGCAGTGCATATGATGCTGCAGTCGGCCAACTGTTGTGAGTCTGGTCTTTTAAGCAGGACACAAACACAAACCAGGAGGTGTCGAGGTCGGCTGTCAAACGAGAGAGTCTGAGGTGAGAGCTTCAGATATTGTGGTCGTGGTGATGAAACACCTACCACTCCTAATTTTATAAAACCATCATTTCCAAATTACATTCCATCTGAAGATTTCAGGCTTCATAATAATCTGCAACCCTGGGCAAACATTATGGCTGCTTCTTAATGAACTAATAGCCAAAGCCAAAAGCTTTTGGTGACTGGAAATTTGAATTTGTCTGTACTCTGGGCCATTAAACTCTGCAGTGTCTTTTTATTAAAATAGATGTATAGACCTAAAAACAGACCTAAATGCTGGGGCATTTATATATATATATATATATATATATATATATATATATATATATATATATATATATATATCGTTGGTTTTATTTTATCAGATATATATATATATATATATATATATATATATATATATATATATATATATATATATATATATATATATATATATATATATATATATACTGTATATATAGATCGGTAGATAGATAGATAGATAGATAGATAGATAGATAGATATAAAATATTTATTTTCCACTCTGTGTTGTATTTCCAAAACTTCCCTTCAGTAAAGTAATAGTCCCAACCACGGATGGTTATCTTAACTGGTATAAGATGATCCTTTGTGTTTGAGGTGTGGTCAGATGGAATTATTCCTGATGGTGAATGGGAGAAACAAGAAAGGACAGGGGTATTTTTGGACATTTATTGAATCGATGGCCATAAAAATGTATTTAATCATAGAAGTGAGAGAAGTAAATCTCACACTTACTGTACTTCCATGAGCATCAGACATGTTCCTGTCACAACCTCAACGCTCATGTCCACTTCCATGTTGTGTATTGTCCGTTGTTGTGCTGTTTCCGCTTTGTTTTATCATGAAGGAGAAGCTCTTCATATCATCTCATCTCACCTGTGTCGATAGGATTGCCAGCCTATTGGGAGGGAAGGCCCTGTTTAGAGTTTATGAGCCCTGGTTTGGTTCACTGAAAGAAAACAATTTTCTACTGCAGTCCTTTCTGTGTAGTGTTGGCCTGTTATCCGTGGGCTAGCGTGGGTTTTTCTGTGGGCTCTCTGGTTTCCTCCCACGGTCCAAACACATACAGAGGTTAATTTGCGACTCTAAACTTAGCGTAGGTGTCTCCCCCTGGGACAACAACAAATAAGTGCATGAGGCATGACTAAAGGTTACTCTTGCTTTTCATAACTATCTATACATGTGCTCTGCGCCTGACTAGGTTTAAACCCTTTTCAATAGGAGGGGAGAGGCTGTATACGGTGCTGAATATTTCAGTGGTTTCACCATTTTGGATTCCTTTGTATCTCTTTTAAATAACTTATGCTGCGGTGGGACTGTGTTTGAATAGATTAAAAGAAACAACCAGGTCCATTTTCATAATTGTGTTTTGGTGCCAAGACCAAATGCTTGGCGAGCACTCTTAGAGATGGCGCGTGGGATGCAGAAGGAGCGAGCAAAGATAAATCAATACTTTAGTTGAAATAGCCCTATAGCTGCTTTTCTTGTCAGGAAATGAGGGATGGGAAGTCACTCTGGGGCGGGCTGTCTTGACCAATAGATGTCTGGCTTGCAACCAGCTGGAACTGCTATGCCATGACCAAAGTTAGGCTGCTGCTTTCATCGCTGGATCTTCACCTAATGTACAGAGAAGTGGGCTCTGCTGCTCCTACTTTGAATGGAGTATATTGCAAGAAATGCAAGACAAGGCAAGAATGCCATACTTGCATTACAATGTGGCTCTTGTTGCTGCCTATAGCCTTTGGCAGTAAAATGTAAATGTATGTTAATGTATCAACATTCATGCGGCAGAGTTGGAATAAATTGGCGTGAAATGAAACACTAATACTGAACGTCTCAAATGGTTGCCTTTCTTGTTTTCCACAGCATTATTTGCAATACTTTCATTAAGTAGTATTGGACAATCACATACTTAACCCAGCGTGTTCTCTCATGGTGGCGCCAGAATTCCTGACCTCCACTGAACGCGTTTCTTTTGTCGCCTTTGTCCTCATCATCGTGAAAATCCACTGTTTACCAGCCACTTTGGTTGCAAAAAAAAGGGCTAATTTCAAGGCTGCGAAGATGTCTCGACTGAACGGACGTAAACAGCTTCAATGAAACGCCTGCCGAATAACGACTCATTTCAGCGCTATGCAAATATGAATCAAACCAATTAAAGGTTCAATGACTCATTTGTAATCATTGTTCGGAGATTAAGCCCTTAGATCTGATACTGCTGCGGCGAATGCTTTTCGTGAATGCGGATACTTGTGACATTCAGAGCCCTGATAAGATTGGTGTGGGTTCTTCTATATACAGACCGGAAAATGTCAACAGCTCTGTCTGTGGGGAGATGTTTTGTATCCAGACTGGATTTGGATTGATACGCAGACAGTTTTGGGCAACTAACCTTTTTGCTGCGCACCTGATACTGACATTGAGAGGAAGCATTGTTGCGACTGCAACTGTCAACGCAATTTCAATTCCTGCGAGTTCAGCAATTCAGGCCAATCTCCGCGACAATCTTCTTTCGCCCACCCCTCTGCGTGGCATGTGTGTCATCATATCATGTGCAACGCCAAACACTCATATTTGGCCACAAATATTTCCGCCAAGTGTCGCGATATGAACGATTCTGAATCCATTCATACTTGTCCAAATTCGTTGACTTGTATAGTGTACTGTAAAATGCGGAACTCACTTGTACAGCGCGCCATCACACTATGCGCGGTGGACATAAACAAACATAGCTGACTGCGAGATCCATCTCTCACCATGCTATTTCTGACACTCCGGTCAACGTTCCCCACCTTTACCTTGACAAAAGTCTGTCAGTCTCCGCCCTGGGGAGGAGCTCCACAACAAAACGTGGAGCGCCGAAGCTACTCACGGAACCTCACGTTGAAAAAAAAATGTACTCATTTTAGCACTGTTTATTGAGCAAGTACATTCACGTATTCGTCTATTTACTTTGTGAGTGTGTTCTGTACACGAGCATTTTTTAAATCATTCCAGCCTTAGGCCAAAAACTGACTCTAGTTTAAGCTACGTTTAAGCTACAGA
Source organism: Synchiropus splendidus (assembly GCF_027744825.2). Taxonomy (NCBI): domain Eukaryota; kingdom Metazoa; phylum Chordata; class Actinopteri; order Syngnathiformes; family Callionymidae; genus Synchiropus; species Synchiropus splendidus. Next base: position 21,223,452 of record NC_071335.1, read on the forward strand.
GGTCCTTATTTCCCGTCATGCAGTTTCAGAGCCAGAAATTTGCTGCAAAATCTGGCATTTTGACCGCAACAATCAATAAGTCAATGAAATCCTGGAGGGCTGACTAATCTTACATAGGTGTTGTCAAATGCACATTCAAAAGTCCTACTACGGTGCAGTAAACGGTTTGGTAAGAATGCACACCCACACACTTTATACCCCTGTCCCTATTGGTTGTGTCAAGCTTCAGTTATGATTTGTTTATACTGCTGTCAGTTACCTCTCTGCGTCCCTTGCTGAGCCCAATAAAATGTTTATGCTGTTGATATTAATCCCAAGGCTCCCAGTCTCCTTTAGAACGTGGTCTTTCATTTAGTCGAGAATATATTTTAACGCATCATAATATTTTTGGATATGGTCACTGAGAGGTAGATGATACAGAATTTTGTGCAAAACATAGAAGCAGATCAAGTGAAGTCGAGGCAAAAGTTCACCACTCCCTCGTACTTGTTCATCTGTTCCCCGATGAGAAATGTACATATGCAGCAATGTGCATTTAGCCATGGTATAAACCGTGCTGTCATCCTCCCCTGCTGCTGTCTTCCTTACTGATGCTAATGCATTTTTGTTGTAGTGTTGTACCTCCCAGACCAGAGCTTGCAGGGAATCTACTTGTTTACTAAGCCAGCCATTTATTTGTTCAATGTAAAAACAGCTCCTTCTGTAAGGAAGCAACTTTTTTCAATAATTTTTAAGTCATATAAACATTGACAAAAGTGAATGAATTCACATTGATAATATTGAGTGAAGGTTCTGCAGAGTGTTGAATATTCCTGTGGCAGTGGAAGCACATGTTTAACCTCTTAATAGGAATTGATTTTGAAAGATACAATTCATAATAAAGCGCAGAAGGTCAGCACCTCCTAATGCTTTATATCCCCATAAGAATTTAACTTCACACAACCTTGACATGTGAGCCAACAAATCATGCAGCCGGAGTATTGCTTATTGCTTTTCTGTGTTGTGCCTTGAATCCTCTGTAAAAAGTAGAGGGATTTATTTGCTCTTCCATTTGCGTCTGTTTGCATTTATGAATGCAGCACAGGATCTCTTTTTCTACTAAAGACATTACCAGGAGACATAGACTTTAAATCAAGTTGAATACAATATTAAATAAGCTCTATATTCATACGCAACATGCCCTTGGCAAACATGCATCTTGTTGATGCCAAACTGCGTGATTCCATTGTTTTGGTTTGCATTTCTTGTGTGATGGAAATATATTATGATTTCAGTTTCGATAAAGACGTTAAATGACGCAGTGGTTGCAGCTGCATTTTGGATTGGAGTTGGAACCGTCAAGAATTAAATTTCAGTTTTAATCACAAGCACAAATTTGCGTGTTTGTTTTTTTTCCCCATCAGGTTTATTGAAAACGTTTGTGTTTCATCATTATTATTTTATTGCTCTCCTCAGTCGTGTCTGTGCAGTAATTATATTCCAAACTCAAAAACACTTGGCATGGACGTGTTGGCAAAATTCGACTTACTTGCTTTAAATCCACGATTGAGCTGCTTTATAATACCGGTTTCTGCGATTGTAAGTTGTCCTCAAATTCAAATGGAAGTAATTATCCCTGGCCAAGCAATGGGACAAAATCAATAGATCTTTGTTGGAGGGTAAAATGAAGAATGGGCATTCAGCAGGGATCTCTGCCTCTCGCTTGTCTCCGTCTCACACACACACACACACCTCTTTGAGTCGCGTATTGTGTTCCAACATCCTTGACAGTAGCAGCATTAAGCCTGCATTGTGCCGTTCCAAACCTGCTGTCTTCTTTTTTTTTTTTTCTCTGTTCGCTTCTCTTACAAACAAAAAAGGAAACCTCAAAGGAATAAAGGCTTCTTTAGATAATAGCAATTAGTCGTTTTGGCTGGATGCTGCACTGTTGGCACTGGAGCAGGTATTTGGTTTTGCCAGCCTCCACATCCCCTTTCGGACTGAGAGTCTTAGATGATGCCTCTAGGATCCTTGGGCCAGTGGGCACCAATGAAGAGTTAAATAAATAAATGTCAGCAAACGTGCTCGCATTTCTCTCTCATGATAAACAGTTAAGGGAAGAACGGCGTCTGCCTGTTCTGAAATAGTTTTCCATCCAAAACACTTGACAGTTAACCAAGCGAATAAATCATGTGCAATGAAACATCATCTGAGAACGTAAGCTATAGACTCTTCCTTCCTTCCTTCTTCTGCCGCTTATCCGGGGGCGGGTCGCGGAGGCAGCATTCGGAGCAGGGAAGCCCAAACTTCCTGATCGGCTCAAACCTCCTCCAGCTCCTCCTGGGGGATCCCGAGGCGTTCCCAGGCCAGACCAGAGACATCATCTCTCCAGCGAGTCCTGGGTCTTCCCTGGGGTCTCCTCCTGGTAGGACATGCCCGGAACACCTCCCCAGGGAGGCGTCCAGGGGGCATCCGGATCAGATGCCCGAGCCACCTCAGCTGGTTCCTCTGGATGTGGAGGAGCAGCGGCTCCACCCCGAGCTCCTCCCAGATGACCCAACTCCTCACCCTATCTCTAAGGGTGAGGAGTTCCTATCTCTCAGCCGCTTGGATCCGCGATCTCATCCTTTCGGTCATTACCCGAAGCTCGTGACCATAGGTGAGAGTGGGAACGTAAATTGACCGGTAAATCGAGAGCTTCGTCTTGTGACTCCCTCTTCACCACGACGGTCCGATACAGCGACCGCATCACTGCTGCCACTGCACCAACCCGTCTATCAATCTCACGCTCCCCTTTTCCCTCACTCGAGAACAAGACCCCGAGATACTTAAACTCCAAGCTATAGACTCTTCTATTGTATTTGCCTGTATCTTCCTGTTTCCTGTTTTCTTGTCATTATACTGTAATTACTTGTTAGTTTTTGGTTCCGATAGTTTAAAAACCATCTCGTACTTGCCTTTATCTCAATCTTATTTTGTTAATGCCTTTGTTTGACATGGCAAATTTGCTTTGGCAATTGCAGCTACTTCCTTTTGACAAAAGTATCATTTAAATCCTCTTCAACTATGAAACCTTTAACCAAGTTTTCTCTCTTTTGGTTCATACGTGGTCGACTGCTGCTGCGAAAGATGATTTGTAACCCCTTCAAAAGTGTTACTGGGTGGAGTTGACGTGGCTCACGGACAGCAGCGCTAACGCCTACACTGTTGTTTGGCGACTCCTTATATGCGCGCACACGCTCACACACTCCCGGTTTCCCTGCCAACCACTTTGCACTGCCTGCTTCTGTGTCTCACATACACCACATCAACACAGCCTCGCATAAAGACCAGCAATCCATCAATGGGCTTATTGCTGTCATGAGTAAAGAGACGGGGCTCTGAGCAAGACTTCTCTAACACAAATTTGATTTACTTCAATTTGCCTCCAACACTGGCCCATGAACAGTTGAAGTGCTAATAGAAGCGGACACATTTTCCCGCCGACAGCCATGTGACTCTTTAAAGTTCACAAGTTCCTCATATTTTCCAAATCAGATTTATACGATTGTGTTATTGGATTATTAAAAGTTTTCAGTTATGAGAATTTGATAGAGGAAAATACAGAGATGTCACTCAGATTTATTTGTCTGGCCCTCTCCTGGGCGGACGTTTCACTGGCCTTTGCTAACATTCCTCATTTTCTCCATCAATAGCTTCACCCAGCTAGGCAAATATTAATGTATTTGTTTCATGTGATATCATTTGTATCGTTTTGATCGGTCTCTACCGGCCCTGGTTTTATTGTCGTCTACATGAATGTGCTTACCACTGCAGCACTGATGGCTTTTACAAGCTCCAAACAGCAAAACTGCAGTGGGGACAGCAGCACAATGTCAATGCAGTGTGAACAGGTTGAAGGGTGTGCAGTCAAATGCAATGGGGTTCACCCTCTATTGACGATTGTGTCACGGCTAAGGGGATTTGACGTGAGCATTTTAAATTACCGAAACTGCTTCATCCCATCCAGAGAGCACCATCTGAAAGCAGATGAGGACCATATCACAGTAGACCCCAGCACTTACACAGCCAGACTTCAGGAGGTACGCTGGCTTCTCCGTGATCGCTGCCATTAAACAGGTTGCCCATGCTAACGCTAGCTACGCTCAGCGCCTGCGATGAGTTCATTGAGAGGGGACCGTTGCGATTCTTACCACAGCACCTCGCGCCTGGACGCTGGTCAATTCAGATAGACTCCATAATAAAAGTCCAGTTGTGGAAGTTTGCTGTTGCTGATAATTCAGACAGAATTCCTATTGTCCCATTTGGGCCCTTTCAGTTCTTCCCATGTCATTATTAATATTGCTTTTTTAACCATTTAAACTGACTAAAACTGGAACTACACGGGAAAACTATCAATAATATTAAGATAATGAAGTTCCAGCGGCTCATCGCACACTGCTGTCTTGAAGAGACAGTAATAGCGAACGACATTGAAAGAGAAACAATGTCGATTCATAATGTGCTGGCAAATGAAAAAATAAAGTAATAATAAGACACATTGACCTTTGTGTCTCTTCATGAATATGAAAAGCAGATATCTTACAATAAGGGAACACCTTTGCATGAGCATTCCTCATGACGACTCACCGATGCGAGAGATGAATCACCAGTATTCTGAAAAGGTTAGCCCATTTAGTTTGGCTGTTCCATATACATATTGCTTGAATCGGGCGCAGGAAATCCAATTATCTCGCGACAAATGCGAGTGAAGGTCCAACCTGTACTCTGTCACTCAGGTGTTTCGTACCACATCATGATGAGATTCTACCAAGAAAAAGGATTTCTGTCAATGTTGTGTGGTATTTATGTAGAGATTAGATCCTCGAGGGACGTCACTGATGCTCATGCTGGCTTGAAATCGTGCTGTCTGTCATTTAAGAAATGGATATTGTCTGCACGCGTTTTTAAAGCGTCCTTTTTTCTCTCCTCTCTGCGTGTAGGTTGCCAACTTGGCTTGCTCCATCTCCAACAATGAAGAAGGTGTGAAGTTGGTGCGGATGGCTGCCACCCAAATTGACAGTTTATGTCCGCAGGTGATTATTAAAAAAATAAAAAATAAACTGCAACAATGAATGGCTTTATGAAAAGACTTGTCAAAAATATTTATGCAATTAATTATGCTGGTGTCTCCAAGGGATTCATGCATGGGTTTATTTATTTATTTATTTATTTTTTTAGATTTTTTTTAGCAGGAAAAATCTTGGATGGCATTTAAGAGAAAGAGCTATGAATTTTGTTAAAAAAGGGGATTATATTTCTGCTTCCCAGGGTGTATGCAAAGGACGAAGGCTTTAATTGTCATTCTGAAATTAATAAACAAGCAGTATACAAAAGAAAAAAAAAAAAAAAAAAAGCAGGATACATACCTTTAAACAGCGCACTGTGACAGAGAGCACTATCTCTCTTGGCTGGCTCAGCTTCTTACAGGCCCAAAAAATGTCTAGTTCTCCACAGTGGGTGTTTTTTTTTTTTTTTTTTAATACCTGAAAAGAAGTTGTCAAATCAAATGTGTTTATGAGTGATTTGTGTTTGGTACGATTTCCCCCCAATGTTTATGCTTACGCTGTTCCTCATCTGTTCAAGGTTATAAACGCTGCCCTGACTTTGGCGGCGCGTCCTCAGAGCAAAGTGGCTCAGGACAACATGGATGTTTTCAAGGATCAGTGGGAGAAGCAGGTTCGGATTCTGACCGAAGCTGTTGATGACATCACCTCCGTGGATGACTTCTTGTCTGTGTCAGGTAAGACAGTGTTTTGAGGTGTCCAGTTGAGGCGCTGCACTCATTATACCAAAATATATATATATATATTTCCATACTGTAACTTGGTGTGTGTATTTTGGGGCTAAAAAAATCTGCCAGTCAATAAGCTTAAACACCTCTTACAGATCTTCAAAACTTGCAAATACATAGAATGTGACCATGATTTTCTTCTTGAAAGAAAATCACATCCTTGAAGACGTGAACAAGTGTGTGATTGCCCTGCAAGAGGGAGACGTGGACACTCTCGACCGAACCGCCGGAGCCATCAGGGGCCGCGCTGCTCGCGTGGTCCACATCATTAATGCGGAAATGGAGAACTATGAGCCTGGGGTGTACACTGAGCGGGTGCTGGAGTCCATCAAGCTGCTGTCTGAAACTGGTAAGTGCTTTTCAGACAGTTCAAGTGTGACACAAATGCTCACACTTCTGTTTATTGCATTGTTTCGCGAGAGTTATGTAACATCCCTGTAGCCTGAGCGGCTGCTCGACTCATACGGCGTCGGAGGTCTGTTCTAGATTTTGAAGTCATTTCCGAAAGTACACAGGAGACCACTTAGATTAACATCGCAATCTGGTTAGTGACTTAGGGACACAGAAATTGCATGGACAATTTACATAGCTGTCTCAAGTCTGATATAAACCATGAATGCCATCTGTCCTCGGCCTCTGCTGCGCCCAAACTGTTTGTCTTCTTCATCATCACCATTAAGCCCCTTCATTTGGACACTTTGGAGGCAGTATGAATTATACAAACCCAATACAGGCGGACCCAAAGTCGCACATTCCCTGCTTAAATGAAAGCAGTGTGTCTCGAGTCTTGTTCATTTAGTCGTTCTTCGTTGCCTGAAAAGCAACCGTTCGACGGTTAAAAGGTGCTCAATGAACATCTATACTGTACACAGTGGACTTTGCACCCAAAATGCTTTCCAAGTACAGCAAGTTTTCAGCGCTGACACTCTCCCCCGATTCACCCCCCGTAATAAGAGTGCAGGGACTTTGAAGGTAGAGCGTGTGGAATTCCATTTGCCAAGCCTCAAACTTTCTTCTCAAACTGCTCCCATGACTTCAACGGAAGCACTTTTTTTGTTGTTTTTTTTTTGTTAAACATGGTAAATAAATTCAATTTTTGTGTCCTAAACCAATAACATGGATAGAAAATGTTGCATGAGCTTCCAGGACTATTTTTTTTTCTCACCCATGACCCAGAAAAAAAACATCTAATTTAGCTATTATCCTTCCAGCGAATAAGAGCCTGTCTTTTCTCATGCGCACATCCACTTTTGTCTGTAAGTTGTAAACAGTCCCACCTCCACCTCCATTAGAGTCAATTTAGCTGAGCTGTATATCCCTTGTTTCCCTTGTTAGCATCATCTGCAGGGATAGTTGAGAGTCACATACTTTCACCGCCTGATAAGCTACCAACTGGAAACTCGCGTGTCTTCACATCCATTAAGTCTCTTGTCACTCAAAATGTAATGGATGACATACATGTCTGAAGTCATGAGAGCTCTGCCATGATGACTGTTGTTTGGCATGAAATGGAGTGCACCATTGTTGCTATTGAAGACAAAGACTTGAGTATGACTGTCATATACTTTCTTACTGAAATATTCATCTTTTCTTTGAAGAAAGCTCAATGATTTTTACTGAGCACTTCTCTGCTTCACCTTTTAGTCCTTCAAATATGCACAAGTTCTGGCTTGGAAAAATGTCATGTGTGGCTCAGTATCCACTGCTGTCCTCCTGTAACCACTGCTGTGTGTTGTGGCGGTTCTTTTCAATCCGTCTATTTCCACCTCTCATCCAAGGTCAGGTCGCGTGGGCAGTTATCAAATGGAAGTATAGTGATTTCACATCGATGTAAGGACTTGTGTCTTGCTCTTCGGAGTCAAATATAAAGAGCAATGTGTTGCAATCGGCATATAAATGGACTTTCAGATTGTGGCTTCTCTATTGTTTTGGATCGTCTAAAAGCGATTCTTGAATTTTCCTGTGCTATTTTGGAGCTACAATGGCTTGATGCTGTAAATGCAAAAATGCAACGTTTACCTTGTTGACTATTTACCATCGACTGCATTTGATTTTGTCATGTACTATTGTATTTTTAAATGTGTGTTTGTTTGTTTTTTTTGTATCCATCCGGATCACAGAAAGAGCAAGCCATTGATTAAGGCTATATGCAAGATAGCGTAAAAACAGGTCAGATCAGTGCTGGTTGAGGGAGCTTGTCCGAAGAGGTGCAGATGGATTGTTGCTTAGTCATGCATTCGCTGCACCAGAGAGTCCACTCATCTTTAATGCTTAACCCAATGCTTAACATCTTCAGCTGCTGTTAGACTGAAGCTGATTTTTGTGTTGATCTATGTATATATATCTATATATCTATATATATCTATCTATATATCTATCTATATATATATATATATATATCTATCTATATATATATATATATATATATATATATATATGTAAAATAAAAGTATGATAAATGCTGCAAGTAAAGCACCAGGTACAGTCTATTGTATTATATACAGGAATGGATGGGCCGACCTTTGCCACCGGTCTGTTGGAAGCTTCCCATATATGTTGTGGAAATGAAGCATGCTGTATTGTATACCTAATTGTACCTAACCCTAGAAACCTTGACACGACCAACGACTGCAAACCAACCAAAGGGGATCTAGATCCAAACTTTTTGAGAGCAAGACTGAGAACTTATGATTATGAAAGTTGGTGTTACGATCACCCAGGGCTTGGACCCACACAGAGGAGACCAGGCAGATCTCAACAAAAGTTTAATCCAGGCAAAAAAAAACTAGTGACAAAAGGAGCACCACAAAATACGGCCATGTAGAACGTCAGTCCAACTTAAAACCACAATAACTCTCAACAAGGAAGGATAAAAAACTCTTAACCAACTTAAATCCTCAGAATAAATAAATAAGGATCTCAGACTTGACAATGCTTAAGTTGGCTTGATGTGACACAGCAAAGCAACGGTGCAGATGCAGGCAACGGCAGGATTGGGAGAAGATGCAACAAGACAGACAAGGTGCACACAGGAAGACCTGACAGCTCTATCAAAATAAAACCAGAAGTAGCCAACAGAACAGAACTAAAAAAAATCTGACGACGCAAAAAGCAATTTTAGCATTGGAAAATTGAGAGAAGAAAGAGGGTAAAATGAACTGGATGCTCCAGTCCACCAGGATGAGGAAGGAACAGATACTGGAAGAAAAATACTGGAAGAAAAATGAAGCTGTTATCTTCGCATAAGTGGAGAACGATTTTCAAGGAGGCTGACACCATTGCACTTAGTACCCACTTCATCTTTCAGTCAGATGTACAGTATGTGACAAATATGTTTGGCTTTTGTCGAAAGCACTGACCTCTGTGAGCCAAATGCTAATGTGGTTCTTTGATTAAAAAGCCAAAGGAAGACATGGCTTCTTGGTTTTTATAAGGTTGTTTCCACCCAATCGTTCCGTCTAATTGAGACTTTTCGGCCTGCAGCCAGTCGGCGCAATTGAGCCATGTTTTATTGGCTCCAGGATTTTCTTTGATAAAGAGTCGTAGTATTCCCCCCCTCTCTTAATGCGGTGTGCTACCCAGGGTTTTTAAGATCTACCATGCACAACTGATCTGGGCCATAAAGCACTTATTGATCCTTGTAAACTTTTAGTTCCTTTTCCCCCTTCAAACCTCACACACTTGATGTCTATGTATTCCAACAGAGCCAAGGAGAAATCTATGGCTTCTGGAAAGATGATTAAGTGCAGTTGAACAAAGGCAAAGGATATAGAACCACACACCAAGTCAGATTAACTCGACTCCACCAGAATCAATAGCTGTCACCGGGGATTTCGCAAAGCGATTTAAGCAGAGATTCCAGTAGAATTCATTAATACGGTTTGCGGCGACTCGGTCCGTAAGGGCACGGCTTTGAAAGTGGAGTGATTCTAGATCCGGCTACACATTAAGTACAGATAGCATATTTTACGCCGGTGAAATTCCCTCACGCTGCATGGAGATTGTTTGAACCCCATCCCCTACTATTGATTCAGAGCCGCAGCGCAATCGCGCTCGCTATCGGTTCGAGTGATTGATCTGACCCTCTCGCGTCCAGCATTCGTAATTATATCTGGACCGAATTACGAGTCAACGTTAATGTGTCCGAAAACATCATGACATTTTCAAAATAATGAAGACGCCAACAAAAAAATAATGTTTAACAGTTTTTGTTTTTTTTTCTTTTGGAAAAGCGTGTCGTTTTGAAGGCGAGTCCATATCCTGATGGGGACAAGGTCATGGGAGGCACGACGTGTTCTTGACCAACATGCCGTGGCTAGCAGAGGCCTTTTGGGTCATCCATAATACCCGCTCTTGATTCCTGCAAATGGCAGCTGACTGAAGAAACGCGCCCTCAGCGCTGACCCTGCTCTCTGATCTCGGTGGTTCAACAGATGTGTATCCAACGGTGACGCATTTCTATCAAGTTTTACCAAAAAGGAGCCGTCACAGCTTCGTGAGGCTGCGTAATCGACCTGGCATGTTTCCACGCGATATCCAAGACGTGGCTGTTTTCCAAACCATCGAGCAGTGGTGTGCCTCTGGCTGACGTGTCTCCGCGCTCTTGTTGTATTTTCAGACTGGAACCTGTGGTCGTGAGAGGTGTTAAAGGGGTCTGCGCCTCATAGATACTGGGTGAACACTTGAGAACGCAGGGCCATGCTTCAGCCCAGTTTATCAATCCTGTCATTCAGCTTTGCTTTCAAAGTTTATCCACACATCTTGACATCACAATGTCTGCTCTTGAGCTCATGAATCATTTACAGAAATGTCTTTTTATTTAACAGTACTGAAGTGAAACGCTTAACTCCTTCACTATAGAGAACCAATATTCTGGTTTCTATTCACCATTCTGTGAATAATTTTGTATTATGATTCCTAAAACACTCCCCCCAAAGCAAGGTTATGAACAAAGTACCCACCCTTTTGAAATGGTCTTAATTTGCCCTTCCCCTTTTCTGTAGTGAGTGTGATCAGATTTATTGCTGGGGAAAATATTGGCAGCCATAGCACACAACTCTTCTGTTTAAAGCTGAGCCATAGAATCCTGACAGTCTACACATGGGCCCAGGATTGAAGCGTGTCCTTGAGAGGGGGAAATCAATGGCCTAATGGGAGAGTGGTTATAGCCTCTCTCTCTTTCCCATCTCCCTGCTCTTCCAAGAGAGTTATATTCTCCAGCAACTCCTTGTGCGCTAGGAAACATATTAAAAGAAATCATTGAAGCAAGGAGTGCAAAATGAACACAATTTTTGGTCAGCTGTATGATGTATATTCTGTTATGTGTCATGTGCATATAATGGAACATCACTAGAATATATATATATATATATATATATATATATATATATGTGTGTGTGTGTACTGTTCCTCTATGTGTGTGGCCGCTGCATGTGGGAGGGGTTGCCGAGTGAGTGAGGTCTCTCCAGAAGTGAAGAGGTGCCCGGTGCGTGTCCAGCTCTGAATGTGCGCTTCTGTGCAGTTTGGCTGTGACAAAGTCATAAACCAAGTCACGCTCTGTCCCAGACTGGCCTCATCCCTGTCCCAGCTCCAGCCCACAACAGGACATCAAACCCTGGAGTGAGCGCTCCAGCACCTCCCCTGTGACACTCTACCACGGTCCAGTGTGGAGACAGGAAAGGTTTTACACCTCAATATGAAGAAAAAACAGTCAGTAAATGTAGCTAACGGGACACGTCTGCATACAGAGGCTGCGTTATACACAAGAACAAAGCGCGTTGTAGGTCAGCTGATCGGCCCGCGCACCTTATGATTTTTCCCGCTTATTTTGGGGGCGTTCAAGTTCTGGGTTTTAGTTCGAAGTCTGGAGCAAAAAATCGAGAAATTTTTGTTCGAATTCCGATTTGTTCAAAAACCACTGTGTATGTGTGTGTATATATATATATATATATATATATATATATATATATATATATATATATATATATATATATATATATATATATATATATATATATATATATATATATATATATTTATTTTTTTTCACTTGAGCGATGGGGATCTTTCTCAGTAGACGGTGTGCAGTATTCTGCCCACTCATGATATGGATTCTGGTGCCTTGCTTAAGGACTCATCTGCCATGTCCAAGACACTTCCACCTTATTTGTTTCACAAATCTCAAAAGGTGTGGAAAAAAAGTCCAAGCGACGCACTTCATAAGCAGTTTTTTCATGGCCTCTAATTTATGCCTCAGCCCAGAGCCTGAATGAAATCCATTCCTACATGGTCACATTTAATTCCCTTCATCATTTTTCAACCCCAATGAGTGAAATTGCCCCTTACCATCAGCAACTTTCCTCATTAAGAGCTCAGAGAACATTTAAATATTTCTATTTTAAACGCCTTTCCCAGCGTTTCCCAAAAGCCTATTTTACGGTTCTGTAGTAAGTGGATTAAAGTGAATTAAAAATGAAAAGAAAAAAAAAGGGTGACTTTGTGTAGTGCCTTTTTTGTTTAAAATATACTTTGTATCAAATCGAATGGATACACCTTTAATGCAAACCGGAAAAATTGGTTAGCACTTCCTTGCGGTGTGTGAAATGCATGTCTCTTCTGTTTCCTTTTTTTTTTTTCTCATTCAACGTCATGCATTATGTCCTGCTTCTGCTAACATGGGCCTTCACTTTCTGCCTGCCGGAACATTAGCGTTTTCTGTACAGCATATTTGCAAATGATTTTTTACAGTTCAAGAGAGAAAAAGGTTCTTTAAAAAATGCATTTGTAAATATCCTTCCGTCTCTCCTCAGTCATGCCCAGATTTGCCGAACAGGTGGAAGTGGCCATCGAAGCCCTGAGTACAAACCCTCCTCAGGCCTTTGAGGAGAATGAGTTCATCGATGCCTCGCGCCTGGTCTACGATGGCGTCCGTGACATCAGGAAAGCTGTCCTCATGATACGGGTATGCAAATTGTCAACAAATCATTTTGTTGAATTTAAAGGTATTAATACGACTGTTGCATGTATTTTGGGATGGATAATGGAAAAAAAATGTTGCCATCATTTCCTTATTAAAATGTCGCGGGGAAACATGACGCAAGCCGGTGCTCAACACGCTCTGATGTTCGTGTATCTGCATTTCTCACCCAAACTGGCCTTCTCCCACTTCCTATTTTTAATTGATTTTTCTTACATTATGCAAGCTGGATGGTTTCTCAGTGAAGCTCTGGAATAATCTAATTATGGAAATAATTTTATGTTGGTAAATAATGTAAAACAGGCAGCTTTGAACTGCCGGCAACCAGCTGGCTTCATAATCCCATCCAAGTTCAATTACTTTTTGCAGATAACTCCAGAGATTCTTGCTTCCAGTTCTGCAACTCCACCATAAACATGGGTATTTTTCACGAGCTCTAATATTTGCTTCTAATTTTTTACGTTCATGAAAAGGAAAAATCTATTTCAAATACACACATTCCTGTGAAAAAGTGGATTGTACATTCCTTAAAAAGCAAAAATGCTGGGAGATTGTTTTCTTTAGAAGAAAACATGGAAACCCTTCATGCACTTTTCATGTTCTGAAAGTACTACATCGTACTTTTAGTTGAGCCTTTGTCGCAAGTCATGAAACACATGGTGATTTTGCATTACTTCCGCGTTGCGTTTTCCACCTCAGACCAGTCACGATAAAGGAGAATTGTCTCCCACACATAATTATATAGACATATTCTTGACCTCAACCAGGATCTAATGTCAACAGGTTACTTCAATGATCAGTGTGGATATTATCTGCACTCTGCCTTATACAGCATTATGTCCGCTCAGTTCAAACACCTCCAACAAGAACACCACAACCCCACGTTTTCACCCATGTGAGTCACATGCACATGACAGGAACAGAGTGAGTTCATACTTGGTTAAGATCACCTTTCATTCATTTTAAATCTGTAATGTTTTGCTACGTATCGTACACATTACTTCACACATCAGTGTGGTGTCGTCGCCCAACTTCTCATTTCAAATTCTTCCCGCCTGTGTGTCTTTCAGTATAAGTTATGTCTGGCTCCGTTTCTCGTTTTTTTTTTTTGTTTTTTTTGAAGTCAGATCCCACCAAGTATAATGTGTGCCACTTCAAACAGATTGCATAATTATGTTATGTTTTGATGTCAGGGTTGATGAGCCATGTGAGGTGACTGCATTAACCGCAAATGGTGAAAGCAAGCAACACAGATTCTGAAATACTGTGGATCTGAAAAAATAACACTTATAATTGGCAGTTTTTTTGTTTTTTTTTCTATAATGGAATATTTTATTTGATCTTGACAAGACAGTGCTGCAGATTGAGATCTTCTGCTGTGTGGTGTGTTTTGAATCTTCAGGGAATGACAGCATTCAGAAAGAGCGTTATGAGTGAAGAAAAATGACCTTTACAGCTTGAAAAAAAAAGTGCAATTGTGTCTTTCCTCTCTGACTCATGTCTTCCTGTTTTAATAGACGCCAGAAGAGCTTGAAGACGACTCCGACTTTGAGCAGGAGGACTACGATACCCGCAGCAGGACCAGCGTCCAGACTGAAGATGACCAGCTGATAGCTGGACAGAGCGCCAGGGTAGGCTTTTCACTGCTTGTATAAAAGTACCCACCTGCCTTTGCCATGCAGGATGTTAAACCTTGGCAAAATATCTGTATCACTGTGTTGATATATGCTTGAGTCATTTGAAGCACTCCATATACCAAGTGACACATCATAATATATAGACATAATGGGGCTCTAGCTGCCAAAGTTTTATGTGACACACGACCTATGGAGTCAGTATATGACGCAGAAGGCGGAACCTGTGCCTCGACTGAAAGCCTGACGCAACACTGAAGGCTGAATTCAGTATCAACATACAGTAGGTGGCAAACGTCAGTTGAAGATAGTTGATACACGTCGACGCCTTGGGTGTGAGAATGTGTTCACTGAGCGGGACGTAATAGCGTCCACACAGTAAGGTGAATAATAGGAGTAAACAGACATCACTGTGTTTGCAAAAATGCAAATGGGAAATTTGGCATTAGTTTCCCCAGTGAGAGCTGTGATTTGGCAAACTTGCAGTGAAGAAAGTGAAATGTTTTTGAAGTCATGTCAAGGCTGCCATACTTGCGTCTCACTCTGAGAACTGCCTCATGTTCTGAGGTGCTTGACGCTGTACAATTGTACACAACTTCTCAATAGGAAAGCCGGACAATGCTCAGTCTAGTGCTTCACCAGCATGAATTATGTATGCTTTCATGTGCACATGTTTGCTTTTCACTCCCAATACTTTGTAAATGGATTAAGGTTTGAGCCACTTTCATGGAAGACTCACAATCACTGACCTGGAGGACGATGATATCAACAGTAAATGAATATCAAAATCCTCACTGATCATACTGTGTACATACTGTGTCATGAGCAGCGTGATATTGGCTCATATTGGCTTGTTATATGTCAGTAATGACTACATTTTAATTCAGCCCAATATTTTCCTTGTCAAATAAACAAGTAGCCCGGAGACCTGCAGGTGTCCGGAGTAGGAAGAACTCTGAGCCACACGTCTCTTCTCCCACGGAGGTTCCTGTGGCTTTGAAAGCCACGGCCATCTGAGCATTCAAGAGCTTCCACACAAAAGAGTTTCACAGCACAAAACTAGAACTTGTTTTCTCCGCCGCTCAATCCCCTGCATGTGGGCAGTTTTTCATGGAAACAGTTTGCATCCCAGCAGGTCCCCTTGTTCCAGCTTGTCATTGTCATGATGAACAAGGCCATGAATAAGGGCACTTTGTGTGTGACATGAAAGGATGCGTGCACTGTGATTCACCATTTGTGATTGTAATTCACACTTGATATGGTGGCGAGTTTTCCCAGCGAAGCTCATTTAAAATGCGTCTTGACCTCAGTCGGATAAACCCGTGCTTAACTTGAACATTTCTCTGTTATTCACGCGCACAGACGTTGCTATAGGAACAGTGAGGCTTAATGCTAAAGCTCTTCTTATTGCTTGTGTGCTAGCATTTCACCCACACCATCAGCCTGTGATTCAAAGATCGTGTCGACCACTTTGCACACAATGTTATGACATGAAAAAGCAGAATTGGCCTGTACCTCATGGACTGGTGGGTGGGAAGGGCAACGTAAAGTTGTAAAGCCATGAGATCTGAAAATACTCAGTTAAACTTCCCACCTAAAACTACATACCTGAATGTTCTGAATGAACAGTGTGAGCGAAGCAACTACTCTTATTGTCTCGTGCTGAGGAGCTAGTGTACATGCAGGTGAATCTGGTCTGTGTTTGGGTGGAGCAGGTGCAGTATAGACCAGCGCCTGCCGTTGTGACAGATGGTGTTTTAACTGTGTGTCTGGTTGGCCTGTGAAGCCTGCAGGTCCTCACATTCATGTGAACATTCTAAATCCACTCTGCATACATTTGGAATAGTCTGAGGCAACAGCAGCACGTAAAGCAAACATGCTAATATAGACTGAATTCTATCTACTCTATCTGTCAAATACAAGCTTACTTTCCTCCCCAAGATTAACGGAAGTCAACCAACTGTGGTTTCCATGAAAGATGTATTTGCTGAAACCCTCTGGTGATCTGCCCAGTCAGCTGCAGCCCGAATGAACCTCCCTGTCCTCTTGTGGTTATGCCAAGTGCCAATTGGTGCACAGGGTTTGTATTCACCCAGACATGAGGAGGTGCGATCCATTTCCTCCATAGAAGCTGGCATGTGCACACGGAGGTTTATAGCCCTCATCTCCCCCGCCTCTCTGCCTGTCTGAGTATCATTTACATGGCTTATATCTCCCTTTACATCCTCACTGTCTCGGTTTTGTTGCGTGCAGAAAGAAATCTAATCTTGTCTGTGGACTTTATTTCCTGAAAGCATTCTCAGCAGTGCGGAGCCTCGTGCCGTGCTCTGCTTGTCACTTCTATTATATTTGCACCTGCAGATAAGTTATTTAAGAAACAGCGCATAATGAGAAGGCAGGGGTATCGCACTGTCTGCGGTGTCCCTTTCTATTAGAGCCCACGCCAACGCCCCCTGCGCGCACATGCGCACGCACTCTCCACCTTTTACCGCAGTGATTGGATAACAATGTTGATAGGTCATCCATAAAATTGAACTTGGAGTGTTTGGGCAGTTTATTTCAAATGAAAGAAATTAAAGTTATTTCAAGATGCCGCGCTCGGTGAAGAAACCCGGAAAGCGCTTTAATCCCTGGAGACGGAGCACGGTTGCAGAGTGTATTGGCACAAAACTCCCCCGGTCGGATTTGCCACTATGTTAAGCTCCCAAGGCCCGCTCCTTGTTGTTATCAGAAGAGTAGGGAAGGGGATTTGGGGATAAGTGAATTCTAGAGCGCAAAGGGGGAAGTGGAGTTTCAATGAGTGCTCTCCTGCTCCCCTGACATCCCAATTGCCCCTTGTGTTTACAAATGTGCTGCAGGTTGGGTTTGTGTTCAGTGACTTGCAGTCTTCGAGAGCTTTGCGGAATAAGCCAAAGCCCCCTCGCCGTCTGGTTCTCCTACTGTTTATAGATTTATAAAGCAATTTATTGCGGAGAGAAGAGCACTTTTACTCATATTTGAACCGTAAATGAATGATGAATATGCCACATCATGATATGCTCTGTGTACAGTAGTAGGTTTTGTCAGCAACTGTTAAGGTTTATCTGTATCATGCCGATGACTTTTACCGTTCTCAAACAGGGGCCACTTAAAGAAATAATCGACAAAGAGTCTTGATGTTTTCTCCATATAAATAATAAAATAAACACATTGACAGGACATATATAGGACAATGCACATGATACAGAGCTATTTTCTGTCTGACCTCAAGAGGGCCACAGTAGAGGAGCCACACATTGGCCCCCAGGCCCAGGTCTGTTCTAAAACATCGGTCAAGTGCATGTCTCACACTAGTTTGCTCCTGAGCTGAGTGTTGTTTTGGTATATTGAGGGAATGATTTGCTTCCTCACTTGTGACTCCAGGCATCAGCACAGTAATTGTTAAACAGTCTTGAGGCTAGCGATCCTTTATTGTCTGCCGTCGCCATTTTCAAGCGGAGACCAAAGCGCTTCTTTCAAAGGGCGTTGACTAAGCCTGAGCTCATGGGCACAATGGTTGCTGTCTGAATTTATGTTGCGCGTTCACACTGTTTTCTTGGAATAGTGTCAGATGAGCAAGACGTTTTTCTTTTTTTTTTTTATTCTTTTTTTTTCTTTTCCCGCCGACTCGTCTACTTGGGGACATTAGCGAAGTGACGCATTTTCTCACTGAGCTCAGCCCACTCCCACACACACACACACACACACACACACACACACAGCTTAGCTGTGAGAGCAGCAATGAAGATGATGAAAAATGGGGACGTGGTGATTATTTCATTAAGAGAGAAGCTATTCTTCCTGGACAGTCAATAGCGGATGAGGTGCAAAAAACAAAAACAACTCTGACTTTCCTTTTTTTTTTTTTTTTTTAACGTCCTCTCTCTCTCTCTCTCTGCCCCTGAAAGTCAATATAATCGACCTAATGAAAACCAGGTTACTTCACTCTCTGTCCCACCTCTCTGACAGAATGTTGAACAAATGCATTATTCATTCTCTCGTCTAAGGAGTGAGGTAATTATACATCTATCTCCCAAATAATACAGGCTCCTTTACTGTGCCTGTGACCTTGCCACACAATTTATGCCTTTTTGGACCTGCCCTCTGAGTGTGCTAAGAGAGCAAATGTATTTCAATAGACAGTGAGAAAAAAAAAAAAAAAATGAAAATGGATTTGCTCTTTATGAGTATAAGATGTCAAGAGGTTTGAAAAGGTCCGGTCCTTAAATGAAAAGTTTTAAACTTTATTTGGAAGCATTTTAGAAGGGCACGGATTGTCACAGACCGGGCTTAGCGTTGAAGTATTTAAATGTGGATTAAAAAAAAAAAAAGGAACAAATGTCAGTTCAACTTTCTTCCAACTACTTTTGTCCTTTTACGCTTTATATTTCACTAATCCCTATTCTTATTCACCCTTTCCCTCATTTCCCTCATAACCATATCTCCCGTCTTCACCCAATTCTCTCCTCTGGCGTTTCCCTAATTCCAAGCCATTTTTCAAACGCATTCCACTTAATTTAATCCAATTAACAGTCCGTCCCCACCACCCCACCACCACCTTTCTCTAATACTTGTGTGTCCTATATTTGTGTTTTTCGTCTGCAGGCTATCATGGCTCAACTTCCACAGGAAGAGAAGGCCAAGATTGCCGAGCAGGTGGAGAGTTTCAGACAAGAGAAGTGCAAGCTGGATGCTGAGGTGGCCAAGTGGGACGACAATGGAAACGACATCATTGTTCTGGCCAAGCAGATGTGCATGATCATGATGGAGATGACAGACTTCACCAGGTGAGATGGCAAGCGCAGGTTCACTTTGTGTTTTTAACGTGTATTTTTCATCCACCTAAACGTTATTTCACACCAATTTAACCAGCAGCTAAATGCAAGGTAATGGAGACACAATGGTCAGGAACCCGTCATGTGGCTCTTTTGACAGCACAGTGCCAACTGAGCACAGTTTTTTCTAGTTCCAGTCAACATCACACAACAATCGCCGCTGTTCAATAACATGTGGTTATCAGGGTAGCTTGTGAGGAGACGTCACGCGCAACAATAAAATAAGTTACGGTGACTTCAACAGTTCACAAGATGTTCCAGACGCCAAGGCAGCCGGTCGCAGTAGTTGCTCACTGTAAAGTGGATTTTACAGGCAAACAAGACTGAGCCTCTTCACATGAGACCTTTGAAACCACCGCAATTGTTATTCTCATTAAAGAACTCAATGCTCTGTTCTCGGAGCACCAAGCTGTTCAGCTGACTGCTCTGGAGGCGGAGCCATATTGTCGCGATCGGCCAATGCGATTGGTTGACTGGACTGCCAAGCATCATGGGAACCGTTCAAGTCGCTGTCACCGAGTTTATTGTTAAGAGTGATCGCAGGTTTCAATCGATAGACAGAAATGGCTATAATATATTGGCCACCTGGTTCATGCACGGTACGTTCATTTTAGTTCCACTAACATTGTTAAAGCTTGGTTCTAAATGAAGTTATTGTTAGAAAAAAATATTATTGTTGGTGTTTCTTTTCGTGGTTTTCAGCATAAAAATATATGCAGCTCCCATGGAAGTACATGTTAAGTTATGTGGGTGTTTTGGCTCTCTCAGTCAAGAAGGTTCCCGACCTCTGCTATTGACAGAGTCGCTTGTAGTGAGAAAACAGGCCGAAACTACATCCCTGATTTGACGGCGCGTATTCGATGCCAAAAATGCAACTTTTGTGTGGTGAGCCCACCATCCAGTGGTAATTTCCTATTGCACGTTCCCGGAGAAAAGATACCATCAAAACCATTTCCACTGCAGCTTCGACAGACATTTTATTAAAAGAAATCTAGATCCATCAGAACCAGTCATTTTCAAGCTTATTCTCCATCTGCCATGATGCTCATACATACCATTATGCAGGTTATTTTTCAGTCTTTCTGTCACTTCATTATACAGCATTTTTTGTGTATGTATCTTAAAAAAGCAATTGAAAGTTTGCTTTTCGGTTTATTTTACATTTCATTCAGGTAAAACATTCTGAAGTTACATGAAAAGAGACCTGCAAATGCATCTTTTTGGGAAGGTGTGGCTGTCAACAAGCCTTTAAAAATACATTGTGCATTCATTTCATGTGCCAATTGTAACAGCAAGAATATGCACCGACAAATCATCTTATATTGTCTACGGTTCAGTTGAAGTCAACTATTTCTAAGTGAATGCAACTTCAGCGCAGTGTTGCACTTGCACTGAGATCCTCACACGTGCCATCATGAGAGGAACAATCGGTCGACTGTGGTTTCAGTGTAAACAAGCTCAGTTACGACAACCGAACATCACACTAGTCTGCACAACAATGTCATCTGTCGTTGTGCATGGAAACAAGGTTGTAATTACATATTTGTGTCCGGAGAAAGCACATTATTTTCTGTTGTCTATAGCTTGGTTGAATTTTGCTTTTTAAGAAAGAAAAAAAAAACCCTGCAATGCAGCTGGAACTTATCTCTAAGATATTTTTTGGCGGAGCAATGTGATCATGCTTTGAAGAGATTCTCTGCATGTCCCCAAACGTGTTGTATCCACCCACATGTCCTCACTTCTCTCTTTTCCTGTCTTGTTTTTTTTCCTATTTACCCAGAGGGAAAGGCCCCCTGAAGAACTCCTCAGATGTGATCAATGCAGCAAAGAAGATTGCAGAGGCCGGTTCCAGGATGGACAAATTGGCTCGTGCCGTTGCAGATCAGGTAGCTTTAAATCCCACTGTGTCACCAACTCTGCCATTTCAGACTTTGTCCTCAACTTCGCTATCAATCCATGTCAAGTAAGCAGTCATTGGAAAGGTTGTGGCTCAAGTGGAGGGTTGTGTCGCCTCCTAATTTCCTCCTCCAATAGTGCAACACGCAACTGAAGACGGCAACTTGTGACTCCAGTAGAATTTGATTCCAATGAAGGTATCGCATCCATTACCAGATGAGTGCCTCTCTAAAATAGACAGAGAGACCGTCTTCAGCATCGAATCCATCACCTCCGTGCAGAGTGGTGTGTGGCGAGTGAAGTATCTCAGGATGCGCTGGGCTCTCCAGGTAATAGATAATGATCCCTTCCTCATTTTATTTGTCTCTAATGAGCACGGCCAATAAAGTACCGCGCACGCCGCCCTGATTTATCATCACCACTTGTTGGGCTGTTTGCATCATTTGCTCGCAGTCATGACAATTATTACAGATATCATTAGGGTCTCGTCTACCTGACTGCCATGTTCCATGAACTGAGCCTTCTTCTTTCGATGAGATGAGTTGATACACAGCGGCAGGACTGTTATGAATCTATCTATCAGGTCTCTTGAGAACAAGACATACTCTACATACAGTTCTTTGTGAAAACATTATTTTTAGTTTTTGCTAACACGGTGAAGTACTGTGGGGAAATTTGATGTTGCACTCGCACTTGCGAGTGTTTTATTTCTCTCAATTCATATATATATTTTTTTGAATAATGCCATCAGGTGATTAATAACATGTGGATCTCTCTTTTAAAGCTGTGCTGCTGTGAGATGCAGTGGTGAAAAAAACGTTTTTTAAACCCCCCCTGGCATTCTACTGTGTGTTAATAATAATTTAATGATACGATGGTTTATTTATTTTGTTATTCAGTTTTGAACACATTCTCTGTTATCTGTTGATTTTGATGCCGACAATGTTGAGGACTGTCAACAATTTCTTTCTTGTAAATAACAGACAAAAGTAATATCCAAACAACATACGTATAAACATACATTTTTGGAAATAAGCAACTCTTAAGTTCTTCCAAAAAAGTCCAAATTGACTCTAAGAGTATCATTTTTTTTATATACAGTATGTATTAATGTGGCAACTGTAGCCACTAAATATTTGAGTGCAGTGTGCTTCTATGAGTGGAGATCATAGCGCAAGCTAGCGTTCGAGTTGAGCCCACCAAACCAAGCCGAGGAGAAAAAATCGCCACGATTTCTTTTGCAGTAAGAAATAAATGTGTGTTTCTGTATGACCAGTAGATTCTGTATTCTGGAATCAGTTTAGTTTCAGTCTTGGTTTCAGCCCTCTTTGGTCTAGGTATTGGACTTGGGCTCTAGTATGGTGGTCTCAACTACAACATCGGGGCGAGCATGCAAAACTCGAGCTTCAACCAAACTCTCAAATGTGTGAAACATTTCCTTTTTTAAAATATAAAGTAGCGTAATTTCCGGACTATAAGCCGCTACTTTTTTCTCGCGGTCTGAGCCCTGTGGCTTATACAACAGCTCGGCTAATATATGGATTTTTACAGGCTGAAATCAGACTAAATCAGAGGCAATGAAATCGATAAATGAGAGGCTTTTTATTTACCCTTGAAGCACTCGAAATCTGCTGTTTTCACCCGTGTGTCCACAGATCAACAGAGTCAATCTCCTGGAGGTCTGGAATTGAGAAGCAGCCTCTGACACCGGCAGTGATGTCGGAACTTTGGGCGAAAACAGCGCATTTTGAGGGCTTTAATGCGAACGAAAGATGTCTCGAGACAAAGTGCGTTCAGCGTAAAAGTTCAACGTGAACACAAGCGAGTCCTGTTTTGGCCGCTGTCTTGGCATGTTTCCACTATTTCCTCACTCTCGATGCTGGACCCCGTTTTTCAAAACAAATTTTGAGAAGCGTTTTTAACCACTGGCCTTGTCCACAGCGCAGACAGCACCACTGCACCTGTGGCTTATAGACTGGTGCGGCTCATGTATGTACAAGATCTATTTTCCTATCTACTTCAATGGATGAAGTGACCACCCCCCAGTGCTTGTGTGGGCTTCCGTCAGGCAAACGTCCTCCTCAGTTGTGTGGTGTGTGTGTGTCACCATAGAGCGTCTTAACTTCACGGTAGTTTATGAGATTGAGACATTTTTGAATAACCTTTTTAAGCACGGATTGATTCATTAATAAGCTTCCCATCTACGAGTGCGGGAAAAAAACAAACTGCGCAGCATGACTTTTAAATCTGATCCAGTGGCTTTGAGAGCTTTGACTTTCAATGAAAATGAGCCTCAGTAATGAGTCTTCACAGCCACACAGAAACTGAATCATGCCATTGCATCACTCGGTGAGTATCCAGCATCCAGTCAGTGAGGCTGAGGTGGCACCAAATGCCAAGTGCCATTCCTGCCTCATGTTATAATTGAATGCTGCTCTTGCCATTTCCATCTGGTCCCCTAAGTCGCAGGCCTTGTTCCAGTGACACCGTATTAGCACAATTGATGAGTATGTGTGAAGCACAAGTGGAAACAGCAGGTGGGGGTTTTGCTTCGTCATTTAGGGGGCCACAGTTTGGCACCCAGAGTGAGAGAACATTGCTCTGAGTTGCTTGACTTGGGCCCCACGATGTGGCCGGAGAATCGCCAGCTGCTTCCCAAACAGGACTCCGCGAGGGTGAGTTGTTGGGATGTTCGGTCACTCCCAAGCAAGTGTAACATACCAACGCGTGCAATATGGGTTTGTTGGTGAAGTATGAAGCAAACAAGTCAGCTATTATTTTAGAATCTTAAGCACTGGTCAAATGGGACTCCCTTTATGTTGCTGCAGCGTGTGCTCTGTCAGTGACAGGGAATATAGTGTAACATCATGTAACAGGTTTCATCTGTCACAACTTTTCTTTGCTCCAAACTGGCCTCTTGTCTGTCAAATGACTGTCTTTGGACCATCTATAATACAGCGAAATCTGATCAAACAGAAAATGGAACAAAGCTAGAAATGAAACGTCAGAAAGTTAGATTTTATTGTCCTCACAATTTTTTTGATGGCTTTTCACTTGCAGAGCAATTTTAATACCTCAGTCTCCACTCCTCGCGCAGTTTAATAAAAAATAGTAAAAAATAGTAAAATAGCCTTCATTCTGCACTGAGCCAAATAGGATCTTGCAAATATCGAGAGTGGGTGCGAAGGTCAAGATGAGTAGTATAAGAGTCAGAAATAAGCTGGTGAATTTGTTGTTGAATGTTAGGTTATATTGATATCATAGATGGGTCTCAGGATAAAGCATCGGTCTCCTTCATACCATCATATTGACACCATAACAACCATATAATAATAATAATAATAATAATAATAATAATACATTTCTGTGAGATTTTCAGTTACATTTATCATATTTTTGTGGCACAGGAAAAATATATACCACACCATACATATACAAAAAAAAAGATAAATTATATTAGTATGAAAGTATCAAGTTATTTTATGTTTTATAAAAAAAATAAAAAATTACAAACTTGAACAGACACCGCCTCAAACATGAGCGTATACCTCTAGTTTTGAGCATCAGGAATGTTGCTTTGTTCTTCAATAATCCCCAAATAATTGCAAAATAAATCAAATCTGTCTAATCATAAAACAGGAAGAAAGCATTTCTGAGCACCAATAATGCTGACCACTGAACTGGACCCGTTGCTCTTTCTTTCACACAACAAAATAAATTAAATGGATCCATCAACCACCGTGCAATAAGTGAGCAAAAAGCAAAAGTCTTAATTCCTCTTCATTCTTAATCGCAAAATAAAGTGCTGAAATAAAAACAACAAATCACTTCTGGTACCTTGTGAGCAGAAATATATATATATATATATATATATATATATATATATATATATATATATATATATATATATATATATATATATATATATATATATATATATATATATATATATATATATATATATATATTACAGGCGCGCCCTTGATTCTTGGTCCGTACACTGAAGATTCTAATGAGGGTTGTTGGTGAGTCCTTCACCCCAGCGGAGTGGCTCCTGTTCCTTGGGGTCGTGTTCATCGATGAAGGGAAGATGGCGTGTGAGGAGCACCGATCAAGACATTGATCTGTCCTCTTGGGAAATCGCTTTCCCAAGTGCTAGTTTCTCTGGTCTACATCTTAACATACGTTTGGTTGTCACCAAAGCGGCAAGACTGGAGTGGGGAAGCGTGAAGCCGTATCATGAGTGAAGCGTTGAGCGGTTTCTTTTTTCCTCATTATTATTATGACTGAACGCACACATTGACCCTGGTTAGAAACGTTGGGAAGCTCTTGGATTGGAACACCTTCACACATCTTGAATGGCAGTGAGTTGCTTGGCTTTGCCTGCAGCGATACACGTCAGTTTGGAGGCCATTCTGATGCAACGGAGTAGACAGTAGCAACTGAGGAGGATGCCACAGTTTCACCAGAGAAAATGCCCTGACTAGATCCACTGTTTCCAGCAATAATCTGCCTCCATAGAGAGGACAAATTCCCTGGTGGTCGTGAAGAGCTGTGGACTTAACAAAGACAAATGTTGTGTTTTTGCTTTTCATTGAATCATTTTTGTTAACAGCTGGTGTGTTAGACACTCAGGGGCCCTTTGTATGTAGGGCCTTTCTTTGGAGCGGATATGAGCAGGAGAGACCAAAAAGGCATGTCTTCTTATCAGAGCCCGACGCCACCCTCCTCTGCCTGAGCTCACAAGACAAGGAAATGAGCTGTGCATTTCTCCACGCAGGTCTGCCCAATGTCCTAGTTAGGATCGTTTAATATTAATGCCGAGAAGAAAGGTGTCTCCACAACGTGATGCTCGCGGTGTTTAAGTAGCTGCTCTGGTGTTCTTAACCCACAGGGGTTTAGTGGGCCATGGTTGACACCTGGAAGTCTTCCAAGTGGAATAATAGGGGCGAAGGATGTTATAGCAGGTGATCTGAGGAGGCTGTCCTCATGTTCCAGGTTGGTCCATTTACCGCGCTGAATGTGGGGTTGAGTTGTTGAAGTGGAACGAAGGTTACGGGGACAGATCGGGTCTCCAAGCACATATAAAACAAGGGCGTTCTGAACATAGTTTTACTTGGAAATGCACGTGATGTGTCCAAACAGTCAAACTTCTGCCATTTCTTTGGTGTGGGTTCAAGTGTTTAAAGGACTGAATGGACTTTCAAGACCTCATCTCTTCATCTGGTCCTGAGTCTGATCTATACCACACTGGG
The DNA here is from genome assembly GCF_027744825.2 of Synchiropus splendidus. NCBI lineage: Eukaryota > Metazoa > Chordata > Actinopteri > Syngnathiformes > Callionymidae > Synchiropus > Synchiropus splendidus. The sequence continues at coordinate 21,249,878 of NC_071335.1, forward strand.
TGAACAGCCTAAAGTGGAAATCTAGGAAATGACACTGCTGCAAAGCACCACCGATAGTGGCTCTTCTCTGCGGAGAAAGAGCCAACAGCAATCATAGCCATCATCTTGTTCCTCTTTTCTTACTTGTTGCCTGCACTTGGATGAGTGGATGGAGCTGTAAGAAGGAATATTGATAGGAAAAGTGCATGTCATTTTATCTGACCGGCTTTATTACAGTACTACACCAGCCTTTTGGATTGCAAAGCATTCAAAATAATGCTTGAGTGTTTCAGAAAAGTTGCAACTACAGAGATTAAAAAGGGTTTTAGGTGAAAGACACGTGGAATAAAAACATTTCTATTGAAGTGTGATGCAATTGAGTCATGGATGGTAGAATACTTTGAATGCCATGTTGTTGATGTACTGTTTAGCATCTCATGTTTGCTGCTCCAAAACATCCAAATCGGAGTTTTAAGCGTTGACATCCCCAAGAGCTATAATCTTGCTGCTGTTGGCTACACTCTGTACCTCAAAACAACATGAACATGGACTTTAGAAAAGCCGACGTAGCTTGGTTCATGTAAATCAATCACCAACTCAAGTACATGTTGAGGAGTAATGATGGGATGCAGAATACTCACCAGCCTTTTCTCCAATCCAGTGCCCCGATTCCGCCTGCAAACAAGATCTCCTGGCCTACTTGCAGAGAATCGCGCTCTACTGTCACCAACTCAACATCTGCAGCAAAGTCAAAGCTGAAGTTCAGAATCTGGGCGGAGAGCTCATCGTCTCTGGGGTAAGTCTGGTGGCACAAAATGAGACACGGCTGCTCTCCATCTCCCCGAGAACAACCTGTGTCTGACGGTGATGGGCAAGGCTGCCTCCTTTGTTTCATTGAATGTAGCTCACAGCAGATTTTATCGTGAAGACAAGACGGTTCCCCAGAGGAATTTGGCTGGAAGCATTCACTCTTTAAAAAAGTTCTGAAAATAAGCCGTCAGCACCAATGCCAGTCTTTATAGTATGTTCTTCAAAAGCTAAAACAGAGCCTGTTTCGTCTGAATGCCCAAAGCATCCTTCTAGTTTTCCCCAGACGTTGTAACACTGCCGTCCAGTTGATGTTCAATATTATCCTGAGATGGCTCAACAACAGCGCAGTGTAGTAGTGACAGGACTGGAAGTGGTGTTATCATGCTCTCCAGAACGCTGAGACCAAAGTTCAAATATATATATTTTTTAAATCGTAGCTTAAGCTCAACGGCTGCGGCAGAACAAAAGTTAAGGTTTGGACGTCGAATCTGCGTTCAGATCAGTCTACTCTTGAACCGATTTTGTGTGGCATATTTGTGTGGCCACTTTGCTGCCCACCTATTGGAGCTGGCTTTCAACTCTAAAGCTCACATGTTGCTTGTTGCTCTACTCCTTCAACATAGTAGAGTTTGGGACATTTAATATAGATAGAGCTGCAAGAAAAAGAAGGCGGAAGAGCTGTCGACACGGTTGAAGTGAAACATCCAGAGGAGAAAACAGGAAGTTGAGAAACTGTTGTGATGGCAGCGGAGCGGGAGCTTCAACAGGACACATTATCTGTTGTGCGGACCATTCAAAGGTCAAGCTAGGAAGAAGACTGGAGTCTGAGGAAGATAATGACAGATAATCTCATTGAGAGCGGTGAAACTGTTGCCATAGAGGAGGGAGCCTGGCGGAGGTGTAGCGTTCTGCGCTCACCTTTCAAACGGAACATGTCTTTCACGTTGCTTCGTGTTTTCTCTTGACTCGTCTCTTCATCATTTCTCAGGAATTTCTCGCCCTTTGACTCGCATGCTATATGCAAACCCTGCTGAGTTTTTAACCTTTTCATTCTGGCCAGTTGGAGTTAATTCTCATTAAGTCCAAGAAGTTGACTCGTCTCTGCAGGAGGCTCGATGCCCACTGGCTGCTGGCCCTTAAATGTCAGCCAAACAAAACAAAGAGAGGCACCACTAGCGCTCCTGCTAATTAAGAACCGCTCAAATAGGAGGCCACGGCGAGAGGAGTCTCTTTCCGTGGCAGTGGCCTCACATCACAGCAGATAGGACTCGTTCGACTCCTTTTGAAGTGAATCATCACTGGTAGCATTTGATGACTTTAACGGCTCTTTTCGTTCCTCGTCGGCGCTTCTCGCAGCTGGACAGCGCCACCTCTCTCATCCAGGCCGCCAAGAACCTCATGAACGCCGTGGTGCTGACTGTCAAAGCCTCTTACGTGGCCTCCACCAAGTACCAGAAGGTGTACGGAACTGCAGCAGTTAACTCTCCCGTGGTGTCCTGGCGGATGAAGGCTCCTGAGAAGAAGCCGCTGGTAAAGCGGGAGAAGCCAGAAGAGTGTCAGACCCGTGTCCGGCGGGGATCCCAGAAGAAACACATCTCCCCTGTCCAGGCCCTCAGTGAATTCAAGGCCATGGACTCCTTCTAAATAAACCCATGAGAAAAGAAGAAAAAAAGACGACAACAACATGATGGTGGCAAGTTGAAAAAAAAGTACCTTTTTACGTTGTGTTAACCCAAGTGTTTGCCCCTTGTGTACTTGTTGATACCTCAGGAGGACTCGTACTTGTCAACTGCCACACTCCTGTGGGGACTGTGGGTCTCGCAACTCACAAACAAACTCTATTTATCGATCTTATTGTAGCTTATTGTATGAGAGCCAAACTGTGACAAAACATGCAAAATAAAAAAGGAAAAAAAAAAAAGTATCTTATGAGCGGAGAGAGTAGCATTTGAAAAAAAATACCCGTGGCAGTTGATATTCTAGCTTTATCATTAACGTGCTACTGACTGGCTGCTTGTACACACATTTAAAGGCTTGGAATGGATCGCTCTTACGCACTGAGGCGCGTGTATCGTTTCTTAGTTCAGTCTTCACCAGAATATTCTTTTCAACGGGAAAACGTCTCCACCGCATTGAAAGGCAAACTTGAGTCAATAGCTATGAGTTGAGGATTGATGCGATGTTCAAAGTCATCCCAATTTAGCCACTTCAAAGAGATTGTTTTTCCCCTGTTGGCCCTCAGCCAGCCGCACAGCATGGGGTCAAATATTAACTCTGTGTCCGGCCATCTGTTCTTTTGCTCATAGTGTTTTAGTTCATTTTACCGCTGACGTTTTGAAACATGATCCTAAATGGCATTTCAAATGAATGAATTTTGAACCCTCAAGTTATACACTGCCCTCCAGTCCGTCGTCTTCACGCCGCTTCAATTTGTTTTTTATTGGACTATGAACCTGTGCTTTGTTTCAGTAATATCCTTGTTGCCGATGATCTGGCCGAGTCATGTTCTGTTGTCCCTGAAGCACACTTATGGTCCTACTGTATTGCCTTTTTTTTATGGATTTTATTTAATGATTGCATCACTAACCATGATGAACTTGAAAGTTGTGTAGCTTATAAATATAGACGACGAGGGTTGAGTAGTTGTGGTTTGCTCAGAGAATAGAATCCCTCCACACAGTACCTTTATATCCATCCTTCTCTAATAAATACTCCCTTCAACTTCACTGTCTCTTGTCTTCTTTAGTCACGAGGGAGACGTGTGTGTGTGTGTGTGTGTGTGTGTGTGTGTGTGTGTGTGTGTGTGTGTGTGTGTGTGTGTGTGTGTGAGTAGACATCCTGCTCCTGCAACTCGGGAGGGATGGCGTCGACTGTGCAGAGATAAAGAGACAATGTTGCAATTTCAGTCCGGAAAAGGACAGAATAAAGCGCAATGAAAGAGGCAAATCTGATTAATGACTGCCAGTTCTGCCTCTTCCAGCGGAGTTGGAGCTAAACAGTCATCCTTACTAGACTGTTTGCCTCCAGCTGCAAAGCTCTTCCTTGTTTACATTATGATATATGTCTCATGAAATATTTTCCCGAGGAAACGGTGACTCATATCTTTTAATATATTGGATTTTAATCCGACATTTTACAACAATGTCTACAAAAGGAAGTTTCTGCTTCCCCTTCTCCCGTAAAATCCCTGCGTTGTGTCGCTACATCGCGGCTAATTTAAGAGACACAATGCTGTCACCTCAGCTGCCTTGTAAAAGAATGAACCGTAAAGATAGGTGTGCTTACCGAAACTGATCCCCGCGGAACACTCCGGGGGACTTTTGTTCCTGCTGAGGAGCTGCCATTCATGGTGACGACAAAAGGTTCTGTTCAAAGACGATAATGAAAACAATGAAGTGCATCGCTCTCTTAATGTTAACCTCGTGTTCGAGACACAAATCGTACACCGTCGCGAAAGCTCTTACAGAGGCGGAGTGGCACTTAGCGCTCGAATTAAAAATACCCACGTCCTTCCCGGTGTAGCGTCTTCACCAGCGCAGTTGCTGTCTTTCACCTCATGTGATCCATCACCCAGACGCACGGCTGATCCAAAGTGGTGTTTTCAAAATGGCAGATCATTCAATTCTGACTTCAATTTTTGAGGCTTTGCCTTTGATCCCTCGCGCCAGAGTCGAGGGCCAATCCTGACCCGGCTCACGTGCGTGTCGGAACCATCGACCCCTGGCTGCTTCACCCGACAAATGTTCACTTTCTTCGTTGTAAATCCGCCCTCTGATCCTTTTGTTTGGTTTTCATTTTGTCCAGAGGACATCAACTCACCCTCTGGATCTCATGAAGCCCTGATTAAAAGAGCTTTGATTTTAAAAGCCACTCTGAGCCCAAAATGGAGTTCTTGATTAAATCCATATACCTTTCCTCATTTGGACCTAAATTGGAGGCTGGCATCTCCGTGAAGGAAGTGGAGATTGGAGCTCGGGCTGGTATTGAAATTTGAATGCAGGTAATGTGCCAGCGACCAGTGCTGTCCTTGTCAGTTTCCCTTAGATTTGAGTGCCAAGAAAAGGAACAAGCCCAGTAGAGCTTAACTGAGGCCCCCAAAGCCCCAGAATGGACCGAGTTTCCGATTTAAGATCCCTATAGGATCAAGGAAGGAAGTGAGCAAACCTGTTAATGTACAGCTGCAGCGGCGGACGCTTGCGACCGCTTCCTTCGGAGAGAAGATCAGCGTGCGGCAGCCTTTGAAACAAGATGGAGTGAATCCATTGATTCCTCCACAACCCCTGATGGTCATGTCACATGGATCGACGATCATATTTGGCCCATTATGGATTCCAGGATACGTGTTCTGGTAATTCCCATCGACGACGGCGAATCGGGCCACTCACCGTATGTATCTTCATTGTGCTGTTAATGGCTATTAGACACAACATACATCAGGCATCCGTGCGTCACGCTAAGTACCCGGAGTTAAGGAAACAAGGCCACCAGGGACAAGTTGTAACACGGTCCAGTTAATGGAGGGATTAATTCCTGGCTGAGCCGCTGTCTAACTGGGATAATCCCTGTGTGTACACGTCGCCCTCTTCCAAATAAATCATGGTTTGATGGATGACAACAAGCGCTAAAAGTGGCAAGATCTGTTTATTAAAATGCACAATTTAATAAAGTAACATGGAGACGGGGTGTTGTCATGACTCTTCCTCAGTGTTTGTATCGGTGCACCCGCCATGGGCTGCTCGCTCACGACCGTTTTTGCCTGCATATTGCCCGTAAATGTCTGAGTACACGTTGCAAGTTTATATAAAAAAAAATTAAAAAAAAAATCTTGAATTTGATTTTGTTTAGTCAAGATTTCTCCCTTGCGTACCAAACACTAATCCTGCTTTTTGGAACAAGAGGGGAAGCATTTGACTCCTTTGGAAGAAAATCTATGAGTCAACACGCGGTGCCAAAGTCTGACTTTGGTATCAACACTGGAGGTCAACGTCAAACAGTGGCCCTGAGAGTGACTTTGATCTTCCTGGTGACATCTCCATGTCCTTCTTCACCATATCCGTGGATCTCGGTGGTTGTCTTTGTCCGATAGGGGCTGAGGTTTAGCAGAGGTTCACGGTCTTTCTGATAGTGTTTCGCTGATGCCGATCACATCGATCAAAATGAAGCAGTGATCAATGAGATCACCCTTTACTTCCATCCACTTTGGGGCTTTTTTCCCCCCCTCAATCTCAAGTCCTTTCTTCCGCTCCACCTCTTCCACCATGTGACCGAGCCCTGGAGCCACTCATTTTACTGCACGCTTGCTCGGCGTCAATGGCAACAATGATTGAGACGCAGCTTGTGGCACAGATTTGTTTCAATTGTTGCAGTTGCTTCCCCCATTCTCATTTGTTGCCCTCAAAACCAGGGGTGGGCGATTAAATTTCCCCAGGGGCCACATTATTCACCGTGGCTGTTGTGAGGGCCCATAAAGCCCAAAGAAAGGAAGTGATGAGTAAAATAAAAATATCTATATGATGGGAAAACTAAATGGTAGTAATCCTGAAATGGCATCATAAAAATATCGGCATAAAATGTTGGTTGGTTGAGTCATATTCCATTTAAAACTCAATCCATTTAAAGAGCCTCAATGTGTCTTACGTTCCAAAATATATTTTCAGTTCCATTGTTGAAAAGAAATACTTTATTTTTTAAAAAGTACAAAAAATAAAGCTGCAAAATAAAGCTGCCAGAAACATTCTGACATCATCAGTTTTATAGTTTTACTCTGACTCCTGGAGGGCCACAGGAATATGGGCCACATTTGAGTCCGGTCTTTGCCCAGGTATGTTTGAATCCAAGGCGCCATCCGACACTAACCGTGGCGCTAGAAATGGCCGACAACCTATCGTACGTGGTTTATGAGAATTCCATCCATGCAAACTCGCTGTGCAAATGCAGATTTGGCCTTGAGTTTTTAGCCGATGCTTCCCAACACGATCATGACGGCACGCCAAAACTGAACTACTCACTGTAGTTTTAAATGTATTTTCACTTCAAGAAACTCTCCATAACGGGGTTTGCAGTGGTTGAGACTCTGGGTCAGTGTTGGTTTTGTTATCTCCAGCCGCCCAAGTAAGTCACAGTATCTGTCTGCTGAAGCTAAATTCTGGTTGAACTTTGGAATCATAAAACATGACGTTGAAGTCAGTCTAATCTCCAAAGCGTTTGAGACGGTAGATATATGAGGCTTAATAATGAAAATTGTCACGGAAGGAGGACGAAAAGGGTGTGGAGAATCTGTAAAAATATGGTGGCAGTCCTAGTTATTGACTCAAAAGTCACTGACTCAAATCATATCACTGCTTCACCTGCAAGCTACCAAAGTAATACACTCGGGAGTGGTGAGATATCCCCTGAAGCATGAGCTGCAGCGCCGGAGAATGATGGAGAACAGGTGAGGCATGGCGCGGGAAGTCTGCCGCCAGATTTCAGAGGGGATACTTTCGTCACTATCAGCACATGAGCCCCAGGAAAAACTGTAGTTTTCAGGATGAGTCCTGCACACATTAAACCTAAATAGCTGAAAGAAAAAAACAAAACAATTTGAGCTGCTCAACTGAGCCGAATTCCAAGGTCAGCGTCATTTTCAAGGCTTTGAATTTAAATAAAAAATAAAATATGGATATCAGGCGTATTCTTCAAATTACTCTTGAAGTATTATTCGATGTGAGATTATGAGGAGGCTCACACTCCGAACAGGGATTTAACAAGAGTAAAAGAAAATATTTTTGAGGCGGCGAGAGCGAAGGAGCTGTTAAATAATTCACTGATAATTCATAAATAAGGATAAAAAATGGTTTCATAGTGGTAAAGCAAAGTGTTGGTTATGACTGCTAATTGTCCGAGTGAACTGCTTGCTGGAGTTGAAACTGGCTCTGATCACATCAGCTACATCGGCATTTTCTCTTGTGTGTGTGATGCACTCTTGACTAATGGCAGTTTCAAAACCATGATGTGGGAAACGTTGCACTGAAATTGATCTGAAAAGGGATCAATAACTGCAGTGGTGAAATAAAGTATTGATTCTTTGACAACTAGAAAGGCACTGCGACAGCGCGCACCTCCTCCGTGCCACGTCAAGCACTGCGCACCGTGCACTGAATTGTATGCAGTGCGTACACTTCAGGGCAGAATTCAGGCGTGAGGTGCTTCTGTTAAATTTCTCCACTGTGGGACAAAAAAAGAGCATCTAATCTTAACTTGTCGTGTGCTGTGTGTCAAGAGGTGCTGCCATTATTTCCCAGAGGCTCATCAACAAAGCCTATTTTCAGGGCCTCTAATTCTGCATTGCTACTTGGAATAGTATCCTAACTCCACTGGGAGGAGGCTTGATGGCAGGCTGTACCATCTCCTCACTGGCTTTCACCACGACAACGGATCTCAAGTCTAGCGGTGGGTCACTAGGTGTCACATATCCACTACCATAAGGTGGAATTCTGGATCCAGTGTTGCTGCAGACTGCTGCCCTTTCTGGAGCATCTGGTGACCCTTGCTTTAGGCTTTCAGTGAACTGCATTCTGACGTGGTTCCAGGAAATACTTAGCTAGCTTTCGGGTTGGCCCGAACCCTTCGCTTTGAGTGTATGTGGTTACACCGGTGTTGACGTTCGAGTGGACGCATCTTTGGGCATGACCAGTACTCGAGTTGAGGGAAGATGCAGGGGGTGGCATCAAAACAATAACAACAAAAAAAATGGTTTTCACACTCAACGTCGGAAAATAGCATGGCTATTGTTTATCGCTACGTTGTCCGTTACCCTACACCAGGGGCTGGGAACCTGTGATGCGAAGCGTTCAATGAAGGAGTCTGGTGCTTTAATGAAAATACCGTCACAAATAACCGCAGTTTCTTTTTTTTTCCAATTTAATCTTCCTGTTAGGTCACTTTCATAAACGAAGTAGCACGTGAGGCGCCATCACGACAGCGAGCTCAGTCACAGTGACTTCTTCTTCTACGAATTTTGAGTGGAATCTAGCATCATGCTGCCAATGTTGAGCCTTGACACATCCGAGCAATGAAGTCACAGGTGTTTCATTGACATTAAAGTGCTAAAACACGCTGTTTTCCTACTTCTGCCTCTTCCCAGTTTTCTTCTGTCCGCGGAGCGCTGTTGACCGGCTGCAGAGGCGGCGCCATGTTGTAGCGATCAACCACTGCGTTGGTTGACTGGACTGCAAAGCATCATGGGAAGTGTTTAGGTCACTGCAACTGAGTTTAGTATTGAGATGCTGACTGTAAATGCTGCACTGTAGTCACGGAAGACACACAGTTTGTCGCAGAACCATTCAGCGCTACCAGATATCGACAAGTGTGATCAACTTGGCGCGCAGGGTACGTAACTTTATCGCTGTAAAATACATTAAAAACTCAACTCACACTTAATATGTTGGTCTTGACTTTCAACTCAACATGGCGGCGCATGAGACCCACTTGCTAAAAATGCCAGCTGCGATCTCAACTCTGTAGCACAGAAAACCAAAGTCATTCCAAGAAGCTCCTCCAACATTTGAGGAAGCGACTGAGGGGGAGCGGGAGGTAAGGGGCGTCCCACACAGCACAGCAGTGAAGACAAGTGTCTTGACAATGTTCACACACCACAGACAAAAGCACAATTGTATGAACTGAATTAAAAGATGCATCATAGAGGGGCTTCCTGGGACCTCAAGTGGGATCTGGACCTTGCCTGGATTCCTCCTGACCAAGATAAGTTTCTTGCCTTCGTGCTCTTTCTGGGCTGCTGGGATGTTATTGGGCTGTAAACGCTGGAGTGGTTCCAAATACAGTTTTGCCTTGTGGCTCATGTCATTGTCGTGAACACTGTCGTCATGTTGTTTGTGAACGGTCTAATGGAACCATGTTCCAGCTCCAGGAGCTCCGTGCTGCTAACTAGACAGAACCAGCTGCTGCAAATGTGTCTGAACCTTTCTCACCCCCCGCGACATCAGACCGTGGCCTCCACAGAGTAACCGGCAGGGCGTCCCACCGGTGGACAGCAGTGCTTTTATTTCCACCGACATCCATCAACAGTTTTTTTTTATGCCGCCGATGTGTGTATTTCTACTTTCCACCATCGATTTACTGCCAAAACAAGTGCATGCAACCCCTCTCTTTTCCATTTTATTTTCCCAAACACAAATGAGAGTTTCCATTTCGTTCCCTGTCAGAAGCGTGACATGGTGAGCCGTGCGAAAGTCTGCGCGCCGACAAACAAGGCGTCTTCTAATGCTGCCATCAGTGCTTTACTGAGGTGCATCTCAACTGGCTTAAAGCTTTTGAGAGGGTCAGGTTGTCAAAGATGTCAGTGAGCGCGCCAGGACTCGGGCTCCTCCGCTCAACACTCGGTTGAACCACCCTTCAGTTGATCCAGCCTCTTTATAGTCGTCTGACTGCTTGATGTTGCTGTCAGTCACCGCGTCGCTGATATGTCCAACGTTGCACCCTGAACGTCGCGTCTCACATCAGAGAATCGGTGCTTTTCAGACCAGTGAGAAAAGTGTTACCACCGGCTCTTGGATATTATATTATTTTAATATTTAAAGACCTCTTTCATAGACATTAAAATTACATTAGAACTCATAAAGACAGTCGTTTTTATGGAGTCATATTTTTAACACACGGCAGTTCAGTTTTTAAAATAATACATCTAAACATGAGTCACTTGATTTTAAACCTCTTTTAAAGAGCAATGAATTAGTTCTACAACATTTGGTTCTCGATATTTTTTTATGTTTTTGAGATTGGAGGACAGAAGGGAGAAGACATCCATCTATCATCCATTTGTCCACCTATCTATCATGCATCCATTCATCTATCTATCTATCGATCTATCTATCTATCTGTCTGTCTGTCTATCTATCTATCTATCTATCTATCTATCTGTCTGTCTGTCTGTCTATCTATCTATCTATCTATCTATCTGTCTGTCTGTCTGTCTGTCTATCTATCTATCTATCTATCTGTCTGTCTGTCTGTCTGTCTGTCTATCTATCTATCTATCTACTTACCTACGTACCATCTATCTATCTATCTATCTATCTATCTATCTATCTATCTATCTATCTGTCTGTCTGTCTGTCTGTCTGTCTATCTATCTATCTATCTACTTACCTACGTACCATCTATCTATCTATCTATCTATCTATCTATCTATCTATCTATCTATCTATCTATCTATCTATCTATCTATCTATCTATCTATCTATCTATCTATCTATCTATCTATCTATCTATCTATCTATCTCTCATCTATCTCTTTATCTATCATCCATCCATCCATCTACCTCTCTATCATCCATCCATCTATCTCTCCATCTATCATCCATCCATCTATCTCTCCATCTATCATCCATCCATCTATCTCTCTACCATCCATCCATCTATCATCCATCCATCCATCTCTCTATCATCATCCATACATCTCTCCATCTATCATCCATCTCTCTATCATCATCCATACATCTCTCCATCTATCATCCATCTCTCTATCATCCATCCATCTCTCCATCTATCAGTCATCCATCCATCTCTCTATCTATCATCCATCTATCTATCTCTCCATCTGTCATCCATCCATCCATCTCTCCATCTATATCATCTATCTATCTCTCTATTATCCATCCATCTATTATCCATCCATCCATCTCTCCATCTATCATCCATCCATCATCTCTCTATCTACCATCCATCTATCTATCTCTCCATCTGTCATCCATCCATCCATCTCTCATCTATATCCATCTATCTATCTCTCTATTATCCATCCATCTATCTCTCCATCTCTCTATCATCCATCCATCTCTCCATCTATCATCCATCCATCTATCTCTCTATCATCCATCCATCTCTCCATCTATATCCATCCATCCATCTCTCTATCATCCATCCATCTCTCCATCTATCATCCATCCATCTATCTCTCTATCTATCTCACAGAGATCAGATGAATATCGATGAAGCTCACGACACTGTCTGGTGCTCCCAGCTGGCAGCGGCGCGCGGCTGGCTACAGTGGACGCTGTGTGCCATGCTGCCTCCTCGTGTAATGGACTATGTGCTACGGAGCAAATAGTTTGTAACAGGACATGGAGCACGGTGTGTTGACCTTTACACTGACGGACAGTTTGGCAGAGGAGGGGCTGGTTGTCACTTTTGGACACGTCAGACAAGGAACAAGGAGGATGTGAGTCAAATAGATGTGTGCGAGTGGCATCCCATCGGGGTTGTTGGATTTGCTGAAGCGTTGCCGGGCTGTCACATACTCTGTTAAACAGGTTAAAAATCGCATGACAGTAACACAACTGCCGAACACACGCGCCAGGCTCAAGTGCGGTTTTGTTTGCGGTGAGCCGCTTAAATGAAATCCATGAAGTTTCAACTGAATCACACGGTTGATCAAGATTTTCGACGCTCATCACCTTTGTGGTGCAGATGGCCACTCACTTTGAGTCATGTGATGCGAGTCCAGTTGAAGGAAAGGCCTCATGAGTTAGACATTTTTTGTTGTGTTTTTATTTTTTCATTAATATTTATTTGAAATTAAAACAGTTCAATAATACATTTCATTCTATTCATTCACTGAACAGACAGTATCATTTATTTTCCATAACAATAAAAGAATCATAATTAGATTAGATAAGATTCGATGGCCTTTATTTGTCCCGAAGTGGGGGAAAAGTCAACGTGTCACAGCGGCCAATGACAACAAAGACATTGACACATATTAAAGACAGTAAAGATGCACAACAAACATCAAAGACATCCACGAAGCATCAGCAAAAAAAGTACAAGTCACAACCTTTCTAGCAAGAAAATACAAAAAATAAATACATATAACATATAAACAAATATCATGACAAAATACATAAAATGTATGAAGTTATCAGTAAATTGATAATATATAAATAATGCTAAATTATACAAACAATAAATAGTATAAATAGATATATAGTCAATAAACAAATGATGAACGATGGTTGTCAGTCAGTCCATCACATTGGACTGTTGTACAACCTGACAGTAATAATAATAATAATAATAATAATAATAATAATAATAATAACAACAACAACAACAACAACAATAATAATATCTCTCAAACCGACCCACTTTCAAAAGAAAGAAAGAAGTTCTGATTTTCCAATAACCATTATATTACTGTTTTATTATTATAATAATAAAATAAGTAACATTAACAATATTAATAATATAATATTAACATTTTCTTGCTCATTGCAATATTAATACAATATCAGAAAAAAACCCTTTTATTTAATAAATAAATATATACATATATATTCATATAACTTTCATCTAAAGTTTTCTTTATCTGATGTTGAGTAGACGTGGCCCACATTTTTGTCACAACTGTCTCAATAAAGTTGATCATTTCAGTGGAACTCTCGGTCTTCTCCTTGTCCTAGAAATGAATGGATGAATCTTCACAGTGTTTCTAAATCCAACAACCCAGGTGCCCCTCTGTTTTCCCCCTCAGACTGGGGTGTGTGACGCAGCAAACCCTAAATATAACAGTTTATAAGATGAGCTGGCTGCAGTGTCTAATGAAGTGTCACACGATGACACAAACCCTTTGCTTCAGAGGCCTGTGGCGAGACAAAGCAGACGCTCCCACCGGAAGAGACAAATGAAAGTTGCAGTGTTGAAGGAGAAGCGTGTTGTCAGATGAGACGCGAGGTGGTAAAGGGAGATCCAGTTCTGAAGTAACTGCCTCAGTAAAGTTCCTTTGTCATGTGTAAACCCTGCTGAACAGGATCTTCTCCGCCGTGGAGAGAAGAGCTCGAGCCACGAGAGACGATTGTTCGCCAGTGGTGGAGGATGACGTCGGATTTATGATCCTTACAAGTCATAATGGGGCGGAAAAAAAAATACAGCGTGAATGAGTTATGTCATAGTCAGCGACATTACAGGCACAGTCCTTGTCCATACATTAAAGTTGATGCGCTGGTGAGAAAATTCTGTGCAAAGTTCCTTAGTTGTGCTGGTCAGCACTTTAGTTTAATTAAGAGTAAAATCCCAACGCAATTACATTAATGTGACTCCTCTCTTATATATGATAATGTGATAAGCCACGGGTGCTTTCATCACCCAGGTCCACGTCGGCCGAGACGAGTCAAAACATCGCAGGAGAATTAACGGAATATTTGACACTTCACAGAGCATGTTTTGACACTGACCTCCGTCGTCGCACGGTTTTCTGTTATTTGAAATGAAGGTGGGTCACGCAGTCGCCTCATATTGATGGTGAGGGAGGTTTGTAACAAATCCCAGAGGGAGACTCGGCGTGGGCCTTCAGGTCCCCGCCGCTGTCTGCCGTAACCGAGTCGCCCTGGAACCAAGCCTGATGACTTGTAAGTGAGCCAGCCAATTCCAGGCTGGAGTTCGGGGCGCCATCTGAAGCGTAAAGAAAAAAAAAAGGGCATCACCTCTTCATCTTCTTTTTTTCCATCCACAAACTCCTCCACCTTAAACAACCTCTCGCTCTCCTTCTCCGTCATGATAGGCATCAGAGCTTCAGGTATCCGCCTCCTCAGCTGCGTCGACGCCAATGCCAAAGCCTCAACTATGAAAGATCCATTCATATAAATCAGCAGAGCGTTATATCGTCACCTTGTGTCACTGTCCTTGCTCATAACACCATTATATCCAGCGAGCCTTCCGTCTCACAGCAGCAGAATTGAACCAATAATCGTCCGCAAACAGCCATTTTTGCTTACATTCATCATCAAAATCTCACGGCCGTTTATGAGATTCGCTTCCCGCTCCATGTCTCGGAATGTAAAAGTGAACTCCTACGACACATTCGTGCCTTTCATTGCTCTTCGGCAGTGTGCCCACGGAGTTCGTGACCTGAGACTGAAAACTGGATGCTACTATTCAATGTATTCTAAATTATCATTTACCTTTAGGTCTGGCGCAAAATGCAGTATTCATCCACTTTTCTGCTCAAGTTTTTGTTCTTACAGTCTCTTTTGTGCCCCTTCTGGTCAAGCTTTTGGGGGATTTAACCCTCCTGACTTAAGCTGCTTCTACTTCCGAACTGGAAATAGGACCAAGCGTCAAGTCTCTCCAGTGGGTCTTTTTATGAAGAGGGTAGTTTCGGTGAAAACTGCTACGTCTCAGACAGACCGTCCCTCGACACAGTGTAGAGCAAACGGAATTACGTTTCAATGCTCGATAACCGTTGACGCCTTTGTGAGGTTAACTTGTCCTGTGTGGCGTCTTCAGTATTGAAGAGCATTTCCTTCATCACGGCTTTATCATAGTGTTTGAAAGTTCAGGTTTTTTGGAGATTCGTCGTACCATTGACCAGCCCACTATTCTGGAAATTTGAATCATGAATAGAAAAAAATGGCCTCATTTTTTTAAGCAAGAAACCACACACCTGGTGGTCAACAGCGCTACTTGGAGACTTGTGACGGCAAACACAGCATTTCATTTCAAACATTTGCATTCGCTTGTACGACGTCAAGGTTCGCCATATTGTAGTGAAGGGTCGATGAGGTTTCATGAAACAGCGTCCTCATTTAGGCCACCAGGTGGCACTGCCAGCTGTTACATGTTTGGACTTCAACAACTAACTCAATGACACCTCACATTCTTTCTAAGCCAAGAGCGCCGTCTGAAAATCGGGCGACTGTTTCATCAACCCCACAACACTGTTTCATGATACCTCATCTACCCATCACTGCGTGTCAGTTACTTGTCGGATCACTCCCAAATCATTTGTCCTTGTCCCACTTCATTCGTCCAAATCTGACCATAACTTTTCAATGTACTTTAAACACAGACAAACCACCGCCGTCGTAAACGTAACCTCCCTGGTGGAACCAATAAATGTTTTCTAGAACATAAACACACAAGGAAGGACTGCTGTAGCGGAGTGTGAAAGATTTGTTAGGAAACTTTCCAAAACTGAAATAAAATGACAACTGGAACTGCAGTTTTCATCTCGAGCCATATTGTCATCGCAAACCATTTGATCGAAACTGTGTTAAGAAAGGTTCTTGGGCCTAAACTCTCCTTCTTTCTTTTTTAAAGCACGTATGGCATAAAGCAATGGTTTGGCATCGCACTGTCCAAACCGTGACAACATCGGAATTACCGGCGATAATAAAATGTACTCCAATATTTTATAGCAGTTCAACAGAAAATACATAGTTCTTGTATATGTCGGGCAATAATATTGTGTAAGACAAGTCAGATCGAGGTGTCTGTAATGCATCTGTATGTAGTGAGCTCCTCCTTGAATCTCCTGCTCCTCTCTCACTTCCTGCCCCTGGAGGTGCATCCAACACGTCCACTCCCTTCCATTAGCTTGTGCTGTTGCATCACCTCGGCTGACTCCAATGTCTCTTCATCGAAACAAATGCCAACGTTGCCAAAAGTGAAATCTAATTTGGATTCAGTTTTCACAGCGGCTTCTGTCTCGTAGGCCGCTATCTAATTCGGTCTAATTGAGTAATGACTGTAACTGTGCATAATGACACCTTCCTGACAAGGTCAGCCCAGAGATTTGCCAGACTCACTGGGAGACATGCAGTCAAGCGCCGTGGTGCCCCATAACTAACAGCAGGAGCCGTCTCTAAACCCAATAAATCGAACTGTGGGGATGACACACGGAAAAGTGCAGCGTTGCATAATTACAGGGCCAAGCTGGCGTCGTGAAAGCACAACGTCGACCGGTCACGCTGGGAAACACGGGGAACTTTACTGTCTGTCCCGTGAAGGCAGCGGTGAAATTGAGGCTTTATTTTATTCCTCTTTAGCCACACAACCATGCTGCGCACACCGCGCTCTGTAAACCGCACAAACACAGAGATACGCTGAACAAAACAGTCGGTGTGGGGAGGAGGGTGTGAGAGCGTGAGTGGCGGGTGATGGAACACACAGACACAAGTTTAATGTGTCGAGCGAATATTTACTTTCTCAAACCACAACGTGGTGTTGATGGAGCAGGAAGCAGGTGCTAAAGAGGCACTCTCATGTCTCTGACTCACGGCATCAAAGCTCAACCGCATCGTCGGTAAAGACCGCCGTCTCTTTCAGCGACCGTTCAGTTGTACTCCAGTGCTAATTTTAGCTGGCTAGCTTTGTGTGCACATGCGCCGAGTTATTAATGCCCGTAAAATTATCTTTTAAATGTAATCTTGTGGTTTCTCTGACTCTGACTCGTGGACGGGCCGCGCTGCACAGGCCCTTTACGTACGAAATTGTACCGTCCATTTAAAACGATGTGTTTTTTGTGTTCGTATTGCTGTTCACCAACATGTCCACCAGGGGGAGCAGCCCAGAGACAAACATTTATCACAACGACTTCAATCTCCAAAACTACAGAGCCCCTAAGGGGACATGAACCAAAAAAAAAAAAAAAAATACTGTGCAATACTGTGATGTTCTAGGTTTATGCTACTGTTCCTTTAAGAGTTCAATGGTGACAAGTGAGTGAGGGTGGGGCGAGTTGTTGAGGTGCGGCAATTGCTTCTGTTTTCTGGAGATCATGACACAGTGTTTGAGTGAAATGAAAGAAGAAACTAAACTACGGAACGGCTGTTTTTGTCTACTACCAGTGGACGCTACAATACTTTTGCAACATCTCATGCCATTCAAATGTATTGATTCTTCTGCGAGAAGTAGAGGAGTCAGGGAGCATGATCAATATCATGCTTGCGACGAAGCACGGACCGTATATCCGCATATTTTTATCCAATTTTGAAATGAAATTCGATGAAACGTTCTCACGGATGCTGACTCGCCATTGTTATGGTTGTTTGATCCGGAAGTAGTTACAATGTCACTTCAAACTAGAATTGCGAGATCTCACAATACTACTTTTGTGATATCTCACAATACTACTTTTGTGATATCTCGCAATACTTTTGCGAGTTCTGGCAATGATACCGTACCGCTTGTACGAAAGAAGGAAACAGAGACTGCGTTTGTAGAAGGCGGTGGAAGGCTGTATATAAATATATCGCGACTGGAGGACAGCGAATTTCCGCCATTGTTATGCCTTCTTCGTGTTTCATTAAAGCTACATATTGGGTATTAGCAGCGATACTGCCCCGCATGGTTTCCAGTGGTACTGCTCAGATTGGTCTGTAAACTTTCTGGCAACGTACAGAAACATGAATGAAATGAAAGCAGAGTATGGACACAAAGCTCCGTATGTTACGTTGAGTATAAATGGGCCTTGACGCTCCACAAGCGTCAAGCGACAAAATAATGCTAGGTGACTCAATCTTGCAAGCAAAAAGTCCGATATTAATTATCGCATGAATCAGCATTATCGCAGTTTGCCGTTTCCATATCGGACCATAATAAAATATGCATTGAATGGAACTTTACAATATGTTGCCCAGCCCTACTTCTATCTATACCTTTTTTGCTCAGGCTGGAATGAGCCAAAGAGTCCAAAATCATTTTTAGAAGCTGGATCGGACCGTTCAAATCTTTTAAGGTGAATCAACAGTAGGTGGTAACCAAGAACTCCTCGCTAGACCCGGACAGTTTCAGTACACTCATCGGACGTTAATCCTGCTTTGCTTTGGTCCCAGCATATTTAAGCACTAATTCATCACAAGAATGTATGTTTTCTCAGACAAGTGCAGGAGTCAAAGCCTTCTTTCACAGGCATCAGCAGTAAAATGAGATGTGACGCATCCCTTAACTGTGCCAGGAGAGAGTCTCGAGCGCCGCCTGGACCGAATTTTTCCTCCTCCTCGAGAAGAGTCTTGGAGGTTGAATGAGAATCCATAAAGAAGCCGCCTACTCGGCTTCCCTCCGAGGATTTCCAAAGCTTACAATCTGGCAGACCGGAGACCGGGCGGAGAGGTTAAATCTCCTCTCTGACGTGGATTGTCTCATGTTCGCTCAGTCAGAGCCGGCTGAAGTGGGCAGGTAAGGAGAGCCTCTTATTCCACCTGTGTGCACTGTGAAAGCACCATTGAAGGTTTCTGCTCTCTTTCTCCCCCCCAGCTGCAAATTTAAAATAGACACCGGTGCCTTTTATTGAGTGACCAGACACACGCTATTTGATAATGTACCGTACGAGCGGTGAGTCAAAGACTCACGCTGGGAAAGTCGGTCAACACCAGATCAATGTGCCTTTCAAGGATCCATAAAAGGTGATAATGAAGCCTTTGAAAGCCACACTCTTCCTCTCATTACAGGCGTTGTGCGTGCTCTTGAGCAACGCTCTTCCATCCCTCCTTCAGTTTTCTGGCATCAAAAGTCCTCACATCTCCAGAGGCCTATAGGAATAACCATGCGCCTCACGGACTCTTTCAGGAAAACCGCGTGGGGCTTTTCTTTTTTCACTCACGATTCTCCACAACACACCAATCTGCACCTCTTTTTTTTTTTTTTTTTTTTTTTTGCCGCGATGTAAACAGGATGGCTGCCGAATTCCGACCGAGTCTGGGAATTAAAGAGGGGGGCGGCACCGCGCAGGATACTCCGGCTTTGACTGTCAGAGAGAAAGAATGGTGTGACACGAACGAGCTCGGGGGCTTGCACTCTGCATTCCCTTTATAGTCCTGCCATTCCATGCAAAAAGGAATTTTGAATGCACGTCCTACATATTTAATACACAACTTGTTTCACAGATGTTTCTCCAGATATTTTCTGCCTCATAAAAAAAGGTTCTATTATTTTTTAATTAGCCAACATCTCCTGTTGTCAGGGGGATCTTCTGTGAAGTCCATCATGGCTGCTTTGATCTGAACACTGACGTATATATGCATAACAAGGGGCGACGGGGCGGAACGATCGAGCAAAGCAGCGCTCAAATGCAACTGTGTGTACACCAGTGCGTCGACTAGGACTTGATCTCATGCTAAAGCTGCTACTACTGCAGCGCAGTTTGACTGTTATATGTTTTATGCTATCATGGATGTCACAAGTGGAGCATCTGGGATTTAGAAGTTTTAATATCTCATACTTTTATTGTTGGTAATTCCTCAGGTTTGACCTGAAATATTCCTATTAAAACGCTTCAGGTCATTTCTGTTTGTCTCAATTTTATTTCTTTAAGAAGAGGTGTGACTGAGGTGGAGGAGGAGGATGACTTCAGGAGGCAGCTCCTGATGGGCAGCAAGGTGAGAAGATGAGAGTCAGAATCAGAATAGAATTTATTGCCGTGGTCAGTGGGGGTTCACCAACTAGGAAAGTGCTCCGAAATAAGGTGCTGTTAATAAATAAAATAAAATAAAATAAAATAAAATAAATCAGCCTTTGTTTGGTTGGACCTTGGATGTTCAGCACAGTTGTTGTGAGGCTTCTTTAGCCAGTTCTTTAGTTTCTATGATTCAACAATAGCAGTGTGACTGAACGTTTTTGACGTTGTAGTACTCAAGACGGGTCTTTGTTCTGCCTCATGCGTTCAGACTTGATCTGGTCCCAACCATGCTCAAGTTATTTGTTTATTATTGGCGTTAGTTTTTGTCACAATCACGGCTGCTGTGATTTTTTATTTATTTATTTATTTTTATTCATTTATTTTTTACCTCTAATACGTTAAATTCCTGAACAAATATTAGTCTCTGAAAAAAAAAAAAAAAAACCTCATAATTCACATCAGAGACGAGGGCTCTCCATCCGTCCATTGTGAGGGGAATAACTGAAATGTAATTCGGTAAAACGCTCAGCGTTGGCTGAAGTTGGCCGGATTTCTCAGGGATTGGATGACTCTGCGGGTCTTGGTCTTGGACTCGGTCTGGGGTTTGGCGGCCTTGGCTCCAACACTGGGGAACTGAAAATGGGAAAAAAAAAGATTTTGAAGATCAGGATTGATGGTGATCATATCTGGCGGCCAGCCTACTGTTGAGAATGGGGCGTCCATTTTCTTCATGTTTTGCAGATGCCCAGACGCCCTCCTAGCTAAAAGCCTCTCATACAGTATGAGAGTTTAACCAGCAGATACAGGAGGCAATACTCACTTGCTTTATACAATTCATGTTTTGCGTGAGGGAATTGGCATGATGTTGACGCTGACGTATGTCTCCCCCTCACCCCCCAATGTTAGGGTGAGTCTCAGTGCACATGTGTCTTGGAAGTGCCCATGATCTGCTTTAATGTGCTCATGTCTGAGCTTGTGCTCTGTCAACATGACATGTTCTTTTCCCCTTACATGTGCGTGATTGCTCCAACTGGTGCTCCATTATTCCCTCCTCCGGGGGCCTGACGTTTCCAATGGGGACATATTGTATCACGGCATTCAAACTCATTCTTAAAAATAAATAAATAAATAAAATTAATCTTGTTTAGTAATATCTATGAAAAGATGCAGAAATAAATGACGCCTACAGTGGTTATGCTTCAACATTGGAGATATAAGGTTAATAATTATTTGACACAAACAATATAGAGAGCAAACATATTGTTCAGGAGCATAAGTAGTAACCATCCATCCATCCATTGACATCTGCTTATCTGCTGCAGAGTCGCAGGGGCAGCAGCTTCTCCCGTGAAACATCCACCAGATCCGACTGGGGGATCCTGAGACGCTCCCAGGCCAGGTCCTGGGTCGACCTGGGTCCTCCTCCTTGCGGGCCTCACACACCTCCAAAGGGAGGCCTCCAGGGGGCGTCGTCATGCCGAGAAGCAGTGGCTCTAATCCGAGTCTCTCGGAGTAGCCAACTGTCTCTGGAGTGACAGAACTTCTCGCAGAAAAAAAACCATTTCGGCCGCTTGTATCCAGGATCTCGTCCTTTCTGTTATGGCCCACAGTTCATGAAAATAGGTGAAGATTGTAAGTAGTAATCCTAAGCAATATAATTCTATTGTTGGCAACAATTGAAACATGACTGAAACACAAAGGAAACACTTTGAAATATGATGAAGTTTTAAGGCCCAAGAGGGCGTCAGCTTTGTTTAAAATGGCACGTGATAAAGGCACAACTCAGTGCCACACTTATTATAATGTGGGGAATAAAAAATAAATGTGTAAAGTTAGCGACAACAGAGCGGACACTGCTGCATTCAGGTGCCGTTGGATCATCCACAATCTTCTTGAGCAAACTGTCAACTATTGCTACCTTGACATTTCCTGGAAATTTGACTGACATCCTTTCATTTCGAGTCGTCTTGCGAAGAGACTGAGGGAAAAACACAACCACCGCGGAGGAATTTATGACACAATTAGCAAGAGCACGGGTTAAACACGGGTGTTTACGGGCGCAGAACAATCAAACGCCTTGGACATGGTCACTTAATTTCAGCGAGCTCTGCAGCAGAGCCGTCGGTGGCCACCGGACGTGATTCCAGCAAGAAGTGAACGGTACAAATGCAGTAGAAAAGAGCGGTTTATACTCACGTCTTCACACAAGCCATGCACATTTCAGCTGCTGCGTTGACTTGAAGCAAACAGAAATGCTGCCTGAACCTTCTGCTGGCCATTATTCTCAAGTGCCCAGTCAAACATGCAAGAGCCATTTGTCAAGGAAACATAAATCTTCTTTAGAGCCAACAAACAGACAAAAGCGCCAAAATTGCAGCAGGCAGGAAAAAAAAAAAAGGAAAGAAAAAATCTCCACCTTGTCAAAGCTGAAGTCACGCTTTTCTGGGTCCATGCTCCTCTATTCTATCAAACTCCTTAATCCTCTTATGCTGGTTAAAGACTGTCTGCTGGCAATGAATAGGTCTACAATATAGTGTTTGGGTTTGCTCAATGGCCGTCTATCTTCTGAGGTGACTGTTCCTCTCTCTGCGCTGCCTTTTGCTGGGGCACCTTTGAAAGTGTTGCAAGTTCATTATGAGCCTTTTAGCGGAGTGGATCTGTGGAGAGCGGCGAGAGCGCCAGCAGCCGTGGCGGCTGGGTTTTAGCGGCATCTCTTCCACCCATTAATATCTGTCTTTGAGGTGGGAAGCAGTGTTGTATTTGGCAGCCATTTCAGTTTTAGTCTGGACGAAAATAGCTATTAGTTTTAGTCACATTTTAGTCGTGTCTACATGTAACACTGCAGTTTTTGTCTCGATTCAGCCGACGAAAACTCAAACATTTTAGTCAGTTTTAGTCCAGTGAAATGATTATAATAACAGTGGTGAGGAATAAATAGAGGATACAATTACTGTACTTGCCATTGTGTACAAATTAATGTAGGTACATCAACTATACTAACATATGAATATCTTTCAAATTTATCTGCCTGCACTGGATTATTATGTTTATTACACACACATTCATGAGGCATCGCATCATGTGTTTTTACACGTCATTTTGCCCAAATACAACAACGTTCAGAATAGAATGGCTTCAACAAAACATTTTGAGTGTTGATCATTTGCTGGTTGACCACATGATGGCGCACAACACGTTGAACATCGGCCGAAACTATAATGTCTGTCAACTGTTGAGTTTGTTTTGTTTTTGTGTTTGTATGTATCACAACTTTTCCTCGACTGATAGCATCAGCAAATGGTGCGTTAACAGCAGTTGTTGTGACTCACCTACGAACAAGATCTCTGGTGCCACTTGAGGTTTGTTATCTTGAAGCCGGATTTGTCACCGGCCTGTTCCTCCACTGCACAATTGGTTTTTGCTTCGGAGTGATCCTAAGCAAAACACCGCCACACGTCAGTGACCGACCACCATAGTCCATGAGTGAACACCAGTGCACCACACGCCAGCATCCTCAGGTCACATGCTTGCCTGAAGTCTTGAAGTATGCATTGTTATGGACGAATATTAGCTTTTTAGAATTGTGCAGACAAAAGGAGTCTGTGGAAGAATGCGAGCCTTTCCTAGACAAGGAGTGGGCAGTTACATTTCCTGAGGGGCCGCATCACATCCTGCCACAGAAGCAAGGGGCCGTCTGGCCGAAGCACTGGAGAAGACATCATTTCAGTAAGTACAGCTCAAATTTAATTTGGGAAAAGAATAACAAAAAAATATATGACATTATCTTATTTCATTAAAGATTCACAATATGCAGTGGTACCTCGGTTCTCGACCACAATCCGTTCCAGACGGCCGTTCGAGAAGCGAATTGTTTGAAATCTGAATCGATTTTTTTCCCATTACAATGAATGGACAAAGAACTAATGCGTTCCAAGCCTTAAAATAGTCTTTTGTAGGAGTGAATGTAGAGTGTCTGCTGCAGGTGGCTGTTCCTCTATGTGTGTGGCCGCTGCATGTGGGAGGGGTTGCCGAGTGAGTGAGGTCTCTCCAGAAGTGAAGAGGTGCCCGGTGCGTGTCCAGCTCTGAATGTGTGCAGTTTGGCTGTGACAAAGTCGAAGTTCTGGATTTTCGTTCGAAATCTGAAGTAAAAAAATGTAGAAATTTTTGTTCGAACTCCGATTTGTTTGAAGTCCGTGACGTTCGAAAACCGAGACACCACTGTAAATGGAAAGTTTTGGAAGGTCATGATCAGATTAGATGCCCTGTATAAATTAAAATATTAATGGATTCATTCACGAGTATCTTTCTCCAACATATTTTTTTAATTCTGAGGGAAAAGAAATACTGATGATATGAGCATTACATCTTAAAAAATGTATCTAAAAGTTCGATTCAGAATAAGTAATGAACAATAAAGTCCTATTCCTTTCATGTTTGTGACCTCATGAGGGTCACATAAACATAGGCAGAGGGCCCTGGGGCCACATGACTGGCTCTGGGATACTCTCCCTTTGCTTGACTTTTAAGGCAACAAAACACAGGCTTAAAACCACTCCAGCCCTGCGATACTACGATCTGCCAGGATTTCCTGTTTCCAAGTCTTCATCCTGGTGTTTTCACGCTTTGTATTTTCCAAACCACAGTTTTGATAGTGCTGTCCCACTGAGCATTGTATTTCAAATCCAACTAAATCCTGCCTATTCCTTCTCGCCTGTCTTTTTCACTGTGGCTGCTGGAATCAAAGGATTCTCTAACTTTTGTTGCCGTAGCGAGCCTCACACTTCCCAAACATCACTTCAACATTCATAAGAAAATAAGTCCGGACTTAATAAGTGATGTCGGACCGAGACTGTGGCATTACCTTACGACATGGTCTGAAAATAAAGAAGGATGAGAGAAAACCTGAAGCTGTCTATATGAACTCTGACCCCACTGAAAAGTGGCACCAAAATCATTCATTTAAAGAACAATATTTCATATTTTCTGGGCTGTGGAAGCTCATGTCCTAGATGACCTCACAAAGGGAAGTGAATTCATGTAAAGCATCAGACGTTTGCGTCCAAGCGCTGCAGACTAATAATCACAGCTTCGGTGACGTGCCGTGGTCAAGGTGCTCATTTTCGGTCGCGACGGAGCGTTATTTTCCCTCCCATTCAAAACTATTCTTCACTGAATACGTAGCTTGCCAGACATATTTGTGCTCTGAATCTAGGTAGTGATTTAGGTCGTCCTCTCAATCTCTTTCTTCCCTGCGCTCCACGTTTGAGTGGCGCGTCTGACAGCAAAAGGTTGCTGAAACACTGACAAATCTTTCTATTGAAGGAAAGTTTGAAGCACCTGACCTGGCTGTGAGTCAATTCATTTGACAGTCATGTATGTATGTAGGTCAAGTCACCGTTGGATGGGTAATAAACTATGGACGCTAACAGGCTTCTAGCTAGTGCATGCTTCAGTCCAGTCAGAACCAGTCAATAATGTCAAATGTCAAACTCCTGGACTACAAGACTGGAACTGCCAATACGATGAATAAATAAAATGTAGCGTGTGTGTGAGGGCAGGTAGTCAGAAACACCACGTCCTCCAGTCGGTACTGTACATAATTTAAACGGTGCGGTCGCCTACTGAACAGTGTGTGGGGGAGCAACCACCAGGTTCAGTTGAAATGCCATTCAAAGCAGTGAGAGGTTGTGATGCCAGGGTTTTAGACGCCTGCGCTGCCTGGTCTGGTTTACAGTAGAAGGGCCAGGGGTCGTCTCCCCCCGCCGAGGTGACCCAGGCCTGTTTGTCACTCTGCTGTAGTGTCGGTCACTCGACGGACGGAGGGAGGATGTTGGCCAAGCTGACACGCAGTTTCAGGTCCTTCAACTCCAGACTTCGGCACCTTCAGTGACGGGAGGAAAGCGACTGCCCGCGAGTCCTACATTCACTAATGACTGTTCCGTCTCCATGTCGCGTCTTGTCCCGACTTCCTTTGAAGGCTTTGCAGCTAACTGTCAACAAGCGATGGAGACCTGAATCCACTCTTTTTATTTCAGCGAAGTCACTTTCAGATGACGGCTTCTGCATCATCCAGTCGGTGTCCACAGCTTCTTATACTTGAATAATAGCAAGCACAGTGACAAGACATCTGTTTGTATTTGTTGAGTTGTTTTGGGTCCATATTTGCCCTTTACCAACCAAAAACGCCAGTTCACTCACATCAGATATCAGGTCTACTGTGCTTAAGCAGTGAATTTGTCTGAATATTCAGCTCAGAAAACAGTTGGGGTCGACATCTGTGAATGTACATATTCAATAAAATCGGGAGTTCAAGTCGCTCCCGACTTGTAGCCGACTAGACCAAGGAAGCAAAGGGAGACGTTTTGACATGTACAATAAAAACTTCTAAAGCTGCTGCTAGTGATGGTGAGATGAAGCTTCTTAAAGGACTGAGGCATGTAGAAGAATTGTTTCGACTTAAGAGTCGTCGCTTCAAGAAAGTTCACCAAATGGACATAAAATATAGGATTCTGCAAGCCTGAACTTTTGTTTCCCAAAGATCTCAGGAGGATTGTCATCAACAATATAAGACATAGATGGGGTAAATGCTATAATGGTGTTTGAGAAGACATGTATGACAGTACATGTATGCAGTCATATCACTACCTGCCGCAGTCTCCAGGGTTTTTTTCCCATTCAAAAAAAAAAACAACAAAAAAAAAAACCCACGGCCACCAGCATCTTCTCTGCTTCCATGTTGTGTTTTCTGGTTGTTGCGATCAGGCTCTAGCTAGGAGGGCGTCTGGGCGTCTGCAAAACATGAATAATGGACGCCCGATCCTCGACCGTAGCTTGGTCGCCAGATGCCGCCATATACCAGCGTAATCTAGTGGTCAAGCTACGATGAAGAACAGGGCGTCCATTTTTCATGTTTTGCAGACGCCCAGACGCCCTCCTAGCTAAAAGCCCAGTTGCGATGTTTCTTATTATTGTTTTGCACGTGAGATTTCTGTCTTGGATGACGATCCTCTAGGACAGAATAGCAGTATTTATGCATTTACTGTAGTCAAGAATCTCACAATGTTCATTGGCAAGGATTAGAAGTCAGATTCTTTGTGAATTCACCCTAAAATAAAGGTCTCCAACACAAGGTCCGGGGCCAAATCCGCCTGCCTCGTCGTCTAACGCGGCTCTCGTCCGTCTGAAATCCGCATCTCCATCTATTCAGTCGGCCTGAATGCGTGTGACTTCATAACCTCCCGCCCACAGATCCAAGTGCTCCTCCCTCACCTCTTTCTCCCAAACAAGCCGCGATTATAAACACTTTTAATTAAAGTCAGACGTTTGTGCCTGGACTCCGCCCACGTGCTCATGACTCAGTCCTCCATCCTCCAGTCTCTGAGTCAGTCCTCACTGAAGATCACGCGTCCATTGTAATAAAGATAAATCATGGCAAGGATGGTACATTAGCGGTGCATTAAAACGGGCGCATGTGATCCATGTTGATATGGAAGTTGAGATACATTAGACCCCCCCAGGGGCTCCGGGGGAGGGAGGTGGGGGGGTTACGTCCTCACCCATGTGGTGAGAAATCTGATCATGTTAATCGCGCCCTGTTAGATAAAGGCCAAGTTCATGTGAAGTATCATCCATCATCTTCCATGATCCTTGCTGTGGAGAGTAAACAGGCCCCCTGGATGGTTCTATCAGCCCCTGGCTCTTACTGCCACTCTTAACTTAAGTGGGCACAGCGCAGCCTAGGGGCCACGTGTGGCCTCGGCTTTCATGAGGTCACAGCCACAATACACTGTGACATGGTACTATTTTTGTCGTCCATTACTGTTTGAATTCCAAATAAATTTGGTCTGTTTTTCCATGTAGCTATTGAGAGTCATGTTAAAATATTGAATTAAATTTGTTTTTTTCTTTAATATATTTCAGTACTACTACTAGCACTAGTAGTAGTGAGAAAATTCCTCATCGTTATATGTTTTAAACATATTTACCATTTGTTCTCTAACCTTCCAATTGTTATGGTGCATACTGGGAATCTTAAAATATGATATGGATATAAAAGGAGACCACATATGAGCTGTATATCGTTTATTGTCATGGCGCTTTGACGCATTTTTCACTAATTTTTTTGCTACAAAACCTCAATTCAGTTAAAAACTTTTTCAAGTGTCATTCAGTGTTTTGGTTTGACGTCCTCTCGCAACAGTTACGTGGCTAATTTCCTGCCCCAGGTGGCCGAAATCTGCCTCTGTTTTCAGCTTCTCATGCTGAATCTAGCTTCATTCTTCTTCAGGAATGCATCTGAAAAATAGTGGAAAAAAAAAAAAAAGAAGAAATGGGTGTATAAATAAAGCAGTGGTGAATGTGAAGACTACTGCTCAGTAGGCTCATGAATTCAAACACAACAGTTATATTGATGCATTTTTCATTTCATTTTTTGACAAAAAATTGATTGTTGTGTGACACTATTGTGAATTTAAACTTAAAAATATGTTTTCCAAAAAGAAAAACAAAACATCCAGTAGTGATAGGTTGATGAGGTTTCATGAAACAGTGGAGTGATTCTCAGAGGCCACCAGATGGTGCTGTGTTCTGTAAAATGTGTCGACTTGAACAACCAATCCAATGAAACCTCACATCATTTCTAAACCAAGAGCGCCATCTAGTGGCCTCTGGACATTAGCACACTGTTTCATCAACCCTGCAGTACTGTTTCATGATACCTCATCTGCCCCCCACTGGCTTCCAGCTCCTACACTTCTCTTTGAAGCCGCATTGTTCACTCAGTATGAAAACAGTCAAATATAAAACAGATACCACTGCATTTAATTCATCTAATGGCTGCTGTTTTTTTTAGAAAGGTGTTTTTAATTCCCGACAAAAACCCCAAATCATTTTTTGTTGTGTAGCATTTGTGATAGCCTTTTTTAGCGATTCAATTCGTTTCTTGTCGAGCAAAAAGGTTCCATTTATTCATCCCAATATGTGGACATGTCACGCGAAGAACACACTTCTGGACGGTGCCGACTTTTTTGAGAACTTCCTTGATGTGCTATTTCTGTCAGGTTGTGCAGGAGAGTCATCCAGGTGGTCTTCGTGCTGCCACAAACTGTCCACAATCCTTAACCTGGTAGGAAACCCTGGGAGCACATGGGGCAGTCACCTTGTCCCTTTCACTTAGCCGTGAAGGCTGAGGGGGAAGAAGGTGTTTATTGTTTGTCGCACACTCAATTGGGCTTCATGTCTCCAACAGAACAGAGCGACCAGTGCAGCTATGATCAGCCTCAACTACATTTCACCATTTTAGAGCATCGGGATGGTCTCTAATACGGAAAAATACACAAGTAAATCTCACATTGTTGACACACTAAGCAAGTACACTTTGCCATAAACCCATGGAAACGGAGCGTGCTGAGGCTTCCAGCCGCTCTGGTGCCATGACGCCAAAAATAAAGCTCTTTGTGGACCTGCAAATCAAGCTGTTTTTTTTCTGAAGACGGTGAGAAGTGGGTTTACATGATGTTTATTCCGTTGCACTTCAGCCAAGGTGTTTTTACAGCCTCTCACTGGAAAATATCCGATTCACGTGTCAATATTAAAACAAATGAAGGTCCCACAATGTCTTTTCAAATATTCATGGACACGTTTCCTCAGATATGTTGGCCTTGTTATTAAAACAGCGCTCGGATCTTGGCTGGTGATCACTAGCTTTACCTTATTCACAGTTACAGAGAAGCAAAAGGGGAAGTTGGGAAGGACTTTATTCCTCCATACACCTGTCGTGGCTGCTGTCTCGGACAGTGGGCATGAGTCAATGAGCTGATGCCGACTGTCTTGCTGGATAGCACCTGTGTGGACGGCAGCACTTATCGACCCAAGTGGGGAGAAAAAGATTAGTTGAGTTGCAACTCCAATGCCGGGAGAGAGATTCAAGCTTCAGCTGTGACTCAGAAAACAAAGGCAGAAAGTTCTTGTTTAGAACTGGGATGAAACTGAAGATGAGATGGCAAAAGTCAGCCAATCTGGCGGTTTCTCTGCGTCGTAGAAGTAAAGCAATCGGCTACATTTTAAAGCAATAAAAATGAAAACAATATTTCCACTACATAAATAAATAAATGTTGGTGAGGAAAATGAAAAACCGAACGAGCCCGAACAAACATGGCTCCTCGGACCAAACTCATAAAGTGCTTGAGTAATAAAAAAAGTAGTACTGAGATTAAATGCTAGTTAAGTTTTAAAGCTAACTTGCTCCTGCTGACGCAGAAATTGCCGCTGAATGGGGCAAAACCTCAGGGTTAAACTGAGCGGAGGCTGGTTTGACTCGTCAATCGCTCTGAGCCATATTCGCGACCCATTTCTCTGCTGGGTCTTTTGCTATTCAACCTTCAGGGAGTCTTATATTATTCATGTCGCCCATGATAATATGTCAAATTCGCTGTACATATAGCACGACTCAGAAGGTGACTAAACAGATATAAGAGTCATTCACCGACACCAGAGATGTATACTGACACTCATGCCCTACCAGTGCATCTGTGTATGTCTTGCTTTCTATAGACTACAATGGTGCATTTATGTACTTCTGACTGATGGGTCTTTTCGCCATCTTGACCACACTCAACATAAATGAAGGTCACACAGTGGGATGTGTATAGCATGATCAATCTCGAGTGGTCTGGAGGGCTGGGTTGATGCGCAACCTGCTGTCCTCAGATGTTTACATTCTGTGTCAACCTTGCTCTGTAATAAGAAAAACAAGTCTTCACAGCTGATGTGCTTTGTTGGATGATGATGTCACAAACCTGGCGGATGGAGTGTGAAGGTTTCAGCGATTTAAGGTCTGCTGAGGGAGAACTTCCCCCATCTAGTGTTGAGACCACACACAGATGGAAGTACGTGTAACAACTGCAAGATGTCACTCACGTAAATATGCACAGGTAGTTATGAGGCTCAAAATGGTGATGTTGCAGAGTGTAGAAAACCACAATGCATTATTGGCCAAGAGGTGAGGTGCGATGTGTGTTTACTGCAGCGCTGACTGCAAGTTGAAGCTTGTTCCCACAACCGCTTCGGAACAATGTTGGTTTCCGATCGTTCTCTTCCAGGAATAGCCTGGAAATGATTACCGTATTTTCCGGACTATAAGCCGCAACTTTTTTCTCGCGGTCTGAACCCTGCGGCTTATACAACGATGCGGCTAATATATGGATTTTTACACGGGATGTTCCAATTGGTCGGCCACCGATTATGAAAGGCTAATCTCAGCATGATCTGTGATTCCGATCACGTGTAATTTCACTGGGCCGGATGACCAGCCTTTCTCGGGTGTCGTTTTAAGACGGAATCAACCGGGACCGAATCCGCTTCTGTTGTGTGTGTCAGATGCAGCGTTCTTTGGCCACCTGAATCTGAAACTTTTGATGAGCCAGAGTGGGAACTTTCATAAAAGAGGTTGAAGACAGTGCTCTCCCTCTCTCTTGGAGCATCCCTTTTCGCTTTTACAGTCGAGACAGCGTCATGCTGGCAACAATGTTGAGACTCGTGACATCAAACGGATGACATCACAGGCGTTTTATTTACCTTTAAAGCGCTCAAATTGCGCTGTTTTTTTGCCCAGCTCTGCCAACAGAGATGATCAACTGGAGGGTGAAAACAGCACTTTTTGAACAATTCAAATGTAAATAAGATGTGAGGAGTTCATGATTCAAGTTGTCGAGATTGTTTCAAGAGTCAGTCTCCATGCTGGACCCCGTTTTCAAAACTAGAACTGCATTTTCCGCAGCACAGACAGCACCAGTGCACCCGCAGCTTATAGACCGGTGTGGCTTAGCTACGAAAAAGATCTATTTTCCTTCTTTAATTTCGTGGGTGTGGCTAATATTCCGGTGCGCTCTATGAAAATGGTAGGTGTCCAGTCACATGGTCAGACAAGGGTGCCGCCCCTCACATGTCAATTGTATCTGCTGCTCTTAGATCGCCAACACCTGCGATATTGTCCAGCGAAACCGCAGGGACCATGATTCCCGACCTTGGATCGGAACAATCTGAAGCAAATGGCTGTGGACAATCACCATGGCCACCATGTCGTTGTTGTTCCTGATTGTAACACATCATTTTTGCCCTTCTAAATCACAGCTTTTTGCACTCTCCTCCTGCAGGTGAGGAGAGGTGAATCACATCCAGTCACTCCACAGTGCATGAGTGCTGCTGAGGCTTTCAGGAAATAAGCCGTGACGTGGCTGGGTGACACCAGGTGAAGCTTCAGAGATAACTTAAGAAGGTCCAGTATTCAGTGTCATTTCACTTTCCACCGTTGGGTCTTGGCTTGGAAAACTGCCGCCGTAATTAAAGATATGTGACTTTGACAAAGTTGGTCTGAACAGTTTGTCCTTTTAGATTATTAGGACTGATGCCGTGAAACATTGCTTTGATGAATAGCTGAGAAGCTCTGTCCCTCACTGACTGCCAGACTCTGCCGCAGAAGGTCTGTGGAGTTACGTGTGGGGTTGTGGTTTTTCCAGGAGAATGAACCATTGAGTTGGTTTTGTTATTTCAGTCACACAGACATCATTAGGTCCTTATGCTCTTAGTCTACACCTCAGTCCTTGGCAGGTTCTGCATTTCTTGGAGTGGCGCGTTGAATTTTGTACAGCGGATTTGTGGGATTTGATTTTTTTTTTTTTTTTTTTTTATCTAGGCCAGTGATTCTTAACCATAGGTCCGGGGGCCCTTCATTGGGCCACGAGTGCCTCCTAAAGGGCCACTGAAAGTTTTTTTTGTTGTACATCTTTGGGCCGCGAGACGCTCTGTTTAAATACATTAGCCACGTATGGTGGCAGTAGTGTGTCACTGAAGTGACTTGACAGCTGCAAATTTGTGGAGAGAAGTTCTTGAAAAGAAAAAACATGATAAAGAAAGTGATGCCACAGACCCCAACAGTAAAACAGTTTGAAGCATCGAAATTAATACCAACTTTTTATGGCCTTACTTTCATTTACATATACAGTGGTACCTTGGTTTTCGAACGTCTCGGACTTCGAGTTTGAACAAAAATTTCGAGATTTTTTTGCTTCAGATTTCGATCGAAAACCCAGAACTCAAACGCCCCGAAAAAGCCGAAAAAAAACATAACGTGCTTGGACTGATCAGCTGACCCACGACGCGCTTTGTTATTGTGTATAACGCAGCCTCTGTATGCAGACGTGTCCCGTTAGCTACATTTACTGACTGTTTTTTCTTCATATTGAGGTGTAAAACCTTTCCTGTCTCCGCACTGGACCGTGGTAGAGTGTCACAGGGGAGGTGCTGGAGCGCTCACTCCAGGGTTTGATGTCCTGTTGTGGGCTGGAGCTGGGACAGGGATGAGGCGAGTCTGGGACAGAGCCTGACTTGGTTTATGACTTTGTCACAGCCAAACTGCACAGAAGCGCACATTCAGAGCTGGACACGCACCGGGCACCTCTTCACTTCTGGAGAGACGTCACTCACTCGGCAACCCCTCCCACATGCAGCGGCCACACACATAGAGGAACAGCCACCTGCAGCAGACACTCTACATTCACTCCTACAAAAGACTATTTTAAGGCTTG
The DNA here is from genome assembly GCF_027744825.2 of Synchiropus splendidus. NCBI lineage: Eukaryota > Metazoa > Chordata > Actinopteri > Syngnathiformes > Callionymidae > Synchiropus > Synchiropus splendidus. Next base: position 21,283,421 of record NC_071335.1, read on the forward strand.
GAACGCATTATTTCTTTTTCCATTCATTGTAATGGAAAAAAATCGATACAGATTTCGAACAAATCGCTTCTCAAACGGCCGTCTGGAACGGATTGTGGTCGAGAACCGAGGTACCACTGTACTTATATCTTCTTTTGAGTATAAATAAAATGTTTTGATTTTATTACATTTAGACATTGCTTTATTTGCGTCAAGTGTATTTCTTTCCTTTTTTTTCAGTAAATTTGATGAACATCACTTGTTCACTGGTTCTACTGCTGGTTGGACTATTCAATGACAAATAAATATCTTTGCGTTGATCACATGGTTTCATGACATTTCACAAGATTTTGGTTGATTTTTGGTTGTTTATGTACACATAGATTAAATATGGTTATTGATCACAAATGAAATCTAGAGGAATGGATCAGTTCTATTAATGGGCCCCTGGTCCATGAGTTCTGGAAAAGGTGGTGCTGAAAGGTGAAGAACCCCTGGTCTAGGCTATTTGCATGTCATGTTCTAGAGGTCTTTGTCCTCTGTCGAAAGGAGATGAGAAGCTTTGTCATTTTTTTCATGTCTTGAGGCAAATGGCCGAAAACTTCCAGGGAAACCAGACAGGTTCATCACTCATCATGCTGAAGTGCTGTGACTTGATTCATTTTATTCAGTCATTTTCACCGGCTCCTCTCCTTCAAGGGTCACTAAAGCCTGAAGCCGGTCGCTCACATAATGGTTATCTAGCTGTTTTCAGTCCCAATTTTGCCCCATCTCGACCAGGGATGGCAAACGACAGACGTTCTGTCCTTTTAAAAGATAGTTGTACATTGTCCAATACTGTGATATGAGGTGTGTTAACCAGGAATTTGTCCTGAAAATGGACTACCGTCAGGATCGACAGTCGTACAATACTTTGGATCAAGAGTCTTTGTGTTTGGCTTGAACTGAAGTGGACACTACATGCTCACTTCCTTGGCTTCATATATTCATGTTGGGAAAGTGGGCTTCTGGTCCGATGCTGAGGCCGAAGGCAGCCTTCAGCATTCAAGATGAAGCACCTGACGTTGTGTGCAGCGCGGCAAATGAGATAAAAACAGAGGTTGAAGTTGGGTCGGCCATGGGATGGCGCTCCTTTCATTCAGCCGCCATTTAAAACCTCTCAAATGGCCACCTGTTTGTCGTGGTAACGTCTATAAAAGTTCCATGAAATAACCATAATGTATAATGACAGGCAGCAGAAATGGGTTTGTGGCATATTAAGGTCATTGCTGCTAAACACATTAGCGGTGGCAGAGTTCCACATTGCTGGGGAAAAAAAATGGGCTACAAACTTGATCGTCAGTGATAAGTGAAGATGCTATGGCCATGTTGGGACTATAATTCGTAATGAACATTTGTATGAGGCGCCACGATACTGAAAGAACTGAATATTGGAGTGAATATTCCCATCTTTTATGCATGTCTGTATTTAAAGTTGACTCTCTTGCCGACTGTTTTACGGCCTCGGAGGAGACGAGTGGCACTTTACTGTCTGTTAGCAGAATACAACTCTCCTGAAAATGAAATGCATGGCGGCTTTAACTGTACACGGCGGCTTTAATGAGTATGAAATCTACATCAGGGAGCCAAGCCAGAGCCACTCGCTCTGCATGGAATATGGAATTAGAAGTCGCAACGTTGCTGCTAAGGACTTTACTAAGAGTTAGTCAATTCTCATTTTAATAATTATATTCATATGGCTATCAATGTTTTGGATTTTATCCAACTGTCTGACTGAGGTACCAGGCAGTCTCCTCTCCCTCCACAACAATCTGGTCCCTCCAGTTCACTGCCTTGGTTTCTGGGGCATGTAAACCATGCCGGAGTGCGTCAGACTGCGTGTGTCGCCGCTGAGTGGCCTCCCGCTGCCTTTGTTCCATCCTTTTTTTTTGTCAAATGTTTTCACCCCCTGACGTCCAGTGACGGTGAAAATACATTTCTGTTCATTTTGGTTGAGGGTGGCTTGTTACTTGTTGCGTTTTTACTCACCGCAGGTCCAGAATTGGCTTAGAATTTAAAGGAGAATCGTGGAATTCGGAAAGACTGTGATGATAATGAAGAAGTCAGCTGGAATGCCAAAAACACAAAGCCCTGCTTGAGAAAACGCTGGTGCTTGCAGGAGTCTTTCTGTTATTAGACTCCACTGTGGCATATACATGCTGTTGTAATTCCATGACTCAAATTCTACGGTAGTGTTTTGGAATAAAATAAAATAAAATAAAATAAAATAAAATAAAATAAAATAAAATAAAATAAAATAAAATAAAATAAAATAAAATAAAATAGAAGACAAAGGCTGTTCACAAATTTAACAGTCTGATGGCGGAGGGGAAGAAGCTGTTCCTGTGGGGTCTACTAGGTCTACTACTGACGAAAAAAGCAGCTTTCAGCATTGAATGTCATGCATAAGTGTTTCAATGGACCAAAAGAACATTAAAAGAACGTAGTGTTCCAGGCGTGGTGTCGTGCGTTGCGGCAAGGAGCATCGCTCGGAGACGTGCTGAAGGTCCCTTCACTGAATCACACTGGATGTCAGTAGCTATACATGGCTCTCTTTCTCAGCAACGTTTTGTAACCTGTTTTGTTTTTCATCCGCCGTGTGTCAATATGCAAGGATGAAGACTGGCTTTCTTGTCAGTATAGGACGCAAAAGGCCACTGTCCCAACATTAATATATGACGCCAGGATAAATCACGCAGTTTAGTACGATGCATTGATGAGGTCAAGGGAGGAGCCAGTGTTCAGCGTCCGACTCAGGTGCGGCTGACCGGGCGAGACAGACGCCTGTGGCGGAGTCATTCCATGCAGCAGGCAGCCAACATCCAGACTAAGACAGTGATAAATAATAATATAATTAACAATGATATTAAAGTATGAAATAAGATCCTCCATTCTAACTTTAGCCTAGATTAATTCACGGAAGGATTCCTAGATAGTTTAACATTTTAGGTAGATCTTTTAAATTATACAGTGCAATGACAATAAAACAGCCTTGGTGAAAAATGTACCAGAAAAGAAGAATAAAACATAAGTTTAGCTACCAATTTTACCATTTTCAGTCAAACTTAAACTGTTAAATTAATACATATAACTTGAATTAATAACTTATATTAATTTAACAGTGCAATTATTGTGGCATTATTTGCTTCAATATTTTACTGGCAATTTCAGTTTTGTTTTGCCAGCATAATAATTGTTTGTACCGCCTCTTTGTAGATAGTTGAACCTCATAAGATTAAGTATTCAACGTCCCATAATTTGTTTTTCAGTGAGATACCTGGGAAATACTGCCACTTCTGTACCAGCAGAGAGAGGTTCTGAGCAAAAAAAACGGAACAGACTAAAGGGGGAGACAGTAAAGATGCTATTGTTCCTGAACAAAAACCTATGAGTGAGGGCTAACAGTGAAAATGTTGTGCTACATATTTAGTTTTCATGTTTACATGTTCATTTTGAATGACATTTATAGAGATTGTATATATAAGGATTAATGTTTTATATTTTTCAGAGTAAATAACTAAGTAAAGGAGTTACTCATCCTTGGATTCAAGGAAGCTATGATGAGGTTTAGTCACATACATATACGGATCGGTATCGGTATCGCCGATACCAGCCTGAATATTCGGATCGGAAAGGAAATCAGTGGAATCGAACATCACTACTAGGCAAATCAATATGGCGTTTATAGTCGTCCTACCTTGTGTGATGTGGTTATCAACATGGTGGTTTCACGTAATATAAGGGATTAAAATAGAGCGTTTAAAAGTCTCATCCAGGCTGGTTGAGACCATGGCTCCACCTCTGGTACGTACATGTAAACGCCAGCACCAAAACAAAGCAGTGCGGAGAGATTGTTGGTGCGGCTTTAAAGCATATCAGGTTCATCCTTGCGGCTCTTGAGTAAACACCCAGGTGTGCAGTTCGGACTGACACCTCTGTGGGAGTAATCTGGAGAGAGAGCTCCTCACACGGGCTGGAGACAGACACAGACCCTGGTCATCGAGGGAGGCCGCTGTTCTCTGAACAGGTGTAAGGTTGTCTGCCTCAAAGTTCACACTTACAACAGTCTTGGCAAACAAGAAAATCTTTTCAACACCTCAGGAGTCTCAGGACAGAGAGCTGCACGCCATCATCTTGGTGCCGTGCGGGGGAACAGCCGAAACTTAGAAGGCAAACCTATTAGCACTTGACAAAGCCTCAAACTCCAGTGTGGCTTGTGGCGGCAGAAAAGCCTTTGTGTCAAAATATTTTACCGTCGGCGAGCGATTGAAACACAGAGCATTTCTTCCTTGAAGATGTTCTGCTTTTTTTCTGACTTGGAATAAATTTGTTTCAGAAGAAGAAAAAAAAATGATGCAAGCGTTCCTCCTCTCATCATAATGCGATGTGAGCGACAAGGGCTCCGATTTCAGACTTTATTTTCCGTGATTCGGTTAAATACGCGCTGTGAATTGAAAGGAGAGACGGCGATTTCAATCCAGGGCACATGTGAGATGTTTCTCTTCCAGAGCACTTGGCTCCGAACCGCGCACACTTATCTCCAGACATGGCCATAGCTTTAATGCCAGTCCTTGTTCTTTTTCACCTCAAAAGCTGTGCCACAAACATGACAACACCACGCTGAACACTGACAACAGAGATCACTTGCTTGGCTCTGAGTGTCGCTGGAATCCTGGGTCGCCATGAAAGCAGCTCTAAAAGCCCTCTGACATTTTATGAGCTCCGTTATTTGCACTTGCCATGGCTGTAGTCCAGCTCCCAGTCCCAAGGCCAAAGTAAAATGTGTTTTTGCCCAGCGTATGTTCCATTGACCTTATTATTGGACATGTAGTTGTCACTCAGAGAATAATCAAATCTATTATGTTGCCAGAACTGATCTCCCTCCCGTGGTGGGACACACTGACGCTGGGAAGTGGACTTTAGTGTCCTGTACCAAGGCAGAAGGCAACTCCCCCGCGGCGTATCCTGACACCATTAGACATGTATCATGTAAAACAGTGATTCTTAACCATCGACTGGCCGAGGGCCATGGTTGGGCCGTGAGCGCCCCCTAGAGGGCCACTTAAAGTTTTTTTTGTTTTACACCGTTGGTCCGTGAGACGCTCAGTTTGGTGGCTGTAGTGTGTCACTGCATTGACTTGACAGCTTGGTGATAGTTACCAACAATGAAGAAGCTCTTGAAAAGAAAAAAAATGAGAAAGAAAGTGGTAGCGCCACCAACAGTAAAAACATGAAAGCACCTTATTTTTAAAATTAAAATAAGAAATGTTAAGGCGATACTTTCATTTACAGTTTACTGATCTTCTTTAGAGTTTATTTATGAAAAAAGAAAATATTTTATGATATTTGGACGTTGTTTTATTTAATTTATTTTATTCGGAATTGTATTCATGACGTACATTTCCTTAACAGTTTGCATCAAGTGTATTTTTTTTCTTCTTCTTTTGTCTTTAGCAAATTTGGTGAATATGACTTGCACTTGCTTCTGCCGCTGGTTGAGCTTTTCCATGACAAATATCTTGGCGCTGAACACATGGTTTCATCTCATTTCAATATTCTACTTGAAGTATTTTATGTTTTCTCGATTGATATATTTGTTCGTCGCGCCCTCACAAAGATTAAAGTATTCTGTTTACGATTAAGGCAGATGGGCGGTTGGTCGTCTGCACAGCCTCCATTTTATTTACACAAATGATGCAGCTCAACAGCAGCTTCCAAATTCAAAGCCGTTTCCTTTGTTTAGCTACATGTTGTTGACGCTATGCTAGTCTTGACATCTTCCTCGATTTAATGTTTAAAAATTGCTTGAGAAAGAAGTGCTTTTTTCACCTCAGAGAGCTCAAGGATCCACGTGGCGTCCGGAAATTGGTGTTTTTGTGCAGCAACTTTCCTTTTTTTTTTAACTTGTCAACCGTAACGTCTTCATGAATGACAGCAGCAAACATTTCACAGCAAACTGTTTCTGAAACCATCCATCACCTCCACAGGTTGCTCTCTCCACTGCGCGTCAGCTGAACATACACAAGTGGTTTTAAAAGTGAAAGAGTGAAAAATCGTCTGTTTAATTCTGCACATGAATAACAACATTCATATGCTTGTAACCCGCTTTTTGCTCATATGAATCAGTCAATATCATTTACATGAGTAGGTAACAGAAATAAGTTTATGTTCCATGGTCATGTTCCATTCAACTAACATGCTGGTTTGTGACCCTCAATGTCTCAAGGAAGTCGTCATCGCGACAAACTATTCACGATCATCGGCTTAACCTCCTTATTTCTCTGTCACTTCTGAACACTCCAAGATATCGTCACCTCAGATATTAAATGATGATGGACCTCTGCCACGGCTCTAACAGAATGTGGCATTTCACAGCCAAAAAGAAACACGGAAGAGCGTTATCATGTGAGATGAGAGATTTCAGATGATCAAGGCGATGAAGTTCAGAGTCAGACGTCTGAAATGATCAGTGAATAGTCTGGTGATCTTCAGTAACTTCAGCAAAAACAGTGCATTTCCTCCTCACTGTTCTTCTCATGCAGACGGCTGCAGGATCACAGCAGTGAAAACAGTTACTGTAGAGCTCAGCAGTGAATTTGTCTGTCAATAAAATCACGTTTATCAGCCTAAAGAAAAAAAACTTGTGCGTTATCAAACACCCCGGACACGTCGCCAGTCCTCTCCTGTGTCTGCGCCCCTCAATGTTCTGGGAGTTTTCCAAGTTGTTTTTGAACCCGACCAGACAGCGATCAGACCCTTTACTGCCCGGCATCTATCATGTTAGTGTGGAGTCACGCTGTACACGAAGTTTCCAGCATCAAGCGCAGAATCGCCTGAGGCGAGAAGCTGACCATCACGGGACAAGGTGCAGCTCTCCAGGCAGCATCTAGTCCACGGCCAAAGCCTTGGTCACTTGTGTTCACTTGTGTGAGACGAACACACTTTGTCTGGAGAAAAGCCCCTTGGAACATTTGGATCAGGCGGTCGGAGGATACAGGACGACTACACTGAGAAACTACGATGCTTCGAAGTGGGACTCCAGGACTTCACCCCCTGTTGGATCATTGAGCTAAAGATAATTGCTTGGCTTCCAAACATTCCTCAGTGCGAACTGTCACTGCAGGACAAGACAATGAACATTTTCTCTGTGAGGAAGAATGTTGCACGAGTCCCCTGTGGCTTCAGAACCCCACCAATCTTGCTTTCTGGCTTCCAAGTTCGATATCCGAAAACTCATTCTAACTTTCCTGACAAAAACAAACCCACCTTCATGTGCTGTGTTGCCAGCTGAGTGACTGTAGCAAAGACTCTTATTCACCGAAACTAGCAACGTCACCTCACGGAAAGACATCAGTTCCAAACAGTCCATTACCACATTGAACAGCTTTTTGACAACTGTGTCACACTGTCGTTGCAGTTTACTCACGATGTTATCTTTCTTTCATTCTGCACACTAAACGCTCCAGGAGGACACAGTAAAAGTTACTCAGTCAGTTGTTACCAGTGAAGTCTGTGGCCTGTTCAGATTCTCTCAGCCATGTATCTGCCACGTTTCTAAGACACCCATGGCACCAATTTCAGCTCAGCTATTTGAACCTAAACCATAAAACATGCAGACAGTGAAAGCTCACTCTATATTTATGGGCCGGATTTTTATCAGAAAAGCCTGTGGATGTTTTTATGTCAAAGTGATGGGAGTCAGATTGTGACTTTTTTCTTTTTTTTTTTTACATGTCATTTTGGGAGTCATTCTCGATAAAAAAAAAAAAAAAATGGTGTCCATCTCTCTCTCTCGCGCACGATTTGCGATTTCGAATTAAAGTCCAGGACTCGAACGCTCCCCCCCAAAAAACTAAGAAAACCATAACGTGCGTGGACCGATCAGCTGACCCTCGACGCACTTTGTTATTGTGTATAACGCAGCCTCTGTATGCAGACGTGTCCCGTTAGCTACATTTACTGACTGTTTTTTCCTCATATTGAGGTGTGAAACCTTTCCTGTCTCCGCACTGGACCGTGGTAGAGTGTCACAGGGGAGGTGCTGGAGCGCTCACTCCAGGGTTTGATGTCCTGTTGTGGGCTGGAGCTGGGACAGGGATGAGGCCAGTCTGGGACAGAGCGTGACTTGGTTTATGACTTTGTCACAGCCAAACTGCACAGAAGCGCACATTCAGAGCTGGACACGCACCGGGCACCTCTTCACTTCTGGAGAGACCTCACTCACTCGGCAACCCCTCCCACATGCAGCGGCCACACACATAGAGGAACAGCCACCTGCAGCAGACACTCTACATTCACTCCTACAAAAGACTCTTTTAAGGCTTGGAACGCATTATTTCTTTCTCCATTCATTGTAATGGGAAAAATCGATTCAGATTTCCAAGAAATCGCTTCTCGAACGGCCGTCTGGAACGGATTGTGGTCGAGAACCGAGGTACCACTGTATACACACACACACACACACACACACACACACATATATATATATATATATAGGCCCAACTTTATTTTTTTTTATTTTATTTTGTATACATACACAAGTTGAACACAAAAATGACTTCATTCTCAAACTGAGGCTTAGCCAAATGTCCCAACAAGGTCATATGGTCCTCACATCGTGTTTTGTCAAGAAATGGTCCGCACAAAGTAGGATAAACAAGCCCATACATGCATACACACACACAAACACACAGTGTTTCACTTTCATTGTGGGGAACTCTCATACCCATAAGCCTTTCCCCAGCCTCTCACTTTAAACCTAACCAAAACATGTAGAAGGCGGCTTGTCAAGAGATGGTGCTCACCAGTGGCGGACCGTCAGGGCCAGCAAGGCCTTCCCTGCTGGCTTGACATAACCAGAAATCATGAGCATTTTTATGACAAAAGTGAATTTCATTTTTCATGTTTTTTCTCAAAACATATGATATATGGCATATATAATAATCATACTCATGTCAGTGTTGTTTTTCTAGGTTCGAGTTTTCGCAGGTGCCCTCAGAGGAACGGACACATATAGCTGGGGATAGTTGTGATAGCCAGTCAAATCACGAGTTGGGGAACGCGAGTCCTTCTAGCCGACCTCACGTTGAGTGTGACTTGTACGTGTCCTGTGACTGGATGCTCATACTGTCATTTCCGGACTCACAGCTCCTCTTTTCTTGCTCTCGGAAGCCTGTGGCTTAAACATATGAGGATATTTATGGGTAAACTAGGGCTTCACTGTCGGCCTCGGTGTAAAACGCACGGCCCGCCTCTGGTACTTACAAGTATGTGAGCACCACCCCCCTCCCACACACACTCACATACATACATTTGACTTGATAGACTTCTCTTTTCCTCCCCTCCAAACATGGCTCAGTGAGCTGCTCTCAGAGCCTCTCTCTCACCTGGATGAAAGACTCAGCCTGGTGTGTGATCGCAGAGGTGGATCTTGATGGGAAACTTATGTCATGTGACGTAAAGCAATTGGTTCAATAATACACGAAGAACATGTCGCTCCCCATCAAGTGGCTCACTAATGCAGTTTCTGTTTGCGTGAACAATAATAAGAGCGACTGATGTGCGAGCGCAGTCGATCACTGTCGAGCCCCAGCGTTTGGTGACGACACCTTCCCACTTTCATTTTCTTCTTAATACATCTTCTCCGTCTTTGGCTGTCTGCCACTGATATACTGGAAATGTACTAAGTTGACAAATACCCGCCGATTCATTGGGGACCTGACCCATGAAAGCTCACTAATGAAGATGCATTTTTCTGTTGCCGCCGCTGAGTACATTAAAGGTTCAGTCCACCGACATCATGAGGGATTTCTGCTTTATCCCCCGTGGCATTGAACCAATGTCAGCGTCTCAAGTAATTCAGTTAAAAGCCGAAAATGTTTATGAATTTCGATTTGTGATGACAACAAGATTGTCGATCACTCTTTTTAAAAAAGGCAGAATTTAAAAGATTGTCCATAAAAGACATAAAAAAACAAAACACTGCATATCTTCTGAGGTCAAAAGAAAGTATTGTGTTGTATATATTTAGCAAAAAGCCCCAGAGGCATTTTTTGCAAGTGCAAAAGTGGTCGTGCTGATGTGCCAGACACAAGCAGACTCAGGCTCCTCACACTAGCATACGGATATCGTGGGCACATTTATATTTATGTCTATATCCGACCTTGTTCAGCGACTGAGTTACCATCGGGTTTGAAAATGACTGTCGGTTCAGAGCTGCAAAATCCCTCCCCCTGACCTCAGACCATCTGAAAACATTGTTTTGACGACAAGCATCCATCTCTTCGCTTCACGCCTCTGGTAAATACATTTTGCAGGGTAAGCGGCGGAGCTCAAAATGTATGTTCCAAAGACCCTGGGTGGACAATGCTTCTTCGAGGGTCACACGTGGGGGTCAATGAAAATCCACCAATGAGAACAGCCTGCAAAGCATCACCCAGGGTCCAGCAGATACCTGAAGTAGGAATGTGTGTTTCAGTTTGGATGTGTATTCTTTGTTAGCATTTTTTCAATGGCTACTATCTCTGTATCTCATACAACAGACTGAGTCCGGTCGTAACTAAATAAAGTAAAAACACCCCGATGGGTACGAAGATCCTTGTGGGTCAGAGTGAATGTAGACATTACCCAACATTATAGGGTCATTGAATGAGGTCACTCTGAATGACAAAGTTGATGGATGTTTTTTTTCTTCTGCCGTGACACGGACCTATTCAAATTGGGAAAGAGTGGAGTTTAGTGTTGCAGTAGTCGAGGCCGATCTCGGACCTGGGCGATGACTTTCACAGATGTGTGCAGGTTTTTGTTCCAAATAGAGATGGGCAGATGAGGTATCATGAAACAGTGTTCCAATTTTTCAGAGGCCACTAGATGGCGCTCTTGGTTTAGAAATGATGTGAGGTTTCATTGGATTAGTTGTTCAAGCCCAAACATTTTACAGCGGACATCGCCATCTGGTGGCCTCTGAAAATCTGGACACTGTTTCATGAAACCTTGTAGACCCTTCACTAATTCCAACCACTCAAGAGGACACCTTTCCACCACGCAGGAGACTCGGGAGTGTCATCACTTGAGTCAGTTGCCTGTGTGCTGGATTGGTTGGAACAAAAACCTGCACCAACCCGGCCTTTTGAGGACCGGCGTGAGTTTGCCATCTTTGTGTTGGTCCATACCAGGTGTGCGCTCTATTCATGAACTTTACTTCACTCACTGTGAAAAGGAGAGCTGTGCCAAAGTAGTGCCACCTCATCAATAACTACTTTAGTATTAGCTTGTACGGTGTGTGTGTGTGTGTGAATTGAACATTTACTTTTAATGAAGACATTTCAGCGCTTCGTTCTCAAAGTTTAGTCTCATGGTGCCTCACTACTCGTAAATCATCTTGACAAAAATGACAAGAGATTCCAGCACAGGCGGCGGAAGGGGGGGCGGAGGGGGGCTTACCGACAACAAGAAGAACATTATTTTTCAAACTGACAAAGAGACTTGGGCTTCTGTGTTGTGTACTCAGTTTGGTCTTGACTAGGTCGTGCCCTCTCAGAGTCTGGGTCTGGTCTCCATTCATTCTCTCACAGTGCAGACCTTCACCACATTGAGAATGGAGGCGGACTCTTCCATCATCTATACAAGATCTTGGATGAATGAATGCTTCACTGACAACCAATGCAGCGGCAAATGTTTTGGCGGAAAATGTCCAAAAGCCTTGCCCTTTCTTAGCAGTCGACTAGTTCTCACCTGAGCCTGGTTAGGTCAGGTGCTATGGCACCACTGCGAGATCACCGACACCAAGGTTACCCTTCATCTATTGGGAGTCTTCAGTGTCTCTCTCTTATCTGTGGGGCTGAAGTGCCTCTGATGTGATCTGTGAATTGAAAGGTAGCATAAATTAGATTCCCCTCCTGCAATGATCACTGCTCCACTTTGGAAGCAGAAGTGGAAGAAGTCTGAGAGATGAGATCTTGAGATGATACTTGACTCTTGAAATGAACCCGCCACTCGCACAGATGAAGGACCAACATGTGGGTGAGAATTCCCGCCTGAGTTTTGTGAGGTGGGCTGCGGATTCCAGGACAAGAATGTGGACCCTCGTGGTCCATTATGAGACAGAATAGAATACATGACTTTCCGGCCCAGAAGAGGATCTGAGGTGACACGGCATCATGATCATTTGATGTCCTGGCTCCAGCACGGCTGACTGAGCTCCCCATTGGCAGCAGTGCAACAGAAAGTTGACACAAATGTCAAGCAGACCACAGACAAGCTCTTGGTACACCAGAATATAATGGAATTATCGGGAAAATGTTTCTTTTTTATAGTTCGATGTGGTTATAGTTTAGCAAAGACGTGTGTATACAAGTGATGCTGTCTCCTTGAAGGTTATTTAAGTTTGAAGAAATCAGCCTGTGGTTATTATAGTTCATGAAAAAAATAAAAACTAGAATTGTAAATCATTTTTGTTAAATGTTTTTAAAAGTTTTTCATGAAACAAGAACTAACTGAAACTGTATTGTCTGTCAACAAAAAAAACCAAAATGAACTAAACGTTTTGTGAAATTGTTGTCTTTATTTATTTCATAAAGAGGTGTTTTCAAATGCGATAGAATTTATTTATTTTGGCTCGGTTGGTTTCAGGTGTGACATGTTAAGTCTGTGACGTTGACATTGCGATGGTGCTAACTGGACAAAAACGTCATCTCTCCAAACTCGATGCATTTTTTTTACATTGCGTCTTTTGTTAAATTTTTTTTACTGACCGTTTTTGTGATGTATTACAATCTTCAATCTTCTTCCAGTACTCCACATTGAAGGAAAAAAAAAAAGTAAAACTAACAGTAAAACTTTTCAAAAACCTCTCTAAAAAAACAGCTGAATATAATTCAATAAAAACTAAATGAAAGATCCCAAACTATTATAATACGAATGCACAAAGGTCCACGTGAGAAACGTAAAAGGCCAACCAATGTTTCACACTTGATTCAGGTAGCCTTGAAGGAGGTGGTGACGAGTGAGGCTGTTCAATATATGGCCACTGGAGGACAGAGAATAGTTATGTCTTCATGGTGGCTCAGTTGAGCTACATGTTGGATAGTAACAGCAACACTGCCCCCCGTGGTTTCCGGTGGTACTGCTCCGTTTGTCCACATCCGTGAGCTTTGAGGTCACGAGCCGGGACAGAAGGATCCGTCCGTAACGTTGAGTATAAATGTTATGTCGGGTCATCTGGCCATTTTTTTTTCAGATGGTTAAATGCATTGTTGTGGGAAACCTTGGGGAAACCAGTCATGTGCTCCTTTCAGTCACAGAAAAAAAGTCATTTATTTGAAAGGACAATTTCAAAAGCTCTGTGGTTAAAATCGTGATGAGAAAAGCAGTTCTCAAAATTCAAAGGAAACCCACAAACGAAACATTTCTTTCCTTGCTCAGGGGAACAGAGGCAATGAAACAACTACAATAGCAAAGCTGCTGTCCTCTCCTCAACTCTTCCCAGAATGTAAAGCTGCATCTGACTCTTTATTGTCTTAAGTAAAGTAGATAAATGAATGGTGAGTATTATAAACATATGATGAGAAATTCACCACCAACACCAGTTCACTATCACCAAAAATCCACTCTTGTTCAATCCACCTTTTAAGAGGCCTGCGGTTTCCCTCAGCCATCTGACTATGTGAGCGCTCAGAAATCGCCTCACTCTTGTTGCGCATGGTCACTTTTTTTCTTTCCTTCTAATGATCCTGTTTTCACTGCATAATGTGGAGGCTTCATCGTGATTGACCTTAATGTCAACGGATCCCTGCACCGTCATCTCACATCCTTCACCTCCTGTTCCCTCTTGTGTCCACTCTTCATCACATGCGACCTGTTAGCATGGCGCTATCTTAAACCAACCTCTCTAATTCATTCATGAAGCCTGGGACTGAGCGAAGCATATGTAATGAAATAATAAGAGCAAAAAATAAAAATACATTTCAATTTCATCCTGTGGACTCAGAAATACACATGGTGCGTCCACATGACATGTTGCACTTCATAATATTATTTCTTTTTTTGTTTTATTGTGATATGTTGTGTACAGAATTTCCTTCAGGATGAATAAAGTTTTTCTGATTCTGATTCTGACACAACACTATAAACAGTCATTTTAGCACTTTGATCTTTTTGGAAAAGAGGTACTCCATCGCTGACTGACCGAGCTCTAAGATGGAATTTATGTCTTCCTCTCCATGATGTTCCAGCCTCCCTGAATAAGCTCCCGCAGTTGTTATTGTGGCACAGCAGGGAAACCCAGGCATGAGATTTGATGAGGTGAAAATGAGGCCTGGAGCCTGTCCTGGCGACGTGGGCCGAGATGCTGGGGACGCCCTGGGAGCCTTTTTTTTTCGTTGTTTTTTTGGGACAGGCACTGGTCATATTCCAGTTGACTCAAGGCCACACATGCTGTGCTGGCTCAGACTCGGGGCTTGCCCGGGATGAAGCCACGACCAGCAGAGCCAGACAGTGTGGCGCTCCATTCTGAAGTCGATGCTTTGTTCGCTGAACGTTTTGCTGCTCATGAATGACAGCGTTGTTTGAATTGGCTCATGAGGTGCGTTGCAAATGTAAAGGTTCCTTATTGCGCCAGAGAAATCTTGGACCATCCCAAGAGGGAGTCAGTTGTAACGTTAGAAAACATGAAAATACAGTCGATCCATCCCACCACACCCCCCAAAAAACAACAACAACAAAAAAAAAACAGATTTATGCGATGGTAATGGACGTAAGAGGCTATTTTTTATTTTTATTTAGCATGTTTCAAAACCCCAATACAAAAGCAGCCTCTTGCTGTTGTGCACAGTACAGGTCCCTTGAGGTAAATCAGATCAGTCAAACTGATCTCAGTGTCAAGAGCGGCGCTGCCTCCACTTTCCTGCGCCGATGTGATGGTAAACAAAGCCAGTGTTTTATGTTAAGACGGGGTGGGGACCTCTGTCATCTGCAGGAGACTTGCGTCTGAGTCATACTGCGATGACATGCCTGCTGTATACAGCAACGTCGCTTCTGAAAAAGGAAATTGATGTGCGTTTATGCCGCCCAAGGTCACCATTGAAAGGAGTAAATGAATGTCAGCATCTCTGCTTACACATCTTGTTAAGCTAATGGCTGACGCGGTTTTATTTTTAGCAACATTTATGTGGATCTATTCAGCAAAACAAGGGGAAAAAGTGACATCGATCAGTGAGCTCAGCGGCGCTTGACGGAACCTACCATCCCAACAACAAGTGCATATATATATATATTTTTGTGAAGCACATTATGCCGCCGAGGTGCGAGGCATGTGTTCGGAAAGGTCACCGGGAAAGTGGGCTATGATTGGCGAGTGGTTATTAGCAGTCAGTCATCGTCGTGACGTGAAAATCCATAAGCAAGAAGAGTTGCCTCTTTCTCCCCGGCTGGAATTGAGCACCAATCAATGCTCAAGGAAATTGGTTGGTAGTGTGCCGCTATTGGGTTAAAGATCGGGGGATGGGGGCGGGCGGCTGTGGCGGGGAAATGTTTGGTGACACATTATCTAAAGATTATTTACGATGGCACGTATATTTCTGCTGACGCTTCTGCAGATTGCTGTTGGATTATGGGATTTCTAACGGAGCTGTTTTCTCATTCTGAAAGTCAGACTTCAAGTTGCATTGCTCAGCAAATTGCCACTTTGCAAATGCTGCCGTCCCAATAGAGATTGTTTACTCGCATTCAGTGGGTTTTAAAGTGTTTTAATCCTTTCTTCCTTATGATCACGCCGTCCTTCTACTTTTATTAACGCTGTATCTATATCTCTGTGTGTATGTGGGGGGTGGTTGTTCATCCTACTTTGTGGTGACCAATTCTTGACAAAACACTATGCATTTGTGAGGACATTTGTCTGGCCCCCACGAGGTTAAGCCTCGATTTGAGGATGAAGACTTCAACATAACTGGGTTTCAGTTTGGTTCAGAGTCCTGGCTAAGGTGAGCCATGTGTTTTGGAGGGTTAGGTTTAAGGGGAGAGGCTGGGGAAAGGGTTTTGGCAGTGTGAGACCTCAATTCTGACTTGATTAAAAAAGGGAATTTGCACCCACGGAACTGGCTGATTTTGACTTTCATATATTCATTAAAATGGAACAGATGAAGCCTTTGTCACCTTTGGTCCTCCATGTTAATGCGAATTAAAATAACTGGGTTGGAAAACAATCATTAGCATGAAGTTGTTACGCCACCGTCTCAGTGATCAAGTCTGTCGCAGGAAACAGCTGTCTTTTCTCCAGAACATACCAAGCAGAGTCTTCGAGACACAGTTTTAAATGGTTTGTGTGTTCAATTTGGAATGGTACGTGAAACAACCTCAACTCTAGTCTCAAGTTTCAACTGAAATTAGATGGCGCTCTTCAGTAACAGATCATTTTTAAAGACTTTTTGTGGTCAGTGTTGTCCTAAAGTGACATGAACAAAAGCCTTCATCCAAGCAAAGACATAGTGGTTGGTCGATGAGGCATCATGAAACAGTACTGCAGGGTTGATGAAACAGTGTTCTAATTTTTCAAGGCCACTAGATGGCGCTCTTGGTTTAGAAACGCTGTGAGGTTTCAGTGAATTAGTTGTTCAAGTTCAAACATTTTACAGCAGACAGTGGTGGCCACTGGAAATCAGGACACTGTTTCATGAAACCTCATCGACCCATGACTAGTAGAAAATACAGCACGTCCTTATACAGGTGTGAGATTCCCTCCCACTCATCTACTTTCAAGACGTTCTATTTAACCGAATTGCTGACAAATAAGTGGGTGAAACATGCCGTGAGTGGATGAATAACCCTGCTGTGCAGTTGTTTGCAATCCTCTGTGTTGCCAGGTTCGACAGCACAGCTGTAATCCTTCAATCCCACCTTTCTTGTCAACACGTCTATAGTTGCACAGAAAAGGTTCGCTTGAAGTTGAAGCGCTGCGTTTTCGTCTGGTAAAAAAAAAAACCCGCTCCATCAAGAACTCAGACGTCAAAGTGCCAGCTCTGAAGCCTGGGTGTAAAACAGCCATGGCCTCTGCGTGTCACTTTCCCCCCCGTAAACGTCCTGTGAATGAGAATCAAACCCAGAGCATCGCCGTTGTATTTCATCATCATGGCACAAGTATTTACAATGACGGATTGGTTTTAGCCATTCTCCTCGAGAATCATGTCCTCAGAGGAATGAAACGGAAATCCCTGGTCACATCCTCCGTGAAACTCAACGTGGCTTCAAAGAGCCATGGCGAATTACATAACTTTTATGAATGTTTTGTACCTCATCTCTCAAGCAGCAGTGATGGCTGGGCATCATCATTTTTTTTTTTTCTTTTTTTTTAGTCCTGTTATCTCTTGCACCATTTTGACTGGGCACTGTGAAGCACCAGTATGTGCTGTGGTCACAGTCTCACTGTCACTACGCGCAGAAACAGTGGCGGCAACAAGTTGCAGTAACATCCGACCTACGACCTGCTCGACTTACTTCCACCCGTACTTACGACCACGGCCAGCAGATGCCAGAACATGCTTTTTTTTTTTAATTCAATGTCTGGCACCGCAGCACGTAGCAGCCCGGCAACGTGTACAACAGTCACGGCTGCACAGTATCCCTGCATCTCACTCTCACACTGCGATCTACCACTACAGTAGTAGCTATAACCCTCGCGTCGGCCATTTTGAATGGCATTCAAGGTCCACTCCGACTTACAACAGGTTGATCGGAACCAATCCCGGTTGTAAGTCGGATGTTATTTGTACTTCATCAGAATCTGGGTCGGTCAAATCCGCTGTTGCTCCTACTACGAAACTGCTACCTCTCCTCGACTTCTGACTATTTACTAGAAACACACCCACATATTTTGCTCTGGTTCAAGGTCCAGGTGTTCGCCACCTGCTTGTGTAAAGAAGTATCTACATCATGCTTCATATTTGCAGGTAGGATTGTTTAAAACCTGCAATGTTGTGATCACTTAAAGGCTTTAGAAAACTTCATGCAAGTCATATCTTTGGCCATGATGGGTAGATGAGGCATCATGAAACAGTGTTGCAGGGTTGATGAAACAGTGTCCTAATTTCCAGAGGCCACTAGATGGCGCTCTTGGTTTAGAAATGACATGCGGTTTCATTTGATTAGTCAAACAAGTCCAAACATTTTACAGCAGACAGGACACTGTTTCATGAAACCTCATCTACACTTCAATACCGTGTCATGAAACCTCATCTACACTTCAATACCGTGTCATGAAACCTCATCTACACTTCAATAACGTGTCATGAAACCTCATCTACACTTCAATAACGTGTCATGAAACCTCATCTACACTTCAATAACGTGTCATGAAACCTCATCTACACTTCAATACCGTGTCATGAAACCTCATCTACACTTCAATACTGTGTCATGAAACCTACTTCCATACCGTGTCATGAAACCTCATCTACACTTCCATAACATGTCATGAAACCTCATCTACACTTCAATATCGTGTCATGAAACTTCATCTACACTTCAATACTGTGTCATGAAACCTCATCTACACTTCAATACCGTATTATGAAACCTCATCTACACTTCAATACTGTGTCATGAAACCTACTTCCATACCGTGTCATGAAACCTCATCTACACTTCCATAACATGTCATGAAACCTCATCTACACTTCAATATCGTGTCATGAAACTTCATCTACACTTCAATACTGTGTCATGAAACCTCATCTACACTTCAATATCGTGTCATGAAACTTCATCTACACTTCAATACTGTGTCATGAAACCTCATCTACACTTCAATACCGTATCATGAAACCTCAACTACACTTCAATACCGTGTCATGAAACCTCATGAAACCTTTACATTTCAATACCGTGTCATGAAACCTACTTCCATACCGTGTCATGAAACCTCATCTACACTTCCATACCATGTCGTGAAACCTCATCTACACTTCAATATCGTATCATGAAACCTCATCTACACTTCAATATCGTATCATGAAACCTCATCTACACTTCAATACTGTGTCATGAAACCTCATCTACACTTCCATACTGTGTCATGAAACCTCATCTACACTTCCATACTGTGTCATGAAACCTCATCTACACTTCCATACTGTGTCATGAAACCTCATCTACACTTCAATACCATCTCATGAAACGTCATCGAGCCATCACTAATATTTGCGAATGACTTAAACTATGCACAGAGGCAAATGAAGAATGGTGCCATTTTGGGTTACGACCTTTGCCCCATTTTCATCCAACCCTCTATTAAGCAGAATCTGCATCTCAGGGGAAACTTCTGTTATCGTCACCGGAGCCCTGATACATGGCGAAGCTTATCTTAGCGGCCATGGCCGCAGGGCAAATCTTTAATAATACACAAGTGCAACATGAATAATGCAAAGCAACCGTGGCTATGAAGAACTATCAGAATATTCTAATGGGGCTCCGTGTGTTTGCCTATCCTGAGATTTGTCTCTGGATGCTGGCACTTTCTGTCCAAGATGCTCCTTCTGTAATACTTTTGTCCCTGTCGTCTCCGATTATGACCTCAACAAATTTCCGCTTTTTGCCGCGACCGTGCACTGTGAGTCAGAGGGCTTCTGAGTCACCGTTCCGTTTGCACACCGAAATTGAGTCGACGTGAAATGAGAAAATTAGTAATAAAATGGGAATAATTAAGTCAAACAATTCTGGTGCAGTGTGTCGTGTCGTGCTACTTTAACTCGCTTGAAATTATACAACAGAAACGGCAAAAAAAAAAAAAAAAAAAAACTAACCGAGTCTGACATTTATGAGACCAAGTTAATCAAAGCAGTACTTTTTTTACTTGGTGAATATAAGCAAGGATGAATACTTGTTTGATTCAAGATCGCTTTTCATAATCTGTCAAGGCTGTTATGCACTTGAGGGTTTTCCGCTCTGGCTCTGCTATTCAGGAGCAGTGACGTCTGGGTACAGCATCTTTCAGCCGGCTGAAATACTGCTACTTAATTACAACTACAAGCAGAATACTGCGATCCATTCACCAGTCAGTCTTGTACTGTAGCCACTGTCTACGTGTCACACAGATGCTTTAAAGTCAAACGGAGAAATGTACACAATAAAATAAAAAGCAGATTGAAATTAGAAAATTCGTTTTTTTTTCTTGAAAAACGCTGAAGCGATGTTACTGTCACTGATCATATACTTCCATGCGTTTTTTTTTTTTTTTTTTTTTTTACATTGCTGTTGCTGTTCACCAATATATCCACCAGGTGGAGCAGCCCAGAGTCAAAGCTTTATGACAATGATAAACAGGGCGACTGTGTGTATTGATAATGTACTTGTTCCACATAAGAGGAAAACGGAGGCTGCGTAGTCAGAGGCACTGGTCGGTGAGGCAGTGACATATATTATGACTGGAGGATGGAGAATTTCCACCATGGTTATGTCTTCTATGTGACTCTGGGGAGCAACAGCAACACTGCCCCCCCATGGAGCAAGGATACGGCTGAAATAGAATTCAAGAATCTGGAAAAGTTCAGGGAGGAAAGCGATTACACGGGAGTCTTGAAAATTTTACTTTAAAGGGAGCAAGAAGCAACCATCTAGCAAACGTAGCTGGCATCACAGGGAACATATCCGTGGAAGGACTTGATCAACGGATGAGCGCCAGCTGCGTTTGCCCGTAAAGCTAGATAGAAGACGGGAAATGGAAACAGGAACAACCGGAAGTAACCAAAATAAAAGCACACGGCAGAACGCGGAGATGAATACAAAAAGTAACAGAAAGAAACAAAGTGCGGACATAACAGAAGTCTCTGTCCGTGTCCGGATCTGTACATTAATGTTGACGATAAATGGGCCTTGACAAGTGACTCATCACCTTTGCTGTAAAAGCATTTGACCTGAAATGCAATTTTTTTGAATGTATTATTTGAACTGGATTTTCCCTTTGATAGTGACTGTTAGGAAAGGGTATGAATACTTTTGGACTTGGCACTTTTTGTGTAAAGGCGAAAGATAGTGCTGTCACATTATTCAAGTTTATTATTGATAATAATATTAATAAAAATATAAAAAAGAACTTGTGAGTCAAATTAATAATGCTATGAGTGATAGTGCGTTTACAAAAATAAAAATTCCCAAAAGGTTTTCTGTGTTTACTTGAATGAGAGCAGCCAAGTGGCCTCACTCCGAGTCGAATCGGATCCAGAAGCTTGGCTCTGGAGGGAACACGTAGCCTCTGTGATGCTCAACAAAGGGAGGAATTCATAAAGCCGCCATATTAGCGCGCTATCACTAATTAACCAATATATCAAGCGGTAAATTATGGGGTTGCCAGCCATTAATTGTTATGCAACAATCAATGTCCATGTCCCGGAGCTTTGGGACACTTCTCTATGCATGGCATCCATATATAGTGAACGTATGTCACTCTGACAATGAGACGACTGCATTGACTTTAGCCTGTCTTCAATTCCACTGGAACTGAATGACAGGCTTGTCACGCTCATCGCTCTGAAGTGGAACGTGGACTGTGGTGAAAACGTCCCACTTTTTCCCGCAGTGTTCGGTCCAGCGTGGTGCTATCCAACCTCATGTGTAGCCAGCAGCTACGTTCAGCTGATAAACGCTGTGACGAAGTTCTCGACCGCCTGTATGAGTCAAATCCGTTTGAAGCCTTTTTGCTTTATTCTTGGGAACAAACGCGGAGAGTGACAAAACATTCAATCAGCTCTCCCTGCGGCGCCTCGCGCCACTGTGATTAGTTAAACGCGCTACAGATAATCACGCTGATAAGTTGGAAGCGCGTGTCGTTGGCGAGAGCTTCTGCCCGCGGCACATATCAGTTTGTGAGTCTTGGTCCGATAATCAATTCTCTCGTGTTGAACCCACGTGTCAAAGTTCAGTGTCATGTGCAAAATGCATTTTCTTTGCGTGAATAATGATAAGTGGATTGAGCACAATGATAATTCGCAGCTATCTGGTTTGTACGATTGAAATCTGTTGCGTGATGCATAATAACATCAAAATTTTGCTGAATCAATCCTATAGAAGGAAAATGTCAAAGTATGGACCATGCTTTTCTTGAACAGTGGAATCTATCAGCTCGCAAACCTTACGTTTGTCGTCATGCAAAGAGGGTGTGTCAACCGATTCAATGGCTCTGGTAAGTTTTAATGTTATTTTCACCTTAAATTATTGTCCTCAGTGCATTTGACTTGACATTGTTTTTGTTTTTTCATTGTCATTAACATTGGAGCTTGCAAAACCTGGTCCAAACTGAACAAGGAAGTCATGCCTCCCAGCCAGGCTTTTAGCTAGGGGGGCATCTGGGCGTCAGCAAAAGGTGAAAGAATGGACGCCCGATTCTCGACGGTAGCTTGACCACCAGATGCCGCCGTATACTGGCGTAACTTGGCAGCCAAGCTAGGGTTGAGAACCGGGTGTCCATTCTTTCATGTTTTGCAGACGCCCTCCTAGCTAAACGCCAGGTCACATCACAACAGTGTGCGTACAGTTTGGAGAGTCTACAGATGTCATTCCGCAATACCACCATTTCCAATCCCATTTCACTATCTGATCCTCGCATCATTGACCTTCCGGAGTCAAAACAAGGTCCTTCTGGCTAGCACTCTCTTCTTGCTGCAAGAAGGTTGCGGGCTCGCCTCCCAGGTCGAGGGCTTTTGTCGGTGGCCTTTCCGAGTTCTGAGGTACTCCAGTTTCCTCCCACAGCCCAAACACATGCTCACTAGGTGAATTGGACACTGTAAAATTGTTCCTTGGGGCACATACAGGTGTGTGCTCAGCGATGGACTGGCGACCTGTACCGTAAATGGGATACCTCCTTTTAACACCATAAAGACACAAACCTGTATAAGTGAGTAAAGTACTTCAACAGCGGAAAGTAAAAGAAGGTTCCATGTTACCACCTCCTGAAAACCATGGGTGTGAGGACCACAGTAGCCAACGGGACCAGAGTTTACAAGAGAGGCAATGACTGTGTTGTCACTTTGTGCGATGACGTCAACACAACAAACCAGTTCCATAATTATAAATTGTCAGCTGGGCGGCTTGAATTTCAAATAACTACCACAGAGAACGCCAGCCGTTCACAGTGGAATCACAGGCTTCATGGCTCAAAAACAAACCATCATAGCCACTGGAGCTAACACAGGCAAAGATTCATCGCTAAACAGCAACGCATTTGCAACAAAAATATGACATTGAGACTCCGTTTCAGCTTCGTCATCGATTATTCACATTGAGTATTGAGAGATGAACACGGCTTGACGCTTATTAAAAACATTCCGATGCCGAGGATGAAGATAGCTTTTGGCTTTGCGCGGTGCCTGATGCATTTTCATGCTTGTTTGACTCCTTAAGAATTGCCCATCCAATTATTAATAGCCAACCATCTTCAGGACGGAGCAACGCACTGTTTATATCCGCCCACAGGCACATTCCTCTTGTCATGTGAGATCACTATTGTGTGTTTAGTCTTTGCTCTTTCTGTTCTTCTGTTTTCTTTCCTCCGTCTACCAAGGCTCACCATCATCATCGGCTATTAAAATGTTGGCAAGAGAAACTGAATTCAAGCTGATCGTTGCTCTTTTTACCGTCATTTGGAAAAAAGGAAATGACTGAAGCATTTGCAATGATTTCAGTTTCAGCTTTTCAACAAGACTCATAAACGGATACCTTTCGATTCTGTAGGGGACAGAGCCAGCAAACTGCACTTGTGTACTGTCAATCCTCACAGTTTATTCTGGGGGTTATTTGTGTGTTTCTAGTGCTTGGATATCGCTGGTGCAGATTAGATGTGCCAAACGTAAGGCTCCGGGCTGAAGGTGGCCTGCCACTTCATGTTAAGTGGCCAGTGAGCGCTTGGAAAATCACAATATCTAAACTCACAGTGTGAAATTATATTCCATCCCATTGTTATATTCATAATTTGTCTGTTCAGAAATGCTAAACTCGTCCATGTCTCTGGTGGCAAATGTTTTTGAGTATTATTTCTGAGCCCTATATCACCTTATTTAAACTAAAGCTATTTTAATGTCTTGAAAATATTTGTATAAGAATTTCAATTTCATAAGAATTTAAACTACATTCAGAGTAGTGGAAACCCTGGTCATTGTGTAGTGAAAAACATCCCTGAACAAAAGCAAACAGGCTGCTTTTGTTTGCTTTTGTTCAGGGATTCCTCCATGTTTGTTGTTGTTGTTATCATCCCAGCTGCCACGTGTCTTGTGCAACAGTGGGATCAGTGGACCAGGAACTCCTGCACTTACAAAGGTTCCCTGGTGTCTGGAGAGAAAACTGTTAAATTAAATTAAATTAAATAAGTAGTAGTTATAAATTAATATTTTATTTATTATTATATTCAATATTTTAACTATTTTTTTTGTCTGCATTCAATTGCCATCACTACTTTATAGTATTACTACTACCTAAAAATAGCTGTGGAAACAGTGGCGTTTGCTTGACTGATTTTGCACTCTGTTTTCCGCTTTATTTAAAGGAAAATAAAGGCTCTGCACCTTTACTGAGGCCCCGCAGATATTCCCTGACGTATTGTTATTCATGAACCGGGCTCTCATTCTTTAATGTGGGTCACTTGATAGTATGATAAATGAGAACCAAGTGTGGCGAGGGACATCAGAATTGAATCCTTAGGGGGAAGTGGAAGTCTCAGTGCAATCTTAAGCCCAGCCCAACTTGGGTCCCTGAGGAAATGTGTGGCAGAGAAGTCCAGTCCAGTAAAAATAATTATTGTTGAACAGTGAAGCTGAAATTATCAGAGTATAAATGGATAACAGTCTTCTTGTCGTTCAAATTAAATGTGTTTGATATAGAAATATTACAGTAATTTATGATAATTACAATGTATATATCTATCTATCTATATATATATATCTATATATCTATCTATCTATCTATCTATCTATATATATATCTATATATATCTATATATATAGATATAGATGTCTATATATATCTACTCCGATGAACTCCGATATATATATATATATATATATATATATATATATATATATATATATATATATATATATATATATATATATATATATATATATATATATATATATATATATATATATATAAATCATCAAATATTTTCCAAAATATAGTGGTACCTTGGTTCGTTCCGTTCCAGACGGCAGTTTCGAGAAGCGATTTGTTCGAGATCTGAATCGATTTTTCCCATGACAATGAATGGAAAAAGAAATAGTGCGTTCCAAGCCTTAAAATAGTCTTTTGTAGGAGTGAATGTAGAGTGTCTGCTGCAGGTGGCTGTTCCTCTATGTGTGTGGCCGCTGCATGTGGGAGGGGTTGCCGAGTGAGTGAGGTCTCTCCAGAAGTGAAGAGGTGCCCGGTGCGTGTCCAGCTCTGAATGTGCGCTTCTGTGCAGTTTGGCTGTGACAAAGTCATAAACCAAGTCACGCTCTGTCCCAGACTGGCCTCATCCCTGTCCCAGCTCCAGCCCACAACAGGACATCAAACCCTGGAGTGAGTGCTCCAGCACCTCCCCTGTGACACTCTACCACGGTCCAGTGCGGAGACAGGAAAGGTTTTACACCTCAGTATGAAGAAAAAACAGCCAGTAAATGTAGCTAACAGGACACGTCTTCATACAGAGGCTGCGTCATACACAAGAACAAAGCGCCTCGTGGGTCAGCTGATCGGTCCGCGCACGTTATGGTTTTTTCCGGCTTATTTCCGGGGCGTTCCGGTTCTGGATTTTGGTTCAAAATCCGAAGCAAAAAAATCTCAAAATTTTTGTTTGAACTCCGATTTGTTCAAATTCTGGGACATTCAAAAACCGAGGCACCATGTATGTCAAGTTTTCTTTTCTTTTCTAGGGCCACATGAAAAGGCATCTTTTTAAGGCATTGGGACACTCCAGCAGGAACCACACTCTATGTTCTGTAGCAAGTTGAGGTCACCAACCATTTAAAACACAAAGTTCTTGGCCTGCTCAAGATCCAGAACATAGCATCATTATGACGAGTAAACATGTTTTTGGACCATGAAAATGATATCTCCTTCAGTCACAGATCAGAGCGACATCGTCTCACTGCAAGCATGAAGGAGTCAGAGAGGGGCGCTGGGGAACCGGATTTTAACTCTGTCCTGCCAGTGTTTGAGGCGTCACACTGCACCCTGCGACAGTGCACATAAACAACCCAATTCCAACACACGTCATCGCTTTGTTGGAACTTTTGTAAACTCTTTTCCCCCCCGGTGAGGAACTGCAGCTGTCAGCTTTCAATTCCTCGATCCGCTTCAAAATAGAACCGGGCGCGGCGGATGGCAAGAAAGCCCAAGTTAAGTTCCAGGACAAGCGAAAGTAAGATGAGTGCCACGATAAGGGAGAGGAACACTGGTGCTGGGACAAAAGAAATGGGGCAGGACGAGAACAAAAAAAGGCAGCGGATGAGCAAAGGAATATGTGATGTGGATGATGACAAGCAGCCAAATGCAGAAGACGGATGAGAAGCCCTTCTTTTTTCCTGCCGAGGGATTACATGTTTTACAAAACACCATCTATAGTCCATATTTTCTTATCTTTCTGTAAATGATATAAAGCCCTATTGGGCTCTGGATGTCTGCAGCTGTACTTAGCAAAACAAGAATGCATCTTATGAAAAGGATCATCGCAAAACACAATCTATCATTCGGAGCCTATATCCCATAAGGTGAACCCTGCCTTCTGAAAGTGACGCTTATGTTATTTCAGCAGATTTAAACGCTGTTTCGATGGAATTATTATTCATTTATTCACTCGTGATTGGCCGCTCCTCTCCTTTACTGGGCTGCGGGGCTGGAGACTCGCCCAGCTACTTGGCACTCTGGACAAGACGCCAGTCCATCACAGGAGACACAGAGGCCGACTACTTCAGCACACACTTCTACTCAGAGTCATCCGTTAGCATCGATTTGCTTCTGGACAGAGGGAGGGAGGAGAGCAGAAAACCATGTGCAGGCAGCGCTTGATCGTAGCACGGACAGACTCCAGAACCCAGAGGCCAATTGGACTTGAACTCTCGACCTTCCTGCTTTGAGGCAGCGGCGCTAAATACTGGTGACTCAACAAATGTGACCGTTGAAAACGGGCGTTTGAGTTCGGGTCACATTAAGCAATTATTTGGTGGAGTGTGGATCCTTTTGAAAAATAGCTAAATCGATCCATTATTGTCATCTGCTCGTGTCACTGCGTTCGCTGCGATGCAACACGTTCCGGCGCCCCACCCGGACCCGGGTCGGTCCGCTCCATCCACATTGTGTCAGTGTGCGCCGAGCGTGTGAGGCCAAGCTGGTTCCACACTGACAGACTTTCAGGACGGAAAGGCAGCCCCTGGAGGGCCGTTTGCAAATGCCAGGTTCCTCAGTCATGGACTTGAATGCGTTTTCCTCGAAATGAGTTCCAATTTTAGACTGGTGACTGCAGGCAGCTTTGAAAGGAAGTAGTGCATTTTTGATGGGTCTTTTGAAGCGTTGGACGCTTCTCCCGTGTCTGTTTAGAAAATTGGAACATTAAAACCAAAATCAAAAACATGTCTCACCCAACTGTGACTCATTATTACGCAGTTTAACATGGAAATACACATTTAAGAGTTGTAGTTGAACGATGCAGAGTGCTCCTGCTATTCCTCAAAGGTAGGTGAGGGCGCCTCCACCCAGCCACTCCAGCTCCGCTCATACATCACATTTATACTCTAGTTAGTGCGCCACCAGTCCAAACCCACGTCGGCGTCGTAACAAGCAGTAACATTTGCATCTAAACTAATTATTGATTTGCCACGTCGTCTGTAGAGATCACATTTAACTGATCGGATTGGCTGTTTACCTTCATCTTCATTAGTCAACTGCAAACATTCCAATTGATTCTTTGCAGAAAGAAATAAATAAATTCAATACCAAATTTAAATCGTTCATTTGGAACATAATGGTCCAAAACCTCTCCCCTATATTGATATTGTTTTCTGTTGTTTGTGTGATGTATTTATCGTCTCTGTGTGGCATGTGCACAAATAAAATAACTGCGAATTTAAACGATGCATGGATGGTTTTCTTACAGTTTTCATGATGACATCGAGTGACAATGAAAAAGCCTGGCTTAAGCCCCGAAATGACTGCTGTCACTCTGTTTTGGTTTTGTGGTGGAAGCAGTGTGTTGGAGAACATGAACTCATAGGTCCGTCACAGGGCACCCACACCACCGTTCACACAACCTAGTGAGGATGTCTTCAGGCGGTGGGACGAAACTGGAGTACCCGGAGAAAACCCATGCAGAAAACTGAACATGCGAACTTCCCGCAGAGCCGCTAACCATTGTGCCACTGTGCAGCCCAGGATTTCTGGTGGAGGCTGAAGATGATGGAGCAGAGTTTGAGTCTCTTCCCAGAGAAACACGTTGTAATTCAAAATAGACTGATAGAAACTGTAGACAGAGATAAGTACAATTTATTTAGACAACTATAGTTTATATCACCAAATGTTTTATGTTGACTAAAAATATATAACTCCTAGTCTTCTGACATGCTGCTGACAAATCATTTTTAGTATTTAAAATGATCGATTTGTTAGAGTTTATTCATTATATTTTGGCCACATTTGTTAAAAAAAAAAAAAACAGAGTTGAGTCTTTAAAAATGTACCACAAGGTTTGACGCCAGAAATTCAGTGCCAGCAGCTTTTTCATATTTTTTTTATTTATTTTTTATTTTATTTTATCAACACTGTCGGTGAGGTTATGTTTTCAACGGAGTTAGTTCATCAACATTGCTCAAAAATGTATGGACAGATTTTATGACATTTTTAGAATGAGGTGATTAAATGATGGTTTTTATAAAAGTACTAAATATGCGAGAGGCAATTGGAAATGTTAAAAATAAAAAAATAAATACATCTAAACAATATATATATATATATATATATATATATATATATATATATATATATATATATATATATATATATATATATATATATATGCGCTGTCCCAGTACCTTTCTAGTTCCTAGTTCCGATTATTTATTTGCAAACTATACTAACTTGACTAGAACTTTTTTTTTTTTGCCTCAAAAATAATTTGCTGCATATCATATGGAATTATACCATTATACCAGTCCAAACAAACACAGAATAATAGCAAAAGAGAGTGCATATCACAATATGCGTCTTGAATAAAAGCAAGTTGAATGAATCTTTTACTGAAAAGCAAAGTTGGCAAATGGGTTGAGGAAGTTCTCTACATAGATTGACATGGTGTGAAATGAATTTTATAATTAAATTTTTCCTAAATGTGAGAGCGGTCTGAAGGTGTGAACGTTACTCATCTCCGTGTGATGTCGCCCAGATCATTCCATTAAAAGCATCGCGCCATCAACCATTGTGCGCTTGGTCCCCCCTGAGAAACAGCGGCGAATAATTATCATTTCCAGGTGAAGAAACTCAGGCATTCGATGGCTGCCCTGGGAATTGGAGTCGCAGCTGGTGTAATTTTGCTCAGACGAAAACATTTGCTCATTTTAGCGTCACATATAAATGAGTGATTGGCAAAGATGGCAGCTAAACAGCGGCGCGCGGACCGTCCCAAGACGGAGTTAAAAAACATCTCACAATGAGAAAGACGCCGTTGGACTCTTAAGCCAGGGCCATTTTTATGAAGCTAATTTCTATTTTTGGTATTTCTCCTTTCAGTGCGTTAAAAAACATCTGGCCCCCAAAACAGTTTGATTTATTCAAAGACGGATGTAAACCCATGGGATCACAAACTAGATGTTAATAATCTCATTTTCAGACTCTATTATCGACTTAAATATTAGCTAAAACTGACCAAAAAATATGTGCAATGTTTTTTATTGAAGTCCCAGGAACATTGGAGATCTATCACTGGCTCACAGCAACACCAGAACTTGAAGTCACCATTCCCCTGAAAATCACCCAGTCGACCAGTACGTGGAGGAGCGCTCGGATCTTGCAGACAATGCTGCGTCTCTCCTGCCTGTGGGGCAGCACATCGGCCCACCAGAGCGTGTCTGTGGTACAGGTTATATGCTGCAGCTCTTCCCCTAGCGCCCCCACTATTTAGCAGTAAGTCAGACTTCTGGAGTTTGCTACTACTATAATTCTCAGGGACAACACCAGGCGCGCACATGTCGAGACGCCTGGTGAAAAACCTGGAGACGGATGGTGAGCCGACAGTGGAGATGCTCTGGAACTTCCTCGCCTTGTAGGGCTTGTAAACCGACACGGTGGGGGTCATCCATCTGTCACAGCCTGAGGAAGTAGAGACCCATTGAGTTCCACAAACAGAAAATCATTTCCTTACAAAATGCTCCGACCAGTCCAGTGAGAGTGAATGAACGGGACGGGAACCGAGCCCAGGTGTGACCGGTCAGGTGGACGCACCGCTTCCCGCAAGTGGGAGAAGACAGCTGAGACAGCCAGGGCAGCGGAGGATCCGCCACACTTCTTGGCCTAGTGGTGTTGAAATAAAATAGCACGTCTAGTCTCAACACTCACGTCGCCATCTGCTGCACTATAACAACAGTTTGGCGCCAGAAACCCTGGACACCACCTGGTGAGCAACTTTTACACAGGGGCTTAAATAAATCCTGAAGATAAATATGCTTGAAACACACACACTCGTGCGGAATTGACACTGGAGCGCGCGATTGGAAAGCATGTCATTAGAGAAGATATAAATGGCGACGCCGAAAAATGGGCTTCAAGTGAGCCAAACTGTAATTGGGACACATTTCTGGGACAAAAACCAACATGCTGGGCAGCATAACATGACGGGGGTCCCGTCCAACATGCTGGAATACGAGCAAACTAGCGAGCGTCCCCCAGGGAGACATGGCGACCAGGATGGAGACGGAAACAAGGGCACCAGAGTTGGAGCTTTTGAATGGAAACAAACCGACGCCTTTATTTCAAATCCATTTTGTTTTTCCTCTCACCGAGTGGCTGACAGTTAACTACATTCTGAGGACTCTTCTGCAACTCATCGTTTCATTTCTCATCCGTCCACAGAAATGACTGGAGACAACAGATCAGACTGCGAATCAACCATTTATTTTAAATGTGTTCTTGTCTTTTCCGCATTCATTTTCATATTCAGCGACTCACAAATTATGCACATCGTAATGATTGAATTCTTTTTTGTCTCAGCACTTCCATAGGTGTCGCAGGACTCTTCGGTCCTCGTCGTCTCTGTCTGACTTTGTAAACATATGGGAAGGAAAACAAGATCCTGCTTTGCTGCTTCTGTTTCACTGCTGATTTGAATATGTTATTCATACTGTGACATTCTCTGAGAAATCGGATGATAATGACCCTCTGGCGTGATTCATATCTCTCTTTAAAGCTAAAGCCCATTATGATAATTGTTCTGGAGAACCTTCTGTACAGAGTGCTTCGGGCTGCGGCGAATGTGTGCCTTGCCTGGAAAAATGCATGGATGGAGATGATGTTACTTTAAGTAGGATAAATGTACTCCATCACTTTTTGAAGTACAGCGCTGTGCGTGATATGGCTTTTGTTAAGAACCTATCTGTCGTCTGCTGGTCTCTTCCAGCCAAATGAAAAGGCAATATGGCACCGCGACAGCACGACTCACTGGGAGTCACTGGGGTATTGTGAATTGTATTGTGTGTGAACATGGGATGTGGCTTAGGAGCCGAGCTCCAGCGCCTCCTGGAACATGCCGAACGTTTATGCAGGTTCCTCTGTGTGTGTGTGTGTCTTTCTGTGTGCCTTAAATGAGGCTTGCCACTCTCCCCCCACCACCTGCCCACAACATGAATCAGCACCTAAGTGTAACAGTTGTCATACAATTACACAAAATACTTTTTTTTCTTCATTTTCATTGTGTAATGTTTTCATGGTTTCATGTATTTCGTGGTTATTACGTGTCTATTTATTTCTTCTTCACGTGTTTTGGCTTTAAATTGTTTAAATTATATATATATATATATATATATATATATATATATATATATATATATATATATATATATATATATATATATATATATATATATACCGTAACGCTATTCCTTTTTCGCTATTCGATATTTTTTTGTTTCACTTGGAATCATAATCAGCATTTAAGTGTCCTGTTGCGAATGTGGTCTTCTTCTTCTTGATTTTAACAAGAAAGACACAACACAGATGCGCACTGGTGACATGAGGGATGTTGGTACAAGTCAAGGGTTTCATGACACAGTATTGAAGGGTTGATGAGGTTTCATGAAACAGTGTCCTGATTCTCAGATGGCACTGTCCGCTGTAAAATGTTTGGACTTGAACAACTGATACAAAACCAAAAGCGCCATCTTGTGGCCACTGAAAATTAGAACACTATTTCATCGAACCTGCGATACTGTTTCATGATACCTCATCTATCCATCACTAGTTCTTACTATTAATACTAGATTTGCACGGGATGATGTCAGTGAATGATGTCAAGTGGAAGAGTCAACCCATTCACAAAACACTGACTCCTCCCACCTTGTATGATGTCTCCTAATGTATGCTACTTCCTGATATTAATGCATGCTGCTGAAAACAATGTCGAGATCCTGGTCGACTGATCACACTGATGCACGAGACACGATGCACAAGACACGTGGCAGCTAGGATGATGACAACAACAACAAACATGGAGGAGTCCCTGAACAAAAGCAAACAAAAGCAGCCAGTTTGTTTTTGTTCAGGGAGGTTTTTCACTTGAAATTCTTATGAAATTGAAATCCTTATACAAATATTTTCAAGACATTAAGAGCTTTAGTTTAAATAAGGTGATATAAAAACTTGAATATAGTCACCATCGTGATTTATTGTGCCATTGTCAAACTGATGCAAAATAAACAATATTTTGTCGTTTAAATGTGTGTATATATATATATATATATATATATATATATATATATATATATATAGCCTGTTGAGTAGAAGAGTTGCAGGCATCAACTCATCTGTCGTGGTCATTTGAAGGGATCAAAACAACTTCATTTATATTTGGATTTTAAGGAAAAACAATCCCACCCACTGAGCCAAAGGAAGGCGTTCATGAAACGGTTGCACAGAATTATTGCTTCGTGTGGAAGTGAGATGGTTTATATAATGCTGGATGGCTACAAAATGGTGCCGCAGTCCTGGAAAAAAGCCTGAATATATGGTCTGTCCTGGAAACACCCCTGAAGAAAAAGCAAAGAGGACACCTACGCCTCTCATTGACATCGTCTGGAAAGGTATTAGGGAGAAAATGCCGGGCCATAAATGACTGGATGTATTCGATGACAGGGGAGACGGGCACCGTTTATTCTCTCCGTAAGCCATTTCACGATTGATAGAGTTGTTTTGCTTTCATACTTCCCCCTTGATATTAGCAATGACAATGACATATTTTCCATCTGCAGCTGGAGTTTAATGACAACTACATTCCGCAGATGAAATAAACAATGATGAGTTTGTTATTTTGCTATTTTTTTTATTGGTGTAAAAGAGTTCAGGAATTCATTCTGTGACCTGCATTTCGAGAAAGTCAGAGAAGGATGTTGACATCATCAGTAAGCAGACACCTACTGATGAGGCACGCTCCTGACATGGCGCTTGTCTGGGCTTCAAGTGCCTCCTCATGCTGCCTCTGGTGGATTCGGATCCCAGCTGAACGCTGTTGTGATGTTGGATCCTTCCGTTGGTCGCCACTGTCTCATTTCCGACGTCATTTTGGGTCACTTTTGATTCAACCGTGTGATGTTCTTGATACTTTTGATGTCATCTGAGTTTGTCAACTATGTACCTTCCTCCAGGTGTAGATACAGTGGTACTGACAAGATGTCTGACACATGGTGAGCAACAACTTCCATGACCCTTCAGGACCGTACCATGTTGGTAGGGAAATTATTTTGCTTGAGAGCTATCATTTTTTGATGCGACTGTTTACATAGAGCCCTGTGGTGACACCACTGTCCATTTACTGGCAAATGGTTTTGCAGAGGTGGGGCAGAGAATGTTCCGCTTTTTCTTGCCCGTGTACGTCTGCTAATGCGTTCTGCTGTTGCTCGAACCTTAACACGTGGCTGGCAGCATGGCGAATTTCGAGGGACGTGAGAGCTTCAAGCCGTCTGATAAACAGAATTGTCAAACAGAACTCAGGCTTTGAAAACAATGGTGAACAGATCCGTGTTTTAGAACAAGTCAAGTCACTTTAACAACCACTAAACATCCATGAAACGGACAGACACTGAGACAGTTCAAGTGCTTTATTGCAAACACCAGCCACTAACATGCCCGCGCTCCACGGTGCCAGCCGTAGAAGATGGAAATAAGCATGAAATGATCTCTGTCTCTTTCATTGATGGATGTCTCCTCACTACACTGCAAATGAGCACACCTACTTTCTCAGTATACGCAGGTTCAATAAAATGATTTGCATTTTCTCCTCTCAGTAAACAACAAATTATGTTCGTATTGTCTCAAACTGCATCTTCATTGCAGAAAAAGTCCCAACTGGGGCAAGCATGCTAGTTAGCGCCATTGAAAAGCTCAACCCTTCAGCTGTGTTTAAGCCTTTTAATTTCATATTTCTGTAGTTGATGTTGTTCCCACAGCAAATTGTCAAGTCAAAACTAAATGTAAGCATTTTTTTTCCCTCCAGAATATCAACGCTCAAGATCTGGCTTCAGATTCTGGAGGAAAAAGAAATGTCCAGAGGGACTCACTTTTGCCCTTTATCTACCCGTTTCACAAGATCTTGGGTGAATAGATGGAATCCGGCACTGGAGAGCGGCCAATCGTTGTTGACACACACTTGTAAGCACTAAGTAAGGTCAAGCTCAAACTTAAGTGGCCAAGACTGTGAACCTGCCCTCTCCTCAGCAAAGAGGTTAATAGGGATTAGCAAACAGGAGAACCCTCGATAGAAGGTGTGTGGCCTCTTTCCCAATGTGCCTTTCGCCAAAATGGGATACATTAAAATAAAAAATACATGATAAAAAAGGCGCCACTGGATGGATATGAATGTTCCAGTGGTTATCTTCAGTGCGCGTCGCCGTACAGTTGCTAGTAGCTCCCTAGTTTTGCCCGCGCAAATGTTTGCATGGCATGAAATGGTCTCAAAACCCAAAAAAATGTGTTCCTGAATAGGTGCTTTTGTTAGAGCCTTTGGAAGGGGGTTGCCAGTCTTTAGGCAGAAGAAATGCCATACTTGGGACATCATCACCAAACGTCACACCTCATTCAACCAAGCTGAACTTTACCCGTCGGCACGTGTTACGAGTTACTGGTCCATAGATAAACACCAGTGATGAAGAATTCCTCTTGTCTCTGAAAAAGGAACTTTGTGCTGAAAAGCACAAACATGGTGAAAGTTGACATTTTTGAAAAATGAAAGCAGTTGAATATAACAGCTCAATTCAAAACATAACATATAACAAAATGAATAATAGTTTCCATGACTAAAGAAGTACAAGGTACCTGGATGTAACACCACTTCTATGAGTACATGGGGAGCCCTGTAATGGACTTCGCCATTGGTTTAGCCCGGAAAGATCTTTGCATACTCTCTGCCCCACTGGGGGAAGGGCTAGCCCCCTTTTATAGACCTTACCCTACAGCAACTGGGATAGGGTTAGGGTTAGGGTTAGGCTAATGGGGCTTCACGAAACAGTGTCCTTATTTCCAGAGTCCACTGGATGGGACTCTCCGCTTTAAAATCTTTGGATTTTGACAACCATTTCAGTCAGACCTCATATCATCTTTAAACCAAAAGTGTGTTTCAGGTGTTTCATGAAGCCTCACCAGCCCATCACTAGTTGAGAGCTAAAGCATGGGTCATCGTGCTGAGCAACTCTGGGAAGGAGGAAACTCTGGCCTTGCAGCAAGTTTTCACGGTTCCAGCGCTCCTACCTTGCAAACTTTATTAACCTTAAACTATACAGCGTTTATTTTTTATTTTGTGCATGGTTTGAAATGGACCCAGGCGTGGGAGCGTGACATGTCCCTCAAAATCGTCCTACAAAACACCACCGAAAATGTCTTTTCAGCAGCATTTTTCTGAAGGTTATTTTGTGAAGAGATTTGTTTTGAAATAACTCATGTATGACGCACATTTCCCCCCCTTGTGTCTGCGCACCTCAGTGTTGTCTCACGTGTCTTCCACATAATTATCGCCTTTAACATCAGCACATTTCCGACCGTAGTCTTCGGACGACATCCCAGCGAAGCTGCAGAAACGTGACTTGGCTGTGACTAATCTGCTGGCAAAGCCTGGGAGAGCTCCTCGTGGTGATACCTCTTCACAGAGGACACGTGTGATTGATTGAACCAAGGGAAAACTTTGTCAGGCTGGCCATCATGACTGGATCTGTAGCCTGATAATAAATTCCTTCCTCCCGTGAGTGCTACGGAGGAGGGGGAGCGCTATGTGCTGAATTTTCATGACACATGGTGCCCTGGACTATTACAGCTGATGCACTTCCACTTTCTCCCAGACAAACAGTCTCAGTCTTTCGCCCCCGAAACACATTTTTCTCGCAGTATATTTAACCAAAATGGCGGAAGGCGACGAGGCATATGTACGGGAGAATGTCTTTTAGTCGGTTCCAATTTGGAAGCACGACCCACTCCATTCCTTTTTTTCCGCTGTGTTGTCTCGTGTGCATATCAGATAACAGCCTGGGAGAGAACCTTGGAATTACTTCTATTGGCAAAGTGTCATGACAAATTGATTCTCTCAGTTCAATCCTAGACAGTGGACACGACTGCAGGTTGCCGTTATTTCCTTAAATGGCACATTTTCTCTTTCCTTCACAGATCAACGCCGCCGAATCATTAAGAGGAGGGCGTTAGAGCCGCATGCCAAAAGTGGAGGGACTACCACGCTGATTCCCCTTTTCACTTCCTTTACCTCCCCCATTCCTCATCTCTCCCCTCACAACAAGACACACACTCATTTATCAGCTTTGCAATGGATGACTCTGGAGCAAAAGTCCATGTCTTCTATTATGAACTCAGTCACCCATTAAAAAGACTCTGAGGTACATTAGTCACTGCTAGATTCTTAGAGGGGTCATGGGGTATGAACACACAACCCTCCCACACTCCATCTCCAACAAACACTTCCAGCCATATCACTACACCCACCGTATAAACTGCAATTTATGGTCCACCTGAAATACAGCTCAGCATTTACAGTGTATGCCGATGATATACTAGTGGAACAGAGAGGAGTAAGGTAATCCAACACGTCGCCGAGAAGCCATATCTTAACTTTTATTGTGGCTCAACTGATACCTTTGCATCATGTATCGGTCCGTGTATGCTTTGAGAGTTCTAAACAGAACCTCATATGGTGGACCGTGCTTTTCTTTTCATATTATCTTCTGAGTTTTAAAACACACTTAAAATGCGCCTTTGAAATCAAAACCCACCTTTTTTTTTTGTTCTTAAGAACAATAGAGAGAATAAGTCACTCTCAAAATATGTTTAAAACAAATACACGGATACATTTTGTGCCTTGTGGTCAAGATTGATAATACAATCCATGAGTCCATCTTTCATCGGAAAACAATATCCGATATATACTTTGCAGTGAATGCAAATCACAATTGGATTTAAGTGATGATACGGCTGTTATCAGTCCTTTGAATGTCCATTTACGTTGCAGAAGTCGACCCCCATGGTTCCTCTATATTTTTTCACCAGGCTTTAGTCACCCTTGTCTATAGCAGTCTACAGTCGGGCAATGCTCTCTTTCGCCCAGAACTTTATGTAAATGAAGAAAACAATTAGCAAGTTTTTTTTTTTAAACAAAACCAAAGGAGCATGTATGTAACTAAATGTACTGAATGTAACTGACCAATACTACAGAATAAAATACAAACTAGTAGGCACAGTAGGACTGCAGTGGGTGGATATAGATATAAAATAAAGCAAATAAATAAAAATGAATAGAATAATACAAAATAATAGAAATATCAGTCAATCATTGTAGACTATTTATTTATTTTGTTCCCATATTATGATCATTTCTGATTTTTTTTTCGAGTGATATTGAGTCCCAGAGATGCACTAACCATAGTTTCTTTCATTCAAATACTCTTTAAATTAAAAGTAAATTATCTACTTTAAAGTATGAGTTATGGTCAATGAATGGGATCTGCTCTTCAGCCCAGACTGTTTCCTGCCCTTCCTATATGTCACAGTGCAGCACCTAAGGCAAGCAATTCCTTTCCAACACCAAAACAATTACGATTCAGTCTGTGATTAAAAAAAAAAAAAAAAAACCCACATATACCTGTTATTTCCATGGCGTACACATGCATTGATTCATATATTATAGAGATCAAAAGAGTGAGGAACAGTACACAGCTCCTTTTCCACCCTTTTTTCCTCTCTACTTGCTCCGGTACTTTCCAGACCCATCATGCTGTTGTATTATTCTCAGAGCCCTTTTTGTTGGTGAAGTGGTGGCTGCTTTGCATTTTACCCTATAGATCCACACCATAGATGTACCATCAGGTGGTATTTTCTTTGCTCACACAAGAGACCGCGTCGCCATTAATACAAGGATTTTTCATGAGAGGATTCAATAGAGGTCTGCACGACTTTGTCATTACCGGTGAGAAACACGCACCACAGACCTAAATGTATCCACAAAACTATAGTGCTGTTTTAAGTCATGCCTTCACGTGTATTGTTGCCTACAGTCCATAAGAAGAAGAAAAACCTCCCAAAAATATTTTCACCCTCAGTTGAAGTGAAGCAATACTTTGTCCTCTCACTGAAAACATCCTGCGGTAACAATAATTGTGAAAACAGATAACACAACGTCTCCCTCTCCCAGTCGTTCTTACTGAAAGGAGAAAGATAAAAGCATGTGTGCTGGCGGTGTAGGAAACAGTTCTGCATTATCAGTCGCTTAATGGATCGTCATTTCGATTCTGGTCCTGTTGCACGGAGCACTCCTGCGGTGCCCTTGACCAGGACTATGAACTCTGAAGGTCTGGGGCCATCCTTCCTGCTTCCTCTTCAAGAGAATCGTTTGCTCTTGTGTGAGATATTTTCACCCCTTTTTACAGCAACTTCAAGTACAAGATACACTTTTATAAAAGGTGGTCATGTTGAGATGAAAGCCAGTTATGAACAAATTCACTTTTAACTACTTGAAAACCAATGACCTTGAAGAGAACTCCAAACTCTAAACTCAAATGCAAGAGTAACCGGAATGGATAGTGAAACTAAATATAGTCTCCCCCATGATGCCAGGAGGTTGGACCTTTGAAAAATAAGGGACACCTGGATTCCCTGGCTAAAAGGGGGCGGTAGAGAGCAGCAGGGAAAGATCACAGGCACAATGTTGCCGCCGATCTCAGTGGAAGATAGTGGAAATCTGGAGCTACAAACAACTTGAAGGTTGCTGCTCAGAAGGTTGCCGGTGTGGGTAGCTCCTGATAAGCACCGAAAAAAAAAGATAAACAGGAAGAGAGTGACATATCTGCCAGAGGCTACATGGCTACAGCGCAGTTCTCCATTCCCGCAGAGATTAGTGAGCAGAATCATGAAATGTTTGGGTCTTCTGGACGGCTCATTTTCACGTCTCGTACAGTTGCGTGTCACGGGGGATGGCAGACAATCCCCTGGTCGCATGCTTTGCCTGCTGCACAAAACACATTGTGTCACCCTGACACTCCCAGGGGCCACTTTGGTCGCCACTGAGTTTATTTTATTTTATTTTCAACTTCGTGTGAGTCAATTCGCTTTCCTGCAAAAGAGCATTTTCATTCAGAGCAGATGGAGGGTTCGATTGGAAAGCTTTACCAACAAAACTGTGCCCTCTCTGTTACAAGTCGCAGGCGATTCAACACTGACTCTCCAAAAGCCTCTTCTGTCCACAAATTGCTGATCCTTCTCCTGAGTCCTATTTGTTGAAGGAATATAAGGAACACAACCGTCTGACCGCAGGCACATATTTAGACGCTTTCCCACCGACAATTTCAAAGTTGGGTGACCTGGAATTGATGGCTGTGCTTGCAATTACCAATGTTAATAACTCCTTTGAACCAGCTGCTGTGAGAAAACGGAGATCAAAGGAAGGTCAGTCAATCACAAAGCAGCATGCAAGACGAGTGAACCGGGCTTCATGACGCACTGAAGGATACATCTTTAAACCCCACAGTTTCTTGTGTCTGTCCGCGTGGCAAAGTTTGCATCACCATTATTCACACATATTTACACCCACTCCCCGCTCTATATTTTCTTTATATTCATAATTCAGACTGTTTAAGAGGCTTGTCCTGACTGAATTATTAAAGTACTTTCTGCGTTGAGTGGGGGAAAAGAACACCTACTCTTTCGACAAAAGTCATCACCCGTCAGGATCCGACTCTGTCTGAGAGAGTGGAAGTGTCCCCAAGCATCCAGTGGGCATCTAAAGTTCAGACCCAAGTTAAGTGGGAAGTTTCCCTGCCTTCGCAAAAACATAAAAAAAAGAACAAAACTTGCATGCTGAAAAGCAAAATGAATTATGAGATACTTCTCAGACTTTTTCACTATTTAAGTATAACCCAACCTGCCCTCACCAGATATATTGTTTCTTTGCCCACGTGCCTACGAGGACGCTGCTTTCTCTTCAAAGGGCTGAACCGCCTCCCTTCACCAGCAGCATCTC
Organism: Synchiropus splendidus; assembly: GCF_027744825.2. Lineage (NCBI taxonomy): Eukaryota > Metazoa > Chordata > Actinopteri > Syngnathiformes > Callionymidae > Synchiropus > Synchiropus splendidus. Next base: position 21,324,147 of record NC_071335.1, read on the forward strand.
AGCAGCCACTCCACAATGTTACAGGATTCTTTCCCGAAAGATAGCGTTATATAAACTGTTTATTGACGAATACGGCGCAGCTACTTTCTCCAACCTTATTTGCACTTGTGCGTTCGCACCGCTGGCAGCGAATCCAGTCATTAATTCCCCTCCGCATGATCCTTTGAGGATTCGACAAGGATGTGTGAAAATGAGATGAATCTACTGAAGCAAATTTCAGGTGTCCATTCATCAGCATCACAGGCACGTGGATCCGTCGATGCCGTGTTCTCAACAGGATGCTGGTGTGAGCAGGCGGCCCGGTGAGAACAGCACACATTGCCATCTCCAGATAACCTCTCACCATCGGATTTCATTTCTCGACACCATATTAACCGCCAGCATCTCTGATTGTGATCGTGCTGCTCTGTTTCGCTCTGTGGGGTGGCCATGACTTTGCAGCAGGGATTCACCAAGCGCTGCCTTCGGGGGCTGTTCTTTGATGAGCATCATGTTTAGACACCAGTGTGAACTTCTCTTTTTAGATGTGTTTCGAAAGCGTTCTTCTGGTAACCAGCATCAACAGTGCAAACTCTTCTTTATTATTCCTGCCCTGCTTTGTTTTCCCAGACAGATTGTGCAGCTTGAAACATGTTTGTTTTTGTGACATCTATTGTTGCAGAGTCCTGTGGCCGTTGACATCTCACTGGTAGAGAAGGTGTGTGGGTGAATACAAGCACCTACCAAAAATGATAAGTGGAACAGATTCATCTTGTGCTTCAAGCTCTTTGTCGTGACAAGATGGAGGAGTATCTTTTGTTGACTTTCGGAGGTTTGTTGAGCATGTTGCTCAACTGCAGGTCAACGTCCCGTGCGTATGCCAGTGGTCAAGCTCCGGTGAGTTTGACCAGCGTCGTCTGTGGTTTTGGTAGATTATGTTCAAACCAATTTGGTCCTTAACTCTGTGTTTTGAAGCGAGGAGAATGGATGTCTTTCTCTTCATTCAAGGGACTTCGCTGTTGTAGTTTCTTTATATCTAGAGATGAAGAGGTTTCATGAAACAGTGATTTTCAGAGGCCACCAGAGGCCACTGTCTTTAGTAAAATGTTTCGACTCGAACAACTTTTAAATTAAGAGCGCCATCTAGTGGCCTCTGAGAATTAGGACACTGTTTCATCAACCCTGCTATACTGTTTCATGATACCTCATCTACCCATCACTGCTTATCAGATACCTGTCGGCCTAGACTGCAAGGCTTACCTGAGCACGTTGAATTACATGGGATCATATTGGAAAATGACCAGAACCGGTCGTGTTTTCTGACCCTAGATGAGAGTGCAACAAACTCTGCATTGTGACCCACTATATCTTTGATTTGGTTTTTAACAAAAACCCCTGTACTACAATTTTTCAGTTGCGTCATGAGCCTCACTTTTTGCCATCACTTGTTTGTCCAGCAGTTTAACTTTTAGATTTTTGTTCTCCATCATAATGTTCCCTTTTTCCAGTGTATGTGTGTATTTTGCCATAGACTGGTGGGAGGACCTTTTGTGTATTGTGACATTTCCCTCCAGTAAAAACTTCCTGAACTGGCAGAACATAACTAAAGACCCATTTATGCTGCCTTAACATACTATCCGTTTCAGACTTTATGACCGTCACAGATCGCACACTTCCATGCGTACATTGGATTGGTGTTTCTGTTCAACAATATATCCACCAGGGGGAGCAGCCCAGAGTCAAGTTTATGCAAATAAACTCCAAAACAAACATGGCGACTGTGGAAGAAGTATTGATCAGGTACCTCTTGCACGGAAGAGGAAACAGCGGCAGTGGTCTAGGAGGCGCTGGCCGGTGAATATATTGCAAGAATTTCTGCCATGTCTCATGAGAGCTACGTATCCGTTAGTCACAGCCCCCCATGGTTTCCGGTGGTACTGCTCCGTTTGGTCCTTAAGCTTTGTGGGACCATGCAGAAATACGGAGGAAATGAGCAGAGAGCATGGAGAGAATGATCTGGTCGTATCCCGATCGGTACGTAACGTTGAGCATAAATGTGCCACAAATGTCCATCAGCTACCTGTGAGACGTGGGAAGCTATGTTTACCCCGGGGAGACCAGACAGTTCTTTGCACAAATTTGGGTGAGATTACAAGGAGACCCAGACCTAAAGAAGAGATCCCACCTCGGGCCACAGATATCACGATGACCCCTGTGCACTGGGCGACCAAAATTAAAAAAGCGAACAGGCCAAGCGCAGATCGCACATTTTACTTTGCGCTCATGTTGCTGCCTCCTGTGTGACAGATGTTTGTCCTTTAATAGGTTAAAGCGCCGTCATCATGCCGCGCGAGTTGAACTGGCCTTGAGGATGTTTTAAAAAACGAGGGCTTTCAGCAGGGGATGGCGTCGTGAAGCTTGTTTAAAAACGAGAGCGGGACTTTGATAAGTCCTGAACAGGGACAGAAACTGTCAGAAAGACAGATACCTCAAGTGGAGCTGGGACCTTTCATTAATGTAACACAATCCATGCACCATCTGTTTAAGATGACATCTTGAGGGTCCTGCCGGAGTCCTTGTGAGCCTCGTGTGTGACGCCCCCCACGGCATTGTTTCTCATTGACTTTGAATTTTTGCTGAAAAGGGTTATTGATGGCTTTTTACATTTTTGTGAATATTGCCATTTTTACTGAATATACAAACAGGTTCCATGCAACAAATAGTCCCAGTTTTCCAAGCCATTTGAGCCATGTGTCCATGAAGATTTATATTTTCATTATACTGCTCTGTGCAGGGAGTTCAACCAATGGGACCAGTTAAATTCTTGTTCCACTTTTCTATTAGTGATTTTAGTGTGTTGCACTTGGGGCTTCAACCTTCTAATAACTACAGGCAGAATATCAACAAGGACCCCAAGGGTGACCCGAAATGACTGTCTTGTCTCTGGTACATCTCTCCATAGGAGGAATCAGAGATCCAAATCAAAATAAACACTGATGCCTTAATGCTATTCTTAAATACATTAAAAATTCAAACTCCATAGCTTACATTCCAACGCCTGAAATATGTGACATATGATTCAGTGTCTTGCTTTCATCGTCGATATCTCGCTCTGAAAGGCTGAAATGATCTTCACCTTCATGGTAGCGTCGTGGTGACTGCAATGTTCTTCTGGGTGGTCAGCTGCAGAACAAACTCATGAATAAGGGCGGTTCAGTCATGGGATGTTTGCTCAAGCCACTGGTGATGAGGAAACAAGGGCAAGCATTTCACGAGCCTTTGTCTGCCTTCCTCCTGCTTGAGCTCCCTCAGCATGAGACTCGCACAACCACAAGGTGTGAAGGAGAGATACCACAGGGCTGCTCTTCGCTTGACCTTTTTTTTTTCACCCCACCTGTCTGTGTGCAGGGAAAATACCTTTTGCTACCGATTTTATTTTCAGTTTCATGACAGATTTCTAAGCAAGTATGAAAGAATCAGTATGTTAAAACTCTCACTTAATCGTGAAAAACATTGTTCTGCTTTGTTCCCTTTTATGTAGGGATGCACAGATCATGGACGGCTGTAAGATGCGTTTAAGTACACACCGATACCAAATAGTTACGCCATTACACATTATGCTACTTTGAGTTTTTTCCATAAATATTATTTTTTGAACAACATTTTTCTGTATGTTTTTCTTGTACATTGGTGACAGTCACAAGTTTCACTGCAGTTAAAACACAAATTTTCCAAAGTGTCATAAACTGACATCCAAAAACTGCGCTCTGTCATAAGGTGCTTTGTGGTATTTGTGGCCATTCTATGAGTACGAGTACTCAAGCTCGGTATCAGACCGATATCGATATCAGTGCATCTCTTCATAAAAGACAACAAAGAAAATGTCTTTCACGATCAAGTAAATAAATAAAACAGTTCTGTGTGAATTGAAAAATAAACAAATAGCAGTTAAAACAGTGCAATAAAACTATTGCAGTTTCAACCATTTTTTAGCTCCGAACTTAGCTCCAACATCGCTACGTTTTAAACTCTTCATGGGGGGGTTGGATAAGTACATTAGTAATGTGTGCCATTTATCAACAGATGACCAGTTACATCAAGCATGAAACATGTTTTAGAAACCAGAAAGGAATTCAATGAATTAATGTTCCTTTGGCAAAACCCTGGCTTACATCAAGACTGTATCCCTGTAGTAAAAGTAGGGCTGTATACAAGTGTTTTCTCTCCTGATCTGTTCTGTTTTACTTAACACTCAATAATCTGGCACAGAAAAATAGTGTTTTGAATAGACACCACTCAAATGGGACTTTGGTGTTTCCTCATACTACATAAAAAAATAAAAATACAGTATGATGGTGTTATAGTCCGAGCAAGTTCTTTTTTTTTTAATAGCGACCCATCAAGCCAGGTGATCCTGGTTTTCCCAGAAACCTCCCCACAAGTTTAAGAGGCCTTACATCTTCATTTTGAACTCACTGCACCAGCTTTGTGGTCGCAGCTACTTTGAATCTGTTGCTGGTGTTGGTCTTCGGTTCCTCTGTTGTATTTGACTCTTTCTCATTTAGGCCTTTCTTGTTACATTTCTTTGTTTTATTGTGTCAAAATGTTGCTCCGTTACACTTATGTTTTCTATTGAATAACTTCAACAGCAACATACTCACCCTTTTGTTGTAGGGGTGTGACTGACGGGCACGTAAATATTCCAAACAAAGTCGGATGAGGTGAGCGTTTTCTGTTTCAGCGTTAGTTCCTCCTCGACTGCAGGGGGCAGCAGCGAGCAAGGCGTGCTTGTCACCATGAGGCAGAAGTCAGCTGCTGGCTTTTAAACCAAGAGAGCCGGGCGTCGATAATGACTCTGGTAATAACAGGGAGTCATGACAAAATGATCTGTTTGGTGGAGTCGTGTGCACCAGGAGGCCCGGATATCTGGCCTATAGGAAGGTGGTAAAATTAGAATTGCCCTCCATCTGTTAGATTAGCGTGTCAAAACTTTTAGCCGCCGAGAGATCCAGAGTTATAATCCCATGTCTCTGTGGGTAATGAATGGTACTCATGCTAATGAAGGTGCACACGGGCAGCAGCCAGTGTCCTAATCAAACAGACTTATGGCTTTGTCGTGTCCACGGTTTCACTCTTGTCTCTGGGGCTGGAAAGGATGGGCCTTGGCTCAGGATTGGGCTTGGCCTTCCCTTGCAAACCCACTGAAGGACGTTTTTTATTGGACAGTATAGAGGCGCATTAAACCTTCGCGGGGAGAGCGTAATGATGTGTCAAAGGCCCCCACCAGAGCTTGAAACAGGGAAATATGTCACCATTACTTGGGATTTCTATACGCGCTCGTGAAAAGGAAGTCCTGTTTCTCCCTTTTTAAAGTTGTTGTTGACTGTAAACATGGACTTGCTGAGGAAAAATTAACCATTTGAATGCCATCATTATTGCCAGGAGAATTTGACTGTGGGACGGTGTTGGTGAGGTGTTGAACATTTGATACATTTGATATTTGTTTGCCTTTTGTTCCATTGTGGAAGCATCTGAAGACTTCACCACTTCATCCCCAGAAAATGCTGTTCACTGTGACATGCAAATAACGTAATTTCTGGAATATAAACTCCAACTTTTTTCTCGCGGTCCGAACCCAACATCTTATACAATGATGCGGATAGTATATAGAGGGTTTTCACGGCGCGTCATCCAACCCGGAAGCCGCCATGTTGGAGATACTCTTTGTAAACATCCTCATTGGCTGTGAATGGAGTGCGATGGAAAAACGCAAAATAAAACGGAAAGGCTCGTCGAAATGAGTTGGGAGTGGCAGGACATACAGAGAGGGACGTAATGAACAGGAAAGTAGGTGACACCTGGAAGAGTTGAGCTTCATTGGTGGTGCAGACCCGTACGAGTTGGCTCCAACATCGTGGGTGAACGACGACCCGACAGTCTGCCGTCGGTAACGTATCCTGATATCGTCAGCGACCTACCTTCTTTCGCCGAGTCCATCCACCGCCGAGCACTTGAGATGTCACCGGAGTTTGGAGCTGTGTAACCAGATGGTGTGCGGATGGGTCAGGGAACTGTTATCATCGACGTCATCGACATTAGCACCTTATATGAGAATGTGACGTATTTAAATATTTTGACGTTTCATTTTGAGTTTGTGTGCTATCTTAGTTTGTCCTGAAGTATTTTTGTGTGTGTGTGTGTGTGTGTGTGTGAGGTAGCTTTTTAAGGGAATGTTCGGAAAAGTGTGTGTTGGTATCTATACATATGATAAAAGTTCTGTGTATTCTCTTACAGCAATACAATGCAAATTAATATTCATTTAAGCTATATATTTTTTGCAAAATATTCGGATGTTATCCAGTTTTGTCCTGAAGGTCCTGGTTCAGCTTTGCTAACCACAAGCTCCTCCTTTCTTCTGACAACTTCTGGCATTGTTCTCCTTGATTTGTTTTGGAAGTCGATAAAATTCCAAATGTTCTTCATGATCGGAACGATTCGTACAATCCAAAACACGACCGCAATTCACCATTTTTTTCAAGGAAGCGCTGCAGAATTTCCTTCAGTACCGCTCTGTGCTGAGCAGTGAGTATCTCCAACAGGGTGACTTCCGGGTTTGATGACGCACCGTGAAAACCCTCTATACTATACCATGTTTATTTATAAAACTCTTGAAAACAACAACACAAGATGGTCCCTAAGTGTTGTACAGAGTGTAAAAACAAGATAACACAAACATTGAAAATAATAAATTAATGGAATTAAATAATAAAAGTGCGCATGTAAAATTACTAACAAGATCAATAATAATATATGGATTTTTACAGGCTGAAGACCGCCATGCTGCCGAAATATTGAGCCTTGTCACATCAAACCGATGAAATTACAGGCTTTTTCTTGACCCTAAAGTGCTCACAATGTGCTGCTTTTGCTCAAGTGTCCACAGCTCCGCCCACAGAGCCGATCTCATGGGCAAAAACAGCGCATTTTGAGCACTTTAATGTCAATAGAAGACGTGAGGGCTTCACAATTGAAGCATTTTTCAGCTCCTCTACGGCGCAGACAGCACCACTGCACCCGCAGCTTATAGATCTATGTGTGTGCCTCACCGAACAGTTTCTCCTGCAAGATCTTTAAAATCCATGACTTGAGTAAAGGCTATCTACTTTCAATGCGGAGCTGTCGTTATTTTTTTTGTCTCCCAAGAAAATTGTTCTAATAGCAAAGGGGCCGCTGTTTAAGAGCAGATTGTCAAATTGGTCGGCTGAGCCTCCAACGAGCTTCTGCCGTTTGTGCTCTATGCAGCAAAGCTGACTCTCAACACCTACTATCACCACACAATAACACACAGCTATCAATCAGGGCTCTATCTGGCCTTTTACTTGCAGTTATCAAGCGCGGCATGGCGACCCGCTTAGCGTTAACAATATCAGACTGAAGTCATTTCACACAACACGACTGGGTAATGTAAGCTGACAACTTTTATATCCCCCCATGTCCTTGGCTTGCTCCGTTGGTTGCGCTTATCAATAGGAAAAGAGTGGTACAACCCGTTGGTTTCTCGGCACCAAGACATGCTACAACGTGAGGTTAGCTCGTGCTAATTTCAAGCCTGGAGGGGCCGTTGCCAGGGGGAGGCATAACTCTCGGTGGCAGGTAAAAGTGCCTGGAAAGGCTGAACGCACACTGCTGATAGATTTTCTCCACGCCGCGCTGAGCCGAACTACACTGCGCACGCGTGTGCATCAAGCCTGTCACACGCAAATTCGCCCTTGTTTCAGAATTGGGTTGAACATGTCTCTCCTCGAGAGCGTTGGATCCAAGGGGTTCATTTGATCCATCTTTCAATTAACCTCCCGCCCTGTTGCTATCCTTCCTGCCAGAGACTGGTCGACCTCTCGCTGATTTACGCTGCTATAAAAGTGACAAGGTTATGGAAATACATTGGAGAAGTGATGTGTGGGTTGGATCAACTTTTAACAGGCTGACATACACCATTATCCTTGGTGTCAGTTAAAGAGGTGCATGCACATTGCATTTCTTTCCAGTGCATGCTTAACTGAAGCAACCAGGGAGATCAATGAACGCCGTTGACTGATGAGCAGTTAGAGACTCCGGTGCAAGACCGACTAACAAGTCTCCTGGGGACGGAAATAGCATGAATAATGGGGAGTCATGGACTTTGGGTTCTTGTTTCACATCAATTCCACTCCCATGCAAATACGCTTCGGTTTGGCATTTGTGCCTGGTCTTGGTAGTAGAACTGACCTCACTCCTCTTGTTTCCTATGAAGTTTGTTCGTATGGTTTTGAGGTTTGTGGTTATAGAGAAAAGAGTGATGGATATCAGTAGTAACAGCATGTGTATGTGAATGACAGCCAGGAGGAACAATGAAGAGGCAGCAAGCACATCACTGTTTGGGATTAGTCAACCAGAGTGATGCTTAGAAATCAGGGGAGGTGAAGAGGAGAGTGCAGGCTGGTGGGACAGGACGGGGAAATGAAATGCAAGGACTGTCCAATGGATTGGAACTGCTACTACTAATAAGGAGAACGGAAGTTGACGACACCAGAGGCGGAGCGCGGAGGAAGAGGGAAAAAGCGCTGCAAACAGGGACAACAGAAAACAAGCAAGTAACACAAACACTCGAGGAAGCTAACGCTAATGACAGGGAGCAAGCGATAGGAGAGCGAGATAGAGCAAGACGAGAGACAAAGGTGACAGAACGAGGAGATGGACGCAGAGCAAGACAGAGAGATAAACAGGGTCACAAGCGAACGGCGCAATCGAGAGAGAGAATGTACCATGAGAACAAAAGACGATCATCTGGGAGCACAGGCTGGTTCTCCAGGTGTATAAATCTCTGCAGAGGCAATCAGTGGAATGAGAACCAGCTGCGCTGCCATGAAGCTGGAGGGGGTGAGAAAGCAAACAGGAAAACAAGGAACCGGAACACAGGAAGTGACAAAGTAAAACCGTGAACCATGACAACTGTGTGACAATCCTGCACTACCTGTCAGGCCAGATATGTTTTTTATAAGTTTTAGTTTTGACCACTGCTTGTTTTTATTTTTTTTTACTTTACTTGCCAAAATTCTGCAATATCTTTCATGAACTTTAGACCCGCCCACCAGCAGATTGCCCCTCCTACTTTTGACACGAGAGGATGGGGGAAAGCAGCAGCTACTCCACTACAACTTGCTTCCTACCTCCATTTGGAGTCTCAACCTCAAACGGCGACAGTTTCATTGATCCTGCAGTGATGCAATTAATGCCATATATTTCAAGTGCTAGTCAGATCATGCAAACTAATGAGCTAATGAGGACTCGGCAAGCAAGGTCCTGATGTTTAAAGGCAATTAAAAGGCACTCTTTATTGATTCATGGAATTGATCTGGGCTTGTTGCTTGTTGTTGCATGATTAATTTGACCATCACTGGTACAGTACAGGTATACACCATGAATCCATTAAAAGTGGCACCGGGCCTTTAATACGACAAGTCAGGACTAGTGAGTCAGTGGTTAAACCTTGCTTTAAATCCATTGTATCAACATCAACATTTGGTTTGAGGCTATTGAAAATGTTAGTATAATCTACGCTGCAGAAAAATATCATCAAACCTTCCTTTTCCTCCTCCGACATTTGTTGTGGTGTTTTTTTCAACACAAATATTTCGTGCTATCTTGATAAGCTTGACATGACATATTGAATATTTGCTGTCAATAGACAGAGTACGACACAAGTGACGGAAGATCATTTATTGATGCTCCCATATAAGTTCTTTTTACACTCACTATACATGTCTTGCTTCAGGCCGGTTCTGCCGGTCAAATGGATGTCGATGTCAATTTTCAGTGTCCTGGCAGAACTGAAAATGCTGACTGTGCAATTACTTCTGACTATATGATCACTACAACGTAATACCTCACCAGTTAGTGAGGTCTCATCTATCTATCTATCTATCTATCTGTCTATCTACCTCCGGACCACTCTGTTTTTCCGCATGTTTAAGGACAGTGAGACTGTTGCTATCTATCTTTCTATCTATCTATCTATCTATCTATCTATCTATCTATCTATCTGTCTGTCTGTCTGTCTGTCTGTCTGTCTGTCTGTCTGTCTGTCTGTCTGTCTGTCTGTCTGTCTGTCCGTCCGTCCGTCCGTCCGTCCGTCCGTCCGTCCGTCCGTCCGTCCGTCCGTCCGTCCGTCCGTCCGTCCGTCCGTCCGTCCGTCCGTCCGTCCGTCCGTCCGTCCGTCCGTCCGTCCGTCCGTCCGTCCGTCCGTCCGTCCGTCCGTCCGTCCGTCCGTCCGTCCGTCCGTCCGTCCGTCCGTCCGTCCGTCCATCTATCTATCTATCTATCTATCTATCTATCTATCTATCTATCTATCTATCTATCTATCTATCTATCTATCTATCTATCTGTCTGTCTGTCTGTCTGTCTGTCTGTCTGTCTATCCATCTATCTATCTGTCTATCTACCTCCGGATCACTCTGTTTTTCCACGTGTTTAAGGACGGTGAGACTGTTGCTATCTATCTATCTATCTGTCTGTCTGTCTGTCTGTCTGTCTGTCTGTCTATCTATCTATCTATCTATCTATCTATCTATCTATCTATCTATCTATCTGTCTGTCTGTCTGTCTGTCTGTCTGTCTGTCTCTCTCTTTATATATATATATATATATATATATATATATATATATATATATATATATATATATATATATATATATATATATGCAAACATAAAATAAATTAAGAAATCACAGCTTTGTCCACACAATGTAGAAATACAAAGGACTTTAAGGCCTGTTTGGGATGGAAAGGCTTATACGAGCAGACACTGAAGTCACCAGGGGAGGAGGGATTTTTCTGCGTGTCTACAGAGGAAAAGTGATAAGATGCTACCAGACACACTCGGTAAAACACATCCTGAATCCCACAGCGGCGGCGGATGGCTGATAGAAACAACAACGCAGCAAAATGCTCTATATCACTGTTCTTTAAGCAAACATCTGTTTGTTATGTGAGGCGGTTATATTACCAGCTGTTGAACAAAAGCAGAGGCTCCTCAAGCAGCTGGATGGAGTCAGCGTTTGAGTCATGAATACGGAAATAATGGTTACTTATATTGATATGTACTGAACGCCTGCATAGGTGTGTGTCATGTTTGCTGACCAGTTGTGAAACATATCGACCTATGTAAACAACAGCAATACCTGCTCTTTGCACTGTTCATCAGATGCAAGCAAATTGCCAACAGGTTCTTTCATAGCAAGGATGATCATCGTTTGAATAACTTCGCAATCCTGAAACACGAATAAACATGTATTTTTGGAAAGCAATAGAACTGAATAGACGTCCTGGACAGTTTTCATTTCCGCATGTGTCCTCCGGAGGCCTCACAAAAGGCTTGAGCTATGACAATACAGAGCCAGGAGAAACCAGGTCCAGGCACCTGATTTAGCCTCTTTAGCATCTGACACCATTACTGCATAGTTCTGTGGAAGTTAACCACCAATGACTCCCCAGGGGCCTGATACACATGACAAGCTCACGGAGTTGCTCTGACCTCCCGTGCTCATCCCTGGTAATTGTGGCTCTTAATTGCTCACGCCTGTCATCTGGGCAAACAGAGGGTCTGTAGGTGTCGAGCGCGATGTCAATAATAAAGTATAGAAACTACAATAGAGCTTTTGTCAAACAATTCAAACGATGGGGATGAGTTGAAATACTTCAATTACACTGTAACTGACGGGTCGACCATCATCTGGGCGAACCGGGGGTTATGACCTCCTGGTCACTGGTTTTTCCACGTGTTTCAGGACAGTGAGACTGTTGCTGTGGGACCTATGGAGGGATGTGAGAAAAGACCATCAGCTCTCGCCCATTCTTCTTAGCTATTGTTATGATCAGCTAGAAGGGGGTACGGGAGTTGGAGATTGGTTGGCGAATCTGCGCAGCAGGGGGCGGTTTTGCAGAAGCTCTACCGCACTGTTGTGTGTAAGAGAGAGCTGAGCCAAAAGGCAAAGCTCTCTATTATCAATCTTCATCCCGACCCTCACCTATGGTCATGAGCTGTGGGTCATGGATGAAAGATCAAAATGAGTTTTCTCTGACAGGTGGCAGGTGTCTCCCTTAGAGATAGGAAGTTCTGTCACTCGGGAGCGACTCGGCGTAGAGCTTCAGTTGAGGTTGTTGGGGCATCTCACAAGGACGCCCCCTGTACTCTTCCTTTGGAGGTGTTTCAGGCACGGGCAGCTGGGAGCAGACCGAGGGGTCGACCAGGTGGAGGGATTATAGCTCATCACTGGCCTGGGAGGGTCTCGGGATCCATAAGTCGGCGCTGGTGGATGTTGCCAGGGAGAAGGGCGTTTGGCGTGACTTCCTGAAGCTGCTGACCCCGCGACCTGGCAACAGATAAACAGATGAGGATGGATGGACGATCAGCTAGACAAGCAGGGTTAGAGAGTGAAATGTTTGCTGACGATGTAGTGTTCTGTCAGTGGAGAGGTGGAGGACTGAAGCTCAGCAGAACCCAACAGAACACGAGTGTACATGAAAGCGAGGCAGAATCATCCTCTTGACCGTTCCAGGTGACACTATATCAGACTGCAGAGGAAACCTGTCGTGTCCTGTGTTTGCTGCACGACCTGGACAAATTCAGATATTCACATTTCCCGACGTCATAAAGGCATTGGCGCATGAAATGTCAGACTAATTTGGGCACAGCGTGTGCACTTGCAAAACATTTGCTCACACCAGAAAAGCACATCAAGATGTGAACGATGGCTCGGATGAAGGACTGGAGACAAAAGAACAGGAGGCTGATCCAGTAACAGATGAATACCATCATTTCAACCAGGATATCAGTGCAAGTTGGTTTGTCATATATGAAAAGGTTTCATCCATTCATTTTTTCTGATCTTTTTCAGTAGACCTGATTCATGTTTCCAGCTGCGAAGACGGTGAACACTGATGAGTGTGACTCAGCCAAGAGGTGACGCGATCATGTGCGTTTATCTGTCTGAGTGTTCGCAAAGAGGCCCGAAAAAAAAAGGATTTGTCATGGCTCCGCTTCCAGGCTCCGAGTCCTGGTTTTGCTTCTCTCCCTGGAGCCGATTACCCCCTGATTACTGTCTTCAAAAACACCTGGGCTCCAGCAACGTGTGCCAGATCGTTGTTTGTTTCCTGCCAGTTCGCCTAGTCCCGATGTGTTTCCATGTTTCCCTGTGATGTGTCCTCTGGTTCCTGTGTTTTTTGGACTCCTCTCGTTCCCCTGTGGTAACTCCTGGTTCTCGTGTCTCTCCCTGTGTTCGGCTCCTGTTCTGTTTGTTAGCTAGCTCGTTTAACTCCTGGTTCTTATTTGTTTCGGTCTCTTATGCTAGCTAGCTCATTTAACTCCCGGTTCGGTGACGGTTCTCGTGTCTCTTCCTGTGTTCGGCTTCTTTTGTTCTGTTTGCTAGCTCGTTTAACTCCTGGTTCTCGTGTCTCTCCCTGTGTTCGGCTTCTCCTGTTCTGTTAGCTAGCTTTTTGGATTTCTCTGTGTTGAACTGAAGTGCCTGAGTTTGTGTTTTCTTCCTGTTTTTTCCGTGTGCTCCCTGGTTTCTTTTGTAGTTTCCTCCCGGTTCGGTGACGCTTTCTGTTTTGACTTTTTACTCATGTTTGTGCACTTCTGTTAGTTTCGTTACTGTTTTTACATTCTGCGTTTGCTCTGTTTCTTCCCGGTTCGGTGACGCTTTCTGTTCTATTTTAGTTTAATTATTAAATATTATTTATAATTCCCTCCGGCCTCCTGTGCCTATAACCACTCGCACTTGGGTCCTACACCACGTCCTCTATACGTGGCTTTAGCTCCCTCGTTCCTTCGTCTCTTGACAGGATTCGCAGAGTTCAACGACAATTTCAGGGCGTGTTGGCGATGGGACCAGGAACACATGATGGTGATCTTCCAGAGCACCATCTGGATCCACAGTTCTTTAGAAGGGTCGGGCAGCAAGAGCTCCGCCGTCTTTCTTTTTCACCTCCATCCAGAATGGAACTGTACCTGCTGTATTACTGACCTCATCTAAGTGTGTTCTCTATGCTGATTTTACTTCTTTTTAATACTGTCTGAAATAAATCCAGTGTCACTTATTCAACGGTTGTATTCCATCCCATTCAACTTGCCTCAGTTGGATGCCATCTGCAAATTTATAACACGTCGAATCACATGAATTTTCACAATGACGCGCTCCTCAAACAGAGTTTAGTGATGGGCTACTTTTTCATCCTCATTTCAAGCACCTCACGAGCAGCTTAAACTGTGAGGGTGAGCAACACAGTACTTCGGAACTTGACTAAGACCCTTTGTGTGTTTGTAAAAGCCTGCAGTAGCAAGGTATTGCCAGCGTTTCAGACTTCTCTGCACACTGACAAACGCACCGAGCGCCAACGATTTTGAAGTGATGAACAGTGAAGCTGGTTTTACAAACGGCATGAGAAAAAGTTTCTGGGTTATTCAAGGAAAAAGAAAATGTACTTCAAGTGTAGACCAAAATCTGTCACGACAGGACTTTTTATCAAGTGGTGTAAACAGATCAGTATTGGAGCGGCACACATTAAAATCTATATAATCTCGATGGATTTCACCGTAAAGTATCATCCAGCCAATAGGAACCTCTTTTGCCAGGGGTCATTTGAGACACTCATGGGGCGCGGTAACTTCATTTTCACCTCGTGTGAAATGTAATGTGGCGTATTACCATAAAAGACATTGTGCCTCTTACTTTAAAATTGCTCTCAGACTTGTGTGACTGGAGGCTGAGAAGTAGTTTCCCCATCTCTGTCTCCTGTTTGGTGTGAGGAAAATGACAGCTAATTTTTCAGGTCTCAAGCAGAGTCAGAGAAAAGCACAGAATGGAGCCTCTGCGTGTGATGCTTAGCAGGGAAAAGCCTACAGTTTCTGTTAGTGGCGTTAGAGGTAAGATGCTGCAGGAGTCCTGAAGCAGGAAGCTTACTGCCTCTTGTTAGACTTAAAAAGTCCAAACTTTATCCCAGTTCAGCCACAAACTTGTTCCTTTAAAAAAGATTCATTATTGGATGATACTGCTTTACTCAAAAATTTCTCAGTAGACAAAAACTTTATTCCAAAATGGAGAATCCTTTGAATATTGGGACTTGATTGTCAAATGTCTTTTGATGTTTTGAATGTTGAGTAGTCAAGTTGACCCGCTGTCCTGTCTGTACGGTAACCCTGTACGATACTTCAACATCAAGCGAAACAGCGACTCACACCAGAGGTGCTTTCAGTCCAGTGGTGAGGCGGCGTGTGTGAGATTTGTGACACTTTTAAGGCCAGATCCAAGAGACCCGTGTCTCGGGAAACAGTGTGTCATGAAACCCCATCTATCCCTCAGTACTGTCTCATGAAACCCCATCTATCTCTCAGTACCGTGTCATGAAACCCCATCTATCTCTCAGTACTGTGTCATGAAACCCCATCTATCTCTCAGTACTGTCTCATGAAACCCCATCTATCTCTCAGTACTGTGTCATGAAACCCCATCTATCTCTCAGTACTGTGTCATGAAACCCCATCTATCTCTCAGTACTGTGTCATGAAACCCCATCTATCTCTCAGTACTGTGTCATGAAACCCCATCTATCCCTCAATACTGTGTCATGAAACCTCAACTAACGTTCAATACTGTGTCATGAAACCCCATCTATCTCTCAGTACTGTCTCATGAAACCCCATCTATCCCTCAGTACTGACAGCTGACAGTCAACAATTGATCATGAACGTTTCCTAGTTTCCGTTTCTTGCATCTCGCTTTATCGCCACATATAAGTGTGATGTAAAATGCTGTCCAGTCATCGTCTAAACAAAACAAAAACTGATACAGTAGCAGAAAGTTGCAACTTCCTTTTATCGATGCGCAAATCCACCGCCTCCAGGCATAAAAACTTTTTTTTTGTTTTTAAATTTTGGCCTTTTTTTTTTACTTCTGGAATTTATTTTCACGATATGTGAAAATTCAAATAGAATAGGTGGATGGAAACTCCATTACTGGGACTGAAACGCACCATTGTTTGTGAAGCTTTTTATACTAAGTGACACGTTGTAGTGTAGCACCCATAGCAAACCCTACCCACTACCTCCTACTTTTTTCAACGCAACTCGCTGCCTGTGTCAGGACAAGCTGCAGAGGGCAGAACACGTGCCTCATGTGAAAGCCTAATACATCAACATACAACACTGGATCTGCATCCACAAAGGTGGCAAAGGTCACTTAACAAGGGTCACGATTGCAACCCTTCGGCAGGATGCTACCAATACCTTGGACGCTTCCAAATGCAGACGTGTGTTGAATGAAAACAGTGATCCAGGAACAGAGGATTTCATCGGGTGATCTACCGCTGTCCCACGTGTTGCTTATACATTCTCCACACGCTAAAAAAACATCTCACATCCTTTCACTATGGAGACATTTTTTTTCCCTCAGGAAAGAGCCAGTAAAGGTGAAGCGACGGCAACCGATTGTGTTGAGTCAGAGCCGTGTGAAACGTTTGTATAATTGATATATCTTGAGCGTTTAGTCGAGTAGTGTCACGGTGTCTATTTGCACAAAGTAATGAAAAAGTGAAAAGGTGTCTTTGAAGTTTTTCGGGATTAAATCCTTGAAACAGAAAACAATTCATCATGCATAATGCATGCTGCACCCGGCTCGCACATGATTCAAGGTTCTCTGTCTTTGCTTCTGCTGCAGGCACATGACAAAGACCTTGCACTAAATAAAAGCCGCGTTTGTACTGTAGTGGACTCGGGGAAGATGCTCTCACAATGGCCAACGCAGCAGGCTGGTTTGATTTCCCCCGGGGATATGTCGGCTATATCATCTCGCGCTTCCTTCAAACTCTTTACCGGCCCAATTCACTTGAAGTGGACGGGGTTCAAAAGGAGTCTGATGTTAAGCAATATCAAGGGCGGTTTTAAGGTGCAGCCTGTGAAGTGGTTTAATGATCATATGACTCAAATACACAGTAATAGCAGGTGTCTCTGAACTTGTTTAACTTGTCATGCAAGTGTGAAGAATCGGAAGTCGAACAAGGAAATAATTAACTTGCATGATATTCATTTGGTTGAAAAATACCTAAAAAAATTTTTTTTTTTATTAATCCCAAGGGAAACATGCTCTGTACACAGCATATCACAATAAAATTAAAAAAGAAATAATATTATAAAGTGCAAAAAGTAACAGCAAAGAGCTCAGAAACCATGTGCAAGAAAATGCAGACTCAAGGACAGAGTGAACAGAATTGTAATTTTCTCAGGGATGAATTGTACAGTTTTATTGCCACAGGAAGAAAGGACGTCCTGTGGCGCTCAGTCTTTGAGATGGGTAGTCTCAGTCTGTTGGCTGGTAATACTCTTAATTCTGATGGAACATCCATCTCCGTCTGCCATTTATCCGGATCTCAGCAAGGAAGCCCAAAAACTCCTCTCACCAGCCACTTCCACCTGTTCCTCAGGTAGGATTGGGAGGCGTCCCAAAGTTGTTGGTTTCTGGGTCTGTCCTTCTGCATGGACGATGAGCCACACTCTGAGCTTCGTCCAGCTCTCTGTGCTCCTGACCCAGTCCATAAAGGCCCATTTATACTCAACGTTCCATTCAGATTCAAGTATGGACAGAGCCTTCTGTCCGTGCTCTGCGTTCATTTCATCTCTATTTCCGTATGTTTCCACAAAGCTTAAGGACCAAATGGAGCAGTACCACTGGGGGACAGTGTTTCTGTTACTACCCGATACATAGTTATAGTGAGACACAGAGAAGACAGCAATGGCAGAAATTCCTGCCTCCATTTCCTCTTTTCTGTAAGAGGTACATTATCAATACTTTTTCCGCAGACGCCATATTGGTTTTGGAGTTTGTTGTTATCATAAACGTTTGACCTCCCCCTGTTGGACATATTGGTGAACAGCAATAACAGCATGAAGAACAGATATAAGTGTGCGATCAGTGACGGTAACAACCTTTGAACCAGATAATTCCGCATGTAAAAGGAGCATAATTGGGCCTTATAACCCAAAGCTCATGACCAAAGGTGAGGATATCCCTAACCCCGACAAAACTTTATCTGCACAAATACAAATCCTTCAGCCACAGTCATGCGACCATCATAAGACCGGACATTTGCATGAGAGAATCTCCCTTAGGAGGGACACTCCGAGGCAAGTGGTCCGAGGCCAGGTCATTGTCTCGCCCATTGTGCTTTTCATAAAGCTGTCAGTTCCGACCATTACTCCGTTGACCTCATTTATGCATGTCTTTTAGTATTCACCAGGGAGCCCTGGTTTTATAGAGTCCATCACACTCAATCAAAAACCCCTGGCTCCGTCTCTGTTGGTCTGTGTGTGCTGCTTGTAAACACAATATATTCTGTAAACCTGGGGTAACTGGCTATTAAGTATATCATGTCTGTTGTTCAGCAACGACAGAGCAGAACATACGCTTCATGGTGACGCTGCATTTCTGGAACCAGGCGTGACGGGGATGAAATGCACACCCAATGGTTTTTGTTTGTTTTTTTGTATGAGGAACATGAAGCAGCACCTTGACAAATACAGTACTATAAACTAGCAACTTATTTACTGCTGCTCAGGTGCTTCTCAGGTGAGGATGGGTCTTTGTAAACTTCAACTGAATATGACGAAAAAATATAAATAAAAATAAAATACGAGTGACGGGTCGATGAGGTTTCATGAAACAGTGTCCTGATTTTCTGAGGCCACCAGATGGCACTGTCTGCTGTAAAATGTTTGGACTTGAATTCAATGAAACCTCACATCATTTCTAAACCAAGAGCGCCATCTAGTGGCCTCAGAAAATTAGGACACTGTTTCATCAACCCTGCAGTATTGTTTCATGATGCCTCATCTGCCCATCACTAGTAAATACTAATCGTGCCGTCAAGACCACTTTACCCGAGACCAGCTGATACAGAGACCAAGACCTTGAACAAGACTTTGTGGGCCTGAGACCAACTTAAGACCAAGACAAGAAAACGTTTCAAACAATCCACAAATTGAACAGTTTCTCAAACATCAATCTCTTGTTCTATCCGTTTTGATAGACGGTGAAATCCCACAAACACAGTGAAAATTTTCAACGTAAATGTTCCGCATCATTGTTCTGCAGTACTTGAGAGGTCAGACTTCGTGCCACTTTCCCTCTCTTTCTTGCCGCAGGTCTTCCTAACTTCTGAAGTGCATTGTGAGTCACCTCTCACTGATGGCACAAGCTGTTATCTTTCTTTTGTGCCTATTCTTCTAGCTGTTTTCTTTCTCGCTCCCTTCCTCGCTCTTCCAGTTTGCCTTCATACAGAAAGTTCTCTTATGGCTCAGATTATTGTTAAATAGATGGTGCTGACTCATAACTGGAAAAAAAGTTGTTGTTTTTTTTTCTTCATCCAGTGAAGACTTCACTTCTTCTGGCACTCCCAGACTCCACTGTCACCTCTAGTGTTGGCATTTTTCAAACATGTTGAAAACATTGTTTTAATCTACACTTCATGGTGGACTGTCAAATACTGAATATCTAAGGTCCGATTTGGAACAAAAATATTATTGCAAACAAAAGCTTTTTTTTCCAAGCTGTAAAATGAAGCACATATTTGTATTTAGAATGTCGCTGATTCATTTATAGTTTCACTCTGTTCCCTCTTTTTATCTGTTATCTAATCGAAAGAGTGCGAGTAATCTTACCTCACTCATTTTTTTATTTGAAAAGTAACTATGTTTGATACATTGCTAGTTACATGAAGCAGCACTTTTCCTCATTCACTGCAAGTGTATTTTTTACTGTCAGCAATAGCTCATGACATGATTCTTCAAACTGTAAATGATGTTTTGATGTTCGGAAACATCGAGAGTATGTTCAGTCTTCACCATCAGTGGTTCAAGCCTCTTCAGCATCACTGTTTGTACAGAGCATTTTTTGCATTGGCAGACAATAAAACACAGCAGTGTTGAACTAATGGCTACATTTGATGGGGTCAAGATTTTTTATTCTCTCTGGAGTAATGTCTTCATTCACTTTTTCTCAATCCTCATTCACCAACCCTCTGCATGCTGTCGGGCGCTGGGCTCTGCATCGCTCCGGTCGATGACCTTGTTTCTTTCTTCACACAAGCTTGACTGTGCAATTGACATCATGGTGATTCACATGAGCGTGGTGTTGAGCGATTTTGGTTTAGGACTGAAATAGCACAACAAACTGAATTGATCCTTCTGTTTACTCATAAGTTCACAGATGATGTGAAGGTGTTTCAAATATTGAGTACCTCTTAATCTTCTAACTTAACTGTTGATCTCTGGTTATTTTGTTCCACTTTGTCCCGCGTGTTTCTTTCCATTATACTCTGAAAAAGAGTGACAGGTTCCTTCACGGGTTGCCAGGTTATCACTTCTTAGACAGGTACCTGCCTGTTTATGCACCATGTGATGTTTCCGTGCACTGTCTCTTGCCTTGTTGGGTAGCATACTGTACGGTTTTTGGACTTTCCCAGCACAATGTTTTGGTAGGTGTGTGTGGTTTTACCACCTGCTACGGCCTCTAGCTTTGCATCCATCGGATGTTCACATTGATCAGACCTGCATATTGGATCCATTGGTTGTTGCTAGTGATGGGTCAATGAGGTTTTGTGACACAGTATTGAATAGTTTCATGAAACAGTGTCCTGATTTTCGGAGTCATGGTGCTGTCTGCTGTAAAACCCATTGAAACCTCAGCTCATTTCTAAACCGAAAGCGCCATCTAGTGGCCTCTGAAAATTAGGACACTGTTTCGTGATGCCTCAACTAGGTGTTACATTACTGCTTTCAAAATATCACTTCTGAGAGAGTGTGCTCGCCCAACTGTGCGTCAAATGTCGCTAAACATTTAAGGCATGTAACGCCCAAAACGTTACTTATCTAAACTTTTATTTATTTATTTTTTATAAACATAGTAATGTCCAATTAATCCAGACAAAAAGATGCATGACTCTCTATTTTTAAGTGCCAACAACTACAGATTTTCATTTGAATAAATTGTTATTCATACGTCGTAGTTCCATCTCCGATGATACAAAAGGCTGTGAACTGATTTGCAACTTTGATGAGTCATAGTGAAGCACGAATGAAAAGACAATTCATTAGTTCGAATTTCCCCTGATAATAGTGCACCAGTTATGAAAAGAACCTACTCATGTGAGAAAATGCCAAACTTAATGTGCGTTGAATATGTGGTAAGGAAATGACAGAAATATGGAGGAAAAACATGAAATGAGTGAATAAAAGGGCATCAAATCTCTCGGTTCTTTAGGAAACTTTGACATACTTTCAGCAGAGCACAAACTTGCTTTTTACTGTCTCATCGCCTCCAAAACTTCTGTTTAAAGTCTCCCACTTTTACCTCTGCTGTTGTTGCCTCTCCGTCTTTAGCCTGTGGCTTTGAATTGAACATTCACTGGCCGACAGACGAAATCACTTCAGACCAAGCTGATGAGCATTTTTTTTTTCTTTTTTGTGCTGACACTATTCAGGGTACTTCCTATAAAAGTGTAGCGGAAGATGCGAGCAAATTGCCTCGGGATACAGTCCTGAACCCGCCGCCCCTCGTACGCAGGACTCGGGGTCACTGAGGCCAGCTGATTCCCGCAACAATTACCAGAGGAGTCGCATTTTTCCCACAGTGCTTTGTCAGCAGCAGCAAAAGGTCCAGCGCTGTCACCATCCCTGTATATGCAGTTCGTTTCAATAACAAACCGCCATCATACCAAAGTAGTATTCTAAGATCCCGCTGACCCATGAAATAGTCATGACCTTGGAAGTCTGGCGGCAGCCACTAAATCACGCGTGTGGACTCTCCGGTATGAAATGTGCTGCTTGTATTCACGCAGGTACTGCGATCGGACTGGAACAGATGTGGAGTTTGTGAGCAAGAGAGCTTCCTGTCTCTGCTGAGATGATACTAATTAGAACAGGTTAAGCAGTGAGCAGGCCCTGAAGCCCAATTCATGCGCGCTGGCTTCTCGAGGCTGTAAAAAATGTAAATACCATCATCTGCTAGTGTCCACCAGGAAGCCCAAGCACTGGCCATATTTCGTCCACGTGCTGTAGTTATCCGGGTGGTGGGTCCCCAGCTGTCACTGGACCTTCACACAAATAACCCAAATTTCACTCGCTGGCGGAAACTATCCGCCGCATGTTAACTGGAAAAATTTCACTTTCGCCGGGTTTATTCCTGACAAGTTATTCCCAAATTTAGATGCTATTTATGCTCAAGATTCATATGTATTTACTGTCGACCTGATGTCAACAACCGTCAACTGATGGACTGATGACCATTGTCGACCATTTGACTCTTTATTTGTTATCTATTATTATTTTATTTATATAATTTGTCATCTATATATTATATATTTACTTATCTTTACTTATATTTTATTTATTCTGTTTAGATATTATGAGTATTGTCATGTGTTGTTTGATACTTTGTGACTTTTTTTTTTTTTTTTGCTGATGCTTTGATGTTTGTTGTGTGCCTTTGATGTCATTGGCTGATCTGACATGTTGAATTTCCCCCCTGTGGGACTCATAAAGGCTAATCTAATCTGAATGTTTACAATATGGCACATCAGGCTTTGACATGGAAGTAAAGAGAAACCAGTTCGAATGAGCCGTTCAGATTCAGCCCGGCCATCTAGATCCTTTACGAGCACATATCATTGCTTGAGTACATAAAGTGACAATTGTATTATTAAAAAGCGCTTCAGGTTACGACTGACTCACTATTGTGGTTTTTATCCCCTTGGATTTTACATCATTTTAAAAGCTAGTGATGTTGACATGAGGTATCATGAAACAGTTTTGCAGAGTTGATGAAAGAGTGCCTTCACATTCAGAGGCCTCTAGATGGCGCTCTTGGTTGAGAAATGATGTGAGGTTCGTCTGATGGCCTCTGGAAATCATGACACTGTTTCATGAAACCTCATGAAATACTGTGTATTAACGCAATGATATCCTAATAACATTTTGCGTTGCTCGCATCTTCTAACAGTTCCAACAGCAGCGCATATATATATATATATATATGCGCTGCTGTTGGAACTGTTAGAAGATGTGTATATATATATATATATATATATATATATATATATATATATATATATATATATATATATATATATATATATATTTTATTATTTATTTATTTATTTTTTATTTATTTATTTTTTTCTTACCTTGGTTAGCGATGCTTATATCATGAAACCTCACGCAACTCAGGATCTAAGTTAAACAAATTGTGTTTTCTTTATTAGCTAGATGCATGTACAGCAAGACACAAAACACACAGAAGAAATCTGGGTAAAAGATTCCTTATCTCTATTATTTTGAAACCAAACCGTTTAGACTGAACTCTTTTGATGGCTCTGTTGAACGACTCTTTGTAGAGAGCGGCTCCTCGAGATCCGGCTCCCGTCAAAGAGCCGTAAATCCCATCTCGACTGGGAACAGAACAGATACAGCAGCTCAAAAGGGATCACGCCTGCAGACTGAATATCAATCTGTCGGGGGAAACGGCTACAAATTGTGCGGAGATAATGTGAAGTGTGGTGCCAACTTGGCATACATTTTGTGAGGAGACAAGTTTTACAAAAGATCTTTGGTAATTGTCAGCATTGTTTATTTGGGGATTACAGGAGATCTTATTTGTCATTTTTCGTCTTCTTTCAAGCAGCGTCGGATTAGGTGAGACAAATAGCTATATGTCAGAGTGGGAACTTGGGACTCCATCTGCTAGCCTGCATGACTCACCTGGTCCAGGGACGTGCGCAGATCAACCTCTAGTGGTGCTAAAGCACCGGCCCTTTTTCCTAGCAGGAGCAATGTACCACCTCAAAAGCCTTTTGTTTTCCCCATTCATTCTCAAATGCTTGAGCACGGTAACCCTCTATTCCACTGAAATACATTTGAATATGTTATGGTGTATATATATATATATGAGTTTATGTGAGGACCATATCCTGTTTTTATCAGGACATTTTGGATTGATTGTATTTCGAACTGGCTCATGGTAAAACACATGCAGTTGAAATCTAAGTCCGAGAGCAAATCAGAAACCTTATGGTTCACATGAATATGCTCAGACCATTCTGCCATCACAAAGCGTGTGAAAGATCTGTAACGTTTGGGGCTTGATCACAACAAAAATCCATTTTGCAATAAGTACCCTTTCATCTGGCAGGAGCACCAGCCCCCAAAAATGTTCATTTCATCTATATTTCTACACGTTTCCACAAAGCTTACGGGCCAAAACTGAGCAGTACCACTTGAAACCATGGGGGGCAGAGTTGCTACCCGATACGTCGCTCTAATGAGACACAGAAGAAGACATAAGAATGATGGAAACTCTCCGTCCTCCACTCGCAATATATTTAGCGCCCTCGCTGATCGCCACCTTCTACAACGCTGCCTCTGTTTTTGTCATTTGTGCAAGAGGTGCTTTGTCAATACTTCTTCCACCGTTGCCATGTTGGTTTTGGGGTTAGTTGTTGTCATACACGGGTGCAATTTCGTAGGTAAAGGGAGCATGAATGGGCCTCAAGGCTGTTCTCGCTCCCCACCAGGATGGGTTTGAGCACTGCTGGGGCAGGACACTGGGTACTGGTCGGATCATCTTCCAAACCTGCCCAAGTCCCGTCTGTTCTAGCGCAGCATAGCATTTTAGACGGGTGGCACCTCAACAACTAATGATTTACAGAAGGGATTGAGAGATTTATCAACCTCACGTCAGCAGACACGGAGCTGACATATTAAACGTAGTCTTTATCGCAATGAAAAATAGAAAACGCTTGGAAAGTAATGGAATTGTGACCAAAAGTTTGATACCGCCGTCTGTTGGCTGTTGAAAGATGAAGCCATCATTCATCCCACACAGTCAGCCATATTGCTGTCACTCTCCTTCAGCGGACCACAAACATTGTAGAGGTCCAGTCATTTATTTTGCTTAGTTGCCCATGCTGATGTAGCTATGAGTTATACCCCCTTCCCCCCTCTGGCTGTGGGGGCCAAGATCAATGCCACTCTGCTGAGTTATAGAAAAAAATCACGAGCCAAGTGCTTTGTCAAATAATCCTGTAATCTATGACAGCTCAATTTGGGGGGTTAAAGCACACATTCCAACAAAAATCTTGGCAGTCGCACAGAATGTGATCTTCACTACTTCTCACAGCAAAGATGGTTCGCGATAGAGTGAGAGGGGATAATGGGAAAATAGTCAGCCCTTGAAGGAGATAGTGTCTCCTCCGAGTACAAGAGAGTTTAAGGTCAGATTGACCCAAGGCATTTTGCGGGTTTGGAATGCAACGCCACTATTCCGCTTGGTTTGTTTCAGCTGTGATATTTGTGTATCATTTGCCAGAACTGTAGATAGGGTTCTTGTTTGTTTCGTTGTATGTCAATAGAACAACTCAAAAACTTTCAGGATTCTTCATAAATGATGTGGTTTTTTTTGCATTTTCTATCCATATTTTTGAACATTTTGATGGTTTTATCGTTCAGTATAATGGATGCAGCGCAAGCTCTTCTTGTGTTCCGCTGGGGCTCGGTTCTGTCCCATTGTGGTCACAGCAGACAGAAATTTACACGAACGTAAATTGAAAAATAATTGGCTCGGTGCCCTTTAAGCAAGGTCTATTCTGGTATTATGTATATGTACTGCATCATTTTTCAATTGTTTTATCGTGGACGGCAGAAACAGTTTTGTTTTCACTGAGCACTTTTGGATGTAGCCACACTGAATCTCTATCTATTCAAAAAAAAAGCACTGAATAAAATGGTTGAGTCCAGGATACGGGAAACCACCCAAATTTGATGGAAAATGTTCGATGAAGAGTTACTTTTACAGACAGTAAGGATGCAAACAGTCACATAACCTCCTTGGCAGAGGAAATAAGTGAGAAGCAGCGGGAGATCAGACGTTTGAATGGCATTGCTCATGTATTCCCAGTCACAACACACAACTGCCAGCCAAAGATAAAATGTTTGGAGAGGAAAAAGGCAACTGTTTTTGTAAGTATTGCTCTCACGCCGTGAGGCGCCGAGGCCAAACTGATTACCTTTCTCTCTGTTGGCCTCAGAAAAGCCGGAGGACGTATCTGGGAGAGGGATGTCGGGGACCTCTTTGATGATGGATGGAAGCACAGCCTTCCAATATCCTGTAGAAATTGGTCATCAATGAGGCTGCATATTTCCCCTATGAGAACCATCCAAAGCGCTCCACTGCTGGAATCGTCAAAAATTCCATTCTGACACTTTAAAGCGGAATTTATTCAAAGCGCAATTTGCCATCTGCTTACAAACTATCATCCCAAATAAATCAGATCTGGTGTTGCTGCGTCGGACGGTTGGTTAGTTCCGGAGAGATGAAAGTGGAGCTGCAGCCGCTTCACTTCCAACGCCGACTCCTTGCACTTCACATTTGTCTTTGGGTGCTTCTCTGACTCCACAGCTCCAATTGCACTTCTGTTGTTTGAACAAGGTTCATTAGGCAATTAGAAAGTTATGGGGCATTTAGCTGCCTCATTCTCAAACGGTCTAGCGGGGTGTGTGGATGCCACTCTACTAGGGAGGATGATTTAATATTTCCACTTGACTGCCAGCGCGCGGCATTGTCACTTTAATTGATTGGAAGTTTTTTCAACTGCTAACTCAGATGAAAGCAACGTGTGCATCTAAGCTCATCCTATTTGGAAACCAGCGTCGCAGCCAGTTTGGCTTTTGACTCCACTCACGACTTCCTGTCGGCTTTGCATGAACTGCTTTGACCTTTGCTGGCATTGTCAACACTTCATGGCTGAACTTTCGACTCGTAAATGTTCCCTCAACCCTTGGCGTGTATGTAAAATATGGGTGGGATCGAGAACGTACACATGGAGCTCAAGCCTTTTCCAGGCTGCCCTCATGAGCCACGCGCTTTTGTGAAAGCGGGATCAGGACGTGGAGACGTGGTTCGTGTTTGTAGGGGAGACGGCGTTGAATACTAATTATTTTGAAGGGCACCAAATTCATTGGTTGTTATGGTAACAAGAGACAGTGCAGATGTGCAGGAACGAGCGGAGAAATGAAACGCTGGTTGTCATGCAAAAGTAAAACAGACACTCCTCTGAGGTCACTCATTCACTGGGTAAAGGGTAGACGTCTGCGCTCTATTGAAATCGACTTCATTGGGATGCCTTTTAGAACAATGCTATCTGCGGTGAAATGAAAGCGAGTGAAGCATGGAGCAGCCTAATTTTGGCGAGCGTCTTATTAGCTATTATGACTTACTTTGCTCTGTTCAGTCATTTGTTCTTAACTGTTAGCGCATTTCCTGCTCGTGAGGAGTCGACCAAATTGTTTTTCTGCAGCATAACCAGTGTCCTGTTCCCAACAATGAGTTACGATCCAAAATTGGACGTTAGATTAGATATCTGAAAAATAAAGTGAATGAAATTGTTGATGTGTGCATGGTATATTTCAAAAATATAAGATTGTCTGTTAAGAAATTTGAAATTCAACATTGCTGCTGAGAAGATAACGTCTTCATAAGGTGACCTTAAGCTGCCTTTTTAAAGATAAAAGTTGCTTTCTGTGAAGTCGTTTTATCTGTTAAAACTCCTGAGCTGTATTGAAGAGTCTGTCCTCCTGTGCTTTTACAACATAAAAGCAACATTACGTTCATTGTGTTTCGGCGGCGTCTAATGCGCGACCATTTTATTCAACGTGGCGACGGTGTCTGCTGTGGCTCGCTTGTGTTCGTCCTACAGCTGGAGTGCGATGGATGAAATCTGCCTCACAGCGGCTCAAAAAGGAGAGGAAGTAGAGATTTTTAAAAATGTCATCTTGTTTCAGAAGAAATCAAACTGACCGTAGCCTGTATATAGCTGTGCTTATTAACCAGTCACTGACTGCGATACATGATGCGTCAGAAAACCGAATTGTTGTCATGATTAGTGGAGGGAAGGACCCAAGTGTAGTGCATTAAATTTAAGAATTTAGGACAAATAAATAAATAGACAGACAAGTAACTATGAACTAAAGGCGCCGGGAACCAAAACGCAGACCAGGGTGAACACACAGGGAACGGGGAAGAATCTGGAACACAAGAGAGGCGGATTAGACTCACGAGCCTTGAAACTGGGAGAACAGAAAACACACTCGACAAGGTGGAAATAAACTACAAGCGCTCTGTGGCGGTGGCTATTTACACTCACGCACACGAGGGGTAAACTAGGCGGATTTATCTTAACAGAAATGTGAGACCAATAACTGCTCACACGCGGGCTGAATGGAAGGTTGGGAAGCTAACGGAGGAAGAGTGAGGAAGGACGTGAAAACAAAGGGTTGCGACAGAATAGGAATTCATGCGCGGGAGCAATTTAGGAAGGTCGTGGGCTGAAGCGAGAACACGGAAGTCTTGGGAAGATTTACCTGAGTGGAGAGTGGAAATCTACCATCTGGCAAACGTAGCAAGGAGCCAGCTGCGTTTGCCAGTGAAGTTGGAGAGAAGGAGCAGAAACGGAAATGAGATGGGGTTACAGAATAAAAGCACTAGGCAGGGAAAATACAAATAGTAGAAAACAAACAGGTGCAAGTGCGGTTAGTCCGGCTAAATTCTGACTTTTAAAATGCAAGTCCGACTTAGTCTGACTACTGGGGGGGAATTTCTTTGTTGGACTAGTCGGACCTGGATAATGTGGTAGGCTGGACTAAGCTAGCATGTAGCCCAGTAGCTGGACTATGAGTGGGCTGGTTTTGGAACTCACCACGAGGATAATCTGTCTGTCTTTAACGTCTGTCTTCAGAATATTTAATTCTAAAACCTGAAGCAAGCGTGTTGCCAGTGATGGCAGCTCCATGACGGCGATGGCGTTGAACCACCGCTCTGACGCGCAGATTCGCGCAGTGAAACTAGTTCATCAGTCAGCACCATCGCTGTCCGCACAGTTCAATGTCTCAAATGGCTCCTTGCTACCTGTCAGCTTCCATTACTCTTCATCTACGGCCATAGCAACAGGAAGGACTGAAGAGCTCATGGCGCCACCCCTCATCACGGAGGTGAACTACTCATACCTCAATTGTCTCAAATAGTGATTCTTACTTTATTGCAAGGGGGAGGCTAAATTCATCAAGTTCATGTTGGTCTTCAGAAGTAGATGAAGATGGATGTTCCACTTACAGTACCTAAGTGAGGCGCTCATAAAACCCATTTTGCACATTGATGTCTCTTCATGCCTCCTCACTGTTGGACCCTAGTCATGACTGGACTCCTTGAAAGGTTTTGTACCCACAAGTAAGTACAAACAAATGACTTTCCCTATGAATGTTCTCCACACAGGACGCACTCAATTCCATGTAAACGCTCCAACGCGCTATCACGCACTTTGACTCGATCGATGAATTGTTTTGAGTCTCACCACTTCTACTTTTACTCACAGCGCCAGGCAAAATAAACGCGAGCCAAACGCTGACGTTCAGTGATTTATTTCAGTTCATCAAAGCAGATAAATGGAAGCGGCTTCATTGTTGCCGAGACACATACGTTTTCATTTCTAACGTTGTCACTTAAATCACGTCTCCAAAAACTGCCAAGGCGGACGATGAATGAGCTCAAGTGCCGACTGACTCATCACAAAATGAGCGAACATTAATTATGGCTGGTCCACTTTGCAACAGCCACAAGTCGCAACCCCAGTTTGTTATGTGCAGGACCTTAATGTTTTAGAGGGACAAGAGGCCAGGCAAAAACGACAGGGGGTCACCAGCCCACCTCGCCGCCTGACCCCATTTATCCCTGACGCAGACTGCTGATCGAGCACCATGCGTTTCACATGGCCACTTGCATTCTCCTGTGAGATTCTCTGCTGTAGTGGGGGTTAGTTGAAGACCTTTGGAGTTAGTATAGTTCAGCTTGGTTCATTATGGATTTAGGGTTCTTGAAAAATGCCTGTCCTTATGAGGAAAATACATTCTTACACAGTTATCCTTCCAAAGCTGGGTAGCAGGTCAGCAAAAATGGGGAATCTAAATAATAATAAAAATACATTTCTATTTAAAGATTTTTCTGATACAAAAAGGTGGCTCCATCAAAGTTATGATGGCATTTTTTTTTTTTTTTTTGAGCGATCTTGTCTCATCTGCTTGTATATAGCACCTATATCTTCAATGGACTGACAGGAACCTGGCTGCTTCCGGAAAAAAAACAGGTTTCCACCGGCGATGACATCCCATCTGGCAGCTGCGGTCAGATTTTTTTAAAAAAGAGAAAATCTAACTTCAAGTGAAGAATTTGACTGTACTTTCTAACATATGTAAAACATTAATATAAGTGAAAGACGACTGGCGGTACATTTGTCAGGCAAGTGTCTCTTCCACTTTCTGGTCCAACGGCACGTAATTGGCTTTATGAACAGCTTTGTTACGGGCTGTTATTATAGCCCTCCTTGTAATAGTAGATAGTAGTAGACATTTAAGCACCATAAAAGATAAATGTACCCAATTACTGCAAAAAATTGTGCATCAATGAATGTGCTTCTAACCCTTTTAGCTGTGTTGGCATTAGCAGGAAATTGTGACACTTCAATCTGGAAAGAAGCTATTTATTTATTTATTGTTTACTTTTATTTTTTACTTTGCTACGTATTTTTTACCCAGTAGCACCCTTGTGTGTATCATCCATTGGCTTTCAATGAAGCCGCTCACTACCTTGTGCGATGTTTGGCCACCTATTGTAGAGTGAATGTGCCCACAGGTTTACGATCCCTTCATCGGGATGAAATCTGACTTGACTCCTGATATAAATCATGGGATTAAAATTGATTTGGCAGGTGAGGTATCAACGGCAAAAAGATCAGCTCAAAGCAAACACCTCCAACTTGGCCGAAGTTCAGGCCACACAGAACACCTCGACTGTGGAGTGAGCCGAGCGATCTCGCTGAAAGAGCCAACACAATCGGAAAGCTTTGGGTTTAACGTGGGAAAGCCGGCAAAGAGATGACCAATCCAGAGTGAATGGAGGATACCGATACAGACGGCTGGTTCATATTAAAAAGAAACACATTTTGAAATCGTTTTAGGACCAAACGGATATTTCTTTAAACCCCAAGGGGCAGTGAGTTTAAATGGAAACTTCTTCTTATCTCTCATGATTCAGAGACCTAGCCATTGCTTTGCTTGGCTTTGATGTGTGGAAGAGAGAGCGCTATGTGCCACTTCCTGCCTGCACACACACACACGGGAGGGGGGGAGCCTTGCAACCCTTTAATGCTCTGCAATGGAGCTTTGCTAGAAAGATTAGCAAATCGGAAGGCATTACGCTCATTGTTCGATCAGCCAGCAGTGACTCGGTCATGCTCCTCTTTCAAAAATATGTTAACTTATCCTTGACCCCAGTCAAGGTTGTTTTCACTAAGTGAGCCAGCTTTGGGAATCAACTTGGTAAGCATTTTGTTTTGGGTCTCACCGCGTCATGTGGTGCGATATTGAGCAGCGTGTAAAAAAATGTTGCTGCATCCTCCACCAGCAGCTGTTTGAAGATGAGCTCCATACCTCCAGAGACTGAGCAGCATGTGCGATATTAGGCTGCTGATCGATTCAATCTCCAGTGAAATCTCCGACAACATGAGAAGACACATTGATCTTGGCCCCTTTGAGGCAACGGCAAATGGAATTTACCAATAAGTGATTGGCAAAGTGTAATGTTGACTTTTATTTGATGTAATAAACAACCATGTTTGTGAAGTCACGAACAAAAGCCGCCTCGAGGATGACTATTATTTTATGGCAAACGTCTGCAGGTCAGATAAACAATCACTGAGTATGATACATTGTCTCGTATTCATTGAGTGGTTGGTTTATAAAGTGGTCCGGTTATTTCTGCCATGCCATTTTGACATGAATTCTTCACTTTGAAGTCAGGTTTGCAACGACGAAGACCATACACATACTTCATGAACTGTAAAATAATTACTTCTCAATAAAATACATGGAAATATCTGAATTATTCTGAGGCGAAATAATGCAAAATCCAAAAATTAAAAAAAATAAAAAAATAAAAAAAAATAAATATATATATATATATATATATATATATATATATATATATATATATATATATATATATATATATATATATATATATATATATATATATATATATATATATATATATATAATTATTATTTTTTAAACCGTTTAAACAGGTAGGATGGGATGCCCTGGGTAGCTACACACCTAGCTTGCATATTTTTCAGCATGAAACACTACGACACGAGGGATCACGCAACTAAGGTTTAAATGGGATTTTTTTTCTTTTTTTATTATGAATTAAGTTATTTATTTATTTATTCAAATATGACATTCCCATGGAGTAACATTGAATTAAGTTCATTTAAATACGGCCACGTTTGTGAAATTTAGCAACAGACTACAAAAATGGCCGACTCGAACCCTTTCCAATCCCACCATGTGCAAGTGAGGAGGATTCATGTAGTTGAATTTCCAACCAAATGTAACCACATAAAGTAGAAGGTGGTCCAGGTCGTCTGGTCACATTTGTCCCTACTAATAGTAATATATAATTTTGATTCATCTCTTTCAACAGTCTCTTCAAATATTTGTTCTCTACATTTTTGCTTTCTAACAGAGAAGCTTCTCATAATGGTTGCGGGGACAACGAAAACGTCATTGACATTAGAATAGATGCTTTCCATTACACTTACTATATACAGTATATACTAAGGTACGCCCACTGTGGCGTTGAGCACTGCATGCATCAATGCTTAGACACACTGTGGTACAGAACATCACGGTGAAATATCAAACACGCAGTTCAATGAATTGCTTTGGACGAGAGAAGAGCAACGTAGGAAGATATTTGTCAGCACTTGGGGAGCAAAACAAGGGGATTTTCCTCAAGATCAGGCGCAGACCTCATGTGTTGAACTTTTGGAAATTGCCATGCTGTACGACTGCCTGTGGTTATCCATGACATGATGAATAAACATCTCGATCTCCACGGTGCTCTGCACTGGGGAGGAGCCACATATATGTTGCATGATGTTTGCTTGGCCCTAGAAGAACAAGAGTCGAATTTTGCCTCTGGGTACCACATTCCTCTTTGCAGGTTGCACATCATATTTGCATGCAAAGTACACAAGTATTTGTTGAGCTTGAAAGGGAAAACAGGATTAGGAGTTTAAAAGTACTCAATAGGAGCAATTTTCGGATTTCAAGTGTCACTTCAAAGGGCAGTGTTATTGTTCACAGTTGTAAAGGTTTAAAGGTTCTAAAGGTATCCAGTATGGCTTTACGAAAAAAGTGTATTCAGCTTCTCCTGCTGCAAGGCAGAATTATTTAGATTGACATTTATACAGGTCGAGGTATCCGGTGCCTGAGATTAAATTTGAAGCGTCAGAAAACCAAAATGCATCTTTCACTCCTTTCATTCATTTGCTACGTTCTTGTTCGAGAGTAGTGTGAGTGGTAGCAGGCAAAAATAGAGGCTAAACCTCATGTTTAGCTTCCAGTTCTGGTTCTTTTTTTCAATGCAGAAATAACAATACTATTTTTTTTAAAGCGCAATCGACACTTCCTCAGGTTGAACTAATTTCACGACATGAAATGTTTGTCTAAAGGAATGTTGGTTGCAATCTATTTTTAATATACCGCAAAACAGGGCTCACCTGAATATTAGCCACGCCCACTAAATTTAAGAAGGAAAAGATCTCTTGTTCATACATAAGGTCATACATGTGGTCTATAAGCCGCAGGTGCAGTGGTGCTGTCTGCACCGTAGGAAGATCAGCGGTGAATGAGGATCACTTCTGAACTAGTTATGAAAATGGGGTCCAACATGGAGACGGACTCATGAAACAAACTGGGCGATGTTCTGAACTGCAATCATGAACTCCTCACATCTTTTATTGACATTAAAGCGCTCAACATGTTTGAAGTTCCGATACCACAGCTGGTCTCAGCTGCTGCTTCTCGTCTGGCTCTCCAGGAGATCGGCTCTGTGGGCGGAGCAGCGGACACGTGGGTGAAAGCAGCACATTTTTAGCGCTTTAAGGTCAATGAAATACCTGTGATGTCATCGGGTTGATGTTACCAGGCTCAATATTTAGGCAGCATGACGTTCTTTAGCCTGTAAAAATCCATATATTATCCGCGTTGCTGTATAAGCAGCGAGGAAAAAGTAGCAGCTCATAATCCAGAAATTGCGGTAACTTGCTGCTTATTCATTTTCAGGTCAAATGCAAATACATATGCCTTTAACTGTCATTTGTGTCTTGTCTAGTCCAGTGTCCAGGTCACTATTTCTCAGCTTGACAGCTTAGAATTTATGGTATAGAAGCGATATAAATAAGGTGAATACATCAATTTCAAGTCAATGAATTGTTTCAGATTGTATCGTTCTAAATGATTCAATATCATCCTTAAATCTTTTGGCAACTTCAAACACATTAGTAATGGAAGTTTTGTTTTCACTGGAGTCAGATGTTTCCGCTGCCAGATAACACTATACATATACAGTACAGCACCTCATGTGGCTGAGACACCGTGTGAATGGACTGATTCAATGGACTGGGAGATCCACGAAAACTTGTTGTACTTGTCTGTATCCAGTATGGTAAATCTGAGCTCACTTTGTTCTCCTGAACTGATCTGGATCTCAGTCACTCAAGCGACTGAAACCACCTTCAAAATGAGGAGCAGACCTGAGAGAGGAGAGCTGTGGTTCTGCTCTGCTCTTTTTCTGTCGTCTTTCATGTTCATATCCAGAGCAGTGGTTTACAGTGGCCGGTGAGAAGAATGTGCTTGTCCATGTAAAACATGCTAACTGACGCTTCCCTGACTGTGAAAAGGTCCTATGAAGTCATCATGAAACGGATTTTGCTGTGAGGCACTGAAGTCTCTTGTAGGTGAGTGAGCCGCCAGTCTGATGCACTTGTCTCTAAAACCATCCGTTCAAGCCTCGAAAATGGTCACATGGAAACATTCAGAGAAAAAAAAACAAAACAAAAGAAACATCTCCTGCAACCTTTAAGAAAACACAAAATTGAAATCTGTGTCTGTCATCCACATCATCCCTTAACTTTTGGAGAGGATGAAAAGTAATGCAGTGTTGCTGCCGTGTGCACTTGAAGAGTGGTAGGCGGCGAAGCTGAGTGCACCCGAGACAAATTATCGGAAGTAGTTTTCTTTTCACAAGACTTGACAGTGAAAGGAGAATGTGGTCAAAAGAGGAGGAAGAAAGGAAGCCAGAAGGAAGAAAATGAATCAGTAGACGTGGTGCTTGGTAAAGCTGCGGTATGAGTCACGTCATCAGAAAGCATTACTTTAGGAAAGGTTGTTTTTGCAGAGTGGCAGGAGGACAAACTTTGTTTTGTATGTTTTGTCTGGCGGTTTGAACAAATAGAGAGAGCTGGCCGGTCAATCTGTGAGGCTCCAGGACATGAAAAGACAATCTTAAAATACAAGAAAAAACGTTTATTTTAAGATTGATCATCAATAAATGATATATTTAAAGACTAAAGAAAAGACTCCACCAATGTGCCTATTGTTTCGTGTGCATTTATTTATCCTCTCACACACACACACACTCTGGAACTGAACTGCAACGTGAGCAAAAACAGTGTGGAACTTAGATGCGCCAATAAATTATCACCGTTCGCACTGCGGAAGCGAAGACCTAAACTTCGCTGGCCGGAAGAGAACATGCAAATTCAAGGGAGGACAGAGCCAGCTGGCAGTTCCGAACATGCAACAACTTTACTCCCCTATACAGCATCTGTGAACTTCCAACCAAATAGATGAATACATTTACATATCATTTCCTGCTTACCTCATTATGAGCTACCTATATAAATGATAAAGTCATGAACTAAGTTCAGACGAGGGGAAAACATGGTTATTTTGTTAGCATTTTAGCAACCTAAAAATCTGAGAAGCAAAGCCAAACTGTTTCCATCTTACACCTCTCCACTCTACTTTTTCAGATTTGAAGGACACCCTCCTGCAACTGCTGTTTTAAGCTCTCTCCACATGGGTTCTATAGCATTTCAGACCTCTCTACTGCTTTGTTTGTGATGATATTAGGGAGACAAAGTTTTCTCCAATTTACTGGTCCAAGAATTCTGCAATGTTTGAGTTTCCTAATCCCACATCTTCAGAATCAGAATCAGCTTTATTGCCATGGTCTGTGGGGATCCCACCAACTAGGAAAGTGCTTTGGAAAAGTCATGAACAAAAACATAAAAACAATAACATTATAATAACTAAAATAAAATACAGTGGTACCTCGGTTTTGGAACGTCCCGGAATTAGAACAAATCAGAGTTCGAACAAAAAGTTCGAGATTTTTTTGCTTCTGATTTTGAACAAAAATTCAGAACTCGAACGCCCCTGAAAAAAGCTGCAAAAAACATACCATAACGTGCGCCGACCGATCAGCTGACCCACGACGCGCTTTGTTATTGTGTATAACGCAGCCTCTGTATGCAGACGTGTCCCGTTAGCTCCATTTACTGACTGTTTCTTCTTCATATTGAGGTGTAAAACCTTTCCTGTCTCCACACTGGACCGTGGTAGAGTGTCACAGGGGAGGTGCTGGAGCGCTCACTCCAGGGTTTGATGTCCTGTTGTGGGCTGGAGCTGGGACAGGGATGAGGCCAGTCTGGGACAGAGCGTGACTTGCTTTATGACTTTGTCACAGCCAAACTGCACAGAAGCGCACATTCAGAGCTGGACACGCACCGGGCACCTCTTCACTTCTGGAGAGACCTCACTCACTCGGCAACCCCTCCCACATGCAGCGGCCACACACATAGAGGAACAGCCACCTGCAGCAGACACTCTACATTCACTCCTACAAAAGACTATTTTAAGGCTTGGAACGCATTATTTCTTTTTCCATTCATTGTAATGGGAAAAATTGATTCAGATTTCGAACAAATTGCTTCTCGAACAGACGTCTGGAACGGATTGTGGTGGAGAACCGAGGTACCACTGTACAATAAAATAAAGTAAACAGTAATAACAGAAGTAAGTAATAAATAAATAACCCACAAACAACAACATCATAAAGTAGTACACACACTATTTTAATAGTGAAACCACGGTACTTCATTGAATAATGGCATGTGCACAGAGGTACATGATTTTTAAATATTATATTTGCCTGGATCCGTCATTAGCTGCAAATTGAAAGAGGGAAAAAAAGGAAAAACAATCCTTTAAAATCCTCATCTATTTACATAGAAAACAAGATGGAGAGGGAGAAACAGTAACTCAGAACAAAATCCCAGCGGTGCCTCGCACACAACTTGAATGAATTAGATATTCACAGAAAGACTTCCTCGGCGGAGGCCCGGATCTGGATGGAAATGGAGGAGAAATTCAATTACCCATAGCTGCCATCATCTTGGCCTTCATTTAACTGTCATCAGTAAGTTTCCAAGGGAAGCTGGAACATTCACCTCAGCTGATTGATGGCCATTGGTTCGGTGACTGGAATTGCTGTTCTCACCTCCGTTATAAAACAGGCCACCTCAGCACATCGTAATTGCTCTGTGCTCTAAGGTTCATCAAAGCATTAAGTTATTGGCTTGATAAAAGTCGTTCGTCATCCAGAGGAGAAAGTGAGCTGAGGATTCAGTTTTTCGAACGCGAGCGCGAAGACAAAGATTTGCCAATGAACATATCGGTGCATTCAGGTGACTCTTTCTCTCTTTGTGTCATAAGCGTCACTGTTTCACTCATGCAGCGATTTTCTTTTCAAGGATCATTCTTGTTTCTCAACAATCCGTGTGGCTCGAAGAATAAAAGAGAGTTCGGCCTTACAATCTGATATGCTGCTGTCTGTGGAGGCAGAAAGGATTGAATTAGCTGCAGTTTTGTGTCAGATGCAAAGTTTGTTTACAAGATGATGGAGCCGCCGTCACAACAATACGACAAGTTTTTAGCTTTGTCAGTTGGGCACTGATCCGCCTGTGGCTTAGCACCGTTCTCCCTAATGCTCAAGAAATAAGCGATAAAAGTGTACTGAAGTAAAGTTAAACCAACCCATCCTCACTCCCATGGTGTCATATATTGACACTGGGAAAGTGGACTTTTGCGTCCAATGCTGACGAAAAAGGCAGCCGTCGGTGTTGCATGTTACACATAGGTGAATAGGTAAAGGAACATTTTTCTTCTGTAGCAGTCCAGGCATTTCAGTGTGGATCGCACACAGGTGCATTCCGCATCATGCGCAGACGGAGAGAACAAAACAAACAAAAAGTAATTGTCCCCATTGAAAGCCTAATGTGTCAACATAAGACGTAAAAGTCCACTTGTGAACGTCAATATATATTACGCGACGCTGTCAGAGTGTGTTGGTTTTCAGTGGATTTGTATCGGCGACTGAAACAGACATGTTATTGCTGTCATGATCGCTGAATGAGTCTGACCCAATTGCAATGTCGATGCCGGTTAACAGAAGACTTGAACAACAAGAGTGAAAGTTTTCCGTAACTTAAAAACAAACACTAACAATAAGGAACAACAGAAGACGTCAACACCGGAAGTGGAGAGAGGAGGACGGACACGTAGGGAAGGCTGAAAACCTGAAAACAAAAAAAGCAGGTGAATAAAGCTCAAACCTGAACAAACAGGACAACTGGAAAAGCACTCGGAAACTAAACTCATGAGGTTAACTAACTCAAAGCGCTCGGTGGTGGTTCAACACACACACACACACGAGGATCACAATAACGCAGAGAAACAGAAAAGGCGAGTGCAATAAATAACACTCACAAGCAATCAATAAAACTAAACAAAGGCAAGCGAGAAGAACAAATAAACACCGTACACAGGAACAACAATATCAATCGGACTCACAAGAGATCCGAGGGTCAAGAGGGAGAGATTTACCATCATACACAAAGTGACCATCTGGCAGCACAGACTGGAACCCAGGAGTAGAAATCCTTGCAGACTGATCAGCGGAATGAGATCCAGCTGCGCTGCCATTAAGATAGAAATAATTGGATGAAAACAAACACCGGAACACAGGAAATAACAAAATAAAAGCACATGAAAAATGACATTTACGCGTATCTTTTTTGATACCGTCACGGAAATGGTGCATTTCCTGGTGGATGTAGCCTCAGTTTCGATGCCCTTAATGGCCAAAGGAGCTAGCTGCACAGCAAGTTCTGTTTCTGTTCTGGGAAAGTGCTTACTCATCAACAGTCCCTCTCGAATGTTATATTTAGGAACACAGTGAAGACAAGATTCAGATTCTGATAGTATAATTGCTACCTGGATATACTATTATTTCAATGTCAGAAAGGATTAGCATGCATTTTTGGAGTACAAAAACGTCGTCTTCTTCTTCTCCCGCTTATCTGGGAGCGAGTCATGGCGGCAGCAATCTCAGCAGGGATTCCCTGACTTTCCTGTCCCCACACATTTCCTCCAGCTATTCAGGGGGGACCCCAAGGTGGTCCGAGGTCACCGGAGAGATACAGTCCCTCCAAAGTGTCCAGGGTCTTACTCTGGGCTTCTTCCCAGTGGGGAAAGCCCGGATCACCTCTCTAGGGAGGAGACCGGGAAGCATCTGAAGCAGATGCCCGAGTCCCCTCTGCTGACTGCTCTTGATGTGGAGGAGCTGCGGCACTAGTCTGAGCTCCTCCCACATGACTGAGCTCCGCATCCTACCTCTGAGGGAGCATCCAGCTACAATGAGGAGGAAACTCATTTCGATCGCTTGTATCTGGGACCTTTTTCTTTTGGTCATGACCCAGAGTTCATAACCATATCTGAGGATGGGAACGTAGATTGAACGGTAAATTGAGAGCTTGAGCTCCTTCTTCACTACAGCCCAGTACAATGACTGCATTCCTGCAGCTGCTCCACAGATCCATCAGTCAATGTTACGCTCCCCTCGTCCCTCACTCGCGAACAAGACCCCGAGGTACTCCTCCACTTGAGGCAGGGAGACTCCAAAAAGGTGTTTTGCCTTCTTCTGTACAAAAAATAAACTATATTTCTGAACAATTACAAAAATGTTATGTTATGTTCACATTTTTTTCGAAGTTGTGAGTGGATTTAAGTGAAATAAATAATATTTTTGACCACAGTCAGTTTAACTGTAAGTGCAGCGAACCCAATATTGAATATAGCCACGATTCAGATGAAGAGTTGAAAGTACGAGTATGAAAATAATTTGGTGAGAAAGAAAGTAAAAAAAAAAAAAAAACATCTAAATGCTGAGAGAGAAAAGAAAGAAAAATAGATTCTAAGATGAAGAAGCACAAAGTGATGCACAAGTTGTGTCGGCCCACTGTTTAACGAGAATAACAAAGGCATGAAGGGCATAGTCAAGACACTACTGCCCGAAAGGCTTGTCCATTTTTCGAATTACTCTTTAGTACCCAACATTTAAATTTGTCATGTTTCAAGCACCGCAAGGGCAAATTCCATTGTAACCGAGGGGAGCATAAATCAAGTGTCAAATGGTTAATTACAAGCTATAAATTAATTGATTTATCATTTGGAGTTGGCTGTTTGATGGAGAACTGGGTGTCGGTGACACTGACATCGCCCCTTATATTTCACAACAAGTGCAGCAGCTTAAATGATGGGTGATTAAGGTGAATGAAGATTGATGGTTTCACATCAGTTCGGTGGATAGTGAGCATGTTCAAGCAAAAAACCCAGAGGGCAGGAATGAGGAGAAAAAGGGGTCAGCGCTTGCTCATTTGGCTCACCGCTTTGTTCGGGACACTCCGTTCCACGTCGCAATTCAAGTCGGAAACGGGCAGCTCTCCTCACACTCGTGAAGATTTTTCATAGGAAATCGATAGCCCTGCCGTTTTCTGAGCCGATGAGGGAGACAAGATCACTCTCAGTACACCGGCCCTTTTAAGGAATAATATAATCCGAAATTTACCACGTTCTGTAGCAAAAATCCTGTGAGCCTATGTGTGTACCCCGCTTCACAGAGTATGACTATGAACAAGCATCGGGCAGGCGCCTCACCTGTGCTTCAGGGTTGGTCACATGAGGAGTTTGGCGAGACACCACTGGTAGAAACCATCTGAAGAAACTGTCCCACCCCACACTACATAGGCTTTAGGGTCTAATGCAGTGCCTGTCTCTTTCAAGTACACTTTATCACCTCAAAAGTATGGCGTGATATAGTCACCCGCCAATCCTCTATCCTAACTGTAACATTTGCCACTGTGGCAAGAATTCTGAGACAACTGAGCTTCATAACTGGGAGTGTTTTATTTTTCAAACCGACCTTTCATCCCATTACGTCCTACCTGAATAATCCATCCCTACTTTCAATTTCCCAGGGTTTCCAAGGGCGCTGTGTCAAAATAAGAGCTGCCTACTACTTTTGAGAAGCCTTGAAAACCCAGCATGGTGTAAGTGACTGGGGATGGGTACCAAATTCCGCACCATTAGCAGCCATTTCGCATGTTAGCATTTAGCAACAAATGTTGTACAAACATTCTCCTGCATGTGAATCGTAATTCTCAGTATTGTGCAGTATACGTGCGCTGTAGGAACCTGACCATAAATGAGGTATTTATAAAAATGGCTGTATCTGTCAGGATTCTGCTTTTATTTTGGTGAGTCCTGTTTTGCTTTCTCCCTCCTGTTTTCCTGCTCCTGTGGCACACGGCCGGAGCCCATCAACCTCTACTCTCCCCAGCTTAAGAACACCTGGACTCCAGCAATGTGTGCCCGATCGTTGGCTTCATTTGCTCTACTGGTAATTTGCTCTGTTCGTTCCTCTCCACCTGCCTACTTTTATCCGTCCTTCTTCTGTTTAGCTATTTCTATACCCTGGTGTTCTGAGTTTTTGCATTTTGACTCCCTTTGTTCTCCCTGCTCCGTGTGGCTTCTTGGTTTTCTCTCTCTTTTCTGTAACTTGTGCGTTCGTTTTGACGACCTCAATAGTTTGTTTTATTGCTCATTGTGTGTTTGCTCTCCTGTTACAGACTCTTCTTTCATTCTTTCTACCGGTTTCGTTTGGACTCATTCCGTTGTGGACTCTTCCCGGTTTTGGTGACGCTCTGGATTTGTTTTCTGTAGCGAAAATTAGTACCATTACCCACCGATTCCCTGGTACCGGATATTTGCTCCATATTGGTTCAAACATGTACGATACCTATCCATGGTGAGCAGCGGCTGCAGTGGCGCAGACGCTTTCAGTGGAAACAACTCACCACTGAGTTAGACGCTTGCAAACATCGTGGCTCAAACCTCCTGAAACTGGTTAGTGTGATCCCAATAAAAAAGACCAATAGATGGCACCATATTATGTGAATTTCACATCATCTGAGCACAAACATGACATGATTTCCACAACAAACTGCGATACGGAAACTGCCTCGTGACCGGCCGCAGTGAATCTATTTGAATTATACATGTTGTTTTCTTTCTACATTTATTTTATTCTGACAGGCCGTGAGGGCTGGACGTTTTACACAATAAGCGACAAAAACTAAAAGATTTAAATGAAGATTTGTGTGACAAATTCTCATGTGTTATTCAGAAATTCATGTAACATGTTTCTAAATATCATCATCACCATGCGCATACTGCGACCAAGAATATACAGTGTGTTGCGAGTGTAAAAGAAACAAGCACTCAGTTGTCACTTCTTGGAGAATCTCTTTTATCCATTCAGCATGCAACTGCTTTTATTAAAATGTGTTACCTCATGAATAGAAGTCCTGCCATGCAAATATGTCACGGACATATTTGCACCATGACTTTTATTTTCTTGGAGCTGCTTGGTTAAATACGTCTCACAAATGTCCAGAACGGCAACATAAGCCCTTCATAAATATTGTCTGCGATCATTCAATCTATCCTTTGACTGAATTGAAGCCAGAATCAGAGGCGCAGGAGGGAAGTGAGTCTCTGGGCCAAGTCGCCATTAAAAACCTGGCAGTGAAGCGCCTCACACAATTTATGGACTTTTGGGACGACTGGCGAGCAAACTGACACCCAGCCTTGAAAGTGACACTTATAAATTAGAACGCTAAATAATTGTGTCATTTACTGTCCCTTCGTTAAGACGCTTGGCCGTCTTCACGCGGGGAAGGAAAAAGTAAACATCATTTTCCAGATGAGACGATTTCTTGCCAAAGATTCATGGGAGAGCCAGTTGCCAATGATGCGTCAATGAGCGTCAGTCATACTATTGAAAAACTGACACGGACACACTTGTCCATCAATGATGCTCGTGCGAAGCAGCGATTGAAATGCTGTGTCTCAACATGGCCGGGGAAAGGAACCAGGAAGTTATGGATTATTGCGAGAAACGCTCTAGTTATGACAAGCCGGAACATTTGAGGAACTTCCTTTGGGTCTGATGTTGTTCGATTCTTTGGTCCCCCATGTGATTTTGTTCAATCTGAAGTTGTGATTTCTTCAATACTCTACATGTTGATTTCAGGTCATATGAGAATAGAGACAGTCAAGATGATCACCCTGAGCAGCGCCGTCTGATTTCAATTGCCACCTTCATTGTGAGGCCATGCTGAGAGCGGAGAGTGACAGTGAGGTGACGCTTGGCTCTGCCTTGTCTCGATGCAGCGACATGTCTTGACTCCTGTTAGTCTGCAAATGCCTCAGCCATGACAGGCAGCTCACGGGGGGATGAATTAGTATTCACCTCTGTCTTGTTCGCCCCGCGTCAGGCTTGCTAACAGGTGTCAGCGGTGAAGCTCAAGCGTCGGTGAAGAAGTGAAATATCGTCATTTTGCTTCATTCTGATGTTTGAAAATGCTGATAGATGCTGCAGCACAAGCTCAAACAACCCTACTTCCTGTTTACTGTGAGCGTTGCCTGAACTAGTTCAGTCGTAGGTACCAAATCTGTCCGCTGACCGAAGGTGTCCTTCCTGCCGCGGGATGATGACGTAATGTATACGTCATCATCCCATCATATATATATATATATATATATATATATATATATATATACCGTACATTAAGTGCACAATCCAATGATGCATAATAAT
This sequence comes from Synchiropus splendidus, assembly GCF_027744825.2. NCBI lineage: Eukaryota > Metazoa > Chordata > Actinopteri > Syngnathiformes > Callionymidae > Synchiropus > Synchiropus splendidus. Next base: position 21,368,220 of record NC_071335.1, read on the forward strand.
TCATAATGAGAATTATACAGTCCGCTCTCGGCTTTCAACGTCGGCTTTCACGTCCCAGACTTCAAATAAATCGGAGTTGGAACGAAAATTTCGGGAATCCATAACTAGAACGTCCCCGAAAAAAGCCGGAAAAAACATAACGTACGCGGACCGATCAGCTGACCCACGACGCGCTTTGTTATTGTGTATAGCGCAGCCTCTGTATGCAGACGTTAGCTACATTTACTGACTGTTTTTTCTTCATATTGAGGTGTAAAACCTTTCCTGTCTCCACACTGGACCGTGGTAGAGTGTCACAGGGGAGGTGCTGGAGCGCTCACTCCAGGGTTTGATGTCCTGTTGTGGGCTGGAGCTGGGACAGGGATGAGGCCAGTCTGGGACAGAGCGTGACTTGGTTTATGACTTTGTCACAGCCAAACTGCACAGAAGCGCACATTCAGAGCTGGACACGCACCGGGCACCTCTTCACTTCTGGAGAGACGTCACTCACTCGGCAACCCCTCCCACATGCAGCGGCCACACACATAGAGGAACAGCCACCTGCAGCAGACACTCGACATTCACTCCTACAAAAGACTATTTTAAGGCTTGGAACGCATTATTTCTTTGTCCATTCATTGTAATGGGAAAAATCGATTCAGATTTTGAACAAATCGCTTCTCGAACGCCGTCTGGAACGGATTGTGATCGAGAACTGAGGTGCCACTGTATTTACTACTAGATAAATATATATAGTATAAGACCGTGGAGAAGATCAGACTTATACTTCACTAACAACCCGATGAGAAACTTTTTTACGGATATAAATGTCACGCATGTGGGAGAAAATGCCATTCTTTCTCTGGGTCATTATAACAGTATAAAAAAACAACAATCGTATCTGCCGTATGTGACATCATCATCCCGCGACAGGGAGGACACATTTGGATTTAGATTTGGTACCTGCACCATAACACCACAGCCAGCAGTTGGATGGAGTGCAATGCTAATCCATGCTAACACATTAAAGCCATAAATGAACCGCTTAGCTCCCCCTCTCAGCTGGTGTGGCAATTACAATTTTGCCCTTCTGCACCATGGTACTTTGTTTTATTCAACAAATGTTGAACAATTAACTCCATGTGGGGACACTGCCCGCACCATCTTGATGGTCCCGCCACATTACAACCACTTTAGTGAGAAAACAGATGGAAAGAACGTTGGCATGTACAAACACAGATGCTCAGAACTCACAGATTTTGAGTGGGATAATGTCTCCAGTGTTTTAGTTACAGTAGCATTATGAATAATAACTGCATTGTTGATAACTGTCCACAAAAAAAAAAAATTTTCAGTTATTATTCAGTTATCGCTCCTCATAGATAATATCCCAAATAAGAAAAAGGAAAAACTCAAAGCAGTGACAATGACTGTAGTTTGTGCTACAAAAAAACACACTCAGACACGTATGGTCATCATACGTCCTCAGCAGAGGATGACATGAAGTAAATAAATATTCAGCTAAAGATTTGCAAACAGGCATCTCAGATTGAGATCCTAAGCTAAAGAAAGATTCAAACAAGTATGATCCTCGCAGACAACGGTACTTTATTGAGCACAGTATTTTTATTCCTGTGAAAGAAACCAGAGAGATAAACATCTCCAGCTCCATTCTTTTCTTTTCTTTTCTCATGAACCATTTCCTATGAGCCAAATGGCCTTCAAATATGAAACAACAATGCTTGTTTTTCTTTTGATTTTAAGACACAAAAAGAAGAATTTTCTGGGATACATAGATATATTTATTATTTGCCAACCTCCTTACTATCATACAGTACATGCTGAATGTTTTGTGATGTTTTGTTGAGTCTTATTACAATGAGAGGCCATGTTTTGCCATACTTCTGAGTCTTGACAAGGCACCACTCTTGCGAGGACATTTTGCTTTGTGAGGACATTTATGACCTGTCCTCGCAAGGTTTTAGGGGAGAGATGCTCCGATTATTGACTAAGAATTTGTATGATGATGTATGTATGAGAGAGAATGTGTTTCAATTTGGTTCAGAGTCCTGGTTATGGTTAGTCATGTGTTTTGGATGGTTAAGTTAAGGGTGAGAGGCTGGGGAAAGGGTTATGGGTCAATGAGAGTTCCTCACAAATATTGTGAACCATGACGACCATGTGTGTGTACCTGATTTATGGGGGACCAATTCTTGACAAAACACTTCCTTCTGAGGACCTTATGCTTTGTGGGGACCATATGACCCGGACCCCACAAACCCAAGCCTCAATTTTAGGATGAAGAGTAACTGGGTCATTATAATACAACTTATAAGATACAAGATATGAGTGTGTGTGTGTGTGTGTGTGTGTGTGTGTAGGGAAGAAAAAAGGCAACACAGATGGGTGTGGGCAGTTTTTAGCAGTAACTGTGACCGAGGACTGAATGTGAATATTTGTCACCTGAAGATGCAACACTGGATTATAAATACAAGGCTGACAAGTGTCCTGCTCTGACTCAATTGTTTTTGCATGACAGAATTGGCTCTGAAGGCGGCTCAGTCATCACAGGCAAAATGCATTGGGTCCGCTCGATGTCACGCAGGCCTCACTTCATCTCTGATCGTCTTGAGTCATCGGTGAGTCATCGGTGAGTTTAGGTCCTTCAGACTCTTGCAGGGGTGAATGTACGGTCACAAGATGGAAGCCCATAAGGAGTTTGATCATCAACAATCTATCAGTTATCTGACCAAGTGTGTGTGTGTTTCGTTGTCTGAAGAGACTCAGCGTTTCATGAAACCAACCAAACCAAACCGACCAGACGCAGTTGCAGGTGAAATGACTGGTGTGAGAGACTATATTCCCACGAACACTTCTCAAACTCGTATGGGCCGAGAGGTTGCATCAGTTTTGCAGTTGGACACAGTGCAGGAGAACTTCTTGTGATACTCTACGACAAAGACATCGTGGAAGTACCATCTTCCAAACACGTCTCTCACACAACAGGTGTGCGCTTTTGTGTGTGTGTGTGTGTGTTAATGGCACGCTGAAAAGGAACTGGTCAGAATCATCATTTTTATGGGCAGAGGCTATTTTGAGCGTTTGTTTAATATCATTCTTTCATTATTTATTCATCAATATTCCTGCTGTAATGAGTGAGAATATGAGAGGGAATCCCCAGCATGCATTGCAAATGATACATATTCTGTTTTTAAGCATTAGTTAACAAGTTTGTGGAAGTTTAAGTTTTCATTTTCAAGTAGTAACAAAGATCATCAATTTTACACACAGTTGCTACTTTGGGATTCATCAACTCATCCATGCTTTGTGTAATAACTAATAATAATAATAGTAATAATATTAGTAATAGTAATTCAATAATAATGACAAGTATTATTATTATAATTATTATTGTTGTTGTTATTATTATTGTTGTTGTTGTTAATAATAATATAAATAATTTGTTTATATTTAGTATATACATGTTTTGTTGTACATCTAGTATTTATCTCATATTTATTTATTTTTGGACATATAGTTCTTGTTTTTGGAAACCGGAGGCCTCAGACCGAAATTTTGTTGCCATAATATAGTGATATGTTTTTGTGCAATGACAATAAAGGAAGTCTAAGTCTAAGTTTAAGTCTAATAATAATAATAATAATAATGTTATTTTATTATTATTTGTTGTCGTAGTATTTTGTGTTTGCTTTGGTTTGTGATGAGATCCGGAAGTGCTTCAGTTACCAGGCTGATTTTCAAGGTGGCGCTTGAGGGCAATGTTTTACATTGTTATTATGATTTGGAAACACTTTAGATTGGGGAACACACATTAACTGGCTAAAATAAACTAAATACTTGTTTGTTTACTGTTAATACTTGGTAATTATTAATGTAATTACAGTGTTTCCAGTGACCTTTCTGCAACTATTCCAGGGTAAATTCTAGTCACTCTTAACAAGATCAATACTTTATAAGGATAAATTACTGGCTAATATGCTACAATAAATAAATAAAAGATGGAAATAAATAATTTATTTTGGGAAATAAATGTTATATTTTTGGTGAATATATTTGAAAAGTTATAATAATAACATCTAATATATAATAACATAACTATTATAACTTTTTTAAATATTATAATTATTATTAGTTGTGGTAGTAATAGTAATAGTAGTAGTAGTAGTTGTAATTGATATTATAGAAGTATATTTATTTCATCTGAATGATCCCCATTGAAAAGGTTCCCTTAAAAAGTACTTAACTTGAATCTACGTGAACTATTGTTTTATGAACTTGTGTCACTTGAAACTGAAATAAAGACCAAAAAGATTTGTATTAAAATGTGTCTCAAGCCACAAATCTAAAGCTATGAATTGAAAACGTTGGCTGTTTATTGTGAATTGCAAAAGTTAAAGACGACAGTGAAAAACAATTTGAAGTCACCAGTCGGCGAGAGATTTACAACTGTGGCGAAAACCTCCAAATCCTCCGCACAGTGATGAAGTGGCGTCCAGCGAGAGCAGCCATGGTTTCCCTCTCCACCTTCATTCATCAGAGACTTTACTTGAACAAAGTCTGTTTAAAGACAGCGAGTCACTCGGAGGTGGTGTTTCCGTTAGTCTTGATGAAATCAGCTCACTAAATCTCCTGGTGCTTTGAACCCATTAAGGAAACTCACAGAGGGGTCGGGAGAAAAGGAGGGGTGGGAGGAGGGGGGCGCCTGTTGGTGGGGTTCTGAAATAAAAAGTTCCCAAACACTGTTCCCTGGCGTGAACGTCAATGTCACCAGTCTGGTTTCAATGTCATTTCTAATGTCCCGTGAGAGCAAAGTGACTTCATGTGAAACCATCGGCAATTCATTGCATTCATTTACTTATTTTAGCACCGGATCTTGGGAAGTGAGAATAAAATGTGACGCGCATTATGAATTATTAAACAAATATATGCGAAATTCTCTTTGATACTCTTCGTCATTATGGATTATCGCTTCAGTACTCCGACACAAGTGGGAGTAGGCCACAATGTTGAGTGTATGTGTTGCCTTTTTGTCCCCACCTTTTGTGCCTCCATCACACGAGCAGGTGTTGTGTGGAACTGTGACTATTGCCGCACCGTTCGCCTCACACTGAGGAAGCAGCTTCCCAAAACTTCTTGAATAACTTGTGTACGAATGCAAGCAGTCGACTGGACCAGCTAGATTTCAGTATTTTACAGAACAAAGGATCCTACTGTTCAGAAACTTTCTGAATTACTGGAGTCCGAGCTCCACTGAGCACGTGAAGTAACTCCAGTGCTGCAGTCACAGTGTGGATTAAGAAAATAATCTTGTGTATCCAGGCAACAAGGCGAAGTGCTCGATTAAATGTGTGCAACAAAAGGCTGTAGTTGGATTCAACGGCACCATAAACTACTGCCTGGTTCATTGCTAACACATGTTTGACACGCAGAATGTTTTTTCTTTTCTTTTTCACATTGTCTTTGTCGCACCACATTCACGTCTGTACTGTTCATGTATGTGACATTTATGTAAACTGATCCATACAGTTGGAGATGACACGACTGAGTGGACGGGAAGTACCCACAATGCACTTGGGCAGAAAAGTTTTTTAGTTTCATTCATATTTTTGTAGATGTAGATGAGGTTAAGACATTGAATTGAGAAAAAAAATGGAATTATTGGATTGAATTGAAACTTGAAAAGTACACACAAAAGAAAATAAATAAATAAATTCAATAATTATATATATATATATATATATATATATATATATATATATATATATAAACTAGTTGAATTGAAAAAAATATATAGAAATATACACACACACATGTTATTTTGTGTGTATATATATATATATATTTTTTTTTTTTCCCTCAATTCAAAATCTTAAACTCATCTACATCTAGAAATAAATAAATAAATGAAACAAAAAAATTCCAAAAATGTATCTATTTATTTGCCTCCAAAGTTGAGTCAAAAAATCATCACTTATCACCCAAAGCAACCAACATTCTAGACTGTTCACATGGGAGTGGTGAAAAGTGGTGTCTTGATGTTTTATTTTTTATTTCTAATGTGCATGGATTAGACTTCTGATGAAAGCAGCTGGTGTAAGTCAGCATCTGCTGAATTACCACGAGGAGAAGCCAGCGACTCCACAGGGACCTTGATGTATGGAGAGCATGTGAAGCATTTGCTGTCAGTACTGAGACACACAAATGTATTTATTGACAATACATTTTTTTCCCATTGGTATGATTCAAGCGTCGCATACAACAACAGCTTCATCTTATGATTATGTAACATATTTTGCATATTCTATGGCGAATTAGCATTTGTCATGTGACTTGACCTTTTCAGTGTCAGCCAGCCGAGAGGATCGGGTCTCATCTCGCTCCGCTGGGTCAATGAGAGGCTTTTAGTACACGTATATGTGATAAGCATACGGAGATCTGACACTGTATTCTTGCCTGTCTGCACACACACACATTTATTGAAGTGCCAGTAGAGCAGTGAGGATCCGTGCCCATTGGGACAACAAACTATTTCAACCACATTTGGAGCAATTTAAATGTTAAGTTGAAAAGTGATGGGTGGATGAGGTTTCATGAAACAGTGTACTTTACAGAGGCCACCAGATGTCGCTGTCTGCTGCAAAACGTTTAGTCTAATTCAATGAAACCTCGCATGATTTCTCAACCAAGAGTGGCAAAATGAGGACACTCTTCCTGTTTCGGCAATACTGTTTCATGATGCCTCATCACGACTCTACGCTCCTCAAAAAGTACAAACCCATTGTTCAGAATATTACTTTTTCTTTTAAACACATTTATTTATTCATATTATAGTGTCTTTAACATACCTTGGGGCGTCACCGCGGCGCCCTCTACTGACCAGCCGCCACTGAACAGGTGAAAATTGCTGACCACTAAATTCAGCTGTGGTTCTTAGTGTTCGATTTATCGAGTCTTCTCTCTTTGCCAGTCACTCTGAGATGAGTGAATGATGTCATTCAAGTTGAATGAAACAAGTCTGGAATTACTGTTGCTCATTCTGACATGCTCATGAACGGCCAGGTGTGACACAGACTGGACGACGGCGGGGTTCAGGAATGAAGTCACGATGAGTTTATGGCCATTCAGTCAAAATTATACTGGGCAGTGGAAGTACATATAGTATTGAAGTATGATGTCCTACTACGAGAGAGTTGCTCCGCGTAGCCTCAAGAATGTCATGGGCTACATCCAGGCTTTAAAGCATGGACCAAAGGAAAAATAAGAGGCTGTTTCCGTGGTTATTTCCGCATGATTCATTTTACGATTGTGGGTTCTGCACCACTCGCTGTTCTGACTCATCACGATGCACTGATTAGCACTTTGGTTGCAATTGAGGTTAAGAGGTGCACAAAAAAAAAACGAATAACAAAACAGTAGATCATGTGATTACTCCGAGTCTGTTACTTTTTGAAGTGCATCATTGACCTGCGAATCACAAAAAGGGCTCTAATGTGTCTAATATACAGCAACTTTGTATTTAGCTGTGGAATGTTTTCTGTTGCATTTCTATTGTTCAGTGTTGTGTGTGTTGTTTATCTCAAGATCATTTTTATCTCAAGAAACGATAACTTCCTGTAACCACTTTGTCTCCCATGGATTCATAACTGTTTGTCAACGTTGCCATTCGCTGTCTGCAAATCAGAATATTGCAGACGGCAAAGTCTGTGCGCTTTTCACACTCTGGTCAAGTGGCTTCTACTCAAAATAATACCATATGTGACATGCATGACTTTCTTTTTTTATAAAGAAATAGTTATCTCAAGATAATTCATATCTCGAGACAATTTTTGTCTCGGGATAAAAAAAATAAAGCTATGCATGTCGCTTCCAGGGACGCGTAATATGTATAGCTTAGCCACATATGGCATTATTTTGAGTAGAAGGCACTTGATCAGGGTGTTAAAAGCACACAGACAGTGATTGACAACGTTGACAAACAGTGACGAAGCCATGGGAGACATTGTGGTTCCAGGAGGACGTAAATGCTTTGCCAGAGAGGCAGCTACGCGTGCGCTAACATTTAGGATTGTGTCTCGAGATAATGCGTATGTCGAGAGAACTGTTATCTCGACATATGCATTATCTCGAGATAGTTGTTGTCTCGTGCAAAAAAACAAAATAAAGTCATGCATGCCACATCCAAAAAAATAAACACATGGATGTCACTTCCAGGACGCCGTACTTTTGCATGGATGCTACGACACTGAACTCCGTCACATGAGGCCCCGCCCCCTGCTCGTAGTCGAGCTTGTGTCCCGGCAGCAACTGCTCGTGGACAAGTCCTCGTGATACAAAGAAACTAAGTGGTCTTCTGTGAGGCATCACACAGAGTTGATGACCCTCCTCTCAGTCCCTCCTGTGACACCTACCGAGCGACAGACTCTGCAGAGCGTCCTGCAAACAGCAGCATGATGGGTTCGCTCTGAGTTTTTTTTTTTTTTTTTACCTCTGTCCATTTATTCACTGGCTCTTCAATCTTCACTCTTTTTTTCTTTGTTTGGCTTGTACACTCCTGCATAGGTGTTTCTGCCTCACCCATTGGCCTAGAATTGGAACCCTGACTTTTGCACTGTTCTCCCTCCTCCCTCCAAGTATGTTGGTTGTTATGACTGTATTACTCCGCCATACTTTCCTTACCTTAAGGCATATGCACCTAACAACACTGTAAAACAGGTCTCAATGTTTTGCCTTCGGAGTGAGAAGGGGCTGCTATCTTGTTACCAGTGGGCCATGGCTACACTGTACTATCAGAGCAAAGGGACCCTACAGTGGTTGCATGAGTCATGAAGAGTAACTGAGTAAAACATTGTCCAATGTTCCGGCAAATAACCGGTTGCAGTGTAGAAGAACCTAGGTTCAAGCCTCTGTTGGGTAGGTGACATCTCCAGATGAACACCTATCCTGATGCAATCCATGGCACTTTGTTTGAGATGAATTTCAGTGTAGGTACCAAATGTGTCCGCTTACCAAATGTGAGCTACCTGCCGCGGGATGATGACATGTACAATATACCATTTTTTTTTCTTTTAATGTTTTAATGAGCCAGAGGAAATTGAAATAAAGAATATCATGGCGCTTTCACAACATTTATTTCCACAAGATACTATGTTTGTCATCGGATCATTTGCGTAGTTTATGTCCGTTCTTCTCCGTAGTCTACAGAGATTTGTACGGAGCTTAGTTTTTCTGTCGGCACTTCTACACATCCAGATACATTTCTATTCATCTGGAAGGCGAAATGTGCATCTATGAAGGAGTCTTCAGCCCTGCCAAATCGGTCCAACCACTTCCGCGATTGCTGAACGACGCGTCGTGATTTCAGTCATTGTACAAGACAGTAGCCTACTTTGTGCTGTTCCTTGGCCCATAATGAACTTAAAGTACTTTTGCCCTCTGCACAAGTGTGTCCTTATTTTCAGAGGCCACGAGATGGCGCTCTTGGTTTAGCTGAGGTTTCTATCAACTAGTTGTTCAAGTCGCTCACAGCAGACAGTGCCATCTGGTGGCCTCTAAAAATCAGAACACGGTTTCATGAAACCTCCTCTACTTATCACTAGCAAGTACCATGACAGTAGCCACACTTTTTCAAAATTGTTTTTGTGACATTTGGTGCAGAAAGAAAGTGGACAATGTCAGATTTGAAAATAAATAGCTCTTGGAAATTGAGCCTGCAAGACGGCAGTCAGTGTCACTCCAGTCGTGATGGGTCATTCCTGAATGGTCAGTTTTAAGACCAGGTTCTTTGAAGCAAAATAGAGTTCTGTGCTTGGATAAAATGGGGCCTACAGTGAGCAGAAGAGGAGGTTTCTGCCCTGAGTATGTGTGAACTTCATAAAACAGATTGAGTCACTGTTCGGAGGTTTAAGAAATTCAGTGGAATGTGTGGACACATTGCCAACAACATGACAGGAACTGTGTCGTCCAGTGGCTCATACGGTGTTTTGTACATTTGGATACAGGCAGATTTCACTAACTTTCTCGTGACCTTAAAGTAACTAAGGGTAACTGAGGGGAGCAGTAAGTGGTTGAATGTTCAGGTGCGCTCCATGCAGCTGGTTGAGCTCATTTAAATAAAGACTAAATTGTTTGGCAGGAAGGTAAAAGTTGTCATTTCCATTACAATAGAAATGCTCAATGCTTGAAGAGGTTTTGTTCCATGAATTTTCATTATCCGGGGCTTTGATCTTTCTCGTCTTTCCCTGATGAAATGTTTCAATCTGGCAGACTATCAAGGTTTGTCTTGCAGCTTAGCATCCAATTATTTTGGTGTTATTATTTCCTTTACTTTAAGAGCAAAGTCCAAAAAGCAATGAACCTTTTTTTTGTTGTTGTTTTTTTCATAATGATGAATGTGTTGAGTTACAGTGCAGTGGGTCCAGTTTCACTCGTGAGATGTGGGTTTCATTCAAATGCAAGAGGAACTTTATTTGTGAATTAGTTTGTGTCCTTTGAGGTTTTGTGCTCAAGGTTTTTGATCAATTGGAGTTTAATGGGAAAGAAATGCTTGACGGCTTCTGATGTGGTCCTTGCTGCCATGGGACTCTCACTGACTGTTCAAAATAGGTTGATAACTGATCATTTTAGGAGGCTTGTTTTTTCACATAGACTTTTTCATATTTTCATATTGATAGATTCGTACAGAGCCATATGTAAAGATGATGGATGGAGCTCTGCAGCATGTGGAGCACATCCATACAACAGAGGTTTTTTTTTTTTTTTTTAAACAAGGATTTTGCTGGAAATATTCAATCATACATGTAATATGAATCAATTTATTTTTTTTTAAATGTATTAATATTTTTTTTACCTTACTTATGCTGTAAAATGAGGTCAATCTGATGTGGGAAGAACTGAGATTCTCAACACACTGGATGGCCTCGTACTCCTGGCAATAGGAGGATAAAAAGCAGTAATTTCCTTTTATAACTATAATGGCTATGGAATATTAAACAGGAGAAAATATGATCCGTTTATTCCCGTGTCACACTTGTTTATTCTGCTTTTCTGCTCAGTTTACCTGCCCGTCAAAAGATGCCAAGGAGGCCAAGGTCCCTGTCATGAATCCCCTTCGACAACATTAATCAGTGGGCAACTCTCCGTCTGGAGCCACAAGCATTCATCTCTGTCTCACGCTAGGCAGTGGTGAATCAAATACTCCCTCAGTTTCACCTTTCTTAAGTTAAATATGGGGTAAATTAAAGGGCATTACAAATGATTAAGAAATGACCATCATAATGGATAGAATACACTAAAATGTGAAGTGTCATTTTCACTGTTCAAGTAGAGGAAGATCGTTCTGAAAACAGAATTGCAAAATATTGCAAATTACTAAGATACTAACATTGCACCAAGCTTCCTGTCAGACTTCCCACCACAGCCAGGGTGGATGAGGTTTCATGACACAGTATTGAAGGGTAGATGAGGTTTCATGACACAGTATAGAAGATATATGAGGTTTGATGACACAGTATTGAAGGGTAGGTGAGGTTTCATGACACAGTATAGAAGATATATGAGGTTTGATGACACAGTATTGAAGGGTAGGTGAGGTTTCATGACACAGTATTGAAGGGTAGATGAGGTTTGATGACACAGTACTGAAGGGTAGGTGAGGTTTCATGACAGTATTGAAGGGTAGGTGAGGTTTGATGACACAGTATTGAAGGGTAGATGAGGTTTCATGACACAGTATTGAAGGGTAGGTGAGGTTTCATGACACAGTATAGAAGATATATGAGGTTTGATGACACAGTATTGAAGGGTAGGTGAGGTTTGATGACACAGTATTGAAGGGTAGGTGAGGTTTGATGACACAGTATTGAAGGGTAGATGAGGTTTGATGACACAGTACTGAAGGGTAGGTGAGGTTTCATGACACAGTATTGAAGGATATATGAGGTTTTATGACACAGCATTGAAGGGTAGATGAGGTTTCATGACACAGTATTGAAGGATATATGAGTTTTCATGACACAGTATTGAAGGGTAAATGACGTTTAATGACAGCATTGAAGGGTAGATGAGGTTTCATGACACAGTATTGAAGGATATATGAGGTTTCATGACACATTATTGAAGGATATATGAGGTTTCATGACACAGTATAGAAGGTTATATGAGTTTTCATGACACAGTATTGAAGGATATATGAGGTTTCATGACACAGTATTGAAGGGTGGATGAGGTTTCATGACACAGTATTGAAGGGTAGATGAGGTTTGATGACACAGTATTGAAAGGTGGATGAGGTTTCATGGCACAGTGTGGAAGGGTACATGAGGTTTCATGAAACTGTCCTAGTTTTCAGAGGCCTCCAAACATCCCCAGTGTCTTGCCATCACAGAAAGTCAAAGGCTTGTCGTAAACATCGAACGGAGACGTTCACTTGAGCGTGTGTCCTCAGACTGACTAGTGCAGCCCATTGCCATGACAGCGTGGATATTTGAGAGCTTAATCTTAACCTCTACCCCACGATGTTTTCATGATATGATGATCGTCTGAAACATTTTGATAGGATCTGCTCCGTCTCAAGACAGTTTCACTTGATGGCCCTGGAGCCATCTGAGGGACTGTATGACTTCATTTACCAACGACTCAATTTAAGAATTGAATAGTAGATGGGACTGAGATATTCGACTCTATGAGATCATGAGGCAGATGCAGCTTTGAGATTAAATGTTTCAACTCAACGGAAGGCGCATTTGTTTTTGAAAAAAGTGGGGTCAAGATCATGGTACAAGTCTGGTCAAGTCATGGTACAGTACCAATCTGAAGAAGGAGTAAGGTTCATGATGTGATGACTGAGGACATGAAGAGGGCAGGTGTGTGAGGAAGGAACCACAGGATCGGTGACGGTGGAGGAGGCTGACTTGCTGTGGCAACCCGGATGGGAAATGCCAAAAAACTAAGACGTGTAGCTCTGGTATCCGCTCTCTGTCCGAGGCCCAGTGAGGCTGCTCTCAACATCAGTTCACTCTGGGTGTCAAGTAAACAAAGGAGGCAGTAGAGTATTCACCAGGGCTGGTGCTGATGCTGATGTTTTAGAGTTAGATACAGTTCAACCATTTGTAAATGGCTTATTTACAGTACTGAAGAAAGATGAGAAAATAAAAATAAATAAATAAAACACAGCTATTTAATGTGGCTCCAGGTCAGCGACTTTGATATAAAATGCTTATTAATATTACTATATTAAAATGCACAGACTTCATATTGATGGTGATTTGCTTGTTCTGGCTGGTCTCATCTCATTGGGTTGATGTATGTCTGCATTTTGCATCGATGAACCCTGTCTCTCTTTGAACAACAAGTGGCGGCATTAGGCTGAGTGATGGGCAGATTCATCTGGGGACAAAAACAAAGGGGCAGGCAACAAGTGCGTGCGGCCGCGAAGTTGACTGTTGGCCAGCGTCTGGATGAATTCAGTCCCTTGCGCTGTTTCTCCAGCAGGACAGCGGGCAGTCATAGATCCTCAGCAGCGCCGATGATGTGCTGTTGGTGTTGCGAAAGGGCTCATTAGTCACTCTCGCTGAGGCAGCTGGACATCTTCCCAAAACACATTGTTAGAATGAGAAAGACTGGATCCAGGAAGATTGAGACACGTCCAACAGGATTAACATGGGCCCACAATTCAAATGCCACTCAAAAGCACCCAACACATTATTGCAACGTCATCGATCGCATCACGTCCACGTCTGCAAAGCTGCAGATATTATTGAATAAGCCCTCCGGGGGGGTGGGGCGGATATCTATCTATTGTACGTATATCTAGGTATTTTCCATTGTCTCTGACTTCCACGCCTGGGTCTCCACCGTGGTTTGACCCTCGGTGAACAAAGTCGACCCAGCAAGAGTCAAGGACATGCACTTAGCTGCAGTTGCTGTGGCCACTCAGGTCTTCACTTCAGAGAGGTTTTCAACAAGAAATCATGAGTCTGTTTCCTTCCCTGACAACAGTATTAACCTCCATGCTGCTCCGGTGCCACACACAGAGCAGTGTTCAGGTCTGTATTCCCCACGTATCATTCACATTTTTGGGGAATGACTCTGAGAGGCCGGAGTCTGACCACATTTACCCCATTAAAAATCTACCCTCCCTAATGTGAACAACTGTAACATTGATCTCCACTTCATCATCCAATGAAGAGAAAATTGAAGGTTCAAGTGAGAGGGTGATCGAGTGTCGTCGCGAGTTCGACCATTTTGTAGCGTCTGTTTCGTAGGACACGCAGGTTCAAATGCTGCTCTGGTCCCATGAGTTGGACAAAAAGACCCCAACAGTGGATCGGCAGCTGCTTCTCGATTCCAGACCTGCAGGAGCTGTGGACACGCGGGTGACAACAGCGCACTTTGAGCGCTTTAAGGTCTATAAAACTCGCGTGGTTTCATCGGTTTCATCGTGTAAAAATCCTTACATCAGCCGCATCGTTGTACAAGCCACAGGCTTCAGACCGCGCGAAATAAATAGCAATTCATAGTCCGGAAATTTCGGCAGTGTATTTCAGTATTTTCATCTATGATCATTAGTTTTTTTTGTGGGCAAGCATTCATCACCGTTATAGGTGTGAGTTTTATATTGTAAACTCAAGGTTTTCATTGATGAAATCTGTTTCCATTTTCAATGTGCCACTTGGATGGAAATATAAGACATTGAAATATATTGTCTTGAACTGCTTCGGTTGGACCTCTTCCCTGCAGCCTTGAATCACATTCTTCAAATAAAATGCATATATATATATATATATATATATATATATATATATATATATATATATATATATATATATATATATATATACCTTCTTCTGCCGCTTATCCGGGGGCGGGTCGCGGAGGCAGCATTCGGAGCAAGGAAGTCCAAACTTTCTGATTGGCACAAACCTCCTCCAGCTCCTCCCGGGGGATCCCGAGGCGTTCCCAGGCCAGACCGGAGACATCATCTCTCCAGCGAGTCCTGGGTCTTCCCCGGGGTCTCCTCCTGGTAGGACATGCCCGGAACACCTCCCCAGGGAGGCGTCCAGGGGGCATAAGGATCAGATGCCCGAGCCCGAACAGCGGCTCCACCCCAAGCTCCTCGCACTATCAAAATAAATATTTTCTTAATATGATGTATTTATTTCTTTGGTGTGAATGAGGGAGTGGTGCGGGAGAACATACAGAGGTGAAGGTATGAGAGGAAGTCTGTAGGAACACGGCAGAATACATGAATACATGAATCACGAATGAGAAAGGTGCTTGACAGAAGATGCTGGGAGTTGTAACCAGCTGATTATTCAAGCAGCCGTTCATTTGTATCACTCTACAACAATCACACCGACTGTACTCTTTGAATCAAGAGTTTACATCATGAAGTGCCTGGTTCACGTTGTGTGCTAAGCTCGTCCAAAAGAATCCTTGTTGTATTGGGAGCTAATGGAAGTGAGAATTGATCTGCGTGCTGCGTCTTGTCGGATTTCAAAGTTTACTCCACGGAGCGTTTACATGAAGAGACTGTATTCTTTTCATCCGAAAGCACAACTGTCAGAGCTCATCTACCACGTAGCAGGCATGGAATAAAACAGTGCATCTTGTGATCTCAAACATGATTTAAAAAAAAAATCTCTCTCACCTAAAGGCTAAATATTACTTCCTTAGGAGTCTCTTCCTATTATTTTAGTTGATAAAAACACAGAGAAACTGGACTTCTGAAGCTCTGTTTCTTATTAAAAAAAGCTCCATCTCTACATCAAACTGCAATAAAAGAATAACAACCTTCATAAAAATAACTCTGCTCCTCTCTGAAATCCTCCAAGAGGTGCAGAGGTGTGCTGCCACTCATCGTGAACTTTGACATCTGTATTTTAAAATTAACTTGGTTTATGGGTTTTTTTTCCCTATCAATTCCACAAATAGTATCGCAACACATTATTCGGAGCTCTGAACTTGAGTAAGAAATAAAGGCGAGTGGGTGACCTTCGCACCTTTTCATGTTTTATTTGTTTATCTTTCATGGCAGATCACTTAAAGTGGAACTGAAGGTAGAATGGATTTCCATTTTATTAGCTCAGCCAAGGAGGTTATGTCTTTGACTGCATTGCATCTGTCTTTGTTCACAATACGCATTTGGATTATATTTACCGGAAATGGGACGAGGAACGAATGACTGAATGCGGGGAGAGATCCGGATCACCGTCTGGATTTTCGGCAAGTCAGGGGGCGGAGGTTTGCTGTCACTCAGTGCTTTTCTTGTAAGTGCCGAATGTTCCAGTATTCAGTGCCAGATGCTCTGTTGTTAGCATCAAGTTGTTAGTTCTGGGAATTAACTAACTTGTTCTCTTTCCTTGATGTTCACATGGTCCAAGGAAGTTGTTGGTGTCATTTTTTGACTTTTGAAAAAATGCTTTTTTTTGGCATTCTGAGAAAGGACCCCGTCTTTGTTGTGTCAGGACAAATTTCACTGGCACCTCAACGTTCAGCTTATTAAACACATCCATGAACTTCAGTCACTGAGTCAGTGCAACGCTTCTTCCTTCCCGTTGGAACGGTTAGCATCAGCGTTTCTAACTTTGCTAACTCGGGCTTGCGTCAACTCCTTCACCCTTCCTCCTGCTATTACTGTATAGTCCTTATCAATTGTCACCTTGCTGTTTCCCTCGTGCAGAAGTGTCGACCACGTCCGACGCAGCATGGTTGCTCCAGCATGTAGCTGCACGTCGGCCTGAATCTCAATACAAGCGTGACCTCCCCATCACGACGAAAGACAGGTGGGATTTGCCTCCTACAAGCTGGAACAAATCCATCCATCGTCTGCTCATCCTCCGTCCTCTTCATCTCTTTTGGGGCGACGCTTCTGTTTCTGTTTTTCACTCAACTAATACGATAAAACCTGCTCACGGACAGCGTTACGAGGCGGAAGCTGGCAGCAGCTGTGCTCACATCTGGGCTGTAAATTAGGCATGACATTTAAACAGGAAGTTTGGCACTCCAGCAAACCTGACAAGTAATGCTTCAACTAAGTAGTATCAATATTGAGAGTAATTGGGAACAAATGTTGAGCATATACTGTACATCCAGACATGCTTTAATTGTATTAACCATCTAATAGACATGGATTCTCTTGTAGATCTGAGTGTGTCAGACTCGGTTTGCTGATGGAACACTGGCTTCCTGGAGGGTTTGATAGCATGAAGGTGGCACTTCCTGTTTTAAGTCTGTTTAAAATTCACTTCACGATACCAAAAACCTATTAACTACACAAGACATTTATGTCCGCAAGAAGGCGAACCTTGTGAATCAGTCTCCAGGTATCCACTTTTGCACTGCACTTACTCTGAAAAATGAAAAATTGTATTAAAAAAAGGGACAACAGAATAAAATGAATTCCTATTTTCCTTTTGATAATCGATAAGGGGATGGCTAAGTCATCGTATGGCTCAGCGGTATCAATAACCGGATCAAAATTGTCTAAAAATCTTATGAAGTATAGACTGACTCTGAAGTGAGTTGAATAAATTATAAGTCTGTGCCGCTCCGCTGTCTGAAAGGAAACCTCAACTTGATCCCTCCTGTACAGACGCCGAGTCCTGTCGATGATGGAGATGATCCAGGGCCACTTGGGGACAAAGTGCCTTGACTCACCTTGTCCACTGGCCGATGGTTTCAAAAGCCTTGTTCAGTTCATTCGAGCTTCACTGAACGTATTTTTGGTTCATGTGACAATGGTGTTTCGTCTCACTTGTGTTCACCTTTTCTGGAGGTCTGTCGTCGAGTTGGACGGATCAAGCTAAAAACACATTATTAGTCGCCTAAAACATGTGTATTAGGCTCGACAATGCATTCTCCTTATAAAGCTGAAACCTCATTAGTTGCAAGGCATCGTCCAAGGATATTTCAGAACATTGACCTCTCAAGGACACTGCATTTTCATAAGCAGTTTCAATAGCGATTGATTTGCACTCATTCGCCCAAGGCTCCAGTGCTTCTCCTTTCATCCTCCAAATATGGCAGTTGACCTTCATCTTCTTCTGTTGTTACATTTTGTCCGCATTTAATTTTATTGTTATTGTTATTATTTTTTGAAAGTACTCGACTAAAAGGTTTCTTGGGAATAAACGATTGGCCGTTTTCCATTTCATCTAAACCATGAAGGAATCCACTGTAAAGAATACAGGAAATGTTCCTTTGATGTTTGTGTTCAGCAAACACACTGAGACCCCATGTATGTTTTGTATGCAGTTCCGTTTTATCCAAGGTTTGGTCATCATTGAAGTTACCGCCTCCTTGTGTTGTCCTATTCACTTCTTCTAGTGTTCATGCTTTGTCAAGTCAAAGCAGCAGTGACCACTTACACCTAAGAAAAGTGAATCATAACCTCAGTCCGACTCATGAGGAGATTTTTAAAATCATACACTTGATCAACCATGAAGGATGAATTCACATTTTTCATAGTCGGACTACCTTGATGATCCAGTTAACGGCTCAGTTATGCCTCCCCAGGCAGGGGAGTCGGTGCCCGAGTCAGCTACTGCAACACAAAGAAAACGGCGATCACTTTTCAGAATTTTTAAAAATGATGAAAGAAACACTGCAATGTATCATTCTGACCTGAAATGAATATAGAATCGGTTTATTCAGCTTAATGGGAAGCTCCACTGTCTACACAGTGAATGACTCATGCAAAACAGTCGACAAACTGAGTGGTTTGGTTTCATTCAGAAACCAGTGGCGGCTGCTATTTTCCTTTTTTTTAATTATTTTATGGACCTGAGCTCAGATTTTAAAGAGGTCACCTGTCATCATAGAGTTCTTTATTGGGTCTCCACAGGTGTATTAGCTGACCAATGTCGTGATCGCCGTTGGTTTTGGAGGGAGGAGGTTGCGCATGACTGGAGTAAATTTGCCTGTTTTGGTGACTTCTTTTGCCCTCTCTGTAGGATCATCCTGTCCCTGGACTCCAGAGTCTCTACTCGGCACTAGGAGCCCAGTCTCCAGTCATGACCAGCAACTTCTCCACCATGCTTTGGATTTGAAACATTCTCAGCTTTAGCTTTGGCATTGACTTTTTGTCATGGATCATGAGTATTATTTGGGATTGTATACGTTGCTCTGGTACCTGGTACTTCTCATGCTTCCTCTTGCTTTCTCGCTCTCAAACTAGTCCTTCAACTGCAGTCTGCTTTGACACACTAACACACTGTATATTAAACAACAAAGACATATTAAGCCCAGTGCCACAATGTTTTGAAGGTTTTAGAAATGTCTTACCTTCCCGCCATCCCATAAACCAATGAGAACCATTGTTTACCTGTTGTTCTGTGGGAGCTTCCCTCCCTAGTTGCATGGGGTGGTAAATACCTCATTAGGAGCGTGTGAAATACTCCAAGTCCCTTCCTCCCAGGTACCTGCCCAGTCATTTACTGCAACTCAGAGAGTTGGCATCAGCAACCAACAAGAAAACTGAAGACGCATGCTCCCTCTTTGCCTTTCTGGAGCCAAGACGTCTCGCTCAACCGCATAGACCGCTACCTTCAGAAGTCCCCTGGTCAGTTGTCTCAGAACGTAAGTTCTGTAAAGGAAAAACCAGAAAACTATGACTGAAGAGTAGCGAAGGGCAGATGAGGTATCATGAAACAGTATTGCAGGGTTGATGAAGGACTGTCACGATTTTCAGAAGCCACTAGATGGCGCTCTTGGTTCAGAAATGATGTGAGGTTTCATTGAATGAGTTGTTCAAGTCCAAACATTTTACAGCAGACAGTGCCATCTGGTGGCCTCTGGAAATCAGGACACTGTTTCATGAAACCTCATTGAGCCATCACTACTGCAGACGCTTCTTCCTGGGTGGGCACAACTCTTTCTTTCATCACTCAGATAGACTCAAGAAAGTGATAAAAAAAAAAATGGGGCGGTTCTCTCCCTGAACATCTGCTCAACCCAGCCGTGGACGCCATCTGTCTGTTGTTCCAGCAGAAGTGTGACATCAAAATCTCACTTAGTTTGACTAAACTTTCTTGTATGCAAAACCAAAACTCCTCCCCAAAATTCAGTTCACTCCGGATGGACTTGAACTTTACCTTTAAAAAGGGCAAACATATTACCGGCCCTGTCTGCACCTTAGTCATCTAAGTGCCTGTTGCATCCTGTGCATCAAAGTTCAATGTGAAATCATCACGTATTTATCACATTTTTCAGAGGTGTGAAGGAGCCCAGTGCCTTGACCTTTTCTTCTTGCTATTACAGTACATGAAAGTGCATGTTTTATAGTACTTACTGTGAGAGCAAAGCAGCGGGGGACAGTGGCTGGAGGCTGCATAAAGAAATGACAGCCCAGCGTCAGTAGTCAAGCGTCATGGCAGTTGAGTTTACGGCTTAATTGGTCACAACTGATACTTGAAGTTGGTCACTGTTTTATCTTATACTTAGGAATATTTGGGACCATTGTTGGACAGTATGGACTCAACGCACTAACTCTTTCAGGAGGGCGATACATATGTCAGTCAGTATTTGTTCCATCCTGTTGGAAATGATCCCAAGTGTTCCGATCCGAACAAGTCGATAAATCCGAAAACACATTCTGTCACTTTAGCTTCTGTGAAGGAAACATTTTATGTGAATAAAATAATAACTAGATGCCAATTAAACCTCATTTCTTTTCACCATTTTCACGAACCACCTGTCTCTTCAGTGTTTGTTTTTTTTCGCAGAGGCCAAAACACACTAATACCTGTGAACTAATTCCTCTAAATCATCTGCAAGTGTGTGCATGAATCCTCCAGCACCAGGAACTTGGGATCGACTCCAGGCCCCATGTGACCCCATTAGGGTGCAAAAAAACGAAAGGAATTTTGGGGAGGAAAATGAACATATGAGTCTCAGAAACGGCGCCAGTGCTTGGAAACCTGCGGCGAGTCTCATCTCCACTGCAGGGCAAACAATCAAGATATGAAAGCTTCTTCTTTCATTAAAGCTCGCCGTCGTGAGTATCCAAGCAACTGGGCTCAGAGCAAACCTGGCACCGTTAATCGGAAATTAGTTTTATTGGATTCCACCACGACTGTTGAACTTTAGAAATGTCATTTTGAGGTTTCACATCTTTGTTTGCCCTTAAACGCGACAGCATTTCCCCACATCAGACTGGTATTCCGAACAGACACGAAGCAAAAGCTGTATTATTTTAGGGAAGCCGCAAAAATAAAAAATTATTTTGGTGAATAATTCAAACAGAAACATTGTCACATGAAACAAAAATATGTTCGGTAAAGCTTGAATAAACCGAACAAGGCTTTTGAAATCATCTGGCAGTGGACAAGATGAGTCAAGGCCCTGGATCATCTCCATCATCGACAGGACTCGGCATCTGTACAGGAGGGATCAAGTCAGACATATAATTTATTCAACTCACTTCAGAGTCAGTCTATGCTTCATAAGATTTTTAGACAATTTTGGTTTGGTTATTGATACCACTTAGCGATGCAGTTGCTGAGTGATTCCCTTATGGATTATCAGGTAAAAAAAGAAATAAATTTTATTCTGTTGTCCTTTTTTTATTGTAATTTTTCATTTCTCAGAGTAAGTGCAGTGCAAAAGTGCAATCCATGCTGGGCCGTGGAGATGATGGCATCTGTGTGGGGGGGGTCTATTTCAGTCATGTGATGCAGCGCAGGATGAGGCAGAGCAGTGAGGAAGAGCAGTGCTGGGTGCTCCCTCTGAAGTCCACTCTCATCTCCACTGCCTTGAGCGTGTTCAGCACCAGCAGGTTCTGACTCTCTCCTGCCTGTCAGCAGAGTGCTGTGTGGTTTTACCTGCGTATACATGATGGGTCCATTCGCTATGGTTGCTGACAAGTGGGCGCAGAATGGAGAGTGTCTTCTTATGAATATGTTTAAGTAAAATCGCTTCACAATAAGGACCCCATTCCTTTTTCACTGTATTTATATACATTTTATACTCAGATATTTTTAACAATAACACCAGGAAAGGCGCGTTTGATTGGCAATATTTCTCATCACCTGACGCTAAATGACCGGGGCCCATACAAGTAACCGGATTCATTATTCTTGGTTTCATTTGTGATCAATAACCATATTTAATCTACTCACACGTAAACAAACCAGAAGATATTTATTAGTCATTGAAAAGTCAGTATCAGAACCAGGTGCAAGTCATATTCATCAAAAAAGATGCAAACTGCTAAGAAAATTGGAAAAACTGAATACAATTCTGAATATATATATATATATATATATATATATATTATTATTTATTTATTTTTTTTTTAATTTAAACTCCAAAGAAGATATAACTGAATGAATGTATCGGCACAAAATGGTTGAATTAATTCTCAACACTGCTTCAACGATTCCTTTCATGAACAGTTTTTACTTTGAGTTGTTAACTATCGCAAATTTGCAGCTGTCAAGTCAATGTCAATTCAACACCACCATATGTGGCTCTTGTATTAAAACTGAGCGTCTGGCGGCCCAAAGGTGAAAAACAAAAAACTTCTAGCGGCCCTCTAGGAGGCGCTCGCGGCCCAACTATGGGCCCTATGGTTAAGAATCGCTGCTCTATACAACCACGATGCATGAATAACACTTGATAAAATAGGCTGAAACACAAGATGGCTGTCTTCCTCAAACACTTTCAGTGTAGTGGCAAAATAAATAATATTTCCTCAGTAAAGTGGGAAGGCGCGGAGCACGCCGATCCAGGCGAAAGATGACCTTTTCATAAGTGGAAATAGAAAAACAAAGATGAAAATAAAGTATTTAAAAAAATCTTTATTCTCACGTTTGGCAACAGATTAACTGTGCTGAAATCTGAAGAACGTTTCATGTGGAACTGGGTGGTGTAACGTCGGATCCCCTCACATGATGTCACGGCGCAGCAGCTCACACACAACCATCATAATCTGCGTGGTAATTTACGCTGGGTGCGTCTCTACTGTTCGCAGCTGCGCTTCACAGTGGATTCACAAAGCTTGTATTTTTGCCTCAGCCAGAGCACAAACACATGAATTGATCTCAGCATGAGGCAGGAAGGAAGTAGAGGCCAGAAACTGAAGGAAGAGCATCGGGCTAACTGCTACAATTGAACACACTGCTCAGAAAGTGACCATTAAAATCTCCATAAAAAAGTAATAATACACAATAAAGCATATTAACTTATAATGTATAAACAAGACTCACTGCTCCAATAACCAAGAGCACCATCTAGTGGCCTCTGAGAATTAGCTCACTGATTCATCAACCCTGCAGTTTCATGACACCTCGTACAGTAAACCCATCACTACTCACTGCTAGGTAGATGAGGTATCATGAAGCAGTATTGCAGGCTTTCAGAGGCCTCCAGATGGCGCTCTTGGTTGAGGAAAAAAAAAAACACGGTTTCTTTGAATTACTTCAAGTCCAAATATCATATAGCAGACAGCGCCATCTGGTGGCCTTTGAAAATCAGGTCTCTGTTTCATGAAACCTCATCAACTTTGTGTCATGAAACAATTCAAAGATTGAGTTTGAAACATTTGACTTTGCCATTGTGTATTTTCCCATGCGTATAATGCAGTATTGTTGTGTGAATGACTGGTAATGCCTCTGTCAGTCGACGTTACTGTACTGTACTGCACTTTATCCTACATGTTTCACAATAACAATAATACATTTTATTTAAAAGTGCCTTTCACAACACTCATGGACTCTGTACAAGTTTAAAAAGGAGATAACATGCAACAGACTAGTGGAAAGCTACGATCGGAGTGGAACAAGTAAAGGTGATATGCAATACAACGTGAAAAACGTGTCAATGATCGTGAATCTTAACGCTACATGTGTTTGCGTCACCATCTGTTTTGAATAGAAATATGCGGATCAGGAAGTAAAGCATGGGTACAGTGCGATAATGGTGATCAGAAATTTTTAGTAGTTTGTTCCTTCACCTTTATTATTTGTATTTGTACTTTTATTTGTAAGAATCAGGTACATTGGTAGCACATACACGTGATCACCAATGAGCTTTGGAGATCAAGTGGGAGAGATACGTTGCAAATACATGAAAAGGAGAAGAGGATATACATTATTAACATGTATCGCATGAATCCCAGACAAAGGCCTTCAAAAATAAAGATCATCTTTCTGCTTCTATCCCTGACATCTTGCATGAAAAGAGGTGAGACAAGGCTCACCTCATTGTTTGCTCGTCCGAGCCGACGCTAAATAATTCTTTGGAAAACGACAGGAGCCTTTTTAGATGCCATTTTCCCTAGTCTGGTATTACGGGATGAGAACTGCGTCTTCTGTCTTCGGTGATGCATGTAAAGTGCGCGAGATCCACTCAGTGCGGCTGCTGCGTTTTATTTTATGGCACCGAACTGATTGTTCGCATTAGCGGCCGACAAGTTGAAATTTCGGATCCACAGCTCGACACGTTGGAATGTTTATTACAGGGTGACATTTCAAGCAGGTTACTTGGGGTCACGCTGCCGCCGCCAGGGGAACACTGGCTTGACTTGGAAAGGCCAAAACAAAAATGCATCAGCTGACAAATTCCGTCTAACATTGAACCGGCGACCACTGTTGGGGGAACGACAGCAGTTCCACCAGCAAGTCCAAAGGTCTTTCTTCACCTGAACAGTCAAATGTAGAGAGAATCTCTCGAACAAGTCACTGAGGCACTTGAACTCCAACAAGGAGAAGGATCTCAAAACCAAAAACCCACTCTGATTCATCTGCCCATTAAGATAACACACTTCCTGTCAAAGGAAGGTTTCAGGAAGTTTCAGGAGACCCACAGGAAGTCACGAGGACTGTCGCCTGCTAATTCAGCTGAAAATACCGAACATACCTGCTAAAAGTAAAGGCTTGTTTGCGTGTTTCTCAGAGTACTGCAGTCTGAAAATTAGCCATCAGCAAGAACAATGAAGCTGCGTGTGTGTAACACTGTGTGCGATGAGAACCTCATCATGTCAGGTGTGTTTGCCGTTTGTCAATAAAGCGGCACCTTGCAGACACAAGTTAAAGCCACACAAGTACTTTGTGTATATGAAAATGTTTGGGATTAGTAGAGGACCAAGGCATGTGGTAATGATGTGGACACTGTCAATTTGCTTTAAGTCAGTGGAGTCATGTGACTAAAGTGTTGACAGTGTCCATCTCTTGGCAAAATAACTATGAATGGATTTCAATTGTATTTTGCCCAGACGTGGAAAAAAGAGTCGACGATGGCATCCACAACTTTTCTTCCTTGCGCACCACTTGTTCCAGCCATTTGTCCAGCTGCCATTACTGAGATGAATAAGTTCATGGTTGACATGGAGACTTGGCAAGACGAAACAATGACTTGACGTTTAACTTGATGTGGGCACTTGTCATTGGAGATGGAGAGGAGATAAAGACTTGACAAGCTAAGGCTGGACTAGAAGGTTACTGGACATGATGTGGAGATTTGATGTGACAGGCCAAAACAAGACGATGACTTGACGAGACAAGATGGGACTTGACCAGACGCTTGCTTGACCTGATGTCAGGACTTTGTGTTGACAGGGAAGACAAGACAATGACTTGACAAGATAGGTCTGGACAAGACAGTTGCTTGACTTGACATGGAGACTTCACTTGACAGGACAATACAAGACGAGCACTTGACTGGACAAGACGGGACTTCACCAGACTGTTATTTGACTTGACTTGACAGGGAACAATAGGAAGATGACTTGTCGAGATGTGCCAGACTTAACTTGACGTTGAGACTTAACTTGACCGGGCAAGACGAGATGACTAGCCAAGGCGGGACTTGTCTAGACAAGAGGGGACTAGACGAGAGAAGACAGGACTTGACTAGACAAAACGTGACTTGACCAGACTGTTACTTGACATGTCGTTGAGACTTAACTTGATGGGCCAAGACCAGATGATGACTTGACTAGAGAAGACAGGACTTGAGTAGTCAAGACAGAATTTGTCAAGACAAGAGGGGACTTGACTGTTACTTGACTTGACGTGGAGACTAAAGTTTACGGGGCGAGACGAGACGACGACTAGAGAAGATGGGACCTGACTAGAGAAGAATACTTGACAAGAGGGGACTGGACAAGAGAAGACATGACGTGACCAGATTGTTACTTCACTTGACATGGAGACGAGCAAGAAAAGACGATGACTTGAGATGTTACTTGACTAAACAAGACGAGACCAGACGTGGCGACTTGATATTTTAGACAATGACTTGAGGAGACATGCAAACGAAAACACACCAACGAAGGAACACAGGAACATGAACATATGAAGGGATCGGTGGGAGACTCAAACAGGACAAGAGGAGACCAAGTTGCGACTAACCTCACCACAATGAAACAGGAAATAAAAAAGACGAGTGTTCAAACAAACAGAAGAACAAAACTAACCCTGGCTCACAAAAGCTAAATGATATTCTTTCAGATGATGCTGTTTAGATCCATTTAACAGCGAGAACTGACAACTGAAATGGAGACTTAAAGAATCCTGCATGTGTTGCGTGAAGCTCAACTCCTGGACCCACAACTCTCACAGCACCCAGCTGTGATCATTAGCCCAACAGAGCAACTGACAGCAAATCCCCAGCTGATGTTCCGTGTGATACACCAGATCATCGGTGGATTTCTTTGCCAACTCAAGCAGCGGCCAGATAACCTGAGAGGAAACAACTCTTTTGGGCAGATTCTCCGTCAAAACGCGGTGAGATATTTGGACGTAATCTCTAATCTCCAAGACTGTTCAGGTCAGGGGGAATACTTAAAACAGACAAGGCAGAGGGGGGACGACGGGGTAAAGCGTTTTCATCATCCTCCCTGAAAGATTAATAGCTGTAGAGCAGCATCTTGGCGTGGTGCAGGAGCCGTCGGCACATGGCGAAAAAGCAGCGTGATGTCTGATAAATCGACAGGGTCTCGACAGTGTTATGATGCATTAGTCCCGAGCTTGACTTGTTTTGCTGCCTCGCTATCTCGCTGCGAGTAAATCTGTATTTCCACTGGTTATGCTGTCCCTGCAAATAGCTGATTGCAGGCCCGACATCATTCGGATTCCAGCAAGGACAGTTACAAGAATTCCGTTGTCATTATCCCAGGCAAGGTGCTTGCTGTGCTGTATTTTTAACTGCCGCCTCTGTGGCTCCGTTGTTCTGCGAGACCCAAACCCATTCTCAGTCCGCGGAACGCTTTCACAGCGCCATGCCTTGCAGTCCTGAACAAACTGTTGACATAAAAAGAAGAAAAAACACACACACACTCGCCAGCCTACACAAGTCAAAGCACTTTGTCTTATAAAAGTTTGAATATTTCCACTCAAGTTTTTGCATGGTCGGGTGGCAGCATAAACCATTTACTGCAGCATCTCAGTAACAATGCTGGAGAAATGTCTTCAGAAATATCCACCTTTAAGTGTTCGGTCCTTCGTATGCATTCACAAGGTTCCCTCAGTAGAAGTGGCCGCTTACTCCAGGACAAACATGGTGACCGTGGAAGAAGTATTGATCATGTACCTCTTGCACAAAAGAAGAAAAAGAGGCAGCGTTGTAGGAGGCGGTGAGCAGTGAGGCCGCGACTGGAGGACGGGAATTTTCCATGTTGTTTGGGTAGCGACAGCAACATTGCCCCCCCACGGTTTGCAGTGGTACTATGCAGTTTGGTTCACAGAAGGATCCGTCCATATCCGGTGTAGGTACCAAATGTGTCCTACCTGCCACGGAGTAATGACGTCACATCCGACATATTCGATATCTTTTTTATTTTAATGTTTTAATGAGCCAGAGGAAATTGAAATAAAGGATTTCAAGGCGATTTCTACCACACGCGTAGCATTTATTTCCACAAAATACGATGTTTGTATCGAATCGTTCGCAAAGTTTATGGACGTTCTTCTCCGCAGTCGATTGGTTGACATGTTTTTCTTTGATGTTTCGCAAGAAATTTCTCGATATCGAAGAAAACAAAGCTCCGTACATGTCAGCAAATCACGACGCGTGGTTCCACAGACTGCGGAGAAGAACGGAAACTTTCGATGACAAACATCGCGTTTTGTGGAAGAAATCATGTGGTAAAAATCGCCTTCAAATCCATTATTTCCCTTTCCTCATTTAAACATTAAAAAAAAGATATCGTACATGCCGGATGTGACACCATCCCTCTGCGGCAGGTAGGACACATTTGGTACCTACACTGGATCCGTATGGAACGTTGAGCATAAATGGGTCACTATATGTTTAGATCGTTCTTCTTCACTTGGTGGACCACGGTGAGATTCAGAAATTCACTGTCATACTCCACACTGAAATCCAAGTTATTATTATTACTATTATGATATAAATGTTTCAGTAATATATTTTAGTGTTTTTTTATTATGTTATTATGATGAATAAACACACACATTTGTCTTCCTATCTTAGTGAGGACTGTCATTGACATAACCCTTTCCCCAGCCTCTTACCCTCAACCTAACCATCTAAAACAAATGGCGAAACTTAACCTTTACTCTTAACCAAACCAAATTATAATAACCGATCTATTTTGTATTTTTAACCCTCAAACTGAGGCTTGACAAAGTGAGGACCGCCCAAAATGGCCTCACTTTAAAAAAAAAAGACGTATTTCAGTCATATTCTTGTTACACAAAAAGACCATCTGATACTGCTGGCAGTTTCTTAACCAACCTTGTTTTGGTGAACGATGGTCGCAGCGTTTCGTCAATCACAGTCCTATTCTCCCGATTGTCAGTGTTGTGAACACTGACTCACCCAAACCCGTTTACAGCCAGATGACAGACATTTACAGTCCTTTACCACTATGTTCCACTGACAAGTTGAATGATTCAATCTTATTGGGTCGCGGGTGACAAACAGCTCCTGTCAAAATGTTAGTGCTATTGGTGGCGGGTTGGAAGCCTGATATGTCACAGCCGGCGCCCAGGTTAAACTGTAGTCTGATCCTGCCTCGCGCACACATTTTTTTTTTATGACCGACACCAGTATACAATGCTGCTCTCGCCTTGGTTTATTGAGAAAGCGGATGGGAGGAAATTAGGCTCACCCTATGTCATGTCAATATGTCATGGCACGATTATAAAACAGCGATGTAGAACATCTGAGATTCAAATCCCAGTCGTCCAGGTGAAAGCTAGACAGTCATGATCTGAGCTACAACAACAGCAAATACATTTGATGTTATGGCAGACGCTTCAGAATGTTGGTTAAATTTGATCTAAATAAAAAAAGAATAATATCACATACCTCAGTGACTCAATGTCAAGAGGGTATTCCCAGCATGCATTGCAGTGCAGTATATTTCCTGATTATGTATTTTATGGTTTGATATGCAGCAACTGAAGCCGAATTATTTTTGTTGCCGTATGTTTAATCTCAATATCTGTCATGGCTGTCTATGTGATCAGACCCAGGTGCGATGTGTGCTGGCTGACAGAAGGCTCGGAGATGAGGTTAAATTAAAGATTCACAACACAAAGTTACGACAAAGTTACACACAGACGAACACATACGATGAACCAAAGGCGCCGGAGCCAGAACTCAGACCGGGGAATACACACAAGGGCTGGGGAGAAAACCTGGAACAGAAAAAAGTAGAACACAAACGCGCTCGGAAATAAACTCGCAAGGCCGTCTCAACAGGAAACACGGCGGTGGAAAACACACACACACACACACACAAGGAAATAGTGATATCTAAAATGAGATTTCCGAAGCACTCACATGCGGATCTTAATCTCGTGAAAACAGTAAATGAAGCAAGATGAACAAGAGCTAAGGAAGCGGCTGAAAAGAGAATCAAGCGCGCAAAGAATTTAGAATATTCAGAGAAGTGAACGAGAGAGTGAAGTCATGGTGGAGTTTACCGTAGAAACGCGGAGTAACCATGTGGCGACATGAGCTGGCACGAGCTGTTGATATCCATGAAGACTTGATCAGCCGATGAATGCCAGCCATGTCGCTCGGAAAACTGGGGAAAAACAGGGAAATGGAAAAGAGACACAACCGGGAATTCTATCTCATGTTTGCTCATAGCTCCCCCTGGAGTCCTGAAATATAAGGTAATATAAATTACCCCAAAACACAATCTCCATCTGATGGTCTGGATGGACACGTCTGACATTTGAGGATAGCATTAGGGATGGGTATCAAATTTGGTATTTTTATTGGTACCAAATTTTAATCGGTACCGAGTACAGATTCACATGAAGTCGAACGGTACCATGTTACTCGAACGGGTCTCTGTGACTGTGAGAAAGCAGAAGAGTTGCCGATTTTCCAAGTGGGACCTGAACACACCAAGTGCGGCAGTCCATATCCAATTTGCTGCTGTTTAGCATATTAGCATTTAGCAGCGAAACGTTTTACAAATGTTCTGCTGCATGGGAATTCAGTAAGAAGCAAAATACCCATAAATGAGGTGTTGGTAAAGAAGGCTGTGTCACTGGCACGGGATGGAAACGGGATTTTGCGAGCTCTCCTGCATGTTCAGCGCAACTTGATATTATAATAAAGATTGAGCGCCGATGCAGCCATCTTGGTCTGCTCCTCGCAAATATGCCTAAGATTTTACTCGCTCTTGTAACCAAAATCTTACTTTGCAACGTCAATTGTAAGGGTTGCCATATTGACGGGCTTTGTGTGAATCTGAGATGAAGCAATACAAACAGTGGTTGGACATATTTGTTAAAGTTTATGTATTGACAAACAAATATGTTAACTTACATTCTTCATAAACAGACGCAAAATACAGAAAATTAGTACAGTGGAGTTACGCTACCGATTCCCTGTATCGTTCAAACATGGTAGGTACCACAGAACCTCATATTGTACAGAAAATAAGACAACAAAAATATCAAAATTATTATTCATAGTTTAGATGATAGATAGATAGCACCATGACAGGTGGAAACATAAGAGCAATTAAAAATGAGAGCAAATAAAAAATAAACAAATAAATAAATACATTTAAAAAATTTATTTTTTTAATTTATATATATATATATTATAAGAAATAAAAATAAATAAAAATAAACAACAGATTTCATGTTTGTTTGTTACTCTTCCTTCAGGGTATGAGATTCACGTGGCCACTGTAGTGACAGCAGTTGGTTTGTGTGCTTCTGTCGCCAG
The DNA here is from genome assembly GCF_027744825.2 of Synchiropus splendidus. Classification (NCBI taxonomy): domain Eukaryota; kingdom Metazoa; phylum Chordata; class Actinopteri; order Syngnathiformes; family Callionymidae; genus Synchiropus; species Synchiropus splendidus. The sequence continues at coordinate 21,399,378 of NC_071335.1, forward strand.
TTTGAATTCAGAGTAGAGTAAATTATTTTTAACCAATGCGCTTTGGAGAACATAAAAGCATGTTATTGAGCTTGTCCAATCATAGAAATGCCCCTATCCCTCTTCCAAGACCTTGACATCTTCGAACATGAAGTCACAGCAGGCTTGCTCACTTGTCCAAATATCAAGACATGCCCTCAGGTTAATATGGAGACAGGATCAAAGCCACCCAGGAGCCATTCACAAGTCGGGGGCACAGACGGTGACCCTCTTTCAGCACGGCTCCTCAGGATAGAGCTTTGTTGACATTTAAAAAAAACAAAAAACATTCGATCACTGGTACTGTTCTCTGTGCTCCTTTGGTGTTCTAGGTCCTCATCTCGACAGGCAGAATTTTCAAGCAAGATTTCTCCCCGTTTCATGTTTGAGCTTCACGGTTTCACTCGGCTCAGAAGCTTCAACAGCGAGAACATAATGCGCTGAGACTCTGAGCGAGTCACACAGGTGCATTTGTATGAGGCTGTCACCGGCGAGCAACAGTCTTGACAGCTTTGTCTGTGAAACTACGTAGTATATATGGAGATGATAGCGGTGATCCATGCATAAGGATTCCTTAAAAAAACAAGACACATTTTCCAACATTTCATTTTACATTTGTTTGACTGTGAAAGCAGAGATGGAGTGTCACAAGTGAAGGTAAAATTACTGCGTAAGAGTGTCTCGTCAGTTCAAACTTTCTCAAATATATTTGCTCATCTGAGTCTGCAAAACCATGTTACGTATATAGGAAGAGTGAAAGTTCCATTATTATTATCGGTCGGGAAAACGTGATGCAGCCAAACAAGAAGCGAAACATTGAGGAGAAAAAGAGAAAGTTCATTTTATGAACTGGTGACAATCAAAACGCCAGTTTTTAATCATGGAAACCACTTCTTCTCGGCAGTCTGTAGTCGTCCTTCTGTCTGTAGTCGCGGTCCATCTCTTCATATGTCCATCCGGAATGAGCGACTTGAGTTCCGTCAGCAACGGACTTCAGCCATTATGACTGAGCCAGTTATGGTCATGTCCACCTCCATGATGGGTTTATGTACCATCCATTTATTTCGATGTTTTCTCTTTTGATCATGTGACATTTCATCTTTTAAAGGAGATACCTAGGGCTGAGCCGATTTATCGTCGCCAAAATGAGCATTCATGACATTATGATCGGCTGATCAAATGACAGATATAAGCCGATTTTTTTTTCTTATCTCAATAACATGCACTTTATATTTATACTTGGTGAGAAATGACCAGCTGTTCAGGTGAGCCTTACAACCTTACATATCTGTAGGACGTGGCTCTTCTCAGCAACGCAGTAAAACAATGTGGCTCTTCGCCTCTGACTGGTTGAACACACCTGCTGTATGTCATTTCTGGGTGTCACTAACCCAATTCCAGGACGTTGCCATCTTCACAACGCTTACCTTTACAGTTCTGTTCCATGCCAGCATCGAAACAGACTCATCCCACTGTCCACTTGCGTCATATTTCCTTGATGTAGAACAGCAGCTACCACATGTCAAATGACGCAACTCATGACAAATGAATCCACTGCAGTGACAGACCCAGCATTTTAAGCGACAGGCTGGTCCCACGTTTGCTTCATTTCATTTAAACCAGCCACTGTCATGTGGAAGCTTGGAATATTTCTTGGCACATCAGAACGGAAGGGTTTACAACGTGGCTCTTTCAAAGACGTCGCCAACACAGAGCCTGCTTCAAAACAACTCTTTCATCGACCGTAATTGCACCAGTAGTGCTTGAAGCACGGCGAGCTTTATTTGAAAACATAGTTTCTGGTGGGCGTTTTTCTGCGGCGTGTGTATCACTTGGAAAGTAACCAAGGAAATGAGAAGCAGCTGTTTTTGTTCTAAATTTTGACAAGCAATCAACCGGCGTCCTCCAGGCAGAAAATATGAACTCATCGCAAATTATTATAGAAGTGTATTAATATATCCATCCGTAACTCACAGTCAGTTGGCAGAGAAAAGTCTGAGATCAAGTCATACATTGAATCAAGAAAAAAAAATCTCTCCCAACTTTAATTTAAATATTCTCTTATATATATATATATATATATATATATATATATATATATACTTTTTTTTTTTTTTTCTATTGCTTCATTTGCAAACAGCTAGTGATGGGCAGATGAGGCATCATGAAACAGAAGTGCAGGGTTGGTGAAACAGTGTCATAGTTTTCAGAGGCCATTAGATTTTGGTTTAGAAATATATGAGGCTTCATTGAATTAGTTGTTTAAGTCCAAACATTTTACAGCAGACGCCGCCATCTGGTGGCCTCTGGAAATCAGGACACTGTTTCATGAAACCTCATGAAACGTCCTATAAATGAGTTTTGTCACACAGAAATAAAGTGAGATTTCCATCCTTTGATTCTAACTGGAAACAACCAAAAGGCAGAAAACTAATCGAGAACTGCCGCCTACAATAGCTACAATGTGTGTACAGCCAACAGAGGAGGAGTGCAGCCACCACTAGCTTGTTTTGTATCACTGGCCTCGAAGCGCTTCTTCCCACGCCTGCGATGTGTGCTGGAGGAGTTCTGCAACGCTACTGCCACCTGTAGACAGACTGAAATCACTACAGTTTATATATACCCCACGGTTTAAGAGTCACAACGATAAAACGTCACTATAGCTGATGGTTTCAGTGTGATGTTTGAGTTATTTAGTTCTGAAAATGTCTTTATTTTAGTTGTGTCAAAACTTTTCAGAACGGATCAGAGCAACAACGCAGCTGGAACAACTTAGCTACGTTGCCTCAGTTTAACCAAAACAAAAAAGATGAGCCAGACAGGAGCAGAGGTCAGTGGTCTGAGTTTTGTTTCGTGTTTTTTTCTGACCTCTGCTCACCGACACAGGAGGAAGAATGAGGCAGTTTCAGATGGGTCAGGAGTCAGTGCTGAAAGTCAACACATCTGACACACACTTTAAAAAGAAAACAGATCTTTCCACTGACGTGTCTCTTCGTATCACTGAACTGAAGAATCGCACAGGTGCAACAGCCGCCATCATGTTTCCTTTATTTGTGCCCACTAAGAAGACAAGAGACTATTATTTTCTTCTCCTTGGTGAAGTCAGGCACCGTGAAACAAGATACACTGTGGTTATTTGAATTTGAAATCTCCTCGTGACAATAAGGTGACAGAAAGTGAACAGAATATTTAGAGCTTTGGCATCTAACGCTGCACTCTTTCTGTCAGTGGTGCAGTCAGGCAAAAGCAAAACAGCTCATGCTGCTCTCATTCTCCAATCAATCTAATGCACCATGGTTTCCTCCTTCAAGCAGCTTTGAAAAATTCTCAAAATGCATCTGTGCCTGGGGCGGGAGGTGCATGTGGTACCTGGACTGTCAGTGGGAACCAACCAGGCACCATCAACAACCAAATGCCTCCACTGACAAAGCTAAATGTGAAACAAAGGGCAGAAGACTGAGGATGAAACAACCACAATAATGTTCAACTGAAGGGCTGAAATAAAATAAAATAAAATAAAATAAGTTAGTGAAAATATAATGGAAGAACAAATATGTCCAGGTGAAAGTTACTGCAAAAAAGGCCACTGTGACAGCTAGATTCAATTCTGTAATAATGGCAATGTTTTTCACTCGATGGAACTATGTGTAGAAACAAATACAGCGGTATCTCGGTTCTCGACCACAATCCGTTCCAGGCGGCCGTTCGAGAAGCGATTTGTTCGAAATCTGAATGGATTTTTCCCATTACAATGAATGGAAAAAGCAATAATGCGTTCCAAGCCTTAAAATAGTCTTTTGTAGGAGTGAATGTAGAGTGTCTGCTGCAGGTGGCTGTTCCTCTATGTGTGTGGCCGCTGCATGTGGGAGGGGTTGCCGAGTGAGTGAGGTCTCTCCAGAAGTGAAGAGGTGCCCGGTGCGTGTCCAGCTCTGAATGTGCGCTTCTGTGCAGTTTGGCTGTGACAAAGTCATAAACCAAGTCACGCTCTGTCCCAGACTGGCCTCATCCCTGTCCCAGCTCCAGCCCACAACAGGACATCAAACCCTGGAGTGTGGCTCCAGCACCTCCCCTGTGACACTCTACCACGGTCCAGTGTGGAGACAGGAAAGGTTTTACACCTCTATATGAAGAAAAAACATTCAGTAAATGTAGCTATTGTCTGCATACAGAGGCTGCGTTATACACAATAACAAAGCGCATCGTGGGTCAGCTGATCGGTCCACACACGTTATGTTTTTTCTGGCTTTTTTCGGAGGAGTTCGAGTTCTGGATTTTCGTTTGAAATCCGAAGCAAAAAAATCTCGAACTTTTTGTTCGTACTCCGATTTGTTCGAAGTCCGAGACGTTCGAAAACTGAGGTACCGCTGTAAATTGTTTGAGAATCGAACAAAAATTGAATTTGAATCATCACTGGCTAAAGGTAAAAGGGATGTTGTCAATCAAAAATAGAACTAAGTTAAAGAAAAAACATTCCACACTGAAAGCGGTTGCTTTGAAATAGACTGAATGCAAAACGCACAAATGACTCACACCAAAGGAGCCGCACTGCGCCGCTGGAAATAGGATTGAGTTCTGCTTTTTGCTTGGTCAAGTTGCAGGAAATCAATCTGAAAAGTAAAAGTACTTCCTACAACATTTCTCAATAAAGCCCTGTCCAAAGGCTTTGATCACATTTAACGTTGAAACATAAACAACTTGTGATGGTGCACGTGGGCGAAGCCCCCTGTCTGCATTTGACGCCCATGAGAGTCGTCGTCCTCAGACTTGGATCACCATCAGATCCACGCTCTAAAGTCGACACGTTGTCATGACCCAAGCTAAACGTGTGCCATGTTTTCCATGTTTTATTCATCGTTGATCGAGAGTCAACATGAGAGGCTCCAGTCTGCAGCGTCGCTCACACAGACCACGCAGATATTAGTGAGTCCCCTGGTGATGGCGTACAAAACAAACACATCGTGGGTCGGTGGTAAATGAGAATAAAGAATCCACCGAGTGGTTTCTTTCATTTTGTTGCTTGGGGTTGCTGCAAACCGGGGTCCAGGGTCAGTCACTGGTGGCACAAACAAACTGTATCCCATTACTTTTATTACAGGAAATTGACTTAATTGTACATCATAATTTTTAAGCTACTTTTAGTATCACCGTGGTTCACTTCCCTCTCTACTTAAAACAGTTGCAGCAGGGCAAAGGATAAAAAATAAAAATAGTCATCAATGTCCAAATCATAATTCAAAATCTAAAAAAAAAAAAAAAAAAAAAACAGACCTTGAAGGTTCAATTATAAACATGGGAGAAGTCCAAAGTCCAAAACTGGGAGACGGGCCAGTACAGAACCGGTAAACAAACAAAAAAGAATCTGCATAAAAATGCCAGAATTAAGTCTGAATTAAAAGCATTAGGCAAACAAGGATATTTAGTAAGTGCAATTGTCCCCAGCCGAAAACCTTGACCTTCTCTAAATAGTAGTGTGAGTAACGTGACGTCTGACCCCACACAACAGGTCACCAGCACTATGTTTTCAGAACACTTATGAGTTGAATTCTGATCCAACACTATTTCAGACTCTTGCAGGAACATGAGTTTGGCACATGATTGAAAACCTCTGGCTCCGTCTCTGGTGCATCGTGGGGAGAGCTTCTAGCAGTGAGACGATGAAAAGTCCTCACTGGATTTTGGCCCGTGCAAAGAAAAAGAGCAGTTCTTAAGTCATTAGATTGACTTAACTTTAGCAGCCTATAGGAAACTCATATATATATATATATATATATATATATATGAGTTTCATTCATATATATATATATATGAGTTATCATATTTTGTCATGTAACTTGTGGGCAGTGTTGCCACAGTTACTTTGAAAAAGTAATCCGACTACAGATTACTCCCTCAATACTCCCAAAATAAACGTAGTAGTCAGTAAAGTACTGATTACTTGAATTTAAAAGTAACTAGGTTAGAATACAAGTTACTTGTCAAGTTACATTTGGCAGCCGACGACAGCTCTCATTTCCTAAGCAGCATCTTTTATGTCAATTTTTAGGTAGGAGTTCTTTGGGGTCCCGGGTTTTTACATGTTTTCCAAGGTTTTTTTTGCACAATCTCAGTTGTATGAATGTACAGTCAATGTTTCGGTACATCACATCAGTAGCGTTTCTTCCTGCACTAAAGAAAAAATAATCTATACAAGTCTAAAAATCGTGGTGTTTAAAAAAGTGTTGTTTAACTTGACTTATCAAGAGGATTTAAAAAACTGGAACATAGTTTTTTGAGTCGGCACTTTCGACACATTTGCGAGGCTACTTTATTTCACTCTCTTTATAACCAGTGAATCTGCACGTTGGTGGACTCTGCAGGGTTAATACTGTCATCTACAGCAGACACTCATTCAAAGTAGTGGCTGTGTTTTCAGCGAGAAACATGCATCTCTCTCCTCACGCCTCTGTTATTTACTGCCATGTAGCCGGCAGCTTGACGTGAGCTGCCCGCGTGTTGAAAACGTGACTGGACTGCACTAGACGTCATGGCCAAAGACGCAGTTGTAGAAAGTAATATTTCGCTTCCCAACAATGGCAACAATAGTAACACACAGTGACTTATATAAGTAACCATGAAATAGAAACATGTTACTGAAAAAGGTTGTGATATAAGAGTAACGCGTTACTGGCATCACTGCTTGTGGGGGGCTCTTCAACACCAGTTAGCCTCCATATGTGTTTGGCCGATGGATAGCAAGAGCAGGGACAAAACAAAAGTCAAGCCACAGAGGATGCAATTGCCTCAAGCTGGGTCTGAACCGGTGACTAACTGCAGCACATCTACACCTCTGATGCTTTTCCTGTGATGCGGATGTAACACTTGTATTGTTCCCCTGCACAGCAAAATAAATCATGCTTTAAGCAGCAGGCACTAAAAATCTGGGACAGATGTCTAACTGTCGGACATGTGTGTGCTTCTCTTCACACCTGCTGGATACGCGCACCTGCCAGTTAGCGGCTCCTTCCCGGATGCTATAATTTAAAGAACGGCAACACAAACGGCGGCGATTAAATTAACAGTTTACATATAAAATATTGAGGAGGAAATAAAAACAGGCCTACAACCATATTATCGCTTAGCAGATGCCTAAACAAGACGAATGTCTTTCCCGGGACCTTTATGGCGCCACTCCTTTTGGCATCCATAAAAACCAACTTAACAAATGACCCGTTTTATGTTGCTCAGCCGCCCCGGCGTTGGACGTAACGTGTCTTGTCATGCAAAGTTGAAGCATAAAAATCATAAAAAAAAAAGGTCACGGCATTTAAATTGGTGCATCACATGACGGCGAAACATCGGTGGAGAGAAACTTCTGTCGGGGACCTGTATGAGGTGGTGATAACGTTAGCTTTCACGCTTGACAGTGGAAAATGGAGGCGCATTTCCCTCCGACTGCACCTGGACTCTTTACGAAGGATGAAACTATTGGTCAACATTATGCCACATCATCCTTGTAATTGTCATTTTATCCCAAAATAAAAGCATCAGCTACAAGGGACATGGACATTTTCCTTAGTTTGCAAACTCTAAATGGACGGCCAATACGTTTAGCATAAACCATCTAAATCAATGTGGCCACAATTGTTTTATTTTGCGGGCGAACACTTCCAAATGCAGCACCATGGCAATTGGCTTCATTACTGAAGGCAAATGGTGCACTCTACTCATTCCGACTTTAATCTAATTTCTTGACAATATCTGGCTGCTTAGCATTTCAAATGTTGGTGTATTTCCGATCTGAGTGGTTGGCTATAAAGCGGCGGGAGGCTGAGAAAATGACCTTTGCTTCCTGTTGCCCTCTTTCAAGTATGAGTTGCAGAAAGAAGGAGGCGAGTGGGAGTTGAGAAGTGTGGAGCAGAGAGGGGAGGGGGGGGGGGGGGGGGTGCTGTTGCTGGGGCTTGTGCGAGGATGGAAATTGATTTATTGCGACGCTGATGAGTAGCGGCGTGCCAAGAGACAGTAGGGTGCTCTCCAAGCTCTTGCTGCAGCAACATAAAAACCGAATGGGGAGCCGTCCCTTCATTTATATACGCTGCAGAGATGTCAGGATTTAGGGGTGTTCGCCGACGTATTGCCGCCGTGCTCTTGCTAATACGAGGATTACAGTACATGCTTTGTTTAATGTCTGTGACTGACACGTTGTTTCTGCGGCAGTATCTTATCTTATCTTACTGTAGCTTAGCTTAGTTTAGTTTAGCTTGGCTTATCTTATCTTATCTTATCTTAGTTTAGTTTAGCTTAGCTTAGCTTAGCTTAGCTTAGCTTAGCTTAGCTTAGCTTGGCTTGGCTTGGCTTGGCTTGGCTTGGCTTGGCTTATCTTAACTTAGCTTAGCTTAGCTTAGCTTAGCTTGGCTTGGCTTGGCTTGGCTTATCTCATCTCATCTTATCTTATCTTATCTTTACTGTATCTTAGCTTACTGTGGCTTAGCTAAGCTTTGCTTGAATCTAACTGCATGAGCATTTAATGTCGCAGTATTTCAGGGAGTGATGGAATGTTTCCACTGTTATTTATGGTTTGTGCGTGACAGATGTGGTATTCTTGACTTGACTGACTGAAGTCGCCAGGTCAGGGGCTTGACTTTGACTTGCTATTCATGACTTGAGACTTTACTTGGACTTGCATGCAATGGCTTGACAAGCCTTCTTTGTTATTGAGAGAATTGTTAAGAACATATTGTGCATTTTGTCGAATGTACGGCTGTGAGCCAAACTGGCAACCTGAAAGTATGACCACGTGACACGCAGAGCAAGCTCGCACGACTTGATGCACGGGCCCACACAGTAGTCTCACTTCTACACACACACACACACACACACACACAGACACACTCGAACAAGGCCTAATTAACATTTCATTTTCATTTTTCTCTCTCTGACCTCCCTGAGGGATGTTATTGTTTTTTGCACAAGTGCATTGAAATAATTTTGCTTTTGAAAGTTCAGCACATTCATACATTTCAGCTTATAATTTAATGACTTGACTTGAGACTTGCTTGAGCAAAGCGATGACTTCACTCGAGCCTCACAAAAGACGACTCGACTTGCTTGAGACTTGAGGGTCAAGACTTGCTTGAGACTTGCAGATGTGTGACTTACTGCCACCTCTGGTCTGTGATACATCTGACAGTCCAAATAATATGTGGCTTCAATGGATAGTCATGAACATAATGTAGTAAATAATAAACATGTATGATATTTTATGTGTGAAGTTGTTCGACCTCAGTTCATCCTCTCTATTGCCAACAATAAATCCATAAATCCTCACTGATCTTTGAAGACTCTTCTCTTCTCCAGAGAGTAGTTTCTGGGTCAGTCAGATTTTTCCTAGTCTGGTTTTTCATCTCTCTTATTAGTGAGTCCTGAATCTTTACTCCTCCAGCTCAATTCTTCTTCTTTTTTTAAGTCGTTTTGAGCATATGGATGAGGAACGATGAAACCATACAGACCTATTGCTCGCAACAAGTCATGTGTTCAACATGTCTGTTGAAAATGGCTTCATGATGGGAAGACAAGCAACACATTGATCCCTCCTCAGTTGTGTAAACTGTGACTGTTTTCAGGGGCCATGATGATGCCAAAAGAAACGTGACCGAAAAATATCCAAAATATATACTTAATTCACAAGGACAAAATGGACCTTAAAAACATTAAACGTACTTAAGGATATTAAGGACAGTGAACCTGAAAAAAAAACATTTTCCATGCATTTTATTCCAACATAAACCAAAATGAAACTATGGACCACCTGAATAAGAAAGATAGAAAGCAAATTTCACAATATATTTTTAATTTTCTTTTAATGTATTTTGAGCATCAAGAAATACATGTGAAACATGTATATATATATATATATATATATATATATATATATATATATATATATATATATATATATATATATATATATATATATATATATATATCAAATTAATCGCATTTTTATGTCATATCTGCTAAAGGTCTCCTGATAAAAAATTTGAGTGAAAAAATTGTAGTGCATGACTGATCAATTGAATACAGTAAGAAGAGAAGATTTTAAATCCAATTTTTTATTGGTGAACTGTGCTTCATAAATGAAATCCACAAGCCAGTTAGGACAGGTGCATTATTCAAAAATGTAAAGCACAAACTGCAATACAGTGAAATAAATAAAATAAGGCTGTTTTCAAAAATGTAACACAAATACAGCGATTCAGTGAAATAAATACAATTCTGAAATAAAATAAATAATACGTAATAAAATAAAGGCTGTCTTGAAGAGGCACTTAGGCTCAATATAGCAATTCAAAAATGAATAATAGAAGTACAACACGCCTCTAAATGAGGCAAAATGAAGAACTGTTGATACTCATAATTAATTGCGTTACATTTTTGAACGCGTTAAATTGCGGCGTAATTAATTATTCGAATTAACATGTTAAAATGACAGCACTAATATATATATATATGGACACCTGGACACCTCAAAAAAACTCATGGCAAGTCTCATACTGCTCCAACATGTTTGGTGTTGAATGTGCTTTGGCCTCCGCTCATGAAGTTCCGTGTGTCTGGAGGTCCAAGCTTGGAGCTGAGGGGATGGAGGGTGTGACATTTATAATGGAGTGGCTCTCTGTTTTCCAAAACCGCTTCTGCCTGGACTCATCAATCACCCTTGGTCACGACCTCCTCCGTGGGGAGAAAGCAGCCACTTGAGGTTTTGCAGGCGACTGGACCTCACCTGATCGGGGAGACCACTGTCAGTAGCAGTTGGCTCAGTTGTGGGACGCCCAGCTTGAACCAATGGCCGGTGACCTGACTGGAGAGCTCATCTCATGAGGTAAAAGAAGAATCACACGATGGTGTCGTGTCCTCATGTGCCCAGGAGTCGGTCACATCCCACCCGCCGGTTCAGTCGGCGCCTGTTTAGCTCCAGTGTCCAAACCTGTAAGAACAGAGTGAAGTCTCTCTGAAGAAATTCCTGTTTTATTTCCGCGTTAAAATACACGCCGCTAAAGTGCAGACGGATCTTTTACAAAGGAATGACGGAGACTTAACATGATGTTATGACCTTTTCGCTGAGCCCTCAGCGCCCCCTCCGTGTGGCATTTAATCAAGAAGAAAGAAAATAGTTGAGAGATTTAAGGCTGTTTCTGAGCTGGCTCATTTGTATGAGACGGCGCCGCAGAGGTCGCGCTCGGCCAATATCCATGCGCCGCACGTATGGTAAGATGTTCCGCTACAGCCCAGTTTCAAGGCGGCACATGTTAGGGGAGGAGATAAACAATCCGGGGCTTTACGTCCGACGTTTTTACGCAGCCAGGAGCTTTGACAACACAAGAATTAACTTCAACACTCCAAAGAGCTTTGGAGCACGCTGCAGTGGTTTCAAGCAGACAGTGTGCGGGTGGGCGGGAGGGGGGGGGCTGCGGTGAGCGGAGTTGGCCAATAGTGCTGACAAAGGTGGTGGTAAGCTTGTTTGTGTGTGTGCGTGTGTGTGTGGCAGTGGAGCGGCCCGTGGTGGCGACAGCTGTTTGAGAGGTGATTTGAAGCGTCCTGTAGTCAAGATGATCAGACGTGTCAGAGGAACCGACTCTGCAGTGAATCATAGACATGCGCTGTGAGGCAGCACCATTGGAATGCGAGGTGTCAGTTGCTGGGAACGAGAGCAAGGTACTGTGCTGCGCTGTCATCAGTCTCACGCTGTGAATTAAAAGCCAGAGACAAAGTGACCGCGGTGTTTAGGATCCGCGGCTGATGACTCACAGAGGGTTTGTCATGTAGCTCACGCTTCCTCCAGTCTGGTTGCACCTTTATTTGGTTGGTTTGTTAATAATATATGATGTTTTTTCTTTTAACCATCAGATGAAAGGCCCATTTATGCTCCCTTTACGTACAAAACTACAAATACATTGAGGTCATATAGAGCAGTGATGGCTGACTTAACAGCTGCAAATATGTGACAGTTAACAACAGTGGAGAAGTTATTGAAAAGAAAAAATGATGGAGAAATGATGTTGTCGCCCCCAACATTAAAATTGACCATGAAAGCAACTGTTGAAGCTGGTTTAAAATGTATTAGAACATTTTCAATTACACTTACTTAGATCTTCCATGGAGTTGAAATAAAATACATTATTGTCTATGCTATGATATTTAGACGTGTATTTATTATATTTATTTCATTCAGAATTGTATTAAGTTTCTCCAATTTTCTCTTTTTTTTCTTTAGTAAATTTGATAAAGGTGACTTGCACCTGCTTCTGCTGCTGGATGGACTTTTCGATGACAAATATCTTTGCAATGACCACATAGTTTCATGTCATTTCACAATGATTTAGTGTATATTGTGACTGTCACTGCCTGATCAGGTCTGTCGGAAATTCCGGTGCTCAAACTGGAAATTGCGCACGTTTCACCAATTGACGTTTACTGGTATGCGCATGCGTACGTGGTTAAATTGCACAAAAGTGAAGTTTTTTTTTAACTTATTAAAATAGTTATACATTTTAAGTAAAAAAAAAAATACATAATAAACATTTCAAGCTCCTTCTATACATTTGACGTGCACAATGTATTGCTCCCGATACATTTCTCCTTACATGTGTTACACATGTATTTAACAGGACCCCATCAGCCAGTGACAGCAACTGGAAGACGGAGAAGTTCATCCATTGTTATGTCTTCTTCATGACTCATTAGAGCTACCTATCAGGTAGTAAACGCAACACTGCCCCATACAGTTTCCGGTGGTACTGCTCCATTTGGTCTGTAAGCTTTGAGGAAATGTGCAGAAATATGGAGGAAATGAATTCTGCATGTGGATCCACACGTAACATTGAGCACAACTTACGCATAATATGAGCCTGAAGAGTGACAATCCTTGGAGCCCAACAGCCTGAATCACATCTTGATGGTGAGAAAAAAATATACTAATAAAAGTCTGATCTTTGAATCACAGGCTTCTGTTGTAACATGCATTACAGGTCGTTTCTTTTAAGTGGACTTCCATATCATTTCAGATCTCTGAAAGTCTAAACCTTGGCCATGAGAACTTTCAATTTCAGTCTACCAATAAACTTGAAAATAAACTCAGTAATGCTGTCTTTCATCTTCTTCATCAATTACTGTGTATTCAATAGACGTCTTATATAGGTCCAAACACTCGAGCACCCTTCAGTGCCAGAAGCAGCCACTGGCTGAGCATAAACATTCCTTGGAGATCCTTCAGGTCCATTTGAGGATGATCACAGCTTCCAGGAACAAGTAGTCGCAGCGAGGCGAGACATTATTGAAGAGTATTTCATTGGTTTGTCTTTGAATCTTGTGTAAAATATGGCAGATTTATTACCTCATCAGTAAAGTCTTCTTTTAGTTATCCATCCAAGTTCAACGGAAAGCACCTCACATTTGTCTGGCCTGAAATGGAAGGCACCAGCTGACAATCTGGTATGAGACGCAATTCATTTTCCCCAATGGATTTGCACTGATGTTCGGACATAAATCATGTAAAACCTTTTTGGAATTGTGAGAACCTTGCGCAGGTTAGAGGAGATATCAGGAGCACAAATATATCATGTAGAGACAAAGGAGATGTCGATACTTTAATGGTATTAAATGTGCTACACACACATTACCTCAGTGAACTGTTCACTGCAACTGGATTTTAGCCGACTAAATGTTCAACAAAGTCAGGTGGGTTTCACTAGCTTGCGCGACGCATTTATTTTTTTTATGTACTGTAGATTCCAGACTATAGATTGTACTGGAATATTAGCGGCACCCACTATATTTAAGAAGGAAAACTGAACCTTCATAAGCCGCAGAGGTCTATAAGCCGCGGGTGCAGTGGTGCTGTCTGCACTGTAGAAAGGTCAGTGGTTCACCTGGCTTAAAAATGCATGTGGTCACTTCTAAACTAAAACAGGCTCCAGCATGGAGACTGACTCATGAAATAAACAGGGCAAAGTTTTAAACTTGAATCATCAACTGCTCACATCTTTTATTTAAATTAAAGCGTACAAAATGCGCTGTTTTCGCTTGCGTGTCCCAAGATCCGACACCACAGCTGGTCTCAGCTGCTGCTTCTCATCTCCGCTCCTCCAGAGATCGGCTCTGTGGGCGGAGCTGCCGACACGCAGGTGAAAACAGCACATTTTGAGTGCTTTAAGGTCAGTAAAACGCCTGTGATTTCATTGGTTCGCAATATTTTGGCACCATGACACCGCAGCATTGTAAAAGCCACAGGGTTCAGACTATGAGAAAAAAAGTAGCGGCTTATAGTCTGGAAATTACGGTAACATTCCTTCAAAGCCACAGACAGAAAAATATTCAACATATGTACTGAAGTAGCAATAAACGTAAGTATAGATTTATAGAATTATGCCCTGAAACCTCAAAAATTCAATTCATTTTATATGTATTTTATTTGAATTTAAATCAAAATAAAACTGAACGCACCAGACATATGAAAGGGATCGTTTATCTAAAAATGTAAGTTTTTTTTTATTTCTATTCAATGTATTGTGAAAAACATGAAATACAGACAAAATGGCAAATGAAAAGTAGAAAAAAATAGAAATGTTCATGTTAAAAAAAGAGCATGTTATATTTGCTGTTGAACTAGTAACAGCTGAAAGTGAAAGTGAAAGAAATAAACAGTAGAATTATGGCCTATCAGTTGTATAGTTGTGTTCTGACCTCAAAAGGGCCACAAATATACAGGCTCCACTTTGCCCAAGTCTGGACCTGTAAGTCTTAGGGGCACTCTGAATGACTGACTCTCTGAAAAAGTTCTGCCCCCACAGTTGTTTAGCTGTTGTGCTGACTGATGGCAAGACTTACTGAAGCATCATGAAGCATTGCCTTCATTTCTCGAGCCCACTAGATGGCAGTCTCTGCTTCTTTGAGCAACTCTTGAAACCTCCAACTGAGCAGAAAAATGTGGAGTATTTAATTTTTTGATGCAATGCATCAAACTTTTTGCTTCATAAAGTCATATAATACAAAAAAGAAAAGAACTAGAAGGTTAGCATGAAGGTGAATCCAACAAAAGGAGCACAGCATTATGCCAGAGCTTTTTCAGCTTTAGAGACGCTCTGGAAAAAAAGAGGAGGCCCATGAGGCCTCAAGCAGCTTCCAGTGATATGAATATAAAATAAGACGATCGACGTAAAGAAGAAAATGCAGCTCAAAGAAAGTGTAAGGACGTGGAAAACTTAAGGACGTTTTCTAAAGGCGTTTTCTCCGAGCCTGCTTAAGTGCCACTTGTACATGGGAAGGCTTTTCCAACAGCCTCAGTGTAATTCCAGCCCAAACAGAACTGTCTTCAATGCAGGGCGGTAATCACCCTCAAAGTTGGGGAGGAAACAGGACAAAAAGGCTGCCAAGCTTTAATCTGCCTGTCTGTGGTCGGTAAATAAGAAGCCCAGGGTGGACTGCTTTATTGAAACACTCTCGCAGGTTGGCCTGCCAGGTAGCTGGGCATTAATATTGGCGCTGGCGAGAAGCTGTCAGGATTTATTAGTCAGTATCACGGGTATTCAGCCAGCGGGTGTCAGCTCTGGCAGAGAAGGGGAGAGCAAGACGGAGCCGTGGATCCAGCAGACGGAGTGAGGGAGAGTCAGACTGATAGATCGGTGAGGGGACGGAAAAAAAATGAGCTGTTTTTTACTGCAGACATATTCCATGATATTATGAAAATGTCAATGCTACGTTCAAAAGAAAAATGGAGGATTAGTCAAGCAATTGTAATATTGAAGTACTACAGCAATTGAAGAAGTGATGACCAAAAAAGTCAAATACAGTGGTACCTCGGTTTTCAAACGTCTCGGGAATTTGAAGAAAAATTCAAGATTTTTTTTGCCTCTGATTTCGAACGAAAATCCAGAAGGCCCCCGAAAAAAGCCGGAAAAAACCTAACGTGCGCGGACTGATCAGCTGACCCACGACACGCTTTGTTATTGTGTATAACGCTGTTACTGTTTTTTCTTCATATTGAGGTGTAAAACCTTTCCTGTCTCCACACTGGACCGTGGTAGAGTGTCACAGGGGAGGTGCTGGAGCGCTCACTCCAGGGTTTGATGTCCTGTTGTGGGCTGGAGCTGGGACAGGGATGAGGCCAGTCTGGGACAGAGTGTGACTTGGTTTATGACTTTGTCACAGCCAAACTGCACAGAAGCGCACATTCAGAGCTGGACACGCACCGGGCACCTCTTCACTTCTGGAGAGACCTCACTCACTCGGCAACCCCTCCCACATGCAGCGGCCACACACATAGAGGAACAGCCACCTGCAGCAGACACTCTACATTCACTCCTACAAAAGACTATTTTAAGGCTTGGAACGCATTATTTCTTTTTCCATTCATTGTAATGGGAAAAATTGATTCAGATTTCAAACAAATCACTTCTGCAACGGCCGTCTGGAACGGATTGTGGTCGAGAACCCAGGTACCACTGCATACGGTGTTACAATACATTTTTTCGTTTGTTTGTGTTCTAATCTTTATTGTTGGTCTTGTGTCGTTGAGTTGTAGACCTAAGAGTCTACATGAAGATCATGAAACATACTCCTCATCCAGTGGCTTCGTATGATCACAACGTGAAGCTAAATCATACATTGCCAAAACATAAATGGCGTCTTTTCCTGTTCGATTGTTTACCCTGACGTAAACTGAGGGAGGTTTTCCACCGTACGCATTAGAGTATAAATCTAATTTAAATACTGTACGTTACTTGGAATCGACTGTACCAGATGGAATCACCGAGCTTTACTCAGCCTATGGTCACAACAGGTACTACATCAACCAGGGTAAAAAAAAAAAAAAAAAACAAAGATGGTATATTCCGTATTAGAACATACCCACTGTATTTCAGAGAAGAGCAACAAAGGAGTGTGCGATTCTTCTTTGTCACATATAAAGCTCTCTCACAGATCTGGTTACATGACACAGTGCTACAGGGTCGGTAAGGTTTCATGAAACAGTGTGGTTTTTTGTTTAGACTTGAACAATTAATTCAATGAAACCTCACATCATCTCTACACCCAGAGCACCATCTAGCGGCCTCTGAAAATTAGGACCCTGTTTCATCAACCCTGCAATAGTGTTTCGTGATACCTCACTAGCCACCACAATGTTCAACATCATTTTCAATCTTTCAGCAGTTTGGTTTCTATATGCCACTTTTCAGAAACCAGCGCTGGAAATGAATGGATAAGAGAATGTGTTGCTCCTTGTGGATGTAGCCCAGAGCACAGGTGAGTGGTGGACTCGCTGTAGTTTGAATACTAGCTCAATAGAACAGGGCTGTGTGTAGGAGGTGATGGAGAGGAGTATCTGCAACACGGCTGAGCGCATCATGACCAACCCCTGACGTGTTATCTGTGACCGACAGAGGAGGCTTTCCCACTGCGGAGCGAGGCCTGGACAGGAGGCCATTCTCCTCGAAACGCTGATGTGAACGCAAACAAACAGTTAACTTCAGCGACCGACTGAGTGATGGGTTGATGGGTTTCATGAAACAGTGTCCTGATTTTCAGAGGCCACCAAACATTTTGTCTCCTGCAAAATGGTTGGACTTGAACAAATAATTCAGTGAAACCTCACATCACTTCTAAACCAAGAGCGCCATCTAGCGGCCTCTGAAACTGTTTCGTCAACTCTGCAAAACTGTTTCATGGTACCTCATCTACCCACCACTACTTGTATCCGTCAATGCCGTTGTGAAGTGATGACTTTTGAAGTGAAACACCGGAGGCGGAGCAAAGATGCCATTGTTTTCAAAATATTTGTCAGACCAGATAAAGATGCAAAACCTATCTGGTGCTGGTATCGAGTGAACAAAAGGCACATAGGACACAAAACTGTTGCAGATATGGCCGACTGTCTTCATGTGGGTGGGGTCTATGTCACAAGGTGAACAAGGAACTTGTATCCCACAGTGACCCACAGTCCTTGACTTTGGACCGAGAGCCTACAAAGTAAAGAGATAAAAGAGATAAATAAGATCCTCGTCTTCAGGAACTGAAACCGCCATTTGATAATTGATCCTCTGTGCCAATGGCAGACAGCCACATCGTTCTTAGTCAACAGACGAATCAAACAGTTACGACGACATAAACCTTCAGCCAGGGTCAACGATTCGTGAATAAAACCACATCAGCAGATTGCAGAGAACGTAGTCAAGTCGGCGCTGTATTGTTCGGCACTTAGCAAGCCAGTCGTTGTTTTTTCCTCATATTATTGGCTTTATGCAAATAAGTGACATAAGCAAAAAGAAGTGCAGCTAAAGAGACAGAGAGAGAGAGGGCGAGTCAGACGGCTGGATCAATAAAGAGACTTTCGGATTGTGTGTTCGCTTCCTCCCTGGTGGTCGACTGCAGGACTGTTACACTGTGTCCGTGAGGAGAGCTACACACTCCTCGCAATAGATACATATTACGTTTTGATGAGTCAGCTCCTCATCTTAACACACTCTATAATGATGGATTCATGAAATGGAGGGACAAGCAATTAAGCACACCATAGATTCTTATGTCAAGAGGCATTGATTTCCTCTCGGGCGGAGAGATGCTGAGATGCCGCCTTATCTTTTGGAGAGCGCGCGAGGCTGTGCGCCGCACGCTCTCCCTCCACATATGCAAAAGAAGAAATCGCAACTGCTCAGGGAGCTTTATTAATTGTTTACAGTTGCTTTCATCTTTTTTTGGCCTCACCTCGAAACATCTCAAGTATTCTGGAAGAAGAATGGAGGCATTATTCAGAGTTGCTAGGCAACAGTCATGGCCTAAATGCACCAGCAGGCAGCACATGGAGAAGCAGCATCAAAGCAACAACCTGACATTACGACGGAGCAATAATCCCCAATGGAAGACGATTCATTTAGACATTCAGTGACATGGGAGAAAATAGTTTCAATGTTAGGGTGAGGTTGAAGCCTGGGGCAAAATGGCAATTAGCATGGGGTGATAATGCGGAGTTTAAAGTAGAATTTGAAGCAGAAGCAGCCACAGTACACACCACTGGTTGGATTTGAAGAAACAGATATAAACACATTATCAACAAAAGGATGAGATAAGACTGGACTTTATCGATCCCACGGCAAGAAAATGAAGTTGTTCCAAGTGTGGTGCTGCACATGAAGGGAGGTATCACTGGCACACAAGATGTATCAGTCGCACTCACAGAAATGTTCCTCACCCTTATCGAGACGTTAGCGTCAAGTAGGAACAGTTTTGGACTCAGGGGTGTAATAAAGTTGGGGCTTCATGTCAACAATGGACCGGAAGCCAGTTCTGTGATGGAGGTTTGGAGTTTTATAGCTGTCAGAAATGGTTGTTTCTTCATAACTAGGGGCAGAACTGGCAGATGTGTTTGCGATCTACGACGAAGAAAACTACTCTCACTGATGCAGCCAAAAGCCTCAGCTTCACAATGTGTCCTGACAGGTTGTTCTTTCTTTTTTTTTTGTATTTTGCCGTCTGATCAAATATTAATTAGAGATTGTTATGCTGCAGTCTTCCGCCACTGGTTGTTTTGCAATGTTGAGTTCAGCGGCTGGTTACCTTTTTCTTTTCTGTGTCTTGCACCAGGCTGCCTCGGGTGAAATATCGCACCACTGACACCATTTGCCAGAAAAATCCTAGACCAAATACAAAACCGTTTGTTTGCGTTCACATCAGCGTTTCGAGGAGAATGGACTCTTGTCCAGGCCTCGCTCCGCAGTGGGAAAGCCTCCTCTGTCCGTCACAGATAGCACGTCAGGGGTTGGTCATGATGCGCTCAGCTGTGTTGCAGATACTCCTCTCCATCACCTCCTACACACAGCCCTGTTCTATTGAGCTAGTATTCAAACTACAGCGAGTCCACCACTCACCTGTGCTCTGGGCTACATCCACAAGGAGCAGCACATTCTCTTATCCATTCATTTCCAGCGCTGGTTTCTGAAAAGTGGCATGTAGAAACCAAACCACTGAAAAGATTGAAAATGATGTGGCCAGTGAGGTGAGGTATCATGAAACAGTATTGCAGGGTTGATGAAACAGGGTCCTAATTTTCAGAGGCCACTAGATGGCGCTCTGGGTTTCGAAATGATATGAGGTTTCATTGAATTAGTTGTTCAAGTCCAAGCATTTTACAGCAGACAGCGCCATCTGGTGGCCTCGGAAAATGAGTTTCATGAAACCTCATCGGTCCATTAGCAGTGGTGGCTTTCATTTTGTGAAATCAACGTCCATTGTAGGCGCATAAAACACAATAGAAACTGAAGTCAACTCAATGCCAATGGCACCCAATTCAACTTCCAGCGGGCCTTATATAAGAATGAGCTAAGATCCATCTGCCCCCCTCTACTTGAGTTTGCCTCAAAGCCATAACAGTACCTATCTTGGAAGGTTTCTGTGAACCTATCAGACAATTATTTTTGTAAAGCAGCGCCCTTTCTCTTGCTCTCTGTTCCCTTCTACAGCAGGATGTGCCTCTATAGGTCTCCGTGGTTCCATGCTCCTTTTATATAGCATGACATAAATCACAACATCATCATGGCTGAGGCAGCTTGAATAAGAGCAAAATGAAACTGAGAGCGAAACAGAGACAAAGAAAAGAGGGAAGAAATGAATGTGGATAACCTTGCTAGATAAATAGTACATTAGCAGGCGACATTTTTCTACTAACCTTTGAACAAATTCTTGTAAAAAAAATGAAAAGGAATAATGATGATTGTATGTTTAACAAGAGAAGCGGTTGCATCGCAGGATGCACAGGAACACAAGCGATACATATTCTTGGTCTGTCGAAGGGAATTTCTTCGCTCCAAAGGAACTCATGTGGAGAAAGACCGAGTCCCCTGCTGGGCCTTTCTTTGCTGCGAAGCGGCACTTTATATTCATCCTGGTTTGTTGTGTGGAATTAGTTCATACTTTGATAAAACTGAAGACGAACAATCTCCAAGAACAGAATTAGCTTTGCAGTTATTCACTATCATAATTTAGGAACACATTCATTTCCCACTTCAGACTTGCATGTCGAAGCCTCGTGTTTGATGAGTAGTGGCAGACTCATTAGCACCGCGCACTGAAGTGACAAGAAGACTGCATGACTTGTTTTGGTGTCAGGGACTTTTGTGATGGGCTGTCAAACCATTTCAGTTAAAAGCTTTGCTAGGTTCTCTCACCTCTGTCCGTTTGAGAGTCTCAGATTTTACCTGTTACCTGTCATTCGGAAACAGAGTGCTCAGGATTAGGGGTTGACTGACATGACTTTTTGGGGCCGATAGTGATAGCGATATCGATATCTGGTGGCTTAAGACAGCCAATATTAGGCCGATATTCTGGGCCGATATTTGTCAGATCAGTAGACACAAAAATAATAGAAAAATCGACACAGACATAGACAGTACATATATTCTTGAACACATTGGTTTTATCACTTACAGTAAGTTAAACAGAAAAAAGTTAACTGACTAACTTGCAAAAACCGTTCAATAACCCTTACGATAAACATGTAATGCAGTCAGTGGCTTGCCAGCAGATTCAGGGAGAAATGCATCTATCACTGATGCACGCATGAATAAAAAGAAAAACATAAAAAAAAGGACAGTAGATTTCACTTGCAATTTGCCAAAGGCTCGAATAAGCAGCAGGTGTATCAGGTGGAGGGTTGGGAGCAGGTGGAGGGTTGATAAAACAGTGTCCAAATTTTCAAATTCAATTATGCAGCATACAGTGCCATCTGGTGGCCTCTGAAAAGACACTGTTTCATGAAACCTCTTCAATACTGTCATGACACTCATCTCTCCGTCACTAGCAGAATGGCTATATTCTTAATAGAAGAGGACAAATATTGGCAGGGACCGATATGATGGTGGCGATAAGTGAAAAATGGCCGATATATCGGTCCACCTCTACTCAGGATGAAGATATCTCCAAAATACTTTGAGGGTTTGTCGGGAATATGCTAACTCCAATGCTAGCTCCAGTCACAACTGAACACCTTCAATTTTTGAAACACAACATATACTGAAATAAATCAATATTCATGAGCTCACAGTGACAAAATGTGTTCGTTTGACATGAATGTGAGTAAATGAGAAGTTTGAAGCAAACAGGGCACATTAATCTGCTTTATGAAGGATGATGGCTTATTTTCAAAAGTAGAGGGGTTTGCTAAAAATGTAAATATGATGAGGAGGTTCAAGATTGAGAAGTAAACATCAAACGTGAGGGAGAATATTAGAAATACTGGCAGGCGGCTTCGTAGTCCCTGAGCTGCTCACACTTTGATATCTTTGTCAGGAATAATGGGACCTTGAAATTATTGATCACAGCCACATTTCTTTCCTCACTCTCGTATTTTGATGTAAAATGCATGTTTCCCACTGCTGGGGAATGAAAGTGTACATTGTTTTGAAAAAGGACCTCAGCGCTGCTTCTATATTCCAGTCCAAAATCTTGTTTGCAGAGGGAGCAGGGAGCAATATCTCACTGTTCCCATGACGGCTGTGCAAGCAGCTCTGTGCCACCTTTTTTTTTTTTTCCTTCCCAGAACCAAAATCCATGAATGAACAAAGGTGCACAGCATTTTTACAGCAATTGAAATGAGTCTTGGAAAGAAAGAGAGAAAAAAAAATGTGATCATTTCCTGCCTGGTTCTACAGTGCCACCAAGTGAGAGCTACTCTGCAGAAAATTGATGTCAGCAGAGCGGCAGGTCCAGATGGTTTCCATGGAAGACAGTGAAAGGATTTGCCAACCAATGAGCTGCCGCTCTGACCTGCTCTACACTTTGTTTCAGATGTCCTCGGACTGTCGGTCGTGACGGTGGCCCTCGAAATTGACTGTCACTTCGTCTTATTCATCTCCCTCTGTGATCGTGTTCTGTCGTAAATGTGATTTGTTCATTCATTATTTCCCTGAAAATCTCAAGCTGCTCTGAAATCACCAGAAACAAAATGATGAAAAAGTTCTTCATGAATGCGATACTATTCATTTGGAAAATGTAATTTAAATACGCCAAAAGTGAGTCATCATGCCTCGGCTTCTGGCCAACGAGTCAAGGTCAAATGAAATCATGTTTATGAATTCATTATCTTTTATTCTTCCATTTTCCTTCTTCAGCTCACTGACTGAAGGACATGTTTACCAAGACCAAGGTGTTGAACATTGAGAGCACTATCATCGCTACATCATCTTCAACTAGCAGCGCTTAAACAAACTCTCAGATATTAAATCAGACGTCTCCGCCGACACTCCATCATGAAACAAAAGCATTGCTGGCTTCTCTCTCCCTGAAGCGCTGTACATCACGCCCCCACATCTTTCATTAAGTGACCCTCTGCCTGTTTCTGATTCTCTCTTCTGCAGCACCGTAGGATTAAATATTGACGTTCACAATCGTGCTTTGTTGAAAAACAGCCGGAGTTGAAACACGGCGCTCCGGCAGCACGACGCCGTCACTGACCACTGAGGAAATTGACATGCTTTTCGGGAGGAAACAGGAGGGTTTCATCCCTGTTTTAGAGTGAGTCATGCAGTACACATCCCAGTCAGCGGGTTGGACTTGTCATGTGACTCGAGAGATAATTTGCTATCAAGAAACATTATTTTATTCTTCAAATTGTCTACCATCGCTATTCATTTCCTCTTCTGGGACATTTTGGGGATCAATTGACGACCGTCGACTGGAAGGCAGTATCAGTTTTAACACAAAAACACTGTAGTCTCAGTGCTACTCATGTTCCTTTTCTGAACGCCACATTTTGCCAGGTCATTTGGTCGTTTCACAATCTCATCTGGAAATTTAATAGAGCCACCATAACACAGTTGGTCATATAAAAAAAAAAATAAAAAAAATTGAACAAGAACATTTTTATACCATTTATGCACATTAAAACCTGTTATTAGTAGTAGGAGTAGTGGGACTATTGTTCATATTGCTATTGCTATTGCCATTGCTACTGTTATTTTTATTTTTATTTTTATTTTTATTTTTATTTTTATTTTTATTTTTATTTTTATTTTTATTTTTATTTTTATTTTTATTTTTATTATTTTTATTGTCTTAAGCGTAATAAATGTTATCCTCCCACACTGCATTTAGCTTGGAACACTGGCATCTCTTTTTTAACTTTTTTTTAAATTATCTATTTTTTAATAAATGTAAATTTTCACATGATTCAATAAAGACAATTCTCACTTTGTGTGTTCCATGGATGACAGGATAACTGTAATGGAATATGGAAATTGAGGGAAATATTAAGAGAAAAAAAAGGAGAAATATTATTATTTTCATTTGTATCTATTCCCATATCTTTTCTGTTTATTATTCCATTCCATATAGTCCTAGCTTTTTCTATAGTTACTATAGTCCTAGCTACTAGTCTATTTCCCTCATTATTCCTGTATGTTTTCCCCCATTTATTTCAGCTATTATGACACAAGGTTCATCACACAGTCTGAAATAAAAGTTCCAATAAAAAAAATGTCGGTGCTTATTTGTGTCGTGTGTTATTTTTGTGAGAATAAAACAAAACATGGAAGAGTATCACGGTTAATCATAAATCAAATATCATTTTTGAGCCATTCATTTGTTTTGATGTGTGTGATTTCTTTTCAGCATTACAGAAAGAAAGTGCTTTTTTCCTCTCCTTTCACAGGAAAGCGATTAGCAGGAAGTTCCGAGCGCATGAGCCAACCCCCCGCCGACCGCAGCAAGCTGCAGGCTGCTGTGCAGAGCTGCGTTCTCCATCCGTGACTGCGCTCCCATTCACCCCCCCAGAACCGTAATTAAAACGTGCTGATAACGTGACAGTTGAGGAAGCGCCGACAGAGAAGGGATGTGCACCTCTCCGAGAGGCGCAAGTGCGACAAAGTAATCAGTCACAAGACCAGGTGAGATCTCTCCAGCCCCGCGGCATCTCTAATTCCACAACTTCACTCACTTTGGAAGCTAAAAATAGCAGCAAACGCCGTGCTTCAGTAGCAGAACGCTTCACGTGCTTCTCAGAGTCTGACTGTCCTTGTGCACAAGTACGATGGCAGCATGTCACGGTCTTATATTCCACGTGGACAGTTTTATTTTTACAATGGAACCTGGAATCGTTTTCTTGGCATCACGACCAGAGGATTGTTAAGCATTCTCATCCCACCCAACGCCGCTACTTTCCCTGCGTGGGATGTCGAATCCATCAGACTATCCACTTGTGAACTGGTCAATGAAGTATTTTTGGGCACCCAGAACCTACCCACATACCAACTACTCATCTCCAACAACTCAGCTCATTCACATTCCTCCTGCACGACAGTTCAACGCCCAGTGTTGAGTTAATGAGAATGTAATCCTGAATTTTGACTATCTTCCAGTAAGACAGACGTCCCAGCACATTTCAGGATTTAAGAGGAAATATCAACAAAGGCACGAGGCCCATGAAAATCCAGGCAACAGTGTGAGACACTGGGCTTCTGTTATGCAAATCACTTATTGCCAATCACCTTTCTGCTCTCTGTTACCATGGCAACTTGCCAGATGTCGCAGTCTTATAGCAGAGCAGTGATCACTGTTAAAATCGCAGGTAAATAGATCCTTCAACTCACAGTTGCAGTCTCAACTGACAACTCTTTATCTTTGTCTTCACTTATGACAATGAGGTTATGTTGAAAATATGGGAACTGGTGACTATATTTTGGTTCCAGACAACAATCTGGATCAAAGAAACTGTTTTAGAATTTGTCAGTCAAAAGTTGAACTCCAATGTTCTGACACCAACCGGAAGCAGCAGAGTTCTCTCAGCAGTGACGTGCGTGAGGTTCATGTCTGGTGACTCATCCCAAATAGGTCCCTATTTTGTTGGCAGCAGTCGATAGATCCTGCTTTAACGCTGATGGACACAGACTCAGAATCAGGGCACTGGTTTTGTTTCAGTCAGTGGATGCTCGAAACATTTTCATACAAATTCTTCGAAAATTATATACATCTGCTGTAAAATGTATATATAGTATATATAGTATTTAGTGTATAATTAATATGTATAAAAAAACAATATACAGTATATATATATATATATATATATATATATATATATATATATATATATACAGTGGTACCTCGGTTCTCGACCACAATCCGTTCCAGACGGCCGTTCGAGAAGCAATTTGTTTGAAATCTGAATCGATTTTTCCCATTACAATGAATGGAAAAAGAAAGAATGCGTTCCAAGCCTTAAAATAGTCTTTTGTAGGAGTGAATGTAGAGTGTCTGCTGCAGGTGGCTGTTCCTCTATGTGTGTGGCCGCTGCATGTGGGAGGGGTTGCCGAGTGAGTGACGTCTCTCCAGAAGTGAAGAGGTGCCCGGTGCGTGTCCAGCTCTGAATGTGCGCTTCTGTGCAGTTTGGTCATAAACCAAGTCACGCTCTGTCCCAGACTGGCCTCATCCCTGTCCCAGCTCCAGCCCACAACAGGACATCAAACCCTGGAGTGAGCGCTCCAGCACCTCCCCTGTGACACTCTACCACGGTCCAGTGTGGAGACAGGAAAGGTTTCACACCTCAATATGAAGAAAAAACAGTCAGTAAATGGAGCTAACGGTACACGTCTGCAGACAGAGGCTGCGTTATACACAATAACGCAGCCTCATTGCATTGTGGGTCAGCTGATCGGTCCACGCACGTTAAAGCCAAAGCTAAAAAATCTTGAAATTTTTGTTCAAACTCCAATTTGTTCGAAAACCAAAGTACCACTATATATATATATATATATATATATATATATATATATATATATATATATATATATATGCAGCATGAGTTTGAAGCCCTCTGACTCGTGGTTAAGTTTCCTCACAGCTCTAACTGGGAATATCTACACACAGCCTTGACTAATCCATACAATCGTCAAAGGAAGATGTTTGGCTTCCACCTGTGACGCTGCTCCCTGCTCTGTTTGCAAAATGAATGTCTGTGCAGCTCACCTTCTGCTGTGCCTCATTTTTTATTTATTTTCTATATTTCTAACTGCAGTATAAGTCCCTCAGCATGCAGTCCGCAACCTTGCGGAGCGTGTTGTTTGTAGCGTCTGTGACGTCAATCGTAGCCCACCAATGAAACGAGAAGATTGTTGATGGGCTTTTCTATATTTTAGCAAAGAATGTGCTGAACGTATAGAACACATGACCTGTCGATGTTGCCCCCACTGTTTCTGAAAGAAGTGGAGTGGAATAATCTGAGTCATGTCATGTTTCTCCATGGCGAACTCGAGTGGAGAAGGGTTGTGACCTCTATTGAATGGGGTCGACTTTAGCTGTTAATTAAAAATGAATGGGTCGCTAACTGTGAGAAAAAATGGGTCGGAAAATAATGTAGCACCACCACGTAACAAAGACAAACTGCATTGTGTTTAAGAAAAGTGGGAATCCTGTTTTTCTGAAATGACACCAGTCTATTGGAGCCAATGTTTCAACCTATTTATGAGCACAACATCATGAACATGAAGCGCTGTTCTATATATGTGTGTATGTGTATTGAACTGTCTTGTGTAGAGAACATACAAACTAAAAATTGCTCATAAAAATATGATCATTTTGATTTCATTTTGTTGTACACAGTAATGATCAGTGTACATATATCTCATATCTATGAACGGAACAGTTTTTTTGGTCAAAAATTGCTCACACCATTTAACAATATAGAGAGAGGTAAGTAGATGAGGTCACATGAAACAATATTGCAGGGTTGATGAAACAATGTCCCTATTTTCAGAGGACACTAGATGGCGCTCTTGGTTTAGAATTGATGTAAAGTTTCTTAGTCCAGACCTAGTCCAAATATTTTACTGCAGACAGCGCCATCTGGTGGCCCCTGAAAATTTGGACACTGTTTCATGAAACCTCATTGACCCTTCAACACTGTTTCATGAAACCTTATCAGCAGAATCTTTACTGCTTCTCTCCTCTCTGATCATGCGTACTCCCTTTTTTTCCTGCATTTAATGTTCAGCCAGTCGTGTCCCTCCTGCATTTGTCTTGCCGAAATAAACACTTCCTGTAAAGTAAACTTTTCTTCCAAAATGCAAATGAGAATTTTTATTTAATCGTGAACCAGTCACAGAAATCCCTGAAGGAAACAGCATAGCGGAACGGCATCAACAAGCGGCAACCCAGACATATATTCCTGGTTGGATCCAGGGGCAGGTGATACGTCTAACTAAATGTGCTTTTAAAATGTTAATTTGAAGTGTCATCTAATATAAAAAGGTATAAAATCTGGGCAGATATTTCAAGCCAGACACACCTCAGGAGGACCACCAGCTAGCAGCGATTAGTGGCACTCAAGAAAGTTGCCGTACGTGTGCTTCCTAAAGTTCCGACATCAATTATTATGTAGAAATTTTGTGATGTTCTCTGAGGGAAATGACTTCATTGAAAACACAACATGACATGAGACTTTCACACCATGTGGAACAAGACCTCAACATTTTGTGCATTTCCATCAGTATATAAAGTTCTAGAACGTGTTCCTCACACACTATGGGAAAATACTAGTAGGAAAAGTGAGCTGAAGATGAAAATAAGTGAGGAAATACCATTTCTGTAAAAATGCGTAGTTACACTTAAATAATAATAACCAAATAATAACCAGTAATAAACCAAACAATAGCTTATTTACTGTTATTGATAAGTGTTTATGGTGTTGTTCAGAGCGAAAGGGCAAAATATGCTGATAAACATTTTAGAATGATTAATAACTGGCTAATGTGTTGCGAAAGATGCTACAGAATAAGTTGTTTATTTATGGTATTACGTGCTTCCTAACTTCAAGTGTAACCAGTTAAAGTAAAGCAAAGCTTAACTCCTCTTCGCTGCTGTTTGGCGTGGTGCGAAAACAAAACCAAAATCTGAAAATCACACTCCCCTGCAGCGAAGGTCACGCAGGGTGAAAATGAGTCGTATCAGTGTGGCGACATCAGCAGTCGAAGAGGCATGTTTGACCGGATCGCAGAGGCGCTGATGCAACACCACCACAATTCCTGATGCCCCTCTTCAAAAAGAATCCTGTGAGGACCCTCATTTCCCAAACAGCCAGAAACACTGCCGTCCAAGCGGCGCGTGGAATATATATATCTAACCTCAGTCCACCGCTGGGTGCTAGCGGTGGGGCTAATTAGCGAAGCGATTGGACTTTGATCTGGAGAGGTGAGATTGTGTATTAGCCACAATGACCTCGCGGATGGGGTGTGAGCTCTAATTGCTCTTTTGAAGCCGTGAAGCAAAAGTGAAACGGCGAGGAGGAAGAGACAAAAGGTTATCACATAATCGGCCGTGGTATAATGGGCCTACACTGTCAGCCCTATTAGAACTGCATCACATGCCTTGTGATGCTCTCGTGGTGTTTTTCAAAAAACACTGCAAATGTCAGACCTTCTTCACCGTTTCCTTTTTTCTTAAACACGCACAAGAAAGGCAGATCTTAACACTGGCTGTAGACCATTAGAAATGTACGCAAATCGATCCACTAAATCGGGATAATCCGACTTCAAGAACAGGAGGTGGCTCATTTTCCCGTGCAGTAGAAAGGTAGGATTTAAGAGTCTATCCTTATCTGCAGCGTTGGTCGGCGCCGTTTATTGCTTTATGCTTTGATGGCACGCAATTAAAACAGGATCTACATTTATGCAGTTAACGCTCACCGTTTTGCAAGAAAGGGAGATATTGTCAATGAAGTGTAAAGGAGCCCGCGAGCTACTCCCCGCGAGGACGGAGAATGCACGCCAGCGAAGGTCACCGCCCACACCGAGGCAGATGTTTAATGTGGAAAGCAACATCAGGCAGATGGTTAAAGCAGATTTCCGTCGATAAGTGAGGAGGAAATTGGCTGCATAAAAGAGAATTTACCTGCTGTTGTAGGTAACGCCGTATACTGGCTTCGACAAATAGTCACTGCCCTTTCCTCTTCAGAGAAGAATTCCAAGTTTGGGCAGTGACTTTTGCCAAAAGGCATCGCCTCTTAGGATTTCTGCCTATTTAATGCCATTGTCCTTAAAAGCTATTCATTAAGAACAGAAGGGACCAGATTACATACCAGTATATGAGAGTAGAAAAGTTTGGAAATAAAGTTTGGGAGGGCAGGCAGACACAGTTTGGAGAGGAGAGAAAGGGAAGTTGAGAAGACGTGAAAGTAGACAACTGCAGTTCCATGCAGAGAGTAGACCGACTAACATCTCGGTCAAGCCGATGTTCTCCTGGTTTACACGCAGTGCGGTGAAAATCAAACTATGTGTAGTTCACCTCCATGACAAGGGGTGGTGCCGCAAGCTCTTCAGTCCCTCTGGTTCCGATGACTGTAGATGAAGAGCAATGGAAGCTGACAGGTAGCGAGGAGCCGTTTCACTCTGTTCTATTGAACACTGTAGACAGTGATGGTGCAAACCGTTACCATGCTTCCAACATGGCGGGAATGTCATCTCCTTAAACCAGAGGTGGGCAATTCAATTTCCTTGAGGGCCACATTATGTACCGGGAATGTTGTGAGGGGCCATCAAACCAAAAGACAGAATTTTAATAAGTGAAATATAGGACAAAAAAATATGATGAATAAAAAACATTATTACGAACAAACCAAGTTTATTTTGAGGGCTAATCATTTTCACAAAAGGATCAACTAAAGCCATTACGTGTCAAACGTAAGTAATATAAATGCATACATAAAATGGTATTGAAAATAAAAGCAAAAAAGTGAAAGATAAAAGTGTGTCCTCGATCCCCGACAAGCTAGATTTGAACAGTGCTAAATAATGACTTAAAACAATTCCCTCTGACTTCATGAGGGCCACATTTGGCCCCCAGGCCGCACTTTGCCCAGGTCTGCCTTGAACCAACCAATCACGTTCTTTAATATTCTTTTGGGAACTGAAGTTGAAGACAAATATACAGATAATCGTCGTAGCAAGTTCTAAAACACAGCTGATATTAGGTCTGTCATGTGATCACTGCTGACATCAGCTCTGACCGAGGAGCACACAGTGCATCAGGTAACACACACGACTTCTCCATTGTACAGAAGGTTATATACGAAGTCGCGCAGTCATTCATTTCTCTGAGCCGCCATGCAACCGTGCGATTCATGGCTGCGATAGAGGAGGACATGGACGGGACAGGTGTGACCAGGGAGGATGGACAAGATCAAGTGAAGATGAAACAAAGCAGAAGAAGAACAATGTTCATTTCATGGACTTCAAATTCATCTCACACATCACCTAAATGATGCAGGTTATAGGTCCTGCCTCATTTTCAGCGACATCGGAAATGCTGTCTGAAATGACTGTTGAAGTAGTGAAAATGTGCCGCTTTGTTTTGAGGAACCAAATCAGTGCAAGTCAGTGGCTGTGAACCTTCCTGTCATCAAAATGCATGAAGTCATGCATAAAGCCACCAAAACTAATGCAATTACTGAGGGACCAAAGCAGAGAATGAGACAGAATATGAATAATACATAGGTGAAGCAACAAGACAGTTTTCAGACTCAAAGGTGTATTTTTCTTTTCATACATTCTTTTCATTTTTTTAAGTAAAAAACTTCCACTTGTTGACATGTTGACATCATCTCTCTTTTCTCTCTCTCACAGAAGTCAGTGAACTCATGGAGGGACTGTTGTGAGAAGATGTGCTTTCCAGCAACCTCCACCATTCTGCTCTTCCTTTTAGAGGCCTTCAAAGGTCTTAACTAATGGCACCTAGAGCACTGCATCATCTGCAAAACAAAGCATAGCTCTACCTCAGTTCAGCGTCTACTTCAAACGAATTCAGCAAATGATAAAAATGTGGCACTAAGGTAGAGAAACGCATCAAAATGTGTCGGCTGCGAAATAGAATGGTGAATGGAATGAGGCTGGAATGATAGTTTCCAGCTATTCCAGCATCAGTACATTTCATCCATATTGCTCTTTGCGTCCGTCCTTTACATTCCACAGCAACGAAAGCAAGACTCAGTCATGGTCTGGTCAAGTATTTTACCAAAGTTTCGCCGACCAAAATGATTAGGTATGTTTGGGCGTCGATGCAATAACTTTGAAATTTTGAACTAAGGAAAATAAAAAACATAATATGATTAAATGTATGAATCCAATATCAATATTTACAGCTGTGTGAGAGAGGAAACGGAAAATAAAAATGGGGAAAAAAAATGAATATATAGATTTAAAACAAGAACATGAATGATAAAAATAAGTTTCCTATGCAATGTAGTCGTGCTCTGACTTTATAAGGACCATTTAAAACACAGGTAATGGGCCACATATGGCCCTCGGGCTGCACTTTTCCCACCTCTGATCTCGATCTCATCGCCTGTTTACAAGCAAGTTCTGGAAAGCAACTGCCACCTGCTGCACTGAGTTCATTTGACTTGGACTATTAAAGCTATATAATACTTTAAAGCTAAAAAACATCAACTCATATGGACAAAATAAATGTAGGTAAAACTCTGAATATGAGTCAGGTCGTTTCTGTGGCAGTATGTATTTTTTTCCCCACCAAACCAATACAAAGAGACTATATGGATAGAAAACCAAACAAACATTAGCATGTGTTCCACAGTTATGGAAGCACATGCGTCAACAAATCCAATTGAATGTGTGAAAAGCAGCAGAAGTGCGAGAAAAACAAAGCATTTGACTCCGTCATGCTGTAATGGTTATTGTTATGAGCGCCACAGAGGAGTTTTCATTTCTTCAGCGCTGTAATAACACGGTGTTGGAAAGTCCCGAGCCTTCGCAGAGAGCCATCAAAGACGACAACGCCACCTCTCTTTTCTCACGGAAGGAAGGTTTGAAATATGGCAAGGAGTGATGGAACAAGCGCAGGAGCGACGGCACGGAGACAACAGCTGCGGGGAGAGGGAAGGCACTCCTCCAATTTATGAAGCAATCAACTTCACCATGCCCCGCAGTTCACAAACTCAGTAACAAACACCAGGATTGTTGCAGCACATAAAATGAGAAATGATGTGGACAAACAGCAGCTGAGCGTGTTAGTTTAACATGACAGCGCGGGGACGACTGGCTTCGTACAAGCTGCCAGTGAAGGTTGGTGGACTCCAGGTGGACAGCGCTCAAAGCTGGCGCCTGCTGCCTCCCTCTTTCGGGTGGACCCTTTTTTTTCCTCTCTATTCAGCCCCCCCTCACTGTTGTCCCTGTCTTATTAACATTGCAGCTCCGCTGGCTGATTGCAGCTACAGGCGTTCCTATTCTCCACGGCATCCAAGCAACACACGCACAAGGAATAAAAAGTAACACGGGGCAAAAAGTACATTGACGTGGGATGACATTACCGCTTATTTTAAGGCAACAAACTCAAATGAAACAGGAATAATCCAAGGAGACTTGTGTTTTTACATCCTTGGGACATAAGACTGGGTCATGACCCAACAGAAAAAAATATATATATAAATATAAATATATATATAACATATGGACTTTTTCATTTTGAAAAATATCAATATAATATATATATATATATATATATATATATATATATATATATATATATATATATATATATATATATACTGTTGGGTCATGACCCAGTCATGACAGAAAAAAAAAAAAAAAAAATATATATATATATATATATATATATATATATATATACTGTTGGGTCATGACCCAGTCATGACAGAAAAAAAAAAAAAAAAAAATATATATATATATATATATATATATATATATATAGTTATATTATATTGTTATTTTTCAAAATGAAAAAGTCCATATGTTACTTACAGAAATGGTTTTGGTTTGTGACGGGTAGATGAGGTGTCATGAAACTGTATTGCAGGGTTGACGAAAGTAATTTAAGTAAGTAAGTAAGTAAGGCCACCAGATGGCGCTCTATGTTGCAAAATCATGTGAGGTTTCATTGAATTAGTTCTTCAAGTCCAAACATTTTACAGCAGACAGCTCCACCTGGTGGCCTCTGAAAATCAGGACACTGTTTCATGAAGCCTCATCATCCTTCAGTACTGTATCATGACGCCTCATCTACCCATCACTAGTTACTATAAACCATCACTGGTCATTATAAAGCTATTATATTGGCTTATATCTCAGGTTTAAACTTGGAGCTGGACTTAAATTTAGTTTTAAAAATGGTAACTTTAAAAAAGGTTTTATACTTCATATAGATATACATCATGGTCAATCGCATTTTAATATTTGACGCATGTTGACCTACTTCAGTGAAGTGGGAGCTCTTTGCTGTTTCTTTGAGCTTTGATCCAAAAGTTTATTTGAAAATTAATTTTCCGTCGATCAGTGTCAGTCTCATCTGGTTTTCAGGGACATTTTTTTTTGTAGCCAAAAATGTTCCCTGTGAAAGAATTGTTTATATAACACTGTTATTTTGATTTATTAATGGAAATTAATCTCTTAAAAAAGTAGTAAAGTCCAAGGCTGAGTACTTTTTGTGTGTTCTACATTCATGAATCATGAGCCCTTGTTTATTTTATTTTATTTTATTGCACAATGTGCCAAAGCACTTTCCTACTTGAATCACTGACATCGCGATAAAGCTTTTTGAAATCTGAAATCTGACTCCATGCGCCTACATCAAAGGAATTCAGCAAATGACTAAGGTAGAGAAACGCAGCAAAATGAGTTGGCTGCGAAATAGAATGGTGAATGGAATGAGGCTGGAATGATAGTTTCCAGCTATTTCCATTGAAGTTTGCCATCAGTACATTTCATCCATATTGCTCTTTGCGTCCGTCCTTTACATTCCACAGCAACGAACGCAAGAGTCAGTCATGGTCTGGTCAAGTATTTTACCAAAGTAAGAAGTCACCGAACAAAAAGGTTAGGTGTGTTTGGGCGTATAGCAATAACTAAAAAAAAAAAAAAAACATAATCTGATTGAATGTATGAATCCAATATAAATGTTTACAGCTGTGTGAGCAGGGAAACGCAAAATAAAAAGGGAAAAAAAAAGATTAATATTAAGATTTAAAACAACAGCATGACAGATAAAAGGAAGTTTCCAATGCAATGAAATCGTGCTCTGACTTCATCATGACCATTTAACACGCAGGTAATGGGCCACATATGGCCCTCGGGCTGCACTTTTCCCACCTCTGGTCTCGATCTCGTCGCCCAACTTTGCAGTAAAGCTTTCTGAAATCTGACTTGGGCTTGTTATAAAGGGGTGATGCAGACTCACGCTGCCAAGTCCAGAACTGTCAAAACTTGCGAACTGTCTGTAGCACCAACCATTTCACAAACTGAAAATTGGACTCGGACAGGACCCGAGTTCCACCTATTGGGCGGTCGACTGGCCATTATCAAAGGCAGTGAAGGAAACGTACAGCATGAGCAGCGGAAACACATCACTGTTGCCCATGAAGGAATGAACACACTGACACACACGTGGTGTCAAAATAAATATTCATGTGCCATCTATAAAGAAGCCAAATGTGAATGGAGTTTGCGTGGATCGCATACACTCAACGCCCTGAAAGTCTCACTGTAATCTCTGATCCCACTAGATCATGAATGAAAGCTTCTGCCTCCGATAATGGATAAGAACCATAACAAATGTTGGAGGAGATCCCTGTAAATCACAGCCAGACTGAGCCAGGCGGGTTGTTTTTGGCCGGCCGGTCCAATTAACCTCTGACACCTGGGTCCCTGCTGACGCCAACAAATCTGAAAAGAAAACCATGTTTTTCCGTTTTGCCCATCAGCACTTTCCTACACCTCTTCATCTTGATGTTCTGTCCTGCGCAGCAGATTTGGCGGAACTAAACCCCGCACATTAAGGCCCGGCTGTAAAGAGAGCACATGTTATCGCGGCTCCTCTGCAGAGCAACAGCCGCGGAAGTATCTGTGGGAAGATCTTTACGGGATGCCTTTCGGCGAAAAGCTTTTGTGTTAAATGATAAAAAATGGACAGTAAAGAAAACCATCTCTGGGTAGTTAAAATTTAACAACCGTCACCGCTCCCACAAAGGACCCGGGAACGATACTTGTGGAGGGGGCTTTACAGTAGTTACACCTGTCGCCTGGGCGAGGCGGCTGCGGCGCAACAATTATTGTTGTTTCCTATGAGTCTGGTTTCTTTCCTCCACTGTGGCATGAAAGAAACTGGCCACGGAAACCAATGGAATGTGATGCACGACTTCAAATCCTGCTAATGTAAATACGCGTTTTAGCGCGTCTGTGTGCCCGTTTATTGGAGGCAACTTCAGAGAAACGTGTGACTTCGGCGTTACTCTGTTTAGACAGCAGGGTTTCAGGGAGCAGTAGTTAGTGCTGCGAGGTTCAGGCAGCTCTGGGTTTGTTCATCTGCAGTGGAGAACTGCTTCAGATACAGAGGTCGACCTGCCTTTCGCCCTCTGTTTTCACAGCCAGCATAAATGTAAGGTAATGAATGTCCATTTAAAGAACAAATAAATAAATAAAAACAGCAGCTGAAAACATAAAAAAATAAAAGCTAGTTCTACAAACGGAACAATGGTAGCAGCAGGAAGAAGGAGACGTGCGCAGCAGAACAGCACTGAGCAACAGGAGACAAGCTAAAATAGCAAAGTCCAGCCGAGGGGCTCGAGTGTGGATCCAAGTGTCTGGTCAATGTAAATGCTGAGTGACAAGGCTCTGACCCAGTGTGAGTGACAGCAGTATTATTAGGGATCTGGCTGCATTAAATGAGGCTCCTTCGGCTTTTGTTTCCATCTCCTGTGTGTGCACTGAGTTAATGATGCCTTCAGAAGATGTTTTCTTCGGGGGAACCCCAGCAGGGCCCCGTACGCCCCCTATCTCAGGAAAGCCTTTAATGCGACTGGACACTGAGTTGTCTTCAAACCTTTTTTTCTTCCCTGCTGTTTCACTTCCAGTTGTTCGCTGTCACATATATGGTATTGGAAGTGCTTATGTTTTATTTTTATTTTTATTTTTATTTTTATTTTTATTTTTATTTTTATTTTTATTTTTATTTTTATTTTTATTTTTATTTTTATTTTTATTTTTATTAAGTTCTATCTCAGGTATAAACTGAGATAGAACTGGACTATTTTTTTTTAAATGTATTAAACAAAATTTTATTTTTAATTTCTGTTTTTATTTATTTTACTTTTTTTAAAGCATTATCTTGACTTATATCTCTGCTGTAAAGTATGGAGTGGGCTTTAATTAAAAAAAATAATAATTTAAATAAATTATTTTTATTTTATAATTAACAAAATGTTTTTTTTGTTTTTTTTTAACTATTATATTCAGTGATATCTCAGCTTTAAAGTATGGCCTGGACTTTAATTTAAAAAAATGTAATAAAAGAAATTTTTATTTTTATTTTGTTTCACTATTATATTGAGTTATATCTTAGGTTTAAACTATGGCCTGTATTAAATGATTTTTTAATTTTATTATTATTTATTTTAATTATTTCATGAAATGGTTGTTTTACTTTTTTTTAATTGAAATATAACATTAAACAGAATTTATAATATTATATCACCACTGCAGCTATTCCCCATAATTCTGATCAAATCTGTTTAAAAATGAAAATCCATACACATCCTTCATCTCCATTCGACCAAAGGGATTTGAAAGTACTGACTGATCAGCGATGACTGACAGTGATTCTAATACGTGGTAATAATAAATAAAGTTCTGTCCTTTTGCTGTCAGCTCCCTGAAAACAACATCAGAACAATACACTCAAGACACGCGCCTGGTGAACCTCGAGTCGATGTCCTCTCCAATAATTGTTAAGTGGCACCAGCTCTGGAGTTATTCCTCTTCACTCTATTATGGTCATGACATGACTGAAACGGTTTGCTTGTTGGCCAGGATATGGCATTGCTTCCCTCCGAGTGAGTATCCAGTGAGCAGGCTCCAAATATGGCACCCGTTTGTTTTATACAGATCGAGGGGCGGTGAAGAGGAGAGTGCAGGCAGGGTGGAACTTGGAGGTGAGATGAGGGGGACAAAGGGTGAGGATAACGGAAGGACGACATGACTCTTCTCTAACAGGTCAGGACCGGCTCAGGTGAGGAAGTCTCAACCACTACTGAGAAATGTGAAAAGGCAGAGAAAAGAAGCAGCAATTTTGAAATGTTTAAACTCAAAAAACAGTGCAAGGAGACCAACATGATGTTGGCATGGCAAAACGCCTGCATGCTTATAGCCAACAACATGAAAACAGATGGTCAGTTCTTCAAGTGTCTTGAACAGTGTTGCAATGTGGCTTTAAAAATGATGTGTGTACTTCAGATTAAAAAAGCTTTTCTGCTTTCATATTTGGCTTAGTATTTTTGTGTTTCATTTTTTATTGTTAGTTTTTGTTTATGTTAATAATAGTGTTTAAATAGAACCTGGTCTGGAAACGGATCAGACGTCTTTGAAAGATCTTGGCTGATCCCTTGCTGGAGCCAAAAGAGGAAGGAAATGACCCCTGGATCAAAAGACTCGTCGAGCATCTTCACTGGGCGTCGGGACTCTTCCCTTCTGAAAGTGGATAATTTCCGGCAGAGATGTGCCTCAGATTAGCAGGTGCAGAGTCTTATTCCCACCTCAGATGCTGATAACTGAAAAGGATCCAGCCTCAGAAAAGCTTCTCTCCGAGACACACTTGCGACGGCGCGTTCACGCATATTCTGTCCTGTTTTACGCTGTGTAAATATTCCCCAACGTCAGACGGCGCAGGCTTCCACAGAAGACATGGTGCCATGCTGTCAAGCTTCAAATAAACGTGTCAAAGAGCCTTTTTTTTTTTTGTAAACAATTCCTCCGACGGTCCAAAGGAGAGGCGCAGGCGAAGACAAGGCACTGTGTTTTGCATTCTTAAACACACCTGATCCAGTCCTTTAGGAGCAGCCATTAATTCCTCTGCTTTTTATATGTATCTTTCTTTGAGCTGATTGATTTGGAAGGAGTGAGATGATAATCCAGCGAGAAACAAATGAGGATGCAGTGGAAGATCTCATTTGGAAAAGCAAAGGGAGGCGCAGCTCGGTAAACAAAATTCTATTTCACATTGTCAAAAGCTAATTTGTCTCCATCTCGCCTGCCAGTGCCTTCATAAATAAAACAGTACACACTGCAGGTGAGCGCACCTCCTTTCTCCCCCTACACTTCCTCTTTTGTTTGCTCGGTCGCTTGCATGCAAATTAGAGAGGGGTAATTTGAGATAAGAAGGAGCAAAATTAATAATCACTGGGCCAGTAGCAGCGCTACACAACAACATTTTTGCAGTAACTCCCCAGAGAGAACGAGAGAAACACGCACGCGGCCGCGAAATGTGATTTTCCTGCCGAGCGGCGGCACAAGCAAATAGTGTGCTAAATGTGGTAAATATCTATTGTTCTTCTCGACCTCAGGTCAGAGTTGTTGGTGTAATTTTTAATGGGATGCGGACATGAGAGACTGCTGTGCTGTGGGAACACACACACACACACACACACTCGGACACTTGTGTGCTGCCTCCAGATGGCGCTCTCATGATTTCCATGTGTGCTTTAGTTACCATAATTTCCAGACTATGAGCTGCTACTTTTTTCTCGTGGCTTATAGAGTGGCGCGGCTGATATATGGATTTTTACAGGATGAAGAGTTGCTTGCTCTCAAAATTTTGAGGGTTGTCACATCAAACCGATGGCATCACATGTGTTTTATTGACCTTAAAGTGCTCAAAATGCGCTGTTTTCTCCCGAGTGTCCACTGCTTCCAGAGGAACGGAGTCGAGAAGCAGCAGCTGAGACCGGCTGTGGTGTCGGAACTTCTGACATTTTGAGCGCTCTAATGTCAAT
This sequence comes from Synchiropus splendidus, assembly GCF_027744825.2. Classification (NCBI taxonomy): domain Eukaryota; kingdom Metazoa; phylum Chordata; class Actinopteri; order Syngnathiformes; family Callionymidae; genus Synchiropus; species Synchiropus splendidus. The sequence goes on from NC_071335.1 coordinate 21,439,192, forward strand.
AAAAGATGTGAGGAGAAAGTGATTCCAGTTCAGAACATTGCCCAGTTTGTTTCATCAGTCAGTCCCTGTTTTCAAAACTAGTTTGGAAGTGAACCTCATGCATTTTTAAGCACCACTGACCTTTCTACGGTGCAGACAGCACCACTGCACCAGCGGCTCATAGACTGCCGTGACTTATATCAGAATCAGAATCAGAATAAACTTTATTGCCATGGTCGGAGGGAATCCCACCAACTAGGAAACTGCTTCGGAATAAAATAAAATAAAATAAAAAAGGCTGATCACAAATTCAATATTGATATGTTTATATTTTAATTCTTGTGTTTAGTGGGTGGGGCTAATATTCCAGTGTGCTCTACAGTACGGAATTTACAGCGGATTAACAAGCATGTAAAGTACAAAAAAAAATCAAAATTAAAAATTAATATTCCATGAACTGAAAAAAACTTTAACTCCAGGCCAAACATGGGGGAAAAAAGACAAAAATAAATAAAATTACAGAAACAGTGCAGAAGAGCTCATGAATTAAAAATAAATAAATAAAATAAGCTTCATTATTCTATATTTGTGTTGGTTCATGGCAAAGAGGAAGTGACCTTTTTCTGGATGGAGCCTGGGCCACAGGTCGCACGACAAGACCGCCAGTGCTGCAACTGCATTCCTGAGTCCATTAGCTCAAAGCTAATGCCAATGGAAAATGCAATTCAGTGGAGTTAGCATCGACGATCACAAGCTTCCAGAAAGAAGACCCTGCAGAACTGAATGAGAAGATGACGGTTCTTATTCAATACACACTGCAGGGAACCAGACGACATACCCTGAGCCTTTACATTGGTTACTGACTGCCACTTGCTGACTGCCAAAACTAGAGGCTAAAGTAAAATAAATGCAACAAAGCACCAGCATGGTCAAACAGAAGCAGGAGACACACCAGGACGGCTGGAATGTGTTTGCGTCCAGGTGTCCCTGAACAAGATTGGTCCTAATGGCTCAGCTGCTGCCGCCGGTGTGTGGGTGATGGTGTGAATCGGTCACTTAGCGTAAAGCGCTTTTGGCGCCGAGACGGCACTGAAGAAATGTGTGCTGTTCAAGAGCGAGTCATTTACTTTTTGAGCGAGTTAAGACCTTCACTCAAAATGTTTTGAAACAATGTACAGGAGAGTCACATCTGGAGAAGTGTTGGACAAACAAAGTTGGAGGAATACAGTGAGGCCTTGAGGGGTTTGGCCTGCTTTGACATCGTGGATTTGCTGTTTACAGCTCATGACCGTCTGAGCAGGCACTTGGTGAAGGAAGCCAACAAAGTGTGGTTTAGTGTTTCTCGAGTCCTCTTTCGCTGCGTACTGACAAGTGAACACTCGACTCAGATATAAAGAGAAAACTGCCATGTTGTACCTGAATAGCTCAATAGTCCTCTTGTACCTGTCCTTTTTCTGTCATCGAATGATAAGCTTCATGGATCTAAAATAAGAATCTCCATATGTTTTGACTTATATTTTTGCCTCAGACCAGGATGTTTCATCTGCCTGTTCGCAGAATTACCCAAAAACTGAAGAACAGAATTCAATGTATTTCATCAGGTGGTGTTGTATCTTCGACCAATACACTTCTTCTTTATACCGGTTTCAGTCGGACCCGATGCCAGCTCCATGTAAACAAGCACTGAATCCACACCTAAAAGATGTCATCCATAAAACAGGCCACCGTGTGATTCGTCCCTCCAGCAGGAGCTGCTCCTTGCTGAAGACAGGGGCGCTAAAGTCCCTAAATTTGGTCCTAGTGTTTTTGAAACAACCCATTCTCACTCCCATATGGAATGCCAGGAATGAGTTTCAGTCACGGTGACTTGCTGGCGACACCGTCAGTAAGGAGGACAGCCAGCCACATACAGGGGTCTGAAATAGCAAATGACGTTTGTCACTACGGATATTTGACTCCATTGTAATGCCTGTGCATCAAAATGCAACCAATGCTGCCTTTTCTGTATAACACAAAAGTACACATTTGAGCGTCAATATATCACGTCATGAGAGTGAAGATGGGTTGTTTGGAAAGCCGTCATATTTAGTGACAAAACTGCAAAGTAGGCAGCACTGGAGAGTCTGTTGGTCTGGCTATTTACACGCGGTTATACAGTACTGCGCAAGAGTAGTTCAGTTCTCATTGAATTCTCGCGGCATGACCTCGCACTTTTGAATCCGACGGACGATTCAATCTCAGATTACAATACATGCATTCAGATTGAGGAAATAGTGCCCATGTAACCACAGCTCTCAAGTGATGTGTCATTCATGGGTCGATGATGTTTCATGAAACAGTGTCCTGATCTTCAGAGGCCACCAGATGGCACTGTCTGCTGTAAAATGTTTGGACAACTCATTCAATGAAGCCTCACATCATTTATAAACAAGAGCGCCATCTAGTGGCCTCTGAAAATTCGGACACTGTTTCACCCACTCTGCAATACTGTTTCATGATGCCTCATCGACCCATCACCATTGTACATGTAGCAGAGGACTGAAATATAAACTTTACTTCATTGTTTCACATACATCAAACAAATGAAGTAGTTTTCTACTTTGAATTGCAGTACAGATGGATTAGTTACTTTAGCGTCTGCATTGAAACCACCCCAGATGTCAGGCCTCAGTGGCAGCTTGTAAAACTACTGTTTATTTATTATTCAAGCACACAATAACACCATCTGCACCCAGAAGTAACCTTTCTTTCTGCCTTGTATGTGAACGGTGCTCAGCCCCGAGTCTGATATAACATTGTATTAGTTTGCATCCAGAAGTCATGCTGGGCCTAAAAGCATCCAACAGGGCCACTTACTTTGGGATTAAATCATCATTTCATGCTCTCCACGAGCCGGCGGTTAACTGGATTAACATTGCTAGCACAGCAGGAGCCGGGCCTGGCGCACAAGAGAGAATGAAAGCCACCGCTGTGAACTTTGTCCTGGGAGATCCCATTATCTCCAGTCCATTCACAAGCTCGTGCACTTTATGAAAACAGCAAGTCAAACTGCCAATCAGTGAGTTTTGCCTGAATAATGCATTACCTTCCACCATCTGTTTTACAAAATACTCTGCAAATGTGTATCCAAGTGACAGGAGAAACACAGTACTTTGCTTCCAAAACCCAAAAAGAATCATGAATGTCAAACTAAGCGCTGAAAAACATATCAAACTGCAGTGTTTTAAGACGCCCCCTAATGGAGGGGTGGGCAACTACATTTCCTTATGGGCCACGCGATCTATTGCAACAAATGTGTGGAACTTTGCTTTATAAATATTACAAAATACTAAGAAGTATACTTTTGCCTCGGCATTATGAGCTGAAGATATATAACTTTTTTCATGATTATTTTTTCATTTCTTTCTTATAATTCTTATTAAACAAATTTCACCATAAATTATGAGCGTTGTTTAAATTGCCGACAAAACAATGGGTAAAACATATGATATAGATTACTTCAGAAAACGATAAATTATTTATTTCTATTGAGGGTCAGGAATTGGGGATAATCATTAAAAGAATTTAAGTTACAAAAAAAAAAAAATACAAAGAAAGGAAGATGATAATAAAGGCCAAAAATATAATCAATGAACAATGAAAAGATAAATGCAACATAGTTTTGACATCATGGGAGCTGCATGAATATATCAGCCCGATATATCGGCTGCATATATCGGCTGCACTTCTTCTCTCACGTGTGGTCAAAGCGGTAGTACTCACCTTGGAGTGTAAATATCGGAGTTGTTTTTGTCTTATTTATGCACGCTTCATATTTTATTCATTGAATGAGCTTCTGCTCATTGTTTCAGTTTATCACGATTCTGAGGAACTTATTCTTTATTTCTTAAAGATCTACAGTTGATCGGTGAAACAGCTGGAGCGGTTGGTCTGTGAAGGCCGAGAGAAAACGGTGTCTGTGCCGGAGCTTTCACTTTCATACACGTGTGGTGTCAAAAAAGCCTGCATGGAGCAAGGAATCTGGTTATGTGGCTCAACCTTTAGGGCAGAAATGAAGACAGAAATACCATTCAATTCAGGATGAAGTCGCTGGCGAATTCGCTGCTGAGAACAAGAGGAAGCCTGAGGACGGTCCAAAATGGAGAGGAAGCAAAAGTGGTGTATAATTAACTTTGCTCCTGAGAGAGAGAGAGAGAGAGCGAGGGAGGCGATGATAAAAGGCTTTGATACTGTGGTTTAACTTTAAAAATCAAGACTCAGTTTGTGTGAAATGAGGGTAAATATTCACTGACTATTAAATCCTCTATCAAACTTTAAATGAGCTAAATAAATTGCTTTTCCTAATTAACACTTCCTTGATTCCATCCAGACGCTATCAGGAGCATTTGCTCATTTGCTTTACCCCAGTTGGGCAAAACATCTCACCTTTTTTTTGTTTTTTTTCAGAGTGCATTTAAGAATCCTTCCTGGTCACAGTAACGCCATTAATCCCCTCAATGGCGCCGCACATGTGGCTGCCGTGTGTCCTGTCTGCGAGGAGAAAACGGCGGTGTCAGACATGTAAACAGAAACTGCAGAGTCGTGATGAACTTCTGCCAACTTTCTTTTTTGATGAAAATTCTGGGCTATTTATACGCGCTACAGATATCTAATTAGTTCCCTATGGGGTTGTTTACGATGCTGGTTTATTCCATGAATTCATGCAGTAATAGTGGGACTGTCAACAAGCTGAGTGACACAGACCATAATGGTCCAAGAGTTATATGAAAAATGTTGTTGAAAAGCACTATTATTATTGCTATTATTATTATTGGCGTTGTGCATTTATATATATATATATATATATATACACACAGTGGCACCTCGGTTCTCGACCACAATCCGTTCCAGACGGCCGTTCGAGAAGCGATTTGTTCGAAATCTGAATGGATTTTTCCCATTACAATGAATGGAAAAAGAAAGAATGCGTTCCAAGCCTTAAAATAGTCTTTTGTAGGAGTGAATGTAGAGTGTCTGCTGCAGGTGGCTGTTCCTCTATGTGTGTGGCCGCTGCATGTGGGAGGGGTTGCCGAGTGAGTGAGGTCTCTCCAGAAGTGAAGAGGTGCCCGGTGCGTGTCCAGCTCTGAATGTGCGCTTCTGTGCAGTTTGGCTGTGACAAAGTCATAAACCAAGTCACGCTCTGTCCCAGACTGGCCTCATCCCTGTCCCAGCTCCAGCCCACAACAGGACATCAAACCCTGGAGTGAGCGCTCCAGCACCTCCCCTGTGACACTCTACCACGGTCCAGTGTGGAGACAGCAAAGGTTTTACACCTCAATATGAGGAAAAAACAGCCAGTAAATGTAGCTAACGGGACACGTCTGCATACAGAGGCTGCGTTATACACAATAACAAAGCGTGTCGTGGGTCAGCTGATCGGTCCGCGCGCGTTATGTTTTTTCTGGCTTTTTTCGAGTTCTGGATTTTCGTTCGAAATCTGAAGCAAAAAAATCTCGAAATATTTGTTCGAATTCTATATATATATATATATATATATATATATATATATATATATATATATATATATATATATATATATATATATTCTTTTTTCGTATGAATCACAGAGTTGCTTGAGTGAATTTGGATTATGATTCATTTTTAGTCGATTTTAATCATGTTTCCTTTTGCCTGAACAGACGCTACACAGAAGGGAACAGAATAGAATCAATCATCACTTTTCCGCTGACATGCTTTTCCATTGACCTTCAAATTACTTACATTGCTTCTGGTACATTACACAAACTATAAGGATCATTTCCTGAAACATTTTCCAGAGTTTGAAAAGGAGCAGACTGAAGAACCGTTTGTGTCATTTCTGACCCTAATTCCCACTTTCCTTTATTTTACTGAGCAGTAGTTAGACGCTGCTGTTCGTAGTGCTTTTAGTTTGTTTCGCTTTGATGTTTTTTTTCCTGTGTCATGTTCTCACCGCTATGTTCTGTGTTGTGTTCAGTGGCTCCTCATCTTTGAAGTCCCTTCTCTGGAGTAAACAGGCAGTTTCTTTGTCTCTGTGTCATACATTTTCTGTCTCTTTTAGATATTGGGTGAGAAGTTCTCTACATATATATATATATATATATATAGAGAGAGAGAGAGAGTGCACACTCCAGGGTTTGATGTCCTGTTGTGGGCTGGAGCTGGGACAGGGATGAGGCCAGTCTGGGACAGAGCGTGACTTGGTTTATGACTTTGTCACAGCCAAACTGCACAGAAGCGCACATTCAGAGCTGGACACGCACCGGGCACCTCTTCCCTTCTGGAGAGACCTCACTCACTCGGCAACCCCTCCCACATGCAGCGGCCACACACATAGAGGAACAGCCACCTGCAGCAGACACTCTACATTCACTCCTACAAAAGACTATTTTAACGCTTGGAACGCATTAGTTCTTTTTCCATTCATTGTAATGGGAAAAATTGATTCAGATTTCGAACAAATTGTTTCTCGAACGCCGTCTGGAACGGATTGTGGTCGAGAACCGAGGTACCACTGTATGTATATATATATATATATATATATATATATATATATATATATATATATATATATATGCGATGCAATGTCGTTCTGCGCTGCGACTGGGTTGAGAAACGTAAGGAGATTAATCCAGATGATGGATTAATCTGCTCTAAAACATTTAGATAGCGCTAATTATTATTTCATGGCTGAAGTGAAGCCCAGGATGCAAAATCAATTGGAAAATTGCTTTATCGTTGCCAGCTCTTTTCTGTTGGCTTCAGCAAAACAACCCCACTGCTTCCATTCTACATTCCGATCTCCTCACACGAGACATTTCTCCTCGTTCCTTCCTCCGTCAGAGTGTTCGCATGTCTTCTCTTAGTTTCCTCCGTGAATCTGTCGACCGGATTAATAAATCATCCTGCGACTGCATGCGTGTCAGGGACGTGTTTGGTGAATCACTATCAGCATGGATCAAAATTTTGGGAAATCAAGGTGGAGGTCCCACTGCGACCTCGTACACCACTGTTATTTAATCATTTAGAACTCCATGAATATTAAAGAAATCAGATTGCACAGTTGTGCTGGCATATATTTCCCTTTTGTAAATGCTTCGTACTGAACGTTCCCCAGTCGGTGGGCAACAAAGTGGCCTCTGGCTGTGGTTGGTTGCCAGTCAAATCCCTGTTTTTCTTTATTTATCAGCTTCAAATCGCACTTTGGTGACTGCGTCGACAAACATATCCAGTGTAGCCACCTGATCTCAGTGAGAACTACACAGCAGGTGGTGAAGGGTAAATGAGGTTTCATGAAACAGTGTCTTGATTTTCATTTGTCTGCTGTAAAATTTTAGGACTTGAACAACTCGTGCAATGAAACTTCACGTCATTTATGGACCAAGTGCGCCATCTAGTTGCCTCTGAAAATTGTTCCATCAACCCTGCAATACTGTTTCATGATACCTCATCTACCCATCACTTGTGCTGACCAATGTTAGGCCACATGGCCCAGGAAGTATCAAAGAAAACTTCATTTAAATGTAGGAAGAACACTAGCATCACTCACTTGTGGAGGAAAAAGTTCAGGCTTTAATCTGTTTTCAGAGCGGCACTCAGGCTGCTATGTGCATTTCTTCTTGTCTGGAGAAGCTCTGTATTCTATTCTCATCCTTCATTGGACTTAATATATCAATTATTGTTTCCTTTCATACAAGTATAAAAGACACTAAATTACCGTTGTCTTGCCATTCAGCTCCTGGTAGCACCTTGTCTGAAGTCCCTATACAGTAGTTCTACTAACACAGCAGCGCAAGAGTGGCTGCTTGAGCTACTCGGCATTGTGTTTGAAGGAGTGAACTTGATTTATATCATACATTTCCACATAGAAGTGGGACTTCACCTTCACCTTCACCTTCTTCTTCAGCTTATCCGGGGGCGGGTCGCGGAGGCAGCATTCGGAGCAAGGAAGCCCAAACTTCCCGGTCCGCACAAACCTCCTCCAGCTCCTCCCGGGGGATCCCGAGGCGTTCCCAGGCCAGACCGGAGACATCATCTCTCCAGCGAGTCCTGGGTCTTCCCCGGGGTCTCCTCCCGGGAGGACATGCCCGGAACACCTCCCCAGGGAGGCGTCCAGGGGGCATAAGGATCAGATGCCCGAGCCACCTCAGCTGGTTCCTCTCGATGTGGAGGAGCAGCGGCTCCACCCCGAGCTCCTCCCGGATGACCGAACTCCTCACCCTATCTCTAAGGGTGTGCCCAGCCACCCTGCGGAGGAAACTCATCTCAGCCGCTTGTATCCGCGATCTCATCCTTTCGGAGAAGTGAGACTCAACGTGCTAAACTAAGAGGAATGCCATCTTTTCAGCTTCAATTTCTCTTGTGTTTCTCAAAGTTTGAGTTACAAATGTGCTGTTTCACGGTATAGTTTTGAGAAGTATGGTGGTTAAATGATGCATCTTTCTAGATCGTACTCACTCACAATGGGTGGATGAGGTTTCATGACACAGTGTCCTGATTCTCAGTGGCCACCAGATGGCGCTGTCTGCTGTAAAATGTTTACAACTCATTCGATGAACCCTCACATTATTTCTGAACCAAGAGCTCCATCTGGAGTCCTCTGAAAATCAGGACACTCTTTCATCCACCCTGTAGTACTGTTTCATCGTCATGTCAACACTATGTTGCTTGTTAAGTTGCTATGGAAAAAGCTTGAGTGAAAACATTGGTGAGCAAATCCACACATAGGATGGAAGGGAAAACCCCACAGGTGAAACAATTAAAAAGCTTGCTGCAAGTTTACAGCAGGTTGACTGTTCTACAGTGACACATGCCTCATGTTTTCATGCATCTTCTTATCATTATTTCATAGGACTCGAGCGACTTCAAAGCCAGTTGTCGGAAGCCCTTGTCTATATTTCCCGCTCATACTCCAGCTGAATCCAAAATAATTGCTACGGAGGCAGGCGGCTGTAAGGAAGTGGCTCCTACAAGAAACAAGTCCGTGGCTTTTTATCATCGACAGTGCAGGGTGCAGTCGGGCTCCATCAGCCACATCCTCACCGTCTCCTCCTTTCTAGCTCAAGCAGCCCGTGGACATTCTGCCTGTCGGTTTAAGCAATCTCATTCTGTCAAGCCTTCTCTGAGCTAAATATCTCATTTAAATTTTAAACCTTGTGTGCTGCCATCAGCTGTCATTCCCACGACTGTTGCCAAACGTTTCTTCATCTGCAGCACCGGGGTTTAAATCTGACGTACGTCGGTGCCACGGCTCACTGTCACATCCCTGCTGTAAAAGTGACTCTGCATGCCTTGCTTGACTCTCATGCTGATACAGGCCTTATATTCTTGAACTCAGCCCGATAAAATTACATCCAAATAATATATTTTTTTCTAATGCAAATATTCAAATGCAACAAAATTGAAACATGCCTTTTGAAATTTATGTTCATAGCGTGCGAAAATGGAGACTTTATGGAACAGACAGATTTCAATATTTAGAAATTAGGTATTGCCAATATGCTTCGTGGGACATTGTCAACACAAGGTAGGTTTTTTTCTGTCTTTTAGAAATGTACAGCTAGTGATGAGTCGATGAGGCTTCATGAAACTGCACTGAATGTTTCCCAGTCCGGTAGGCAACAAAGTGGGCTCTTGCTGAGGTTGGTTGCCAGTCAAATCCCTGTGGGTGACTGAACATATTTCGTGTAGCCACCTAATCTCAGTGGGAACGATGCAGCAGGTAGTGAAGGGTCGATGAGGCTTCATGAGACAGTGTCCTGATTTCCAGAGGCCACCAGATGGCGCTGTCTGCTGTAAAAAGGATTTGAACTAATTCAATGAAACCTCACATCATTTCGAAACCAAGAGCTCCATCTAGAGGCCTCTGGAAATGAGGACACTGTTTCATCAACACTGCAATACTGTTTCATGATGCCTCATCTACCCATCACTAGCATATGCTAATCTCATCTCATTGGTTGATCATGGGACAGGTGTAATATACACATCTGACTTATGACCTGCTCGACTTACGTCCACCTGTTCTTACGACCACGGCCAGCAGATGTTTTTTTAATGCAACGTCTGTCATCGCGTACGACAGTTACGGCAGCACTGTGTCCTAGCATCTCACTCTCACACAGTGATCTACCACTACAGTAGTAGCTATAACCCTCGCGTCGGCCATTTTGAATGGCGTTCGACTCACGTCCAATCCGACCGATCCCAGTCGTAAGTCGGATGTTACGTGTATATTGTGCCACCTAGCATCTGCTAGACTTTGGGCGTGGCCACTGTCCATGAAGGTCCAGCATAAAAAAAAAAAATAAAAAAAAAAAAAACAAGAAGGAAAGGTGAATGATTGTTGTCTAATAAAGATTCCCCCAGTCCTTTATTTCATTGGTCAGTTTTATGACTGCGGCCCATTTCAACTGGCATTATTGAAAGGTGTTATTAAATGGCGTTTATGTCACAAAGATCTCCCACTAGCTTCTTAATTTTTTGAAGGGTAGCCCAGTTTTCACTCGACTTTCAGTTGGCAGGACGTCTAGCAAATGGCCAAGCCGGACAACTGCTGGATATATGGAGCCTGACTGTCTGCCAAAATCCACAAACATTTGTCACCTCACCCAGGATCAACTCTGAAACAATAAACTCTGATAAATATATATGCTGCCAACAGCATCAGCATTCAAGTGCTGTTCAAACATCCGGACGAAGTGCTCGCCTCCAAACATTCTTTTAATCTTGCCATTTGTTTCCTCGCTCACCTGTTTGGTTTATCGCACCGATAAGGTGTTTGTCTTTATTTCATGGATATTCACTGCTTTACAATCCATGAAAGGAGATTGACATTGCGGTGGCATCACTTTATCAAGAGACACAGATGTTTCTGGGCTTCTGACAATGCTGGAATTGCACCAAGAGTTCTGACCTTGACGTCTTGACAGAAATAACAGGGATTATCCAGGGAGGGGTGTTACAATGCATCTAGACTAATGGGTCCTTTATGGATTTAAAGGAGGAAATAACTGGAGGAAAGTCCAGGGATACTGGTCGAGATGATCTCTCAGAGATGAAGCTTCGTGAAGCCTTGTTTCCAGAGCCTTCTGGATCACACTCTCTTGTCTGTAAACAACTATTTTCATTTCATTTTTAAAATTGAGAGCGCCGCCCGCTGTGCTCTGCTGTGAGGACACAGCGTCATGACGCAGCCCATCTATGTTTCCAAATTGCCTCTTGCATTGTGAAGATTGGCTAATAATGACAGCAAATGACCCTGACATTACAGTGAAATTGCCGGGATGGTTGCGTAAAGGTTGGATTGAACTAACAAAAATATATTTCTTTCTCTCACATTAACAGAAAATACTGAGAATGTATTAAATTTCTTTCCAAGGTGATTATGTAAAGGTTAGCAAGACTCTGGCGGGTTGTGATGTTTAGAGCATCTGAGCGAGGAAGTGCTCTCTCTTAGGCCCTTGCTGAGCACTGTTGAGGGTAGCTGGCTGCTTCTTACAGCAGGAATGTTTGGACCCTTTGTCAGAAAGGAAGCACACGTGTGACCACAGGCTGGTGGCGGGACATAATATTCCTCACTGTCAAGGCAGAGTGCAGGTCAGAAAGCAGTCACTCGCTGTTGCCCGAGGTTCAGGCATCATATCGCAGGGAAGGATGCAATGAAGTTTCTTGCACTGAATTTTCATCTGGAGGACGAAGCTAGCTTGTGTGAGTTGGTGTATAAGCGTATCTATTCTAGTGAGGACCAAGTTTGGGGGCCCTTTGACAGGACTTCACAAGGCAAACCCTCAAGGATGAAGTCCTCAAAACAACAAGGATGGTTAGGTTTATGAGGTGAGGCTAGGGTGAGCGGTCCTCACAAAGATGTGTGGCAAACCTGTGTGTGAGTGTGTGTGAGACAGAGGGGACACTGGAAAGGTCATTCATGTGTAAATGAAAAATAGATTTAGAATTACATCCACCGGTTGTTGTTGTTTTGGCTTGACATTTTGCCTCTTCACTCTGTTTACTCAGAGAACTGAGCACTGCAAAGTTCCTCTGTCTCCAGATTAAAAAGGTCTTTCACCTTTCAAGTTCAATCAAAGGTTGTTAAGGCAGGGAAGCATGAAGATTTTCCTCAGCGTGTTGAACTCAGGAATTGACCAAAGAACACCTGTCATGGTCGATCATCTGCCATGTAGATCACATTCCCCAGCAAGAGAAGTTTACCTTTCCCCTGGGAGGACTGCAGTCTGCTCGATGCTGGTGTCTGATGTTGTTAATGTTAGTCAAGTTGACGTCCCTCGGCCTGAATGTAAAAAGCCTTCTGGTGTACGACACTGAACAATTGTCTGAGAGTGAAGTGGAGAAAACAGCTTCACTGTTGCCACTTCTTCTTCTTCTTCTTCTTTTTCCACGGCAATCGCTGCTATTGATATAAAAATGCTTTGGCTTGGTTTGTTGAATAAACCAGAGACTGGCCCACGAAAAGATAAACAGCCGCTAAAATGTCTGTCTCCACCATGGGATGGTGCTGAATGGTGACAGGCAGGTGAGGTATCATGGAACAGTGTTGATGAAACAGGGTCCTAGTCTTCAGAGGCCACTAGATGGAGCTATCTGACGTCCCAACATTTGACAGAAGACTGTGCCATCTGGTGACCTCTGACAGTCAGGACGCTGTTTCATGAAACCTCATCGGCTCTTCACTACTGTGTCATGAAACTTCATCCACCCAAGTCATGTCTGTTCATGCTTTAGATCTTGGCTAAAACAATGGCAACATTGAAGTCCCCCTATAACCGCCCCCCCCCAAAAAAAAGTGGCACTTGAAGTGTCCATGCGCTTCACTCTTGGTGCCCAAGTCAGCAGTGACAAGAGCGCCTCCTGATGGCAAAGCTCTAACCCCAGCCACTGACTTTTCTTCAACGTGCAAGTCCACTTGATATCTGACACCTAAGAATGCTGGGGACCAACTGCTGGGGAGATGCTGAAGCAGGACACAAAACTGAACATGGTGACCCGACACATGACCAAGACAACCACCGCCTCGCGAATGAACCTGGGGGTAAAGGTGATGGATTGGCCCAGTATGCGTCCAGACCTACTACATTGTGTAGGAGTCTAAACAAATTGGATGTGGAGAGGGACAAGGTCCAATTTCCTCAGGTGTTAGAAGAGTGAAAGTCATGGTGATGAACAATAAAGGCTGTGATCCAATTATTTTTACCTGCAGGAGACCTGAGTCGCCCTGTGGTCTGGTTCATTTCTCATAGATGGAGAAGCTTAAACTAGGGATCCACCAAACCACATTTTTTGGACTTCAGATCGGATCCCGATATTTGAATTAGGATATCTGCAGATACCGATATTCCTCCGATATGATACTTTTTTTTTTTTTTACCATTATTGTTGGTACTCTGAAGGTTTCACATCGGCATTTGGTATTTATTAAATCCAAGACAGACATATGTAGAAAGTGAACAGATACAAGGTACATCATACACTCGCTCATGGAGCATAAATAAATCCATTTTCCGACGGACAAGCGATGTAGGATGGACGTCTGAGGTCCAACATTGGAGGTGTCTTACTCATCTAAGGACACACACTGTGTTTGCAAATCGAAAAAACATCCAACGCGCTGTTCGTTCACATGTTGCGACTCTTCACTATTTCGTGCTCCTGTTGTGCTTTGTCAGCGAACACCTCCGCTCCACACCTTGGATTCTAACTGACTCGTAAATCCTACACATCCCAGGACAGATGTGCGGGAGTTTTTGCTCAGGGTGTATTCCGCTAAACGCTCGCATGCTGAGTGGCTACATGTTTTCAGCTGAAGTCTCAGAACGCTGCTCCGCGAGCTCACTGCAAACTGTGGAATGGACTTCCTAAAGCACGTCTCTTGCCTTTCACCAATGAACAGGAAATCCATTTCCCATTTTGCAGTGAACTCGCAAAGCAGCCGAACGTGAACAGATTTCCCCTGAAAACATTAAGCTCAAACTCGGATCGGTCATCGTCTCGGCAATTCCCGATGTGCCAAAAACGTTGGTATCGGAGCCAGATACCGATACCACTACCGAAAACCCTGAACATATCTGCTCCCTCACGACTGAAAGTTGATGTTAGAAATGGATCCATCACCATCTGGCCGAACATTGCTTCATGGCTACTGCAGGAGCCTAACACCGACAAGGTCCAAGACTCAAGACGCAACCCAAGTCCCTTTTGTTCAGCGTTGAATATCGGTTCATTTAACCGTGTCCTGTGAACCCACAGATCCAAGTCGTCACACACTTCATCTCCAGTGGCCTCGCAGAGTTCAGTTCACCGTCTCAACAGTTGTCAGAGCGCAGTCCTGGCATCAGGCGCGGACATGTCACAAACACTAATGAGATGTCGTAGTTGACACCGTAACAGATGATGATGTGCCTTCGGTGCACGCCGCTCCATGTGGACCGCTGCCTTGGCATGGTCTCAGTCTGTCTCAACTGTCTGGATCTGTTAAAACAGTTGAGCCTCGAGGATATTCCGTCCTGCACTAAGTCACATGGAGAGGACTGGTAAAGTTAATGGGCTGCAGTGGCCACTGGCATTTTAAAAGTTAGGTCTGGTTTAATGATCCCGATTGTAAGAAAGTAGGATGGTTGGCTTTGGGGCGCTGCTCCTCGAAGTCACGTCACTGGAGATCTAGTCGCCAAGTGGCCAAGATGCTTTTGGCAACTGCTGCTAGGGCCACGAAACACATCGCCAATTCAATGGCATTTTCAAATGGCGTTTGACATATATATATATATATATATATATATATATATATATATATATATATATATATATATATATGGCGGGAGGTTTTTCACTACACAATGGCCAGGGTTTCCACTACTCTGAATGTACTTGAAATTCTTATGAAATTGAAATTCTTATACAAATATTTTCAAGACATTAAAAGAGCTTCAGTTTAAATAAGGTGATACAAAAACCTGAATATAGTCACCATCGTGATTTATTGTGCTGTTGTCAAACTGATGCAAAATAAACAATATGTGGTTATTTAACTGTATGTATGGCTCCATCATTTGATTCAGTAATACCAAAGTATTCCGTACCAAATTCATTCAAATTGAAAAATGTGGCTTTTTGTGGCAAATATTTTTATACCATACTATTGAAAAAATTCTCTAATTCACTAGATTAATTTTTTGATCGAATCCCACCCCTAATATATATCAGTAAAATATGTCATCACAGTCACATGACAGTTGATTTAGTTTAAAACTTTGAGTTTGCTCTGTTTTATTACGGCAGCATTTTTTTTTGTGGTAATTTATTTTTATACTTTGTTCCTATTTTTTCTGAATATCTGCAGTGTTGCTACTGAGTTTCTTTTTTTTTTCAAGAACTATTTTCTTTATTGGGGCAGGAGCTCAAGAGGTTGTAGCTACGTGGCGGAATTCCAAATATTTTTAAAAATCAGGAAAAACCATTTGAATGAAAAACATAAAGGAGACTCTCAAAAAATGGAACAGTTGCCCAGAAAACAAACACAGAAAAACAGAAGTAAATGCCAGAAACAAACAACAACAAAAAACCTTGAAATTAAATGACCAAGTTTTTACTAGATATGAACAGGATGTGTGAGCAACAACAAACCATTGAAGTGAACGGAGATTCCTTCCAGTGTTATTAATTTAAGTTTGACTGGAAAATGGAATTCATCCCTGAGCTATTCAGGTGAAGCAGTAGAAAATAAATAAAACAGTGGTAATGGGTCAAGCTTCATTCTCAACACAAAAAAAAGCCAGTGTCCTTCTGTGATAGAAAGTGGAGCTGTCACTTCATCAATGTGTGTCTTTCAGAGGCGGCTGACACACTTCGCTGCGTTGACGTCAGTAACTGCAGATAATTCTACCCTTCAATGCACCACATTCATGGGACAGAAGACGCCACAATGTGAGGTCACAAATACCAGGGTCCATAAATGAATGAAGTGTATTGAGTGAATGGAATCTGACTGAGGATTCAAACACTGTGTTTTTTGAAAGGGTTTCACCTGGCAGTCTGTAGTTCTGGGAGAACACAGTACCATCTGTAGTGATGGGCAGATGAGGCATCATGAAACAGTATTACAGGGTTGAGGGAACAGTGTCTAATTCTAGATGGCGCTCTTGATTTAGAAATGATGTGAGGCTTCATTGAATTAGTTGTACAAGTCCAAACATTTTACAGCAGACAGTGCCATCTGGTGGCCTCTGGAAATCAAGACAGTGTTTCATGAAACCTCATCAACCCTTCAATACAGTGTCATGAAACCTCACCAATAAAAAAACTGTAAAAAAAAAAAAAAAAAAAAAGTTTGCAAAATAAGCGTTTGCATCTATTCTCGTATCGCGTGCACCTTCATGCACTGACAAAAGCATAAGACTTGAATAATGTGGGATGGAAGTCTGCGCTCATAGAGTTGCCGGGAAGATGAAGCCGCTAAAAACCTTGACAACAGAAGGCCGGTTCAACGCCGCCAGAATGAGTCTGCGCTGATCCAGTTTGAAACGTGAATAAATAAATGACACAGCAGCCTTTCTCTAAAAACGCCACAGCCCCATTCCGATGTGTAATCGCCACATCTAAATGCACAAGTCTTTTTAAATAGCTGAAACAGCCGCATTCAGAAGCGACTTGACAAAGCCTGTTTCCACAGCCGGCAACAGGGAGTGATGAATATAAAGGGAGATAATGGCGCATATTCTCGCCATGAAGACATTTATCGTGCTCTTTCTCGCACGCAAATGTGCCGAAACAGATTTGCAAGGATGGAAAATAGATGGGGAATTTTCTTGTGATGTTATACTCAAGTTAAAAACGGGATGTTAAACAAGTACACAGCTCTGTATGCCCCGCTTAAAAAACGGTGTGGTTGAAAAACTAGAGTCCAGACTTACACTATTTCATTCAAGGTGTTACAATACACTTAAACTGCATTCAAGAATAAACTGCACTGCATCTGATTGATCCATGTAATTCGATAACTTTTAAGCTCTTAAGTTTCACGGATCTAGTTGTAGGTAACTCTTCAGTTCAAGTCAACCACCATAGTTCTGTGTCCTCTCCTGCTTGGAGATGAGATCCTCGTCCAGAGAAAGCATAACTCAATAAGACTTTTTCCTTCTGGGTTCGACACAGATGCCATTCGTGAACCAAATAAGGATGCTGAGGCAAAGACACCCACTGGGTCTGATTCTTAGTGTTGAGTCAAGGTCACCTCACCCGAGGTATGGCCTACGCCAACAGACTCTCACTCCCAAGGCGTGAGATATTGATGTTTAAAGCCGGACTTTTCCTTCAACGTTATATGTTGACGCATTGGGCTTTCAATTGGGGCCCGTCAAATACCCAACAAAAGGGACTACATTTAGACCCCGTCCTGAGAGGAAATCGGTCGTGTTTCGTCCACACAGTTACTGCATTTTCACCCATGGTAACAGATATTTTTAGGCGTGACAAAAAAAAATACACTTCCCCATGTGGACAGATGATGTCACGGCACTGTTTTTACGAAGCACTTTTTTCAAACCAACACAGAAAATGTACAGATAGAAAAATGTGTGACTCTGTGTGGATGTAGCCATAGTCACATGGAGTGACTTCAGGTTGTATCCCCCATGTGAGGCACGAATTCCCATCCCACCGCCTGGAATGTTGAAGGGGGGGGGGGCATTGTTACTCCTCTGAAACACCTATGCGCCAACACGCAAAAAGGCTGACGTCAATGTCAAGAATGAATGCAAAAATCCACCAATGGGTTGTCGAGACCAAACTAAATACAGAAAACAGAAGCATACAGTCATCACTATTAGTTATATAGACCTATGTTAATGTCTTACTGTATAAGAACAATGCTGAAATAAATCTAGTACTGAAATGCTTTCATTGGTAATATGTGTTTGTTCAGACCCCAATTGGTCTTAGACTCACGTCTCTGGTAGTGACGGGTTGGTGAGGTATCATGAAACAGTGTCCTGATTCTCAGAGGCCACCAGATGGTGCTGTCTGCTGTAAAAGGTTTGGACTTGAACAACTCATTCAATGAAGCCTCACATCATTTCTGGAGCCGTCTCGTGGTCCCCTGAAGACTAGGACATTGTTTCGTCCACCCTGCAACACTGCTTCATGATGCCTCATCTGCTCTCAAAGCACTGGTCTCTAGTCGCTGCATTTTATGTCAGGCGTCTCATTGACTTTCTTGACTGGCCCCACTGATGGTTTCCAAATGGCAGCATACGAAATGAGGGCGGCTAATCTGAAATGCCCCTTCGGTTGAACCACGTAGCCTTTCTGCGGCGCAGAATCATTATCTGCTCTTTGAAATGGCATCAGAGAAAACAATCTCTTCAGATTACAGCATTTCCATTTTGACCGAACTTCTGATGAGCGCGCCTTCGCACAGAGTGGAGAAAGACGGCAGACATCTTACGTCTTTGGACTCAAATGGAAGAACGTTTCATGAAGTTTTCCTGTCACAGCCATCCAAGTGTATCAGAAGAGGGAGGCCAAATTTGAGACCATTTATTTCTGCAGTGTTATTATCACTAATTAAGTCATGAGGGGGAAATAGTACTTTGAACATTACTTCTCTTTTTAACATAAAAGTCAGTGCGAGCACGACGCCAGTAGGAAGTGTGCAGATAAAGGCACTTGAGCAGTCAGCAAGACGCCTCACATAGTCTGCCAGTGTCTCCCTGCGGGTGAACGCTATCTTACACTCTTGCAGCCAGCAGCATGCGATTGAGCCGAGAAGCTCAATGAATGCAGATATATTTACTCTCCGCTGCCATGGGAAACATCAATCCAGGAGACGTTGTTTCGCCCAAGTTGGCGCTTCATCGATCCACAAAATGGTTTAAGTGTGAGCATCTTCAGCAGCACTTAAGCCGCAGTCAAAGGGCAAACATCCAAGGGATGCAGAGTGTGTCCATGTATGTATGTGGAGAAAGAAAAGACCGGTGGGCAGAAACACAAAAGGCCTTTGGTTACTGAAGCGCCCGCTCAAAACTGGACGACGCCATTTATCAAGCAAGCACAGGCCCATGTGGTGATTTATCTTTTTTTCCTGCTGTAGATTCATTCATAGGCATTTGGAACATCATTGATAACAATGAGCTCAGTGGGACAGCAGGTAGCAGTAGTGTTGCCGATGTTGCTCGTACAAAGTCGGAGCCTTGTCGACTTGTCTAGCGTTGCTGGTCTATGTAAACAACATGACACGCAAAGAATTTGGTGGGAACTTGAAAATGTGGCCTCGAAAAAATACCACTTACTGTACTCACAAAAATGTTTTTTGTTTTTTTCGAAGGTCAGAAAAAGTGCCAGTAGTTATAGAATGTAACCTACATTCTCCAAAGCTCAGCCCTCTAAAAGGATTTGCTATTTGTTATTTCCCGCGCTGACTGCATTGAAGAGAAAGACATCCGATACTCGCCACTCAGCAGGGGGCAGCAACACTTCCTATAAAAGGGTGTTTTCACAAGGTCCTCGCCCTTCAATTTGTTTAGAGCACTGAGCTTTGGAAAAAAAAACTTTTTTCATAAGTCAAAAAACTTACACAAAATGACAAGTTGGTCAAATGAAAACCACTGCTTCATGACACATTTTGGTTTAAAATGTGTATAAAAGAATTTGGTGGGAAATTGCTAGAGTTACAAAATTACTTAAATACTTACAAAAAAAATATGATTTTTTTTTTCTAAATACTTTTTTTGTAGTCAAAATCTTGGGAATTAAAGAAATGATCCACAACAAAAAAAAAATATATATATATATCAAAAAGTGGAAAAACATTTGGTCTGTCACTGCAACACCATGTTGTGTCTGACTGAGAAAATTGCAGAATTGCACGACCACAAATTACATAAATAAAGGGAAACTTCATCTGAAAATAAAACACACACGCACTCACAGTGTAGGTGGAAATGAGAGCCTTGGCGAAGGTGAGAGCTTTCTCTGGTGCTGATGCTTGGACGTTTCCACTGGTGACTGGAGCTTCGGTTTTCAATTCAGTCTTATGTTGAGTCAAAACACGTTGAAGTCTCTGAGCTGTTCCCCTTGTGGCTCCCTCAGTCATGCAAGGAGAGTAACAGTCCTCTGAGCTGAAGAATCGGCTCTGCTGGACACAGTTTGGGCAACAGCCACACCATTGCTTCCCACGTCTAAAACAGTCTCTGTGAATGGTGAGTTCAGGGCAGCGCTTTGCAACACTTCACCTCTGCAAAAGAACAGCAGAATAAAACCGTGTTGCATGTAGGATCCCATCCCTTTGAAATTCAAACAGCCATCTCTCAGACTGTAAGAACAAATAACAGACGATGATTGATAGTCTAGCAGACCGGTTCTGCTCTCCACGGAGACTGACTTCTGTGTGGGCAAATCCAGATTGGATTTATTTCACTGCAGACTGTATCTTTAGCTCTCGTCAATTGATAAAGGGACGCAGCGGTCGGAAACATGAACAGGTTTTATCGCTTTATTTACAACCACACAAGGTTGTTGTTTTTACAAGTATGAGAGGAGCCAGCGAACGAGGTGGGAATGTTCCTCCTGCCCCGATCCAAACCTGTCGGTCAGCAGGAGGCGATAGCCAGGTGCTGAGGAGGCCACTTCATTTGCTTTTCCTTTCATTTGTGTGAAAGCCTGGTGATCAAACTACGTATGAGAAGTAGGTCTTGAAGTGCTGGAGTCTCAACTGTTTCAGTGCAATATCAAAAGTGGAAGTGTTGCGATACCACATTTTCACAGTATTGTACTTCGACTTGGTGTTGTTTCTGCCCAACTGAATTTTTTATCAAGACCAGTCGAGACCAGAGCTGTTATTTTCCCAAGTTTCCAACGTTGAAATGCGAAACCATCAAAGCCTTCTGTCATATCGTAGTCAGGACCAGGGTGAAGGTATACGACAACAAACACTCTGACCCTAATTTTCCACCAGAACTCTGACTTCTCAATTTCTGGTGAGGAGTCGAGTGGTTGTTATCCACTCAGTCACGCAATCCTGCAGTACTTTTGTCTTCCAGTAATTCCACACAGCCAGTGGACAAATTGAAAGCAATTTATTCTCTTTGAAGAACCTCCGCACAGCGTTGCCTCCACTTCTGGACTCGCGGCTCACAGGTTGTTCAGTGCAGGTGTTTGCGAGTGTGCGACAGGCATCCTGACAAAAGATAGATGGGAGTCAACCTTGACCAATGTGACCTTGACTTGGCGTGGGGGAAACACAAGGGGGAGGTCACTGGAGGTGGCGACACCTAGTGGGCGTCATATATGACCTTGTGAAAGTGGCCTTTTGCGTCCTATAGTGACGAAAAAGGCAGCCTTCAGTGTGAAATGCTGTTTCAATGGACTGGAAGAACGGTTTCCTTCCGTAGTGTTGTAGACAGGGCAGTGTGGCTCATGCGGGGCCACGTGGAGCATCATGCGTGTGGGTGAGGAAGAAAAAAGTTTTATTTCCATGTAGCCCCAGGCGCGGTGTGGGTCGGGCGTCGCGGAGGGCGAGGAGCGCCACACGCGAGGGCAAGACTGGAAGTCTCTATTTACAGTATTACCCTTTACGTGGCTTTTGTCCTTAGTGAACACCGTGACTAAAACACGTAGAATAGCAATGTGACACACTATTAAACGTAAACTGAATGCACCATACCATGGCTTACCGAACCCCAACCTCCGTCTTTTTTTCACGTGTCATGCTGCTAATGCGTCAACATGCGACGCTGAAGGCTGCCTTTTTCGTCAGTGTAGGACGCAAAAGGCGACTTTGCCAATGTCAATATATGGCGCCATGGGAGGGAGGACAGGTTGAAAGTCAATTGAAAACTGAAGAGAAAACTGAGGCTTGTATTTGTCGCAAACGTTGCCGTGGACCTGGACCAGTTTGGGAGAAGACGCACGCCGCTCTGCCGAGTCTGAGCGACGACCGCGTGGTTGCTGTGCGACTAACTGATTTGCCGAACCACATCTCGCTCACCTGGCCGCTGTCATTCATCGTCTCCATGGCGACAATAGGAACTTTTGCGAGTGAATAATGCTTGATTTACGTTTCCTTGTGTAACCCTGAGAAGAAATCAGTGATGTTCAAAGGATTCAGCACTTACTCCCCCAACCTCCCCCTCCGCCCCCCCCCAAAAAAACTCTATTGTGTGTAGCAGTTCAGCCTTGAAAAATGCTCTTCACTTCACACTCCAAACACAGGTATTCAGCAAGAAATAATTGACTGTCCTTGTAAAGTCTACAATCACGGTTGTGTGTGCCGCTCCCCTCGGAGGCTGGCATACATAAAAATACTCCATAATTGATGAGTATCCTCAGTGTGGAAAATCCGCAATCATGCCAAAAAGCTCTCGTCCTTAAAAGCGAACAAGGCAACAACATGTCTTCAAAAAACACCCCAACTCATTGCTTTCAGCGGCCCGCGTTTCTCTCTCCGCCAAAGTTGTTATGCAAGTGTTTAATTCCGACGCCCGCTCATGAACTATTCATGCTCATTGCTTGTACACCCACAGAGAAGCAAAAAACCCAGCCATCGCAACCTCTTCCTTCTGGGGCTTCAGTTACAGCCCACTTCTTCGAATATGCTCATCCACTTTCATTTGACATGATGCAAATATATATATATATATATTTTCCCTCCTCCTCTGCCAGTGTTGTTTTCAGCACAGATTCTTATGAAGATATGCCACTATTCTTTGTGGCATGTTTTATCTGGCATGTTCGTTCTTTTATGCACAGCAAGCCGTTCTGATCTTTTCAGATTGGTGAGATAGCAGGCTGTGTGGAACACTGTGTTCAATTTCAAGACTGTTATTTTGGGACGCGCAGTTGGCCCCAGTGATGTTCTATTAAAGCTCCGACCGTAATAAGCATTTAGCTCTGTTCCAACACAGTCAACACACTGAGAAGCCAAGTACGATCTCTGCAGCGGCCAGGCTTCCTCTGGCTGCCGACAACAATGCTGATATGTCAGTTTGAGCTTCCTGCGCGCATCATCGGGCTGTTTATTGACGTCCACTTGTGAGACACTAAAGGCTGTTGCTGTGGACATGGAGGTGTCTGACTCACTCATTCTTTCATATTAATATTTAAACTGTGTTAGAGCCACATAGAGAAGGAAAAATATGAATTTACCAAGAGACAAATATCGTCGTAAATTGTTATTATTATTTTTTTTCACAACAATAATCTGGTAATAAACAAATTTACTTCAAGATTAATCTCCCAAAAAAGAATCTATTATTAGGTTAATTCTGTTTAAAAAATATATTAATTATGATCTTAATCTCATAAAAAACAATTTACTTCAAGATTAATATCATAAAACAAATTTATGATGAGATTCATCTCATGATAAAATATTTTTTACAAGATTAATCTTGTAGTAGATTCGTTTTTTATTAAAAAAAAATACTTGTAAGATTAATCTCACAAAACACTTATTTATCTCAAGATTAATCTCGCAATTTTTCATGTTTTGTCGACTTTGTCATCATCAACTATAAACGCCTTTTTAGTGAATTGTAAAGAGGGCTGTTAAGATATTTCGTAAGATATTGTGGGCTTCTGTTTCATTTATTAATTTATTTTTAAGAAAAAGAAAATGACACAGTGTTTGTTGGTTTGTGTGTTTGCTTGTTTTGTTTTAGCTGAAGTGTCTTAAAAGCACACAAAATAAACAAACATGTAAATAAATGAATAAAATGGTGGGGCATTTTATACTGATAAAATAATACTTTTTTTTTTTTACTTTTTTTAATATATCCATGTAAAACTATTACTAAATAAAATAAAATAAATATAAAATGAATTCAATTTCTATATACAGTGTATAGACAGTTTTAAATGTTGCAAAAGTTTCATCACAGTTTTGCCCAAATAACTAACAGACACAAGTTGACAACAGTCTAACACTGCAGTGAAGGGTCGATGAGGCTTCATGAAACAGTGTCCTGATTTTCAGAGGCCACCAGATGGCGCTGTCTGCTGTAAAATGTTTGGACTTGAACAAAATGTTTGGACTTGACCAACTAATTCAATGAAACCTCACATTTCAGAACCAAGAGCGTCATCTAGTGGCCTCTGAAAATGTTTCCGTTTCATCGAGCCTGTCTGTGTTCCCACTCGGATCCACCTCCTCCCCCCTTTGGGAGGATGGACGTGTCCCGGGGGCCTCTGCTGTCAGGCGGATACAGAGTTTCCACACTGTGGGACTAATACAGACCCAACCTCAGATGAGATTCCGAACAGATCTAAATAAATAAAAAGTATGATCCTCAAGTTATGACACACAAATTCACAGACTTCCTGAAAGTTTCATGAAGGCGCCGGCTGGTCACGTGACTTCAGAGCGGCAAATAATGGCGTGTCCTTATGTCCTATCAAAAAAAATTCACACGCTCACAGTAAGTTCAGTGAGATCAGAACGGCTCGAGCAAAGTGAAGACCCACAACACAGATATATGCTGCAACACTGGAGAAATGGCTGGTGTATCCTTGAGAAAACAAAGATCCACCTCAGGGAGAAGGAGTCATCGTTTGATGTGGGTCTGAAGAGGTGCAAAAATAATAATCCACTTTGGGAGTTGGGAGCAGCTGAATATCTTTCCTGGATTATTACATTATTACTGAAATGATGGGCAGAGCAGGGGGGTTCAGAAAACGCTCTCTTCCTTGCATTATCTGGAGCATCACAGAAGTAATGTGTGTTTTTCTATTTCAGGGTGCAAATATAATGGAGGTAGGATTCCGGTGAAATATACTGCAGCAGACCTACTACGCTGTTATCTTTGCCTTGCTAACATCTTAAAGAAAAGAACGATGGTGGGACAAAGGATCGAGGACATTTGTGGTATTGTTTCACAGCTTTAAAATGATCGAACTAGGTGTTTTAAAATGGTTGTTTCCAGCACTAGCTGATTTAATTTGCTTTGCATCTGACTTTCGTCCAAAAGAAAAACATTCGCTGCCGTTCTTGGTTGGAAAAACATTTCCTCATCTACTTAAGCAGGTTTTTTTTTTGGGGTGTGTGTGTGTGTGTTTGCCGATTCAAGTCCCTTGGTTTTTTGTTAAAAGCCAACGTCACATCTCTGGGAATCAGTTCAGCAGTAATTACCTTCCCACGCGACATAACGCTCCAACAGTTGTTTCAACTTTTCACCAGCGTTGAGTGAACATTACGCTGAAGCCACGAGGGGATCGAGCGCCAGTTTTAATGTGAGACCAGAAAAAAAAAAAAAAAAAGTGGGCAAAAGAGGCGGCGATTGAATCTCAGCAAAGAAAAGAACATTTCGTGAAGATGTGAATCCAAACAATGAGCCTCACTTTGAGTAAAGTGTGTGTATTTAAACTGATTTAAATAGTTTGCTTTCAACGCTGAAGTGCAGCAAGGCGACATCAGAGAAAGAGGCGACGCAAGACCTTTTCTAAACCTTTGTTGTTCAACGATTTTGGGTTTCAATCCGCCAGACTCTGTCCTCATTTTTGGCCGGCGAGGGGTAAAGGAACCTTTGAGAGTGATCTGGAGCTGAGTGGTTTTGAGCTCTGAAACATTGTGACATCATTGAACTTAGCCAGAGGGCGACGCTGTCTAATTGGTCTCATCTGCCGTCACCCTGGGCTCGACTCCTCAGACCAGAGGAACACGACACAAGTCAACCAAATCGATGCCGCTGGTGGGGAGGGGGGGTCATGACAACGTCTTGGGGAAAAAAAAGTTGTTCTATAGTTCTGCATGCCTGGACGTTTGTTGCTGCTGCTGGGAACTTGATGTTGCCTTTTATCATTTTACACAACTCAAACAGATGAGATTGGTCACCGCGCCGCTTTATCTGCAAACCGTCTAAAACATTTACATAGATATATAAGAACTCAGGGAGCGCACACCTCTGTGATTGTTTAGCACTTGTGAAAATGAAACTAACTAAAAGTGACAACACTGCCGACACCTTTCACAAGGGGACCCATTCTGTACTTACATCGGTTCATCATCACCACACATTTCTTGTCCACACTGCACAGTACCTGTTTAAGTTATTTTGAAAAAAAAATCACTTGAAAACATTAGCTCCTCGGCAGAAGTAATAATATCATATAGGGAGGTTTACCAAACCGATTAGTGTACGAGGACTTGCATTTGACTCCTTGAGTATTCCGAGTACTTACGTCATTACACATTAAAAGTTTTTTTTTTTTCTTTCCATATATATCGTCATTTGACCATTTGTCTGTATGGTTTTCTTGTACATTGGTGACGGTTTCGCGGCAGTCCAAACACAAAGTTTACAAAACTGTCATAAACTGTGCTGCTGTAAAGTGGTATTGGTTTCATGGTATCGATGGCCATTCTATGAGTACGAGTGCTCAAGCCTGGTATCGGACCGATACCAGTATCGGTGCATTGATCAACAGCTGTCAAATGAGAACAAAACAATATCGGAGCAAAAGTGTCCAACAATAATAACAAATGTCTGTTTTCTACCACATTCATCCACTCCCATGATGCTTTGCAGTGCTTCTGGATCGCCTCATAATATACTTGAAATCCCTGAGAAAAAGGTTGTAAACAGCGGTACACAGCGGTTCTCGACCACAATCCGTTCCAGACGGCCGTTCGAGAAGCGAATTGTTCGAAATCTGAATCAATTTTTCCCATTACAATGAATGGAAAAAGAAATAATGCGTTCCAAGCCTTAAAATAGTCTTTTGTAGGAGTGAATGTAGAGTGTGTGCTGCAGGTGGCTGTTCCTCTATGTGTGTGGCCGCTGCATGTGGGAGGGGTTGCCGAGTGAGTGAGGTCTCTCCAGAAGTGAAGAGGTGCCCGGTGCGTGTCCAGCTCTGAATGTGCGCTTCTGTGCAGTTTGGCTGTGACAAAGTCATAAACCAAGTCACGCTCTGTCCCAGACTGGCCTCATCCCTGTCCCAGCTCCAGCCCACAACAGGACATCAAACCCTGGAGTGTGGCTCCAGCACCTCCCCTGTGACACTCTACCACGGTCCAGTGTGGAGACAGGAAAGGTTTTACACCTCAATATGAAGAAAAAACAGTCAGTAAATGTAGCTAACAGGACACGTCTGCATACAGAGGCTGCGTCATACACAATAACAAAGCGCCTCGTGGGTCAGCTGATCGGTCCGCGCACGTTATGTTTTTTTCCGGCTTATTTCGGGGGCGTTCCGGTTCTGGATTTTTGTTCAAAATCCGAAGCAAAAAATATATATAAATTTTTGTTCGAATTCCGAGACGTTCGAAAACCGAGGCGCCACTGTAGTTGAATTTCATTTTTCCTTATTTTATACTTGACAATACGTATTGTTCAGTATGCTACTTTTAAGTATTTGAAGTGTAGTATGTCAATAGTAAACTTCACAGTAAAATAAGTACATTCATAGTACACTTGCATAAACCTCTTTTTGCTAAGGGGAAACTTTGTACGTTCAAACCTTGCCTGGTCTCCCTCCACTACCCCTGTACTGTAATGTCATATGACTTATCTTAGTGGTTTGCAAACCGGCGGCTAATATGAGACATGCTAGCAAACTTTCTTTTTCAGATCCTGCTGGTAAACGTTCAGCTCTCCGTCATGTGCTGCGGGCGACTGTTGGCTGATAACGCTGGTATTGGGCATGAATCAGAGGAAAAGCTGAAGCCTGTGGAATATCAAACGGCACAGTCTGTTTCTCTTCCCTTCTTTTTTTTCATTAATTTTCCCTCAGACGTCCCAAGGTAGCAGTGGCCTTATTGACTGATCTGCAGACTGTGACCTTTGAGTCAGACTGGCGGCAGTAATTAATCTTAGCAGAGTGATACATTCACAGGTGGAGCCGAGACGCCACACGGACGTGTTTCCTTTAATGAAATCCACCGCCATATTCCCAGGGCAGTGAACTTTAAGGCGAGGTTGGGCTGATAATAGAGATTTAAGCAAACATGTAAAACCTCGTGCGCTATCTCGGGAATAATACAATTGCTTCGCGCAGTTGTCAGAGAAATATATGAGACAAATATTTGCAGCCCCAGATAAAAGAAGAGGGGATTTTGAGAAGCACACCTCACTGAGCGCTGCTAGTTTGATATTCATTTCCCTGTTGGATAAAAGGGAATTCAGTGGATGCACGGGTTATTCAGCTGTGACTCTTGCTCAACCACTTATCTCAACTGCAAAAGCAGAGCGGAAAGAGTGGCTCTATCGAGTTAGCAGGGGGCTATGAGCCGAGATATTTGTTGTTTTTTTAAATGCCCAGCATATAACTAAAGGAAACGGAGCCTGTTTTATCTCGCCGTCACCTGGGAGCATCATTGGAATAAATGATATTTGACAACACGTTCGTCTCTGGCTTCAGATTGACAAGAGAACGGCATTTACTCGGTTCCATTTTTGATGCGATTCAAGGATTCTGTGTGAGTGATGGACGCGAAGCGTGGATGAATAACAGGTAAAGTTGAGTGGAAATCTCGCCGCCCAGTGCCCCCCCCTCCCCCACCCCCCCTCTGTCTCTCCGACTTGTTGTTCCGTCCGACGCAGAGACGGCAAAGCATTTTCAATGGGTTATGGTTGTGATGATTATTGCATTTTGCTGTTGAGAGGAATCTGGCACAAAACCTCTGGGAGAGTACAGCATGTTGGATGCATCTGAAATAATAAACAGAAAGTCCTCGGGTGGAGAAATAGTCTTCTAGGGTTCAGGAACGGCCTGATTCTGCCTTGTTTTGCAAGTCACATGTGATTACCTTCATTCACACTGAGGTCCATTTGCATCGGCAGATCATATTCAGTGGTTCCCGAAACTGACAGCCATTGTTTTCATTTCAAGCAAGTCATCCACATTTCAAGATACTGCGGTGACTAGTGTGTTTTCCAAGGTAGGCGCCATCCCCCTGACGTTGTTTGAGCTAAAATTCAGCTTCAGACAACGTCACTTGTAGCCGAGACAACTTTACCTGGAACAGACTCGAGACTGAGAGCAGAGCATAAAGAGACCAAGGATGAATTCCAGTTCCTCCCATAATCCGGCATCTTAAGTAGGAGTACGAGTGCTCGAACCCAGTAACGGACCGATAGCCGATACCAGTATCGGTGCATTGATCAACAACTGTCAAATGAGAACAAAATGATATCAGAGCAAAAGTGTCTTACAATGACAACAAATGTTTTCTACCCCCATTCACCCACTCCCATGGTGCTGTGCACAGCTTCTAGATCGCCTCATATTATACTTGAAATCCCTGAGAAAAAAGTTGTATACTTGAATTTCAGTGTATCCTTATTTTACAAGTGAGTATAAGTATTGTTCAGTATGCCACTTTTAAGTATTTGAAAAGTAGTATGTCAAAAGTAAACTTCAAGTACCCTCAGTTTTAGTATAAAATAAGTATATCCATAGTACACGTTGAAAAAACTTCCTTTTGCTACAGGGAAACTTTGTATGTTGAATAGGTTTCTAGGAAGAGCCTGATTCTTTATGCCTTGTTTAGTGAGTCACATGTGATCACCTCCATTCACACTGAAGTCCAGGCCACTTGATTCATTCCCTGCATGAGCAGACCATATTTCGTGGTTCCTGAAACATCTTAACCCTCAACCTAAGCCATCAAAACCAAGTGTGAAGGGTAATGTGAGACTTGTAAGCCCACTTAAATACAGATACAGTGGGGGGCAGCATTACGCAAAAGCGGTGTTCAGTCTGTCAATTCGGGAGAAGAAGAATAAAACATCGGAAAATAAATGTCATGCAACAATGAGGGAAATAATCCATCGTATAAGATAATGCAATGGTTTCTGTTTACAAAGTAAATACTTACAATTGCAGCTCGCTGTGTGTGCCATGTTTATTGGCTAAAAATACGCATTATTCTGGGTATTCCTTAAGCCAAGGGAGGTGCCGGCAAATCTCAAAACTGGGGGAGATGCTTTCCCCATCCTGTTCCTTGAGAATCGGGACAGCCCTTGCTCTTCGCGTGTATTTTTGAGGTTGAGGAAGGAATTAGAATTCAGTCCAAGACCTCGAGGGCCTGAGACCGAGTCAAGACCCAGACCAACGAGAGGAGTGAGACCAAAACTGAGACCAAGCTGAATACAGAATAAACCGCTAGTTTGTTCCAATAAAAGCATTTCAGCTCTTACAGAATAGAAATATAAATAGAAATAAAAGAAAGAAACCTGTGTGTCTCTATGACCCATCGGGGCAACGTGAAATGCCATGGCGGAGCAGAATCAGTCCTGTGCTCATGAGTTAAAAACAATACAAGTCAGAACGTTTCTGAACAACTACATCTTTTAAATATCAGTACATATTGTCCAGGAAGCCAAACCGGCATGAGAGAGGATTTTCAATTGAATCCCTTCTTCGTTTTTTAAAAGCCTCCGAGGATTCCGGGGGCAATAACAGTAGGCTCACCTTCGGTATCTTGCATCACACCTGTGACCTTTCAAATACCAAGGGATTCTCTCTCAGCCGCTGAACTTTTTCTTCCTGCCAACCCGCCAATAGAGACGCCCCACCACACTGATTCTGACAGTAAATTTAATAAAGGCACAAGCAAGAGACTCGACTCAATCGCATTAAGTCTGACATTACTGGATCTGCGATCTACACCAGGGATATGATGGACATGAGGCTGAGAGAAGGGGCTCCACAGCAATCTGCTTGAGAGGCAGGATGAGCAATGGAAGGACACTATTGACTTTTGTGAGAAGAGGTGAGGAATGTTGCTTTTGTCTTGGAGGGAAAAAAAAACCCTTTTGTGCTGCTGGAATGAGGTCGATATTTCAATCAGGAGCTGATATAGAGGTCCCAAAATGAGGTGGTGGGGTGGTCTTTAATAGGCCTCCTGGGCCTCCTCATAATCCCAGCTACACAGGGTTGTCGGCCATCGGAGGATCCCAACTATATGTAAAGAGGTGTCATCATTGTGTTTGGCTGCTTAGTTTCTATATTTGGCCTCTAGAACAGTTGGAAAAAACCACCCTGAAATGGTGTGAGCTGTGGGAGGAACATTCAGTTTGGTGGGTTTCTGGTCCAGATAGGGATCGTGATGACTATGAATAATGCACCACTATGAATATTAATAACTATCACTTTTAATAAATGTGTATTTAATAATGCAAAACTCACACAGAATGTGCCCTCGCTGTGAAATGACTAAAACACATTGCAGTCTACTGTAGAAATAGAACCTACAAATTAGATAAAGACATTTTACATTTAGTGAGCTTGGGTCATAATTTGAGCTTTTTCATGACTATATTATTTTCAGTTTTCGCCTTTTTTGAGCAGCGGGTGTCACCGTCTTGGCCCCTCCCCCTTGTTCCTTATCACGGCGGCGGCACACGCTGGCTGAACTTTGATGACGGCGGCGCCACACAGTGATATTGAACAGCTTAGATCAACTTTCCTTCTGCTCTGGATCTGAACCCGAGTCCGGTCTTTTAAAAATACCAGGCCCAAACTGGCTCCACAAAGGCACCAGTCAAATAAGATTTCTTCAGACACTCTTCCTCCTTCATCCCTTATTAAAAGATGGATTAGCATTCTTCGCTGCGCCTCATGTTCTGTAGCGTCTTTTATCCTCGGGCGTCGCCCACAGCCTCTGATCGCATCACATAAAGAGTCGAACCATCAGCAGACGGAACCGATTGTAAACTCATATTTACAATGAGAGTCACTGGCAGTTCTCACACAGGAGTGATGACAATTTGTGTTTAATGAGTCTTCCTTTGATGAGTCTAGTTTGTGTCCAAAGACTTTTTCAAATCATCCATAATCCAAGATAAAAGGGAAGACGCGTGTTTTGATGACTCAAACCAGTGAAATCAGATGTAAAACAGCCTCTGTGTGTTGTGATTAGTTCATAAGGCTGAAGCTATGAAGATGTTAGGAGTCTTTTCGAGTTGCTCATTCACAAGATAGCGCCGGTGGCGCTCTGTGGGGGCCCTGCAGTTAGCTTTGGCACCGGGAAAAAAAACTTATATATATATATATATATATATATACAGTGGTGCCTCGGTTTTCGAACGAAAATCCAGAACTCGAACGCCCCCAAAAAAAGCCGGAAAAAACATGCGCGGACCGATCAGCTGACCCACGGCACGCTTTGTTATTGTATATAACGCAGCCTCTGTATGCAGACGTGTCCCGTTAGCTACATTTACTGACTGTTTTTTCTTCATATTGAGGTGTAAAACCTTTCCTGTCTCCACACTGGACCGTGGTAGAGTGTCACAGGGGAGGTGCTGGAGCGCTCACTCCAGGGTTTGATGTCCTGTTGTGGGCTGGAGCTGGGACAGGGATGAGGCCAGTCTGGGACAGAGCGTGACTTGGTTTATGACTTTGTCACAGCCAAACTGCACAGAAGCGCACATTCAGAGCTGGACACGCACCGGGCACCTCTTCACTTCTGGAGAGACCTCACTCACTCGGCAACCCCTCCCACATGCAGCGGCCACACACATAGAGGAACAGCCACCTGCAGCAGACACTCTACATTCACTCCTACAAAAGACTATTTTAAGGCTTGGAACGCATTCTTTCTTTTTCCATTCATTGTAATGGGAAAAATAGATTCAGATTTCAAACAAATTCTGGAACAGATTGTGGTTGAGAACTGAGGTACCACTGTGTGTATGTATATATATATATATATATATATATATATATATATATATATATATATATAAAAAATTCCACCTATGTTGTGACTGCAGGGCGATAACTGGTGATGGATAGAAGACGTTTCATGAAACAGTGTTCTGATTTCCAGAGGCCACCAGATGGCGCTGTCTGCTGTAATCTAGTGGCCTCTGAAAATGAGGACACTGTTTCCTCAACCCTGCAATACAGTTTCATGATACCTCATCTGCCCATCACGGGCGATAACCGAAGCATTGGTTACTTGTTGCTGTGTATTACGTTTTGTGTTTGTCTTTGTGCATGTGTGCGTGCGTGGGCTTGGTTATACTGCCTCGTGGGGACCAAATCCTGACAAAACACTTTCCAGGTCCAATACTCAATGACATGTTTACAAACGTGCGTGTGTGTATATAATATATATATTCAGTTTGGAGTCAGGCCCTCAGAGTCTTGCTCTCTGTATGCAAGAGAACAGTTTCCCAAATTAAATGAGCACACAACAAAAGATAAGAAAAAGGAGACGGTCCACTTTGCGCTTCAATGTTGATGCCTAATTATGAAGCTTATTTTGAAAGCATAAAAAAGACATCTTTTAAAAACAGCACAGGGAAAGCAGTGAATTAATCTCATTGTAATTGTAGGGGAGTCACTGTGCACAGCCTGTCATGGAGATCAAGAAGAAGAAGGTTGAAAACTTGTGTTGCAGTTGAACTGCAGATACATGTGGCCAGTCAGGAGCGGCTCCAAATGAAAGGGCTTCGACGCTTCGAGGGAAGGCAGTTGAGTTTGTTTGAGGATGTTGGGCCCCTCTCTCTGGTGGTCAGTATTAACTAGTGATCACTATATGAGGCATCATGAAACAGTACTGCAGGGTTGATGAAGCTAGGTGGCGCTTTTGGTTTAGAAATTATGTTTTCATTGAATTTGTTGTTCAAGTAGACAGCAGACAGTGCCATCTGGTGGCCTCTGAAAATCAGTACACTGTTTCATGAAACCTCAACCCTTCAGTACTGTCATGAAACCTTATTGACCCTTCAGTACTGTGTCATGAAACCTTATTGACCCTTCAGTACTGTGTCATGAAACCTCATCAACCCTTCAGTACTGTGTCATGAAACCTTATCGACCCTTCAGTACTGTGTCATGAAACCTCAACGACCCTTCAGTACTGTGTCATGAAACCTCATCTACCCTTCAGTACTGTGTCATGAAACCTTATCGACCCTTCAGTACTGTGTCATGAAACCTCAGCGACCCTTCAGTACTGTGTCATGAAACCTTATCAACCCTTCAGTAATGTGTCATGAAACCTTATTGACCCTTCAGTACTGTGTCATGAAACCTCAGCGACCCTTCAGTAGTGTGTCATGAAACCTTATCGACTCTTCAGTACTGTGTCATGAAACCTTATTGACCCTTCAGTACTGTGTCATGAAACCTCATCTACCCTTCAGTACTGTGTCATGAAACCTCATCTACCCTTCAGTACTGTGTCATGAAACCTCATCTACCTTTCAGTACTGTGTCATGAAACCTCATCTACCCTTCAGTACTGTGTCATGAAACCTTATTGACCCTTCAGTACTGTGTCATGAAACCTCAGCCACCCTTCAGTACTGTGTCATGAAACCTCATCGACCCATCACTAGTATTAACCCAGTAGAACAGGAGGAAGTTTCAGTTCAGAAGTTCTCTTTACTTTACGCGTGCTCCAACACAAGGGTAGGTGTTCGGGGCAGCTCAGGCATCGAGAGGACTCACAGCATTCACCCAGATGAACTGAAGCTTTCAGAAGTCTGGGCTTCCTTAGCAAGGCTGCTGCCCTGCAGTGTTTGTCGACTTACACTACATTCAGAACTCAACTGTTTGTGACTCGAGGGTGGTTCTCCGCGCTTTAATGACTGATCAGACATGGAAAATCCTTCAAGGATGCCCTTGTCTGTTTCCACAGCCGTGAGGTTTTGTTTCAACGCAATCCATCTTTACTGCATCGTACGTCAGAAAAACAACAGAAAGGCATAATATTGACTTCCCATATGTCCTGGGTCAGAACTCCAGACGATCGATGGAAGCCCGCTGCACTTCAAAGATGGTCACATGCAAATCGTAGAATACACTTTATTGATCCCCCCTGCGAGGAAATTGAGTTTGTCCTCGGACAAGCGGCCACTCGGGGGCGGCGCCGCGGCAGCACGCTGGACAAACCATCGGGGGTTAAGAGTCTTGCCTGGAAACATGGGCACACAAACATCTGGGATGGAACTAGCAGACTTGCAAGCAGGGCGGGGGGGACCTTTGTTGCTAGCTTGGCGGTGGCATATCAACCAGCTTTTCAGTTATTATTTGAACTTTCAAATGCACATTTTCACCAACCGTCTGTCCCCTGACAAACGCGGAATAAGTCTCCTGCCTTTTCTTACATGTGAATGTCGCATTTCAGCTATAACTGACACACCTGAGTGACACGACTGTTCCCTCAAACCCAGTCCAGAACTCATTTGCAAAAACAGCTTCTAATTCTGTACATTCCTGGAGGTTCCATCCCTCAATTCCCAAAGCAATCTGAAGCAAGTCCTGCTATTAAAACAATAGAGTCTAATGCAAATTGCTTCTGCCAATCCCTGTGGCTTTATTTCTCATCCTCGCATCTGCTCCCCGAGTTTCCTTCAAATCAGCTGCACAGCGTCTCAACAGATCAATAATGCCAATAGGATCAGATCTAGGCACCGTGCATCAAGCACGGCCCCACATGTGGAAAGAGGAAAAGCACTCAGAGAGCGCGGAGCTTCGCCAAGCAAAGAGACAGCTGGATTTTCTTCTTGGATCCGGAACACCACCAAAATCATCTGCCCTCGTCTCTTTGCCAAATTTCACCAAGACTTGTTCATAACTTTTGAGTATCATGGAATCAGACAGTCAGTCTCATGAACTCCTTGGCTGAGTGAATGATACACCAAAAGTATTGGGACTAATGTTTTGTACATAGAAGGAGAACTCCCAGCCTGTTGCCCAAAGCAGCTGGGACAGACTCCAGGCGGCGCCCATGAAGAAATGAGAGGAAGACGATGAACGAAAAACAAAAATAAAAAATGCTAATGCACCATAAACAGTGTTATCGACCAGGCTAGCGATAGCCACTGTTAGCATTACGGTTCGCACATACAGCATTTCAAATTACACTGCAGAAATATTTCTTCATGTATGTGTCAATAACTTACAAATGTATTTGACCAATACAGCGAAAGAAATAATGGACAAAAGTTGAATAAGCTCAACATGACTGAAGGGCAGCCATCTTGGATTGCACACTGAGAATTCTCCACCTTCCGATTGGGAAAAGCAGACTTTCACTTACACTTAAATCTTTGGCATTTTAATAAAGTATATTATTTTTATATTATAGTATTTAGACATAGTTTTATAAATTTTATTTTATTCAGAATTGAATTCATTTTTTCCAAATTTCGCAACAGTTTGCAAGTGTATTTTTTTTCTTCATTTTTTTCTTTAGTAAATTTGATGAATATGACTTGCACAGTGCTCCTGCTGCTTTTCGATGACAAATATCTTTGCGATGATCACATGGTTTCATGTCACTTCACAAGGTTTTGGTTTGTTCACGTGTAACTAGATTAAATATGGTTATTGAACAGAAAGAGTTATGGATCAGTTCTATGACTTGAATGGGCCCCGAACCCATTTGTTCAGGGAAAGGTGACCCCCCCCAGATCAAAAGGGTCCCCGGGCCCTCGATGGATCAAGAGGACTAAGAGTAGTGGTAGCATTCTCACACTTGACTGACAGACGGGCCGGGAGCAACAGGAAGATGCAGCCAAGTGATAAAATAAATCCAGCGGCTGCTCCAGGTGTCAGATGAGGAACCTACTTATCCTAATGAGCAGGTGGTGGTCTTTGTTTTCACTTGCCGTGATTGAAATGAACCGGCGCACTCGGGGCGTTAGCATCCACTCATCCCTTGAACCGAAAATCTCCCTCCTAACACTCGATTATACGACCCCTTTCATTAGCAGCCTTTTAATTGAAGGAGCACTTTATATGCCGAGCACACGGGCGCTCTCCACCTCTCCTCACATACATTAGTCATAAGGTGTTGCCGCGCCGCACAAGCACTTGTAGACTTTGCTGCAGAGTTCATTAGATGTGCCGGCAGCGCCGAGACGCCAGTGAACTAGGGTGAATTCAGGAAACGCTTATCACTCTGTAGGTGGCACCACGCCACTTCCAAAGGGAAGAAAGGAGGCTCATTTCTTCTTCCTCTTCACACGTTTCAGCTTCTAAATACTTTTTAAATAATTTTGTAAGAGACAATATTACTGAAAATAAAGGCCACTGCAATGTGACTTTTCTAAAGAAACAATCTTACCGTTACTGATCACTTACTTCCATGCGTTCTTTGCGTTGGTGTTGCTGTTCACCAATACATCCACCAGGGGGAGCAGCCCAGAGTCAAAGGTTTATGACAACGACAAAGTCCAAAACAAACATGGCGACTGCCTATTGATAACGTACCTCTTGCACAAAAGAGGAAAACGCAAACAGGGTTGTAGGACGCGCTGTCGTTAAATATATCACGACTAGAGGACGAAAAATTACGCCCATTGTCATTTCTTGTTGTCGTATCATTACAGCTACATATCTGGTAGTAACAGCAACACTGCCCCCCACGATTCCTGGTGGTACTGCACCGTTTGGTCCGTATCCATGAGCTTGGTGGAAACATGTAGAAATAAAGAGTAAATGAATGCAGAAGGCTCAGTCCGGATCCGAACGCAACGTTGAGCATGAATGGGCCTTGTGCGGCAAACAGTTATGTAATGATCTGCCAATCATGCTAGCATTACGGAAGAGTCCGAACACATATGTGGCCTGATCTAATAAAACATAAAACAAGACTGAGTCATGGGGAGGAGACTCAATTAACCAGTAGCAAAAAACACTTTGGTTTGGTGGTAGGTACGTGTCCACGTACAGACTGTATAAGGTCCTCATTCGGCCCTTGAGCCGCACATGTCGAAGTATTTGTGTGAGAGTCACTTGCTAGCTTCTAGACTTCATATACTTAAATAAAAACATCGTAAATCAAACTAAAACCTACGGAAACCCTGGAAGTGACGTGTGTGTTTATTTTTTTGGATGTGACGTGCATGACTTTATTTTTTTTTTTACCCGGAGATAACAGTTGGAGATCATTTTTATCTTGTGATAAAAAAAATAAAGTCATGCATGTCGCTTCCAGGGACGCGTAATACGTATAGCTTAGCCACCTATGGCATTATTTTGAGCAGAAGGCACTTGACCAGAGTGTTAGAAACGCACAGACTTTGCCGTCGGCAATATTCTGACCTGCAGACAGTGAATGACAACGTTGAGGAACAGTTGCAAAGCCATGGGAGACAAAGTGGTTACAGGAGGATGTATACAAAATGCTTTGCCAGAGAGGCAGCTACGCAGGCGCTGACATTTAGGATTGTGTCTTTAGAAAACAATTCTCAAGATAACTTATCTCGAGATACAAATTATCACGAGATAAAAATGATCCAGATAATCGTCATCTCGGGATAAAAAAAAAATAAAGTCATGCATGCCAGATCTAAAAAAATAAACACGTGCATGTTACTTCCAGGGCTCCATAAACACCAAAGCAGCGCAGCTAAAACTGGATTCAAAAAGGCAAGGTGGATTATCGGAGCAGATGATGCACCAGCCCACTCAAAGATCAAAATAGAGATAAATACAAATAAGCAGCTGTTGAACAAATTCTGCCAACACGAGGAAACTGTTGGCTGAAGAGCTCTCAAAAGTACCATCAAGTTCTCCCATCTACTTTGTCACTCTGCCAACATGGTTCCTTGAAACTCATTACAGCCGCTTGGAAAGAGATTTACCGTCCATAGTTCAGCGCTCCCTGCGTGCCAGATATTAAGTGAACGCTTTAAAACAGCAATTACCGGAGCAGCGCTGATACCACTAACCTGGAACTTGGATAACTGTCCATACATTATATCGCAACAAGTTTGTGAGATGATCTAGGAATCCAGGAAGTGAGCACCAATCTAGTCAAATAAATAATCATTTTTACGAAGTTCATATACTGAAACATTTGGCTGTTTAAATGCATGTCACGATTCTGAGGTCCAGAGTTGTAGTTCATAAGAGCTAGTTCTGGCACATGCTGCATTATTCATGGGCATCAACCAGCGACCCTCTCAGCACCCTGACAGACACCATTACTTTGCTATGTCAGTTGGAAAAATACGAACCGCTGCTGCGGTTCACACTCCAAACATTACAGTAAACTTCACTGATAACTATATTTCACGACGGATCTCAACAACTCGTATATTATGCAGCATATCACAGCTTCCTGGCTTTCAGATGGCCATGATGTGTGCACCCCAGGATCACAGGGTGTTTTGCCCCGATATCATGATGCCCACATGATGTGGGAAGAGATCATTGAGGAGCCCATAGAGCACCCTTCTATTCTGCCACAGCGAGGGGCTGTTTCAGTATCATGACTGTCACACCTGAACCTATCCCTGTTCCTGAACCACTGCTCAGATCTCAGCTGAAAGGTGCACTACCTATGGAACTGTGGGCATCACAATGAGGACAGGTTGGTCTGTATGATCTCTGAAGCTACGGCTTCAACACGTCAACAAGTGTTTCCCAGTCCCTGTCAGAGGGCCGAGGACTACATTCGCTTTCCACCTCCACGGACTACATGTGTGGGCGAGAAACCTGAGCAATGAACCAAGGATGCCGCTTGGTTGAAATCCTCTTGACCTCCAGCACTGGAGCCATGGTATCGTGGCACCAGGTTTATCTCCATCTATCGAGGCGGGCTTGCTAACCCATCAGGACATGCCTGAGGGTTGCCGCGGCGGCACTCGGGTCATCATTATTCATGTAGACCGCAGCAGGTTTTTTGTAAAGATTGATTGTGTTTCTAGGATCTCGTGATATAGTTGGGTGGTCAGGTCCTCGACATAAACAGTGGGGAGGCCAGCACAGAGTACAGGTAGGTTGGAGGCCAGTCAAGCTGCTGCATTGCACCAACAAAGACAGGAAATGCAGCGGATGGGAAGAGTCTGGACCTGAGTCACCGTCTGGGTTGGACAGAAACATGTCTGCTGGGTAACATGTCTTGCAGGGTATTACAAGAATAAACCATCTTCAGTCACTCTCCGCTGAGGTGATCTTTAAAACACACAGATGTCTGACTTTCACATCGACTTTTTAAAACAGAGAAGAAGCACATTTCAAGAGGCGAGGAGTCATTGTCCGAACAGCCCATCCATCAACTCAAATATCACGTACAGAGGCCACCGTTTCAAGACAAAGACATTTGGATTGATCTGCTGGCAGCAGAGCGATCGGAGATTTCAAGCCAACACAGACAGCACCCGGGTGGAACTAGCTATCTTTCAAACAAATAAATCGGGATTATCCTGAGAGCCACTGTGGATTACTGATGTGTGAGCATATTCTCAGTCTGAACAACGTGGGATTTTGGACGTTTTGACTATCAGAACAAGGGAACACCACCCTCTCAACAACAAAAATGTATTGAAAAACAGCCATAAATGTATTTCCTTGTTCAACCCCGCAAATGTTATTGGGCGGCATTGAACTAAAGATGTACCATTATCCACAAATGGTTCAGTGAGAGTTCAACCTCGGAATTGTTGATAGATAATATGGAAAACTACAATTTACTTTCCCCATTTTAAGATGAAAAATGGGGGCTTAATATCACAAGATCCAGAATTACATTCAAAATCTCAATTAGCCTTCCCTGCTCAACGTTAAAAACAAAACAAAAACAAAGGCACGTTCAAAGGAAACAGGGTTTTCCGTGCTTTCGCTGAGATTTAAATGAGATACACTTACATTACCGTGTTAAAGTGGGGTCTGGGTGGGAACAGCTGGACAGTGACACTCATGTTTTCACATGCTGCTCTTCTCAAGTTGAGCACAAGGACAGATACGAAGAAAATCGCAACATGCACAAACTAAGTCTCTTTGAAGGAAAACCAAGAACCAACACATTGCTCAAACTCTAGCAACATATGATGTAACTATAACATTTTTTCTGCCTTGGTCACGAAAAGTCTCTGCCTTCACTTGGTCTTGTGTTGAAGACCAAGACAGACATTGCTTGACTTGAGCCCAAGTCAAGAAATTAAAACGTGTTTTTCAAAAAACGGTCAGAAGGCCTAGTCCTTCACTACAGGTCAAGCGGTCAAATCACATTCACATTCACAAATCACAAAAAAGGACATCACGATCAAGAATGCTGAGCTGTTTCCAACAACAATGGAGTAGGCTGAGCCTGAATAATAGCTCGCGGCTGGCAAACTAACACATATAAAGCCATGATATACAAGATGCTAGGTCTTACTAGTCACTTTACACACTCAAGTCGCAGCATTATTCCAGCCAATGGAGCTGCTGTGGCAGATTCTTACCATTCATTTTCATGTCAAACATGTGTCAGGTGTCATGTGTTACTCGTGGCCGACATGTCAACAAACAGTCCAGAAGATGGGCAAATATAGCAACTTCAATTTCACCTGCAGAGTCACAGAACTAAAGCGGCACAACCTTCCAACAGGTCAGATTCATGTGTTCCGCTGCAGGTCTTCTGATATCACCAGGATCTAAACTGTGCGACAGCCCGCTCAGAAACCAAATCCCTGTTCAGGTCTTCTTATACTTCAGCAAAAGTTTTTCGAGCAGTAGGTTTTAATCACTCTCCAGTGGCTTAAAACTGCACCCAGCAGAATAAGAGACAAATGAAATTAGATGGTGCAGCAACTTTAAAAAAAAAAAAAAAAAAGAGAGAGAGCAGCCTTAGAGCCTCCAAACAAATAATCTCCCTTTTAAACTGTCAGTCATTATGCTAATGTGCTAATGCAGATTAAAAAGTAATTGTTCACAATGTATACACTGAATAATCTGCCTTGGCTGACTGCGGCAGAGGCGATAAGAACAGGCAGAGAAGATGGTCTAGTGTCGGGCATTATATGCTTCATTACACACTTTTGGTCACCCAGTGCTCACTTAAAGAGATTCAGCGGGAGAGCGACCAAATGTTGCCTTATCTCGCTCACTCATTTCCTACACTTAACCCTCTGTACAATAATTACTTGCTAATTTCACTTCCTGAGTCTTCTTAATTTGACATCATTTGGGGTAAAAGAAATGCTTTGCATATTCACATCACTTCTCAGTCGCCGTTGAGCGGTTTGTGGCGCGACTTTGACGGTATTTGTCAGCGCCAGGATGCAATAATTCTGTTGGTGTTCTCTCTTCAATCCACTTTTCCTGTTAAGGTCATGAATGCGTTTGCTTTATCATCCCACACAAACACCACAATCCCCTTCAGCGGCTTCCAAAACAGAGGTGAAAAATATTTGAAGAACCGTTGTGTTTATATTCCACTGAGATGGGAAACGCTTCACCTCAAGTAATGCATCTGTAGTTGCTGCTGAGTTGTAAAATATCGCGAACAGTCTTGAAATAGCCATGTGCCAAGTTGATTTGTCTGAATACAAATTGGGGATGGTGAAACATGAAGTGAAGCTTCATGAAGCAGCGCTGACTGAAAAACACTGCTCAATAATATTTGGCTTTGAACAACTATTACCACATACTGAGGTGAACATGAGGAACCTGCTTCACAAAGCTTCATCAGCCCATGACAAGTCATGAAGGGTAGATGAGGTTTCATGAAACGGTGTCCTGATTTTCAGAGGCCACCAGACGGCGCTGTCTGCTGTAAAATGTTTGGACTTGTTCGACCAATCAAATGAAACCTAAAGTCATTTCTAAACCAAGAGCTCCATCTAGTGCTTCTGAAAATTAGGACATTGTTTCATCAACCCTGCAACACTGTTTCATGATGCCTCATCGACCCATCACTCATGAGAAGTCTCAACCACGTAATCCAGGCCCCATTCTTGGACGCCCAAAATCTTACTAACAAAAAAATTATTCGTACTTAGAAGGGTTTCCACGTGCAAACACTTGTGGTGTATTTGTTTGTTTTATGGGGTCTTTTCTAAAGAGCCGATTTGACAGTCATTTTGATCTGGAGAACCACAAGCAAGAGGTTGTGGGCACCAAACAATTTTACAAAGAGTTCTGAATGGCCCATTGGCCATGACTTTGGCCACATCTCGGGCTTTTACCGGCCACACAGCAGTAAACCTCAACAGGAGGTGCTATATAACTCAGATATTTGTTAAATCTCACAATAAGTTGAATAATTTTCCAAAAACATGCATCCTAACAAAACAATGTTAGAGTTTTCTTTTATAATTCTACATACTACGACCCATTTCACCCTACACATGAGAAATATCTTGCAAGTTTATGAATGTATCTTCGATTGGGCTCGGAAAATCTCAGTTAAAAAAAACAAATAAAT
The DNA here is from genome assembly GCF_027744825.2 of Synchiropus splendidus. Lineage (NCBI taxonomy): Eukaryota > Metazoa > Chordata > Actinopteri > Syngnathiformes > Callionymidae > Synchiropus > Synchiropus splendidus. The sequence continues at coordinate 21,482,291 of NC_071335.1, forward strand.
ATATATATATATATATATATATATATATATATATATATATATATATATATATATATATATATATATATATTTGATCCCATTATCACTCTTTAAACCTGCCAAGTTGTAAATACGCGTTGCTACTTTATGTCGCTCCTTCGACAAAGACGTATTGGCTCTGGTTTTATTTCCACGTGAATCGGTGCCTGTGATGGAGAGAAACTCAAGCTATCGCCATGTGACATGTTTGAACCTTGCAGGGCATTCAGCAGCCTCCTTCACAGACATGGACGCAATCATAAAGAAAATACATCTTGAACGTTTGCTGAGTATAAAGTGGATGTATACAGTACATCCAGCACAGGTACAGGTACACAAGGCCTCTGCACTTACGTGAGTGAATGAGGCGCTAATCTGCAGGACTTGCCAACATCTACTCAACATGTCTCCATCTGTTACTTCACACGAGAAAAATCCTCCCATGAAGTCTGAGAAGAAACAGAATCTCATCACACCAGATCTGATCACAGACAAACACGACACAAAAAGAAAAAAAAAAAAACAAGACAGCGAGACTGATTTGAAAACATTTCTTATTCAGTAAGGATACATGTGTTTGATTTGTGATGGACATTAGGTGGCAGAAAACAAACATCTATAAAGCGCTAACGTTGTGTACAGCACGTCATTTAGCAACAGCATGATGAGTTAATTCTGTGTGTGCGAGGTACAAGTTCATGGCAGAAAGTACAATATAAAAACTGCGCCTGTGTGCCGTCGTCAGATTTCTGGTACTGTGAGGCGAATCCACATACTGAATCAGGGCCGTTTCATTTCATTTTCAGGGCTGGGATGGGGTTGCAACGTTCTCCCGGATTTACAACATCTTCCTCTTCTCAAACTCCTGAAGAGACGGACAACAAAGAGAGGCAGAGAAGGACACAAATGATTTATTCATGCTGGACTCGCATAGATGTTTTGATCATGTCCATCTGATTTGCCATAAAAGGAGGGGAAAATTGGCAGCGAGGGTCCAAAAGCCTTCCATGTTTTCAATGCTTACGTAGGGAGGCCAAATCCAGGAGCACAAACGTACCAGAGAGTTTCAGTTGTCAACATGAAAACGTCTCACTTTGCTGTGATAGATGGCGGCTACGGAGCTGCTGCAAATCTAATTTATATTGAAGCAGCAGTTGCTGAGTTTGTCTGCAGACTCCAACAATGTGACTGTGACCGAGCAAAAACATTATGACAGCCATTAAAATAAGGGATGTGGATATTTACATATTTAATTTTGGGTGAACCATCGCAGAGCGGGAGAGACGGCTGAAAGAGACATTTCAGTACATTTCTTTATTGCACAGGAGGAAAGACATTTCATGCAAATGTAATTTATCAGGTTTGCCCATCACACACAAGCGCCCAGACGCATGGTGGCCAGTGGAAACCTGAAGGAACACTGCCACCTTAAGGAGGAGACTGGTACTTGACGCCATTGAGAAGCCATCCCTTGAAGAGTTCATCTTTTTTTTAGGTAGTTAACACTTCAGTTGGAACAAAAACACAGTAAATTGATGCAGTCAACACCAATCAGCTATGACATTAAGACCATCTGCCGGGCAAATATTGGCCGGACCACCAAGAGGAATGTGTCGCAAACGCAATAACCTCTCGATGACTGTGGAAGGCTGTGATCAGTTTGCTAGATGAGATGAATTCATCTGATCCTTCCACACGGATGAAAACATCTGCCAGCCAAGTTTCACTCTTTAAGAACTGGCCAGCTCCATGCTTACACTGGCTAAGACACCGAGGGCCCGGAACTGAGGCGAGACTGAGACCAAACAGAATACAGGAGCACAAGCACATTTATCTCTTACAGCCAAAGAATCTGGAGTCATTTTTCAAAAATAAATTAAGAATTCTTTCAGTGGAACAAAACAGTAGTTTGTTCTGTACTCAGTTTAGTCTCGATCCTGGTCTCGGACCCTCAAGGTCTTGGAGTCAATTCCAATCCCTCCATTAATCCGCAATCCTCTGCCCTCATGATCAACCCTCAATCTTAACCCTCAAAACCAAGTGTTAAGGGCAAGGTGTGACTTAAACACATCCTCAGACTGTGGGGGGGAGCATTAAACAAAAGCCGTGTTCAGTCTGTCAATTCAGAAGAAAAAGATTGACAAAAGATTCTAATAGACCAGTAAATGCCATGGAACAATGAGGTAAATAAAACGTAAAGTAATATCTGTGAATGTTTTTCGTCATACATTTATATCTACACTCAAAAAGAAAATACATGCATGCTTCGGACGCCATTTTTAATGGCTGAAAACGTGCACAGCACACTGGGTAGTGTGGATATTCCTCAATCCTAAAGTAGGCGCCGGTGAATCTGAAAATTGAGGTAGATATTTCCCTCTATCTCACTCTTCAAACCAACATCCTGAGACTCAAGCTGTTCACCTTCGCAGGACGGTGCATTTTTTGAGGGTGAGGACGGACGTTGAGGATTATGGAAGGACTTGGAATTCACCCTTGATCTCAGATTAGATGGTCTGGACTACCACATTGGAGCAAGGGCAGCTATTCTTCTGTTTGAGAACGATCGCTGGCCAACCTGGCATCCCACCTGCGTCCAGTGTAAACTTGAGCCAACTGGTTTTGGAGAGATGGTGTGAGTCTAACTACAGCATTTCCCCAACATTTCTGATCCTAAACACCGAAGTATTTCTGGAATTAGCTACTGTATACTTTAACCAGTAGGTCTCCAATTCCTTGGACCCCCACATATCTCAGGTGTGGTCCGAACTAGGATATTGCAGTAGCAAGAACAGCAGACAGCAAAGTACAGCTTGTTTTGTGTTGACAGAGCCATTTTTTAATGATATGTTTTCATGCGGATAAGACCTCGAGCCCTTGCAGCCCATGAGAATGATGAGCCCAGTACAGAAATAGATGAAAAGACTTGAACAAAAACGCTTTTCAGTTGCGACAGTCACAGAAAAAGTTCAGCCCAAAAGAAATTTTAAGACCGAAATGTGAAAATGGCAAAGCCTAAAAGAAAGAAATAGTTGAACACTTGAAAAAGTTTGTTTGATAACTCCACATTCATCTCACCAAGTGCCAGACTGAGAAAGTGAGAGAACCAACCGCCGTGCAGAGGACCCAAGCCAAGAAGGTTTCTTTGACTAACAACATATTTTTGAACAATGGCCACAACAGCAAATACGGAGAAGAATAAGGAAACAGGAGACTGTCACTCAAAAGATACAGGTCCAGACTCCTGGATGGAAAAATGTCACTTTTTAAGAAGGGGCTGAGAAGCTTGCACTGACAGCTGCTGAAACACACGTGGCGAAAGGGTGACGTGTGAAAACATGCAGGTCCACACTAGAAGGAATATCCAGCAGCTACTGAAGGACATCAGCAGCATGAGAGCTGCCTGATCTACTACGCAAGACCCCAACTCAGATGAGGGTCTTCTGCATCGCACGTCTATGAATCTGACTAATTCACCTTCAAATGCAGCTGGAAGCTTTGCATATTTAATTTGGCATCAACACGTGCCACACATAAAGAGCTTTAATGATAGGACTCTTAATTGCACCAATTATCACGCGGAGAGCGGTAATTTGCAGAAAGTAAGCAAATAAATAAATGAATAATGCATACGCCAATAAAGTTTACAAACCTAAAACAGGGATGCATGAGCGAAGGAGTGCGGCGTTAAAAATGCATAAGGTTTAATAGTCCAGCGGAGGGTGAAGCACCGACTCGCAGCCCAGGAGATCCAACAGTTCACATGCAGCATCACTTACAGACTTGGCACAAAATGCCACATACCTTGAATAAAAACGGCTTTTATCATCAGACTAAATGACAAAACCAGCAAGATGGACGGCTGGTGTTTGGAGTCATAATGCTCCTGGAGCGATGATAAAATAAAGCATGCCTTCTTTCTCTAGGGAACGTTATGAAACACAGTTTTGAATACAAAACGCATACAATATTATTTACGCCTTATGAGGAGGGTTCAGTCAAAAAGGGGGCCAAAAAAAGAAAACAAAACTAGCCAGGGGCAATGAACATAAGGTATTTCCTGAAACTGACCATGTAGGGTCAGGAACACAAATTAATTTTAGGTATACTTGGACTATTGCAGAGGACAATGAGGACTTGTCATGGCTTTTAAGCAAGGAGAATTTAAGTATTTATAAAACAAATGAATCTTCTCACTTTGGATATCCGTCTCTAACGGGACTCATTCAATGTCCGAAGTCTCCTAACTTCTCCACATGAGTGGTTCCTTTCATATTAGACAGGTAACTCCCAATGACAATCTGTGCATGTTCACCTCTGCTTCTTGTCTTTGCACCAGATATACTGTCTCTAAACCACACATGATGGCAGGTCTTACTACTGTCCTATAAAGCTTCTCCACCCTGCCTGCAGTCTCCTCTTCACCTCTTGATCCATTCTTCAGGACGACCACCTCTGCGTCTTCCATTCGCTCCCTTGATCACAAATTCTGTTTTGTTCTGCAGACTTTCATTCTTCTCGTCGCCAACTCCTGCTTCTCCCCCTCCTAACGCTCACTGTAAGTCACTATATCATCAGCAAACCTCACCTCCATGGAGACTCCTCTGTGACCTCAACCTGCAGTCTCACCATCATGACAGCAAACAAGAAGGAAATGGGCCCACTTTCAATTTCTGCCGAAATCCATTACTCATATATTAATGTAAATATCCCAATGTTGATCAATAAAAATATCATGAGCTTCTTTCACAATTATCAATACTGAGCATCAGAAAAAGAATAAGGACTAAATCTCAATATTATTTGTAGACTCAGCTTGAACCCTGTCTCTTTAGTTCTCCCTTCTTCTCCCTTCAGGGGTGGCCACAGTGGATCCTCTTCCTCCATCTCACCCTGTCCTCTGCTTCCTCTTCTCTCAAACCTACAGACCTCATGTCCTCCTTCACCACCTCCATCAATCTCCTCTTTGGCCTTCCTCTCCACCTTCTGCCTGGCAGTTCCAACCTCAACATCTTCCTACCAATGTACTGGCTCTCTCTCCTCTGTACATGTCCAAACCATCTCCATCTAGCCTCTCTGACTTTGTATCCAAAGAAAACCCTGTCTCTTAAGTTGAACTGCACATATTTCTCTAGATGTATTGAAAAAAAAGTAACAAAAACAATAAAATAAATATTGTATTATTATTATTTCTAAATTTGTATTTAGTAAAATGGTTTCAATGAATTCTCCGAGGCTAATAGGGATTCAAAGTATGATTCATGTATTATATTTTTTGGTGGTGTGTTTCCGTTATTGTACTAATAACACCGGCTTAAGCACTTGACGGAAAGAATGAACATAATCATGTGCAGTGAATACGCGACCACCTCGCTCGGGCTGAATCGTTACACTCCATGATTATTAATAGAAAAAAAACGTGAGTAAATCTATATCAGCGAGCGGCGGCGGCGGCGCAGTGGTGTTATAAGATGATGACGAATGAGAGTTAAAGGCTTCTTTGGCTTTTTACACATCTTGTTAACGGTGGTTCCCTGGAGGACAAATCCGAAGGAAGAGGCAAAGGCATCTGCTCAGCCACGATCATCGAGCGCTCATCAATTCGCCCTCTTCTCACTGCATAGAAAATTCTGGAACTAATCCACTAACAAGACCTGCTAATCAAGTGTGAAATTTAAACCAGCGACGATCACTGTCATTGGGATTTTCACCCGTTAATTGGAGGAAAGTGTTATTGATAATTGTATCTCATAACTGTATGGCGTCTTTTTAATAATACAAATGTCATAAATGCAACACTTTGTAACAAGATGCATTGTCATTTTACACGTAACCTTGCAATGTAACTTCACCAGGTTCAGTGGCGGAGGGAACGCAGAGTTGAAGCGGAACCGTAGTGAGGTTTTCAATTTCCACCAGGAGCAGGGTGCGGAGTGTTGTGGTTCTTATCCACTCGGTCAAGCAAGAATCGTGATCACACAAGAATCAGCAATGGGCCTGGAAAGAGGCAATGTCTTCATAGAGTTTATGACAAGTGCCATGAAGTACGGGCCGACGCTCGACTTGTCATCCAAGCTGTCACTGTTCCTGAGTGACTTCCAGCGGTTATGACGTAATGTTTACAGTGCTTGTTCATAGTAAGTCTATAGATAGCGTTTTATTTAGAAAATTTCCCAGATTGACATATTTTTTCACCGGCTGACTTCCAGTATGAACGACTTTCTCTGCAGTGGTGCTGTGTGGAGCCCCACAAACATAGCGCTGTTGCGGAATTGAAGCACAGTTCCAATGGAAGCCTGCCCTCTGCTGTTAGTGAAAATTGACAAATTGAAAACAATTTATTCCCTTTGAAAACATCCACACAGCTCCTCTGCACCGCACCGCACTCTAGATGATCTGCCAAAGTGAGGAGATCACATGGATTGTCGTGAATAAATGGGTCCCACTTGCAGAGGAAACTTTGTACACACGTCCCACAAAAACTCACAGTCAAAGCACACAAGCTGTTGAAAAGCAGAACTTTGAATAGTTTTTAAACCTGATGCTACTCTAACCTGCACACACACCTCCACTGCTGAATGATGGAGTGGTCCTTGTCTGACCCACAAAGCCAAAGAGATTGCTAATGGTTAACATGACATTTCACTTCCGCAACTTTACTTAAATGCTGTTCAGAAATGTTACTTTGGCTTAAATCATCTTTTTTATTCCTCTTTTGGACCAACATTCTCAAATGGTTTGATTTAACCGACCACAAAGTTGCATATTACATGTGAGAAAAATTGTAACCGCAATATTACAATTTTTAAAAATCCTGAAGGGATATTTTTTGTAATATCGCCTACCCCTACACATAACCTACACAGCAATGAACCATGATAGGGATAATTGCTTTCTCAAGCCAATTTATTGGGCACGCTGGGTTCAATTACGCACCAGGACTGGAGGAAAATTACTTGAGAATTGCAGCATGAGCAACAGGATATAAGTAACAATGACTATTAGCTTTCAGTGACTCCCTGAATCAAAAGTAGTGGAAAAAGTATGTCATTACACTGCCGAAATTGTAAAAATTGAAAATCAATTCAAATCTTGAAGCAACAGTCCGAGCAAATTGCTTTCCATCAGACAGTGGCGTGTCATAATTGGTGCCCATTCAAGAGTCTGGAATATCCAATCCCAAGGATACACGCTTCTATTTTCCCACACAGCATGACAGGACCAGTCCGCCCAGATCAGGACAACACTGTGATTAGGGCTTATTGTGGAAATGGATACTCACCTTGAACATGGTGCTGCCCAGCTGAGCAGGAGACATGCTGACTACTACCCCGGCTGACTGCAGTGCTGAGATTTTCTCTTTGGCCCCTCCTTTGCCTCCGGCAATGATAGCGCCAGCGTGGCCCATGCGACGCCCAGGAGGAGCGGTTAGCCCCGCAATAAAGGAGACGACCGGCTTGGATTGAGCTCCCTGAACAAACAAAAGAAAAATGACAGATAAGGACGGGCAACTGTTTAAGATGCGAGACAGTCAGTTGCAGGAGTACGGAAATGAGTGCGCAATGAGCAGTGCCACTTTTCGAAAAATCTATCTATTTATTAGGAACAAAAATCTGACAAGTGCTGCTCCCAGAGCTGCCAGGACAAGAGGTTTGTCAGCAGCCATCTTCTGTTTTCGCCTACGTTATTAAAACAAAGGTTCAATCGGGCCATTTAATTGCATGGGTTGGTGTGTGACGAGATAGAGGCACTGGCTCCTGCTGCTTTATATCATCTCATTTTAGAGATGGTAATTAGTCATGCAGGCACTGATTAGCATGGTGCATGTCACCGCTGCTTGCTCATTTGTGGTGTTCCCTTCCACCGTTCCGAGGTGAAGAGCGCTAATATTTCATCTTTGGTAATAACATCATGACAAGCAGGAGAAAATGAGGCTGTGTGTACAAGTGTGTGTGTTAAGGAGGCAATATGTCATCCGCGGGACCGGCCCCAGCAAAAACCAAGGCACCCATTCACAAAACAACGCACCCCGCAGGAGCAGGCTGAGCTCAGGAGCAGAAACGTGAACAAGGAAACGCAGGGACACTTCTATAAACACGCTGCGAGCATCTGCTCTACGTGTGCAAAATGTAAGTACTTAACAAATTAGCATCAAACCTCACTTGGTATTCTACAGTCGACCTGCGCTTTAGGTAAACAAAGCGCCTTATGCGAATTAAGCTTTAAATTTACCTTCAATGAAAAGAGGTTTAATTACTCTCCTGCCTGCCTCGGTGTATATTGACTACCAGCCATGCGTTGAAGAAGGGAGCCACCCTGCCATTTATAGAAAGTATATACACCAGTCACACCGCTAGTTAGACCTGCATTCGCCCTGTTAATGGAACACAACGATAAGTAACACGGAGAAAGCAAGAAAGGTGATTTAATTAAACATGGCATGGATGTCTGCGCCAAAAAAAAGCCTCGATTGACCATTTCCCAAAAAGGCAGTTTTCTCCTCGGTGAACACTTGGGGGGCCGACTACCAACAAGGAATAAAATCTATCCATTTTACTCCTCATAATTTGTCAATACGGGCAACCACACTTCCAGCTAAAGACACTGAAGGCAAATGTATTCAGCCATACTTTCCTGTAATAAAAGTAATGTCTAAAATATGTCGCCCTGATGGGCAACGTCCCCTCAGCCCTTTGAAAATTGAACAGGGGCTCTAATATTAAACGTGTCACTCTGTGAAGTCACTGTCAAGATTGCATGTTCGGCTTGTTGGAGTCCCCGAAACAGATATTAGTCAGTCAAAGTGACAGCCAGGTTGATAGGAAATGGGCTCGTACACAGATTATAAGTGGGACAGAATGATGTTCTGGCACCTATAATGAATAATTTAATAAACCTGATTGGCAGTTTGATTTATCATGATGTCAGGCAAGTTCATTTTTCATGTGCCGCAAATTACCGCTTCCCGCAGCTGAAACCATGAAGCTTCATTCAACAAGGCGAAAAAAAAACCCCCCCAAAAAAAAGTCATCCCATCGTTACCCTTCAGATGCAAAACCCGTCCATCACTGCACATCTCTAATATTAATGGGACATTTATACAATGTCCTTTGAATACTAATGCAACAACAATCACGCCGTCAAACTTTTCAATGACAAGCTTAAAAAATAAATAAAAGGTACATACTTCGACATGTCATTCAACAAGTTATTCACACAAAGACCAATTCACATACATTCCTTTATACTGTTAACAACTAACAATTACCTGTCGACCTAAAAAATTAAAATACTTCAATATTTATTATCACAAATTATTATGTATTACTTCCAAAAAATGATAAATTATATAAATACTCAAACTGTTTTTTTAAAGATATTACCAGAATGCAAAAAGAGACCAATATTTATTCAATATTTTAATTGGCTTGCTCAGGCCTGGTGCTCTCCAACTAAAGAAAAGTTACTAACTAAAGCGAACAAATATTCAGCCAATTTTTTTAAATGAAGTAAAAAAAAAATCTCCAGGTCAACTAATTGGTTAATTCCTCACACGTCCTTCATAGCTTGATATTATGCACATGAATTATGTTTTATAGAAATTAACTTTTACTTTTCCATGCAGAAGAAAAGAATGTGCAAGGTTAATTCTTGCATTATTGAAATGCTTGGCATTTTTAAGCAGGGGGAAGGTAATGTTGGGCAATGTCCTTGAAAACAATGAATTTATTTCTACTGTTGTGGAGTCATCAGACGGAATTGCTTATAAAAGAAAGTGCCATTAGCCTGAACATAGGGTAAATCAAGTGAGAAAAACTGGCTAAAAAGCACATGGCTTTCTTGAATAAACCGCGGGGGTTGAATGATCGCTTCGACTTTGAGGGCACACACAATGTTTAAAGAGGAAAAATCTGACTTGGCCTGTCTCACCTTGCGGGTACACAACTACAATAAACCAAACTGGATTAGGCTGTCCAGGCGGTTCAAACTGATCTCCTTCACAGAGGGTCAAGGAAAAGCATAATTCAGGCACTGAAGTGAAAACACTGAGGCCAGACTCAGAATAGGGGTGTGTGGTTTAACATGAGAATTGGACAAAGCGATGACATTGCAAGGCATATCCTATGTACTACATGATCTCTCTATGGAGTTCCTGGCTACCATCTGGATCCAAGAGGCTTTGAATACAGGACAACAATATTGTGTGAACAAATAAGAAGCAATAGGCAGAGGTCTACACCCTGAAAGAATTTAGCTTAATGAATAACTCATTTGCATCAAGAGTGTAAGCAATTGAGTTACAACAACATTGTCTTTCTTTATATGGGATTAAACAATTCAATGGAGCGGAAGCATTAGCGCATTGTGTAATTCAAAGTCAATTTATACTGTGTATAATCCTTTACTTTGAGGCACAAAGAATTTTTCTACAAATCTTTTAAGCCAACACGATGAAAATATCACATCTTAACTCCAACAGTATGAGTCGCTGAAACTAAATTCCAAGCAATACACAACTAAATGATCTCTTATACAATAACCAACTCAACTTCAGAGCAACATTCTCCTACTCACGCTCTACTGGTCATTTCATTCCCGTGATTCATTTAAATTGTCTCATACTGTCAACACTTTCTGCAACAGTGTGTGCGCGTGTGTGTTTTGCTGAGAGAAATTATTCTACTGTGACACCAACAGGAGATTTGCATGCATTAGAGCAGCTGATGTAAAATCAAATCCATTCCTCACCTCAAGTACGAATATGCACACACACACAAACACACACAGATATGAGTTTGTCAGAGCACAAACCCTCCATGAGAAAGTTCTTAAGCACTTGGCTGCACAGCCCCATTGCTGTCACACTGTTCTTTATCAAATGTGGCCATCACAGAAGGTTCTCTGTTCATCAACACTGCTGTTTTCCCACAACATGGCCCGTTGGTTTCACCTTCATCCCATCTGTCGCTACTTATATTTATCAAGTAAATTTCATAGCCATTCATGGACAACATCCAATACTTCCCATGAAAACTTTTAAGCACTGTCTTGTTAACATGGAACTTTGTCCAGAGTTGCAGATTTCAGCATAATGACCCATAACTTCCAAAGACAGTAACATTTCACTTCCACAAAAGCAAATCTGAACTGCAGAGGACGCAACAGTGATAGTAACACGGTTTGAGAAGCGGCTTTCTTACAGAGTTGTGTTCTTTAAGGTACTCGGCAGCATTCTCTTCAGCATTGCCACCGATTTCCCCGATGAGGATGATGCCTTCAGTCTTTGGGTCCTGCAGGAACACTTCCAGACAATCTATGAAGTTGGTACCATTGAAAGGATCACCACCGATTCCTAGGAAGAGACAAAAAATGGTGTCAAAAAAAAAAAAAAAAAAAAGACAACGCACGCTGCAGTCTCATCATATCTCCTCAAACCAAACCCACTCTGCAGAACAAGCTGCCATGGACTCAGAAAACACAGCATAAAAAGTCAGAACTATCACATCACCACTCTCCAAATCACTCTCCAACTTTCCTATTATTATAATTATAACTATTACTGTGATTGAAGAGGCTTTTTGCCTCTTTTTCCATTTGTTGACCAGGGACGGGGACAATTTTTGACTAACCACCTCAAATTAATACTTTCTTCTAAGGCAAAACACTTGTTCATGAACAGGAGAAACTACAGGAGACAGCTGACAGAACACAGTTTTGCGGCTTGGATCCATCATACCACTTTGTGCAGCCCAACTTCACTGTGCACATGGCCAAGCTCCTTTATGGAGACCTCCTTCAATCCATCTCCCATCACAATTCATCCAGTAATATTCTTCTTTCAAAGGCTTCAAAGGTACCAGACAAGCCGGGCACAAACAGCCAGAGTTCCTGAATGAGACCCACTAAATCGATAGACAACAAAGGTCTGAGTCAAATACTAAAGAAGGAGAGATGATGAGCCACATGATGGAGAAAATGAAGAGAATGGAAGAAGTGATCAGAATCAAAATTGAATTAAATTATGGAAAATCTGAACATACAAAGGAGGCTATGAAGGAAGAAACTGCCACAATAATGGAAGATCAAATTCGACCAAAGGAAACTGTCAAAATCAAGAGTAAAAACAAAATTAAATTAAAAATAAATGAACTCTTCAAGCCATCCAAGGAGTTATGGGCAGGCCAGACACACGTCTCTTTAAATGACCAGACAGGATTTCTACTAATATTACCCACTAAAGGCCTCCAAAGGGAGAAAGAAACAAGTAAAAGCAAATTTCCTGGACAAAATGCCAGATGCACACATTCTCTTCCCACCAAATTTGACTTCAAATCCAAGATGGGGGAAGTGGAAACCCGCAATTTTATTTGCAGATGGGGTTGTTCAAATGCCACGATGTTGCCTATCAGAATTTCACGACTTTGGTTCTGAAATGGATAACTTATTGAACATTAGAGAACACAACGGATTACAATGACAATAATCTTAAATCGACAGATTTGTCTGGCAAAAAGAAAATGAATCAAAAAAGGGGCAGATATAAGATTTATTCTTCTCTCTACTCCGTTTTGATCCCTGATGCAATGAGTGTATACACATATATATATATATATATATATATATATATATATATATATATATATATATATATATATTCATACACTTGGTCAAGTGGGGTCGGATTAACTTTTTCCTTTTTAATTCCATTCCACCACTTTCTTCCCAAAGGAAATCACACCTTGTTCAAAGCAGAGAACTCATTTCCAATTGTCTCGAAGTCATAGACAATGCTCAATGAACACATCAAATCTCGAACAAAAATCCCTGGAAATGCCGTCCAAAGATCCTTCATGTGCCTCCTTGTTAAATCCATCATAGAAGTTGAAACATGAATTTTCATCAATCCATGTAGTGAGCAGGTAAATGCATAACTTTCAAACTCAGTTTTATAAACTCATTTAAACAAGTCATTATATGTATATCGTTAGAATATGGATAATAAAATCGTAATTTTTACTTCAATCCATTCTGTACCCATAAGAGACGTATAGCTTTTACAGTCAATAACTAAAGCGAGAAAAAAAGAGACAGGAAAACACCTGATTTCCATGAATAATGGACACCAGTGCCCACGAGAGCAACATCGTTGACAGACATTAAAAATTACACCAAGTGCAATATTCTTCTGCCCCTGGGTCGTAGTGGCACTTAAAAGTAAGTAAAAGAACTACCAATAAACTACACTAATGAACTCGACAATATTTAGTGCAGATGAGACACTGAATTTATGAAGTCTGGATCGCAGACACCACATAATTTAAGAGTCTAAATAATTGCGATGCCAAGATGAGTTTGCATTGATTAGAGTCTCCGCCAAGTCCTCGGGATTTGGAATGCAAAGATAGATATCGAGGCCAAATTAATCAGATTTCCTAATTCATGTCGAACACTTGAGTTGGGTGGAAAATGCCAAGAGGTTTTGACTGTTGGATGACTTTCTTTGACTGCATGCATTCGCCAGAATTGAGAGAGTAACAACAACAACGTGTCAAAAAAAAAAAGAAAAAAAACTGCTTCTCATTTGCAGCTTTTCCGACTAGTGAGCCCTAGGATGGTGCATGGCATGATGTCAACATGGCCTTCCACTGAATAAATAAAAAGGTACAATATGTGACATGCTTATAGCCATTAGTTGCATCTCCAACAAGAGATAATGATGCAACTTCACAATGGCACAGCACCTTTGGTTAGAGCTGTAACAACTAGTTATCCATAACAAAAATGCACCAACATGTTTGTGCAAACATACAGGAGTATGGAGATATGTTAATTCGACTGAGGTCCGACGGCGCATCACCACCTCTGCCTGCAGTGAGTCACAGTCATGGAGGAGTTCAAGCAGCCACGGATCAGAAAGTATAGCTTTGTTTTGTTTGCAAAGATGGGCTCATAATTGTTAACAACTCATCAATAATGTAATATTAATATATCTGCTTAAAAATGAATGGTGTTGGAACACAACAGTGTCACTTTCACAGGTGAGATGATTTAAGCAACTTAAGGTTAAAAAGAAACTTTAAATAAAAGTTCGCAAAAAGAACAAATAAAAATCTTATGGAACAGAAATGATCATCAGTTGCAGGCCCAATGTTGATGCTTCACACACTGAAGACTGCTAGTCACAGGACGACAAACAAATTGGACACAGAGGAGGAAAGAAGGAAAATTGGTGTTGATCCGACCTCACAGCAAATATAGAAATAGTTATGTCTAGCACAAACTCAACACAGTTCAACACAAAGTCAAGAGAGATCATTTTACTAAACAAGGTTGGTCTTAGCTATCAGATAAATAGCCTTGATATACATGAATAAATGCAAAATTCTGAATAAAAGTACTTGAATCAGTCTCTGAAGAGAGTTCATGGACCTGAAATAAAATGGGCGCTGACAAGAAAGCGCGAGGTAAATTGACTCTGCAGATATTGCCACTTATTTTACAACTACATTTCCTAAATTTAAGAATTCCTGACCCGACGAGGCACAGGCGATAAACATTTGAGCTGGTACTATTATAGCAAATTGTGTCAAACAAACACAACAAGAAACATGTAGTGCTGAAATGACTGCAGGTGCATGTAAAAGACAGATCAAAGAGCTTGGACAGAGTCCAGTAGCGATAAATATAAACAAACAAACCAACTGTTGCTGCTGACAATGATGACCTGTCAAAAGCAGGCAAGCATAAAATGTCTCCATTAAATCTTACCAATGCACAGGGACTGGCCCAGACCAACTTGTGTGGTTTGGTGAACAGCCTCATACGTCAGGGTTCCTGATCTTGACACGATGCCTGAAAACGATAAATACAGGCGGTAATTTTATCCTTCAATAACACATTACTGGGTCACTGTAACAGAATGGACTATTACTCATCCAAAATCTAACCAAGTTAAATCAACAATATTGACATTCAATACGAGTCATTTCCACAAATTACATGCAATCTTACCAATTCTTCCTTTCTTGTGGATGTGGCCAGGCATGATTCCGATCTTGCATTCTCCAGGCTGAAAGTATTATCAGCATTATTACTGTTATTATTACAGAATAAAAAACAGGCTGCAGCTTCCAGAGAAAGCTACTTAAGAAAGGCATGAAGGAGCAAACGGTAACTATAACAACAGGCACCTGGCTGGGCATGAGTCAGACATAGCTTCCATTAATGTCAGTCACATCAGCTAATATACATAAGCTTCGTGGCTAAAATGTTTAAATAGCCGTAAGTGGCGTCGGAGCAGAGAGGGCAAACACCAATGCTTCCCTTACAGCAAATACAAGGGACGACGATGATAGAATTGATTGAATCTGAGCTTTTCCAACATCTTAATCTGTTCCAATTTTAAATGCAATAAAATGGCTTGAGTCCTAAGCATACATATAAAATTATCAGCAGAGGAAAAGAGTGTGGTTGTTGGTGATAAGAGCAGAGCCAGCGTGACTTGCAAATGAAAAGAATATTCAGTGGTAAACATTAAGATAGCTTTCACACAAAACCCACACTGGCGTTAAGAATCAGCATGAGTAAATCTTATTCTTGGAGACATTAGTCCAAGTTTGCATCATTTTCCAGCTGAAATAAATCAGGAAAAAGATGAATAAATTACAGCTAAGAGTGTTGCGTCGGGTGTGTCATGGATGCTTACATTGATGACTCCAGGGCAGTTTGGGCCGATGAGGCGAGTGGCGCTCTGACGCACCAGCTTATGCTTCACTCTCACCATGTCTTGCTGCGGGATGCCCTCGGTGATGCAGACAACCAGGGGAATCTCTGCATCAATAGCCTCAATGATGGCGGCTGCCGCAAAGGGAGGGGGCACATAAATCACACTGGCATCAGCCCCGGTGCCATCTCTCGCCTGCGGCCAAAAACCAGAGGGAGAAAGAAAGAAAGACGCGGTGGTCTGTTAATTACCGACATCTTAAACAATGATGAAATACTGCCACCTTATGCTCAGCAAAAACATTCTTACTTTATTAAGGTTCCACTCACCTCCTTGACTGAATTGAAGACTGGCAGGCCGAGGTGAGTCTTGCCACCCTTTCCAGGGGACACACCTCCGACTAACTGGGATCCATAATCGAGAGATTGTTGACTGTGAAATGTTCCCTGGAGATGAAAAAGAGTGGGTGTTTGTTTGCGTAATGAAGTCGTGTACAGCCAGTTCTGCAGTCTAACCCCAGTGATGGCCAGGAAGAAATTCACTGGCGTCGAGAATGAATCACCGCAGCAGAGGGACGGGACACACAAGCAGGATCGGGTGCATGTGAGAAAGGCCGTGCCACCAAACATTGCTTAGGAGATAAATGGTTTTCTTAGCAAATGATTTGGAGTGTGGAGTTGGCTGCTCTTCATTGTCACCGTTTCCAACAGTAAAAAAGGTGGAGGAGGTTAGATGGTTCAGACATGAGAATGTCATCCATCAAGTCAGTGTTTGGATTGTTAAACACACATTAACATGTTTAATTGTACGGGAAATTTCGTCATTCAGTTAATGGTCTATATTAGAAACAGGAAGACAGATGGAGCGGGTGAAAGGAAAGTACTGACAAAAAGTTTTGTGAGACCTTGTTCTGATGCGAGAACCATGATGACGTTCAAAGCAATGTTTTTGACACAAAACAATTAAATAAACATACATGTGTACATTTTATCACATGTTAAATGGACAGAAATGTGAGATATCCAGGTGATGATGATGAGGTGAAACAGTCAAGGACATAAAAGTAAATAAATAGCTCAGTCCATTATATGCCACTGTCTAAAATTAGTCACGGTTCGATGAGGTATCATGAAACAGCATTGCAGGGTGGATGAAGCAGAGTCCTAATTTTCAGAGGCCACTGGATGGAGCTTTTGGTTTAGAAATGATGCAAGGTCTCATTGAATTAGTTGTATGTTTTTATACAACTAATTGAATTTTTATGTATATTTAATATTTTACTGAAAACAGTGCCATCTGGTGGGCTCCAAAAATCAGGACACTGTTTCATGAAACCGCAATAACCAAAGCTCTGAAAGATGATTCAACACGACACAGGTCAGCTTCGTCTCTGGGAAATCAAGGCTGCTCCATTACATGACTCTCAACTGACAATACTTTACTTTGGGAAAATAGAAACTGTGAGGTTTGTAGCTGGTATAACGCTAATGTTTACACATAAATGTAGATGCTTTGTGGATTTATTTATACTATTTTAACTGCATCTCCGATATTATTGACTTCTCAATTACCACCAAATTATTCCTCTGGTGCTATTCTGCTGCAATAGTAGGGATAATAAGAGAAAATGTTCCATTATAAGGGAGGTGCTCGACCTTTATTCATTTTGGGGAGTACAATTTTAGTGTATCAATTTTGCCAAATTGGAGCAGTGTTTTTTCATGTTTTGTGCCTCTCTGCATGCTATAATTATCTTATTGTGAAACTTAGACTTTCAATAATTTGTCACATAAAAATGCACCCATTTACTTGCAGGTGTTGACAGGATGATAATCCTGCTTCAACACAATCGGGAGTCTAAACACATCTTCTGAGATGAGGCGCGCTTGCGTTCAGAAAAACAGATGAATGCCAAAAAATAAAAACAAAAAATCCTCTGGTGCGCAGTATTAAAATGAGTGGAATACTGGCCAAGCCAATATCAGACCCAGCCAATCTTCCAATCTTGACCTTGACTAGAAAGTCTGAGCTCTCAGTTGTCTGGGCACATATGGGCCAGTCTCTGCTCTCTGCTTCCTTCCAGGCCAATTATCTCTGCCAAGAAGATGAAAACAACTCAAGAACGGATTTTAATTCAAGTTTCAGGATCTGTTGCCAAAGGCATAAAGAAAAGATGATTCGTTTTTGCTGGTTTTGCTCCACAGCAATATGCGTTTGTCCATAGATTACATAGTTTACTAGTCATATAGTTTGCCATGTGATTTTAACAGGGTTATTAACTCGTGTACATTTCTAAAAACCTATCAGTAAAATTGTGTTTGATGAATTTTCAGTACAAGTAACCACTAATGTTGATTCCTTGAGACTGGCCAAGCAATAAATTAACATTTCTTAGAAGACAAGCAGTAAAATAGAATAAAATAGAATTTCTAATGACATCTCAATGTTGGGGAGCCTTTAAACTGGACACCGATGAGATCCTCTGATGATCCATTCACTCACTTTGCAATGAAAAATTCAGAGTATTAGCGGGTGTAATCTAATGTGTCAGGGAGGGAATACAGTTCTGTGCTTTGATAATTGCACATTAACCATTTTTCCATCTTGCGAGGGAAAAAAAAAAGACAAAAAACGATTCCTTGCTAGAAAGAAAAATGTGTCTATTATTTCGTCCAGTCAGATAGTACAAGAGTTAAAGAGCTTCCATCGGCAGCAACTAAAGTGGAGGTAGACTGCCTAACTGTGAAAAATGAAATGTAAAAAAAAAGAAGTAATTAAGTGGAATGTATCAGAATTTATGCCATATCACTTCACTCTTGCCAACTTGGCTGTTCTCAACAAGTATTATTAAACGGTGAAAACTATAAATGTGAAGAGCGACTCGCTTATCAAGCCAGACGACACGACATTATGCACTTAACATCAATTGCTTCATTTCTCATCCTTTTCCAATTATGTGGAGTGTCCACCGGGAATTTATTTAAGAACCTTTTCTGAGATGCTCAGAGAGAAATATGGCAAAGGACAAAGGGGAGACATTTATAGGGAGCATTATTTTTTATTTTACTGTATTTCTTCTACACGACTACATATATATGTGTGTGTGTGTGTGTATATATATATATTTTTTTTTATCAGAAAGACTTTTTTCGTTATTTTCATGTCATTTTTGTGAAGTTATTTTACTTCATAGTTTTCTACAAACTGGTACTAGTGATGGGTTGATGAGGTTGCGTGAAACAGTGTTGGAATATTCAGAGACCACCAGACTGCATTATCTGCTGCAAAATGTTTGGACTAGGAAAAGCTAATTCAATGAAGCCTCATATCATTTCTAAACCAAGAGCTCCATCTAGTGGCCACTCAATATTATGACACTGATTCATCAACCCTGCAATATTGCTTCATGATACTTCAGCTCTGAACGAAGATGTTTCATAAAAAATCATATCCAAATGCAGCCTCAGACAGACAGACAGATACTGCAGATATCTGCATTCAGGACTGTCACCGCTGTCTGAAAAAACACTGTACTTAAGTCTGCATGTTCTGGCTGGGATGCATCAGTACCGTCTGCCAACGACAGCCATTCGGCGACTTGAATGAAAAAACAGAAACAAGCGGCGGCATACAGACCTGCTTCCCTGTGAAGCCTTGGCAAATGACCTTGGTGTTCTTGTCAATGTACAGGTTCTTTCTTGTTGCAGTGTAGCAGTGTCTGACTCCACTTTGCTGCACTGTGTGAAGAATAAAGGATGAAGATGTGAAAAAGAGAATTCAGGGACATCTAAGTCCTGAGGAGGCTCAGTGAGAGGATCCAACAATAGAAAGTAAAACATAATGAATGGAAAATAATCTTGGGTTTTCTACCAGGCATCTTTCCCTCTACTGCTGCAACCGCAGCCCGACCTCAGATAAGCAGAGGAAAACGAATGAATAAACAGGATGTAGGTTAAGGAGATGTCAGTGGGCGACCGAGCGGACGTGTTTAGTCTTGATGTTTCTCTATGTTACAAAATCCTATCGCAAAAACTCTGACTTGTCCGTTTAAAATATCAACTCACAATGGCATCAAATAATTTCCCTTATGTCGACATCTTCCATGCAATGCAATTTCATGCATCAGGCAAAGCCTGTTAGACTAGCTCCTGCACTCTAAACTACACATTAAAATGAGGTAAATTCATATTTCAATATTTATTTTTGTCAAAGTACCCTCATTGTCAAAACATGAAGTTGAACCTGGAAGTGACAAATACACTGCCACTGATCCAATACAAACACATTCCTCATTGTTATTGAAATATGCCAGGAAAGGGAGAGAATGTGTTTTGCCCTTCACAACCCTGTGAGTGAGTGGCAGAAAGGTATGTCTGAATTTACCATCAAAACATCCACAGGCTCTCTCAAAAATCACGCACCCAAATACATGTTTTTCTTGTCCATATACCAAAAATAATGACGTCAGAAACCGGAGTTTTAACCATCCAGACCAGCAATGACTCTGTTTAAAAAAGTGAACTCTGTCTGAAGAGGCAGCTGTTATTGTTGTTGTTGGTGAAAAGCAAAGAGAAAATGTCACAGTGCATCCTTGTTAAAACAGGATGTGATATCAAAAGTGTAGAATTTTTCAATCGGTGTTCCACTGTTTCTGATGATGAAGTGTGATTTTGCAGGTGCCTTTTCATCTTACACAGTCACGGCTTCTAGGCTTAGTAACACACACATTTAATGGTGAAAATGTTCAAAGTCAAGCGAGGAAATCCACAAATTAACAATAAACGGACAAAGATTCATAACATAGCAATTTCCCCAAGCACGTGGCAGAGAGATTAGCAGAAAAAGAAAGTATATTGGATGGAATATTAAGCATGTACACCATCGCCTTCCATATCTATATCACTTGGAGCTAGACCCACATGGGTCATTTAAGATGCAGGGCAATTTATTCTCAAAATTGAAAATCTGAACCGCTACTGTATCAGTTGTTGCTCATGGCTGCATGGAAAGACAGTAACATTATTTAACATGGAAATTAACATCCACAAACCAATTTCTGAAAAGTTAATCGAGACACACACCCGCAAAAAAAACAACAAAAAAAAACAGGGAAGTGGGACTTAGTGGCGTAACAATCAGTATTTTTTCAACAACATTTCTTGCCAACATGAGAAAGGGCAAGGACATTGTAAATATGGTGAATTAAACCTTTTTGTGAGTATTAATTTTCTCGTGCAATGATTTGTTTTTTTGCTTACGTGGCAAAGAACAAATCTTAAATGCAAACTAGAAATTTTATAAATGAATTACATGAAGCACCGTCTCTAGTCTGGTGTGAAATGAGTGTCAATTCTGCTAAATATGACAAGCCAGGTCGAGGCTGAATCAAACATAAACACAGAATGTACTTTATTGTGTAAACACAGTTGATGACATAAGCATCAGAGTTCACCCTGGTTCTTAACCACACTCACAACACAGTCGTACTATTTATTGTCTCCAGTCTTGAAACATATGACCAGCATAGGCGCCCCATACAGAGGGATTTTGACCCCCTACAGGGCGATTTCTAAATGGAAATATGATAATATAGTGAAATATGACTCCAATGTCAGGCCTCCCTCCATATGGGAAAAGCAAGACTACACCTTTCAAGGTAGAATATTGGTAAGAAGGAGAGGGAGTACAATGCCCATCTTCAAACTCTGACACATCTTCCTCAACGCTGATTTTATTATTTTATTGCACACTGTGTAACTTTTTTCCATGATACCGTGAATAAGTCATTGTGTGTGTGTGTGTGTGTGTATATATATATATATATATATATATATATATATATATATATATATATTACTTGAGCAACATCACAATAAATCGATTAGACTGTTTAAAGGAAAGCTATGATTAATATACCAGACCATAGAAATGACATTGAGCTGTCACAAAACAAACATAACTGTGCAGGAGATGTGCAGGAGAAACATACTCCAATCTTGAGTTACAACAGACGGCGTCCATCTGACCAGTTGCCCATTTCAATCCCCTTCACATGTGGGAGCAAATGCAACATACGTGCTCTGTGTTTGAACTTTGGTCTTAAGCAACCACTCACGGGAGGGTCACAGTTCAACAACAACTCCAGACACTGATAGGGAGACAAACACAATCCATACATCTTGATCGTTCACCAAATAGTTGCATTATCTGACGTGGTTCATGTTCTGTATTCAGCTGCAGAGTTTCCTAGCGAGCTAACAGCATTGCCCTAGTATTAAAGCAACTAAACTCGCAAAACACTGCCATATAAAGAACGTATTCACTGGCATGAGTGTTTCGGCATGCCTCGTTAAATGTCAGCAGCTCTTCTCGTCTGTCTTCTTGTTGGCTGGAGGTTAAAGTTGTGTGGAGTCAGGCTCTTAGCAGCAGGCTAACTTGCTAACTGACAAACAACCAGGATTAAGTCAGACTGTAAATGCCAGCATGACTCGACGAACACACGAAATTAATATTGTTGACCTCAACTGTAGGGAAGACGAATTGGTGAAAGCGGATATATTGAAATACTTACAAAGCAGCCTTGCAAACAACCTGGTGTGTGACATCTTCGGTCATTCGCCAATGACACCGGAGCCTGACGTCCTGAGAGCTGGGTTTTAGTTGACCAGATATATCCCTGCTCAAAAAAAGCATCAAACACGCGTTCAAAGAAAACTGAATGTCACGCGCCTTTTCACAGTATGCGATATTATTTGTAACCACAAGACAATATAATGAATTATAAAATTAGCGACACATTTCAGGCAAAATTGCAGAGTGCACTTTATAGCAGTGCATTATGGGAATTGAAGTAAATTGCGACCAGGTGATGGAGTTATTTTTAAATGAAGATTAAATAATATTACATTAAATATATTTATACTATTGCAAATTATTTTCATCCTTACTAGTGGTAAAAGAAAATAAAGCTTAACAAGAACATCAGAAAGGTATATGGAATAATGACAACAGTATCTATGGGTATTTCGAAATATATTTACACTTTGTTTCCAGTTAATGTCTCCATTTCCAATCCCTTCTTTATCATTTAATTCTGTCACTCCTGGCATTCCATAATTCTCATTGCGTCCATGACCAATGCATTCATTATATTTATGGTATTTAAGCCTGCGATTTCTTATTATTAATATCCTGTTTCCACTGGTTCCAAACCGTTTTTATTATGTCATTTATTTATCTTTCACATTCAAAATATTTTGGGTAGATACAAAAGACTTGAGAAAAATAATCAAAACGATCATCACGAACTAACTCAATTTTTGTCACGTCAGTAATAAAATAATGAACGCATTCAAACTATTACTGTACAGTCGGTTCATGAATACCATTATGAAGTTACATGTAATGGGGGAGATCAACAGCTGGGTGTTACACTGGAGATGTAGATAAAAAAAAAAAAGTTACAAAATGTATGAATATAAAGAAATAACATATGACAGTAGCAGCGTAAAAAAACACATTTTACATTTTGAAAAAAAAATATTTTAAATTCCTATAAAATTAATTCTTCAAAAAAACGTAACTAAACGTAAAACATTCAATCCGAAAGCATAATTTCCGAATCCAGTGAAGTACCCAGAAACCACCGCCATCACACAGTCCTCCAATCACGCGCGACCAACTCCTCGGAAGCTGATTGGCTGCGAACTGAAACGTCACAGGTCAGTTTGACGGCTATTCAGGAAACGTCTTACGCCTTTTCCCGAGTGTCCGCAACTGCCATCCTGGGACGTTACGTACCGGTTGTTAGACTGTTCTTAGCGAGAGTTCAATAACAGAACAGCCCAGGAAACACCAGAAAAACTGCTCCAGCCAGATCATCCAAGATGGTTTTGGAGACCATTTCAAAGATTATTAAAGTACAACTCCCTGCGTACCTGAAGAAGCTTCCTCTTCCAGAGACGATCGGCGGATTTGCAAGGTTAACAGGTACGGACGACGGTGTGTGTTTGAAAGTAGACTCTTCCAGAAGTAGCGGCGGATTTTCCTGCAAGTATTTAACCTTCCACAGACCACATCACGATCAGTTACATCTGATAAATAAGTATATTTATGGTTGTCCAGCATAGTCTGCACTGGGAATCGAACACTTTTTTTTCAACCAATAAATAATTGCACTTATGTCACGGCTGGAAATGGAGATCAGAATTGCTAAATGAACTATTATTTTTATTCTGTTACTGAAACGATTTAAGCTTCATGCAACTGGTGAAATGTAGTTTTCGTGTGCACAGATAATAGTGTCAAAAAATCCGGAGTCAACTTTCAGATGGAGTTGTTTCCTCTGTGTCCAGTACAGAGAGTTTTCTGAATTATTCTTGAGGATTACCTTCCTTTTGCAAATGTGACAGCTGACCACCGTTGAGGGGGGGGGGGGGGTTCACCGGTGAAAACAAAAATAGCTGGGGGGGAACTTTGGTCCTGGAGGGGAAGCTCACAGAAAAACATGTTGAAATACACAAAAGCAAACGCGATAAACTCACTCATTCAAGTATTTGCAGAGAGAGCAGGTGTTGTCGACAAAAAAAGAGGTCATCTGTATGAAATCCGCTGCGTATTCAAATTCAAAAAGCATCCACCGAGTGTCATATTCAGAAGTGGAAATTCAGGTTTAGTTGCATTGCATTCATGCATTGTGGATATAGTTGGTGAGATTCACAGTGGATCACTTTCGCTTTCCAAGCCAAGAATGCAGGTGATGTGGTGAAACGAATGGCAAAGGTGAATAAGCATCGAAGGCTGCTATGACTGGTGGACATAATCCACTATGATATTTAAATGAGTCGCTGACAGGTTCATGAGTCGACCAGTCGTGACCTCACGATTCTCGCAGCACAATCCGTCATGAGAGGAGAAACGGCTGACGCTACGTGATCGTCGCATGAAATGCAAAGTTTCACCTCACTATTTCACACTGTACCAGTGTTTAACAATTGACATACAATATTTATCGTCTTTTTACAACACTATAACCAAATATGTTGCAGTGTTCCTCTGCCCCTACCTGTCACGTGCCGACTCGCTGACCAGCCGCTGAGGTCGCCTCGAAATGATCATGTCATTTTGCCTCCAGTGTCGGAGTGGCTGCGCCTCTTGCCGCTGCTGGGCATCCTGGCTCTGCTTGGGTATCTGACCATCCGGCCTTTCCTGCCCAAGAAGAAGAAGCAGCGGGACAGCCTCATCAACCTGAAGATCCAGAAAGAAAACCCCAAGGTGGTGAACGAGATAGACATCGAGGACCTCAACAGCGCAAACGTTTGCTACTGTCGCTGCTGGCGTTCCAAAACTGTGAGTTATTTCACTTTAAAGTTTGACTATTACTGGATCAATATGGGCTGAGGACGTGTGAGTGCAACTGATCAACCTTCATTCAGTTACATTCTTGATCTAACACTGTCTTTCGTTCATGCATCCAAACCCCCTGACCTCTGTCTGCACTCTTTTCTTCGCCGCCCTTGATCTCTGTCCTTGTATTGGCATTCCTTCCTCTTCACCGTTACCAGTGCTACGTAAAATCCAAAGACATTCTCAGAAGTCTTTGTGTAAACACTGTGACACGATCATGTGCGTGTTCTTCTTGAACCCCGTTAGTTCAAGAACAAGTCTTCAAAGACATTTTGAAGCCTTCGAAGAAAAAAAAAAACATTTGCAATTTATCCCAATTCTAACTTTAGTTGGTTTCAATGGTGAAAAGAAATCAGCTTTCCAGCAGTTTTAATGCTTTCCTGACAAAGAAGCGGTCGGCGAAGATAACATTTTGCCAACTCAGCTGTATTTGACGGTCGATTTTCCAGTTGCTCATGGAAACTCTTGAAACGGTATACAGGATGTGGCTGCCTCTCAAACAGGAGTGAAGCCACTCAAAACAGTGGCATAAGCGGTTCAGTTTTGTCTATTATAACATGAATTTAGTTCAGTATAATCTGTCTCCTTTTCGCTCTTGTGGTGTTGATGTAAGAGCTTGGCTTGTTTTCGTTCTTTATTTTTTTTAAATTTCATGTAAATTTTTCCGAAATTACTGTTCTCTATTAATTTATGAATGTTGTTTTTTTTCAGTTCCCAGTTTGTGACAAGTCCCACCTGAAACACAACGAGCTCACGGGAGACAACGTGGGTCCGCTGATACTGAAAAAGAAGATCCTATAATCACGCTCCCTCCCACTACCCCACCAGTTATTAGTATTTTTTTAAACTCAACCTACAGATCAGCTCATGTAAATCTCTTAACTGGCATCATGTTGAAAAAAGGTGCCGTTTCCCTGAGTGAACTGTGTTTGTCCAATCAGACGTTCATCTCTTCAGCCTTTTTTATCTTTGGATGCGTCTGTATGTCACCGGGACCAAACAACTTTGCAAGAAAAAAACAGTCAACATAACTTTGTAAGTTCATTTTTGGCCATGCCTCTTCATTTCCTACTGCCAAAATGTCTTCAGAATGTGAAATGCTCTAACTTATTGTTTGTTAAAGCTTCATGCCGTGCTTTATATTGCTGTTTTGTACAACTAACCTATGGGAAATCATACTAAACACATTTGCAATGGTCAACAACACCGCCTCCATTCCGTGCCGGACCATGTACGCTAATGTATCGGCACTACAAGACTGTTATGAAATACTACGATTCACAACAAATGGAATAAAACATGATGTTGGAGAAGTTTTGGACCTGTTTTTGAAAAAATAAAATAAAAATACCAGTGTTTTGATGGGCTTTGTGAAGCAGTACCAACTAGGTCGGGACAATCTGAAGTATTTTTGGTTGAAAAAGGCTTATTTTGAGTCCCTGAACGGATTAATCCTCAGACCGTCTATTAAAAACAGAGGGCAGTGATGGGTAGATGAGGTATCATGAAACAGTATTGCTGGGTTAATGAAACAGTGTCCTAAGAGCCACAAGATGTCGCTCTTGGTTTAGAAATGATGTGAGGTTTCATTGGATTAGTTGTTCAATATCAGGACAATGTTTCATGAAACCTCATGGTCCCATCACTAACAAAGGGTGACATGAACTCCACTCTAGTGTCCATGTGCAGTAGAAAGAAGTAATGCAGTCACATGTTTTCACCTGTTTTCCTGACCACAGATGGACCTGTGAAAGATGTAATGGACTAGTTTAGTAGTGGTACAAGTACATCTCATTATATGCTTCTTCACATGAGGGAAAAAAACAAATAAAAATACATTTTTATAAAATTTATTGGTAAAAGCACATGTTAAAAAAAAAGCTAATGCTAATCTTTCTAGAGTAACACTTGCCAATTTATCTCACAGAACATTTCCAGCAGGTAAAACACAAATATATATATATTTTTTTTAAGAAATCACACTGCACAGTTAAAAAACAGTAAATAAATCTAGAAAACATTTAAATAGGTCTATATTTCATATTTTAAAAAAACAGTGCATACATGTCTCACATGAGAACAGTGTGTAGTATCTTTGAACATGTACCAAACAAACTCATTATTAAGGTTATTTCCTGAGTGTTGGTTGGCTTCAGGAGCCAGTCACATACCCCGCAGCTCTGCCATCGTTTCATGAGACATTTTCAGTAGTGATGGTCAGATGAGGTATCATGAAACAGTATTGCAGAGTTGATGAAACAGTGTTGTAATTTTCAGAGGCCACTATGTGGTGCTCTTGGTTTAGAAATGATGTGACGTACCATTGAATTAGTCGTTCAAATCCAAACATTTTACAGCAGACAGCGCCATCTGGTGGCGTCTAAAAATCAGTGTTCACTGTTTCATGAAACCTCATCAACCCATCACTACATTTCAGCTCGAATCAAAACCCGACTGCTTTACATTCAGCTGAATCCAGACGATTCTAATGATCTAGTCCTTTTCTATAAATACTGATACCAATCAATAAATAAACAGATAAATAATCTGCATTATAAAAGCATAAATAATATTCTAGAGAAGATAATTACAGTTGAAATAGCTGACAAAAATGAAGATGTTTTGGGGTGAATACACCTGATATTCTAACGTGTAATCTGAAAAATGTAAAGCTCATTGTCATCATCTTTGTACACAGTTTATAGTCCTTGTATAGTACATGTTGGCATTTGCTTACTTTTCATTAAAAAAAAAGCTTTCTTTGCCGGTGTACTTCACTTATATCTCTTGAGGAGCAAGTTTCTTCAAAGAACAATGTCTGTTTTCAAACTTTCTTCATGAAAATGTGCCGTCAAATGACGCAGTTCCCTGATCAACGCTTCATTTTGGCAACAAACAGCATCGGCCACTGAGTCAAATTTAACAGTAATAGGCGAGCCAACGTGAATTAGTAAAGACAAGGCCAATTTTGAGTGGCTTCCCTTTGAATGACAACGCGCCTCATGTGACCAACCAATATGCGGTTTGACAGTTTACTTGTTCAGAAATGTCCGTCATGTCAGGGGAGGAAATCACTTGTGTTACACTGCTGAGTGAAAACCGTCCAGCAGACAAGCTCCAGCGTGTGACAAGGCATGGTGTGATTTCAACCTAACTTACGTCGCCTGTTTGACGTGTTTGTAAACTAGGATTCCTTGATAGAGAGTGATGCAGGGATATGACGTACAAGATCAAGAGTAGAGGACTGATAACCAGACAGTAGCTGCAGTAGTTTTGGGCAGCACCTCTTCATCTGAGGCCATGGTTCTCCGCTGGAAAAGGGAGGCTCCAAAGCAGCCTCTCGCTGTGAAGAAAGAGCTGAGCCAAAAGGCAATCCAATCCAATCCACTGCAGTGGCTCCTTTTGTCCAAATGGGAGGAGACCTTAGGGCAGACCCGGGTCACAGTGAAGAGCTTCAAGAGGTACTTAAGGAGGGAACTCTGGACCTTAGTTTGACCAGACTGGATGGACATCATGATGGAAAAATGAAATCATTTTAAGGGAATCGGGAAGAGTGACTGATACATTCTGTGTTAGGAGTCGCACAGTGTCTGGCCGTGGTGTAACATGGAAGGTGGCTAAATGCTGGTAGAATCAGTTGTGTAAAACACAGAAGCCAAACATGTCAGGCTGGTGTGGCGGCTGTAGAAGGGTGGTGTCAAAGAGTACTTTCATATGTAACAGGGGTTTCAGTGTCATCTTCTGTTCCTGCGGCTGCACCTGAGAAAGAAAGACACAGGTGTGAGGAGCAAATAGAAAGGTTTTGCTACGGTGCACAAGCAATGATATCAAAGAAAACAACTTTGAAAACAACCAAGATTTTGCTATTCTAACAACAGGGGTTGGTGGCGTGAGTGCAGTCCTTGACCTACCTAAGAAAAAAGCTGATAAATTCGGTTTGACTCGCTCACCACAGCTTGAGTTTTTTGGTTTCTGAAGGAGACGAGGCCCGGCCAGCCCTATGATCAGAGCACCAATGGGGGCAGTGATGAGAATGGAGAGGACCGCCACGGTCAGCACTATGAGGCCATAGTCCTCCAGCTGCTTGTTCTTTCTGGTCCTCGCCATGTCCAGCGCCGTGGAGCCGATAGCTGCCTGAAATGGGACATACGCCTTCAGTCTTTCATCCTGACACTAAATACAGTGTGAAACAATATGAACCTGAACCGTGGCTTTGGGCATCCATGCCAGGGCGATGAATATTTTTTCCCTTAGTTTGAATCCGGCACGCAGCACACACACATAGGTGAACAGGATTCGCACCAGCAGGGCAATGAGGAGACAAGCCACACCAAGACCTGGACACACATCAGCACCGTTGAAAGGTTAAGATTTCGACTGTTTTGAAGTAAGTTGAGAAGTGAAACTATAATTCTGGGTGTCAGTCATAACATGTTTAGACTAGGGGTGGGATTTCATTTAAAGAGGAGCACTTTTTTCTTTGTGCTATCTGTGTATATGATGCAACTAGTGACAGGTCACTGAGGTTTCATGAAACAGTGTCCTGATTTTCAGCGGCCACCAGATGGCACTGTCTGGGACCGGTTTCAGACCTCTGATCTAAAGTTTCTAACAACTGTACAGTGGTAGGAACTGCCTTATCTTCATGTCACAAAAAAACATCTGCTTCCTGACTTACCAACTTTGAGTCCCTCCAGCTCAGACACTTGAATTTCTGCACCGATTAACCCGAAGAGGAGCGGCTGGAAGACATCCCACGCCCAGCTCACCACTTCTTCAACTCGAGCCTTAAATCAAACAGAGAAGAGTGTTAAACTACACAGTGCAGAAGGAACAATGACTGGTACCGAAGGAAATGGCAGGATTTTGCTTCAGATGATAAAGAGTTCTGTGCTGAAATTGTGCTGGGAACTTACATAAGCTTCAACAGAACAATATCCGTGAGCAGTGATAAGTAAAACGCAGCAAATATTGAGCGGGAAGTTCATAATAACGGCTCTTTACAACCCACTGAACCAGAATAAATACTTTAAATTCTACCATTCCATCATGTTTGAGTTTGCTTGCTCACAATTTCTCCTTTACTTAACACTGCAGTCGGAAGAGTCACTCCAGAATCCAGAAATATAATTCTATTTTAGTACCTTCTCTACACCCCATCCAACACCAGCGAGGAATGCCAACACAAGAGTGCAGAGCCCTCCAGAGCCGGGGAACCCAGCAACAGTGCTGCCGAAGACGGCGAAGATGGACAGGCCCAGCACCAAGAATGACCGCTTCATGATTAAATGTTTCTGGAGAGCAGACCCAAAGAAACAGAACAATCAGTTCATTCCATTCACGTCAGTGCAAACTCTTTTAATACATGTCGGTTTTGAGTAAGCAGATTCCATGAGAAAACTGCAACAAGGATCGCAAATTCTCATACTGAAATGAAAAACAAAGCCACCTGGTCCAAGCTGGGAAAGTACTGGATGATGAATCCGAGGAGAATCCCAGCGAGCAAGCCACCACCCACCTCCAGGACGCCCCTCAAAAGGTTGTACCAAGTGGACCCTTTCAACAGAGCAGACACATATACAGCCCAATATGAACATCAAACTCTCTTTTCTATTCAAGACAGGTTCAGAAAATCAGCTTAAGGGGTGAACTAAATGTAGAAATTCTCTACTGGCTCTTGGGGAAAATTGCAGAGGCGGCGAGGTGTAAACGGGGGACATGACAGCTAGAGCACTGGGATGTGATTGAATGCCAATCGAGCTCAGCTTTCCGCCGAAATACGCTTCCTGGAAGTTTTCATTTAACAGCAGAGATCGATACAACCTCAGTGAGGACCTGTGTTCGCCTAACACGGATGGTTTTCCTCTTCCTTCCTCCCAAACATCCAGCAGGCTCAGGGGAAGTACTGCAGATACAACTTGGTCTGAGGAAATGCATCTCTGAGACTTGTTTTCCAATGTCGCTCTTTTGAAGCAGATGAAGGGTGAAAAATGAAAGGTCGACGAGTAAACAAACTAAGCCCACGAGTATATTTTGAGGAAAGAAGAAAAAAAACCTACCACTACAACATATTCATAAGAAAACCAAAAGATAAAAAATGAATACTAAAAATAAAAACTGTTATGCAAAACAAACCACAAAGAGAGAGAGCAGAAAAAAAGAAACTCAACAAAAAAAGAAGAAATTGTGTGACATGCTCTCCATCTGCAACTTTTCATTTCGTGCCGAGAATGTGACAGTATCTAGTGAAATCATGAAGATGACTAAACATAAAGAAATACCACTTGAACAGGATTCAAATACATTGATTGTTATTATTATATTATTTCCGGACTGTAAGCCGCTACATTTTTCTTATGGTCTGAACCCTGCAGCTACGACGACGCAGCTAACGATGTGGATTTTTACAGGCTAAAGAGCATTACGTTGCCAAAATATTCAGCCTCGCCACTTCAAACCGATGAAATCACACGTTTTTTTTGTTTTTTTTTACCTTAAATTGCTCAAAATGTCGCAGCTCGGCTCTCAGAGCCGATCCCCTGGAGGACCAGAGACGGAAAGCAGCAGCTGAAACCAGCTGTGGTGTCGGAACTTGGGACACGCGGGTGAAAACAGCGCATTTTGAGTGCTTTAATGTCTATGATTCAAGTTCAGAACATTGCTCAGGTTGTTTCTTGAGTCATTCTCCAGGCAGGAACCCGTTTTCCAAACTAGTTTAGAAGTGATCCACATGCATTTTTAAGAACCACTGACCTTTCTACAGCGCAGACAGCACCACTGCACCTGCGGCTTATAGACTGCTGCGGCTTACGTATGAACAAGATCTATTTTCCTTCTTAAATTTAGTGGGCGTGGCTAATACTTCAGTGCAATAAATAGTCTGGAATTGACTGTATTAACATTATCTCATGCAGGCTTTCACTACAGTACAAAGGACTCTATGAGACAGTCCAGAAATATGACAAGTAGAAGGGCTTTACAGATTTACACACACTCATGTTTGACAATACTGACCTACAGTCAAAAAACACTGGGTAATTCGGGCGATGGACATTTGAAGAGGACACTATGACCAGTCAGTTGCAGGTCATATACATATACGGAGAGACAGCAAAACTACTACCGCCACCTATAGAAATGTCTAGCAGTAAAGCAGTAGAAAGATGTAACATACATCGCACATAGAAAAGCGGGGGGAAAAAAGTTCAGGACAGGACTGACAGGCAATTTGAATGGATTTTTGCTTCTCATTTCTAACAGCACCAGGGGTGACCTGCAGGTAAGCCACTCATACCTGTGGAAAACGCCATGCCCAAGCAGGTGGTGAAGCCTGTGATGGCTAGAATGTCATCGAAGCTGCCAGCTGCCATCAGCAGAGTGGGAATTCCCTGCTCCACACCGTAACCATCCTTCTGCAGCAGGAGCATGGAGGGAACCACCACGGCTGGGGAAACCGCTCCAAGCACAAACCTTGAATGGTGGTTGAGAAGAATTGTTTGTGGGTGACACATGGCCTTCGGATAAGGTAATACTTCTACATGCCATATGATAAACACAGAACTATTTTGCTTTGTCCTGAGGTACATGCGGATATAACCTAAGATGCCACTGCCATTGCCATCATTAAAAAAAAGGTGTAAACACAATTATGAAGTTGGTACTGGACTTCTTCTGCGATAAACATCAATGTAATTACCCGAGGATGAAGCCCCACACCCAGGGCAGGTCCAAGAGGAAGTGAGAAACCAGAGCGAGTGTGCAGGCTTCTATAATGCACGGACCCATTGCCACCCGCAGACACACTGACTTGAGTTTTCTCAGGGCCTAATAAAAAAGATAAGATGTGATTAATGCGATAAAAAGACAGAAATTGGTTTGTTCTTCAATGGAAAAAAAAAAATTACAGAAAAATGACAGCAGACTCAAACAAGTGACTATTGACCTTTCAAGTTTGATACATTGCTGCTATTTTCAATGTCAACATTTCAGTTGTGTCGCCTACAAAAGACTGTGGAGCAAAGGCTTACTTCGAGATACAATGGCTGTCGGCAACACAAAGTAGCTGAAATAAATAGCACGACGAAGCAGATAAATCCTGCCGTCACAAACATCTCAATATGCGACCTTCAAATGTCAACATTTGCATAATGACTTGAGGGACAAATAATTCAGTTTAAAACACATTTGATTCATCACTCTCCGTCCTTGTTTACTTTCACAAAACGCAACTTTAAAACCTGCTTATACCAAGAGATGTAACTTGCTGAAAAATACCAAAAAATATGTGTCTTTTACTTACAGAGGGATCCAAGCCAAGTCCGGCTCTAGCCAGTATGATGGCCAGAGCAATGTTCCTCAGGGAGGCCGACCACCTGTAGTCGATGTAGACCCACTCCGTTACGACAGGAATGTTTCTCAGCATTAAGCCCATCAGCAGCATACCTGCGACACAACAGGAGAGCGTCAGAGGGCAGATCAGTTTTATTTACCTCCAAAGATATTGGTTTTCTCACACCCAGAGTTAGGAGTAGTGAGACCTCACAACTCCAGTAAACAACCTCTTGAATAATGTCACACACAGAACTCCATCACAGAACAGTTGTGAATGGTGCAGATACTTGAGATGTTTCTTCTCATCACACCCATGTTCAGTACCAATTCTTGAATTCAATCCCAGCTCCCAGCAAAGCATTTATCCCTCACCATTATTATCAAATACTCACCCAGAAGTGGAGGGAAAGGTGGAAGTTTCGGGAGACGGATGAGCGCTACTATTTTTCCCCCAGTGAGTGCGCAGATGAACAACACTGTGATGCCAAATAAGTTTCCTTTTGGGAGACATTCCTTCCCCGTGATGGACCACACTACTCCAAACAGAACAGCTGCCAGAAGAACTGAGGAGAAAACAGGACACTGATGTCAAACTTAACTTCTTAAATCGCACTGTTCTCAGGAAAAGCTAACTTCATTTCAGTCAACAAACTTTCCCTGTGACAATTAGACTGCATAATAAAGCAGTTTTTGTTTTTTTCTGGCCATAAATAATATAATAATCAGCCCTGGTGTGAAGTGTCAGCTTAGTTAAGTAGATTAAGTAGATTATTATGACACAATTGGACATTTTATAATACCATCACTGTGTTTTCGACAGCATTGGTTTGTCTGTGTTCAAAATAACTTGAAAAGCTATGGATGGATTTGCAAGAGATTTTCGTATTTACCGTAATTCCCAGACTGTAGGGCGCACCGGAATATTAGCTGCACCCACTAAATTTAAGAAGGAAAACAGATCTTGTTCATACATAAGCCGCAGGTCCAGTGGTGTTATCGGCACTGTAGAAAGGTCAGTGGTGCACCTGGTCTAAAAATGCATGAGGATCACTTCTAAACTAGTTTTGAAAACAGGGTCCAGCATTGAGACGGACTCATGAAACAAACTGGGCAATGTTCTGAACTTTAATCATGAACTCCTCACATCTTTTATTGACATTACAACGCTCGAAATGCGCTGTTTTTGCCCACGTGTCACAAGTTCTGACACCAGAGCCGGTCTCAAGTGCTGCTTCTCCTCTTCGGTCCTCCAGGAGATCAGCTTTGTGGGCGGAGCAAGAGCAGCGCATTTTGAGAACTTTAACGTAAATAAAATGCCAGTGATTTCATCGTTTTGATGTGATGAGGCTCAATATTTTGGAAGCACAACGCTCTTCATCCTGTAAAAATCCATATATTAGCCGCATTGTTGTATAAGCTGAAGGGTTCTGACCACATGAAAAAAGTAGCTGCTTATAGTTTGGAAATTACAGTAGTAATAATAATGCTATTCCATTTTGGGACTGCTCTGGACTGTACGGATCCAAGAATTTTATTAAGGATTCTTTAACATTGGGAGATAGTGTTGGGGTGGAGTGAAGTGAATATGTGCACTCTCTGAGTGCTTTTCTAACAATGGGAATATAACAGTGATGTAACCTGTGTTTCTAAATATGAAAACAGGATTCAATCTCATAATATAAACTATTAATTTTGATGACATCAAAACATTTTTCTTTGGTTATTGTATGAGATAGAGAGCACCAATTTACCTTTAGTAATGAGAGAGGCCAACAGGCCTCTCGGAGGACACGGGCAGAATCTTTGCAGCAAAGGGCAGCAGATAAGTGGTGGGTCTGTGTTGGTGCCGGCGTCCACCACGGGGTTGCGAGGAATAAAATAAGTAGTTTCTTCTGTGACATTTGGACTGGAGCAGCGCCGGACTACCACCTGGATCTGGTTGACATTTAAGTGCTGAGGTAGAAGGAAAGGACATTGAGGAAACATGTATTATTGAGCCACTTGTGAGAGTGTCTGAAATGTTAAGAGGACGAACAAAAACTGATGCTTCTGCTTGGTGATAGTAGGAAACTAGAGACGCAAACTTGTCCACGAAAAGCCAAACCTGATGCAACAACAGGCTTAATTTCTCTTCTCTCTTTTTTTTGGTACTACAATGCAGCATTCTTTGATATACCCTTTCTATCCATCAAATATCATTTAAGAGGTACACTAATAAAAAGAGAGAGTCACAGAATAACACGAGGTTGACAATCTGTAGACTGTAAAAAAGGGGCAGATATTAGATGATGCTATCTTCACTCTGCTCCTTTTCAATCCCGGATATGACAGCAGCTATGTTATACGCTATAAAGTGCACTGAACAGTTTTCTCTTAGCAATACCTTCTATTATGTTTGTGTCGAACATTAAACAGCACATTAAGTTTTTAAAAAATATACATGTTTACATTATTTAAACTCCTGTGTATATATAGTTTTAAATAAATATTAACGTAAATATCTATATTTTTCTAAATACTATTGACAATATTAAAAATAACAATATTATTATGCAGTGATAATATTATACATTTGACTTTAAGAAAATGTAATATATTATGCCGGATGTCAAATGTGTGATGTGGTAAGTGATGTCACTCATCACTCATCTTTCATATGCAACAATTACAGTTAAAAGAATCAAATAAATGAATTTCAAAGGAAACAATGCAATAACATCCAGATATCTGACCTGCTTTGCAGGCTCACAATGAGTATCACACACATTTCATTCATTTATTTATTTATTTAATTTCAACTGTCACTAAATAACAAGTAACGCGCTCTTTGGAAAACAACTTCAGTGTCCGTTGAAACTAGTTTGCTACTCCTTTTAATCTTGTTTCCACAATCCCTGAAATAAGAATTGAAATTCAGTGTTGAGGAGGCTCCAGTTGACGTTTACGGATTCAGAAGGTCTTATCAGTCATGAATGCTACAGGTTTACCAATAAAGTATACTTTATATAAACTCCATTGTTTGCATAGGAACCTGTACCAGACTTTTTTTGTTATTGTTATTCATAATTCGTAGAATTGCTGTAATAAGTAACCGAAGTATATGTTCAACCAAGTGAAAAGTCACACTGAGATCCATTTTATACTGGGTTCATGAGGTTCATGCTTCACCAGACCCATATCAGTGTAGTAAAGCCAAAGTGCATCGCGGCCAGACTTTTATTTCTCGACATATAATCTACAGATATCAACTCACTGGGCTGGCTCATTCATTCTTTGTTCGTCCCAACTTACAAGGGAGCAAAGGTTTAAAAGACAATGCCAATAAAATGAGCGAACGGAGTTGAGAAACCTAAACGTATGACTGCGTGACATGACAGGAGGAAGTCAGGTGACCCATATTAGCACTGTACCTCCTGTAATGAACAACAACAGATAATATTAAAAAGCACATCTTGACATTACTGATGACATTTCTCAATAGCTGCAACGACTGGTGAAGAAAAACAATGTTTTCACGCTGCCAATTCCAGACGACACATCTTGCCATTCAGTTTGCCTATAGCACAGAGGCATTTGGACCGTAAAAAAAAAGATGAAGAAGCAAAACAGCATTTGATATGTAATTTTAACGGGAGCAAAGTGGTCTCAATAAAACTTGCAATGAAGTTTGGTACTTTACCTCAACATGGTTTGGTGATGGGATGGGAATCCTGTCCAACATCGGACTCGGAGCTGGGCTAGGAGCGGGACTTGGTGCAGGGCTGGGTGCAGGACTTGGGTCCGGCGTCGCAGGTTTGGACTGTGTCTCCTCCATGGCAACTGGCAGTAGGATTCCTAGTCCACTCTCTAAACCGGTGCCTCAAGATGAGGGGTGGAGTTTGCCATGGAAGGGAAAGTCTCCCACTTTTACTTCTGTGTGCAGCAACTCAGCCCTCAGCACAGTCCTGCTGATAAAAGAAGCTTTATCAATAGAAGGAAATGTATTCTCACAAGCTGGAACAGAGTGGAGGTCATTGTGTGCACAGATGCTTGGGGACGTTTTGTAATATGGATTTGTATTAATGTTATTTCTGTGGATAAGATTTAAAGAAGTAGCCCAACTGAGAAGCAGAGTGGAAGTAGTTTACATAAGACAAACGGAAGGAGATGAAGCAAAAAGGAAATGTCTTTATTTTCAGAGTATCTGTTTAGAATCAGTTTCAGCTTTATTGCCAATGTCAGTGAGGATCCCACCAACTGGGAAAGTGCTTAATAATAAAAAAATAATAATAGTAGTAATAGTAACCATAAAAACTATTATTATTTTAAATTACAATGGCCACCATTTCCAGAACAAATGGGCCCGGGGCCCATCGAGGGACTACAACTGAGTCATAACTCTAAGTTTTATTTGTGTTCAATAACCGTATTTAATCTACTTGCATGTAAACATACCAAAGCCTTCAGAAATGACATGTAACCATATGATCATCACAAAGACAGACCAGCAACAGAAGTGTGAGTCATATTCATCACATTCACTAAAGAAAAAAAAATACACGATGCAAAATGCATAAATATCACAAAATAAAAATAACATATGCTATAATATATACTGTACTTTTCAAAACAAACTTGAAAGAAGAAATAAGTAAAGTGTAAATGAAAGCATCAAATATGATAAATTCATTTTAAAAACTGCTTCAACAGGTGCACCCCCTCAACAGTCAAGTTTTTACTGTTTCTTTCTCTTATCTCTTAAGCACAATTTCCCTTGGGATGTTTTTCTGATTCTGATTCTGATCAAGAACTTCTCCATAGTCGTAACCTTCACAAAGTTGCAACTGTCAAGTCAATTCAATGACTCACTACTGCCACCCTATGTGGCAAATGTATTGAAACTGACCATATCACGGCCCACAGATGTAAAACAAAAAACTTTTAGCGGCCCTCTAGGAGGCACTCACAGCCCAACTATGGGCCTCGGCCCTATGGTTAAGAATCACTGTAATAGACGACATATGTAGTCAACTAGCCAAGGTACGGCAGCTGCCATACCCCCAGTTTCAGACCACATTTTCAGCAATTCAAATATTGAGCTTCTAAATAACATTCTTGACTTTTTTTCAAATTACTTCTCACAAAAACTGCAGTCAGACATGTTCGTCTACCTTTACATGTCATATGTTGACTGGTCAACGAATCATCATCGACTAATCTGACTTGTCACCTACCGAAATAGTCATGAGTTGCAGCCTAACATTCAACAGCACATTAGAGAACTTGCATCCACGGCGTTATGAACTAGTTCCATGACCATTGCTTCGTGTTCTGGGAGATGACAAACCTGACCTGGAAATAAGTCCTGCGATGACACTGTGCTAAGTCTGCAAGCAGTTCAGATCACACCAAGTCACCGACTGAAGAGGCTCAACATCCGTCATAGTTCATCAACAAGAGGGTGCGACTGACCCTCCTCTTCATCATATAGTCCTGTTTCTGTCCAGGCAAAGAGTCAGCCGTCTGATCAGTTTGAAACTCCCAAAATCAGCTGACTGTGACAATGGCTTATTTGACTCGTGTCACGTGCATGATATCATGTCCGACAGGAAACGTAAACATAAGCTGGAGAGCCACCATCTTTGGTCAATCTCGAGATCAGGGGTTGGTATATCACATGGCCCGGTGTCTTAAACACAAGACCATGACAAAATGTCTGCTTCACAGCTTTCAGAACAACTAATATCATAAATAATAATATTTATTCATACTATTATGTTTTAATATATATTACACCCTAAACATCAGCAGTTGGGATAAGCCGTTTATTGACTGGAAACATAAATAATGTACAAGATGTCAGTCATGAGCGGAAATATTCGGCAGCCCCGCGCCTAAAAAATTTTAGTATCCCAGAAATTACCTGTGTTTCAATGTTTGTTTTACACATTCATATTGTGTAATATGGCTCGTGCAACTACAACCATGCAACCTCATGTTTTGAAAAATTGTGTCAAGAAATGTAAAGTCATATCCCTGCTTTGTGTTATCATAAAACAAAAATATCCGAGGATTAGTTACATTTTATTGCTTTGAGAGGCTATGAATATGGTATTGTCGAAGCCTCTTTTCCAGAACCTGCTATAGAGAGCAATAATAACCCACAAAAACAATAATAATAATTAAAAAAAACACTAAATATATTATCATATATTTTGTGGTTGGGAGATAATTCAACGTGGCTGTCTGTTTCTATGTGTCTTTTGATGGGAAGGAAAGAATGACCGAATGTAAACACACCATTCTCAGACGTCACTGCTTCATACTCAAGACGGAACTGGAAAAGGTGCGCAGC
The DNA here is from genome assembly GCF_027744825.2 of Synchiropus splendidus. Lineage (NCBI taxonomy): Eukaryota > Metazoa > Chordata > Actinopteri > Syngnathiformes > Callionymidae > Synchiropus > Synchiropus splendidus. Next base: position 21,522,103 of record NC_071335.1, read on the forward strand.
TCTGGTACGTCATGCTCCACGTCAGGGCTCCACAACCGTCTGGACGCAGGGATCAACACAAACTACGATGTTGTGACACTAACACGTCGAGCTCAACAGACGCCAGTTAATCCACTTGTAGGAGAAGCACACTAATCGACGCTTACAGCTCCGCCATATGTTCAGTCCAGTAGGTTAATGTGCGCCTCAGCGACACCGCCACCCGAGTGAGAAATGGCTTCGCAGGGGCTGGTTTAGCGAAGAAGGAGTTAAAGACAGTCTTCAGGGGCTCCGATGCTAAACCACGTGGTTGCTAAAAACATACAACTCCTCGCTCCGTTTTCTGACAGACGGAAGCCGCTGAATGTGCACGAGCAATCGCGTCATATGGGTTTATTCCCGGAGAATCGATGTTGACGGCAGTTTCATATGTCGGGGACTTTCCACGTATGTCATTTGAAAAAGCTACTTTCCGGTTAGCCGGCTAGCGTAGCTTCGAGGTGACCAAACAAAACGCAAGCGATGCGAACCTGTTCGACAGTTTTGTAAAACAGCACAAAAACAGAGGTATAATTTCACTATCCAGCACATACATGTTTACACCACCATTCCGAGGAACTAGTTGCACGCTACTTGCTACCTACTCACTTAGTTCCTCGCCTGGTATGCATTAAAAACACTGACCTACCTGACATGATGATGACTGCAGCCCCTGTTCGTGGGCAGAGACGGTGTTTCTGGAAGTTCCACCGGCAGGCAGTCGAGGACTGAGGCGGATTAGTGAAGCCCATGCAGGTCACTGGGCGCTCGAGTGAGAGATGGAAGGATGATGCTGATCTAATGCCGCTCTGACAACTTGAGACAATGTTTGATTTCATTCCGCTTTTCACATGTCGTGTATGTTGCATTTCAACAATTACTTACAGTCCAGTGTTATTATTTTTTAATCCACAATAAAAAATAGCAGCTGATAAATTCATTTTGATTTGAAAACAAAAATAATAAATAAGGAACATATGTATTGAAATGTAAATTAAAATAAATGTACCGGCAATTTTAGTGTTTATATGACGTATGTTTTAAATGACTTTTTTTTTTCCCAATACTATAGTCTCATGATATATATTTATAGCTATGACAAATGGAATCTTTACCAGGCTGTTAATGCACAATTTGCTGAGAGGATATTCCGTCATGACTTAAAAATAGTTCAAAGTATGTTATTTTTAAATGCCACCACAAAAAAAACAAAAAATAAAAAACACTGCGATGGAAACATTTAATAATAGCCACAACCTGTGTGAAAGCAAATATTTATTTCTGGGTTTATATATCTGTCAATATTTTCATTTGATCAGCTGAAAGTGACAAACAGGTTTCTTCTGATGGATCTATTCAGAATATTTGTTATTTAAAAGGCAACTATTGTCGGAATATTAACTGGTCAATTAAAAAAATTTGACATTTATAGTTAAATTTATATTACAATCGTGTTCACTTCTGCCAAATATTGCTGAAATTTCTTCATCTCCCCGAATATGAATTTTTGACTTCAAGATAAAGAATGTTTACACATTATAATCTGTCACGGATGATGAATCAAATTCACAGCCGCCATCCTCCGTCGATGATTTGCTCGGTCCCAGTCACATAGGCAGACTGTCAGGGAGCAGAAACAGTTTATAAAACCAGGTTAAAGTGAACTTTATTGACTTGACTATTCTGGTCACTGCTGACCAGCTTATATTTGTTCTTAAAATAGTCACACAAGTTATTTTGAAGAAACGCTGACCTCATCAGAAGCCAGGTACACACAGAGGTGCGCCACTTCCTCGGCTGTACACATCCTGCCAGTTTTCTGTCGTGCCATGAAATCCTTGTACGCCTGTAGGTGACAGTTCATTCACCATTACATAGTTTACCATTGCCCTTAGCGCAGTTGGGCATTAGGTGGTTAATCAGACTGCAGGCAACTGTACTTGTTCGGGGTCAGGTTGAGCCTGGATTCTTCCTCTCAGCGATGGAGTGTCAACAGTACCTATGGGGATGTGAAAGTCCAAGGTTTGCTTTATGCAAGTTAGAGAAGTGTAAACAGTATTCATGTCATCTTGCAACATATAGTTCAGGGCAGTGGTCATGTTTCAAACGGATAAACAAGTAGCAAAGTCTGTTAGAGTACTCATAGAACTGGAGTTACATCCAGGTATTTACAACATGACATGAATATTATTAGTGATTGGTAGATGTATCATGAAACAATACAGGGTTGATGAAATAATGTCCTAATTTTCAGAGGTCACTAGATGGCGCTCTAGGTTTAGAAATGATGTGCGGTTTCATTGAATGAGTTGTTCAAGTCCAAACATTTTACAGCAGACAGCGCCATCTGGTGGCCTCTGGAAATCAGGACACTGTTTCATGAAACCTCTTCAACCCTACATGACGTTATACTCGGAATGTGGCACACTAATTTGTAGGCTTTTATTTTTTGAAAAGTCGGAGTACGAGTTCTCATATATATAAAAAAAAAAAAAATTCTCAGAACTTCTCACAACTTACCGGGACACACACAATTACACCGAATCCCCTGCTCAATGAAGTCAGCAGCGATGGATTTGGTGAGCCCGATCACGGCAGCCTTGGAGGTGCTGTAGACGCACCGATTCACAACACCTGTGACGTGGGAAACCCATATGTCACTCACACATCGACTGCAAATGAACATCAGTAAGAGGATTACACAAGACATGTTCATTCTTTAGTTACTTAGCGCCTCCTTCATCTCATAATGTTGTGACTGTAATCATACATATAGTATTAACCTTTGATGCTGGAAGCCACTGACGCCATGTTTATGATGTTTCCCGACTTTCTGGCCAACATCTAGAACGAAAAAAAAGGTACGCAAGCAAGATTATTTCAACGTAAAAATGTTCAGTTAAGCTCAAGGTTAAAAACTGATTGTGTGACGAGAATTTAAGAAATTGCTGAAGTTAAAATTCCCCCTCCAGAACAGTTTGCCTGTAAAGCTGGATTAGCTTTTGGGCAGGTGCCAGCCTCCAAGTCACAGGCTCAGGTTAATACAGCTAATCCCAACGCACAAAGGAAGAGAACAAATAAAAGCATATGCCACTCAAGCGGACAACAGCAGACATTTGCTCAGTTGAAATGAGGGATAAGGGGCGCAAGGGGGTATAGGTCACCTTTGGGAGGAAGGCCTTGCACATGAGGTACATGCTGCGGATATTCACGTCCATGGTGAAGTCCCAGTCTGCTTCTTCGCAGTCCAGGATGGAGCCATGGTGCACAAATCTGCATGGAACATGAGTGATCAATACATGACCATCATGTGTGGAAGAAACACTGAAAAATGAACATGCCCATATTTGTGTAAGCAAATTAATTAATAGCCAAGGGGCGGCTTCATTCACGCTGCGGACTCTGCCTGAGACAAAGTCGTTCGGCTCAGAAGTCCGAAATGTGAACACAAGCGAGTCGGGTTTTAGCCGCGGACTTGATCCCAGCTGGAGAGCTACACCTTGCCTCGGGAAACTCTCCACGGGGGGTGAGCTTCTCACCTCAGGCGACTCGGCGCTAGATGCCGGAAACTATGTGTACAGTGCGACTCCACACAAACATAAATGAAGGGTCTGATCGCTGTCTGGGCGGACAACATTGTTCAAAAACATCTTCACCAACTCCCTGAACACTGAGGTCTGCAGCTGGGAGCTGCGGGAGACTGGTGCTGTGGAGGAGCCCAGCGGACCGGGACTCGCGATGTGTTGCGTCAATGAAAAATGCTGCCCTTTACAGTAACTGTTTTCACTGCTGTGATCTTGCTGCTGTCTGCATGAGGACAGCAAAGAGGAAAGACGCCGATTTTCCCCAAGTAACTGAACGTTTGGATCTGGACTGCACAGACTAAAATTTTCTCGATTACCAGTAATCTCTCACTCCGTTCAGCGCGTTGTGAGAGCGGTGTGGATAAATCAAGGCACTCCGTATTACGCTGCTTGTTCCGCTATTTCCTTGTAAAAAAAAAAAAACATGACAAGACACAAGTGGGGGGCGAATCGAACAGACAGAATCCGCAGAGTGCAACCACCTTAAAGCAGGACCACTGGGAGTGTGAGGCAATATACACTGTGATACACTTGAAGGGCACATGACCAGCAAGGTCCGAGGGTCATTCATTCTAGCCTATCATTGCAGAATTTTCAAGTAATAACTGTCAGATTTAAGTGACAAGAAAAGAAAGAACTCTAGAGATCAAGGCTGCTACATGTCGCACCTGTGCCTCTAATGGCGACCTTGCACTTGAATCAAATAAACATAACCCCAGCCAAAGTTTCAAAAAACACCTGAAAGAAGAAAATTGCTGTAGCCCCCAGTGCTTCGGCAGCAGGACCTCCCAAACACAGAGCAACTGCACCCGAGTTGCCGGGGCATCTCTGTACAACAACTCCTGAACGATCGGTGCCACCAATATAAATAATCATAGTTTTGGAAAGCAGAAAGCGACAGCTTTCCAATGATTCATGGAATGAATGACAGAAAAAAATTGACTCAACACACGCAGCTGTGGCGACTAACACACTGAGAGGGAGCGGAAAAAAAGTTTTGTGTGTAAGTTTTTGAGTGTATTGAGTTAGAAAGTGACTTTATTTACATTAAAAGACAAATTTGGGAGTGCTGTTTCATACCCTATACACACCTGTACTTGTAGCAAATGTCAGGAAAAACTGAATAATAGAGTGAATAAGTGTATAAATATAAATATCTATAGCAGTCCAGAGTTCACATTCATCATCTCAGCTGGCTTATGGATGTTATTTTCTAGTTCTTACCATATTATTAATAGTCATAAAAGAGATGCCACAGAAACATTGCAAGAGCTGGAGGTCATGTTATATACAAATTATGGGACTAATAGTCATTGCAATTTAATTTAATTTCATTTGTGTATGACACTAATATATAGTGTGTATGAGAACTAAAATATATGAATTATTAAAACGCATGTTTACACCCTGGTCTTGTTATCATAACTGTATCATTCAGACATTGCACTTTATAATACACTATATTATTTTCCAGAAGGACTTGGTTTTAAACAACCTCAGAAAGTGGACATGTCAAACAAAAAAGACTTGAAGAAAGTGGCAATCGTTGAATAATGTTTTGTGAACTAGCTATACAAATGCTTTGTTTGTCACTAACCACTTATTTGGGAGCTGTTGCCCCATCACAGCTGTGCTTGCTCTCCAACCAGCCCACTTTCCAGTCAGCCATTGTGATTTTTGCTCTGAAGTGGCTAATCACACATCTGCATTTCTCATCACACATTCAGCAGGAATCAAAAAAAAAAAAAAAGGGAGCTAATAAGACGACAGACTTGGTGGAGCGTTGCAAACGCAGCGGTAGTTCAAAAGCAGTTTCAATCAACAGCTCGAGCTGGGGACCAATCAGTCACAAGTGTCAGAGCTAGAAAGGTTGTGTGCTTTGCCATGATTGCTGAGGCGGTGTATGGAGCCAAATATAGCAGTGCTGCGTGTCCATCACGTCTCTTTACCATTCAGCAAATGTACTACAGGCGTAAATGAAAAGCTAAATAACAGCTTGAAATGGCAAAGACATTGTGACCTTGGAATAGACCTTGGAATAGATGATTTTTTGTATTTATTTCAGGCAAATTGAGGCATTTTAAGTGTTTTCTGTTACAAAGTTATTCAGTATTGTAAGTTGATCTATATAACTTTCTTTTTTTATTGAAATTAACAAGGACACAATGTTATGCAGACCACTTATAATATAGACTACTCATAATCAATTTATATACAAATGATACTCTTTATAGAGGCGGTGGCGAGTTTGAGGGCGTGAAACGTTTAATACTTAGTAAAAAAAAGTATTATTATTAAAATAATTGAGAAGCACTGCTCTAAGCATAGTTCAACAGCCGTTGATGTTCCGCCCGGATTTCAAAGATGTCGTTCATTTAAGCTTCTGTTTAAGAAGCTCGAGAGAGGTCAAGCTGAGGTTAAACCCTTCAATGTTGGCGGCAACTTGGAAATCATATGCCTGTTTAAATCAGTTTTCTGGCATTTGTTGAGAGGACAGATACATCAAAACATGCAGTTTCACATCAATTTTAATGAGGTGACGGAAGAAAAAGGGGAAAAGATAGTAGCAACCCAATGATTGACGAGGCACAGACGCACAATTCTGGACTTCAAAATTGCTTTACTGAGTAAGACAGTGCGAGGCCTGAGCTTCAAGTGACCTCTCAGACAAGTCCAATTTGTTTCAATCGAATTCTACTTTATTTGATTTCCCTTTTGAAATATTCCACTGAGAGATTCTCATGATCTAATGATGGCTGGACAGAGTTACCCTGAGCATGTGGTGACTACAGAAATCTTCAGAATGTCTCTATTCAACAGTAATAAAGACCTATGGCTCTGGTTGCCTGGGAAAGACCACACATCGAATAAATAACAACTCACATCACAGCAAGGACATTATGAAGCAAATCACAAACGCTAGTCAACATTTAACACTCCAGCCGTCACCGTATACCAGTGACCAGAGATGAGGTATCATGAAACAGTATTTCAATGGTTGAAGAAACAGTGTCTGAATTTTCTGAGGTTGAGAAATGATTTGAGGTTTCATTGAATGAGCTGTTCAAGTCCAGACGCTTTACAGCAGACAGCGCCATCTGGTGGCCTCTGAAAATCAGGACACTGTTTCATGAAACCCTTTCAATACTGTGTCATGAAACCTCATATACCCATCACTACAGTTTTCATACTGGTCAGTCTACTTCACAGTTCTTACATGAATAACAGTCAAAAGAAAGACAGGGAAGCCAACAATGTTTGTAAACGCAATGTAGCAAGACCTGCTTAAACCTCATGTCAAGGAAAGAACTGCACAGTCCAAAGCAGCCACTGAATTTAGTATTTGAGGCAAACCTTTATCTTCAAACCCAGATCAAAGAAGAACTAGGGGTGAAATTAGTTTGAGAGTAGTTAGTGACGGGGAGTTGAGGTATCACAAAATAGTTTTGCAAAGTTGATGATAGAGTCCTGTTCTCAGTTTCAGAGGCCACTAGATGGTGCTCTTGGTTTAGAAATGATGTGAAGTTTCGTTGAGTGAGTTGGTCAAGTCCAAACATTATACAGCAGACAGCGCCATCTGGTGGTCTCTGAAAATCAGGACACTGTTTCATGAAACCTCATAGACCCATCACTTATCGTAGTTATTTAGTCCAGCTCCAGCTACGTTTTCTTCTTCTGAAACAATTTAGCCCATAAATCCTAGTGACAGAAGGAGCTCTTAATCTTTGCTAATGCACATAAACAGCCTTGTTTATTTATGGGAAGAAAGTAATACGTGAAACCCATGTTTCTTTAAGTATCACTCATATATTACTTCCAGAAGTGTATGATGGAACTCAGTAGACTCCCTACATAAATCAAATCAACAAACACGTACCAAGATTCAAATCACAATGGGGCACAAGCATATTGTACCAAAAACTACAAGCTTTCTAAATTCTCAACGCTGCTCAACACACAGCAGCGGCGTTCATGTATGAAAAAGATGATTTTCGGATCCTTCATGGATCAGTGCGGAAGTAAGCATGAACTTTAACATGGTGTGACAAGCATGGGCTGATGAAGTGGTGTCCTCTCCTTCAGAGCTCACTATAGGGGGCGCTCTCGGTTTACACACGATGGGAAATTCAGGAACTAATAATCCAGAGCCCAGTTTTATCACGTTGCTTCAGCATGGCTCCAGCCCTCACGCCACGTGCATCTCTGAGCCTCAACAAACCGTTAATACCATCACAGCAGATCAGGATCAGGTGGTGGGTGTTTAAGAATAGCTAGAGTATCGTGCTCCGCCAAGGATGACATGCGGATATCAGTCCGTACCAATACAACAGAAAAACCCATGAATGGATTTTAATGAAATTATTCAGGGAATGCGGATAACAGGACAAGTAACTGATGAGTAGACGGTGGATCCACGAATCAGTTGAAGGACTCTTCAGTCTATTGAGAGACAGCTGTTCATTCTAGTCTTTCACTGTGTGTTCAAGTTCTGGCTCCTTGCTTATGAATTTTTAATATCTCAAAGGATGAAAAAAAAACAGCTGTATCGATGAAAACATATAGGTGGGTAGAAAAACAAGGTAAGTATTGACATATCGAGAGTCAATGCAGATGTTTTGAGTGTTGGTTACCCAGCTACGTTGAACAGCACGTCCACGCGATCGTGCTCCTGGGCCAGAGCCTCCACTTGGTCCTTCTTTGTCACATCCACAACCTTGATCTTGATCCCTGTTGACAGTTCAGAGCATGAAAAAGAATTAATGAATGTAGAATGTTTTATTTTCCCACAGAAATGTGTGTATATCTTATCATTTACATTCTTTATTCATTGTTATTTATGTTTAAGCCCAATTAAGGTCATCATACTTAAATCAGAATTTTAAAATTATCATTATTTGTACCTTCAGAACAATCAGTGTGGATACTTGTAATAACCAGCAGAGAGAGCTATTGCACTCTAAAACCACAACCCACCTTGTATGCCGTCCAACTCCTTCAGCTTCTCTCCATTAATGTCCGTTGCAGTGACTTGAGCGCCCTCCTTCGCGAAAGCCTGAGGAGTCATTCGCAGACGTCAACATATATACATCGAAAGAGAGGTATTCGAAGTTAGACCGTCTTAAAGCTGGTTAAATACTTATATATATATATATATATATATATATATATATATATATAAACAATTCTGGTAGTGTGTTGAAGGATGGAACCAGATTTAAAAAAGTATTTAACCAGCTTTAAATACTTTTTCAAGCTGGTTAAATACCAGCTTTAAAGAGTATATATATATATATATATATATATATATATATATATATATATATATATAAACAATTCTGGTAGTGTGTTGAAGGATGGAACCAGATTTAAAAAAGTATTTAACCAGCTTTAAGACGAAGACGAAGAATAATAATTTTGAGCTGTTATTTGTGTCTCAGTTACCCTTCAATATTCTTATATACCCATCACAATATTCTACAGAAACACAACCCTATTTTAACAAGTATTTAACCAGCTTTAAGACGGTCTAACTTTGAATAACTTTTGCATAATTGGAGTACAAAAAGGCAATAATGTGCTTGAGTAACTACTTTTGGTGAACAACAAGTTATTATCTTTACAGATTGCATTAGAGAAGTCCATTACAATGGCGGCGGCACGTCCAATCCCCTGCGCTGCAGCTGACAACACAATCACTTTTCCATCAAGGCGGCCCATGGTGCTGCGCTGGCTGGTGCTGGTGCGAAGCAAACACACAGAAAAAAAAGACACATTTGTTTTGATGATAATGTCTCCATAGCAAAAAGACGGAATAAAGGAGCAAGCCCTGTGGTGAAGGCATTAGTCATTTACCAGTGTGATGACAAACATCTCGGCCATGAGACGCCTGACCAAATTGCTTCCCCCTCCCTCACAGTTCGCAACTGCTGCAGTGGTTGATTAAACAGCAGAGAGGAAGCGTTTCGATAAATCCACAGGCAGCCGCCAGTGAAAATCTACCATCTGAATTTAACTGCAGAGCTGTGGTTATTAATTGTTTTCCAAGTGGAGTCAACAGCCGTAAACAAGTGTCCTAACTAAACACTCTGGAAAAAGCGATCAGCTAAACACCTGCAAGGATGGGTTGGTGGGAGTCTCTGCTGTAATAGCTCATACACAGTATGTAATAACTGTCGGAAATTAAATTTTGAAGAGTGCAGTTTCTACTTCCGGTTTAAAAACAATTTGATGTATGAATGGAATATGAAATGACGTCATCTAATTGATTATTCTTTTCGATAAGAAGGGTATTATTTCTATTAATGTCATTGCAGTTGTCTGCTTTCCAGTTCCCTTCATTTGTGTTGATGCGTTGCGGTTGTTGTGTGCTCCCCCCTCTCCATTTCCCTCGTCTTGTCACGGACAAAACCTCACCTCTGGGAGCAATACTGTCAAACTCCTGTCGACACGACCATCATCACTCTCATTCAAGATGGTGATGTGTTTGCGTGCAGACTTGAAGGGTGACTGGCTGGCTTCTCTGGTGCTGCCAGACCCACCTGGAGCTTGACACACTCAAGACGGTTCAGTACAGATCCCAGGGCTGCATCCTCTGGCAGGACCTGCCGCACACCCTCGGCACACATCCCCTACTGCAACGATACAAACTGCCCCAGGCAATGCTGGTGCTGCTGCTTCTCTCCTCCATCACAGTGTGGATGAGCTCAGCCACAAAGAGCAGAGTGCTGAAAAGGATGGTTGGCTCCAGCTTGACATCCATCCAGCACTCGGACAGGGTCAGGAAGAGGGCAAGCAACATCATTGCAGAACCCTCTCACAGCCTCTTCTTCTGGCTTCTCTCCAGTTTTCCATTACAAGGACAAGTGAAACTGAGTCACAGTCCTCCCGCGAAAAATAGAGGACTCCGATTATGTTTAGGGTTGAGGTTTAAATTCATAATAATTAATCCAGCACATATCAAATGTTCACACCAAAATTATTCAACAGTATCTGTTTGTTTATGTCATTGATCAATCCATTTTATATTCTTTTGAATTTCATTTATTATTTATGTATTATTATTGTACTGTATGTTATCAATATTATTGCTGCTACTACTACTACTACGAATAATAATAACAAAAACAACAATAATTTTGAGTTGTTACTTGTGTCTCAGTTACCCTTCAATATTCTTGTTTTGAATGGTGCAGCTTTATTGACACAAATAAAACGTTACTCCCTACTTTTCAATGCAACGTTATGAATGAAAATTTCCAACTAACCTGTTCGTAAAACATTTGCTTTTGAATGAATATTCACTGACTGTAGAGGGTAAAGTACGTTTCCGAGCTCGACTGCCTTTTTACATAACCTTTCTCGACATACAGAAGCACAACCCCAACAACACTTCAGTCTTTCTGAAGTATATTCACCTGTAGCGAAACCAAAAAGGCGCTAGCTACTGTGACTATAAGGTGAATGTCGGCGTTGCAGTTGGTAGAGTAAACTTACCTCGTGCAGAATTCCAAGACACTGCACGTCAAATTGCATAAGCACACGTGACGCTTTTCCTCCAAAACTATTGGATGCTGACCAGTCGTCCGGAAGCGAGTTGTAAACAAAGAGCAAATAGCAAGTGAGATGTTTCACAGCACATCTGCTCGATAAAAATCAAACGTTCTTTATTTTTTTTGCGTTTTTCATTGTTTGGTAAGTCTCTACAAGTAAAATGGACTAAGGTTGATACAGAAGAACTCTTAACTTATGAACTTATTTTCATAATTTATTCGAACTGAATATAGATATTTACTTTTAGCTATTTCTTGGGAGATTTATATCTTGACTAGGTCTCCCAATGTTTTCCATTCAAGCAGAATTACATTAAGTTGGCGTTAAGAAGGGAAAAGTCAGGCCCGTTTATGGTCTCATTTCATACAACCTACAGCCCCTGTCATAAAATGAGAAAACTATAAAACTAAAAGCCAACAGTACACACAGTCAAGCCTGTCTGCTTTGCAATCCAATGGCTTGTGTTACAGTTGAGTCTCATCTTGTATCTATTTTTGTTTGACGTCTGGATTCCAAAAATATTACGCTGATCTACTCTAATCTGAGTAGGCAATGGTATATTCATTCCGCTCGTTATTTGAATTAATATTGCATTTATTTATTTAACCTTAGTCATCCACTTCCATAATCCACAGGAAACAATACCTCACACATTTGTCAGAAAGTCAAATATTCATGAACAATTTCACTCTCATCACATCCTTGACCAGCGGAGCAGCTGTTCCCGCGGTGATGACGACTCCTCATTATGCCGGTCAGCACAGATAAGTGCTCTTTAGATCCTCGTAGGCGCACTTCAATCACAGAACAATATCACGCCGAGATTGAGCGTCTGACGGTTGCACATATTCTGTTTGTTAAACCAATTGTCTTGTTTTGTTTTCCTTCCATAAAATGACTGGCTGCCATCATTTTGTCTTTTACAGGTAAATGTTTAAAGTGAGTGCGACATTTCTGAACAGCTCAATATTTCATAGATGAATGAGAAGACAATTTAAAGTTTAGTTCTAGTGTCAATAGATGTGGTAGACGCGCAATTCATTTTTTTGTTAAGAAGACTGCATCAGTTTCAGGAGTTTCTGTGCTGTGTTAATGCCAAGAGCGGGAAAAAGCCAATAGTGCTGTACAAAAATGATGGGATTGGAATTCACTTTGCTCTCTTGTCCTTTGATCAGAACCAAAGCAATGTCCTCTCCAATCTCTTGCTCCAGTGTTCACCAGGTTCAACTCATATTACGTTCCTAGATAATACATAATACGTAGATAGATAGATAGATAGATAGATAGATAGATAGATGGACGGATGGATGGATGGATAGATAGATAGATAGATAGATAGATAGATAGATAGATAGATAGATCGATCTATGGATGATGGATAGATAGATAGACAGATAGATAGATAGATAGATAGATCGATCGATCGATCTATGGATGGATGGATAGATAGATAGACAGATAGATAGATAGATAGAGAGGTAGATAGATAGATAGATAGATAGACGGACGGACGGACGGACGGACGGACGGACGGACGGACGGACGGACGGACAGACAGACAGACAGACAGACAGACAGACAGACAGACAGACAGACAGACAGACAGACAGACAGACAGATAGATAGATAGATAGATAGATAGATAGATAGATAGATAGAGGGGCTTCCTGGTTGCCTGTACACATCGTTGAAATACAGTCCCATGTGCATTTCAAATCTATGGCCGTACAAGTTTAAAAATATTTGAGGTTCAATGAAAATAGTTGTCCAACACCCGAGATAAAGGAGCAGCGCCACCTGGGGGGCTCTGACTCTTGCTTCGTGAACCACAATCCTCCCACCAACAACTGGCGCAGACACACTCAAAGAGTAAGCTCATGGAGACCTTTGATCTCACCACCCTGTTTTTGCAGAGTCAACACAGAATTACCTTCTTCAAAACGGAAGCTTGAGTCTGGTTATGTCAAAGTTTCTCTCAAAAAAAGAGGTGAGGCTGCAGCTCGTCTGGATGAATACTAACGTTCAGGGTATCCAGCGCCTGAATGAGCTCTAAAACAAACATTCATTTTCTCTCTGTTTTATGAACAAATAAATATGGTGATCCTGTGGCATACTCTGGTTCCCACTTTGCAGGCTCAGCACTTTGAAAATTGGGCTCATTGGAATTTGTAAAATGAAAAAAAAAATGGAATTATGGGCTGCATTATTCTGGTGGATGTCGGTGTTTCATAGTTTTCGATGGATGGGGCATGACAGTCAGAACATGCAGCAAGGTTTGCAGTAGGTGTTTAGTGGCTTCACTGCATTCTGAATTTCAGAAACCCGTGGCATCTATAATCTAAAACACAACACTAAACCTGATCCCGTTTGAATTAAAAATCAAAGCAGTATGCGCCAGACGAGGGAAGAGAATGAACAAAAGAATGAATGCTGTGAGTTGAACTCATTGTGGCAAGAATGCCATTTTAAAAAGAGGAACATATTCACCCTCAGTATCAACAGCTGACCTGTCACCTGTATGGCATGCTAGAGCAGCGGAGAGTAGAATCTGCATTGAAATTGTTCAGTCAAAGGAAATCATCGGTGGAGTATCTCTCTTTCTGCTGTCGGGGAACAGGAGGAGAGGAAGTGATGTTCAGAAAGTTAGAGCGATTACAAAGTTAGAGATGTGACCCAATTAGTGTGTTCAATGAGGTGCAAGAGTTTAAAATTGAAAGCTGCCGCAGTTTTCCTCAGACGTCTGATAAACTGTCCTCATCACCCTGGAACAGATGGTCCCTTGTTTGAATGCCAGTCAGCTGTCCGGCTGACCAGGGTGGACTGGGATCGTGGATGGAAGGATGGATAGATAGATAGATAGATAGATAGATAGATAGATAGATAGATAGATAGATAGATAGACAGACAGACAGACAGACAGACAGATAGATAGATAGACAGACAGACAGACAGACAGTCAGACAGACAGACAGACAGACAGACAGACAGATAGATAGATAGATAGATAGATAGACAGACAGACAGACAGATAGATAGATAGACAGACAGACAGACAGACAGACAGACAGATAGATGGTATAGATAGATAGATGGTAGGTAGGTAAGTAGATAGATAGAGAGACAGACAGACAGACAGACAGACAGATAGGTAGATAGATGATAGATAGATAGATAGACAGACAGACAGACAGACAGTCAGACAGATAGATGGTATAGATAGATAGATGGTAGGTAGGTACGTAGACAGACAGACAGACAGACAGATAGATAGATAGACAGACAGACAGACAGACAGTCAGACAGACAGACAGACAGACAGACAGACAGACAGATAGATAGATAGATAGATAGATAGACAGACAGACAGACAGATAGATAGATAGACAGACAGACAGACAGACAGACAGACAGATAGATGGTATAGATAGATAGATGGTAGGTAGGTAAGTAGATAGATAGAGAGACAGACAGACAGACAGACAGACAGATAGGTAGATAGATGATAGATAGATAGATAGACAGACAGACAGACAGACAGTCAGACAGATAGATGGTATAGATAGATAGATGGTAGGTAGGTACGTAGACAGACAGACAGACAGACAGACAGATAGATAGATAGACAGACAGACAGACAGACAGACAGACAGATAGATAGATAGATAGATAGACAGACAGACAGACAGACAGTCAGACAGACAGACAGACAGACAGACAGACAGACAGATAGATAGACAGACAGACAGACAGACAGACAGACAGTCAGACAGTCAGACAGACAGACAGACAGACAGATAGATAGATAGATAGACAGACAGACAGACAGTCAGACAGACAGACAGACAGACAGACAGACAGGCAGACAGACAGACAGACAGAGACATGGATTATGCTAGATATATATATATATATATATATATATATATATATATATGAATAGATAGATAGATGTATGTTCACTTATTGTAAACAGCTCAGTGTGCATCATGACTTGTCCATCACGTCATTGGGTCCCAATAGATGTGACTACAATCAAGCTGTCAAGGGCGTCCGCCTAATAACTGCTTGATACCAGTGAAGTGCCTTTCAGCCGCGCACTGAACAGCTCTTACATGCACATTATAGAGACTTCGGTCCAGGGTTTTAAAAATACACTTGTCTGCCCGATGTTTCTTTCTTTGACGGCAACAAGCAGCACAGAGCAATTCCTCTTCATGAAGTAGCACTTCAGGGAGAATTTTGACAAAGACAAAGTTGTGTTCATAATAAAAAGTGTCTTCTTCCTCCAGTGCGGCAGCCAACTGAAAGAAAGAAAGAAAAAGCCTGTTTATGCAAACACAAGAGCTCAAGTTTTCTCCCTCGCGATTGAAGACTATCTCTCCAGCGCAAGTGACATTTATTAACAAGGGCTCTGTAAGGAAGCGCGGGTCATTTGTTTCGTTCAAACCAGGAGCTAAAGATGATAGAATCCCCACACAGTGCTGGACTCAAACAACTCTCCCTGAAAGGATTTGTCCAGATTAATATTCAATAGTCCCACTGTTTGGTTCGAATAAGCAGTGAATTAGCATGCTGGTCATTTATGAACACGCGTGACTGGTGAGTCAGACTGTCATCCCATTAGTGTATGAGCCAAATTATTACAAACATAATCATTTAGATTCAGAAGGATACGCTCGGATAACTTTGAATTACAGCTGCGTGGTGGTGTAGCTTCCTGCGAGGCAACCCTCTGTGGATTTATATGCTGGATCCATGCTCGCACTCCCACTACCTGAAAACATGTCGATAGTGAAGGCTGGATGAGGTTTCATGAAACAGTGTCCTGATTCTCAGAGGCCTCCAGATGGCGCAGTCTGCTCTAAAATGTTTGGACTTGAAGAACTAATTCTATGAAACCTCACATCATTTACAAACCAAGTATCGGTAACTATTTATTTTTCTTTGGGTCTATCGCCAAGCAACCAGGCTCAATGTGACTGAGTGCCAAATCTGATGAGGATTTGTAATGGACAGTATCTCTGCATCATGGAAGCAGATCAGATAGAAGGACTGGAGGCAGCCAGAGGAGCAGTGAGGAAGAGAGAGAGACCAAGAGACAGCTATGATAAACAAGGTATGACTATCATGGTTGCAGTATTCTAAACTCTATTTTGGATAAAAACAACTCCAACAGTGTCCTCAAACACTTGACCTTTGACCTCTCTGGCTTATCCCCCGTGAAAGTGATTCTTCAGCTCTTAACTCCGGAACACAAAGCTTTTTCCTTCCATGCACAAGAAGAAAATCTTCCCAAAAAAAAAAGAAAGAGTCCACTTTAAACATGAGATGCTCATTATTCCTGAGACAGGCTTCGGCTGCCTCAGTCACAAAGCTATCTGATTTATTGACTGCTGGATCACGGTCACTGGGCAGACGTATATCTTGTTCCTTTTACTTGTGTTTTCCAAGAGAAGTTCCTTTGTAGTGCAGGTGAAAGTAAAGGGAACAATAGAGCAGGAAATCATGAAGACAAGCATCTTCATTCAGTGTAATCTCTATGTTTGTCCTTTTAACAGATGGTTATTGAAAGCATCTGTGGAGGGGAAACAATACAACACATAGTGATCAAACATACTCCCATTATTATTAACTCATATCCAAAGCTAACCTGCAAATACATGGCATTTAAAAAAAGAAATCCATAGTGTTGCTCTCTTGAGAAGCTTTTTGAGGCATTTGAATATAGTCCCAACAGCAGCATTAAAAAACACATTTTGCATGGCCTTTTCTTAACTTCCAGGAATCTTGCTTGGTGCTCAGATTACACTGGTTCAGCCTCATCTTGTTGCATGTGAGGACAAAAAGTCAGGACGAGACACTTCGAAAAGGAGTCAGCTGAGGTGGGTCCCCCCCAGACGCCTCCCCCGGAGAGGTCTTCCAGGCATGTCCCACTGGGAGGAGACCCCGGGAAAACCTAGTTCACGCTGGATGGACTACGTTTCTGGGCTGACCTGCTAAAGCCTCGGGTCCCCAGAGAGCAGCAGGAAGAGTGTGGGTATGGATGGACTTTTGTGACATGCTGGCCACCCATGATCCAGCTCACAGTTAGATTCATTTCCAATTGTTCCTAAGTGGAGGCTAAACTCAAAGGACGACTGAGCATTTTCCGCCTCGACTTTGGAACAGTCTGCCTGAGGAGATAAGACTGGCTGAGTCTGTGCCGCCTTTCATGTCTCTTCCACAAACACGTTTTACAGATTGGCTTTTGTGTGATGTTGACTGGATTTGTTAATGGGAATTTTAGTTTATTTGTTATTTTACTGTCATAAAGCATTTTATTCTCTTTTGTTTTTCTATGTATTAGCCTTGTTTTTATCTGTGTTTTGTGCTATTTTACGACGACCATGTCATGTCTAGTTTCTTCATGGTTAATGCAGCTTTTATGAGATACTCACCAGTCACTTTTTTGCAAGTCAAGACTCAAGACTTTTGTTCACGAGTCAAAGTCAAGTCTCAAGTCCTGTAATCCAAATTAACTTTGCTGTGATTTACAGCCAATATCCAGATGAGACCACTATTATATCAGAGGAAATCAAAGCATGAGCTATGACATCATCATCAGGCGCCACATTCATTTTATTTTTTTAAACACTTCAATGACATGAACGTTTTCACAGATGTCATTTTAGCATGTAATGTGTGCATGTTGCAAACAGTTTTTGAAGTGAAGAGGTGCCCGGTGCGTGTCCAGCTCTGAATGTGCGCTTCTGTGCAGTTTGGCTGTGACAAAGTCATAAACCAAGTCACGCTCTGTCCCAGACTGGCCTCATCCCTGTCCCAGCTCCAGCCCACAACAGGACATCAAACCCTGGAGTGAGCGCTCCAGCACCTCCCCTGTGACACTCTACCACGGTCCAGTGTGGAGACAGGAAAGGTTTTACACCTCAATATGAAGAAAAAACAGTCAGTAAATGGAGCTAACGGGACACGTCTGCATACAGAGGCTGCGTTATACACAATAACAAAGTGCGTTGTGGGTCAGCTGATCCGTCCGCGCACGTTATGTTTTTTTCCGGCTTTTTTCAGGGGCGTTTCAGTTCTGGATTTTCTTTCAAAATCCGAAGCAAAAAAATCTCGAAATTTTTGTTCGAACTCCGATTTGTTCGAAGTCCAAGACGTTGGAAAACCGATGTACCGCTGTAATTTTTTCCTGAGTAAGTTCCTTCTATACTTGACTCTGGAGCCCGAGATCAGCAGAAACTGGAGTCCAATTGATGTACTGCCAGTGAAAGTCACCTCACTTCTCTCAGGTGTGAAATAATAAAACCTGCCTCTGTACTTTAACCAGAGCGATCCCTCTTTCACGGAGTCCTTCTTTTTAAACTTTGCTCAGTTTATTATTTGCTGCTGTCATGTGGATGTAAAAGCCAACAATTTGTCTGTACTGCAGTGAAAAGCAAAAGCTGCCAATCTTAAGTCCCAAACTGAGAAAATTCTGTGTGAAGTAAAAAAAAACAAAGTTACAGAGATTCCTCTGTTAGGTCAGCAAAGCTGAAAGTTTCCAGCTTATTAGACCCAGGTAAAAAAATAATTAAAGGAAGTAACATTTTTTTTTGACACAAAAGTCAATTTGACCAAACTCCAAAACTTTTAATGAGTCAATGTAATGATGTTGATTCATCACTGTCAGGTGTTTAATTGGATGCGCGCTTACTAAGTTGAGCTGCGGTCGATTAGCGGCGTAAGTCAGTGAGATCAGAGGCTCTTATTTGAAGATGCTGGAAGCCCCCTCATTTCGTGTTTTAGCTGAGTGTGTCAAAAGAAATGTGGCGCTCCATCTGTGCAACACACAACACAAAACCTGCCAAAACCGTTGAGCAGACAGTAACCTGCGTATTCTCAAGCCGCAAGGTGGCAACTCATTTTCTTTTTTTTCTATTTGTACAAGAGGTTGTTTAGGAAATGACTCTCCTGTCAAGTTGTCTGACACACAGCAGTTCACCCCGACCATGTAGCAGAAGTGGATTGCTGTTCTACAATTGCCTTATTTAGCTGTGACCACCTCTGCTTGTATGGAGATTGAAAAACGACTTCAGTTCACAAACGCTATTATTTGGACGCACTCAGGTGTAAAACTTTATGCCTGATTTTTTTTCATTCCTATCTATCTATCTATCTATCTATCTATCTATCTATCTATCTATCTATCTATCTATCTATCTATCTATCTATCTATCTATCTATCTATCTATCTATCTATCTATCTGTCTGTCTGTCTGTCTGTCTGTCTGTCTATCTACTTACCTACCTACCATCTATCTATCTATACCATCTATCTGTCTGTCTGTCCATCCATCTATCTATCTACCTATCTATCTATCTATCTATCTATCTATCTATCTATCTATCTATCTGTCTGTCTGTCTGTCTGTCTGTCTGTCTGTCTGTCCGTCCATCCATCTATCTATCTATCTATCTATCTATCTATCTATCTATCTATCTATCTATCTATCTATCTATGTATCTATCTATCTATCTATCTATCTATCTATCTATCTATCTATCTATCTACCTATTTATCTACCTATGTGTCATCCACCCACCCATCTATCTATCTATCTATCTATCTATCTATCTATCTATCTATCTATCTATCTATCTATCTATCTATCTATCTATCTATCTATCTATCTATCTATCTATCTATCTGTCTGTCTGTCTGTCTATCTATCTATCTATCTATCTATCTATCTAAAAACTTCCGTTGAAATATAGATGTTAAGTTCTGTATCTCTCAAAACACACACTCCTTAAAGTTCTATTTTGTCTCTTCAAAGTTGATCGTACTTTGAAGAGTATGATCAACTTTGACTGCGTCAGACTGTCTGTTCCAGAAAATTCTAATGGAAGCTGGCAAGGTTATGGAGAAATTGCCCCTTGAGTTGGGAGAAGGTCGCGTAATCAATGTTATTTATCATATCCTTTTCCATAAACACCCTCAAAGAATCAATCTCAGATTTCCCCAAAGGCCTCTGGATCATCAGCAGATATTTATTGATGGACTCATTAGAGTCAATAACAGCTGAAAAAAAACAATCCCAGGCAGCTTTTTTTTGTCCCCCGAAGAAGGATTCGATCTGAGATTTGGAAAACAAGCTCGAGTGACGGATGACCTTTTGCAACAGTTGGCTGCTCATTTCAATATTTATAGTCAAAGTAATTAAGAATGTCACCTGAGGAGGCTCAGTTGTGATTTACACAGCTGCTTCATAATTGCTTATTATCAGCTCCAAAAGGTGGATAATAAAATATGCACCTCCATATCAGGTGATATTCGTACTCATTAATGGCACCAAACTAAGATTGCTTTGTTCGCTTTTTTGTCTTCTTCACTTTTTATGTTGAATGTATATATATATATATATATATATATATATATATATATATATATATATATATATACATATACTACAAATAAATAAAAATACTATTTTTTTTTGCGCTATCGAGACTCAGACACACGTTTAGCGTGAATCATCCAGCCGCGAGTTGAGTTGTCGGCTCCATTTCATCATCATTACATGTTAACACAACTACGCAACAAGCTTCAGTGACACTTCAGTTACACTCCTTATGTACTCGTAAGTGTACAGACAGTCCACTATACATAAATCTTCATTAGTTTTTCTTATTCTTCTGAAAAGGACAAATATTTTAAACATAACAGCTCATTTTTTCCCTCATCTTAATTCTCAAAATGGTCGGTGTTTCATCCGACTCTCTATATTTATACATCTATCCTCGGCTGAGTCCTCTTACTGTCCCCGGACTCACTTTATATTCACACTCTCAAAGTTCCTAATGAAGTGGACGTGTGCGCGATAATAAAAAAAAAAAAGCCTCCTCCATTTCCATGTTTAATTTTGATGAGAAGTTGATTGGTTATCAGCTTCGTTTACAGGTTTTAAACCTCGCAGAACAAACACTGGTCTCTCAAGTCTGGAGTAGAACGATCTCAGGGGACCACTTCCTGCCCTTGTTAGAGATGGTGACTGACAGGTACGAGTTAGGAGGAGAAGCTGAAGAGGTGAAGGCATGGAGGGAATGAAAATCAGTACAAGGAGTGAGAGGGATGAAAGAGGAGGGGGGAGAGAGGAGGGGAAGTGAAGACAAGAGTGCAGGCAAGGTGGAATGGGTGGGATGCTCTCTCTCCGAAGAGAAGCAGCTCCAGTCAATGAGAAGCTCAGGTCAGACACTGGGACATGAAGGCGAGACGTAGAGTTGGTCGTGAATCAGAGGTGAGTAGATCAGAGGGACGGCTGGGGATATTTAGTGACACAGATAGAGATGCTTTGGGCACATGAAGTGGGTGATCCAGACAGGTGGAGGAGGTGGACCTGCTGTGGAAACCCCCGACAATAGCAAGATATCACGACTCCATCACACAACTTCATAAAGGTGCAGCATCCAGTAAGGGAAAGGAACAAGCACAAGCCTGTTTGTAGTCACATGCAGATAGAAAGCACCTGTTTTTATCTCGCGAAACCTCTGAGGGTTTCACAACCCAGGTGTTGGCCTTGGCTTTCCAAAAGGAAGGAGCTACTTCTTATTCTGTGCGGGGAATCGTTCCTTCCAGGCTTGTCAGGTGCAGGCACAGAACAATTACAAGAACAAAACACCGATTTTTTTATTATCATTTACGACACCACACGACTCAACACTCAGTCAACAACTATGAGCTTTGTGACTGAACTGCATTTCACAACTGTTTCATTGAAAGCATGTAAACCTTGTCAAGACAGTGCACAGTGGAATAAAGCTACACGTCATCACCCAGTGCTACTAAGGTGGAAAAAAACACTTTTTTATTTTTTTCACCAAATATATTAAAACGTCGACTTCGCCTCTTAGAGATGCCAAACATTAATATTCAGCTCTGTCAATGTGTCCTTGCATCAATGGGCAAGATGATGAAGCAACTGATGAGAAATGCTCAAGTCAATATTCCATTACAATGACCACGAACAAAAGACACTGTTACGTCGCAGAGAGAGGCACATATTAACTTCACATTCATTGGCCACAAATGCTTTAGCTATATTTGCTATATTAGCACGTAAAGGATACTGGAACAATATGTGGCACCTGAGAAACAGAACATAGATCCAGTGCACAGAGACATGCACAGGCCGGCGAGTAGGACACACGTGTACAGTGTTGCTTCAAGTGAATAAATAACATGGACGTGATGTGGAACACACACGTTTCTTTTTCATGCAGCTGATGTTGATATTGAAAAACCAGCAAAAAAAAAAAAAAAAGTAGGAACTCATGAGGAGCAATATGGAACAACATAATAATAACAGAATGTTTTCTGAAAAATACATCATAATAAAAATCAAAAATATCAATTTTTGATATTTTGTTTTCCACGCAAAATCAGCCTCATGAAAAATTTCTTTTTTTGTTTGTTTGATGGAATCTGTGTTTTATTATTTATTTATGAATGGACCGTCTCACTATACTTCTGCTATTATATATTATATTTTATTTCTGTAGCATTGCTATTGCTTTTTTTTTTTTTTTTTTTCTTTTTTTAAGACCAGAGAAGGCAAACTTAGCGTCCAAAAATTATTTAAAACTTCTCTCCTGGAATATCTTGTGCTTTTGAGCCCAAAGAAATGTGTGATCCATCGAAGAAGTCGAGGGTGGACTGTGCTCCGGCCAGGCATTACTGCGGGGGATTTCATGACGGAGTGAAATACGACAAACCAAGGGAAACATGTCGTGTCCTGGCTGGGCTTTCAACATGTCTGGCAACCTTTTTTCTACTTGTGAAGCCTGCACATGCCTTTCCTTAGTTCCATTAGGTCCCCGCATATTAATATCCAGGACATCAAAGTCATAATGTGCACCTCAGCAAGAAAGGTCTGTGGGCATGTGATTCATGACCGGTGTAATTTAGAATCTTCATTGTTCCACCTGCTCAATTAGACAAAGCGATACGAGTTCTGTTGACCATTATTCCCTCTGGATTGAGTTTATGGTTTTGTTTTCTTTCTTTCTCTTTCTCTTTTTGAATCTGCTTCATATATATATATATATATATATATATATATATATATATATATATATAGATGTATAATCCTTATATATATATATATATATCCTGATAAATTTCTCCTTAATGGAAATGACCCAGACGAGATACATTACAGATACTGTTAAAATCAGGCCTGCCAAACTCAAGGTCACATCCAAGCTGCTTCTGGAATGACAATGAATGGACCAGCACTACCAACTGCAACACTACAAGTCCCATGATGCGCCACAACAACACAAAGGCTTCCCATTTATTTTGTGTTGCTGCATCACTTCTGACTCTTTGTCGACCTTGGGAAACAAAGATTGAAAGTTTTGGCAACAATTACATGACGGTCGCAAGCAATACCAAGATCATTGTTTTTAGGCTCAACTTCACTTGAAAATAATAAAAATATACATTTCAACCTAAATATGGAACAATTTTAGCAGAAGTTCGGCGCTGCTTTTGTTCCAGAAATCACTGTGTGTGGGGAAATGATTGATCCACAGAGGCCAACGAGTGTTCACTCGCTCGATCCATCGACACGTGCAATCGTTTGCGCTCAATCCGACATGAGCCATGTAAGTTTGGGAGGCAAAAATCAATCTGCACTCAACAAACTTGGACCCCCAAAGAGGACAATCAAGACTGAACTGATGAATAAACTTCTAAACTTCTGGCTGTTTGTTGGGCCATTGACACCCTCACAGTGAGGCCTGAGCGGTTCCACCTTTAGATCAATATAACGTGACCAGTTTGCTGCTGTTTTTCATTTCTTCAGATTACGAATGATAAAGATATTGTAGGTGTTTGATTAAAAAAAAAAAATCTGATCCGATCCAATCCCTGAAGTAAAAGTAAACAGAAAAAAATACAGAAAAAAATGGCTCATAAATCTCATGCAAGCTTGTGATCACATTATCTTCAGTCTCTATATTTGGTCTCTTCCGACCCAACTTTTTCTCAATCAATTTTCAACCTATGGCTCTTCCTCTCTCACCTCATTGGTTTTCCTGTTGCTTTTCAGGATCTTTTTTTCCAACCGACGGTGACATTCAAATGAACTTTAATAAAAAATATCGTTCCTCAGCTTCATCACCTCTTATTTTATATATAGAAGTGTGTCTAAAGATGCCCACATGAATCTGTTGTGCTCTTCATACGCATCTAGGAAAATAAATATCCCATAAATATATTGGTAAAATATATTGGGAAATGTTAACATGAGTCTCGGAAAATTCATATTAAGACGTACATCCGGTCCGGCTGTTGAGAAGTTATCAGCGATGAATGGCTATGAATGATTTGCAAAGATAAAGTCTCCACGGGTTTGAGAATGGCTGCCTGGTGAAGAATGGCGTGACAGCAAGGCGTGTTCTCCGATCCATCATTAGAGCACACTTCCGTTCAGCGCTTTCTCCCTGCTGCTGCAGTCGTCGGCCGTCTGGGGATTGCGTTTGGAACTCCTGGTCCTGTTGGATCTCCTCGCGGCTCCGCCATCACCGTCTGAAGCGTCGTAGAGGTTTTCCATCCGAGACAGTGTGTACATGCTGCTCTGGTTGGTGTGAAGCATCCGAGCCGAACGCAGCTCCAACTCGTCGTGAGTGGACACTTTAATGAAGGGACACCAACGAAATGCTCGCTTGAAGCCGGCTCGGAACCTGGAGACGACATAGTCAAGTCAGGGTGGGCACGTGCAAGAGCTGATGTTGTAAGGTCCTCTAAAGCATGGATTCTTAACCTTAACTCGGGGCCCACGTTTTCCATTCAGGTAATACAACTGGTTCATTACTCTGGTTTTCATTGGTGTTCAATAACCACATTAACTCTACTTACATGGAGATAAACCAAAACAAACAAAAAAGTACACTTCATACAAACTGTTGAGAAAATAGAAAAGACTATGTCATCAATAAACAATAAAATAATATAATAAAACAATGTCTATATATCATAAAATCAGAAAAAAACTTTTTCAAAATAACATAAGTAAAGACATAAGTAAAGTGTAAACGAAAATATCACAATAAAACTTAAACAGGTGCTTTCAAGAACAGTTTTTATCACATTCTTAACATTCAAACTTCTCCATAGTTGGTGACTATGACAAATGTGCCGCTGACACACTACTGCCACCATACGTTGCAAATGCATTAAAAGTGAGCGTCTGGCGGCCCAGAGGTGTAAAACAAAAGACCTTTAGCGGCCCTCTAGGGAGCGCTCACGGCCCAACCATGGTTATCGACCCTATGGTTAAGAATCACTGCTCTAAAGTTTTGTTTATTGTTCAGGGAAATGTCAGCGTTAGGCACAAAGGTCGGTCTCCGGTGAGTGAGAAATGACACCAGGTCAGCTCAAAAGCCACTGCCGGACTAAGTGGCACAAGCTCACGGGCGAGTGGACTGACTACAGATGAGAGGTGGGGAGGAGATTAGTCAAGAAGGTTCGACAAGGGGAAATAACGCAGGGATTGGAGGGATTCCCGTGAGGCTCGTGACATTTCCATGTTAATGATTCCGCTGAGCCATTAGTGTCAGAAAGCACACACGCATGCACACACACACTCGGCGTTAATTCGAACTAAACACCAAATCATTCTGTTGGTGAAGCGTGGTCTTCCGCCTCCGCTCCACCAACATGAGCCAAAGTTGTGGTCATTTGAATTGAGCGACGGAAATTTGAAGGCTGAGTTGAGCAGAAAATAAGTGACTTCTCCACACTTAAATCAACAATACAAATTTAAAATATTCCACTCTAGTAAACAAACCCACAACGGTATGACATAAACCTTCTCAGTAAAAAAATAAATATAAAAAACTTCAGTCTAATGCTTAGCAAACTGTTTTTGGGCCAGAATTAATTGTCATGATATGTTTTGTATGTGCTTTTATTTTGTTGTTGTATTTCCTGTTTGTCCTCCCTTTGATTTTCATGCAGCTTTATGAGCTTCCTGGTTCCAGTCAGTGGTATTAGGCCAACCATGACCCTACGCTGGTGAAGTTGACTTCTCTTGATCTCCTCATGTTCCCTGGTGTTTGAGCCCTTCTTAGTTTTTTTTCTTTGTGAGTATGTTTTTAAACCTCCATGCGCCTTTTGTTCCCTTATTCTCTGACTCCAGCCGTAAGTGTTGAGTTTTTCACTACGTGCATAACCTGGATTGGCAAAGTCTCCCAGTCACTACAAGCATTTGGGTCCAGTACGTCCGAATTCTGTGACATTAATGTGAACAGCCTGGAACGGATAGGCTGGATTTATTATGATTATTATTATTTATTATTCTTTCACTCTTACTGTAAATAAAATATTATCTACAAAGGCCCATTGAACTGAATGACCAGACTAGTATGTGGCCATTCAATACCATTTTTAGCAGTAAACCTCTTTCTTGACTCACTGTTCTAGTGAGTCCTGTCACAAAAAAATAGATCAGTGGTGGGCAAAGTGCGGTTTATGTGCCCCTCATGAAGTCAGAGCTCCCTAAGAAATTGTACTTTTTTCATCAATCATTAACTCTAAATCTAACTTTACTTTAAGCTTACACTGTTTTTTAAGTTAGTGAGTAATGCAAATACTATCAGTATTTCTTGTACTTGTAAAAAGCTACTTGTACTTGAGAGTCTTTATATCAAGTTACCACTTAAAAAGATCTTCCATTATTGATGATTTATGCTGTGGGTCTTTAGCCAAAATGTTGTTTAAAAAAATGCAAAACAACATGTCATGAAGAAATTACACTTTTAAATATTTTACTTAAAACTGAAGCTACATTTATCAGAGGCTGTTCTTCCCTCACATCCGCCCCGCTATATGATGCGGCCCCATGGGAAATTGACTCGCCCTCCCCTGCTGTAGGTGACAGGCTTGTTAAATGACTTCCATGTTTATTTTACAGAGCTTATTGAGTGTTACTTAATGCCTCTTTGGTAATGACTGTGGGCAGGATTTGGTCCAGGGGGAAGCTTCAACAATGGAAATATTGGCATCCCGGTTCATTAGGCGAACATTAGGATCACATATTGATATCTGTACAGACACAAGGCAAAGATCATTACCACCGTCAAGCCACAATGTGAAAATCATTGCGGCTCTTTCATGCATCATGATGGAGCGGAGGTGTGTGTTGGTGTCGCAGAGGAGCGAAGCCTGTCACTCACCGGCTGTTGAGGCAGCAGTAGATGATGGGGTTATACATGGTGGAGCTCATGGCCAGCCACAGCACCGAGAGGTAAACCTGCTGGATGTACTTCCACTTCTTCAGGTGTTTGCTCAGACCCGTCACGATGAAGTAGACGTGATAAGGCAGCCAGCAGAGGGCAAAGGTCACCACCACGATGATCATCATCTTCACCACCTGCAAATGAGAACGCTCAGGAATGCACTGCAAATCATGTGGTTCCAAACAAGACCGTTTTTTTGTCTTGTTTTATGCATGACTTTCTTATTTCTGGTGTTCGACTTATCACTAAAATCTTACCTAAAGTACAACCTAGTTGGTTTGTCTATAATAGACATGAAAGGAAGTACGTGTCTAGTGTTTTTATCTTATTTTAAATGTTCTTTTTGCAGTGTGTTTTAGGAAAAACAACTTATTTTATGATGCTGAGGCGTACTTTATTTTACCTAAACTAATATCAAGTCATTTCTCCTTACATTTCTTGGATTTCTTGATTTAATGTGGTAGAATTGAGAACTTATGACATGTTTAATTTGACTTGACTTTGGTTTTCATTATCTTGTTTCTAGTCTTGACACAGAGACTCATTTTTGGATCAAGTTTTCATGTATTTATCATTCAGAGTTTAGTATATGCTAATTATTTCTAGGCTACAGGAAAAAAAAAAGGAAAAAGAATGGACATCCAGGACCGATATTTCACTGAAAGCAAGCGCTAGTGATGAGTAGATGAGGTATCATGAAACAGTATTGCAGGGTTGATGAAACAGTGTCCTGATTTTCAGAGGCCAATAGATGCCGCTCTTGGTTTAGAAATGATGTGACGTTTCATTGAATTACTTTTTCAAATCTAAACATCGTGGCCTCTGAAAATCAGGATGCTGTGTCATGAAACCTCACCTACCCTTCAGTACTGTGTCATGAAACCTCACCTACCCTTCAATACTGTCATTAAACCTCATCTACCCTTCAATACTGTGTCATGAAACCTTATCGACCCTTCAGTACTGTGTCATGAAACCTCACCTACCCTTCAGTACTGTGTCATGAAACCTCACCTACCCTTCAGTACTGTGTCATGAAACCTCACCTACCCTTCAATACTGTCATTAAACCTCATCTACCCTTCAATACTGTGTCATGAAACCTCACCTACCCTTCAGTACTGTGTCATGAAACCTCACCTACCCTTCAGTACTGTGTCATGAAACCTCACCTACCCTTCAATACTGTCATTAAACCTCATCTACCCTTCAATACTGTGTCATGAAACCTCACCTACCCTTCAGTACTGTGTCATGAAACCTCACCTACCCTTTAGTACTGTGTCATGAAACCTCACCTACCCTTCAATACTGTCATTAAACCTCATCTACCCTTCAATACTGTGTCATGAAACCTCACCTACCCTTCAATACTGTCATTAAACCTCATCTACCCTTCGATACTGTGTCATAGAACCTGATCTACCCATCACTAGCAAGCACTTTTATGCTTAGGTATTAGTCTTCAAATCTTAAATTTGGAGTACAGTATTTTGCAGTGTGTGGGAAAAACAGAGCCGACGTTTCCCCAGACCAGAGCGAGCAGAGATGACATGGAATGATTTATGGCCCAATCTTCTCATAAAGTCGTATGGATTTAAGGCAGTTCTGGCCTTATTGGTTGATATTGATGCATTTGGAAGTTTCCAGTAAAGTTTGCAGTAATCTAATCTGATACTAGCTCTCAGTTTTTTTTCTCCACAAATTCACTTCCATATATTCTCATAATTTAAGTGACATGCTGGTTTTTTTATTTTAAATTTAAGAGTTATTTCTACTTCCTGAGGAGGAAAAATGAAAGTCACAATGTCCTCAATAACTTCTACTGTGCAGCTGGATCCTTGAAAGCATCCTAACAAGCCATGTCCACAAGTGCTAACAGAGAAAGATTGCAGAGAACATCAACAGCAAACCTTCCTCAGAAGTGTTGCTTCCATCCTTATGGACTCCACATAACCCAGCACAGACTCTTCACAGCTCTTACCCTTGTCTGCTGAGGTGGAAAAGCCCTTTCTGCCCCACCACACTATCAAGCAGGAAACAACCACATGCTTTGCCAACGCAAATATACCGTATATAACGTGTACAGCTACGTTTTCCTCCATTTTACACCTGGAATTTCATTCATTCATTCATTCAAGTCTGAATGTCATGTGATGCCAAACGTCCTCAAGGGCTGAATGTTTGTTTAAAAAAATATAAACACTTTCTCACCATCAATTGAGGCAGCAGCTGTTTGCAATTTGTAAAATTATGTTCTGTTCTGCTTCTCCAAACGATTGACTGAAAATAAGTCTTAAGGAAACGTGGAGAGGGATGAAATTACAAACAGTTGTGTTGACAATGATGGATCCAGCTCAATTATGAGGGTTATTACTGTGCAGTGATTTGGTGACAGAAGTGGTGGAACACATGATGAATCTGTAAAGTCTTTGAATGATCCAAGTTTTCCACCCGACTGGAAACCAACTACAGAACCAGAGACGAGAAGCAGCAGCTGAGACCGGCTGTGGTGTCGGACATTTTGAGCGCTTCAATGTCAAGAACAGATGTGAGGAATTTGTGATTCCAGTTCAGAACATTGCCCAGTTTGGAGTCAGATGCCGTGCCGTGCCGTGCCGTGCCGCGCCGCGCCGTACCGTACCACACCGCACTTAAAAAGCAATGCAAGATTGTCACCAAGTGATGTACAACAGTAAAATCAGGATAAAACAGTCATTAAAAACAATAAATACATAAAATTAAAACAGGGCAGATACACTAAAACAGTGGACAGAGATGTTGCCTGTCTAACATGGGGAGGGAGGGCATTCCATAGCTGGGGGCCACAGACTAACAAAGCCCTGTCCCCTCTCATCTTCCGCTTAGTTTTAGGTACCTCCATTAGCAGCTTGGTCAGCTGACCTCAAGGACCGCGGTGGAACGTATGGGGTTAAAAGCTCCACTAGGTGCTGAGCGGAAAGGCCATTTAAAGCTTTAAAAACGAACAGAAGAACTTTAAAATGAATTCTAAAACCCACAGGCAGCCAGTGGAGAGAAGCTAAGATGAGGGCGTTTACTTTTGCCTGACCCTTTTAAGAACCTGGCAGCAGCATTCTGGACCAGCTGCAGATGGGACAGGCAAAATTTACAAACTTGGGAACACACCTACAAACTCAGGTAAAAAAAAAGAAAAGTGAAAAAATAATTTGATAAAGAAGTTTGTAAATGTGTTTGAAATGTTGTAAATGTGTTTCCATATTTGTAAATTTGCTTGAAAACTTCTCAAGCACCGCACACAGCTGACATCAGACCAGGGTTTTCAAACGGATGGCAGTGAGCACCGGCTTTTTTTCCAACCCTGTGAGCACATATGGGTTCATCAGTCAGGTGTCAGCTGAAACAAACAGCACCAGACTCAACTCACATCAACAGATTACAGTTTTCAGACACCAGACTGGACAGAAGGAGTCCTCTTGAATGGAACAAAAACCTGTGCCCGCAGTGAATGTTGGTGACAACTGGCATTTACATAAAAGTGTTCCGCATAATGGAAATTTAACTGGAAACGAAAAACAGTCCAAAATGAGGTCAAGCCATCGATTCATACAGTCTGCGCCTTCCTTTATCAGCCACAGATGGACAGGCCCAACGTTTTGCGCTCGCCTACTCTCTGGTTGGATGATTCAGAACCCATGTGGTGAATACAGTGATGGACGTTTGACAGCCCAAACTGCACGTCTACAGAAACTCAGCATCTCTGAAACAGTCTCTGTGGTGTATGATCTCTGTCCTATTCGTCTCCGATTCTCACCATCGCTGAGCGCCTCAACGCCGCAGTTGCATCTCTATGCATGATTGTTCTCTGTGTGTTATCGGTGTGTTTGGCAGGGCTGACTGGACCATGGCTCAGGAGGCAGGTCGCTGCAGGCTTGCTGTCTCATTCACACATAGGAACGTGTCCTGCCACACTGACACGCATAACATCTACATCCCACATACACGACACGGCATGACTTTCAATGGACAGTCTTCAGTTCATAACTTAAAGTTTGTTTTTGTAGGGCGAGAGTAGCCTCCATTTTGTTTTGGGAAACCATGATAAGTGACTCTACAACTGCAAGGTCAGGACCCTAAAGCGATGCATGAAGTCTTACTAATTTTGAAAAATGGCAGTGAGGTACTTGCTATTGAAGGGTCAATGAGGTTTCATGACACAGTATCCTGATTTTCAAAGGCCACCAGCCCATGTTTGGACTGGAACAACTCATCCAATGAAACCTCACACCATTTCTGAACCAAACCGGGACACTGTTTCATCAACCCTGCAATACTGTTTCATGATACCTCATCTACGCATCACTAGCACCAACTGGCTCACTAACTATTGAGACCTGATACAGGTGTCCATAGTGTGTCTTCACCATTTCAAAAATATGTATCATATAGTATAAAGACAACTTAAGAGATGTGTCAAATGAATTATATTGTGCTCACTGGTTAGCAATATTTTAAGGTAACACTGAGTGAAAATATATAGATGTAATAAAATGGTTCTCATTACTTCAGAAAATATCATTTTCATTGGTTATTTATCTTTGCTGCCGCATTTGTTATGAATGTGTTAAAAGCTTAAGAGGCTCAAGGAACACTCTGTTTACTCTTGAATCATGCTCAGAATTAAACCTGCTCTATAGAAGAGGTTCAGTCCAAAACATTGATGCATAACACATCATAAATAGTCCTTTTGTTGCTGCATACCTTTCACTGAACAGCGGTTTATGGTCACTGGAAAAGGCTGCATGATGGTTCGAAACAAATTAGGAGTTAACTCTTGCTTTAACCAAGGTTCTTTCAAAGCAATTGCTCTATAATGGTGCGCCATTATGAGCTCACAGGCTGAAACAAAACAGCCCGTCCTGGAATACCTTCTGGAAGCATACGTCCCCACTGATGTTCTGTCGATGTGCAGTGGCTAAGAGAAGTGACCTGTAAACACATCCTTCTGCCGAAGATACCGACACGTTTCCCAATGTCCATGTAAGGGATGCATTAATCTCAGTGGAGCTTCAACATGCTATGGTAATTTACAGCAGCCTGGTGTCTGGAACATACCAATGTGTGTCTGTTTCAACACATCTTCAGGCTGCTTCAGTGAACACAAACACTCCCCCATGTTTATATAAACACCATTAACTTTCTTCCTTCCTCATTCTAAATCGGACTACGGCTCAGTTACTTTACTGCCAGAGTCAAATAGTTGGGGAGCAAGTCTGACTCATGTCTGCGCACCTCTCCCCCGGATCGCCTCCAGACAAGGTAGGTGATCCGTGTTTATCAATCCTGAAGCAAAGCACTGGCCCTCCACCGGGCCGAGCCTCCTGCTGTACAGCAGCTCCACTCACCACTGGACTGCCATCCATCTCAGTAACGCTGCAATCTCATCTGTGGACACCCGATCTGCTCATTACTGAGGATAACCGCAGACCGCAGAGACAGGAGCCGTTTAAACACGCGACCCCACTTCCCTGCGTGAAAAGTGACCGTGACGGTTCCCACTGTTTAGGTCCTTGACATGCGGCCCATCGACACACCTGGGCAAAGGTCCACCTGCAGCCATCTGCCTGTAGCTACACCGGAGTCAACTGAAGCATGAAAATGCTGATGCTGTGCATCCAATATCCAAATAGTGGCGCTGAGGGACTTAATGGAGTGACTGCGACGCTGCGGTTTTATATTCTCCTGAGAGACGAGGAAGTGAGATTTTGAGTGGTGGAGAAAAGGACATGTATTTGTCTTTCCTAAAGACCACGAAATGAAGGTTTGTTTATCAAGCTGCAGCCACGCTGTTCCCGACTTTTCCTGTTTTTCGATCCCCGATCTAAACCCCCGGTCAAAATTTGCGAAACCAATATCCTCTGGATCTGGAAGCTAGTGCTACGACATGTGGGTTTCAAGCTCACCAGATGAAATGTAGCAACAAATATCTTACCAAGAGGACACCTTGTTCAATTTTGTTCTATTCATAAGGTTCATGTAAGCTGCTCTGAATGCTTCGGTGATGTTTGTGACCAGAACGAACCAGAACGCAGTCATGGATGAAGCACATCGGCCATTCTTGTAGCCACTGGCGCTCTTTCTATGTGAGGCAGGAAGTTTCCAGCGAGGCGGCCATTTTGTAAACGTATACCAAATGTAACTCAGTAAATACAAACGTTTCAAATACTATTTTAATGCAAAGATACTCTTTAAATATTTGACCTTCAATTACTATAGAGCCCTTTTACGGTTTTAAGTCTTGTTAATTTAATAATAAAAATTCTGTTCAGAAGACAACCGGTGTCATCCCGAATGATTCATCTCTGGATCACGGACATTTTGACATGCGCTTTCCGTTCGTGAGTTTTTGCTGAATGATCTCTTGTTGTCCAGTGTGTCTGCTAAACCTGGCTCCTCTTTCGGCCAATCCTGAGGAATTTCCTTGTTTTCCTGGATTTGTTACGCGCTCATGGACGCTTGTTGAACTTGTTCCATTCTTGTTTGTTTGGACTCTGTCGCCATCTCGTGTTGAGATTTTTGAATTGCGTCCTTTGCTTTCTCCCTCCTGTCTTCCTGTTCCTGTGGCACACGGCTGGAGCCCATCAACCTCTACTCTCCCAAGCTTAAGAACACCTGGACTCCAGCAACGTGTGCCCGATCGTTTGCTTCATTTGCTCTACTGGTAATTTGCTCTGTTCGTTCCTCTCTACCTGCCTACTTTTATCCGTTGTTTAATCTTCTGTTTAGCTATTTCTATACCCTGGTGTTCTGAGTTTTCGTAGTTTGACTCCCTTTGTTCTCCCTGCTCCGCGTGGCTTCTTGGTTTTCTCTCTCTTTTCTGTAACTTGTGCGTTCGTTTTGACGACCTCAATAGTTTGTTTTATTGCTCATTGTGTGTTTGCTCTCCTGTTACAGACTCTTCTTTCATTCTTTCTCCCGGTTTCGTTTGGACTCATTCCGTTGTGGACCCTTCCCGGTTTTGGTGACGCTCTGGATTTGTTTTCTACTCACAGTTCGGTGACGCCTTTTGTTATATATTCTGTCATTAAATTATTGTATTGACTCGCTCCTGCCTCCTGTGACTCTTTCAACATTGCACTTGGGTCCCGCCCCGCGTCTAGAACCTTAACACCAGCTCTGGTGCAAGCGTGGTGCACTGACTGTGTGGCAGTGAGTGTGGCAACGACGATTTTCCCTGGCCGCCACTGTATAGTACGTTCAGATTATCGATCCTGAAGCCTGTCATCTGATTTTCAGGAAGAATGACATCTGACTGAGTGCAGTGCAGCTTGCATATGAGCTTTGGGGTTAAAAATGGCACTTTAAGGATGTTGGCGTGTGCAGGGACAGAGGGGGGAGGAGGGATGGAGGTTTAAACCACCAGCTGCCGCTACCTTGAGCACCCCCATTTACGGAGATTTGCCGCAAGCCACAAACACACAAGCTACCACCGGTGGTGGTGTGGTGGTGGGCGATGTAGTGAAAACAGCTAATTAACTGCCCACTGGCCTGCGTGGATGAAACTGCCAACTCTCCTGAGCAAAGGATATTTCAAAAACAGCTTCCATCCCAACCACCAAATATTCAGTTTGCTGCCTTTTGGTTGAGGCTACAGGACCATCAAAAGCAAAACAAACACACCCAGGCACAGCTTCTTCCCGACGTCTGTCCGTCATGGTTTTAGAGTGATTTCGTCCACACAGACGTCTTTTCTTCATTTCACTGGAGACCTCAATATTTCATGAAAAATCCAGGAGACATTATTGAATCATATGTGGTGCAATAAAAGGACGGGGTTGGAAAATCTCTCTTTATCCATCTATCTATCCATCTGTCTATTTAGCTCGGTTTTTATATCATTAGCTAGCTAGCAATAGACTCATGGCTGGCTTGCTAGCTTGCTATCTAAAATCTGCTGGGATGCATTGTATCTCGCTTCTGTATGATTTATTACATGTTTATTACATTTGTACAGTGGATGAGAAATGCAGAACACATTTAGAATCTTTTGAAACAAATTCTCAAATACAAACTCCTTGAACAATATATATATACTTCACTAGAAAGCTAATTTTTCCTGAGTTTGTTACTGTATTTCCAAAATTGTAAATGTGTTTTCATAGTACATTTGTTTTCAGAGTTTATACATTTATTTTAACATTTAGTCAACTCCCAATGACGATCTCCTGTGATTGGTCCAAGAACATTCCAGTAACCACGACCGGATCACGTCCGTAATTTGGTACCGTCCCCTTCTGTTGCATACACTAAAAACACATTTACAAACT
This sequence comes from Synchiropus splendidus, assembly GCF_027744825.2. Taxonomy (NCBI): domain Eukaryota; kingdom Metazoa; phylum Chordata; class Actinopteri; order Syngnathiformes; family Callionymidae; genus Synchiropus; species Synchiropus splendidus. Next base: position 21,557,846 of record NC_071335.1, read on the forward strand.
TGGGAACACAAATTTATAAACTTGGAATTACACTTCCAAACTCGGGGGGGGAAAAATGCTTTGCTAAAGAACTTTGCACATTTGTTGTAAATGTGTTTTGCTTTTTTGTAAATTTATTCCAAGACTTTATTTCAAAACTAGGTAATGCACTAACATATTTTCAGATCAACAGCGCATATCAACTCGTGCATTAACACGCAACACATGCACAGTCTTGCCCCTTCTGTCCATAAGAAAATGAACTTTTCACCTCAGGGAGTCTTTACCCAGGAACATCTGCATTTGGAGACTGAAGAGGTCCTTGGGCTCGGAAGGGTCAGCATTTCTTATGAGCCTGGAAGCGTGGGCATCCTTTTTGTCAATATTGGTTTCTAAACCAACTGCTGTTGAGTCTCTCACAGCCCAGTGAAGCTTCTCCTGATTTATTTAGTCTGACAGACGTGGAGCTGCCAGAAGGGAGGATGTTTATATCAGGAGTCAGGATTTTTACTTACCTGTGTGCAATACACAAATGCACACAGTGTGTGTGTGTTTTTTTTAAACTCCAAATCTATATAAAATGAAGTGGCAAACTGGTAGGGTAGGGAGATGCTGGCGGTCGGTCCTGTGACTGGGTCACAAGTCGCGATGAGCTGGAAGCTCCTGGAATTATTCAGGACTGAGTAAAGTTGTCACACTCCACCCAGAGTTGATGGATCCAAAATGACTTTTTATGAGCATTTCGAGTTATTGGGTGTGACCGGGTTTCAAAACACTAAATAATTTATCTCATGAATTCTCCATCGTGTTGAAATGCAGAGTTCACTGGGCTGCTCCTGAATCCTCCAAGATTCCGCTGTGACATTAGATCTGTGCCAAGGAGTCTGAATCTTTAATGTTCTTCTTATGCCTGGCACTTCCTTCCAACATGTTCCTTGTCTCTCCACTCCGGCGGTCTAACCCACCCGAGTCAAGCCTCCTGAACTGATCTCCAAACTTTTCTGCATGACCTTCCCAGTCACACTCAAAGACAACTGCAGCATCTACAGCTTCGAGCTCTGCTTCTTGTCTTTGTGTCAGAGCTACTGCCTCGGAGTAGCCCATCCTCTCACCCATGGCGTCACATATTGACGTTGGGAAAGTGGACTTTTGAGTCCTATACTGACAACAAAGGCAGCCTTCAGTGCCTTTAGGCATTTTAATGACACGTTCACGATCTTTGTTCACTGGAACACATTGGATGTCGATGGCTACTGATCACAACGTACATGTTTCTCCTCCTTACTGACAGTGTGACTGTTTGAAGGGCTTTAAATAGCAATTGACTTGTTGTTACATGCATCCCATGCCTTACCAGACCCCAACCTCCATCTTTATTTCAGACAACATGCCTGAACCCTTCACTTCCCCTCTTTTAATCTATGCCCATCACTCCTCATTGCTGAGCCCCAAATCCATCAGTTTCCCCTCCCTTATCTTCACTGTTCCTCCTGCCCAGATTCGACTCAGTTTTATTCCTCTTCTCTCCGCCTCTTCAGCTTCACCTCCAACACATCAGTACTATCACCGCAGAGCACAATATTGTCGGCAAATATCATGCTCCACAGGGACTTTTCCTATCAGTCTTGAGGCCCACCATCACTCCTACAGTACGCCTCACCTCTGTCTCACTGTCCTCCTGCATGTCCTGCACATCAATCTCCACACTTCTTCGATAGCAACTCTGTCACAGGCTTTCTCCAGATCCATAAGGACGCAGTGCAACTCCTTCTGACCTTCGCTGTTCCTCTTTATATCTCTTTCCGAGTAGGAAACCACACAGTTGATGCTGAAGCTCTTCCCCTCCAAACCTGGACATCTCTTCCCTCACTGCTCTGACTTATCCCCAATAAGCAAACCAAAACCTTCTTCCTCTACTTGTCATCCTCTCTCCACCTTGAAGAGTCTAGTGAGAAAGTTCAGCGCTCTCTTCCCAATGTAGTCCCACACCTCATCCTCATCTTTATCCGTCCTGCTCTCTCTGTCTTCTCATTCTCATTCATCAAATATACTCCCACATTCATTCCCAGACAATGTCACTATGATAGGAATAACAGTAAAATGCCGTCACAAGTTGTTTGTCGATGAGGTGCCTAGCAGGTTCAACTCGCCATAGTTACCGTCAAGCTAAAGATTCAGATCAATATATTAAGATGCAGGCTGTGAACAACAAGTCAACACCAATATATTCCAGGACACTGATCACATTCTCAGAGCTCTGCCACAAACAGCGAAACCAAGACCTGCTGTGAAGAAATGTGCACGTGGTCGGATAAAGGCAGGAGATAAAGGATGCAGCTTCCTCGTCTGTAATTACACAATCATTACTTGACTGATGGAAAGCATGCGGAGGGAAAAGGGCACAAAGGGAAGATAGAATAACACCTTACTCGCTGTGCAAACATCGGCAGGGACAAATACGAGAAAGATAAAACAGATGTCACTGAAGAATCAATACTTGATTCAGTTCATTTGGATTGGTTTCACTTGAACGTTTGGTGTGGTTTGAATTTTTAACTGTATTATCCTGTAATAACGCAGGCTGTGACCCCCTAGTCTCCCCTAGTTTCAAGCCAGGTTGTCTTAGCAACACTGTCGCCCCCTTCCCTCGCCGGCGAACTGCACACCTGCTGCTGCTTATGCTAAGTCATTCAGCCTTGGAGCGGCCACGTCATACCTCCCGAACAAACGACAACGTCTGAAAAACCGTAAGAGATACAGCAAAAATGAGCACATCCTGTGAATCCTCTGGTTTTCCTCCATCACTGACTTGACTTTTGTGCATCTACATTGAATGGTTTGTGAAGGAGGGCGAGTTGAAAATGTGTAACGTTTCTGTTTTTTTCAATGGAAGCATAAACCCAGGTTTGGCTGCACATTTGGGAGTCTCAAGCAAATGGTGAATGTGCCACAGTTTTTCTGGGCACATTATACGAGGGGGGACAAGTGTGACTGCATTACCGGAGAAAATCGTTTTCCTGCGGCGCACCGCTCACTCACAGCGTTCAAAAGAAAATTATGTTTTTGGCTTAAATTCTATGCTTTGCTCCACTCTAGCCTGCTTGACTTTACACACTCTCTCAGTTTTTGGTCAAATGTTGTGTTGCTTGAGGCTGATTCGATGGAGCAGCCAGGCTACGCTTTCAGCTTCTAATTGAGTTCATTTGTCCTTCTCCCATTCAATTTCAGTGGAAATTTTTTGGGACGAATCCTGGAATATCTTCGGAATTGTGGGTCATAGTCTGCGAAAGGTTGTCTGCATTCACACAACAATTTACAATTACGTAGTTGCAGCATCACGCAAGAAGTTGGTGAGAGCCTCATTGTTGTGACATCAGAGTGGTTAATGTTAGCGATGGGTAGGTGAGGTGTCATGAAACAGTTTTGCAGAGTTGATGAAACAGTGTCTTAACATTTAGAGGCCACTAGTTGAAGCTCTTGGTTTAGAAATGATGTGAGGTTTCATTGAATTAGTTGTTCAAGTCCAAACATTTTACAACAGACAGTGCCATCTGGTGGCCTCTGAAAATCAGGACACGGTTTCGTGAAACCTCATCGACCCATCAAGGACGGACTCACAGGAAGCCAGGATGCTTGCCCGCCTCACATTTGAAGGAAGCCTTGACACATTGCAGACTGAGAAAGCCTTGAGCTCCAGAGTTCATCGTCTCTGCCCTTTGACAAAGTCAAAGTTGGTTTTAAGTGGTCTCACTGGTTCATCAGTAAGTTGAGGGGAATGTAAGTGAGAAAGTACAGTCAGTAATAGATATCAGGTGGCTGTTCAGTTCACAATTTGTTTCCCTGTCAAAGTGATTCAGTGAATTTTCGCTGAGCGGTAATTCGGTCCTCAGAGTCCAAGTCTTGGCAGACACTCAAACTTCAGCAGACGCTGCTAAAGGGTGCAAATATCCCAGTGAAGAACATACTTTTAAGCGAAAACTAGCTTCTCTTAATCTTAAGTTTAAGCAACAACAGCTCCAGCATACAACAAACTATCTCTGAGGACAAACTACTTTTGTAACTATAGACTGCTGCGCACTCATATGATGATTATCATTCATATTCCAGCACATGCATCCATGATAAATGAACAAAGATTTGCCTGACAGACTCTGTCAACTGAAGAAACCAATGACAAATGAGTTTTTGATTTAACAGTACTGTTTATAACAGGCAGGGAAGGCAGAGATTGTTCAGGGCAACAATGACAGACAATAACACACTCAGGAGTTTGCCTTTTGATCTTGTAAAAAAAAAAAACAAGTCAGAAAACAGTGATGTGGAACAAGTAACTCTTGAGCTGTTTGTCTCACTTAGTTGAAGAGAACAAAACAGTGTGAGTCCAAAGACATCGTGCTGACAGTTTATCCTGCACCAAAAAACAATAGCAAAGAGAGGAAAACAATGACTGTTTTAGGACTGATATTTATACCTCGCCTCATTTAGACCACACAGTAGTAAACAAACACTATATGTTACATGTTACGTGTTATTTATTTGTTATATATGTTATAAGTTATAAGTTATAAGTTATAAGTTATAAGTTATATGTTACATGTTAAATGTTAAATGTAACATGTTACATGTTACAAGTCACATGTTATATGTTATATGTTGTATGTTACATTTTGTATGTTGTATGTTAAATGTTATATGTTGTACGTTACATGTTATATGTTATATGTTACATTTTATATGGTACATGTTATGTTATATGTTACATGGTACATGTTATATGTTATAAGTTATATGTTACATGTTAAATGTTACATGTTACATGTTACCAGTCACATATTATATGTTATAAGTTATATGTTACATGTTAAATGTTAAATGTTACATGTTACAAGTCACATGTTATATGTTGTATGTTGTATGTTACACTTTGTATGCTGTATGTTGTATGTTAAATGTTATATGTTATACCTTACATGTTATATGTTACATTTTATATGGTACATGTTATGTTATATGTTACATGGTACATGTTATATGTTACCTGTTACATGTTATATGTTATAAGTTACATGTTACATGTTACATGTTAAATGTTACATGTTACATGTTACAAGTCACATGTTATATGTTATATGTTGTATGTTACATTTTGTATGTTCAATGCTATATGTTATACGTTACATGTTATATGTTATATGTAACATTTTATATGGTACATGTTATGGTACATGGTACATGGTACATGGTACATGGTACATGGTACATGGTACCTGTTACATGTTATATGTTACTTGTTAAATGTTACATGTTGTATGTTAAATGTTATATGGTACATGTCATATTTGATATGTTTTATGTTATATGTTACAAGTTACATGTTATGTCCTTATGCGTCTCTTCCCTTTAAAAACACTGAACCATCTCAATAATTCAGAAGGAATAAGCTCAATAAGTTTGATAGAAATATTCAGACTTTTCTGCTGAGTACAGTCAAGCTTGAAATTATTCATACCTCTGGCAAATTTTAACTTAAAGAAAGTTTTTTTCTTGATTGGAAATGACACAGGTGTCTCCTGGGAGATAAGAGGACCATGTACAGGAGGCGTCATCGCAGGGAAAAAAAGTTTCTCATCTTTTCATTCCCTGTTAGTTAATAAAATGAAAACTTCCTCACTTGTCATCTCGGTAAGACGTTTATCGCAGCATTTAAACTTTAAGCTCGGAGCCACAGGGTGTGACACTGACTCCTGACTGAGACGGATTGGTGTTTCTGTCGAGACCTTCTCTGTTAGATGAGTGTCAGAGTGTTTGTTCATTCCAAAAGGTGTTCACTGACACTTCACTGACACCTTCTCCAGAGGAAGATGGATTCGCAGATGCTAACCAGGGACACAAAAGTTCAAAGTGAACGCTCATTTCAGTAAATACAAATAATGATTATAATTAAAAACTGCAAAGAGGTTTTAGTTTTTATTTAATAAATTCTAAATAATAATACTAATACACCACTATAATGAAAACAGTCGGAGTGTGATCCATTACATTAACAAGGCAACAGTATTCACTAACAATGTTAAATGTCACCTGAAGTCACAGACAGACTGCGATCACGGAGCGATCACACTGATCCGTCGCCTCCTGTCACCCACAATTTGCTCAGTTGCAGAGCAAAGAAAAAGCATGAGCTAAAAGCAGAGACAATGTAATTGAAGTAGATCGGGCACATGTCAGAACAGATCGAGAGCGACACCTGAGAAACAACACGGTCTGCAGTGTCAGCTTCAAAGGTCAAATAGTGTCACACCTATTGTGAAAGTAGGGGATTTATTGGTGCGATATTTAAAGCTGAGGAAACTTTTGGGCCCTGGAACATCAACTGTAATCGTCAACAGACGTTGTGTTATATGACTGACTGATTTTCTGTAAACGTATGTATCTAAGATGTAAATCTTAATTTACGCTGCAACTGTAGAGGTGTGTAGCAAAATAAACCATTATTGTCACGATGAATTTGGCACGACTGATGTGAAACACTTTTTTGGACTGCGGTCATCTCGATCCACCAACTCTTGTTGGAGAACAAACCGGAACTAGATCGTCTTTTACGAAACACTTGGTTCTCACTGACATTTTCTTACTAAATGCCAAGGTTCCACTTGAATAGCACGGATGCCTTTGCCCCTGCTTCAGTCAGAAGATTAACGTGAGTGCGTCCGATTGGTTTTGTCAGGATTTAAGGCCGAGCCACAGGTTAGATGTCATAAGTGTACGCATACAAGGCGGACGAGCCAGACAGTGTGGCAAAGCTGCACCCTTGAACTGAGGGTTGATGAGATCAGAGTGTGGCTCAGCCCCACTTTTTATATCACGGAGCTTTGGGTGACCATGGGAAAACAGCTTTTATGTTGTGACCAAATGCAACTACAAAAAAGACTGAGACTTAAAGTCAAATTCAGAGGGCATGAACTGTAATATATATATATATATATATATATATATATATATATATATGTGTGTGTGTGTGTGTGTGTACAGAGTTCTGCCGTCCGAATTCATCAACAACACTTGACTAGAAAACTAAACTCCAGATTGAAGGAGTGAGTCATTTTATAATCAGCCCAAACGGTCTGCAGGCTTTCAGCACCATTAAACTCATGCTTCCTCATTAATCCAGTAAACAAATAACCACGAATCATCCGCTGGACTAAATAAACACTCTGCATGGGGAAATAAGTATATAATAATTTTCTTTCATTGCACTGAAGAGGAATTGAAGGAGAAATCATGACTATCGGTCTTGAAAACCTTCGTCCACAGTCGCAGTTCTCTGTGGAAACAGTAGCCAGACGACTGATGCAACGGTTCCACAGAGCTTTCCTCATCCAACATGAGTTGTTTACTCCGTCACTGCATATCCGATGTCATTACATTCATATCTGATGGATCGACGCAGCATGTTTGTGAAGGAATAATCAACTGGGTACTTTACTGATGAGCACATTGGATAGTTGCACTTTAATGCTGTCGACTATTAATAGATGTCTTTATATTTATACACGTATACAATCCAGAGATGAAGAAGTTCATATCCAAAGAGGTCTCATTCTTTACTCCTGCTGCTGTAAGATGGTGTGAAATGCACAAGAGTTAAGTTGAAAATGTATTATTTTATTTATTAGTGTAATTATACCTGTCAGCATATTAAAAAAAAAGAGAATTTGAAATCCTTTCAGGACTAATACATATCTACTTGTTACAAATTTTGCTTTCCGATGACCAAGTGGAGACAGAAATAAAAGAGGAAATATAGAAATATGTCAAGAATGAATAAATGAATACATGTGGAAATTCAATAATGCAAAATAAATTAAATAGAGTCAATGATAAATATAATGATATAAACATAAATTAAATTATATATATGAATTTAAATGGATTAACTAAAATGCATATATGAGGACATATATTTGTTTTTATTTCTATTTTTTATTAATTTCTATTATTTTCTTTTTGTTTGTAATTTATATTTTATTCTTTTTACTACAGCGTTTAACAAAATATTTATGTATTTACATATTTATTACGATGTGATCTTTTTGTTCCTCATTCATAATGGTTCAATATAATTATTTATTTATATTTTCTTTTGCAAACAGGCATCACAGCTCATCTCCAGCAGGAAGGGATCAGCGAACTGGAACACAAGTTACATTTGGCTTGAAGCTTGTGGCAGTCAGCGGCGATATTTGAACAAAGAGACAAGCCTTCCAGATTAAAGGTGAGAGCAAGCTGCGGGGTGATCGTGAAACCTTGGTCGAGAGAGAGAGAGAGAGAGAGATTCAGCCTTCAAATGACTGGTGAATAACTCTTTCATAATTTCAGGTGCTTCAGGAAACAGGAGCTGACGCTAATGTGCTTATGAATAACAATCATCGGAGCGTGCAGTGTGTTGAATTACAAGGAGAATAACCGAGGAATTTGATAGACAACGTGATCTTTTCCTGTGTGTTTAGGACACTTGGAGCATTTACTCTTGGCCTTTCACTACGGGTTTCCTGGATTGAAATGTCATATAACTCATAAAGTGGCTCTATCGTTGAGTAATTTGTGTATTATTGGGCAAGAAAATACGTGTGTGTGTGTGTGCGTAAATGGACCTGAATGCCCTGCTGAAGGGCACCACACTGCTCAAAATGACATTTTTCAATTTTAATGGCTACATTAACTGGAAGTTGAAGCTTATTCAACCACATATTTTATTCAGTCGACTTTAACAATGCTATTACTCAGTATTGACTGAATGTGTAAAGAGCAACAGAAGCATAAACGATAGCACAACGGTGGCACCAGACCACGAACCATCTCCTGCATTTCACCTGCCACATGTTTCCTTTTAGCCTGTGAAGTGTCAGCATCAGCGTCAGTACCGTGGTCATTACTTTCAAGTGGCAAGACAAAACTGTGTCTGATGGCCAGTGTAAGTGGCTGCGCAGATCAATATGTGCAAGAAAAGAGTGGATGTTGGAGGGGTTTTGCTTCAAGGGGCTGTGAAACGATTAAACGATGATTGGTTCTGTTATTGTCTGCACTATAACAAAAGACATGTTCACGATAAGAGCCGACACTCTCTGCTGAGATTCACATTTGGGGAGTAGATTCATGAACTTGTTTCAGATTTGAGTTCTGTCTCTGTTGCGGCATGAGCAAGCAGCATGTTAAACTCCAATGAGGACTGAAGTTCCGAAACTTTCCAAAGGTCAAAGTCGATTACACCCTGCTCAATAGTGGCTGAAAATCCACAGACTCTGTGTTTGCAGTGCGGTTTCCTCCCTCTTTTTGATTACAGCCAGCCAACGGCTCTGAGTGAAGCGACATCCCAGCTTTCCAGGGAAATAGATCAGATCACAGTAACGCAGGTAGCCACTAGGAACGACTTAAACAAGCATTCTCAGCTTCCACAGCAGTTAAAGCCACCTTCTTTTCTCTTTCTCTTTTCACTGTTCCGAGATTCCAGCTATGAATCCAGGTTTGGTGGCATCTGTCACTGTCAGAACACCTTAGGTATATTATTATATAAATATTATTCTCTTGAGAAATGTATCAGCTATCAAGAACAACACTTCAGACTGGGGATCACATATTATAAACACATTGCTTGCTTATATTCTGTTAATAATAGGTAACTACAGTGTCATTTACAGAGACCTTCCAGAGACTATTCAAGGGCAAAATACGGTCAGGATAAACAGCAGTTTATTATAAATATTTGCTGTCTAATATGCTGCTAATACACATATCGATAAGTAGTTTTTTTTTTTGTTTATATATGCCTTTAAAGTGAAATGTACATTTATTCGTGATGGGTTGATGAGGTTTCATGAAACAGCGTCCTGAGGAAACCAGATGGCGCTGTCTGCAGTAAAATGTTTGGACTTGAACAACCTCACATCATTTCTAAACCAAGAGCACCATCTGTTGGCTTCTGGAAATTAGGCCAGTGTTTCATCAGCTCTGCAATACTGTTTCATGACGCCTCATCTACCCACCACTGACATTTATGGTTTGACTTTGCTGTAAACTCTCATGGTCTTCTGCATTTGTTCTCAGCTGTTTGTCACGTGCCCGGGATGTTGATGGATGTACTCACAAGCGGCGACACAATAGGTTACACCGAGGACAGAGCAGCTTCAGGCACCACTGCGATTTTACAATGAGTCAGCTTAAGGGATCAGACTCTCAGTGTTCTCTGAATAAAATCAGTTCTGAGACAAGGAGAGGAATCTGAAATCCCGGGGATTAAATCGTTGTTGTCAACAGTGATTGGAACTGATACCTGCTGACCTATTTGTCAAAGTCACAACCCATGTCACTCTTAACAGCACCACTGTGTACAGCACTGCTACCAGGCCGGAACATTAAATAATGGATTTTTGAGTCGCCCCAACAACTGCTGCTTTAGAATGGATGAAGTCCTTAAGCCGTTTAAAGATTTGGGCACCAGAGATTTGGCTTGTCCTGGTGCAGTGAATAACTGGGAACAGAAGAGGCTTGACAAATGCTTCCTGAAGTGTTGTGATCAATGTGACATTTTCCACCCTTTGTTGTGCGGTGAACTGGGCTGAACATTAATGCGAAGAGCTGCTTTCCACTGGGCACTATGAAGCTCTTTATTTATTTATACATTTCTTTTAAATTGGGGTCATTAGCTAAAGTCTAGCCCCATCGCTTTCCATTCTTGGCAGAACCTGATTAAAGGCATCAAAGAGCCAAGAGTTCAAATTGGTAATGGATCACAGTCGGAAGGTGATTATCTGCACGGCTGCCTTCAAGGAACTCTGGACAAATCTGTTCTTTTTTTTTTTTGCCATCGACAGGATACAAGTCCGATTTTATGCATCAAAATTCATGAGATATTTTGGCAGGCAGAGAAACAACAGGCTGGCGGCGGATATTGCTGTTGATGCAGAGTCATTTTTATTCACAAGACATCAAAGTCAAGGCCAGCGCCGTCATTTAAACGCGTCTTTTGTCAATGGGCTGCAGGTAAAAAGTCCCGCATTACACAAGTCAGACAACAGTGCATGCTCACTGACTCATCACAGAAATAAACATAGGCTGACTGAACTGAAGGCAGAGGATGGAGCAAACAAACATTCTGTGTAATAAATTTCAGAAAGAAAGAAGGACAGAAAGAAAGGATGAAAGAAAAAAGATGAGAGATAGAAAGGATGAAAGAAAGAAAGACAAAAAGAAAAGATGGCAGAAAGAAAAAATGAGAGATATAAAGGATGAAAGAAAGAAAAAAATGAGATAAAGGAAAGATGAAAGAAAGAAAGGGAGAAAGAAAAGATAAAAGAAAAAAGATGAAAGAAAAGAGAATGAAAGAAATAAAACAAAAGACAGAAAGATAGGATGAAAGAAAGAAAAGATAAGCAAAAGGAAGAAACAAAGAAAAAAGAAGAGAAAGGTTGAAAGAAAGAAAAGATAAGAGAAAGAAAGAAAGAAATGAAGAATAAAGAAAGAAAAAGAGAGTAAGCATGAAGGAAATAAAAGATGAGAGAAAGAAAAGATGAAAGAACAATTAAAATAAAAGAAAGAAAGGATGAAAGAAAAGATGTTAGAAAGAAAGAAAAAAGATACTAAGTCAGAAGGAAAAATGTCTGCCACAAACTATTGTCAGCCAGTGAAGCTTAAAAGTTGTGATGAGTGACTTTAATGCCTCTCCCTGGAAGATCATTCCATGTTTAGCAGAGTAAACATGGCCGACCTTTCATTCGATCTCTGCACCGCGATCTAAAAAAGCCGAGTAATCTTAAGCTCTCTGCTCTTATCTGTAATTGCCTGGAAGCGGGTTATTTGCATTCACCCTTCCCGTCTGCGATAGATGTTTCTGAATATTTATGATGATGAGATCCCTGACTTTTGACTTATCCTCAGCTCAATCTTTTTAATGACTGCTTTACTTGAACCATCTAATGAACTTCCAATATTCTCTGGCTGCGGCTTCTGCGTAAAACAAAAAAAAAAAAGTCACGTATTTTCAGCCCAGACGTCGTGTGACATTTTTGGGGGCAGGACAGATATTATTCTCATTGTTGAGGTGACGTGCCGTTGCCGTATCTGGAGAAGGTTGTCATTTAGAAGGTCAGTGAAAGGTGCCCCTATCATGGGACAACATCAAGAACACGTCAACTAAACAGGCTCAAATGATGATCTAGTCCTCGAGAGCTTATTTCAAATATGTCAAACCTGATTTGAATTGGAATAGAAAGGCAAAAAGGCCTTCAGACAGCAGGAGCTTAAAGGGCCCATATACTGTACATAAGATCTTTATAAACTTGAGACTCCACACATGAAGCTGCAAAGTTTCATATTATTTCACTTATAAATTCTAGGAAGGACCTAAATAAAACACAAGAAAAAGAAAACAAAACATCATAATGACAGGAACAAGAAAGGAATCCATCGGCTGCCCAGGTGCCAAAAAGTCTCCCTGTTGCTTCCCTGGTTCTGTTTCATTCCCACATCACAGTTCAAGTCTGGAGCGGTCCAAGATGTTTGGTCTTAAATACAGTTCACCATTATTTCCGACAACCGTTTTCAGGGGTGATTATTAGGACAAATTCACTGTTGACACACCCATGACTTGAGGATTCCCTCATAGATTGTGGGTGTGTCCCATTTCTCACCCTAACACTAGCGCTTGGTTGTGAGTGTGAAGCGAAGCTTAAAGACAACGTGTTATTGGCTGCCGTGCTGTGTTTTGTTTCCTGCATATCGAGTGCTGGAGACGTTTTGGAATCGTTTTTGCAACCTCCTGCATCGGCGCTGTGTGACTGGTTGTTGGTTGAGTTGTTTCGATGTGTAATGCCAAGCCTTTGAAAAAACGGCGCCACTCTGCAAACTTGGTGAATCTCTTGGTGAGAATATTTAGACAAAAAAACGCTTGTTTTATTAACCACATCAAACACACAAGTGGACTGAATGATGCTACAGTTAGAGTTATTGAAATCCCTTTCTGTGTTTCAACGGTGAATCACTAAAGGTATTTTTAAGAATGATCCCAAAGTGTTTCTACATAAATACATTAACATTCTGGTCAATTGATGTTTATTCTCGACATAGAAGCATAGATTCAGCTGTAAACTCTCTTTAAACCACACTGTCTTCTGAGCTTCTGTTTTGTATTCTCACAGCAAACTCCCAAACTGCTTTCTCATCCGTCCAGACAAGTGGACCGAAGACATGTCCCGATTCATTAAAGAAATGTTAACTCAATTGTAGGGTGTAATTACCAAAAAAGCAAAGTTATTCTGCTGCATTAGGAGGGCCTGAGATCATTACAGGCCTTTTGCCATTGGGATGCCTGAGGAAACATTGGAAAAGCGTGAAGACGCCCTACCTTTCTCTTCGCCCGAAGTTGCCCGTGATAGTTGTCAGAACAGTCTCCTGGAATTTCCCCTCCCCACAGGGTCACCCCCACAATGGTGTACGTGATCCCCATCACCACCAGGGGCAGCAGGTAGACCAGGACTGTCACTATGATGTGATACCTAGGGCCACACGGGAGAAAGTATAGATAGATAGATAGAAAAACTTTATTAATAATTATTATTTATTATTTTATTAATAAATAATAAAAAATAAATATTATAAAGTGCAAAAAGCTATACAAAAGACCTTAGAAACAATGTGCAACAAAATGCAGATTCAAAAACAGAATATATATATATATATAGATAGATAGATAGATAGATAGATAGATAGATAGATAGATAGATGGATGGATGGATGGATGGATGGATGGATGGATGGATGGATGGATGGATGGATAGATAGATAGATAGATAGATGGATGGATGGATGGATGGATGGATGGATGGATGGATGGATAGATAGATAGATAGATAGATAGATCGATCGATAGATAGATAGATAGATAGATAGATAGATAGATAGATAGATAGATAGATAGATAGATAGATAGATAGATAGATAGATAGATAGATAGATAGATAGATAGATAGATAGATAGATAGATAGATAGATAGATAGATAGATAGATAGATAGATAGAGAAACTTTATTAATCCGAAATTCTGTTTGTAACATGCTATGTACACAACATATCACAATAAAGAAATAATATTATAAAGTGCAAAAAGATGTACAAAAGACCTTCGAAACAATGTGCAACAAAATGCAGATTCAAGAACAGAACGAACAGAAAAGTGTGCCAAAGAATCCTTCATTGTAGTTTGTTTCAGGGATGGATTGTACAGTTTTACAGTCTGTTGGTCCACGTGCTACTGTATTGGACCAGGAGCTGATGGAGGGGGTGGGTGATGTTGTCCAGGATGCTCCTTAGTTTCAGGAGCATCCTTCTCTCCATAGCCGTCTCCAAGGAGTCCAGTTTCACCTCCACCACATCACCAGCTTTGCAGATGAGTTTGTTGAGTCTCTCTCTCTCTCTCTCTCTCTCTACCTCTCTCTCTCTCTCTATATATATATATATATATACATACACAAAAAATGTAATATTCATTACAAAAAAAACATAACTTCAAATTACATTTTTTATGAGCGCTGAATTCAATTTTATTTTTCATTTATTTTCATTGTAAAGCCATAGCTAAGTTTACAGTTACAGTTTCTGTATCAGATGTAATATCTAGGGACAGCGCATCAGTAAAGGTAATTATGTCGCATCGCTCACGTACCTAACTGTTTACATCCCCAATTCTTCCTTGCTACTTACTTTGAGCTTTGTTTTCCTCCATCATCATGCTACTGTTGTGATTTGCATTTTATTGCGATTACTGTTTCTCACTGCAATACTGTTTCATGATACCTCATCTACCCATCACTCGTGCTTTCTGTTCAATGATCCATATCTTTGAACCACTACTTCAATGAGCGCCTGCATAATGTTTAAGAGCAGAGAGGGAAATCCAGCCACTTCTTTATGAAGCCTTATATACCTTTGTCCTTCACAGCTCTCTTGCTTTTTCACAATCACTTCACACTCTTTGCTTCTCTTTTGCGTCTGAAACCTCGTAGAGATCAAACACAAATATCTACAATTTCATGTCAATTGAAGAATATAATGTAAGTTCGATTCTTCCCTTTGTTTCTTCCATCTTTATCAAACTATCTCGCTCATCACAACTGGAGAACAGTTCTCTTACATAAAGGCGTCATCCACCATTCGGGGCCAGGCCACGTAGCACAGGGTCCTGCGGGGAAGGACTCGAACTGTGGAGAAGTAGCAGAGAGGAAAGGCCAGGACCACAGCCAGACTCCAGATGCAAAAAATCACCCCGGTCGTGGCTTTTGCTGACAGGCGTGGCTTCAAAGGATGTATGATGGCCATGTACCTAGAAGGAAGGTCGGAGGTCAGAACAGAGACAAGTGCACCACGTCATGTCCCAGAGCTTGCTGAGTCACTTTCCATTGATCTGTGACGTGAAAAGAGCTGGTGAGGTGTGCAAATGCATTCGATCAGAAATCTCTTTCCCTCCAGGCGGGAGGTCCCATGACATTCACATTTTTATCTTGAGTTGTTTGCATCCGGTGATGCCTGTATCACCAGGTATTCATTGTTGGCTCAGCGGAAGGTGGGATGTTTTCCGCAACAGTGAGTGTCAGCGAACTGCGCCGCAGCCCGGGACTGGCTCACAGGCTCGGGTGCTTGATAATGGAGGGGTTTTGTCCACTATATTTGACTGATTTCATGGCGCCAGAACTGCACTGACCTATTTATCCTCCTAATTTCGCTGCAGTAAAGCAGCGCAGTCATTGCTACTCACTGTTTTCCTCCTTATTATGAGATGCAGCTGCGAGAGCACAAAAAATAGATAATTCAAGTAAATCCACCTATCCATTAAATCTAATGTGTATCACAAATGATGCCTTTGAACTTCAATGACACATGACGCTCGGTTAAACCTTTAAAAAGTATTAAATCTTTTACTCATTTACATAACATCTGTTTTTTGTTAGATTACATTAGATGTCCTTTATTTGTCCCAGAGGAGGAAAATTGAACTCATGCTCCCAGGGTTGTTCTGAAAGTTAAAAAACAATACAGAATTCCTACTCACCACTGTTCTAAAGAGGACTAGGACCAGTGAAGAAAAAAAAAATGGCAGAATTCTGACTTCAGAATTCTGACTTGAGAAGACTCCCTCAATAAAGTGACAATTCTGCCATTTTTCTTCTGACTTGAATCTCACTTTAATAGCAGAATTTGGACTTAACTTTGAGACTTTAAATCTCAGAATTTGGCCTAAATTCTGACTTAAATCTCAGAATTCTGACGTTAAAGTCAGAATTCTAACCTTAAACTGAGAATTCTGACTTGAGAAGACTCCCGCCATAAAGTAACAATTCTGCCATTTTTTTCTGACTTGAATCTCACTTTAATCACAGAATTTGGACTTTAAAGTGAGACTTTAAACCTTAAAATTCAGACTTCATTCTGACTTAAATCTCAGAATTCTGACTTTAAAGTGACATTTCTGCCATTTTTCTTTTCATCACTGAGTCCTACTCCTCCTAATGTTCTTAGGTGAAGAGTGAGATGACATACAGTGAAAATAAAAAGCATTTCAGAAATTACGAACTGTCCGTTGGCCATTGTTGTGGTCTGTTCTGAGTCTAGCACAATTGAAAACCAAGATACGATTTTGTTGTCCTTCCACTTATTTTCAGTCAATCCTACACACTCCTCTGATTAATCGTTGCCATAAAGAGATTCCACATAAATCTCCAACATCAACCGTAAATGAGGCATCAACATCAAAACATCATCAGCCTTTATGGGCAATTAGAGCAAAAAGTACGGCGTCTCTTCTGCGCCACACAAACCAACAGTTGTTTTTTATGAGCAGGACAGTGGCTGCCATTATCATCGATGCATGGCACGGTCGCAGCCAGAGGAAATGAAGCGGGTCAGAGATAAAATGGAATTAAAGGCCGTTGACAAGACGTGCATGATGAAGAAGAAAGTCATTGTGTTAAGCCGTTATCATCGAAATTATCTCATAATATTGTCACAACATTTGCCTGTTTTTTCTTTTTCCCAATATTCTGGGCGTCTATGATAATTACCATCTTACTACCATCAGCAGTTATTTTCCTTGGACGTTCATCTACTGATAACAGACCCTGTCATTTCTTTTTTCAGCAAACCTCGACCTTTAAGTTTTGAGGCAATGACTTTTTTTGCATTAAAACTCAATGGAATTATTCCCATGAATTCTGACTCGAATAGAGACAGTTTTTTGTTGTCACGGTGACATCCATCTAAGTTAGGGGGCTCAGTCCTGACATGTAATAAAATGCCTGCAAAAAGTGTAGCCAGTCAAAATATAGAAATCTCTGAAGTGCTCTCAGCCATTGTGAAATGATATCATTGCTTTGATGTCAAATGCCTTTGAAGTCCTTATCATTCCTTACCCAGTGGAAAACACTTAAGTGCTCGACTAGAGTTGTGGCACAGCCTCTACAGTTCATCTTTGCTACATTGGTCAGGAGGGGTTTAGTCTTGGAGTGAACAAGAAAGTGAGGTGTAAATGCTTTGCTCTGTCTGGTGCACCGAACCCCGGACAGACAGAAAGATGTGAAGACGTGACTGAAACATGGACCAGGGGACCAAAGATAGTCGCCTTTAAGGGGGCCACACACATTAGGATTTTCAAAATCTTAAAGCAATTTTTTAAGATAGCCCATCTGGCCCACATGGGCGTGTCCTCTTCCAGCACACATCAGCTCCCAGCACACTTCACTTGCCCACAATTTCCCCATAAGATGAAAGTGCATTGGGTAATGGCAGTATGCGCATTTTTTAGACATTAAAGCGCTCAACGTAAGTTATTTTTGCCAGCGTGTCTGCAGTTCCGACACCACAGTGGGTCTCAGCTGCTGCTTCTCGTCTCCTGTCCTCTCGGAGATTGGCTCAGTTGGGCGGAGCTGCGGACACACGGGTGAAAACGGCGCATTTTGAGCACTTTAATGTCAATAAAGCATACTGTGACTAGGCTCAATATTTTGGCAGCATGACGCTCTTTAATCTGTAATAATCCATATATTAGCCACGTTGTACAATATGCAGGGTGCAGCCCGAGAAAAAAAGAGTAGTGGCCACAAGAAACGGATCAGGTGAGGACAGCTGCAGACTGGGCTGATATTCAAATCTCAAAATTAAAAACTAGCATTTTTGGAGCCATAAATGTAATAAATGTCAAAACTCCCTCCTTTGTTTCATTCGCGACTGTGGGCCCGACGGTTTCCACAGCCGATCGGGACAAATACATTCATATCACACCCCAGACAGGCGGATCCTTACCTCATAAGAGTTTTTAAAAAATGGGGTGTTTACCAACCTCAGGGGTGAAGGAGCATCACCGAGACAAAAAAAAAAAGCCTGAGTATCATCACGTGTGTGGCCCCTTTTACACATTGACGGAGTGCTCGAGTGACGCCATTGTGCTCATGGTGAAGACACAAAAAGCAGCAATTAAAGACATTATGACAAAACAGTCCAGGGGGGACGACATAGCGAAACGTAATGTGTGGCTCTTAGCAACGGTCATTATCTCGCTATGTTTAACACTCTGTCATGCTGTCCGTCTACTTTGCTTATACTGCACAGGCGCCTCACTGGCTATGGTTTTTAAGTGTTAATCCAGGTTTCCATGCTGCAAATTCATATATTAATGGAAATACAAGCCCCATTTGGGTGGTTTTCCATTATCACCTTCTACCAACCGTGAGCGTGAACCACACTGAGGTAAATGTACACTGCAATAGTCGAATGGCAAGGAAAAAACAAAACATCATGAGGCTTATCCCAGTAACTGACTGACAGTAATACACAACACAACAAACAAAGGACGTGACACTCACATGGAGTGCACATATTTACACTGAATTACTGTTTGGGGCAGAAATCATAATAACTTTTGTTCAGTCTGCTCCTCTTTGCAGTCTCTGAAATGTAAGACAAAATGCTGGCTGGACATATATATATATATATATATATATATATATAGTGTCGGCAGTGATATACTGCAAAGACATGTGAGGCAAATGTAATTAACACCTCCACATTAGAGGAGATTGAAATTCATTCCCTCATTATTGTGTGGTTTATTGTCAGCAAAGACCGTGTCAGATAACATGCTTCAAACATTTTCACCTGGTTATAGTCGGTAAGAATTGAATGAGGTGCAAATTGCTTGACCATGGCCTCGGTAGTGAGCTGTCCTTGAGTCCCTTTCTGTCTTTCACCAGCTGAAGTATGGGAAGAACTTGCTGCTGAAGCTCACTGACTTTTCTTTGGTGTCCTTGAACATGAAGCATTAGTCCGTCTTGGCCTCTAGTGATGTATTGCCAAGAGCGGCTGGCTCGTACTTCAAAGCGATTGCTGGAGAGAATAATCTGCTTGTTGATGTCACGACCAGCTTTAAACACCAGAAGATGAAGAAATGGATGGAACTGGAGATGTGTGGATGAGGTGTCATGAAACAGTATAGCAGGGTTGGTGAGACAGTGTCTAATTTTCAGAGGTCACTAGATGGCGCTCTTGGTTTAGAAATGATGTGAGTTGCCATTGAAATAGTTGTTCAAGTCCCAACATTTTACAGCAGACAGCGCCATCTGGTGGCCTCCGAAAATCAGGACACTGTTTCATGAAACATCACCAACCCTTCAATTCTGTGTCACGGAACCGACCCATCACTAGATAGAAGTGTTGCATATGCCGTGTCATGTGAAAGAAAGACAGAGGTAGCAGCTAGAGTTGCCCATCTTTTTACTCTCAGTTATGTGGCTGTGGCACTGGAAAGGACTCTATACATCAGAAAGGAATATTTTCTAAATGTAATGTTGTGAACCTTGGATCTCCTTGGTTCAATTTAAAGCGAACTGATTTTACAGAGGGAGAGGTTGAAAATGAATGCAATAAAAATGGGATTATATTGAGAAGTGACACAGGGTAAACATGCTGTCCATCCAACATCAAGCTCCACCCACCATGTAGCATTTCCTCACAGAACAAGTTTGTTTTCTGATTTAGTCATTGTTTTAGTTTTTAAGTTCTGTGTCTACCATTTGTTTATTTGTTTGACTAAATTCAGTGTTCAGTGTGTTTTACTGAACAGGGTTTTTTTCTGTAACTGTAAGCAAAGCAAAGCAAAGCAAAACAAAACAAAACAAAAAAACATATTCTTGGAGGATGCGATAATGGAGGATGGTAAATTTACACCGTGTTAAATCTGTCATCTACGGTGGGAGAAAATAGAATCACAAACGTACCTCTCTATAGTGCAACATTTGAAAAAACATGGCCTCTGGAGCCTGCAAAGCGTTGACAGTAATGGGAGGTTTCAAATAAACAGTATCATGCTGTAAAGTGCTGCTCACACAGCAGCCAGGCGTTGATTTGTTCAAGTGCTCAGAAACACATCAGGAGTACTGTGAGGAAGTGCTGTTTCTTTTTTCCACATTGAGGATCTGTGGCATCACGGCATTTTCAGAAGTGAGTGCTGAGACTGGGCTACAACAAACCTGACTCCAGGTCACATCGGCATCATGCGCTTCACGGTGATCTCCCTTTTCATTATACGCCGCCGACTACATCAAGTGGACCCCCATAACTTCAGTTGTACATCACGTCTTCCACCCCGCTCAATTACCCCGCATGGAATTTGAAGTCTTCCTGACCATGAAGATGATTATATTCATTATGTTGTGCTCCTTCCTTCATCATCCTCGTGCGCTGATTGAATCATGGTGCGATAAGTATCTCGGACCGTCCGCTAATGCCGGTTGCGTCATCAGCTACCAGCAGAGGAAGGCGTGTGAGGTGGACAGAAACAAGAGGAGGGATGTTTTAACATTCTCTGCAGCTTGTCTCTCGCAAAGCATCGACGCTACGAAGTGAATGCATGTGTGGCATTGGCTCGAGAGAAGGATTGTCCAGGGACGCCGCGTGAAGCAATTCAACCCACAAATATCTACCGAGGGCACGAGCAAACCGCGCGCACGCCATT
Organism: Synchiropus splendidus; assembly: GCF_027744825.2. NCBI lineage: Eukaryota > Metazoa > Chordata > Actinopteri > Syngnathiformes > Callionymidae > Synchiropus > Synchiropus splendidus. The sequence continues at coordinate 21,578,877 of NC_071335.1, forward strand.
GATGGAGTCCGTACTAAATGGAACACATAAGCATGTGCCGCAGCCCCGTCCCCTCCGGTTGGATTTCGCCGCGCGTTCAATTCCATTTTTCAAGATTACATTTGCTGCTCGCGCTGTAAAAAGACCTGGTCACGGAATAAAGACATATACAATCATTCCAACTCCATCCAGGCGAGGCACACTAGTAGCTCTGCAGCCGTAATGATGATTAAAAATGGAATATATAAAAGAAATAATTCAAATACCATCATCCTGTATCTAATGTGCCACTACACTTTTTTAAAAGAGCCTCATAATGGGTCTTCACAATTAACCAATCAGTCATGAGTGGTCCAGGACTTCAGTCACACTCCTGTGTGAGAGCGTGAGGGTGCAGCACTGCACCGTGAACAACAGCGAGATGGTGCATTGTCATTCCTTTAACCTCACCGCCGTATTGAAAGTTTAACAAGAGACACATCAACAGTCCAGCGTCATTTCTTCCTACATCTCTGGCTTTGAACTGAGGCTGCAACTGATCATGACTTTGGTAGTCGACAAGTCACCGACCACCTTAAGAATGAGCTGACAAGTGTGGACAAACACACCAACAAGACTGTATAGTTGTAAATAGAACAAAAAAAAATCATATTAATAAAACGTACGCTCGGTGTTAAATGTCATTTTGAGACCTTTGTGAAAATTGTCCCATACTATGGATGTTTTGGGTGGTTTCAGGCATTTCTCATTTTTACTGCGGGCTGTGCGAAGAGAACAATGACATCACGACTAGTAGAGTAAGCGTCCAATTACAGGTGACTATGCCGACAGGCCGTTGCAGCCCTGCTGCCTACAGTGTTGTGATCGGACGTCAGAGTGTAACAAGCAGATGAGAGGCTGAATCAGGAGACCCTGACAATCACAAATTTGTTTCCAGAAAATTCACTCGCATTTCATCTTGAACAAGGGAATCAAGATAGAACACCTTTTTCCACCCTTGATAAATGTACCACCCATTTGGCTTTCCAGTTACCAGATTAATTGTTGACATTTACATTCCAAAAAGCAGGCCTGAACGGCTCATTGCTCAACATGTGTTATAGGTGACCCATTTTTCATCCCATCCTTTCTCCCATGGCATCTTACATTGAGGTGGGGAAAGTGGACTTTTGTGTCCTATTCAGACTAAAAAGGCAGCCTTCAAAATTGTTCAGTTGTAGCATATGACCCGCCTTCCATGGCCAATCCTAACACCATAGGCAGCGCTTCACATAAAGAAAATACAGAAGTTGGGGCTACATTCTGCGTGAAACAATGCGCCACTTGCTATTTAAAGCTCCTCAAATAATGACTTCCGGTAAGAAGCAGAGGTTGTATATAACAGGGTTATGAATAGCAACTGACAGCCGGTGTAATTCATTGAAGGGAGCTTCCGAACGTCTCCCTGCTCCTCCCCTGCGTGCGATACTCCTCACAAGCCACATCACCACGGGAAGGAAGACTATATACTCGACAAAGGTCAACGTCAATATATTACTCCGAGGGAGTGAGGATGAGTTGGAGTTTTTGGTTAACTTTAAATGATTAAATTTGCATTCAAGCCAGATGTGTCTGTTTATTGCGCTCCCGGGTCGCATAACACGATCTAGAGCAGACTGGATTTGATGTGAGCCACACCTCAGGGGTGATGGGTTCCATCCCAGAATCAATTCAAGTCGTACGCAGTAAGTTGGCAATGAATACTGGATGAGGTTGTCAGTCACGTTGAAAGACATATGAAAGTGTGTGGTGAACAAAGACCTGTGGCAGCTATAAGTCTCAGGAGCACCATGTCAGAAGCTGAAACCCCGGTCTTGTTCTATCTGGTGATGCTTGATTGATTCAGTTTTTCTTTTCTTCTTTTTTCACATTTTCTGTTTTTAGCAGGCGACATAGCCCTTCATTCTTACCATCATAAGCATCGAATGATTCAAGCATACATATTTGTATTCTCATCTCACATCAACTCTTTTTGGAAGTGTTTAAATGATTTTTTGTTATTTGTATGGGTCAAGATATTATCGTTTATTTTTATTATAGGTGATAAAGTTTTCAAGTCATGCTTTGACTTGGTAATAAATTTTACGCAACAATAAATCAGATCTAGACATAAATTTTCCGACTATTTCCTGTGGTGGTTAGCTTCATTTTGAACCGTTATAAATCACAGAGTCTGGCTCTCTGGCTATAAATAACCTCTGGACCAGCAGACCAGTAAATGAGGAAGCTGGCAGGTGGAACCCAGCTTTAAAAGAGTATGCAATTACACCATTTCACCAGCAGCGCCGCCAAAAACTAATATTCTTACGCAACGCACTGGCGCTTTTAACCAACCAAACAAGTTGAGATATTGCAATGACTGACTTTTCATTGCAGAAACTTCCTCATTAACCCATATTCTTTAGGTGTCCCCAATGTGTTTGGACATGGAATATTGTAAACTCTTTACCATCACATGGTTGTACACCTGTCTGCAACATTCCTGTATATCATTTTGGACAAATTATAGCTTTTGTTTTATAGTGCCGCTAATATGTTGCCAGCTGCCACATATTTCTGTCTATTATGTTTGAGACAAAAAAGTGGCATTTCAATATGAGGATTCCCTATTTTGTAAATGTTATATTCTTGACTGTGGATCACTCTGCGGGACTGTGAAGACACTGCAGAGTGCACATGAGCTTGTAGCTGAAGGGTGTGCATCTGGATCTGGGGTCCATTTTACAGCCTCAGTGGAAGCGATGGATATTCCAAATAGGAAGGTAACTCTAGGAAGGTAACCTGATTTGCTGGTTATCTGAGTTACTTGAACACAGAGTCAGTTACTATGGCAACTAGCGTCATGCCAAATGCTGAGGATTCAATTGTATCCCCATTATTCAGAGTTTATTGGTTGTTAGTCAATCTTTCCTGAAGTAAAGTCTCCCAAACCCACACGCTTGTATGTCTATCCTTTTGTAGACATGGTGAGATTTCTCACTGACATACCCCTTTCTCCAGCCTTTAACCCTGAACCTAACCACCCGAAACACATGGCTAAACTTAACCAGGACTCTGAACCAAACCAAACCCACTTATAATGACCCAGTTATTTTCCAGTTACCCAGTTAGTCTACATCCTTAAAATGAGGCTTAACTTCATGAGGTCCTGCCAAATGTCCCCACAGAGTCATACGGTCCTCGCAAGGATAGTGTTATGTTAAGAATTGGTCCCCACAAAGTAGGTAAAAGTAGTAATGTCCAAGCTTCCCCCAGACTCTCAGGCTAAATCTGACCACCCAAAGCAAACGACTAACCTCAACCTGAACCTAAACCAAACTTTAACCCAGTTATAATGACCAAGTCACTTTCTTCATCAACTCGTGGCTTAACCTTATGGGGGCCAACAAAAATGACGATGACATACAATAGCAAAATGTCCTCACAAGTAGGTGTGTTGCCAAGAATTGGTCCCCACGAGGATAACTAAACCAGATACACAGCATTATACTGTGATTATTTCACTCAATTGTTGTTTAATACAGTCGTATTTAAAACTGGATCCAGCTCTGTCCTTGGTGTATTGCTCGTATAGTTTTTAATGGACTTATCTCTTTCAGAAACATGTTGAAAGTTATCTGGCAGATCATTTTGTAAAGCTGCTGACATTTGAGGCCACGTAACCGGCCGTGTCTCCCCAAAGAGGGACGGATTAACAGAGACACACACAGCTAAATTAAATAGTGAGCGAAAAGGAAGCAATGTTTATGCTCTTTGCAAACGGAAATAGTGTCCAAAATCAACAAAGAATGTGTCCAAATTCTTTAGTAAATTTAGACATTGCTCTTTTGTGTCTGTCCTTCCTCTGCCTGTGATGTCACTGGACAATTCGCTCTAATGCAGTCCTTCTCAAATAGTGGGGCGGGCCACAGGAGGGGTGTGGAGCAATGCCAGGAGCAGCGCATGTGACCTCAGGGTACAGATTTCTTTTGCCATACTAGAATAAAGTGTAATTGCACATCCACTTATGATTTTTTTTTTTTTTTCAGGCAAATTGAACTTTAAGTGTTTCTGTTGGAGTCAAAAACAATGTAAATAAAGTTATTCTTTATTGTAAGTTGATCTATATTACTGTCTTTTTCAATATATAAATATATATATATATATATATATATATATATATATATATATATATATATATATATATATATATATATATATATATATATATATATATATATACATACATATATGCCTCTAATCTCTCAGGATATCTACTGCCAGTGAGATAAATAAAAAAGTGTCCAAAACAAAACAGAACCAGCCGCGCACAGCACATCCTTACCTCCGAATAACAAGTGGTGTCAGGTACCAACACAAGGACACAGTAAACTAGTGCAGAAAGTTGTCAACACTTTAGATTGTGGAACATATATGAATAACAATCTAATAACTTGTGGTGTGCTTATAATCATTTTACAGACAAATATTTTTTTTTAGAGGCGACGGAGAGTTGGGGACGAGAAACGTTGGGCTTAGTACTGGTCCTCAAAAAGCCTCGGGGAGGTGCATGTTTTTGCTCCAACCAGACTGTAAGCAGTTGATTTTGAGTCAAGAGCGACTTGTTACAACAGACACCTCATTCGATAAAGTGTGAGCGTTGGATGGGTTGGAACAAAAAACCTGCAACTGCTGTGACACTCTCTGGATCAGCCTGGACTCAATAGTATCAGTACATTTTTTTGAGCCAGTCAGCATTTTTTAAACCTTTTCTCTCTATACTGAATGAAAGAGAAACCACAGCTGGAACTGTAGAGCGAATGAAGCACTCGCCGAAGCATCAGAGTCAGATCATGGGACGCCTCACAGAGCTTTATCTCACCATCACTATTGGATGCAGAGCAGCCCCTTGTCCACGCCTCTAATGTGCATCATAGTTTAAGGGCATCCGCTGTTCAAGCTCACTGCACTGGGAATATTTAACATGAAATGTAATTACAGAATAGATGTAGGACAATGTCCTGGGTTGGAAATTATAATGTGGCTGAAAACGAGTGGCTTGGTGGGGGTTTGCACTCTCCAAGTGCTTATTGCTGGTCACTAGATGAGGCAAAAGATGGGGACAGAACATGTGGAGGCTTCCTCCAGTTGAAATGCGGAATGGGACATTTGGCGAGACGCATGCGAGGTGACTCCACCCACCTGTCCACGGCGATGGCAGTCATGGAGTAGATGCTGGCGAACACCGACGTGACCGGGAAGAAGTTGTGAAATTTGCAGTACGCCTCCCCAAAGTACCAGTCCCCGTGAGTGGCGTAGACAAAGTTGATCAAAGTATTAAAAGCGGCCATTGACGCGTCCGAAAACGCCAAGTTCAACAGAAAGTAGTTGGTGACCGTCCTCATGCGCTTGTGCGCCAGGATGATCCAGATGACGATGAGGTTCCCGAACACCGCCACCGCCAGAACCGCGCTGTAGGCGACGGACCAGAGCGCGACGCGCCACGGCGGCTGCACAAACTGGTTGGTGTAGTTACCGGTGATGTTAGATCCGTTATTATTGGAGGCCATCCTTTTCCTTCTTATCCTTCCCGTTAAAAATCAAAATTAAAAAAAGAAAACAACACGTTTTGGCGCTCGAGAGGAATGAAGCGTTACACCGGCAACGAGGAGCGCTTCAGGCACAATGACGCGCGATGTGACGCACTGTTCATTTCAAACGCCAGTTAAAGCCTGAAGTATCCACAGACTTGCACCGAAAGGGATCGAATCCCCCACAGTGTGCCGGAGCGCGCGGCAGCCTCTCCTCCTCCAGCAGCTGCAGGACGCTTTTGCGCACTCGGTGACGCACAAGTGGCGCACACGTGCAAGTGATGGATTCGCGTGGGTTCTGTTTTAAACTTCATGAATAACAAACGAAGGCTGAACACACGATCAGCCTGGTCATAAACCACTTTGATTTCCCTTTTTTTCCCCCCATTTTCCAAAGGATCGATGATCCAGCCAGTGATTTAGATGGCAATGACGTAAAATATTATTATTTATTTAAAAAAAAAAATAGTCAGATCTATATTGATTAGAATGTTGCTAAATATTTAAACGACTACCGTGGTGCTGGGTCCGGAATAATTACACACTGAAATATTCAGTTTCCTCATCATTGATTTAACATGAATGATATTTTTTGGGTTGAATTTTTTGTCCTCTGGCAAAAGTATCTGTACGTTTTTGACTGGTACCTTTAACACACTGCACTGTAGTTTAATTGTCACATTCAAATGTTGCCAGCTGTTAATGATCAACACGCCTCTGTGAAGTGTATTTGTTGGAGTTGTTTCCCAACGACCGTGAGAAGGAGGCGGTCCCTGGCGCGAGCCTGGAGCGGGGCTCGTTTGTTAAACTCGGCAGGCAGGTACGAGCTGCATCTCGATGCCGGTTGGGAACCCACCGCCGGCGGTGCTTAACAATTCAAGAGGTCCTTGTCTAGTGTCCCAAATAAACACGTCTGCGCTGATGACTTCGATTCCAGCCTGGTAAATGCCAAGCGCTGCAGCTCTGCTGCCTCGAACCTCACGGAATATCTAGCGAGATTCATATTAAAGTGTCCAAAACAGAACTGAACCAGCCGCGCACATGTGGTGTCAGGTACCAACACAAGGACACGGTAAACTAGTGCAGAAAGTTGTCATTCTAATGGGTTTTAGCCAACACTTTAGATTGTGGAACATATATTAATAACAATCTAATGACTTGTTTATTTATGCTTAATACTCAGTTGGTCTGAGTGACTTTCAATGTCCATTCCAGCGTAAAATCGAGCCAAGAATCAATACTTCATATGACTTTCAGTTATAAATGAGTTGTTTTTGTCTGGTGGGAGGAAATCAGAGTGTTTTGATGAAACTGTTCTGGCTGATTTCCTGCAAACTGACATCTAATATGGTTTCATTGGATTAAGAAAAGGCAGATTGTTCAGTTAAAGTGACAATCCAGGTTGTGAACGTCACATCTGGAAATCACTTGGTTCTTATGAGAGGCTCATAATTAAAAAAAAAAAAAAATGAATAAGATTAATTCAAAAAGAACAAATGAATATCCAAATTCAGCAGCTACTTTTATTGGACTATCCATCACGCATTATGCATGTTCTTCGCAGGGTTTATTAGAGGAAGGACCGAATTTAATATCCATCACGATGATTGTTTTGACCATATTAAATCGATCTGTCATGTTTTTGCTCGGTTCATGTTCCTCATGTTTTGGTGGTAGTTGGTTTGTTCCAACAACAGGAGACGTGAAACGCACTTCACCAAACACAGATCTCCTAAACTTCTTATGCATGATACTTGGGCAGGGGCGGCGCTCGAACAGAACGGCAGCCTGTCATGCACATATTTACCATCGCATAATGTGAGGCGGTAAAAGAAGTCCATGGGAGGAAATCTGAGTGCCAGAAAAAAAAAAAAAAAAAACTCAAGCCCATGGATAACATGCAAATTCCGCTCAGAAAGGATATGTCGGTTCACTCCAGGTGCTAGAATCAAACCTCCGACCTTCTTTCTTTGTGGCTGCAGCGCCACCCACCACTTCGCCTTCACACCTTATTTATTCAGTTCGATTTCCTTATACTCAAGTTCCAACGTTATTTCAAGGTCAGTTCCACCGCAGAGTAATGTCAAACTGTGTGTCAGCGTACTGGTGGGAAAGTGGTGACTCTCTCGTTTATCCCTCAACATTCACCAATAGCAGGCTGGATTCGCCCTCTGGTGGTTTTCACATCACATAAAGCTCTCTGCTCTGAACCCGCGGTGCTAAGACAATCTGCCAGCTCACATCTACATGCTGTATACTGTTGAATAAAGCCATTCACGCTGTGCAGCTGACAGCCTGCGGAGCGTTTCTGAAACCTCTTTCATGATGTTTAATATTATTTGGCTCATAATTACGCATTTCTGTATTTCAATTATATATATTCTTTCCATTCAAGTGAGGAGCTGTTGCAGAAAGATTGTGAGTTAATCATAGAGTCAAGTGTCATAGTGGAGAAAGTCACAATATTTTGGGCGAGACAGAGCTTGCCTGAAGTTCAATTCTTGTTTGACACCCAACCGAGCGCCTTGTTTTTGCAGTCTGTCATGAAGCTTATTTTTCATTCACATAACTACAGCACAGCCAAGACTACAAATGAAGAGAAAGAAAAAACATAACAGGCATATCCACCGTGGAGTCGAGGGTCATCTCAGTCACACTGTGTCTGGATACGTGTCATGTAGTCATGGGTCGATGAGGTTTCATGAAACAGTGTCCTGATTCTTAGAGGCCGCCAGATGGTGCTGTCTGCTGTAAAATGTTGCACTTGAACAACTCGGCCGGTTAGAGTCGAGCTACGAAGCAGTGCAGTCTCCATTGTCGTGTTACGCTATGCTGTTTGCGTCTGTGTCCTGTGGTGCGGGATGAAACAGTTTTATTGGGATTGTTTAGATGTCAAAGAAGACATCTCCACTCGTGATCTGAATGATGCTGTTTGTGCACTGCACTATCATCTGACAATTCCTGTTCCCTGACCAGAACTCTGCAGCGGTCAATATGCTATTCACCAGCAGGGACAGGGTTAAAGCCCAACAGTTGGTGAGCTGTATTATAATCTCCACCAATATTTTCAACGTCTGCAGGAAATATTAACAAACCCGACGTCTGTGTTGTGAGTCTTCAGATTCCGCCACTCAGGTCCAGTTTGATCGCTGGCTCTCACAAGACTAGACGACCGGATTATTTGGTTTTAGGAAATGGCATTAAAAGCACAGAACTGATGCCAAGTGAGTCGGGACTCACAAGCGTGACTAAGACTGTGGTTCTGATTTTATCCGATCGATGGTCTCTCGGTCGCACTCTCATTGTCCATCCTGAGATGGTCAACATGAGTTCACTAACTCGGTGGTGAGGTGCCTATATTTACATTCAAATGAATGCTACGTTCTCTCAGAATATTTAACTTTATTGAACTGAACTGAAGAAACTGAAGAAAACGCTATGATGAAATGAAAAAACAAAATGTCATACAGACAGGTCCCCAAAATGCCATTTTTGAGGTGGGAAACTGGAACAAAAAAGAGCCCAGAGAAAATCCCTGGCTTGTATTTATTCATGCGCATTTTTATATTTCCCTCAAAAGAAGTTTTTGTGCGCATTTTGTTATAAACAATGCTTCAAGTTATTTATCACCCAGCGCCTTCAAATTTGTATTATTTATTTATTTAACTATATTGACAAATTTCCTCACCTCAATGTCAGTGATGTATTTGCTAAATTCCCACACAGTTTCTTGCCAAAGGCTTGTCACCACAGCTGCCATCATCCAACCGCGATGCACCTGGTCTCAAGCCAGCGAATCTCACTCTCCGCGCAGAGATCAAACCTTAAGAGCCCTGAAGGAGAGGAGGGTGTATTCAGGACAGTCAGCATCAGTGCGCAGCAGTGAGATTTCGTGCTGAGAAGGAGGTGAAAGAGCGAGACTGTCAGGGATGATCGGTGACAGAAGAGTGGCAGCTCGAGTGAAAGGGACGCTCTGGAGGACAGTAGTGACACCTGCCATGAAGCATGGGTCAGAGACAGTAGCTCTGACACAAAGACAGGAAGCACAGGTAGGAGATGCAAAGGTTCTCATTGGGAGTGACAAGAAAAAAACAGACAAGAAAGGATCATATCAGCAGGACAGCACGCATATGCAGGAAGTTATGGAGACAAAACTCAGGTGGCCAGACACAGACATGGACAACAAAGAATGTTAGAATGGAGAGGAGGAAGAAAGAGGAAGAAAAGCACTACGGTTTATGGATGTGATGAAGGTGTGTCTAGGGAGGATAGATCAACATGTGCAAGGTAGTGGAAAGTGACTTGCTGCAGCAGCCTCTCAGAGAAGAACTATACTGATGCAGATACACGACAACACTATCAAACTTTTTTTTTACTGGATGTCCAGAAATAATGTGAACTAATACGTAGTATTAGAAATGAATATATTTATTTTCATTTTTGCATAGTGCCAATTGAACTTTGAAATAAAAAACAGGTGATGGGTAGATCAGGTTTCATGACACAGTATTGAACAGTTGATGGGGTTTCATGAAACAGTGTCCTGATTTTCAGAGGCCAGAGGCAGGTTTTCTTCTAACCAACAGCGCCGTCAAGTGGCCTCTGAAACGGTTTCATCAACTCTGCAATACGGTTTCATGATACCTCATCCGCCCATCACTACTAAAAACAAACCACAGATGAATGAAATAGCTTGCAATTGAAGTTTGAATGCAGTATCATTTTGTTTTTGTGTCGAGTACAAGAGGAAGCTTTCATATTTTGTCGGTTTAAACCCTTAGGACATTAACTTTTAGAACAACCGGAACATAGAGAAAAGAAAACATGTGGTTTGTCCCCAAGAGGAAATTGATATTGAGCAGAAAAAAATGACAGATTTGTCTTCATAACGCTGCAAATTATGCTATTCAGTGTAATACATATAAATAATAAAGAGATTAACCAAGTGTTTGCAGATGCTTAGCCAGTTCTGCAAAGTTGAACGCTGCGATGCTGCAGCAATTCATGTTTTACCAGCAAATTTTGGAGCGGAATGTTCCGTGGTTCTGACTCGTCTTAGAGCCGGAGCTCTTTTCTTTACCTTGACCCGCTGAGTTTATCAAGCAACCGCAGCACAGCGTCTCTGCAAAGCCCCAGAATCCTTATTCCCTCCATCCATTCACAATCTTCACAGCCATATTTGAACGACTCATGAAGCTTTTTGTTATTGGCACAGCACAAGCCGGACGAAAGAGACAAATAAGAAACGGCTTCTCTGGAATAAGAAATCACGGATGAATACTCGACACAACTACCAGGAACAAAGAAAACAATGATGCGCGACAGCCAGCATTATCGCAGCCAGGTGCCAATCATAATAGCCGGACAGGTTGGCGCCTGTCGGCCAAAACACTTCCCTGGAAGTGTTGATAACCGGACAAGGTTCAGATGATGACATTTCTGTGGTGTTCCAAATTCAATGGATCCTGAAATTATTTGAAGATTTGTCAGGCTGTCACCACTGCAGGACTTTCTTCTTCTTGCGTGGACTGCTAGTGCCACCTTCTGTCCAACAGAGCTCACTGGTCCCAATATTTATTTCAAATCCTAGTGAGGGGTGGGTGAGGCTTCATGAAACAGTGTCCTGATTTTCAGAGGCCACCAGATGGCACTGTCTGCTGTAAACTGAAGAGCGCCATCTAGTGGCCTCTGAACTATGACAGTTTCATCATCCCTGCAATGCTGTTTCTTGATACCTCATCTACCCAACACTTATCAAAGGGCCTGTTTGTGCCAGAATGTTTCAAGAGGACATCTTACCTGCATTACAAAACTAAAATTCAAGGTCGAATTCGAGACATAAAACACTAAAGATACTAGACAAGCGCTTGGGTCAGCACATTGAGCTAATGACAGATTTGGGACTAAGAGCGGGATTAGACGTCTCAACTGGACCAACTACCAGGATCCAGACATGACACCTGGGGAGTGCAGTGAGAGTGGATGTGTAAACAGATATGATGGCCCTTCATCCTCCATGCCATCTGCATAAGGGAGCCGATGCGCCGCATCAAAATCACTCTCCGCTGCGCTGCCAACAGCGAGTGCTCCGCCAACCTCTCTCTCCATGCTCTGTTTGCCGTCTCACTTTCGGAGATAACCCTGCGAGAGCAGTGAGTGATGTATTGTGGCAGCTACACTGTAAAGGGAGGCGGAGTGAAGATGTAATGTGGATGTAACTTGGAGAATTCATGTGACAGCTGAGCTTCCTGTAATGGCTTCCCCCATCCTGATGTCCAAGAGTCTGGAGGGAGAATGGCAGAGTTTCCAAACAAATTGTTAATGGCATTTATGTCAATGAATTGAACACAAGTGTCAGGTTGCTGAACAAAATGGCGGCTTAGTTGTGCAGTTTGTCGGTCTCTAGAGGCTGCGATCAAAGACTGGTTTTATTGCGATTCGCACAACACAAGCATGAAGTATGTCATTTCATTGCAAAATATAGGGGCTTTGCGGTGGGTTGGTGAGGTTTCATGACACAGCTTTAAAGGGTAGGTGAGGTTTCATGACACAGTATTGAAGGGTAGGTGAGGTTTTATGACACAGTATTGAAGGGTTGGTGAGGTTTCATGACACAGTATTGAAGGGTAGATGAGGTTTCATGACACAGCATTGAAGGGTAGGTGAGGTTTTATGACACAGCATTGAAGGGTAGGTGAGGTTTTATGACACAGTATTGAAGGGTAGGTGAGGTTTTATGACACAGTATTGAAGGGTAGGTGAGGTTTCATGACACAGCATTGAAGCGTTGGTGAGGTTTCATGACACAGTATTGAAGGGTAGATGAGGTTTCATGACACAGCATTGAAGGGTAGGTGAGGTTTTATGACACAGCATTGAAGGGTAGGTGAGGTTTTATGACACAGTATTGAAGGGTTGGTGAGGTTTCAGGACACAGCATTGAAGGGTAGGTGAGGTTTTATGACACAGCATTGAAGCGTTGGTGAGGTTTCATGACACAGTATTGAAGGGTGGGTGAGGTTTCATGCCACCGTATTCAAGGGTTAGAAAAGTTTCATGAAACAGTATGTTGATTTTGACCAGATGGTACCGTCTGCTGCAAAATGTTGGGGCTTTAATTCAATGAAACCTCGCATTTCTGAACCCAGAGCGCCATCTAGTTGCCTCTGAAAATTATGACACCATTTCATCAAAACGGTTTCACGATACCTCATCTAGCCATCAATATGGCCGCCTATCATTCAGGGATTGAAAGCCCATCATGAGTTGTGTTGTTTCACGCACTTGTCACGAAGTGTGGTTCAGTGTGTGTTGTTGTTGTGTGTAATTAGTGCTTTGATCAATGATCCATCCGATTTCATTTGACTCCAAATGGACCTGAGCGCCATTCGTGCACTTGTTAATGGGAAAAGCTCGGCTGTCGATTACAGCCTGATGAAGAAGCACAGATAATAGATTTTTTTTTTTTATAATTTTTTTTTGGAAAGCTACAGAAGAGTGTAGAAAATAAAGCTCATGTAAGGAACCCCAGAAAGTGGAACACACTGGTGCGTGTGGTTTGTCGAGCGCAGCGAGACTCGGCATTTAAGTGAAGCCGTTTAATGAATTCAACAATACAATAAACGGAGAACAAGGAGAACCAAGGGCATCACCTAGCTAGGAGAAGAACAAAGTCAAGGAACCAAGTCAAGAGACAGAATGTCAAACAGAAGCAAATAGGAGAAGCTGGAAGAGACTTAGACTTAGACTTAGACTAGACTTTATTGGAATGACTCCCTCCAGAAAATGTACATTTCCAGCAGCAATAGAGGCAAGAAAGGGCATGCAGTCAGGAAGAGCATCACACAGAGAATAGAAAAATAAATAAATAATAATAAATAAATAAAATAAAATAAAATAATAGTAATAATAACATAAAAAAATAAAATAAAATTAAAAAAAATTAAAATTAAACTAGATTAAAAGCCATGTAACAAATGAAACATGGCGGTCAACACTCGCTTGACAATAATGACACAAAATACACAAGCAAATAAACTCACAGACATCGTGTAGGTCAGAACACTTGCATAGAGTCAGAGCAAACAAACAAGCATGTGGGGGTCCAACTCATGCACAGCACAACCAAAAGAGCAAAAGAAAGAAGGAGGACCAGCGCACATAGATATAGTTCACCAAAAGCTCATGGACAAAGAAACAGACATCGGAATACAGATGGCAAGAGTAACAAACAGAAGCCAGTCACCTTCATTGGAGCAATGGCGTTCCAGCGTCCAGCACTGGAACTGGAGTGGTTTCATCCATGTGGAGTCAGCTTGTTGAGATGTGAGCCATTACCTATGAAGCTCACAGGTACAAAGTCGGGGGGGAAACACAGGAAGACATGACAAAGTAAAACCAAAATCATCACAGAACATGACAGATCAGTGAAAGCAAATGAAAATATGATTGTTTATATTCTAATCTATAAACAAACAAACTATATATATATATATTCTTGTTTAATGTATTTATTTCAGAATAAACGTTAATCCAATTACATCCACACCACATTTATCAGGACCACATCATTGGCTACATTATAGGAAAACACTGTGTTTATAGTTGCTGTTTGTTCAAGGGGCCCTGCTTTTCCATGATTTCAGTCATAAAATCTGAATTCATTCTCATTTTGAGGCATATCAGCTCTATTGCTTTGTGAGATGTGATTGCTGCACAATAGGGCCCTTTAAGGGTTCGGACTTCTTTGTGAGCCCTCAAACAAATGGCCTGTGCCAGCATTTAAAGTCACGCCCCGTGGACAGGAGGAAGAGCTGGATGATAATAGCTTATCGACTTTTAAATGAATAAAACTTCATCCAGTTGATGGCTAAATGAATCTTTGCTAAGATTCATAAAATGAAGCCAGAAATGTGCCTTCAACTGAGACAGAGGTTAAATGTCTCCTGACATAAAGCCAAGCTCATGCAAGTAAAGAGCTTTTGGGGTGATGTCTGTGCTCACTACATACATTCAGCAGAACAACTAGGACCTATGACACAAAGGCGATTTCACGAACGGATGAAAGGAATCCACGCTCTTCTGATGTGTTTCTTTTTAACACCAACCCACAGTAATGAAAAACACTGTTTGTATTTAGTTTGTTAAAAGTCCTCGGTTCTTATCTTGACTCCTCAGACACTCAGGAAGTGAGCTTTTATCTGCTGCTTTGGCGGATGATCGATTGATGCTATGCAGAACACGGAGTCCAATCCATTTTCATCACCATCAATGAAGACAATGGATCTACAAGGCTGTGTCTTCAATGGACCTGGAATATGCATTTACACATTTAGCTGGGAAACTGAGCACAAGAAGCCGAGTATCGGGCAGCTACTTATTTACAAGTGGAGAGAAGCAATTAAGAGGCAGGTGATTTAATGTGACTGTAATGAGTGTGAGATGAGAGGAAAGTGGGTTTGTGGATTTAGCTGAGAGTAAAATCATGGCCTTTCAGTTGTGATCAGATGAAAGAAGGTAAAGCGCATCTCGCAGCGCTGGATTTGCATATGGTCCAAATGAAACTAGCTACTTTACTTTCCCACATGGCGATGCACTGAAGTGAACAGAGCGTTTCGTGACTGGAGTCTCATTGTAAGGAAGAGATCAATGGCAGACATGTACGACCAACAGCCCGCGGCCATAAACAGCCTGTGTGGCACGTCCTTTGATCACCGCTCCTGCTTCAACAGATGTCTCAGAACATTGCTCAAAGGATCACGATACAACACTTTTTTTTTTTTTTTTTTTATCACATTTCCCCTCTCGATGGAGCATTCCAGACGCACTCACCTTTGCTCTCCATTTCACTTTCCGTTAGAGATCAAACTGAAGACAGAACTCGGAAGCACAAAACATAAAAAAAAACATTTCATACATTTTATTATTTATATAATTTATCATTATCTACGTATTACGTATGTACTTATGTTTAATTTTTTATGCCATGTTATTTATTTTTATTTTATGGGTATTGATCTATTTGTCTTTTGTTGTTTGATAGCTTGTGACTTCACCTTTTTTTTTTTTTTTGCTGATGCTTTGTGGACGTCTTTGATGTTTGTTGTGTACCTTTAACGTCTCTGACACTTTCTTGTGTTTTGAATCTAGAAACAGAAACGGAAAAAGAAACCTGGCTCTTATTATGAGATTAAGATTATTAAGATATTGGTTGAAGACTTTGAATTGCAGACTTGGATTGTCATCAGATCCACGGTTTAACATGACGTAGTTCCATGTTTCACTTTGTCATTCCCTAAACTAAACATATGGCATGTGTTTCGCGTATTATTCATCGCCGATTGCTGTGAAGTCACGTAAAAAATATGTATGAATTATTTATATTCGAAGAGCATCATGGTAAATTGTATGAATTTTAAAAATGCATGCACAAGAGACATACGTCGGATGCAAACTAGCAACCTTGTGACACACAGGGATGTGCTTTAACCGCTATACTGCCGCTAAGTCACGTGACCAGCTGTTCAGGTGAAACCTTACAGCCTTATATATTTGTAGGATGTGGCTCTTTTCAGTAACACAGTAAAACAACATGGCTCTGACTGGTTGGACTCCCCTGCGCAAGTCGTTGAATTCAATACAGTCCCGTTCCTGGACTGGGTCTCTGTACAGTCTGTAGTCGGTCTCAACTGGAACACTGCTCTTGGCCCAGTTTGATCATTATTTCAGGTGGGGCTTGTTCCCTACCTCCTCTCGTGGGTTAGCTAACATGCCAAGACAGAACTAACTTGACATTTAACAAGCAATGGGCTCATAAGATATGCCATGTGGGCCCTGCGCTAAAACCCTCAAGGTATTTGAAGGCACTGAGCCATTCGGTCGACACTAGTGACTGATATAACCAGACAGCTTTGATGACTTCTTTCCATTAAAATAGAAATACGCCCACCGATGGACCATATTGGCCATTTCCGTTACTGAGCTATAAAATAAAACACTACAATAAAATACCAAATAAAATAGCAATCGAGCTCATACGAGACCGTGCCTCTTATTTCAGCTCAGATGACGCCCACGGCCTGCAGCGCAGCCCTTGAGGTGCTCAACGGCGACGTATTTGATGCGAAGGCAGCCTGAGTGGCAACAATTCCTCCAGGATAAACGGCATGTACAACGTCAGCAACCCGCCGGTCGAGAGTGCGTCCGTGTCGACGCTCTACATAAAGATTTATACAAGGGTCAGTAAGCGGACCTTGAATATCGCCCAGAGAAACAGGATCGTCGCTGATGATAGAGAGGTACATGTTCTTTTTTTCTTTTCTTTAAACACAACCATCCTGACCAGCCTCTGTGCTCTCCATTGGATTTACAATGTGCAGTTCAGGGGATGAGCTATGAAGGGTACAACAGCAGAAATGAAAACGTTTCCACTCAGTTAGCAGGAGAAGTAAATACATTTGTGTTGAAGCTCTTGGTATTGAGCTTCTTCTTTGCGCCTTATTGTAGTGCAAATCCGCCTGACAGACTGGCTTGACTGAGGGAATGTAGCGGGAATGCTGGACCAAGGCAACGGCTATCTCATGTAACAACATAAACATAAACACCAAGCTCCACGCGCATCAGTAAAATGGCCATTAAAATCAAATGAAATTGAGCTGTGCCGCAGGAACAGTGAGCAAAAGGCTTGGCAGTGCCTGTGAACCCGACCGAGGCTGTGGGACATGAGGGTTTTGGGAATGATTCACTGCCGACATGAATGTAAAGTCAAAAATGTTGTTTTAATTTTGGGAGTCGCTGAGAGTCTAATGCTGCCAGTGAGGCACTTCAGTGAGGCACCGTGCAAGATAACAGGAGAGAGTACCTCATGTTTACAGAGCACAATATTTGTCTTTAATAAGAGAAGCATTTTCTCATTCCAGGAAAACAACAAACGATTGTGTGCTGTGAGTTTCAGAGTGACAGCGCACCTTTATCACCAAAGAGAGACTTGATGTTGCAAAGCTAAAAACAGTCCGTTTTACAAGGAGATTAATCATAAACTCATGTTATTGTTTCAGAAAACCTCTGAATTATGCCAGTACGAGCAGGGAGTTTCATTTTAATTCTTGAGCTTCAGGCTTGCCCATGATTTGGAAGAGAAATGGACACCATTTCTCAAGATTTCATTCATTTACTGGAGTAAAAAAAAGAATCATGTTCAGATCAATAATTTATTTAAGATCATAATCTTTATATCCGTGAACGATTTATTGCAATTTCAACTATCTTTTTCTTCCTTTACAGTACTTTGCTCCTCATCTCCTCCTGTTGCTCCATGAGCTTCTCCCTCCTCCTCATCCCGCGTCTCCTTTTCCACTCCTTCCTCTTGCTCACCCTCCACCTCCTCCCCTGTCATGCGTTCCAGGTCCGCGATACGATGATTTAATGCCAGGTCGGCGTTCTGATAGTGGCCCAGAATCTTCTTCAGCTTGACCTGCATCAGGTCCATGGTGCTGTACAGCTTGTTGACCTTCTCCTCCAGCTCTTTGGCCTCTGGAATTATGTTTGCCGGGTCCAAGTCAATCAGACCATCTTTCATGAGAATTTGTCGCCCTTTGTCCTCCAACATGGCTTTAGCCTCTGGGTACTCCAACAGTGACTCCATCAGGTCGTCTTTGGACAAGCAGAAGAGGTCAGAGTAGCCGATGCTGCGGATGTTGGCCGTCCGTCTGTTCCCCGCTTTGCTGCCTTTGATGTTCAAGATGCTTATTTCGCCAAAATAGCTGCCGCTTCCCAAAACCACAAACTGCGTGACACCATCATCTGCCACGACCGCAAGTTGTCCATCTTTGATGATGTACATCTCACGGCCAATATCGCCTTTCTTGCAGATGTAGTCACCAGGGCTGAAGACCTGAGGCCGGAGCTTGAGCACCAGCTCGATCAGAAGTCCAGCCTCACAGTCTGCAAAGATACGGACTTTCTTCAGGGTGTCCATGTGCACCTGAATGGCGATTTCCGCTTTGAGTTTGTCGGGAAGATACCTCAGCACTTCTCGTTCATCTTGCGCTTTACCGTTGTTCCAAAGATAGTCGAACCACTTGATGACACGCAGTTCGAGTTCTTGACTGACCTTCCGGACCTGAAAAGAAGGTAGAATCAATCATTCAGCTTCAAGGTGCGATGGTTCAAGGTGGTATTCCAGGTCAGTGTTGGGTAGATGAGGAATCATGAAACAGTATTGCAAGATTGATGAAACAATATCCTGATTTCCAGAGGCCACTAGATGGCGCTCTTGGTTTAGAAATGACGTGAGGTTTCATCGAATGAGTTGTTCAAGTCCAAACATTCTACAGCAGACAGTGCCACCTGGTGGCCTATGGAAATCAGGAGACTGTTTCAGGAAACATCACTAACCCATCACTAGTATCAGCCCATACTCGAGGCTTTGACACTGGTACTGAACCAGCCCTAACACAAATATTTCCGGACTATAGAGCGCACCGGAATATTAGCCGCAACCACTACATTTAAGGAAGAAAATATATCTTGTTCATACATAAGCCGCGTGCCGTGGTCAGTGGTGCACCCGGCTTAAAAATGCTTTTCAAAACTAGTTTTGAAAACAGGGTCCAGCATCGAGACTGAGGCAACAGCGGAAACAAGCCGTGTAATACGAGCTCATTGATTTATTCACGCTGCTCTCACAACAAGTTGAACACAGTCTGAGACATTACTGACAATCGAGAAGGTTGACTGCGCTCCTCCACAGCACCAGTCTCCTGCAGCTCCCAGCTACACACCTCAGTGTTTAGTAGAGTTTACAAAGTTGTTTTTGAACAACGTTGTCCGCCCAGACAGCGATCACACCCTTTACTGCCCCTGTGGAGAGTTTCCCGAGACAAAGTGCAGCTCTCCAGCCGGGATCAAGTCCGTGGCCAAAACCAACTTGCTTGTGTTCACGTCAGGCTTTTGAGCCGAACGCACTTTATCTTGAGACCGAGTCTCACATCTTTTATTCACATTAAAGCCCCCAAGATGCACTGTTTTCGCCCTGTGCCCAAAGTTCTGACACCACACCGGGTCTCAGCAGCTGCTTCTCGATTCCAGACCTCCAGGAGATTGACTCAGTTGACAGAGCTGTGGACACATGGGTGAAAAATGTTGTGCTTTAGTGGTAAATAAAAAGCGTGTGATTTAATCTGATTTCAGCCTGTAAAAATCCATACATTAGCCGCGCTGTTGTATAAGCCGCAGGGCTCAGACCGCTAGAAAAACGTAGCGGCTTATAGTCCGGAAATTACGGTAGTTTCAATTCAAGTTCTTGCAGGTCCATCTAAATAGAAGGACCTGTATACATAAAACCAATTACCCATGAGTGTAACAGACTAGCACCCTAAATTCGATCAAACAGTATTTAAGTCAGTTGATACAAATAAGAGACTCATGGAAGTATTTCTACCTGCATGTACTGCTTGATGTTGTCAATCCTGGACTGAAACTGAGCTTGAGCTGCGTTCATGTTGGAGATCATGGTCGCAATGTTTCCCACGATTGTGGCAAAGATGAGAACCCCAACAAGAAAGTCAACCACATGGAAGACAAACTCAGAGTCCAACGCCGGGGGTGGAGTTTCTCCAATGGTGGTGAGGGTCAGGGTGGACCAGTAGAGGCTGAACGCATACTTTCTCATTGGCTGTCCATACTCTGGTTCTTCTGGATCATCCAACGCTGGGTAAACCCAATCGTCTGACCCAAAACCAATGGACTTGGAGAAGGAGAAGTAGAAGCAGGCGTTCCAGTGGATGATGATCAGGATGTACATGATCAAGTTTGCGATTCGAAAGATGTTTGGGTAGTTGGTTTTAGTCTCAGTCCTGGTGAAGAACTCCATCATGCGTCCGATTCTTAGCAGCTTGTTCATCCGGATCTCAGGGTAGTCCAGCCCGAGAAACAAATACAGGATGTCTGTGGGCAACATGGAGACAACATCCAGCTTAAACTGAAAACTGCTGACGTAGCATTCCCGCAGCAGCTTCTCATCCTTTACCATCAACCCTTGCTCAAGATAACCTGTGGGTGAATAAAGGAAGAGATATGTTGGAGTATTCTGCCAAAACTTTACCTCCTAAAAGAAAATGGGATTAACCGGCGCTCACGTTACCTGTTCTGGTCCTGACAAGCATGTCCGCCACATATATCAGATCTGACAGTAGATCCAAAAGAATCCAGTAAACTATGAAGTTATGCTGCAGCTCCTCAAAACAGGCCCTGTTTGGAGAGGAGCATACAGACCATTGAGAATCTTCTTCTTTTTTTCCTTTTTTTTTTCCACAGTGGATCCTCCTCCTCCATCTCACCCTGTCCTCTGCTTCCTCTTCTCTCAAACCTACAATCCTCATGTCCTCCTTCACCACCTCCATCAATCTCCTCTGTGGCCTTCCTCTCCACCTTCTGCCTGGCAGTTCCAACCTCAACATCTTCATCTACCAATGCACTGGCTCTCTCTCCTCTGTCCAAACCATCTCCATCTAGCCTCTCTGACTTGGTCTCCTAAACACCTGAGCACATGTGCTGTCCCTCTGATCCTATCCATCCTGCTCACTCCCAGAGAGAAGCTCAGCATCTTCATCTCTGCTACCTCCAGCTCTGCCTCCTGTCTTTTCCTCAGTGCCACTGTTTCCAAACCATACAACATTGCTGGCCTCACCACCCTTTTGGACACTTTCCCTTTCATCCTTGCCGACACCCTTTTGTTTGTTTTGTTTGTTCCTCTTCCCTCTGGTAGGAGACTACGGTCCATCCAGACCAGAACCTCCCGTCACAGGAACAGCTTCTTCCCCTCGACCGCCACACTGTTGAATTTGTGATCAGCCTTTGTTATTTTATTTTATTGACAGTATTTTATTCTGTGTCACACATCACACCTGACACTTTTCTCCAATGATTCCATCCTGCCTCTATGAGAACGCTGTATGAAAAAAATATTAATGGTCATAATTGGATTTGTTCCTGTGAGAGTAGTGGTAATTATATGTAATATTTATAAGTAACAGTCAGTGGTCAGTCTATTAAGAACAGACCATTGACAGCTAATACAGTGAGCCAGCCCTTGTGCGTTGGTTTTCCCAGCCATGACAATGGTTAGAGGAAAGGACTGCACTCAGTTGCTGGTGTTTGAACCATTTTGGGAGTGATCCCAGAAGAGAGAATGAGGAGCCGACACACATATTGAATTGCTAGGGCTCACCTCCTTTGCGATGCCGACCTTCGAATTCCTCCTAACTTGTCTTTGTCTTTCTTGAATGTAAAGTATGGATTTTGATTCTATTAGAGATGAGACTGCCAAAGGAACTGATGTGAACCTTCACGCCTCTGAAACTCGCTGCTTATATGACCATCTGCTTCTCTGCGTGTGAGTTTGGGATGACCCTTCAACTCTCCTGTAGGTGAGATCAGGACGCAAGCCGAGATGTTGGGAGGGCGACGTAAACAAGTACCTTCTTGTGCATGTAGCATATAGTGCTACTGAGGTTTTGCTAAAGAGACGATGTCTGTTATGTTGGGTTGTTGTTATAAACAACATTACCACGCTTGTCTTGATAAAATCTCTGTTACGTTAGATTTAGAACAGACAGAAAAACTGCGATTAATTTGCGATTAATCGGGAGTTAACTATGCTTGTAGAGTCAGGCATCTCGACTAAAGACTGTCCCGATTCGAGAGTGGTGGGTTGCACTCGATACAACATTATAACATAAACATTCAGCTACCAGCTTCTTGGTTTTCATTCCCTACTTCAATTTTTACACCAAACTAAAGCCACCGATCTTCCAAGCACTCCAAACATGCTTTGTGAGAACTTGTTTTGTGTGCCTCCTAGTGGGCGGAAACCAGAGTAGCACACAAAGATCTGGGATCACCTGGCGATGATCATGGTCCAGTTGTACATGACAGGCATCGTGATGATGAACAGCCAGTTGTAGTACAAATTCCCGGCCGGATTAATGACGAAAAGTTCCTTAGGCCTGTGAAAGAAGAGTCAGCCATGTAAACACAGAAGACTATATTGTCCACTATTGTCTTACTTTTCTTTCTCCTTTTCCATGGCGCTTCCTCAACAGCTCCCCTTTTGATCCGCTGCCCTTCTGTTGGTAAGTGACGATGGTGAAGATGGAAAAAATAAATGGTCAACTGCGGGAGTTTCTGGAGTGAAAAGAACATTTTATTTATTCTTTCTTTCTTTCTTCTAGTGGAAGTAATTCACATTATAATGGGCCTCGACTGAGCAATGAGCTCCAAGTGGAAGTCTTCCGTTGTTCCCCCCGGATATAAATAGGACTCTATCCTCATTGTTATTTCTTTTATCCAAGTGGTGAACAAAGACTCAGCGGGGCGAAGTTTTGCTCATTAACTTGGCTTGTTCCAGCTCTTTCATGCAGTCATATTCCTTATTAACGTAGCGCTGTCAGGTGACGGCAGGGGAGACATTCAGCGACACATCAGTCTACTTCCTCCTCATAATCAAGAGTCAATGTATTCACTTTAGAAGTTCAGTAGACGCTCTGCAAAAGGTTTTGGATTTAGGGAGTAAAAGTCACTTACTTAGTTTTAACTCAAGAGGTATTTTTCAACATTATTTAGTGGGCAATTGTGGACAGTTAATTTTTCTAAAGTTCCACATTAGAGGCTGTAACTGTTGTGAGGGACCATCATCAAAAGAAAGACAGCGATGACTATAAAGCATGATGGAAAAATATCCAAAATACACACTTAAGTGACAAGGATAAAATGAACAACAAAGGCTGAATTTGTCATCAGCCTTTATTTTATTTTTTTATTTTTTTATTTATTTTATTTTATTTTATTTATAAATCAACATAAATACGGACCAGACATTCCAGATAAAAAAGCAATTTAATATATTATTAATATTCCTTCATGTGCTTTGAGGAACAAGAAAAACACAAAAATGGCAAATGAAAAAAAAGTCTTAAAACAAGAACATGCTATATTCTCTGCTGAAGTGGTGGTGGTGACTAAAAAGAAAGAACAAATAGAAAAAAAAAAAAGCAGAAAAATTACAACATATCAGCTATAGTTTTAGTCACATGTCAAAAGGGCCACGAAAATACAGACAGCGGGTTGTATATGGCCCCCGGGCCACATCTACATTGATGATGGTCTTTTTTGGGGGCAGAAAAGTTGGGTTTCTGCAGAGAACTCAAGACGAGATGCTGCAGACTGGAGAATACAAAAGTCCTGCCTGGATTTCTGGCAGATTTGGATGCCTGTCCCTGCCTTTATTCCAACAGTTTGAGGCATCGCAGCCGATTTGAATCGGTAAGGAATATAATGGCACCGTGTCCATATTATTAAATAAAAGAATCTCAACAAGTGCACTTACCCTTCAACGTGTTACTGTATCATGCAGTCCATTCCTCGCAGTCATTATTAGTTATGCATCATTTCCACAAATCCGTCCGTAATATTGGTCACCAACAGACATCCATGAGCTCCCACTCCAACCAACCGTGTCATGGGCTGACCCAGATGAGGATTTTTGGATTAAGGCTGGAGGGGCGACAAACTCATTCGTCCTCTCGAGGCATCCGCCCGAGTGGAAGACAAGATCTGTTCTGTCCGACCGAGCGCCGGGTTAACTGAAGTGGATCAACCCCTCTATGAAAACCAGAGTTTTACCAACCACTTGTGGAACAGAGGGGCATCCTGTGCACACGCACTGCACACAATCTGAAACACACTCACGCACACACTCAACCGCCTTTGGCGCAGTCAGCACTCCGCTCTGATCCTATTAGTTTGAGCTGTGTAATACAGATCTCAGATCAGCTGAAGCTCTAAAATAACAATGAGAGTGGTGGTACAGCTTAACACGTCGTGGGACTCATAACCAGCAGTCTGTCTTTGGATCCAATATATTTTTATGCTCATGGGTTTGTTTTGGTTCATGAGGTTTCATGACACATTATTGAGGGGTGAATGAGATTTCATGAAACAGTGCCATGAGTTTCAGAGGCCACCAGGTGGCGCTGTGTGCTGGAAAATGTTTGGACTTGAACAACTGATTGAAGAAACCTTACATCATTTCTAAACCAAGAGCGCCATCTAGTGTCCTCTGAATATTAAGGTACTGTTTCGTCAACCCTGTAATACTGTTTCATGCCTCAGCTACCCACCACGAGTATACAGCTGCCTCTATACGTTGAATGTCAGTGTTTGGGTTACACACTTTAATATTTTTTATATGTTTGTATCTAAATTGTCATTTTGAAACATTCTTTCACAAACTCATTCCCACCCTCACTGTTTGATGCAACGCCTAGTGTTTTGTGTATATTTTGCCAGTTTTTGCTAAATACATCATATTCAAATATCACTTAAAAAAATAAGATTAATCGATTTGTGAGGAAAAAACTGCATTTATATCCAGTTATATCCAACTTTAGTGCCCTTGTCGGCCACATTCTGCTCCAAACAGCAGGTCAAATGAACCACTTGCGTGGAGGGATTAGCACGAATAGATGGAGGTCGGTTCCATTCTGGTGTAGATGTATGTTTGCTTATGGACTTGGGCTCTTGACTGATTTCTGTGACCTTTCCTGTTCCTGTTTGTGATGGGGCAGGGATGAGGATCAGCTACTCCAAGACCAGAGAATGGTAAATATGATTTTCCATTTGGAAGGAAACCAAAAGGGAAGCAGTACCTTGGGGTTGTGACTACTAGTGTGGTTGAGACCACTGAACCTGGGCCGGAGTGATGAGACCGGAGCACACAAAGACCAAGACCAAAACTGTGAGGGCCAACCAACATGTCAGGACCAAGACCAAGAGATTCAGTTTGGTCTTGGTAGCAACTCTGTCTGGGATTAGCTAGCCTCAACTACAACACTACAACACACTACAACACAACACACATGAGCATCTTGTATAGTGATACTGAGCCTGTTAGAAAGAGCCGAGCTAAAAGGCTTCAACCCAGACCATCATCAAAAATATGTCATGTCAACAGCAGAGATGCTCTGGACTATAGTATGGTGACCAGAAGAAGAGGATTGTAAATCATTTTCCCCACAGAGCGTCTTCTTGAAAATGGATGTGGCTCCAGAGAATAAGTCAATGCAGTGGGAGTATTTGCCTTGAACTGCTGTACTTCCTGAATGAGCAGAAGAAAACGGACAGACGGAACTGACTCCTAGGTTTTAATAAATATTGGAGAACAGCAAGGATGACGTTGAATGGAAGGTGTCGAGCTTGACCGTCTTTATTTGATGGTAAAGTTCAACACAGGAGATGATAAAACATCAATCACCTTAACTGTCTCTGTGGTTAGATCAAGCGTCTCAGTCGTGCTACACATTCTCACTTAAAAAAAACAAAAAAAACATCAGTATCATTGCCACTGCAGCTACAGAGTCCATTAGAGCGCCCAGTGGTTCTGGAGGCTTACAGAGAGCCACATGGGCCGAGTACTTCTAAGTACTACTGCAGGGGAGCTGGATCTGCTCCAGTCGAATCAGCTGCCACCGGACCTGCATCAGCAGCTGCCACTTCAGGCGCAGCATCTACAGGAGCAACATCGACGGGAGGCACGTCCACTGCCGCGGCATCTGTGGCAGTTGGTTCCGCTGGTGCGGCATCTGCCGGGACGTCCACCACGTTCGGTTCCACGGGTGCCGCGGCCTCAGCTGCTGGCTCGGCGGCGGGTTCTGCTGGTGCTGCCTCAGGCGCGGCGGGCTCAGCAGCGGGCTCTGCAGCTGGTTCGGCGGCAGGCTCGGCAGCAGGCTCGGCAGCAGGCTCGGCTTCAGGCGCAGCTGGCTCGGCCTCAGCAGCTTCTGCCTCTTCAGCCTCCTCAGCTTCATCAGAGTTCAGGGGAGCAGCAGCAGCTCCTGCTGGCGCTGCAGCTTTTACTGCGACTTCACCATCCTGTTCAGGACAGACAGCAATGCGGCTCACATTTTATAGCCGCGTCTATTCTAATGTCAAGTTCACTCTCACATGCTAGAAAAACATTTTTTAATGTCAAATGAAGATGTCATATTCATGAATAAACCAGGTGCAGAGTGGACGTCAGCCGGCGACATGACACCATGTCAGAAAGGCTTGAGAAACTAGGGCGCTTTGTTAATATGAAGGAAATGAGTGGATGTCATTTTTGATTTGAAAAACCCTTTCCCTATTTTCAGTCAGAGCTGGAGCTCCTGTCGCGTTGAAATGCAGTGTTTCCTTCCTTCCTTCCTTCAGTTTGAATTTATTTAACTCTATTGTGCAGTTTGACAGGGTGAAAAAAAAGTTTTTAGGAGTTTATTCATCTTCCAAATAAGCAGTTATAAATTCTGTAGAAACATATGAGTTGAGAAAGAGTGTTGCTATATACACAAAACCTACGCACTTAAATCAATTTGTTTTGTTAAAAGTGGATTTTCAAAAAAGCCACAGTGAATTATAATTCATTTATGAAGCCGTAATAAGAGTTTTGACACTTTAAGTCCACCACATGTCATGCGTTATAAACCTCAGACATGGTTATGAATCGTGATGTTTACATGAGGCGTCATGAAACAGTATTGCAGAGTTGATGAAACAGTGCCTTAATATTCAGAGGCCACTAGATGGCGCTCTTGGTTCAGAAATGATGTGAGATTTCATTGAATTAATTGTTCAAGTCCAAACATTTTACAGCAGACAGCGCCATCTGGTGGCCTCTGAAACTCAGGACACTGTTTCATGAAACCTCATCTACACATCACTAATCATAGACATTCAGAACATCTTCAATAAAGCAGTATAAAGGTATAAAAGTCTCATGAATGTACTGATAATTTGTGTAGACTATATCAGAATCGAACTTTTCATGAATTTCTAGCAGCGACTAAAGTCGCAGCTCGAGTTTGACTGGGACATTTAGTTCTCCATTCATCATCCGTGTCAGGATTGTAAAACATCAAGCCTGCAGCTTTTTTAAAGCAGCTAGTGTGACCGGTTGAATATGCATGAATGTGAAGCTGCGCCAACATTTCCGACCCATTCAGCAGTAAAACAAGGCATATTAAAAGTTTGAACTCCTCCAAACAAACTTTACAGTGTGGACATTCCATTCAACGTGCGCGTGCTGTCAATGGCCCGGACGATGGAGCCGAACTTCTCACCTCGGACTCCTCCTCTGAGTCGTCTCCTGCGGGAGCAGGCGCAGGCGGGGCGGCGCTGACTGCCTGAGCTGGAGCGGCATCTACCTGCAATGCATTAACATTCACCAGCCCAGGAAAAAAATCACCGCATGTCTCTTTAAATGACTCACCACCGCTGCTCCGACGGCCTCGGCCTGATGAAGAGAACATTAAGATGAATTAGAAGCAATGAGTCTCAAGCATGAGAGGATTCAGTCGTTCTTACGGGGGCATCGGCGGCAGGCAGGAAAGGGTTGCCGACGACTCCCTGCATACAGAAGTAATTGACGGTTAATTCGATATTTTCCCCCCTGAAGACGAGTGTTGTCTATTTGATGACCTGCTGCTGGTACATCCTGTACATCTCCATCCACCTGAGGGCCGCATTAGCATGCGCCGCGACCTGTTAAGAAATACCAGACATCTCCAGACACGTCCACGCGTCTATCACAGGGGCAGATGAACGGAGCATCTTACCTCGGTGCTCTCGCTGGCCGGAGCCTGGAGAAAGAAGCAGCACAGTCAGTCCTTTTCAATGAATAACAACGTCCTGTTGCTGGTCTTTTGCTTGGTATTGAGGTGAAACTTACAGGTGCGGCACAAGCGCTGCCCAGCAGGCACATTAATAAAACCAGCGGATGCATTGTCACTGTTTCTGAGAGATAATATGATGGAGGTCAATAATGGAAAACAGCTCCGAACCCAGCCGTGTGGGGCAGAATAGCGTTAAGCAATTGCCTCACCTTGTTCCTGAGAAGAGGTTGGGGAGATGCACTCGGACGCTTTCTACTCTATCTCCCATCCAGAAGGCATTTATACTTGCAGAACATCAGGCCGCAGCCAATCAGCATCGGTGAAAAACAAGGAAGAATGTGCTGTCAGAATCTCCCAAACTGGCAGTGAAAAATGAGGCACGTGGGTGTAGGGCCCCTCTTATACTTAATGACATGTTGTGTGCGAGCGCTGCACATGCCCTTCACTTTATTACCCTAAAATTAAACCTACTTGTCATGACTGAGATGCAAAGCTCTGTTTTGGAAAGATTCAAAACAGAGGAGCCCATGCACACGCGTGGGAAGCACAAACATTCATTTACTTATATATGACTTGTGTTTAGCACGTATAAGTGATTTCACTGCTAATGTGTCCAAACAAGATCCAGTTTCACACTTTTCAGGGAATATTTTGTTATTGTTTGAAGCACCTGAGCCAAAGCGTGACCCGCGGGCCACTTGAGGCCCTAATCATTCTAAATTATTATAGTTATTTGTTCACGCATTAATATTTGTATTCTAAGTAGAACTGATTTACTATCATTTATTTTCAGGATTTTGTTTTATTTTATTTATTTTTATTACAAAAAATAATAATTTTACACTAATGATCATTTAAAAAACCTTTTCTTGTCCCTCAGGAAGAATAAATAAATGCAATAAATTAGGGGAAAAACACTTTGTAATAAAGTGAGCTCATATCATTGTCACATGTTTCATCTAGTTTTGTTGCAATGATTTTAAAAAGGATCATTTTATTCACATCAAGAATATTCAAATTAAATGTATATAAAATGAAACTATAACTTGTAGTTGAACATGTTTTAAGTAAAGCATGTCACTGGTTTTATTAAGAAATTTCAGGAGCATTTAAGAGTATTTTTCTTTTGTCCTTTCGTTTTAATGGGTGGCCCCTTATATTAAAGTGCGTACTGGATCCATCATACAGAGTGAGGGAGGTGAAGAGGAGAATGCAGGTGAGGTGGAATGAACAGGTGGAGATGACTGACCTGTGCCTGACAGTTTGGAGAGGACAGAATGTTTAGGATGTAAAAGATGGAAGAAGCAGGTAATAGAAGAGGAGGAAGGCAACCAACCAGGTTCATGGATGACTTGTGACAAGACTTGAAGGGGTATGACAGTAGAAGATGACAGAAGATGTACTTGCCCTTCATGGCTGCTTTCCAGCTTCTGGAAAATCGGTTTGCTTTATGTGAATAATGAAGTTTCCCCCCTGCGTCCTGCTTCTGTCTGTTGGTTGATGATTGGTTGGTGGTCGATGTCTTTTTTTTCCCATGATTTATTCATCTATTGTTTTCTTTTTTTTAGCAGATCAACCAATTCTGCCGCGTCATTGCTATTCTCTCCTCAGCGTAGCCGTCTTCCTACAGCAATCCAAGCCCTTTAATATCAGCTGGAGAAGTCAGTGTGTAGCATTCTTACTAAATTGTATTTGATTTGCCACTTCACAGTCTATGATAGAGAGTGGCAGTTCAGCTTCCTGGGAATGTAATTGTCAGCCAATATTTGCTATTTTTGCATTTCAAAATGGAAGGAAATGCAATCATGAAGTTCCACCAGAACATGAAGCCTTTGACTAGTGAAACCTGAACTGCTGTGTTACTCAGAGTCGAACTTTGTGTCGGGGGAGTTTTTAAGAAGACGCTCTCATGTGCGTTCAAAAGCAATAATTTCAATCTGAAGCGGAGCGAAAAGTAGCTATATGCAGAACCTTTAATCTCTGAAAATGTATCGAGAAAAAGTTCAACTGCACGGTGTAATTTAGTTATTAAACGCTGGGAAATTATACAAAATTGTATATGGGGTCTAAAAGACACGGAGGTCATCAGAGCGACCTGAAGACGCAGCACTCAGAGATAATTCGGTTGAGTGCAACTCTTTCATTATGTTTATGGTGGTGGGACTGTCAAACCAGCGAGGAGAGAAACTGGTTCCAGGCAACAATCCAGCGCAGAACTTTCTTCTTAAGTTACAGAATGAATAATGAAAGGCTTTCATTAAATAAAGCTTTGCTGTTGTCTCAAGGACCTCGGGAGCTCTTCTTTGCTGACAGGCAAGAATTACTTTATATTGCATTGTGGAGGGGAAAAAAAGTTGCTGAAGTTGCTCATATTACTTTGGTTTTATTTCATAAATTCATTAAAATAACTAACTTTCTTTGTCAGGACTTCAGGCAGCGAAGAAAAAATCGATCAGAGCACAGACCTCCGTCCTGCATAAAAAGCAGGATATATTTATTATTAATAATCATTGTGTTTACTTGGTCATTGGTGATTTTTAGATTTTTCTCATATTATATTTATTGCTAGTGTTCATGCACAAAAAACACCACCTCCTTGTCCCTCCTTAAGCAAGGTCTTGACACATAACAACCAATGAAAGAGCTGCATCCGGTCACATGCTTGCACCTCCATAAATTTCCATTTGACCTCAGACATACTGTAACATGTTTCAGAGTCAGTTCATGTTTTCATTACAATTCAGTTGCCTCTTATATGCACATTATTGTCTCGCCAGTATTCTGCCTCATGTTCGATGGTCATGTGTGAAGGAGGCAGGCATAGCGTGACAGAGCAGCACTTGTATGTTTAAGGAGATGAGTAAAGTGCTGTGTTGTGACAGGCCTGCTGTCCCTGGGGGAGCGAGGATCAAGATCACACCACCATCAAGGTATTTTTTTTCTGCTTATGGCAGACAGTTTCTTTCCACCGGCGGGGATTTTACTAGACTGCTGCGCCCAACTATCTGTCGCTATACGGTTATTATGATGTAAAACACACAGTACACGTTTGAGCTGAACGTAAACCCTAAACAACCTTTCTAGAAGAAGCTTTTATTGGGTCACACGTGTGTGTAGAAAACTCCATTTGAAATAAACCTTCACAGAACATAAGGATCTTTAGTCTCATTTGTTAAAGCATGGTGTTTTACTTCTTTGCCAGCTGTAGGTCTGCAAAGGGTGATCCACAAGCAAGGAATTGTATGTGGTTTCACTCATTTTTGTAGGAGGGAAGCAAACAACTGAGTCGAAATAAATAAATAAAAGTGGTCGGGGGGTGTTCAAAGCTGCCATATATTCCTGGTATAGCAAGTTCATTTCACTTGCTTCCTCATTTAGCCATAACATTTGTCACAAATCTGGCAATGTATGTTTCATGATGTGATATCATATTGTTTCAAAATCTTTTTTTTTTTTTTCATCGCTGCCATGTTTCTTATGCCGTAATCCTTTATAGCAGGTGGAAAAGTGCGCTGCACAATGGTGAAAAGTGATTTAGTTTTTGTGATTGTGCTTTTCCGTTCCATCCCTTCCGGGCCACCGTACTACTGCTGAATTAAACGCAGTTAAAAACAACAGAAAATAAAGGAGAATGTTCAGAAACTGCTTGAGAATGAATTTTATTGCTAAAGAAAGAGACATTTGAGGATGAAGCACATTTCATATTCACGGCCAATAGCTCAGCAGAAACACAAAGAAATGTTAATTACAGTGAAAAACAGAAGCGGACCACAGTGTGGCAGGGATTCGGCTGGTTGTTATTTTGCTTTCTAATTGACACGGCGCTTGAATGAAACATGGTTAATTCATAAATAATGAAGTCATAAGGTGCAGGAATGATTCCGGTTGTTTTCATTCGTCTTCTTCACACATTCACAGGCACCTGCAGCGAGAAAAAGTGCAGGGTGACAATAACATCTCAGGATTTCGGATATACCAGGAGTGGTGTGAATACTGCTGATGGGGACCAAAGCAGAGTTCAAGGAACACATTGATATTTTGCAGCATGTTCTTAGTTCACAGCGACTTCCGCTTCACTTCAACTCGGCTGCTGTGTTGTATTTTTGTTTACACTACAGTTATGTTTTGTCTTTTAAAAGGCTCATTTTAAGGCCAAAAATTATACAATTTGAACGAAAAAATTTTGCAAAACCAACTGCAGTATGTGCTGAATCATCACTGCAAGAGAGAGAGTGTATCACCAAGTACCTCATTGGCCTGTTGGGGCGTGTCCTGCTGGACTGATGGCAGAGGATCCTGGGATGGAAGAAGACTGGGATCAAAAGTGCCAATCTGACCAAAAAAAAAAAAGGTGTAATTCAAACCAACAAGTGAAACTACGGATAGTTGAACTTTGTTGTCTTACACTTGGGGTCTGCTGGGGGAATTGCTGCGGAGGGAAATCGAATGGAAGGACCTGATGGAAAGACAGAGTACTGTAAGTGTTAAACTCACTGCTGTTTATTTGATCTTATTTTAGGAAGGAAAGATGTTTACCCTCTGGGAGAAATCATAGGGGTAGTACTGTAGGTATTCACAGAGAGAACACAAGTCAACACAGAGATCCAAACCAAACTTAACTTTTGCCAACGTTTTTAACCTCTTCAGCACTTCATTCCAAAACAAGGGTCTCACACTCAAATGGCCGAGGGGCCGCTGTGGCAAAGTTTCGCTGAGGCGCCGTGAGTTTTTTTTTTTTTTTTTTTGCCACACATCACTGGTCATTTTGCTTTGTCTGGTGTTGTCATGTTGTCGTTCCTCTAAAAAGTAACATGTCTTTCAAGTCATCAGAAATGTGCATCATACGGTTTCTACAAAGTTGAAAATCAAATTGTGTTCTATTGCAATTGTCCCCAAAAAGTATGCTAACCATGAATTCAAAAGCAGCAGTGGAATCATGAGCAAAAGTGGTTTGTAATAGATGGACACTTGCAACAAAATTCTAAGTGAACTGCTACTGTGTTTTCTATGCATCCTGTGCTTAAAATGGGCGCAAAACTGCACCCAGAGGACCGCAAATGGCCCACGGGCCGGATGTTTGAGACCTCTGTTCTAAAACACTTTGAGTTGAATTTGAGTTTGTCTTCAGAAGAACGGAACAATAAAAAAACCACCTTCTTTATGACGGCATTATTGCTCACACTACCTCTAAAGCCTTTGCATTAGGAAGAGTATTTGACTTGACTTAAACAGAGTAGCTCGCTTGGGTACAGTCTGCGAAGCTGCCATTCTACTCACCACCTCTACACTCTGTCTGCCCGGTGCATGAGGAAGAGAGTACTTGATGAAACCTTGAGAGGGGAACTGAAAACAAGGTTATACTTCAATATTTTTATTAAGTCTTGGAAGGACATTTCTGAGTGTTAAGGTATTATTATTTTATGTTGCTATCATTTAGCGATAATAGATGAATGACTTGACTTAGTGACTCGTCCACAGTTTTCACTTTCACTTGCGCAATTTAAAATGTAATCTTTTCATTTTAAAATATATATATATGAATGAAAACTGCTCAATGTTTTGAGCTAATACCTGAGCAGGACCTGCAGCGCCGGGGAACGTATGTGGATAGATCTAAAACAAGATGTAATAACAGGTACAGGCATGAACGTACAGCTAAAACTGTTGCTGACAATCATTACATGGCGATTCAAAAATAACATTTAAGTGTAATGCTGAGCGTCGAGCCATAAAACGTACTATTTCCACGCTGTAAGCACCGGGTTGTGGTAGAGCCTGACCGGCTGGGAGGGGACTCTTCACCTAACGGGATGTAAAAGGTTATTTCTGTCCCGCACGTTTCATTTCTCTGCTCATATAAATACTTTTCTAAGTGCTGCTGGTTACCTGTGTGGGCGGAGCCTGCGGTCTGGATCGAGCCAAATGAGGCAAGTAGTGAAAAAATGACTGAAAGTAAAGATGGTTAGAGCAAGTTACGCATGAGGAGGAGGAGTTTAGTTTGGCCACCTACCGGGGCGGCGGAGGCCGCGCTCGCCAGACACAGGCAAAGGATGGCCACCTTCATGTCTGCGGGTCACAAATCCTGCAACAAGCCAAACTCAATTCTCTGGTCCGTCGAGCAGCGTAAATGTGTCTCACCTTTCGGCGGAGGATGAAGACGCTGGTGAGGATGGTCACTGGTGTCGTCCACAGGCTCAGGTCAACCTTTATAGCATCAGGTCTCACCTGAGGGCCAATCATTTACGATGGGCGTGAGGTGCCCGATGACTATGTGTCTGGTCTCCAGATTTACTAAATGACCAGTGGTCAAAGCCTCCTTCGGGGTAATAGCAGAGTGTGGATGATTATATCGTCTCGTGTGGAGAACACCTTTCCTCACCGGCCTCAATTTTCTGACGGCTTTGCAGTATTTTTCACTTTTATTTGACGTTGCAGTTTTCAAAAGTTTTCTTCCCCTCGCTCTTGGAACTAAATTCTTTTTTTTTTTCTCTCCTTGATGAAACAATGGAGCAATGTTTGTGCGCCGACAAAGATATTAAATCACCCGACAGAGAGCCATGTAATTCCATTATATTTTTGTGAAAGTTCATTTGTATTTAGTAACTTTGTATGGTGTGTTTGAAGCACAGGAAGTGCTGGAACACCATCGCTGAAATAAAGACCTGGGTGAAATACCGAGGAGGAAATGTTTTTAGATTTGTTCAGCGCAATTTTAGGGGTTGAAAATTGAATCACATAAACACAGATTGTCTTGTGTGAATGGCTGTGAGCCAGTCGGAGATGAGTCAGCTGAACAAAGACACGTTGATTCTTTATTTTCTTAATAAAAGCCATGTGATTCACAGAGACACACGCAACTGCTGTCACATTTCATGTGGCCTTTATATGAAGTTAAAAGAAATCTGAGCCGTCTCCTCACAAGTGGAGATTGTAAAGGGGAATTTGAGGAAGCAGATGCTGAAACGCACGCTGAGCTCAGATTTTGTTTTCCACTCCCGTCCTGTCAAAAGAGCACTGGTTATAGACTGGGCAATAAATATGCAATTATGCGCAACCGTCCACTGTGTTTACATTTTGCTGTCTTCGAGATTGAGTTTGCCACCCCCAGGATAGACAGACACACAAACTAAAGGTGATAATTCAGAGACACCAATTCAGCTCCCGATGCTGGGAGGAAACCGGAGTGCACACAGAAACAAACAAACACAGTGTGGCTTGAGGCAGGAGTGGAGCCCGAGCTTGTGTGTCATGGAGTCACCAGGTCATATTTTCTTCTAAAGAAATGTAAGAAAATAAAAAGTAATTCAAATATTTTCCAGTCAATTAGTATTACTGAGCGTTAGGTAAATGAGGTGTCATGAAACAGTGTCGCAGGGTTGATAAATCGGTATCCTAATCTTCAGAGGCCATTAGATGGCGCTCTTGATTTAGAAAAGATGTGAGGTTTCATTGAATTAGAAAAAGTCCAAACATTTTACAGCAGACAGTGACATCTGGTGGCCTCTGAAAATCAGGACACTGTTTCATGAAGCCTCATTGACCCATCACTGTTACTCTGTATTGTGATTTTATTTTGAAGGGAGCAGCAAAAGGTGAGCATCCCTTGCCTTTCTAGATGATAAAAATGTTTATCAGACAGAACGAGAAGTCTCAGCTTCCTGTTGTGTTTTAGTACACACTGGAATAAAACATCTTCAGTAGCTGTTCAGTCTTTGCCACCCTGTATTAATATTTTTTTAAAAAGGCTGTTCTTTTCAGAGACTGAAAAAAAAATTGCTGAGATTATTTTGTTTACTCTGCTTTAAACCTGTTACACATGAAATTTAAGGCATTTGTTCAGTGTCAAATTTTGTAGTTCAACCTTTTCAAATTAAGAAACTTTTAAACAATACAACAATTGCGGTCTTGGTCTCGAGTGGAGGGGTGTGGGAGTTTGCGATTGATCGACGAATAGGCATAGCAGGGGGTGGTATTGCAGTCCCTCTACCACACTGTTGCGTGTAAGAGAGGGCTGAGCCAAAAGGCAAAGCTCTCTCTTTACTGATCCTCCTGACCATCACCTGAAGAACGAGATTCCGGATACAAGCAGCGGAAATGAGTTTTTTCTGTGAGGAGTTCTGTCACACGGGAGAGACTCGGAGTAGAGCTGCTGCTTCTCCGTGTTGAGAGGAGTCCGTTGAGGTGGCACCTTCAGAAGCTGCTGCATCCACGACCCGGCAACAGATTAGCGGATGAGGACGGATGCATGGTTAAAACATTATTTTCTGCTATAATCTTTTTTAAAAATGCTTTTTTTAAATACATTTACAGTGAGTGAGTGTTGGCCTCAAAGAGACTCAGAAAGATCACCATCACTTCCATCATTTTATTTGACATTTATAACATCAGCTTGACGCACGGCTCTGCGACTGTTGCAAGATGATGAGCCGCCGAACTGGCGGTGGCAGACAGCGCTCTCTTGTCATCGATCAGGAAGCTTGCTGGTGAACTGAGGGTGGCGCGTCAGCTTTAGCGGCCAACCCTGCAGTCTGGCTGACAGGTGCTGCCACTTCAGGGCCAGGATTGTGGAGCAGCGAGGGCAGGTACGCACTCAACTGCCCCAGTTCTGCTGCCATCTGAAACAGACAGCCGAGTGGCAGTCATAAACTGGACCATCACTGCAAGACGATGGGCTGAACTAGAAAGCTTTTTTTTTTTTTTTTTTTAGGAATATCTCTTACCGCAAGCTCTTCTGAGCTGAGACCACCAAGTGCTGGACCCTTGTGGAGAGAAACAAAAGGTGATATGTATAAAAAATCTCCATGAACTGTGGACAATTCAATTCTAGATTCATCGTTCCACTGGTTAACAGAGCATGACAAGCACAAACACAGAGGCCTTTTGAAAGAGCTGTTGTCCAACCAGCTAGAACCAGTGTCATATTTCACTGGGCCGGGATGAAATGACAACACACATATAACTGCAATTCGTTTTAGGTGACATAGTGTGATCGCTTTGGTAACAAAGACGTCTCAATCTTCAGTGCTGAGATACACTGCCACAGAGCTTCTTCGAAAGTTACCAGGGTCACATAAACATCTGTAACAAAGCTGGACAAAATATTGTTTTTACCTTTGGCTGTGGGATCATGTAGACGATCTGAGGGTTCTGTGGGACATAGAAGAAGGCACAGTTTTTGGGAGGAAATCAAATGCTCAAACCAAAAAAAGTCTTTTGTATTACTGACTGGAAAAATGCTTGTTATTGTCAAAGTAGGAAGCTGTTGGACCAGGTTGCTCTGAGAAGCCAAGTGACCTCTGACCTTTAAGAACTTTGAAGAGTATAAGGAGCTTCTTCACGTGGCTGGTGTGGAGGATTTAAAGAAGGATGGAATAACTCCAGGATTCTTGGCTCATATGGACGTACAGTGGAAGAAGATTTAGCTGGTGTGCTGAACCATTAAAATTGATGCCAGAAATGGACACGCAAAACTTGGACATACACCTCGCACAATGCACTGGGCTCTTAATATTTGTTATCCCAGCAGATTTCTATTTTATTTGCCAGCCTGAGTTTGGAAATGTTCCTGGCTCCTGAAAGAGCCTGTGATCCATACAGGAGACGATGAATTGATACTGTTGCCTTATGTCATGAAACCTATGGTAGAAGTTGGGCTGTCAAATCCACACAGGGGCCTCATTCTTCCTCAAGACACCGTTGAAACAAACTAAAGTGGCATTACAATGTATTTACTTTAAATATAAATCACTAAAGCAGACAATATGTTTGATAG
This sequence comes from Synchiropus splendidus, assembly GCF_027744825.2. Taxonomy (NCBI): domain Eukaryota; kingdom Metazoa; phylum Chordata; class Actinopteri; order Syngnathiformes; family Callionymidae; genus Synchiropus; species Synchiropus splendidus. The sequence goes on from NC_071335.1 coordinate 21,616,937, forward strand.
TTTTGGGTCAGTGAGGTATCATGAAACAGTATCGCTGATTTGAAAAGTTGTGTTTAGATTTGAGCCATGAAAACATTGGCACACAACACTCATGTGGTGCTGAAGAAGCCCAATTTTAGTTTTGGAATCTGTCCATTATACTTGAAAACAATTCTGGAATGGGCGATGCTAATGCTAAGCTAACGGATGGCTGTGAGGTGACAGTGTCTAGCAGTCATTTCTCTAAACCTCTCGAATGTTTACTAAAATATCAGTACTAAACAAGCTCTAATCCACAGTCATTTTTCATTTGAATCTAATGTAATAGTTTAAAAGACTATGTCATGAAATGATGGCATCAGATAACAACAATTAGTCATGACAAAATCTTAACTGTCACAACTGAAACTGAAAACAACCGAGCATTTCTACACAGTCAGTGTCCAAGGGACCTCCACCAGCACACACTTGACTCAGGTCTGATCTGTGCAATACATGAAAAGGAGTTCATCTGATTTGATAAAATCATATCTGTTGACAAAAATCCTGTAGTATCTGCTCAAACAGGGTTCGCCAACGCAAACTCACACCAGTCCGTCAAGTGCTTTTCGAGACCCTTGAACGTGTTCGAACATGACATGAAGAACTGTCTGTTCTAACCAATTTATCATGCAGAGTGACCAGACGTAAACACAAAACCTGCTGCTGCTGAGTGGTCTGAGGAGCCTCTGCACCAGAAACCGGTCCGGCAGGAGGTTCTGCAGGCTGGACCTGAGGGTTCGGAGGTGGGTTCCCCGGTGTCTGTGGGAGCTGTGCCTCAGGCATCAACGGAATCCTGTATTGGGGAAACTGTAAAATAGGAACAAATCTGAGTGGATTCTTTCGATAAACAGTGGAATAGCAATGAATCTGCTGACAGATGACTTGAAAAAAACATTTTTCTACTACTCCAATGTTCCTCAGTCACACGTGGACAGCAACAGAAAAGAAAAAATGCTTTGAAATCTCACCACTTGGTTTGTATAGGGGGGCATGAAAACAGGGAAGTACCCATAAGGTGGGAAAACCTGCAAAACAAGGGGATTTTTATGACCAAATTTCACCACATATTTGGAGCTGTCACGTTTTATATCCTACCAGAGGCTGCTGTGAGAGCGACGGCTGATTGACAGGCAGCGCAGGGGCCCCGCTCGGCTGCAGAGGAACTAAGAGGGGACTGCCACCTAGTGGAGGCCAATTATATTGTTGCATTTGAGGCACAAGTGCGGGACCGCTTTGAGGAAGCTGCTGTTGAGGAAGCTGTTGCTGAGGAAGCAGCTGCTGCTGCTGCTGCTGTGGAAGGGCATTTTGGGATGGATCCAGATTGGGGCACGGCTGAGCTGGAGCTTCCACAGTCAGTTTCTGGTTCGGGACATCAGCAGCTGGTGAACTGACCTGTAAATAAGACCAACAAACATATAAGGTTCAAACATAAAACCTCAGTGCGAGACTCACTTACCGGGACTGCGGTCACCGTGACAGTCAGACACGACAGCAGGATTGTAAAAATCATTTCTGAAAAGCTAATACAATCCCGCTCTTCTGTAACACTTCCGACCACGAGGCGTTCAGTCCAAACTGATGGGTTAATATACTACTGCTAAAAGAGAGCTGAGACTTAAGGGCCCCTCGCGGAGTCCGGCAGCCAATCACACCACAGGAAACGCAGACAAAGAAGGCAAAGAAATCCACTGAAGGCTGCAGATTTCCCTCAATTGACATGGTGTAATGTCTGCTGCTCGCAGGTTTTGTGGTTTTACTGCTAACAGAGCACCTGTGGGAGTGTCTGTCTCCACGTTGCTCCTCGGCAAACACCACTTCTTCCGCTTAACTTAGAATAAAGAAAAATTTGGCGGATTAAACTCTGTTGAAAAGAATTTAATTTGAGTGTTTTATGACCCCACCCCGACCTGTAAACAGTGTAACTTTACCTTTTCACATCAGCCTTGAGGATACTGATCTGAGCCAATACCTTCTGTTTGTCACCCAAAAAGTTTGTGCTTATGAACTGCTTTATACTGAGACCTGTTGGTTTTGAGCTTTATCAAAACGTAACACTTTTAACAGCATAAATAAAAGTGCAGCATGGCAACAACATTCAAATAATTAAAAATACAGGGCTATAAAACTTGTTTGACACGCCACTGTAAATTCAGTAAAGTAAAATTTTATATATTGAGAAATATGGATCTGATCGGATGGGTTCTTGAAAAAAATCCAGTACTGATCCAGTCATTTCGGGACCGTTATCCAGACCGAAATGTTCCCAAGTGGAGCAGTTATCCAATAAAAACCCAAACACATATTCTAAAAGAATAGTAGCATTATAGACAATAGGTCAGTGTTTTTTAAGGAGGTTGTTGCAAGGTTTAAGAGCTCTGATTTGAAAAGTTGCTTTTAGATGTGAGCTATAAAAGCATTGGCACACAACAGTCATGTGGTGCTGAAGAGGCCCAATTTTAGCTTTGGAATCTGTCCATTATACGACGCGTCTAGCTGCCATTTCTCTAAACCTCTCAACTGATTATTTCAAGACAAAAAAAAAAGAAAAACGTCTGCTTTTAGTTTTAAAAGAAGCAGTTTCCAGTGTTGTTTTCATTGTTACCTAAAGCTGGTTTTTCATTTGAACCACACATTTCTCATACCTGTTTTTCCAAGTATTTAATTCTTGTCACTGTCTGGTAGTTTGTACAATAAAAGAGAAACACCATCGCTCCCATCCTGTCCTGTCTTAATTATTTTATGTTGCCAGGTCATAGTTTGTATTTAGGACAAAACAATGTTTGTTTGTTCTTTTTATTAGAAATGCATTCAAGCATTTCTCCTCTTGTTCCGCAGCCTATAAATGAGTCTGCAAGTACACGTCAGTTACATTTTCTTTTGACCATTTTAAGTCTTATTCAAGTAAGGTTCTTCTCTTCTTACCACCTCAGTTTCAACAGTGGTGTGAAGGTCCTGTTTTGGGCCGATGCCATGGCTGATCCTCTGCTGTACTTCCTGGTGTGTGCCATGTTGGGTGGAGGAGCTATCCACGAGTCTTCTGTAGCATCTCATCTCCGCGCTCTGTTTTCTCATCTGTAGCTCAGCACTAAGGGTCCAAGTTTCAGAAGGATTGAGATGACTACTGAACGCAGTAGTCTCACCTCTGATGCCATACTGATCTGCTTGTCCTTCAATAGGAGCTTGAGTTTTGCCAGGGCAGCAGTTTTTTGAGCAACTCTGGCAAGGCCTTCCTGCTTGGCTCCTTCATCGGACACAGTGTCCAGTGCTATGTCCATTAACTTGCATGTTCAGGTGTACGTTGGTGGTCATTATTATTGTTGTCTCTGCAGGGATTTCAAGACCTTAGGTTCTGGAAGTGGTGTTGAGTGTCTCCACAAGGTTGACAACGTTCTTATACTGTTGTTTAAATCCAGTGTAGACACATTACTTTCTTTAGTGAGTAGAATATTGTGCTAATGTTGTAGTCAAGACCGTTTCAACCGAGACTGGAGAGTGTCGAGACTAAACCAAGACAGTATTTACAAGGAGTTTCAGACTGATCCACGAATGAGCTGCAGTGGGCGCAGGCACACATTGGTTGACCAATCAGGTGTCAGCTCAAAAACAAACAACAGTTTTCAGTCACCTTATTGTTGTTGATGTTGATATACTGCTGAAACAAAATATGCGCTCACTGTGGCCCTCTAGTGGATCGGTTCAAGACCCCTGACAAACGTCAAAGAAAAAAGCTGAACAAAAAATGTTTCTTTTACCAGTCATGACAGTTTTCTCTGTCAGACTCGACTGGTCTTGAATAGAAATGCCGAGTCTGTGCAGTCTGAGACAAGACCAAGCGAAAATACATTCGAGACACGAAAAAAGTGGTCTCGAGAGCAATCTCAAGTACTACAACATAATATTGTGTCACTCATTTACCACTGAGAATCTTTGAGCATCAGGTAGATGACAGCTATTATTTTGAGACGTAGAAGCCGACATTGTGCCTATATCATGATGTGCTTATTAGCTCTGCTGAAATGGGATGTAACTTTGCTTTCACTGCTTTTGGCAGGTTTTCTCCAGTCGGCTCCCAAACGTTGGTCAACTGGCTGAGTCATGGCAATGGCACAGACGAATTGCAGAGTCTGTTATTAAAGGCTTGCCTCTCCTCCCATGCTTAAGCCACATAAGACACGACACAGTCTCAGTGTCAGCATCCCTCAGGTCTCCAGACCAACCCCCTGGATCACACTGATAATTACACAGGAGAACGACTCGTGTCTTTATAAACAGGCCTCGACGTGCGTTTTTGCCATATGGTTGAATTTATTTTTGCATGTTGAAAATAGACACATTACGTGAGCGGAGAAATCACACACTGGGTTGCAACAAATACTGACAGAGCCACAGAGAAATACATTCAGATTTGTGAAGGTTAGTGCCATCAGATCGACTTCCACGGAATCCACATTTCTTCTTTCCAGGACTTGAACTTGCTTCTGTGCTTAGCCGCTGTCGCCGCGGCTTTCGGTGGTGGCCTGCACTGTCGGTGGCGCTGGAGGTGGCACCGGCGGCTGTGGTATCAGACCCGGAAACAGATGCCAGAAGGGGAAAGACCAGGGTCCGAGCCATGGGAAACGCAAGCCGCTCTGCAGCCAGAAAGTATAGGTGAGTGAATCCACTTGGTTATATCGACTACCAGAAAATACAGACTGAAAAATGCATTCTCACCTCATCGCTGTCTGACTGGCTGCTGTGATGGCAATTCTGTTTTTAAAAATATATAACACACTCATTACTTAGAAAGGTGTTTAGAACAGGCAACACTCCTCAACTACTGACAAGATAATTACCTGGTTATTACTGTTAATAACCAGGTAATTATGGGGTTGGTGACTAATCACAAGTTAATACGATGCTAATACATGTATGTATAAGTAGTTTACTGATGGAAATAAATATTCCCAAATTTATAACTGATGTTTGTTTCTAACTGACATGTACTTACAGCGACGGAGGAGTTGAGCAGGCAGAACACCATCAGGAGTGAAGTCTTCATCCTCCTCACTAGACTCGAACGTCAGTCGCGAACGCAGTGACGTACAGAACGTTCCGCAGTCTGACAAGTCGCTCAGCTTCTAAACTGGTCCGCGCTGACCGTGTAGCTCTTAAAGCGTAAAGGTATTGCTTCATCCTTGACGCGGTCGGTGTCATCACACTGTCCCAAGCCCAAGCGCTAACAGGCCTGGATGTGGTTTCATTACCACATGTGTTTACTGGGCGGCAGCGATGGAAGGCACTTCCTGATGATAATCCGAGTGGGATTAAATTACATCCGAAACTGTGTCACAGACGTTTGTCCAACCACTGGATTTCCCAATAACCGCTGCTTTCCCACACCACGCCTGATGACCAACAAGACTCATGATGATAGGAAACTGATGTTGCTCCAGTTGATGGTAGCCACATGACATGGTCATGAGCTTCTTCTCAGACATCAGGTAAATTCTGGTCCACATCACAAGTTTGCGACTGGATGTTTCGACCTTACGACACCCAAACCTTCATCAACGTGACCAACCATCGTGTCCCATCATGATACTTTTCCACTTTCCTCAGAACAGCTGAGTTCAACGCGTTACAATAGACAAAGTCAGAAAAGAAAACTTCTGTTTGCAGCAAATCCCACAGAATAAAGAGGAAACGCAAATCTGTGGAGTGTGTTTGTTTTCCTCTGATCAAGTTCATTGATTCAAAACTTGTACTTGCTTTCCACGTTTGGGGAAGCCATCTTGGTTTGTGTACTCACGACTGTGTCCTGTTTTTCAGCGGCCACCAGATGGCGCTGTCTGCTGTAAAATGTTTGGACTGAAAATTAGGACACAGTTTCATCAACTGTGCGATACTGTTTCATGATGCCTCATCTACAGTCATCAACTTTTTCTTAATTCGGAGGCCACTAGGTGGCGCTCTTGGTTGAGAAATGATGTGAGGTTTTGTTGAATTAGTTGTTCATAACATTTTACAGCAGACAGCGCCATCTGGTTTTCATGAATGGATTTCATGAAACCTCATCAATCACTGGGCCAGAGTACAAGTCTGACCTAAGACTGTTGTGTGGAACCTCATATTGAATGACTTGTTGCTGTCTAGGGTTTGATCACCCACTGACATAAACAAAATCCTGGTGCTCTTCTCTGCTGTATTTTCATTCCTATGGTTGCACCAAAGCAGGGCTCTCAAACTCAGTCATGCGAGGACCCAAACTGTTAAACACTGTGCAGGTTGTTGGCCAAAATGCATATTGATGTGTACAAATAACATCCAACCGGGAGTGGTTCCGACCAACCGGTCGTAAGTCAGATTGGATGTAAGTCGAATGCCATTCAAAATGGCCGACGCAAGGGTTATAGCTACTACTGTAGTGGTAGATTGCTGTGTGAGAGTGAGATGCTGGGATACTGTGCTGCCGTGACAGTCAAGTCAAGCAGGTCATAAGTCGGATGTTACTTGTACTGTGCCTCTTGAAACAAAAGTGGAAGCAGAATGTGAGTCCATGCAGTGCATTCATATGTACATACATTCATTGCGAGTAGTAGTTCTAGTTAGAACAGTGTCATCTGCGTAGATCACAGCGAGGATGTGATGGGGTGATCCAGCTGACTAACCAACTATAGCTTTTGTTAAAAATGGCTCGCCAGGCAGGATTTGGCCCTCAGGTCCTTGAGATTGACACTTGTTCCCCAAGTCCTGGCGATTCACACGGAAATCTGAGCAGTGTTTTTTGGTCAGGAAATGTGTTTTTGTCATCATGTGTGGACTGCTGCTTTGCTTACTAACTCTAAATGAATCGATTCAGGCTTTCAATCTAAAACAAGCTCCGCTTTTCAGATGGAATTACTGCATTGGATCTGGGGCAGGAGTTGAAGTCAAACATCAGGAATATCGGATTAGCTGTGACAAGAACTCGGCAGCCTCAAGTGAGCCAGGATGTCATAAAAACATCACTTGCTGCAATCATCTTGTTTGCTCAATGTCGACGCCTGTCATTTCCTACGGAGCCGCTACTCGGCGGTTTCATCAGTGTCTCAGGTATAAACCTGTCAATATAGCGGGGTTTCAAAAATCTATTTCCACAGCAGAGAGACAAAAACAACGAGTCATCAGTGTATGGACAAGTTTGGTGTCAAATTTAAAAAGCACTAATAAATAGATGATTTATGATGAATCCAACTTATGCAGACGTTTCCCCTTAGTAGCACCAATGAAACCATAAAATTGAATTGCAGCAGGTTTTACAGCGGAAACACATGTACTTATCTCTGCAGGGTGGAATTTTTATTATTTCTTTACAATCCATCTCATTCCACTTGAGCAGGAAAGAAATATCAGTGGTTTACAGTCTGAAGTATTCATCCTATGGCTGTATAAGTATCGCAGTCATCTTACAAAAACTCATTCAAATTGTTACCTTATTATTATTATACCTAATTTTTTCCTTTTTTCATTATTATTTCTAGGGGTGTGAAGCTCTCACTGTCTCACAATTCTATTGCAATGTTTGGGGCCGCTATTTTCGATTTAAAATCAAATTTTATAAATATGTATTTCTGCTCATGATTTACTCCCATCAACTTTGCAGACAGAATGACGGTACGAGACACTTTTTTTCACATTTATTATTTTTTAAACATTTATCCCTGCTTAAGATGGAATTATTGCAACTGTTAACATGATAGCAAACGCACCCACTGCTTGAGTAACAAAAAAAAAAAGCAAAAAAAAGTGCCTCTTCAGTTTAAAAAAACATCAGTTCAACATGCCGCATTTTACACTCTGTGCAAAGTGCCGCTATATGCGACTGTTCTTTTAGTCTCTTGGTGAAGCTGTGGTGCAGCTGTCTCAGGGAAAACCTCCGCTGTCTGTGATGCACGGCGGTGCAGTTCCGTACCTGTGGTCTCCAGGTGATGCCTCGCAATACGAGCTGGCGCATTTGCTGTGTTGCCAAGGCGCTTGGTCTTAGTTTTGCAACGCTTGCACAATGTGCCTAGCTTGGTGTTTCCGGGCGCTTGGTAGCCCACACTGAGGCCTACACTGGCCTTCAGCGAAGACTGTGCACGTAAAAGCAGCTGTTCAGCCATCTTTGTTTGGGTATTTTCTGGGTGTGTTTTAAATTATAAAATTTAATTACTAACAAAAAAAATGATGTGACTGTTATTTTCAAGAGATACAAAAGGCTGTTTTTCAACAAAGTCTATGCAATATTTCATTTTTAATTGGGGAAAATGAATAATTGTATGAATGGAAAGGGAGATTTTATGATTTGAAATATATTTTTAAAAGCTAAAATGTGTCTTTAAACAATATGTTTAATAACTATGACTAAATTCTTCAAAATTCTAGACTTTTTAGAAATGAGTTAGGAATGAGTGGTTTGGTTCAGAATCATCAACAGACGCTGAGTAAATCCACAGGACGATAGTTCACTTCAAATGCTTCATTTATTAAGATCAGTGTGTTGCACTTGGCATCCGTTCATCCGAGCAGTAGGGGCAGTAACTGTTGCGGGGTGAGTGTTACATTCAGCACTCTGAGCAGGGTGAAGAGCTGGATCAGGTTGTTCACCGACCCTATACCCTCCTATGAGAAAAAAACAAACATAAGTACATAAAGTTATAAGAATGAAAACATGACATTTTCTTCCCAGTTGACATAGTGTGGCAGATGCAACAGTGGGAACAAGAGAAGTACAGTAGTCTCTCTGCCTCTCTATTCTCACGTCTGGCCTGGAGCTACCGTAACTTCCGTACTGGTGCTACATTTTTCTTGCGGTCTGCACCCTGCAGCTTACCCAACAACACGGCTTGGGTTTTTACATGGGCTTTTCCAGGCTGAACAGTGTCATGCTGCCAAAATTTTGAGCCTCGTCACATAAAACCAATGAAATCACAGGTGTTTTATTGACCTTAAAGACCTCAAAATGCACAGTGCACGGGTCCACAGCTCCACCAATCTCCTGGAGGAGCAGAAGACGAGAAGCAGCAGCTCAGACCGGCTGTGGTGTTGGAACTTCAGACATTTTGAGCGCTCTAATGTCAATAAAAGTTGATGCTGGACCCCGTTTTCAAAACTAGTTTAGAAGTGATCCTCATGCATTTTTAAAAACCACTGACCTTTCTACGGCACAGACAGCACCACTGCACCTGCGGCTTGTAGAACGCCTATGTAAGAACAAGATCTGTATTCCTTCTTAAATTTAGTGGTTGAGGCTTATATTCGGCTGTGCTCTATAGTCCAGAATTTACAGTAGTGCTTGTTGGCCACCAGAAGACGTCTTGACAAGATGCCTGAGCCACTTCAACACAAGACCCTATGATGAGCTGAGTAGGAACAGCATCTTCAGTCACACTACAGTTGGTGACGCTGTCGAAGCTCTGGATTTTCTTGTCCATAGCAATAAAAATATTGCGTTCAAATGAAGCATAAAAGTGACAAACTCACCGCACTGTTACTGTCGGAGCGCTTCTGTATCACATGAGCATCTGGTTGTGCCTGCGAGGAGAAAAAAAAAACACTATGGTTTTCCACATTCTCCCACATCAAGACTTATCTCTCGATTCAGGTTCTGTTCTGACCAGAGTCAATGACAGCAGCATCACAACCAAGCCAACAGCAACCAGCTTTACGCCAAAGGACGTCATCTGTGAAATAAGACATGAAAACACGTTACTAAAAAACCAATAATAATTTGCTCCGAATCTACCTTTTCAGTATTCCTGCCTTCTCTGTCGTTCAAAAGAGAAGTGTATATCTGCAGCTCGCCAAGTCAATGGGACTATATACTGCTTTTTAAGCACAGGTGTGACTCAAGTCTGTCGCGTCTCCACAGCATCATCTCAAAGCAGCTTTTAAACATTTCCTCAAAGCAATTATCTTGTGAAAAATATTAGGACATTTTAGGCCTTTAAGCCTTTGGGTGGGTCCGAGAACAGCATGCTAACTTGTCACAGTTTTAAAGATGCAAAACAGTAAACCGCACCAAAACCAACTGAGTGGTTTTGGTGTTGTCATGAAAAAAGTCCCCTCCCTTCACAACCTGTTTCTTAATGTTTCCGTGTGTTAAGCACACAGTTATCTACCGAATCAGGCAGATGAAATGCAGCATTAACAATTATCGGAATGGGAAAAATGACGTTGGGAGTGATTTTGTTTTAAAAATAAACACAGCATTTTTGAATTTCCCGTTGATCTGCAGCCTCACTGATGTTATCATGACCAAGACGACTCACACAAGGATCAATGCTTCCACTGCCCTGAAACCACTTCATGGAAACACTTCTCCAATGCATCTACATTGTTTTACATAAGATGAGAAAGTGTGTTTTTGGTCTTTTTTGGTGCATTTTCAAGCCGTTTTATTGAACTCTTGCCCTGATACGAGACAGGTTTTGCAAAAGAACAAAATCAAAGAGCAACTCCCATAATTTTCTCTTTATCTAAATTTCCCAGGTGACTTTCTCTGAACATTAATGTTATTCACAACAGAATGAATAACATCTTTAGTACAGGGGTAGAGTCTCAGCTCTGTGTGCTTTGGCGTTTATATTTGCAATTGGTTGAAGTTGGAACTTCAATCCTGGTGTTTTCTTTTTCCTTCCATTGTAAGCAGTGATGAATACAGACATTTTCAAAAATAAATAAAAATTATGATTAAAAATGACACATTAAGGTCCTTTTAATGACCCAGTCCCAAGTGTAGTTGACTTGTCAATCATTCATCCTAGTGATGGGGAGATGAGGCATCATGAAACAGTAATGCATTGCTGATGAAACAGTCCACAGAGGTCACTAGATGGAGCTCTTGGTTTACAAATGATGTGAGGTTTCATTGGATTGGTTGTTCAAGTCCACACATTTTACAGAACACAGTGCCATCTGGTGGCCTCTGAGAATCAGGACACTGTTTCATGAAACCTCATCAGCTCTTCAGTACTGTATCATGAAGCCTCATCCATGAGTGGAGAGCTTGATATTTTAGGGTTATGGGATTCAAGACATGCATGCTAAGTACTTGAGTTTAGTCTTGGTCTCAAGGCCGCTTTTTTAGGGTATGGGTCGTGTTGTGGTCTCGGACTGAGCCAGGCCCGAGATTTCTATTCAAGACCTGTCAGCTCATACGAACTTGACTATTAATTATATCAATGATATTTCAAATGGCAGTGTATGATATTGAATTATAAAGATACAATGAAGGCAGGACAACAAGTAATTCACAGGACAGTCATTTTCAATGCTCTTTCTTTTATTATTGGGGTCAATGTTTTAACTCATTACATTCATCCCTGAAGCAATTGCAGTATCCTGAAAAGATTTACAAAGTTCTGCAGTTGGTTTGCTGCTGTTGCTGTTGTGTTTGTCTGCGGATTCAGCGCTGACGCCAGCGCCAAAACCAGGCCCAGATTAAGTTCCTGTGAAAGAAGAAAAACATGGTGACTGTAATAAGAGTGACATCCAGCCAATCGTCTGTTTTCCCGGTCTTGGATGAGGGAAACAAAGAGGCCCTGACTCCCCTCTCCTCGGCTGAACATGCCAGGAACTACATCACATGCCTGCTCCATATTCACTGCCTTCCATCAACGGAAAGGATTCACACACAACTGAGGTTCTCATTCGGTTTCCGGTCCAGGAGAGAAATCTCATTTCTGCATCTAGAATTCAGAATCTATCCGCTACCCAAAACTCCTGAGACAGACACACCGTGTCCTCAGTCTGCCAGGCTAATGAAGAGGCTGAGCCAAAAGGCAGAACTCTGGGTTTTAAGGTGCAAAATAGAAAAACTGACCCCACTGCTTGAGCGCTCCTCAATCACATGAGCAACAGGTTGGGCCTGACGTGGAAGAGAACAAAAAAAATCTTTATTATTATTTCACATTCCCCCACATCCAGACTGATAAATAGTTCTGTTCTGACCAGAGTCACTGACAGCAGCATCACGACAAAGCCGACAGCGACCAGCTTCACTCCAAAGCGCTGCATCTGAGAGGGAAGAAACGAAAACACAGTCACAAAAGCTCCAACAAAATCACTGACACACACCTCCGACATCACCTTTTCGGTATTCCAGTCGTCTCTGTCGTTCTAAGGAGAAGTGTGTTTCTGCCAGTCAGTGGGACTATATATAACTGCTCTTCACTCACAAGGATGACTCAAGTCTGTTGCAATGAAACAGGATCACCTTTTAAACATTTCCTCAAGGTATTATCTCCACAGCCACATTAGGAAATGTTAGGCCTTCAAGCCTTTGGCTGAGTGTGAGGAAAGCGTGTTGACTTATCAGACACAACACGGTAAACAAGTCCTGTTCACAAGTCTACCACTGCCATTTTGCAACCTATAACCCTCTTTGTTCTCATTGGTAACTTCACTTGAGAACCTGAGCTTCTTAATGTTTTGATCTGGCAGAAGACGAATGTCGGACATGGTTTAATGGCTTTCTTCATCTTCATCCAATAACACCAGACATTTGGTGTTTGGTGGTGAGTAGAAATACATTAAATTACACAATTAAAAGCATCTCATTAAATGCCAAATTTATAGAAGTTGTTTCTATTAAAAAAGGCAAAAAAAAATCACAGGGAGGAAAAAAATGAATTATTATTATTACTATTAGTAGTAGTAGAAGAAGTACTTGTAGTAGTAGTAGTAGTAGTAGTATTTTTATTATTCAAATCCAGCTCTGGACCTTTCTGGGGGAAGTTTGTATTTTCTCCCTGCAGGTTTTCTCTGGGTACTCCGCCTTCCTCCCACTAGGTTACTTGGACAATGTAATATTAGTGTGAAAGGTGTGTGTGTCCTGCAATGGAGTGGTGACCTTCCTGGGGTGTATTCTCTGACCCAATGACCGGTGGGATAGGTTCCTGCATTATTATTATTATTATTATTATTATTATTATTATTATTATTATTATTATTATTATTATTATTATTATTATTATTATTATTATTATTATTATTATTATTGTTATTATTATTGTGGCAATGGGCTTTCATACATTTCTGTGAGTCACAATAGTCACTGATATTTTCCCCTTCTCACCATCAGTGCCTCCCTGGTCCACACGAAGACAAATGCTTCTCTGTCAGGGGCAGGTTTGTGGGACACCCTCCTGCTGATGACCTGCTCCCCTCAGATGTGTGTTGGGAGCCATCACTGCAGGAGGCTGCCACAGGTCATGAGGAATCACTCAGAGACGGATGGTGCCAGAGAGGGACCTTCAGGTCCAAAAAAAGCAGAGACACACCTTGAACCCTGCCAACTTTTCAAGCTCAAAGTTAAATATGTATAATGCTATTTTAAAAGAAACATAATTCAAATAATTTTTTGAGGGTTCCTCTTTTTGTTTTGAATCATCACAAGGATGTACTGTATCCTGACATCAAGGTTTGACTTGTGCGGAGCAAATCATGACTTAAAGATGAAGTGTCGTATTTATATATATATATATATTTATAAATCACATTCGTCTGTTTAGTCGAAATTTCAAATAAAAATCAATGCAGCAGACATCCATGTATTTTCTTTTTATTTAACTGATTTTATTGTGTGCACACCGTTTGCCCATGTTAGTTTTGAGTGGTTTTTTTTTCTTTTCATTTTCCATTTTGTAATTTTTTTTTGTTTGTTTTTGACTATACTTTTTAGTTTAAATATTTCTATATTTTTGTTGTTGTTGTTGTAGTATTACTAATATTCAAGTAATAACCTGCAAATTATGTGGGGTATGAAAACACAAAACCTTCCTTAGTTTACATCACATTGAACACATCACAATGGAAATCAGTGCATTTCAACTGCTCTTTATTTGGCAATACTGCAGCAAGAGACTTATCCTGTTGTGGGTGTCAGTGCTCTCAGCAGAGCGATCAACTGGAGCAGCTGGGTCGTTGTAAGGCCTCCAAGGTTATTGGTGCTGCTTCTTTCCTGTCAAAAAGAAAAAACAAAAGTAGGTTACAATGAAATGTGCTGGAACAGCGTGAGGCGAACTACTGACTTCACTCGAGCGCTTCTCGATCATATGAGCGAGCGGTTGGGCCTGGAAGAGAGAGGGTTGTTTACAGTTCTGATTTCAAGAGTCTCACAACAGGTATGTTCAGGTATCGACTAAACAAGGTTGTTACCAGAGCAGCGGACACCAGCATCATGACCGCGACCAGAACGACCATCTTCACACCGAGCGACTGCATCTGAAGACAGAATGCACAGGTATAACGGGCAACAAATGTCTTTTAAAGAGCAAGCGTACCTTCAGGGAAGTTAAGGTAGGCAGCTTCAACCGGAGTGATGCTGTTATTGGATTGAACGTGTCAAGGGCGCTTTAAATAGAGTTTCTCAGCCAATCACAGCAGACAATGATTCATCGCCAAAACAGCTTTAAATGAGCTCTTGAGATGTGTTTATTTCCTTGGATATTTGGCAACGGGATTTACCCCTGAGACTGACCACAGATTGGGCAGCTATCGCTGTTTATGTGTCATTGGTCTGACCACAGAAGGTACAGAGGAAATACATGCGCAACAATGTGACATCTATGACGGTGTATCCAGGTAGAATAACATTTTTGCTATTCTCAACTTACCCTTAAAACCATCTTCAACGTCTTCAACTCAGTCGGTAAAGCAAAAAAGAACCGGAACCAAGAGGGGCAAGTTGAAGACCCACACTCTTCTTATCTTTTAGCATTTAAAATATGTTTAAAACTAACTGATATTTATACATTTTATACATTGATACAAATGGTTTGCAACTGCACAATGCATGGACGTCAGCAGTATCACTGTATGACTGCAGTTGACTGACTTTATGTGGCTTGTTGGTGGAAAACGTTGGTTAGTGGGAAGGTGCATGCTGTAGTACACTGCTTTTCAACCTTTTCTAAGCCATGGCACACTTGGTTCATTGAAGTCTCGCAACCAAAGGATCCTCAGATCAGTCTCCAGAAAACAGCTGTTTCTAGTTTGAGGAATTTCCAGACAAATCTTTTATTCGGCCTCAGCTTGCATCATAACAACAACAGTTATTTATCTCTTCACATTTTGGAGGGCATTTGTTTCCATCTGCATTTAGTTTTCCGCCAGTTTTTAAACCACGTAGCAAACGTTGATCATTCACGAGTGTCAATAAAGTTTTAAAGTGAGACGTCATCTTTGCCGTGAGCTCTGTTAGCGCTGTTTTTAATGGCTTGTTTAAGGACATGTTTTTCTCAAGAGCTGTCCGAGGTCCTAACTGACACGACACAAGTTAGCTTCATGTGATTTGGTCTCTCCCAACTCACCCTGCAGCACACAATGAAACCCACAGTCTCCAATTTAACTAGTCTTGTCTGCAACACAACCTTAGCAAATCCTCTCAGCCCTCCTCTTGTGAACTGGGTGTTATTGAGTGCACACAAGCAGGGATCCCAGTTCATCTGCCATATGACACATGTACTTAAAGCCTGTTTCCTGGGATGAACTTATGGGGTTCCTTGCACTGCGAGGGAGTGTGTGTTGACCAGGCCTGAGATACTGTACAGGGACTCCATATTATTAATTTAAAGGCATATTCAAGCCTTGTGAGTGAAATTTGATCGTCAACATTTGGTTTGCGATGATGCACAGTTTGGATAAATTTTGATGTAATGTGTTTACAGTTTCAAGCTTTAAGATAATACAATATTTGTGTTACATGCATATCATGATTCCAATTCAAACCAAATGACGCATACAACAAAGAAGTTGAAAAAAATACTACCAAAGAATGGAGCAGTCAGAAATAAATGCCTTTCAATGATCTCAGTTTATTTTTCCTGTTTTAGCTCAGTTCATTCATCCAGATAACGTGGCATTCAGTTGCCAAGTGCCAAGAACTGAGTCAACAATGTGTTGAGTAGAGTGGCGGCATTGCTTCCATTGCTTTCATTGCTTCCAATGCTGTCATTGTCCTCCTGTGAAAAGAAGATACAAAAGGTTATGATGAGGAAGAAGAGCTGCATGGAAATCTAGCTGGTAACAAGATGTGCTGACATCAGAGCGCTTGACCAGTGAATGAGCAACAGCTCTCTTGCTGTGGCGCTCTCTTTGGTGGTGTGGTTACTTTATGGTGCTTCTGTCAAATGTGTATTTTTAATGACTGAAATATGAGAAACGTTTGCAACATGTTTTTGTATTTTGACTTCATAGTCATTTCAGATTAAAACTAGCCAAGAAAGCGAATTAAACATACCAGGAAAAATGAATGAATATGATCAAAGAATGGACCACGTGGAAATAGATGCTTTTGTATGATCTCAGTTTATTTTTACAGTTTTAGTACATTGTATTCATCCAGATAGTGCAGGCAACAGTAAGGTCAATATGGTCTGGAGCTGAGCTGGAGTCAGTGTGTTTCCACTGAACAGCTGGGCCAACAGAGCGGTGGCAGTGTTGGTGTTGATGGCAGTGCCGCTGTTGCCGGTGCTTTCATTGCTCTCCTGTTGACACAAGACACAAAAGTTTTAAAAGAGAAAGAAGAGCTGAGAGGACATGAAATGAACAAGACATACTGACATCAGAGCGCTTGACAAGTGAATGAGCAACAGGTCCAGCCTGTGAAGAGAGCAGAAGGAGAGCTGTTAGCATCGGAACCTTCTGACCAGAGGACCTCCTCACTCTAGAGTCAAGACTCATTCAGACCAGAGCGCTGGACACCAGCATCATGACCAGGGCCAGAGCGACCAGCTTCACTCCCAGGGACTGCATCTGGAAATGAGATGAAAAGACCAGATATGATCGAAGCACAGGAAGAGGAAACACAAGGCAACAGGCAGCTCAGTACCTTCGCCAATGTTCGAGTGGACGTTTGACTCAACTCTTCCAGGAGGCCTTTTATAGTGTCTCTCAGGAGCTGGTTAGGCAAGAGAGAAGGCAGAGCAGATCATGGTCATGTGCTAAGAACACCAGCGCGCTCGGCGATTACAAATCAATAATCGTCTGAATGTTGAGGGATTATTGGGCAATGATGATGCAAACACTGTCTGGTGTGTCAGAGAAAATGGCAAATGACAAAATGCAGCAGCAAAAGTGTCCAATTTGATTCTGCAGACTCTTCACATGTTGATAGGAAAATTGTCGTTGAGTTTGGAGCTTTAGCTCATATAGAGCCAGCGCCATCATCTGTTTATCCAACTTTGTGGGGACCAATTCTTGACAAAACACTATCCTTGAGGAGCATATGACTTTCTGGGGACATGTGGCTGGACTCAACAAGGTTAAGCCTCAACTTGAGGATGTAGACTTGAAAATAACTGGGTCGTGATAAGTGGGTTTCAGTTTGGTTCAGAGTCCTGGTGAAGGTGAGCCATGTGTTTTTTCCTGGCTTTTTGCATCCTGGAGCACCTTACTAATAAACTTTCTTTGGTGACCAAGGAAAGTGTCTCCAGTGTCTGCCTCCTACACCTACTCTGGCCTGGATTACCACAGGGACCAATTCTATATTATTATTTTCTGTTGCGCCCCCCAAGATGAAGTAAACGTTTCACGCTCAGAACTCTCCGCCACCTCTGTCAATAGTATCATTTGTCAATATAATCATTATAAGTGCACCGCGGCATAACCCTGTATCCTTGTAAACATTACAGAAAAAAAAGAAAGTAATATAGATCAACTTACAATAAAGAATAACTTTATTAACAGAAAAGACTTCAAATGCATCAATTTGCCTGAAAAAAAAAAAAAAATCATAAGTGGATGTGCAAATACACTTTATTGTAGTGTGGCAAAAAGGTTGTGAAAAATGTTCTGAGGTCACATGTGCCCCCCCGCCCCTCGCATCGTTCCACCTCCCATTGCTCCCATTTAGGGTGAGATGCCAGAGAAAGTGTTGGCAACAAGAAACCTCGCAATGTCCCCACAAAGGTGGAAATACAAGCTTGAGTGTATGTGTGCACTTGTGCAGTTTTTAATATCATATCAGAATCAGTATCAAATTTATTGCCATGGTCTGGTCAGGCAGGATACGTCTGAAGAAGAGAGCACACTGTTATTAAACTGTTCGTCCGTCGTCCACCAGAGGTGAAAGTTCTGGGTGGCAAGGAGTGTTGGGAAGGTTTCTTTAGTGACTTTAGCTGTGTAGTTACTATAGCTCAGTCATTGCTTTGAGTTCTCCACCCTTCAGTTTTTCACCTCAAAACAGCACTTTCCAGTCTCTATTGAATCCCTTCCATATGTAAGTTACCATGACTAAAAGTCACATCTGTCATATAGAACATATGATGACAACCTCCGAGGTCTGGAGTCAAGCCTCACTTTCCTGTTGAATAAATCTGAAATGACGTACTGATGTGAAAAAGTCACAGGAGGAACTGATGAAATACTAATCCTGCATCTTTCCTGGCTGGTTACAAAAAAATTAAGATGGAGCCGTTTCAGTGCAGGTGTTGGAGCGGCACCTTGCTCTTTCTGAATACCTTCTCTACATTTGTTTATTTAAATTGAGATCTTTGTCATGTTTTTGAGTGGATCTGTCAGACTCAACATGGACAGTGAAACCCTCTGGAGACCCTGCACCTTGCCACGGTGCTGCTGGACTTTCCTGCCCACTGCGGTCAGGTTGCACAGTGGCAGACTTGGACAGGACTCATTGTCATTGCTGGGCTTTTTGGTCATTTGCTTGTATTTTTGGAGGCTATTTTTAGTCTATTATTATTATTATTATTATTATTATTGCTGTGGCGCTCTCTTTGGTGGTGTGGTGACTTTATGCTGCTTCTGTCAAATGTGTATTTTTAATGACTGAAATATGAGAAATGTATGCAACATGTTTTTGTAGTTTGACTTCATAGTCATTTCAGATTAAAACTAGCCAAGAAAGCGAATTAAAGAATGGACCACATGGAAATAGATGCCTTTGTATGATCTCAGTTTATTTTTACAGTTTTAGTACATTGTGTTCATCCAGCTTGTTGAGCCAACAAGGCCAATAAGGGCAATAGGTTCTGGATCTGAGCTGTATTTCCAGTCAGCAGAGGCAACAGCTGGGCCAACAGAGTGGTGGCAGTGTTGGTGTTTTCATTGCTCTCCTGTTGACACAAGACACAAAAGTTTTAAAAGAAGAAGAAGAGCTGAGAGGACATGAAATGAACAAGACATACTGACATCAGAGCGCTTGACAAGTGAATGAGCAACAGGTCCAGCCTGTGAAGAGAGCAGAAGGAGAGCTGTTAGCATCAGAACCTTCTGACCAGAGGACCTCCTCACTCTAGAGTCAAGACTCATTCAGACCAGAGCGCTGGACACCAGCATCATGACCAGGGCCAGAGCGACCAGCTTCACTCCCAGGGACTGCATCTGGAAATGAGATGAAAAGACCAGATATAATCGAAGCACAGGAAGAGGAAACACAAGGCAACAGGCAGCTCAGTACCTTCGCCAATGTTCGAGTGGACGTTTGACTCAACTCTTCCAGGAGGCCTTTTATAGTGTCTCTCAGGAGCTGGTTAGGCAAGAGATAAGGCAGAGCAGATCATGGTCATGTGCTAAGAACACCAGCGCGCTCGGCGATTACAAATCAATAATCGTCTGAATGTTGAGGGATTATTGGGCAATGATGATGCAAACACTGTCTGGTGTGTCAGAGAAAATGTCAAATGACAAAATGCAGCAGCAAAAGTGTCTGATTTGATTCTGCAGACTCTTCACATGTTGATAGGAAAATTGACGTTGAGTTTGGAGCTTTAGCTCATATAGAGCCAGCGCCATCATCTGTTTATCCAACTTTGTGGGGACCAATTCTTGACAAAACACTATCCTTGAGGAGCATATGACTTTCTGGGGACATGTGGCTGGACTCAACAAGGTTAAGCCTCAACTTGAGGATGTAGGCTTGAAAATAACTGGGTCGTGATAAGTGGGTTTCAGTTTGGTTCAGAGTCCTGGTGAAGGTGAGCCATGTGTTTTGGAGGGTTAGGTTTAGGGCGGTGCTTCTCAACATTTCGGGTAACACTTAACAAGTAAACGTTACCCGCCCCCCAACTCTCTGCCGCCTCCGTAAATCAAATCATTTGTCAATATAAGTGCACCTCTGCATAACACTGTATCCTTGTTAACATGAAAGAAAAGAGAAAAAGATAATATAGATCAACTTACAATAAAGAACAACTTTATTAAAAGAAAAGACCTGAAGTGCATCAATTTGCCTGAAAATAAAAAACAATCATGAGTGGATGTGCAAATACACTGTATCGTAGTATGGCAAGAAAGTGTCTTCTGAGGTCACATTCACCTTCAGTTTTTCACCTCAAAACAGCACTTTCCAGTGTCTATTGAATCCCTTCCATATGTAAGTTACCATGACTAAAACTCACATCTGTCATATAGAACATATGATGACAACCTCAGAGGTCTGGAGTCAAGCCTCACTTTCCTGTTGAATAAATCTGAAATGACGTAGTCATCTGAAAAAGTCACAGGAGGAACTGATGAAATACTAATCCGGCATCTTTCCTGGCTGGTTACAAAAAAAATAAAAATGGAGCCGTTTCAGTGCAGGTGTTGGAGCGGCACCTTGCTCTTTCTGAATACCTTCTCCACATTTGTTTATTTAAATTGAGGTGTTTCTCTTGTTTTTGAGTGGATCTGTCAGACTCAACATGGACAGTGAAACCCTCTGGAGACCCTGCACCTTACCACGGTGCTGCTGGACTTTCCTGCCCACTGCGGTCAGGTTGCACAGTGGCAGACTTGGACAGGACTCATCGTCATTGCTGGGCTTTTTGGTCATTTGCTTGTATTTTTGGAGGCTATTTTTAGTCTATTATTATTATTATGATTATTGCTGTGGCGCTCTCTTTGGTGGTGTGGTTACTTTATGCTGCTTCTGTCAAATGTGTATTTTTAATGACTGAAATATGAGAAACGTATGCAACATGTTTTTGTATTTTGACTTCATAGTCATTTCAGATTAAAACTAGCCAAGAAAGCGAATTAAACATACCAGGAAAAATTAATGAATATGATCAAAGAATGCACCACATGGAAATAGATGCCTTTGTATGATCTCAGTTTATTTTTACAGTTTTAGTACACTGTATTCATCCAGTTTCAGTCATCCAGACAACAGTGAGGTCAATAGGGCCTGGAGCTGAGCTGGAGTCAGTGTGTTTCCACTCAACAGCTGGGCCAACAGAGCGGTGGCAGTGTTGGTGTTGATGGCAGTGCCGCTGTTGCCGGTGCTTTCATTGCTCTCCTGTTGACACAAGACACAAAAGTTTTAAAAGAGAAAGAAGAGCTGAGAGGACATGAAATGAACAAGACATACTGACATCAGAGCGCTTGACAAGTGAATGAGCAACAGGTCCAGCCTGTGAAGAGAGCAGAAGGAGAGCTGTTAGCATCGGAACCTTCTGACCAGAGGACCTCCTCACTCTAGAGTCAAGACTCATTCAGACCAGAGCGCTGGACACCAGCATCATGACCAGGGCCAGAGCGACCAGCTTCACTCCCAGGGACTGCATCTGGAAATGAGATGAAAAGACCAGATATAATCGAAGCACAGGAAGAGGAAACACAAGGCAACAGGCAGCTCAGTACCTTCGCCAATGTTCGAGTGGACGTTTGACTCAACTCTTCCAGGAGGCCTTTTATAGTGTCTCTCAGGAGCTGGTTAGGCAAGAGAGAAGGCAGAGCAGATCATGGTCATGTGCTAAGAACACCAGCGCGCTCGGCGATTACAAATCAATAATCGTCTGAATGTTGAGGAATTATTGGGCAATGATGATGCAAACACTGTCTGGTGTGTCAGAGAAAATGGCAAAATGCAGCAGCAAAAGTGTCCGATGTGATTCTGCAGACTCTTCACATGTTGATAGGAAAATTGACGTTCAGTTTGGAGCTTTAGCTCATATAGAGCCAGCGCCATCATCTGTTTATCCAACTTTGTGGGGACCAATTCTTGACAAAACACTATCCTTGAGGAGCATATGACTTTCTGGGGACATGTGGCTGGACTCAACAAGGTTAAGCCTCAACTTGAGGATGTAGGCTTGAAAATAACTGGGTCGTGATAAGTGGGTTTCAGTTTGGTTCAGAGTCCTGGTGAAGGTGAGCCATGTGTTTTGGAGGGTTAGGTTTAGGGCGGTGCTTCTCAACATTTCGGGTAACATTTAACAAGTAAACGTTACCCGCCCCCCAACTCTCTGCCGCCTCCGTAAATCGAATCATTTGTCAATATAAGTGCATAACACTGTATCCTTGTTAACATGACAGAAAAGAAAAAAAGATAATATAGATCAACTTACAATAAAGAACAACTTTATTAAAAGAAAAGACCTGAAGTGCATCAATTTGCCTGAAAATAAAAAACAATCATGAGTGGATGTGCAAATACACTTTATCGTAGTATGGCAAGAAAGTGTCTTCTGAGGTCACATTCACCTTCAGTTTTTCACCTCAAAACAGCACTTTCCAGTCTCTATTGAATCCCTTCCATATGTAAGTTACCATAACTAAAAGTCACATCTGTCATATAGAACATATGATGACAACCTCAGAGGTCTGGAGTCAAGCCTCACTTTCCTGTTGAATGAATCTGAAATGACGTAGTCATCTGAAAAAGTCACAGGAGGAACTGATGAAATACTAATCCGGCATCTTTCCTGGCTGGTTACAAAAAAATTAAGATGGAGCCGTTTCAGTGCAGGTGTTGGAGCGGCACCTTGCTCCATCTGAATACCTTCTCTACATTTGTTTATTTAAATTGAGATGTTTCTCTTGTTTTTGAGTGGATCTGTCAGACTCAACATGGACAGTGAAACCCTCTGGAGACCCTGCACCTTACCACGGTGCTGCTGGACTTTCCTGCCCACTGCGGTCAGGTTGCACAGTGGCAGACTTGGACAGGACTCATCGTCATTGCTGGGCTTTTTGGTCATTTGCTTGTATTTTTGGAGGCCATTTTTAGTCAATTATTATTATTATTATTATTGCTGTGGCGCTCTCTTTGGTGGTGTGGTTACTTTATGCTGCTTCTGTCAAATGTGTATTTTTTAATATTTGAAATAAGAGAAATGTATGCAACATGTTTTTGTATTTTGACTTCAAAGTCATTTCAGATTAAAACTAGCCAAGAAAGCGAATTAAACATACCAGGAAAAATGAATGAATATGATCAAAGAATGGACCACATGGAAATAGATGCCTTTGTATGATCTCAGTTTATTTTTACAGTTTTAGTACACTGTATTCATTCAGTTCATTGTATTCAACAGCACGGTCAATAGGTGCTGGATCTGAGCTGGAGTCAGCAAAGTGTCAACGGCGGCGGTGTTGGTGTTGGTGGCAGTGCCGGTGTTTTCATTTCTCTCCTGTTGACACGAGACAAAAAAGTTTTAAAAGAGGAACAAGAGCTGAGAGGAAACGCAACAGGCAAGATGTACTGACATCAGAGCGCTTGACAGGTGAATGAGCAACAGGTCCAGCCTGTGAAGAGAGCAGAAGGAGAGCTGTTAGCATCGGAACCTTCTGACCAGAGGACCTCCTCAGTCTAGAGTCAAGACTCATTCAGACCAGAGCGCTGGACACCAGCATCATGACCAGGGCCAGAGCGACCAGCTTCACTCCCAGGGACTGCATCTGGAAATGAGATGAAAAGACCAGATATAATCGAAGCACAGGAAGAGGAAACACAAGGCAACAGGCAGCTCAGTACCTTGGCCAATGTTCGAGTGGACGTTTGACTCAACTCTTCCAGGAGGCCTTTTACAGTGTCTCTCAGGAGCTAGTTAGGCGCTCGGCGATTACAAATCAATAATCGTCTGAATGTTGAGGGATTATTGGGCAATGATGATGCAAACACTGTCTGGTGTGTCAGAGAAAATGTCAAATGACAAAATGCAGCAGCAAAAGAGCCCGATTTGATTCTGCAGACTCTTCACATGTTGATAGGAAAATTGACGTTCAGTTTGGAGCTTTAGTTCATATAAAGCCAGCGCCATCATCGAGCACTTGATCTGTTTACTCTGTGGGGACTGTGACAAAGTGGCTGAGAGTCACCCATTTGCCTCATTTAAAGTTATTGTTTGCTTGTTTTGTTGATTTAATTCCATGTTTATCCTGAATCGTGAGTTCAAACCATCCCGGGTTTGTTTGAGTTGCGTTTTCTGGTGTTTCAAAAATCAACAGAAACAAGTATGGTTATGTTAAAACATGTTTATTGGTCCAATTAAATGTCAGTTTTAGGT
The DNA here is from genome assembly GCF_027744825.2 of Synchiropus splendidus. Taxonomy (NCBI): domain Eukaryota; kingdom Metazoa; phylum Chordata; class Actinopteri; order Syngnathiformes; family Callionymidae; genus Synchiropus; species Synchiropus splendidus. The sequence goes on from NC_071335.1 coordinate 21,641,188, forward strand.
ATGATTTCATATTTGTGAAGCATGTTGGTCGTAATACTCACCACGAGGCCTCAGGGTAAAAGGAAGGCGTGGCGGGTCACTTCCTGGTTTGATCACCTTGGTGATGTCATTAGTGACATGGTGGAAAGCTCCAACTAAGGGGGAGGCCAAGGTTGGGAAGTGTTTTGTTTTGTTTTATTGTATATGAGGGATTGACGGAGGTAGGTTGAGCGTTATGTGGCAGGTTGTGTTCGCAGTATGGTGAGCAGTGGACTTCGTTTCTGACTGCAGAAAGGAGTTGTGGTTGTTGGTGGTGTTTGGGATTTACCTGTTGAGAGGTACAGTCCAGATTCAAACGCTTAAAGAGAGAAGCCGGCAGGCCAGAAAGTGGGGCTGCAGTGTGCAGAGGTGTGCGCTATTGCTTCATCTCAGTTAAGCTGAGTTAACTGTTGAGTTTCTTTGCAATCCATGGGTTTTTTTCCTGGCTTTTTGCATCCTGGAGCACCTTACTAATAAACTTTCTTTGGTGACCAAAGAAAGTGTCTCCAGTGTCTGCCTCCTACACCTACTCTGGCCTGGATTACCACAGGGACCAATTCTATATTATTATTTTCTGTTGCGCCCCCCAAGATGAAGTAAACGTTTCACGCCCAGAACTCTCCGCCGCCTCTGTCAATAGTATCATTTGTCAATATAATCATTATAAGTGCACCGCGGCATAACCCTGTATCCTTGTAAACATTACAGAAAAAAAGAAAGTAATATAGATCAACTTACAATAAAGAATAACTTTATTAACAGAAAAGACTTCAAGTGCATCAATTTGCCTGAAAAATATAAAAAAAAATCATAAGTGGATGTGCAAATACACTTTATTGTAGTATGACAAAAAGGTTGTGAAAAATGTTCTGAAGTCACATGTGCCCCCCCGCCCCTCGCATCGTTCCACCTCCCATTGCTCCCATTTAGGGTGAGATGCCAGAGAAAGTGTTGGCAACAAGAAACCTCGCAATGTCCCCACAAAGGTGGAAATACAAGCTTGAGTGTATGTGTGCACTTGTGCAGTTTTTAATATCATATCAGAATCAGTATCAAATTTATTGCCATGGTCTGGTCAGGCAGGATACGTCTGAAGAAGAGAGCACACTGTTATTAAACTGTTCGTCCGTCGTCCACCAGAGGTGAAAGTTCTGGGTGGCAAGGAGTGTTGGGAAGGTTTCTTTAGTGACTTTAGCTGTGTAGTTACTATAGCTCAGTCATTGCTTTGAGTTCTCCACCCTTCAGTTTTTGACCTCAAAACAGCACTTTCCAGTCTCTATTGAATCCCTTCCATATGTAAGTTACCATAACTAAAAGTCATATCTGTCAGATAGAACATATGATGACAACCTCCGAGGTCTGGAGTCAAGCCTCACTTTCCTGTTGAATAAATCTGAAATGACGTAGTCATCTGAAAAAGTCACAGGAGGAACTGATGAAATACTAATCCGGCATCTTTCCTGGCTGGTTACAAAAAAGCCTTTTCAGTGCAGGTGTTGGAGCGGCAGCTTGCTCCATCTGAATATGTTCTCTACATTTGTTTATTTAAATTGAGATGTTTCTCTTGTTTTTGAGTGGATCTGTCAGACTCAACATGGACAGTGAAACCCTCTGGAGACCCTGCACCTTGCCACGGTGCTGCTGGACTTTCCTGCCCACTGCGGTCAGGTTGCACAGTGGCAGACTTGGACAGGACTCATTGTCATTGCTGGGCTTTTTGGTCATTTGCTTGTATTTTTGGAGGCTATTTTTAGTCTATTATTATTATTATTATTATTATTATTGCTGTGGCGCTCTCTTTGGTGGTGTGGTGACTTTATGCTGCTTCTGTCAAATGTGTATTTTTAATGACTGAAATATGAGAAACGTATGCAACATGTTTTTGTAGTTTGACTTCATAGTCATTTCAGATTAAAACTAGCCAAGAAAGCGAATTAAAGAATGGACCACATGGAAATAGATGCCTTTGTATGATCTCAGTTTATTTTTACAGTTTTAGTACATTGTGTTCATCCAGCTTGTTGAGCCAACAAGGCCAATAAGGGCAATAGGTTCTGGATCTGAGCTGTATTTCCAGTCAGCAGAGGCAACAGCTGGGCCAACAGAGTGGTGGCAGTGTTGGTGTTTTCATTGCTCTCCTGTTGACACAAGACACAAACGTTTTAAAAGAAGAAGAAGAGCTGAGAGGACATGAAATGAACAAGACATACTGACATCAGAGCGCTTGACAAGTGAATGAGCAACAGGTCCAGCCTGTGAAGAGAGCAGAAGGAGAGCTGTTAGCATCGGAACCTTCTGACCAGAGGACCTCCTCACTCTAGAGTCAAGACTCATTCAGACCAGAGCGCTGGACACCAGCATCATGACCAGGGCCAGAGCGACCAGCTTCACTCCCAGGGACTGCATCTGGAAATGAGATGAAAAGACCAGATATAATCGAAGCACAGGAAGAGGAAACACAAGGCAACAGGCAGCTCAGTACCTTCGCCAATGTTCGAGTGGACGTTTGATTCAACTCTGCCAGGAGGCCTTTTATAGTGTCTCTCAGGAGCTGGTTAGGCAAGAGAGAAGGCAGAGCAGATCATGGTCATGTGCTTAGAACACCAGCGCGCTCGGCGATTACAAATCAATAATCGTCTGAATGTTGAGGGATTATTGGGCAATGATGATGCAAACACTGTCTGGTGTGTCAGAGAAAATGGCAAATGACAAAATGCAGCAGCAAAAGTGTCCGATTTGATTCTGCAGACTCTTCACATGTTGATAGGAAAATTGACGTTCAGTTTGGAGCTTTAGCTCATATAAAGCCAGCGCCATCATCTGTTTATCCAACTTTGTGGGGACCAATTCTTGACAATTCTGGGGGACATTTGGCTGGACTCAACAAGGTTAAGCCTCAAATTGAGGATGTAGACTTGAAAATAACTGGGTCGTGATAAGTGGGTTTCAGTTTGGTTCAGAGTCCTGAAGGTGAGCCATGTGTTTTGGAGGGTTAGGTTTAGGGCGGTGCTTCTCAACATTTCGGGTAACGCCCCCCAACTCTCTGCCGCCTCCCTAAATCGAATCATTTGTCAATATAAGTGCACCTCTGCATAACACTGTATCCTTGTTAACATGACAGAAAAGAAAAAAAGATAATATAGATCAACTTACAATAAAGAACAACTTTATTAAAAGAAAAGACCTGAAGTGCATCAATTTGCCTGAAATAAAAAACAATCATGAGTGGATGTGGAATACACTTTATCGTAGTATGGCAAGAAAGTGTCTTCTGAGGTCACATTCACCTTCAGTTTTTGACCTCAAAACAGCACTTTCCAGTGTCTATTGAATCCCTTCCATATGTAAGTTACCATGACTAAAACTCACATCTGTCATATAGAACATATGATGACAACCTCCGAGGTCTGGAGTCAAGCCTCACTTTCCTGTTGAATGAATCTGAAATGACGTAGTCATCTGAAAAAGTCACAGGCGGAACTGATGAAATACTAATCCGGCATCTTTCCTGGCTGGTTACAAAAAAGTGAAAATGGAGCTGTTTCAGTGCACCTTCTTTGTTCCTTCTACATTTGTTTATTTGTGCCGATGTTTTTTTTGCTTTTGTGTGGATCTGCTGGGCCAGTCATTGCTGGGCTTTTTGGTCATTTTCTTGTATTTTTGGAGGCTATTTTTAGTCTATTATTTTTGTTATAATTATTTTGCCTGTGGCTTTTCTTTGGTGGTGTTGTTACTTTAGGTTGCGTCCGTCAAATCTGCATTTTAAAGAGAAATGTATGTTTTTGTGTTTTGATTTCAAAGTCATTTCAGATTAAAACTAGCCAGCAAAGCTAATACCAGGAAAAATGAATGGATGAGATCAAAGAATGGACCACATGGAAATAGATGCCTTTGTATGATCTCAGTTTATTTTTAGAGTTTTAGTACATTGTATTCATCCAGATAGTCCAGACGACAGTAAGGTCAATATGGTCTGGAGCTGAGCTGTATTTCCAGACTGGAGCAGAGGCAACAGCAGGGTCAGCAGAGTGGTGGCAGTGTTGGTGTTGGTGTTGGTGGCAGTGCCGGTGCTTTCATTGCTCTCCTGTTGACACAAGACACAAAAGTTTTAAAAGAAGAGGACATGAAATGAACAAGATGTACTGACATCAGAGCGCTTGACAAGTGAATGAGCAACAGGTCCAGCCTGTGAAGAGAGCAGAAGGAGAGCTGTTAGCATCGGAACCTTCTGACCAGAGGACCTCCTCACTCTAGAGTCAAGACTCATTCAGACCAGAGCGCTGGACACCAGCATCATGACCAGGGCCAGAGCGACCAGCTTCACTCCCAGGGACTGCATCTGCAAGTGGGAAAACCATTGAAGACAATTGAGACAACAAGCAAACTAAAGTCGTATCTTACATTCCTCAGCTTCTCTTGTTGAATCTGCTCCTGACCAACTGCTTGCAGGGTCTTTATATATACACAGCTCCCAGCCGAGATTCAGGCACCTCCTCTGCTGTTGCAATCAAACACCTCCATACTGGCCTTTCAACATGACCTCATTTTGAAATATTAATTCCTTAAGATGATCCGCGAGCTTCTCACAGACACAAACATGTCGTGAGTCATTTTGAAACAATGATGTTGCGCTACATTCTTGGTGACTGTCGGACGGAGGGAAGTTGAATCTCGGGCGTGTCACATGACACAATGGCACAGGCCTTAGTTGGTATTAATAATTTAGCACTTATCAAAATCATGATCAGTTTTCTTCTTCTTCTTAAATGTGTCAGTTGCGATTCCATCCTCTGCCTTCTCCTTTTATATTCTACAATATAAGACCAGTTTATGTTGTTTCTCAATCACAATCACAAGCAATGGCTTCATAGAATTCCTAAATTATTTTTAAAGACAGAAAGTTATTTAAGAGTGCTGAGGGATGAGTTTTGGATACACAAAAAGTCAAAACAATAAATTCAATATTTTTTTTTTACTTACAAATAAAAGACATTTTGATTCCTTGTCATCTTTTTGAAAAGAAAAAAAGAAAAAAAAAAAAAAATAATAATAATATATATATATATATATATATAAATACATATTTTACTAAATTGTCATGAAAGTGTGTTAAGTGTGTTAGTAATATAATAAAGATAATAATGAATACAATAATAAAATGATAAAATAAATCCAATAAAAACAATAAAGCGGAATTAAGACTTACAGCACTCAGAACCACCTCAAACAGGTGTGTTTAGAGGCAGCCCGGATATAGGATTGTGATGCTTTCAGAAAAGAAAGAAAGTCCGATACAACACACTGCTACAGTTGCTACATGCTATTTTAGGTGCTGTTTGCCATTATTCATGATGTAAAAAAAAAAAAATAAGGCCACGGTGTATGATTCTGTTATCACATTTCAAATTTCCGACTTCCACCAACAGCATTGAATGCATCATCACTAGCAGTTTTAACTATATACATATACATATACATATACATATACATATACATATACATATACATATACATATACATATACTGTCACTGCTTCTTCATTGTCAGTGAAGGGTTCCACAGACTGGGATTTTTATTTGCCACACTTGTGCATTCAGCATAAATAACACCATGACAAAAATGAAAATAAAATAGTTAATAAGCAAGTTACACCTTTCCTTATTATTATTATTATTATTATTATTACTATTAGTTGTAGTGGCGAGGCTGCGCAGCCTCATCTCACTGTAATAAAGCCGCAACATTGCCAAACTAGAAATAAAAAACCATGAGCCAGACATGTCAAAATATTTTTTTATCATCAAAGACTTGGTCTCAGATTTATGGCGTCATTTGTCGGCATATTTGCCCATATTCAAATGGGCTGACTCTTCCTGTCACAACAAGAGTGTGGGACGAATGAAAGATGTGTTATCGAGTGCTGGTTCGGGGTTTAAGATGACTGCAGAGTGTGAAGCAATTCTTCTCTCTCAGTTTCTCAACACCTAATATCTGAAGTATAAATACTGCAGCGCGGCACGTACACACACTCAGAGCTGAGCAGCTGCTGCTGTTGGAGTTTTTGATTTACTTTACTGCACTCAAGATCTTCAGGGATGATGAAGACATTTTGTGTCGTAGCTTTGCTGCTGTCGGCGGCCGTCGCTCAGGTCAGTATCACTTTAGAGCTTTTAATGTTTGTTTGTGTATTTTTATTGCTCAGTTATTTATCAGTCTTCAAGGTTTAGTTCAGAGCAAATGTTTCTAGTGCATAGGTCAGAAGACAGCAGTTGAAGGGTTAAAAAGGTTTGATGAAGTTCTGTTTTGTTTGACCAAATGAGGCCGTGTGAACCGCAGCAGTCGGAACAAGAAGATGAGGTAGCCAAGATAATCATCTGGCAGCTCACCATGTACCATTTCTCTTCCGGGCTTCTCCCTTCAGGGGTCACCACAGTGGATCCTCTTCCTCCATCTCACCCTGTCCTCTGCTTCCTCTTCTCTCAAACCTACAAGCCTCATGTCCTCCTTCACCACCTCCATTAATCTCCTCTGTGGCCTTCCTCTCCACCTTCTGCCTGGCAGTTCCAACCTCAACATCTTCATCTACCAATGTACTGGCTCTCTCTCTCTCCTCTGTACATGTCCAAACCATCTCCATCTAGCCTCTCTGACTTGGTCTCCTAAACACCTGAGCACATGTGCTGTCCCTCTGATCCTATCATCATCCTGCTCACTCCCAGAGAGAAGCTCAGCATCTTCATCTCTGCTACCTCCAGCTCTGCCTCCTGTCTTTTCCTCAGTGCCACTGTTTCCAAACCACACAACGTTACTGGCCTCACCACCCTTTTTGACACTTTCCCTTTTATTCTTGCCGACACCCTTTTGTCACACATCACACCTGACACTTTTTTCCAATGACTCCATCCTGCCTGCACTCACTTCTTCACCTCTTTATCACACTCTCCATCGCCCTGGACAGTTGAGCCTAAGTTCTTAAAATCCCCCACCTTCTTTCCACCTGTCCACTTGGCTCCCTCTCATTCACACACATGTATTCCGTCTTACTGCGGCTAACCTTCATTCCTCTTCTTTCTAAGGCAAACCTCCACCTCTCTATCTTATCTTCCACTTGCTCCCTGCTCTCACCACAGATCACAATGTCATCTGCAAACATCATCGTCCATGGGGCTTGTTACACCTGTCATACATGTCCTTCATGTATATATTTCATATTTATCTCCGTCTCTGAAGGACGATTACCCGGCGACCGACCCGCCTGAATATGGAGTGAATGCAATCGATGATGACGCTGCGCAGGATTATTACACCGTAACTACTGCTGTACTATACTGTCTGGCATGTTGAGATTATTGACTTCCCACGTGCTCCTCCAGGATTCCGAGTTCGGCAATGGCTATCAGCAGAGACCAGAGGGAAGCAGTCTCCGTCATGGAGGAGGCATGAGGAGACGACCCCATCAGAGTGCTCACCAGGTGCTTCTCATTTTTTAAGTCAAAGAATATGCTGAAATAAAAATGCCATGATGTGCTTCTCACTGTCTGAACTGCCTTGTGAACAGTGGCCACGGCACCATGAAGTTTTCATAATGAACAATAATGCAGTGATGTTTTTATGTGCCATCTAAAATGTCAAATATTGGCCACATTCACTTCATTTATTTAGATTTATCAAATTTTAAGAGGATTTCAATTGGGATTATTAAAGTATAAAAATGATTAAATTTAAGTGTTACGCCATGCAACAGATGCATTTAGAGTTACTGTAATTTTATATTTTACTGCATAAGAATGATTACGATGCTGTAGATATTATCTGGAGTTATGCATATTAAATATATTTATCAAAATATAAAAGATATAATGTGGAAGAATTTGTGTTTATTAGACTCACAACGTCACATATTCATTTGACAGATTTATATTGTTTCGACATTTTTGAATAATATTTAATCATTTTTGTTCAACCTCTTTCAGAAGGTGAACTTCACTAGCATTTTCAAGGTGGGCAGAAATGGCAAATGATCTTCGTCACAATTCATAATAATTCATATGAAATAGTAATATTAATTCTTTTTTTTTCCAGGCCGAGAACGTCACGCTTGAGGTAACAACAATGCACACAAAATGGTTACAAATCAAAAATTTTATTTATTTGTTTTTTTTGTCTCTAGAATTTGGACATCTTGAGAGAGGTAAAGCGGTTTTTCATTCAAATGTAACCAGCTCTGCTAATCTGAGGCGATGAATCTTGCAGAAGGGGAACAACTTCCTGCTGCGGCCATTGAGGAGGCCTTTTGTATGTATTCGATCACTCATTTATTCAATTATTTTTATTATCACTTTGTTCTGAGGTATTCTACACATAACAATTGATTACTTTTGCAAATAGAATTCTTGACTATTTATCATCTTCAATATACAGACACATATTTTCTACATATCCTGCATCAAGTTTATTTATTTTATTTATTTACTTTTTTTTTTTTTTGCTGTAGTTGTTTGGCAAGACAATTGCATGGTGAAGCAGTGGGTCAACTAAATGCTGAATAATGATCCGATATAAAAGCTCATAGATGATCGATTTTTAATGTATTACAAACTTGTTGCACAAAGCCGGGTTCATGGACCTTTCAAAATGTATCTTTATTTCTTTACTTACAGCCCAGAAGATGGTGGCCTCGCGAGTTCTTGGTATATTTTTATTGCATTTTTTCTCAGTAGCTATTGCATTTGTTTACTGTTTTGATCAATTCTTAAGACTAACTCAATGTCTTTCTTCAGGTTCTGAGTATCAACTCCACCCAGGAGGTAACGTTCCTCCTGCAGCTTCACTTTACAGTCAAATGAACATGTTATTAAGTGTGTCCTCTGGCTTCAAAACAATATAGGGCCAAAGCTCTCTGGAGCTCGGCGTGTGGAAGCGTGTAAGTTTGATTTCTGTTCGTAGCAACTGACAAATATCTACTTGCAACATTGAAATAATGAACTTTTCTCGGGTTCGGATGGGTGGAAACAATGCAGGGAACTTCTAACTCATGAGGTGAGATAAACTTAACTGTCATTAATGTCTATTTTATCTTCACTCTTTTTCTCCCTTTTTGCTTTTCGCCAGCTTTTGGTGGTCAAGAAATGATTCCTCCAGCTCGAGACAACACCATGGAATGAGCCACAAGAAATCAAAATAATAAATGAGTTCAGCAAACAAAGTGCTTTATTGGTCGTTTTTGACAGCAGACTGATGCCTGAAGACAAAAAAAAATGTTCCAGTTTGGTTTGAAAAAAAAAAGCATCAGTGTTCTGCTTTTTCCTGCTGGATTTCAAGGCTCGAACAGGAAAGGGAAGTTGGTATTACCCTGAAATAATGAGAGTCAGTTGAGTAGAAAAAAGACTTCTCATTGAATCTCTTCATCCTCTCACCTCATCTCCTCCTGGTCCAGTGGTGTCCCCTCGGGGAACTGGGGGGATCGTGGTCGACTCTTTCCGAGTCCCCGCGTTGGGCCACGTCTGCCACAAATCGTATGTTAAAAACAGACGCACAAAAGCAATAAACAGTGAATTAATTCTACCTTTTCTGCTGGGACCTTCGGCACAGACGCTTGCTGAAAACACAGTGACATAATATTGATAAAAACGTCTGTTCATTCTATATTCAAATACATATTTCAGTTCATATACTCACCTGCAGAGGGAGCTGTGGTCTCTGCGTGGTCTTCTCGGGGTTCTGTTGAGCGTTGTTGGGCTGCAGGACGGCGTTGTTCCTCTGCGGCGGGAATCCGTAAGAAGGAACGAAGTAATTGAAGCCCTGCGGATGACGCCAAATATTGAGTCTTCCGTATGTTCAGAACAAAAGGGTTTTGTTTTGTTGACTGTTTTGCGTCTCACCTGCTGTCGATGCATCTGAGGATATCCAAAAGCAGGGTACTGGAACTGTGGGAACATCTGTGGGGTCAAAAAACATCACAGTCAACAGTGGCCTGCCGTTATTTTCTGCTCTCTCTTTCTCTTGCCTGCACTGGGTTTTGAGCCACCTGTGGACCGTTCGGATTGTTGGGGTCCTGTGGAGGGTTGAGCTGCTCCTGCTGGCCGTTGGGGACCATGACGGGGGTCAGCTGGTTCCCCTGGTTGGGAAGCAACAGCTGAGGCCCCTGGGGGTTGAAGGGGCTTCCCAACTGTGGGTTGAGGCTTCCCAACTGAGGGTTGAGGTTGACCATCTGCGGGGTGAGGAGAACATCTGGCTGCTGCTGCTGCAGGACGAACTGCGGCAGCAAAGAAGAGGCCTGGAAAACAAATCTTAGTTTAATGAAGAGAAGAAGAAGAAGGTTTGACAGCTTGGAACCATTGATAATGAAGGAAAAAAGCTTGTGAATGTGATGCTCAATCTGAAAACCTGAACATTTTAACCTGAAATTTTAGATTTTCTTGTTGTAGAGGGGGCAGCAAATGAAGCTCCACTCTTCCTCCTATTCCTCTTTACACAGCCATCCTTGTTTGACAAAAGTCAATGATTTTAGTTTGACTATTTTTTTTCCCAGAAGCCCTTTTCTTAGATTAGTGATCATAGAAGTGAAGCCTCCACCTGAGCTTGTCCGAGTGCAGCAAGAGTCAGTCCATTCAGCCTCAGGATCTGAAGATACAAGTGGCATTATTAGCAAATATGCCTCTTTACACTGAAACCCGGATCACTGTCTGTTCTTACCTCATTGCTGTTGCTTGCAAGAATCCCAATCTGGAGCTGTGAAGTGAGATTTAAAATAAGTGTGGCATATTGAAGAGTGAAGCGGCAGGAAAGTTACCGGTAGAGCGAAGATGGTCCTGCACATGCAGACCAACAGAAGGGCAGTCTGCATCTCCATCATGTCTGGAAGAAACGGGTCAATCTTCTCCCCACAGCTGGCGATGACAAGTGGCGATGGCTCCTGGTCTCAGTGCAGGTTTCCCTCTCTGTGTCTCCTCTCCACCTGCTCCTCATCCTTATAAAGCGTCCAGCCAAACCGCCAGACAGCGTGCGGTCAGACGTTCCTCAGCAGACACTGACACGCAGCAGCGGTGTGTCATTAGATACAAGTCATGTCTGTGAGTTTCAACACCGTTTTGTTTTGCTACAACAGCAAAAGAAAGGAGTTTGGGAGATTTCAGTGGAGATCAAGTTTGGGCGAACTTGGGTGTAATTATCAGAGATACAGGCGATACGAGGAGGAAGACAAGTCATGATCAGATACATAAAACATCATCAAACATGATACACTTTAGCTACGCAGCATAGTTTAACAGCTGCAAAAAAGGTATGGTAAAGATAGCTGCCTATTTTGGGACCATAACCGACTATTAAATATCAGTAGTTATCAATCTCTGAGCACCAAAACATTAGACCATTTCACAATTGACACATCAACACATCAAAGGACACATACTTTTTAACCTTACCCTTATTCTAAGTTTAACACTATATCACTATATATATATATATATATATATATATATATATATATATATATATATATATATATATATATATATATATATATATATATATATATATATATAGCATTCTGTTTACATCACTACAATCAAACAACCTGGCAAGACTTTTTTTGTGAAGTAAAATAATAAATAACTAGCAAGTACATTATAATGATTTGAGTGTGTCACCGCTTGTTAAAAAAATCTGATCAAGAATGTTTCATTTATGTCTGTGTAGTGCGTGTCAACTCACCAGTCAATTGTTTATTGTTGTTGGATGATCAATAACAATAAGTGAAACTTGTGATAATGGGTTTATTTTTTGAATCTCACGCGAGGGATCAGATGAACGAGAAGATACACTTCGAGGGATTTGAAAAACAAGAAAGAAAAACCACGTTTCAGGGATGAAATGGACTCACACGTCCAGTAGATGGCAACAGAGAGCTACAACAGATGCATTCAGGCAGTCGAGTTTATTAGAGAATGATGTGTTAGAAAAGTGTGCTAGTGTCATGTGTTCAATGATAAAGACAATCTGAAGTGAAGAAGATATTCAGTTGGCGGGGTGGTCACCATCACAGGCAGGTTCAGCTGTCCCAGGAGCAGGGATCTGCGAAACATCAGACATGACTGAATAAATTCTGGTGATCCAAACATTTAAATACCACCTGAGTGTCCTCAGTCTTCTCCACGGTGTTTTCCTGAGCCAGGATCTGCCGCTGGTGAGTCAAAAGAAAAGCTGTTAGTCAATGTATCTCCACAGTCTGAGACAGGGTCATCCTACCCGGAACCTTGGGAGAACATCAGGCGGTGGTGGAAGCTGCTGCTGCTGCAGCTGCTGCTGAGCAGAACCTCCCATCAGAACCTGATTTCAACACGGAACATTCAAACCTCCACGCAGCCACAGGAGTAGTAGATGTTTGGCTGTATTGCTTACCCCCATGGGCTGCTGGAGGGGGTTCACCTGCGGCACTTGGGGGCCTCTGAAGTAAGGGAGCTGCGGTAAGAGAGGAAGGCAGTGAAAAACAGAGTGGATTCCATCACGTTTGGGGTTGACTGACCATGTTGGCTGCAGGGGCCGGGTACATATTGGGAACAGGAGCCGCAACACCAAAGGCAGGAAAGCGGGGAACAAACTGAAGAAATTTAAGGTAAAAATAATATAATGATATATCAGAATTAAGACAATAACTTGTGGTTTCAGTGGCATTGAAAGATGGATGGTGCTGACCTGAACAAACTGGGGCTGCGGCACCAAACCTGCCCCTCCCAGCACCGCCAACTGCGGGTTCAGGCCTCCAGCCAGCAGCCCTGGATTCGCCCCGATCCCCAGCCCTCCTCCATTCAAGGCCGCCAGCGTCATGAGTTTGGAGAGCTGAAAGAAATAGTTTGTTAATGAGGAAAAACTTGTGCTTAGTTACAGGGTGGAACACCAGTCTTACCTTCCCTGCGTTGACCTGCGAGAGAAGAAAATGTCAACCGTTACTGAAGAGTGTGTAGTGAAGGTGTGGAGGTGTGTCAGTACTTACATGAGAGAAGAAGGCAAAACACACCAGGAGAATGATCTTCATTTTGGATCTGTCCAAAACAAGCATTCAGGACATGACAATAATGAAGTCGATCATAACAGAAAACTGCTGCCCGTACCGTGCGCGTCGATGTGCCCAGGACTTCAGTGGTCACCTCTGAGTTTGGAACTGCTTATATGTGTCCGGGAGATTACATTCAGGCCAATTGGGGAGAAGACTGGCTTCTAATGTTTGTCACCTCCATGTCATGATGTGACACCTTTTGGGTGTTTTTCTGTGAGATTTAAAGAATTTTACCATCGTGATTGAGGATGGTTGGGACTGACCACAAACAGCCCGGTGATTCAGAGCCATGTGGTGGGTCGAGGGATGGTGCTGGTGTTGACTGTAAAACCCTCTAAATGTTGAGGGTTTTTTGGTCAGTGGGAGCAAACAGCTGATGTCACTGTGAGGAAGAGTGAGGAAGATGAAAACACATCATATGTTATGAGTGGTTTACACTGACTGGTTGAAGTAACCGGAGCTAAATACTTCATGCTATCGACGGAAGGTCGATGTGGACCAGGCAGATGAGATGCCATTACAGGTTTTGGTGCTCACTAGCTATTTTAATAGAAACTTGCCCCAAGTGTGAGTTATAGTGCTGACGCACTTAACATGTGACATGAAGAGTGTGGTGTGAAACTGGGAGAGCGATCAGTAGTGCTGGGTCGATGAAGTTTCATGAAACAGTGTCCTGATTTTCAGAGGCCACCAGATGGCGCTGTCTGCTGTAAAATGTTTGGAATTGATCAATTCATTCAATGAAACCTCACCACATTTCTAAACCAAGAGCGCCATCTAGTGGCCTCTGAAAATCAGGACACTGTTTCATCAACCCTGCAATACTGTTTCATGATACCTGATCTACCGATCACTAGTGATCAGGAGGTCAGGTGTGACTTAACACTGAAACAGGGTCAATGGTTGAAAAATATAAAAACCAACATTGTTGAGCTCAGACTGTATTTCATAAAGATGAAAAGAGGAGGAAAAGGGAACATTTTAGGTGTCAATATATCAAAAGCATTTCAAGATTAATGTATCGTTTGTTACTTTTAAGACACAGAAAATCCAGTAGTGTGAATTTGTGTGTTTTTTTTCTCCCAGAAATTCCAACTGGCAAAACCAGTCTGTCTGAACTGTGGTGGTGGGTCGAGACGGAAACAGGAAGGACACCACCCTGCTGCTTCTCCTGAGCTGTCTGGAGTGAGAGGGGCCCCTGAATTCACAAATTGTGGAGTCCCTAATCCGAGTCATTTTACTGGGACTCAAGATTAAATTCTGAACAGCTCCATGAGCAAGTTGGTCTTGTGAGCTTTGAAGAGCCTCATGTCCAAACTATGTTAGCAAAACAAGTTTACACAGACCAAACAAGTCAAAGTAGATGATACAATGTTAAAGAATTTTAAAAAATAGAATAAAAAATGAGACCACATGATTTAAAAGGACTGTTTTATTTGGAGCTCAACTTGGACTTCAGGTTTTGGCCCCTAGTGAGAGATGGATGGTCTTGATCTAAACAAAAAGATGATGTTTTTTGACGACGATTGAGCCAGATCACACTATGTGAATACCGGGTCAGGCACCGGGACCAGGAGCAGGACCCTATGAGGAGAGAGGTTGCACTAGTTACACGTTCATTTTGTTAAACTCTACTGAACTCTTTCACTCTTCAAAGATGGTAGAACAGGTCAGTATGATCCTCCCAGCCATCAGAAAGGAACCCAAGTTCTGGTGCCTATATGTTTTTCCTTTTCCACTGCTGCAGAAGCTTATATCACCACCACCTACATAAGAATGTAAAAGCCAGTCCACAGTCTCGCCACAGTTATTTGAGTTGACTGAAGCTGTGGAGGTCTATGTTGTTTTTGTCGTGAATAGATAATGGTCTGTCATGCAGCGGCAGGCAGCCACTTCATCCTGTGTGTGCGCGGTTTGCCGCTTCTGTTGCAGCACGCAGGAACTTGATGTTTTGCTGACGGAGCCGACCACAGCAAACCAGGTAAACACCCTCCAGGGAAAGTCTGGGCTGCAGCCTAATTACACACTGTCACCCAGCCGCTGTGATGAAATATTTTTCTTTCTGTCTGGAATTTCATGTCACACAAACCCGTTTGAAAACGTTGCTCCCGTCCATTATGTCATAGAGACGTGATAATGATATGGTGTGAGGCTGTAAACAGAAGATCGTCGAGGTGTAAAAATAACACACGAGTGAGTCTCAGATGCTTTTATTGGCTGGAGGATCCTCACGATCCTCGCCTCATTTCGTCGGCGTATCCTCGATCTCCATCCCTGAACACTCTTCGTCTTCGTCCTCATCAGACGCCCCCTTCAGCGCGGGGGGTCGTCTCAGACGTGCGGCCACCGACCGCCGCAACCTTCCTGGCAGGTTTCCTCCGACAGCAGGTTGTTGTCTGTTGTTCAGCACCACGGCTGGGTTCGGCGGAGGCTGCGGGCCCAGTCCACTGTTGGGTTGAGGCAGCAGAGCGTAGAGAGTGAACGGCGCACCTCCTCCTGCACCTTGACCTGCTTGACCCGGTTGAAGCGCGCCGATGGGAAGCAGTTGCTGCAGCGGGCCCTGACCGATCTGGTTGGGTTGGATCAACAGTGCGCCGCCAACTTGCGCCAGCTGCGCGAGAAGAGCTTCAACATTAGCCAGAAGGCCGGTTTGTGGCCCGTTGACATTGTTCCCCGCTTGGTTTGCCGCGGCGTTAGCAAGAGCTTCAGCGCTGTCTGAAGACACGCCGCACTCCACCACCACCAAAGTCGGGAGGATGACCCACAGGACGGAGAGCATGATTGATCAGGTGGAAGCAGAGGTGAGCTGCTTATATGCAGAGCGCAAGGTCCATCCCTTCCAGTCAGAGTCCGGGCTTTGATCTCATGGAGCAAGTGTCTGTCGTCACCTTGGCCTCGGTGGTCGGCTGTTTACCTGCTTCATCGACCAGTGAGGATTATGTGGTGAAGACACAAACCGTCTGATAGCAGCTTCCACTCTGAGGACTTCGTCATCTCGGTGTGAAGTCAATTAAAAGACCAAACCTGGGCTCTTGAGGTCAAAGTCAATGTTACGCAAGTGTGTCTTCAATATACCAGAAAAAAGCAGCAGAGTCATTCGAACTCGAGCCCATTGTGTCCAGTGCATTTGCTGACAAAAAAAAAGGATTTTACAATGAATTGTGAATTACAAATTGAAAGTTTCCATGTCATTCTAAATATAAACCCCCCAGTCAATTGGATATGGTCGGTAGGTTCCACATAACATAACACTGAACGTAATTCACAATATTTTTTCTTCAACTTTCAAAATTAATTAAAACCCATTGACCCACATTTTATATTAACTTCAATATTTAAAGTTGTGCCCTTGATACTGTTTTGTTTTTTATCATTGTAAAATTTATATAAAAAAATTTAAAAAAATGAAAATAATATTTATTATTATTATTATTATTATTATTATTATTATTATTATTATTATTATTATTCATCGCCATCCAGCATTTTTACATAAAACCCCATTACGTTACATGTTTTGATTTTTTTAAGTGAGACACTGTTCAACTCTAATGTAAAGTGACAGTTTTGTTTTGGGTTTTTTTTATTTTTTTACCTCAGTCATCCACTTTCTACTAGTGATGGGTAGCTAAGGCATCATGAAACAGTAATGCAGAGTTGATGAAACAGTGTGCTAATTCTCAGAGGCCACTAGATGGCGCTCTTGTTTAGAAATGATGTGAGGTTTCATTGAATTAGTTATTCAAGTCCAACATTTTACAGCAGACAGCACCATCTGGTGGCCACTGAGAATCATGTCACTGTTTCATGAAACCTCATCAACCCTTCAATACTGTGTCATGAAAATTCAACTACCTGACGTTTTTTCCACTGTAATTCACCACCCCAATACTGTTGTTTCAAGGTGGTGCAGAAATAACAATCTCAATAAGGATAATATTAACAGGGATTTATTCCAGAGATGTGAACATTTATTTCTGCTGCTGTCAATATATCTTAAAAAAAGGTCTCATCTATTTTCATTATATTTTTCATATATTTTTAAGAAAGGTTCGGACATTGTAGCTCTGGTTTCAAATGAGCCAAGTGTGTACAACTGTGAGTCAGTTTTCAATGACAGAAAAACAACCCAGACAGCAAAGGTCTGGTATCACAATGGACCCATCAACCATTTGGTCCCAGCAAAGTCCTCATTTCAGACTATTGAAATCAATACAGTAGTAAAAACTACGACGCAGGGTTGGGTGATGCACCATTTATAAAGCAGTGTCCTACTTTTTGGCTGTCAGTAGGCGGCGCTCTCGGTTTTTAAAATGATGTTTGTGAGAGAGCATCAACAAACGGCTTGAATATGGCAGGTAACAGAAAGAAAAATGATAGAAAGTGATGAGCCGTCTCATAGAAAGTGATCGGCGAGCGCCATCTGGTGGCTTCTGAACACAAGGTCGCTGCATCATGAAGCTTCATCACTCCATCACCCATGACCTTCTACTCCAGTGACACGCTCCAGTGAGCTGGCAAGTTAGTGACTCACTAGAAGACGTCAAAAACAACAATGGAACTTTAAATTCCAGGGGCCAATTTCCCAAATATTGTCAGCGATATTTTCACTTGTGGTCTCAATATTTGTGTCAAATTTATCATTGTGGCACTTCATAAATAAGAATGATCATCTTGTCAAACTTTGATGATTGTTTTTCCGTTTATTTTTATTCAGTTGCTGAAAACCAAACAAGGAAATTGTGCAATTGCTTCCTCTCGGCTCGGTGTGTTTCCTTATCCAACATTTCGCAGAAAAGCCAGACTTTTCTTTCCCTGTCACCACAAGTGCAGAGCCGAGTCAACAAGTATGGCGCAACATGTTCTCATGTTTGCTTTGTTTTGGAGAGAGGCTGAGAGAGTCGCTCTCCTACATCGTAACACATTTTATAAGGACTAGGAACTTTAAGAGGATCTATCAAACAGACGGAAGCTACATCACAGGGATAAAAAAGAACAGGAGTAAATCTAGGTTTAAAACTCATCTGCTCGTGCTTACTGTCGAGTGACTACGTCTAAAGTGGAGAGTCTATTGGATCACATGTCCAAGCAGAGACGCAAATTCTGGCTTCTGTATGTAGAGATCAAAGGCTATTGAACAAATATTTCGCAGTCACGATGAGAAGTGAAACTCAGAAGAGCAGGTTGACGTCGACGTCCTCTGCGAAGGAAACACACTTGTCAGATTCACACCTGCGACTTCCTGTTCAGCAGATCCTGAGCTCACCATTCCTGATGCCGAAGCAGGAAGTCCACTCTTTGACGGAGACCTGTTTGTCCTTGTCTGCGTCGCACTCTTGGAAGAACCTGGAGGTGCAGTGTTCCATCGGCACCAGCGGCACCCGGAGCGGAGCCAGCTCAGAATGAGACAGGAATCTAGCGGGCAGGGTGGGGAATGTCACTCTCACGTGGTGTCCAAGAGATTTTTGGAAATTTGCTGAGGGGCAGCAGACCTGTCTGAAGGGTGCTGGTCCAGCTGAGCGAACTGCCAGTGAACCGGGTAGATATACATGTTGTAGTTCTTCTCAAAGTCCCGAGCCAGCAGCTCCACAGAGTGATCGCCAGCATGGAGTCGCCGCTCGCTCTCGAAGATTTTCTTCACCTAAGAATCAAAGTTATTGATGCTGTTCCTCTTTCATTACTTCTCCACCTGGTCCTAGATCCGACTCAGGGCCTGTCCCAATTCTCACCCTAACACTCGGTTTCGGACCGAAGGCACTCGGTGTTCAACACTTGAAATGATCCCTTCAAACCGAGGGAGCTCCAGAGGTGACTTGAAACCAAGTGGGAAAATGAAGTGTGGACAGATTCCCAGGATGCCAACATGTGAATTGAATAACATCCCATAAAAACAATGGGACAACAGGGACGTTTTTGTAAAGTAAATCACATCACGCATTAGTGACCGAAAGGGTCGACCGCGTCCGGCAAAATTAATATTATTGAGTATGTTGTTATTTCTTCTTAACAAACAACAAACGGTGGCTGGCATCCAGGCTAACGTTAACATCCACATACCTCTAACAAATGTATCACCGAAACACATCAACGAAGATCGGCTCCACCCATTTCTTCTCCGTTCCGTTGGTTCGCCAAACAAAGTAAGATGGAGCTGGCATTTCCAAAACATCTCCAACACTCAATATACAGTAAACTTCGGCGGCCAATGACACATTGTCTTAAAGTGTAACGTCATGAAGTGCTGCCCCAGTTCTTAGGGAAGTCAATAACTTGGGCATTTCATACTGAAGGACACTCAGAACCAAGTGCTAGTATTCAGGGTGAGAAATGGGATTGGGCCGTGCATTTCCTCTTAGCTGTGGCAAATCCTATTTTTTCCCTCTGCAACTCTCAGCTAGAGGCAGGTGACAAGTGATGGGTCGATGAGGTATCATGAAACAGTATTACTGGGTTGATAAATCAGTGCTCTCATTTTCAGAGGCCACTAGATGGCGCTCTTGGTTGAGAAATGATATGAGGTTTCATTGAATTCATTGCTCAAGTCCAAACATTTTACAGCAGACAGTGCCATCTGGTGGCCTCTGAAAATCAGGACACTGTTTCATGAAACCTCATGAAACATTCAGTACTGTGTAACCTCATCCACTCACTCTAAATCGCTGTTTCGAAGTGAGGAACCCAGGAGTGACGGAGTCGTGCTCGTACAGCTGCAGAAGAACATTCTTCAGCCAGTCCCTCATTCTCAGGGGGAACTGGACCAGCTCCGAGTCCACACACGGGGGGATGACTGAAACAGAAAGGTCCCATTTAAGGATCTAATTCAGCACAAACGGGCTCGGCTGAGTCTGACTTTTGCAGGAGCCGATGTAGTCCATGTGTAGCTTGTGGCCTCGCTTGGTTCCCTCAAGGTTGCACTTGGTCGCAAATAGTTCGCAGGACGTGTCGTACGTTTTGTTGTCTGTCCCACAAACCTGGAAGAATCCAACATCGAATGACCCCTTCATCAACGGGACCGGACTGAGACTCACTCACGTGATCCAGCTGGCTCACGCTGGAAGGACACTCGGAGGGTTGTCGGCACACACAGCCGGGTTTGTTCTCTGCATCAAGTTTGCAGGTTTTCCCACGTTTGCAGCGGAAATTGTCGCAGGGATCTGCAACAAAAAAACACCATTAAAACTCAAAAACACGTTCTCCCTGTATAGAGTCTAATCTAATCCCCCCCCGTGAGCTGGTCTAAGCCAGCGGGGTTGTGTTTGGATGTCGACCATGACACTCTCGGTGCGGATGGTTGAGCAAAGCAGCCGGTCAGCAGATTCCCCTCTAGACTGTTGGTTTAATGAATCAGTCAGAACATGCCAGCACCAACCAGCGGGGCCTTCGGGGTCGGTGGGCGACACTGAACTTGGGTAGAGATCCGCCGTCGCTCTAATCTGGACTGGATTCATGCCAACCACAGGACCCTGGAAAAGAGAGATACATCGAAATGTGTTTATATTTAAGTGACGACTGAATACTGCTTTTCCATTCTTAACCACATGAGGGCAGCAAAAATCACAGAGCGCATCACATTCATTTCAAACCCTATTGGAAGTTTTGTTGGGTCAACTGGACGATCATCTCACCCACTTCCCCGCCCTCCTCCTCTTCGTCTTCTGAATAGTGGGGTCAGCAGTGCTGTCCATGGACTCTTGAGGTTCTGGCTGGTTCTGTTTGTCTCTTGACTGCGGTTCATCCCTCTGGGGCAAGTGCTTCCTGGTTCTCTGGTTCTTCCTCTGTCTTCTAGTTTTCCCATCCTTGTTTTCTTTCGCCCCATTTCTCGGCGCCGCAGACTCAAGGTCCGTTCCGTTGTTCCGTTCCTGTGAGTCCCGCAGAGGTTCTGCTCCGTCTTCAGGTTTAGTCTGGAGCTCAGACGTGTGGAGATGTTTGTCCTCGCTGTCGGCTGCTTCTGTGATTCTCACGTCAGCACGAACTGACTTTGTTTTCTCCGCTTTGACATCTGGAGATTCACTCTGGGGATGCATCAACATGTGCAGAGGTTCTGGAACTGCACTGTCAGCATTATAGTCCAGCTCTGCACTGCCCTCTTCCAAGATCACACCTTGTTCTGACTCCACTTTATCCTCTGAGATCATCTTCTCCACCTTGTCCAACACTCTGATCTTCTCATGCCCTTTTTTTAACTTCCTCCTCTTCGCACCATGTTTCTTCTCGACCTCGGCATCACCCAGCTTCTCCTCTTCTTCGGCCTCCTTCTTCAGAAGAGAAACCAACTGCTCTTCACTGAGAAGAACCGCCGCGCTTTTACTTATCTCCATCCCACCATCGTCCTTGATGGTGTCAGGATGGTCCTCTGAGCTCAGGTCGTCCTCCTCCGGGCTGCTGGACTCAGAGGTTGCTAAGATCTGGTCCTCGCTAACATCATCAGGCACCAGAACCTAAAGAGAATATTCGTTACAGTTTACTCTTTGATGTAAAATATTTTTCGATAGTTATTAAATTTTTATATATATATATATATATATATATATATATATATATATATATATATATATATATATATATATATATATATATATATATATATAATAAAAGAAATACATTTTATATTTTATTTATTTTATTTAAAGAAAAAACATGAAATTGTCAGGAGCGAATAGGAAAACTGTAAAATAACTCCACTTGTATGTCCCATAATGTACCGCAACAGTTCCCACTCAAATGAAAATTACCATTTCTTTGGTCGTCTGTGAACTCTTGTGTGATCCATGGTGTTTTCCGTGAGCTTTATTTCCCACCTGCCATGTGAGAAATATTTTCAATGGTATTCCTCATTTCAATTTTCAACAGAAGAACCAGCCGTGGTTACTCACAGAGAAGGACAACGTCGCTGCCAGAAAGCAAACGAAAGCAAAGTTGACCCTCATACCTGAAGTAAAAGAGCCAGCGTTTTAGCAGTGAATAGAAAAAAATATAAATCTAATCACATGACTTCAGAGAAAAGGCTGCCAGGGCCCCATCGTTGGAGGACGACCGACCTCCAGCGTTGCCATGGTCACCCGCCTCTCTGATGCTCCGCTCACAAAAGTCACATTCAGGGCTTAAGTAAACACCAGCAGCTACCAGACTGGAAAAAAGTGAACTAAGTCCACAAACGTTTTTGTCTTTGCTAGCAAACATAACAGACTTCAATGAACGCCTCCAGGCCCAGTCATAACGTTTGGTTGGGTCCAGAAGATAGTGAAGGATATTGTGATGCAGCTCACACGGCAAAAATAAATGGTAGCATTTTTATTCATCTGAAGGATAAATAAATAAACAGAAATAAAAAGGTTCTGTGCATGAATAGTGGAGCGTCAGTTTGCATGCATTAAAAAAAGCATAAAAAGACTACACAACGAACGACAAATAACACTATGAATTACAAACAAATGGAAACATAATAATAACAATCATTATTAAAAATCATTGTATATTACCTGGGGTTTATTGCAGCAAAAGACGTGACGATCCAACACTGAAGTTGAGACAAAGATGAGGCAGGTTCCCCCAGTGTCCACCCCAACGTGTCTTTCATCGATGAGGCGGGGAGGGTCTTTTGGACCATTCAGACAGTCCGGGGGGCCGAAACTGCGCAAGCTGCCAAGTTGTGACATAAAGCACAGACCATCTATTCCACTTCGACTGACAAATAATCCAATTTCACTGAAATCTAACCAAGGAAAATTTGAAGGAGAACTGTGAGCACCTCTTGATCTTCAGGAGATACACAGTGGTGGAGACATGGTCACATATTTTACTGTGTGTAATGGCAGGATGGCTAAATCATAATTTCATGATGTGATAGTGTTTTTTTTCTCAGTTTTTGAATGCATTCTAAATGAGTTATTTGCTATGACAATGTCGAGAACTGACAACATTAAACTGTCAAGAATGTTTTTTTTTTCTAGAAGACAATAGACAAAAAATATTGTTTGAATTTTTCCGTGTTTGTTTCATGCAGCCACATTTAACAACACAGAACAAAATGTCTCCACTATTTTTCATGATCATATTTCAGATAGTGGCAAATTTTAAGGGAGTTTTCTGCCACTGCCACCAGTATCTCATAACACACAAACAGGAAGTCATACTATATCTTCATTCATGTCGTAGAGTGTCAACTATTTCCAATATGAAAGCGATTTAAAAAAAAATGTTTTATAACAGTTCTCATCTGAAATTATTTTTAATATATAGAGATTTCAATAGGGTGCAGAAAGTACATTTCTTTCACCCAGAAATTAATAATATAAATAATAAATTAATAAATAATACTAACATATGAAGTCAATCAAAATATTTAGAGAAGACGGTTGATGAAATCAGAGACATCAATACTCCACTATTATTTTTAATCCCTTGAAAAGAAAAAAGTTGCAGAGAAAATTGATTGTAATTGAAGTCAACCATTTTTGCTCCTTTTTTCTAATGCAGGTAGAACAAATGTCTGAGCTAAAACAGAAATGAACAAAAGAACAGTTCAGCAAAATAATATATGGACTTGAACAACTCATTCAACAAAACCCCACTAAACCAAGAGCGCCATCTAGTGGCCTCTGAAAATTGGGGCACTGTTTCATGATGCCTCATCTAGCCATTGTTAATCTCCACTGTTTGTGCGGGGTTTCCCCAGGTACTCCCAAACAGAGGTTAACTGATCTGCAGATGGGTGTGTGAGTGGTTGTCTGCCTCTAAGATGCAACCAGACGGCCTCTCTAGAGTCCCCTGCCTCTCACCCTGTGTGACTGGGACGGACTGCACCACATGCACCAATGAATCATGGGAAAAAATATGTTTTTTTTATGACTAATATGATCAGCATTCTGTAATTCCTAGCGCGTCCCAGCCAAATCAGACCGAAGATCACATCACGGAGGCCCTCGACAATAACAGGCATCAATCATCCTCCTCCACGTTCTAAAGCGAGAACCCTTCAGCTGTGGTTTCCACTCCAGTGAACATCCCAGCTCTAATTACACGTTGCTCCAGAGGAGGTTAAACAAGGATTTCTGTAGTCCTCTTTTAAACCTGACCATATTTGGAGAGCCCGGAAGCAGTCGCACGGCAGGACGCGCAGACGCTGTTACGTCGCCTCCATACTGTACATACAGCCGTCTTTTTCCAAGAGCCGTGTCACGGCTCGACAGAACTATGTTTGTGGTCTCATTATTTCAGGTAGCAACTGCATGTGTGGTGTCTGAGGTCTTTCCGCTGCAGAGAGAGAGAGGGGGGTTCCTCTGTCCTGTGGTCACTCAGAGTCAAGGTCAGGAGCAGGAAATGCAGGAGGCTTGTAGCTCTGTGTCGTCAAATAGAGGCCTGAAGGCCACATGGAGCCTCGGCCCTTAAACTGACCCGGATCCGAAAACAAAGTCAGACTGGACTACTTGATATTCCTGGAGTTGCACACAGTGATCCATGGTGTGTGAAAGGAGGTCACATTTCAGAGGGGTCACATTGAGCCCTGTAACACAATTGTGAATTCATATTTTTATTAGATCTTTATAAGCTTTTAACCTTGTTTTCTTCATTTCTAAATAGTAATCCTGACAAGTTGTCCAAGGCGCTGCCTCTAAACTGGCTTCTTTCACGGTAGTGAAGAAGATGCTTCGGTCCCTCACGATAACAGTTTTTCATCCTGTCATTTGGTTGTGTTGCAGTCGAGACCACCGAAGCCAAGACCCAAGACCTTGATGGCCCCAGAACAAGTGTGGATCAAGACCAAGACCATACAGAATAGTAGTTCCAATGAAATTGACTTACTTTTTCTAAATGACAACCCTTTCTTTTTCATGAATCTAATATATATCTGTGCAGGTGACTAATGTATTCTGTATTCAGTTAGTCTTGGACTCGGTCTCTGCTTGACTTGGTCCCGGGTTTGGTGGTTTATACCTCATTTGTCCGGAGACAGAGTTGGGCAATATGATGACATTATATCATGAACAATAGAATGTGTTGACAAACTACCAATGTGAGGAGATCGTATGGATTCAGCCACACTCTTTCTATACACTATAGATCTATGCTGATGTGGTGTGCAGTGCTCTTCTTCCCTCACACTTGTGGCGAAGAGGCCGGTCAAACACGCAACTTCGACTTGATGCTCCTCTTATGTGACCACACCTTCATGTCAGAACAATGAAGTTTTCCTTATTGATCCCACGATGCCAAAAACTGTCTGCACGACTAACGTGACGTCTCACTTCAAAACTTTAATGACACTCGTAGCCTATAAAGGTTTAGGTTTAAAAGTGGACTAAAAAGTAAATGAAGAACCAAATAAAGGCAAAATGTGAAGAAGAATAAATGTTATGAATGTTATGAAGCAAACTGAGACAAAGAATGTGAAAGATTCTACTGGTAACTCCCCAAAGTAGAATAAAATTATGCAAAACATATTGTGATAAAATCAAATTATTAAAAATAAATAAAATTTTTAAATAAATGATATACTTTGCCATTTTGCCCTCCGTTTACTGGTGACATTTTAAACAAATACATTTGTTTCTGCAAATAACATGCCAAAATAGCCAAGTGTCAGTAGCTACAGTTTTTCACAAATGAAAAGGGATTTTCTTCAGTCGCCATGTTCCTTTGGTGGTGAGCCTCGGGACTTTTTTCAATGAACAAAGAGTGCAGTGGCTTAAAACCTTGTAAAAACTCAAGCTCCTTCCATCCTCACACGAGAACAAAATCCATTGCAGTTCTCCAAATGCCTGAACCCCTGATGCAGTTTCTAACTGCATCCAATAAAACTCCAGGAACGATTACGGAATGCACTTTTGACCTACATGAATCTGTCCAGAAAACACCAGAAAAAAAACACGTTGGATTTATCAAGCGCAAATGTTTGGGAAGTCTGGGCCAGTCGCAGGTCAATATTGCATAAAGTCAGATAAAACTGAGGTAGTATTAATAAACACGTTCCTGTATGCAACAATGACTTTACAGAGGAGCGTCACACATTCACAGTTGCCTCTGAAGATCGATGCATATTGTCCAGCTTTTATTAGAAATGCATCCAGTTCCTGCAAGAATGTTGGCCAAGCCTCCCTTAAATACATACACACCGGAAACAAGCATATCCCTGTCTGTCTGGCCCTCCGTCTCCCTCTGAGTGGGTGAGTTTGTTTTCACAAAGAACCACAAACCCTATGGTTTGGAAATCCAAACTATATTTCACTTACTGGGGTTGGGAGGGGTTAGTGGTAAATGTAGAGGCCGAATGAAAAGGAAAATGCATGTGAGAGAGAGAGTGTGTGTGTATTTCAAAGGAGATGGGCGGAAGGAAGTGATGCAATCACTTTAATTAAGTTGTGATATATATATAGAGAGAGGAGAGCTGTTCCAGCAGCAGTTCTGCACAGTGTTTCAGACGCGCCACAAGCCCACTGCCGCTGCTGGAGCCTGGATCATAGCCACTTTGGAAAAAGCTCTGCAGCTCACACACAGACAGGTATTTAATCATCATGTTTCATCCAACAATATAAGATTTTTTTTTATGGATTTGTTGCGTATATCTGGAGCTCAAAATGAATTTAAAATATCTGTTACAGAATGAAGGCTGTGATTATATCATTTTGCCTCTTTGGCATCGTCTTTGCAAACCCTGTAAGTACACAGCAGAAGCTGCATGTTTTGGATTAAGATTCAAGTTTATTTGCTTTGATATGGATAGAAAAAGGGAGTGATGTGCTTAAGGGTTGATTTAAAAATGTCATAATAGTTTAAAAATATATATGTTTTTAGCATTTGCATTTTTATAAATTGCAGTTTCAATTGATCCCTGTCATGGGGAATAAACAAGGCTGTACATTTATATCCTCAGCGTCTTTTTAACATTGTTCCTGTTTGATTCCTCCAGATTGCTTATCAAGATAGCTCAGAGTCGAATGAGCCTGATTCTAAGTCGGTGAGTTTTGCTTCAAACCTCTCATCCCAGTAAACAGTCTGGGGCTGCACCCGTCTCAGTACAAACTGGGATCAAGTGTTGTTTAGTGCAGCATCAAACCTTAAATCACAGACACGTGACGGCGCCGAGCGTCGTTTAAGTCGTGCCGAATTAACTTTGCTTTTGTGAATTCCTTTTTGTCGTTGCCAGACGGAGAGTTTGTCTGTGTCGCAATCGTCTGAGAACAGCACATCAGCGATCCAGGTGCCATTTAAATGACTGTTTTAAAATGATTCACCTGTTTTTTCCAACACATCATTCACCGATTGCTGGAGCTACTTCTATTTATGGACTGCGCACACAGCTCATCTAAATTATAATGGTTCATTGTGCAGTGTTTATGAATTGCAATGCAACTCAAAAGGCTCATTATGTTGTGCAAAGCCTGGTCTGTGGGCCATTTGTGAGGCCTGCAGCCTCAGTCCTTGAGAGTCATTTCAACAATTTGTCTCACTTTTATTTGAAACCATTCCATGGAACCTGCGCATTGCTCTTCGACTGTGTTTGCCTTTGTCCCGTGGCATGAACTCCTTTATAACATCAGCCATCTGTGTTTCTTTCTCAGAGTTCAGAGTCTGATTCAGCAGAATCCACTTCAAAGGACAAGGTACCTTTGAACTGTCTAAACTACTACACTTTATATCCATGTATTTGATTTGGTACTTTAACAAGATTATTCTTTGTAATGACTACCATAAAAGCTTTATTTTTATTATAATTCACTTGAAATGTGTCATAGCATAGAAATGAATAAAACAATGTCCCTCTTCACTGCGAGACGTCTAAACACACTTTCCCTTTTTATTGCAGACTTCAGAAGAGAGCGACAGCCAATCGGCAGAAGATGTCGTGGTATTTAAAAACACTTCTTCTGGGTTACGTTTATGGATAACTTTAGATTAAATCCTGTGCTTGTGCAGGTGGAGCCAATCATGGAGACCAAGGACGACACCATGGACAGTGAGGAGAATGTCCGAAAGGTTCGTAGGTCAACAGGGACTAGAATGAGGTCCAATTGGATGGGAATAACTCAAGGCTCTATCTGTTCCACCAGAACTGGGTTCAAGTTTTTGCAAACGTCGTCAAACCGCAGAGCGCAGAAGACAACAGCAGCACAGAGGTGAAAGGAGAGTCGGAGGAGACCCATCTCAATTCAGCTTCCACTCTCAGGACTTTCAAGGCCTTGACAGCAGATGACATCAATAAATCTGGAATGGACGGCAATCGAGACGCCAACAGCGCCGCTGGTGTGACCCAGTCCAGCCAGAGCAGCGAGAGTGAAGAGGCTAGTGACAACAGCAGCGAGAGCGGTGAGACCACGGACGCTCCGAAGGCCACCAGCGACAGCAGCAGCAGCAGCGAGAGCATTGAAACTACAGATGCTCCCAAGACCACCACTGACAGCAGCAGCAGTGAGAGCAGTGAGACCACGGACGCTCTGAAGGCCACCAGCGAAAGCAGCAGCGAGAGCAGTGAGGCCACAGACGCTCCCAAGACCACCACTGACAGCAGCAGCAGTGAGAGCATTGAGACCACAGATGCTCCCAAGACTACCACCGACAGCAGCAGTGAAAGCACCGAGATCACAATAGACAGCAGCAACCTAAAGGCAAAGACCACTATGAAGGGCCACAGTGAAACTGTAGATGCCCTCAAGACCACCACCGATGACAGCAGCAGCAGCGAGAGCATTGAAAGCACAGATGCTCCCAAGACCACCACCAGTGACAGCAGCAGCAGTGAGAGCATTGAAAGCACAGATGCTCCAAAGACCACCAGTGACAGCAGCAGCAGTGAGAGCATTGAAACTACAGATGCTCCAAAGTCCACAGACGACGACAGCAGCAGCAGCGAGAGCATTGAAAGCACAGACGCTCCCAAGACCACTAGTGACAGTAGCAGCAGTGAGAGCATTGAAACTACAAATGCTCCAAAGACCACAGACGACAGCAGCAGCAGTGAGAGCAGCGAGAGCACAGAGACCACCAGTGACAAAGACTGTGTTAACGGAAACCACAGTTGCGAAAGTGAGGAGTATTTCTTCCAAAATATCGGAGACGACGCCCACTACTCTGTCGATAATCTGATGGCTCCAGATGAGGACGAGAGAGAACTGCGCCTACGATGATGACGACTTCACGTTAAAAGACTTTTATTTTCCTCACAAGCTATCGCATATGAATGTTGATGTGCACATCATTTGACACGACCAGAATACTGATGTGGCTCTTTTATACGAATAAATAAATATATATTGCATGGTCAGTGACTCCTTCATCACCTCACATTACCTGTGGAAAATGCAAGCAAATTATGTGGTAGCGTTTGTCTAAGCGAGTGACTGTGAGAGGGAAAGGAAAAAAGAAGAACTCAGGAACATTTCTTGAAAAATGTATAATCAAACAGCATGAACATATACAGAAGGTAGTTCATGGAATCAGAGTTTAAAGGGATAAACATGAGTTGATTGAGTTAAGGAACCAGTCACAGTTTTTCAGCAAAACTATTTCTGGAAACTAAGCCGGAGCAAACATTCCCTATATACTTTGTTAAGCATGTGACTCCTAGCTGGGAAAGTGGGATTTGAGGTGTTGTTTTAGAGCTGGGATGGTGGGTAACTCTTTGCTGCACATGTGACAGCGGAGAGGAAGTTTCAGAAGCTCACTGGCGCCGTCGTTCACCTTCACCATCCCGCTGGTTTCCAGCATCAGAAGCACCTCTGCAGGAAGAGTGCAGGGTGGTTAAAACTGCAAAATGAATAAATAAATAAAACCCACCTTCAGAATCAATAAAATAATCTGTCGTGAAAGAGTTCCAGTGTTTTTTGTTCTTCAAGCAGGGAGAGTCGAAGTCCTGGCTGATCACGTGAAGGTGAACATGACTGTGGGGATTTAAAAAAAAAAATTGTAGCTTAACAAAACATAAAACTTGGTTTAAAGCCACAATTTTATCTTTGGTTATTTTTGCATATAAAATGATGTTTCAAAGTTTTCACTATTATTAGATCTTAATGTTTACCTGAATACTTTTTAACTAACATGCATCTGTGGTATCACATGGTAATAACAATAAAAAGAGTAAAGAAATATGTAGGAAAAAGGAGCATATCAATGCACATGACCCCTCACCTCATGCTGGGGATGGCGTGGTAGCCCTTACGGAATCGCAGTGAGTCAGCATGCGGACACTGCTGCACCATCTTCTCAGCAACGTCCTGCATGTGTCTCACCAGCTCACTGTGTTCAGCACGCAAGGCTTTCAAATTTGGAATGGAGATCCATGGAAGGACCAGCCAGTGGTAGCGAGCTTTGGGGTATTTGTCATTGATCACGACCACTTTATCATCCTTATATACCTGAATGACAAAAGGAAGGCTTGAGTTTGGCATCCATGAAATGTGAGCTCATCAATCTTCACAAAAAATGCACAAAAGTCATGGAAAACTTTGTTGACAGATGAGACAGGTCAAGTATAGAGGGGTCGCTAACAACTGTATGAGTGTTAATAATAAATCAATAGCTCAAAATATTGCTCAACTAAGATAGAAATCCACCTTATAAGTAGGCCAGACTTGGATTATTGTCAAAACAGTAGCTTTACAGAACTGAAAGTTAAAAAACGTCTGTTAAAAAGAAGTTACCTGCATCTTGGGGTCCTGCATTGAAGCTTTCAATCCTAGACTCCAGTGTCCAACATTGTCCTGGAACACAATTTAGATCTGTGGTGAGGATGATGAGCAACAGTGACAGAGATAGTCTCATCTTACACTAGTCTTTGAGGGTCCTCGGGGGCTCGTGGAACCAGACTTCTCTGCAGGCTGTGGTGTTTTAACGTCCTCTACAGTGGGGTGCTCCTTCTGCGATACGGTCTCTGGTGAACTGGTGCTGGCCGGCTCGTCTTTAAACTTTATGATGTATGGATAAAGGTGATTGACAACATGAAGCCGCTGCCCCGGTTTCATCTTGACTTCATTTCCTTTTCCCACCACCACGGAGTCAATAGATGTTGGGTTCAAGCCAAGCTAAAAACATAGATAAATAAATGCTTAGAAATAAGGTTATTGAAATAAACAAAAACTAAGCTTTGTGTTTCTTACCTGTTTGACTCTGACAAAACCTTTGTTGCACTCTGCTTTCAATTCAACTGAAAATATTAAATATAAACATAAATAATTGAACTGAAACGTGAAATAAGGACCATTTCTGCGCTTAATATTAATGCAGAAGTCATTCGTCTTTTTGCTTTGTAGACAAGACTTACTGTTTACCTTGTTGTCGTGAACATTTCTTGTCTTTAATAGTCGTTTCAGGACCTCGACCCAAGACAACCGGCTGAAGGTGGGGCAGCTGAATCGGTCTGTGAGCCTCGTCCTTGCTAAAGAGCCAACAAGAGGGCATTTTACCATCTTATTCCAAATGTATTCGTGAAGACTTGCAGCGATCCGCACACGCCGCTCTGTAACGCGCGTTGATGACGACACAAGCTCGCGACGCAGGGCTGCCTGTTTGCGGTCTGAAGATCCCGGAGGAGACACACATTTAAAGCGTTTCACTCCCTGAAGATCGATCCTCGAGAAGGTTAGTGACCGGAATACGACTGCGAGCGTTCGCTCACGCCTTGTTTTCATGCGAGACGTCAGCTAGCTGACAGGTTACCGTCGGAAATGCTGTTTACCTGCGGAGCAGCCACCGACCGAATGCAGGTGCTCGTCACAAGCCTTGTTTTGATTCCCGGGATGTAAACAGATACCTGTTAACATCACGCGTCAAGTTCCAAGCGACTCTCTCGAAATAAAGGGCTTTGCTTGTCAAAACACAACAGAATAATAAACACAACCGAGCTACAACTCAAAGTGTTTGTTTCTCGCCAAGAGGGAGCCAACGTGAATAGATTGTAATGACTATTTTATAAGCAGAATCCCACCTAAACAGTGCACTGAAATGTAACAAAACAACAGTAGAGTGATACTAGTTTCATGTGGAGTTGACAGGGTCTGTTTCAGATATGATCCAGTTGACCAACTCGAAATAATCGACGTCCTGCTGCTGTGTCCATAATGAAATATTGACACATTTCGCTCTTTTTAGTAGAATTAGTGGGTCATGTGAACATTTGAAAAACTGTTGATGACTCGACTATAGATTTTTGTATTTTACCCTGCTGTTTTGGACGTTAGTGAGTGAGCTAGTCACAGACGTGTTCTGATGTTTCTTTTCGAAGGGTATTTGGTTCAAACATGGTGA
This sequence comes from Synchiropus splendidus, assembly GCF_027744825.2. NCBI lineage: Eukaryota > Metazoa > Chordata > Actinopteri > Syngnathiformes > Callionymidae > Synchiropus > Synchiropus splendidus. The sequence continues at coordinate 21,673,496 of NC_071335.1, forward strand.
AGGAAACTGCTTTCTATGACACGCTGGGTGTAAAGCCCAGTGCCACGCCTGAGGAGCTGAAGAAGGCGTATCGGAAACTGGCTTTAAAATATCACCCTGACAAGAATCCCACAGAGGGAGAGAAGGTGAGACTGATCCAGCCTTGATCAGCATTTTGTCACACACTCTTCTTCATGGACTGAAAGTGTTTATGTTTATTTGTAGTTCAAGCAAATCTCCCAGGCGTACGAGGTGTTGTCCGACCCAAAGAAGCGAGAAGTGTATGACCGTGGAGGTGAAAAGGCCATTAAAGAAGGAGGAAGTAGCAGCGGCGGTGGGGGATTCGCGTCACCTATGGACATCTTCGATCTGTTCTTCGGCGGAGGCAGTCGCATGCACCGAGAGAGGAAAGGTAGGTTTTTTATGTTTGTTGTCATTGTTGTTTTTTTTATTTCCAGCAGACAATGGTGGGGATTTCTGGCTGAATGATTTCTTTTTTCTTGTGCAGGAAAGAATGTTGTGCATCAAATTTCAGTCTCACTGGAGGATCTTTATAATGGAGCTTCCAGGAAATTGTCTCTGCAAAAGAACGCTTTGTGCGAGAGATGTGAAGGTGCGGCTTAAAATTTTCACTTTTTTTCAGGCTGTCAGAAGTGATGCTAGTTGTATGCTAAAATAATTTCAATGTATTTTTTTATCCTTCATTTAATATCAAAATATATGTTTTTCTAAAGTCTTAATCTTGAAACACTTGAATATTGACAGTTATACTAAAAGAAACAGCACAAAACAGCCACTAATATTAGTGCTACATTTGAATTGTTTGTGTTCAAGCATGTTTTGTTGCTTCTTTGGTTGAGAGAGATTTCTGGCCAGAAACATTGACTGACCGCATTTTCTTTTCAGGCCGTGGGAGTCGCAAAGGTGCAGCCCAGATGTGCATGATGTGCCACGGTTCTGGAATGCAGGTCAGAGTTCACCAGCTGGCACCAGGAATGGTCCAGCAAGTGTCCACGGTGTGCCAGGGCTGCCAGGGTCAAGGTCAGAGGATCAGCCAGAAAGACCGCTGCAAAGCCTGCGGAGGCCGAAAGATCCTGCGGCAGAAGAAGATCCTGGAGGTTCACATCGACAAGGGTGAGAGTTAGTGGCTTAGTTTGAGCTAGAAGCTGGTAAAATGTGAACAAACCCACTTCCACAGGGATGAGAGATGGTCAGAAAATAGTGTTCCACGGCGAAGGAGATCAGGAGCCGGGGCTGGAGCCTGGCGACATCATCTTTGTCCTGGATTTAAGAGAGCACCCGCAGTTTACAAGGTGAGATTTTTGTTTGCCCTTCTGTCTGTAGCTTCAACTTTCTGTGATGTTTCAGAAACCGTGATGATTTAATGATGTCCATGGAGCTGCAGTTGGTGGAAGCTCTGTGTGGATTCCAAAAGCCTGTTCAGACCCTGGACAACAGAACGCTCCTGGTCACGTCCCACCCAGGTCAGTCCCCCTGCCGTTGTTACGCATCATTTCAAATGTATTCAGTGCAACCTCTTTGTTCTGGTGGCGCTCAGGTGACCTCATCAAGCCCGGAGACACCAAGTGCATTGTGAACGAAGGGATGCCGAAGCACCGCCACCCGTTCGAGAAAGGCCGACTCATCATCACCTTCACCGTGAGTCATGGTTCCCTGCGGAGCTTCCGCGGTGACTTACGGCTCCGTCTCTTCAAGGTGGTGTTCCCGAAGGCCAACTTCCTGCCAAACCCCAAACTGAAAGAGCTGGAGCGCTACCTCCCCGAGAGGAAGGAGGCAGAGCGACCCGAAGGCATGGACGACGACCTCTACATCTACGCTGACCTGGAGGACTGCAACCTGGAGAGCAGGCGGCGGCGGCGCAGCCATTACTACTACATGGAAGAAGACGACTACCCAGGCGCCACCGGCGTCCAGTGCCAAACCTCGTGAATCCCTGCTGGTTTGTGTGTGTCGTCCTTTTAACCCGATTTCCACTAATACAAAGCACCTTTTTGTTCTGTTTAAACTTTGCACTTTTTATTTTACTGGTACTGGTCAGGACTTTTCTTTGGAGCCAAACTCAGAAGTCGTCTCAGTGCCATTTCTTTTCCTTTCCCTTTCCTTGTTTTCTCAAAAATACACTGTGAATGAACTCTTGTGTTTCTGATGCAACAGAGAAAACATTTTTCTTCTGAATATTTCAAAAGGCTTATTTAAAGATAGTGTAAAGAGCATTGCATAGTGTTGGTAGGTGTGAGTGTTTTGTTGCACATCCATGAATATAGTGGAGCAAGACAATGTGTTCAATCACAGTTGCTCCACTCAGACCATCAGAAGGTTCTGAAATGTTCTGTCTTCACCTGACTGGGCGTCAGTCTGTATAAATGTGTGCCCTCGTGCGACTATCAGGTGGGAACATTCTAAAACTTAACTAACAGAAGAAAAAATAATTGTCCTGCTTTCCTCTTCACTGTTCCCAACATTCCCAGACCGACGTCACGTCCTTGTTAATAGCAGTGCAGTTAGAAATGTCATGATGCGATTGCCTCCCTTTTCTTTCTCTCGCCTCTTCATTTGTCGCCTAGCAACCAAACACTGGTCTCCACAGCTACAAGTCCTTGTTGAACTTGGACGATCAGATGTCGCCGATATTTTACCCTCTCAAGGGCTATTTTTGAACACGTTTTAAAAGTGCATCTGTTTTTTGTTTTTTTTAAACCAGTGGCCAAGCCATGTGTACTGATGCGCAGGAAGATAGTACATCACAGTGCTGGCTACTTTCTAATCCCACAAAACATGAAATGGTGTCTTCATGGAATCGATTCTAAAAGCTTTCTTTTTTTAACTGAGTAAAATGCAATCTGTTAGAACTGTGTTCCCAACATTCCAACAGTAGAAGTTTCTTATCATTTTCAAGGTCAATCTCATACAGTTTCATTTGTGATAGTTTTTTTTCCCCCCACATAGTGAGATTATTCCAGGAAAGAAATGTCTGAAAATAATATCAAAATATCGGCTCAATGATGCAGCCTTGGCCCAAGATTGCGCTTCATTGCGAGGTATGAGTGGGAAGCGTTCGAGCCCCTGAGGTTCACCTTGGTGCCTTCAAACTTTGTTGTGCAATCCGTGTTATGTGATTTCAAGCTAAAGCAAAGACAACTCTGGTTTTAACCTTCAGCATCCAGATGTTAGACGTTTAGCAACTGACACCAAAAGTCGCCAGGTGTGTTTGGAGTTCCTCATCTTCTGGCCAAGACTGCAGCATTTCTCGTTTCATCTATTGGTAAATGCCAAAGTGTCGAGTCGGCACAGAGTACTCTGCTGTTCATACCTCAGTGTTTTGAAATAACTGGATGCATTTTCTGTTGGTATAATTCTGCTTTTGATTGTATAGCATTTTTAATCTTCATTTTCCATCGGCTCGTGAACAGGTGCGTCGACGTCTTCACTTGTTTACTGCTCATGTTTTCTAATAAAATAATCTTATGCTTCTCCAGTGCTCCTTTGCTTTTGAATGTGTTCATTGAAAAACAGTCCTAAAAGTGGGTTTATTCAAGACAGGAGACCGTGAAGATCATTTTCATGTTGACCACTTTAATGTTTGCTTATGTCACACACAATATATACACACAGATAAAGTGCAATGATGAAGGAATATTTGGCAGCGATCACCACGACAGGTGGAAAGATTTCGTAAGAAAGTAATAAAATATTGCCACGACATGACATCCAGGTACAATATCGTAGAATTGGACTCGTCATGCATATTCAAATATTTGAGCCACACGTGGACGGGGTACTGAGGTAGCATGCAAGAACACCCAAATACGAAACATCGGTGAGAAGTTACCAAAAAAACAAAGTATATTTCATCAAATACCTGAAATTGTTTGTTTTATGCCCAAACAAAAAGCAATTCCACGACAGTTGACCGTCATGCATTTTCATGTCTAAAGATTAGAGAGATGAAAATGGGGATTGAGAACTGCACTGGTGAGGAATTCAAGAGGAAGCAGGTTGGTCGCTGGAGTACCCAGAGAGGATCGCAGAAGATTACAGAGCGAACGTGAAAGAATTGTTTCTATAGCTGCCGTTATCCCATCTGTCCACCAGATGGCTCCCGTTGCTGTTAAAGCACTAGAAAAAAACAACTTTTTAATTCCCAACTTTGCTCCGTCCTCTCTCATGATGCCTTGCTACATAGAACTTTCCAGATTCACAGCTGCCCCTGCGGAGATCCCAGGAATTTAACTGGCAAGAAGCAAGCAAACTGTAGCGATTGAACCTCCGTCACCTGAGCAGCTTCCAAAATTCTGATCATCCTTGTAAACACGCTGTCCTTCCATTTATTTCAACATCTTTTCATCAGCTTATGACGGTTATGTTTTGTATAAAACAAGCTGAGATGTTTACAATGAGGATCAGATGGTAGCTTGATATCGAAGTTCAAAGTTATTGTTTTGATTATTGCGTCATGAACTGAACTCCAAGCTTCATAATCATGTGCAAAACCACCTCTGGGTTCCGACGCTGTCGTCGGTCTAAGGCTTCCATAACCTGAGCAGACCGTCCTCACTGTAGGTCGCCATCAGGTTCTCGTGCGGGTGGTGGCTGATGCCGATGACGTCTTTCTCATGGACCTGCAGCGGCAGAGATCAGTCGTCAGGGAAAATAATGGAATAACAAAAAAAAATAGCAAAATCACAATTAACAAATGAACGTCTCATTCACAAAAATATATATCATTTCGACACCTCTACTGAAAAATAAAACTAAGATGTGTTACTATATTATTCAAAACAAAGACAGAAATGTTGATCTTATAATCCTCTTCAGCAAATTTCACATATTCAATTTTAAAGAAAATTCAGGATTTTCTTTAGGGCATTAAAACATTACATCCATTGTATTACATTGATTTAATGTGAAAAAGGCTAATCACTTTTTATAATGGGGTATAAATAAGGTATATATTATTTATATATTGTTTATTTTTATATCTGATTATAAATATGTAATAAGTTGATGTATGGTTTATTACTTATGTTTTCTTCTTTCTTTATTATTATTTCTTTATTTTCTCCTCACTGTGACAAATGAATTACCAAGATCTTAATGTAAATAAATATTCTATACTCTAAGTAAAAAAAAAATAATGATAATATTAAAAGAAAATAGGAAGATTGGCAGCAGCCTGGACGGGCGTCACAGCGGCAGCTCACAGTCAGTGTTTTCTCCAGGTGTCCCGTCACGTAGTTGAAGCAGTAGAGGACCAAGTCTTCTCCCACGCCGTAGATCCACTCTCCCCGGGGCGACACGGTGCAGCACACAAAGTTGGATCCAGACTTTCTGTCGGCGCTGAAGCTCTTTACAGTCTGGGAGTGTGACAATGATCGGGGACAAACAACAACACAAAAAAAGATGTGATCTCCTCCTTCCACGACCTCAGGAAGTCATCAGTTATTCCTCCTTTAGTTTCATTTTTCCATATTTCCCAACATGTTTTACCACAAGACCCAAATCAAGGGATGCGGCGACATACAGCGGACATGTGCGTGTGATCCTCTGTGAACAAAATGGTACCGTGTCTCTGCGCCCCCTTACCTGGCCACGCATGTTGACCACCACCACTGTGTTGGAGTGGTTGCACACCACAAACAGGTCTGGGTTCTGTGGCAGGGGGATCACGTTGTTGACGGGGACGTCAGATGTCCGGGAGAACGATTTGAAGGTGTTGATGCACTCGCAGGTCTTGGTGTTCCAGATCTTAAAAGTGAACAAGGGGTATTGTTTTCAAAAGGAACTAGTGCCAAAATACTCCCAATCTTAACACCACAGTATTCAGCAGCTGTGTAACAAGGGAGTGGCCTCAGTCTGCTGTTATTCAACAATGCAAACATCAGTGATGGGTCGATGAGGTGTCATGAAACAGTGCCCTGATTCTCAGAGGCCACTAGATGGCACTGTCTGCTGCAAAAATGTCTGGTCTTGAACAACTCATTCAATGGAACCTCACATCATTTACAAACCAAGAGCGCCATCTAGTGGCCTCTGAAAATAAGGACACTGTACACAACAACCCTGTTTGATGATGTCTCACCTGCCCATCACTAGCAAACCTGTGGAGTAATTACAAAATAATTGAATTATATTTTTAAATTATTACATGATAGACTGCGATGACAACATTTTGAGTTAAATAACCAAGAAACACGAAAAACTATCGTAAAGAGTCGTGCCATTACTACATACTGTATTACAGGAAACACAAAAAACTATCGTAAAGAGTTGTGCCATTACTACATATTGTATCATAGGAAACACAAGAAACTGTTGTAAAGAGTTGTGGCATTACTTCATATTGTATTACAGGAAACACGAGAAACTATTGTAAAGAGTTGTGCCATTACTACATATTGTATCATAGGAAACACGAAAAACTGTCGTAAAGAGTTGTGGCATTACTTCATATTGTATTACAGGAAACACGAAAAACTATCGCAAAGAGTTGTGGCATTACTACATACTGTATTATAGGAAACACAAGAAACCATCGTAAAGAGTTGTGGCATTAATACATACTGTATTATAGGAAACACAAGAAACTATTGTAAAGAGTTGTGGCATTACTACATACTGTATTATAGGAAACACAAGAAACTATTGTAAAGAGTTGTGGCATTACTACATATTGTATTATAGGAAGCATGAAAAACTATTGTAAAAACTTGTGCCATTACTACATAATGTATAATGATATCATGCAGAGTAACTACACATTATGTTTTAGAACAAGAAACAAGAAAAAACATATTAATGCTAGTCATATAAATGTGTTCAGAATGATGACATTACGTCTGGAATAGGACTGGAAGCCGAGGACTGGCAACAAGTGATGTGTTGTGCTTTACCAACAGGATGTAAACTGTGTTTTATGCTGTTTGGCAGTAATGTAGAGCCAGTATAATCCTCCCACGATCACGTGACGCGGCATGCGGCGGTTCGCAGGGGTGCCGTGACACGACCACTGCAGGGTCATTAGCAAGCGCGCCGTACTGCGGGACTCGCTCAGCAGAGGAGGGTAGCTCGTACCTTGACCGTGCCGTCGGACGAGGCACTGATGATGTGAAAGCCGTCTTGGGTGAAAAACGCGTCGTTGATGAACGACGAATGGCCACTGAGCTCCTTCAGCGTTTTCCCAGATCTCAGCTCGTGGATCCTGAAATCACCACACTTGAGTGACACTGAAGCGGCGGCTCAGATTTATAACAGGAGCAGACGCGACGTGTTGCTGAGGCGGTTTATTTTTAGACTCCGAGTGTGACTCGGGTGCAGATCGCCGCGAAGCCGTGACAAAACAGTTCCAGCCTGCCGATGCTCCGGAGAGACGGGGGAGGAGGGGCTGGCAGATGTAAACAATGCAGACTCCCAGCTCGTGGAGGAACACGTTTCATCCTTGTGCCCGAGCACATGGCGTCTCGGCAGCGCCCACACAGCACATGTGCTCCCGTCGCGGTGATTCAGCCCACAAACCCCAGGAGCCGCACATTCAATAGCTTAACCGAAGAGGGAACTGAGCAAGATCTGCAGGGGTCCAGCAGGCATGAATGCAACATGTGAGATGGAGAGATGGAGATCGCATCCTTATGCAGACTGATGTCACTTGTGATGCAGCTCAAGTATTCCTCACACGTTTATCAATATGAGTTGTTTTCTAACGGATCTTTCTTCCTTGTTTTTGCTCACATTTCACTCTAAACCAAGGGTTGGCAGCCTATGGCTCGCGATCCACATGTGGCTCTTTCGATTCTTTGAACGAAATCTGAGTGCGAAATGCTGTCAGAGCAAACCACAGTTTCTGTGACTTTATTCCCATTTAACCATCCTGTTGGGCCACTTTCATAAAGAGAGGCGCAGGTGAGGTGGCATCACCCTCAACAGCAAGCTCACTAACTGTGACTCCCCATGATGCTCTGAGCCCAGTCAACCAATCACAGTCATTGGTCACAAAATTATGGCATTTTGCGAGCAACCTAGCATCAGATTGAGCCTTGTCACATCAGACCAATGAACTCACAGGTGTTTTATTGCCATTTAAGTCCTAAAACACACTGTTTTCATCCATATATATTCCCTACTTCTTCTTCCCACTTCTCTTCTGCTCCCACAGCGCCACGCTGCTCCGCTGACTGGCTGTGGAGGCGGAGCCTTGCTGCAGCGATCAACCACTGTGGTTGGTTGAATGGACTGCTCAAAGCATCATGGGAACTGTTTAGGTCACCGTAACTGAGTTAATTATTGAGATTGCTTGGTCACATCTACAATGGTAATACTGCCTAGATGTGTGCAGTACTGTAGTCACAGAAGACATACAGTTAGTTGTCACCATTTTTCAATGTTGCTAGTGCGGTCAACCTGGGGTACGGACTTTATCACTCTCTCTCTCTCTCTCTCTCTATATATATATCTCTATATATATATATATGTATATATATATATATATATATATATATATATATATATATATATATATATATATATATATATATATATATATATATATATACATATTTTACATTTTAAAATATGTGGGTTTTTCGGCTCTCTCCGTCAAAAAGGTTTCCCTCATCTGCTCCAAACTGTGATCATGTGTCTAATACGCAGCATATTCTACTGTGAGGTCATTTCAAATTTGTCCATATAAAACTTAACAAAAGCGACACCTTTTGAGGGCCACCCACCGTATGGTCTGGTCGAACGATGCGCTGAGGATTTGGTTGTTGTCCTTGGAGAAGCCCAAACAGGTCACACCTTTGTTGTGCGCGTGCTCAAACCTGCGCACACACAAGCCGCTCTGGATCTTCCACACCTGGAAACAAACACAGTTTTCCATTGAGTCTATAACCATTTAGTAGTGTCCAGCCATTCACAAACTTGTCAACTTGTAGAGTAATTCTATCTGGGATGTGGAAAGGAAGTGATAAATGACTGCGGAGATACAGATTTAGATTTTGCAGTCTTTACGAATGAACTGCTGCCCCACCTTTATTTTTCCATTCTGAGCTCCAGTGGCGAGGAGATCGGCATCCTGACTGAAGCACATGCAGAGAACAGCATCGTCCATCATCATGAAGCTCTCCTGGGCCTGGTACTTTAAATCCTGAGTCAGCCACACGATGGAGAGCGTCAGGTCGTCACGAAACAAAAACACTTCTGATGTGCTGTCTCACCTTGCTAATTTTCCCTGTGCTGAAGTTCCAAACTTCAATAAAGCCGTCCACCGATCCCGTGATGAGGTACTTTCCATCAGGCGAGAAACGTGCACATTCCATGTGCGACCGTCGTCCAAACTGCACAGGACGGAACATACTTTCACACTTGTCTGCCCTCACAGTTTGATGGACAATAATATGAAGAAGTCTGCAGCCTTTTTACACGCCTCCTTTTTGCCAGTCAGATCAGTGAATTTATTAGAACTTAGAAGCATATGAAGGCCATCTATTTTGTGGATGTTCTGCCACTTTCACTTCTCTCCATTTTCGACATTATTCAACACTATTCACTCTACACACGATGTCACACAGCGCAGGACTGACTGTCACGTTTACTCGTGTTTTAATGGTGTTACATGAGCAATCGAACCAAGAATGTGCGACCATCAACGGACCTTGATGTGACGGTACAGTTGGGTGGGGAAGCTCTCTTTATCAAACTGCGATTCCTTGCTGTCGTCGCTCATCTCAGGGGAGGATAGATCAGAGTACTCTTGCAGTCTCAGTGTCTAAGGAAGAAGCAGTTAGAGCAAAAACCACGCTTGAATGCCTCGGAAAAAAAGTGAGTGTCCTTTGAAATATATAAAATGAGCTAAATGAACGACAAAACATTGCAGGTCTGTAACAAATGTATCATTTTGCCCACTTTTTACAACAGATTATGTCCATAAAGAACCTGCCGAGCAATGGACTAGTATCCACTGATTCATATTTTGACATATTTGTGAATATAAAATCCCAAGTTTGAGTTCATATATAAAAACTTTGAGTTCAACACTTTTGAATGCAAGGCAAATGCAACAAAATGAAACTAATAAAAACATTTTTCTAATGGTGATGTGGATGAGCCTTGAATATGTATCTCAATATGAAATTATCCAAAATAATATCGCATGAAGTAAGTCAAATGAACTCAATAAACAATGCGTTCATTCACTTTCCTTCACCATAAAAAAGTCCTGAACTTCATGGTTGTTGGTCTGCTGAAGAGCATGGACACAATAAGCTGCGACTATGTTCTAAATAATATACTCACGCTGACTTGTTCAAGGAGCCCCATGAGACGAGAAGGTGGGACCACGCTGACCTCCCTCACCAGAGCCTCAGCAATTGCCCAGCGCCTCTTCTCCTTGCTGCTTCCTCTTGGATACGCCTGCACCAAAAAAAAAAAATGTTCATCTCTGACTAAAAGTGAAATTCATTTTTTAAATGACATTTCTGTTGCCTCACCTCTCGCGGGTCAAAGTAGGAGCATGTCAGCAGCCTCTCTAAGTGGCTGTACCTCTCTGGCTGAGTCTGCTTCAGCATGATCATGGGGTCGGTTTGTCTGAGGAGGGAGCGCGCCGCCCCTGCCTCCCTCATTTCAATCAGCTCCATGACCACCTGTTTAGAGAAGCAGCAGTCCATGAAACTGATAGGAAAAAGATGACCAGCAGCGGCGCTTTAGTTACCTGCTCATACAGGTCGATCAGTGTGTTGTCTGGTAGTTTGAGGGATTCTATGGCCAGCAGGACCATGTCCCAGTGCCCGCATTTGATATCAGCAATGAAGCTGTCGATGCTTTCCACCGTGTTGAGTGAAACAGTAGTTTCCTCCTGCAGTGTGCTCAGAGTTTTGTGAAGGTTGTTCTCCTTCAAGTACTGCATGATCAGACGGATAACACTGCAAACACAGGACAGCACGATGCTCAATGTTGGGATGTCATCGGCTCAAATGATTTACAAATATAAATAAATATAATAAAAATAGTAAACAATGCCTTGTGATATCAGTAATGAAACAAATGAGAGTTCAAATAGTCAGATGCCATTATTATTTTAAATATCAAACTGCTATAAAATATGTAACTAAATATAATGTAGAAATATTATCATATATAACTATAAAATGCATGTTTTAACTAGGACCTTTTCAATGTGACACAAAAGTAAAGAACATAGCACACGTGTTGCTATAGTTCAACGACAATAAAAAGTTTTCATGAAGTACAATACAAGTATTAATATCCAAATAACCAAGTAGCAGACACAAAATATATATATGGGAGAAAATTGTAGATGCTTTTTGTAAGAGACCAAAATAATTAGCCGAAATGCAAACGTTACTTTAAATGGCAATAATTTGTTTTGAATAACGTTGACTTGCATGAACGAAAAGAATGACAAATAGCTGACTGAAATAGTGGACAACATGTTGTGTTATTATCATTTTATGAAATTACTTGTTGCATTACACGAGTAACGTACAATACAATAAGATTCTGACTCCGTTTTGTCCTTGTTGATATCAAAGCACAACAGCCAAATAAAGTCCGATGAAAGTATACGAATGAAGAACTGGAGTAAAGTATGAATATAAATATTGATGAGTGGAAGTGCACTCACTCCGAGGGCTCCATCTCCACCGCCATGTCGCTGATGTTGCCTGCTGCTGCTGCTCCTTCGCACTGACGACGGTTCACTTCGGACCCACTCTGTACTCGCCTCAGCCACGTGAACCGGCTCCTCCCAGAACAACCCACGCCACGTGCTCCTCCTTTTCTTCATTTGAATCCCAATCCGAGTGACTCTGCACAAGTTGTCGGGAGCCGCGCCTCCTCACTGACGTCCGCCCGATGTTGGGAGACGTTTGCACGGGCACGTTGCTGCGTGGGGCTGCGGCGAGCAGCCGCGACGACCGCAGCATCAGCACCGCGGACTCGTGGCTGAGAGCGTGCTTCTGACGTCACCAGACTGTATAGCGGCGCAGATGCGGAGGGAGAGGTCCGCAGACCCCGTGAGAGATGATGCTTTTGTCAGGGACAGGTGACACCACAGTGCAGCTGGAGATAAAGGGAGACAGGTGTTTGTGTTCACATCATGAGACAGAAGAAGTCCCTGTTTTCGTTTCAGTAAAATCGACTCCTCACATCGAAGTGTTGGTATCAAAAGACAACGTTATGAGAAGACTCATGCGTCATGATGTTTTTTTTGTTTTTCTTTTTCCATGGAAGCCGTTTCATGTATTATCCAGATTTTGTCTGGGTCCGACTTGTTGCTGTCCTGGTTCACCTGCTTCTTTGTTCGGCCACGCAGTCAGTCCACACGACCTCATATGAATAAATAAGCACATGGTTTCTGATGAATCGATGGACTTTGTTAAATGCAGTGGCAGAGAAAGTCCTCTCTATCTATCTATCTATCTATCTATCTATCTATCTATCTATCTATCTATATATATATATATATATATATATATATATATATATATATATATATATATATATATGTACAGTGGTACCTGGGTTCTCGACCACAATCCGTTCCAGACTGCCGTTCGAGAAGCGATTTGTTCGAAATCTGAATAGATTTTTCCCATTACAATGAATGGAGAAAGAAAAGCATTCCAAGCCCTAAAATAGGAGTGAATGTAGAGTGTCTGCTGCAGGTGGCTGTTCCTCTATGTGTGTGGCCGCTGCATGTGGGAGGGGTTGCCGAGTGAGTGAGGTCTCTCCAGAAGTGAAGAGGTGCCCGGTGCGTGTCCAGCTCTGAATGTGCGCTTCTGTGCAGTTTGGCTGTGACAAAGTCATAAACCAAGTCACGCTCTGTCCCAGACTGGCCTCATCCCTGTCCCAGCTCCAGCCCACAACAGGACATCAAACCCTGGAGTGAGCGCTCCAGCACCTCCCCTGTGACACTCTACCACGGTTCAGTGTGGAGACAGGAAAGGTTTTACACTTCTCTCTCTCTCTCTCTCTCTCTCTCTCTCTCTCTCTCTCTCTCTATATATATATATATATATATATATATATATATATATATATATATATATATATATATATGTATATATAATTTTATTTTTTTCCCAAGACAATCCACATGATCTCCTCATTTTGGCAGATTGTCAACGCTGTAATTCTTCATGATTTAATACTGTATTGTCATATCACACTCCCTCAATAATGATTACCTGAACCCCTCTTACACCTGGACACCATGCAGGTTGAGGTGGGCTGAGTAAGTAAAGCATCATTGCTTGCACTGTGCTAGGTTTGGCATACAGTCCCTAATTTACCTTCTTTGGCATCAGTTTCTTTTATTTTGGAGGACTTTTCCTTTTGCCACGTTTAGTCTTGAGCCAACTATTCAACCAGGAAGCCATTGATGCCCTACGAGTAGTGATGGGCAGATGAGGTATCGTGAAACCGTAGTATACGGTAATACGGTATACAACTAATATTTTGAGGCCACTAGGCGGCGCCCTTGGTTTCAGGTTTCATTGAATTAGTTGTTAAGTCTAAACATTTTGCAGCAGACAGCGCCATCTGGTGGCCTCTGAAAATCAGGAGTTTCATGAACTCTTCCAACACCATTTCATGAAAACTCATTGACCCACCACACAAGCTACGAGTGTAACCTAATGTTTGAGGTGAGACTTCATCTGAAGACTTCATGAGCACTGCAGTTCACTTTGGCATCACAGGTCAAACAAGAAACACTCTGCTGTGAAAGGTGTACTTAACCATGAGACTTACAAAATAAGCCATTTCTTTAGTCATTTTCTTCAAACAAACCAGCGATATCGTTCAACTTATTAAATTTTCTGAAATCTAAAACCAGTATGGTGGTGCCGTCACGTAACAGTGTTGTAGCAAATCAGTGATTTCAAACCACTACAGTTGAACCTGAAAGCTGTTACAAAAAGTGGCCCTGTTGAAGATTCTTGAGCTTTGAAACAGTACTTCTTGGTGACCACCAACAAACCTAATCTAACACTATACATACTAAAGTATGTGAGAAAGTGTTGTTGCATCAATTTATAGAGATCTTCTTTCTCCACTATTTTTCACTACTTGGTATCTCCAACTAAGATTTGTCAAACATCCAAAAGTTAACATGTTACCTCAACAGTCAATCATCCATAGTAGAACTGAACATTTAACATTGGACCATCAAGATCTTTCAATTACGTGCTTGACAGGTGACTTGTCCCAGACAGAGCCTGGCAGCATTCAGAATCTATCTTAAATTCAACCACTTTGTCAATTCAGCAATTTCAAGAGAAAGTACAGGTTCAAACACAAACGATCAAATCAGTCATGATAAAATGGAATCAGAACACACATGGGTTTTTAACCAACACGCATTTATTAAACTTTGAGAGTTCACTTTTGGCTGGACTCTGACTTGGATGTGGATGCTCTCAGAGAGGAAAGGCGACGCCTCTTGGCGATCTGTTCCTGACGCTTCTCCTTGGCCTCCTGTGGGTGCACACCAGTGGTTTTCAAACAATTAGGAACATGAAGCATTCGCTGCAAGATAACTTTAAGAGAGGTACGACTTCAAAATGTGAAGTGACACTCCGCTTGCTGCTCTGGTAATGGGAGGTGAAACAGACAGATCTGTTCTGTAACATTTAAACAATGTAGCAAATGCACAGTACTGTGTTCTGCTTCACCTTCCAAACGGTCACAGGCTAAACAAACAGATGTAACCAACTGTTTCAATGAGTTGCAGTCAAATCATCAAGGAATTGAATCAAAAGGAGAAAAATAAAGGCAGTTTTATTACTATGAGGGGAAAAAGCAAAGGCACACCTTCATCCTCTTGGCCAGCAGCTTGGCGTACTCGGAGGCTTCCTCCTTGTTCTTCAGGGTGCGCTTCTTCTTCAGGGCAATGCGACGGCGCTTGTGTTGCAGCACACGGGGAGTCACCAGTCTCTGGATCCTGGGAGCCTTGGTTCTGGGCTTCTTGCCTATCACATGAAAGTTTTTTTTTCTCCTTAAAAACGACAATTTACTAAACCATTTTCAATCGAATTATTGCTCGACGTTTCAATGTTAAATAATGCAAATCACAAGAGCAAATGTCATTAACATAAACGTCTCCAGACAGCTGGCGATTGCTTAATTCTCCCTGTCGTACCTTCTTTGTTGACGGGTCTCCTCACAACATACTGCCTGACATCATCCTCCTTGGACAGGTTGAACAGCTTGCGGATCTTGCTGGCCCTTTTGGGACCAAGACGGCGAGGGACAGTGCTGTCGGTCAGCCCGGGGATGTCCTTCTCACCTGTGACATATCAGACAGAGCTCTTGTGAGTCCACCACTCAACACTTGCTAGTTCAGCGAGCCATCAGCAGCAGAGGTGAACGTTGGCAGAGCAATGCAGTTCAACCAGCCATTGACAGGTGGACTGGGTGCATCTGGTGAGCAGCTCCACAGTTACTCTGGCAACACGCTGTCTCCCCTTTAAGACTATGGATAAATCAAAAAGGGTCGAATGGTGTGCCGCTGAGTTACCACACAATTCAGGATTACTTACAGACTTGGGTGTCATTTTGATAATTCTTCGAAAAGCCTTCAAAATATTTTCACCATCTCACTACTAACAGTATAGTTTGCTTACATGAAAGTTTCCTAAATGTAATACTTGTTGACAAGTACAAGCCAATTACACAGCTGCTGTATTTTCAATTATCCCTGAAACATTATGCAGACGTTTGAATTCAGCCAAACTGAGCGGATTAAATCATGGGCATGCTTATGCCACATTTCCATTTGCTTGGCCCACAAACTACATTTCCCAGCATGCAATAAACCCACATGTAAATACATGAGGCAATGTTGCTAGGAAAAGGGCCAACAAAAACCCTAAACCGCCACTTGATTCAGTGGGTTTTCTTCAAACATATTTCCACAACAAATCCATTCACTGTCACCATTTAAACTGCCCTGAAAGAGGCTGTCACAGGTGCAAACAAACACTCTATAAGTATGATTCTGCACCTCAAAAACCCCTTAACAGTCAACTGAAAGCAGGAATGGCATCAACTCATTACCTTTCTTGACGATGACCAAGTTCAGAACGCTGAGGTTGGCATCAACGATGCAGCCGCGCACAGATTTGCGCTTGCGTTCGCCGGTCCTGCGTGGACGGTAGCAGGAGTGGCCCTTGCTGAGGAGCAGGCGCACACGACCGTGGGTCAGCACACCTTGCTTCATGGGGAAGCCCTGCTTGTCGTTGCCTCCACTGATGCGCACCACGTAACCCTACAGATTCAACACAACATTAGACACCTGCCGTACATAACAAACAATGTCGAAATACTATCACAAAATCTGTTTGAGCTTCGCTGTTTCAATCAGCCACGGATGGGGCTGGTCGCATCTGGAGCTGCTCTGAAGTTGCTTTGGCAGCACGCTGTCCCCCCTTAGTGACTACAGACTAGTCAGAAAGGGTCTACTGGTGTGCCACTTGGGTGTATCTTGACAAAACCCATCGACTCACCTTCCACTCATCGCCCAGGGGGTCAGCAGGCACTTCGGTAGCCATGCGCTTCTCATAGAAAGTACGCAGCTTACGCTCATCATCAACCTCGATCAGCTTCTGGCAGCCAGTAGCGGGAAATGAGATGTTCAGCTAGAAAAAAAACAAAACAAAATTGTTGCGATGACAGACTTTCACGTGACAAAGCATCATTGAAACTTCGGTCCAAGTAGGCGAATGAGACTAGAACATATCAATCAAGACGCAACGTGTCCATCAAATTCATGTGCGTGAAGTCATGCACACACTACTGATAACACCGATGTGGATCATACTTTGGCATACAAGCTGCATACGTCTCAAACAGCAAACATGTTCAGAAACTGACCCACCGATCATGCCCGCTGGCCATTTTGCCGGTTACTCGCCGTTAGCATGCAACCGTCTAACGCAGGCATACTCAGTAACTTCAACGGAAATCAACAATAACTACTACTGGACATTAATGTTCAATATACGTTTGGAAGCTAGAGCTAAAACTGAACTGTAAATCGGCGCACATTTCTCACAGCGAGCGGCCATGTCTCCACCGCTAGTTAGCACACATAGCCAAAGCAGCGGCGCTTCTTCACACAATCAAAGTTCATCTGGACAAATAAAAGCATCAACCGTAAATTCTTCACGACCACTTGAGAGTCAGCAAACACCTCATGGATAACATCGGATTATTTCAGGTAAAAGTGAGTCGCTTGTACAGATATATTAACTTTAACGTTGTACCTTCATTTTGCCAAACCGACCCAACGACGGTCCGCCACGGAAAAGAGACCGGATATCCGCCTCCAGGTCTCACATAGGCCTGAAATACTATCGCGAGATTTCGTTAAGCTTTAATTTAATCGATAGTTAGTGCCCGAATTTAAGAATAAATAATGTAAACGCAAAAGCAAAAACGAATATGGGTTGAAATTAACGGCTGTGCGGTCGAATGTTCCATAAATTGCTCAAATGTTAAAAATGCTCCATGAACAGACTTTAAAAGACGTATTTAGCTCAATCTGATCCACATTCATGAATTCACTTTATTAAATGGCCGGTTATTTGTATTTCTGATCAAAACAACGAGTCTTTGTACCGATGACACGCAATTGTTTGTCTCTTTTCGAAGAGTCGTTGGATGTCAAATCGTACAGTTCTTCGCATGGCAATGTCGTATGAGTTACTCAAACATTTGTCCTGAGAAATATGTGCTTATGTCAAATTACGTAATGGGAAATGAATAAAGGCAGTAAGAAAACTTAAATACCGCCAAGAATAGGTCTTTGATCGTATATATGTTTTCATCCATGAGATTCGGCATTTATTGTCAGCATAAAGGCCTTATCAATTTATATTTAAATAATTCTGCTTTATCAAATGATTCACTACTTAAATCCATTGTATTTTTAAAAGGGTTGTTTGATGTGTGAATGGGTGATAAAGGGGGGCTGAACTCAAATTCAACAGCGCGTTACCGCGCCGACGGATGTGGATAGACAGATAGTCCTCTCGCTTCAGACACACAGTCTTTGGCCACGGTCGGAGCAGCTGTCACTGAGCTGCGTTGAGCGTCACGACGAGTCTTTGTGGACGACTGGAGCTTAAAATGCAGCTCCCGACTCTTACAGAACACTTCGCTGTCCGCACCTGTTCGGTAGTGAGAACACAAGCGGTACAATAGAGAGCAAGGAGCCGAAGTATCTCGCTTTGTTTTTGCGGAGCGGGCGACGCTTGTCCATCCTGGAGAACTAGTCCAGACATGAGCAACGTTAATCTGATTTTTTGGGACCAGTTGCAAGCTGGTAGCTCCGAAGTGGACTGGTGCGAAGGGAATTACCTTATATACCCCAGCATCGCCGAATTCTACAACACTGTAGGTGGCTTCCATTTTTTCCGTGTATCAATGCGAATGTTTTTGTCATAAAATACTGTCTTCGGGTGATAGCTCCTTCATCCTATTCTGCCTTGTTGTTGTGTGAAGTGTCATGAAGGGCTCTGTGGCCAAGCTTTAATCCAAAATCACGACGTTTCGCAGTGGACCGATGTTTACGATCTGTCGAGAAGCATCAGGTTACACCGAACAAACATCGAGCTTCTGCCTCTTTCTCGTTTCAGATCAGCAACATCCTATTTTTCGTGTTGCCCCCCATATTGATGTGCTTGTTTCGACAATATGCAACACACTTCAACAGTGGCATCTACCTCATATGGATTCTGCTGGTGGTGGTTGGTGAGTTGGCTGACTCAGTTTTATTTGCATTTTCGCGTGACTGGAAATTAATCTCTCATTGTTTAGTTAACAGCGTTAAAAAGTCTTGTGTCACATTCAAATATTTGCTTTATACTAAACAGTGTAAGAGACTTCACATGACCAGCGTGCTATCAAGTGGTTCCTTAACTTATATTTGTTGATTATAATGTTGTTTTACATTGGTTATGAATAATGATGAAAATAAAACTTGAGTCACATATTCACCATTTGCTTGAATTTAATTTCAAACATTACTTAATGGTGAATTAAGCAGTGTTTATAAATAATTCCTTTAAAGAAACAATGTGATCAACTTTTAGGTTACAATATCAAGAATATTTTTTTATTTATTTCATACTCACTTAAATTTCGATTTGTTGTTTTGAGTTGATGTTCAACTACATTGTACGTTGCGTTAATGTAAACATTTCACACTCTCCCATTATTCTTATATGGATTTAAATAAACATTTTACATTAGGAAATTCAGATTTTCTTTTTCTATGCTACAATCTGTGGCCTTGTCATGAAAAATAATGTTGTTATATTTCTTAAACAAGTCAAAAAGTATTTTACATTGACGCAGCTAAAACACATGCAATGAAATACAAAACATTTGCTAATTATTTTAGTTACAAATAAATAATCTTATATACATCCAGCAACAAACCAGGAGAGGAATCTAAATCGACTTGGACTTAAAGCAGATGTTTTTACAGATTACACATTGATAAGAAACGACTGCAGTCTTAAGTTAATTGTATAATCAGGTTTATTCAATTTCATTGTTCCACACGTGATTCGTATTTGTGCAATTTTACTTTCACATGATCCACTCACTTGAAATGATGTGTAAAAAGTATGTGTTTAAAATACAGTAGGGGTTTGTGGTGATTCTAGAGGAAGATGATTTGAACTAGTTTCTGTGGAGATGTTTTTCTGTGTTTAGTTGATGCTGGTTTAAAGATCCTTTGAGAGGGCATAGTGCCAGCTCATCGTTTTGAAGAGGCATGAAATGTATATTATCACTGCGTCATATAAGTTGACACTATAGTTGCAGCCTCACTCTGGCAGTTGGCAACTTTACAGGAAAGGAAGAGAGGGAGAGGCTGATAACCAAAATACGCTGAAACGCGACGCATGGACCATTACTGGAATTCAATTAATGAATATTAGGTAACTGTTAACAAACTATTTAGTGTTAATATTCAGTAATTATGGCGTTGTTATGAGTGAACGTTCGGTGACTAGTCCAGGGGTCTGTAGTTCCAACAGCTGGAGTCACGATGCTCGTAATTAACCGCACGTCTTTCGTCACTGGGTTCCAACAGTCACTCCTGTGTCTCTTCCTTCCAGGTATTGGATCCACATACTTCCACGCCACCCTCAGCTTCCTGGGCCAGATGCTGGATGAGTTGGCCATTCTCTGGGTCCTTATGTGTGCCATTGGAATGTGGTTCCCTAAACGATACTTGCCTAAGATGTTCAGGAGGGATCGGTATGTAGTCAGGAATTCGGGAAATCTAAATGCTGATACAAGTGTTTATATGTAGTTCAGTCTCTTGAATACAAGAAGGTTTTGGTTCACATTTTCTTGAAACAGTCTGGTGTTGTTTAGCCTCCTTTCACACACAAACCATGATGCAACAAATGTCTCGGTAAAAGCTAATGGTAGTAATAGTAGTAGAGTTTCAACCAGCAGTGTTATTGTCTAGTTACATGTGACTCAGCTAAACTTTGTCATGATTCATGTTTCCATGTTCGGGTTTTATGCTAATGTCGCATGACAAATACGCTTCTTGTTTGCTCATGTGCTATGTAATTATCTTTTTCTATAGGCTTGGCTTGTGAACTACTTTGTTTTATATCAACCTGCACAAGTAACTCTCTTCATCACATTCACAGATTCAAAAACAACTGGCTTTAAAGCGCAGCTGTGAAAAAGACTGTCCCCCAAAAACGATTGTAGACCAAATGACATTCATTTTATTTATTCACATTCACATTGTATTAATTTCCCCGCTGTAATCACAGAGCCTCGGTAACACATTTAGCTTCAGCCAGCATTTATATTTTTACTCTTCTATTCTTTTTATATTAATATGTTTGTAATATTACTTGTCTTTTTGCTCCATATTGCTTTAGCACTGTATTATTATCTTGCCTTGTCTCATAGTACAAGATCGCTATAGTGTGTTCACTAGTTTCAGAACGTGCGTAATGTGTGTTCATCTTAATCCATCCTGTTAAAAACACATGCTCTCCCAGTCTGATATATTATTTCCACAAATATTGACTGACTGGATCTTGTGGAGAGTAACTAGTGACATGAATTATGTCAGACTGCACGAGATGTGTTTTAACTAGGGCTGGGGCTTTTATGTGTTAAGTGTGATGAATTCATCACAGGAATTAATAATTATCTGATGCAAATAATACAGATGTGTAGCGCATATAATTATAACTGTGACAACTGTATTTAATTTGATTTTTATTTTGAAATTGACCACCACCTGTATTAATATTAAGCGAGAAGAAAGTCAGTGTCTATAGATGATGGGTTGAGGAGCTCCATCATCAGTGAGAAACATGGAGTTGGTGGTGTTAATGGAAAGTAAGGGTTGTGTAAAAGTTGCCTTCAAATGCATGTTAACTCATCTCATAGGAGGAGACAAGGCGGTAGACACAGGGCCAGATGGACAGCTAGAGGCAGAGAGCAGGTGATAAGCACATCCTGTTATATTTAGATGTTTACAGTGGTTTAGAGTCTTCAGTTGTGAGTTTCATGTAGGGGCAATTGTGGGCTGACAACTTCTTTATCCGAGCTTGTGTCCAAGTGACTGACCGGTTTAATAATAGGCCTGTCTGAGATAGCTGACACCAGTTAAAGCTGCATCACATGTTGTTACTTCTCCCTCCAAATGTGCCGAGTCGTCATGTCTGCATTTCTTCAGGCCATCACATTTTGCTTTGAGTTTGTGAATCCTCCAAGTGTAGCACAGTGGAAATGGTTGTCATCACTGTTTGTCTATCCATCAAGCTGACACCGCTCCAACAGCGCCTGCGCTGCCCTCACTTGTTTTCTACTTCCATCTAGGTCAAGGTTCAAGGTGGTCATAGGCATCTTGTCAGGGATCACCACGGGTCTGGCCTTCGTCAAGCCGGTGGTCAACTCGCTGTCCCTCATGACTCTGGGTATCCCCTGCACCGCGCTGCTCATCACAGAACTGAGAAGGTGTGGAATCTCTGGTGCCACATGTTTTGGTCTTTACTGTATGTTTTAACTATGCTGATATTTCATACCCATTGTTCCTCATGTGCCACATCTCACAAGACTCTCATTTTGGATTATTATTAATAATTATTCCCTATGATTTATCACAATAATATATAACTTATTGAAAACATAACAGGAGCATGTCATGTTTGCTTTAGCAACCTTGAACCATCCGTCTACCTCGGATAAAATGGATCTGTTTTCTGTTTTTAAGTGATGATCAGTTTCCATTAAAATGCTATGAAAAATAAATGTCACGGATAAGATCTTGTGGTCATAGACTATTGAGGAATTATATGATGTAACTTTAGCTATTGCTATGTTAGCTATTTAGCTATATTTTCTGCTGAATGCAAATGAACCATAAATAGAAGCAGCTCATATTGTGTTGTGATATGAATCACAATATCAAAACAACTAGACTCCTCTTTTAGCATTTGAAAACTTATTGATAACATCAATTAGTACAATTCAGATGCGCTCAGTGGGACAGGAGGTGGCTCTAGTTTTTTGGACATCGCTTGCAGAACCCAGTTGAAACCGTGCCAGAAAATCAGGTGCTCAGTGTTTGAGCATGATGCCAGTGGACAAGTCTACTGGGTCCAGTCATGCTCAATAGTCATCTGTTTTATCAGCATTTCCTTTAAAGTTCTCTGCTGCCTGTTCAGAACTTTTCAAGGTACAGAACACTTTCACTTCTGGGACACATAACTCAGTGGCATAGCATGTTGGAAAAGAGAGATAAACATGTGGGATGTGTGACTTTAGCTGCACTTTTTTATCAGTCTGTGTTGTGTTATCCCTCATGCGAGCAGCACAGAACTAGGAAACATGTGTCACCGGTCGGCAACTTTGGCCTTTTGTTCTGACATTCTTTAAGAGAGGGAGAGAGGTACGATGTCAAATTACCGCAAATAAACGTTGAAGCACATTCTGTTGCTTCCGTTTCCCTCGATTACAACCGCGGCTCTTTTAACCTCCTGTCATCAATTGTTCCCGCGGTTGGTAATTCTCCAGATTATTGCCGGTGCCAGTCAACTATTCCCGCTGACGTTTTTCTTGTGCTAAGTGGGAGAGAATTCCCGAGGCGCCCGACTGATGGACTTTTGCCCCTTTTTGAAGAGAACGGAACCGTCTGTTGTTGTTTGCTTTTCTTCCACGGAACAAATGATTCAGCCTCCACTGGGACAAAAACAAAGTTGTTTATGTTAAGAAGCTGTCAAGAAAGATTGCGTAACCGCAGCAGCTGGACGACTTGGAACAGAATGATGGAGCCCATAGCTGTCCTTATTAACTTAGCGTGCGTCCGTTGACCAAAATGGCGGTCGGAGTTTTTGAAGTTTCTTCCATGTAGGGCTTGTACTCTCCCTGCATACGGAGGTTAATCACTGAGTCCATGTGCATTAAGTGTTTTACTAGGGAGTCTGCTGTAGTTTAAAGAGGGACACAATGGGTTGGACCAATAACCTGTCAAACTCACTCCCAAGGACATGGGTCTTAGAGGAAGATGGCGCCGCCTAACTAATGTGTGTCTGAGTGGGTGTCTTCACTCGAGTCCTGCATAATGCAATACTGCAAGCAGCTCTAGCGGAAATAGTTTGGAACAACACAGATATAATTACCAATATGGCAGCCTTACATTAAAGCGTTTTGTTATTGTTGTTGACCTGAAATCTTCTGAAAACTGCTGTAACAAGTTCGTCCTCTTTGCTCAGCTTGGTTACAGAACTGGGGTCCACAAAACAAATGAACTTTCATGAAAGAACATCAAATTACCTTGCTTGAAAATGTTTCGCTGAATTGGGTCTCAAGATTTCCAAAGTAGTTGCAGTTTAAATGGGAATATTTTTCGTTAAAAGTTTCACCAGGAACTTCAGGAGCCATGATCAGGGGGAACTCAAGATAACAGACTCTAGTTATCTGGTCGCACAGCAGTAGAAACAACTGTGTGTCTCTCTGAGACATAACATGAAGTTTCTCCTGGCTGACCAATCCATTTAAAAACCACCAATGTGCCATCAACATTTACATACCGTGTCAAAGTTGAGCAATGTGGCTCCTTCCTGTTTGATGTGGCCCTCTTCTATTAGACAACTTACATAATGATTTCTGTTTGTGACGCCTTTAAGGATCCATTATCTCGATTGTCAAAAGTGCATGTTTCCTGTTGATTCTTAAGTTTTGGTGGAAGGCATTTACAACTCTTTGATGTACATAGTGGATTTGCCATCAAATATTCCAAGGTGAATAAAATATTGTTACGTATGGAAGTGATTAAACACACTTAAAGAATGACTTGGACTGGTTTAAAAAAAGACACCTGGAAGTACATACACACTTCCTGAAATTCATGGAAAGAAAACACATTCAAAACTTCTAATGTTGTACTCATCTGTGTTTTGTGTGACGTGCTGGGCTGACCAAGATCTGAGTTCGGGTTAATGGGTTTTTCAGAGTATGTTTGTTGGCAGGAAGAGGTGCGGACTTTTTAGGTAAAGACACTTCATGTTTGTAATCTCATCCACAATCCGCTACGATCCAGACGGGACACTGGAAAATCAATTGCAACTCATGACAAATGATTTCTGGACAGTTTAATAGCTTGTTTGGGAGGTGTTCACTAAAACATCTGCGTTAGTACTTCAGTACTACAATCTGTGGGCGTCCTCTGTTGACTAACTGACAGCAGATTAGTCTGGATAGACTTGTGATATGAATGGTGTAATATCAATTTCCCATTTAGCGCGAGTAAATGCGTCTGGCTCGAGGGTTCAGTTAGAAAACAGACCACTGTCAATCTCATTCAACCTTATCTCATGAGAGGACAGTGAAATTCAGAATTCGTGAATTCACCAATGATGGAGGACTCACTGCTGCTGCACATCTGGATTGTTCTTCAGAGCTTCTAACCTTCATCCTATTCCAAGTGGTTCCTACAGAGGTTGCTCTTCATGGCTTTTTTTTAGATAAATCTGAGAGGCACTATTTCATTTTTTGTTACCTCAGGATAAGATTGCGTGTCATCCAATCCTCAACTTTAGACAATATCCTAAAGGCTGTTATAGTCACTGGGACCGCACACACAGCGCAGTGACGAATGTTTAAGGAGGTCAAAGCTAAGAATAGTTCATCAGCTGCAGACGAGATTAGCCGACATCCCTGCTGTTCAGTGGTCGGTTTGGCAGGAGGTAATATATGGAAATAAAGGACACAACACCCAAATAATTTTATATTTATTCAGAATTGTTGGTATTACTTTAGCATTATCTTTATCATACCAGTTATACAACTAGCCTTCTACCCAACAAACATGATAACTATGCTCCAATAAACATAAACTTAAAGTGGTTAGCTTGAAGCTTTGGGGAGGCTTTGAATTTGGGCAATCTAAACCCTTAAATGCCCATTTTTATGGCAGAAAAAAATGTGTAAATATGAGAAGAGTGTCAAGGTGCGCTGTACAAGCTGAGGTTATTCCAGCCTTGGGCGCTTTTGACGGTTCAGATCTTTTGCTAACTTCTGATGTTTCCAAAGATAGAAATGGTTTTAGAATATTATTTATTTGTTTTCATGTTTTTAGGCTTTTGTCACTGAAAAAAATGGCAGTAAAGAAATCATTTTAAAAAGCATGGGTTGGGATGAAGTGAAACAAGTTAAAAATTCGATGTGTCTTGATGAGGTGTTGCAGCTATGTCCCACAGTCAGCGATGCCAGCAGTTGTCAGTAACTAGTTAACCAACCAATAGCAGCAACATGCATGATAACACTGGATAATATTTTTAGTTAAAGTAAGTGTTTTGGCTTTGTTTTTCAGGTGTGAAAACCTGCGCGTCTTCAAGCTGGGTGTGATCTGCGCTGATGTGTTGGATCAGTGACAGGATTTTCTGCGAGATGTGGTCTTCGGTCAACTTCCCGTACCTGCACTGTGCTTGGTAAGCATGTTGAAAAAGTGCTGAGACTTTGCAATAATTGTTCAACGTCTTTTGCATATTTCTCCCCATATTGACCCAAGGGATGTCCTGTGGGGTTCCAACAGAATAATGGAAAGTTGCACACAAACAATGCCCGTCAATAACAAGTATTGAAGTTCCATGGGTTTTTCTGCGAGGAAGGGTTTGAAGGACAATGTTGCTTATCCTCATATTGATTTCCTGATATTTTGTAAACTGTCCAACATTGCTTTTCCTTTCAGTTCTGTGAGGAAATTCCATTCCCCACAAAATACCTTCTGACACTCTCTGTGTTACCGTTGTTTGTTGGTTTGTCAAGTACAAATCTGGCTACATTTATACATATCATGTGTGGAACCCTTTGCGTACTAAGTTCAACCATCGCTACTGTGTCCTTTTAGTCATGTCCGCTCTATTTCGCCACTACAAGGGAGCATTCCAGTTGTGCTTGGGACTGGGAAATTCTACACTCTCTCAGTGACATTACCCAGTGTAGGATTTCAAAGTCGGAAAGTTGAACAATCCTCACCAACTCTGGTGTGTAATCCAAGATGGCTTCCCCGAACAGGAAGTAGAATCCACGAAACGTGCCAAAAGAAATAAACTACTTTGTGTTCATCTTCAGCCGGCAGTTTTTCTAGTTGAAAATTATCGAGAAGTCGCTTATATCCAGTGGAGGTATGCAAGAAAATTACTTTCATGGATCTCACGCTCTTGTCATTCCCAACTCAGATGTACGAGGTCTCAGAACAAAGCATAAGCCTGCCCAAGAAGGGACTAGCCACACTAGACACCACCTAGTGTGGTCAACAATATAGAATCTTAGCATTAGCATTGGAGATAGCTGAACATCAACGCAGCATAAGAAGAGACTAGTTGACCATCTATTGTGGACAACAGTATAGAATCATAGCATTAGCATTGGAGATAGCTGAACATCAACGCAGCATAAGAAGAGACTAGTTGACCATCTATTGTGGACAACAGTATAGAATCATAGCATTAGCATTGGAGCTAGCTGAATGTCAACGCAGCATAACAAGAGACTAGTTGACCATCTATTGTGGGCAACAATATAGAATCATAGCATTAGCATTGGAGCTAGCTGAACGTCAACGCAGCATAAGAAGAGACTAGTTGACCATCTAGTGCGGACAACAGTATAGAATCGTAACATTAGCATTGGAGCTATCTGAAAGTCAACGCAGCATAGGAAGAGGCTAGTTGACCATGTAATGCGGACAACAGTATAGAATCGTAGCATTAGCATTGGAGCTATCTGAAAGTCAACGCAGCATAAGAAGAGACTAGTGGACCACCTTGTGTCGTCAACAGTATAGAATGGCAGCATTAGCATTGGAGCTAGCTGAACACTGACTCATTGCTACATTTAACAAGAATGAAGACATTTTAATGGGCAAGGGGGAGGTTTGACGGTTCTCATCAAACAATAAATAACTGTTGTTATTGTGTGACTCTCTTTTTTTCAGGCACATCCTCATCTGTTTGGCTTCTTACTTAGGATGCGTTTGCTTCGCCTACTTTGACGTGGCCACCGAGGCGCCAGAACGAGGTCCCGTTATAATGTTCTGGCCCAACGAGAAGTGGGCTTTCATTGGCGTTCCGTACGTCTCACTTCTGTGCGTCAAGAAAGCCGCTATCAAGGTGACCTAAGGTGTCAGGCATCTGCTGTGCTGGTCCCGGAAAGCGACAAGCGAGAAGAGTCTGAAGGTCGCGTGACCTTTTATGCAGAAGGAAGGTTGGTGGAGGAAAATTCTGGTGTTGGTTCTCATTATGCCACTGTGTTTATGCAACTGAAAGAAACGGGGCCACACGGTTAAATATAACGCGTCTACATGGTCATGTGATCGAAGCACTGCACTCTCATCAGTGTTCCCTCAGACTCAGGCTTTGCACAGAGGCATTTTACATTTTGTACATTTTATAAACATTTGTGTTGAGCCTGACGTGGCCATCAGGATTTAGATACAATCCACTGTGACTTATCAGCCTCAAACCGAACTCAAGAATCAGAACTGGGTCCATGCAACTGTCGTCGTGTGTGTTTTAAATAATCGGCCGACCTTTGTCTCACCTTTCTCTCTTTCTGTGAGAAAGTTCATGCCCACAGAGGAGGGCTCTGTCTCTGAAGGAGGGTTCATTACCAACATGTCAGATGGTGTTATATTCGACTGGACTTTGGAAAATGTGACTATTACTTCTGTGACTATAACCTATTTGGCAATGTTTCCAACGGAATCCTGCACGATACCTAAAAAAAATAATGCTCAGTTATGGAATCTGGTAACTGACATCACGTACAAGACTATTTCACCTGGGAGATTTTTAAAGCCTCGGTTGAGCACAGCTGCACATGGGTGGTGGTTGTCGAGTGGTAACTAAGTAGTTTATATTTAAGCACAGCGACAATATTGGGGGAAAGAGATGGCGTCTCACCCCACAGATTAAAACACAATGCTCATGTTTAATTTGGCCATCAATATTTACACAAATACACATAGATTCACTCACAATTACATCCCTTGAACACCTGATGCAAAACGTTAATGGTCGGTGTTGAAATACCATCTTTATGATGTTTTACATAACGTATCATGAAAGCACATGCTCAAATTCACCTGCCATTTTGATCAATAAAACCACTGCAGCACCCTTAAAAACATCAATGACAGTCCTCCAAGTCAAGCTGGTCACAAAAACAAGTTCCACCTTCAATGTGTGTGTGTTTTTTTATTTTTTTATCAACCATTGATTATGAGGCCATTGTATTTGTTTCAACGAGTCCATAAAAGGCGCAGTGAAACACGCGTTTGCTTAGAGTGCCCCCAGTGGCTGCATGCGGAACAGCATGTTTTTTCTAATAGTTGCCTCCAATGTAGTAACACAGTGTCACAAACTATATCCATCAGGCGATAAGGCAATGACTGAGAACCTTTTATGTTGTGTATTTCTATTCAGAGAGAAGTCATTCATTTCCTGTGTGTTTGCACAACTCAAGTGTTCACAATAATACTTTACATTAAAGGTTTTCACATCAAGACATTTCCCTCATAGGTTTTCAACTTTCATTGGGTCATAAGCACAAATTTAGTTTATAGTTATGGTTCAATATTAGTGATGAGCTTTAGTTCATGTGTTTAAGCATGAAAAAAAATAATTATTCGGTGACGTATTCTTGCATGTGTCAGGGTAATTCATGTTGGATTAAATCAACAAAAACAACCTTTTTATCTACTATTTTTATATAGTCTTGATATATTCTTTGATATATATTCTTTTAGCATTCTCTGTTGTCATTGAAGACAGTTTTATTTATCCATCAGTATTTTAAACAGTGTGCCGAACATTCATCTGTCTTTTAATTATGCTTACAAAAGTGTTGGTAATTGGTTAAAATGTTTAAAATGGTGGTCTGTCTGCAAGAGAAGTATTGTTCTGACTGCATGAAGCAAATGGTTGTGACGATATAACCTCTTTGTGAGTGTATGAAGGGACACAGCATGAAAATGTTTTCCAAAGCTCCTTCACTTTTTAATATTTTTGCATGTCGTCGATGTAAGCAACCTCTTGCCATCTCAGTTATTTTTCTTTGCATGAAAGTTCTTTTGTTCTTTTGGCAAACTTATTCTGACTTGTGCACACATCATTTTCCGATGAAGGGTTTTTAAATAGTCTGGTGATGAAGTTTTCAAATCTACTTGAATTATTTTGGTAAACATGAAAACTGTTTTATATATTTGTAAAGGAGCTGAAACACACAACACAATAAGGTCCTTATCGTTGATATTGTATTAATGACGTTTTTAATTGCCAAATATTTGTATCATCTTATTTTTATTTAATGACTACTCACAGTATTAATGGTGTGTTTTAACTCATGACTTATGTGACTCGCTAGAACCTGGTCAGCCAAATATTGTCACATTTTGACAACTGGAACGTGATACAGTCTAAGTATTTGTAATTTGACTTAGGTGTACATGAAGATACATTCTCGGTTTCCTCTTGCTCTACATTGACAGTTGAGATAACTGAACAGAAATATTTATTTTCATAATTTATCCTGTTTTGTAAACAGATATTTGTAAAGGTCAATAACATTGGTATTTTATTTTATGAAATAAATCACATCAAAACCAACAATGTGTCTTTTTTTCCAATTGCTTTATCTTTCTGATTTTTTTTTATAGCCTGTTATACATTTTTGTTTCACTTTGATTGATTTGACGTTTTTTATCACTTGCAATATTCACTAGGAAACTTAGGTAAATTCATCATCTGAAACTGATTATGTATCTATTTACACTGTAATTGGCTTCATTGTGAGAAAATAAACTATGTGAAGTAAGAACTTTAATATGATTAAGAGATTATTTTATCATATCCCGAGACTTACAATAATATTAATAATAATCATACAATTCACAGTGGGACCACAATATCATAATATTTCATCTTTTTTTTATTTATTATATTGTTTATTATCCTATTTTATACACAACAATGGTCTGTATGAATTCAGCAAATACGAGGATAACCATCGTAATATTAAAAAATAAATAAATTTCAAAATGTAGAGATTTCCTTAAAACAAAGAATATCTGACACACAAAAGTATGAAATTAAATTGTTTTTTGTTTGTTTTTACTTTAGAGATTTGAAGGGATAATACATAAAAAATAGGTTTTAAAACAATAACCATGAAAACCAAATTAATACAATTTTAAAAAAGAAATCAAGTTTAATTTAAGATAATGCAATATAAGTTTAAATCGCTTTTAAAGAATGAATGCATCAGAAATAATACTTGAATACTAAAATTGAAAAATGCAATTCGGAAATTAACCTAAAGGTTATTAACAACGGAATTTCCTTACAGTTAATTTTAATGGGGAACAGGTAAATACGGATTCGAACCAGCGACCGTCTTAATGACACTAAATTGACCTCTTCTCATTCTTATTTTGCTGAGTCATAATAGGCAACAGCCGATCTCAAAGACTATTGAACTTGAAACGGAGCCCGTTACTTCAAAATAAGCGTGACTTCATGAAAACAATAAATCGCGTTCTAGCGTTTCGGAGGAAGTCCCGCCTTCTCGAAACGATGCATGACGTCATTGGTTTGCGCACGCTGCCAATCAAACCACAGCCGTGCTCGCTAATGGGTCAGGAGAGAGTGTCTTTTAATCCTCGTCTGTGGCGATATCTGCTGCTGAACACCTCCAGAAACCACCACCCGTCTCGCTTCGGGACTCCTCCCCGCTGCGGCCGGACTTCCCTGCGTGTTTTCGCTCCGCGGTCCAGTACACCATGGTATTTGCAATTGGACGTTGAGACGGTCAACGGAACGCTGGTGGAATAAAAGGGTGTTTCCGCCAACATCTGCTGCTTCGATGTGATTTCCAGCCACTGAAAACATGATCTCTGGAAAGCATTTCAAGGCTCATGAAGTCAGCTGCTGCATCAAATATTTCATTTTCGGATTCAACATCATATTTTGGGTAAGTCTGCGAGTGTTTGTGTGGAATGTCAGGCCCGATAAATCGTCCGTCTATAACCTCCTGACATAAAAGATTGTCCGGAATTATCCCTTTTATTGTTACTGTCTTCAGTTAGTCGCGGTCGACAGTGATGTGGCGGTTGTTTTCAGCACGGATCTCACTGGCTCGGTGCACTTGCTGCCACCTTTTGTTTCTGTGGAGACAACATCTCCGATCAAAGGCTGCTAGGTAACACACTACGGTGGCGGTGACCAGTGTCTCACCACCATCAAACCTCGTCTTATACAGTGAGAAATCCACGTCCTTTGTTTATGAGCCACCAGGACAGTGAGTGCACTGCGCGTTCATCGTTCGGAACGCTTTATTTTATTAAGTCTCCCAGCTAAAATGAGGAGCCCAGCATCCACCGTGGACCTGTTGTGTAGCTGCAGTGTCTCCAAACGATCGAGCTGGTCCATGCATCTTGATACTCAGGTCCAGTTAGAGACTTTCCACTGTGACTCAGTCACTGTGTTGCTAAAGTCACCCCAGAAAAACTGCATAACAACTGATCTAAATGTGCTCAGCACAAATACTATTAAAAAACATCTATGTTAAGTCTTATTTTCCCCTTGTTTCTTTCTGCTTGTGGAGTGGAGGGAACCTCAGGGTGTGGAGGACTTGAAGACCATCTGCCAGGCCTAGCAAAGACTGGCAGATCACCAGATGACCCCTCACCCTTCATTTAGCACCAGAGGAAGTTCTCTGCAGCTGCCTCATCATAAATCTGGCAGGAACCTCGTCCTTTTAAATGCTTTTATTCAGGGTTTTTGGAGTCACTTATACATGAAAACTAGGGAAAGAATCCTTGTCCTATATAGGGATTATTGTGGATCTGTTATAAAGGAGTAATAAGGCAGTCGATATGGATTGTGTTGCGAGTTTTTATGTTGTGGTAATATGCCTGGTGAATCTTGGGAAGGACAGGTCTCTCTATTCTGCTCATTGCTTCACATGTTTTGGGTTCGTCTTTTAATAGATAACAGTTGGCTGTCCGATGTCAGAGCGTGCTGCAGGGGAAAGTTATGGCTGCCAGCTGGTGCCCCCTTGGTAGAAGAAAAAAACTGGATATTCTCTCCTTCTCTTTGTAGGACCAGGAAGACACCATGGGTTGAGACCAAAAATGGCTTTTCGGGTCATAACCCCAAGTGAATTGTGATACTATATGGTGTTTTTAGTGAAGGCTGTTTTAAGCTGACATGGCGGCCCAGTTTCAAAATCCAGATTGGGATTTTGACCCAGACTTTCTTTAGTGTCTGAGTCCATGACAAAATCAGACTTTTATGGACTCAAACAAAGAGCTGTTTATTGTGGAATGGATGAGGATTATGGACTAAGATAAGAGCAATCAATGAACGGTTGAGACAAACGCCAGACTTTGACTTGGTTGGTTGTAAACCACCGAGACTTTTGCTCCCAGGTTTTGGAGGTTTAGACCAAAATAAGTACAAGCAGGAGCGACCAAATCCAGTCAACGCCCGATGAGTTGGTTATTTTTAAGTCTGGGACTGTAAGAAATAAATTTCAATTCACTTGTTACAGACTAAAAGAAAAGGATGAAACTGCGCCGATGAATCACATGCTATGTAGGAAACATTTTTTACTCAATTCCAGGTGAACCTCATTCTACCATGTGATGGTGGAGAAAAATCACTTCCTCCCTGATGTCTAGATGTAAAGACTTATTAAATATCATAATGCTCGAATATTTAAATGTGATTAATCGTGATTAATTATAATATGTATTTTTATTTTGTTTACTATGTTTACTTCAACTTTGTTACTGAGAGTAGGCATTTTTTGGTAATTTTGTTGGTTTATCTTCTGTTTTTCCTTTTTTATTTTATTATTCTTTTGAATATATATGTTTAAAAATGTAATGCAGAATTACATATGCTGTGTCCGTCTGGTTAGACGTTTCCTCCCAGAAAACTAGAAAGTCTTGTCTCAAATCTAAAATCAAATTAGATGTGGCGCAAACCGCCAAGCCACACACTGAAATGAAAAACAGTACTTGGCAAGAAGTTTTCCAAATGTTGTCATGAGTCGTACAACAGCAGCGTAAGCTTTAAATGTTCATCAAAATAACAGGTTTTCCTCGATCAGAATCCAACTGGTGACTGTTCTTTGTTCAGAGAATTCCCTCAGAGTCTTCCACAGATCCAGCAGAACGACATAAAAACATGGTTATGAACAGCAGCCAGGAAAGTCTTCTTCCCGTCTGGGCGATGAGGAATAATAATCTTCTTTCCGTCTTCCTTCCTCAGTTCCTTGGAGTGGCGTTTCTGGCCATCGGGTTGTGGGCCTGGAGCGAGAAGGTGAGTTCAGTGCCGCTCAGATGACTCAGTGAGGGAAAAGTTGACTACAAAATCACAAAGGAATGTCACCGGTTTGCCATGGAATGTAGTTTGGGATCATGAAGAGACTCACAGTGTCCAGTATCAACAGTGCGTTGAGTTCCCTCTGACTGAATTTTGGGGTTGAATCGTGGGTCATTTTTTGTTGCCGTCAGTCTGCAAATACAAGGTCAGTGCCCTCAAATAGTTCCTGAGATGTCTTGATCTCAAAGGTGCTGGGGTGATAAACTCTTGATCAGCCTGATGCAGGTCAAGGTCAAAATCTTATTTTATCCTGAAACACTGAAACTATGTGACTTCATTTCTGTAGTTTCTCTCATGTGAAGCTTCAAGTCGAGTCTGACACAAGGCCAAGACCAGGGAAACGTGGTCTTGAGACTAAGACAGATCTTGAGTTCTACAACACTGCTGTTGTGTCCATGAGGAAATTCAACAATCATAATTCTTTTTTTTTTTGTAAGGTCCGTGCTTCATTTTGATACTGTGGTTCAGACCTCTGAAATACTTAAATATTTGTTTAGTTACTGTTGCAATCTAGGTGGTTCATTTTAAATCAAATATTTTTAACTGAGCTGGAGTCTTGAAAGAGTTTGATGCAGAAAAATCTATTGTGAAAAGAACCATAATTTTAAGAGGGAAAAAATCAGATAATGCAGTACAATATCAAGTACATGAATACGGGTTTATTGTTATGATGTCACTCCAGTTAAATTTCAGTTAATTTTGCCCTCCAGCAGAGGACTGCATTGCTCCAAAAATAAACAATTGAACCAAAAAAAATTATCCAACATGCCACTAATGCAGCAGCATATCCAGGTTCTATGTGTTAAATACCTATGTAGACAACTTCAAATGTCAAGATAGTATCACTTAATCAAAATGGCAATATTGCAGCAAAAAATTCTTGTATCACCTCTCTGGTTTGATGTGATATGTACATTCACAGCTACTAAATCTGAGTCAGTGTGAGTGCTACCGATCATGTGTGCATCTCAAACCGCTTCCGTCAGGGAGCAAAGAGAAAAACATGACATTTTCAACTGTGGAGAAATACAATGAGCTCCTTCTGCTGAGAGAAGTCATATGGTGACTTTTGGTGTGTCTCACGTGGGCAGCCTTGTGTGTCTGCATCTACTCCAAACTACCTCTTCCTTTCTGAAGGGAGTTCTGTCCAACATCTCGTCCATCACTGACCTCGGGGGCTTCGATCCCGTCTGGCTCTTCCTGGTGGTCGGGGGAGTGATGTTCATCCTGGGGTTCGCTGGCTGCATTGGGGCGCTGCGAGAGAACTCCTTCCTGCTCAAATTTGTAAGTACTGTCTAGTGATGGGTTGATGAAGTGTCATGAAACAGTACTGCAGGATTGATGAAAGAGTGTCCTCATTTTCAGAGGCCACTGGATGGTGCTCTTGGTTGGGAAATAGTTGTTTAAGTCCAAACATTTTACAGCAGACAGCGCCATCTTGTGGCCACAGAAAATCGGCACACTGTTTCATGAAACCTCATCTTTCTATACTGTGTCATGAAGCGTCATCTACCTATATATCACCTTCTTTACTGCTATTGTTAAAAAAGAACAGAAGGCTACCTGAGACCATATTGATAAGTCAAGCGTCCACTGACTGGATGACAACTGATGACAACTGGTCACATTGATTCTAAAACAAGCGCTCTTGCTTCAGTTCTCTGTTTTCCTGGGCATCATCTTCTTCCTGGAGCTAACTGCTGGAGTCCTGGCCTTTGTCTTCAAAGACTGGATCAAAGACCAGCTCAACTTCTTCATCAACAACAACATCCGGGCCTACAGGGACGACATCGACCTGCAGAACCTCATCGACTTCACGCAGGAATACGTGAGAGCGGAGATTGTTCAGCTGAATTAAATGTTGCTTTTGGAACGGCTGGCTGACTCCTGGCGCTGCTGTTTCAGTGGGAGTGCTGTGGAGCTTTCGGCGCAGACGACTGGAACTTGAACATTTATTTCAACTGCACGGATTCGAACCCGAGTCGAGAGAAGTGCGGCGTGCCGTTTTCCTGCTGCACCAAAGATCCTGCGGTATGTCGCCTGACGGTTTCCATGTTTGCCGTGCTCGGAACAGTGACGGCGCTGGAGCTTTGACCTGGTTAGCTCTGGTTATCTCCTCTAGCAGGCCGCTGCAGTCCATTATCATGGCCTCCCTCCAACAGGACGTCCCGGCCTCTGAACTCTGATAGCAGTCCAAGCAGGGAGGGGTCGCCTCCTTCTCAGAACCCCTCAAAACAAACATGATTGGGTTTTCGTTTGGCTGCAACAAGAGTTCCCTTTTCTCTTGGAGGAAATGTAACAGGAAATGACACGCCTAACCTAAATATATCCAGCCAGTGAACTCACATGTGCTGATCCAAGATCTAGAACTACAGCACTGGTAAACACTTAAAATAGGGGAACGCTTTTTAATAGGCATATGTTTTGCTTATTTTCTTAACAATCAGTAATTGCTGTGTTGGCGAAATTGAGTCTGTCTTAACAATAATAACAATTAATTACAGGGTAAAATGTTGCTAATATGCGTATGATAAACGTACATTTATAGTGATATATATATATAGCCGTGTCTGACGTGCAATCTTACACGTCACCAGCAGGGGGAGACCGGTAAAAAAAGTTAAGAATAATGAATGAATTATATTCATGGTAATGAGAGAGACCCTAAAAAGAAATGCTCTGAGAACATTTTTTTTTCGGCCTGACTGAGTCACATGTGTCTGTCTTCGCAGGAGGATGTCATCAACACCCAGTGTGGATACGACATCCGAGCCAAAACGGTGAGTTTGGTTTACATCCAGACTCAATGGTGCGTTGTAGCCGATTCATTTTGAAGGCCTGGGGGGTGGGGTGACAACTGAGGCGGCGTTATTCAGCAGCATGATGTCATCGGGCTCTCCACCCTGAGAACATTTCACTCCTGTGGGCTCCTCACAAAATCCAGCTGCTGGCTCCTCATCGGAACGTGAGGCTGTGTGGGATTACTCATGCCGCAGCAATGCCACAGAGGCACCGCCCACGCCATTAGCCCGGTCCCCCCCACTCGCAATAAAGGCTGGATTTGTTTCATGTTTGTGTGTGTGGAGAAAAAAAAAAAGCTCAGTAACAGCAGCGTGGACTGTGTTGTGCACAGGACTCCGAGCAGAGGATGTTCATCTACATCAAAGGCTGCGTGCCGCAGTTTGAGAAGTGGCTGCAGGACAACCTGACGGTGGTGGCGGGAATCTTCATCGGCATCGCGCTGCTGCAGGTGCGCTGCTTTAGCTTGCGCTCTTCAATTGCCTCTTTGACAAACTTGTCGTTTCTTCTAGATTTTCGGCATCTGCTTAGCACAGAATCTTGTGAGCGACATTGAAGCTGTCAGAGAAAGTTGGTAAGTTTGGTGACCATACCACGCCCTTTTTTCTTTTCTTTTTTAGACCACAGAATGTGTGTATCAATTGGAATTATTGAAATAATTGTTTATAAAATAACCGTAAATACACTCTTTAAATAGCTGTATTTGATGGGTTGTAAATGAAATATCAAATATCTTGTGCTTTTTTTTTCATGCAAACAAATCTGTTTCTGCAGTTTGTTCACCTAAAATTGCCTCAGTATGGGAAGCGCAGCCGATTATGCAAGGTAAGCTTTTCGCAGTTTATTTTCACCTGAGCTGGTCCCCAAAAAAATGCTGACGCCACACTTTCTCTGGCAGGAGCCTTCACTCTGGATGCCGGGAGCCAAGACAATACATCAGCGACCACGAGAAAGAGCCTCAGGTGCATGTACATATGACCGTCTGTGTTATTTTGTCCCACATTACGAACGACGCTCAGCCTGAGCAGGTGATGTAAAACTGTAAATAGCAGTGTGCTGGAGCAGAGATGGCGTCGAGTGGAGTGACAAGGATTGAAGCGCAGCTTTCAAAGTTGCCTGTTTTTGGGTCGTGTACAGCCTCTGGAAATGCACTGCATGACTTTTGTCTACATGTCACCAATCTGCTCTCACAGCTGTGACCGAGAATATTTGTTGAAAATGTAGTAAAGCAGCTGTTTAGCACTTTGTAAAACATGGAATGATACATGAGTTAGAGCTACAGACTTGACCGGCTAGGATATTGTACAGTGACACACTGTTTGTATTTACTCTGGGAGTCTGAGCAACTTAAACTACTCACTCTGTTATTTTGTGTGAAGAGATCTCGGCATGTTCATGAAGACTTAGAAGCACTTTAATCACCATGCAGTTGCACATAATGTCCACCAGGTGCTGCGATTTCTCTTTCCTGAGCGGTGAAATGTCTACAAACGCCCAAAGGAAACGTATTTTTGCTCACTTCATGCGCTCAACAAAACGCTTTCAGTGCCATTTCTTGCACATTGTGTTTTCTTGTGTATACTTTGGTTGTTCTCTGTGCGTCTTATATGTTGACATCTGCCAAATCCGTGACACCTGGTTGGATATTTTTACCTTTCTCCACTGGATGATCAAAGCTATTTGATAGCACAATGGAGTAACAGGATACAGAAGTATCTTTGCTTTGCTTTGTTAACATCAAACGGAGCCTTATTATTTAACGTGATCTATGTAGCGTGCTGTTTCAGCTCTCCGCATTTCGATTTCCGCCTACTTTTATTTAATTTCCAGTGATTACATTGAGGGGAGAAATGTAAATCATGTATATAAAAAGAGTTATTCTGGTTTCCGTCTGATTGTAAGATCAATATATGTTGCAGTTTTTTCAACACTAACCATACAGTGATTGTAATGATGACCAAGCTCTTTCTGACCACTCAGTGCCAAACTTGTGATTTCTGCAGATACTTCATTTCAGCGTCATTTGTTCCAGCCATTCTCCGGAGTCATGTAAAGAAACTTGATTGTGGCAAGTTGTAAATACAGATCAGAAAAAATGTGTGTCTTTGTATGTTACTGTGACTGACTGATGCGATGGTGAGTGATGCTATGTTGAGTCAAGGATAATTATTTATTATTATTATTATTATTATTAATAATAATATTACTATGCAGAAAGACATAATCTTTGACATGTTTTTGGCTCACCAGAACATTCATTTTATTTTTCATTTTTGCTTTAAAAAAATGTGAATATGTGGTTTTTATTTGCAATTTCTTTTTCACCTCAACTAAGTGTTCTACTTAACTTATGAATCCTTGTAATTACTAGAGAAATAGAGGTTGAAATTACACGTGGAGTTCCTCTGGTACTCTGTTACTCATTTATATATGGTTTCATTTTAACACAGTTTTATGTTCTAATAAAATTTGAGTATTTTGATTTTGAGGTTAAAGAAATATTTTGACTATAGTATCTGAACACAAATAAGCCTTTCAACTGAATATTCTGACAAACTAAATTCTATGTTTTTACATCTGAAAGTTATGTTGCATGAAGCAAAAATCTTTGCAGTACTTGGCAGTTAATGTCACCTCTTTCGTTTATTTCCATTTAACTGACTTTACATGGGCAGCAGTGGCTACAGATGGCTCACCACTGGACTTCAGACAGAAGGGGTCAAAGCCACATTTCTTATTCACAATTTTATTGCTTATCGATTGGTGATTAGGAAAAGCCATGATCCTTATTTTTAGTTAGTAAATAAAATCACAAATCATTTTGACACTGTGTGTAAATCTGCATACCAGGTGCTGATAGTTCTAATCTGATCTTTGACCTCTAATCTCTTTGTCACTTCCTCTTGACGCTGAAGGCACATTCTCACTGACTTGATCTAATCTCACTGCTCTTATAGCTAACTTATTTTTAAAAAGTGTTCGTATAAATGTCTGCTTCAGTCGATGAGTCACTTGTAAACAAATCAACGGGCAAATTTAGAAACAAGGTCAGTCAGTAGTTTGTTGTTTATTTAAAAGGACAAGGTGACCTGGTCTCTGTCCAGCTCTCAGTCCTCACACTTTAGTCCACAATCCTTGCGTCTCTGTTTCGCTTTTATATGAACGTATGAAAACATGTCACAGTTGGTGTCAGGAAGTAGAATCACATATTAAAATTATACATGAATGTGTGTGAGGATGAATGAGATAGTTTGGCAAAGGCTGACTTGCTGTGGCAACGGGAAAATGCAGAAGGAAGAAGATGAAAAAATGTCAATGCATAACTAATGATGGATCATTGAAAATATTTAATTAGCTACCCAAACATATTTAAATATATGGCCACTATTTATTCAGAATCAGTTTTATTGCCATGGTCAGTGGGGATCCCACCAACTAGGAAAGTGCTTTGGAATAATGTGCTGTCATATTTGAGTTAAAAATAAATAAATGGTGAAGGTAAAATGAGCAGAAGCAGGTCAATTCAGTGGAATAAAATTAATATTATAGATTGATGAGCATGCCATCCTTATGACGGAAGGTCACATGGTCTGAGAGCCAATCTCACTGGAATGGGGCGACAAAAATGTAAGAGCTAAGCAGTGGGAAAAGCATTGTGAGCTTTGGAATAAAAGCAAAGCATTATTAAAAAAAATGTTGACATTAAAAAAATGAAACATAATTATTAGATAATAATATACAGCTCAATATAATATTCACCATAATAATAGTGAAAATAACCACAAAAGAGAGATGTAATACATATAGCAAGTGAAATTATAAAGGAAACTATTGTTAGGAGCTAATAAAATATTGCAAATGCAAATGAATCTAACGCTGTAAACATGTCTTCATCCTGACTGCAGCGTGCCAGACGGAGCGAGTGACGTCGCCAAATGTGCTCCTGAGGCTCAACAATGCTCGGGTGAGATCCTGCTGATTCGACTGATGAATTGGGGATTCAATGAAAATGAGCCATCAAAACGCGCTGATGAATTTAACCGGGATTGAAAGCCGTCAACAGCTCAAGCTGTGAAAGCAAAGGGACGCTTGAATCAATTCAATAATGTCGCAATAGCGAACGTTTTAGGTCGTTTGGAGCCGGTTGTAACGGGAGTTGGGGGTCGCCACAGATCGCTCCGGACCACGTCCACAAAGTGAGGTTTGTTCCTGCGGGGAACTCCAACAAGGTGGTCTAACATGAGCCTCGGCGTCACACACACCCCACTCCACGAATACAGGACACTTTCTCCGAGTGAAACCTCCAGTGAGTGTCCTGTTTGGTGCCACTCTTCATCCACAATCGACTGGATTAAATCATCCAGGTGACCTCATCATGGCGTCACCTGACCTCACTATGGCGTCACTGGCGCGCCATTTTGAAAACAATTTAAATGAGAGCTCTGCTCGTCTAGTTAATTATTCTCCAGTTATCTCGTACTTAGTACTTAAGCGTGGAGTTTGGAGTCTGCCCTCCCCACCTGATAAACCATTTTAGACCAGGCTGGAACTGGCCGAGCTTCTCTTTCTTTCTGTTGTGGCCCCCTTGACAGTCGCTTTGTGAGGGCGCCGTCAGAGATGCAGCTGCTGAGAGGAGGCAACATGCTAGCGACCGCTGTCTTCTTGCTGGGTGCAGCCTCCTGTGTGGCCGCCAAAGGTAAGTGTCGTGTATGGCGAGGATCTTGTCCGGGGCTTTGCCTTCGGTGCCTGTCGTCGTTTGACGGTCCTGCCTGAGCTCCATTCATTGCTATAACCGAAAATAACTTCTACAGTTCCTTCTGAGTCTTCATTCATCATTCATCACTTCAACAATGCAAAAGGAGAGTTTCGTCTGTCGTTATTAACGGCAACAAATAAGCAGTCATTTTGTTGGCGAATTTAACTTTGGAGAGTGGCTTTATTCTGTTACAATTGGGATTTCAAGCGTGATGAAATCAGACACTGACACGTCAGTCTGTCTTCCCTCTTGTCATATCTTGTCATTAATAGTCCTGATAGTTTATCTTTCCGAGTTTGAACACGCCCAGTGCGGATGTTGGACGTGATTTTAGGATGCAGTATATATATATGTGTGTATATTTATTTTTGACACATATTTATTTTCTTTAGAATGTGGCCTTAAATGTTATTATGATTATTATTATTATTTTTAGTAGTAGTAGTAGTAGTAGTACCAGTAAGATAGTTTTCATGCCAATGTAGCGCTTAAAATGCATTTATTAATAATTATTAATATTATGAATATTGATTATATTTCAGATGTTTATTTTTTCAAAAGTAAAAGTAAATAGACTAGATTGCCATTTTCATTTGAAAGCTGCACATGTACAGAACTGAAGGCAACACGGTTAAAACAGTTAAAAACCATAACCTGTATGAAATTAGTAATGTGTAAACAATGAGAAACAACTGGCTATTATTCACTTCGCTAAAAAGAAATCTTTTGACTCCTGATTTATCTTTTATTGTACATATTGCACGATGGAAATCTAAAATAGATTTGAATGTCCTGTGTTACTATTTAATGTAAAGTTGTAATCGAGTTCTTTCTCTCAGTTTGCTCACATCACTTCAACAATAGTAGTGAGACGATGTTTTCATTTATGTATTGCAATTGCTGTCATTAGAATATTAACAGTAGAATGGTATCTGGCGTAGTTTAGTCATCAAAATTGTTGTTGTTTCCTGACTTCTCGTGACAAACCAATTCAGATGTTTTGTTTTACTTTTCTGGATTAACGCGGAGAGCAAGTGAAGAGCAATTTTGTTGTCCACTAGATGGCGCCAGAGTCCACAAACACAAAATCAGCATATCTTATACTATGAATACTACTTTTCGCTAGTCATATCACTACACAGGAAACAAGAGGGTGGACGTTCGAATCGCCTGTGTCTTCACTTGTGTTTCTAATCGACGGCTGTGTTTCTACAGGTGGTGCAGCAACAGGACCCCGACTCAACAACAACCAGCTGTATAAATTCAGTTACACCACTGAGGTTCTAGTCGACTCGGCCTGGGGGTCGAAGAAGGGCAGCTCGGGCTACAAGATCTCCAGTGATGTGGCCGTCAACCTGGTGTGGAGAGATCCCAGCAACGATGACGAGCAACTGATCCAGCTGTCGGTATGTTGCTGGCAGTCTTGCACATCATGGCCAATGTGTTTCCTCAATTGTGTCTCATCAACAGATCTCCAATGTTAAAGTGGACCCTGCATCCTCTCTGTCAGAGAAGAGCAACGTTCTTCACGGAGCAACCACAGAGAGTCTCCTGGGGAAATCCAGACTGGCTGCTTTAACCAAGCCTTTCTTTGTTCATCTGAAAAATGGAAAGGTATGAAGAACTGGTTGATTGTTGCCATGAGTAATGGCAAGAAATATTGGATATAACGGTGGCCTATGAGAATGAGCAGTCAAGACAAAATACGTCATTTTATTTTTCTAAAAAAAAATGAATTTCTGAGCAACATGAACTAATATATATATGGTATCCTGATATATATATGGTAGCATTTTGACCATTTTTTGCAGAATCAGCAATATTTGAGGGGAATTCCTGGTTTCCAGATGTGCTGTGAATATACGACTGGTTCTGCCTGTCTGGAACTGTAAAATGATAGGAACAAAATTAGAAATAAATAAATAAAAGTTATAGAATATTTAGAGCTTACAACAATATATGACAACAATATAGGGGAAGTATATTGCTCTGACAGATATCAGGCGTCGGATTAAAATGTCAAAGATAGCATCAACATATTTATATATAACTTAACTTGATAACAGATAAAACAGATTTATGCTTTGTCAAAAGCAAAGCTTGCATTCGTCCATATCAAAAGGTGAAACTATGTATAATCTCAAGTGACACGCTCGGATTACAGAGAGGTAGGCGG
This sequence comes from Synchiropus splendidus, assembly GCF_027744825.2. NCBI lineage: Eukaryota > Metazoa > Chordata > Actinopteri > Syngnathiformes > Callionymidae > Synchiropus > Synchiropus splendidus. The sequence goes on from NC_071335.1 coordinate 21,717,186, forward strand.
ACCAGAACTGGAGTTTATGATGGATGTGTGGCAGTGATGATGTTGGCAGGAAACATCAGACAGATAAGTGTGTGAATGTTTGTGTGTGCGCGTGCGTGCGTGTGTGTATGAGTTGAGAGGTCAGCAGGTATAAAGAGTCAGCAAGTGAGCAAACGTTACAGAAGCTGGTTGGATGGTTGTCAGATAATACTTGTTCTTACTACTTTATTACTTTAATTATCGTTATAGTTGCATCACCTGAGAACATAGCCTGCATTTTTATTGCTGCTATTGACTCAAGAAAAAATAGATTTTGAAATTTGCTGTTAGGTTTTTAAGTTGTTTGTTAATATGATGAATTAAAACAGATCGGTCAGTAATGTAGCTGAAGAGGAATAGAAGGGGCATTTGTGTATAACTTAGGACTTTTGGTTGGTTACATACGTATTCTTGTGAGCTATGCACAGAATGTGGGCAGAGTAAGAGTTGGCACATTCCTACCAATTGTACTGGTAGAGTGATGGGTGTCATGAAACAGTATTGCAGACTTGATGATGTGAAGGTTTCATGAAATGAATTGTTCAAGTCCAAACATTTTACAGCAGACAGTGCCATCTGGTGGCCTCTGAAAATCAGGACACTGTTTCATGACACCTCATCGACCTATCACTAGGTTTCGTGTTCTGTTTAGACTTTCATCTTCCCATCAATACTGGCAACTATATGCTAATACAGTTATACCTCCATTTGAAAAGCACCGACTATGTTTTGAGTATATGCTTCTGAGAAACTACAATTGGGTCTAGGAAGATCAGGTTAGACAGGAGGCTACATGGATGATGATGTTTACTGATGTTATAGTGAAGTGGAGAAGAAGTTGTGTGGAGGAGAGGGTAGTCTTATACAGTGTAAATGGGCTGAGAGGGAGGGAGGTGAAGAGGAGAGTGGCGGCAGGGTGGAACAGGTTGAGGATGGAAGAGTTTGAAGGGAACCTTGCTTGGACAGTAGTGAGACCTGCCATGACATGAAGACAGGAAGCAATATGTGCACTGGAATAGATTCTGGAAGGTTGTAATACTAATGTTGAAAGCTAAGTAAGGAGCTCTGTTGTTCCTGTAAATATACTGTTTTCGTGACACAGGCATTGCAAGTGCACTGTTCAGTGCTGAAAACGTTATCAAGTGATTTTGTATTGAGACCCATCACAGCATCCAACATAACATAAAGCAGTACATCTATTTAGCGCACAGTTACCCTGACTGACGGCGACTTGTCTTACTTAGTGTATTCAACTGATCCCTCACTGGGATTGATGTTGGTTCACTGGAGTTAATTTGAGAAGAATGATCCATCCAGGAGGGTAAAGTGTTTACCTTGCTGGCTGAAGTTATTTATACTGATCGGAAAAACAGTCAGATCAGCTTTGCATAGTCTATTTATGGCGGTTCGAGCTGATATTGTGATGCCATAAATAAATGGCATTCCTTTCAGGAGTCGCAGTGTGAGGTTGCGACTTTCGGAGAAGGGTGTGGACTCTGAGCAGCATTTATGTATGAAGAGTGCTGTCTGAATAGAACTGCCTTCCTCTGAATATGTATCAATTTTAAGTACAATTTGATAGCTGTGTAGAGGTGATGTGTAGATAAGGTTTCATCACGCAGTATTGAAGGGTCAATGAGGGTTTCATGAAACAGTGTCCTGATTTTCAGAGTCCACCAGATGTCGCTGTCTGGTGTCTGGACTTGAACAACTAATTCAATCAAATCTTACATCATTTTTAAACCAAGCGCGCCATCTAGTGAGCTCTGAAAATTATGACACTGATTCGTCACTTCTGTGTCGTATATTAAGCAGTGGTTTGTGTATTTGTTGTGGTAAAATGATTTTTTACTTTTTATTTTATTAAACATATTTTTCTTTTTCCCCATTTTCAGACAAAAGCTTTCTACAGCTACTGGGCGGAGCCAGCACTGATCAAGAACCTGAAAAGAGGCATGGCCAGCTTGCTGCAGTTCCAGCGCCACACTGGGAAGGTCATTGAGGTCAGTCCCACCAAGATTAAATGACATATTCAAAAGTACCGTTTAAATAACTTAACTCATAATGATGAAAACAGAACGACGTGTCTGGAAGATGCACCGTTGACTACAAGACGACAGCAGATGAAGTTACAAGAACAAAGATCCTGGAGTCGTGTAGGACACCAGAGCACGGATTCACTACACACAGCCAGGTACATCAGCACAGTCCGGCACTGACTGCACAGCTGTGGACCCACTAACAGTCGCATGTGTCTCTGCTCAGGTGCTCGGTGTGACCAGGAAGTCTAGTTCTGTTACAGTGTTCAAACTGGAGGACGGTTTCATCCGGTCTGCTGTGTCTGAAGAGACCCACCTGCTGTCTGTCAACACTCACAGAGCTACTGCAGCTAAAGTCGTGTCCAGGTTGGCAGAGCAGCCCTGCTGTTTTGATGATGTGGCTCACATTGTGCTTGACATAACTAGTTTACTGTTCACAGACAAGCTTTAACTCTGCGTGGCACTGAGGCCGGACCCTTGGAGGCTGCTGGAAAAGACGTCGCTGGCGTAGTTAAGTCCATCGATGAAAAACTAGCAGCTGTTGGAGTCGTCGCTGAGAAGGTCACAACTCAGTGTAAAGGTTGCCCATCGGTGAGTCTGTCAACAAAGGACATGAGTTAATGTTGAAGCAAAAATGACACGTATAAGGCCATTTTTAATGCGTCATTAATAATAACAAATACAAATATGCACATCAATGCTAATGATGTTGTGACCATCCATTTATTTTATTAATATATTAAAATGTAAATAACCCAAAAAAAGTTAAAATACCAAATTAAGAAACATACATTTGAATTCACATCATGTCGCCCAAATTTTATTTTATTTTATTTTATTGCCGAAGCTTTTTAAGTAGTTGCTGAAGTTGTTAAAGTAAAGCAAACTGCAAGTATCAAAAAAAGGCTGCAAGTGTTTCATCACCCTAATGAGTCCTCTCCCCATGTCTTCTGCCTCAGCTATTCCAACTCTGGCAGTCCCAACAGAGGCATCTGGAGCCTGTCGGTCTGTCCAAGGCCACGGCTCCACGCAGCTTCCTGGCCCTGATCCAGAACATTAGGAAGGCGTCCAAAAGCGAGATCCTCAAAGTGTTGAAAAGTGCCAGTAAGACAACTCTGTAAGCAGAAACCGCTTTCCTATATCTTATTTATTTCCCACTGACGCTGTCACTCTGTCATTTTAATGTGTGTAACCTGACGTCGTGTTGAGTTTTTTTCTTTTTTTTTCCGGCGTCTTATCTCAGACCTCAAGTGGTGGACGCGGTGACGTCCTCACAGACCGAAGCGTCTTTGGATGCCATGCTTGCATTTCTGAACTTCACTGATGCCAACGGCTTGGTCCTGCAGGAGAGGTTCCTTTATGCTTGTGGCTTCGCGTCCCATCCTAATGAAAGGATGCTCCAGGCTCTGATGGTGAGTGGCTGGTGCCGTGTCCAAATCAAACCATGTTGTCAGTAAAAGTAAAGAGATTATAACAAGAGTGATAGAAAGTATAGGGATGAGCGGTGAGTATAGAACCGGAATTGAGTCTTGACTGACTCCTGAGTGTGATCTGTTTGTAATAATATCTCTAAATTCTCAAGCATTGTAATGTGCTTGTTGTAGTGGTTGAAAGTAGTTTAGAGTTCATTTAACATTGTTTTGATGACCTTTAAAAAGGAGTAGTTCCTACATGTTTGAGTTAGTGAGATTATAGGTACATGATTAATGAAGGATTTTTCACCCAAACATGTTTTCTCAGGACATTTACAAGGGGAAGATTGGCAGTAATGACATCAAGGAGTCTGTCGTGATCATCATGGGCGCTCTGGTGCACAAGCTCTGCCTGAAAGGAGGCTGCAGCTCACCGGTGAGTCCATTTCTGTTCCACAAACAGTGAAAGAGGACCTCAACCAGGGGTCTCAAAGGGGTCCACAAAGGGGCCGCAATGGGAGCAGGTTTTTCTTCCAACCCATCAAGCACACGCATTTTCATCAACTGCAACAAGCAGAGCCAGACTGACAACCAACAGGTTACAGACACCAGACTGGTGGAAAGGTGACTGGATGGAACAAAAACCGGCACCCACTGTGCCCCTTTGAGGACCGGTTTGAGACCCCTGACCTGAGCTTGGATGTGGTCACCAAAGTTCTTTTTCAAATATATTTTTATGGCTGTGATTTCTTCATTTATTTGTTGGATTTATGTGATATAAACACAACAAATGAAATTTATTCTTTAACAAAACATATTAGACATATGATTATTTGCAAGTCATAAAGTGTTACAAATCAATGCATTTATATGAGTATTATTTATTAATTTACCTTTTTGTGTGTGTAACATTTTGTGGTTGTTTTCATTTTTATGTATTCATTTTTTTCATTGTTTCATCAAACATTTTTATTTTAATTTTGCAAAGCTAAATGTCTCTTGCCATCCATGCAGATTGTGACCCAGGTGAAGGAGTTGATTTTGCATGGTCCCGACAGCACACAGGAGGAATCCGAGGTCCAGATGTACCTACTGGCTCTGAAGAACTCTTTACTCCCGGAGGCCATTCCCATCTTCACCAAATATGCCGAGTCAGAGGTCGGAGCTTTCAACACCATCGCCCTCACCGCCCTGCAGAGATACGATACCAGCCTCATGACGGATGAGGTACGCTACCATGGACAGAACCTCTTGTTGGTTTAAATAAAACCCCGGCTGCCAAAAATGTAACTCTTGGTTACTTAAAATGGCGTCTTCATCGTCACTCAGCACTTGTTAGCTGATAGCACTGTCTGATCTGCCTTTATTTACTCCTCTTTATTCCTCTTGGAATGTTCTCTGGCGCCACCAGAGATACACATAGACACAACTCATCTACACAAACTGTAACCCAATAAAACGTGGTCTTATTTAGGCCGGGATTCTATATGTTGAGAGTCGACCAAAGACCTGTTTTTAGACTGAGTCTTGGGATGCTTCATTTGAATGGATCAGTTTCCTGTCATCAGGGAAACAAGATACTTACAGTATCAGCTACAGATAAAACAAACTGACATCGAAAACATGAAACAATGTTGGTTGAATCCATGAACTAAACAAGATGGTCCAGAGCGTATTCACGCATCATGTTTGCCCTTAACCTGTTTTATCAGTCGTGAGTGAGCTGAGCTATTTAATCCGTGTTCTCAGGTTAAGCAGACCGTCAACAGAATCTATCACCAGAACCGCCGCATCTATGAGAAGAACGTGAGAGCAGCAGCTGCTGACGTCATCCTCAGCAGCAACCCCTCCTACGTGGAGGTCAAGAATCTGCTTCTGTCCATCGGCAACCTCCCCCATGAGATGAACAAGTACATGCTGTCAAAGATCCAGGACATCATTCGCTTCCAGATGCCAGCCAGGTGTGTACCAAACCAAGTACAGACAGAGAAACATGTTTCTGCTGTTCAGGAGGTTCAAATAAAGTTAACCTATAATCTGAAGAAGCATTTTTAACTGAATAGATAACCAGAAACAGAACAGATTTTAAACGTGTTGTCTGTGTTTTCAGTAAAGTTTTGAAACGGGCCATGAAGGATTTGATCGCTCACAACTACGATCGGTTTTCAAAGGTTGGATCGTCGTCATCATATTCTGGATTCATGGCACGTAAGTCATGCAGGTTTAGACATTGTATTCGCATGTTGAGCTGCAAATACTGTATTTCCTGCGGCATTGATCCAGTCCACTTGTGCAGAGATGCAGATGTAGTTTCATAGCAAGAAACCACATCACACTATCTTCAGGAGAGCAGAAAACTATGTACATTATCCTCACAAAAGATTGGAAAAGTCATTTATTCTGTAAATGTCAGTGGCCCAGGGTTCGATTATAATAATTTTTCGTTGTCACATATTCAGAGAAAACCAATCTATTGCTTATGATCTGTATCGAGGTGCTATTTTTTTTTATTTGTGAACAGAAGAGCTTCCCGGTTTGATGGGAAATGAGTGAACTGAGAAGTGATTTGATTTTGGTGTTGGTTCATTTGGATTAACCAACCACTCAGCTCAGTTCCAGTAAAATAGAATGTTCAATAACAGTCCCAGCACTAGTGATGGGTTGATGAGGCATCATGAAACAGTATTGCAGGGTGGATGAAACAGTGTCCTCCATTAGATGGCACTCTTGGTTCAGGAATGATGTGAGGTTTCATTGAATTAGTTGTTCAAGTCCAAACATTTTACAGCAGACAGCGCCATCTGGTGGCCTCTAGAAATCAGGACTGTTTCATGAAACCTCATCAACCCATCACTACATACTAGTCTTCAGATTATTTCCAAAAAGTGTCACGGGCCAGTCGATATTTTAACCCACAGCAACGGTCTCTCTGCAGAATCTGCTGATGTCAGCTCCACATACAGCCTGGACATCCTGTACTCCGGCTCCGGAATCCTGCGGAGAAGCAACATGAACATCTACGGAGCAAGTAAAGGAGCGACGCTACATGGGCTGCAGGTGGGACGACTTTATTTCACTGACACATCAGAGTTGCCAGGCACTTACCGGCTGAAATACAGGTGGCTATCGAGGCGCAAGGCCTGGAGTCGCTGATCGCCGCCACACCTGACGAAGGCGAGGAAGACCTGGAGTCGTTTGCCGGGATGTCCGCTCTGCTTTTCGATGTCCAGCTTCGACCCGTCACGTTCTTCAAAGGCTACAGTGACCTCATGTCCAAAATGTTCTCCATGACTGGGGAGCCCATGAACGTGGTGAAGGGGCTGATCCTGCTGACTGATCACTCTGAGGTAGGAAAAACGGGTCGAGTCAGAAAACCAGAACGAACTAACAGAGAAATCCGTCAGCAACATTGTGTTAAAGGTGAAGCGGCGTTGCATTTGTGTTCCAGGTGCTCCAGCTCCAGTCTGGACTGAAGGCCAGCGCAGAGTTCCAGGGAGGTTTAGCCATCGACATCTCAGGAGGGATGGAGATCAGCTTGTGGTACAGGGAGTCCAAAACCAGCGTCAACAACAGGTCAGTGCACCGATCACTCCTTCTGTGTCCAGCATTCCTGGCTCCAGAATAAACCATTCGCATCTGTAGTCTGTTGAATAGCAAAGTCCGACCTCAGAGCAAAGTCCTTTATTAATGCAGCGTACGTCTATATCAGACCTCTGGCCGAATAATGGCCTAAAGTATTTTTTTTATCCCCCCACCAGCAGTTGTTTTCACACTTATCTCATTCATTGTGCGAACCTGACGTCGCGCGAGTCTCTAATTTGACACTTTACAGTTGATGCACAACAGCTGGCAATGTAATGTGCCTCGACAGTGTCGCCTTTCTGCAGGGCGCAGTCGTGACATAAGGAGCTCAACATCGGAATATGATGCAACTTTTCTGCCACTCAGAGACATTCAAGTAGAAAATTATTAAAGATTGACCTCATATCAATACACTGCTCTTCTAACGGCACAGAACAATTTTCCACTTTAGCCTTTTTTAGATTTAAAGAAAAATATTATTAATAACAATGTTTATTCGTGATCCTGGTCATGTAGCGGTCTTTCCAACTGACCATCACCATTCCCAGTTTTATTGTTGATCAAGAAGGGGGATCACCGTAAGAGCTAATACAAAAGTACAACGTAATACAGGTGCATTCAATATGTTTTAAACCCGAGGATAGAAGGTAACAAAGTTAGCACCTGAACAGAAACTTCAATGCACGAAATCAAATATGCATCCCACGTTCTGTAAATGAAGTATTTTACACTGTCAAAGGATAATATGTACCAACCTTGTGCCCAACTCTGTTAGAGGCTAACTTGTAGGAATGAGAAACCATTGTTGTATTTTTCTTTTTTTAATGTAAAGCATAGAAACTGTTTACAGAACTTTACCCTGTCAAAATAAAAGACGGCCCTTAAAAAAAAAAAAACGAAATCCTAACAATCATTGAATCTGTTACAGGTTATTTAGTGGTTGTAATGATCCCGCTTGAAAACATCAATTTTGAAGGTGTTTCTTCTTATATAGAACTTTAATGTGATAAGTGACTCTCCAATTTGCAAAAATGATTTGTATGTAAAATAATCATGGATTCATTTTATTCTTCTGTCGCCTTTACCGGTGCTTACCTCAGCAACAACAGGCGAGGGAACAGATCAACAGCCAGTGCATCACAAGCACATATAAAAAGATTAACTTAGAAATTAAGAGTAAACAACATTTTCTTATGTACAAAAAGTGTTTTTTGTTGTTCGGTAGCATTCCTGCTGTCTCAGACACTGTACGTGAACGTGTGTGTGTGTGTTTCGGTGGGGAATGGCAGAGGCAGGTGAATGGATCAACATAGCTGCACCTCTTCCACTCTGATAATAGACCGACCCGAGTCTAACTATAGGCTCAGAACAAACCCCTCTGGTGTCTCTGCCAAGGCATTTCTGCACAGGCAAAGTGACAGATGCTGGACGCAGGCCGGGCTCTGAGTCGTATACTGGGAAGTGGTTTCGCAGGAGTTAAACTCCTCACGTTAAAAGTCTGAGCTTAACTGGCCTTTTGAGCCGCTGACAAACTGACAAACACGCGGCGATAAACCGGAGACGGCGGGCACTGATTGTGACCCCTGGGTTTTCAAGTTTATTCATCGTGCTCTTTTACTGGTTACATCTGGGGTTTGTACACTTTTCCTGGTCTTGACCGCATCTGTCTCCACCTAATTGTTTTTTAGCTAGTGGTTCATTTTCATTCTTTACTGTCAATAAAATTAGCACAAGTGCAACTTTTGGTGATTATTTTTAAATTATTTAAAAACTAAAATATATAACACAAGCAAAAAAGAAAACACAAACATATTAGTTTTTCTATTTTATTATTGCTTTATGTTTTCTGTGTTCTATTATTATTGTTTATTTATTTATTATTATTTGGTTTTGTTCATTATTGCACGATGTGCCAAAGCACTTTCCCAGTAGTGTTTATCATTGAGTTTAACAGTCTTCTTGCCTTGGTGTTGACAGAGGAGCCTTAGTGGTCACTGGTAACGTCACTGTGGATATGGACTTCCTGAGAACCAGCGTGGAGGTCAGCTTCCAAACAGAATCCTCCCTGGACTTCATCACCACAGTCCAGTTCTCCGAGTATCCCTTCCTGGTTTGCATGCAGATGGATAAATCAACTTTCCCCATCAGGTGAGGTGAAACTTCTCGCCGCTTGTTGTCGCTTTTCCATGCGCTAAATAGAATCTTTTTTTTTTTGTTCATTTTTCAGCGAATATGTCAGCAAATATGACAGTCTTGCTTCCGGGAAAAACGTTGCGTCCCGTAAGAGCAGGAAGCAGCACATTCCCGGCTCCGAATTTCCTCTCCACCAGGAGAACTCCAACATGTGCAAGAGGGTTTTTGACTCCAGTTGGTAGTCAAGAAGGAAGACCGCTCAGTGGGATGCTTTCAGGGACCGAGACAGACTTACAGAAGAGAGAAGTGGATGTTTATGCAACAAGACGTGCAACGTTTACATTCCTCTGACTATTTAATTCATTGTCAATGTGCCTTATTGTTTGCAGTCCGGCGTCCTGTGATGACTTTTTATGGATTTTTCTTGTATTTATGAGGCACACAGGAGATTAATATTTTATTGAATGCAAGATGTTCAAATTTCAAGCCCCACATTTAAAATTATTTTTGATGTACATACCTAGGGAAAATTTTTCAATTTCATTTTAATGGATGTCCATTTCTGTTGTAAGAAGAAAAAAAAACTTTAATAAAAATGGGAAAAATATCCTGTTGCTGTTTTCATTTGTATGTAATGTTGTGTTGCTGTGCCTCTATTACGTTACGTATTATGTATTTATGTGCTGTTTAAATATTAAAGGGAGAATTATTGTATTGTATTTCAGTGACGCATGGGATGTTTTGACCCTATAATGAATCATCATAAAACATATCTTCCTCACTGGGTAGAATATACTTTGGTGGAGATTTAACAATGTTTAAGAAACAAAAAAGTATTTCAACTGGGAACCGCAGTCTTGTTTTCACTGTTTTCTCCTCTAAATTGTGCTCAAAAAGACTGATAAAAGTGAGGAAAACAAATGGCAGCCATGTTTGCTTGGGGCCTGTCCACTAGCAGCTAGCAGCATCCTCTTGCTTCCCATACAAACTATCAGTTTAGCTCACTCATGCGTGTGAATATCACATTTTATAAGAAGGATAGTTTGGGGAACTTGTGTTTATGCTGAAGGTGGCATTTTGAAGTGAAATTATTGAATAGAAATTCGTGATTTAAGCTAGTTAGCGGTTAGCTGCTGCTAATAGCCACACGGTGAGTGCAGATATTTATTCATATTCAAGTCCTGTGTGGTGTTTACTAACAGATATGGTTGTTTATTTATGTTTCAGCCTCTGAGGGGACAAGATGCACGTCAGAGAGTTTGAGTTTCCACGCACTTGATAAGGTGAGGCAATAATTCTTGACGTTTTTCGTGAGGCCGCTGTGACATCAGAGACCCATCTGGCACCGAAACACAACAACTGGGCCTTAATGAAGATTCTTTTTTAAAAACGGGCCGCAGCAGCTGGTGGCAAACCAGTTAGCGCTGGTCCCGCTGCGTCCATGGCAACCCAGTAAACACAACAGCGGACTGGCAGGTTAAACTTAAGCCTTGGCCAGGGTGATGTTTCAGTGTCACCAGAGAGCTGCCCTCGCACGCTGGCGGATGCCAAATGTGTTTGATTCCCTCTTCACTCCACTCGTTCATTTTCCGTTTTGGCCCAGGGTGTGAAACTTTATCATCCCAATGTTACGGTGGCTGAGAAGTGCAAAACACATTGACAAATTTACAAACTTTTGAAACAAATGTACTCTTGGAACAAGTGTACACATCGTGAAAAACATTTCAAACTAATTTACAAATGTATTTATCAAACTAAAGGTTTCCTGAGTTTGTAAATGTGTTTTCAAAGTTTGCAAATTTTGCGTTTACAGTAGTTACTCCGAATGGTGATCCCCACGATTGGTTCAAGTGGAACATGAATACACTGGAAACACATTCACAAACTCTGAAAACACATTTACAAACACTGAAAGCAAATTTATAAACACTGAAGACACATTTACAAACTCTGAAAGCAAATTTATAAACTCTGAAAACACATTTACAAACCCTGAAACCAAATTTACAAATGCTGAAAACACATTTGCAAACTTTGAAAACTAATTTATAAACTCTGAAAACACATTTACAAACTTTGAAAACACATTTACAAACTCAGGAAAACATTAGTTTGCTGAAGAAGTTTGTAACTTTGTTTGAAAATGTATAAATGTCTTTTGCTATTTGGAAAATTATTTATGTTAATTTGTTTCAAAGGTTGGCAAATGTGTTTTGCACTTCTCAGCAACCGTATGTCAAACTGGGTAACAATGATCAGCGATTTCTCTTCAACCTCTAACTGTGTATCGGAAACAATAATGTTTTTTAATATATCCAATGAATTCATAAACGGTATATATAACCGTCAAACAAACCCCCACCTCATGACACCAATTCATCCATCCATCTTTGTTTAACACTAACAAAAAATTCAATTAAAAAAAGGCATCACGTTGGAGCGAGGGTTCAACGCCGGCACCATGGTCAAAACACGCTTCCTTCAGCTAGTTTTGGAATTAAACTCAGAAGTTCCAGAATACGTAGCAGACTCCAGATGTAATGTCATAGTCGAACTCGAAACTGGTAAACATTGACCCACAGAGAGCACAAAAACATGGCACTGCGGAGGCGAGAGGCTCCATTGATGCTACTTCAACAATCCAGAGCCCAGGAATTTCACAGTCTGTTTCATTGTTCCACGTGCTTCAAGGCAGACAAAGAAACACTCTTTTTAATTGCTTGCATTTCCCGTTTATTGTTAACGTAGTATTTTCCTCCACACTTACACCCATCCTTCACTCTCTGTACACACCACCCTGAGGGCTCTGACACACTCTCTCACACGTGTCCCATGCTGACAAGCATCATCTGTACTTACACATCGCATCACCTCCACTAAACCTTCTCCTCCGTACGAATGCAAGCGCCACCTTTTTGAAAGGCCTTTCTTCGTCTTTCCATGTGAGGGAGCCGAGATGACATCATCATCATCATCACATGATTGACATGACTGGTTCATTGACAAAGCAACAGTGGAATAAGGAAGTGGTCCTGTTGTGTATTCTTTGGACCACTATACGTGCTATATTTCAGAGTATTTTTTGCTCCCTATAGCCTCACAGGTCAACAAACCCTCGCTCTCATGAACTTCATTGACAATTTCTTGAGTCATATTCGATCAAAACATTTTAAAATGCTTGAGTCAGGTGTTAAAAACTGGAGGTAAACAGACTGGCCAGCAGCTCTGAGAACCTTCATGTAGACAGAGACTCCCACATGCATGAGTTGCTGATGTTTGGGTTCATAATCAAAAGCAAACCAGACAGGACAGAGGACAATGACAGAATCCAAGTTTGTTAAAGGTTCTTCAGGTCTTCTTCCAGGCTCTTCCTTGGGTTCTCTTGTTCAGTTTCCGTCGACTTTTGTTGAGTTTGGTGTTTTCAGTGTTGGGAGTTTTCTCCTTTGTGCTTGTTGTCACTGACTGATGGAATCTGTTTTTCAGTTAAGTCATGCTTTTCCAGAATCCTGTTAAAGTTGTCTATTCAATTTCATTTGCTTTACTGCTACTCTTTTTTTTATTTTGCTTGTGACTTGTGACTGAGTTACTGCAGGTAACTCCATCATTCTCCTGCAGTGTGCGAAGCTCTGCAAGGTCCTTTGGTTTTGGATAACATTTTAAGAGCGATGCAAACAAGGAGCTAGCCAACAGCGAAGCACCTTAGAGGGTGGAGACTTCAGAGAATCTGAGTTACTTTAGGTAACTGTCTTTTGTCTTTCTGACTTCCAGACATCCAGTTATACGCTCGTGACTATGATGAATTGTGTTGTGTTTCCCATTCTGATTGCTTACATTTTAATTTGATGGATTTTGTGCTGTTTTTATATCCTATAATATGTGTTTTCTGCATTCACATTTGTATTTTATGCTTTGCAAGTTCAACTTTTACGCTTGGCATGGTTTTATTTGTTGTCATTTATTGCCTTGTCTCATCATTTACTGCTAAGATTGAGGGGATGGATGTTGTCGTGATCCCTTTATCTTCAATATCAACATGGTGGTTTATATAAAAGTCGTGTTCATACATTAGTTAAATTATTTTTTTTATCACTCCAATGATCCAGCAAGTTAAAACACACGTGCCGCCCATGCTACGGGGAAGTAACTTGACTCCTTGTTGTTCACTGACTGAATGCCACAAAGCTTTGCAGAACCAACACACACACCAACATACACACAAACATGCCCAAGCGCAGATGGACACACGCTCATCTGAATTTAGAAGATTCACAACTTCAATTAAACTCGCTCGACTATACACTTATATGTGCTCACAGTGTCTGTCTCTTTCCCACTAAACTAAAAAACCAAAATTTAAAAAAAAATAAAAAGCAGGTCAAATTTGAAACAGCATTTAACTCAGCATTTCAGTAGCAATAAATGAAGCCTTGCCTCCTGAATCTTTCTTTACTTTTATTGAAGTACAATCTAAATAATTGAATGTGCCTCCAGGAAACTGCCGAGACATGTTGTCCTCATTTTTATTTCCCTTTCAGCTTTTATTATAAACATTTGGGTTAAACCTGATAAAGTGACATTAATTCATTTGAGATTATGTTAATCTGCGAAGGCACCACCTCTAGCACTGCTGCTATAAGGCGGCCATGTTTCATTGAACGTCTCAGCAGCTCCACTGGTGCGACACACATTTCCTCACGCACACATGCACTTTTTATTTTAAGTCAAAACTGTCATCATGGCCGACCACCACTGTCCCTGACTCCGCTGGCTCTAAAGAAGCATGCCTCCCGAGTTAATCCCACAAAATCCAGCCCCCTTTGCAACTGCGCGTCAACCGCATCTATCTCAGGCGGACGGCCGCTGCCGCGCTTTTGAATTACAGCAGTGACCTCCGACTTAAAAATGGTACAAGGTTTCCTGGACTGAGCTGCGTTGACGTCAATATGCTAGAATGCAGTTTGATAGCATCTAGCCTTTCAGTGACAACACTCGCGGTCTGTTCCAAACAATTCAGCTTATAGTCGCGTAACCTGAGAAATATTTCCGACTGAAAAAGTTTATGGAATCATAGCTGACTGGAGACGTAGTTCAAGTTAAAGACCAGGTGAATGGCAGATGCATCATTGTTCAATCAGGACTATGGTTTGGGCTTTTTATCCAGGGATTATCTTGCAATCCATGCTTTATAACATCAAAGGCAAGGTGTGGCCGACAAGCCTTTTTTTCCTTGTCCAAAAAAGGACAATCCTCACCACCCCATGTACAATCCAAGATGGCCTCCCCAAACGTAAACAGGAAGTAGATGTTTTGAACCAATGAAATTCAGCAGAAGAAACAAACACAACCTGTGAATTGTGTTTCCTCTTTCCTTGTTGCAAAAGGAGCCTGTGTTTATCCAAAAGTTGCATAGAGAAACACACATTTCCTTTTGGCCTATTTCATTGTTTCAAAACGTGAGTGGATGTTGGATGGTGGTCTCTGGGTGGTGAGGGTTCTCCAACTGTCCGACTAACTGGGAAGGTCCTCACAACGTGTCAGTATCTGGTGGTGAATCAAGCACACTTCCAACTCACTCACAATAAGGCTCCCTCACACAAGCTCCCCATATTAGATGCTTCGAAGACCTTCCCCTCAGAGCAGTATCCGGCCCATCATGAGCTAAGCATCACGCTGACCAACCGCTATCAATCCAACTGAGCTCAGCAAAGACACTGAATTCTATCCTCTAGTCGATCGCAGACGCTCTTGTGGTTTCACAGGAGCAGCTCCTGGAACGGTCAGTCTCATTGGACACACTGGAATATCCACTAATCCTTCTGAACAGGAACACTCAGCCTCACCCAGGGGTCCAATGGGACACATTTTTTAACGTTCCCAGTTGTAGAATAACAAACACAAGCAAATGGACAAGATTGGCATAAACATTGTTTGAGGCGCAGGGTCCCCTAAACTGTTTCAACAGTACACCATATCGATCCCTTATGAGTCAGGAGAAACTCCTACAAATGCAACTTTTCATTTGGCTTTGCGAGTTTCCTGAGAAAAGGTGATTTCAGTGATAAATCTCTTTTCAAACAGTGGCATTTTAAAACAAATGTGTGTCTGTAATTGTTGGTGTTGGGCTGTGTAAATGTGTGTAACAATAGCACAAGCTGAGCCATAGTATGAGAAAACAAAATTCTATTCAACGTTTATTCCAACATGGAGTTTTCCACATTTTTTTTTCTCCTCTCAAAGTGTTACATACTTTACATTCACATAAATAAGAGTCACTAACATTTGACTAGATAGAAAAAAGAAACTGTCTGGATTCCTTTTGATTATAAATGTTTTTCAAGAGAAATCTAAACATCAGGAAGTATCACAAAGTGAAATGGTACAGCGACAAAGCGTCAAGGGCTACACGTATTTCATCTACAAAGTGCTGTGATGCAGACCGTCAAGTCCGCGGCAGGGTTAGAATCAGATGATCAGAATGGAGGATGAGAGTTGGTTGTTTGTGGTGGAAGCTGTCCTGGTGAAAAAGCCACCGGCAGGAAAGTCAGTTCGGCACTTACAGTGATGGGAGGCTGAATTCTCTGTGGAGTGTTGTCTGGAGGTGGAAAGAGACAAGCATGTCACCACCAGGTACACAGTCAACAACAGTTATTTACAGGTTGTTTTTTTTCTTTTCTTTTTATTCTTTTCCTCTTTTGTTATTTTAGTTCATGTAATTCCACAGATAAACGCTGTTGGATTAAATTCTTTTTTCTTCACAATGCAACACATTTGACTATACTCATAAACAACTCTTACCATACCATACCATATTTATTTATATAGCACTTGAAAAACAGAAACACACGATTATTACTGTAAAATCAGGACAAAACAAACATTGAAAATAACAAATACATGGAATTAAGACATGAAAAGCAGCAGAACGCTTAAAACTCTTGTGACTCCTGACTATATTGGCACTTTATATTGTTTTATTCACAGAATACTGGTGTTTCAGGACCAATAGTTGTAAAAACAAACCCACTTTCTCCTCTGAACAGTATTCAGCTTCTCCTCTGTGACGTTAGATTCACGACCAGCCTGCTCAATATTTGTTGACGTGAACGTGCTAACAGGTTGGCGCTGGCCAACACCTCTGACGCTTCATTTTGGAAAAAAAAGGGGAGGGCGAGTCGGGGGGCTATAAAAAGTTGACCCCATCTCAGCCCCAAAGACGCGCCTCCAACCTGGAGCGGCAGCAGCAGCATCTGATCTCTGCGAGCAGCTGTCCACCCCCTGCATCAGCACAACAAATACTTTACATTGCCTGACCTTTTCCTCCTGCATCACTATCCCAGCCATGCCTGCACGTCACTCCATGCACAGAGCATGATTCACTTCACACCACGACTAAGCCTCATGTGAGGCCCCTGGCTGCTACCACCTGACATGATTCCTTCATGCTCCGGCGCTTGTATTATTACGGCCCCACATTAGCGGAGAATGGACCCCCGCCAGGATCGTGAAACTGTCAAATAAGTTTCACAAGAAACAGTTAGCTCATGATGTTGCTACCGATAACGCGCTTTGATATCGGTTCACGTCAATCGGTTTCCTTTCAAAATAAAAGCTTGCGAGGTGCCAGAAAATTCTGTTTAATTTATTGAAGCAGATCCAGCTCTAAAGGTTTTACACAAATGTTATTGGATTATTTTATTTATTTCTCTGTGAATTAATATGCTAAACCGGCAGCTTCACCTGGAATTTCACTCGCTGCAATTCCGCCCTCCGTCATGCCGCTGTAATCTTATCCAAGCAATTAAAGCATTTCTAAGACTAATTGAGAATAACTAGGAAGGAAGGTGTCACTGCCTGGAATAGTTTCCTGTGACACTTTCTAACCCTGAAAATCAAGCGTGTAAACAAACTTGTCTCACACTATCAAAATAGCCCGACGATGTGTAATGCAGAGAAAAGGGAGCGCGACCAAGTCGCCGCTGGCCGTGGCTGAACAGCCAGGCTCAGGTTGCCTGTCAGAGGCTGCTGCATGTCTATTAACACTGTCATGTCACAGCTCGAGCTGCCAGCTCAACTGTTGTTTTTAGAGACATTTGGAATCAAAAACCACTTGAAAGCTGTTTGCCGAGCTGCAGCGTACAGTTAGAAGGGTCGCGAGTCTTTAACCCGAAACTTCTGGCAATTCCCGTGTCGTTCTTCTGGCTCTCTTTGGCGGGTTATGTAACTCCACATCCACGACAAATAAAGGCACATGTGACGTCGACTTGGCAGCCTGATATCTGCAACCTTTAAATACATTTACTTCATTTAACCAGCACTTAGTCCTGGTCAGGGTTGCGGGCGGTGCTGGAGCCGATGCCAGCTGTCATTGGGCGAGAGGCAGGAATACACACATTTTAGAGTGTCCAAATAACCTAGTGTGTGGGAGGAAACCGGAGTACGCAGACGCAGGCACCGCAAGTACATGGATTCGAACCCTCTTGCCGAGAGGCAGCAGTGCAATCCATTGCACCACTGGAAGAATATTGTGTCTAATTTCAGTTTTCAAGGAGCACAGGCTTCAAATACTCCTCCATGCCATGGACAGGGTTTGGATTTTTTCAACGTTTTGAAATGATGCATTAAATATACCAGCATGTTTACCTCTGGGCCAATTGCTTTGGGCAAGTATAACCTATTCCAAGGTAGTAATTCTACAAGTCCTGGTGTTCTTTTATGGAATATGGAAGTCCAGGAGTGACCAAATAGAAGTGGAAATTGACATGGAAATAAATATATTCACTTTTATTTCTATTTTTTCCGTCCAATTTATGTCCTTGTTTTGTAACTCTCTGTATTCCACCCTGTTAGTCCAGGATCTTGACTGACATGTGAAAGATGGCGCCTTCGGACTGGACTCAAATGTCATGTCATTTTTACTGTGCCTGGCGTCCATGGATGAAAATAATCCAATCTGAGTAGAACTGGTGACACGAGACCATGGCATCTCAACCAAGTTATTAGCACCCGTTCAACACAACCAACTTTAAACAACTTGTTAACCAGACCCCGATGCTTCTTGTTGAGGTGCTAACCATTGTGCCACTGTGCTGCCTGACCTTTAAATACGGTCGTGAATTTTATCTCACAAGGTGGGAGTCGCTGCCGACATTAAGAATTTCATGATTTAAGTCAATATCCATCCACAAAGCCAATGGCTGGAGGACTACTGAGGCAGCTGAAGTGAGGGACATAAGGAGGGAGGCACTTCCTGGGTCTGCCCCGGGACTCCCACCTGCTGGATTTGCTTAACAGGAAGGAGATCAGTAGGTATCCTGACAAGCTCTCGTGGGGGAGAGTGGGAATGCAGATGAACTAGGTTCTGGCTCAGCTCTTATTCCACTGAACAGAACATAACCACGTGTTTATTTCAAATAAGCCACAGCTGATAATCTCACTCGCGCACAAGTATCTGACACCTTGAAACCAGTAATAAAGCCTTTATTTACTGTCTAGTCACTGTCACAATAGTGGGCCTTCATTCAAAACTGTTTCTACAGATTCCGTCTGAGCTGAACCAAGCTGTTGCTCGACTCAGGTCCGTCGCAGATGGACATGATGTCCTAGACAGAGTCGGGCAATGGGAATCCAAAGGCCATCGTCTCACATATGATACGTAACTTGACCTGCTCCTCCCAGTGCTGTCGCCTTGGGCACGAACCCCCCATCATCAATCAAGGCCAAAAAAAAAAAACCCTGAAAGACTCCGATCACGGTTCCGAGAGGCTGACACCCTCTGCTCCTCGTGCTCATCACATGGCATGCGAGGCCAAGATAAGGGTTGACCTCTGGATCACACCTTGTTGGGCTGTCACTCACGCTGCCACACTGCAGGGAGTCCATGAACAATTTCTTCCCACACTCACGATGACCACTTGTAAATCATTGTCATTGCAAATATATCAAATAAAAATACATTGTAATTAGATGTTATGATTGAACGGAGCAAAAATTCACACACATTCGCACATCAGTCTGTGTTTTAAGCCACCAGAAAATGATACGTCACTGACAGTTTAAATCTCAAAGAACATAAAGTAGCTTTTCTGTCAGTCTTGTCTTGCAGTTGAATTTGTTATTGTTGGAACGTGTTGTTTGTACATCCTTAAGAACAAGTGTCTTACTCATGGGTTGGGGTCCAAAACCTTCCTTCCATGTTGTTCATATAGTTCAACATATAGTGATATAAGTCAAACAAACTTAACACGGTGCAGTGCAATATGAGGATTAGGCTCGAATTTGTGATCTGCCCTTTTTATTTTATTTTATTTTATTTTATTTTATTTTATTTTATTTTATTTTATTTTATTTTATTTTATTTTATTTTATGACTGCACATTAAATCAAAGCACTTTCCTTCTTGGTGGGATCCTCACTGACAATGGCAAAAAAGCTAGTTCTGATTCTGAATACATTTGTATATTTGTATTTTAGACCACAGAGAAGCCTTTTGCTAAAACTAGCCCTCAGTAAATAAGCTTGGCTCTTGATATGATTTGACAACCCATCATTGAGTGTTGGCTGAGCAGCGTGGAACATCAGTCAAAGACGAATAAAAGGAGTTGTAACAAACAGGAACTCACATTGTTTCTTTTGATAGGATGTTTCCTTGGTCACCGGTGCTCCACAACGAAGCTCATGGTCGTTCCATCAAAGGAAGGAGGGGCAATGATTCTTGGACCTTGTTGCGACGTGATGCTGATGACAGGCTTCCTGTCGGATCCTCCTGCGTCTTCTCTGCTGGCGGCGCTCCCCACACTGACAGGTAGCTGCAGTGACCCCTGAAAGGCCTCTCCTGTCGCGCTGTAATAAGCACTTTCAGCGCCCCCTGTGTTCAATTCCTGCTTAGAACTTTTGGTATGTTTTACTTTTCCCCCAGCGACGTCGACCAAGTGAGCCTGCGGCTGTGGCGACAGCACCTGGGCTGTGAGAGTGGGAGATGGGATGAAGCCTGGGCAGATCATGTAGGCGCCAGGGCCCAGCGCCAGGGGGGAAACGGATAGTGGGACCGGCGTGATTGGAGACACAGGTGAAGTGGACATGGGCACATCCACATACTGGCCCGTTTCAGGGTCAAACAGCCGCTTTGTCGTCGACTGGAGGGGCGTGTCCACCAGATAGTAATGTCCCGTCGTCGGGTCCAGCAGCATTTTCCGCTGCGTCTGTGGCGCTGCCTCTCCTGCGGAAGGTGTGGGTGACAAAGTATTGACAGAGGGGGAGAAACATAACACCTGATGTGTTTGTGAAGCTGCTGCTGGTTGGTGGTGGATTACCGAAGCGGGACTCTGCGTCATTAATCTCTGCTCAGATATTTTGCTGTCACCTGTTTGCTGTTGACCGGTGTTTGTTACCTTAGAAACGGTCTCTGCGCTCAGCAGTGCAGCTTGGCTGCTCAGACCTGGTATGGTTAAATAGTTCTCAGAGTCCAGAGCCACGGCAGGCGTGGAGGGCTTGGGTTTAACCTTTTGCTGCTGTGTTTTGTTGCATTTGGGAGCCTCTATTTTTACACAGAGAGGTGCCACTGGTGACTCAGGGTCTCTCATCGGGGGCGCCGCCTTGTCAGGCTTGCTCCCTGCTCTGTTTTGATGTGGGCTTTGCTGCAAGTGTGTGTCAACGGTTTTCTCATGATATGGAACACATATGATATTCAGAGACCTCTTATCTGAGCTCCCGGGGTCAGCGTCCTCCTCATCTGCTCCCTGCTCTTTCCTGTCTGAGCTCAGTCGCGGAGTTTGCGATCTGCGCTTCCATTCGTTCCGGTCATAAACATAGAGCTGCTCCATTGTCTTGACAGCAGCCTTGAGCTTCTCTAGTGCCGCCTGTTTGGGAATCTGAGGTTCAAATTTCCTGACTGTCTCCCCTGCTTTTTCATGTTTTTCTGCATTGTCAGCGACTAATTCCGACGGGTCAGCGGGCTGCTGCTTCGCCGCCACCTGAGCTCGCTCTGGTTGTCGCGTCTGCGCCTCCTCACTTGTTTGAGATCTAGAATTAGTTTTGACAGACTGGCATTTGATCACAATCGGAGACGGCAGCCGCTGTTTGACGGGCTCGGTTTGAGGTTTCTCCTCGCTTCTGTCCAACGTCGTGCATTTGCTCGCGCTGTTATCTAACGACACAAAGCGGTAGGAGCTTTTCACCAGCTTCCGCACATCTCTGACATGATAGATCGGCGTCGCAAACTTGCATTTGGTGTCACGCGTGTCTCTCACTGGGGCATTCGGAGTCGCATCTATTGCAGAGAAATTGTGACATTTGGCATTAGTCGCTGCCCTGAATGTGTTGATGGTGTTGTTGCTAAATTTCGGGGTTAGTAGGTTTGCAATGTTCAGTGTGCAGCCTTTGCTTTCTTTCACCCCCCTCAGGTGTATTTTTATCCCGGGGTTCTTCCCTCCTATACCACGAATCCCAGCGTTGCCGGGCTTGAAGATCTTGTTGTAAACCTGAGGGACAGGCGGTGCACCTGTGGCAGGTGTCGATAGGTGAGGAAGCTCCTTGGATGCTTGCGGGCAGCTCGGGACAAAAAGCAGTTTTGTCAGCCTGTTTCCTGCGTCCTGGTCGTCCGTGGAGGGTTCAACTCTCAATGAGTCAAAGGCACTGGTTTGACTGGGAGAGAGGTGGGACTTCGGAGGCTCCTTTGCCTGATGTTCAGACCCATCCTTGTAGTTGTTCTGCTCTCCTACGGGCTCACAGCAAGTGCTGCGCTCCAGATGTTGATCATCAGCCGAATTGAACCCCGAACCCGAATCTGAGCTCCGTCTTCTCCAAACCCTCCTGCCTTTACACTCTCTGGGGTCGTGGTTTTCCCCCCTTTCCAGTTTGCGCTCCTGCTCAAACTGCATCTTTTTGGAGATGACGTTTTTCAGCAGACTGGAGGCGAAGGTTGCTCTTTTTTGTGTCCCTTCTATCGTTTCGTATCGAACCTTGGAGCGGTCCGTTGCCCCCGCTTCAACATCGTAGCGCAAATTCAACGTCACCCCCTGTTGTTTTTGGCGACTTGTCGACTCAGCATTTTGTGTTGTGGTTTGGGGTACTTTATTTAAAGAGGGGCAGTTTTTTTGACTCTGCATCGTCCTTTTCATCTCCAAACTCTTGCGCGCTATTACACTCCGATCTCTGTCATGAGATATATTCCTGTACCCCCAGTCCATGTACGCAGACCACTTGTTGAGTCCTTGTTCCGACATGGAAGACTCGCTGGAGGTGCTAAGATTGATGGCATCAAAGTACGGACATGCCAAGCTACGGAAGGACTTGGCGGTTAAATTACGCACCTCTTTATCGGCGTCATCCAGCTCACTGATGGAACTGGACGCTCCACTGGAATATTCATTAATATCTTTCCGTCTCAGTTTGGTTGCGAGGTGCTGACGGCCCGGAGCTGGAATGAAATATGGGGCTCGGCCGTACAAGGGTCCTGTTCTGGCGCCAGAGTTGACAAACGACAAGTGGCTCTGGTCTGCGTGGCGTCCTGTGAATTCACAGGTGCTGTTGTCAGAGACGGGCTCATTCACCGCCTGACTGGAGGTCTGGATCGAGAGGTGTATTTGACCCACGTTGGGGTCGCCGCTTAGGTTTTTGCACAAACTTTCATCAGAGCTTGCACACAGATCACTCTCCTCATGCTCCACACGACCCTGGTTCTGGGTCCTCCCCGACGCCACTACCTCTCGAGTGTCGTCGATTTCAAATGAAGCGTAATCCACAAAGGAATAGACAAGGTTGTTATCATCGAAATCCCAACAGGTCCCTTGTCCCAGGTCATAATCCACATCATGGTCGAGCTCTGTCAGCTGGATTTCGTGGGTGGTGATGTAGTGAGACTCGTCCTCCAGCGTGTCCGAGTCACAGTGGTCGGACAGAACCGCACTGGCACTGTCATTGGACTCGGTTTTGCTGTTCAGACACATATCTGTGTACTGCAGATCGTCGCTTTCATAGTCGCTCGGGTCTAGTTCCGCCTCGATCAGGTCACATTTCCGCGGTTTGGACGGCGTCTCGACCAAAACAGGCTGCTTGTCCTCTCCGTGCTTCTTGGCGTCACATTTGATGACCGACAGCTGGTTCCCTTCACCCGTGAAAGACACTTTGACCGTTTTGGGACCGTCCGGCTTCATGTCCAAGTCGACATAGTTGGACTCGTCGCTTTTACTCTCAGTTTGTCTCTGCGGGTCCTTGTCCTTGTCCAGTAGGAGCAGCTTTTTGTGAAGTCCGGTGTCATCTCGGTACGTGAGAGTTTCCTCTGCTGCTTCCATTTCCAACCGTCAGGTGGTCCTGGTGTTCGATGTTACCCTGACACAGGACGGAAAACTCTGCAGGCTTGTGGGAGCCGTGGACTCAGAGAGAGAGAGAGAGAGGGAGAGAGGAGAGAGAGGAGGGAGGGGGTGGGCAGATGAAGGGAGGGGGGAGACCCAGGGAAAATCCCAGGTGGGTTTCCATTTCTTCCCTCTTTCTACCCAACAATCTGAACCACGAGGGCCTGTCTTTCAGAACCACTTCGAGGACAGTTCCTAGGAAGTCACAACTTTGGCCAGAGCTTGGAGGCGTTGCTATAAAATACAATGAAGAAGCACAAGCTATGCAAATACTGCTATAAAAACAAGGCAACGAATTGGTGGTTCTAATTCTGGTTGTGTAAAGCAGCGACTAATACCATCTGGAGTGGTTCGTTTCACCACCTCACTCATTCATTCCTTCATTTCCTGCTGCTTATTCCTGGTATGCCGGGGTCACATGACCCTTTCACGGGAACAACTGGTGAAAGGGCACAGGACAAACTGGAGAGATCGACGATCCCTCGCGCTCACTCCTGTGGACAGTGTAGAGCAAGTGCCAAACTCCAGGCCCGTGGGCCAAATCTGACTCATCCGATTGGTCTCTGCAGCCCTGGAAGAAGAGCAAACAATATATAAACCTTTGGTCTTTGACATTCTGACGCCGCGTTCTGGGCTACTGTAAGGTGTTTTGGATGAAAGTATCAGCTTGTGTAACGGATTACGCCCATGACAATCTAAAGTATTTTCCAGTTTGCTCGTGCCGTCCTTGTTTAAGTGCTGTCTGAATGGGGCCGCTGGTATGCAGCGGGGAGGGGTCGACCCACCAGTTGGTGTGTGTGCAGATCACATTGATAGCAATATCAAGGTCGTGAGGGTATGAAGACATTGTCACCTTTGAGTCGCTACATTGGGTGTGAGTTGTTATTTAAGAATTCACAGAAAGCAACACGAAGCTCGCTTCAACTTCTCATGTTGTTTGCATGTTGTCATTAATTCGACCCTAAAACAATACACTCTCAACTAAATAACCTTTAAACTCTCTTATATGAGGAGGTTCTCTCACGGAAAGATGATGTTTTTGAACTAAATTCTGTGTGAGCTTTACAGTATTCATTTCAAACACAGGTCGATGCGACCTCTTCATAGCAGGCAAATTTAGTCGGCTATTTAAAAATGGGGAGGCAGCTCACGCAAGCATGTTGAGATCAGCTTCTTAACATGGCTACATTAAAACAGCAGGTGTTAAATCATGAGCGCCATGAATCAAGGCTCACAGAATATCTAAGCTTGGTTCCATGGAGAATCAATACACGACATGTAGCTTCTCCAAAAATAACCGCTGGGGCGTGAAGCGAAAAGCAACGGCAAATCTCGCGGAGCTAACAAGTGTTGATTTTACCGCGACAAATTTGCCGAGCTGACAAGCGTTTGTCGGACAGTTGTTGGTGGACTCAAAGAGCTGACAGGGGTCTTCTTGAAAAGCTCAGCTGTTTGCGTGCAAACCTTCAGACGCATGGAGCATCAAACGTCTTCTTTTGCTGTTTCATGCGGAGTGCATTTCAGTTGGCTGGTGAAAGTCACACAAACAAACAAGTCTGGCTCGTACAGTGCAGACAAAAACCTGAAACTGAAGCCGCATCACAGAGATATAATATTCCTGTCGGGAAAATTAAAACTAGTGGGGTTTTGTTTGTGAATCACTGACATTTATTATTTCGGCATTTGTGGAACAGAAGCCTGGCAAATGTGTGCTGAGTTCCTGAGGGGGAAGAAGAGACATGCAACTGCTTTAACACCTGCTGTGAAGCAGTCACCAGTGACTACACTAGACCTCTCCATTCAGGTTATACACACACATGTTTGTTTCGCTATTTATGTGAGGACCTCTCATTGACATGATGCTTTCCCCAGCCTCTCACCCTTAACTTAGCTTAATAAAATACTTTCACTGGCGTTTTAACCAGGACAGGCTAAAATGTCCTCACAAAAAAAAAATGTCCTCACAAGGAGGTGGCTTGTCAAGACTTGGTACTCACAAGTATGGCAAAAACATGCCCACACACACACACGCACACTTGTATTTCTATCCTTGTGGGGACATTGTGAGGTTACCCATTGCCATAACCCTTTCCCCAGCCTCTCCTTCTGAACCTAACCATCACAAATCACACCAAAACACATGACTTTGAACCAATCTGAAACCCACTTATAATGACCCAGTTATTTTGAAGTCTTCATCCTCAAATTGAGGCTTAACCTCGTGGAGTCCAGCCAAAGTCACATGGTCCTCACAAGGATATTGTTTTGTCAAGAATTAGCTCCACAAAGTATGATAAACAAGCCCTCATACACACACACACACAAGCGCACACACAAAGCAGTAGGCTGGTGTTCATGGTTCAAAGGTTAAAAGGTCAGTTTCGATCTGTCATACATGGGGCAAGGATATTAGGGATTAGAGTAGTGTCCCCCCCTCGGGAAGAAGTAAACGTTTCACGCGTCCCAACTCTCAGTCACCTCTGTAAATACTATTATTTGTATTATTATTATTATTTATAAAAATATTATAAGTGCACCTCTGCATAACATTGGACCCTTGTTAACATTAAAGACAAGAAAAAAGAAAGTATTCTTATAGACTAAGCCATAATGAAAAGTCACTTAGGAACATGACTTTACAGCCAAACATGGGTTTTCATTGGTAACTTTCCTGAGCCATTCAACCTCTCGTACAACCTCGGGAATATCCAATGAGATAACATCCAGTGAAAAAAAATAGAATGTCCAGCACAAAACACAGAAAAGAAGGAACTCGTGGATCATGATAACGTTATTGTCATGTTACAAGTCTTCATATCAACTGAAGGATTAATAAACAATAAAACAGAATCACACAAGTGCCATAATGAGGGGAAAAAATATGGTGTCATGAGAGGAACAACAATAAATGTATGGAAAAATGGGAATAACCAAAGTAAATTTGTATGTGGCTCTGAATGGATTTATTTTTCTTTTTTTATCTGCTATGTTCTAGTGCAACTCTCAGTGCAGGGGCCAGTGGACTTACACCCACCTGCCCAAACAAGCTTTATGGTGACACTGATAGTAGCAGATAGAATCACTGCTGCTTACAGCCAATAAATGAAGCTCCCATGTGCTGGTGACTAAGCAGAGCCGATCATGGAGTCAAACCGTCACGACGCTCAACTCACCTTCTTCGCTTTAATTGCTTTAACGCTTTATTTTAGAACAGAAAACCCTATATATTTCCACCTGAAATGAAAAGGAAGCTTTAGTTTCATGCCACTACAAGACCTAATTCTAAGCTGAATGCAATGGGCAAGGTTGCTCTATATGCAATGGCAGAGAGGCTCTTTTTGAATTTGGATTTTATTACAAAGTGTTTCCAGTCTCAATTTATAATCGTGGATTACTTCAGAGTTGAAGGTGCTGAAGTTCGCAATGAACATGACAATCCGTCACATGATGTCTCATCCTGGATCCTGCTCAGGTGGGGGTCTAAAGGAAAACTATCTGTGCTGAGCTAGGTCCAGATGTTGTTGGAACTTATTGAAAGGCTGATTTAAGCTTTAGTTTTAGTCACTTGTCTCAGTTTAACTACAATGCTATACAAAGGTTTCATGAAACAGTGTCCTGATTTTCAGAGGCCACCAGATGGCGCTGACTGCTGTAAAATGTTTGGACTCTTTGAACTTAATTCAATGAACCCTCACATCATTTTCTAAACCAAGAGCTCCATCTAATGGTCTCTGAAAATTAGTTTCATCGACCCTGTCACCCTGTTTCATGACACCTCATATACCCATCATTTGATTTTATTCAAGATTTTTTAAGTTTAAGAATAAGGAGCAACTGTGTAAAGCACTCGAAAGTTTTACACTTCATCGCGCTCATAAAATGTAGGAAACATTCCAGTGTGATAACATGACACGGTTGTTTCAAAAGCCAAACATGCCGGACATTTCTGCTTCATTTTGACGTTTGTGTTGCAATTCTGAAATTGTTGTCCGAAGAGGCCGAACAGAGACATTTGTCTTGGCGTCATTTGATTTCAGGTTGCACGTGTCCAAAGTGTTTCAGGGGTACTACGGCCTAAAAACAGCGATGCTTGAACTCATGAGCTGCCATAGACCATTCCAGCAATGGCAGACATGTACAGTTGACACTTAATGGCTGAGAGTATTGAGTTACACTCATAACCCACTGGTTAGGAAGCAGATCTGTCTCACCAGACTTCCATGGATTTCTATGGTCAAATCTGTTTTCCATGGTTTTTAGGAATGTTTCCTCAAATAAGCAATTTCTGATCATAAAAGTCAATTTCATGTCATGTAATTATCATGCAGTAAATAGCAGCACTGGGGTATAGCAGGAAGCAACGTTTTGATCAGCGCTGCTTTCCTTCATTTTGCTGGATCAGCAAGCGGCCAATTCTTTCATATGAACCTGACCTCTCTCGTCCAGCTAAGACATGAAGGTCAGCTCTGCTGTGAGTGAAGGCCAGGCCGTGTCCCTCTGCACCGCCACACAATAACAACAGTCATCCAAAGCACACTCAAACAAACACGTCCATCGAAATTTGTGATTCATTTGAGGCAAAAATAAGTGGTGGAATGGACACAATTGAATTGTTTAATACAAGAAACCACCACTCAGGAAGGAAGGAAACCAACGACTTGTTTTGCAAATTCATCTGCTTGTCATTTATTTACCGCCTCAAACCTTGCAATCTTCTTTGGAAAATTTGTTAATGGATATTGTTTTGCGTCAATTAAAAACTAAAGTAGGAATCGGATGTATGAGTGAATATGATATTATTTTATAGAACACGATCCACCAGCCTGAATGAAGAAATACTTGCCTACACCTAACATTGTGTGAGCTTGAATGCTGATAACATGGAAATGATACAGAAGCCATGATTGAACTAAAATGAAAAATGCCTTCAGTGGTTTGTCACGTCAATGCTGACATCTCCCTCTAGTGGTGAACTTACTTTAAAGCAAGGGCGGTCAATACATTTGGGATGGCGTTATTTATCTTCAATATCCACAGGAGACACAATTGAAGATGGACAATAGATGCCATTATGAGCGTTAAGTGGACTTTAATAACGGCTTTTTTTATCAGGAAAACAGTGTTGAAAAGACATTCGTATTTGTGGCAGTCGTCAGATTCAATATTTTGTTATTGTAATGTAAATAATAGTAGGAAAAACAAGGTAATTAGTATCGGTCATTAAACAAACAAATGTATAGATTGTTGGTCCCAGCGTTTGTTTGTGTGTATTTTCTTTTTTAGCGCAGATGATTTATTTTTATTTTTATTTTTATTTTTATTTTTATTTTTATTTTTATTTTTATTTTTATTTTTATTTTCATTTTTATGTCGCGCTGGAGCGCGTGCGCGCGCCTGCCGGGTGTCGCTCTCGCGGCTGCTGCATTGTCCTGGCCGACAAAGCCGCAGCTCCTCTCCCATCTCCATCTCCTCATCTCTCCCGCCGCGGCACTCGGCCCGCTTCCATGCGCCAAAATTGGCACGATGAGTGCGCGACACGCTCTGGTCCTCGGGCTCGTGCTGCTGTCTCTGTGCCCGGCCGCTGAATCCAAGCGGAATTTCAAGTGTCCTTCAG
This sequence comes from Synchiropus splendidus, assembly GCF_027744825.2. Taxonomy (NCBI): domain Eukaryota; kingdom Metazoa; phylum Chordata; class Actinopteri; order Syngnathiformes; family Callionymidae; genus Synchiropus; species Synchiropus splendidus. Next base: position 21,746,332 of record NC_071335.1, read on the forward strand.
GATGCTCCTGCACCAAAGAGACCGTCATCTGCGTGGGAGCTTCGCAGGTTCCACGAACTATCCCGAGTGATGCCAACTCACTGTGAGGCACTTTTTCATGCGAGCACTTGCATGTTATTCGGACTTCCTCAATGCCTTCGTTTGTCCCGCCACGCAGCCCGTGTCTGGTACTGGATCAGAAAACTCCATTATTTTTGTTGTTTACAGAAGCGTGGTGAATGGATCCTTATCAGAGGTCACTGAAGGGATGTTTGCTCTCATGCCTTCGCTGCAGCTGCTGTGAGTGTCCGAGCGTTTATGGTCTATATTGATAATTTGTGTAATATACATATATATATAATATGTAATATATTGTTTTTGTTTTTCAAACAGGCTTTTAAACGCAAATTCTTTAACCACGATTAAAGATGATGCCTTTTACGGCCTACCACACCTGGAGTATTTGTAAGTGTTTTCATGACTTTTGTTCCATGGTCACTGGTGGCTACATGTACCACTACTATTCAATTATAGTAGCAGCAGTTCAGGTTGCGCATTGTTATAGTTACTTGCAAACACAATTGTCTATTTTAATTATGAAATATTTTTATGTTCAGTCATAATATTATTCTGTGTTGTTTCACAAGGTTTAGCATGTAGCGCTTCATCCCCCCAATATTAATACAGTGGTACCTCGCTTTTCGAACGTACCGGACTTTTGAGATTTTTTTTGCTTCGGATTAAACATAACGTGCATGGACCGATCAGCTGAACCATGACGCGCTTTGTTATTGTGTATAACGCAGCCTCTGTATGCAGATGTGTCCCGTTAGCTACATTTACTGACTGTTTTTTCTTCATATTGAGGTGTAAAACCTTTCCTGTCTCCACACTGGACCGTGGTAGAGTGTCACAGGGGAGGTGCTGGAGCAGCACTCCAGGGTTTGATGTCCTGTTGTGGGCTGGAGCTGGGACAGGGATGAGGCGAGTCTGGGACAGAGAGTGACTTGCTTTATGACTTTGTCACAGCCAAACTGCACAGAAGCGCACATTCAGAGCTGGACACGCACCGGGCACCTCTTCCCTTCTGGAGAGACGTCACTCACTCGGCAACCCCTCCCACATGCAGCGGCCACACACATAGAGGAACAGCCACCTGCAGCAGACACTCTACATTCACTCCTACAAAAGATATTTTAAGGCTTGGAACGCATTATTTCTTTTTCCATTCATTGTAATGGGAAAAATCGATTCAGATTTCGAACAAATCGCTTCTCGAACGGCCGTCTGGAACAGATTGTGGTCGAGAACCGAGGTGCCACTCTACCTGTATTTTGACAACCACCTTTCCCAATGTGTTCTAGCGATACTCATTATAGTAACATTCAAGACATGAAAGACATGAGATTCATGAGAGGTTCATAGATGACTCAACCTCCTCTCACGTCGCTGGGAAAGGCTGCAGCCGTCATATTTACTGTTGTAATGTTTCCATTTTTATGCTGAACAGGTTCATTGAAGGCAACAAAATCGAAACAATCTCCAAAAAGGCCTTCCGCGGTCTGAGAGACTTAACTCATCTGTAAGTCAGAGACATGCGTTTAACCTCTGTCATTCATCACACAAGTCTCAGAATGGCACTTTTTCAGATCACTGGCCAATAACAAGATGAAGCACCTGCCCAGAGATCTCTTCTCTGACTTGGACTCCTTGCTGGAACTGTGAGTAAGCACTTGTGCCGCCTGCAGTGTGTCTGGTTCACCACGCTCTTTTTCCGAAGCGATGCTGACTAAGGCTGTGTGTTTGGCAGCAACACATCCCTTCAGAACGACATAATACGTTTTGGAGTGATGAAACAGTGGATGGATGGACGAATGGGTGGATGATGGAAGGATGATTTATGGATGAATGGATGGATGATGGATGGATGATGCCCTAACAGATGGATTCATGAATTGATTCATGATTTGCATGTATTGAAGGATGGACGGATGTATGGACAGATGGATTAATGAATGGATGGATGGATGTAGTGATGGGTAGATGAGGTATCATGACACAGTATTGCAGGGTTGATGAAACAATGTTCTAATTTTCAGAGGCCACTAGATGGCGCTCTTGGTTTAGAACTGATGTGAGGTTTTATTGAATGAGTTGTTCAAGTTCAAACATTTTCGAGCAGACAGTGCCATCTGGTGGCCTCTGGAAATCAGGACACTGTTTCATGAAGCCTCATCAACCCTTCACTAATGGATGGATGGAAAAACACATATTGTAGAATAATAATAACAGTAACAGGTAAGGTTTGGTGTGTGACATGACAAAAGAGGTCGATGTTGACTAGTCCCACTGAGTGACAGGAGATGGACTCCATGTGGGTTAGACTGGATAACGGTAACAGCCTTGGCCGTCCCGTCTCTGTGTCCAGGGATCTGCGAGGAAACTCTTTCCAGTGCAGCTGCGAGAACAAGTGGCTGATGACGTGGCTGAAAAACACAAACGCCACAGTATCTGATGTCTTCTGCGCAGGCCCCAGTCACATGAAGGGCAAGCGGCTCAATGACCAGCCTCTGGCTCCGGGCGAGTGCATCTCCACAGGTAACAGGTCACAGCAGGAACTGAAGCTGGGCTGCAGCAGGGAGATAACACACGTGATGAAAGCACAGGAAAATCAATGCAAGTGTTTAATAATTCAGAGGGACACGGTCATAAAAACACATTGGATCAAGAGAAGGTGAGTAAAGCATCTGCTGGGATGTTATCTTTAATACAGTGTGTATCGTAGCCTCATGTTACAGCACGTGTGGTGAGTTTCATGTTGTATTTGATCTCAAATGTTTGCGCTGGTTATCTTGTGTGGAGGTTGAGCCAGAGACTCTCTTGTTTCAATGTACCAAGTTTACTGCACCAGATTGGACATAAATATTTCCACATTTAGTCATGTTATGTTTTTGTCCTTCTCAGATTTTGTACGCCATCAGTCTATTCCAATTCAGTCCATGTCAGCAGACATCTTCTCCTTTAAGGAGGACATCTACGTGGCCATGGCTGCCCCAAACTCCAACAGCTGTGTGATCATGGAGTGGGACCACGTTGAGTCCAACTTCAGGAAGTTTGACAATATCACAGGTTGGTTCCGTACAGTGTTGCGTATGAAGACTAGTGATGTGAACGCGGTTTCTCACCGTCTGCGTTAAAATAACATTCATTGTAGTGTTGGGCCTTCCTCCTGCCTTTATAGAGATGTTTCCATTAATGATGGGCGGATGTGGCATCATGAAACAGTATGGTTGAAACAGTGTCCTCATTTATAGAGACCACTAGATGGCGCTCTTGGTTTAGAAATGTGAGGTTTCGTTGAATTAGTTGGTTTAAGTCCAAACGTTTTACTGCAGACAGCGCCATCTGGTGGTCTCTGGAAATCAGGACACTGTTTCATGAAACCTCATAGACCCATAACTAGTTTCCATCACGTCTCCAGATTTTTAACTTCTCCTGTAGTCAGTTTTCTTTGTCTGTTACCATCACAAACATCACAGTATTTTGTATGTTCACATATGTGTCGCATACTGTGGCCTCGACTTTTGTCACACACTCTCTCTACCAACTTTGTCTTTCACTGACTATCTGCTGCTCACATCCCACTCCTGACGCCTTTCCTTGAAAGAAGAACGTGATACCAAGGAGCTGTAGAATCTACCGACTGGTTGATGAGGTTTCATGACACAGTATTGAAGGGTCAATGAGGTTTCATGAAACGGTGTCCTGGTTTCTAGAGGCCACCAGATGGCGCTGTCTGCTGTAAAATCTTTGGACTTCTCGAAATAATTCAATGAAAGGTAACATCATTTCTAAACAAAGAGCGCCATTTAGTGGCTTCTGAAAATGAGGACACTGTTTCATCAACCCTGCAATACTGTTTCATGATACGTCATTTGCCCACCTCTACAGTAGATGCTAGCCAAGGTTGAAATAGCTGACTCTCATCTTTTCTCAGGAAAGTCCGTGGTGGGTTGCAGGTCGGTTCTTGTCGACCAACATGTCTTGGTCATCGTGACCCAGCTGTTTGGTGGCTCCCACATTTACAAATTTGATGACCAACAAAACAAGTTCACCAAGTTCCAGTCGATCGATGTGTACAACATCTCCAAGCCCAATGACATCGAGGTCTTCCAGATCGGGAGCGAGTGGTACTTCCTGATAGTGGATAGTTCCAAGGCCGGAATGTCCACGCTCTACAAGTGGACCGACCAACCGGAACGCAATGAAACCGGGTTCTTTTCCTACCAGTACCTTCACGAGTGGTTCCGGGACACCGATGCCGAGTTTGTTGAGGTGGACGGGAAGTCCTACCTGATCCTGGCGAGTCGCTCCCAGTCACCTATCATTTACCTGTGGAACAGAAGCACCCAAAAGTTCATGCTCCACGGTGAGGTCCCGGCGGTCGACGACGTGGTGGCGATTAAAGCCTTCCAGTTGGAAAACGACTGGTACCTGGCCCTGACCTGCTACATCGGCGACTCCAGAATACTCAAGTGGGCAAATAAACAGTTCACCGAAGTCCAGTCGCTTCCCTCCAGAGGAGCCATGCTCCTGCAGCCTTTCTCCTTCACAGACCGCCACTACCTGGCCTTGGGCAGTGACTTCTCTTTCACTCAGATCTACCGCTGGGACACGGAGACCAAGACCTTCCACAAGTTCAAGGACATATACGTGCAGTCGCCAAGGTCGTTCACAGTGATGACGACGGACAAGAAGAATTACATCTTCTCCTCCAGCTTCAAGGGCAAGTCACTGGTGTTTGAACACATTATTGTTGACATCAGCTTGTGAGTCCAAGTGAGCTGGCTGACCTACAAACGCAACACAAGCTTTGACGTATCGCCTGTAAAAATGCAGAATAAGAGACTTAGTTAATAGCTAGCGATGAGTACGGTGGCCTTGAAGGGCAAAACAATCCCTCAACAAAATGAAAAACAACTCGAAAATTCACTGAAACTTGATCTGCGCTTCAGTTTGGAAATTATTATTACGCCTTCTATAACGAATGACTAGAAGCTTCCACATTAGTGCCTGAACTACAAGGAATGTTTGTATTTTCTTTCATATCTATGCAAGAAGTCACTGTTAAATCTAGGTCTTGTCTCTTTTTCCTTCTGTCGGCCACCATTTGTTTCATAGTTTGAACCTCAAATGGTTTGAATTACGCCATAAATGACAGGCAGAACGATGGTGCAGTTCACTTTTGCTTATCTTAGCTTCACTGAATGTTGCAATGAAATAAAAGGCTGCATTTGTTTGACCTCACTTGGTACTTTACTTGTCCCGGGAAGTGCATCTGTGCGCAAACATGAAGTGCTTCACACAGCATTTTAGGAGCAGATGGCACCGTCAGCGACTGAGACTGCAGTTTAACAATGGAAGAGTGAAAATCTCACTCCGTCATTCCGCATTGCTGGAGCAGTTTTAATCACATGGTGTAAGGTACGGATGGTTTCATGAAAGAAGTACGCAGGGTACAATTTTACATGATAATTCAAATCATTTCTTTAGCATTATTATTTGGTTGGTAACTGATAATCGCATATTACTTGAGTGATTTCGTTCATTTCCACAAACAAGCAGCTCATTCTTCACCATAAAAAGCTTCCCAGGCCCCAGATTCTGCAGACTCATATTCTCAAGATTCAAGAGGTTTATTTGTCACACATACAGTTATACGCGGTACAACGCATGGTGAAATTCTTTGTGTCCCTGCATCCAATAAAAGAAAACGAAGTGTGCACACAGGATGCATACTATGATAACAGTAATGAATTATAGAAACAGCAGTATGAAGCACCAGTGCAGAGTAAAAATAATGTCATAAGTGCATAGTGCATAAATAAAAATATGTAAAGTGACAGTATGACACCAGGTTATCCGACTTTGTTGAGTAGCCGGGTGGACTGAGGGAAGAAGCTCCTTCTCATCCCCTCAGTGTTGGTCCTTAGGAGGCGGATCCAGCGTCCTGATGGTAACAGGGAGAAGAGAGAAAGTCCAGGGTGGTGGAGCTGACCGAGGATTCTCTGAGCTCTCGACCTGCATTGTTTGGTGTAAGTGTCCTGCAGGTCTGGAAGTGCTGTTCTTATAGTCCTCCCAGCCGAGCGGACTGCTCTCTTCAGAGCCAATAAGTCCTGTTTAGTGCAGCTACCCATCGAGGTGGTGATGCTCCTCGTCATGACGCTTTCAATAGTGCAGATGTAGAAGTTCCTGAGCACCTTGACAGGGAGTGTGAAGTCTCTGAGGCGACAGAGGAAGAGGAGACGCTGCTTGGCCTTCTTCACGGTCTGGTTGATGTGGCGTGACCATGAGAGGTCTTGTGATATGGTCAAGCCCAGGTAGTCTCATATTCTCTAGTGAATAATCTCCTTTTTATTATTCATAGGATTCCGCTACAGATCATCTATAACCTGAGTCATGTCTGTTTAAACGTATGTGAACGCATCATAAATGTTACGCCTTAAAACACCGAGGTCCGTCCGATTGGGACAGAAATCCCTCGGTCCAATTCTTATACAGGACCTTGAACGCATCACGACACCACGCTGACGTACACGGCAGGAAGTGATGCTTCTTGCGTCTCTCGCTCAGATAATCTCCATGGAGGATGCGAAGTGTCGCTGGAAATGTCCAGCGTAAACAGAACGGCTTGGTGACGAATACTTATCAGGAATATTTCGGCCTCTAAAGGAGCAAAATGGAGTTGTCGAGGAGGAGCGAGAGTGACTGGCAGGCGTTGACAAACGAGGTGAGACGGACGACTGCGGTCAGCAGGTCGACGTTAGTCGACGGTAGCACATTCACCTTTTTTTTTTTTTTGGAATACGCTCTTATTTAATGTGACGTTTCTGTTGTAAGATTTATGTTACGGAAGGATATGCTCCAATATATTATGTGGATGACGATTTATTTGGATTTCACTTGAGATACAATATTTTTCTACAAAAGTTTTGTTTGGTTGTTTTTACAACAATTTAAGTGATAAAGCATTTCAATTAACCACAGCTGGTTAACTGGCATTTTTTCAGAGACCAGTAAACCAATAAGTCTGTCTCTTTATTTTCTGGTTGCTCCTGAAATACCAGCTGTCATTGTGAATTCAACTGATTTGAAAGAATCCTGTGAACAAAAATATCAAGTGACAACAAGGTTGTGTTCCTGAACAGTTCCTCATCTGTAAGAGGAAGCTGGAGAGCAAGAAGGAAGCTCTCCTGATCCTGTCCAAGGAGCTGGACACCTGTCAGCAGGAGAGGGATCAGTACCAGCTGATGGCCAATCAGCTCCGAGAGCGCCACCAAGGGCTGAAGAAGAAGTACAGGGAGCTCATTGTAAGACGCTTGAAGGTGAGCTGGAAGGGACAAACCTTGGTTGAAAATATGTTTGCTTTTGTCAGGACGGAGATCCAACCCTGCCACCGGAGAAACGGAACCAGGTGAGAGACAAATGACCGCAAACCTTCCGCACATTTATGTGACTTCATCCTCTAACTCTCAGGTCAACTTGGCTCAGCTGCTGAGAGACTCCAGAGAGAGGAGCAACAAGCTCTCTGAGGAGGTGAAGGAGCTGAAACAACGCCTGACGGAAGCTCAGGGGGACAACAAGGTGTTCAGTCCTTGCCTTTTCTCAGTTGGCTTTTCCCAGCATTGACTCCATATACATATGTATGTATGTACTGTATATATATATATATAGTATATCAAAGGTGATGCAGACAAACTCAAACAAAGGCCGTGTAAAGACATCCTGCTGTGGTGTTTAATTGTAAAGCCAAAGAAAGTCTGTACGTCTCAGTGAATTATTAACCGTCCTTTACAACCCCTCTGTTTAAACAGCTTCTCCGAATGACCATCACCAAACAGCGGCTGGGAGACGAGGACGTGGGGACGCGGCATTTTCCCGCTCACGAACGAGAGGATCTGGTCAAACAGCTGGAACGAGCCGGAGAACAGGTGCGGGAGAATGTGTCGTTGCCGTCAACCTTGTTTATCCGTGTCGAGCTCCGTCATTGTAACTGTGAGAAGCTCCTGAGATCTAATCCAGTTCCTCCTCGTGACCCAGAGCTGAATTATTTAAGGAGCTCAGATTCCGACAAGTCAACTACCGACATTATTTGTTATTGACAAAGTCAGGATTCCCTTTGTTTGTGTCTCAGAACGAGGTGTTGGAACACACAGTCAAATCACTCACCGATGAGCTTCATGACGTGCGTGCGGAACGCGACGTCTTTCAGCAGAAGGCTCATCGACTCAACAGGGAGATGAATCACCTGGTGGGGAACGATGAGGTCCGAATGTTGGACATCGATGCTCTCTGCATGGAGAACAGGTTCTGTAACATTTGGTGGTTGTCATTATAGCATTGTTGAATTGAAATTTTGAAAAGTGAATGATTGAGAATTTTGTTTTTGTAGATATTTGCATGAAAGACTGAGTCAACTCCAGGAACAAGTCCACATGTTGAAAGCCAATATGGTGAAGTACAAGGTACAATGATGATGAGTGTCTTACTCATTTCCTTCAGATCAAACTCAATAATTGTCAGACCTTGTTTAACTGTTATGTACAAATGGACTGGGTTTATTTTTTATTTTAGATTAGATTAGACTTCCTTTTTTCTTACCACATTGGGGAGGTTTGTTTCAGCAGCACAACAAACATCAGAGACAAACATTGAACATTAAAGACAAAGTAACTTTTTATGGCTGTAGACTTGTTCAAAATTTTCCATGAGTGAGTGTTTCTGTCTTTTTTCAGTTATGCTTTCAGTATGTGTCAGTTACTCAACATTGTAGTGCGTTTTTGACAGTGTAATGTTAGTTTAAATTGGAAAAAATTAGAATTAGACTTAGAATTAGACTTTTACTGTACATATTCACAATACATATTTACGGTTGCATATTCACAATAACAAACTATCTCTCCTGGACTTTTGTTAGGTTATATTCCAGGTGTTTTTTTCTGCATGTAGGATGGTCTCCTCTCAGTCACTGACAAATCCCACATAACTCCTCTCCCACACAAAATATGTGAATATATGTACACTACAACCAAACTGGCCTCCTTGTAAAAATAAAATATTTTGCAACCAATTTTCCAACATAATAAACAATGAATGAAAACAATGAAAAAGTCCAGCCAGCGCTGCCACACTACGACGATAAATCTGCTGTGTGTTTCTACTGCAGAAGTGCTGGGGGCTGCTGTGATGCCTGTTGTATACACACACACAAAGCTCTGGTTCTGTGCTTTCACATGGTGTTTTTTTTGCATGGAATATACCATGGAGCAGTTACGGTGCATGTCGAATCATTCATCTGGAAGACACCTAAGACAAGGACCAGAACTGAGTCATGGGTTACAGCACTCTTGCACTGCATTGTGGGAATTGCAGAATGAGTGGTATTCTTTAGCAGTGGGACGTTTTATAATAGACATAATGAATTGTTTTGCATTTATTCTGCCCACAATGAGGACATTTTGGTTGTTACAGTAGCAAGGCTGAAGGCAACAGCACAATCAACGCAGAGGCCGGATTTAGTCTGCATAACTAAATATAGGATTAAAATGTTCAAATATTGTTTAACATAGTCTTATTAGGAAACACGTGGACGACTGTCATGTTACGCAAATGGGAGCATGTGAAATTGCCTTTTCAAGGTGGTTGGTGATCGGAAGGAAGTTTTCGTTTCCTGTCATTGTGTGTTTTACTACCCTCAAGTTTACTGACTTTTCAAACTCCTTTGGCTCAGAGTGCGCTGGAGAGCAGGAAGAACTCTAAAACTGGTGGTAAACCCAACAGCAGTGCGCTGACTGGAGTCCTGTCGGCCAAACAAGGTAGATTAGAAGCTCTCTTTCACCTAAGCTGTGAATGTTGCTCACGACGCTTGTGTGTCTGCAGTGAAGGAGCTGCTGCTCTCTGAAGAAAACGGCTGCAGCTTGCCGGTCACTCCTCAGTCCATCTCTGACCTCAAGTCTCTGGCCACTGCTCTGCTGGAAACCATTCATGAGAAGAACATGGTGATTCAGCACCAGCGACAGATCAACAAGTACGCAGTTCCTGGAGCAACAAACGTCACACAAGAAGGCACTACATGATTACATACACAACATCTTGCACATCAAATATATACACATTCAGACAGAACTGAAATGTATATTGGCACAAGTGTACAAATAAGTGTCACAACACACATCAAAATTGAAAAAAACAGGACATTCACCACGTGCACGACCGTAACAATTCAAATATAAATCTTCAAAAACACACACAAATGCAATGTAAACACAGCAGAAATGCAGGCTCAAAACAAACACACCCAAGCACCAGCACTGCCACACACTGGTACTCATAAGACACTGCACACGTTTTGATATTTTAATATACATTGTTCCAGAATCCTCGGGAACAGAGTCGCCGAGCTGGAGAAGAAGCTGAAGACCTTGGAGATGTCGGGGCTGTGGAGCCTGCCAGGTGAAGAGCGACACGTCCGTGTGTCAGTGATCAGTCTGCAGCCTGGAACTCAATAATGAACTTGCTTTTCTCTTGCTTCTTGCGTCCTGGAGGCCTGACTTATAATGTGTCTGTGGGGACGTGTGGAAGTATGTTTCTCTGGAATTATACTCCTTCTTTTCTGCTTGCCGCTCCACCTCTGCGAGTGCAGCGTGTTGATGATGTTTGTGTCTGTCTCAGGGAAGGAGGCCGCCCTGTTCAGCTGCCAGCACACTCTCACTCCAGAGTCACAGGCACAGAAAGGTAAACATTCTATTGATGAAATGACGATGTCGGCTCTTTTCACTCTGCTGTGTTTTGCTCAGATGAAGGAGGCTTTGAACGTTCAGCTGGCGGAGAGAGGGAGGTTTGTGACGGGACGGCTGAGGATGAGCCGGTTACTCTGCAGACAGCGCCCCCTAGTGCTGAGGACACCAACCAAACCCAGCCTGATTTCACTGAGGAAGAATGTAGTCGAGAGATCACTGGCATAAAAACTCCAGAGCGCCACGAAGATAAAGACGGTGAAGAGCCTGAAACCATTGACAGACAGTGTGTTATCCTAGATCTTGACGTGGCGACGCAGATTCAAGAAGAACCTGAGGAGAAAGAACTGTGTGAGAGGTCAGATGTGGGTGTCCCTGAGGAAATATGACGCCTTGGGCTTCAGGGTGGAGGAGAATGCTTTTCAAACTGAGGCGATCAGGCCCACATCACAGGCTGACTCTGAGTTTACTGCTCTGGTTTTGGTCTACTGAAGGCGGCAGCAATATATTGCACTATGAGCCGGATAACACCTGACAGCAGTGGAGGATCCCTGCTGCTCTTCTGGAAACATCAAGTCTCTTAGTTAAAAGTCAGTTTTGGGCACCAGAAACATAATGGAGCAAGAGAATATTAGCTTCTCTTCATGGATCCCCCACCGGAGTTGGGTGAAATCCTGCCTATTGATAGCACTAAAAGATGCAGAAATATTGACCTCGTTTTGATTTTATCGTCCTTATGCCGATGTCCACTAGAGGGCGCAGTGATCCATATTCATCACCGACTCCAGAGAGATGTGTTTGCCTTATAAAGAAGTGTTTAGCATACATGTATATCTAGAAATTATTTTTTGTGTTTCTGATTTTTTTTTGTTGTTGTTGTTGTTGTTGGATCTGTATTATTTAACTTATTTTTTCCCAAGTATTTTTTGCACAGATGAATTTTTTCTTTAGTTAAGGATGTTTGGGGCAAGAGTCACCACACATCCACGTGTTTCATTGATTCATATTGGGGGGGAAATTGGGTTGAAACAGACAAATATTACCCCTAAAACTGCAAATATTCTCAGAAAACATGAAATAAATTGCTCAGAAAAACAGAAATGATTTCCATTTTTTGCATTATAGGTGCATTATGCATAGCCTGGCATGTTCAGAAATATAATTAGTAAATATAATGTAGTATTTTACAATAAGTCTATGTATTTTGATGGAATTAGAGACTGTACAGGTGCAGGAACTACTTTTCAAGTCAGTTCCCTCAGCTTCTGTCACCACTTGCCTCATGGTCCTTCATATTAATTGCTGCGACCTTGCAAAGTCGGACTTCTTGATGTGGTAAATATCCGACATGAAACATGTGAAATGATCCTCCTTATTCACAAGCACACAAACAATACTGGTGAGTGTACAGTTTAGTCATTTATACCGCACGTGTTTGTCAAAGTGAGGCCTCAAAGCTAGATCTAGTGTGGAAGTTTGTGTTAAGATTCTGTTATTATTGTGCTGTTTGTTTCATCTTGCTGTTCTCTTATAATTCAGAGACATGTGATTCTTGTGAAATAGTTCTTCATAAAATACTTGACATGTGTCGTGTACTGTTTGCGCCCAAACTAAATGACACCATTTTTATTAGTATATTTATTGAAATGGAAGTTCAGTGATTTAAAGGTGCTTCAACTTCACGCATTGGTGGGATCTGGTGGAAACTATTGATTCCAGATTCCAGGGGGAGCAATTCCAATCACGCAGCAGCTCAGTCGGGGGCCGGCGTTCCCGTGCAGAAGGCTCCCTGCATCCGAACCTTGTCCCAAGTCGTCCTTTCCAGCGTGGACCACCACTGCTCTTCCGAGAATGGACCACCCTCCAAACAGCGTGGCATTCGAAGTGATCATCATCTGGATCTTCCCTTGTTTTGGCAGGAAGTTTCCGAAGTCACCGGGGTGGAGCGGGTGGTCGACTCCATGTGGGTTGTAGTGTCCTCCGGTGGAGCCGCAACCTTGATGCAGGTGTCCGTACTGGTGGATGTGAATGGCCCTGTGCTGGGTTTGGTCATCACTCGGGAAGCCATTCAACGTGAAGCGGATTTGGAGTTTCCCCTCGGGGAAATCCTGCTTAAACGAAACCCGACCGTACACTTTGGGAAGGCCCTCTGCTAGAGACGAGCTGGGTCTCATTTTACAGGCTGCATACAGGGTGCCATTGTTCTGAGCGACCTCTGGAGGAGATGAAGTGTTATGATCAGCCCGTACAAAGAGGTGACAGCATCCCACCAGAAGCAGTGCAGCTTCCAACATAGAGACCCTGAAACAAACATGTTATTTTGTTATGACACACTACCATCTGTGAAAAAGAGAACTTCAATCTGTCCCTCTTTTTCAAGTTCCATATATTTATTTAAACCCCTGAAATGAATGAAGAAATCGCAGTAAAAATTCAGCGTCACATTTTGACCAAAAAATTGCTTCTGGGATTATTTCAAGATTAAACCTTTATTTTAGTGAAGAATTATTAGTGGGATTGGCATCTTGACAAAACTTAATCTCATAAATAATAACAAGGAATTAAAGGTTAATATCAAACTGGCTGACCCTCAGATGACTTGCAGAGAGCTCACAATTAATGAAATAATCGGCAATATTTTAAGAATAAAACAATATATTTCATCATGAAACAACGTCAAACAGCACAATGCACCAAAATATAGCACTTAAATTAGCAGTATTACGCAGAAGAAATAGCAAATATTTGATGCAGCTGTGAAGGCTTTCAAGAAACTAAAGAGAGAGCAGCAGATAAAGGTTATTAATAATGTTTTATTAATATGTTTCATTATTAATAATGAAGTGATGACCATTCATTACACTCATGAATTAAACCGTTAACATTAAACGTAGCAACGACGAAACCAACCACATAATTATTAAAAAATAAATAAATACATAAACATCGAATAAATAAACAGTCACAATGTTATTTATTTGTTATTTTTTATTATTTTTTTCTTGCATTCATTTGATTATGTTTGTGTTTTAAGTACTGCAGATTTCATTTGGAGTTATAAGTGGAGAAACTGCTTCTCGTTTAATTATTAAATAGAACCATACGATGCTTATTTGTTAATCTGGCTCGCGATTATTGTGAATACATAACAGATCCAAACAAAAGTAGGAAAATAAGTTAATCAGCTTTTCGTCATTCTCGGAATGACGTCATCATTTCGCGATTACTCAACCATCTTACGTCTTCATTTCACAGAAGTACTTCATATCTTCTTTACAGTGAGAAGCGATCGTTTGTTCTTCAAACAACTGATATTGCATTGTGTACACGCTGAGAAACGCGGTGGTGCGTTTGAGGACTGGCGTTAAAATAGGCGACACCACAAATGAGAATATAGCAACTTCTAACAACTCGCTATATTTGCAGAAGGTTGCTTACCTTCCTCGGCGCATGTTGCTTTAAAAGACCCACCGAAAATCCGCAAGAATTGGTGCTTTTGTTCGGCCGTAGTCAGGCTTTTCTAAACTATTACATGATCGTGTCCGGAGGCGTAGCTTGCTGAAGGAGGAGACTCGCGCGGGATGGTGGATGTTCAAACAACCCCTGTCCTGTTTTTCCAAAATTTTAGGAAATGACTGTCAAAATAAATATCCCCGAACTAAGTTTCCAAGACGAGTATTATCATTTATAACAGATCCTGTGTTCCTCTCAAACATGTGGGAGACAACTGTGTTCCACTGTAATAAAACACGTCATTTGTAGTTATGTGTGCAGCTATATTGAAACAGAAAGATCACAGAAGCTATGCAAAATGCGTCCTAAAAAGAAGCTTTGCTATGGTGTCTCAGAGAGCAGTGCCTAGCCTTGTGTTTGCCCAGTGATCAGTATAAGGAGAGCAACTTCTCACGCACAGGCATAAATTCAAAATGTTTACATCGATTCAAACAATCGGTTTCAGGACTATTTCTAATGTAAAAGAATAAAATCAGACATTACTTACTTTGCATGGGAGCATATTTAGGGTAATTTATTGAAAATAAGATCACGATTCATTGTATTGAAGCAGAGTTGACACACAATTCATTACAAATGAATCACACGCTATTTAAGGGAAGATTTTATCAACACGAAAGAACTTTCCAACAGAACATACTGTAGCTGTAAAGTACATTCTGAAAAACATTCCAAAAGCATAACATTGTAAGCATTATAGACCATTAGTCTTCCTTTAAACCACATTCAAACAAAAAATGAAATTATAAACGCAAGGAATGAATGAAAGAATAATTGTGGAAATTAAATAATGAACAAAAAAATAGGAATATAAGTGCAAGCAATATGATCATATTATGTTTCTAACTCAGCGAGCAACAATTACACTATTGAGCTTGAACTTACAAAGAGGACGACGGAATTCCTCCAAACCAGCAGGTGTCACTCGTCCTCGCTCGGCTGCCTCGACGCTTCCATTTGAAGAGGAGCAGAGGAATCAGGAAGCTCAGTGAGTTGCCCGGCAGATTAGTGACCCTTTTTATTTAAGACAGTGGGGGATCACCGTGCTTCAAAAGGATGTCCAAACGGCATCGTCTCGACCTGGGTGATGACTATTCCAGTAAGAAGCGGTCGGACGGGTAAGTGGGTTTTGACGGGTCAAACCGTTTTGTGTCACGCTAACCGTCAGCTAAAAGCTAGCTGGCTGCTAGCAACCATCAACGCTGAAGTGAGATCAAAACAATGGCTTACGAATTCGGCGACGCGTCGAAAGCAAAAAAAAGCATAGACTCTGTACACACGCGGTCGTTTTAGACGCTCATATCTCCTCCAGTTGGTGGTGCGTGAAGCTGCGCTCACCGACGAAGCGTTTACGTTCACAATTGAGGCACGTGTGTGCGCGCGACATGCTAAGTCTGTTAGCAAGCTGCTAACCGACGCAACCGCCAATTCTAGATTTAAGTCTGGACCCGCAGATCGTAGACACTAAACGCGTGGTTTAGCCATTCATTATTGGGCTGATCGATCCTGCGAAAACGATGAAACTGATGTTTTGTTAATACCAACAATATAAGGTAGTGATTGCATAATAACAAACGCGTTGTATCGCTCTGCCAAAACGTGTATATATTTTAACTCGTTCCCCAGAGCTTCACGGTTACAACTGAATAAAATGCTGAACTGGATCTGTAGCGTTAAAAAATAATCCGTGCTGACAGATACCACATTCGAAGTGCTCATTAAAAATGCATTGAACGTCCCAGAACTGAGGACTGTAATTACGAAATGTTCCCATCGCCTCGTGTGTTTTGAATGGAAATGATGTCGTGTTTTTGCACATTAATGTATGAAAAAGATGACATCCGGTGCAGCTACAGTGTCACATCAGTAGGTTTCTTGTAGAAGAATTTGGGAACTTTGACATAAAAAAAATCGAGCGCAAAACTATGTCAACTGCAACTATTAAAAGTTCACCAGCACAACTCTCATTTTTTAGGTCTTCAAATAACTACTGTTACAGTCAACTAATCGTCGACTATCTTAATTATTAGTAGACTCTTCGGCGTATGACATGTACTTGTTGATGAACTTACAGACTTCAGTGATAATAGTGTTAAAAGTAGTCTATGGTAAACAAAAAAAATGTGTCTAAATTGTTGTAAAACACACATTTAATTATTAGCATATTGTTACAACTGTCTTAACAATTTTTCAGCATGTCATGTATATGGGTTGGGAAACGTAGGAGTCGTCTGATTGTAGTGTTGTAAATACTAAAATGCGTTTATAGTGTTAAGTAACATTCGATCGTCCCGGAGTATCGGCATTTGGCTTTTCTTTAGATATAGATATTGACTGCAACCAATTACTTCAATATGACCAAATGCTCTTCTGATGTGCACGGTTTAAAAGGTGTTTCTTCTCTGATGTTGACAGGCGTGACAGAGACAGGGACCGGGACAGAGATCGAGAGGATCGCTCGAGGGACAGGGACAGAGATCGAGACAGGGACAGAGACCGGGACCGGGACAGAGATTCCAAGCCGTCCAGTGCACTGACAAACAGCATGATTGGTGGACTGGCCATGCCTCCCATCAAGCAAATGGGCATGCAGCAGCAGATTAACCCTTTCACCAATCTGCCACACACACCGCGGTATTATGAGATACTTAAAAAAAGGTTACAGCTACCAGTCTGGGAGTACAAGGAAAGCTTCAGTGACATCATCACACGCCATCAGAGCTTTGTCCTGGTCGGAGAGACTGGCTCCGGAAAGACCACACAGGTCTGACTATATCTTATCTATTGATATGTCTGGGGGGAAATGTACACTTTCTTTTCTCAACCTACCTATCATTTCTGTCCTTAGATCCCCCAGTGGTGTGTCGATATGGTTCGTGGAATACCTGGTCCTAAGAGAGCTGTGGCTTGTACTCAGCCCAGGAGAGTGGCTGCAATGAGTGTTGCTCAAAGAGTGGCTGATGAAATGGATGTGATGCTCGGACAGGAAGTGGGTTACTCCATTCGATTTGAAGACTGCAGCTCAGCCAAAACTATATTGAAGTAAGTAGCCCTGTATGACTGTGTACTACCCCGCATAGTGATTCACTATTTATGCATGCAATGCGTCTTTTTCCCTTCTTATTTAGGTACATGACTGACGGTATGCTGCTTAGAGAGGCAATGAACGACCCTCTGCTGGAGCGGTATGGGGTCATCATTTTGGATGAGGCTCACGAAAGGACACTGGCGACAGATATTTTGATGGGAGTGCTGAAGGAAGTGGTGCGGCAGAGAACCGATCTTAAGGTGGGTGAAGTTAAGGTTACACCTGAATGAATGTGGACCCATGTAGCTACTGGCTTTGTCCATAATAGCCACCAACGTACAGTGCCTGAAGTCGATATTAATTCTTTTTAATTCTGTAAATATCTCCATTTCTGGTCTCTTTACTGTGTCTGGAACTTGTCACATTGACATTTACTTACCGTTGATCAGGTCATCGTGATGAGCGCCACCCTTGATGCCGGCAAGTTCCAGGTTTACTTTGACAGCTGCCCCCTGCTGACCATCCCTGGTCGCACACATCCTGTGGAGATCTTCTACACCCCTGAGCCAGAGCGAGACTACCTAGAGGCCGCCATCCGCACAGTCATCCAGATTCACATGTGTGAAGAAGATGAAGGTGACTGCCTCCTCTTCCTCACTGGTCAAGAGGTGAGCACGAAGCAGTCACGTCCTGCCGCAGTTGCCCAGCTGAAGCGCCGCCAACGCCGATTCTCTCTGTGTTTAGGAAATCGACGAGGCTTGCAAGCGGATCAAACGTGAGGTCGACGACCTTGGACCTGAAGTTGGCGACATCAAAATCATTCCACTGTATTCCACATTGCCTCCACAACAACAGCAGCGCATCTTTGAGCCGCCTCCGCCAAGGAAGCCGAACGGTGCTATTGGAAGAAAGGTGTGCTTGATTGATCCATTGTCAGCTGTATTTCTGCAGCATGGCTGAGGTTTTCTGAGTGACTGCCCTTTCTTCAGGTGGTTGTGTCGACAAACATTGCGGAGACATCACTGACGATTGATGGCGTGGTGTTTGTGATTGACCCTGGTTTCGCCAAACAGAAGGTGAGTTCTGCAGTGTGGGTGACTGGAGCTGCCATAACAGTAAATCATTGTTGCTGACATGTGCGTTTGCTCTCAGGTGTACAATCCCCGTATCAGAGTGGAGTCTTTGTTGGTCACAGCCATCAGTAAAGCGTCCGCCCAGCAGAGGGCCGGACGTGCTGGACGAACACGTCCAGGCAAATGCTTCCGCCTCTACACAGAAAAGGCCTATAAGACTGAGATGCAGGTGACTAGACTTTTAACTGGAAATGCTTTAAATTTAAAAGTACAATAGCACAGGCGGAAATAATGATCAGTAAATCAAATTTTGTTTTGTGATAATTAGGATAACGTTTATATTTTGGTCTTTGTTCATGACTCTTTGATTTCACCAGGATAACACCTACCCTGAGATTCTGCGCTCCAACTTGGGCTCCGTTGTGCTGCAGCTGAAGAAGCTTGGTATTGATGATCTGGTGCATTTTGACTTCATGGATCCACCAGGTGAGTTTTCCTGCACTGGTTTGGCTCAGTCACTGCATTCACAAGTGCAATACATAACTCACATTTTGAACATTTTGTCTTGCAGCACCTGAGACCCTGATGCGAGCCCTTGAACTGCTGAATTATTTAGCCGCTCTGAACGATGATGGTGACTTGACTGAACTGGGCTCCATGATGGCGGAGTTTCCTTTGGACCCCCAGCTGGCCAAGATGGTCATTGCGAGCTGCGAGTTCAACTGCTCGAATGAGATCCTGTCCATTACTGCCATGTTGTCAGGTAATGCCCGGAACAGGGCTGACCTCTTTCTTGATCTCAGTAGGACAAGATTCCTGTCCACCAACATTCGGCTTGTATAACTGCATTTTTTTTTTTCAAAATATAGATATATAGATAGATTCTTTTCTTTTTTCCCCAACAAAAGCCAAAACTTGAAAAACAGGTTCACTTTAAAATGCTCCATGATACCACACAAAATGACAGCTGAATTAAGTAAAGGAGACAAAAATATTTCCCTCCAAAAATAATTTATGAAACATTTATATTGTTTAAGCTTACTGATAAATGCCAGTAGGGGTGATAGAATTTTCAGAGGTATTTTTATTATGTTATATATGTTAGTATTGATTAGTTGGCTAAGTCTGTTTGGATTTATTCGACATCACAAATTCATAGCCAACTGAATGACATGTTTAGAAGTGCGTACTGCCTGCACTGTTTCGTGCCAATGAGAGACTCTCTCTCTCTCTCTCTGGAATAACCACAGACTCTCCTGCAGCCTGACTTTGATAACCTTCCTGGTCCATGTCCCGCACCCTAGCATCATAGGCTGTTCTGCATTTTTCTCTGAATGTTTGACTCATCCCTATGGGCGGCTTTGTTGGGGCCCATACCAACCTTGTTTAGTCCCACAGTGCTTTGTTCGCCCCACGGAGGCTAAGAAGGCGGCAGACGAGTCCAAGATGAGGTTTGCTCACATAGACGGAGACCACCTGACTCTGCTCAACGTCTACCATGCTTTCAAGCAAAGTAAGTCCAGTTTTGTTCAGTTGATTTCTCCGCCTTGTTGTTAAAACCAAGTACAAATATAGGCCATTTAAAAAATATTTTCATTATATCCAGTTTATACATGATGAAAAATGTTTTACATCACAATGTAAAAATGACAAAGCACGCCTGCAACTGCTGACATTAGAGCCAGCCAGCCACGATTGACAACACTTCCCCATCTACACCAGTTCGACCTGTGCACCTATGGACTCAGACACGGCATCAAAACAAGACACTCGACCTCAAATCACAGCGCTGAATTCAAGAGCTAGCAAGAGGCTAACGAATGAATGCTAACCGGAGCTAAATGCTAATGGAGTTTATTGTTTTGGATGAGCAGCTGAGTTTTGTTGTTGAAGACTGGAGGTGCGCTATGAGCAGCTAATATCTCACCGGGACCCCAGATACTCATGTAGTCGATGAAAAGAGGAGGATCTGGGAAGGCGTGACAACACGTATTTATATTATGTTAAGCACTTTGACTTTTTTATTTGCTTTAAAAATTGCAATGTTTTCTATTCAGCATTTTTATTTACTGGGTTCATGAAATGAATCTAAAACCACTGTTCCTCCCCAGACCACGAGGCCAACCAGTGGTGCTATGACAACTTTGTCAACTATCGTTCACTGATGTCAGCCGACAACGTCCGGCAGCAGCTGTCCAGGATCATGGACCGCTTCAACCTGCCCCGCCGGAGCACTGAGTTCACCAGCAGGGATTACTACATCAACATCCGCCGGGCGCTTTGCACCGGTTTCTTCATGCAGGTCAGCGACTCTTTCAAGGTTTTCAGTCGGCAAGTCATTTTTGAACGTTTCTTAGGATGAGTGCTCTATATTCCTCAGTTATCTAGTTTCTATATAGGCTAGCACTTGCTACAGATGAACCCCTCCGCCAGAGAGTCATTCGTCCTCTTACTGTAGTGACGTTGAATGTGTTTGTCTTGCTTGGGCAGGTGGCTCATTTGGAACGCACCGGTCATTACCTCACAGTCAAAGACAACCAGGTGGTTCAGCTTCACCCGTCCACCGTCCTGGACCACAAGCCCGAGTGGGTTCTCTACAACGAATTTGTCCTCACGACCAAGAACTACATCCGCACTTGTACAGACATCAAACCTGAATGGTGAGTGACCTGCAGCAGAGCTTTGAACATCTGAGCGTTTCCATCCTCACTCTTTCTTCTCCTCTTTCAGGTTGGTAAAAATCGCTCCTCAGTACTATGAAATGAGTAATTTCCCTCAGTGTGAAGCGAAGAGACAGCTGGAGCGAATTATTGCCAAACTAGAGAGTAAGGAGTACTCGCAGTACTGAAGATGGCCAACAAGTGTCCTGGGAAAACGACAGTGTACCGTAGATATAGCTCTTTCTGTATCCTCATGTTTGAAGATTGGCATTTGGAGTTTTTCATTTTTGTTTTGCGTCGTTCCTCCACTCCCTTACCCCTCCATCTCCACCCCCAAAACTCATGAAATAAGTGTATTGCTGGAGATATATTCAACATTAGATCTGGCTTTAATTTTGTTGATACGGACCCATGTCATTTAGATGTGAGTGGCTCACCCTCAGAGGACTGCTGAGTCATGAAAATAACTGTGCTTGCTTTGTTTCTTTAATAAAGAAGCTTTGACTAAAGTCTGCGCACTTGTCAGCTCTTTGTTTAACAGTTGGGTTGGGCGCTAACAGCTGTTCTTGATCCCAGAAACCGGTTTAGTATGTTCGCGGGAGCAGGTCCGATGTGAGGATTGTCTGCTGTTGTCCTGCCTGGACACTTGAGGAAGGAGGGATGTGAGAGGGCAACATTTGCCGTCCCTGCTGAGCCTGTCATGCTCTGCTGACAATGGTTGCTGCTGTATACTATGCACTGATGGTTCATGCTAAGCAGTAATGGGTGAAAAAAAAAAATCACATTTTGATGTTTAAAATGATAGAGTGGCCTTCATATTTTGTCAAGTGTATATAATAGAGCAAATAGCCCCTCTTGGTTTTAATTGTAAATATTCCATTTGGGTTATTTGTTTTCACTGCTGCTGTTCAACGTCCTCAATGGTTTCAGGCAGACATTGGTCGCGCGTCTCTCTCAGCGTCCAGGACACAGCTGCCCCCAAGATGGCCACGGAGAAGAGGATGAGCTGGGAAAGGTCCCTCCACAGCTCATCCAGCAGAAGAATAAGGGGAGCGAGCGCAAGACCCAGTCGACACATGAAGGAGTTGTAGCCCATCCCGTTTTGCCTGCCAGAAAATACATCTTAAAAATGTGGCATTAACGTAAGCGTTGATCAAACTGCAGCTTGATACCTGACCACAGTAGGATACAGCTCTGAGATGTAGAGTGGAATCGTTGCGTAGGAGGAC
Source organism: Synchiropus splendidus (assembly GCF_027744825.2). NCBI lineage: Eukaryota > Metazoa > Chordata > Actinopteri > Syngnathiformes > Callionymidae > Synchiropus > Synchiropus splendidus. The sequence goes on from NC_071335.1 coordinate 21,768,610, forward strand.
GAACAAAAAGCCTTTCCAATGGATGCTACTGCAGTCCTGACCACCGACTGGTCTGGAATTGAACACATTAACAAGCACATGTCACATTTATGACATGACAGTTGGAGTGAGGAGAAGCTCCAGTAGGTCTGGACCTGTGGTGGAAAAACTACTCACCCTCTTGGACCAGTATGTTTATTCCAAAACAGATTCCCACCAGCAGCAAAGATCCCACCATCGTGCTTCTCCTGCCGATTCGATCCAATAGGAAAAACACCACCACTTTACCTGGGATCTCCACAACGGCATATGTGAAATGAGTGAGGTAGATGTTGAGGCCAAAGCCGCTGACGTTGAAGCTGATTCCGTAGAAGGCTGTTGCTACACAGAACCTGGAGCGAAAGGCAGGATTCACTGATCTGAAGTGTCCCACTTTCACTTCAGCAAAGACCTACTGACCAAACTATACCAGTCTGTAAAACCAATATCCTCATTTTGGGCGTGCGAATCAGGTCAAGGTAGGTGTACGTTTGACCAGTCTTCTCCGTCACCACGACAGTTGAAAGCGTCTGCAGGATTGGAAGGTGCAGTCAGGAAGAAAACTTCTTACCTTTGTCCACAGTTCGACATATCCTCACCTTAATATCTAGGCTGTGTGTTTTATTGTCTGTTCCGTTCATTGTGGCGCATCTTTGCAAGTATGTCTGAGCGTCTTCCAGCTTTCCGTTAGCGATGAGCCACCGTGCAGACTCCGGCATCCACCTGGTTTATAAGACATGTTTTTCACATCAATATAAATGTTTCAATACTTGATCAATGACTGGTTCGGTTCAGGGGCCTTGTATCTGCTTCTTTTTGAACAGACTATGTGGCTCTATTGGATCTGTATGTTCACACTAAACACGATCTGTGCAGCAAAAGCCAAAGTCAATGTAGATCCATGACATTGCTTCTGACACCACATCATGTTGACGTTCCACTAAGCTCTGCTCAGCCTCTTTAGTGTAGCCACAGCATGGTGAAGGGGTGACTCTTACCTCCAGGTGAGAATCCCCAAAATGAGAGGAGAGCTGATGGCGATAATCAGCCATCTCCAGTCATTCACCATGTATGCAATGGCTGCCAACATGATGCTTCCAAAAGTCCAAGACAGGCTGTCGATGACTCCCACGATCTTCCTGTGTTCGATGTCCACCCACTCCACACCTGCGCCAAACATAGCAGCTGGATCAGAAACCTCCAGCAGCAGAACCAGTCAGAGAAATGCTCAGCACTTAGAACATAGGTGACGATGACGATGCCGTTAATGCAGAACCCTGTGAAGAACCTCAGCACTGCGAACATGACGTAGGTCGTGGAAAAAGAAGACGCGACTGCAAAGACGATGCCGGAAACGTACGACACCAGCAGCATGATTCTGCGACCAAACCTGCCGGAGAACGTCAAGGGTCAACAAGTGGACAAATGGATGGCCGACTGCTTCTAACCTGTCGCTCAAACTGCCAAATGTCAAAGCTCCAAACATCACGCCCACGAAGAAGATGGTGGCCGTCGCCTTGTTCTTCCCTTTGTTGTCGCACACCAAATCCCACTTTCCAACAACACAACACACACAAGATAATTTATTTACAACCAAACACAAATGACCTGTTCCAAACCTTGTGTCACCCCCGTGTTTTGGATCCTTTTCTACATCTAGAAATTCTCACCTGAGAGGTAATGGTGGATTTGAAGGTGCTGTTGTCGTACACCCATCCTCTCCTGCAGGACACGGTGGACAGCTGAGAGGAGTTGGACCAGTTGCCCAGAAGGTGGAACTGTGGTTCTGCAAACATCTGACACGAGCTCAGAGAGCCGTCGTCCTCCACTGGAATACTGACCCTCAGCTTCTGAGCCAGAGTCAGATTCTCTAAAGTGCCTCCATCATCCAGGTTGCAGTGGTGAGAAGGAACAGCTGAGATGAAGTTGTTGAGCAAGAAGTGGCACGGGAGAGTGAAGCGGCCGATGAAGCTGAAGACAATGATCATCTTCTGGAACCTTCCAAATCCATTAATCTCCGTTATGATGTCCTCAAACTTCATCCTGCCCGCTGCACTGCTTCTGCAGTTCAACTGAGAGCCTTTCGAGTCGAGCCACACGGTCTACAAATATCTTGCACTGCGGAACCACAAAATCAACATTTAGCTAGTTCGCTCTCTCCTCACATGAAAAATATCGACTCACCTGAGACTGCCTGCAGTGAGAGTGTATTTCATCATCATGAACGCAAACAAGAAACAAAACAAACCATTAAACATGTTTATGTTCAACTCCCCATTTGGGTAATTCAAAATGCTATTTGTAATATGAATAATCATAAATGAAATAACACTTTACAAACTATTATTGATCCATTTATTCGTTTTTATTTTGTTTTCCATTTGAACAAACATTCGTACCATTGAATTCAACAACGCTAATATTATTGTGGAAAAAAAGTCTGTTTTTTTGGCACTGTGAAGAATTAAATATATAAACGTTTGATGCCCTCTGTTATTGATACATTTCTCCCTAAAAATGAGGGTAAAATTTAATTTGGATTCAAATATTGACAGTCCCAAGTCAGTGCCAATGCTTTGATCAACAGCTGCCAACAAAGCAGTCTTTAACTATCAAAGTGCAGTATTTATTTTTTTTACTGTACATCTGATAGCTGAGCTTCATAAACAGTAATTCATGAATGAGTGAATTTCGTGATTTTCCAATTTGTCGCACGGTCATATCTTATCAAAACCTCGGAAAAGTTTCCGGGATAAGGGCACGGTACGCACATGTGACGCACCAGAGTCAAGTCATGTAACTTGGTAAGTCGATCCACATGTGAGAAGCAGGATGACAGGGGAAGGACGTCAAACGGTGCCATCAAGTGGTGGGAGGATGTGTCTTGACAGAAATCTCCAAACTGCACAGAAGCACACATTCAGAGCTGGACACGCACCAGGCACCTCTTCACTTCTGGAGAGACGTCACTCACTCTGCAACCCCTCCCACATGCAGCGGCCACACACATAGAGGAACAGCCACCTGCAGCACACACTCTACATTCACTCCTACAAAAGACTCTTTTAAGGCTTGGAACGCATTAGTTCTTTTTCCATTCATTGTAATGGGAAAAATCCATTCAGATTTCGAACAAATCGCTTCTCGAACGGCCGTCTGGAACGGATTGTGGTCAAGAACTGAGGCACCACTTTATTTGCCATCAAGTAGCGGGTCAGACCGCCGCCTCCTTCTGAAGCTGCGTGGTTAAGTAAGAGGCACGGCAGGTTTAAGAACAAATCAAAGTGGCACTTTTCAACCGTTTGCTCTATGAAATAACATAGTTAAAGTTCAGGACTGAACTTTGGTTGTTGTTCCATGGTTTCCACCGCTGCTGTTTGATGTCCTCAATGGTTTCAGGCAGACATTGGTCGCGCGTCTCTCTCAGCATCCATGCTACAACGGCCGCCTAGATGGCCACAGAGAAGAGGACGACCTGCGGGAGGTGTCTCCACACCTCATCCAGCAGCAGAATAAGGGGAGCGACCGCGACACCCAGTCGAGCCATGAAGGAGTTGTAGCCCATCCCGTTTGTGCCTCGGCCTCAGAACTATTCATACCCTGTGAAATAAAGCATTTTATTTTATATTATGAGATATGAGGGCTAAACTTTACTGCCAAAAGTAAAAATCTGGCCAAAAGTTGATTTTCACCCATGTTCAGAATTATTCATACCCCTAGCAAAATGTCAGAAAAAAACTCTTTTTTTGTTGACCAGTTGTTAAGCAATGATCAAAACAGCGTCTTTGTAGAAGAGTATGACTGGAGGGAAAATGTTGTGGTTGTTTGGTTATATTTTCTGATCGATGTGGCCGAGAAGAAGGAGCTCAGTGAGGAGCTGTGTCAACGTCTGTGCCTACAGTCAAGGAGAGGGCTACAAGGCATTATGAAAGCAGTATGATGCCCGTGTGTCCACAGACCAGAGCATCATCAGCAAACACAAGAAGTTCAACACCACAGTGGGCGTGGCAGGAAGCGTAAGGTGAGTCCCTCCCCTGTCGAGAGGCCAATAACAACTCCGGACAAGAACCAGGGCCCTGATTGAATCACCTGACCAGCTAGTGACGAAGGTATCACGCTCTACCGTTGACCAGGTCTTTCACGGTGGAGGTCTCCTGAAGAAGAAACATCTGGAGGCTCGTCTGGCTGGGATCTTAAGAATTCAATAAAAAGGTTGGAAGTGGTCACTGCAAAGGAAATGCCAGTGTGGAAAAATGTTAAAACTCAATCTTTGGTGATAATAAACAGCATGAATATATGACCACATCTTTCCAGACAGCACAACCAGTTTCAAATGAATAGCAAACTTCAGTGCTGTTCAACGTCCTCAATGGTTTCTGGCAGACATCGGTCGCGCGTCTCTCTCACCGTCTGGGACACGGCTGCCCCCAAGATGGCCACGGACATGAGGATGAGCTGGGGAAGGTCCCTCCACAGCTCATCCAGCAGCAGAATAAGGGGAGCGACCACGACACCCAGTCGACACATGAAGGAGTTGTAGCCCATCCCGTTTTGCCTGCCAACAAATACGTCTTAAAAAGGTGGCATTAATGTAAGCGTTGATCAAACTTCAGCTGAATACCTGACCACAGTAGGATACAGCTCTGAGATGTAGAGTGGAATCGTTGCGTAGGAGGACGAACAAAAAGCCTTTCCAATGGATGCTACTGCAGTCCTGACCACCGACTGGTCTGCAGTTGAACACATTAACAAGCACATGTCACATTTATGACATGACAGTTGGAGTGAGGAGAAGCTCCAGTAGGTCTGGACCTGCGGTGGAAAAACTACTCACCCTCTTGGACCAGTATGTTTATTCCAAAACAGATTCCCACCAGCAGCAAAGATCCCACCATCGTGCTTCTCCTGCCGATTCGATCCAATAGGAAAAACACCACCACTTTACCTGGGATCTCCACAGCGGCATATGTGAAATGAGTGAGGTAGATGTTGAGGCCAAAGCCGCGGATGTTGAAGCTGATTCCGTAGAAGGCTGTTGCTACACAGAACCTGGAGCAAAAGGCAGGATTCACTGATGTTTAGTGTCCCACTTTCACTTCAGCAAATAACCCAAAGACCTACTGACCAAACTATACCAGTCTGTAAAACCAATATCCTCATTTTCAGCGTACGAATCAGGTCAAGGTAGGTGTACGTTTGATCTTTCTTCACCGTCACCACGTCAGTTGAAAGCGTCTGCAGGAGTGGAAGGTGCAGACAGTAAGAAAACTTCTTACATTTGTTTACAGTTTGATGGATCTTCACCTTGATACTGAGGCTCTTTGTTTCGTTTTCCATTCCGTTCATTGTGCCGCATCTTTGCAAGTATGTCTGAGCGTCTTCCAGCTTTCTGTTAGCGATGAGCCAGCATGCAGACTCTGGCATCCACCTGGTTTAGATGTTTAGACTCAGTAAAGGATTGCAACACTGTTTGTCTCCAATCGGCCATAACTTCAGAGCCGCTGCCATCTGGGTGGCCTACTTTTTTTTTTAACCTAGCTCCAGTGGCGGCGGCGTGAACCTACCTTAAGGCCATGGATAATGAAGCAGCCGGTGTACACGAGTGAATCAGAGATTGTTTGCACCTTGTCACCAGGAATTGCACGAGTCATTGCCTCAGGTAGAAGTGACTGGTTGTTGAGTGATTGTATAAACATAAAAGATAAACATAAAACCTTTTGAATTTAAATTATGCTGGAAATTTATTGTATTTTATATTTGTGTAAAACTATAATAAAACCTAGCCTGTTCATTATTCTAAATATAAGTACTTGCAAGATTCCCTTCAAACCCCAGAAGAACTGTGTGTCAAAATAAACAAAACTTTCATGAATTGCTTTTTACTCTGAAACTAAAACATCACCTGGTCGATGCAGAAAAAGGAAACCCAGCTCATGACATCACTTGAAATGTTGACCCTCGCACTGTAGCGTTAGCATGGTGACAGAGTTCCCATTCTGTTTTCAAAAGTTGTCAGATTCATGTGGCAATGACACCACTGCACCGAACCCTAGATGGTGGCTGATTCTGTTTTTTTTCTCTATCTTGCGATTGGAAAAGGGGACAGAATGACCTGCTCAGGTGTCTAGTTCACAAGTGCGGGACGGATGAGGTGGATCAGCACGTGACATGTGACCTGTCATGGTGAAGAAAGACCTCAGCTGAAGTGTTTTGATCCTTTTCTCCATCTAGAAATTCTCACCTGAGAGGTAATGGTGGATTTGAAGGTGCTGTTGTCGTACACCCATCCTCTCCTGCAGGACACGGTGGACAGCTGAGAGGAGTTGGACCAGTTGTGCAGAAGGTGGAACTGTGGTTCTGCAAACATCTGACACGAGCTCAGAGAGCCGTCGTCCTCCACTGGAATACTGACCCTCAGCTTCTGAGCCAGAGTCAGATTCTCTAAAGTGCCTCCATCATCCAGGTCGCAGTGGTGAGAAGGAACAGCTGAGATGAAGTTGTTGAGCAAGAAGTGGCACGGGAGAGTGAAGCGGCCGATGAAGCTGAAGACAATGATCATCTTCTGGAACCTTCCAAATCCATTAATCTCTGTTATGATGTCCTCAAACTTCATCCTGCCTGCCTGCTGCAGTTCAACCCAGAGTCTGCGACCAGACCTGAGAGCCTTTTATGTCAAGCAAGACAGTAAACAAGCAGCTATAAAGTTTATATCTCTTAGCCACTAAACCAACATTTGGTTTTGGCCTTTTATTTCTTCCTCACAAAGGCACTTTTTGATTTATTTAATATAGATTTTTTTCTTTTCTAGAATGCGGTGGATTGGTTTCCTGTCCAGGGTGTCCTTCACCTTTTGCCCTATGTACCTGAACAGGCTTCCTCATGAGGGAAATGAGAGTCTTAGTAAAGAAATACAAATTATAATCTGAGTAATTTATTAAGTAAGTTTGTTCAAATAAAATAAAGATTATGCGCTATTTTACTGTCACCTATTACGTATTAAAAACTGATGAGAAATTAATGATTTATATATGACCTATCAATCCTCTTGGCTAAAGTTAAAACCCACTGTATGACTGTTTTCAACCTCTTTTTGTGAGTCCCTCAAGTCAATAAGCATCAACTTAAGTGCTCTAGTTTTGCCAAGAAAATGCCTCTCCATCCTGTTACTCTCTGTATGGTTTCTGATTCAACATCTTCCTACTGAAGCCAATACTATCGTCCCCCACTACATGTCAAAAGAAGGCTGAGCTTTCGCTAACAGAGGCAGAACCACGCACTTCAGTTCAATTTCATTGACGTCGCCTTCACTCTTACTCAGTGGACTTGGATGTTGGAAGAACATTGATGCGCACTGCAGCAGGAAGTTGTAGATTTCTCGCTGGTGTTGCATAAGAGGCTGCCTGTTCCAACTACTGCAGTACTCAATACGGTTGTTGTATTTTCGTAGACGTCAAAGAAACGCTATTTGCTGCGATCAACTGCAGGCTCAAAAGTAATGATGGGGAGATGACATGTCAAGGAACAGTATTGCGTGGTTGATGAAACGCTGTCCCCATTCTCAGAGGCCACTAGATGGCGCTCTTGGTTTAGAAATGATGTGAGGTTTTTATGAGTTGTTCAAGTCCAAACATTTTACAGCAGACAGCGCCATCTGGTGGCCTCTGAGAATCAGGACACTGTGTCATGAAACCTCACTGACCCATCACTACTCAAAAGTTTTTGTGTTGCTTTGACTCGTACCTGTGACTCCAGACTGCTCCGAAATGTCCACACACTCTGTGCTGTCCATCTTGGAAATTGGACGTTTGGCAGTAATGGTGATGGTATTTGGCTTTATTAGGTCTTTAGAACAACAACATACCTACTGAACTTTCTAATTCTAGACAAAGTAAAAAAAAAATCACATTTGGATATAAAATAACAGGGTGGTCTTTACATTGTGTTTGCATTAAACTGCTACAGTAGTTATGCAGTTGTGACTACACGGCAGATGAGATGAATTTTCATGATCTCGCAGACGAATATCCCATTTGGGTTATTTGTTTTCACCGCTGCTGTTCGACGTCCTCAATGGTTTCGGGCAGACATTGGTCGCGCGTCTCTCTCAGCGTCCGGGCCACGGCTGCCCCCAAGATGGCCACGGAGAAGAGGACGACCTGCGGGAGGTGTCTCCACGCCTCATCCAGCAGCAGAATAAGGGGAGCGACCGCGACACCCAGTCGAGCCATGAAGGAGTTGTAGCCCATCCCGTTTTGCCTGCCAGAAAATACATCTTAAAATGTGGCATGAAGGGTGTTTATTAAGTGATGGTCGATGAGGTTTCATGAAACAGTGTCCTGTTTTTTTAGCGACCACCAGATGGCGCTGTCTGCTGTTAAATGTTTGGACTTGAACAACTAATTGAATGAAAGCTCACATAATTCCTAAACCAAGAGCGCCATCTAGTGGCCTCTGAACATTAGGACGCTGTTTCATTGACCCTGCAATACTGTTTCATGATGTCTCATCTGCCCATCACAAGTGTTTATCAAAGTGCAGCTTGATACCTGACAACAGTGGGATACAGCTCGGAGCTGTAGAGGACAATCGTAGCGAAGGAGGCTGAAGAAAAAGCCTTTCCAGTCACTGCAACTACAGTCCTGACCACCACTTGGTCTGCAATTGAACGCACCAACAAGGAAACATCACATTGAAAAACAAAAGACTGACATGAAAAAATGAACTCACGACTCACCTCTCGGGACCAGTATGTTGATTCCTAAACAGATTCCCACCATCAGCAAAGATCCCACTTCTGTGCCTCTCCTGCCGATTCGATCCAACAAGAAGACAACTGACACTTTGGCTGGGAGCTCAACGACAGCATACGTGAAATGAGTGAGGTAGACGTTGAGGCCAAAGCCGCTGATGTTGAAGCTGATTCCGTAGAAGGCTGTTGCTACACAGAACCTGGAGCGAAAGGCAGGATTCACTGATCTGAAGTGTCCCACTTTCACTTCAGCAAAGACCTACTCACCAAACTATACCAGTCTGTAAAACCAATATCCTCATTTTGGGCGTACGAATCAGGTCAAGGTAGGTGTACGTTTGATCTTTCTTCGCCGTCACCACGACAGTTGAAAGCGTCTGCAGGATTGGAAGGTGCAGACAGTAAGGAAACTTCTTACCTTTGTCCACAGTTCAACATATCCTCACCTTAATATCTAGGCTGTGTGTTTTATTGTCTGTTCCGTTCATTTTGGCGCATCTGTGCAAGTGTGTTTTAGCGTCTTCCAGCTTTCCGTTAGCGATGAGCCACCGTGCAGACTCTGGCATCCACCTGGTTTATAAGACATGTTTTTCACATCGACATAAATGTTGCAGTGGTTGATCGATGACTGGTTCGGTTCAATGGACTCAGGATCTCATCACTGCTTACTACAGACTATCTGGCACTAGTGGCACTATCATGAGGATCAGTGCCTCTAACTGTACGTTCACACCACATGCTGTCAGGGCAACAGAAGCCAAAGTCAATGTAGATCCTCATTTCAGAACTAAAAACTAAAGGAACAAAAAGCCCAGGTTGTATGGCGACATACGGTGTGAGGGAAAATAATGCACAGGACAAGAAGAGAATCTTATCGTAGCAGTCGCAGGGGTCTCCAACTCTCCAAGGGCTGCATCACTGTGGTGTTGATGTTCCCTCAAATCCGACCCCCTGCTGATTGACTGACTGTTTTAAACTTGACTGGCGGCTGAGTGTATCTGCCTTCAGAGCATGTTTCCACGATGAAGGGTCGATACAACCGCTTGAGAGAAATTTTTCAGTTCGCGAAAACAGGCAGAAATGGCTGGTTGTTGAGTGAATTTTGGGAGTGAGGTGACGGAAGAACGGCGCAGACTGGTGGCCGTCCACTAACAGTTATTTGCATGGGTGAGACTCATTACACAATATGGAGGAGAAGGATGTGTAGCGTCACATGGTTCATTATTCCACCATTCCTGTTGTGATGAATATAGTATGGCGACGACACTACTGGACCCAACACTAGATGGTGGCAGAGTCTATGGTTTTTTCATTGCTGTGTAGCAACTGGAAGAGGCTGGAGAATGACCTGTTGAAGTGTCTAGTTCATGAGTGAGGGCAGGACAGACAGGTGAATCAGTGAGTGGTTAGGGTTAGGCCTAACCCAAACCATGGTGAAGGGGTGACTCATACCTCCAGGTCAGAATCCCCAAAATGAGAGGAGAGCTGATGGCGATGACCAGCCATCTCCAGTCATTCACCATGTATGCAATGGCTGCCAACATGGTGTTTCCAAAAGACCAAGACAGGCTGTCGATGACTCCCACGATCTTCCTGTGTTCGATGTCCACCCACTCAACACCTGCGCCAAACATAGCAGCTGGATCAGAAACCTCCAGCAGCAGAACCAGTCAGAGAAATGCTCAGCACTTAGAACATAGGTGACGATGACGATGCCGGTGATGCAGAACCCTGTGAAGAACCTCAGCACTGCGAACATGACGTAGGTCGTGGAAAAAGAAGACGCGATTCCGAAGATGATCGCGGAAACGTACGACACCAGCAGCATGATTCTGCGACCAAACCTGCCGGAGAAGGTCGGGGGTCAACAAGTGGACAAATGGATGGCCGACTGCTTCTAACCTGTCGCTCAAACTGCCAAATGTCAAAGCTCCAAACATCACGCCCACGAAGAAGATGGTGGCCGTCGCCTTGTTCTTTCCTTTGTTGTCGCACACCAAATCCCACTTTCCAACAACACAACACACACAAGATAATTTATTTACTACCAAACACAAATGACCTGTTTCAAGCCTTGTGTCACCCCCGTGTTTTGGATCCTTTTCTACATCTAGAAATTCTCACCTGAGAGGTAATGGTGGATTTGAAGGTGCTGTTGTCGTACACCCATCCTCTCCTGCAGGACACGGTGGACAGCTGAGAGGAGTTGGACCAGTTGCCCAGAAGGTGGAACTGTGGTTCTGCAAACATCTGACACGAGCTCAGAGAGCCGTCGTCCTCCACTGGAATACTGACCCTCAGCTTCTGAGCCAGAGTCAGATTCTCTAAAGTGCCTCCATCATCCAGGTCGCAGTGGTGAGAAGGAACAGCTGAGATGAAGTTGTTCACCATGAAGTGGCACGGGAGAGTGAAGCGGCCGATGAAGCTGATGACAATGATCATCTTCTGGAACCTTCCAAATCCATTAATGTCGGTTATGATGTCCTCAAACTTCATGCTGCCTGCTGCACTGCTTCTGCAGTTCAACCCAGAGTCTGCGACTGAACATGAGAACCTTTCGTGTCAAGCAAGTGGATTATCAAACAGGTGAATGTTTTACATTTCTTAACCACTAAACCAACACTTGGACACTTGGTCTTTCTCCACTTGTTGTTGTGTAAAGGATAATGACTCAGCTCAGATCGTGTCCAAATGAAATGAAGGAATATTCTATGTATAATAAAAATCAACTCCAAATATACATTGTTTTCAGTCCATCGTTCTACCATCATCTATAATTTAAATGACTAAAAACTAGGATTTTTTTTTGTGTTTGTACGACGGAGGATTAGGCCAAACACACACAAAGTCGTAATATTACGAATTTTATCACGTATCGACTACGATTTTAATCTCGTAACGGAGCTTCACTCACTCTAGATCCAAAATCTTGAGGATTATCCGTATTATTTCCTGAGCAATTACAAAATCCCAGGTACTGGCTCACTATGCGGAGCTGAGGATTAAAAAAAGTTGATACTAAAACGTGAACACGCCTCATCTGTGTATGAATGACGCAAGACAGTCTTTTCAACGTCCGTAACGTCTTTGTCATTGATATATTTCCTCGTAAAAGTGAGACTAACGTTGAGACTTTGTTTATTGTGACAAAAACGTACATTTAATTTTCAATAAATGTTGATGCTCACATCTCAAGCTTCTAGTACAGCAGCATTAAACATCACAAAGATATGACAACAGCTAAGAGTATCATAACTTAAGTAATTGGGGGCTTTTTTTATGTATATCTTGTAACTAAGCCAAATACAGTGGTGCCTCGGTTTTCAAATGTCTCGGAATTCGAACAAAAATTTCTAGATTTTTTTGCATCGGATTTCAAACGAAAATTCAGAACTCAAAAAACATAAAAAACCATAACGTGCGTGGACCGATCAGCTGACCCACGACGCGCTTTGTTATTGTGAATAACGCAGCCTCTGTATGCAGACGTGTCCCGTTAGCTACATTTACTGACAGTTTTTTCTCCATATTGAGGTGTAAAACCTTTCCTGTCTCCACACTGGACCGTGGTAGAGTGTCACAGGGGAGGTGCTGGAGCGCTCACTCCAGGGTTTGATGTCCTGTTGTGGGCTGGAGCTGGGACAGGGATGAGGCGAGTCTGGGACAGAGCGTGACTTGGTTTATGACTTTGTCACAGCCAAACTGCACAGAAGCGCACATTCAGAGCTGGACACGCACCGGGCACCTCTTCACTTCTGGAGAGACGTCACTCACTCGGCAACCCCTCCCACATGCAGCGGCCACACACATAGAGGAACAGCCACCTGCAGCAGACACTCTACATTCACTCCTACAAAAGACTATTTTAAGGCTTGGAACGCATTATTTCTTTTTCCATTCATTGTAATGGGAAAAACAGATTCAGATTTCGAACAAATCGCTTCTCGAACGGCCGTCTGGAACAGATCGTAGTCGAGAACCGAGGTACCACTGTACAGTGTTATTCAACAAGCAAATTAATATTGTGATTTTCATGTCACGCAGACATTCTCGGTTGTCATCAAAACCTGGGAAAGCAGCGAAAGACACCATAGCTTTATTTAACAGGGCCGTTTATTGAGCAGATTTTTCATCAGTGGTGGAGAAAGATCTTCTGCAACAACAGAACAACAGAATTGAGTGATTGTCACATGACACAGCATTCCAAACTCCCAGTTCTTTACCTTCTCAGCTCCACATCTTCAATCGTCTCTGGCAGTCGAATGTTGTTCGTCTCCGGCAGAAGAGAAGCACACAGCGCAGCCGTGAGAGCCACCAGAGTGAAGATGCAACTGGGCAAGTAGCGCCACACTTCTTCAAGAAGCAGGATGAGAGGGGCCACGGCAACGCCCACACGGGCGACAAAGGAGCAGAAGCCAAGTCCGTTTTGTCTGTTTCACATATTGAAGTGATGGATTTATTTCAGTCCTTGTGAACAAGTTACTAATGTGCAACAGTAGTGTCACAGATCCACTAACCTCATCACAGTCGGATAAAGTTCTGTCGTGTACAGGAACACAACAGTGAATGATGCCTCGGAAAACATTTTGCCCAAAGCTCCCAGAGTCATCCGATACTGCCCCATTTCTGAAACACAAAATCAAAACAAATAATTTTTGAGGCGATGTCCAACAATGCCATCAAGTGGTGGAGGACATGACTTTACATAATCATCTGCATACAACAGTGGTGCACAAACCTTTCTCTCTTGGTTTGTCTTACTGGCTTTCTTCGCCAAAAATAATGTTGACCCTAACATTATGACCACCTGCCACAAGACTGACCTTTCATTTTTGAGGAATCAAAAACAGTATCTTTGGAGTAGCCAGGAATATAACGTAATATTTCTGTTGCACATGTTTTGGAATGAATGTGTTGTCATCTTTTACCTGTGGGAATGAACATGCTGCAGAAAATGCACAGCCCGGTCAGCAGGAGTGCGCCGGTCTCGTTCTTTCTGCGACCGATTTTATTTAAGGTGAAGAGCACGAACAGTTTCGCCGGGATTTCAATCACACCGTAGAGGAACTGTGTGAGGTAAACATTCGTGCCCAGCCCTGCGATGTTCAAGCTAATTCCATAGTAGGAGGAGGCCAAGCCGAACCTGGAAGGTGATGAAGGGCAGGATGGGAGTGATCCTCGAAAGGGGAATATCAGTACGGAAATATAGTAAAACTCATTCTGAAGTGGAACTTTGAACAAAACTGAACAATATATTTTGCAAATAAACATCAAAACATTACCACATCAGTCCAGATAGCACAGTCAGTCTCCTCATTCTGGGGGTCCTAAAAAGGTCCAAGTAAGAATATTTTCTGTTTTCATTCTCTACAGCTACAACTTTGAGCAACAGCTGCAAAGTAAAACAAAAAAAAAAATCAGTGTGAAAAGTTTTGCTTTTGAGAAGATCACGGCGAATGATGCACCTCTGGTTTCAAGTCGGCGCAGAATTGTTCTCTTTTGTTGACTTTTGCACACTGGTGCAGGTAAAAATGGGCTCTGTCCACTTTTCCGTTGCTTAGCAGCCACCTGGCAGATTCGGGGAGCCACCTGGGAGCAGTGAAAATCGTCGTGTTATTGGTAGGAAAATGACTGACTCTGAATACAAGCTTACTCACCACCAGGAAAGTATCGCAGGTATCAAGGGGCTGGTGACTGCAGCTGTTAAGTATCTCCAGTCACTCGCCAGGTAGGCAACTGCAGGGAGAATGGTCATGCCGAGAGACCAGTCCGTGCTCAGGAGAACGCCAAGCAGGGTCCGGTTTTTGATGTCCACCCATTCAATGGCTGAGGGGACATATTCAATGTAAAAAAAAAAAATCCTTTCACTTTTAAATAAAACCAAGAGCATTGTGCAAACAAGTCACCAAACCAATGAACCATGAACAGCAGTCCTTATTAACACAACACAAACAGTTGTTTTTATCTGGCAACCCGTAGCAGGTTAGACTGTCCGTAACGTTTTCACAGGATAACTTACATCAGCTTTGGTCACAGCACAACCCATCGTAAGTGAGGAGATGGTTTTCAATAATTCAAGTCATTATGTAACATGTCTATTTGGGCAACGCTAGTGATGGGTAGATAAGGCATCATGAAACAGTATTGCAGGGTTGGTGAAACAATGCCCTAATTTTTAGAGACCCAAGATGGCGCTCTTGGCTTTGAAACACTGTGAGGTTTCATTGCTCAAGTCCAAACATTGTACAGCAGACAGCGCCGTCTGGTGGCCACTGAAAATAAGGACAGTGTTTCGTGAAACCTCATCAAACCATGACTAGACAACGGCAGTAGTTGGACTGAGGGTCTTAAATCGAGCTCAGCCTCTGACTGTTATGTGCGTGTAAACAATGCTTCCTTAGAATTGTGTAATGCTTTACTCTTGGTCCTGTAACTTTGGGGTTGTGCTTGTTCAACAAAGCATTGATCTGTGCACGGTCTAGGTGGGTGGATCCCGAAATGGCTAGTAGCACAAAGCTTCTGGAACAAATGTTCAAACCCGGATTGCTCCATCCAAACCAGCAAGGGAGTGGGGATTAGCATACTTAGCACAACGGTGATGATGCTGATACCCGAGGTCCCGAGTCCAGTGAAGAACCTCAAGACAGCGAACATGGCATAATTATGCGAGAAAGCACTCGCAAACCCGAAGAAGGCGGTCATCAGGTAAGAAACCAAGAGCATCGCCTTCCGTCCAAACCTGCCAGGCAATAAAACAAGTTAGATGGTTACACAAGTTGTCGAAATGTGCCTTAAGTTACAAGGAAGTGTTTTCTATCTCCCCCCTCAAACACTAACGGAGTGGTTGGATGGATTTAGTAAGTCAATGGACTGTGAATTATTGACCCCTGGTCTGAGACTGAACCCATTTTGCCCACAAGAAGACAAGTCCAAATTCCAGGAAGCAACACATTTTCCAAATGATTTGGCTCCCCATGTTAAACCCAGCAATTCCGACTGTAATACGAAACAAATGCTGTTAATGTGGGACAATAGTGGGTCACCTGTCGCTGACATAGCCAAACACAGCCGCTCCAGTTGTGACCCCAACAAAGAAAATAGTGGCACTGGCTTTATTGAGTCCTCTATTCTCACACACCAGATCCCACTGCAGGGAAGAATGGAGAACATTGGTACAAGGGTTATGTAGGGTTGGAATCCACCTCACACTCACCTCTGAAGCCAGTGTTGGTTTGACGACTGTGTAATTGTAAACCCATCCGTCGCTGCACGGAACCGTCTGAGTCTCGGTGAAGTTTGAGGTGTTGAGCAGCAGCTGGTACTGAGGCTGAGGAAACATCAGGCAGGAGCTCACAGCGCCATCATTCTGGGTGGGAATGCTGACAGCAAGTTGTTGCCAGTTTGTCAAATTGGTAAAAACGTCATCCAGACTGTCGATGTTGCAGCGATGAGGAGGAACCAGCGTGATGAAGCTGTTCAGCAGGAAGTGGAAAGGCAACGTCAGGCGAGCGATGACCAACAGCAGCACGGTCCTGAACTGGTATTTGCCGAAGCCGTTGACTTCTGCGAGCAGGTTGTCGAACTTCATCCTGAACGTGAGTGCAACAACGCCTTGGTTTGGAGCACCTTCAAAGGATAAGTCAACTCCAGTTGCTCTGCTGGTTTGGACGTTGGACGCTGCTCTGTTGCTGATTTGTAAATGCAGCTGGTTAATGGGCAGCTTTGACATTTCAAATGTTACCCAATGTTCATTGATTCTCAATGCATAACACGTATTTGTGAAGTGGGGTCCTTCTCTTCAGCCAGTAGGTCACAAGCTAGTTCTCACTCTTTTTCATAACTGCTTGGAGTTGGACTGCTCTTATTTGTTACATGTTAATCCACATGGTTTGTTCAAAAATGTGTCACATGGAAGATCTCCAGTGGCCACGGTGAGCCTCCCCCAAATAGATCGGTTGACCATGGATGAAAAAGAAGGCGAGTCTTTGAGGCGAGTCTGGACCACGGACAGATGAAGGAAGGATGCGTCACTCTTCTACGCTTTGAACTTCCTCTACCATTCATCTTCTTATGAGACATTGTAATGAAATGACTAGGTTGCAGCCATTATGCTATTATCATGAGTGTCATTATATTATTATTATGATCAGTGTTTTTAGCAGTTGACAATCTAAAACTTAAATTCATTTTCTTAATCCTGAAGAACTTCTGTTCTGTGCTCTCCAATGTGGAGGAAAGTGCCACCTCATATCCACCGTCCACCCGTCAGTATTCCAGGTTGGCAGGGATCTTCCTGACTTACTGGGAGACGTCAGTTGCCGTGCTGTGACAAACAAACCAATGGTGGCTCAGACTTGAACCCATGATCGTCTTGTTACAGTGACTCATGCACCTAAACAGTGAAGCATAAATCCAATATTTTTCCAATGAAATCCTTTATTGAAACAGAAGTATTCTGATCAAAGGACTTGAGGTTCCTGGGTGTTTCTTCTTGGACTCCCCGAGTCAGACCTGGGAGGACAGTAGACTCCAGTGAGGTGTTGACATTCACACCCTGAGTGATCACAAACTGCTCAACAAAACAAGTTTACAGTGGACTTGTGGTTGGACACCAGGATTATTCTTTAACATTGGGTACTTATTAAAAATGACTCCCTGACAAAGTGGTGACCAACAAGTAAAACTGTTGTTGCTGTTGTTATGAAACACCATTAATTTACCTGAATAGTCAAAAGGCTTCGGTGTGTTGTGTCAAGAATGATAGTAGCTGAACTTAGGGCACCACAGGGGTCAAACATGGCTGAATGAGTCAATGTGTTGTTTACCTCGGTTTCTCTATGTCCTCGATGAATTGTGGCAATGGGGTGTTATGAGTTTCTCTGAGGAGCAAAGTGACCAAACCAGAGCCCACTGCACCTGCGCAGTAAATCAACGACGGGAGGAGGTGCCAAACATCTTCCAAAAGCATGACAAGTGGAGACACGGAGACGCCGAGACGCGCAATGAAAGACGTGTAGCCGACGCCATTCTGACTGGACAGAAGATCGAACAGAGCGCAACATGAAGCTGAGCTCCTCCAGTTGGAGATATCACACAACTCACCGCACGACTGTTGGATAGAGTTCAGTCGTGTACAGGAAAATGATGGTGAATGATGCTTCCGACAATGCTTTTCCGATGACCGCCACCGACGTACGAATGGCCCCGTAGTCTGTGAATGGTAAAAGCTTTTTTTGTTTGTTTTCGGGAAATGACTCGATCATGTTTGAGGGCATCTTAAGTTCACCTTTTGTGACAAACATGTTGATCAGGAGACACAGGCCGGTCAACAACAGGGCCCCCGCCTCACTGGACCTGCGACCGACTTTCTCTAGGAGGAAATAAATGCCGACCTTCATTGGCATTTCAATAGATGCAAATAAAAACTGAGTGAGGTAGATATTCAGGCCAAAACCGCTGATATTCAGACTGATCCCGTAATAGGTGAATGCCACGCCAAACCTTTAAGAACAAAAAGGAAATCACATTTCAACTACTGTCACAACAAATACATTGCAGTGTTTAATTGTGAGTTTTGTATGACTGTACAAGCTAAAAGTTTTGTTCTGTATGATGTTATTCGCAGGAGAAATTTACATTTATGTAGCATATGCCAGCAACTTCTTGTATTGCTCTACAGCACTATAATAATAGTTAAGTCAATGGGGGGACTGAGGCTGCTTGGCGGAGGTGTGCGCTCTCCGAGTGCCTTCATAGTGAAGGTGGAGGAGGTCCCTGACAGGAAATGCTTTAAAAAAGATCCATGAATCCCAATTCACCAGGCGAAATAGTTCATTTCCAAAACAATAAATTATTGAACTGTTTAAACTCACCAAACAATGCCAGAGCAAATGGCAAGCCTTCTTATGTTTGTGGTTCTAAACAGGTCCACGGTGGTGTACGTCCTGTCGCCTCTTTGAACTTCAACAGACTCCACCAGCATCTGCAAATCCAAGCAGCGTGGCCTTAACTTCTCCACACCGGTCAGTGTATGGTCGAGGGTCAAAATGTACCATGGGAGTGATGGAAGCCACGTTCTTTAACCTGTCGTTCATTTTAGCACATTGCATGATGTAATGATGGGCTTCATCCACTCTCCCGTTGGCCACAAGCCACCGAGCAGACTCTGGGAGCCACCTAGGAAAAAAATATATATAGTGGTCGGAGGGATTTGGAGGGATGCATTAGAACTCTATACCTCCACGCAATGACAGACAATATTAAAGGTGAGGTCACTGCCAAAATGAGGGGGCGCCACTCATTCACGCAGTATGCAATTGCAACAAGGATCCAGTTTCCAATGGTCCAGTCCAGACTGCAGATTATGGCTGAAAATGTTCTCCGTTCTATGCTGCACCACTCGACATCTGCAATCCATCATCAGAGTCAGTCAGGTCAAAACACATATCAAGTCATAAGACAATCTGATCGCCAGCGTCTGAGCAGAATGATGAGTCACAACCTTCTTTAGCTCCGCCCATGAGGCTCTGTCTGCAAAATAAGTTGAATTATTATTATTATTTAACAATATACAATGGTCTTTTAATAGTTTGAGAAACTACCATGAAGTGGAGACAAAAAATGAGATACGGAAATAAATCAATCTAAAAAAACTTTATTAAATAAATCACCTTGTTTGGTGGAGAAATTTATTTTCAAGCAAAAAGCGGAAAAAATAAATATTGCCTGTCCACCAGCAAAAACATGGCCACCATTGTTACTTCTTCGTCTACAGCTCCTCAGTGGTCAGAAGCTTTTTGGAAACGAGTTTTCATTATTTCAATTACTCTGTAATAATTTGCTGACATACTTAAAACGATTGAGATGATGCTGATTCCTGCCAAGCACATGCCGGTGAAAAACCTCATGATCACGAACATGACGTAGGAGGAGGAGAAGGCGCTGAGGACGGCAAACGTCATGGAGGACAAATAGGACACCAACAGCAGCGGTCGCCGGCCAAACCTGCTCACACAAGTCGGGGAAGTTCATCCATGGGCTTGTTACGCTTTCCTCCTGACACGCCAGGATCCTCCCAGTTTAAAAATATATATTTTTTTAAAAAGTGGTTCTCTCTCTGTACGACTGAACCGGTGGCCTTTCCAGGGTGTCCCCCCGCCTCATGGTCATTGTATGGTCACTGTGATCTCGGTCAAAAATGAATGAATGAATCTTCATGAATTGTCATGATATTCCTGGTTAATGTTTAAATACATTCAACCTGTGTTCACACCTCACTTCACAGCCACTGTGCCAAGCTTTCATTGTGCACATTGACCTCAAATTCTCTCACCTTTTACATAAAAAGTTGTTTCCCCCTTGCATTGAGGATTATTTCAAATGATCAATTTAATTCCTGCCTTCAGAAGTGGGTTTAATATGCTGTCAAGCGTTGAAACATCAATGCAATCCAGTTACAATTTCTTGTTCAGTATATCAAGTCAAAATATTTTCAAAATTAGCATTTTGAAAGTGTTAAAAAACCCTGTCTCCAGCTTCTTCCCTGGATGCTGTAGACCGGTGTTACCAGCTCACCACCTCTCATCTACACATGGCAAGAGGAGGACTTTTGGCGGGACACGTGTGTTTTGGACGGTGGGAGGAAACTGGAGTGCCCTGAGGAAGACCATTCAAACTCCTAGTACAAACTGTTGTGATGAATGACACTCTTACCTGTCGCTTAAAAACCCAAATAAAGGGGCTCCACACATGACGCCAATGAAGAAAAGGGTGGCGGTTGCCTTGTTCATGGCTTTCTTGTCACACACAAGGTCCCACTGTTGAGTTAGAAGTTTAGGGATCAAGCTCTTTTGCAGCTTTACACGGGAACACGTGAAGGAGCCTTACCTCTGTGACCAAAGTTGATTCAAAGGTGCTGTTGTCGTATACCCAGCCATTCTGACACGCAGCGGTCGGAGCGTTGCTGCTGCTGTTGTGGGAGATGTGAAACTGAGGCTTGGAAAACATCCTGCATGAGCTCCGGCTTCCATCGAGCTCAGTGGGAATAGCAGCAGCCTCTTTCTGATCCAGGGTCAGGTTAAGAAATTCTGTGTAGTTTTCCAGCAGATTGATGTCACAGTGGTGAGCAGGAGTCGCTGCCATGAAATTATTGAGCAAAAAGTGGCACGGCATCGTGATGCGAGAGAAAAACTGAATCAAAATTAATGCTATTTGGAATCTTCCAAATCCGTTAATCTCCGAGATTAATTTGTCGTAGTTCATTTTGGGGGAAAAGCCACGGAGCTCGGGAGAATAGCTGCCACGCTTGGTTTGCTTGCTCTGGTTTCTTCCCGCAAAAACCTGTCACACCTGAGCGAGGAGGCGCCGACAGACCCGGGGGGCGGGGCCTGCTCCGACCAATCACTTTGGTCACAATGTGGGCAAGACTGGTGTGTGAGATTTAACAAAGTGGGATAGTAACAAATAAAAGAATGTGTGTGTGTGTTATCTAAAACAACACGTCAGTGGTGACCCTTCTTCACAACATGAAGAAAGGTTTCAGGACAAAGAGCAGGAATGCAGCTCAGCAGGAGGTGAAACGCTGCCTGTGAGAAGCACTTCTAAAGGCAGAAGATGAGGGAGGACAACTTGGACATATGGGGAGGTGTGAAACCATCACAGGCCTCAAAGCAAGGACCAGGATGGAGAGAAGGAGGTGTGGAAGGAGCGAACGAAACGTGGTAACTTGGATCTCATGTCGGGACGGGTGTTTGAGGCTGATGAACATCTCATCACACACTGTGGTCAGCACCACTGGAGCTCCTTAGAAGAGCTTCTCAAACAAAAGTTTGCAGATGACAAGACCACCCTGGGGCGTATTGGAGATGCTGAAGAGCAGGAATATAGGAGCTTGGTGAGGAACTTGGTTGGCTCAACACCTTCAAGAGTAAGGATCTGCACAACAAGATGGACTGGACAGGTGATGGGTCAATGAGGTTTCATGAAACAGTGTCCTGATTTTCAGAGGCCACCAGATGGCGCTGTCTGCTGCAAAATGTTTGGACTGAAACAACTAATTCACTGAAACCTCACATCATTTCTAAACCAAGAGTGCCATCTAGTGGCATCTGGAAATTGGGACACTGTTTCATCCACCCTGTCGTACTGTTTCATGATACCTCATCTGCCCATCACTCGACTGGACTCTGCGGTCGCCGGCAGGCTCTTCCACACTGTGGCGTGCTGAGGTGGGGTCATTTATTTTTTATTTTTTTCGGTCTCAGTCACGACTAGTCTAAGTTTTGACTTGATCTCAATGACGTCAAACGTTTCAGCGTACGCACATCCGCCTCTACTAAATATGTTTTTGGGTCAACTAATTATTATACTGTATTTCACAAGCTGTTGAACATTAACTGCATCTGTCTGATGTTTCTGTCTGGCAAGAACTTTCCAAGAACGTTAACCATTTGTGACCCTGCTGAGTCAGCACTTCTACTTGAATTTGATTTCACTGATATATTTTTATGAACCAAGGGGAAAAAAGAACATTTCATCATTTTATCAAACAATGTATTTTTATTGTTGATTAAACTTAGTTTACTAGTGGGGTTTAAAATAAAACTGGACAAAAACATCTTTAGATAAGTCACACTTTAAAATGCTATATATGGCCTTCATTATTAGAATGAGGATACTTCATTACCATAGAATATTGCAGTATTAACATGAACTTACCGTCCAACTAAAACGATAATGCCTGCTAATAATTCATATACTCCTCCATCCTTTTGATCATGCTCCAGAAGTCCCATTTCTGAGGCTTGACTGATGTGCATGTCCATATATGGACGTCCTGACACAGCTGCTGGCCTCATCTGTTTACTGTAAAGGAACTACACAGAGTGAACTTTAGATTTAAAATACATGTCTAAAGGACATGCTCATGATGTATTGATTGTATTTAATAATAATAATTTTAATCCTTCTGCATCATGCTGGCGCATTTAAAACACAAACCAGAGTGAAGGTTGATGAAGCGTCACCTGCTCCTCCTGAGGGATGCTGGCGGAGATGAAGGGGGCGTGTGGGTCTCTATAAATACTTGAATGGAGGAAGTACAACAGAGAGTACTTGATGTGATGTGTGAGATACTGGTGTGATGATGAAGATGTGAGTTAAGTTCTTCTCTTCGTACCCTGGTTTTAATGGTGAGTTGTGAGTTTTTATGTATTTGATTTATTTATATGGAAGTCACCCAGTTTTAGGACAAAACTGAACTTGTTGACAGAAGGGAAACATTTGTCTACATTTCCTTCTGTTTTGGAAAAGTAAAATATTGATGTGTAACTTCTGTAGTTTCATAACACTAATAATATATTTTTTTATTATTATTATTTAAGTTTTTTTTTTTTATTTATTTTTCCCTTAGAGATTTTAAATGTGCTCTATACAAGCATTTTATTTTACCACATTATTAAATAAAAATAATATAAGAAACATTTTCGACGAAATTATATGAAATATCAAACCCACATGTGGTCTATCACAAATGTCTTATTTTGGAGTTGATTATTGATGAAACAAGGCTGTGTTTTACTAATATAATTTAAAAAAAAACGAATAAATAAAATACAACAAAAATATAATATCCTAAAAAATAGAACACTTTTCCATCCTCCAATAACACAGTCAGTGTTTACTTGCTGTTGGTTTTATTAATGATGATGCTCCTCGGAAAAATGATTTTGTTGTTGACACTATTTCCTTAAATCATAAATCCATGTCCGACAGCTGAGGGCGGTTCGATGATGAGGTGACTTGAGGTCATCAGACTGCAGACTTATTAGGTAATGGCATGGAAACGTCTGCTCCCCTGGAGCTGCCGCTCCACGGGGTCGTGCTTCAGGGCCACGCTGAACACACTTACCAAGGAGCTGACACACGGTCGGCATGGCGACTGGCAAACTGTAGAAAATGTCACCTTAATTGGGAAAAAAAAAGAAGCTCAAACGAGAGCATGGTGATGGAAAATAGTGGAATGGAGGGTAGCATAGAATTCAACGGTAACTGACCCCAACATCGCCAGTAGAGGTCGCCACTGCAAATCATTTCTCGTCAGCATTTGTTGCTCGCCTCCGTCAGATGAATACGCATTGGTCATGTGACTGTCTCAACACCTGAACTTCTTTCTTCTTTACATGTCAGATTAAGTGAAGTGAAAACTAGTGGAGTTCTCTGATGTCAGCTGATCTTCTCATGTGGCAATATGTGTAGTTTTCCCCCCAAATAATAATAATAATAGTGCTATAAAAATAATAAAAATAAGTCAGGTATTTGAAACATTTTTTAGCATTTCTGCTCAAATACCTGACTTGCAAAGCCGTGTGTAATCTATACTTTCACACACAACTAGCGCCACCCTCTGGAAAAAATAAGCCCTTCTTTGGGCGTAAATCTACGGCGCCCTGGAAGTGACATGCATGTGTTTATTTTTTTGGATGTGACATGCATGGCTTTATTTTGTTTTAGCCCTAGATAACAGTTATCTCGAGATCATTTTTATCTCAAGAAACGATAACTTCCTGGAACCACTTTGTCTCCCATGGCTTCGTAACTGTTTGTTAACGTTGTCATTCGCTGTCTGCAAGTCAGAATATTGCCGACAGCAAAGTCTGTGCGCTTTTCACACTCTGGTCAAGTGGCTTCTACTCAAAATAATGCCACATGTGACATGCATGACTTTATTATTTTTTCCCCCGAGATAATAGTTATCTCAAGATAATTCGTATCTCGAGAAAATTTTTATCTCGGGATAACAAAAATAAAGTCATGCATGTCGCTTCCAGGGACGCGTAATACGTGTAGCATAGCCACATATGGTATTATTTTGAGTAGAAGGCACTTGATCAGGGTGTTAAAAGCGCACAGACTTGCAAACAGTGACTGACAACGTTGACGAACAGTGACGAAGCCATGGGAGACATAGTGGTTCCAGGAGGACATATACAAAATGCTTTGCCAGAGAGGCAGCTACGCAGGCGCTAACATTTACGATTGTATCTTCATATAAAATGATCTTGAAATAACTGTTATCTCGAGATACACATTATCACGAGATAAAAATTATCTCGAGATAGTTGTTATCTCGGGCAAAAAAAAAAAAGTCATGCAAAAAAAATAAACACATGCATGTCACTTCCAGGGCTCCGTATAAATCTGCTTTAGTTATGCTAATGCTAATGCTAACTCTACAGCTATTATTAACTGTGCGGGCATGGTTGTTTTTGAAGTATCAGTACAGAGATGTTAGGTTTTTGAATTTAAATGCACTGCTTGATATAACAGATGTTGGGGGTTTTTTTTTCTGTGCACGTTTTTTTGCCCTTTGGTTTGTTAATGAGTCTTCTTTTCTGATGAACATTCATTAGCAGCTTTGGTGAGAACATGTTTGTATATGCGTGTATAAGTGTGTTTGGGTGATTTTAGTGCGTCTACCATTATAGTCTTTCAAGAGACAAATATCTATATATGTATATAAAAATGCCAAATATTTTCATTTTTAAATTAATCTAAAACACAATAATAATAACAGCAATATTATTATTATTATTATTGTTATTATTATTATTGTCATTATTATAGATAATAATAATAATGATAAAAAATAATAGTTATAAAAAGTATTACAAACATTCATGAAGCACAAACAAATATTATTATTATATTATGATTATTTCTGTAGGTGGATAAAAACTCCTCACACTGCTCAGTGGTCAAAGGTCACCGCTCTGATGTGCAATTTCATTTCTTAAGTCTATGACTACTCAGCGATATTTAGTTCTTAAATGGAAATGTTGCCGCTCTGGCGGCTCTGATGGACGAGGGCAGCAGAATGAAGAAACTTCTCAATATAAACATGAATTCACAAAACAGCCATCCAATTGTTTTACTTGCTCTCCGGTGTGAACGCCGCTCTGGTAGCACTGCTACATACCATTCCATCTAGAGCAGTAACCTGGAACAAGTTGCTGAAAACAAGGTCGCTGGTGTTGGAGACTGAGTTGGCAGTGAAAAAAGCTTTAACTCCACGCTTGCCTTCGCTGTATGTAGCTTCACCTCCATCTTGAAGAGCTGCCGAGTTTGGGTTGATGTCAATACACGGTCATTCACCTTGGCCTGCAGGCACCGAAGGCACCTTTAGCCCAGTCTTTCAACATGCAAGTTAGACTTCTTTGTCCTTTTATCTTTTCAAAGGACTCCTGAGTGGCACCCTCAGAATGGAACCAGAAGCAGAAGAACTCTCTGATCACTTGGTCCCATGGTCTGGTTCAGATGGATCCGAAGACATGGGACATGATGATTTCACAGAGTTCCCCAGAGACCAACAGCCTCTGCACAGGGCAAAGCATTCAGGGTCACCAGGTAGAGAATCAGAAGATGATCAAAGCCCCTCACACGACAAAAGTGGAGAGGAGGACGATGTGATGTACAGAGGGGAGTCAGAGTGCACGAGGGGTTCTCCACCCTCAACTCCGGACGGAGAGAGCCATGACTCTGAGTCTCCCGCCGGTCAAGAAACACGACCTCACTCTCAGTCATCGTCCTCCTCTTTTGGGGCAGCCAGTGATTCGACCCCGGCCTTGACCCCGACTACTGCACGACTTGGAGCAGCTTCGTCTAACAGGAGCAGTGGATCTTCTGAGGAAGGAGGGAGCAGTGAAGCACCTCCTGCTCCTGTCTTCTTTGGAATCTCAGGCGGGGGTGCTGAGCATGCAGAGAAGAGGAACTCGGAGTCTGACACAGATCTTTACAGACGGGACAGGGAGAGGGCAAGGTGCACACGTAAGTCTTCAATCCTCACTCCTTGTTTCCACAGCAAGTTGGGTGTCCATGTCGCATGATGCTGATTTCTGAACTGAAAGAGCGTAGAGGATATTTCAGCCTCTGCGGTCATAATCCACGTTTTACTAGATTTTTTTTTTTTCATTTAAAGTTTGCGCTTGTGAAATACTATTCCAATGATTAAATTCAAACTGGGAAGCTGAGCCTATTTTGGGTCGACTTACAGGCAAAATTCTCTGGGCTTTATTGGTCAGAGCTGCAGGATAAGAATAAAACATGAGCATATGATGAGGCTGGCAGAAAGAGAGTTGACAGACGTGAGCATATGTTTCCTTCCCGGCCTGTTACCTGATCCCCCTTATCCAGTCATAGCAGTGTAATGGAAAGTGAGTTCCCAACTTTTCCTCCCACTCACTGTTACCAGCCCGAGTAGGGTGAAAGTAAATATGATGCTTTTATTAGTGCGCTTGCTTCAACCAGCTGGATGAGTTTTGATGTTAGGTTTCTCCCAAAAAAATCCAATTTATTCAAGTGCAAGAGCATCATTTCCACATTGAACATGCTGTTTCTGTTTAAAAATATTGATGCTTCTCAATTTCAGCTGCCGTGTTAGTTGGCTGCACCTTTTGTCATTACGCGTCACACTCGATGAAACACATGGACACACGTGTGGAATGTATATTCCATTTTTGCAGACCACTCACTGAATGCATGAACTTTGACATGCTTTTTAAATGCATCAAATATTGACTGTCATTATCACTTTGTTTACATTCTGCCAATCTAAATCGACCACAAACAGCACATATACATTTTTGTAAAAGTTTTTCAAAATCTTTATGCGTATGTTTCCTTGCATTTAACGGTCTTTCATTCCTTTTCTTTATATTTCTTCGTATTCGATTTATATTTTTAAAAATTTTTCTTTTTATCTTTAATATGCATTTTTTCTTTTTGTATGTCTTGTGCTGCTGCAAGGTGTTTTTCTTTGTGCGCGCTTTACTTTCACACACATTTGGACTGTGTGCCAGATAACACGACTGTTAATGCTTAATCAGCACTTTTTATACACATATTTAATGTTACACCTAGATATTTTCATTTGAAAATAAATTGTATTTTCACTCACAACCAAATTTAGGGTGAGTCACACATGGCAGAGCAGACCTCACGCATGAAGCTCATTGGTTGGTTTTACTCTCAACCACTAGAACCCTTATATTATTGTGCCTCAACTCACTTGTTAACTTAGTGAAGTGTTTCAAGCCAGACACAAGCAGGTACAATCCATGTTCTTAGTCATAAAACTTTGTTTATGAGCACTGCAGAGAAGTAAGTAAACACAATTATTTCTTTTTTTGTAAATCATTAGTGTGCGATCTTGATCCTCTTTGTTTGTTCTAGGCTTCAACACCAGTCAATCAGAAAAGAATGTCAAGGAAACAAAGTCCAAATGTAAGCGGATAGCCCGTCTGCTAACCAATGCGCCAAATCCTCAAAACAAAGGAGCGCTGTTGTTTGAGAAACGCAGGCAAAGGGTCAAGAAATACACCCTGGTGAGCTACGGCACCGGCGAAGACCGGTTTGACTGTGAAGACCAAATCCAAGAAGAAGCCGAGGAAGTGAGAGCCGCTGCGTACAGCTTCGTCACAAGTGATTCGGAGCTAGAGGAAGAATACTCTCTTTACCAGCAGACGTGCCACAGAAGTCGGAGTTGGGAAAGTGTCAGGAGGATGGATGCCCTGCCGGAGACAAGAGGCAAAGGGGTGTTGATGTTCGACCGCCGCCGAAAGCGCTTGGATGCACTTGACTCGGAGCAGGAGGAGCTCAGGAGTAGAACGCTTCCCGCCGAACCGCTGAGACAACACGACTGTCCCCCACAAGATACCTATGACAAAGAGGAGATGTTTGTGCACTCCAATCAGAGCAATTACAGTGACGCCCGACACAGTACTCCGAAATCTTTGGTGCCCAACCGAACTGCCAAGCCATTCCTTGGATTTCAAGTCAGGGCACCTGCTCCCTTCTTGCCAAGTCATATTGCCCCAGTCACCAAGAGACCTGAGCCAAGATTTAAGATACGAGTGCCAATAAGTACAAGCCCACAGGTTTGGTCCCCAACTGGTGACATCATTGCTTCAAGAGACGAGCGAATATCTGTTCCGGCGATTAAGACGGGCATCCTTCCAGAGTCCAAGAGGAAAGCGACTCACAAGCAAGCGGTGAAACGAGAAACAGAGCCTAAACTGCAGAACAAAGGCGACAGAAGGTCGTATATTGAGCCAGAGGAGGACTGCTTCAGTCTGGGAGCTGAGGCTTGCAACTTCATGCAACCCAGAACAGTGAAACTGAAGAATCCCCCTCCTGTTGCCCCAAAGCCTGCTTTTAATCCATCCTGCCCACCCTGGACGAAGAACGCCGACGACGAGCCCTATATTCCTCCACGGAGTCCCGGGTCGCTGCCTCCATATTGCCAGATGGGCACGCCCTACTCAGAGCAGCAAGATCTGGCTCAACTCCTGAAAACTTCTAAAAGCTG
The DNA here is from genome assembly GCF_027744825.2 of Synchiropus splendidus. Lineage (NCBI taxonomy): Eukaryota > Metazoa > Chordata > Actinopteri > Syngnathiformes > Callionymidae > Synchiropus > Synchiropus splendidus. The sequence goes on from NC_071335.1 coordinate 21,797,739, forward strand.
GGCGCCAGATCAAGAACAAGCACCTGCCCCGGGTTGGGAGCGTGTCAACAGCTCGTCTCAGCCTCATCTTGAGCCATCTACAAATAGCTGGAGTCAACAGCCGTCGCGCTCCCCTGTGAGTATCAACCCTCCACCGTCCACAGCAAAGGGTAGATCAGAGAGCGCTCCAAACTCGGTTGCCTCATGCCCACCCCAACCAGTGAAGTCATTCTCCCAAGCACCCGCTGTGACTTCTCTAAGGGGTCAAAGTTCTGAGGTAGAAGGAAGTCGAGCAGCTAGTGGTCACGGCTTGACAGGGAAGGGTGCACAGTTGTTTGCAAAGAGACAGTCCAGAATGGAGAAGTTTGTTGTTGCAGGTGATGAAGGCCACACAAAACCCAGATCCCCATCCCCAACATCATCCCTGCCACACTCCTGGAGGTACTCGTCCAACGTCCGTGCCCCGCCTCCATTATCTTATAATCCCCTCCTTTCTCCTTTCTACCCTCCCTCTGCTGCCAAGCAAGCCTCCTCCTCCAGCCCCAAAAGCAAACCTAAAGAAAAGCCCCCAAAGCAGATTAATGCACTAGATATAATGAAGCACCAGCCATATCAGTTGGACTCCGCCCTCTTCAAATATGACGTAATGACCAAGGGCACGAACCCCAGTCCCAAACCACCACCTAAATCAAAGTTTGAAGTCACCAAAAGCATTAAGCAGAGATTTACTGATTCCCCTAACACGGGCTCTGAAAATAAACCAAAGAAGTCAGTTAAGTCGTCCAAGTGTTCCCAAGCTTCTCTGGGCGACCAGGCCACCGGGGCAGATGAGCCTCTTGTGAACGGAAAACACTTGGGTGAGGCGTCGACGCCGTCTAGCCCCCACACACAAGGGCCAGGCGTGCGTCCGGCCAGCACGTCCTCGCAGCACTCGTCCGTTGACGACAGCATTGCTTTGGCTTTCTCCCCTGCCGCGCTCATTGCCAGAGGGGCGCGTCAAATGGCTCCCCGCCCCAAATTTTCCGCTAAAAAGCCAATAGCCAACGCTAAACAGTGGAGGCCTGTTGCTGTGGTCAACTAGTTTGAATGAGAGGCGTTGCCTTCGATAACATGTCAAATAAAGGGGGAAGATTGGTGGCAGGTTTCTCTATAAACCTCTATATAAATATGTATTTTTGGATCAGAAATACTTGAATGAGCTGAACCTGACACAGGGCCTGAGATCAGGAGTGACCACCTGGAATTTAGAAGTATGTTTGGTGTTTTTAACCCTGGTAACAGATGACGTATTCATTTAATAGTGGTCAGTGGTGTCCCATGGTTTTTATGGTAGGCGAAGGAATCGGGGCAAATGAGGATCTTTTTGCACTGTGTGCAGCGACATGCTAGCACTGATGCTAATGTGCATCCCATCTGAAGAAGTTATTATAAACAAGATGAGGTTTGATTTTAATCTCCACTGGGAGCGTTTGACTTGGAAGTTGCACCAGATCTTTAGATTTTCGGTTGGGATTTTGTAAATATTATTGCTATATCGTAAACATGATGTCTGTGGCCGCGATAATTTAAAAGTGAAAAAAATCTCAGGAGGAGCTTATGTGCAATTTATATTTACTTTCATTTTGATTTCTATGTTTGACTTGACAGAAGTAGAGGATAGCTTACATAATTAAGGAATTTAAATTGGTGCTGGTTATCAATCATTTAAAGGGTCGATGGATGTTGCTGTTGTCTGGAAATGAGTTTGTTGTTTTTGAAAGTGAGCTATAAAATATTCAGCCACCATGCTCCTCAACAATACACCTGCACACATTGGAAAATGGATACACGCTTTGTAGTAACAGACAATTTTACAGAATGGTTTGATCACTGCCCGATTTTGTGAGACTCTGTTTTTGCACTTTTCTTTTCATGATAAACTCTAAATTCCTTTGGTCTCATTCCAGATTTGATCGAAACAACTTTAACGCCTTATAGATGTGGTTCCATTTTCTACAGCTGTGAGATCTGGCCAGTAGTGGTGTAGCCCATATTCTGTGTTAGGATACTTTGGTTATGCATTTATCCAAACACTTCTCTGAAACTTGTTTGTGTTCATCCCAGTGTTAAATGTGTGTTTACAAACATTAAATTTTTCCTGTCTTCCTCTTGTGTACCTCCTTTTCTGTGTCCTTCCTTTCTGAAAAGCTTTTTCACTGTCTCTGTGCTCTACTTTCAAACACTACATTATGCCTTCAACGTCTTTGTGGCTGGTCTTGACCAGAAAAAAAAAAAATTATTAAAAAAACAACATAATAATAATGATGGCAGATGTTTCCCTTTTTCTTCAGTGACTTCATGGTACCAGCATCACCTCTTGGAGCCATAATTCTTTTGACAACAGTTGCACTTTAAGTGGCCTGACTGAAAATAACTGCTTGTCAAGGTTCCCAGGATATATCGAATATGCTCTTACAGTCACACAGGAAGTGGTTTTCTATCTTGAGAATGTGATGTCAAAACCGGAAAAGCACTCAGTGAGTGCAAACCTCCTTGTCCCCTATCACATAAGTTGTTTTGAACGTGGACAAGCCACGAAAACGCGGTTGAAAACATAGCAACCTAACAATGTTGAAACAAGAGACTGATTTGTAGCATTTTCATTAGTGTTTCATTTAAATATCTATCACTATCGTTACCAGCTCATTTACAAATGTCATTGAAATGAAATAGTGCTTCACAACTGATATTTGCGTGAGCATGCTAGCAAGCATTCTAGACATAAACAGGTAAACCAACTCATCCGCCCGAGCTTTTCTTCTGGAACCCTCTGGGCACTTGGCCTTCTTTTTCTGTCTCTGTTTTCACACCTGTTTTATTCTTCTTCTTTTCACAACATATTTAGCTTTGCAATGTACTATTTGGTTTCTGAATTTAAAGTCAATGCACAATGCTGGGACATAGGATATGAACCAATGTAATATAGTATTTGCATGTAGTCCAGTCTACTGACTGAATGTGTCCTCAGGGGATTAGTCTGATCATATCATATTGCATTGCTACTTAGAATCGCAGCAAATTGTGAAAATAAATAAATAAAAATAAAAAAATAAATACGACACCAGCAGGTATAAGAGAGGAGCATAATAATTCCTTGTAAAACCGAAGTCCAGGTTGATGATGAGCTTCTTTCCCAGGTCCAGTAGCTTGAGAAGGATGGAATTTAAGATGTGGCATGAGCTTAGCCAAGAGCCACTGGTCTCACTTTATGTCCTTACTTTCCTATAGTCACTAGCCTTCTGTACTGACTGAAAGAACAACATTAGGCCCCGAGCACGAAAGTAACAGAGCATTTTTTCAGTGCCTACATTGAGGAGTGTGGATTTCTTTCAGGTATTTGGTAGAAGTCATCCGTGCAGTCGGACGAGGCGCTTGAATTCCGTTCCCTGCGGCATGAGTCAACCTGGATCCCAGCTCTCCTCTCCACCTCCGCAGAGGCAAACATCTTACCAGGAAGCCTACATGAAGCCGCCGACCCCTTGGGAGGCAGCGTCCAGAAGCCCCCTTGGCTCGGTGGACGAGGCCTTTTTGTTCCAGAGCCTCCCGTCATCTGTTGCCTCGAATGTCAAAGCTTTAGGGCTCCGCCGATCTCTGCCAGAACCGCCGGAAGAATGGAAGCGCAGGGTGTCTCTTGATCCAGCACCTGTTGCTAAAGGTCACTATCGTGCAGCACCAATGTTCCAGGCCGCAGCCAGCAGCAGGACGTGTTCACCTGAGAAACCAGCGTTCTATGGGCCTCCATTTAGACCGGCGCAGCCTCTGAGGTCAGCTGGTCGGTCCAGTTATGCTTTCACAAGACAGGGGTCACACTACACGCCACTTCACACCGCATTCCAGAGAAGTTAGAACCAAATACACAGATGTTCACCAGTGAGGGGAGCGTTACTTCATTGATGCAGAATTTTGGAAAGATTTGAATCATTCCACCAAATCTTTTTTGGACAAGATTAAGTTCTTCAAATCTTCTTCAAACTTTCCAGGCACATTTGCCCACCTGATGCATTACCTTTGGACTGCGTTAAATCTGACCATACATTTTCAATTACACCTAAATCGAGTCACATCTGTCAAATGTCAATAATTTACATGTAAATTCAATGTAGGGTCTGCTGGATCTGATGGATCTGATGGACCCAGAGTCGTGACATCTAAATCTGTTTTTGCTTTTAATGCACTTCGATCCACCATGTTGACTTACCTTTGACTCTAGTCCCGCCCGCAGCAGACTGACTGACTTTTTGAGTTTCTTGACAACGGAAACCTGCGACCAATCAGATGCAACGATCGAGACAAGCGACGCCAAATTGAGTTCTGGCCACCCTTGCACTTTCCAAGGTCACTTGGAAGAAGCATGAAAGTGTGTAAAGAGTGTCGTGACGACAACAAAATCTATTTGCTCTGATTTGGTTAACAACTCATGGACTGAATTTTCACCTTAACACTCTGAGCCATTTATGTAACAGCTTTCACGTGCCATTCTTATTACCTCACACGCTGCTCCTGGCCCCGCCCCTTAGTCATTTTTTACTGCCCCTACAATGAGACTGTTTGCCCACCCCTGAGCTGGAACAACCAGTGTTGCCCTGGGTGCTGCTGCACCACACAAAAGTCTGTATTACTGCACCACAAAAGACTGGTCTGTTTGCAGTGTCACAAAAAGATTCACCAAAGTGCTCACCAAATACACGCACAATTAACCTGCGTTTAGTTTAATAGTTTGGCGGTTAATAGTAGTGGAATTAATGGCAGTGAACTGTCAATTTGTTGTCATTTTGTTGTGTTTTTAACACAATATGCACGTGTGTTTCACTTTTTTGTTCCATGATTGCAGATTACTTTGACAACTTTTGTTCACAAATGCTCAACTTTACTGCTACAAACTGAATTTGTCAGTGAAAGATTGAGAGGAAAACAATGACAACTGGTAGATTGAAATGAAATGAAGTGAAAATGAAGTTGAGCTGTAGTTTGGGGATAAAAAAAAGCTTTAGTTTCAATCTGAATATGTTTATAAATTAGGAATTAAACTACAAACTTCAGGAACTCAAGTAAAAAAACAGGGTGCGGACCAAAGTAAAATCACGAGGGCAGTAGAGATGGAATACAAATATGACTGATGAAAGTGTATAGATGGATGGTGAACACCGGGTCATATGGTTCAGCTGCAATCTATTCTGCTATTTCTGAAACGTTGAGCTGAACTGAAGTGAAGGCTTCGTTTGCTTGAGTGTCTTTTATGTGAACATTCACGTGATCAGCACAAAACTTGTACTTTTGCACGTTGAAGATTAAAAAAGTCTCGCTGACTGTCTTTTTTGTTTTGTTTTATTGTTTTGATTATAGTTCTGCTCCTGCTAATTTCTTATTAGAAGTGACTGATAAAAAATAAATAAATAAATAAATTGTACGAAACCTAGAAACAATTGCTTCCGTGTGACAGATTTGGGGTATTTCACATTAAACTAAAGGCCTGTGGGCCACATCTGTCATGCAACCTAAGATTGTTTTTCATTAATCTGGACAGAGAATTGTAACATGCACATTGTAAACCTATTACTTTTAGTTTTCCTTCTTTAATTTGGAGTTTTTATGCCTGATTTTTTTCTTCAATTGAATGCAAATGACTGAGGATTCCCAGGTGTTGAATATAAAAAAGGTTCTTTAAACTCTCGGTATCCAAATACGGCAACAAAGACAACAATAGTTTGTCACTGCGGTCTTGAACTTGTTGCCTTTACGGTTTAACCCTTTGTGCTTAAAAGATTTGGAGCCAATAAAAGCAGTGTGTGAGGGAGAGCACATGTCCAGTGTACTGTCCATCCTCTCTCTCTCTCTCTCTCTCTCTCTCTCGCCTCCCTCCGTCTCTCCAGCTATCCTTGTCCTGTGGTGTTTGAGTGTGACTTTGAGTGTTTGGCAGGTTAAATTTAGCCTATTGATGCAAGCTGCATACCAGCGACAACAGACACAGAGACACACACAGTTTGGCTTTAGTGTCCAGGAGTGTGAAGATCGGGGACCATCGCGCTGCCCTCGCAAGGTTGACCTCTGCGCCTCCGCGCCGCCTCTGCAGGACTCGCACCGGGGCTCCTTCACAGGTACGGTCCGGACTCATCGTCGCCAGTGTCTCCAAATTTCACTGCAATATGTTGTTTTTACATTTAAATAATGAAAATAATTATTTGACCTTTATCTTTATCTGTTTTCTAGTAATATTATATTGATTATAAGAACAATAATAGTCGAAATATGCAGCAACAACTTTGTGGTGATCAAGAATCAGTTACCAGGCACCATTCTCACCTTTGACCTTCAAGTTATTTAGTTGTTTTTTTTTTTTTTTTTTAGGGGAATTTAAATGGATTTTTATTTTAAACACAGCAACTGTATGTTTTTGGTCTGAAGGGGGAGGATTTTGGATCTGCCATGTGTAATAACTGTGGGAGGGATAATTACATAACTGGCTCATGTAAAAGACTCAAATGCAAATTTAAAGGGAGAATTTTTTTTTTTGTGTGTGTTTTATTTTGTATATTCCAATCCTCAAATCTCATCTGATCTTAATGTATTTTATATTTTATCTTGTTTTACTTATCTTATGATGTTGCGTTGAATACTATAATTCAATGTTTCAATAAATTAAATTTCACTGAGCATCTCTTGCTATTGCCACATGATTTGTCTGCAACATTTCTTAAATAGAGCGTTTACTCTGGACAAAAGTGAGCTGAAAAAGAATCACGTTTTTGTCGTGTCGATGTGTTTGTTTTTGTCGCAGACGTATTTTCTCAAAGTCAACTGAAGCCAGGATGTCCCAGTTCTGCACCATGTCCACGGGCGAAAGGAAGAAACGGGCAGCAGCCATTTGTCAGGAGGTTCAAGGCAGCAACGGTCAGTTCTGAGCGCTGCTGGACAAACACAAGGGAACGTCTATTGTGATAGGAGTTCAAAATGTCAGGGCTGCTCTCAGCCGCCTGCCATAAATAAGCTAATGAGATGATTTAGTGCCGTTGGGGACTGATCCATCGCCGTCCGTCCTTTTCAAAGGCCTATTTCTGGGCGGGTTGGAGGGGATGGGAGGGAAGTCCTGCCAACTATTTGGCTGTTTGGATAGAGTGAAGGTCCAAGACAGCTGCAGCTACAAACCGGTGCGTGGAGTCGGATCAGGAGCGGTCCGAATGGATCTCTGCTGTGCTTTGGAGCACATTAGCAAGACTGAGAAAGTTTCTGGTATTTTTATTTTTATGGTGTCGAGAATACATGACAGATGCTGTCACGTGTTTCTAAAGGGCTGTGTTTAAAAAGAGAAAAACTTCAGTTTGACTGGGACTTTTATCATTTAAAGCTGAAAGAAAACAGTTGACAGATTATCATCCCAACTGTTTGCAGGACAAAGTTCTGTTAAGTATGAGAAAAATTGTTCCCAAGAAAATGTTAATTCGAAACAGCTTTTTGCTTCTGTTTTGAGTCTGTCTACATCAGACCTGGGCAAAGTGTGGCCTGGACCATTTGCCTGTGTTTATGTGGCTCTTGTGAGGTCAGAGTGAAACTTATTTTTATTTATTAGTCTTCCCTATTTAGTTATAAACTTCTGAGGGATCTAGGTCTTTCGTTTCTTTTCTCCTCTTTATTTTGAGTCACATTTAATGCATTAATAATTCTATTACTTATGTTTGGCTAGTAATTGACCTTTTGTGATGCCCCACAAAATACATAGAAAGTATTAAAATTATTTTGGAATAATGTTTCCACTTTTTTTTTTAACTTAAAGATAGTCTTCACAGTGACCATCCGATCCCGTGTTCCGATTCATCTTTGTTGTAATCTATATGTGGCTCAATAAATCTTCTTAACCAGTATTTTTTCCTCCTGATGTCCATTTTAATTCTGCATTTGTTCAAAGCAGTGTTCAAAGAAGTTGTGTTCTCGAGTAAAGGGGGGGGGTCATGAAAATTCCAGTTCAAATCCCTCCATTTCTCCGACAGGGTACGTGATGGACCTGGGGAAGAAGCTGAGCACTCCCAAAGACATCATGCTGGAGGAGCTATCTCTGCTCTCCAATCGAGGGTCCAGACTGTTCAAAATGCGACAGAAACGATCGGACAAATACACGTTTGAGAGCATACAGAACGAGGCAAATGCACGGCTAAATGTGAGTCAGTTATTTGGGACTGCACTGACGATCCACTTGCAGTGATCAGCTGCTGTGTGTCCAGACTTTGAAGTGCTTGTTTTCTACTGCAGAGCGACATTCTGAATGATAGCACACACACTGTCGAGATAAAGGTGGAGACGGAGGCCAATGACAGCACGACGAGCCAAAGCAGCACGAATCCAGGTAACAGATACAGCTGTGAGTCATGGATGCAGAGGAGATAGAGTCAGCTATTTTATTAATGTTACCTTTTATTGCTTTTATTAATATTAGCTCGCCCAAATTTATAACCAGAATAAGTGACACTCTTAAACACTTATGGTCTTGCAACTGCATGACCATGTTAAAACTACAAATCAACTTAAAATCCTAATATTCACCTTCAAAACATAGTCAAGTTTTTTTTTTTTTTTTAATGAATGATTACAATAGGAGTTAATCATAATGAAATGTATTAATAGTAATAATTAAATTAAACAACTAATAAATAAAATAATGAAATAAACATGATGCTTGAGATTAACTGTTCAAATAAAAAAATGTATTTATATTATTCACCTTTGAGATAGTCTTTCATGTAACAAACACATTTCACATATTAAAATGTAAATCTATTCATTATTATGATGATTATTTATTTATTTACATTATGCATACTTTAAAGGTGCTATCCAGCATGTTTTATATATTTTTATTATATATTTTATCATGTTGAAAGCGGGTTTGGTCGCTCCTGCGGGTTTATTTGTTTTGAACAAACATTCAACCTTTATTATCACATCATTTCTTCCCATGTTAAAAAGCATTTATGAAATGAATTCCAACCGAAAGCAGAATCAAAGCAGAGGCACGGCATATTATTGAAAGCTTACTTACATCTGTTGGAACATCTGGCTTCCTTTTTAATAGAGAAAGTTTATTCTTTGAACATTTTATAAATAAGCCGTAGTGCTGGACGGTTAAAAGCTTCTTATTACGTAACCGAGTCATGTAAAATCACCAGATAGTGTGCAGACATAAACTAGAGTCTGACCTGTTACATCACAGGATTTGAAAAGCATGACATAAAAAATATGTGTCAGACACAACAAGTGTAGCATCTTTGTCGGAACAGCAACGGAGAATGATGGCGTCGAATCAGAAGTAAGTTAATGAGAGGTTGTTTTGTTATTGTTTTCTAGTATGTTCAGAATAAAGATAGGCTTGTTAGGGTCTTTATGATCGTACTCTTTTGAAAAGCAATAAAAGCTGTGGTGTATATTTTTTAGATTCAAAATGTAGGTTTTGTTGTGACAAAAAAGTAGTTTCGCTGTCGCTCCCGAAAGTGGAGGTGCATCATAGAAGCAAAAGAAACATGTAATATATAAGAATAAGTCTGAATATGCATAAATAAATAAACAAAAATTTAATTGACGAGGGAAAAGTTTGGCTGATAGTTTAATCTACTGGTGACCAATGGATTATGAATCTGGGGGGCCAAATCTGGCCCTTTGCTGCACTCTGTACTGCACCCATGAGCAAAGTAGACATTAATCTCTTTTTTTATTATTATTATTTTTTACTCATTCATTTTGTTACATCTTTCATTTTGCAAATATATCTACAAATATTTTCTCATTTTTATTATTATCTTTACTACAGATGTCATGTAGTGGCCTTTCTGTTACGAATAAATAATGAATGGATTTTGATTAATTTTTCAAGAAATGTTGAACAACACTGACATCTTCCTGGGTAAAAAATAACCAGCTTTCATTTTACTAAACAAATGTAACTGCACATTTTCAGTTCTCAATGTAAATTATTATTATTTTTACAAATGTGTCATTCACGGTGGAGACTAGCACTACAGCGTGAGCTGGGCTTATTTTCTTCTTTGTTTACTGTGTTTGTTGATCAATTCTGCTGCCACCTACAGTCCAAATCAGCTGTTGTCTTAATGAAGCAAAAAAGCATTTATTTATTGATGTTAAATCAATATAAGGCTTTAATACTGTGTGGAAATTAGCTCCTTGGTGGAGGTTTGCACCTCCTCAGTCCTTTTCTTCTAAATATCTTACATTTTTCTGATGCCTGTGCGTGACATGTGTGTCATATTTTGATGAAACATCTACAGTGGCATGTAGTAGTTTTGGCTGTGCCATGATAGATATGGATTAATAGTTGTATCCAGTGATGGACGTGACATCAGAAAGTCTGTGTGTATCTTTGGTTTGGTTGTATATATATATATATATCCAAAACAATGGGCATCTAAATAGACAAGGTGACTCATGGCTCACTTGGAAATACTTGCTGATGGTGTCGCTCACATTATATGATGAGCAAAGGCTCCAGGTATGTGCTATTTTGAGCTCAAAAATGGTGATGATTGACAGCTTGCTCTGCCTTGCTCGAAGCCATGTCCATTTAATATCGCAAGCTTAGAATCTTCAAACCAAGCAAGCTCTAACGTTGCAGACAGACACCAGAAAAGCTTCTTTCATGCCCATCTTTGTTTTTGTCTGTTTAAAGACACGACTCCACAGATAACAAATCCCTCCTCTGTGTCTAAATCCTACCACTCACCGTGGGAAGAGGTGCTCCTCCGTGACCCCGACCTGGCCGACACCATTAAAATGAGGATGCCTGTCATGGATCCGAGACCGGAACTGCCGGAGTACAAGTGCTTCAATCGGTGAGACGAGGAGTAAACTCTGTAAAACTCATTTTGATAAACTTTTTCATTCATAAAAAACTGCAGTGTTGCGACTCCATACGGGGGCTTCGACAAAGCTCCCAGAGCCATCACGTTTAAACTACCCACCATCGACCTGAGCCCACCACGGTACCCAGAACTACAAGACACTGGGATCAAGCGACCCACCTTCAACCGGACGGCCCAAGGCTGGATATCCGAGAGCACCCACCTGATCCTGCCCACCATCACCCTAGAGCCTGCCGAAGTTCCCGAGTCAGATGACCTGTAGGAGTACAAAACAGTAGTTTTCGCGAGTTACACTTGCATAATCACATCTGAACTTCTGACTTTTCTGCTCCGGTGGACGTCCAGTTTTCACTCTCACTGTCCTGTTTAGCTGCAGAAGCACCAGCAGGTGAAAGTCTATGGAGTAACAGAATGTAAATAAACAGCAGGGAAGTTATTTATTGACAGCTCATCATGTAAACTGGTAAAGCAGCAGTAATTGTTTCACAGACGATGACGTCCGAAGCTGTGTACTTCATGTTGAATGTTACGCTGCCAGGACAAGTGGAATTTCAAACGAAAGGCATCTAAAATAAGCAGCTCAAATACTCATAAAAGTGAATTGGCCATGGGTGTAAAATGTGTGTTGCTGTTTACGTATGGAAGAAAAAATAAATAAAGTAAATATTCCAGCTTCAACGTTGGAAGCGACTTTGTTTACAGTGTAGACCAGCGACATGTTCCAGGTGATGGCGGGTAAATGCAGGAATCCAAAGAGTTCTTCTGTTACCAGGTCAACCAACCTCTGGGTCAGTCCCTGGGCCTCCTCCCAGGTGCAGTTGTCGAGGTTAGCCATCTAGGCCACATGTATTGGCTTCTACAAATTAGGAGGAGCATTGGTTCTATGTTGAGTCGCTCCCAAATGACCTTATCTCAAAGGAAAGATCCAGTTGCACTTCAGAACCAGAAGTACAGTGGTACCTCGGTTTAGGAACGTCTCGGACTTCGACCAAATTGGAGCGCCCCCGAAAAAAGCCGGAAAAAAACATAACATGCGCGGACCGATCAGCTGACCCACGACGCGCTTTGTTATTCTGTACAACGCAGCCTCTGTATGCAGACGTGTCCCATTAGCTACATTTACTGACTGTTTTTTCTTCATATTGAGGTGTAAAACCTTTCCTGTCTCCGCACTGGACCGTGGTAGAGTGTCACAGGGGAGGTGCTGGAGCGCTCACTCCAGGGTTTGATGTCCTGTTGTGGGCTGGAGCTGGGACAGGGATGAGGCTAGTCTGGGACAGAGCGTGACTTGGTTAATGACTTTGTCACAGCCAAACTGCACAGAAGCGCACATTCAGAGCTGGACACGCACCGGGCACCTCTTCACTTCTGGAGAGACCTCACTCACTCGGCAACCCCTCCCACATGCTCGGAACGCATTATTTCTATTTCCATTAATTGTAATGAGAAAAATCGATTCAGATTTCAAACAAATTGCTTCTCGAACGGCCGTCTGGAACGGATTGTGGTCGAGAACCGAGCTACCACTGTAATTCCAGCCACTTGTATCCATGGTCTTCAGCAGGTAGGAATTCACTCCAGGAAAACTAATGTCAAGAAGAAAACATTTTAAGATGCTGCCAGAAAAGCATTGTGCAGACCTCCTTCAAGCAGCTCCTTTACAGCCTTTTTTTTGGCAAACCATTTAGCTGAGTGCGCCATCAGGTGGCAGTGAGGTTCCAGTTCTTGCATGCAAGTGAAGAAACCGCAGATTGTGAGGAGGACTCTTGGGTCCAGACATTATCCCCTGGTTTCTGCCCCAAAAAAAGCTCACTGTAATCGATTGTTTACATATCTTGTTATTAGACAGGTAAATGCAAACAATGGTGGAGGCAGATTTTTAAAAAGTAGCAATCTGCAATCTCAATGCACATGAGCATTTGCCAGCAGGTATGTATTTTAGGAGGGGATGACGTCCAGAAGTGTCTTATAACAGAGAGGCATGCGACGTCCTCACAGTGGACTGAAACCGTATCACATTTTATTACGAGTGGGGAGGAAGAGGATCACACCTGGACATGAGCAAGACAAGAAGGGACTCATTCTTTTGATCTGTCCATCACGCAAAGCAACTACAGAGAAAAAAATGAGAGCACCAGGAAGTATTTTTGGATGCAAAGCATTTTGTGTTCATCTGTGTGGAGATTATTTTTAGGCGTGAGATTGTAAAAATGCTAAGACTTTAATGGCTGCTGAAACGGTCTCTCTGCAGATAGACAACCGGAGCGTCTCTTCAATATGGACTGAAGAATGAGTCGCCCAATAGAGTCTTTCAGCTCCCGACGAGAATAGAGTCATAATCCAATAAATGGTGGTGGTTCGTGACTCAGCAAGTTATGTTCCTTTGTCCATGTGTTTTAACCGTGTATGTTATAAATAAAACAGTCTGTGGCGAAGAACAAGAGATCTGCCATTTTTGCTGACTCAGGTTTGAATCAACCTTGTTCAGCGTCATGTCTACTCTTATGAAAAGCTGCAGGACTTCCCCTGCCAGGATCTCCATCTGCCCCACATTGTGTTTGATGTCCTGTTTCCTGCTGCTCAGGATCAGTGACCATTGATAAAAATAATTGTTCGGCGTCATTATTATTACAACATTATTATATCATATCCATTCCATGGCTAATTTTAAGTGTCGCTCAAGGGATTTTAAACCGGGATTTGACCAGTTTATCGCACACATCTTGTGGGATATCAATACTTTTTAATGGTTTTCAAATATTTTCTAAAACACATTTATAATCTTCTGTCCACTCTCTGCGGTTAATTTTTATTTCAAGCTTTACATTTATGCCCAGCACCAGCCACTAGCCAGACAAGGACCATTTCATTTGAATTATTCTCATAGAGAGATCTATTGCACTTCTTTTTGTTTAAACGTAATCCAGTACAGGGTGAATAACTTTTACGGCAGTTCAAAGTGCGTCATTTATGTTCATATACATTTATATTTTTGCAGACTATGATTTTTTAAATCTATAATATTGCTTGCAATAGTCCGCTATTATTTATTTAACTTGTATTTTGTTATCAATCATAAATTCACTCAACAAACAACTGAAAAGTATTAACTTTAACATTGCTTATTTTGGGAGAAACTAAAAAATAAATAGCTTCCACTGTCAATATGGAGCATTTAATAAATTAATCAATACAATTTGTGACATGATTATTGAAATCATTGTATGTGAGTGTGAAGGCTATCTACAATTTATATAATTGTTGTCGTTGTTTTTTCTTTCCATAGCTTCATTTTTATGCGTGTTTTTTTTTTAATTGCTGAGCTACTTAAATTACTTTTTTTGATGACATTTAGCAAAACAATACTCTTTATTTTCATGTCCCCTGGGGAGCTCTGTGTAAAGCAACTGTCATTACCAGTGTTTTCTGGGTTTTTTTCTTCATTTATTTCATTTATTCAGATTCACCACCACACATCATTTTGTACATCATCCCTTATTTACGTTTTATTATATTATTTTAAACAATATTTAAAACAAATTACATTTTAAACCACTTCTATTTACTTGCTTTCCATGTATATTTCCCCCTTTAAATAAAAGTGAAACTTAAGTGAATCTTAAAAAATAAACTTGAATTTTTTCTGCTCCATATTTAATGAGATGGTTTTTTTTTTTCCTTTATTCACACCATAGAGTTGAAGATCAAATGTTTGAATGTATGATATTTTAAGTTTTACCACAGGAATTCTGTCCTGTTTTATAGCCATCCTGCTCTAGTTCTCCTGGAAGTAAACAGCATAGCTGCGTGTTCCGTGACATTTCCAAGGCTTCATAAAGAGCCGACATGTTTCCCCTACATTGCAGCACGATTATGAAACCAGTGCGGTCATGTGATGTCTTCTCTCATCATCATCATGACAAGTTGGAAGTCTGACCTCTTCTCCTCGGCTCCACCACGCAGAGAGGGAGCCTGCAGTGCTCCTCTGGCAACACTGGGGGCGGAGTTTGACCTCTCAAGTCTCCAAATATCACTAATCCTCGTCGGACATTCTGGCTCTGACCATCACTGGCCTCGTTCGCCCAAAAAAGGGAGGAATCTTCCCGCAATGAGGACGCGGTGAGAGCGCTCGTGCCTGGCGGAGCGCGTGTGGTCGGTCTGCTGCACTATGACAGTGTTGCTCGGCTCCTTCTGCAGTCGCTTCTTCTAGCCAGGTTTGTTTGGTTTTTTTTTTTTTTTGGGCTTGGATTTTGCGCATTGACAGCTGGAGCTCCGTGCTCCTTCATCGGAGGAGTCAAGTGTCCGCTCCCCGGCGAGGTGAGTGTGTATCAGCGGCGTTTGTTTGGCCACAGGCTGCGGACTGGTTTCTGTTAGCGGGGCGCTGCTAGTGCTAGCAAGCCCGGGTTTGTTTTGAAACACACGGAGATCAATGTGTGTCCTCTTCATGAACCCCACCGGCCGACACGGACGCTGGTGTCCGGCCGTACGGGCCTGTGTACATCATGTGGTGTCGCGGTGCTGCAACAACACATGTGACTGCAAACATGGACGAACACCAGCGACCGGAGTTAATGTTGAACCCAGAGAGTGTGGAGAGGACGTCCGTGTGAATTTGTAGAAGTCTTACACTTCTATTCTTCACTCCTCATAAATGACGATTTACTCAAGAAACTACTGTCTTCAGAGGTTAACTACTTTTATTTTCTTTTTATTTTTTTCAGCTGAAAGGTTTAGTTCCCTGGCTTGAAAAGTGTTTATTATTATTATTATTATTATTATTATTATTATTATTATATGTTAGTTATTAATTAAACTCAACTAAGTACATTATTTTACTGTCACGAACCAGATGCAGAATAATGTAACTGGCCTCCAATGCCACCCACACATTTTTTAGATAAATATCTCATAAAAGTTACTTTTAGTTTTAGTTAGATTTTCTGTTCTTGTTTGCTCCTGCACTAAACTTTTTCTCCCTTTGTCTTCATGCATTTTTACATTAAACAGGAAGTGTTTTGGCTTATAAGTCAAGAACCAGATGCTTCAATTTTAGAATGATTTAAACAAGTTGTGGATTACCATCTGGATCCTGCAATCTTTTGTCAAGACAAAATGTGCCTGCAATGCGTTGTTCATTGGACATTGTTTAGGTGTGAAGAAAGTATGGAATTCTGAATGTTGTGACACAAATACAGGGTTCTCGATGAGTGTTAGGTGCCCCTCCCCTGGAATTCCGACCCCTACATTTCGCCCGGATAAGGTGTCTGTTCTCTTGTTTTGTAGCTAAGTGTGACTTGTAATAACAGCACAACATTGTTGACTGACCGTACTGAAGTCCGTTTCCATGTAGGGGTTGTTGCATTACAGCGCCACCTATCTGCATTGTTCTACATCAACCGTGAGTGACTCTCGATAACTCTTTTAATCGTGATCTCAAATTCAGCCGGGACTTTAAAGTAAAAACGTTCACTTCATTTTAGCCCTGGAAGTGCAGGAGATAAGACTTTAGTGGGTTATCGGTTAAATAGAAAAAAACCCACCTCTTATTCCTGGCACTCTGCAACGAATGATCTGATTGGTCTCCAACAGCCTATGAAGAAAGAGCTCCAAATGTGGACAAAAGCAATGGCTGAAAATGACATGTATTCCTGCCTAGTTTTGCTTTACACACTCAGAAACAGAACTGCATGCACTCGACTTGACTGTTTTTTTCCATCAGTGGTTTACTACTATAATGACCTATGTATCACAACAGTCTCCTCATTTGTGTCTGTTATTGATGGTAGACTGAGTGGATCTGGATCTAAATCTGAATCATCATTAAACGGCCCATCAACATCTCCACTTTCATTGATTTCATTAACAGTGGAAGGTTGAACAGCATTATTCACCGTCCCTGTCCATTGCTGACATTTCTTTCGGTCAGTGATAATGGATATCTTGTCACAACACAATCATATAACCGCACTACTTAAAAACACAAATCAGAGAAGTTCACTCATCATCACTCGCGACAACTCAGGCAGCTCTTATTGACTTAGTGAAAGACAAATACACCAACTAGTACTCAGGATTTCCTGTGTAGCTACTGCACTTGAAGATCTGGGATGGTTTGGGTTCCTGCAGCTACCACATATGTGTTGTGTATTCATGATCACATGATCATTACTTCAAGATGAAGCTACCTATTCTACACTGAAGTGGCTTTTAGAAATCAGCCCTTTTTAGTTTGTTGTATGCTTAAGATCAGGTACATCTTTCTGCTTTGTGTATTCTCATTAACAGCAACATCTGTCATTGTTATTATTATCTTTTTTTTTTTTTTTTCAATGAAGTCAAGGCGGAAAGAACAGTTTTCATCAAGGCGGTTGCCTTAACCATATAGCACTGCGCGAAACCCTGCAGTCCAAGATGCTGACTGAAAGTAAAACCGTTTATTGCAGGACATTACAGTCTGCAGTGTTTCTATCTTCCATTGACATCCCTTCCATCTGAATCAATTTCCTGATTAATTGTTGACATTAATAATCTTCAGTTGCTGGAGAACAGCTTGTTAAAATGTAAAAAAATGTCAAAAGAACTGAAATTTGGATCCAATATTAAGCTTATCTGGGCCTAAAAAAATCCCTTGGTGGACTTGATTTAGCCCCTGGACTGTGGGTTTGACATATGCTTTATACGCTTGAGCCCTGAAACAAGAGCATATTTGGTTGGCGCACCAGGTTTAGAAGGAGACAAACTGTTTACAGTAAAGTTAAACCCAAAAACCCGGTCGCCATTAGTTATATTTGCATCCGTATCTGAAGCTACAATTGTAACTTGTAATTTTCTTGAGAACAACCTGCAAAATTAAAACCTTACAATTCAGGGCAGCATGGTGGTGTAGTGGGTTGTGCTGCGAGCACTAGCAATGTCAGTGGTTTGGGCTCCTGCCCCCATTGACACCAAAAAAAGTAAAGTGAACTTGGAGTTTACAAAACCGTTAAAATTTATTTTTAGGTTGTGGGCCGAAAAAAATGTTACCGTGCCTTAATTTTTATTCTTCATTTTTAAAATGATTTGCACCTGCTCCAAACTGGATGAATCACATGGTCATTCTCTTATTATTTCATGTTCATTCTTCTCAGCTGACGTTCAATGTTGAGCAGCCGCTGGCGTCTCCGCGGCCCCCCGGCTGGTCCACGCCATGCGTTCCACTAACCGCTCTGGAGGTGCGTGGGGGTAAGATGGACGCAGCCCATGGCCGGACCTCCGCCACCCAGCATGTCCAGCTCCAGCAAGTCCACCCCACATTCAGGAGAAGGTAGATGATATAATTTGTCTGGCATCTGACCAAATCAGTCATTTGGATTAGTGATGTAATGGAAACTGGGTCCAAGAGGAAGTTTGATCCAGTGCTGCTTAAACTGCCCACACGGGAAATATTGGGATGAAATTCAGAAATGTTGTTTTACATTGTTCTAGGGAAGTTTTACGGCCATATTTTTGCAGACAGGAGCAGGTGCTGAAGCCAAATAATTGAACACTTTATTTTTTAATGCAGCTCAAAGTGCTATCTAAAATGAATAATGTGTTACACTTGACATCATGGAAGCTGTGGAGGTAAAACTGGCTCTGATAATTGAGTTGAGGCCATTAGGTCCTGAATAAAAACATCTCATTTGGATGTGAACGCACCTGTATGAAAGGGAAAGTACAATTCGTAAATCCACCACCAGATGGCACTGTCTTCGACGCACTGCGATTGAAACGGTGAAAGTAATGAACTGTATTAAATGGTGAAAGGAACCAGCTATGTCCATGGATGTGATGAATGAGGGCATGAAGAGGATGAGTAGGGGTGTGAAGGTGGAGGCGATGCTTGTACTAAAGTGCTTTCCTGTTTGTAGCTGTCAGCTCTAGCTCTATGGCCTGGGTGAAGATGTTTAAGAAACCCGGAGGAGGAATGAAGAAGTCCTACCAGCCGGGAAGCATGTTGTCTCTCGCCCTCACCAAGGGTCTCCTGAATGAACCGGGGCAGAACAGCTGCTTCCTAAACAGTGCTGTTCAGGTGTGGACCAACTTCTGCTCCACCATCAAGTCCTGTCCCTCATGGTTTCCTCGGTCTCCTGCAGGTTCTCTGGCAGCTCGACATTTTCAGGAGGAGTTTGCGGCATCTGTCTGGTCACTTTTGTCTCGGCGACTCCTGCATTTTCTGCGCACTCAAGGTAAAGGTCGAGCCAGTGAATATTATATTATATTCATGAGAATTTATATTATCACTTCATATGTATGTAATTTCAATTTTATAAGAATCTCAAGTCCATTCAGAGTAGTGGAAACCCTGGCCATTGTGTAGTGAAAAATATCCCTGAACAAAAGCAAACAGATTCTTTTGTTTGCTTTTGTTCAGGGATTCCTCCAGTGTGATCAGTGGACCAGGAACTCCTGCACTTACAAAGGTTCCCTGTTGTCTGGAGAGAAAACTGTTAAATTAAATTAATTTAATGTTTTTATTGTAATGAATTAATTCTCTAACTAACTAACTAACTTCATATATATATATATATATATATATATATATATATATATATATATATATATATATATGATGGCTATAAATATTTAAAAAAATAAATATTTAAAAAATCAGTTAGTCCTGGGTCAAGTTCAGGCCAAGTTTAAAAAAATGAACTTTTTTTAACTGTGGAAAACAGAGTCATCCGTCTCCTCTGTGTCACATTTGTTCTCACTTGTAGTTCCCACTCTGATAACATTATTCTTTCCATGTCTGTATTTTTATTTTTTTTTGATAACCCCCCAGGCTTTATTTTCTTAATAATCTCACCCAAATTTGAAACTTCTCTACAGACATACTGTTTGTTTGTTTTGTCTCTGAGCACATATCCAGGCATGAACAAGCATCTGAGAATGCATTTGGGAACTTTCCCCCTACAATAACAACTCACTTTGGATATTGAAAAAGAACGCTCTGGTTAATGTCTCTGTTTAATGACATGAAGTTGTTGTTTAATTTCTACAAGGCTGTGTGTGATGTGTGTATTCCCAGAGTATATTCAGCCAGTTCCAGCAGAGTCGGGAGCGTGTCCTCCCCTCCGACAGCCTGCGCAACGCCCTCGCTGAGACTTTCAAAGATGAGCAGCGCTTCCAACTGGGCCTGATGGATGATGCAGCGGAGTGTTTTGTATGTCCACACTGTCTTTTAATTAAATATATTATCCAGTTCCAAGTTTTTTTATTATAAATACCCTGATAGAGTTGTGGTGTTAAGAACAACCTCAACTTCAGCTAAATTGTAGGTACACGTGCCCTTCCTAGTGAAATGTTTGTTGTTGTTTTTTGCCTCACATTGAGCTCCTCAGTCACCGGAGTTGACCTTCTCCATCTGTCCCTCGCACCTCAGGAAAACATCCTGGAGAGGATTCATCTGCACATCGTCTCCGACGCAGCGACCGACGCTTGTTCATCCAAGTCTTGTATCACTCATCAGAAGTTTGCCATGATGCTTTACGAGCAGGTACCAGACACCCGTTACAAATGTCGTGGCTTTAGCGCTTTAATTCATTTCAATCCTGACCTAAATATTACATTTAACATTAAGAAACTTAAGAGAAACTTAAGAAACACTGCAGCTTTAAATGAAGCCGCTCAGGCGATGAGACGTTTGCAGCGATCAGTCAAACTAAAATAGTCTGCGCTGATGGTGATGCAAAATAGGGTCAAGTACAAATTTAAACTCAGACCAAAATAAGTGCTGTTTATTTTTAGTTTGCGTATTATTCCTTTCCTGTGTGTCAGATTTCAAGTAGTGTTCGCAAAATACATTTGAAATATCCCTCTTGTTATCTGCAAAAAAAAACTTCCATCGATTAAAAATGTTTTAAAATTTGAGCTGAATTTGCAGCTCCGAAAGGTCAATTGAAACTCAAAAACTGCAGGATGGGTACGTGATTGTGATAAATATTAAGGTAATAATGTAATGTCATATTTGTCAAGTAGCTCTGTGTTGTCTGTTTTCCAATAATGAAAAGCAATGTATGGAAAATTGTTT
Organism: Synchiropus splendidus; assembly: GCF_027744825.2. NCBI lineage: Eukaryota > Metazoa > Chordata > Actinopteri > Syngnathiformes > Callionymidae > Synchiropus > Synchiropus splendidus. Next base: position 21,818,667 of record NC_071335.1, read on the forward strand.
AATTTCTTGAAAGCACATTTGTGTGGCCTGAAATGAGTAGCAAATATCTGTATTGTTTTTTTTATCTGTGTCAGAATTCAAGGCTTTGGCCCATATCGGCATGTCAATATCGGACATCCCTAGTACACAAGACCTCTTTTTATTGCCAGTGCTTGAGCAGATGTAGTGCAGAAACTAGCTACAGTAGAATTCTGTGTGGTGCGTTCCAATCTCTAAAATCTGAATAACAAAATGAATTCATCTTTTGGAGCAAAGGTTTCTTGAATTAAGAATTTTATAGCTCAACTTTTGAAGCATTCCGCTGATGGTCCTGATCATTAGAATTACATCAATCGTATGTATAGACAATAATCTTCTCATATTTTATGTGGTGTATCTGGGTAGGTAGATGGTAGGTGTCTGCATCAGTAAAGGGAAAATCTGAACATAGCTGCCAACAACTCAATGTGTAGATGAAACGGTTAACATTCACCTGTCCAAAAAAAATTGAAAAAAGTTATTATTTATCAAAATTATTATGAATTTCATTTGTAATTGTTTGACTGCACTGCTTTAAACTTGCTATAGTGCATGAGTTGAGTATGGATTTACACAGCTTTACACTTTTATTCACTGCTTTTGACTGACTAAAGAAGGATTCATTCTGTCTCCCCGCAGTTCGTCTGCCGCTGCTGCGGCGCCTCCTCGGACCCTCACCCCTTCACTGAGTTTGTTCATTATGTGTCAACGACTGCTTTATGGTGAGCAGCTTCCCTCTCCTGCCACTCTGGTACTTCCTGTGTCCACCAGTTAAACAGCCAACAGACACTCCGCTCCGGCTGTCCTCATCCGAAGTGTCTCTTCTGCAGTCAGACACACTGTTGCAGTCAGCTGCGATGATATAGACCACTTCTAATTAGATCTGATGTGTGCGTCTCCAGTCCTCTGCCACTGTTGAAACATTTCAGCTCAGTGTTCATTATTGATGCGGCGTGAAAGTCGTAACTCTCCCCTATTTCTTTCGAGCGTTACATGAGAGGTGCATTTCAAAGTCCAGTCTGAATTGTGCTGTATTTGTGCTTGCACATTACGTCACGCAGAACTTTGGCTACCCTCCTCTCTCTCTGTGTTTGTGTGCAGCCAACAGGTCGACCGCATGCTGGGGAAGAGCGAGCGTCTGCGAGCGGACATGTTCGGAGAGTTGCTGCAGGCAGCAAACAACACGGGGGATTTGAGGAGCTGCCCTGTATGTGATTAAATGTTTAATGGCTCCGCTTTTTAATGCAGCCCCCCTTCAACAAATCGCTCCGACTCATAACGGGCCACATGAATTAAACATTGAGGAAGTCAGCCGAGCCGCTCTCGTGTTCACACAAAGTGGGACACAAAAGTGATTTTTCTGACTATTAAGAGTACAGCCTGTGCTTTTGGCTCAGACTGTACTCACAGCAACAGGAAGGAGTCGGTGCCAGACTGGTGTTAAAAATAGAAGGGACGGCTTATCGGCTGTTATTCTCACATCTGTATTTGCTGCCGCTGCTGCCGTGTCGCTCTTCAGCGGGCTCAAGTTTTGCGCAAAACGCCGTTCACTGTTCCAGAGACAAATTGTTCTTCCAGGAACAGTGACGTAGGCTTTTTGACTCTTAAGCAGATGCCCGTCTGCTGCTCTCAAGTGGCAAGTTTCACGATGGGTTTCATCAGATGCCTGTGTGGTCAAACTACGGGCTAAAAAAATTCTGACCTTTCCTTTAAACATGAAGGGATTTCAACGTCAAAAAATGTATACACCTTATTTAAAGTTATATTTGCAAGTATGAAGTACAGTATGTGTGCAAGATATGAGCCATTATCTTATATATTTTTTTATATAAATGATAGATAAATACAGCTATAAATAATACAATAAAACTTTAGTGTCACTGTTTTAGCAAGGAAGTTTTGTCTGGTCAACTCTCAACTATGCGTCATCATGTGTTAGTTTATTTTTTATTTTGTATATATATAGTGTGTGGCTCTTTATGGATGCCTATTTTCACAACTCGGTAACAGTGGCGCGACCAAAGGTCATTTTAACTCAGTGATTTATAAGTTGTTGTTGTTGTTTTTTTAACCTTATAATGTTTTTTAGCTTAATATCCTAAATCATGGCGTGAAAGCAGCAGCAGTAGCAAACCGAGATACACATTGTGCAGTTCAGGACCTTTCCTTCACACTCAATAATCACACCCTAATAATACTGAAGTTTTACATGCTATTCTCCCAGTGGTGGGATTTGTTCAGGGGGGATTTAGCCCCATTCTGAAAATAGAACGTGCGGAACACATTTTATTTCCCTCTGAAATTACACCATTTATAATTATAAAAAAAAAAAAAAAAAAAGGATGAGACAAGAAACACTGTCCAGCATGGATTGTTTTGTTTGTGTATTTATTTTGAAGTGAAGATTCAAAAGTAAATACTGTATTTAGTCAGTTTTCAATGCAAATTTCAATTTCTTATTCAACATTCAAACACGTTCACATTTCAAATGTCACATTACAAATGAAATACTTCATCCTAAAATGTCATTTTGTATGGCAACTTCCATTGTTGAGTTGTTGACCTTCCTTGAATTTTCAGTCCACTCCTCTTTGTGTTTGCAGAGCGACTGTGGTCAGAGCATCAAGATCCGCCGCGTGCTCATGAACTGTCCTGAGATTGTCACAATAGGGTTTGTGTGGGACGCCGAGCAGTCGGATCTGACCGACGACGTGATTCGGTCCCTCGCACCTCGCTTAAATTTGTGTGGGGTACGTTCTCTCCTCAGTATTCCCCGTTTTAATGTCACCTTCAGCTGCAGCGGAATTTACTATTTGGCTACTGTGGTCATTACGTTTTAGACAGTCAATATTTAATGAGTTTCAGAGGAAATTATATATATATAAAAAAAATCAGCATTTGACTTTGTTTGATTACATCATGTTTTTATGGTAGTGCTGATGTTGTTCTCTCACTGCTGCTTTAAATGAACTTTTGTGCCGACATGAAGCTGCCCCAGCCCTGTGAAAGCCAAAAAGCCGTTTGCAATAATCTCCAAATGTCTCAACCTTGTCTGCCTTTCAGCTCTTTAACAGAGTCACTGATGAAAATGCCAAACGCAGCGAGCTTCATCTGGTGGGGATGATCTGCTTTTCAAGTAAACATTACTCAGCGTTTGCGTATCACACCAAATCTTCAAAGTGGATGTTTTTCGATGACGCCACAGTGAAAGAGGTACTCACTTCTGCGCGTCTGTGTTTGGTGCGCGACAGTCCTGAAGTCTGATCACCGGCGGTGTTTCTCACAGATCGGCTCCAAGTGGAAAGACGTGGCTTCCAAGTGCATCAGAGGACACTTTCAGCCCCTGCTTTTGTTTTACACCAATCCTGAGGGGACACCAGTGTCCAATGAAGATGCACCGAGGCAAACCACCATGTGTCCGCGCTACAAAGCCCAAGTCAACGGTGATGCGACAGGTCAGACATATTTATGTTAAAAAAGCATCGCATTTCTGCGATCGAGCGACCAAATCCTTGTCAATAGGGTTTTCAAAATGTTATTTATCTTAGATTAGATTAGATTGGATTAGATCACCTGGGCCTTAATAAAAGGAATAATAGTAATGGGGATTTAGAGGTGTGAAAAAATGTTTTGCATTTGATTTTTTTTTCCTCCCTTGTCTGGTAGTATTCCCTGTTTTAAAGCACAAGCTGATGTTTCCACTGCCTGCCAGTTGCAAAATAGCTGGTGAGCATCCAAGTGTGGTGAACTTCATCTAGACATCTGCTCAGATGCCGTGGATACGTGGAAAACCCTGCGGGAAGGTCTTTGCTTTCGCATGCCTACCTCATTATAAAGTCGCTTCGGATAAAGGTGTCATCCGAATGTTATGTAATTTACATTAGCATTCGGAAGAGTCAGCGACTCTTTGTCACTGACCCTCCTAAACTCTGTTCCCTTCCGGTGGTTGTTCTGGGAAGGTTATTAGGAGGAGTTTTTTAAATTGAATTTCATGTTTTGTTAAAAAAAAGTGTCCTGGTATTTTTCCACGGCCTCGTTGAATTTTTTGTGATTGTTGACATTTTTTTAATCCCTGCTTGTTGGAAAATATCCTCTTAAATGCTGGCGAGACAAGCGTGCAGGTCTGATTCTGTGATTTTAATTCAATACTTTTTTTGTGGCTAAAACTAGTAAAAACCTATTGTGGTGGTGCTTTTTTTGTGATGCTGGTGCTGTCTCAAACTGGAGTCGTACATTGATGCACTAAGGCCCAAAAATATAATTGAAGTGAAGTGTATCTCTGATCTGTCAGAGGGTTTAATAGCTATTCTCTATGCAGGGTATTTTGTGAATCAAATTTCACCAATGAAAAAAACAAAAAACAAAGCTGGTATCCATGACAGGGGCGATTTCTCTAGCAAATTACGGTATGATTTTTTTTGGAGAGAGAGTTCTGTTAAATCACAGGCGAAATGATTGCAGTGCCCTGTGAGCTGGCTTGAACTTAACATGGGGATGATGCCTCTGTTGCACACAGATTACCACCCACGCCTCCCTCCCTAATCCCTGCTCCTGTGGTAAAGCACACGACTCGTCCTCGCTGCTGCCATAGCTGTTTCTGATGTTTCCCCCCAGTTATTTATCTGCTTTGTTTCTGCGGACAATGAAGCTTTGTGACTTTAAATGGATTGTTTCTATTTAATGGGACGGTTCAACACATTGACTGGCATGGGATTGGACTCCTGTTTCAGCGAAACTAAGTGTAAGTGATTTTTAGCTGGATTATATTCTTCTGTTTTGTTTCGCTCAAGTGGTGAATGGAGACGACTGTCTGCTCTTAGTAGTCATTTGAGTCTGAGTGGCTGCGGGATCTGCTGTGAAGGAGGGTGTTGCTTGATGACTGGACTTCTGAGTGCAGCGTTGTCTGAATGCTTTTTGCTGGAATAACTAAAATGTCAACACAATCTAGATGTCTGTGATGCGCCATCTTACTCACTGTTTGTCCCCAGTAGCGTCTGAATTGACTATCCCAGCTCATTCTCATGAAAGACTCGGTAGTTGGCAAACTAACATCTGAACTGAACGTCATTGTCCTGTTGATCTCAGGTGCTTTCCCTTACTGTGTACTTTTTGACTCTTCATTCTGACCCGTCTGTGATGATAGTTTCGCTCGCTCATCTTATCTGAAAGTGCTGTCTTGTTACGAAATGGCTTTGCCTGGAGGATACTGTAGCTCAGTTGTCCGCAGAGGACTTGCAACAATGTCAGTCTTTTGCCGCCTCAGCGTCTCATAGCACTTGGCAATTTACCCTGACTGGAAAGGCCTTTTGCACTCCTACCTTCATGACTTTTTAGTTGTCACGATATTGCTCTTTATTTCACCTTCTCACTGTATCTTATTTAGTACTGCGTTATTGGGCATCGTACAGAATATTTGTATGGTATATAAGTGTTATGGTATGGAGGTTACTTTCATCCAGCATTCTCAAAAAATGTAAAATGAGCTCCTTATAAATAATAGCAATTTAAATAAATGTTACATATAATAAAATATGTATACGTAAATGTCAGCACCTGAAGAAGAGTCAGTCCCAGTTTTTTGCATTCAGGATCCTGGTCAAACTTTTGGGGAGGGGTCACACCAGAGGAAATAAAACCTTGAGCTGGATAAGACTTTTAAATTCATGGATAACTAAAATTAAATAATGATAAATTATGCAAGAGCTCAGTTAAAGTCAATCTGCAGCTCTGTCCTCTGACGTAAAATACTCCATGAGACGTGAGTGTTTGTTCGCTGTTGTTGCTGATGAACGTTTTTGTGCATCACTGAACTAAAATAAGTGGTTGACTTGTGGATATTTCCCAACATGGACGTCTGTCATACAAAATCATCATGAGTCGCCTTCCCCATTGTTTGCACCGCTCATCCATCCGAGGGCTGGTTTGGGCTGGATATCAAATATTCAACAGTTTCTGTGTTTGTGTTTCTTCCTCAGTGAAGAATCCTCTGGGCAGTCCAAAGCAGCTCCACGAACCCTTCATGGAGAACTTGAGATCCGGTGATACGTCTAAAAAGGATAGAGGCCACAGAAGAAACGATCACAGAGGTTCGATTTGTTTCCTTCTACTGTTATGATGTGATGACTATGGATTGAATAAAGAAGAGACAGATCATTCGAAAAAATATTTAAAGAAATGACCCTTAATGTTATTGTTTTTTATAGAATTGGTACAAAAAAAAAAGTACAAAAGTAGAACATGTTTTGTACATTCATAGTTTGGCCATCTAAATAATAAATAAACAAATATATAAACAAGAAAAAATCCAAATCATAAGAAGAAGAAGAAGTGATGCATAGGATAAAAAGTAAATGAAATATTCAACATTATTTATGTAAATAAAACTAAATAAAATTAGAAAATGCTCTCAGTTTCACATGATGCTTGATGAATATGGCTGGCCATACTTAGCCATATGATTTTAGGGAGGAAAATAGAGTCTCAGCACAGGGTAAATATACACACTTGAGAGTAAAGAAAGCAAAGCAATGAAACTGAATGAAGTAACACATGAAGATGAGGAGTTTTGTGGATTAAATCAGCTGCTTGATGAAGTCTGTTTTCTGAAGTTTTTATTTCGGTCTCCCCCACTGCAGATGCTGCGCATGGCAGGTCGTCGTCTCCTCCAGAGAACGGGCCGAGGTATGCGGTGGAGCAGAAGTCGAAAATTTACCCTCGCGCTGAAAAAGCGGTGAACCATTCAAGCAGAGGCGCTCAGGAGGCCCGAGGGCAGTCCAGTACCTCAGCTGGTGGGCACAGCAAGAAGAACATGTCTCAGAGTCGCTACGACCAGGATAGCTCGTCCGATCAGTGGGAGAGCAGCGGGAGCGGCTCCAGCCGGAGTAAATCCAAGTCCACTTGGAGACCCGTCCGTGAGGTCTTGAATGTAGACACGGTGCTGAACGAACTGGAGCGGCGGCAGCAGCAACTGGACAGCCCGCGACACAACAAGGCTTGTCCTCAGGAAAGGGTCCACGCCGATAGAAGCCGGGAACGAGGGAACGTACGGACCCGAGAAGACTGGAAGCAGAAGTGTCTGATGACCATTTATGAGGATGAGCAGCGGCACGAGACTGAGAGTCACAGCTCGGTCGAGTCAGAAAGCAAAACCAACCAGCAGCGAGGAACCAGGCTCAAAGGTTGTCCGAAATCTTTACTGCGGAGTGACACCTGGACCATCCAGAGGACGGAGTCGGGCTACGAGAGCAGCGATCGACTCAGCAGCGGCTCCACGAATCCTGACTCACCCGGAGTCGATGGCTTTGCTGTTAAAGACCCGCGAACAACTCCAGAGGTTCCGACTCAGAGGTGAGAAACATGTTTGTTAGACCTCCACAATATACCTCCCAATGTTGCTGAAAAGCAGAGGAACAAAGTCACTGAAGTTTCTGTTGACAGTGATGCAGCCTCGATTGAAACAAACATGGCTCAAATGAATTCATTCCAATCCGGATATTTACTCAATGTCACAGATAGAGCTGATCTCTGGCAGTAATTGAGTGATGACAAAATAAAATGTATCATAAAAATTCCATTTTTTCCAGCCAGGTACCTCAAAAGGGAAGCGAGGCAAAGTCAAGTGTGATGTCATCACCGTCGCTAAATGGTAAGTACGTCAGACTTGGTGGTGGGTGGTTAAATATTTTGAAGACAATAACAGCACATTTACTTATTCATGTACCTTTTAAGAAGCATTTTGACAGTGGCTGATTTGAATATTAATTATAATTACTGATCACTATCGTTTCTGCTTGTCCTCTGAATCGATTCACCACCTGGCCACTAGGGGCGCTCAGCATACATAAAGAAAGGACAGTCGAGAGAAGAAGGACGTTCATATTCATTGTTTGAAACATATTTTTTGTACACCAAAGTCTCAGTATTTATATTTGCGGTTACTCAGACTCTGAACTAAAGTTGGTGAGAGATTTCATATGCAGTTGTCTGTATTGTATCTGTGATCACATGATTTAAAGTTACTTTCACAACGTTATGATCAGAACTAAAATTGTGTTATGTATCAATGAATATGAATGTTCTTAGTGGCCAAATCGCCACCCTTGTTGGGAAAAGTCATGCCGCCAACATCCTCATTTGAAAAATGCTTCCTATATGGAGACTTCTGCTGCATGCAACAAAACTTTCTTGGCAGCGTCGTGTGAGTCCAAAAAACAATCCAACTGGCTGCATTAAATCCTGTACAACTTTTCCATCACGTGCTGGTAAAAAACTGTTCATGTCTGCTCTTTTATGTTTCTGAGTGAGAAGAGATCACTAAGGTACTAAGTACATATCCATGTGTTTCTTTTTTTCCTCATCCTCATCTCTTAATAACCTCAGCAAGTTTAAAATGAACTGGTTCTATTCATCAGGCAGCTGTTGAAAGGCTGAGCTATTTAAGTAAGGACTGTTTCATTGATGCAAAATGTGTGAAGCCTCATTGGGAGGTTTTTACCTGCACTTTGAAAACCTGAGATATGTCTCCCTGCATTTTCGTTTGTCTATCTTTATGAGTAAATCCATCCCTAGGTTACTAATATCACAATTCAGATGAGGCTTGGATGACGTTTACTTCCTGTATTCTTACTGTTAAACAAAAGTAGCAGACTGAAATACCTCTAACTGGGCTGACTGTCTTGAAATTTGTCATCTAATAATACTCAGCAGCAGGAGAAAATTCTAGCCGGGCTAAGTTTGTTGGTTTTGAATAATCAGGGCCCGAGCAAATCTGTAAAATTGGACCTTGGATAATCAGCTTTCAACGTCCACACGCAAAGTCTCTCATGGTATTTGACGCAACCTCAGTCCAACTGCAACTTTATTTGAGATTTTTTTCATTTCAGTTGCATATTCTGCTGCTTTATGTAGTCTGTTTTTTTATATTATTATTGAATTGTTTTGTGTCCTTTTTAATCTGCCGTTGATGGAGACGCAGCTTGCAGAAAACCCAACTGTGGTGCCTCATGACAGGAACGGAGAGCGACTCTAAAGTAGCTGTGATGGGCTTCTCTTTAGTCATTGGAATCTAATTCAACCCTGATTTTAACCGTTTGCTCCAGTCCTCATGAAGAAAGCTTCTGTAGCTAAATTTAATTTGTGACTCTCTTGGATGATATCGAGTTTGGCTTCTGTAACCTCCTCACCCGGTCAGCGCTGCACAGGCTTTAATCTGGTGATAATCCCACATCGCTGCCTCAGAAGGCACAGCTGGACAAGTCTCCTGACAATGTTTTTTTAAAACAGTAGTGTTTCATAGTGTCCCACTCATATCTATAACAAGTGTTTCCGTCTGATAGCCCAAGCTGTAATCCTTGCGCGGACCCCCGGCTGAAGAGCAAAGGGGAAAATAGCGCGTCTATTTTTAAAGAGAAGGCATTTAAAACCCGGCCAGGGTTAGAGTGAGCAGAGGTTGGTTCAGCTGTGAGGAAGTGGAAGAAGATTACAGAGCTGCTGATGCCACCTTGTGTTCACTGGAAATATCGGTGCTTTTGTTGTTGAAGTCTGTGGTGGGAGGATGAGAAGAACTCTGATATTAATCTCTGACTTCTCAGAAAGCAATCAGAACATGAGATGTTTGAGAGAAAACAGAAAGTTTTCTCATCAGTCTAAGCCTCTGCGCAGAACCCTGGAAGTTATTCCGTGGAAAGGAGTGCATCCTTCTGTCCCCATTAAAGCAGCTGTTTCCAGCAGAGATACTTTTATTCTTTTATACTCACATCTTTCTCTTTCACTGGCAGTGACTTCCACTGAAGCCTGTGCCAGCCACAGTGGGTGGGCGCCGAAGGACGCCAGGGTCACTGACAGACAACCACATTCAGACTAAATAAAACGGCTTGAATCAAGATTCAATGCAAGTTAACATGCAGGAATTCCCCATTTTCGGATGAATAGATTGATCGGTCAGGGCTACAACGCTTACGATGATAATCCCAGTCAACACTGGGTGGCAGCAGCAGTCTATTTTAGGATTTGGTAAGACATCGATTCACTTTTTTAAATAATAAGGTGTGTGTATATAGTGGTGACTTGTTTTGCTTGACTGGATACGAGTTCTGGTTCTCGTGAGGTTTCTGCCTCTCGTTCCTCACTTTTGTTTCCTTGCCACAGTTGCAGTATTGCTTACTCAATTCAGTGCCTCCCAGTTGGGACAGGAGGGTGGGATCACCCCGTTATATGGATACACTCACTTTAAGTTACATCCTCGCACTGCTACATCGACATGGAAAACTTTTCTGCGACCTGGCGTTAATGAGGAGTTTCAAAGAAGGAGGGAAGTTCTCAAATTTCAAATATGAAAGATGCTGGATCATTAGGATTAGAGTGCTTTTTTTAGGAAGAAAGAGGAGTGGCATCATATAAAATTCTCTCAAACATTAGACACGATCAGAGAATGACTGCCGAACTTTAGTGAAACCATTGACAGCTGATCATATTCCAAATATTTTTGCTGTTTAAATAAAGTTGTGGACTGTGGCCGTTCAATGGACTGATAACAGACGAGTCATTGTATTATTTTTTTTTTAGTTAGTGTGTTGCTGTTGCTGTATATTTGTGTTCAATTTCCTTTATCAATTATCTTCAAATTAATGAAAAAAAAAAACATTCAAAAAGCTTGTAGTCAGGATGGGCATGAGACGTGTGAGGAGCTGTGTTGACCTGTGTTCCATCTTCCAGGTAAACATCCAGCCAAAACTCAGGGAAAGAACCACGAGCAAGGTTCGCACTCGCATCTCAAGTGTAGCCCGTGTTCCAGGTAAAGTGACGTCAGAGGAGAGCAAACTCTTGTGGCGATTGTCGCTGACCAACGTCTCTTGTAGGCGAAAGCTGAAGTACACTCTCGGCTCCTCCAAAAAAGCAGCAGCAGCGGCGTCGGAGAGGGACTGCGGTTCGGAGAGCAGGCCGAGCGAGCAGCCGGAGTTGACTAACTGTAGAGGGCACGCGGCGGAAAGTACAGCCCTGAGGCATTTCACTAAAACCAGCAGCTCAGAATGGAACAGCTCCGACGATCTGGCTCTCTCAGAGCCCGAGGACAGAGACTGCTCGTACCGCTCCAGCAACAGCGAGGCCGCCGCCTCCGATTGTCCTCACGCCAACCTGCCGTACCACACTCCTCACGGCAACGTAACTAATGAGCCTCAACCAGTAAACACTCAGCGTCAGCTCGGCACGTCAGGGTCCCCGCATCTCCGACCCACCCAGCGGGTCGCTTCTCACCAAGGTGAAGCAAGCCATGCCACCTTTCGCCCCAGGATGCTTCAGGAACCGTACCCACCCGGCCTGCATCTCTCCGCCGCCTCTTTCGTCAGTCCGCACAGGAAGCCCGACAGTTCCGGCCTTCAGATCTTCTCGGACGGCAGCTCCAAGTCGGGCTCCGACCCGGAGAGGAGCACCCCTTCGTCGTGTGAGAGTGAAGAGAGGCCGTGCCGGGTGGAACAAGCGCCGCCACCGCAAGAGGTTTCCCTCACGACGTACTTCACCGTGGACAACTGTATGACGGAAACGTACCGTCTGAAGTACCATAACCAGAGGCCCCTCGTCCTCTCCGCCACCGTGCCGCGGCCGTCCGGAGCGACTGAACGCAGAGACACCAGCCACACCCTCGCTGCAGAGACGCGCACACAAGATGCACCCAAATCCAAAACAGAAACAAGTAAGTAAATCAACGGCACCGTGAATGGCCTTCACTACGCAGATAGATTTTATCGGTTCCTCTTTGAGCCACACCAGGAACCTTGAAGATCTTTTTGTCTCTCACGTTATTGAGTGAAATTGTCTGGACCCAAATGTGCATTAAAAATTGTTTGGTTTTTGCGCGTCTGGACCCCACCACCAGATGGGGCCAGAGCACAACACACTCAACTGTAGCCCCAAATTCTGTTGCATCCCCCTTGTTGGGAAACACCAAAATTAGGGGGTGAAACGGCGGAAATATAGAAAAAATCTGTTTGGATAATATATTTTTGAAGAAAATACCAGGAAGTTTTTGAGATGTGACCTCAGCTTTCTCCCTGCTGCCATGTCAGTATATTTGAAAGAAGGAACATACATGTATATTGTTCCTTCATTAAATCTCCAAATGTCTGCGTGTTGTTGATTTTATGACATGTCACTTCCTAAACCAAACAAAAATGATGGTATGTGTTCTCTTTACAGGCCATAATAGCAATAAACCCACTGCAAAATGGAACCCAGTGACGGCCAAAGGACTCGACGAGCGGGGTTTTTTATGAGCGGTGAGTTTACATAGATGGACTCGGGTCAGTCGAGGAGGAACACTGGATGCCAAAGAGTTTACAGAATGGAAAAAATGTTCTGAAGCGTGCCACTTCCACCCCGGGTGGACTTTATTTATGCAAGCTTGTCACTTTAGTGGAAACGGTCCGGGAGAATGTCGCGTTGTTTTGTTGAGATGGATTATCAACTTGTCTTCACACTGTCCCGTCGCAGAAGTTCTCCAGGGAGACCTTTTTTTTTTTTTTTTTTTTCAGCCATCTTGAGGGCAGTTTTGAGTTTGCATTTTTAGATTTCAAGTGCTGCTGAAGAGATGATTTAAGAAAGATTGTACAGGCATTGGAGAATATTTATATATTTTAAGAGACAAGGAAATTTGTTATTCATTTGTAGAGTTTATTACACAGGATATGATGTCATTCTGTGCTTTACCAAACCAGGGGTCTGAGAATTTGCACCATCAGACTCTGGTTTCATGTAGCATATTCAATTGCACACGTCGGGATTTGAAAATGAGTTATTAGAATGTGAATCATTTTCCGCTGTAGCGTCATAACCAGAGAGCGGCGGCCCATCGGAACACATCTGTCGTGCGTCTGTTGTTTTTGTTGAGCGGGTTCTTACCATCATCCATCAAGAGGCTTTTTCATTTCCAGGTATCTGGTTTGGAGTTTCCGGCAAATATATTCGGGAAAAACATTTAAAAACAAGTGGACGAGACATACGAAACTATTTTACTCAGACGATTCAGGGGTTCTTTTTTGGGTCAATGTAGTGTTTAGTATTTCTCATTTAAAGTCAAACAGCCTAAGGAATATGTGTCTGAGATTTGAAAAAAGAGCACTTCAGGGCTCAAATGATGAATTTAATGAATTCAAAATCATTTGATATCGGTTCTTTTGTTTCTCGCTAATAATTTCTAAAAGTTCTGAACCACATCCAAAGGAATTATTTTGGTTGTAACAATGGCTCAGATCGGGATCAGGACCATTTCCCAGCCGACACTTTCCCCAGAATCATTTTACATCCCTGAGACGATGAGCGTCGCCGTGTTACTGTCGCTGTCGTGTCACGTGTCTGTACCTTGCACTGCCTCAGTGGGACACACCCTGCTTGAGAAGTGGGAACGTGTCTATGTTCTGTCGTGAGGGAAAGTTTGCGTTGGCGTTGCGGCACTGCCTGTATGTTCTGGTGAAGAGGAAGCGGAGCCAAAGGCTTCTGGAATTACCTGTTGCTCCATTTAATCCAACAGGTTTTGATCCATTGAAATAAGATTGGAGTGGGCGGAGCTTCTCACCTCAAGAATGAGGCGTATGAGGAGTGCTGCTTTTTAACCTCACTACAGTTGATTGTGTCTCTGTTTCACAGTCGAATATGCGCTGGATAAATAGTTTCCTTTACATTTGACTTAAAAACCTCATCTATAATGCATTATTACTACATTCATATGACATCATTATGCATTTTAAGGCTTTAAATGACATGATGATGAAGATTCATAACAGCTTTATAGCAGCACTCTGATGTCTTGTGAATGCAGTATTAAGATGTGACCTTTACTGTAAAGTGAAGGCTTCTCTGGGGGTTTATAAAGTGGTGCCTGTTTCAGTGAGACTGACCCAGTATGACTATTTTTCTGGATGTGGTCCAAGCTTTTGGCCCAGACTCTGAACTCACTCTTACAAAAAGGTTTGTCGGCGACTCCAGCACCAGTTAGACATGAAAAGGCCCCTCCACTATGTCCCCCTCTCCACTGTGTCGCCTCCACTCGCGGCAGGTTTTTTTTCGAAGCACCGCTCACACGTCTATGTACAGATTACGTTTTGCATGAGCCTCAATCCTTCTATAGAAAAGGACCCGCCTTCAGGTTTATGAGTCGGTGTCACTCCTGGTTTGCACCTCACAGACCACCCTTGTATTTCACGTCTCCCTCTTGGTGTTTTCCGCCTGAGCGTGCAGAATGACTCGTTGCATGTGGCCTTTCACCTCGTCTGATAGCTGCTTGTACAGCGGCTGCATGAGCATGAACAAAACCAGTAATTCAATATTTGATTGGGATTTATATATATACATATATATACAGCAGATGTAATAATTCATATTTAAAGTCAATTTAGGAATACTATTTTTTTCTTCCTGTTTATGCAACTGTTTCAGACCTAAGCTACACACGTTATGCATTCGTTTCAAATGATCTCCTCCTTTGTTTATTTTTCTACTGACAACAAAACTGTAATTGTTTCAAGACTACCGGCATTATAAATTTAACACAGGCCAAGTCCTTAATTCAAGTAATATAATAGAAATGATATTTTATTTTTTTCCACAAATGAGACTTGTGTACATTTGTTTTATTTATCCTGCCTTGTTCTGTATTTCTAAAAATTCTGACGCCTTTTTTTTCCCCCCTTTTCTGTCGCCAAGTGCTCATTTTCTTCTTCTGTCCTGTTGTTTTACCGTCTCTCACAAATGGCCGAGGGTAACGTCTTAAACCAAGTCGAGTGATTCAAGGACCTATTTCTTGTGCTTCTTCCTCTATGTCAACAGCAGCTCAGATGTCACATGTGTTGGTCACATGATGCGCACACGGCGATGATGCAGAATCCCTTGTATGGTCTTCCTTCAGTGCATTTATTGTTCTTCAAGTGTCTGAGTGGTTTACATGGAGTCTCGAACTGGTCCGCCTCCACGGTTAGCTTAGCATGCTACTAGATTTTTTTTGTAGCTTGACAAGCCAGCCAAGTCTTTTTTAGGGGGGGACACCCTGGACAGCATGCCAGTCCGTCACATCTCACCACAGGCTTGTTTGTGCGGGTTCTAGCTTAGCAGCGAAGGCCCTGGGGCTGTTTTTATTTTTGGGATGTGGAGTGGAGGAAAGAGTGTTGTGTTCCCCCATCTTCACACCTGTTGCTGTAAATACTGTTGTTTTTTTCTGGAGGCTCCATCGTATCAAGAGTGCCTTTCTGACTCTCGTGAGACCACATCGAAGCGGATGAATGAAACCCCGGATTGATGTCAAGCTAAACTCTCAATATGCAGCACTGACATGTCTGATCAAGCAGCTTCAACCCTCTTGGCGACTCAGTGTGATGGAAATCAGCTGTAAAATAAACCTTTTCTTCTGTTGCATGTGTACAAAATATGTAAAATGGAGTTTGTGTCACATAACCTCACAGATGCCATCGGTTCCCTCTTGCGCCTTTTTTACCTCGTCATCATTCGAGTTCTTCCACAAGGTGTCTCTCTCTCTCTCTCTCTTTCTTCCTCTTCCTCTCTTCCTCTGATAAGTTTCTGGCCTTGTACATATGATCCCTGTGGTTCATGAGTGGAATTGAGATGACGGTGCTCCATTGGATCCTTATGTGAGTACAGGAACATGTCAAATCTGTCTGCACTTTATATTTTTGTACATAATATATATTTATTTTTATTTATTGTTGAATAAAGTCTGATTATTGTATCACTCATCCGACGCGTGTTTGTCTTTTCCGTGCGTTGTTGTTTTTTTTACCTGTATTTATTGCTCGTGTCTAGTCAGGGGATGGAGACAGAACCTTGGCCTCCGCTCGACTTCCGACCCACTCAGGCTGAGGCTCTAAAGAAAAGGGCCACTTAATCTGTCGGCCGTGATCCAAGGTTGGTGTCCAGAGGTGAGGAAAGGAAAAGGAAAACGTATTGACTCAGCTCTTTTTTAGAGACAGCAGCGATGCAAATGTGTTCTACCGATGACTGGGTTCCTGCTGGGAACCTGATATTGGATTCTCCTGGAGGTAAATCGCAGCACACAGGCCACTGAACGGACACAGAGGGGATACAAGGTGTAAAAAATCTTTATTAGCGCCGGTGTTTCATAATCTTGTAGAGGAGTTCAGTGCAATGAGTTGGTCACTTTTAGGCAATACTGTCAGCTGGATCTTGTCTTCAACCTCTCTTGAAGATCCTCTTGGCGTCCACTCCTTCGTAGCTGTAGCTCTGTCCAAGAAAAATACAAATACTGATGATCATAAAGCAAAAAAGTTGCGGCTCCTCATGGGGTCAGTGTGAATATGACACCGGTAATGTGGTCCGTTTCTGCGACTCACCTGAACAAGCTCGTCTCCCTGAATGATTCTTGTTGTGGTCAGTTGCTTGTTGTTGTCCTTGCGGGTGAAAACCCCCTTCAGCGTGTCTCCTTCCATATTCCAGGCGCCCTGTGGAGGACCAAGTTGGTGGACTGATATACAAGCGCGATAATGCCGTGATAAGACAGCAACCCCACTCGGGTCAACGGTCTCACAAGTGTTTGATCAGCAACTGTCACAAGACCAAAGTCTAACTTGATAGGAATCAGAATCAGGCCAAGTGTGAGCTTGTGTTGAGAAGACGGGACGGTGCCACTCACGGAGAGCTCGGTTCCGTCGGCCAGGCTGTAGTCGAAGGTGACTCCCAGAGTGAAGTCCAGTTCCAGGGTGCGGAAGTTGCTGCTCTCCTTCACGTGGAACTTGTCTCCGGTTTGTTCAAGGATGATCTTCAGGTTGTCGTGAGCTGCCAACTTCCTCTTCACCATGTTGATCCCTGCCCACAGAACAGAGTCCCAGACGCTGCCATTAATTCACAAGCTTTGTTGCTTCATCCGCCTCATATCTCGCTTATTTACGGTCAATACTCGGTAATCACATTACTCATTGGAGCCATACATGAACGTCACCTCTTACTTTTCCTCGCCACATCACAATACATTTATTATTCAGTAATTACATGCAAATTACATCATTTTTGGTCAATAGCGTTGGGGGCTCAAATTCATTGTGGCATCACAGAACTCAGTCCACATCTCAATAAATTTATGATTCATTATTTGGATGGAAAATATCCTGGTAAATAGCATCGAGGTCAAAATCATTGTGACATCATAGTACACATGTATTTTATATTAATGACTCACAGGCTAATATGCTGCTGATACACATACAAATAAGAAGTTTATTTACAGTACTATAGGTTCCCTCACTTAAAGTGTGACCTCCTTTTCATATCATCCACGAGATTCCTGTTATGGTTGACTATATTTCGAAATTGAGTCCCTGATCTTCTCTCTTTCACCGGTTCCTCTAGTAGTTCTGCATTTTCATCTGATGTCTGTTGATTTATTGTGGGTCACTTGGGATTACAATCGCTTCTGATCCTGGACTCAAACTACCAACCCTGAACACGTCACCACCTGGCGAACCGAGGAACAGCTACTGACTGTAGGAAAGACAATTGTGAATCTGCTGGGAAAAAGGGGTCATGGAACTGAAGGAAAAACAAATGCATAAAGGATAAAAGAGAAGAAGAGCTGGAGGTTAGAACATGTGTCAGAGGAAGAGCGAGATGGAAAGGAGGTTCAAGAGAAGAGAATAGGATGGAAGGAAGGATAAAAACACTGGAAAAGGACTGAGATAAAGGGATGAAGTTTAGAAACAGAGTGTGACGTAAAGACAAGGCTCAGACAAAAGGCTGTAAAGGAAGTTCCTTATTTAATATGAAGCATGTTCACCTATAATTCCACAGACAACATCTCATGCATGCAAAGACATGAAACCCTAACTTTGTAATGTTCACATTATTATTAAAGATTTGTGTGACAAATATTCTGTCAGATCAGTTTCCACTTGCCCATTTGCTCCATGAACTTCTCGTAGTTCTCATTGCGGTCAATCTTCCAGGTGCCGTTGAAGGTCATGGTGGAGGTCAGGTGGAGGACTCTGCTGCGAGGAGTGCTTCTGCGAGCGCACGCTGCCACATATAAAGCTCCGCCGCGCCTCTTATCTGCCCGTCAATCAATGCTGATGTGGCGCTACGCCTCGGACGTCTCGGCAGGTGAGTCGCCCCGCTCCATTGGTGGAAGTGATCGTCCCAGGGGCAGCCAGGGATTGAGCCGACGATTAAATGAGCTGAAGTGCTTCCTGCTTCTTTCACTGTGTTGTTGACTCAAGGCGTTGCTGCTGATATTAGGATCACGACACATGTGGAGAAGTGCACAAGCTTGTGGGACGAGTGTGTCAATCAATAGTGGGATAATAACAAATAAGGTTTCCATTTTCTTTTTTTCCCTTCTATTGGCAAAAATAAACACCTACATATATATGTATATTTTTTCCCTGTGAAAAAACAAAGAAGCTTTTTTTCTGTGAAAATGGAACCCTAGATAAGACATCATTCATCTCCCAGAGAAATTCATACATACATAATATGTATATTTATATATATTTTGTTATTATTTTGGAGAAAAAAAATTTCCCCCACCGGAAAATATACATATTATTATTATTTTTTTTTTTTTTTTTTCTGTGAAAATGGAACCCTAGATAAGATAAATACATCATTCATCTCCCAGATAAATTCATACATACATACATATATATATATATATATATATATATACACACACACACACCACCTGAATTGTTCTTTTTTTTTAGCTGAAAATAAGTGAATAAATAAATATATGTATATTTATATATATTTTGTTATTATTTTGGAGCTGAGACAGAAAAAAAAAAGTTTTGTTTTTTTTTCCTGTGAAAATGGAACCCTAGATAAGATATATACTTTATTCATCTCCCAGAGAAATTCATACATACAGGGGTTGGACAAAATAATGGAGACAAAATAATGGCTTTAAGGTGTTTCCATTATTTTGTCCACCCCCTGTATATGTTGTTGTGTTTGGCGGCTGTGGCTCTTGCATGACTGAAACCTTTTCATACTATTCATGTGTTTTCAAAGTCGTGTGGGATTGATCAGTTTACGCTAGAGAAGTCTTGACTGGAAACACAAGCCAAGACAAAAGTGAGAGTTTAACCATGTGCCAACTCATACATGGCACTGCTGTCACCCGGCTCTTATCGCCAGTCGTGTGCAAAGTTGAACTCGTCCTCCGTGCCGTTGATAATAGCCAACCACTTGGATAAGATATAAGTTAATGCTAAACAGATGGCTTACTTGTTGGCAGCCATCTTTGGTGTCACCTTGCGTTTACGCTGTTTATTTCCCTAATAGCACTTTCATGTAACAGTTGCGGCAGATGTCTGGTTTTTCCTGCGCCAATGTTGAGACCTGGGCAGGTCGTGGACGGGTTCGACTGGCAGATGAATCGCACCACTTGAGTCCGGCGAATGACGCGCACTTGAGAAAGCCATCTTTGTGTTGTCTCTGGACACAGTGACCATTCTGGAGAAGTCAAAAAGCCCACGCTAACCGAAGATCTTGGGACGACTTCAACTTATCCTGGATGGCCAATAAACCGTATCTCTGTTTATTCTCAGCGGCCATCCACCTTTAACAAGCTTCATAAAAGGTTCCTCACCAGCAGCGTCTGAACTCCACTTCATCTCCACTCACCGTTATCTCTTATCGCTAAGACCTTTCCACTGTCACTCGGTTGATAAGGTTTCACTGAACTTGGGACAAACGCATCCAAGAATCCTGATAAAAATGGATTTAAGTTGCAGCTCATAAAGATTCGATTGTGATAAGTGTTCTAATAGACAGAGAAAAAAATCCGAACTTCGAAGTTGCGACGTGGTAATGTGAGCGAGCTACGTAGCTTACGCAGCTCGGTCCTCATTATAATGTTTGTTTTGTCCTTAGCTTGCTAACCGAAATTGTTTTAAATATAGAATAATTTCAAACGTCAAAAATGCAACAGTAAAGTGGTTTTACCACCAGGGGGCAGACGTTACACACTTTTTAGTGTAGAACTCATTCTCGACTCCTATTCAACACAACACACTGACCACAGATCGTTGCTTTATTCTTTTATTTTAACTGTTCAAACAAAAGCAAACAAGACCAGCAGCTCTGTTTTTACCTTGCAGTTAAATATAAATGTGTGGTCAACAAACAAATGTGAGAAACAAACAAAACTGTGATGAAAATGTGAGAATCTTTTAGAATATAAATTTAAGAAGTCTAGAATTTTCACATTTAAAGCAAACACTGGCAATATTAGGATATATAAATAATGTCATTTCAATATTAAAAGTGGCATCTAATAATAATAATAATTATAATAATAATATTTAAGTCTTAATAAATGTCTCCCTGCTCAACAATCGCACTCAGGATGTTTCTATAATATTTTATTGCTTCAATTTATAACTTTAAAACAGAAATGTAACTGTTATATAACAATACCACTGATACGACTCACCAATAACTGGAAGGACAGTCACTCAAATGATAATATTTCATGTGACGTACAACTAGAATTTGTCCAAAATATATTTCTAGTGAAACAATACACTCGTGGCGCACTGTTTACGCTCCATGTATGAAACGTTAAGCTCATGATGGAGTGGAGAATCAAGTTCAAATAAACATCTATTCTTCATATTAAAAATATCTACTGTACGCAGCTGTAGCAAGACGGAGGCGTCTTCCTGTCCTTCTGTCTCCGGAGCCCCGTTGCAGGACTCAGTCAGTGGGTTTCCTGGACAGAAACCACACCTTCATCGGGTCCTTCTTTCCTTTCATGGTTACGGGACCTCGGAATTCCAAGTGAAACTGTGGGTCAGCGTTCTCGGCTGACTGCAAACACCTGAGACACAAAGAGACTTTCAAAATTCCTGCCTCATTTTAACTCCAATTGAGGTGAAGGACACTCTTACCGGTACGTGTATTCCGACACATTAATTTTCCCCTTTTCACCCGTGGTTTCAGTACGGCTGGTGAGGTTGACTGTGTTCCCAAACAGGCAGTATCTGGGCATCCTCTGCCCGATCACCCCGGTCACCACCTCCCCGGTGTGGATCCCGATCGTGATCTGGAAAATGAGACGTGACATTTGTTCCGCTGTTATCTTTGTTTCATTCCACTACCAGAAGTTAGGAAAATGGACTGGTGGGCTTCTGTCTGTGTAGAGGGTAGGCTGGGCCTCTTTGCTCCACCTGCTGCCCCCGCAACATAAGCGGTTGCTTTTTAGCACAAAGCCAAGACCAGTGTTTGAGCTTCATGCTCTGTCTCATGGGTCCGTTTTCTGCTCCCTGACACAGCTAAGGGTTCTGATCCTCATCCTGGTAGATGTGAACCATCTCAGGCTGGAATTCTAGAAGACAACCAGACATAGACCTACACTTCAGAACCAAGGCAGAGGCGGCAACCGTTTCTAATCCGGGTCCATAATGGCTACTGATATTTGACCAGGGGCTGGTGGGGCTGGTGTCACTCTGAAAAAGGAAATATTCAAAGGAATTGTACAACTTATTTACGCTATTTCGGTGTTTCTGCTCAATTTTACTCATCGGCAGCTGAGTGAAATGAGAGCCGCAAGTGGTCGTGACTGCTCTGTGCCCTCCAGTGGAAGAACGCAGGCATTGCGGAGACAAGGAAGCAGAAGTGTATATCGTGATGCTCTCAGAAACGCCAGTAGCGCACGTATTGTAAGTCACTGACGCAAGTCTGTCTGGAGGGAATTGGACGCGCTCCAATTGGACGTTCCTGTTGTCATGCCCACTTCCAGTGAGCTGCCGTCGTGAGGTTCTCGCTGAGAAACGGGGCGCAGTTTTAAAATAAACCATTAAATAGTAGCACATCTACTAAAGAGAAAGGAAGAAACGTTTAATCCAAGTCGGAGCTCAGAGAGAGCCGGGGATGAAACACCACCTTCTGCAGCTTTAAGTCTTGGCACAAACAAGACGCAGAGTGCGTAGAAAGGTGCAACATTCGGTGGGTGGTTGGAAGCTTTCCGGCTCCAGAATATCACTGAATATCACAAAAGGATCCTCGAGCTTTGAGTTCACGCAAGATCGTCTGCAGAAACCTTCAGAAATGCGGAGCCGAGGAGCTCGTTGTTGTCGCCGCCTGAGACAAACGAGGGTCTATTTTTAGCTCCGGGGTCGTGAGATGATTTGAGTCTGTTTCTGCGAAACTAAACCTCGCTCGTCTTCAGTTGATGCCATGTCCCAAAAATAAACAGCTCTTTGTTAAGCAGACGTGGCTTTCCAACGCAAAGGTCTCCACAGCCGTGAATACAATAACAATCCGCAGCAGTCAGTCAAACAAAAGTCTGCTGCTCTTCATCCCACTTGCTGCTCATAACGTGACCATTGACTGAAACACGAATCACAAGCGTGTATCACCAGTCACATTCATATGGATTATATTGTACTGTATATTCATCACAAATATTATCTTAAACACCCCGAATCTGAGCCTCATACACAGAGTAGATTTAGCAATTGAACTGTTTTTATGCAAACAGAAGTATGAAATTATTTTTAAAATCACTAGTTCTACTGGAAACATGACAAAGTTCTTTATTTTAGGACTTTACTTTTTTTCTCATTTTTCTTTATATTTCAAATAAAAAAATATTTCAAAATATTTTTGAACTAAAGTGCCTTTCAAATGCCTTCATGTCATATTCATGTTCGGTCCATAGTTCTTTGTGACTTATATTTAAATAAAATATAAAATAATAACATCTAGTCACGTTTTTTTCTATTTTTAAATTAATAACTAGAGAATGTCACGACTCCTAAATAAAAATAAAGGATGAAAACTCAACAGAAATAAAAGTGGATATGTTTATTTTAACTTACATTTATATTTCCATATTTATGTCCTCATTCTGACGATCCTGGTTGTCTATATAAATTTAACCGTCTTCTTGAGTGTCACTATGACTTGTTGAAGAGACGCATGTGACGTATGAAGCACAGTCTAAGCTAAACCTCAGAGCAGACCCTGACTGACCTGCACTGGCTCATCGTCCACCTTCACTTGGCCTGCGATCTCCAGCATGTCCAGTGCCAGGTGACAGATAGACTTGGCGTGATGCGTGCACGGCTCCGGCAGCCCGCTCACCGTCATGTACTTGTCGCCCACCGTCTCCACCTGTAGGAAATGCCGGACTCAGTCACACAAACACTTTAAAACAGTCTGCTGTTTCTTCGTTCTATAAATGGAACTGCCCGTCGTCTCCTTCCAGCCAACATGACGCCAGTGGACGAGCACAAGTCATCTGGTTCCTGTTTGGCTTGGAGAACATAGTACCAAGGGTCAATGGGACGCTCCCCAATGGCCCCAGACTTGGTTAGTGACCGAAGCAAGAAGATTCTACCAGCCCAAGTACCATTTCTCAGCATGGTTTCTGGACCCTTGCTTAGAGAGTGGCACTTTTCACTCTCCGAATGGACATGTCCAACTGTGAGCAGGCCCTGAGGCACGTCACAGACATGATGTCTTTTCGTAAGCCTGGGAACAACTCAGTAGTTTCTCAGTGGAATCAGAAGTCTGCGCCCAATAGCTACTGATGCAACCCTTGTGCCCCCTCTAATCCCTCAGGAAAACATGGACAGTGGATGGCTACTGAGTCACACACAACGATAATGTCTGTCCAGTATGGAGAGACATTGATGAACCATCATCTTGGAGCGTTCCCCCTGCAATTTGTCATGAAATGTTTACGGCTTCAACAGGAACGTGTCAGCTGCCGTAACGGCACATGTGACGTCGTGTGAATCTATGC
Organism: Synchiropus splendidus; assembly: GCF_027744825.2. Taxonomy (NCBI): domain Eukaryota; kingdom Metazoa; phylum Chordata; class Actinopteri; order Syngnathiformes; family Callionymidae; genus Synchiropus; species Synchiropus splendidus. The sequence continues at coordinate 21,842,449 of NC_071335.1, forward strand.
ATCAAACTGAGTTTTTCTTTAAATACACAAAGCAGCCAGAAATAAACTGAAACACCCCGAGATAAACAGTTAAACACTTACATCAGCGTTTCAGGCATGCGGGGGCCTCCTTAAAGATCTGCTGAAACCCTGGGACCACCAGGCCATTCAGCCTTTTAGAGTAAATATTACTGCTTTTGTTGACCCGATGGATGTGGCTGATTCACTGGATGGGCCGAGGTCTGTTTGACATCTCGAAGTGCATTCTTGCCTGAAAGCTCTGCGTGTAAATCTGCCACGGGAGCTCCATAAAATTGTTCCTGAAGAAGACCATGTTGCGCTCGCCACTCTCGCAACGGAGAAAAGTCGCAACTGGTGATATAAATTATCGCTTATATTCTTGTCTGTATGTTAGCGTGAAATATATATCAGCATCCCTAAAACTGCTGACGCTGGCGATGGTGCTGTGTATTTGTCAGAGCCTCCGTCCGCGCAGGCGAACACGCGATTGTCCTGACAGTATTCTGGCTGCTAACCTTGTATACATAAGGGTTCTTCCGTGAGTCTGTCAAGATGTCGAAGCGGGTGTAAACATCGTTGAGCAGGTTGACTATCTTGATGGCTCCCTCGGCAGAGGCGTGCTTGCTGCAGAAGGCGTTGAAGCCCACGATGCCGCTGAACAGGATGGTCACGTTGTCGTAGCGTTTGGCTGGAACCGGCCGTTTGTGGCGCAGCTCGTTGGCAACAGATGGCGGCAGGACGGAATAGAGCAGCCTGGAAGAGGAGGAGGGAGAACGCTGGTGATACATCCCATTAAAATGAGAGAATGAAATGCAGGTGCAGCCACCGTGGGGAACAATCTTTTGGGGATGAGGATTTCTATTCCTCCCCCGAGCACCTTTTGGTCATCGCTCTGTACAGGCTAAGCTGGGTTTGGGAGTGTGGTGTTTCTATGGCAACCGGAAAATCATGGCTGTCTCAAAATATCTCCTGCGATGCACACAATTTGAGGACTGATGAAACGTACATGACGGTGTCTGGGAACTCAAAAGCCCAAACACCAAGGAATAGTTTTTCCAGAGGACAAGAATATACATATTACATCGGCTACAGCTGTAATAATTACTGGGAGCAGCTACCAGAATTTGAATCACTGCTCGCAGCCTGAGGCGAGAACAGAATACAGAGAGGGAAAACACAAAAGATAATAACACAGGTGTGCGATGGCGGAGTCATTTCAGAAGAGGATACAGCCACTGCAGCGTTCCAGTTATAGGCGACAATAAACTGCCCAGATACGCTCCAGCTGTCAGCTACTTTTCAGCCAGGGAGGGTTGTTACTGAAGGAAATACCAAGAGCAGACCTCATTTTTATTCTCGAAGCGCCACAATAATTCATCCCAAACCTATGAATTTTTTCACGTGACAAAACTGAGCGCAACTGAGCGCTGACACGTAAATGGCTGCAGGCACTTACAGCACAGCAGCGATGCAAATGTGTTGTTTTTCTTGTCAAGATTGTCGTGACCGCCGGCCTCCCTGCGAACCCACCGGGGGTTGGGGGGGTTCAAAGGAAGAAAGTGAAAGAATGGTGACCTATTGCTGCTCTCGGTTTCACAAATACATAAGGAATTACGTTGGATACCGATTAAAATATCAGCAAATACAGGCCACCTTTTATAACTACTATTGCAAATCAGGTTTATCTGGATAAACAAAATACAGCGCACCAAAAATATCAGGAAAATTTCAGCAGGTGGTATAACAGTTTAAAATAATATATAGTAAAAAGTGGATATGTTTGTTTTCTGATGACTGAAGTCTTCCGACTGCACAGACTCAAATGACGTTTAAAAATGCTCAGACCTGTCAGTCTTCTTCTTCTCGTCCTCCAAGGCTCGAAGTGTGTGCTGCAGACGGTCAGTGAGGATTTCCAACTCCTGGGTCAGTTTGTACTCCTCGCGGAACTGCTCGCCCAGCAACACCAGGTCACGCGTGGCGTCGTGCAAAGGGATGTCGCTCAGGTACAGGCCCCTTCTTGTGAGATCATCCAGGTTCATAACACTGGGAGAAGAATGGGATCGAATCAGACTTATTTCTTTTACTTTCAGACAGTCAGGTGAATAAAATGATAGTCATACAACACATAATGATAATAATAATAATACTAGTAACCTTTGTTAATGGTAAATGTTTCCCACTAAAATATATTAATTCAAAATGTGACCTGAATTTACAAGGCTTATTGCTTGAGTCACACCTAATTATGTGAAATAAACTTTTCATTTTCAAACTACAACAGCAAATTTTTCCTCCCACAGGAGTATCAACAAGTCAAAACAACCTTCTGGAGTGTCCACAGTCTTACTGAAGTACCAAGCTAATTTCATATAAACACATGAACAACTACACAAGACTACACAAGGTCAAAAGTGCAACTCTTCACAAACATACAAATGGCTGCCAGATTTGCTTCACATTTATTAGTGCCACTATGTGGGGCTGTAATTTTGACCGTGACTCTAAAAACTGCGGTTACTGCGTGAAATCCTGAATAACAAGTGCTAGAAGTGAGTGCATCCATTCCTGCACCAGAATTATTAGTCATGTATTTTCAACCATTCACCTCCCAAACCGCCTTTTTTTCCACAAGGAGAACATGTGAATAATGAAGTAGCTGATGAATGAATGAGTAATGAAGTATTCGGTTCGGCGTATTTCGGCAGCACAGTAGCAGACTCACCTGGGGGAGCAGAGAAACAGGATGTTCTCTGCCTCTGGCAAATAAATCATCTGTCCCTTCAGTCTGAGGCAGCTGATCTCCACCCCCGTCAGCTCGTCCTCGTTCTCCACAGTCTCCACGTTCAGCAGACCCTCCTTCCAGGATTAGACAGTGTTCAGGAATGTCTCTCGCTCCTCCTCAAATTTGCACAATTTTGGTTCTTCTAAAATCACAGCTTGTACTGGCTACTATGCCCTCATCCATGTAGCAAAAGAACAAGTTCATCTGACTTTATTTATTATTATTTTATCAAAATATAGGTGGGGTCTCTTGTGTTCACTCAGGTTTCCTCCCACAGTTAAAAAAAAGGTTAACTCATAACCATAAATTGTAGCTGTCATAGCAGATCCCAACTCTACTATATAAAACACTACTACAACTGACAATAATCATTTTAGTTGTACCTAACAAATAACATATATCTCAAACTACTTTCCTGATTTGAAAGCACCATACTGTCACAGAGTGGGTGAAGTTGATGGAAACTATGGAGCCTGAACGCATCAGAGTTCAGGGAGCTGCCTTTAGTTTTCGACAGCCCAACTTTTCAGGTGGTCTAGGGATCTATCGAAAACCATCTAATCCATCTGTCCATACCAGTTGCACTTACCATGCTGCGCAGCACAAAGACGGTGTTAATGTGGGACAGGATTCCATGAAAGCTGAAGTCGATATGAGGACGGACCAGGGAGAAGACGGAGGGCAGGATGCAGGAGCCAGGCTGGAGCTGTGGAAGGACCCGAATGATACTTTAGAGCTACAGTTGTGGTTTCAATAGCTGTGACAATTCAGCCCAAGGAAAGAGATGAACACCTGAGGTAGCACGCGACAGATGGCGTTCCCGCACTGGGTGAGCATTAGGTCTTTATCAAACATGAGGTGAAAGGGAAAGGCCTTGCAGAAGGTGTAGGGGCTGATCCGAGTCTCCTGCGTGCCGTTCTCCTCGAATCCATCCAGGTCCTCGTAGAAGGCCTCTTCCTCGGAGTCCTTCTCTTCGATCAGGAACTTGATGTGGTCACACTCCTCACTCTTGGGCTGGATCATCTTCATAAGAAGTAGAACCAAAGACATGAAACATAGAAGATTCAGGGTTAGAAATATCAAAACACATGTTAAAATATATCATAAACCTGCTTGTCATTTCAAATGAAAAACTACAGACCTGAGAAGAATTCTGATAATAATCCAGATTCATTTGTCTTTTTTTTATCTCATTCTTATTTGACCACATTCCATCACAACCTGACCTAAAGCTCTCTGAAACCTAACAATTCATCAAGAATAAATCTCCCAAATCAACCAACCACATGCAGCCACGACAACTTTCCCACACGTTTCTTAAAATACATTTTAGATGGTTTTGGGCCCAATATTTTACCAGTTGTAAATCAGACCATTCAGCCTTTAAAAATGCAACATTCCAACCACTTTTAAAAAAGCCATTTTGACACCGATGATCTTGATCGTTTTAGACCACTTCTGAGCAAAAGTTGTTTTGGGATTTTATGCAAACAAACTCACTTTTCAGTCTGGTTTTAGCTCAAGACACAGCTCAGACAACGGTGTTTCTAAAAGTGACCACACACCTCCTCATAGCAGCGAACAGCAGTGAAACTTCCATTTTAACTCTCTAAGATCTCGTGGTGTTCCACAGGGTTCTATTTTAGGTCCCCTTTGTTTTCATCTGCATGATACTGAATGAACAATTTCCTTCAGCTGAACAAGTCCAAAATAGAAGCATTGGTCCTTCCCTCACCAACCATCTGATCCTCCCGTTGGCCACCTTGGCCCCTTGTTCAATACCCTAGCTAGCTTTACATCTATGCATTGATTTATATGCACCACGTTCATGCTTCATGTGTAGACGCTGTATTCTTAGCATGTTCTTGTTTATATTCATTCCGTGAAACACTCTCTGAAGAGCTGAACGGTGCTACAGAAATGAAGTTTTAATATCACCATTATTGACATCTGAATGATACACTGTCAATGTGAAAATCTAAAAACATGGTTTAGCACAAAGCCTACCTCATTTTATCACTACATCACCTCACTTCACTTCATTTCTATAACTGTGTCAGCTCCAACCAAAATAATGTGTCGCTATAAATTCCATCAGTCTACAGTGTATTTGTCTGGCATTCCCCAAAACACAGGAGGTCAGACCTTCATCTCGATCTCGGTGCCGTGTATCTGCTGAGCGACCGTTTTAATGATGCCGATGACGATGTCTTGAAGCCCCTCTCTCTCCGAGTAGTAGTGAAGGATCAAGTTGTTTCCCTTCTCTGCATCGGTGCAGCGGAAGGAGGGGGCCCTCATCCCCGGATAGATGGTGCCCAGGTGGTCATGCAGAGCATCCAGATTCTAAAAATGAAAGAGAGCAGGGAATGAATTATGCATCATGCCTCAAATTTGAATTAATCCCAGCAGCATCACACATTAGTAACCATTAAGAATCAAATAAACCAAATAATATTTGTCATACTCCACTAGACTTACACAGATCAGATGGTCAAGTTAGGACAGCAAAATAATTCACTGACATCGTTGACGATCAGATCCAAGGATTTTTCTCATTTAAATCAAGATGCTTTTTTAATAGATTTGTTAAAGGCTGTAGTGTGTTCTTAAAACACATACAATTAAAAGCAACATAAAATTATAGTAAATTCCAAACTATACAGTGCACCAGCATATTCGCTGTACCCACTTTTCAGAAGGAAAATTGATCTTTTCTGTACATAAGCGGTCTATAAGCTGTGGCCGCAGTGGTGCTGTCTGCGCCATGGAAAGGTCAGTGGTTCTAAAAAGGATCACTTCTAGTTTTGAAAACGGGGTCCAGCATGGAGACTGACTCATGAAACAAACTGGGCAATGTTCTGAACTTGAATCATCAACTCCTTACATCTTTTATTGACATTAAAGCGCTCAAAATGTCTGAAGTTCCAACACCACAACCGGTCTCAGCTGCTGCTTCTTATCTCCAGTCCTCCAGGAGATTGACTCTATGAACGGAGCTCCAGACACGCGAGCGAAAACCGCGCATTTTTAGCGCTTTAAGGTCCATAAAACGCCTGTGATTTCATTGGTTTGATGTGACAAGGCTCAATATTTTTGGCAGCATGACGCTCTTTAGCCAGTAAAAATCCATATATTAAAAAAAAAGTAGCAGCTTATAGTCCAGAAATTACGCTAAATGAATGTGATAAAAAATGTGATACAACTAATCAAGTCGATTTATGAAGTCTTTGAGTCGATCAAAACAAATTTAGATTATCTTAACTATCAAGATTTCCACACTTCAATTTCTGAATTTCTGAAAAAGATAACTGCTATGTTCCTGGTCGCATGCTAGTCTTGAACTTGCACACGTTTTGACCTCAACAAAAATGGCAGCAGAAGAACACATTACATACAGTATTTACTTAGAAAGGGAAAAAGCACACCTGCAGGAACTCGCGAACATTGGAGCCCAGCACTCGTAAGATGGTGTCATATCCAGACTCCTGGCAAAACTCGAAAAACATCTTCCCGAACATCTGCAGGATGTCGCCCGCGTTGATCTCTGTTTACAAAGAAGACCAAGATGAAATAACAAAAACCTCGGTTGCACTTTTACTTTGAATCATGAGTGAGTTTTAAAAAATGTGGTTACGCCAGTTAATAGATTCAAATTTTTAATCGCACTATATTGGAGTTAACTCATGATTAATGGTAAATTAATCAATCATTTTATCTGTTCTCAATGAAACATAAAGGAAGATTTGAAGAATTAACGTTAATGCCAACACTGTTATGCTTTTAGCATGTTGTAGAGCATACCTGTGCAAAGTTCGGCCCGGGGGCCAAATGCGGCCCTTTGACTGTACTTATGTGGCCCTCCTGGTGTCAAAGTAAAATTATAGAACTGGCATTGTTGTAGTCTCTGACATTTTGGTTTTGTGTATTATTTTTTGTTCATTATGATGCAACTGAAACATAAGTTTCTCGTTTGCTTGTTTTTCTTTATTGTTCATCTTTTCCATTGGCTATTTTAAGTATTTCTTGTCCTTTACAATACATAAGAATTGAAAGTCGATTTTGAAACGTATGAGGCACATCAAGAATCGTGGTTTAAATTAAATAAAACACAACAAGCCAACATTTTCTGTGCATTTTTAAGTGTCATTTCATTATCACACATGACGTCATCATTTGATTTTTATTTTAAATTTTCTCTTACCCTCCTTTCTATGGTCACAATATTGGCCAATACTGGCCCCTTAGGAAATGTAAGTTCCTGTTGTAGAGCCTCTTCAGTGCCTCTGAGGTGATTCTAAAGAATGTTCTCCTGTCATGTTGGGTTGTTGGAGTGAACAAATGTTGGCATGAGCAAACCATTATTGTGTTGATAACATCTTCCTATGACATTAATATTCAGAGCACATACAAAATGATTAATTTGACATTAATCGCAAGTTAACTCGGCTTCAGTGCGATTAATTGAGACAAAAGATTTTAATCCATAAACAGCACTTATGTTTTGAAAAAAAAAAAACTTCCATAAAAATGTTCCCATGAATTCATAAATGTTCTCCCACTTACTGAGGACTTTACTGGCAGCTGCGACAAGGTCGTACGTCTTGGCATCATCGTATATGATCCTGACAAGAAACTGACCCTCGATGTCCAGCTGAGCCTCCCTCCTGTAAACCAAGTCAAGTTGTGAGTCATGAAAGTGGAAAGCTGCCCGCTTCAAAGCCTGGAAAATTGCTGGAGGAAGCCATTTTACCAACGTGGAGTCACCGTCGAAAATACATCCTGATTTATGGCGCCGTGACTCAAGGGGGCTTTTAAGAAGCTCGGCTTTGGAAATTACAACGTTGGAGCTAATTCAATCACGACTGAATCAGCGACAGTTCCTCCAGCCGTTCTATTGTTCGTTGCACAGATAATTAACTTCTCATTACTTGAAAAAGCGAACATGATCTACAGCCCTGTCCAGATAGCCGCCACACACCAGAACACAAAACAGCTGGATCAACAAACCTGTGAGGGGAGTTTCACAAAAATAGCAGAACACTGTGCGTGAACCACTCGGCTGTGTTTAAAAACACATGATATATTGAGCATGTAAGCACCGCCAGTTGAATTTCCTCAGCTACTTTGATAACATTAATGCAGGGCAGCTGCCGTCGTGTCTTTTACACGCTGTTTTTCAGACGGGTCACGTCTGGGTCAGCGAAGATTAATGTTGACCAAAAATAAGCCAAATATTTCATCATCATGTTCTTGTGTTTTGTTATCATCAGGCAGCGTTTCATTGAAATTGACCTTGGCTTGGCGTTCTGTTCAGTGAGTGCAGGAGAAAAATGCTTCCCATTGCTTATCACTGATTCACCAGGGCTGGAGTCTGACACAAATCACTTTATTAAATCATAAACTGCAATAATATCTGAGAAGCTGTTTAATAATCCACATTACTGAACTAGGGTTCTGTGATACAGGCGCATCATGACAGAGATGCTGAGTCACAGATTTGTTTATTGAACGCAATAGCAGAAGTAGGCCACAAAGGAAAACATCGATTGGTATGTGACACTTTCCTCACACAAGGTTAGCAACCCAGATTCATTCATGGATCCTGGTTGTGGGTGTGAACACAGAGGTGGCGCCAGCCTTGCAGCAAACATATGAGTAACTTGAAAACAAAAAATGGAGGGAAAAACTAGCCAGATATATAATGGAAAATAGAAAATTAATTTACACTGGAGTCGTTGTCAAATCTGACAACAATTCTGGAAGCAGAACTTGCTTCTTTCACATGCAAACGTCGGTGTAAACATAGCATATGTGTACTTGTTCACACAGGGCTGCAGTGAGACGGTGATCAGTGATACAAGACGGTACGCTAGTTTCATCCCTGTTACAGAGCAGAGGAGGGAGTAGTCCATGGTGTCCTGTCAGCGACCGCTTTCTCGTGCTGAGAAAGGTCATGGTAAGCTAAAAGGTTACCTCAACTTTTTTCGAAGGAGGGCGACCAAGCATTTCTGCCCCCGACTGATGACGTCTGATACCGTTAAAAAATGGCAGAACCCATATGTTGCCACCCATGATTGATGTCTGGGGTATAACATACCCACAAAAATGTAAATCTAATATATGACACGCCAAACATCAGTGGTGAGTTGCACCAATATACAGAAAAAACTAATAAATAATAATCAACATTATCAGTCGGTGGTGGAAATGGCCAATATAATATCATTTATAATTCAGTTCTTTACCAACACTGGTTTACATGCTGCCGAGTGTGAAGAGAACGGCATGTAACCTCCGTGACAAGAGGTGGCAGTGTGATGTCTTGAATCCTTACAGTTCAACATCAATAATTCAACAGTCAGTAGGAGCAATGTGCCAAAAGCACAGAGGAGACGTTCTGAGACCAGAATCAACGCATGGTTCACCGCGGTCACCATCCTGGAGCCGCCAAATTAGCAAAGAACGTGCGTCGACAGGTTTCTGCGTTGAAGCAAACTCGCTAATTTCAGTGTAAAATTCAATTCAAACACATGGTCAACGCCTTCTTTCTTCGTACTGTGAGAATAACCAAATAATGAACCACATTATCTCGGAAGCTTCATCTGACTACTATTAATATGGACCAAGATTTCTTTATGGATTTTTTCAACTCTTTTTTTTAAGAGAGTTTTAAAAGCTTAAAACTCTTTTAAAACACCATGCAACCATGGTCAGTGGTCAAGGGATTTCTGTGTTTAATTTCTGCTATACAAAGCATTTCGGAGTTGTTACATTAACTTGTTTTACTGACAGTTTTTCTTGGCTGCGACACCTGTCAACAACCTTGTTTTTCAGAAGAGCTCTCCAAGTCCACATCAGTTCTTGTGTCTCCCCGAACACACAATCAAAGACTTAAATAGACATGTCTCCAACACCTGTTGATTCAGGACTCTTAAAACCAAAAAAATGCTCACTCCTGTATTCAACACTGTTATTATTGAGTCTTAAGTTTATAAAAAAAATAAATAGAATTTCAGTGGATAAAATCCAACAACCAAGTCAGGTGCGTCAGTAGAAAGCACCACCTGTTCAAGCAATATATATATATATATAGTATAGTATGTATCTATATGCAGAGGAGCTGTGTGAAAAGGAAAAAAAGAAAATAAATCAGCAAATGCACATGCATTGTGTTATTGTATTAATAGTATTGTTTGTAACAACATATTGTAGTAACAACGTTTATACAGCATTTACATTATCAAAATCTGAGACAGCCCATATTTCATGACAACACATATGTGATATTAATATATTGGTCTATTTCACAACAGGTGTAAACACAAGAAGCCAGGAACTCACTTTATGTCTTCCCACACTTCCGGACCGTAATTCCTCAAAACCAGCAGCTCCAAGGCGTGATTCACGAATCCATACTGGAAATAAAGACCCCCAAATCGTCAGACATGAAAAATGCTGTGTACGTTAAGATGTACGGCCTTGGATGATGGTGTTCATGACCATGAATCCACCTGTTCTGCAGGAGAAACACTACTGCTGAGGGTAATATTGTGTAACAGCGGTGTTCCGCTAACCCCTCAAAGCAACACTTCACGTCGTTGACCCCAACAAAACAGGAGAAATACAAGGAGAATGGCATTCACAAATACATACCATGTCGATTGCTGACTCCCGTGTCCTCGTTTTAAGCGGTAAAGAGCGGTTCTAACTCGACCGTCATCGTATGTTGCAGATGCTGTCAGCCTCTGCCTTCATGCACCGAGCCCACTGCTTCTGGGATTGACATCACTGCTGACCAATAGTGTGCGAGAAAGTATATGACGTTGCATCGTGACAACCAATCGGAGCAAAGAAAGATGGAGCATCTGAACACAAAAAGCGTTCATTGGAGCGTTATTCTCATATTGTATCTGAGTAAATACAGAAAAATAAACTTGAAAATAAATGTGCGTTTAGAACAGATACACACATGAGTTAAATTGATTATATAACCGGCTGGTCATGTAATTCAAACAGTAGAATAGCAATGCTAATTTTGTATATATTCATGTGAAGATATTTTTAATATTAAAATTCAAGTTTTGAACTTTGTGCTCTTCAATGGTAGTGCCTCTTGGAAGTATTTCTGCTCCTGTAATTACTCCTGTAATTAAATACTTGCAGCTCCCTGCAAGAGAGGGAGGCAGGACAAATAGTCAAAGGAGTAGAGGAGAGGAGTTGAGGAAGAGTGCAACCAGGACGATGAAGGTGGAGAAGCCCAGGGAAAAGCAGGAGAGAAGGACAAACTATGATGTTCGTGGATGCTGTATATGGGGACATGAGGAGGGTCGGCGTGACTATGTGTGATCTTTCTGATGGCACCAAAACACCAAACAAACAAGTAAACTCACATGTACTTTATGGAGCAGCATAATGGTAGTTTTAATGGCAGCAGGTAAATAAGAGCCAGTATCAGTCAAAGTTTACAAAACATCTTCAGCTGTAGAGAAGAGTGTTAGTGCGGTAGCAGAGATGCTTGCGACAGAAACTGGAAGAAAAACTTAAGAAGAATTTTAAGCACAAGCTATTTTTCTCTGAGATTACTGAGAAGAGGGAAAGCAAAAATACCTAAGTAGCAGATACATAAGTGGGAAGACTGCAGCAGGTTTTGGTTAGAATGGTGTTGCAAACTTTAAAAATCAGTCCAGTCACTGAAATCCTTTTATTATTTGATTACATGAATGATGACGGCACATCATCGTGAGTGATCGCGGGACATTCATCGTACACTCCCACTGTGCGGGAAACAAGTGCTCAGAAAACAATATTATAAATATATTATAAATGTGTACAGTGAAAAACCATAAAAATACACTTCACCTATCTGTCTCTATGAAACAAGATCACTGAACCACGCACTAAAAAATGTTGCTGGTGGTTTCAATAGAAAATCTAAAGGAGCTGTGACGTATAAATGTTGAAGATCAGTGATCAGCTTGTGATTTCCCATAAGGCACCTGAACTGCTCAGCACGATTTCTTCTAATGGAAGTGTTGGGTATCTCAGGTTTGTCACTCTCCTTCTGTTTCCGCTACATAGCTACATTTATTACACATGTACAAATGTTCATGTTCCTCCTCACAGATGTGAACTGTCATATGTAAAGATGTTGTCACTAAACTGCCCTGTTTGGACGACCAACACTCACCTTCTGGAAAACAAATGGACCATACAAATGGGAACTTGATACAAGACACGAGCTACAACCTGTAGACACCATGGCCACCAGAACAACCCGAAACATTGAAGATTTTTCACTGTGTTCACTATGTCACGTCATGTTTTGCACAACTGTTCTGTTTTCAGAAGAGCTTCATTTCAGCTGGGAACTTTTGATGGACGGCTCTAGAAAATAGCAAACACCAGGGATGTCTTCTGGGAAGTTGGCCGGAAGCTCCTCTCTGCTCCTGGGAATGAAGACAAACTCTGGACGATCCTTCAGTAATCTGGGGAGCACAAGTAAAACAAATGGTAAGACATCAGAGGAAGTGGCCTTTTATCTTTAGAGTTGTGTTGAGGGTTTGTTTTCTTAGCCGTCCCAGAGAGAGGATGCCACTGATGCTCAGTGTTTATACACTGAGAAGCGTTACGCACTAGTGTCCACCGCAGTGTCTCATTTTGACATTCAGCTTTTAAATAGGGCACTGTAGAAGGCGCCGCATCAAAGGGTTAAAGCAGGCATGTCCAAGGTCTGGCCCGGGGCCTCTAACACAGAAAGTCATCTGTGGCACTGTCAGTACGAGAATATTAAATACACAAAGGTTTTCAGAAAAGGAAAGTTGAAGCTGGAAACAAAGAATTTTGGGAGCTGATGGAAAACATGTCCGATTGGCAGAGAGTGGATATGTGTATATCAGAGAGTACAGCAGCTGAAACATGCTAACACAAACCACAAGCAGGGGTCGCATCACCTCAGCTCTTTGAACATGAGCTTTTTAAAAAAAAAAAACAAATAAAGCACAGCCAAGAGTTCAATCGGTTAGTGAATCTATTCACTTGTGGTAAATAGATCATGATGATCCAGCTCAAATTAAAGCTGAAAAAGTAATAGCAAGGCAGGGAAAACTGTCTCTTAATGCTGTGTTTTCAATCGTGTCCCGTGAGAAATGATCCGGTTTCACCTCAGTTGTCCGGAGACAGAGGTGGGCGATATGATGACATTAAATTATGAACAATTAGAACGTGTTGTCGACCAACTTGAGGAGATCAGATGGATTCGGTCACATTCTATACACTATAGATCTATGCTGATGTGTTGGTTCGTTCATCAGTCGCTGCAGCGCTCCTCTTCCTTCACACACTCGCAACGAAGAAGCCAGTCAAATGTGCAAGTTTGAGTTGTTATTAAACCTGATGCGCCTCTAACTTGACCACACACCTTCACAACAGAAAGATGGAGTGTTCCTTGTCAGTCCCGCAGATCACCGTCTGCACCGCAGCGCTAACGGCTACCGTGATGTCGGCTAACTTTATTGACACTCGTAGACTATGGTTTAAAAGTGAGCTAAAAATGCAGAACCAAACAAATGTGCTCCAAAATGTGAATAATCATGTTATCATGATGCGATCTGAGGCAAAGAATGTAAAACATTTGTCTGGAAACGTGACCAGAAACTTGCTAGACTTGTTAGTCTCAAAACTACACGTGAGATTGTGATCAACTTGAAACAGTTATTTAAAATAAATAAATAAATGATATACTGATATATCATGATATACTTTGCCATATTGCCCTCCTCTCTCGTGAGACAGTTTTAAACAAATATATTTTCTACAATTTTTTCTGCAAATACCATTCCAAAATAGGCGAGTATCAGCAGCTAAAGATTTCCACAAATTAAAAGGGATTTTGATGAAGACTTTCGACACAATTCTGCTTTGGCCGAGGTTCTTTTGATGTTGCGACCTGGGATTTTTTTCATCAAACAAAGTGTGCTGCGTCGTAAAAAAGGCTGGAAAAACACTGCAATAATGCATCACCTGTGAGTTGTGGGGCTAATGTTGATTTTCCGTGGTTGACTGCAGGACTCGAACTTGTTTGCTAACGTGACGTTGTTCCCGAAAAGGCAGTAGCGAGGCATTTTGACTCCGACAACACCGGCCAGCACGGAACCAGTATGAAGACCAATCCGCATCTGGAAGAGACGAAAAATAGAGCGTAATTTTATATATTATTGTTAGGGGCCGAATCTTTAATGTAAACTAAAATTCTCACTATAAATCATGAATAATGGAAGGTCATTTTAAGTGGTGAATAAAATAACTGTGAGTAAAACCATAAAAATACACACCTGAGTACAAGGTATATTTCCAGTGTCTTTTTATTTTTTTTATTTTGAGGGTTAATAAATGCTGTTCAAATGAGCATTACTCATGAAAGGAATCTGACAGCCGCAAAAAAAGAAGAGAAAAGAAACTGTGACTTCACGAGGGCCTCCTAAATACATTTCGCCCACCTCGGTATCTGTCTATTCTTTGTCCCGCCCACTTACCACCGCTCTCTGTAATAAAGTGCACGTGAAACAGCGGAGCACTGATTAAAAACCTATCATACATAACAGAAATATGATGGAGACATACAAAGAGCAAAAATCCTGGACATTTTTAGCTCTTCAAAAGAGGAAAATAGGGAAAAGTGGTCACCCAAAAACGGAACACAGCAGCTTGGAACGGCAATAAATCTCAGCAAATGCAGCTTTGTGAGTAAAATAAATATATGTTTCTTGAAATTAGAAGGATACTTTGTTATGTATTACAATTATATGTTTCACTGTTTTAGCCAAGGTTAGTCAGAGTCAGTTTTCACTCATGATAACAGACCTGATTCCTCACCTGTATTGGTTCTCCAGTTGGGGTCATGACTTCGTCGGAGAGCTCCATCATTTTTAAGGCCATCAGTGCAATCTGCAGCGCGTGAGTCTCGCTCTCCTTGTGTAACCCTCCGGCTACACAGTAGGCATCTCCGATCGTCTCCACCTGCGACAGTGATGCCAGTTAAACTGCCGTTCCTCTGCAGATACCATTTACACCTAATGGATTTTTGGGCTGCCGATATTGTAATCTTGTTCTATCGCTACAGTTGTGGTATTTTGGTTTCAATAAAACGGATGAATCAAAACTGCCAATGAAATGTCACATTTCGCTTCGGCCGTCGGAGATATGGCGGAGTTTAACTCCTAAAACAGCTCCATTTTGGAGAGCAATCTCCGACTGTGCCCGCATGTAAATCTGCAGAGAGCACTCAGCGGCAGCGACTATTTTTAGGCAGGCACACGTGGAATGGAAACAGCGTCCTGAAGGTACTTCCTTGTGTTTTACGAGATATTTGTCATGCGCGCTCCCGTCTGTTGTGCTCCAGTGGCACTTTGATTACGCTACGGCTTCCAGCCACAGATCAGGGAGATACGTGGCGACATGGATGTAGATGTGCGCTCACTCAGAACTTGCTAGCTGTATGTCATGGAATTTACTCAAGCGTGTGCCACACAGAGGGCTGAATTATTGATGTGCAGACGGGATTAAAGCGTGCCTCTCCTTTCCACAGCAGTCAAACATGAAAGCAAAACATCAACAAGATTCACTCGCAGAATTTCAATTCTTCCTGCCTCACAGGTAGATTAAGGCGTGTCGTGATGGAGTCAGTTCCCACATAGACGTGGATCGGCCACTGACCTTGTAGACATCCAGCTCTCCACACTCGTGGTCAAAGCGGGTGTAGAGCTCATTGAGCATGGTGATCACTTGCATTGGTGTGCAGATGGAGCAGACGGCGGTGAAGCCCACCAGATCCGAAAACAGCATGGTGACCCGGTCAAACTTCTTCGCCTGGACGGTTTGACCCTGCCACAGCTGCTGAGCCACCGTCCCGGGGAAGATGGAGAAGAGCAGGTCCACGGTCTTCTTCTTCTCCTCCTCCAGGGCGTGGTGAGCGTGCTCCAAGGCGGCTTTAGCCTTCCCGAGCCGCTTCTTCAGACCGTCCTGCGCTTTGGCCTGCTCCCCGACCAGGACCACGTCTCGCAGCGCGTTGTGAACCGGGATGTCCGACAGGTAGAGCCCGTGGCCGGTCAGCTCCTCGAGTTTGTCCACACAGGGGGAACCCAGGAACAAGATGACGTTAGACTCCGAGACGTAGATCATTTGACCTTTAAGATCCATGGGCTGAAGGAACATAAAGAACAAGACACTAAGTTCGATTACTGTTAAATTTCCCCACCAAAAATTACCTCGGAAAGTATTGTATGATTTATTGATAATGTTTCTGTTGTCACTGACCTGGGAGAAAACACATCACAAATTGTGGGAAACACAGTGTCAGGACAGATGGCTCTTAATTCTATTTAAGCCAGAATTATTTTTGTTGTGTTTGAGGTGGAAGTGGCTACAAATGTCTCTGCAAATAAACCAAGCTGCTTTTGCTATTAGCGACTTATTTAGTGGGTGAATCATGAAATCCTATAAAAACAAACACCACCTCCTCCAGAACCCAGAGTTCATTGAAATATTTCCAGTATAGACTTCATAAATAAAGCGTCGAATTATCTTAAGAGTTCGAGAAAAGCAAATCTTGACCAAGACATAAATGCTAGTAATATTTTAGAACCAAGGATAAGAATCACAAGATTCATTGACTATTATTGCCAATAAGTAAGTCACTTTGTGTAGTAAACATGTGACCGATCTTGTGAACGTCCTAAGGCTGATGCCCGCCACCTGGTTCTGTGTCTCTATGTTTGGTCTCTTTCATCGCCGCGAGCGTGATGGCCATCAGTCGTTACAACTCACACACTTTTCGCTCGCCAGTTTCTGCGATACACCTCACAGAAATAGCTCGGTTCTGCCTGTGACGGATGAAATGGTTTGACATTTGCTTCTGATCTCAGCCGGGGGTATATTGTTGATCTCCACCTCGGGCCGGGCGCACACCGCTTGTGCTCTGACAAGCTTGACTGTTGATAACAACGAGATTTTGATGCGTATAAAGCACATTTTCTAAGTGTATATCTGCCTCATTATTATCATTAATACCAACTCCTCTCCAACTGTGAGGTATTTTGGACCTCATGAGGGTCTGGCGGAGATGACAGACATGATCGGTATGGTTCATATGACACAGGTCTCACCCAGCCAAAACAGATAACGTGAAACACTTCATGCTCTTAAACAAGCCACAGCACACTCCCAGCGTCATCTCTGAGTCGGTTTTGTTAAATTCAGGCCCAAAATATTTACAGATATGACAGCAGTTGTATAACTATTGCTTGCCTGTCAGAGTGTGTGTGTGCAGCATAGCTCAGTCAATTCATTTCTATTACTTCTGTTCTTGCAAAAAAAGGCTAGTATAATGTGGAAATCCTGACTTTATGAAACACTGTATACATTTAAATGTATGACAAGATGTTGTGACAAAATGGATCTTTACCAACCTTGCTTACCACACAGCTGTTCAAATAAACAGCCACATTATCTTATGAACTTGATCTAAATGTTTTATCTTTAGAAGTCAAATCTTGGGTCATGCAGCAATGATTATGTTTTTATATTTCCACAGTAGTACAGATCCATTATGCCTCATGTGAGTCGGCCCAAAAATAGTTCTTCATGTTTCCGATTATTCTGGAGATTGTGTTTTCTTTGTATCACAAGAATGATAGATGCGGTGTAACTAAAGAGTCGCGCCTTTGATCACCAGAGTGAGCCCTGACTAGTTTAGCAACCATGCTAGCGGTTGCGAACGTGGGGGGAATGTTGTCTCCTTAAACCAACAAATCATGTTTTCATATATATATATATATATATATATATATATATATATATATATATATATATATATATATATATATATATATATATATATATATATATATATATATATATATAGGGATGGACTAGCTTAGCAACCATGCTAACGGTTGCTTGTGTGAGCGTAATTTTGTCTTCTTAAACCAACAAATCACGTTTTTGTATCTTTTATATAGGGATAGATGGATAGATGGATGAATAGATAGATAGGTAGGTAGGTAGGTTTTGGTTTGCTATGCATGGACTGGGCCTTGGTGAGCTAGTCAGTGCATAACATACCTTCCCAGCGTTGTCTGAGGCCGTGTGCCTGATCCGGATGATGAACTGGGTGTTCAGCATGGTCAGGATGCTCTGAAAGGTGACTTTAATCTGAGGGGACACAATGGAGAAGTGTTCTTGAAAAGTAGCTGATCGCCTCATTCCATCCTTCCTGGTCAGTCTCTTCCTTAGCCCGTGTCCAATTTGAACGAGAGCCAAGTCCTGGTCCAGGATGAGATGGAAAGGAAAGATGGTGGAGAAGAGGGAGGTCGGAAGAGTCCCAGCTGTCGTGGCTCGGAGGGGACTGGGACTCAAGCTCTTGGCATCCTTGACGATGACGGTGTAGAGCAGACTTGGCTGGGGGCTGGACTGAAGGATGCTGTCTTTAGCGTTCGGGGGATCCATCAACACATCCACGGTGGTGTGATACAGCAGGCGAGCAGCTGCTCGGATTACCCCGGGGAAGAAGAGCTTCGTGGTCAGGTGTGGGTTGAAGAAGTAGACAGTGAGCAGACCCGGATCTTTGTCTAAGCACAGCACAGATGCTTGGTTTACACAATCCCGCTGTGCGCTGCTCTGTTTCAACAAGACATTGAAGCTGTTTAGGAAGTCGTGGAGAGCTCCCCCCACCACCTTCAGAATGTGTCCGTCCTCCTCGTAGCACATGTCAAAGAGTTCCTCGCCCAGAGAGATTTTCAGAGCTTCCGTGGAGATTCCTGCCGAGAGGCAACACCGTGAGCTGTCGTTGGCGACTCACCTCACTGGAAAAGACTGAACCGTACCTGTCCTCTTCGAATGCGAGTTCATCAGCTCCGCTAAATGCTCTGGGTCTTCGTTGCAGCTCGGACCATCCGTGCGACAAGCTACACTGTGAGGAACAACAACAACCGCCAGTCAAACGCGAGAAACTGTCTGATCATCTCACAAAGATGAGAGGATCATGCCACCATTTTGAAAAACTATTTGTCAACAACATTCCCTCATATTCATCATGTAGAAACATATCAGAATTTATATTTTCAGGTTACATATGACTGCGGTACATGCAGAGAGTAGCTTGATAAAGTTCTCCTGGTTTACACGCAGCGCATTGCAAATCGACCTATGAGTAATTCACCTCCGTGGCAATCTCTTCAGTTCTTCTGGTTCCTATGACCATAGAGCGGACCTGGACAAAGTGCGGCCCGGGTGCCACATGCGGCCCGATGCCTGTATTTTTGTGGCCCTTTTGACGTTAGACTAAAACTATAACTTATATGTTGTAATTTTTCTTCCTTTATTGTTCTTTCTATTTTGGTCACCGCTACCACTTCAGCATGTTGTTGTTTCAAGACTAACATTTCATTGGCCATTTTTTTCGTGTTTTTCTTGTTCCTACTGAAAATATACTTTGAAATATATTGCCTTTTTATATTGAATGTCTAGTCAATAGTTGTTGATTTATATTCAAATTAAGTGCATATGAAATGAAATATTTTTTTATATCTTTTTAGGTCAACTTGGGTTCTTGTTACTTAAGTATATATTGTTAAGAATTATATTATTGATGTTCCTCTTATGATGCATAAAGTCCTGTCGCTGTGGAAGTGAAGTTCCCTTCCATCGCTAGTCCTCTAAACCAGCATGTTCATCATTGCAGTAACATAGGTCAGTCAACCTGTTAATCAAATATTTGAATTTAAATACATTTACCACATGAGTTCGTGAGAAACTATTTTATTTTGGTGCCCAAAAACTGCCAGAATCCATTATAGGAGTTATTAATAATCCATGACCCTGCGAATGTTTTATAAGCCATGGATATTTTTAGACAGAAAATCATGGCGCGTTCCTTTAGTTCCTTTTTAACATGACAGATTTTGTCAAGTTTGGAGCCACATTGTATCTGGCGTTTGTGAGATCAGAGTTAAACTATAAAAGTATTCATTCTTTTCAAATCATTCAATAGTATTTGAATTCTAAAAATAACACCTCGTTTTTATCTTCATTTTTTCATTGCATGTCTGCTGTCTTTCCCCATTGAAGAGGATAGTTATATAGAATTAATACATTACATTCTTCTATTGAGTCATGCTAATTTTAGGAGTATTTCTTGTTCCTCAGAAGAAACACATAAAATTCAGTACTCCATGATTTTGACATTTTATTCATATAACGTCACGTGTATTTATACATTTATTTGCTATTAACTCTTTGCTTCATAATATTTTTGTTGCAAAATTTAAGTTCAATCAAAGACCCTCCCATAAGTCACAGTATATGGAATTTTCATTGTCCAGCTCTGAGTAGATGAGATCCAATGGCTTTTAACAATGAGGTTTCAAGATGGTAGAGTCCAGTGACATCTAGTGGGGGACTAAATACGATCCACTTATAGAGTACCCAGTTTCTCCTCTGTCTCTACAAAGGGTTTCCAAACGTTCATGGCCATAAATCACAGACAAGATAAGCAGGTAACATCTGACTGAGACCTGGTGTAGAGCCTCTCCAGATGGCTGCTCATCTGGTGAGTATTCAGATATGAGGTAATGTCTCTGTCTGCAAACTGAGAATCTGAATGAATTTTAGTTGTTACTTTCATCCGTCAAATCCATTTAGAATTTCATTTTTAATTTTTACAGTTTTAGCCTTAGATCACATTAAATAGTTTGAAACAGGAAGCTAAGACCGACCTAAAGGACCAACACCAGGTTCCCACCACACAAGAGTTTTCCACTCTGATTAAGCATGTCACTTCTATGTCGGTATGTGTTTCTGAAAAGCAAGTATGAGTCATGTTTCTCAGAAAAATGTGTAGAAAGCAGCCATATCTAACTCATTCAAACCACAAATACATTCAGTAGAACACTATTATTTTAATCGCAATTGAAATGTTATTTTCTGTTTTCTTGATCTTGAAAAACATACATTTAAAAAGGGTTTTGAAATTTCTGTCATGTTTACTTGACGTGATGAGATTTTTTTACAACACAGTTTTAGAATTGCAGGGCATTTTTTAGGCAGCAACTGTAGGCCACATGAAATTTGATTGTCGGCCGTAATTGGCCCCCGGACCAGACTTTGGAAAAGCTCACTTGGATGCGGGAAAACCAGCCGGTTTATTCTTTTTGTGTGTGTAGTCGTACAGCTGTGGTAAGGATCAGACGCACGTTACCGACACACACCTTTCAGGATCCGTGTTCCGAACCATCAGCCTGTGAAGCGCGCTGTGCAGCCTGTGAAACTGCAACAAAGTGGCGCATCATTTCAAAACCCCCAATGTTCATCCGGTGATCGCGTCTCGCGAACACTGACTTGGACTCACCTCAGGGCACGCGATTTTGCGGATGCTCTCTCCGAGCGTGTGCAGGTTAACTTTGCTTCTGTGGCTTCTGTGACGAGGTCGATCCTCACCGATCTGTCCGCGCACGTCGGCAGAGATGGGCAACAATCCGGCGGCTCCACAGGGGGCCTCGCAGTCCGCGCGCTGGCTGCTCCTGCCGGAAAACGGGCACTCTCCGCCGGATATCTGAAGTTCTTTCAGCTTTGTGCAGAACATTTTCCCCTCCTTCTTCGATCTCATGTATTTTTAACAGCAGATATTTTTATCTAATGTCAGACTCGGGTCGCGTGGTTGCCATCATCTGGCGCGCCTGTCCGCTCCAAAACACCACTGGATCCTGGCGACTTGGTGAAATAGTGTCTGGATCCTGCGAGTGATGGTTCGGAACTATCGTTACCGAAGCCAATGAGCGAGTGGGGGGGAGGCGAGCAGCAGCCTGCGCAAGTGGCGCTGGTGAATCCAACCAGCCAATCACCGAGGCGAGATTATTTCCAGCAGACTTGTCTCATGCAATCCCGACATGACTTTTTTTTAAATCGGCCTCTGGTCAGAGAATCTAGCCCAGATTTCATATTTGCCGTTTGTATGTCATGTTATTGTCCTGTTGGAGTCCGACTCAGCTGCTGTTATGTAACCTCCCCCTGGTCTGTTTTTAGCCTGGTTTGCTCTCAGTGTGTGCAATTATGATGTCACTGCTGCTCTCTTTTTTTCTCCATCTTCTATGTCATATTGAGCCATGCAGCTCAATAGCATCCCTGCTTGATATGAAATGCTCCTCTGGTGCGTGGCCACCAGGTCCTCAGACCTGAGCATCTTCATGGCTTCAGCCATCTACGGCCGCCGGTCCCCATGGAGGCCGTCCAGTCTCGGTGTGAAGCAGCAGGGATGAGAACCATGCGTGGCACTTATAACAAACACTCCACAATCGTAGCCCACGCGGCCTTGTTTACTAGTGAAGGGGTTACTACAGCTGAAAACCACTTTAAGATATTCATCCCCATTTGGGCAAACTGAATATTTAAAGAAGCTTCAACTGGTTCAAAGTCCCACTAAAAATGTGACTTAGCAAGACAGCAGGTTTGCTTAAAGGAGAACGATAGCATGTTTGTTGACATGGAATTTTGGAGGAAAAAGATGTGAACGAGAAAAAGCACTCAGACGGTGCAAACCTCTGCCAAGCAGCTTCAGTCCACCCCCAACATTATCTCCCAATGACAAATCCCAAGAATCCTTTAAAAAATCCTGGATCCAGACGGTGATCCAGATCACTCTCAAAGTTGAATCATTTGTTCCTGAAAACTTCATCCAAATCCATCTATGACTTGGCATGTTATTTTGGACACACATTGAAAAACAGATAAACCGATCCCGAAAAACATGACCAACCTTGATGGAGGTAATTCATATAGTTCTCAAGCCTGAGAGAAGTTTTGCATGCAGACATTCCATCCCGTCAATTTATGTGTTTTGAATATAGTTTGACGTTTTTTAGCGTGAACCTCTGCTTGCAATATCTCTTCAGGCTTAACAAGATGCTCAGCAGTTTGTAATGATCCACAACAGGTTAATATGCTGCTCAGTCACATGTTAAAAAAGTCTTTTATGGGAATATATGATCCCGAAGAGTAACGTAGGAAAGAATTTATTTATTTATTTATATATTTATTTATATATTTATCCACAGTACTTTATTCTTAGGTCAATACAAAAGTCAAAGTCTATTTTATGAAGAATGCGACATAGTAATAATAATAATACATTTTAAAAGTAGGCAAATTAAAAATAAAACTGATAATAAATACTGTACATTTGTGATACCAAAGCCATTATATTAATATTTAAGGTAACTGGGCATCCAGTCCCAAAATAGATGTACAGTACTATGTCTGTGGTCTGTCACCTACTTCTGCTTTCAATATGACCTTCTAAAACAAAAATGTTCAGCTTTGTTAATATTCTATCTAGACACGAAAGGTGTTCTATTTTTTTTATTAAATATTCATTAAAAATGAATAAATAAAATGCATGTACCTGGTAAAATTGCAGTGGATATTCATGAGCTTCATTTATGAGAAACCTGATGAAATGTAGCTCTAGGTTTAAAAACGTAATGTTACGGCAAACGTTGCATAATAAGTGTGACATGCTCAATGATGCTGGAATAATCAGATATAGCATGCTTCATTCCATCCTAGTATATACAACCCACTAATATCTCCCTCTGGGTTTTGCCACTGTCAATGGCTGGAGAAGATATTTATTGATTGAGCCATCTGAAAACCTGGCAACACACAAGTGTATGACAATGTCAAGAGGGTCAGACCACTTTGAGAGGATAGACATGTAAGCAGTGATGAAGTGGCTCCGAATGGAATTTCCCAAAGGGCAAGTACTACATGCTCCAATTGTGGAATGATGGATGATGTGGATTTTTTGGCAATATTACTGCCTAATCCGAAATCTTTGGTAGAATTTTAAATAGTGTTGGTCGCAATAAGCAAAGTCAGCACAGGCGGCAGTAGTGTGCAGACAGATAAACACCCTGGCGCTGCAGTTTTTAGGAAATAAAACTCGGATTTAAACGCAAAATCTAGTGCTATAAAATGTGTCGCTAAAAATACACACTGACTCCTCAACTAGTCGGTGACACAGTAAGTATATTTTCTCGGCCGCTTCTCAGGATGCAGCCATGTAATTTCAGTAATGATCACGCTCTACATCATTAATAGCGAGCAGTAGCCGCAGTCGTGGCTCCACCAGTCTGAATGGCCTGAGGCTGCGCCTTTATTTACTCTCTAACTCTCTGTTTCCTCGATGTAAGAACGTGCACATGTTCATTCAGTCTGTGCTGGTGAGTGGGTTATTGCCATGCAATGGAGTCCCAATGTAACTGATTTTTCAAAAATGTAAGTAGCATATACGTGTAACTGGCGATGTTGCGTAACAAGTATGACATGAGCAGTGATGCTGGAGTAATCGGATGTCGCATGCTTCGCTCCATCCCAGTGTATAGAAGGGGCCACAGCCAGGGTCCGCCGATGTCACTGACTGGAAAAGCCACTTGTGAGGTAAATTGATGGGTATTTCAGCTGCCACATTCCTGACGAACCACGTCTGCATTTGATACTGTGTTTTTATTATCAGATTTTCAGTTCATTGAAAATAATTGCTATAAATTTAGATATTTAGTAGCAGTTCGGAGTAGAAGTGGTGAACCCATTATTTTCATTTAAGAATTTATCCATCTTTTAACCTATAACGTCCTTCCTCTAATAATTTCACTGCATGTAAGTATGTTGAAACGATATATTTCACTGAATTATTTTGAATCATATTTAAAGAGGGGGGAAATCACAAAGATGAGGTTGACAATAGCGCCTCCCTCTGGCTTAAATAGATTGCTACATGCTACGGTTAGTTCTGTTGTAACATTTTCTAAAAATATTTCCCGGCTATTCTGTCGAAAAATTTTGCGAATGAATTAAAATATTATTATACATTCTGGTACTAATATAGAAAAAAGGTTTTATTTATTGAAAAATTCGTTTTTTATATTTGATATTTTAGTGACGCTGTATTACATTTTGTTGCCTCTTTGAAAACTGCGGACTCCGGTTTGCATTAAAAGTTTATAAAAATGTAAATAAAATATTAATTAGAACTGTTCTCTTATTGCCATGGCGACGTGGGCGTGGACAGCGTGGGCCAATCAGGTGACGCATTCAGAGACACGTTGAATTCTTCTTCCTCCGGTGGACATGACGGCTAGTTTAGCATTAGCTTCTCGCTTTGCTTAGTACAACGTTGCTGCAAAATGGTAGGTTTAATGTCCGTTTAAAGTGAATATTATCATTGTAAACATTGTTCGGGTGCTTCCGGTCTACGAGTCGTGGCAGAACCATGAAAGTCTGACATGCCAAACTCATAAGTTTGTAAATAAATACCAATAAACTTATGAAGCGTCATCTCTCTGTTGCAGGTTGTTGAGTCGCTTCCTGACGACACCGCAGGAATCCTCCGAGTCAGAGGACCACTTGAGTTTAAATGTCTTCTGGACAGCACAGACGGTTCGCTTGCTCCTCCTGACAGATGTTAAGACTGCAGCCTCATTACTGTGCAGCCAGGAATAGAGTCGATGCGTGTGTCAGTCATGGAATATCGGAGAAGCAGGCGTTAAATATAATTACCATATTATAACCATAATATTATACCATACCGTAAAATATTTGAAGGGCAATTTTCATCACAAGTGGTATACAGAAGTTTCCAAAATTATATACACCAACATGCCTCTCATCAATTACTAGAGAAATTAGCTCACTGAACCACACAAAAACGACACTTTATTAAATTAAAATTTGTCATGAAAGATCGACAGTTTTACTAAATCTGTTTTTTTTTCTCTCGGACAGTGATCCCCAGGACCTTTGGCAGGCTGCGCTCTGAAGTGAAATCTCAGTTCTGTGTTTTCACACTTCAAAATAGTCCTGTTGTCATTTGGCCAAACAGAGGCTGCGCTGTCACTCCGAAAGACCTGACGCCCAACAACTTGCTTGTTGATTTGCTTCAGTGGACACAGTGAGTTTTCACGCACAGTGTCTTCTCTTCGGTGGTTTCACCCAGAATGTATTGTTGCTTTTATAGATCAGGTGAAAATGAAGTGGACAAAAGAGCTGCAAGGAAGAAAAACAAAAAGACTGCCACTGTGGTATGTTCCCAGTCCATTTGCGAAACGTTGCCCTGTAGCTCTATTTTACTATTAACTGAATTATTGGCCATTTTTCTTGTTATTTAGCGAGTAATAGACCTTCAGCTGATGATGGAGATGACGAGGTCCGGCCCCAGTCCGACCCCCGTCATTAGCAAAGACGTCCGGAAGTCCCACTTTTTGTGTGCAAATCTTCCCATGGATTGTGTCGTGACTTTCACAGCTACTGACACTATAGACAGGTGTGTGGTGTGAACCTGTAATGTTTCACGAAGTTCTCTGTTACAAGCGGCTGTTCTTCTACTGCAGAGCATGTTCCCGCCTGTTGGAGGCACTCATCACCCAGTTGTGTGAGATGGAGAAAGTGACCCTGCAGCACATGAAGGGAAACTCTGTTTTGGTCCCTGAACCGCTCCACTTCCTCCTCCCCGACCCTCATGGTTTGGTCACTGTGGTGTATCCAGGAGAAGTGCCAGATAGCCAACTGGAGACTCAGAGACGGGTGAGATCCTGACCTATCCCTGTCTGTTGTTCCATTATTAGGCCAGTGGTGGAAAGTCAAATCTTCTCTCATTGCCTTTCAGGAACTGCACCAGCGTTTTGGACTCCCTGAAGACTGGCCATTTTTCAGGAGGGCTAATGTTTACCGCTTTGCGAACGAGCCCTTCAGAGACGGGTACCTCCGCAACCCTCATTCGGCTCTGGTGCATCCAAACCTGGATAGTGGAAAGGTATTGGCAACGTGTTCTTTATGTGCATTTCGGCAGCTCTTCTGACTTGCAGGACCTTGTGTTCCAGCTATACCTGGTCCAGGGCGTCTACAGTTATCACCACTACATGCAGGACCGCATGGACGACAACGGCTGGGGCTGTGCTTATCGCTCCCTCCAGACCATCTGCTCCTGGTTTCAACAGCAAGGCCATGTGGATCACGCCGTGCCCACTCACAGAGAAATCCAGCAGGTTTGCATCAGAGTTTCTCTTGTCTTTGCCGATCACAGTGACAAATGTTGGCTCCTTCCCCAGGCTCTGGTAGATGTTGGTGACAAACCGAAAGCCTTTGTCGGCTCACGCCAGTGGATCGGCTCCTTTGAGGTGCAAGCTGTTCTCAACCAGCTCTTTGGGGTCACGTCGAAGATTATGTTTGTGAGGTGAGCTGTTTATTTAGATCAGAATTAAATAGTTGCGTTTTTTTCAATGAAACGTTTGCATCTTCAGTCAGGGCTCGGAATTGGCTTCAAAAGGCCGAGAACTGGCCAACCACTTCCTCACAGAAGGAACGCCGGTGATGATAGGTGAGAGCCAATTTCCTGTACAGCTGCTCTGCTGAGAGTTGATGGAAAATAAGTGTATCATTAAACGTTGTTCTGCAGATTACACTTGTCAGCTTTTTTACCTTGGATTCTGGATACATGTTTTTTTGTATAGTGTTTTGTATGTTTTTATTTGGCCTGGCAATATTTTACCCAGGAATGCTCATGAATGTTGTCTATTTGTATTCTGTGTATTCTGCCCTTCAAATGGCTGTAAATAAAAATGTTTTTTCCTGAACAGGAGGAGGGGTTTTAGCACACACTATCCTGGGCGTGGCCTGGAGTGAAGTCACGGGTCAGATCCGTTTCCTCATCCTGGATCCTCACTACACTGGAGCTGAAGACCTGCAGGTCATTACAGACAAGGTAGGTCCTACTGAGGCGCAGCCGCACCTTGTTGCTGTGGTTGTTGACTTGCTCTTGTCTTGTTTTCCAGGGCTGGTGCGGCTGGAAAGGGCCCGACTTCTGGGATCAAACTGCTTATTATAATCTCTGTTTGCCACAAAGGCCGAGGGTCTTATGAGACTCATTCATCGATCGCTTAATGAACTTCTTTATTGTGTACATACAAGTCAAATAAGCAATGAGAGTTTAAATGCATTAACACTGACATATTAATTCAACAGAAGATGTCCTCATTGCTCCCCTTAAAATTCAATTCCTAAAAAAATCCAATTTATTTAATAAATGAAACAAACTATCAATGCAGTCTGTGTTTATTCCTCCACTTCAGCCACATGGAAACACACTATTCAAACCAAATTTGTGAATTAAATAAAGCTCGTGTTTGTCGTACCTGCCTTGTTCGAACTCTTAAACTCTCCCCTGAGCATCACACATCTTCGTGTGAATACAATGAGACGAGACACAGGTTTATGAGACATCTTCCCTCTCGCCGTTATTGTCCGAAACTTTAGATTTAATCAGCGGGTTACACTTTTGTGTCTAACTATGTTATTAGCAGACAAGCCGTGACCAATTGTGATTTCAGGGGACGCGTCTCTGGATAATCCTCTTACTCAGCCACGGCCCAGAGGGGAACACTGGTGTCTCCGGGAGAAAAAAAAAAAACATGACTTTGTCTATTCCTTGGTGAGAGTTATAGCCCTGTTATGTTGCTCTAACTGAGCACTTGAATGATGGTGCTTTACATGAGAGATTATGTTGACCTGGCTTTACATTATGGGCCTCATTTCACTGCAATGAAAACTTTATGTGAAAGTAATGACAGCATGTATGAATGTGTGAATGTGAAATGCTATTTATTATAACAATTTTTAAAATCAAATTTACCCATTCACCCATATTTTCTGGAGACAAACGAATAATCTTTGGTAATAAAAAAAATAATTATTCAGTGTTTAAAGTTTATTTCAAGCTGATTCCTGGTTTTGATGTGGTGAATATATTAAATTGTTATTTACATAAATATTGCCAGAATACATTTTTCGATTTTAAGATTTTATGACTTATTTCAACTTAATAATGTCTATACATTATTTTATATTTTCCTGTATGTTTTTTCATGAATTCCGTTTTCTACGTGTCACTTTACATTTCTAATAGCTGAAAAGTGTTATATTATATTAAGATCATATAGATCTTTTCTCCTAACGTCATCCGAGACTTGATTTTCGAGAGTCGCGGGAGACGCGAGCGTTGCTAGGAAGTGACGTAGTTGCCTAGTTACAGCGCTCCAACGCAGTCGTAGCTTGTGGCCACATTAGCTCGATGGTTTGTTTTTGCATTGCGTCGTGCCGTTCATCGACTCAGTGTCAGTGGAACAACTGTAAGGTGGCTTCTTACGTACACCAGAGAACGTTCTGGAAACAAGTGAGCATTATTTTTTGTTTTGTTTACGGTGTTCGTTTGCGAATTAGCACAGAAAGCTACGTGATTCTGACCAAAAGCTAACTTTAAGCCTTTCAACTCTTCACTTTTTTATATACTCTGACATTTATATGAGATATATTGTTACACTGTTTTCGTTACGTCGAATAGAATCTGTTTGATACTGCAGTCATATTGGCCTACGATGAAATCACGTCACGTTTTTCCAATTAAATCACAATTTCATAAGGTTCCACATCTACATATAATCTTTCTGATCAAAGTTGTAGTACTATTATAATAAAGTGGAGCTATGAAGTGATGAAAGACATCAAATTGAGGACATAAAACAGCACAGTTTGGATGGATTACAGTGCATCACAGAGTAAATAAATTACAGTACGCAGTTTCAGTTTTGTTGTGGGAGATAACCACTAAATCTAAAGGAAGGATTGGAACTGAAGACAGATTAGCCATGACTTTTCAAAAGTACAACTTGCACTACAGGACTTCAAGTGTGAGGTAAAAAGACCGAATTACAGAATTGTAAGGTGGAGATATTAACATTTTGGGGGGTATTAAAGAAAAAATTTAGGTAAAAAAATGGACAAATAAAAACATTCTGACTGGATGATTTTTGAAAGGGAAAACCCAATTGAAGTCATCTAATGTCTTCTCACTTTTAGGTTTTGTTCGTCACATCTCAAGGTGGCCATGTTCAGCCCCTCTGAATTAAGAGAAGAGGTGGATCACTCCTTTTTTGACAGTGATACTGAAAAAGGTGATTGGAACAAGACTGACTCAAAACCTGCAGCGACGACGCCAACGAATGGAATATCAGCATCACCGAATAGAGAGAAAGGAAAGCATGGAAAAGGTGACCACAGCAGTGGAGCAGGAAGCGAGAAAAACTCAACTAAAGAGGAGGCTAGCTCTGTTTCCTCGGTTAAAACCACCCCACGTAAAATAGTTGATGATGACTTCGAACGCGGCGACAATGTTCCGTCCACTAAGTCAACTTTAAGGTTGATGGCTTTTCTAGCCAAGGAATCGAATGCTCATGGTGCTTTCAGTGGCAACTCAACTGAGTCTGAACAAGAAAAGACTCCTTTAAAATACTCAAATCGGAGGAGTAAAAGATCTCCAAAGAAGTTTGTAAGAAGACAACGGCAGCTAAGCTCTTCGTCCTCTTCGAGCGATGCAGACGTGAAGTCAGACAGCTCTCACTCAGACAACCGTGCTGCTGGCAGCCCGACAAGAGCATCAAATGGTCTTGGAACATTCAATCTGAAAAAGGAGGAGCAGCACCAGACGAGCTCAGACAATTCAGAGGATTCAGTAACAGATGTGAGCCCTCTCTCCTCGCCCTGCGTCAGTCCTCTTCAGTCTCAGGACCAGAGCCATAAAGGCATGAAAGACCCAGGCGTTGAAGAAGTCCAGCAACAAGACAGTGCACCATCGAGTAGCCTCAGTCACATCCATCAGGAGGATGAATCGCATTTAGATGACGACGACTGTAAGTCCCCCTTTATTCTTTCATCATTGTTTTGTGTTATATTAACCATCATGCTGTCCTCATCCAGCTTCCTTCAGCTCGGAATGTCAGTTCCAAGACCAACTGCTTTTGAGACTCCCCCGTCCAAACACCAGGAAGAACTTCTCCTTCAGTAACGATGAGGTGCGGCGCATCGATCGAGAAAACCAGCGACTCCTGCAGGAGCTGTGTCGCATCTCTCCCAGGTCCAGGCCGGGAAGTGCTGCAGGGCAGCGATCCCACTTTGGCAACGGCGCTACCTACGTCCGACCTTCGCACAGCGCCTTGAACAGACAGAGGGAGCAGAAGCGCATTGAAAGAGAGAACCTGGTGAGTTATGAGCTTCCAATTTTAAACATTGTAAATGTCATTTTTATGGATTTGATGCCATTTTGTTGCTGTTCTGAGATTTGAAAAATGTCACAAACCCTGACTTATCCACTCAGCAATGCACAAGTCAACTTTTCTGCAATATCATGTACACTTGTGAATGAAAACACCATTTTCATATTTATATTTGTATAAATATCCACGTGTTACTGATGCATCTGTCTGTCATTAAATAAAATATAAGTAAAGATAAGTAAATAGATAATGATAAATTACATAAGTAATGCATTTTATGTGTAGATAATAAGCGATCAACAATGAAAGCTACACTTCTGGGCAGAGAAAACAGTAGTCTATCGGAGCTATTGCAACACTGCTTTTTCTACTGACCTCCTAAAAATGTTCTCATGATACCCAACCTTTCCATCAAACTTAGCTGGCTGGTGAAGGGTTGTTCTCAGGCGGCTGGATTCTGAATTAGCTCTTAACCTGTGTCCAGTTGGCGTCTTCAGGTTAAGATCTTTAACCAAAACCAATGAAGCTTCTTGGGTTTAAGTGGTAAAGATAGCAGCAAAATATTGTGTCTTGCCTTTAAACCTTCTGATATCAATGGCATGAATGGATGAGAACTGACACACACGTTCAGGCCCTGGAGCACACAAACATACAAACACTGAACACTGATATAATGTCCTTGGGATCGGCTCAGGAGTTTGCCCCTATGGCAGATGCAAGTTTTTGCGAGTGGATTATATTCACGTTTGATGAGTCAGCATGAGCGCACCAGACCCGTCTGAATGTGGACGGATGGCAGCAGGTGGGTGTCGCGCTGCAGTGCCTCTGCGCAACAACGTTAGAAAGTTCAGCCGATGTCGATGTTTGGCAGCCTGCTCAGCACATACGGCAGCTGTGTGGAGTGCCGTGTGTTGCCCTGCTGTGTCAAATCCAGCACCAGATTTTACCAGAACAGAAATCTATTTCTTCATATGAAGGGCTTGGATGTGTCTGAGTGGCATCCCTCATGACCTTTGTGGGACTCACCGTGTTCTCTCTCTCTCTCTCTCTCTCTCTCTCTCTCTCTGTCTGGAAGCATGAGCCTTCTTTTTGGATGCTTTTCACCCTCTCTATTCTTAGAGCGCAGTAATTGAATATGCCGTGTGATCTGTGTTTCAGCCCACCGTCACACACATGGGCCACTTTGTCCCTCTGCAGTCTGACCACTGAGGAGCTCTATATCATTCAGAAACAACCTCTCTGAAACTCATGCTGTGATTTCAAGTTACAACAAGGAGTGGGACTGGATTATAGAAATTAATTAGAGATTTTTTAATCTCAATTAATCGCAGTTGAATGGTATCAGAATATTTGCCACAAGAAGCCACATTTTTCAATTTGAATGAATTTGGTATGTTACTGAATCAAATGATGGACCCATACATACATTTAAACAACAAAATGTTGTTTATTTTGCATCAGTTTAGCACAATAAATCTCAATGGTGGCTATATTCAAGTTTTTATATTACCTTATTTAAACTAAAGCTCTTTTAATGTCTTGAAAAGAGTTGTCTTAAAATGAAACTTGCGTTCCATAAGTCCAAGTAACATATTCTCAGCGGATTTGTTGTTGTTGTTATCATCCTAGCTGCCACGTGTCTTGTGCATCAGTGTGATCAGTGGACCAGGAACTCTCGCACTTACAAAGGTTCCCTGTTGTCTGGAGAGCAAAGTGTTGGTGCTGTGGTGACAAACATGGTCCAGCATTCATTTTAGTTGAAGAATTTAATTTAAATACTACCATATATGTGACCATTACCTTTCAGCATTTGTATTAGAAGATCTTCACTTGCACATTATCCAAAAAAGTGACTTTTTTTCTCTCCTCCAAACTGAACTTTACAAAACAATGCTGACTCAAAGCCTCATATTTGTGTCCACCCTAGGCCTTTCTGAAGAGACTGGAGGCCGTGAAGCCCACGCGTGGTTTGAAGCGATCCGAACAACTCGCCGACTACCATCGCAAAACTGGATACCGAGGTGGAGGTCCGTTTGGCTACTCGTACATGGAAAAACAGGAGCTGGCATCTAGCAGAATGTGGTCCGGTGAGTTGACCTTCTGATGCAGAGTTGAGTTGAGAACAATGAGACCCAGGCATTAGTTTGTTCATGTTTTATTACTAAATTCCTGTTTGCTCCTCAGACTTAAATGTCGCATAGTTCTCTGGTAACAGGTCCACAAATTGTGTGTCTATTTGTGTCATAAATCCTTTGAATTTGAAGGCATATGTGAAGGCATATTTGACACTTGAAATTCACGTTTTGTTTTCGTGAACTATAATGACCATTGCAGGCGTATGTTCAAGGTCTATAGCATTATGCGGGGACAAGTAATAGAGTGGAAAACATGCTAAAGTAGAAGAATAGTTTGTCACTTTTACGTTTTCTGGGAACCTTGTACAGTGTAACATTGCCGCAGCACACTGAAATTTGAATAAATAATGGACTTATGTGTTAGAATGATGTGTTAACATGTAAATCCTGACAGCCCTAATAAGAAAATGTGGGTGTAATTGGTTTGTTCGATTCCAGCCAACAGGGGTCAGCGCACCACCAGTGCCTCGCCCCATGATGCCAGTCCAGCTTCAGTCAACTCCAACGCCGCTACCCGAACCACGTCAGCTCACAAACCAAAGAAAGCCAGCCACCCCCGGCCTCTTCCTGCCTGGCAGTGACGCTGCATCCTCCTCCTGTACCGGGAGACGTGTCATGCTTATTTATTTCCTTAGTGACACAAAGATAGGGATCAACAGATCGGCTGTTAGATAAAAGAAGAAATCCAAGATGTTCTAATATCAAGTCGAAACACATGCAAATATTAGATGAATTTAAAACAACTTTGCCACTGTAATGAAACTTGTGTTTGTACTTAAAATTCTGATTGTAAAATATAGTGCTTTTCTTGAATAAAGTTGCTTCTTTTCCTGCAATTGCATCATTTTAAAGTCAGTAGTGAAAGACTACAAGAAAGAAAAAGGTCCAGAAGAGTTAAATAATGAATCTTTATTGTTAATAAAACAGAGCATGAGATATGGATATAGAGGAAGGATGGTCACAACCTTTGATCCTTGAAAATCCTGACCCACCATACTGACAAACGTGTGGTGGTGCCAGCCCCAGGCGGCTGGACACAAAGCTCCGAGGGAACGTGTTACCTGGAGCAAATGTGCCAGGCTTCCCCACAGCGGTTCAATGCATCACAGGTTGTGACCCACTATGACAATGACTTAAGACAACGTGAAGGGTTTCCTAGCGGACCAGCAGAGATCACTGGGACTTATGTGTACTTCTTGATCTCGTCGTACAGGACCAACACAAAGGCACCGCCCATGCCTCTGATCACGTTGGACCATGCGCCCTTAAAGAAGGCTTTTGACCCCTCGTCCTTCAGGATTTTCCTCCAGCAGTCGATTGTTCCCTTGTACATGATGTCAGCTGTGGAGAGTGTGGAGGAGAAGACATGTTACACTGGTACGTTGTGCTTATTAATGTTTGTGTTTATTCTCATTTTCTTGTATTTCAATTTGAGACTACATTTCGTATGTTTACAACTGACAAAACAACTATATATATATATATATATATATATATATATATATATATATATATGTGTGTGTGTGTGTGTGTGTGTGTGTGTGTGTGTGTGCATAACTTAGTCATTTGTTTTGATTATTTATTATAGATTGTGTCATGTTAAACGGCGGCTTTTGCAGTGTGCGTTAGACGCGTAAATGTGGAATTAACGAGGGCGTCGTGCGTTATTAAGTACTGGCTCTTTCAATAAGTCCTTCAATAGTCCTTCTAATTTTGTGCGGTGCTTCGTGAAGCGCTCGCTCTGGAAGGTCTCAGGTGGGCGCTCACCTCCTTTACGACCGGATTGCATCATCATGCGACGTCTGACGGTGTCGAAGGGGTATGAGACCAGACCCGCCGCCGCTGTGACGGTCTGCGCGATCATCCAGCTGACGACGATGTGGGTGTTCTTGGGGTCAGGGAGCATACCTGTTGAGAAAGATCATTGAGGTCAACCGCCACCAGTCACGTCCACGTGCGCCCGCGCGGACCTTTGGCGGTGTCGAAGCATCCGAAGTAGGCCGCTCTGTAGATGATGATGCCCTGCACTGACACGTTGAATCCCAGGTACAGGCCCCGGATGCCGTCGGTTTTGAAGATCTTGGTGATGCAGTTACCCAGGCCGGTGAACTCTCTCTCGGCCGCACCTTTGCCGATGTCGGCAGCGAGCCTGGTTCTGGCGAAGTCCAGCGGGTAGACGAAGCAGAGCGACGTGGCACCGGCGGCGCCGCCGGACGCCAGGTTGCCGGCGAAGTAGCGCCAGAACTGCGTCTTCTGGTCCACTCCACCCAGGAAGATCTTCTTGTACTTGTCTTTGAAGGCGAAGTTGAGAGCTTGGGTGGGGAAGTAGCGGATCACGTTGGCCAGGTTTCCCCTCCAGAAGGAGATGAAGCCCTGCTCCTTGGGGATCCTGACCACGCAGTCGATGATGCCCTTGTACTGCATGTCAGCTGTGATCTGTTTGCTGGCATGTTGGACCTGCAAGGTGAGGACAGTGGACTCTTCATGAAGTGCATTTCTACCTGCTACTTTACTCGCTTCACTGTTCAGGCTGTGAGTCTCTGACTCATAAAAGAACAGAATTGGTGAACATTAAATCTCACGGGGAGCAAACAGTTTGTCATTTTCTGCTAATATTTTGAAGAGAGACTTCTTTAATCAATTTCACACAGGAGTTGCCAGCCTCCTTCTCTGGCGTCACGGAGCTCAGTCATCCACCAGCGACTGCACAGGTGAGCAAGTTGGTGCCACAATGACGCACTAGAACTGGCTTGGAAACATCTGGTTGCAATTGTTTCTCGATTTATTTTTGTATAAAAGGGGAATTTGATTCAAGAAACACTAGTTTTATATAAAATATTTCATATTTCATTAATAGTACATTTTCAAAACATCAAGACATTTCAGCTAGCTCCAAAATATGACGAAATATAATTCATTTTCCTGCTCATGTACCATTTATCTTTTGTTTCTGTTTTATATGATGATGTACAAGATTTCACATTTCTAATTCGTAGCAGAGGTTGCACAAAACTTTATTTAAAACGCAAAACCCTGTGGCCCCGCTGAGAGGAGTCACGCGTAAAATGTCCGGCCAGTCCACTCACGACGGCGTCACTCGAGTATCTGCTCTGTATTAGGTTACACACTTTGAGTTAAATTTAGCTATTCGCTTTCACTGGAGTCTGTTTTACTCTTTTAAATACAACGTTCAATAACAAATCAAACATGACAATTACTTTTTGAAAGGGGAATATTCGATGAGAAGCGCAGCGCACTTCCGTGCGTAAAAACCACCTCCACTTTATATTGGATCGACGTGAATTTAAATGACGTTTCCAAATGACAAAGAAGCACGTCCATAATCCAAAAACTTTTTTTTCCCCATTTATTCACTTGTTTTACTCTTAAACGAAGTCAAGCGCGAGCGCTGGTCTCATTCCGCCTCAGGTGGTTTTTACCTGCAGCAGCAGTTTGACTCTCTCAATGGGAGCCACTGCTGTTTTGGAGATGGCAGCGGCGATTCCACCGGCCAAGAAGTCCTTCATGAAACTGATCACCGCGTCCGACATGGCTGGAAGATTCTTTGGTCAGACTCTCTCCAAACTTCACCGAGGTCCTCCGGGAAACCCAACGCCGGTCCAAGTGGACGATTCCTCCCCTCCGGCGCGCTTATATATATATATGGCAGCTCCTTATCGCGAGAATTTTAAGTGATGGATTTGCCGCCCGTCAAATTGGTAAACGAGGCTGAGTAAATATCCGAGGTCAGAGTTCAAGTTGCTCGCCATGTTTGAGAAGTGAGGGCCAAGATGGGGGGCATTTAAAGGACACTGTTTCATCAATGTCAACACTGATCTTTAGTCATTCTTCAAAAAAAACTCTCTTGATATGAGCCCATACCATCTTTCTACTCGCCTTCTTTGTCGTTAATGGGAGAAGTAGTCCCCCCCTTTTCGAAGTTATAGTCGCATTAATAACCATGACATTGAAGTAGATGATTTAAAAATCGAAATCAAATCTAAATGCATTTACAATAAACAAAGTGTGGTACTTTTTTTGCAACTTTTATTGGGGCATATTCAAGTACTTTTTAAAACCCAATGAAATCATTTGAAAAAAAGTCAAATCACTCAGTTCTCACTCAGAAACATTATTTTTCGCACCTGCTGCACGCATAAAGACGCACAAAATTCGATGGATCTCGCTCGATTATCTGTCTATAGTGGCACATGATGACCACTAGATAGCGCCACATAAACATATCAGAATCAGCTTTCTTGCCAAACTCAGTGAGGATCCCAACAACTAGGAAAGTGCTTTGGGACAACGTGCAATAATGGACAGAACATAATAACAATAACAATAATGGTTCTCTGGGGGATTTCCCTGCAGTTGCGATAACAAGATCTTCAAATGTGAGGCCTGATGAATACAAAAACATGAACAAAGCCCTGCATTATACCGTTAAAACACTACAAACTTGACTGTTTTAAAACACAAGTCAAACCCACTTACATACTGAGGCTCCCTGACTTACCACAAAACGTTCTTCAGACCGTCCAGCAGGTGGCAGGCGTTCCCTGAAACTTGAGTTGTCCCGACCGGCACGCTTGAGAGGTGGTGCCCCAGTGAAACAGGTGCATCCCCGAATGTACTCCTCCCTTTTTACACAACAATACAAATAATGCAGCACTTTACTTGTTCTTCACAGTGAAATAGTCTTAAGTAGCCCCCACCCAGGAGGTCAGAGGTCACCAAGTGGCGCTGAACCTATGAGGTGGAAGTGGATTCAGACAAACGCTGGACCAAAACTGAGTTGCACCTGCTTCTCCTTAATGAATTAATATCAAAAATATATTGAAATATATTTTTGATATATTATTCATTTGTTAGTTCAACTATTTTTATCTGTTTTTTTTTATCCTGAGCATTTTCTTGACCGAATTATGTCCTTGTTGCTGTATTATTCCAATTATAATGACTTTTACAACAATTGTTTCGTTCTTGACTGAAATATTTAATTTTATTAATTAATAAATTTACAATGACTCACAATGTGTTTTGTTTTGACCTGTGAAGCACTTCTCACTATAATAAAGTCAAACCTGGATTCCAAATTCATTCATTTAATTCAGTGTCTTCATTTGTATTTAAAGCAAAATAAAATCTCAATATCAACATTTTTGTCAACGTTACCTTTGAAAAAGTATTATTATTATGTTTCAAACTTACAGTCCCATTTTTATCTGCTACAGGGAAGTTTTTTGCTTTGCTCCGGGTGTCTAAGTTTTCGGGAGGGGTCACGGAGGGGGCGTGATTGTTGGATTTGCATTTTGAGTATGAAGAGCTGCAGGTGTCAGACAGTTAGCGCACCCCCCCTCCATGCTAACACACACACAGACAAAGGCGTTGCCGCGTCAACACCACTACAGTGACTGATATTATCAGATAAGACCAAACTGTGACCACCATCTTTTTATTCCTCTGATCCCCGACTGTCAATCTCCGAGCCGCCTAAATCTTGCAGATTACTGAAGTCAGACGGGGTTAAAGCCACAGTTACTGAGGTGGAGGTTGGCCAGCATGGAAGCACCCGTGGGACTCGAGGTTTCATCCAGACCTTCCAACTGGAGAGCGGAGATATAATCAGCATTGAGCTGGGGGGAAAATCTTGACAAAATAGTAGTGTTTATTAAAGAACTAATTTGTTCAGAAAAGAAAGGCAAAGAAAAAGCTGTTGAATTCAATTCTTCACCAACACATAGAGAATCAGAATCAGCTTTATTGCCAAGGTCAGTGAGGAATAAAGAACAAAACATAATACTACTACTACTAATAATAATATTTATTATTATTATTATATTTAAAACAAATAAATAAATAAAAATAAACAACAATAATAGAAGTAACTAATAAATAAATACCCCAATTATCAATATTTCAACTAATCAACATTTATTCAAATAAAAGTGACATTTCCACCTATCATGTGATGTATATGTTTCATGAAAATCTATCTATGGCAGCGATGAAATATGTCGAGCTAAGAAGCGTTTCTATTTCAGAAGCACTGAAATCTGGAGAAAACAGCAAGTCGAGTAGGTCAAACTGCGCCCCCTGAAGGAGAACTGACTATTTGCTTGAATAGTTAGCTAAAAGTGATGTTTCTAATTCATATTTGGTTGCTGGTGTCTTTTCCAGCTACTCAGAGTGTGAGGCCTGGGTCCACATCACTGTGCACATACAGACAGACAGCCACCCAGCGCAGGAGATGAAGAGCCACCACGTAACCCGTTGCAAACCCACTCAAACTCAGTACAATCTTAAGGCAGCTCCATTATATCGAATGACCAGCTCTGACAGCGACGATGCCAAGCTAAATTCCCAGCCTTTGACTGTGACTTTGACTTTGAAATGAAGGGAGTAATGGATGGTAAAGAAGGTATTTTGATCCCTACAAAAAGAAGCTGCTACCCAGTGACTCTCCAGACAAAAATCCTGCGGCGTCAGACCCAGCCGTCTGAGCGCCCTCTGGAGAGGAATCGCAGGAGGAAGCGGCTTACTCCAGCGTCTCCTCTCTCTGAGAAAAATTTGTCTGCCAGTCCCACTTGTTTAATGCCGGAGACAATGTGAGTCAAAGGTCGAAGGTAAAAAGTCACCAGCAGCCTGGGCAGCGCCAACACACGCACACACAGAGTTTAAAGTCTCCATGACCAATCAGAAGGGCCTGCAGAGAGGTGGACGCGGAGGCAGTGGGGGAGACCTTCAGAGAAAAGAGGTTCATGAGAAAGAGTCCAGGAGAAATAGGTCAGTTGGTGGGGATCACCACCAACTTTTAACCGTCTCACAAAGGTGACAGTTCATCACATGCAAGTTGGCAGGATGTGAGATCGATAAAGTGACAGTCAAACCTTGTGGTTTGAGAAATTGCAACGCTGATTCAGTCACAGATGAATGGTGACCCATTCTGACCATGGATGAACACACGCAACATGAGGGTCCTCTCTCTCACACACACAGAAGTGAGCAGCCTCCATTTATCTTGTCTGACAAAAAAGAACCTGCTCCATTTTCACTCCACTTGGAGTCTCGTGAATTTCTGGGTGCACTGGTGGTCATCCCATCCAGAAGGTGGTGACTTTTGTCACTTGTTAAAAGGATCCTTTATGAGCTCTAGAGAGGGAAAGAAGTTCTCTTCCTCCAGTCCAATGATCTCATAATAGGCTAGGAAACAAGAAACTGAAGTGACTCAGATCACATTTTCAGTCTAGTATTAGTTATAGTTTAGGGTGCTTCATGGACAAATCCTTGTTTGAAAATTATTAACTTATAAGAGAAACTGTAAACCTGAATTTCATAAATTCCATTTATACGATTGTCATTGACCTTTTTTATGTTTTTATTTAAATAAAAAATGACTATCGTGCAGTTATTTCATCACGTGACGACCCGGAAGTGCGTTGAAGTTGCGAAGCACCGATCGGCGGATCGCGAATCACAATTTAAGAAAGTGTTTTATGGCCGTCGTCACTCTCTATTCGGAGTTTACGTTCGTTTCATCGCGGTCATACGCAGTGTTGTTCGTAGTTTTAAAAGTCGAGGATGGACATTAGCATTCGAGCTAACGGAGCTAACCACCGCTGACGAGACGGATGCAGGTGACGGTTGAGACTGTCGCCGCGGAGAGTCGCCTGGACCTGAGGACCACTGAGGTGTGTCTCCCGAAACTTACCTCCAACTTCTTCTGGATGAAGTTGGGAATATCGCTTGGAGTTGGTCCTGCTCGCTGGAAGGGGAGGTAACCTGTAGTCTCCAACACAAACACGCCCACGTGACTCAGACTGAGGGCACTTGAAACGCACGTATTCTGGGTGTTTTTTTGGGTCTGAACTTGCATCAAATGACTTGTTTGTAGTGGGAACTTGTACCAGTGTGATTAAGTAGAGCAGTAGTGGTATTTTAACTGTGCTTTGGGATACCCATGCCTCTCTTTGATACAAAGTTTGGAATGTGTTGTACATTGAATTGTCTGCCTAAAGATGAAGTTGACTATAAGTTTTATACACTGAGTTGGTCTTTTGGGTCAGAAGAAGAATTGGCTTTGAAACGTTTGATCTATCTGTCGCATCAAAACTCCTTAGAATTGTTTAATTGTGTCTCAGTAAAAAGCTGTTGGTGCTGGAGATAAGACACAGTGGGGCAGTATTGATTTAC
This sequence comes from Synchiropus splendidus, assembly GCF_027744825.2. Lineage (NCBI taxonomy): Eukaryota > Metazoa > Chordata > Actinopteri > Syngnathiformes > Callionymidae > Synchiropus > Synchiropus splendidus. The sequence continues at coordinate 21,883,710 of NC_071335.1, forward strand.
ACAGGTAGTCAATAGCAATGATGACTGATATTCTACCTGCCAACAAACAATATAATGTCTATTTATGTGCTGTATTTTCCGGACTATAAGTCACAGTTTGTTTGGGTTTTTTTTGTTTTTCAAAGTATCACTGGTCCTGCGACTTATGTTCAGGTGCAACTTATTGGCATTAAAATATATAACTGCACATGTTCTATGTGGCTGTTTCACACTGACTGCTCAGATAAGTTTGTCCCACCACCAGTCAGTCACAAGCAGAACGCAACATGTATTATAGAAATTGACTTTGTTATTTACTTAATCATGATTAAAAGTTGTATTTTTGCAAGCCCAGAAATATGCAGAACTAATGATGAGGTGGAAAGATAAGTTCTTGGCTGCTGTAGTATGTTGCTTTCTTACATAACAGAAAGATTCTGGAAGAATAAAATTCCATTTCTTCTATGGCTAGGTTGAAAAAAATCATTTCATTCATAAAATGTCTTAGTGCATTATTTAATATGTTTTTGCTACTGTTTGTAGAATGGCCTCTAGTTTGATCCAGAATGTTCCAAGTTGTTTCCACGGCACTGTCTCAACAACGCTCATTAATCGACTGAAGTATCGCTGAGAAAATGGAAATCCAATTGTGGAATTGTGAATGTTTATTGCAAACATGAATCAACATGGAGGACTGAGAACAACCCCTAAAGATGATTATTAAAACTATTAGGAAATACATATTCATTTTCTATGATACTGCTAGTGGCACCACTAGAATATACAGTTTTGCTGTCAACCGTCTTTCAGTCTGTGTTTGCTCCTACAGCCCATAACTGTCAGTGGGTTTCAGGCCGATGTCTTCATACTCCACTGAAGCTTGATTTGAGATTATCTGAAAACCCGAAAAGTAGATTATCCAGGAGAAGCCAGAACGTGTTTGATAAATCAATTGGTTTTGATCCGTGCGTGTTTGTGTGTCCAACAATGTGCCAATGATCCCTTGACCGAGGGATAAGTCGCGACTTGTGCGTCCATCTTGATTTGATGACCGAAGAGACCCCTATGACCTTTCTGTGTCCAGAGCTCCTGTCAATGGGTTAATGAGCGACGGCTGCTGCGGACACGCTGGGCCTCGGCCGAGTGACCCGGCCGGATGACCACCCTCCTCTCTGACCCTGACGGCTCTCCACGGCCATCAGTTTAACACCCTGCGCCGGCCTTATTCACCGGCCGCCTCTTTTTCCTCTTGGTGGACACTGGCTTAATCTAGGGTTTGTCCAGCTGCTGCTCTCACTGGTCAACAATGGTCAGTGACACTGAGAACATTTGGAATGGACAACCAAGACTAAATGAATCCTTGGTAGATATATAGGAGATAAGTATTTGAAATGCTAAAAGTATTTTCAGATTTTCCCTTTATATTGCTACTACTACCAATAATGAGAAGAAAAAATAAAATAAAATATATATATATATATATATATATATATATATATATATATATATATTTGCCCCTCATACTACCAATAAATTAAAATACATTGTATTATATAAATATTACATAATAATTTAAAATTAAAGACAGTCATTATTATTATTATTATTATTATTATTATTATATACGTATATATTAGTAGTAGTATTGGTATTATATATATATAAATACATTTGAAATGCTTTGAGTATAATGAAGGCATTTTCTGTATTTTCCCCTTATGCTACCAATAAAGAGTAAAAAAAAATGATGTATGTATGTATTTTGTTATTATGTAATATCGCTCTTACATTCTAAATCTCTTTTCTAGCTCTTTTCTAAAACCCTTATCTAGCTCTTATCTCATCGCTCAATCTCGATCAATCTTTTAAGTCTGAGGGAGTGGTGGGTCAGAATCGCTGGTGACGCAGCTGCGTGGCTCCTGAGTCAAGCCGGGTCGAAGGGCCCATCTTGGCGAAAACGATTGTTAGTGTGAACAGGGTAATGAATTTTAAACTGCTTCAGTAGCAGCTCTCAGACATGCGGTTTTGGGGCGTAAGCATGGGTGGGTGGGCGTGCGTGTTTGTGTGTGCGCTTGGGATTTACGTTGCTGTCTGTGTATCAATGAATGTAGGGGATATGTGCATAAATGGGGCGGAGGTGGGGGCTGGGAGTCAGTTGGTGTGCGCGTATGTGTCACGGATAAAGACCTAGAAAACCAGCCGGGCTTAGCTGACAGGTGACAAGGGTTGTTGTGAATAGGGATTTTGTAATACCAACAGTGAGGAAAAAGAAATGAAAAGGGAGAAAGAAGACTTTTCTTCTTGCAGTGAAGGAAGAGAGAAAGGAGCCCGAAGGCCTCGGGAGACTTAGAGATCTCACTCATCAAACTGCTCCACCGTCTAGCGCTCTCATTTTCATTCAAAATCTCCAAATGCTAAATCATTCCAATCGGATTGATCCCGGTGTCAGCGCCTGTGTGGTATTTTTATTCTCCTTGTCGCCCTCTGTCTTCAACTTTGACATAGCAGTCAAGAAAGTGCCCGGGCTTTGCATTGGGGACGGCTCCAGAGGTGCCCTAATGGTGGAGAAGTGACGCTTTAAATGTTTTTGTAAGAATCCTTCGGGGCTTCTGACCCAACCCTCTTTAGCTGGTTTACACTCATGGGACCAAACTAAAGAAAGTCAACGTGATGTCATCAGATGTCTCCAACTGAGCTAGTTAGTCCACTTCTGTCAGTTTGTTTGGTTTGCTTTTAGGGCATGTGCCGGACGATTGATCGGCCGGCCGAATTTTCGGTGCCAACATGGGCATTTATCAGCCGATCAAAATGACCAGTATTGGCCTCAAATCACTGCACCGACTTCAAGTGCTATTAGGAGGCTAACCTGCCAGCGAAAGTAAACCGGAGTGAACCGCAGCCAAAACCAATGTCAACGGAGTTTATTGTTTTGGACGAGCAGCTCAGTTCAGTTGTTGAAGACCGCAGCTTTCAGCAGCCCAGATACTTATTTCCTAGACATGTAGTCGATGAAATGAGGAGCAGTCTGTCAGGTTAGAAGGCAACATTCCGCCATTTAACAAGTGAAGTTTCCATTGAGGGTTTGATCTGTTCATTGTCCATTGAAGGGAATACAATGTATTTATTTTACATTAAGCCTTTCTTATTGTTTGTTACTTATTTGCTTCAAAAGTTACAATGTTTTTTTATACATCAGGCCCTTGGCAAGAGAGGCAAATCTGATGGGTTTTTTTCGATGAACATTTAGAATTGAATTCTTTCCCTCTGCCTCTGTAGTGCTGCATCAACAGCTGTCTTTTTGAATAGAATTCTAAATCAAATTATGTTCTTATTACAGTATGTTATACATATTATGTATGTTCTCCCCGTGCTTGTGTTAGTTTAGTCTGACCGCTCCAGCTTCCTCCCACAGTCCAAAAACAGTGAATCAGTACTCTAAATTGTCCGTAGCTGCATGTGTGTGCGGGTAGTTGTTTGTCTCTGTGGGCTCCGTGATAGGCTGGCGACCTGTTCAGGGTGTCCCCCGTCTCTCCCCAAAGTAGCTTGGAGAGGTCATATGCAACGCCATAAGGGAATAAGCTGTATAAAATTATGATTGTAATTCCTATGTGCAGTGTTGGGAAAACCTTGCAGGTATTGTTGGAAAAACACACAGCTAATAAACAGCAGCTTTAGCTTCTATTTATGCTCATTATTCTACTTTAACTCAGTAGTAAGTCAATGTATATACAGTAGAGGCCAAGAGCCTGGACCCACATCTCAGTCAATGCCTTTATTTCCACAGCTGTTTACATTGTAGATACTCACTGAAGGCATCAAAACTATGACTGAACACATATGGAATTATGTAGTAAACAAAGAACCGTGTAGTGACTCAAAACATGTTTTATGTTTTAGATTCTTCTTTGCCTTGGTTATGTTGGAGTGATTGATGACCATTGTTGATTGTTTTTATTTATTGTACTTATTGTATTATTAAATATTTTGTCATTATCTATTTACTTATCTTTACTTATATGTTATCACTTATATTTCTTATATATTTTTTACTTGATTTATTTACTTTCACTATATGTTTTTGTAATATGGGTATTTATTTGTCTTGTGTTGTTTGGTAGTTTGTGACTTCACTTTTTTTGCTGATGTGTATCTCTAATGTCTTTGATATGCGTCAGTGTCCGTTGTCATTGGCTGCTGTGACACGTTGAATTTCCCCACTATGGCCCACATCATTAAGCTCTGTTTGAAGTTCTTTCACTCATCTAATATAAGAAACATATTTAGTTATTCCACATTTTTATTTTTACATTCATTTACTCTGCAGAAAGAAAAATTATAGGCGATAGGTGTGTGATCCTTATGTCCACATGAGGCCACCGTAGTTGGGAGAACAGCGACTGGAGGAGCTGATGTGAGCTGATACGTTTCACTGCGTGTTGTTGTAAACACATCTTTTAAAAACATTTCATCCCATTGGCTAAACTTACAGTTTGTCCTCAAACCCAGTAAGGGTTTGAACTACTTGATAAAATAGGAATGTAGTTTAGCTACCGGCATGTTACTGTAAACCTCAGTTGCAGAGGAGTAAACCCGGTTGCACTGTGCATTTGGCGCCCGGGTTCTGTATCAATCATTTCCAGAATAACTGGTGAAATTCCCGGGGTGTGGAACTCCCCCCGCTGCGGCCCAACAGTGAACATTTACGCACACAAAAGAGGGCACTGACTAAACTCTTGAGACTAATCATTCAGTGTTTGTGTGGTCCAGGAGGAAGAACCCGGTCGAGAGAGCGACAGGGGGAATCCAGCCCCGAGTCCGTGTGTGGGAACCACATAGGAAGAAATCCCTGGCTGATCCTGGCCAAGACACTTTGTTTTTCTCTCCTCCGCTCCCACCCCTTTCCCCTCCCTCTCTTTCGCCGCATCCATTTTTGTGTTTTCATTTTTATTCATAGGGTGATCGGGGTGGAGGGACGGGTGTTAAGAAAGCAGGGGGCAGTTTGTGTGTGTGTGTGTGTGTGTCGCAGGAAGGGATTGTTAGCTGGCTGGTGCCAGTGGATGAAGGTGCAGGCCTCAGACCAGACCTGCCAACAATGGTCACAGTGTTGTTTGGCTAGTTGCGTCCAAAACTCTCGGACATTCTTCCCATGTCGGTATAATCACTACTGGGAGGTAGCTCCATTACGGATTACCATATCATTAATAGTATCCATGACTTTTGTTCAAAGGCTACTTGTGTAATGTTGCCTTGTGGATGACGGCTAATCCGCTGAGCTGCAGCTGTAGGAAAGGAGAGGGGTAGATCCCACCGTCACTCTCTCGCTCGCCTCACACACTCTGGCCCACAAACATATAGAGAAGCATCACTCTGTCCAGGCCCACGGGGATCAGGCGCTGAAAGACAGATACAAACAACAGTCAAATCCAAAGTTCCCCCCAAAGAGAAAAAGAAACATCCATTCTACATTTCCCAACTGATCCCCTCCTAAAAGCCAACGTCCCCCCCACCCACTCTCCTCTCCTCCCCGATCCCTGAGTTGGCTCTGGTCCTCCTATCAATGCCCCCCGCTCTTTAGCGCAGGCCTCCTCTCAGATGGTGGGCCAGATTAGGAGGCGAACAATAACAGTTTTCAATGTAAAATGTGCGTCTTGTTAGTCCTTTTTCTCTCCCTCTATCTTATGATGGGAGGAGAAAGGGAGAAGCGTAAGCAGCCATTCAGAAAGTTATCTGTGGGTGTCTTCTTCTCACAAGCGGAGTCTTGTTCTCTGCTGGTTTTTAATCCTTCTATTCCTCTTTCTGCTGCTGGATCTCAGACGGGAAAACTTTTTATTGTCTTATTGTCTTGCCGTTTGCCAACTCTTATTTTCTTAAGAGTGAATTGGGAATTATTTTAATTTCGAACGATTCAACTGACAAAAACGATTGTGTTTCTTAAGATTTAAATAAAGGTCTGTTGTGTTTATGAATCCGCTGTTTTAAAGACGGTCGCGGTACTGATATTATTTTGAATGGACCCCAAAGTTGGCACGGAGGCAGAGCCCGGTGCCAACTCCGCAGCAGATAGCACAATGTTGCTCTCACGACGCCCCTGTTTGTTTTGCTAATGGCTACAAATGTCGCCTGTGAAAACACTTCTCTGAATGTTGGCTCTGTGCCGACGACTCATTCTCACTCGCTCATCTCTGAAGCACTTCCAGCCTGACGTCAAAGCCACAGACTTAACTTGATCATTCTGGTATCAAAAACCGAAATGTGATTCATTGCAGTTCATGTGTTATAAAACCAGTTATAGATACATTGTCTGAGTTGGGTCCCACCTCTAATATTAATATTCCATTAGAAAGACTCAATTGGCTTGAGTCTTTTATTTATCGCTCTTATCTGATTCATAGAGGTTTTGTTTATTCCCTCTCTGCTAGCTGACATGACAGACATCACATGTAGGTACGTTGGAGTCCACTTCTATATCTTAATCACTATTAGACATGAGTAGATTTCATTTTTATATTTATGAAATCTGTTTCTTTAAAAATAAAATTGTAGTTTACAGTCCGATTTGTGTACTTGTTGAGTAGTTTCTTTTAGTCATATAAATAAAACGCAATAAAATATTATAAATATATTTTTATTTATTTAATAGAACAGAGTAATCCATTTACCATGTTTGTCTTGAACACCAGATTTTAAAATATTTTATTATTTTTCCATATCTACAAATTTATTTTACATATTTTCAAAATATTTTGAAATTTGATCTACTTTCAAATTTCCTGTAAAAGTGACGCCAACCCTTCTTATTTTATTCGAGTATTATTCTAATTGTTTGTTTTATTTTTTATTATTATGATTATTTGGATTGAATATGTTTATTCTATTATTTTTAAAACATTTAGTTTTTTACTTGTTTGTCCCAACAATATCGTCTCAATAAACGCTGATCTTCGATTCATCCGTTCACCACAGCTTATTCCTCTATTCTGCTATCGTTGTCAGCCACATTTGTCCTTGAATTTTGTTGTTTTAAATAGGAAATGCATAAATCTTGAAGAATATACAGTAATATTGTGTTACGTAACATGTTCTTATTATTATTTGACTCTTTTGATGGAAGCTAATATTAAAATGTAGTAATAGTGGCAATATTTCAACTTATCAACTTGAAATAATGAAGAATTTAATCCAAAAACTATTCCTGGAAACAAGTAAGGGATCAGAGTTGATATTTTTTTGTTTTTTTGCTTCTCTCCTTTTGCGTTTGTTGCCTTGGACTTGATGATGGTGTTGGGACATGGGCACCCTGCAGGGACGGTCACGGCAGGGTCAGGAAGGCTGTGACCGCTTCACCCGCGAGCATGATGTCCGAGCGACTCCGGTTCTGTCCGAGGAAGCGCTTTTATTGTTTCCACTGCTGTTTTCTCACACAGCCGGCGTGTGAACGTCTGTATTCGCCCTGTAGCGAGTGCCCCAGCCCTTTTTACCAGCAAAAAAAATAGGTCACACTATCGACAATCACACGTAAACATTTATACGTCTGCTCTTCATTCAGATTCAATCGCTTTAATTCAGTTTCTTTCAAATTCATTCAGTCACTGGAGACTGAGTGGAGTGTTGACTATCGGGAGCTGCCAATCAATTTTCTGCCTTTCTCTTCCTCTGGATTGGTTACTCAGAGAGTGACCTCAGTGTGCGACCTGTGGGGACCCGGGGCGCACCCTCTGTGGCCCTGCACTGGCCTGGGACGCAGCTAAAGACAGAGGAGTGGCCATCAGCCCGCCGGACAAAAGGCTGAACACACCACGCTGGCCCCTCATGAGTCCAGCCAAGCGCACGCAGAGCGTATTAGGACCTCTGCTTTTTATTTACCCTTTCATTCTGGTCCAAAGAGTCGACCGGGGCGTCAAGTTTGTCAGGTGCCTCGGCTGGGACCGGCTGACCACTTCATACACTCGCGGCCATCGTGTCACATTCTTCTGATTCACCTTGTCCGGTTTGATACGTTCTCCTCACCAGTCAAGCGTGATGCTGGGGAAAAGCTCGCGGGCAGAGTGAGCCGTCCTGCCAGCGTCTTTAAGAAGTTCACACGTGAACGCGGGTGATTGAAGCTGAAAAGGTCCTTGTCTTTACGAAGAAAAGCTGGAAATCAGAAGCTGTTGAACTGAAGATGTATTTGAAGCTGGGAACTCAAGAGAGAGAGAGAGGGTGATGCCACAGCAGCCTTCGTTGTGAAACGCTTAGAGGAATGACGTGGGGCTTTCTGAGACCGACGCAGGTTTTGGGGTGACCCGCCAACCTGGACCACTTGATTCTTCTGTATTGACAGAAGAGTGGGGTTGCAAATTGATAAGATTTTTTTTTACGATTCCGTTATCGATACTGCCAAATGATTCGGTTCCTTATTGATTCTCACGTGGGAAAAGGTAGAAAACAAGGTCAATTAGTATCAATAGATTTGGGTATTGTTTTAGATTATAGCAACTCCATTCATGATACTACTCAGTGAAACTGTGTTGTAACTATTGTGGGTTTTTAAAGAGTCAAACCAGGATCAAAGAGAAACTTCTTGTGTTGCACAAATGACATGGGAACCTGAGTAATTGTCATTTTAGCTCAGTGGATCAGAGAAACAGGAAAGAGTCGTCTGTCTGTCTGTCTATCTGAAATAGACATGAACCTTGTGAGACCTGAACCGGTCTTTATTGGTCCGTGTGAGCAGTTTAAAACATCAATGTACATGTTTGCATCTCATGTAATGTATCTGCTCATTGTGCTTTCACGGTCTTATTTGAATAGCAATATAAACATGACATCTAAAATGATGCGTCCAGTGTCGCGCCCGAGTTTGGTTCTCATCGGTGCAGGACAACCACACCTGCTTCCTGAGGAGACAGACTGGGGACACTTCACTACTTCACTGTAAAAACAAGCTCAGTCGCAGCAAGTGTGTAAGATTATTAAAAACAAATCAATTTCCAACAACAGTTAGCCAGTTAACCCATCGCCGCTCAAACTCCTCCATAACTGCGATCAACTGCAGCCAGCGGCGGTGACGTGGCTCTGTGAACGGCAGCAAGTAAAGTCGGACTTCACACTCAGGAACCAGTAAGAGGAACCAGAATTAACATTGCTTTAAGATTCCAGAGAATCTGACCATTTGGAACTGGCTCTGAATAGGAACCAGTTCTCGATGCCCATCCTCGCGGAAGAGTGTTCAGTGTGGCCGACTGCTCCGGTGGCCCTCCTAGATTCAGTATTTATTAGCTAAACTTGCATTCATCTTGAGTCATTTTCCGACGGCTGATGAATTCTAGATGGCTTCGTTCGAAAGAACCTTGAGTCCCACAGACCGAGATTCAGCACTACACTCTGCTCTAATTCATCTACACAGTGAATCGGACCCACTGAAAGACTCCCCTGAACCTGGACAGCTTGTTATCCAAGTCTCTTCTGAGCGTCCAGAGGCTCCATAGTAGCACGTCCACTGTGGGTTCACGTTTCTTCAAAGAGCTGTTGGTTTTCTGAGCAACTTAATTGTCGCTCCCAACTGACCCCTTGGCTTCAGGGTTTGTGGGGAACACCACATCACACCGGATGGCTGTAATGTAGAACACCTGAGCGATGAAACATCTTGCGATGAATTTGATAGTTGGTGACGTAAACATGCTTGCAGAATTGAACTTGCATGTTGTGAAATGATTCCTCAAGCTGTGCTAAGAGTTAAAAAAGAGACTCTCAATGGTTCCTACCAAGGCACCGAGTCTTGTTACATCAAGCTGTGCGTCTCTGGATGAGTTTTCAGACACGGTGGGTTTCTCTCAGTGCAGCTGTCAAAAACTGCTCCCCGCGCTGACTACGTTCTCCTGGAAAATAATCGTCCCCTTGCATCAATGACTACAGATCTTGCTGGAAAAAAACACAGTATCTCCAGTACATCTTTTGCAACCCGACACAATTTAACCTCAAAATAAAGCAGACGGAACACAGTCTATAACGCTGAAAACTCAATTAAGTTCCTTCCATCTGGAGAGAAACCAAATTATTACAGACATTTAACAGTAAAATTACCACTCACTACAAAACATAGTTTGACTTCAACACTTCCAGCATTAAATACTGAAGAAAAATGACATACAGGAACATTTAACTGTCTACTGTCTAACCTCTGATTGAAATCTGAATAATTTATTGATGTTGTCAAATTTAATGGCATTATACTAGAACAAAAAGACCCAGATTCCGGAGGCTCCCTGTGAAACTCCTCACACGGTGTGATAGCCCACCCCCTTTATATCCGCCCACAGGAACTGCGATGCATGGCACTCTTTGTGCAGCCACCATGCAAAATTACCTGATTTATCCCCGGCACGTTGTGATGTCACACTGTCTGTGCTCTTGACAAAAGTGGTCCTTGTTGTGGCACGCCAGTTCACCAATCCCACCCTCCGAAAAAACTCACAGCAGCAACCTCAAACACGCCTTTTCAACCTTTTGTCCCCAAAAACAAAGGCGACCAGAGGAGCGCACTCTCTCTTGGCAAATGATGCCTTAATTGTGCAAGTTAACAAACCTGCTCTTCTTTTCCCATGAATAACAAAGAATCTGGTGACTGTGTCTTCTTTCAGTTCACACTAGCTACTAGGTACTTGAGCTTTAGAATAGGACTGAAGTGTGATAAATGCTACAGTGAGGGAAGTAGCTGTTGGTATCGACACTCACACATATCAAACATATCAAGCTTAAATGTAATATGACATTTTATGTTGTATTTTCTGGACTAGTTCGTTATATTCCGAGTATATACTGTGCAAGGACGATGCTTTGGGGCCGCGTGATACAGTGGTAGAGAGACATTATCCCCATACTGTGTGCTAATGTCAGGACTTCTAAATATGAATTTAGTGATGTGCTGTTTATCTTTGAACACGTTTTATTGACTTTGATGTGTTTTTTGTTTTGTTTTGTTTTGTTTTTTTACAAAACAGAGATTTGCTCATTTCTTTTGTGAACAATAAATAAATATTACTAATAATAATATAATAATTTTCTGTGTTTATATAATGCCACCACACCTTTTGAAACACACAAAGTATGTATTTAATATAATTATTAGTTTATTAATATTTTTCTCTCATTTGTAATATTTCAGATTGTGTCGAACCTATTTCCGCTATTGTATATTACTGCAAGTCATAATATATGAGGACAAAATACAAAAAAAAAATCACTGTATGTAACATCCATTTATTCCATGAACTAAAAACTAAAAATAAGAAAAAATAATAATGAAGAAAAAAATTGTTATTTTTTATTTTTTATTTAGAAACGCTCAATATGAGTTATAACTATGTAATGTTGGCTATTAAGTGGTGAAATTAACAAAAGAAAAATCGATTCCTGGAGTGTATCATTTACCCAAACTTTACTTTAAATACAAATGTTAATTGGTCTGGATAATGACAAATTCTATATTAAATTGAAAGCAGGGATGGTTGAATATTTGAATATAAACTTGAAGCTGTTCTTCATGGTCAGTGATAGTTTCCCACTAACCAAATGACTGCCCAGTTATGTGATTTTCTTGTGTTACAATAGAAAGTCCTGATGTATCCGGGACTGTCTCAGTAGTGGAGGCGGGTTTCGGGCGGCTGCAGTTTGTAGGCGACCTTACATGGATCTGGCACATTCCCATGCTGTGATCGGCTGCTTCTTCCTCAGATTAACATCAGAGAAACAATGACTGGGCGCGGATGTTTGTTTACAGGCGCTGAAAGCAGAGTGGACGGTCCACAGTGGGATATTTTGTACAGTATTCATCCAATATCAGCTTCCTCTGACCCGCCGTCGCTCCTTCTGCAGCTCCTTTTTTTCAGTCCTCTCATTTTTTTGCTTTAAAATCTTGCTCTTAAATGGAGTCGGAGCTGAATGGGCAAATCTCGGTGGATTTGCATAATCTGATGCCATTGCATTTGGATTGCTGGTGAGCTGGTGGAGTGTTTGCCAAGTGCAGAAAGGTGAAGCCCCTGTCTGTTGGCAGGGGGCAGAGACAATGAGCGAGGGAGAAAAATAAACTGTACGGCCACTTGTTTGGCCTCTTTTCTCCGCTCATCTGTTCAGTATGTCTCGGTGTATCTTAGATTTGGCCTCCACAGGTTGAGCTCCCTTGAGATTTAATCCGAAGATGGTTGTTGTGTCCCTCCTGACAGACTCCATTCATGTCTGCTCTCCTCTCACTGTGCCCGTCATTCTCCTGACGTGGCTGGTGCCAAGGCAGTCGGCTCTCTGTGATGGGAAACTGTTGCTCATGGGTCGGGTTGCCTGCCAAGTTTTGGCATTATTAAAGAGGAGCGGGAGGGAGCGGGGGAGGTGTACATGGAGGGGGCCCTTTAAACCCTGTGAGATAGTGCTATCTGCTGTGGGAATGATCTCTGTCCCGTTTCAAGCTGGGTTTCTCTCTACCCCCCCTCCTCTGCCATGATCTCTCCATCTCTAATCTGCAGACGTCGAGGTGAGAAGAGTGAGGTCTGTGCCGGACTGACGGTTTCTCTCACAGCTTGTGTCATCTTTGGCTTGGCCCCAAAAAGAAACTGTAACAGCCTGTCTTTCTTCCTCCCTCTGCGCGACACACACTGGCACATGCTTGCTAACGTATGCACGCTGACACACATTCGAAAACTAGGTCTTCGCCAAGGACGTTTGTTTCAGTGACAAGGGAGGTGCTCTCTTTAATCTGATCACCTCAGAGGCGGCGCGGCGCCGATACAGCAACTCAAGTTTCAACACATTTTGTTTGGGCTCGATCGCCAAGGGAGGGATTGAACCTTGTGATGGACTTGGGCTTTTGGGCTGTTGCAGCTCAAGTGTTAGCTCTATCCTTGTTTGGTTTTGAGTGTGAAAATGGTAGGCGTTGGTCATATTTCATCGGCACATTCCCGTTTTTTTAACACATTTTTTAAACACATTCTTCCTCCAAACAACATGCGTCCCATAGCAACTGTTTTCAAGGGAACTTCACCTTCTCCTGTTTTTCCCGATACTGTGGACAGCACCTCAGATAAAAGGAAGACAGTGGGTTTGAAGGGGTTAAAGTTAAGCCATGGGGTGGCGCTCTGTTCTCTTCAAATATTCATTTCACTTGGTATGTATAGCACCTCAAATGTGTAGCACCGCATGAGGTGACTCCATTGAAACAGATATGCGTCAACATGCAACTTGGAACGTCGCCTTTTGCATCAACATTAGAGGCAAAACTCCACTTGACAGTAGTGTGTGTCGCCTTAGCAGTGAGAATGGGTTGCCATTTCACTGTAGCGCCATAATTTAAGATTCAAGTCTCATGACTTTAAAGGTCTATTTATTTTCCTGCAGCTACGCTAGTACTTCACGATGAAGTCTTTGTCCACTTGTAAATCCAAGTGAAATCCAATAAAAATCATTTAACCCCTGAAATTAAAGAGCATAATTTCATATCATTCAGATAATCCTCCAGATTAAAACCTGTCCGGGAAATAGTCTTAGTCAGTGAATGATTCTTCTGAACCTGGATTGTTGCTGTGCAGTGTGTGTCAGTAACGTGAAAGACAAACATTCTTAAGTTCAAGCTTTGTCGCTCAAGTTTACATCACAATAAATGCTCGCTCAGGCTTTTATTTTCCAGCCCTGTTCAATTTATTATTATTCATGTGATGTGCTCTGGCTAAATCTTTTTTCATCTGGCTGCACATGAGTCTTTTATTTCCCGGCTGAACTTTGGATTCAGGATTTAAACCAATATGGGATCCGTGCAGATCCAAGTATTCCGTCCTCTTTTATCATATTGTGCCTCCCCGTCTGCATGGACACTGTCTTTCATTTCACTGATTTGCTCCCTTGTTGCTCGTCTTTTTCAGGCCGCAGACTTCTTAATGTGGTTTATCCATTCAGCCAGGCGATTAATGCGGGTTTATCCACACATGCGACGCAGACCCAGCCACCCAGAAACCATCTCTCCGTCCGTCACGTCTGAGAGTGGCTGTCACAACACGGACACCTCAGCGCTGCCGCTGTTCGGTGACATCAGCAGATAGAAAGAATTAAATAATGACGGGGAGAAGGACGGGCGGTTTGTTTCTTATTTCGGGAAATACAAAGCATTTCAGTGGCTTCTTGAGGAGAAACTTGAATTTCATGGTGTTGATTATTTTTGTTCGTAACCACTGAAGGATGAAGCGCATTCAGTCGCCTCACAATGAGGCACAAGGCTGCTGCCATTGCTTCTTACTACACTGATTCTTCTGAGGGGAAATAAAGACAGGAGCAAATGAGTTAAGACAAGATTGGTTAAGACATGACGCCATTGAACAAGTCTGCTTTGTATCCCCAAGCACTTTTATCTCAGATAGAAGTGGTGGGAATTTAAGTGAAAAGTGTCGTGTTTTTCCAGATACTCAATCATACCTTTGTTAAAGATCAATCTCCAGTCCCTCTAGGAAATCGCATAGTTTCCATCACAACTAATAACACAACTCCTTTACTGTCATTTCAGTAGGGATGGGACCAAAAAAAAGTTTCATTTCAACGATAGCGATACTTCTCACGATAAATACATTTTCCTTCTATTCCATGTGTTGGACACTACAGTCTCTCTTGAAACTGTTTTATGATGAACCTTATCAGTGGGGTTTGTGTCTGATAATCATCATTATTTGTTAATGTTAATGTTGTTTAAAAATTAAATAATAACTAAGTGTAGGTTAAATTGAGCCGTCTGTCTGCTGTATCTCGTGTCTCTCAACAGTTGACTTTAACTATGGACCAGTCTGGACACATTTCCTAGATGCTATTGAAGAAATATTAGAAATAATGTGAATAAATGATCATTTAGTCATATTCTATTCTTATAATCGTTATACAAACTGTCAGTCCTCTGTCTTGTGTGGTGAAAAACCTTTTCACAATTCTCTCTCCTAAAATGGTTGTTTTCATTGCCTTATGGAAGATTTCACTAATACCGCTTTAGAATTTGTTGATGGTCCCTAACTGATGCCGGGTTGTAGCATTAGCGCTGCCTGTGAGAGTGTGTCCGCGATCAGTGAACCCTAATTCGGACGTCATGTTCACCCTTACCTTGTTGAAGTCATGTGCGACGCCAAACACTCGCATTAGCCCACAAATATTGCCACCAAAGGTCGGACGTGAACCATTCAGAATCCATTCATAGCTGGCAAAATTCGGAATATTTAAATGTAGAATAGACGGAACTGAAAAGCAGAAGTCACTAGTGCAGCATCACCCCAACTCTGTATGGGGCGAACGTAAACAAGCATGGCTGACTGCGACATCCATCTCTCTCCGTGTTATTTCTGACACTCCACATCCCGACACTGAGGAATATATCAGCAGTCATTGTTTTAACTCCGGTCACACAAACATTCCCCACCTTTAACTCTCAGAGTCAGCGCACTCAGACTCAGCATCAGTTTCCACCCTTCTGAGGAGCTCTGGAACAAAACAACGCGTGCACACTCACCCCGGAAACTATTTCTTACATCATAATAAAAAACATGTACTTATTTGATCAATTTTTCTTAGTTATCATGTATATTTATTTATTTATTTCTCTTCTCCTCCTTGCATCCCATCTCTTTTAATGTGATTGTGTTTCAAGTGTGAACTGTTTTGAATGAGTGATACAGAGTTGGGGAGGTGACAGCTCAAGAGAGCTCCTCTGTTGGATCATAAAGTTTGCTGCAGCCACACAACACGGAGATACTTTTTTTAGATGGAAATATTGATGAAATCGCAGTGTGCAGTTGTATGAAGTGGGAATGAAATCATCCAGCGCTTGTGCAGTCCATTTTACAAGACTTGCATTTTACCTTTTTTTCCTCAAACAAAGTCGAGCCAATAAGTGAGGATGCCCTTTCCCCCTTCTGTCCCTTGAGGAATCATGTTGTCTAATGTAATATTATTATTCCAATATAATATTTGTGCTATGTTCTGCTCTTCATGAGACATTTATGTTCCTGTTCACAAGTTTCATTTGTACTTCAACATGCCATGTTTAAAGTAACATTTATCTTCACCATCCTGCAACTTTTTTTTGCTATGCTATTTGAACTTTAGGGAAAAAGGGTGGAGCCATCAACTAAAGGTTGTGCAAGAGCGGCGGTGTTAAGAAGGTGGTGTTGTAGTAGTGGGAGTATTTGCAGCTGTAGTTGTGGCCCTGATAAAATAGTAGTTTTTGGGATGTAGTTTGAATAGTACTAGCCACAGTAAAGCAGAAGATCATAAGTTTTGCAGCAGTAGAATACTTTCATAACTATGACAAGTTATGGCAGGAAAAATGATGTGGGAAAAGTTGAAACAGCAGTTGATATTGTTTAAACAGAAAATAAGGTAAAAATGTGGCAATAATTCTGATATTTAGCAAATTCAGAAACATTGTGTTTTTTGGTCGTTTTTGCTAGTTTGTTTTACCCGGGGTATTTTCTTTACTCACTGTTAGAGTTTCTATGCAGAACAAATGTATTTAGTTGATAGTAGTAAGATTACTGCGACAAAACCCTGTTAAATGACCACTAATACATATAACTAAAGTACCTCTATAATAATGCATGAACCCGAGGTTGCGTCTTCGCTGGAGAAGTAATAAACAAGTAAGTAAATATAGTAACAGCTGCAGGAGATTAGCATGCAAATGGGACAAAGTAAAAGTTCCTCACAAATATTTATTTACATCATGTACAAAGTCTCTTTACAACATTGTTATATAAATAATATGGAGCTGTCTACATGGCATGCTGCGCGCTGTGCAAGCTAAAAGTGTTGGCGTGCGTGTGACCGATGAAGTTGAAGTAGTGGTGGTGGTCAAGTCCCTGCACCGGTGACAGGTAGCCGCTGTGCGGCTGCGGCACCGCGGGGTAGTGCGCCGGATTGTGCCACGGAAAGTGTCCCGCTGGACTCTGCTGGAACACGGCTTCGCTGGGGCTGTGGCTCTGGTGCTCCGGAGACGAGTGCAACTGCGACAAGTAGTCAGACGCGTCTGGGATGGTCCCAACTGAGCCGAACACCGGCTCGGTGACCGCTCGGGATTTGGACTGCAGAAAGGCCAGGATGCGCGCGTATTTGATGTCTTTGGTTTCCGCTCGGTCCTCGGTGGTCAGATAGTGGACCAGGTTCTTCATACACTCGTGGTAGCCGTAGTGGAAGTAGTTGGCGAACTCTGCCAGAAGTTCTCCTAAACAAGACGAACATGTGGTTAAATGAATGCACGCGCCAGAGCTGTGCGTAAAGATGAGACTCTCGAGTAGCTGTTTATCTTAAACACTCGAACACAGCGTTTCTCGACACAATTTTAAATGTTAGAACCAAAGTCATATTCAAAACTGTTCACCTTTTTCTCTTCCTCTGGGGAAATCAGCGGAGTGGAGCGCGCGGAGATACTGAACCGTCATCTCCAGGATCTCTGCTTTCTCCAGTTTGCCCGAGTTCTGAGATGACATCAGACACACACGTCCATAAACCTTCACACTAAAACTATTTTAGGAGCTGTTTTATATGCGGAATAAGTACCTGTTTGGCGAGCGCCATTGGGACGGTTTTTCCCAGCTCGTTGAGGCAGCGATTGATCCGGTCCCGTCTTCTTTTTTCGATGACTTTGTGCGAGATTGGAGTTCTCTGTTTAGAAAAGAGAGTCGTGAGTGCACAGCCCAACATTGAAAGCAAGTGTTCTACGCAAGAATCCAAAGAAAGTGGATCACAAGAAGGCGCCAGACTTGCGCGCTGCGCGGCTGCTCCTGAGCGCGCAACGGAAAAGCGCGCTACGGACAAGCGCGCTACTGATCTCAAGAGAAACCGCAACGTCGACTAAATATCAGATGACTGACCACAAGCCTATTAATAGTTGTATTTACTTGTATCACGAGCCGAAATGAACCCTAAAATTTGTCTAAATTCGCGCCAATTTATATAACCATTGCATAAAAGCTTTGCGCCTTTCTTTTGCACGCCAAAATACATTTCAAACTAAAGGCCACTGAATGCTGGATCAGACATTCCTTGAGTTGAAATTTAATCCTGTGGTGAAAGTAAGGTTTTGTCTAAAAGTCGATCAAAAAGTTTAAAAAGATCCCAGTGCCAAGAAATAAATCCTCTGTGCGCACTTGAAGCGCGTACCTTCCGGTCCTTCATCTTCGATGCCATCTACGAGTTGCTTCAAGTTGCCCTCGGTCGGACTGAGGTGTTCAGGTCTGGGATTGAGAAGACTGGAATTGGAGGTGAAGCCTGCGCTCTTATAAAGGGCTCATCCAGGGGACTGGGGCATTCAGTGTAAATTATTCCGTGGGATTAGAGGCACGGCATTGGCCAAATGTGTGCGTTAAGGATCAGTTACAAAATAGTAGAAAACGTAAAGCCAGGGGCTCGCAGGGGGGCAAACCTGCTTTGTTAATCCACGTGGCTGTTCAAAAGACACGTGATTACTTGGTGGAATATTATTTGCATAGTAACAAACCCAGGCGGGAAATAAGAAGTGAGCGTGGGCTCGGATGATCCGCCGTGGCGCACTGTGCGCACCGAAAACAAAGAAAACGCTCTTTCTTCCAAGTCGCGTTTCTCACACGATCGCCTGTTTACAAATCCCAGCAAGCGATCTTAACTCTCATCCGAGCCCGGTCCAAGTCTGAAGGCCTGTCCAGTGCCATTAGAGTAATTAAGTAAGCCTTTAATAGGCTGTTCCGCCGAGTTCAGGGGAGACCTTTTGGAGACGGAGTCCCCCCGTTTGTTCTCGGCGTTTCTCACACGACTTGCTGACACGTCCATCTTTATGAGGGATGGCAAGCTTTTTGTTTAAATGCTTTATATTTTTTTTTGTGCGAGTCCCCGGCAGGTGTGTGATTAGCGCTGGCACACGGGCGTCGTCCGCGTCACGGCCAGCGTCTCCTGCAGCCTCTGGCACACGAGGTTCACCCACCACTGGAGACTCTTTGGAGAGGCTCAATTTGTATCCTATTATCCTATAAGAAAATGTCTATTCAGTCCAGTGAATAGTTTCATTGGCCTAAATTTTAATAATGCTGTGAAAGAAAGGGAGAAATAAAGAAGAATGCAGCTGGTGTGAGCGCGCATTATTCCCGTCACCTGCAAGATGGATAGCCTGGAGACCCCTATTCATTTGCCTAATTTCGGTCAACTTAACAAACTTTGGGAGAAATTATACTGCTATTGTTATGAAGGGTGAAGCTTTCTGATCGAATTAACAGCATGTTTTGATCCGGTAAATGTCATTAGAAAGAAAGAAACAATCGCGTTTAAAGGGGCCTGGGTAATGCGCCAAGTGGAGACGCCAAAGCGCAAAGTGCACAAAGGCTGCTAGTAAATGCCACAGGGGACTTTTGTATCCTCAAGTTTTTACCCCCAAACAAAGGGCATTATTTTATACTTGAATACATTTCATACAACAATCGGCTGTTTTCTTCAAACATATTTTCACAGCAAGGTTGTAACAACAGGTTTATTGTGTGCGCTCCTTCTCACACATTCGCGCTGCTCCCATGCGCCAAAACACTTTGCTGCTCGGCTCTTTCTTTTATTTTGCTTTGAAAACCTTTTAATCTCGACAGTTTCACTGTGCGTGGTTATATTTGATCCTGCGCGCGGTGTGGACGGCTGCAAAGATGGTGAAAGAAAAGGTCCACCAGACATCAGAAGCGTTTGGAGAGAGTTTGGTGCACCATGGAGAGAAAAGCGCAAGCGAGAGGGACGAGGGCATAAAATCCAATTACATGACTGTGCCGTTTTAACACTTTTTATGTCTTCGCCCTTTCAAATAAGCAAGGACTTTTGTGTGTGCTCGCTTAAAAAAACTGGATTAAACACTCGGAGCTCTTGCTGGCAGACAATTTAAGAAGCCCTGCGTCAGTACGTTCCCAAAGCTATGCGTCACGACGTCCTTCGTCCTGCTCAATGCCGGTTTATTTATTATTTATTTTATTTCTCCAACTACATCTTTGCTTCAGTGTGCATTTTTTCATGTCCGAGTTACTGACGCTGCCTGATTTAACGCACGTACGTCTGATTTTAACAATCAACAAGATATTTATTTTCCATTATTAAATTTGAACAAGCAATATAAATATTTACAGTATGTTTTCATTTGATGACTGTAGCCTGTATAACATCCCGATTGAGTCACTATTAGATTTTGATGCAGTTTTTCACGAGTTCTTTGTCTCTAACTTTTATATAGTTGTTTCACAACTTCAAGCTGCATTACAGGTTAAGACGTGTACTACAGTATTTCCTGCGTAGTAAATGAACTCATCAGAACAGTTGTGACAGAAGCACATGCCACTCAATTCATTAAGTGCACACAATAACAAAAACGACAGAAATAAAAATAAAAACTGTTTGTACTACCACACATTGATTTCCAATGTATATGTGAGATGTAATATATTTTATATATATGTCATTTTGATTGATATTTTTCTCTCAATTAACAAATAATTATTTGTATTTATGTATGTAGCTTTCAAGTAAATTTGTTTTCATACTTGATAAATCATGTTCATTATACAGCATATGATACTTCATGGTAACTATTATCATACACTTCAATCACAGTGTATTCTAGCATTCTATACATATTATTTTTGGCATTTTATTAAAGCCTGAAATGAAGTCTACTTGCTAGTTTAGTCCGTGTGTGTCGTCTGGGTCTGTGCTTTGACCCGTGGTGACCCCTGAGGATCACAGACACAATCCTTTGGCTTGGGGCGCCACCCTGAGCCTGAACTGCAACATTTCACACGGTCTTCATTCAGAACCCCTCGGCTCAGTCCAGACAACCACACTGACCCCCGTCACCAACTCGATTTAAAGACTGATTGATACATAGGGAGCCTCAGCATCAGTCCAGAGTGAATGCTTTGCCCAAGGGCAAGGGCTTGTCAGCCAACCCGCATCCCTGAAATTCACCGATCTGATTTCTTAGCTAGAACAACTCCCTCATTTTATGCAGATTAAACAACTGCACGCTTTATGCACACATGAAACTAAACTATATATACTATTATAAATAGTTTTAACACTACTATACTACTACTACTATTTAAGCTAAAATGTTTGAAGCACAAATGCTTAGTTTTTGGAGCAGATGCAGCCATGTTACACAAATATGACAAGCGCACATTATGATATTTCTCATGTTCATGCTGAGGTAACAAAATAAAATCGAAAAAAAAAAACGATTGGCAACAGCGCTCTCGTGTGGTTAAAGCTGGCTGCTGTTGTGATACCGTTATTTACCGTTATTCTGCTCTTCACTTTAATGTGTTGTTCCTGTTACACCGACTGTATCAACAAAACAACTATTGTTTTATTTTATTTTATTACTAGATAGTAGTAGTTTCCACTCCATCCATTCCAGTTGCCAAATGAATGACACCAAGTGCAATAAAGAAAGGAGGGTGAGGGTCATTCAAGGTCATCCACCTGGAACAAGGTCTGCATTATTCTACCATCTATCTGCCATCACAACCTTTTAAATGAAGCGTTTTCATGAAAAGTCAGACCAACTCCACTGACTCCTGTCTGTATGGAAAATAGTCTCTGCAGTGGATCTGTGATGGATGACCATCCTTCCTGAGTCTGATCTTTGTCAACTACTACAAACAGACATACATAAAAATAATGAATAGAAAACATAGTTCAGCTGATAGAATTTCAGATTCTTTTCTTTATCTACATTTTATAAATATGCCCTGAGTTGGAGAAATGGAGGCCAGCTGTTCCACAATACTATATGAATTAAATGCAACTGATGTATTTTACAAATCTTTTCACATCCTCATATGTAATTTCACTTCACTAACCAAACACAATATTCAAAAAGATAGCTAATTGACACATATTTTCGAGTCTTGCACAACATAACGTATACCATTTTATGACTTTATGACAGAGGCTGCAGTCAGCAGAAATTTGATCAAGGGTCACAGACGACCCCGGGGCCAACTTTGGACACGCCTGATATAGACAAAGCCTTCTTGAGATTTTGTTGTGGGAGTTTTATGATAAGATAACTGTGGGGTTCATGTGTTGAAACTTGGGATTTAACTTTAAATAACGTGTCAATGTGTCTTGTTTAGAATGAGGCTTGGATGCAGTGAGTGTGGTGGGACCCGGAGGGAGTGTCTTAACAACTGTGGCCCATAGATAGCGCTCTCTGATAAGAATCTCGGCACTTTATTAAAACAGCGCGCCCCCCAGTGGTGTCTTGAAATAAAGTCATTGAATCACGTACCAGTTCATTCATCATGTTGGCGTTCTGTTTTAAACACAGTTCAATAGTTGTTCTGTAACTGAAGGATCTTGTGAAAAGTGATAAATGATTGATACCAAAATACAAAAATCATCCACCAAGAAAATATAGCTGACTGGTTTTAATAACAGCTTTATTACTTCCAAATAAACAACGAAAATTGCAAAATCGCGTGAAAATTTACCACACGAAGGTCAGAAAACCTAAAACAATAGTGACTTTCTCACACTTTTGTATTTGTAGAATGACAAAATAGAATGAGTCTCATATAATCTTTGCTTAGTTAATATATTTGTGGATTCGAACGCGTGTGTTTGATTCATTTTTTTTTATTCTATTCACGATTTTGTTCATTTATTCCGCCCTCACTCTCCTCACATCATTCAAGTCAGGAAGCCTTGCCCTGTTGTTATTGCTACCGGTGAGCAGCCAATCAGCATCCAGCACTCTGATTCCAACCCTCTGGCTTTTGTAACGCCCCCTTTGATAGGCTGAGCGGCTCCGGCGGAACTCACCACTGCATCTTCTGCTTTTTCACCGACAAGAGTCACACATCGAGTCCAGGTTTGTTTTTCTCCTCTCTTTCCACACATCATTCGCTTTACCTTCACGGTCGCTGCCGCTTTCCTCTCCGCGCGTCGTCAACTCGGCTTTGACTTGTTGCTCAACCCTGTAGTCGAGCTGTCGTTCGCCATCTTTCGCCCCAAATGTCATTCCGCTGCTCCTTTTGACTTCATATTTCATACATGTGAACGCGCGGCTGTCATACACTGAGCCGTGTCAGTGATGCTACTCCACTCTTTTTCTGTTGGACATTGTTCCTTGTTGGCCGCTTTGTTTTATATTCCAAGATTAAAACTGTTATTGACAAGAACAATGGCAGCGCAACCTGTTTATCCATCTGTCCGACCCGGAAAAGCCCCCAAAAAAGGTCGTCAGTGTGAACAAGCGAACCCTTTCAGTATCCATCACTTTCACTCTGTGTCACTGTTTGATTTCGGTTCATGTCCCAGTAGCAACAGGGTCCTTCCGTGAAGATTTGTTGTTTTCAGCGTGGAATAGACTTGAGTCTGTCTGGGACCACAGTTGCTAGGCAACGCATTTATTTATTTATTTATTTACAAACGTATGTTTGGATGATGTCAGTCCTCCAGGAGCCGGGTGTTGCTGATCTGGTCTCGAAAGTAGATATCATGTGTCACTTCCTAAACCACCAAGCGACGTGCGCGAAAGCTCGTCCTCCAACCAACAATAGAAGTATAAACAAGTTGACATCAAACACTCACCATTGCTCTCAAGTAGCAGCGAGGATTGCAGGATCTGATGCTTCAAAACAATTGCGTCTGGAAAGTGATACATAATATAAATAATGATTTCATTCTTCAAATGCATGGTGCTGTCTTTGAGGCGGATTCATTTGGTGAACAGTGTACAGTGATCTGCCAGGTTTTAGTTTACTGACTTAGTTTACTGACTTGTCATAAATCCCTCATTTAAACGGTAGTGTCATCCAGCGGTTGCCCTAGTCTGACTCAGAAACAGGTTGAGGCATCTGTCAGTGATGTGAATGACCTGGAAATTCCATCTTCACCTAATGTTCTATCATGAAATGACTCTGATCTGTCACTTGAACAGTAGGTGCTTCTTGGGCTGATCACTTCAGCTAGGAACCGACCCACGTCTAGCTTGTGTCTTGGTCGTGTAGTGTTGAGGATGGAAAATCTAATCTCTTCAAGCAGCTTTCTATTTTTGTCTATTTTGCTGTTCTCCCATTGGCTAAAGCTGTGAAGTTCAGGAGAGGAAAGGAGAGCGCTGGCTTGCATGGGCGTCTGTCATCTTCTTTGAGATGTTATTAGGAGCTCAGTCACCTGCCAGATACTCTCATAGAGTTTTCGGTTTTCCTTGTCTTTTGCCGTCATTGGTGGGGAATTCTGTTTTCAGGAAGTCCTGCAATACAGGAGCTTCATCCTGAGTTTCAGTGGAGACTTTCAGAACTTCTAACCTTCATCGCTGCGCAAGTAATGTTACACTATGGGTTCGTCTCAGTCCTGCAAAGTGCAAATGATGACTGCTTTGGTGCCCTGTAAAGCCTTGTGTAGCCAAGCAATGCACAGTGTGACATTATCAACAAGCGACATCTCAGCCATATTCGTGCACAAGGTTTATCTTTTTGTGGCTGTAAATGTTTCATGTGTTCTCTGTGATCTACTGGTACTCCCGAACCACTTGAATGACAAAAGTTCTTAAAAAATACAGCTTGAAAAACGTGTAACAAAATTGTATCATCGATGGCAGTTTTCTTCTCTGAAACTATGTACAGTCCCCCAAATTATTTCTTGTTTTGAACATGAAAGATAGTTGACCTGGACTGGAGGTTGTGAAGAGTACTGCAGTAAAAACTGGAATGCTAGATTTTCATCAGGCCATACGGCTTCTCTCATACCCGCTGTCGACGTGTTTGTCAGCTTACGTGCGTGAACATAAACTACACTAACAGATGTTGCTCGATTTCTTTCCCAGGATCGTTTGTGTGCTTGGTACCGGCAGAGTTTAGGGAGTCTTTCCTCTTCCCACTTTCTGTGGAATGTGTCTGGATACTCATTCTCCTTAAAATATGAGCAGCTGTTCTGAAGGATGATGTCATTACTAGTTTAGGTTTAGGTGAGTCCACTTCTGACTCGATGGTGATGGCGTGTTGAGTGAAGCACTGAACGCTGACATTAAAGCTTATCCATCCCAGAATGAGGCCTGTGTTGAGGAGAAATGGCCGGAGGCAACTGTTTTAAAAGTTCATATTCACACAGTCTGATGCTTGTTGCATGATTCTAATTATCATACTGTGACTGGCTCCAAAAGCGAGTTTTGTTCTGTGTAACTTTGAGTTGGCCCATCGAGTGCTTGACTAGACACACTCCTCTAATAAGTTTGAACTGTATTGTCATAGAGAGCAAACTTAGTGCCGTATCCTGTTCATTTAGATCTATAAATTTCCATAACCCGTCACCATTCGAGGATGAACAACATGGTTCAAATGAACATGGCTGCACTCTGTCCCAAGAATCACCTTTCTCTTCTTCATCACCCAGTTCACATCCTTCCTCAAAAAACGCAGACAAATCTCTCAGAATGAAGATATTGCTCACAACTTCCTCTTCATCCACGTCCTCGGCCATGACTATGTTTCAGCTTATTAAGTTTGAAGATTACAGTCCTACTGACATCAGTAGTTCTGAGCGTGCTCATGTGAGTCCCACAAAGTGAGCTGCGCTTCACCTCATACCATTCTGAAGTCCAACTGGAAGTTAGGTGTCTGTTTACAAGATTTCAGAGCGGGTTAAAAGAAGAAAACTCAAATAAGTTTTAAGAATAGCAGCCTTGTGACTCGGGTTCACTGTTGTAATCTAAAGAATAAATAAATAAGTAAAGGTTTGATGCGATTCGGAAAAAAAAACTTTTCAGGATATTGCACACAATATTGCTCAAGTGAGTGGTTGCGACAAAGCTTTCTATTTTGAGTCCGTTGTGCTCCTGACTGTCTCTTCAGGCCTCTTATTCCCGGCTCAGAGAGGAGCCAGTTGAGGCCAGTAGCTACAGGAGAGCCACTCGAGCAATAATCTAATGAAAATCACGAATGAGCGTTCTGCTGCGACAGAGTTGAGAGCTCATTGTGCGCTGGGGTTGATAACTGCTTCCTGTTATGGGGTGTCCTTCGCTTGCGTCTGTTCTCTGGACTCTTTCTGTCAGATCTGTCAGTAACCCAATGAGAGAGCGAGCGCCGTGACACTTGTCATGTTCCGTGATGCTGCGTTTGTGAAGGGTGCGTGACCTTTGCTCCACTTCACTAATACCCTCCCCCAGCTTCCTCCCCCCCCTTACATTTCTGTTGCCCTGTGACTGGAATATACAGTTTCATTGAGCAGCTCGGAACCCGCCGCCACGCCAGCCGACGTCTTGTGCCAGGTCAGCTCCTGCGTCCGGTGAGGTGGGTGACCTCGGTTAGAGACGCGTACGCAAGGTGCCGCGTTGAGGCAGCCACTACCGGCCTGCGATCTTTGTCCCAATTAGCGCCGCAGCTCTAGTTCTCAATGGCTCACCATGTCATCCCTTCATCCGTCGCCCAGGAGTCCAAAGAGGTCGACATAGTAATTGTGAATTCAGGGGTCATCGCCACTCATCAGATACAAATGAGGGAGCCAGTTCAACACAACAGTTGTGAGTTCTTCCCGGGACACGTTCTATTTTAGGAGAACAGACTGATGCTGTATTCTCCGACATGGGGGCTTCAAACGGGGGCTGTAGGTGCTGGCACTAGATGATTCAGAAGTTCCTGCTCAAGGACAACACACTGAAGGCAAACATGGTTGTTAACATCGCCGAGTTATTCAATACGTCCAGGTGTTGATGCTCAGTGTCGAGCTACTACGGGACACTATATTGAATGGATTTCTGATGTTTCGTCTGCCTGGTGTCACATTAATATTGGCTCTTTTCTTATTAGCCGTGGTTAGCACTCGTGGTTAGCACTCGTGTTTAGCTTGCTGCGCAATAAATGATGGTTGTTTAGTTATGAGCCAGTAGCCACAGTTAGCAACCGTTAGCTCGCGGACGTGAATGAAGGCTGAGAGAAGTCAACCTGCAACTATATTCTCCCACTTTGAAAACTACAATGCCACGTCTGCTCAAACTTTGAAAGTAAACATCTGCTGGTGGTGCTCCCATCCTGGAGCCGCTAGTGATTTGAAGCTTCATGGTGGTGGAGTTCCTTGCTTGCTTCTCCTGTGTGTGCAGTGCAGGCGCTTTCTGGAGCACTACTGCCACCTGCTGCCCGGTTTAGCTCATTGCTGTCCCTGCTATTTCAAGTGCTATAAATGCATGATAATACAAAATAAATGTGGAGCTGGTTTTTAGCTAGCAGGGTGTCTGCACTGGAGGTCTGAGGCCAAACCTTTCACTTCTAACTTTGATTTTCACTGGTGCTTACTGAGAGATAATCTTCCACAGTCGTGGATTCTACTGAACATAGAAAGCAGCCACCATTTCTATCACAGTTCTGAGAGTGTAGCTCCATTCTTGTCTGAAATTTGATCTTGTCATTTATCTCTCCTTCAAATGATTCCTCAATACCTTCATTGTTCTATTTGCCTGACAGCTAAAGAGTGGTGTTTGTCTGCGGCTTGTGTTACTTGTTGTACAACAAGCTTCAGTTGGAAAGTCTGGTGGTTTCAACTTCCTTTTTCCCTCCATCACAACTGTCAGAGGCAGAGCTAGACATGCTGCTCATCATTACACAAGCCAGTTGCTCGATGCTGCCTCCTGTTCGCTGCTGTCTTGTGTGCGTGTGGGTAGGAGTGTGGGGTGACCGGTGAAGCAACTCTGCCATTGGTCTGCTTCTCTGCCAGGCCAAGTATGGAGGGTGTACGTGCCGATTGACAGCTAGGCATGACACCGGCGGCTGCTGTTGCTGCTGGAAAACACACACTTGCACTGTAATGCTGCCAAAAAATGTAAAATAAATATGTGCCGATTCAAACAAGTGAATGACCCCACCCCTATTCTAAACCGCTGACCCTTGTGTGCCCTCTACAACTGTCAGGCGGGGGGTGTGCTGTCAGCCGTTCACAACATCTTGAGACGTGCGGTCCTGAGCGGCTGTTGTGAGTGAGTGCAGTGCAATAATCTTGAGATTGAAATCTTATAAAAAGTTTATTCACTCTCAGTTTAAGGTCTCAAACGGAGTCCACGTTAAATGGTCCGATTCTCGCCCCACATTTGTCCTTTCTTTTTCCAAGAGCAACAATCGACTTCTGTGATGAGCTGCAGCTGTCTTGGCGCCGTGTTCTCGGGTTTGTTCTTTGTTTGTTGGCAGCCATGATGCCGTCCAGAGCTTTTTGAAAGAGGGCCAGGTTTGAAGAGGTGAAAATGCGTGGGCAAGCCATGCCAGCGGATGTTCTGAGAGACGCGCGTATGAGGACGTCACTCATGAAACAGTTAAAAGAAGTGAAGCACAGAACTGAGACGTGCGATATCAACATACTTCTGGGCTTCATATTGAGTAAACTTAACTCCATGTACCACATCCCGTCCCCTCTGGATGTAGACAGTGTGTGTATCTCTGACTGTAAGTTCCTACCGTAGCATCACCTCATCTCATTCTACGATATACGTTTTAAGTTAAGTAAGTTCAGACTACCGCAGCCGTCAAACTATGCTTCTACCAGAGACGTGAAACACTGAATTTCTCATCTCTACATTTGTATTATAAAAATATTATATTTAAACATAAACAGATGATGATGTTGGAGACAAACTCCACTTATAAGTTTTATAATAAAACATTTCATGAGAGACTGTAATGTCCAACACAATTGGAAGTTGGAATGGAATGAAAATGTATTTGTCGTGATAATTATCGTTATTGCTGAAATTACAACATTTATCTCGATCTTTTTTTGGTCCATATCTCCCATCCCTAGTCAGCACTAAACCTAGAGTCTAAATGGCTGAGTTTTTCATTGACCCGATCCTGCTGTAAGAGGCTGAATCGGGTCAATGAAGAAAATGATGGCGCCCCCAACAGTAAGAACTGTTCACCTGTTGGAGCAGTTTTTAAAATTAATTGAAATATTTTATGGCAATACTTTCATTTACACTTATCTTCTTTGGAGTTTATTTATGAAAAAGAAAATATTTTACAATATTTAGACATTTTTTTGTATATTTATTTTATTCAGAACTTTATTCATGACCTTCAGTTTTTCCAATTTTCTCAGCAGAACGTGACTTGCACCTAGTTCTGCTGCTGTTTGGACTTCACTGATCACATGGTTTCATGTCATTTCACAAGGTGTTGTATTGTTATTGAACACAAATGAAATCAGTCCATCTGAAATCAGAAATCACAGTAATGAATCTGTTCTATTCTTTAAATGGGCTCCAGACCCACTTGTTCTGGATAAGGTGGGCCTTAAGATCAAAAAGGTGAAGAACCCCTGAGCTTAACTATTACTGCACAGGTGTCGAGTAAAGCCCTGTTGACTGCTCTGTATTGACAGCTATGAACCGTGTTCAGTGTGACATCATCAACAAGTGACAGCCTGAGCAAATGCTGTGTTCCTGTGACCTTGGAAGTAGGAAGTCGGACCTGGGAATCTGACCATTTGGAGAAGAAGACAGTGATGACCACCCGTGCCTTGTTCAGATATAAGCAACTTCTTGATAAATGCACGCTCTGAATACCACTCAAACACAACTAAACAACAACTAAAAATCCCGTGGGTTGAAGAGGAAACACAAATTCACAACATGTGTTTATTTATTTTGCTGTATTGAATTGACTTCACGTCTACTTCCTGTTTACAATTGCGGAAGCCATCTTGGATGGCACACTTAGGTTGGTGAGGATTGTCCCATTTTCTCACTTGGAAACTCCTACATTGGGTGATAAATATGTAAATAGAAAAATATGTAAAATAAACTGTAAATTCCCCAGCTCCGAGCACAGCTGGAACGCATCAATATTTTCGTGACGAATTTATATAAATGTTTCATGTGTTGTAAATACTGCTTCTGTTGCGGGTTATTATCGAGTTACTAAACTTTTTCCTCCCAAACTGAGGGACGGGGAAATGTTTCAGTGCCGTTTTGCGTCAGTGTCATCATTTTCTCCCCCAAATCTTGTGATGTTTTCATTGGACTGGTTGTCTTTTGTAATCCAAAGGGCACCCTCAACATGCGGCAGAACACAAGGACATGCATATTGAGTGAGAACATTTAAAGAACACTCTTTTCTTGGTTTACTTTTCAATCACAAACACGACAGTGAACACAGTACTTTCCAACAATTCTGCGCTTAATTGTACCAACATTCCATTATTGGATTACAGCAGTGGTTTAGGAGTTTGAAGCGGTTTATTCTAAGAACCTTTTGGACCGAACCTGTTGCAGCCATTGCACAAATTCATTTTTTCCAGAGCTCGAACTTTCACCTGGGTGGAATATTATCAACCTGTCCATTCTGTCTTCCCTGGCCTCGGCAGCCTCGTGCTTGTGTTTCTGTTTGGAAGGGGCGGGTTCTTCTATACATAGTTGTGGGAACTGCAGAGGTCTATTAGAAGTCACCCAGTCCCCTTCTGTTAGCGCCTGCAGCTCTCTTGGCCTGACTCTCTCACAGACACACACACAGCCTGTATTCACCTGCTGCTTCATTCACCTCAAGGACGTGTGAGTATTTAGGATTTTATAATTGCAGTTCCTACTGTCTGGTGTGTTGTCTCTTCAGTACTATTGACACGATCCTTGTCGCCACTGTTGTCCTTGACAGCTGTTGGTTTTAAGACTTTAAAGTCATCTTTTTGCTTGTTTAGTAACCAAGTGGTCAAAATCCCGGGAAACAGAAGTGGCTTGTTTGACACTTTTGTCCCATTTGGCAGCAGCTTCTTCTGTCATGGGCTCACGGTTAATTATAGCAGCGGGTGAGAAGGCGATTGTTTCCTCTTGTTCCTCCGTGCACGGTGTCGCCTTACCTCTCTGGGGTCATGCGAGTGCAGCGTGGCGTGTTGACTGAAACCAACCTGGAGTTGGAAGAAAGCAAGTCTGTAGTCTGTCGTCTGAGGAGTGGTTTTTACCTGCTGCAGCAGCGTGGTGCTTCACGTGACTGCAGGTCACTTCAGGGATGTGCTGACTGTTTCCCTCTTCATATATTTGCTGGAATAGTTAAAGCCCGACCAGACCTGCTGCCTTTCACACTAACCCTGGTGCGGCCTCTCACTTCTGTTTGTCCTTAGTCAAGTTCCCTTTTTTGTGAGTCAGTATGTTAATGTTAGTATAGTTGTGACATATTTGTTTATGATATTTTTGACTTTATTGAAATTAGTTATTAATATATTCTACTTCGCCGCAGCTTTCATTTCATCTGCATGTGTTTTATGTGTATTAAAAATAAATATTTTATATTGCCTTTCTTCTAAACCAGTGGTGGGCAGTTGAATTTCCTAAGGGTCCAGGTTATATATTGTGACCGTGACATGGCCGTCAAATGCAAAGAAAGGAGGATAAAGAGAAATTTAATGATGAAATTATGTAATTACACTTTAAAAATGCACAGAAATGCTGGTTTGTTGTGTTTTATTTAATGTAAACCACATTAAAACCACATTTAATTTAAACCATATTCAAGATTTTAAATGTGTCTCATACATTTCAAAATATACTTTCGATTCTGATGTTTTTAAGAGACAAGAAATACTCCTCAAATAGTCAAAAAAAAAAAGACGAACAATTAAGAAAAATAATCAAAGGAGAAAGTTTCAGTAGCATCATAATGAACAAAAAACAATGCACAAGACAAAAATGTCAGACAATGTCAGTTGTATAGTTTCACTCTGACTCTAGGAGGACCACATAAATACAGTCAAAGGGCCGCATTTGTCCCCCTTTATTTTCATTTTTTTTCTTTTATTATTATTGTTGATGGATTTGCCTGTGCTACACTCCAGCTGAGATGGCTCAAACTGTTACGGGTCAAAAAAATAATACATTTTAAAAAAATATTATAAAAGGCAAAACACTGATGTTTTGTTTGTGTGGCAGTCAAAATCAAAACACTCAAGGCTAAAAATACATTTTTAAACATTGTAATCTCAGTTGGATTAGTGTCTGTCTGAACAATGTATCAAACAAGGCTTTGTGGTGGTCAGACTTTCACTGAAACAGTATCAAGAATACAAAAAGCACCTTATTTCAGATTAAAAATATGTTAAACATGAACTGATTATATACATCAAATTATAGCAAATAAATGAAAATATAAACAAATAAATATAAAATAAATGAAACTGGCCTCTGTGGTTTTTGAAATACTAAAATATTGACCTACATCAACTATGGTGTCCCAGTTAAACCCTTACTCTTCGGTTGCCATGCCAACGATCAAACACTTTGTTGGGTTAACCACGGATGATTCTTCAGGCCTGTGATCTTTTACAGCGTCTAGCTTCAAAGTGGCTGACTTTAAAAGCACACAAAGCTCATTCATGTCTTCAGTAACTGCCACTTTTGTTGCACCGATGCCGTTTTCAGGGGGAGTTTTCACACCAAACCTTTTTTTTTTTACTGACCCCTGATCTTCAGTGATGAAGACATGAACTTTAGGCAGGTATTCAAATGTTTGTCATTGGAAAGTGTCCTGAATGTCACCTTTGTTTTTCCTCCGTGAGGTGGTGTCTTTTTACAGCGCCGTTTGTCGCGTAAATATTTGGATTTCCGCCCCCAAAAAAAGTACAAATTAAACTGTCAAATCACAAGTTATGACTGCGTTATCATTTTGGACGTGAATGAATGTGCCACTATCAGAAACATCCCGAGTGGTGTGACACTAGAAGTACAGTTTTGTTTGTTGATAATTCGTTGTTGCTAAAGCTAGTTAGCAAACACATTTCAAAAGTAAGTAAAGTGTTTTGTGATGATTTGGTGTACTCTGATTTCCTCCCAGAGTTCTACCCATCAGTGTTTCAGGGGGTGTTTTGTTCTCATTGTAGGAGGACTGTGGTTCCTTCACCAGAGTGAAGCCTTACTCTGGATCTGACCTGTGTTATGTTGCATCATAGGCAGACCAGGACCAGGTTCAGTGCAGGGTCCACAGTTGCGAGAACCGGCCTGAATCTGCTGACCTTGCATTATCAGTTGAGGTGTGGGTGACTTGAGCCCCAAAAGCTTGAAGCAAAGTGAGGAGGTGTGAAGTGAAGCTTGGTTGATACAGAGGAGCAGAGTTCCCTGCAGCAGAGCCCAGAGGGAGACGGCACCATCCGCCGCCTCTTCAGTCTCGCTGTTTTAAACAGTTTACAACTAAAGCAAACAACTGTCTCTCGCATAAATGAAAGGACGTCCTGCTGAGTCAACACAAACCTCACTGTGGGAGCGGGAAGCGAACTGTTCCACGTGTTGGAGCTGAAGTGGGTCTCTCTGCCGTCTCTCTCAGGGTCCGTCTTTGACAGTCATGCAGGCTCAGGAAGTCCTGAGGCAGCTGCGTATTCCAGAGCTGGAGGAGCTGCGGCAGTATGTGCGCGGGCTGCCCACCAACACGCTGCTGGGGATGGGGGCTTTCGCCGCCCTCACCACCTACTGGCTGACCACCCGACCCAGAGCCCTCAAACCTCCCTGCGACCTCAGCCTGCAGTCCCAGGAAATTCCAGTGAGTCAGAGAGATCTATCTGACCATGCGTTTCATAACCACAGACTCTGACTTGATGGTCTCTGAGCATTTATTGAACGTCCATGTGATATAAACTGCATCTTAAAGTTTTTTTGTTTTTTTTTTCAAATTATTGAAATATTATATTTTGAAAACGCTTCATTCTTAAACATAAAAATGATTATTAATATGCTTCACGTAAATGCATGTAATTGTGGGAGATAAATTTGAAATGTATGTAATTTATTGTTTTATTTATATTATTTTAATACATTTTACTGGTACTATAGTAGAAAGAAATTGGCTAAAAATAACTGTGATTACGATGTGAAAAATTCAATTCATTTTTAAAATGAATATAATTAACAACAATCTATATATATATATATATATATAGTGATCTAACCTTTATTTCACTATGTATTTAGGCTGATTTATTTGTTGTTAATTATACAACAACTTTACCAGTAAAATGCATTAAAATATATTATAAATAAAATTGATAAAATGAAGAAATTTAATAAAAAATACATTTCAAATGTTTTTTTTAATAAAATTTCTAATTTTTATCAGCTATATTTCAAAATTAAATTGTAAATTAGTATGAAAATAATTCCTTTCACAACACTATTTATTTTCTTATTTTCTTTCTTATGAAAATAGAAAGGAGTGGTCGTCATTTTAAACCATCTTAGTTCACAATTTTTTTGCAGGTAATTCTTTGGTGTATTTATCCAGAGTAGCTCTGAGACAGAATGAGATAAGTATCGGTTACAAGCTGTGGAATGTCGGGACATGACTGCTTGTTGTCTGCGGGATGCTGTTTCCAAATGTCTTTATTGTGAACATCCACCCGAGGCAGAGCGGAGGCCTGCTGTGGTGCCTCACCACGCTCCACGTCCTCAGTGCTGCTGTGGTTGGTCCTGCAGGGCGAGGGCCATGTTCGGAGGTCGGTTCTGACGGACAGCGACGAGCTGATGACCTACTACTACAGCGACGCCCGGACCATGTACCAGGTTTTCCAGCGGGGGCTGCGCGTGTCAGGTTGGACTCACTTTTCACATTTGTTTTTCTGATCATGAAAACCCAACTTCCTGTCGTGTGCAGACAACGGACCATGTTTAGGGTCGAGAAAACCAAACCAGCCGTATGAATGGCAGACGTACCAGGAGGTAGGACCTGTGAAGTTTGTTTTTTGACATCAAATACATTTGCCGTTATGTTTCATATCTTTTGTATCTTTTTTTTTTTCTTTGTGTTCTTGGAAAACGTAAGGAGCAATAGGTCATTTGTTGAGTGAAATTCCAAGATAAAAATACCTGATGAATGTGTTGGTTTTCCATCATCAAAAAAATGGAAATTAAAAATTAAAGTATTGAAAATAAGTGGTTAAATTTTCATTTGGTATGTTTACATTAGATGGGCAGGATATAGATGGTGGTGAGATTCATGCTGAAAAGAAGGCACTTGTTTATGAGATGGCGGAAAATATTTCAAAAAAAAAATTAAATCAACAAATTGACCCTCAAAATCGTCCACAATGCGACACTTCAGTGGAGTGTTTGACGACAGAGTGATCTCGTGCTCACAGGTGGCTGACAGAGCAGAGCATGTGGGATCTGCTCTCCTCCATCGGGGACACTCTCAGTCCGGGGACAAGTTCATCGGAATCTTCTCTCAGAACAGACCAGAGGTTTGACTCAGCCTTGTTGTTGTGGACTGCTCTTGGTGCTTGGAATACGATGGAATGATCCATTTTCATGCTGACTTTGAGAACTAGAATTGAAAACAAGAAATTGGATGAATGCACATTTGACCCGAAGGTATTTCTAGTTGAAGTTGAACCATATTTTCCCCTGCAGTGGACCATTTGTGAACTGGCCTGCTACACCTACTCCCTAGTGGCGGTCCCACTGTACGACACCCTCGGGGACGAAGCCATCGCCTACATCGTCAACAAAGGTGGACTCACCCACTGGATACACCATTATGACCACGTGGTGGTGTTGACGTCTGTTTGAACCACTGTCGTGCCTTACAGCCCAAATCACCACGGTCTTCTGCGACGTGGCCCAAAAAGCCGGGATGATTCTGGACTGTGTCCGTGAAAACGGGAAGATGGTGAAGACCATTGTTGTCATGGAGACGTTTGACAGCGAGCTGGTGGCTCGAGGGAAAGAGTGTGGGGTGGACGTCCTCAGCCTGAAGGACTTTGAGGTGAGGCGGATCCCGGGAGGCTCTGCTGACTCCTGAACCCTGCGATGCACTGCCTACAGTTTAACTTGAGGGTTTATCTTTACGGGAAAAATGGCTGACTTCTTCTGTTCATCTGTTTTCAGGCCATCGGTGCAGCCTACCACCAGACCCCCTTGGTGAGTCACACACAAGCTTCAATCCTTGATCCCTCATCCCTCAGCCAGAGTGTGGAACAACAGTAGAAGCCTAAATGGCGCTGTCTGTTTTCATAAACTTAATTCAAGTCCCCTCACAAGTGTTGTCTTCCGATGTGACAGAGCTTGATGCTTATTCTGGATGACGCTAAGCTTTAGGGATCGGTAGAAACAACAAAAAATAAAAAACAAAATGGAGCGCTAACTCTTCTAACTGTTCTGCTGTGTCAGCACTTCGCCAAACCTCGGTGCTAATGTTGAGTCTTTGGTTTCAGCCGCCTAAACCCGAGGACATGGCGCTGATCTGCTTCACGTCCGGCACCACAGGTAACGGGTGAGACGTGTTCGAGGAGCTGAACGGCTCCTGATGTTTCTGCTCAACCTCCTTTCAGGGAGCCCCAAAGGTGCCATGCTAACACACGGAAACGTCATCGCCAACACGGCAGCCTTCCTGAAAGTCACCCAGGTGAAGACAATCCTCTGTAGCTCCAGCCGAGGCTCCTCCTGGCTCAGGCCTCTTTATAAGTCACTCACGCTGGCGTGACCCTGTAGCCTGGGGATTCGTGGCTAATAAGGTGCCGCAGCAGTGGCACAGGTGTGTTTGGTGCTGTTGCTAGCCAGGATTGAGACCCATTTTCCTCAGCTGCTGGTCACATGATGGCCCAGAAAACCAAATTATTGCATTAGTCCGACTAAGTATGGACTTTTAAAATGCATGTAAACGGCTCGACCCACTACTGGAGTGTAACTGGAATTTCTCTTAGTCGAACTACACGACCTGGATAATGTGGCTAATAGCTGGACTAAGCTAGCATGTAGCCAGTCGCTGCACTATGAGCGGACTAGGTGATGTGAGGCTGCCGCGTGAGCTTCAGCTACGCAGCGAAAGTAAACAATGTGTAATAACCTTGTTTACAATGGAGAAGTTGTGTGTCGATGAACTACAGATTTGTCTTCAACTTCCCTCACTCAGGACGTTCTGATCCGTAGTTCTCACGAGAAGATAAGATTTAGTTTAGTTAGTTTAAAGAGACAGCATTACCTCCATGTTAGCGACTGTTAGCATTGTGGCTAAGTTAGTCTGGGCTCACACCAGTGATCAAAAGTGCAGCTCTTCAGTTGTCTACAAAGTTCAATATAACAGTCAGAAACGGCTCCTCGCTACCTGTCAGCTTCTGTTGCTCTTCCTCTACGGTCCAGGAGCCAGAGGGATTGAACAGCTCAAAAAGAAAAAACACTGAATTTGTGGTGATGAAGGAGGCGAACTGAAAAAACTACACAGATACATTTGAATACAATCGCCTTTGATCAAGACCCATTTCTTGTGCCAGAAAAGCCAGCGATGGCTATCAGGTGGTGTGTTCAGGGACTGTCGGAACTTTTCACGCATACAATTCAGCTGCACTGGAAAACTGTCTGATTCCTGCAGAACCTGAACGCATCATTCCTGAGCAAAAGGTCTTTCACATTTTCCCTTCTCTTTTTTTTGTGTAACTGCACTCTGATTTCCTCCCGGGTGCGTCCAGAACACCCTGTCGGCCAGCACTGACGACGTGCTCATCTCCTTCCTCCCCCTGGCCCACATGTTTGAGAGAGTCGTGGAGGTACCGTGCAGTGTGTCTGACCGCCTCTCTGCATGTGTGTGTGTGTGTGTGTGTGCGTGTGCGTGTGTGTGTGTTCACCTCTGCAGGTGCACTGCATGCTGAGCCTCCATGACGTTCATATTTCCTATCTGCCGCTCGCTCACATGTTTGACAGGGTGGTGCAGGTACGTGAACCTCTGCCGGTCACACCGCAATATAGGGGTTCCAAACATTGGTAACAGTTGAGGATAGAAAAACATAAAAATGACCTTCAATAGTGAAGTAGAGTTGTGTGCTGATGCATGTTCTTTAACATCAAAACACTGTCATGCTTGACGAAATGTGTTTCCTTGACACTGTGTATGTTGATGACAGCAACCTACTGACGTCACACTGTTAAAGTTAATCCACAACTCTTCAGGGCGTGATGCTCATCCACGGAGCTCGGATCGGCTACTTCCAGGGAGACATCCGTCTGCTGATGGACGACCTGAAGACGCTGCAGCCCACCGTCTTTCCTGTGGTGCCACGGCTGCTCAACCGCATGTTTGATAAGGTGAGGCCCCCCCTCCTCCTCCTCCTCCAACTGAGAGTGGTCAGGTGACCTGCCTGATGTGACCTCCTCCTCAGGTGTTCAGTCAAGCCAACACGCCGCTCAAGAGGTGGGTCCTGGACTTTGCCTTCAGGAGGAAGGAGGCGGAGCTTCGGAGCGGCGTGGTGAGACAGGACAGCTTGTGGGACAAACTCATCTTCAAGAAAGTGCAGGTACCAAATGGAAAAAAAAGCTAAATCCCCTGGTGTCATTGAAGTAAACTGTGATTTGAAACATAAAGAATGTTTCCCTTTATCCACCCGACCTTCTGTTTATCGTCTCCATGTTTGTCTTCTCGTCTGTCTGTCCATCTGCCTTACAGTCAGTCAGATCGTTGTCCCATCTGTCTGTCCATTCATCCACCAGTCTTTCTGTCTGTCCATTGTCCCGTCCCCTTGTCCATCTTTCTGTCCCTTCATCTGTCCATCCATCTTCCAGTCCGTCCGTCCAACTGTCTGCCAGTTTGTTTGTCTGTCTTCCCATCCTTCCATCCGTTGATCCATCCTCCTGTCTCTCTGCCCATCAGTTTGTCATCCTGTCTGTCTTCCTGTCTGCCAGTCATTCCTCCAGCCCTAGTGCTGAGCTGCTTCCTGTCCCTGCAGGCGAGCCTCGGGGGACGGGTCAGACTGATGATCACTGGAGCAGCCCCGGTGTCGCCCACCATCCTCACCTTCCTGCGAGCGGCTCTGGGCTGTCAGGTGATTCACACACACACACACACACACGGTCGCGCCTCAGTGGTGACTCCCGCCTCACCACGCCTGCCTCTGCTCAGTTCTACGAAGGTTACGGTCAGACGGAATGTACAGCTGGATGCTCCATGTCGCTGCCTGGAGACTGGACCGCCGGTAACAACGCGGCGACGTGTGACTCCTCGCTCGCGGTATCGTGGGGATGACGTGAATGTTTGTCTCTCTCTTTGAAGGTCACGTGGGGCCACCGCTGCCCTGCAACCTCATCAAACTGGTGGACGTGGCAGAAATGAACTACCTGGCTGCCAACGGAGAGGGAGAGGTGAGAATGTGACGGAGGGAAGCCCCTAAATATCACAGTAGTGAAGGGTGGATGAGGCTTTGTGACACAGTATTGTAGGGTTGAGGCTTCATGAAACAGTGTCCTGATTTTCAAAGGCCACCAGATGGCGCTGTCTGCTGTAAAATGTTTGGACTTGAACAACTAATTCAATGAAGCCTCACATCATTTCTAAACATACAGCGCCATCTAGTGGCCTCTGAACATTAGGACGCAGTTTTATCAACCCTGTAGTACTGTTTCATGATACCTCATCTACCCATCACTGGTGAACCAGGTTCATGGGGGGGTTAAACTCTCATTTAATATTGTTGCCATGTCTACAAGTGTTGGTGCCTTTAAAACACAATGAAAGAAGCACAATGTGGATATTTTTGTATTTATAACTGAAAAATGTACATTATTTAAGTCAACAAAAATACAAACACTGTCACAGTTTTTAAGCAAAACTAAAACTTGAAAGTATTTTGGGGAGGAATTGCACCAAAATATTATGAATACAAGAAAATTAACATTTGTGCTGACATATTTAAATAAATAAAAATTGTGGATTTTTTTTTAAAAGCAAGTCAACTCATGAAGACAAAACGTAAAATGTTAAAACAGTTTTGTGAAGAAATTAAAGTAAAAGGAACTATTTCAAAGGTGACAACCATTGCCATGGTAAATATATATATATATATATATATATATATATATATATATATATATATATATATATATATATATATATATGTTTTGTTTTGTTTTTTTAATTGAAAGTTACTAAATCAGGGTGGTAGTTTCACACTCTCAGCAAGCTGCAGCATAACTAATGACTCTCTCACCCCCAGGTTTGTGTCAAAGGACCAAATGTGTTTCAGGGGTACCTGGGTGACCCCGAGAGGACTGCTGAAGCGCTGGACAAGGACGGCTGGCTGCACACTGGCGACGTTGGAAAGTGGCTTCCTGTGAGTGGAACTGGACTGCAGAGTCGGTGGACAGCGGCTGACGCCGCTCGTGTTTCCACAGAACGGTGCTCTGAAAATCATCGACAGGAAGAAGCACATCTTCAAGCTGGCGCAGGGAGAGTACATCGCCCCCGAGAAGATCGAAACCATCTACAACCGCAGCGACCCCGTGGCCCAGATCTTTGTTCACGGCGACAGCTTAAAGGTGGCCATTTGCAAGGGATTTTGTCTCCTCAGCTCTGACACTGTGTTGTGTGGTGTGCGCAGGCCTGTCTGGTGGGAGTCGTCGTTCCCGATCCAGACTTCCTGCCCATTTGGGCGAAGAAAAGAGGCATTGAAGGGTCGTACACTGAACTCTGCAAGAACAAGGTGAGGCTGAAAAACATGTGCTGCACGTGGAGAGCTGGCTGATGCTGATGGGTTGCAGGAGGTGAAGAGCAACATCCTGGAGGACATTCTGCAGCTGGGCAAAGAGGCGGGACTCAGGTCTTTCGAGCAGGTGAGAAAGTAAGGCCGAGGGTTTTTGATATTTTTGGGGAGGACTCCTCAAACGTGAACACAAACCCGCGTCCCAGCAACATAGGGTGAAGGCAGAGGATCTCCTGGACACACCTACTGACGACGAAGCATCAGAGTCACCCCCAACCCTGCTGAAGTCTCATGTCTCTGTGCCTCACAGGTGCGAGAGATCGCGCTACACCCTGAAATGTTCACGGTCCAGAACGGCCTGCTCACCCCTACCCTGAAAGCCAAACGGTCCGAGCTGCTCAACCGCTTCCGAGAGCAGATCGATGAACTGTACGCCAAAATTAAAATGTGACTTCAACCACTGATCCAACATCACAACGGCGCCCCCCTCCATCAGAGTAATGAACCACGACCCCCGAAACCAAGTCCATTCAGCTGTATTCATTCAAATACAGCCAATAAACCGAAGGTGTCGCCACAGCTCCTGGAGTCTCACACCCGACTCGCCAGTTTTGGCTCTTTAAAGCTCTGGTTGTGTATTTAAGTTAATATTTAAGTGATACTCCTACTGTAAATATTGTATTTGCTAAAACCTGCAATGTCACGTCCCATTTTTATGTCCCGCATTCCCTTGTTTCAAAGCTGGATTGGAAGCGTGAGGGTGTTTTTATTGAACCACTTTGTACCTGAAGAGCCAGGAAACAGGACTTGTTTTACCGATCATGCAGGACGTCTGTGATATTAGTGTTGTTTTGTTATTTGGGAATTTTAAATAAGCCAACGTGAAATTTGGTTGGGTGTCGCGCTCTGACTGAGCTTAATAAACTCTGATAAGAAGCGTCTGGACCGTCTTTGTTGACCAGCGTTTTTGGGTTGATGTTTAAAAGACAAGTAAAGAGATCACCTGCTAGTGGGCGTCAAAATCCGCCATACATCCCAGCAGGAGTTGGTCAGAAATCCCGTCATCTTGCTCAAAGCTGTTGAGACTCTCCAGACAGTCGAGGTCATCCTGCTGCTCCCCCCAGCCGTCGTCAGTCTTCTCCGGCCCGACACCTGGATTCTGACTGGGCTCGATGTTGCCAGCATCATCCATCAGATAGGCCTGGTCCTCCTCATCCTACGGAGGGACAACTGTGAGAAGCTGCTGCTGCTGCTGAGCTGGAGGAGAGTGGACCACTGACCAGGCTCAGGAGGAAGCCCACACTGATCTCCTGTGGCAGCGGGTAACCTGGGCAGAGAGGGGCTCAGAGGTCAGTGACCTCAGACGGATCATTTGACTTGAAGACAAAACACACTTGAGGATCGGAAGTTCCTGCAGTCCGGGTCGTGACACTTCTGGTACCAAACTTCCTTCTTCAGATCCACAATGATCCTGAAACACACACGGTTCTTTAATAACATTATTTATTTATATATACTATATATATATATACTTAATATCATGTATTTGCAAATGCCTCCGGAGGGAATGGATTTGCTTTTATTTTTAATTATTAAAATAAATTGTTTGAGTAATTTTTCTTTTTCTTGTCTTTTATATTTGTTTTTAATTACATTTTTTACACTTTCTCAATGTGTAGCACTTTCTAGTGAACCACTTTTTTTACACCAGTTATTTACATAAATGGCATCTGCTTGTGTTATGATGCTGCAACACACTGGCTGTTAAATATTTGGTCGGCATATTTGGGGCGTAATATTTTGTACTGCGATAAAACTTTGGTGATATTTGTGGTTGGGAAGCCGTACATGATGTTGTTGCTCTTGTGGAAGCGCCCGACGTTTTCACACCAGCGATACCTGCCGATGTCATAGACAAGCAGCTGCTCCACAGCAAAGTAGTTCCATCGCCGGATATCTGGGCGTGAAAATGATTTTAGATTAGTCTTCGACAAAATCTCCCTTCATTTAGCATCAGAGGTTTCAAACTCACTTCCTTGGATCCCGTCTTTATTCACCAGAGTGAGGACGAAGTCGTCCACTTCTTGATGAGGAGACGACACACAGCCACTCAGCAAATCTGTGAATTTACCAGCCAAATATACAAGAAACAAAGTTGATACCAAACCATTTGATATTTTTCGTGATAGTATTTACAACAGGAGTATCCAAGGACTATGATGTTTGCTGATGACACAGTGATTTGTAGTGAGGGAGGAGATGGAAAGGTGGAGGAAAGAAGCAGAAATGAAGTCGATAAACGCAGGACAGGATGCTTGTGTGCGAATGACAGGGAGGATGCAGGGATCCAAGCTGAGTACGTGGAGACAATCTGGGTTACAGACAGAGATGATGGTGGAGACGACTGTTTCAAACAACATTGTGTCACTGATCACATGCTTCCATGTGTTCCTTGCACTGGTATTGCTGTTCACAGATATATCCACCAGGGGGAGCAGCCCAGAGTCAAAGGTTTATGACGAACTCCACATGACAACAGTGGAAGAAGAACTGATCATGTGGCTCTTGCACAAAAGAGGAAAAGGATGCAGAGTTGTAGGAGGCTCTGGTCGGCAAGGCTGTTATATAATATATGGCCTCTGGAGGACGGCGAATTTCCGCCGGTGTTATGTTTTCTTCCTGTGTCATTAGAGCTACTGTAACGGGGGTAGTAATAGCAACATTGGCCCCCTACGGCTTCCAGTGGTACTGCTGCATTTGGGCAGTAAGCTTTGTGGAAACGTACAGAAAACTGACAGCAGAAGGATCTGTACGTCAGCATAAATGGGCTGTTTGAGCAGGTGTATTCAAACCGCACCACACCGGAGCTGAAAGACCTCTGGTTCAGAGGCAGTAGCTCTTAACACTGAGACTAGAAGCAGAGACAGAAGCAGCAGAGCTGAAGATGCTCAGGTTTTCTCTGGGAGTGGAGGATGGCTGAGCTGCAGTGGCAACCTCCATTGTGAAGTCCAATAGTTCATCATACCGTCACTTGGATTTGTCTTCTTAGGGTCAGGCCTCATCGTCTTCCCCTCCCTCCTCTCTTCAACGTCCCAGGTCAGAATTCTCTGACCTGTGAAGCTGAACACACACGTGTTATTACCCCAGCCGTTCCTTAGCCATGCTGATACTGATGGACCCACCTGATGTTGCAGACCAAAGATGACAGAAACAGGCTCTCCTCTGCTGAAATCCCCTTCTGGGCTTTGGGAATGAACCTGTTGTCTTCAGCCAGAGCGAACGCTGCGTTCTTCCCCACTTTTGATGAGCGATACAAGCGGAAGTTTCTATTCTTGGTGTAGACGCCTGTGTATCAGACAGTCCCGTGGATCAACGTGACGGCTGAGTTTCAATAATTGATGATG
The DNA here is from genome assembly GCF_027744825.2 of Synchiropus splendidus. NCBI lineage: Eukaryota > Metazoa > Chordata > Actinopteri > Syngnathiformes > Callionymidae > Synchiropus > Synchiropus splendidus. The sequence continues at coordinate 21,927,494 of NC_071335.1, forward strand.
GTTCTTCTCACCGAGATCCACGAAGAGAGCGTCGCGAGCGTCTTTATTCTTCACCAGCAGGAAGCTCAAGTCGTCCTGTTTTTGCCTCTTATTGTCTGGAGCCTGCGAAGGTGCGAGCTCATCGCTCCTGCTGGAGCAGCTTGGTTTGTAAGGGGACACAAAGGCAGCACTGGATCTGAGTCAAACCTGTTTGCAGCCGCTGACCCTTCCACTCTGCCGTCACTCAAGACTTGTTGCAGAATGGCATGAATGAAGCCGCCTGAGGGGGAATAAATTTGGTTCAATAAATCATTTATACTTTTATATATTTAATCTTACATTATATAAACCCTTGAGATAAGATGTTTAGACGGAATGGAAACGTCTTCAAAGAAGCCGATTCAGATGCTTGCTTGCCTCAAAACATACCAACGTGTGTATTGTCTTTGAAAACTGCGCCGTGCAGATTGAAGATGAGGTGCCGACTGAACTTCTCCTCAGTGCTGGAGTCAAGATTCAGGACATCTCTGGCAGAACATTCCAGCCCATAGATGGTCTTCAGCTTCTCACAAACATACTGCCAAAGGTCAAAGCACACTGTTGTCCAAACCGGAACATGACGTTTCCATGCATGATGACTTGAAGGTTTGATATGGTGGTTTATTTTTAAAATATCATTTTCCCCAGCAGATTTTGGAGGCTCAAAAGTATCCGTTTTCTGACATTTAAAATAAATACACAAAAAAGAAGAAGCTCGCAGAAGCAGAAGATCAAACTCTTGTATTTCTGTAACATTTAGCATTGGAGTGATTCACTATACAGCACCTTTATTTTCTTTTGTATTTTAACCGTAAACCAAACAGAAGCCCACATAAACTACAGTAAGGTGATCATCTACTCTCAGCCAGTGTGTTGTCATGATACCTGAATGAGTAATGACACCATTTGAATCCCATCGGCATCTTTGTTGGACGGTTTGTGAAACTCCAAGTCAAAGTAAAGTTTACAAACAGCGCCCTCTGGTATCACCTCATAGCAGTGCATCAGGGACCGCCTGAACGTCCTGAGGTCCAAGAAACACAAAGCACAGCCATGAGGAAGGAAACGTTCTTTGAGAGGAACACGCTGCTGTTGTAACTGACCGGTAGTAATGCCACAGCTCACTGTAACTGGTGACCAGGAAGATCCTCTGACCCGCAGAGGTGTTTTCCTTTTCAAGTGCAAAAACATGGACAGACTGAGGAGGAAGAGGCACATGAGTCATCGCAAAACAGTGGAAAGATATTAAACGTGAAGACAACTACTTTTCTATTTCCAAATCGAAAAGAAAATTCCACACAGCTTTTTTTAAAGAAAGAATGCATAACATTTAAACATAAATACATTATTTTCATATTTCCTGAGATGACAGGTTTCAGTTTCAACAGTCAAAAATCCCATAGTCAAAGCCTCCAGTTCTCTGTTAAACGCACCCTTGGAATATATAACTAACTATATAACTGTTCTGAGAGTGGCGCCTCTCACTCGATCCTGCCGCTCCTCACTGACTGCATGACGGAGTTCGATTCCTGATGTTGAATGATAGATGTTCCCATTGCAAATATAAGCTGGGCAGTGTTGTGTATATTGCCGTCTGTGGTTACATTTTTTGCTGTTTTGTCACAGTCTTTCCTCATCAACAAATTAACGTAGGATGGGCGGCGGCACCGGCGACCCACCCTCGCGACAGCTTGCAATTACACTCACTTACCAGCGGTGCCGCTAAAAGCAAATATTCTTAAACTACACATAGCTGCTTTAATGATCAGTTACAAATACAGTTTGAGTAATAAACATCTTCAACCAGGGGGCACCAACATGGTGCCCACGGGCACCAGGTCCAAGGGACTAGCCCACAGGCTGTTAAAAAAACAATAATAATAACTTTTATTTTCATGTAATAACCATTTTATTATGTTCAATTTTGCTAGATTTTTTTTGTTACACTGTTGGTAATTATTGTGAAAACTCACCAATGAGATACGTATTTGAGAGGAATATCATTTGTCATCCATTGTTTAAGTGTGTACCGAACCAACGGCAGCCCTGCGGGTCACGGTAGGTGGCCCCTGTCTTAAACCATGCACCAGTGTGTGCTCCAAAATTCTTGTCTTTGTGCTACAGAAATGTTTAGCTAGCTAGTACAAGTGCAGCCACCCAATGTAATAAGTGTACAGCCCTGGAATATTGTAATCATTATGCTTTGATTTAAGAGTCAAGCTACCAACAGGGTGACGGAGAAATAGCTTTTCTGGGTGGTTTGCCCTCATCGTACGACCATGAAACACATTATATACAGATATTATACATGTATTTACACAGGCCTGTATAGCAAAAATTTTTTAAGAAACAAATGTTTCAAATTTTGAAAAACAAATAATGAAGAGTAACCCATCACATAGCATTTTGTGGATGTTTTTGCAGTGGATATAACTTGACATATTTTCATTTATTAATATAACAATTTACGATACCTCTTTGCAGCTCTGAGCGAAGCTGATAGCCAGACTTTGTCGAGGGAAAAGTTTCCACACAGAGGAAGGTTGGCACAGCCAGAGTCGAGGTCGGTACCGGCTCGATAGAGGCTTCTGCTGGAAGCACTCTGCGAGCTGCTCAACCCTTTTCAGTCGGTCTCTCCAGCTCTCCATCCTCACTTGCAGCCTGACCTGGGTATAAAAATGTAAAAGACAAGTGGACTTGCTGTCACTCCCAAACACACAAATACATAGATGTAAAAGTGAAATAATACAGAATAAAAGACCACTGAACTTTGTGGAAGTAATAACATGCATCTGGTGACACAATATCATACACTAAATTCTGTCTACTTTCTATAACAGTCTTCGAAAAAAAGTAATATTGTGATTCATGTTCTTGGACTAAAATCCTTCTGTCTGGGAGGCAGACCAATTTGGCATCAGTTGAATTCAGTTGAACAATAACTTACCCGCAGGAGCTTTAAGAATAAAAATTAAAACGCTTCCGACGACGACTCGACTCTCTGGACTCGCTGACGTCACTGTTTGTTTTCGCTTTTGGCGCGTCTGGCTTAACCCGGAAGACATTGATATTTTACTTCCGGTAAGGTTTCAAACTAAGGTCCTTATTTTACATCCAACTTAAAAAGTTCTATAGAACTTAACGTTGCGTTTTCATATTTACTGAAAACCACAAAGGAAGCAACAGTAAAATGAACTGTGTATTTAAAGTCAATTTACCTCCAAACCGCTTTATTTACTTGTATTTATTTACCTATTTAAGTTGTTAGTGAACTTATTCATGGACTTATACATTTTCAGGTCTTTTGTGGAAAAAATACAACAGAATTAATCCAATGACTAATCCTCCAAATTTAAAATTCAATTTTTTCTTTGCAGAGAACTAACTTCCTGTGTTTGCGGAGGCATTTGAATGGAGGCCCTGTGCCACAGACAGGAAACAGCACTGTAAATCCTTCCCCTGTTAAATATCTGTTAATTTATTTCTAAAGTAAATGTCAGAAACAAACCAGTTGTTTTGGAGCAGCCAGGTGATGACACTGTGGTGTTGGGTAACTGTTATAAAAACACAATTCCCAGCTTCAGCGATGTCATTGACCCAACGCCCTTTGAGTAAAATGGGAAAGAAATTCAAGTCTGTCAAAAAAAAAAAAAAAAAAAATGGACAATTTCACAGTCAAATAAACCAGTGTCTCTCTTCTTGATTTGCTTTTATTGTTGGGCTGGATCTCAGTGAAACAGAATCAGTAGCAGGACAAACAACAGGACTGGGATTTCCCCAGGGGCCCAGGTTTCCTTCCCCAGGAAAGGCGAATCATTTGCTGGGCCCGATAACTCACTGCAGCATGAAACAGATCCCACCCTGGGCGTAGCAGACAACTCTGGGGTCAGGTAGGAATCCAGCTGTTTGTACAGAGCGCGTGATTAATGCTCAAATTCAACTGAAGATTATTTGCGAAACCGCAAGAATTCCAAACAAGCCGGCGCTTGAGCGTCCAGAACAAAAATGTGTGATTTGTTTTGCAACTTCTCTTCAGATACTCGGATGAAGGAAACTGTCCGAATTTCCAAGATGACGTGTTCACTGGTGGCTGTTGTGCTTCTCCTCACCACAACTCTTGACAGAGTAAGTGTGAAGCCTCTTCTAATTCAGTACATGTGATTTAACACCATGATGTTATCAGATAGACCCTGTTAGACTAAAACAGTATAGCTATTACAACCAGTACCCTCATTCACAAACCTCCTCTTAAGATGTGTTTCAGAATAGTGAGTGGACTTCATTTTCTGTGGTCAGTCTCCAGTGTTTACACCAGAGGTCACCAACCTTTTAGCAACCGCGAGCTTCTCTACTACCCTCAGTTCAGTCACGATAAACAATGGATGATAAATGATATTCCTCTCAAATACTGGTCTCATTGCTGAGTTTTACCAATGGTGTAACAACAAAACAATCATAATCAAACATAAGAAGATGGTTATGACATGAAAATTTGAATTTGTGGGCTACTCACTTCTGTGGGCAGCATGTTGGTGATGTCTGGTTTGCACTTTAGTGATGTGTAGGAAATGTATTCTGCACAGTACATCCCTTGCATTACAGTATCTCTTGCCCTACTCTGAACTCAAGGTGGCTGCTGTCAAGCAGATGGATCTATCTCCACACGCGGTGGACGACCTGTACCAGGGATGTCGTGAGAAAGCCATGAAAAAGTTTATCTCCTCCGGATTATTGGAGAAGGAACTGCAGGCCAACCAGGACTTCTTCACAGCGTGGAACACCAGCCTGGCAAAGCCCATCCCAGGTGGGCTGAAGGAGCACGCCGCGGCTCTGTGGGCCTACTTTCATGTCGACGAGAAATTCACCAAGAGGTTCAACGATGCCGTGGAGAAGCTGGGAGTGAACTCCAGCGTCTACCAGCAGGATTTCCAGTTTAAGTCCATTCACTTCCTCCTGATGGACGCTATCCACCTGTTGAAGCCAAAGACTTGTAAAAATGTGTACATGATCAGTGACTCTCAGGTCCGAGCCAAGACAGGGTCCAAGGTCAGATTCGGGCGATTCACCGTGGTTCGGACGGACCTGTCGATGAAGGAAGACATTGGCGACGATGTCTACTTCAACATCACCACCTGTTTCTCGGCCAGCCTGCAGGACATCTGCCCGACGTGTGGAGACGATGCTCTCATATCTCCCACCGAGGAGTTCACTGCGGCAGAGGAGAAGGTGGATGAGGAAACACACATTGTCCTTCAACATTCCAAACTCGCCACCACACATAACTGCTACTTCACCTCAGGGTAAGACCTGCAAAGAAAACCTAAACATGACAGTGTGAGGACCCAAAGGCCTTAATCTTTCCGTGTTTTTGTTTCCAGCGCTGCAGTGGAGGTCTCCACCCTCTGGCTTCTTTCTCTCCTGCTGGCTGCACAGCTTTTAAATTCCACCTGAGTGACAGTGATGGCAAAGTCGAACCACGTCTATGACCTACCTGTACAGGTATAGTGTGGCCAACTGAGGCACGTCCAGACCTCAAGAATGTCTCTCTGTAGCTTCACATTGCTGTTCTCTTCCTTAAAACAAATGTCTTTCAACATTTAATTCACAATATATTCTCTGAATATACAGTATGTTTTGGGACCGTTCATTAGGTTCTCGATCCAGAATTGTGCCTTTATTGTTGCATTGTTGAATTATGATACAGTGTTAGACACTGGACGTAAAGATAGACGCGGTTATACTGCAAACTTTAATTACAATATGTTTAAAACGTGAATATATTTGAGTGAAGCAGCTACATTTTTCTGAAAAATAATGTACAGATTCATTACTTTTAAATTGATATATAAATGTGGAAAAATGAAATAAAAATGGAATTATTTCTTTCCCGATCTGTTGAAAAGACACATGAAATTTAATTGACTGTTTATGAGTGTTGACAACCATTTTCAAAATGAAAGAGCATTGATATAGCAGCTGTTTGCTTTTGTTCAGGAATTTTTTTCACTAAACAATGGCCAGGGTTTCCACCACTCTGAATGGACTTGAAATTCTTGTAAAATTGAAATTCTTATACAAATATTTTCAAGACATTAAACGAGCTTTAGTTTTAATAAGGTTGTATAAAAACTTGAATATAGCCACCATCGTGATTTATTGTGAGTATGTTATGTGTGTGTGTTATTGTGATTTATTGCAAAATAAACTATATTTCGTAGTTGAAATGTATGTATGGGTCCATCATTTGACTAATAATAATATACCAAATTCATTGTAATTGAAAAATATGGCTTCCTGTGGCAAATATTCTTATACCATTATATATATATATATATATATATATATATATATATATATATATATATATATATATATATATATATATATATAATGGTCCTTCTATAGGACCATTTATTATTGGTCCTATAGAAGGACCAATAATAAATTAATTTAAACAATAATTAAAGGTTAAAAGAAAATAACAGTTGTAGTTGTTGTTGCTCTCCAGGACGTAAACTATGTCAATTATGAGTGTGCGTCAATGTCAGACTGTCCCTTTGTTCTCTCGTCTAAGTGACAAACTTAAGAGATGTTGACAGTACCGGTTTCCCACATGGTCTAACGTGTACAAACACACCGTGTCATAAAGGAGAGCTGAGAGCAGAGCAACTCCTCCAACATGGCTGCACCTTCATTCACCAACAACATTTGGTTTGAGGCAGCGTCCACCACAGCGCAGCGCGGTGACAGTGTGAAATGAATACCAACCGCCAGGTGAAGCACAAACGAGAAAGACTCGTTTCGGACAGAATACCTTGGAAAGCGAGACGGTGAGCAGCGAGCGAGGTTAGCAGCGCTGGTCACCGCTGAGCTGAGAGGATTACCCGCCTACATGGGGCTCAGCGCGTCTCCTCAGGGAGCGGCGAAGGAGCGTCAGGTAAGAAACTGTTAATGTGGTACATTCACGTCGATCCATGCTGATGTTCGCATTACTATGAGCTGCAGGGCTGCTGTTTTTTCAGGCTCTCTGTGTCTGTGAGAGTTCGGTTCGCGATTGAGAACTTCAGCAAAAGTGAATGGAAACTGAAGCGAAACACACACCATTATATTAAATGCCATGTTTGATAGTTACAAGGTGAATTACCATGAGCAGAAGTAGCAGATCTCGGCCTATAATTTCCTTTAAAACCTAAAACGTCGTGCGACACGTATTTTATGAACCAGTCGTTTACGTATCTAAAGTGTAGTGAGCACAACCGGGCAGCAGGTGGCAGTAGTATCCTTCAAACTCGAAGAAGTAAGAACCCCTCCAAACCATGAATGAATTCTGTCACTGCATGAACAATTATTTATTACAGCGATATTCGATTGTATGTTTTGTCACACAACGGGTCATGTGGTCAATGAAAATCAATAGGAGAACTACAGTATAGAGCATTCTTAAATGCAAATGAACTCATAAAGGTGAAGGTCAGTTCCAACCAGCTCCACCTATGTGTTTGTTTTGGAGATATTGTGTTTACAAGCCAACAGGTGGGGGCCATGAATATTGATCAATTTTAGGTCCGGTCCAGTCCAGTCCGGTCCGGTCCGGTCCGGTCCGTCACCCGCTTGCATAGTCCAGTCGAACCAAAGGCGACAGGAAGCCCCACCTGAATTTAGTCAGTGCCTTGTTTTACAAGCAGAGACAGATAAGATATAGAGATATGACCTCCTTATATAGTGTCTGAAAATAACAGTTATTATGTTGCTATGATTGAAGACTGAAGCCGACTGGCAGACACAATGTAAGGCCCAAAGACAAAAAACGTCCCAAGCCAACTCCTCCCACACACTTTACATGATGCAGCTCTGTCACATGGTTACGTGGCTGTGGAGAGAATCTTTTTTTTTTTTTTTGGAGAGTGGGGGCTGGGGGTCCAGTGTGGGTTACTTGAACGTTGTTTACTTGTCTTTGTATCCGTCACTGCGGAGTCACAACTCGAGCCTACAGCTGGTCCGCTGATCCCACTTGAAGAGCGAGGTGTGTGTTGGATTCCAACCGGAACAACCTGAGGAGGTTGGGCGGTGACCATAAAGGCACGCAACACATCTCCACATGTTTTACTCCATGTGCTGGATCACAGAGTTGTAGGGGAGCTCTCGGGTTGCTGCAGTTCAAAGGTCAATTCTGCCTCACCGCTGGAGGGTAAGACAACTGGAGCAATGTTCCGCTGTTCTTGTTTGACAACAGTCGTGTTTGTGCCGGACTTTGTCTGGATCGGGTTGTGTATGCGCGGGACACAGGAGATGTTCACTCGGCATTTGTTGTCAAGTATTTGAAGCAGATGTGGTCCAAGTGTGGCGCATGGAAGGAAGCTGTAGCTTCCACCAGGATCAGCGCGCCTCACTCTGACTGGAGAACCAGTCCGTGTCTAGAGTGCAGAGTGAAGGGATGATTTGTGGCTGAGGAGACAGTTGCCAGGGCCCAACATGGATGGATTTCTTAAACTCTTGTTTACGGCATGAAGAACATCTTGGGTTTCACTTTAATGACCCTCTGCACTGGAGCCCTTGGCCTCAATTTATCCAGCCCTCATAAGTCAAACCATGAAACTGACCATGTAGGACGGTGCTCTCCTCATGTCATTTTCAACCTCCCTTTATTATTGCTTTACAAATCACACCATTATTTATCACTCAGAAATGGATCTGAAGACGTTCCAACACACTTTTTTTTGTTTGTTTTTCATTGTTATAGACTAAATTTCTGCTTTTATTTGTAGCATTAACTGTCTACAGCTATGAAAAAACATTAGTTTTTTTTCTTCTCAACCTTCACCTTTATTTATTTCAATTAAATATTTTAATGTCTGAGATGGTTCCTTTATTATCAGTCCATAGATAAATTTCCTTCAGTTCTGAAGCCCTTTTACATACTCCCTGAACACATATTTAGAAAGTCAAATTAACCATCACATTAAAGCACAAAAAATGTCTAAAAATTTCACATTTATGCTGCATCTTTTCTTAAACACTAATATAAACTGAACAACATTACATCAATCTATCTTGGACCCCATTGTACTCCTTCATTCAAACTGGTTCGACAGTTGCTCGGGGCTGTTTCACGGTACAAGGACGATGCCTGCAGATATTTAAAATACCTGCTTGCTCATCTAGACCACATCCAGCTATCCTAGTGTTCATCCGGGAGCCTGCTGCCATGTGTTGACTCAAGGATAGATCTTTTGGGGCAAAAGTCAGTGGATTCAGTAACTCAGCCAGACCAGTGTGAAAGCCTCCACTGGACCGAACTTGACATGAAGCAGCTGACAAACATGGCAGACACGTCGCTTCCAACTTATAGAATGTGTGAAAATAGACATGTCAAACAAGTTTGGCGATCCGATTGTTAGCCAACAATGTCAAACCTGTCAGTCACTTTGGCAGTTAAACTTATAGCTTTCTTATGCAGGAGAGTCAATTCAAACTAAACAATTATTTGTTGTAATAATAGCAGCAAAGTGGAAGGTAGTGTTTGTGCTTACAACTGGTTTTGCAGCACAAGTACATTTCAAGGTGTTTTATGACATAGACGTAGCTGTAGTATGCTAGTATTTAACTATAAAATAGTACATGAAAATAAAGGCACATTTGACATGACAATATCTGTAGCACAAATGATGAGTGAATGGGGTCAAGTGAGGAGGAGCAAGAGAAACATCAGCGACTGGTAGAAATAGTTGATGTTCAACTGGGTCGGATTTGATGATTCATTCCTGAATAAAATGGTTGACCTTTGCCCTTCTCTCTTGTCCTCAGCAGACTGACACCTAGTTACACATTGCTTCTAACTTCCTGGTCTGTGTTTAACGCAGCAGGATGACCAGCTCTACGTGAACAGGATGTATTTAAACTCCTGATCTCAGACAGGTTGGAGGAGACCACCCTTCATCCACCCTCTCTCTGTCTATCAGCAATGGAGCCTGTCACATTCCAGCCGCTGACCCGAGCCGCCATCTGTGGCGGCACGCACGGCAACGAGATGTCTGGGATCTCCATCATCAGAGAACTCCAGAACAAGAAGGTGGAGAAGACGGGCTCTGTTTCTGTGACCCCCATTTTGTCAAACCCCCGAGCTGTGGACGCCTGTCGGAGATACATCGACACGGACCTCAACCGCTGCTTCACCAAGTCGTTGCTGAGGTGAGACTGAAAAGCTCTGGAGCGCCTGGACGGAAACGGTGAAGTGTGTGTTCTACGTTCCAGCGCTCCTACTTCAGAGTCCAGCCCCTATGAGCTGAAGAGGGCTCAGGAGCTGAACCGCCTGGTGGGACCAAAGGGCAGTCCAGAAGCTATGGACCTGGTTTGTGACCTACACAACACCACTGCCAACATGGGTCTAACCGCCATCATGAATCATGGCGATGTGATCGCGCTGCACATCGGTAAATACATTCAGGTGAGATGTTTTTTTGGTCTATTTTATCAAGTTAATTTGAATGAAGCGAGCAGCAAATTCTTCTACAAAAGGCCGATACAGCACATACCTCTCTCGCGCCTCTCATTTGTATCCAAACTCTGTCTTATTTGTAAACAACCATCACCGTCCTACACATATTTTAGAACTAGATCATCTAAATGTCAATTGTCCGTGTGCAATGACCTGACAGGACACCAGATGGCAGTGGTGCTACGGAGCACTTACTAGTTATTCTTACTAGGATTTTAAAAACTGAGTGTAGTGAGAAAAAGTAAAGACAAAAAAATGCATATTAATGTTTCTGGAAAATGTTACATAAACTTATATGAATCGCTGACCACCGAATTGTAACTTTTGTTTGTCATTTATTTTGGACTAATAGTATTATCAATTTTGAAAGTCAAAACCACCTACAAACTATGCTCATAAGGGTTTTATCCATGAATTGAAGTGCATGGATTGTGGAAAAGAATAAGTCATTAACATATTCTGCGTTTGTTTTGTAGAGTAAAACTACCTCAGGACCGCTGAGAATCATTCAGATTCCTTCCACCACCGAGTCCTATTCGCTGGAGTCGGTGGGCAAACACGGCATCTGTAAGTTTCACTGCAGTTTTGGATGTGACTCTTTATATAGAGGATATGAAACAGCAACCCTAATACTAGGACTGTGCCACTAGTGCTTCAGCTACTGCAACTACTATGAACACTTTCACTAGTTTGCATCTTGTTTGGTTCATCCATTTTTGTTTGGACCAATTTGGGGAAAAACACCTCCTTTTCACCTCAGTTTTGCTGGTCCTAACAAGCCCAAAGTTTGGGGTCAAACTTCAGAATAACTGAACTCGTCGTGCTTGGTTCAGAGTCCTGGTTAAGGTTAGCCATTTGCTTTGGTTGGTTAGGTTGAGAAGCAGGGGGAGGATTATGTCAATGAAAACCCTCCAGAAGTCCTAACAAGGATTAAAGTACAAGACTGTGTGTGTGCATAGGGACATGGGGGTATCTGTCTTGACATGGTGCTTTTTCTTGTGTTACTGCCAAACATTGTACAAACAGAGACGAACACGTGACTCTGTGACTCAGTATAGGCCGTCGTCTTGTTCTGTGCAGCGATAGAAGTCGGGCCTCAACCCAACGGTGTCATCAGAGCGGACATCTACGCTGCGATGAAAGAAGCTGTGGACCTCACGCTTGAATGGCTTCAGAGTTTCAACGCTGGTCTGATCTCTAGCATTAGCGCACTTCACTTGTTTATTAAAAGTTCCTCATGACCTCCGACCTTCACCCCAGGGACCACTTTTGAAGCAGGTGAGGTGGAAGTCTACGTTCATGACGGCGCCGTGGATTACCCCAGAGACCCAGAGACTCAAGAGATCACAGCTGCTGTTCACCCTCAGCTACAGGTGGGACACACAAGCATCCAGTGAACCCGCTTTTGCTTCCCCTTGTGTATCAAGATCTGAACCATCTCTCTGCAGGACAATGACTTCAAGCTGCTGCAGGCCGGCGACCCCATCTTCAAGTCCTTCGCCGGGGAGACGGTGACCTACGAGGGCGAGCCGATCTACCCCTTCTTTGTCAACGAATGTGCCTACTATGAGAAGAAAGTGGCCTTCACACTGGCTCAGAAGCTCTCAGTGTCTTTCCCAGCTGTGCGAGTGCAAGTGTGAAGAATGTGTGTAGATGGTTAAACATCAGGCGACTCCACCACTGTGAAGCCAGGTGAAGATGTAAGCGTCAGCCTGCCAGTGAGTTCCACCTGCGGTACCTACCTCTTCAGTGCCACCTGGTCTTACCTGACCAAGCTATAATGTAAACTCAGGAACCACTATTGATCACAGGTGCAATTCTATTTCATTTCATTACTTTTGACGCACAGCTGTAGCCGATCTATGCAATAACAGGAATAAATCTGTGAAGGTTTGGCCTCTTTTTCTTTTGTCATTTGTCTAATTAGAAATAAGATTTGATTTTCACAGGAACTAATAAAGGCCATCTAATCTAAATTTTATTTCAGGAATGAGTGATATCATAAGCAACAGTAATGAAATGGAAAAACAACTGCTAGTTCAGATCTATAGATTTTATCATTATTGGGTGAAAATAAGAAAATTAAAAGCCGTATTTGACTTGACTTGTGAGTCGCTTTGTTGCATCAGAAAAAAAGATGCACATGAAGGCAACGACAGCACAGAGTTTGTGAACAAATATAATGGTGAATAGGAGTGGTAATATGAGTGGAAAAAAACATTCTCAGGAACACAATTGTTTTAAATAATTATAATAAGTAAGGGGAGAATCAGGGGAAATTAAGATATTTTTGAGACCAAAAAGGATGAAAGTATCTGGTTGGTGGGGAAACTATGACAGAAATCCCTATATAAGAGCAAGTTGATCAGAAGAACATTCTCTATCAAAAACAACTGCATTTTCATTTCTACTTTTGTTTTTATTACAGAAGTACAACATGCTGGAGATGCTTATAAAAAGTTAACCTCAAGTATGCCAATGTTTCTTGAGATAAAAAAAAACCCCAACACATTTTCAATGACCTGTCTTCAGCTCAACTCAGAAGCAGCGCCACCTGCAATATTAATGCTGCAAACATTTTCAGCGGCAGCAGTCGACCTAAAAACTCATCACAGTTTTGCATGAGTGGCATCAAATTGATTGCTTTTTTAAGAACCAAACACGACCTATAGAGGAGGAGAAAGTGGCCACGCATCTCAAAATGTACACAGGGACAGAAGATACCACGTTTTAAAGGCATGCAAGACAAAGCTGCATAAGTGTCTATGCAGGGACTCACTATGACTCACACTGCTAAAAATGATTTGGTGAAACTTAATCAACCAAGAGGAAAGTGCAATAAAAAAGCAAAAGGCAGGTGATGAATAAAAGGCAACAAATAAAAAGGCCGACTCTTACTGCAACCGATTAGACATTTAGACCCTTCCCTCCGAGTTGTGAGAATAATGCTACAATATAAAGTATGTTATTGCAATCCTCCGTAGTGAGAATGTGATTCTGCTCTTCTGAACGCACAGTGTTTGTGGTTAAGCGACTCTGTATGCTGTTATGCGAGTGTAGCTCTTGCTGTGGCTTCTGGCCGCCCACAGAAACAAGGCGGCGGCCATCATCTGCAAGGGGAAGGAGATGAGGGCGAGGTAGAGTGACCAGCCCAGTGGGAACTCCAGCCCCTCTGGCGGCACCAGGTCCTGGTGAAGCAGGTCCACACCGGCCAGGAAGCAGCAGACAGTGCCCAGAGTGCACAGACCTGATGAGCCAAACACAGAAGGCCTTGAGTCTCCATACATGGCAACGGTTAGAAATGAGTGCAGCAGAGGGAAAACACATGGCGAGTCAGGGAGGCCAGATGGGTTGGAGAGGAACAGTAGAGATAACAGGTAGAGGAGAGGAGTAGGGATGGTGATAGGGAAAAAAAAATGTCATTTCGGTGATAACAATAATTCAACACATTTTCATCCTATTCCATGCATTGACACATTACAGTCTCTCTTGAAACCGTTTTATGATGAAACTTATTACTGGAGTTTGTCTCCAACATCATCATTGGTTTATGTTTAAATATAGTAGTTACTAAGTGTAGAGATGATAGAGACAGACTGCTGACAGACTGCTCTGCCATTGAGCCGTCTGTCTGCTGTCCCCCATGTATCTCACATAGACTTTGCCTTGACTTTAACTATGAACCCACACATTTTCCAGATGCTACTGAAGAAAAATCATGATGAAAAACTGTCTCCTCAAATGTTTTTCATTGGCACGTTTGAAGATTTCATTAATATGAATCTGAATTTGTTGATGGTCCCTAACTGACGCTGGGTTGCAGCATAAGCTCTGTCAGTGGCTGTGGAAGAGGACGCCACCGCCAACACCGGAGTGGAGGTCCGTCCAAAAGCCAACCATTTTCACCAGGGTATTTCGGTGAGGCGCCGGCGCAGCGAGAGACCTGCATGTGTTGATGTGAACCAAGGCAGACGACCGCGTCAGAGAACCTATGAGGACCACTCCATCTAATAAAATAAACATCGATCCAGAGACTCAGAGTCGACCAGTGTCATTATCAAAGGTTCCCTGTATTAAAAATAAGTTTAAAACTACGACCGTGAACCAAAGTCCACCACACTCTCCACAACTGTCAGCTGTCAAACGCCGCAGAGCTGGAGAGCGTGACGCGCCATTGCGGTCTTGTCATGTCCATGGAAATCCAATACGCCGAGTGAGAATTGATGCAGAATTGTCATCGTGGAGAATGTTTTTGATGCTATATTGTGTAGGAGAAGTTCTCGCTCATCCCTAGAGAGGATTGAAACCAACAAGTCTCATCTCTGAATTATAAATAATAAATATTCACAATTTGAAACCTTCAGAGTTGCCATCTTGTTTCCAGGATCAGAACAATAGAATAAAATAATCCAGCTATGGTTACACACTTCTAAGTCTACAGGACCAACTCTTACTACTGCAACTACCACTACATGCTTAAAATATTTCATACAAGTAAATATTCACAAACCTTGCTTGCTTATCAGCCAACTTTAAAACACAGCATCCACAAAATCAGTTCAGAAGAAAAACATCTTCAAAGTTTTTAATCTTTTGATGGTTGTTTCACCAAACATCATCATTTCAAGGCAGACACCGAACCAGAATCACACAAAACCTCCAAGTGTTGTTTATGGTGTCAAAGCTCTGTAATTTACAGTCTTACCTGCCAGAAGGTGCAACACTCCCACAGCCAGAGTGGGGGTGAAGCTGCGGCACAGGCAAGCACAGACTCCAACCAGACCACTGAGGAACACCAGAGCCAGGGACACCAGCGGCAGCAGGAACTGACACTGCCACAAGTCTGAAAACAGAACACACCACAGGTTTCACTGAGACACTCAAACCCAATCGCATTAGAGGAGAATTACATTTATATTTCCTGCTAAATATATTGAAAGAAAGTATATATTTACACGTTCGTAGCAGGTCCTCTTCTCTGTTGTGGTTTCCAGGTTGCTTATATTTCGTGGCAAACTGCTGCGGGAGAGTGAAGCTCACACAATGTGTCTCCATCTTAGGATCTAGAGATGGTTAAAAAAAAAGACAGGGTTTACGAATAATGGTTTTAAAATAAATATTATGGAAAGTACACTTCACATTTGAGAAACAGAAGGGTCTACACATCTATCTGCACACATCCATCTAAACACATTCTTCAAAGAGCATACTGCTATAATATGTCACTGTAGTTAAGTCTTAATCCTTGAGTTGAAACGCATCTGAAAGGCACAAAAATAGCACTAAAAAATTACTTCATGCTGTTAATTCTCATTCCAAATGTTTGTCTTTTTCTGTTTACGTCGTGGATCCGGTTTAAATGGAAACAATATGTCAATTTTAACAAAGTACGGAGAAGCTGGATGCTGGAATGATCAACTGAATCTAGGCTACAGTTTCTAGAACAGCCGTGTGAGAAGTCAAGGGTCGAAAGATGTGTGAGACCTGGCTCTTTGAACCAGTGCGACTGGCCTGGTATCACGATGCACCGCCACCACAGCCCGAGGGTCCCGCGGTGTCGGAACATGGTTTCGATGTAGCTTTTCTCATCCAGCTCCTTGTTGGCAAACTCCTCTCTGATCTCGGAGACGTTGTTGCTCTGCTTGGCCGGCGGGCTGTCGTACTGGTACCAGTGGGGGGTCCCCACAGCCACGGAGAGGTAGACGGTGGCCAGCAGACTCAACACCGAGCCGATGACCAAGGCTGTGGCGTAGCGATTGTCCACCATGGTGTATGTGGTTTCACTTGTTCCTTAAGTGACTGAATCCAAATTTGCTGCTTTGACACGATGAGCTGCACCGTTCAAATAAAGGACTCGTCTTCAGGCATCTCCGTTCACTACTGTCGTGCCAGACAGTATTTACATTCGGCGGTTATCGGTAAGAGCATTTTACAAAACGATGGATGTCCAACACCTCGAGAGAAGAAAAAAATATGCATAAATGACCGACAGAGGTTTAGTAGTATGGCTTTTATTTAGCATAACGAACTATGTCGTTGAGGCCAGAAGCTAGTCTTTAGCTACGCTGTAGCAGTTCACGAAAACAGGTCAAGTTAAAAGCGACATTTTATCCTCTTACACACATTTTTATATGTGGTCGACCAAAAAATTAAATTAATAAAGTCAGATTTGCTTTCTTACCTTGATTAAATACCACAGTAGGGCCCCCGCCTCTTCTTCTATGGTGCAAACGGGTTACTTCTACTGTCAATAACGCCAAATGGAAAAGATACGTTAGCGCCCCTCGCGCTCGGGATGTGAAGTGCAACTCACAATTGATCTGTGTTGGTCTTTATCAATAAAGTATAGCTTAATCCATCGTGTCAAACTGGTAAGATACTTCACAGAACTGAACTCGCACTTCAAGAAACACATTTCTCAAATCTTACCACGCTAAAGCAAAAAACAACAAAAAAAAGGGAAAGAATAAAAATATTTTTTTATTCACAACTTTGGACGGCAACAAAAAAATCTTGGCACAAAAAATATTCCCACAACAATTCCCCGAAGCATGCTGTAATTTCCTGATAAAAATGGATTATGTTTAGAAACATTGAAATTTGTGTATTTTCTTTGTAAGCATAAAGCTCCCTCGACAAAACGCAGAAATGATACAATCACAAAAATATCAGAGGCACAGTTTCCCCATAAAAAATGGCTTTTCTAAGTTAAGGTTGACAGCATCTGTGCTCTTCTGCTTCCCGATCACACATCCAACTTTCTGAACAGTTTCCTGTGCAGGGCGAGGTGCGGCAGCGCCGTTGCGTTCAGGATGGGTGTGGTGGTGAACTCAACAGTGCACAGGCCAGAGCTGCATGGAGAATTTTCCAGCTCCAGGACCGTCACATTGTTGGGTGCATTTGTGCTGAGGATGGAGGCAGGGACAAACAGGGTGACTTGAGGACCCCTTGAAGGCCAGTAGCGTCCCAGGTTGAAGCCGTTGATCCAAATCTGACCCTAAAAAAACAAAGAAAATGCAAAGTAGGATTGGAGGACACCACAGAGTCAACATCAGTGATGACCAGCAAGCATCCAAGAAGAGAGGCATTGTCACGTTTACACATGAACTACTTCAGTACACAGGGATACATCTAAACAGTGAATCATCCATGATACTAAACCTTGCTCCACTGAGGAAGCTTGACGTAGGAGTCCTGAGGAAGATCTGGGATGTCACTCGGAATGGTAAAAGTTCCTCCGTAGAACGTTGGTAGTGAAAATTTAGAAGGGTTTTGCCCATCTCCAGACACGGTTTGTCCAAGCAGACCTTGGCTCACAGCTTCATCCACACTGAGGCTGAAAATTGTCCAACCACTGAGGACATCTTTCCCTAATGTCAGATTGGTCACCAAACCCTGAGCAAAAACACAGAAGGTGAAAAAAAAATAAGGTAAAAGAAAAAGGAGGTCAACAGAAGACGACAGCAGCAGCATGGAGGCGATGACCTGGAGAACTGCATCTGACATTGATCTTCCCACTGAGCACTGTGGAGTCTATAAATTGGTCTTTGCATCAGTGTGTTGGTTTCCACCATGAAAGGGTCGATGCTGCAACCATGTTTAGGGCAATGGGAAATCAATAAAAACCTTGAAATCATTGATGTTTTTTCCATAGTTGATCCGACCCATATTCTCCACCAGCAGGTCCAGTTCACTCCCCTTCTTCCCCATCACATTGATGGTCAGGGCTTTGTCTCGCTCCAGAATACCGACAGCCACCTGCAGAGGGAACCCACCTGAGCTCACTACCTCAACTCAAAGACTAGACAAGGGTCGAACTCACCCCATCCACAGACACATACGCACGGTCATGGACGCCATTCAGCGGCGAGGAGAGAGGAGTGGGAACGTCGCAGTCAAAAGGCAGAGTTGTCCGGTACAACATATAACCGAACAACTTGAATGAAGAAAGACCATTTAAAAAGGCCAACAAATACAAAACATCAAAGCTCACCTGGTTGAGGTCAGTGAAGGTCTGAGGATACATGCTCTTCACTGACCCGGAGTAGGACAGAATATCCAACGCTTCAGCCACAGTCTGAAGCTGCAACAGTCAGTTGTTTTCGTTAAAATATGATGGATATAATTTCATATACGGTGCTTTAAAACAAACCTACCTGGCTCATTTTAACAGCTCCATAAGCATATTTTGGAGTTGAAGGTGGTATTGGGCCGTCTGGTATTCTACGATACTGTATTTAGAGAAAAAAACCTTATCAGGCACAGTGACGCATCAAATTTAAATGGAAATAAAATAGTCAAAATGAGGTGATGGAATTGCTCTGAAAAAGAGTAAGAAACAATGCTAAAATGGCAATGTTTTAAAGACATAAATCAAAAAAGTGGCATAAAAAAGTAAAAATAAAAAAAGGTTCACACTAAATGCAACTTAAGCAAGGGACAAATACACATGTAAAGTTAATGTATAGCCACAAACTGTTGCACTGCGATGTGGGAGTGGGGGGCGCAACGAGTTTGGGGCGACACATTACATGCCTTAAACACTGAAGTTGAAAAATCTGTCCAGCGACAAGATAACCAGAGTATTTATAGTGACATATGCGAAGTGGGGTGTTTAGTTGCTCCAATGCAGAAACAGTCTTTGTACCATTTTGATCACTTCTCTGATGGCGAAGTATTTCTCTGTGAGGTCTCCAGCCTCTGTGAGCGGAGCGTCGTAGTCATAGCTGGTCGGCTGCGGGCTGAACGGTGAATTTGCACCTCAAGGATTGAAAACAAGTTTATTATGGAGAGTAAAACAGAACCAGACCGACATCTTTGGTGCTGCTCTACTCACCATTCCAGTAGCCAAAGTTTGTCCCTCCGATAAACATGTACCTGAGGACAAAGTGTAACAAAACTCATTCATTTTCCGCAGCTCATTCGCTCACTGATGCGTGTGTCATCACATGTTGACATTAGCTCCCAGCGCCAGCATCTCGTTCAGTGTCTTGACCACAGCTGCGGTGGGGACCACGGCGTGACGGGAGCCCCAGTGATCCAACCAGCCAGTGTAGTATTCAGAGTTCACCTGATGACGCCCAAAAACGCTCATCATCATCATCATCATCACATAACAGGAGAAGAGCGGAGATGCTGAATGAGCCACTGACCAGAGGTCCTTGAGGTTCAGCGTGTCTCTGGACTGCAAAGGCTGCTGACACATTTGCACCTTCAGGGAGAATGATACATGAGAAAAATGTCTCCAGATTACGCCTTAAGACAGGATGTGGCTCTTCTCAGCAACACAGTAAAACAATGTGGCTCTTAGCCTCTGACTGGTCAAACCACCCACCTGCTCCAAAGTCTACAGTTGTATAAAGACCCTGAATGGTGCCGCACTTGAGGAAGCCAAGCCCAGCACCGTCAGTGGTGAACAGGATCACCTCGTCCCCCAGGTGGGTCCGAAACAAACTGGAGAGATGACGCATGTGGTTGTAGTCACACGCGAAGTAGCTGCCGTATTCGTTCTCCACCTGCAGATGATTGTCACCGTTACATAAATTCCTGAACAACAGCATGAATGAGAAAATGGACCACCTGAACCATGATGATCGGACCTCCGTTCTGGTAGAGATAGGGCTTCATCATTGGAAGGAACTTCCCCATCCATGTGTCCACAGCAGCAGTATAGTCTGCGAGTAAAATCAATGCGATGAATCAATCGTTCACAAGACATTCTTTTTGTATCTTACCTGGATCTGAAGATCTGAGAACAATGTTTTTATTCTGGAGCAGCCATGACGGCAGCCCACCCTGCAGGCACAGGACACAACATTATCTCATGAGGGACAACCTTCATTGTACAAAACCTTAGCTGTTTTTCAGAGTCTGTCAGAAAAAAAAAAGATTTAAAATTCATATGACGCAATCCAGATCTCTCCACCTGCACTCACCATGTCCCACTCAGCACAGATGTACGGGCCTGGGCGAAGGATAACCAGCAGTCCAATTTGCCTGGCGAGGTGAAGGAAGTGTCCGATATCTCTGTCTCCGGTGAATTTGTAGCTGCCTTGAACCGCCTCGTGGAAGTTCCAGGGAACATACCTGTTCATGATGGAATGCACAATGTTGTTCTACGATAAATGATTTTACACGGCTCACGGCCAAGCCAAACATCCTGCGCGACTCCTGCTTCTGACTCAACAAACAGAGCGGATGAAAGTCAAAAAGTCCTACGTCTGAATGGTGTTCAGTCCAGCCATGTACATCTTGAGCAGCCGGTCCTTCCAGTAGATCCTGGGGATACGGCTGTAATGGATGCTCCCCGATATGTAGCGAAACTCCTCCCCATCCTTCCGAAAACAGTCATTTTGATAATCCACCGTGAAAGAAGGAGGATCAGAGAGCTGCAAGATATAACATGATAAACTTCACAATATCATCTTCGGGCAAATCTTAGTGGTTTGCAATGACACTGTCATGCGATGGTCTGGCTTCAGAGAGAGGCTGTTGTTTATAGGTTAGGAAAAATCAGCAGACAATGTGTGAAATTGACTCTGAAACTCTGAAAGCCGACACTACCTTCAAATACCAACATGTCATGAATCAATGCAACTTGCAGCTAAATTAATGCTCATGCAGTTTATGGCCCACATATCCAACAAAGGTAAAGAGTAATCCCAATACTAATTCTGAGCTAAAAGTTAATATAATGCGTGGGTTGTTTAACTTGTTCTTTCAGGAAGTATTCTTTTATGCGTCAGAATGCGTCAGAACCAACCATGGCCTGAAAAGACAAGAAATTCGCTTTTACTTTACATGATTTCCATTATATCACAGCTTATAAGCAGGTATGGAATGATTTACCTAAAGGTTTTTATGAGAGCAGAAGCACTATCAAATCCCATAATCGACTCTGAATGATGAAAGTAATATTGTAGCAGTTCGCACAAATAGTTTCAAACAATAAGGAAGTACTTACACACTGCCCAAAAAGGATCTGTAGCAAAATGACAATTTTGCATCCACTCGTGAGTGAAGACATTTTTCAGTCCACGGTGGGGCTTTTGTGGGATATATACGATTTAAACGCTACATTTATAGAAGGAATTGTCTGCTTGCAGCCTTTGAGAGGCTGTATCACGTGATGCGGAAGTGAAGTCAGGTGACTTTTTTTTTTTTTTTTTAAGCGCAAAGTTTGTCGTCTAAGCGATCATTGGAAAATGAAGACTTAAAGATGCATTCTTAAAGGATATTTTGCAAAACTCCCTCTATAAAAAAAACATGTATTCTATTGAGATTTAAATTGTAAAATCAATTCCCAAACACAATTTCACCTTGTGTTTGGGATACATTGGGAATTGATTTTTAAACGTGACTTCTTTGCTACATTTCATTTCCTTAATATTCGGATACATTTTATGTGAGACACATCAACCACCAGTGTTTCATTTCTTACCTAAATTGTAAATTTGAACTTTTTAGACAACGTTAGATCAGTGATCCTAAAATGAAAACATTCGTTCTGGTTGTCCTTTATTTTGCTGCTCTTGCTGTTGCATGCATGCATTTTATTGTGAAATAGCGTGCATTATTGTGCAGAGTATAGATCAGTGTGTACCGTTTTATATATACAGACTAAAATGTTTTTTTTAATAGCCCACACTGCTGTTAGAACATTGTATCCACCAATCCAGTAGGTGGCGCTACATTACTGAAGCGTTGTTTACATCCGCCCAAAGCGGAAATACAGCTCTCGGTGTGCTTGTTGCTGGCCACACGTGGGTAGAGAAATAAGTTGAATGTCCTGAGAACATCAGCTATGTCGAGACGGTCGAGATCCGTTTTAGAAGAAGAGGTTGTTTCGGAACCGGGGCCGGAGATTGAGGAGACGAGACGGACGCGCAGTGGCCGTAGAGTGCGCACTCCAGCTGCGCTGCTGGGCTCTGAAGTCCCGGTGCGGACCCCGAGCCGGAGGACCAGGAGGTCTGTCATCCAGGAGCGAAAAGAAGACGAGGAGGAACAGAATGTAGAGACACAGGAGAAACCGGGACCGATCGAGGAACAACCAGCCGAAAGTGCTACAGCTGAGGTGGCCGGTAAAGGCGATGATTCTCCCCCGGCGACAGTTGCAGCTACTCCCCTCGAGTCCGTACCAGCTGCTCCGGTAGAGACCCCTCCTGTCGAACCTCTACCTGAAACACAACCCAAGAAGAAAGCTCGTGTGGAAACAGTGAAGCCAGCCCCTGTTGTTCCACTGGGAAAACCCAAATCTGGAAGAGTTTGGAAGGACCGCAACAAGAAGAGGTGATGACGCAGTTATACTGAATAATAATGAATAAACACCATGTAATTTATTTCATCTCAATGACGCGTATTTATTAAATGATCGCGTATTATCTTACCATCCATGCGAATGACACGTGAGAAGATGTGACTGAACGTTGCAGTGATGACGTCTGTATCCAGTGACTACAGTCGCAGATTCAGCAAAAAAGCCTTATGTTGGCAGTGAACAGCGGAACAATAGTTTTATTCAGACATACTCAGTGCCACTAGGTTTGTGGTGATTTGTCCAACTCCTCCGATTACACGATGATGTGTTTTCTTTCTCAAAATATGTCACGTGTGATGACACATCTCTCCGTGGCCCCAGGTTTTCTTCGCTGCTCAGAGACAAACCACTGTGCTCCTCGTGGGAAAAGAAGATGCAGGCCAAGCGAGAGAAGGAGCTGGTGAAGCAGTACTCGATGCAGCTGAAAGCAGAAAAGGACCGACAGAAGGAAGTCAGTGGATGGTACCGTTGACTTGACAGAATCACGGCACCGTCTTGTTCATCCCCTGTTGTTGCTGCTTCAATAGGAGCTGAGGAAAAGAAGAGAGTTCCACTTGAAGCGGAGAGCAGAGAATGAACGCAAGGCTGAGATTGTGCAAGTGGTATGTCTTTGTTTACATCTCAATATATGTAGCCCAGGTGTGCATGGGGTAATTGTCTGCACTAGTTGACTTCTCTTCTCCCTCTTGCCTATGAATTCTCCAACAGGAAGTTAAGCATCTAAACATCTGATCAGTGTGGATACTAGGCTATTCTTATGAGTATTAATGGGTAGATGAGGTATGATGAAACAGTACTGCAGGACTGATGAAACTGTGTCCTGATTTTCAGAGGCCGCTAGATGGTGCTCTTGGTTTAGAAATGATGTGATGTTTCATTGAATTAGTTGTTCAAATCCAAACAATATACAGACAGTACCATCTGGTGGCCTCTGGAAATCAGGACACTGTTTCATGAAACCTCATCGACACGTCACTGCTTACTAGTGAAGCTCGACATCCATCTGTCAACAAAACACCTCACATACCACAAATTATTTCCAAATATCTTCTTAGGAGTTTTGCTCTCATGCTCAGTGTTTCATGTAAGTATAGTGATTATTATTATTCTTAAACTAAGATGATGTAGTTTCTACACATGCATTGTATTGCTACAGAGAGTTAACCTTAACCTTTAGCTATAATACCAAGAAGCGATGATACATTTCGGAGGGAGGAACAGGAAGGTTGATGTCACTGTTATTTACTGACAAAATAAAAGAGTAGTTTATGTCTATTCAACTGGTTTTTAGGGCTGGGTTCCTTTTTTTATCCGCCTTCACCATGTGAATTTAAACAACTTCCCTGTCATATTCCTGGAATTTCAATTTGAAATTGAATCAGTATTGAATATTACTTTAAATATTATTAATACTAAATGTAAATTAAGTGACCATTACACACATCAAACAAAATACTTTTTTTTTTCGAACGTTTTCAAAAGGAAACACTGACACCTTCAGTCTTGGTTACTGAGCGTCAGAAATCAAGACACAGATATAAAAACTATTGTTGATGTTGGCTTCATCTAAGTAGCAACAAGGGAGTCTTCCCACTGCCGGATGATGGACATGTGGTCAGCAGTTCATTTGCTTGGGGCAAAACCAAGACAGGATTTAATCTTCACAAAAAAAAAACCCCTGTCATGTGACGCCATCTGTTCAAAGCAGAAAAAGATTGAAGCCCAAATCCTGGTAGTCGACTAAAAAAAATGGAATTGCTTCCCCAGTCTGTCAGTGGAGGCTTTGGTTGGATGAAAAAGGCTGAAGTGATGGATGGAATTTGACAGACTGAATGTATCCGTAGATCAAGAACACGTCCAAGATCAAGAGGATGAAGAAGAAGCAGCTGAGGAAGATTGAGAAGAGGGACACCCTGGCCATCCTGCAGAAATCCAACAGCCAGAATCCCACAGCCAACAAACAAAGCAAGAGTAAGAAGAAGAAGGCGCCGACAGAGCGCGTCCCTGAGTCCGCGTGAAGACAGGTTATCTCACCAAGCTCTTCACTACATGAAGATATATTATCCCACAGAGTGGGACGCTGATGTGTTTGAGCTGTTGTGCCTGGTTATGAGTGATTTTCAATAAACGCTATGAAAAAGGTCGATTGTTTACTGCAGAGGAAGTTGCCTTAAATGAGCATGAGAAGATGAAGTCATACGCTTTGTTGTCTTATCTTACATGATTTTAAAATGATCATTACGCTGCCTTCTCACCATCATTGGACAGCAGAGCCAGTTTGACCTGTGGCCACGCCTAGAGCTGATGTCACAGTGGCATCAGTGAGGTGAGTCACGGAGCAGGTGCCTGCTGAATGCACACTGATGACACTGATCGATACCTGAGCGAGACTGAGCAAATGCCCAGCGGGGGTCAACTGTTCACCATGTTCCATTCTCAATGAGCCAATGTTCTTTCCAACAACATTCCAAACATCGGTTAGATTTAGCAAAGAAACGGTGTCAAGAGAATCTACAGTATGTAAGTTTGCATGTTTGCGTTAGCATCGGCTAACTTGGCACGTATCAATAATAAAAGGATAGATAGACATGAGGATGGATTATGTGTTAATCTTAAAAAAAAAATCTAAATAAAAAAAGAAAAGAAAGAATCGACATTAAAGGTACAAGGATATAAAGGTGTTGGGGTGGGACGATGCGAGTGTGGAAGAGCTGCTTATTTCTTTTTTATTCATCTTATTTTCACTAGAAGAGTGTAGACAGTGCCTGCCAGCATGTCTCCTGTAAAATATGAATCAATATACATATTGGCAGACATTAAACGGCACCTAACAGTTCATCTTCTGCTTCCAATAACTTGATAATCTTTTTTTGTCTGGACTACTTTCATGTTCATCGTGGATGGATGAATTGACAGGTTCAAATCCCGGGTGAAACAACAGTTTGAACATGTTGTTTTTTAGCTCTTTCATTTTGATAAAGCGACAACTGTTCCCCTTACATATTTAGTTCTTTACTGTCCGACTGGTGCTCAATTCTATAAAAACAACATCACTGCTTGACGTTATTTTTATATTAGCTTATAGCAGGAGATCATATGGTTCCAAAGACAGAGGAAGAACATACATCTTGCTCATCGTTTTGCACTGATATGTGAAAAAAATGTTACCAGTCACAACAGGAAATTTAAGGGATAAATCAATGGAAATTGATCTCGAAGGGACAAGCGGAAAAAGTAAAGAGAGACGGATGTCAGACAGATTAAAGGAAGGGAGTTGGATCTTGAAGGAGGATGGTTGAGGCGTGTTCTCCCTAAACACTCAACAGGTGAGAGGAGTCCGACAAAAACAAAAGGCAGAATCATCAAGCAAATTTAATGGGAAACACCCAAAGTGGCCGCTCGGCGATCAATTAGTCACACACAAAGCTCCCCTTTGTGGAGCCTCCCGTCATCAACCTGTTTGCTTTGGTTGTCTGAAGAGTAATTGCTCGACAGAAAAATGTCAATAGAACGTTTTTAGCATGGAGCTGACAGCTTGGACAGGAATGGGCCGGTGCATCTTCAGCACTTGTCATCGAGAGTATAAAGGCCCAGGTGAGTCGACAGAGAGACAAGACGCCAGCAGAACAGCCGCCACAGAACCTGACCCACGTCCAGCAGATGTAAGTTTGCAGAATTTTAACTGAAAATTCCTTTTTTTTTTCTTAATATTATTATTTAAAAAAAAATATTAGAATGCTTAGAATCATTCTACAGAGGAAGTTGACCCTTTATCATTTTTTAAAATTAAATTAAAAAATAAACACATAGTAAACTTATAGTATACAATTTGTTTATCATAAAATATTATTAATATCAATCAATCTTTTTTCTTACTGGATTTAATCCATACCCAGCAATGTCTTTTTACTTTTTTAACTTGACATTTATTTATGTTTCAATTTTGATATGTAACGCTGAATAAACTGTACACTCATACTCTCCCCTCCTTACTAAATATGGATACATTTAAAGAATGCTTTGATATATGATTCTACCAGTATTTTCTGCATTAATGGGTTACCTCAAATATAAACTGTGCTGCATTTCCAAAAAAATACAAATAAAATCATCATAAAATTCTATTATTGGATACTGGTATCTGCTTGTGCTTGAGGAACAAAAAACACGAATCTGGGAGTGTAACTAGTATATTCTTGGACTAATAATTCACATTTGCAGTGTAACTTACAGCCTTTTGCTTCGTTTTTTTGTAGCCAAAATCTTAAAAATGCTTCTGTCGGTGGCCCTGATTCATCTCCTACTCATTGGTGAGCACTTTTCATGTTCTGATTTCAAAATAAGAGTTGCATTCTCAACGGCATCTGCTCGGTCCACTAGCGCTGTCAGTGAAGGAGACTCCGGCACAAGTCGTCACCTCGGCCCAACCCCCCACCACAGCCCAAGCCGCCACCACAGCCAGCGCCGCTGCCTCCACCGCTGCGTCTGCGGCCTCCACAGCCAGAGTCGCCACAACTGCTGACAAGGCAGCTTCTACAGCAAAGGCCACACTGGTCCAGACCACAGCCAAGGTCACAACAAATGTCACAGCCGCGGCCAACGGCACCACCAGCGGCGCAGCAACACAGGCTGGCACCATCAGCTGGAGCGGCCTGGTCTTGTGTCACCTCGCCTTTGTGCTCTTCTCATATACTGCGTGAGCCAACACAGACTCCTGGTGCGGTCCATGAAGTTATTTATGTCTGAATCAAATCTCTTGCACAAAAAAAAAGTTGTGTGGATGGGTCGGACAGATCCAGATGATACTGTGTGCCATGAGATGTTGTGAATTGTTGCACAAACCATGTATTTTATACCACTTTCAATGCATAACACAGACAGGTCTTTCAGCTCTAATTCCATCAACATTGTAGTCTGGATTTATTTCACAAATATGTCATCATCTTACTGAGTCGGAGAGAAGCTGCCTAGTTCCTCAAGCGATCCATCAGCAGGAGAAAATCCTACAACACACAAACGCGACTCGTCCGGTCGGCAGTAGGAATGACGTCAGATGTTCCACTGGAGTAACAAATAGGTTCAAGGAATTTGGTGTGATCGATCAGGGGCTCTACAGGTTCGAATACCTGGGAAGATTTCGATTTTAAAAGACGGTTCGTGACTTCATCATCTATCATAAACAAAGGCAGAATTATTTTGGTAAAAATAAACATAAAAAAAGGAAAAAATATTTTGGTCAGTCACTTGAAGTACTGAAAACGGATGAGGACATTCCATTAAAGTTAGTTTTAACGTTTAAATACATGCATCCTGCACTTAGAGAAACGGCCACAAGGTGCTGCTGTTATACTGAACCAGCACCAGCTATCTATATCTAAAATATTAAACCTGTTCGTCGTTCCTCGTCTTCCATTTTTCATAAACGATCTTGGAGTAATATTGCGGACAAATGGAGACCTGAATAAGGTTCATAATCTTAATGCTTTCTGTCTTTTCACGAACGACTTCAAATGTTGGACAGTAGGGATCTGACCAAGGTTTGGTTTTCTTGGCTTTTGCAACACAAATGTTAATTTTTTCATATCTATTCCATTTAAAAGGGATTTATTGTCTATTTATGTATTATGAATGGAGTGGATGGAACTTGTAGCACTAAAAGACTTTCATTTTGTGTTACCCGTGTGAATAACAGGAGCATTGTCTGTCGTGTGTAAAAAAAATTCAGTTGAATTAGAAAAGAAAAACAAATAAGATCTGGTGATTATCTACTGGCCATGTCGAGGGATGGCAGCAGGTTGGTATTGTTGGGATTACAAGGTTAGAACTACAGTCAAGATGAAGTGAATTATACTCCACAGCTCAATATACACATCAAAACACAGAGAATATCAAAACACATTAAGGGCAACACCTTTTTCTTTATTTACAGTTCAAGTCTGTCACATGCAACATTTCTTTCTACAATGAATCAACATGAAATTAGCAAAAATAAGGAAAAGGAAATCCACACATTATTGTCTTAGAAGAGCAAATATACAAAAATAGAGCTTACAAATACTGTACAGCAATTATCTCCAAAAATATTCTGCTGCAGAATTCTTAGTTTTACAAACAATGTCTGTGGAATTCCACAAACATAATCAGTGTTAAAAAAAAAAGAAGTGTGTATATGGGGGTAATTCATTTTTTGACAGAGACACGACAAATAAATAAGACAGGAAGAAAGTTCACTTTGGGAAGGCAGTGGTGGAGATCAGGAGTCAAATTCCATGGGACTTTGTGCTGCTGCCGACTCCCAGTTGGGGCGAGTACTTGAAGGCTGTTGCTGGTGGTGACGTTCCACAGGATTGTGTCTAATCATCATCTCTCACAGCAGCACTGACGTCAATAGCTACAAGTCATCATGACTCCATTTATAGCCGAGGCTTCTTACATTTATCCGCCGTTTTATCCCAAAATGAGAGTCTTAACTTCCGTGATTGGCACACACTTGAACTCATATTGGCACTTCGACGTGGAAAAGTGGACGAGGATTCAAGTGTTAACATTGAAACACAACACTCAAGATAAAAGGGCTTCCATATAGCGTCAACAATATATGAACACGCAGCTTTAGTTCTGATGCCGTGATACAAGTGGCCACTTGGTGAAAACAACGTGCTCTCACGCTTGCGTAACGTACATTCAATGCTCAAATTAAGACGGTTCGAACGCAGAGATGAACAGTGGGGAACGAATAGCCACAAAATGTATTACAAAAGGACTTTGTGTACTGTTTATACACAATGAATTAGTAGTGACTCGACCATTTGGGTCGTATAAGGCTGATGAACAACGAGATTGAACAGCTTCAGGCTCTGACAAGCCAAAAAATGTTATTACAACCCAATTTCATACCTTCAACAGGAAGAACTCGACTCATAAGACTGAAGTTCAGATGAATCTGGTTGCTCAGTTTCAGTAGTGGATTGTTCTCACGGTAAAATATAAAACATTTTTTTAGCAAAGGAACGAGTGCGTTTCTGGTAAATTTGGATATAAAATAGTTACATTTTTATTACCAATGCTCTATGTGTTATGTACTGCACAGGAGATTAAGATACCTCCAGGTGTTTGTGTTTACATATTTACAGGAGCACTTCTGTCTCGCATCGCAGGTGTACCAGTATTTCCTTCCAATGATGATAATACTTGTGATGTATCCCACAGATGTGTCAAGAGATAGACATAGAGCAGCAGTACTTCAGGACTTCTGACCTTACAAACGTCACTTCAATGACCTTTTTGGAATATTAAATGGAGATCTGTAACATGAATGAAGGGGACTCAAGATGAAAAAAAAAACAGACATGAAGGTGATCTAAATTCAGGTCATGTTTTTGTTGTGGAAAAAAAATCAGGTGAGTCTGAGCAGCTAATCTGAGAAACTTTGGTTGAAAATTACAGCTGCAACTGTCATTTATATAATATAGGCTGCATGGCGGGGTCATGGTTAGTGCTCGACCTCACGGTTAGAAGGTCATGGGTTCAACTCCAACTTGAGGCAACTCATAGAGGGGAGCGAACCTGAGTCCTTTCTGGGAGGAATTTGAATGTTGTTCTGGTTAAAATGCTCTTTCGGTTTGATCTGAGGATGTGCAGAAGAAGATACTAATGCTAAAATGCTAATTTGATTTCCATCAGACACTAGAGAAGATCCTTGAAGCCATGTGTAAAGGGTTGCTTCCTCACTTCATTGAGCCCGAGTCATCTCGACTCTGTTTGTTCATTGTGTCGGCAAATATCACCCAAGAAAGAAATAGCTGCAACTGTGACTCCTTCAGACTGACAACAAACTGAATCATCTCATGTTTATGTCAGACATGTGTATTACTTTCTAGAGAGGAACATTTAGGATTTCATGTTACGGAACAGTCTATGAGTGCAACAGGGCTGAAAGGATTTCTGTGTGTAGGTGGCGCCTTCATTGTGCTACGACACAATAATAAATAAACACAAACACGGGGACAATTCAACGACCCCACACTATAGTGTGTGAGTGCATCGATGTGTGTCACCTTCCCGCGGCAGCTGCTGTGAGTTCATAGTTAATGTTTAAATACGTAACACTGCTACACAAGCGTTTAAGGTTAGATTCTTTTTTCGTAAAGTGCTTGTTAAAGGAAAACTAGACTGAAGTGTATTGTATTTCTTGGCTTTGTGTTTTTGTTTTCCTCCTCATCCGGGAAAAGTGCTTTGGTTTCAAACCACTGGAACTTCTCGACCAAGTTCTGCGTCACTGTCCTTCCGAGAAGCGGCGGAGCGATGAGGGTGTGTTACCGGTCTGGTGGCGGCTCCAGTCGGACGAGCGGCCTGGCACCATCAAGCGCCTGCCCAGTGCTCTCGAGAGAGTCTGCTACACCAGGTTCTCGATGCCCGGCAGGGGCTGCGGGACCTGCACCGCCGGGTCCATGCTGTTGGCCTGTTGTGCCAGCTGCAGCACTGGCATGTTGCACAGAGGACAGACTTTCCTCACCTCCAGCCACTTGATGAGGCACCTGGAAAATCAAAGTCGACGTCATGAGACAAGAGCTGGGTTCTTTTAGGTGGAGCTGAGTTCTCATTTAGAAAAAATGTGTTAAGGTTTCGGTTCGGTGACCTCTGAACTTTTTTTGACTGCAGCCAGGAATAAGCAGGGAGCTCTACAGTACGTTTCATGTTTGGGTTCAACCCTCCCAGTCGGTCAGACTGTTAATGAATCGTAAATTTAGGAATGTGATATTTTTCTCAGCAAACAGCAGGACCCAGACTAACCCCAGTGTTTATACCGTGGAGCCAATGAGTGACCACTTCTCCAGTGAGCGGAGGGGAAACTAGGGCAGGGGAGGCGTTCATGCTGTTATAAACAACTCAGCTGAAGTGACATGAGGGGTGTGTGAGGGTGGGTGTGTGTGTGTGGGGGGGAGCAATCCATCATGTCACGCGTGGGTATCTCAGATTACACACCTTGCTCTCAGTTACATTACATTTTAAGCACTGAAGATGAGGACACCAACACACACACACACACACACACGGAGCTCAGACTCACTTTTCATGACATTGTTAGGCACCAGTTTTAGCCACTGATGGCGAGTGGTAAAGTCAACAAAAGCTTCGACTCACTTCCGATGAAAGGCGTGCTTGCATGGGCAAATCCCGAGCTCGTCTTTCTGCTTGAACTCTTCCAAACACACGGCGCATATCTGTAAGGGAGTGGAAGCCTTAGTCACCATCGTGGGAAGCAAGACTTAACATTCCAGATGAGGGATGACATTATAAAACACTTTGGTTTACAGTGAAATATTTGCTGTTTAAAACCACCGTGAGAATCCTGTAGCTCAGTGGAAGCTCTCCAAAGTCGAGGTTCTTTATCGAACTCCTGATCCACTTCTTCAGAACCACAATGTGTTCCTCCCCTGTGTCCAGGGAGAGTATTTCATTCCTCTAGAAAGTCCCTGCTTTGGCCTGATGAGTCACATGTCAGCAACACCTCAGATATCTTCTGCTAAACAAGGAAAATGAAATCACAGCTGGATACAAAAGGCCCAGTCTGTAGCTGCGAACCTTAACCCACTTTAACACAACCTTGTGTCGAAACGTGGCGCCAGAATCTAGCGACAGTCAGACATGGGCTGCAGATCAACAAGGACATGGACGACCGCAGACAAAGCTTCTGATTATGAGTAAAAGCTGTGAACATTTCCGTAGCTTCATCAACATCTCTGCAGTGATAGTTTCGGTGACATCCAAAATGTCACACAGCTCATCTTCTGCATCGCGTTTCTGAAGACATGCCATAGTGAGAGTCACATAACATATTCTAATTCATTTATCTGGACTCCAATGCGCATGGTGGCATCCGGGATCACGATAAGGTTCCTAAAAAAATGGATTTTTACAGGCTAGAGAGGGCCGTGCTGCCAAAACATTGAGCCTCATTACATCAAAGTGATGAAATCACAGGCGTTTTATTAACCTTAAAGCACTCAAAATGCGCTGTTTTCGCCCACGTGCCTGGAGCTCCGTCCATAGAGTCGATCTCCTGGAGGACTGGAGATGAGAAGCAGCAGCTGAGACCAGCTGTGGTGTCGGAACTACGGACATTTTGAGCGCTTTGATGTCAATAAAGGATTTGAGGAGTTCATGATTCAAGTACAGAACATTGCCCAGTTTGTTTCATGAGTCAGTCTCCATGCTGGACCACGTTTTCAAAACTAGTTTAGAAGTGATCCTCACGCATTTCTAAAAGCCACTGAATTTTCTACAGCACCTGCACCTTCTAGACTGGTACGGCTTATGATGAACAAGATCAATTTTCCTGCTTATATTTAGCGGGTGTGGCTAATATTCCAGTGCACTCTATACTTTGCAATTAAAATAAATGACTAAACTGTACTTTCCGCCCATGATCACAATATATGTACAACACATATTTCAGGATGCAGTTTTTCCCCTTCAAGCAACATCACCTTCTTTCAGCATCAATTTCTCTTTCTTCCAGGTTTTCGGTCAACGTCAAATACAACTGTTTTCCAAGCCCCTGATTTGGGCCACTTCTGTTTGAGACACGCTACGACTTTGAATGTTCAATCCAAAGTACATCAACAGTACACAGACTCCACATCTGCTACTTTTACGGTGGCCTCATTTCAACATGGCCTTATGCTACACACTGACAACGAATGAAAAGCTCTGCCTCAAACAGAGACAGAGAAAAGTGTCCATAGCAACAAAGTGACAAAAGATGAATTCATCGCTGCATCACCTTTTTAAACTTCCTAAGACAAGATTTGAATGCATCTTTATCCCTCTTCCTACAACCCAGTCCCAATTTCCAAAATGAAATCAGAAAACAAGGCGGATGGACACCTCGACATGAAAGGAACAGCGTGAAGCCTCAGGCCTTTTGAGGTAGCTATTTTAGACGTCTACCTCGGTGATCCTATTAAAAGTGAAAAAGACTTTTCCCATCAATTCAAAGTAGATATCCCGCCGCTTTAGCTTCAGAGAGAAAGTCCTTTTTCAGGTCATCTATTGAACATTCACTACACTTTCAACTGGAAAAGCTTCCTGACTCTTAATTTCATCACTTTTTCCCTGACGGAGGGAGGACAACCTTCCTTATATATGCTGGCTGAACTTGGTCAGCAGCACCACTCTGGAATGGGAACACCTACCTAAAGGTCGATAGACCTTTCAATCACAATGATGTCTTGACTTAAAAAAAAAATGCATAGAGATAAGAAGACTACAATTTAAAACGGCTCACGTGATTTTTCATGAAGAATTTTCTGCCTTTCTTCAAGTAAAATTCATTGTAATTATACAAACATAACATACATTTGTCCAGCTAACCCCCCGGGAAAATAAACAGCTTTATATGGTCAGCGTATAACTGCAGAGAACTACAAGGCACAACAGATTGTGGTCAGGATTAAACAGTCCATGTACAACAACTGGACAGACTACACATCTGTACAAGTTGTCTTCCCTAAACTGTGGATTCTTCAAATGTAGGTCATCCAACCAGAACCGTGTTGGTGTTCTATCTGTCCAAACAAAATTCCCCGCCACTGACCCGGACCTTTCGTCACCCTCCGTCGCTCTCGATAAAAACATAACACAATAAAGGCCTGCGGCCTGTTGTGACAGTTGTAAATGTGCTGTTGTTTATGGACGAAGATCAGATAGCCGACGTCCAGACTCCACTCCACACCCTCAGCTCAGCATCACGGACTGGTCGACGGTTCCATCGACAAAGATGTGACAGCAGCTACTGTCATTACCAACTACATTCAGCCCTTAGTGCTATGTAATCGGGGGCAGAGGTCACTTGTGACCCAAACACAACCTTCCAAAAGACATGGTGACACGTTTGAGGGGTACAGGAAGTGAGAGTACAGCTTAAACGCACCTCATTGAAACAGAAGGACACACGCAGAAATCACATGTCCCGCCTGAGTTTCATTATATAACAGCCATGGGTTTTGTGTTCACCTGACCTCACATGCAATCCTTCCTCAGAGAATTCATCTCGTCTAATGAGAGCTGACTCATGTGCAGGCACATTCTTCTAACAAGCGACATTACAGGGACAAAATGATGGGATGTTAATGGCACCGATGCATTGTTCGCATGGCTGAATCACCCAGCACAGCGTGTCCCTCCATCAGATTACATGACAGAACGTTCTGCCCGGAGATGTCTTCCAGAAATGTGTGATATGGAAGTGTCGTCGACAGATAGGTGCTTACCTCATGCAAATTTAGCTCTTTGACTTTTTCCTTCTGAATGACCTGCAGAGAATAAGGGATCAATTAGTATCATTATTAAAAAATGACAGGTGATCGTCCTGTTCTCTGGTGTAACACCTGTGTTTGGGTGTCATAATTCAAACACTATACTGAATCTTATGCAGCTTTTCTTCCTTTCGAAAAACACTCTCAAAGAGTTAAAAAAATCCCAATTACACTCTAACCAGCTTATAGTTCTTTCAAAAAACATTTTTAAAAACCTTGATCACCTTTAATGACCTTCTTTTCTATCTTTTTCTTCCGTTTTATATTATACACAACTTAAACTCGGTCCCTAAATTAGAAACTGGTTCTGCTTTACATCATATCATTTGTGGAATCCAAACATTTAATCTCTTAGTAGGGCGACCATCAATTACTTTGTTATAAACTGGAGTTCCTGTTTAGTATTGAAGTGTCGATGAGGTTTCATGAAACGGTGTTGTGATTGTCAGAGGCCACCAGATGGCACTGTCTGCTGTGAAATGTTTGGAATTGAACAACGAATTCAATCAAATCTCACATCATTTCTAAACCAAGAGTGCCATCTAGTGGACACTGTTTCATCCCCCCCTGCAATACTGTTTCATGATACCTCATCTACCCATCACTACTGTCTAGGGTCCCTATGGGTCTTCCTTGCAAGAAGTCAATTGGTTACACTCCAAAACATCCACAAGGATTCAAGAAGACAACAACGCGCATCGCAACATTTTTGCGTCAATGTCCCACTTGTTTGGTTAAATTTAAAGCAATTGCAATCATTTTCATTGCCACCATTTTCATCATGAGTATACATATCTGATGAATAAATCCAGACGTAAACATTTCATCTCCTTTGATGGTGGACATTGACTATATAGCCCCATGATGAAAGGCCTTCATGGACTACAGAAAGTAATTTCCAAGTTGTGAGCAAATATATATGACTCTGCATGGGCAGCTCTAAATTCCATTCTTACTTTCCTCCGTATCTCTTGGCTTTATATCTCTGATATTACTATTATCACTGTCCTAAACTACTTTTATTTCATCATTGAGGTAAACAAATGTCTAAGTGAATGTGCCCTTGTTCAAGTGGGAGGGATAGAAGCAAAAAGAAGAGAAAAAAAAATTAAAAAAAAGTCCCCTTCACCTGTCATACTTAAAACACTTAATAGATGTGCCTTATACAAATACATTTAAATGTTTGTGAAACAGTAAATGAGTTTGAATTTGAATAAAAAATCCTGTGAAGAACTTACTTGCTTGTATGCATAGAGCTCTTTGTGCGCCTGGTGTCGTACCCTGCGGACACGCAAACACAAACATCTCTTCGATTAGACAAGAGCCATCAATTCAATTATGTCAGAGTCTAAGGACATTCAGACACCCTGGTGAAGGAGAGGAAACAACACAAGTACAGAGTCATTTGCAAATCAGTGGATAATAAATGCATCCTGTTTGTTGGCTGCATGTCTGCACCAAAGTGGGAGGACTAATGTTAGCACTGATCATTTCTTAACACAAGCAGCGGCGACAGCTAGGCTACAGTCGATTCATCGGGTTACACATCAGCTGAATACGTCACAAAAAAGGGTCTCAACGCTTCAGTTAATGTCAACAAATATCACAGAGACAGCAGGCAGCACAGTTTACAATACATTCAAATGTGTAGAAAAGAAGGAGAAAGAGAGAATAAATTTGTAGATTTGTGAGATTTACCTCCATTATTAGTAACCTTAACCTCTCGCAGCAGAGTGAGAGGGATCTGTAAAACAAGCAGCACAGTCTAGCAGAGAAACTGACATTTGGAAAGAGGTCAGCAGGTGAGGAGACTCCCAGGGGTGTGGGGTTTGGGTTCAAAGGGTCATTGGGGATTGACTGCCATTGCTCAAGG
Source organism: Synchiropus splendidus (assembly GCF_027744825.2). Classification (NCBI taxonomy): domain Eukaryota; kingdom Metazoa; phylum Chordata; class Actinopteri; order Syngnathiformes; family Callionymidae; genus Synchiropus; species Synchiropus splendidus. The sequence goes on from NC_071335.1 coordinate 21,964,516, forward strand.
TCTGCTTATTGTATTTCTGAGGGAACAGGACGAACCGCCGCAAGTCCACTTGACCTCAGTTTGAACCATGTCTTGTGAATATGGCCCCCATTGGTTTTCATTGTTGTGAATTGTTTGTCAACATGGCTCATACAAGCTACTACTTAATGTTCAAAAAAGAAAATCATGTATGAAACTCACTTTTGGATTCACCTTCAGGTGACCTGCGACTGTGAGAAAAGTTGCGCGTGTCGATAAGGGAATGATAACGGATGGTACACACGTGTCGGCAGAGCTCTAGTGTACATCTTTCATGTTTTTTTTTTTTTTTTTTTTTTTTTTTTTTTTAGCGAGAGGGGACTGTTTCATCATTAACCTTTGGTATCTTCATGCTTTTGGAACACTATTGCAGTCCATGTGACCTCATGAGGAAACAATCAACATGACCTCTTGACCTATGAAGGCACCGCCTTGACTTGCACTATAATCCATCCTCAAAACATATTTTTATATGTTCATATATTTGAGTCAAAAGAGAGGAACATCCATGAAGTTCCATTTATACACCACAATCATCATCATTTCAACATGTAGAGTTACACGCATGAAAGTAAAATGTTATGTTTTGATAGCTGCTAAAATTCTATTGTAACTTCACTCTAAACAAAAAAGCAGGAGGAAACAAAAGCAATCACTCTTTCAGGTATGCTTAGACAGTATTATAGTTATATATTATAGTATAGTATAGACACAAAAATATATTTGAATTCATTTGAATGAATTTAATTTGCATGAATGGAAGCAAACAAATGTAAAACCACATGATGGCGATCAGGCCAGGGCAGTTGGTGGGTTGAAAACATTTTAAGCAACAATATAATGGTGTTTTTTAAGTGATTCTCTGATAGTGTTCACGAATCTCAGTAAATATTAGATGAGCATAGGATAATCGACGATTTCTGAAGAGTGGATTTTACAAGAGAGTCATCTGAAATGTCGCATGACTATGTAATCGGCTTCATGTCTGAAGAACACATGCAGCTTACCGTATCAAGAAGCAGCAGAAGAGGAGGCTGAGGATGAAGACGAAGATGGCCGTCCCAAACACCACAATATAGATGTTGAGTGGAAGGTTCTGGAACCCTATACTTGGCATCCTGAAGCTGTAGTCGGGCAAACCAGAGCACATGGATACCCTGTGTGGAACAAGAAATGCAGCCATGTTGGAACAACTGACTTGTGCTCTGGAGTCGTGAGGCCTCCAGATTTTTTTTTTTAATTGTGGGAAGAAAACCAGAGCGCCTGAGCCAAAAAAAACATAAGCACAATACAATTTGGCAAATGTAATTTTAGGGCTAGTAACTAAGGGACAATATAAATGCAACTACTTTACACTAGAAAAACAAAAAGGTCTATTAAAAATAAACATCAATCACTTCTTAAAAATGGACGCACCTTTCTTTTGAAGCACATACTGTCCTCATTCAAGATTAACAGAATCAGTCTAAACTATTTAACTTTTACAGGTTATTAGGCAGCCATCCTAACACTTGGTTAACTAAAAACCAATGATTCACCCTCTGACTAATGTGTAAATCCGCTTTCCCAACCCAAGATTATTCACTTGATGAATGACTCCCACAACAAAACATCCTGTCGGTTCATAAAACCTTTCACTGGATGAGGCACATGGTCCTGGTTAGTTCCTACAACAAGACTTCTGTTCAAGTGCTCCTGAGTGTGGGGGCAAGTCTGGACATGCCTCTGTCCACCATGACTGAGACAGGATTCACTCTGGTGGAAGGATTTTCTGAGGTGTGTCCACCACTTCTTCTATTCCTCATGATCTTGGGGGTGAAAAGCCACGATGAAGTTTTTCCAAAACAGTGACTACTAACAAAAAACGCAATAAATAAATGATAATAATATAATAAAGAAAAAAATATTTTTAAAGCAGGCCAGTTACTTTTTAACTATCCAAAGTAACCGGATCATTTGGTGAAAATGTAATGTTGAACAGAACACTTTTTAGCCTTATAACTGAAGGAATGAATGAAAGGCTGGATCAGAAAATACACATTTCAGGAAATACATATATTTTTTATGTTCAAAAGACAAAAGAAAGATAAGGTGCATAGATCATAACTTGGATCTTGTCCAGAAAAGCTGATGTTATATGTATATATATATATGTATATATATATTATATGTTGATATTCTACAGCACAGATGAGCCACAAAACAATCTGGAACACAGTACAAGCAACAAATCATGAACAGTCTGTAAAATGAAGGACGACCTTTACAGCAGATAACTATTCTTGTGTTGTGATAAGCCTTTAGTTTAGCGACACCATGGTGTGACTTTGATGAGCACATCATGATGCCATTTTACACATTGACACTTGGTTAATATCATCCATCTCGCGGCTCATTGCAGCCGCTCCAAGGTGACGGGGGATGAGCTTATCCTTTCTCCCATGTGATCCACCAGTCCATCAGGAGATGGGATCGAAATAAAACGCTCTGCCTGGATTGTCATCTGACCTTCACCTCACCTGATGGACATGGAGCTTGAGCAGCAGGTGTCCATTGCAAATGACTCCTTCAAATGCAAACAGATGAGCGAGCCTCTCAACTTAGTGTCGCACGCCACCCTGCAGGAAGGTACCAATTCTGAGCTTCCTAAAAGCAAAGACATCAAAGAACACTGCCTTTGTATTTTGGCACGGTTCCGACACAATGGTTCAGAAGATAATGCCAATTATGGGCAGGTACCTTCACCCATGAAAAGCTGAGCCGATTCTCCACTTCCTACTGAAATCCCTGACAGCTGAGTCATCATCTGAGCAGGAGCCAACTTTAAAGCCAGAATCATGTGAAAATTGATCTCAATTCTTAAGTGCTAAACACTGGCTGCACTAAAACAAAACAGCAGCGCGTTTATCTATTTTGTCTTTCTCCTGTAAATATTTCAACAGCCAGACAGCTGTGAATCTCATCTTCTCTTCTCTCACTCCAACCTCATCCTCCCCGACATCTTCAAGAGGCCACGGCCTATTACGTAATCAGCCACTCAGCTATGTATAGAACTCCCTGTTCGTTAGAAATGTGACGCAGACGAAAACAGCACTGGTTTGCAGTAATTGTGCATGATTTCTATTAAAAAAAACAAGAAGGGAGAGAACCTAGTTACATAATCAAACTAAAAACAGTTCACCAAACTCCATGATCATTTTGCTTTTTAAACCACAAAAAAAAGACTCGCTTTTAAATAATTCATTTGCTATTTTCATTTGAAATATCAAATCCAGTGTTTTTCACACTGGTTTTCTTCCAATAATGCTGCATATTTTCTTCATATTATTTAGTTCACCTAAGTATTTTTTTAATTCTCAATATACCGACCCCTTTCTGCTATTTTCTCCTGTATATTTCTGCGTAACTTTACAACACAGAGAAACTGAGAAATCAGAAATGAGACGTTTGCTTCCAATGTGCTTTCACTTACATCACGGGTAAATCCACTTAACCCTCCAAAATCCATTATTCGTGACACATTAAAGTCACGTGGGTGAAGTGCTGAGTGACTGAATCATCATCAAGGTAATGGGACAACACACACTGGAGGTGGCACAAGTGGGTCACAAGTGGGTCACGGGAAGTCAAATAATTGTGAATTGTCTTATTACTGGTTAACAATTGAAGAGGGAAAACAAACACAGGAAAGTTATTAGTTACCTTTCAAACAAGCAGCCGTCAGTGGCAGCATCGGTGTTGAATCAAGAAGCGCAAGCCCCCCGATGCTTGCACATCCTGTTCAGTAAATCATTCATCCTGTTTAAAAACACATCCCTCAGTTGGCCAAATAAGTACATAGTACTTATACAAGGAGCTGATCACAACTGTCAATTGTTTTCTTGGGGTTAATTTTCATTAATACAGAAGTTTAAATCAAAATACGAACAAAAAGGAACACTGGTTTTCTGTTACATCTTTGATCTATTAAGTATATTATATAAAAGTGAACATTCTATTAAAAAAATGAAAATTGAAGGAAAATGAGTAAACAAAAAAGATACATAAAAGATATTCTTAAATATAAAAGATTCAACTCAACAATAAGTGAATAGCAACATGGATATGTTGAACAATAAAAATAATAAACAATGTTCACTGTGTCTCAAAATATATAGAATAATAGTTTGTCTTCAGAGTCCGTTGTTGAGTATCTGCATGTTTTTCTTTGACATGTGAGTCCATTCTTCACCCATCACATGTCCAGCTGACCGAAAGTGCTCACCATCAACCCCAGTTCATGAGGCAAAGAGATAGATAGTTGAGACAAAAGTTTTGGAAACCAAAGGAGGTTCACTCCAGCTAGAGGCTAGGTTATATTTGCTGACTGTTTTTGGGCGTTTTAACCCAACTTTGTCGCTGCGGAATTTGCATACTGTAATTCTTCAGTCCACTTTATTGACGGAGCAACAGCCCTTGACTGACAGATGAACTTCCTGACTCCTAATGTGGCCGGGGGTCAATTGTTCCACAATAGGGACTTTGCTTTTTTCGGCGGAACAATCGATTAATCTGTAAACGTCCTGCGTAAATTTACCAACGGACAGAGAAGGATTAAAGCAGAGCAAGTCAACTTCTGAACAAACACAGAGGGCCGACATGAAGCTGTACAGATCACATGATGCACCTTGTAGAAGACCTCTATGACACCCATCTACTTTGTTTTGCTATGAAACTTCAGCTCCTCCGTGTAGTAAATCTGCATATTTATTAGTATCAGCTTTATTATACATATGTTTATTCAACATACTCAACATTCATTTCCCCCAAAAAGTAAGACAGACTACGTACAGCCTCAAACATCCGCCCCAACTGTTTCACTTGTGAGACATCCAAAAGAGACGGAAATCCAAAGGAGATGTGGAAATTTCCACAAGCAGCCCCAGTTGCATCAGAATTTCACATCTGAAATTTAATACGCTGCGCGAGTGGGATGAACACCAGGGCCTCAGAGGCCACACAGAGAACTCCTCTTTACACAGAGTTGATGTGAAACATATTCCATGAACATGAGGGTGAAAACCTTGACAAATGGAAGGCATGATCCAGATGATCAATAGTCAACCGCCATAGTTACATGGTGGCCCGACATAATAGGCCCAAGAAAACCGGTCGATCTGGACACCAAAATAAGAACGCATCAACTATATGCACCAATAATTAACGCCTTGTTTGCTTCAAATGAGTGACTTGTTGAGAATCATTTATCCGCTGGCAGCACAACTGCACTTTTGACACTCGAGCCAACACAGTGAAACAAACCCGCGTGCAGACATTCAGGAAATAGTTGATCAAGTTCAAGTGGGCCAGACTGGTGACTCATCCAAACACATCACTATGGAGAAACATCCAGAAAGCATCAGATTCAGATTACTAGTTCAGGTTACTAGTTTGAGCTAGACAAGCGGCCATTTGAAAATTATGCTTTCAACACTAATACAGAGTCAAAACAAAATATTTGCAGTGAAGCAGCATCGTTCTGAGTAACAAATAAACTTTGTGTTGTTATATGCATGTTTCACTATGAATCCAAGTTAAATAAATGAACAACAATTAAATAAATTAGGTATCTTGAAGGGAGTAATTGCATTTAACTTTTGCGCTCTATTGGCTCACAAATCCCTTCATCTCTTGGTAGACCCTGACAGTAATACCAGCTGACACAAACAAGGGGAACCAACTGACACAGACAGCTGTCGCCCAGAAAGCCAGTCTGAACGTTCCAGGTCCTGATTCATGTTTCGCCAAGCATCGATCAGTTATTTACATCGCTCATTCAGTGACACGTGCAAGGCTGAACAATTCACTACAAGCAGGAGTAGCACCTCGTGGTTGGTAATGTGCAGTGTCACGCTGGCTATAAATAAGGTGTGTATGGTCATGTGACTGTGAGTAAGTCGGACTGCAGTATGAAAACAATCTGAACACCAACACCATCTGGCTCCAACAAAGTACGTGACCAAGAGGGAAAATCTGTGTCATTGTGACAAGTGTTTGCTGACCTAATCGGTTGATGAAACCTAGCCGTTTCTAAATGCCTGTGTTTTCAATAATGGCATGACATTTGAAATGAAACCCCCACGTTAAGTCACTTTTCTCCGGTAACAGATTGAAAACAGAGGCACCAGGTCTGGAATTCAGTTTACCTACTGACCTACTTGGACAGCAGATATCTCATACCTCTTTGATAGTTCGGTGGCCTTGATAACAGCAGTGCACTAAAACCCAATCCGTGATTCCATATTTAGGGGCTCTCACAATGGCATTTCAACACTGAGCCAAACGTGACGGCACAGACACAACCACCCCGGCACTATGGAAACGCCATAGAAGACAGGATGGCTCAGATCTTCCAATTGCAAAGGCTGCAATTCCAAAAACAAAAGCAACCCACAGAGCTGAAGTGAGATCCGAGAGAACACTGTAGAAAAATCTGGCAACCCACCCCACTCACAGAGTCATCGCGCCGTGACCAGCGACCAGGCTTTCAGCTAGAGGGGGACCTGAACGTGAGAAATTGGACGCCCTGTTTTAGACCATTTTTAGGCCATCATGCTGTTGTTTGTCAGACTGGTGCTGGTGGTGATGTTTCAGCTGACATCTGATAAGCTCACCAATGTCTGCCTGCACCCACTGCAGCTCATTTGAAGATCAGTCTCAGACTTGACTACAACACTACCTAACAGTCTGACGACCAAGCAGGAGCAGTTCAACTCCAGTCAAAGTTTATCTGGAATGGCAGACCCATATCTCACGTTTGAGCTTTATTTGATCACTTTCCCTTTGTCCGTGGTGTCAAGAATCAAGCGTGGCTGGCTCTGTCGTCGTGGAAACAGTGTGGTAAACGGACTCCATTGTAGTCTATATTAACACAGAACCCAGGCAAGTCACGGAAAGAAATAGAAGGCCAGTGTGTCGGAGTTTCCCTCAACACAGAGGCCAGAATTGGGAGTATTTTTTTCCCATTTGCTGCAGGGCTTTGCTCCTTTCTCTGGTTTTGTTTCAGTTAATGATAATTGTATTCAATGTTTACAAGGGTTGAAGCCAATATTCTAGCGTGATTATAGGTTTTTCTTTTTACAGTTCGATAAAGACTGTTATTCAAGTCAATGCATGCATCAATTCATGATATGCAAGCCTGGCTCACAGGGAGGAAGTGTTTATATGTTAGCAGATTTTGTGTTGGTCACAATATAGAATGATTAATTGCTTGTGTTTAGTGCATAATTTAGAAAATAAACTTAATCTTGAAACCAGGTTAAGTAGGTCAGATTGGCAGTCTGGAGTGGTTGTGCTACTCAACACTTTTCCAAGCTTGAGAGACATTGTCTAAACCTGAGCTTCCGGACCTATGGAGCCATTCTGACTTTGTCACATCACTGATCAGTAATTTCCTCTTCTTTTGAAAATTACACAATTGGTATTTACACAGTGCTGTGACATCATGTCCTTGTCCATACAGTCAATGAACTGGCAGTCATGAGGCAACCAGGTTAAAGTTGTTTTTCTCCAAATGTTGGAATTTCTGTGGCAGGGACGACTCATAGCAGTGGTATGTTACAACAAAGAAATGGAAATAGTCACATTTTTCAATTTTCCAAAGCAAAAAAAGTATTACGTTAATGTATGATTACGTTTTGTGAAGACCTTCCTAAATAAGTGCCACTTTAGTCCTGACACATGTAACTACCAGCTGTATGATGGCTAAATAACACACCAGAAGAACATTATAATGCACAGTAAATACAGTAACTTATGCCTCTTTAACTCACTCACTGTGTCATTGGGTAGAAGCAAACCTTCTTTGTGGAGTTGAAAGAAATACTCTTATTTTTTTACAGAGAAACAAGAATCACATTCGAGACTTACACACTGGTATTCTAGGGACAGCGAATTAAAACTTACTGAACAAAGGCGACCAGGTGTCATTGACTGAAAAGACAAATCCTCGACATAATGAAAGAAAATAATGATTCGAACTCTTTCCACACTCACAGTAGATGTCGTTCTTATCATAACTGCCCATTTTCTGATGCATCTCTCAGCCCTGTAACTTTTTCTTTCCGCCCAAAGATTCACTTTACTTTCCTAAATGAGGGGAAGGTCACAGGATCACAACGTTAACATAGCAAACTGATACACATATTATCAAAACTATGAGAGAAATATTAGTCTTGATGAGTTTGCTAGAGTGAGCAGAGTATCTGACTTGCTTCAAGTCAGTTTACAGGGACTCTACAAATGCCACAACATCCATTAGCAATGCACTGTCAAAAGGAAAGCAAAAGCAGCAGCAGACTGTAAAAGACGCCCATCTACTTCTGTTGACACTCTCAATTTGACAAACTTTTGACATTAATCTTGAGTTTTGCTTTGAGTCATTCTATCAGTTTCTCTTTCATACGAGTTTAGTATTGGTTACACATGAATATTTTCTTTTTCCTGCAAAGTATTTCACGTGGGTGAGCACATTCCCCAGCATCCTCAACAAAAAAAAAGGACTTTTTTAGATTTTTGTGGTTGTTCTGATCGCAGTGCCAAGCATCAACCAAAACAGAAGCTTGGTGAGAAATGAATAGTGGAATAGGAAAAAAAAATATTGTGGTAGTATACATTCAACAATTGGGGAAAAAAAAACATGACAAATAGATGTAATCAAAACAATAATACCTTTGCTTATCAAATTGGACTTCATTAAGAACAGCAAAAGCTGGCAGTCTGAGAAATAAAATACATTAAAATGGGGCAGAAAACCTAAGGATTGTTCTCCTGACTGCTCCTGGAAATTCTTGAAATTGAAATACTTCTGCTATAACATTAATTTAAAATAAAAAGTAAATAATGTGTTGTGTTCTACAATCCTGGAAACATGGCTGCAGTTCTTTTCAGATTATAGCAACATTTTTAGCACCTTTTTCCAACTAAAATCACAAGCGTTAATAAATTAAACAGGTTCAGACAAAAACAAAAGACATTCATTGTTGCCATTAACTTTGTGTAACTTCCATTTTCCTCTGGTGAGAGAGTCTTATCTGATGTTTAACAAGCTCTGATTCAATGAATGTTCTGCTTGACAGTGACGAGGCCACAAATGAAATGACAGACTTCTGAAGAGGACAAACCGGACCGGTACACGGACATGGCTTGTCATTAAAGCATCAATGAAATGTCCACTCGCTATCACCTGAATGCACGTGTGAGTATTTGAATGGTTAGTGACACATCACCTGCACTTCACTGGCACCGTGAGGCACCATGTTCCGCGGGTTTGGTGAAGGCACAGCGGGTGTGACAGGACACCGTGACTGGGCGTGGGCCAGTCGCCAGTTAGCCGCGTTACTAGCTTAACCCGTAGCAACCGATGGTATAGCGTCAGTTAGCGGGACCGCTCATCTCTACGTCGGACCCAAGTGGTCAAACCGCCCCAGTGCTTGCGTGTCTGCGCGCAAAAACGTCTTGCATAACCGCACAATCGAAGACGAAAACGTAAACAAAGCGCACGTTTCGTGTGACTGAAGCATCACATAACGTTAGCAGCTAATGTCCGACAGCCGGAGATGGACCCTACTCACCAGTTCCGATCCCAGTCCGGCGTGAAGCTCTGCTCCCAGGGGGGTAGTCTCGCCCCAAAAACCAGCCAAAAACCCGGATTGAATGTAGTGCACGAGCCGGTGAATATCGCTTGGTTTAACCGCTTCTGAAAGGTGTCCTCATGTTGGACGAGATCCTCATCAGAACCGAGGCAGGGGGGAGCCGAGTCCAAATAAGCAACCGAGTCTAGATTTCTTCTCTGTCCGAGGGACCCACAGCCGTCTTCCTCCAAGCGACCCGGAGAGCGATGCTGGTTCTGCCGCGGGAGGTTTGTAAGTCTTGAGTGATGCAGGCGGAGGAGTGCAGGAGGGAGGGAGGGGAGGGGAGGGGATGGAGCACATGGTCACGTAGACCATTGCTAGTGCGCCCACAAATGAACGGTTATATTTAGACCCCGCTGCGGTTGTGTAAGGGTCAAACTGCACGATCACTGGCAACTCCCGCAACAGATACTCAAATCTCCACCACCAAATAGTTCTCCTGGAAAGTTGGAGTACACAAAACTTCAACAAGTGAGCAAAGTCCTTCAGTTCATAATATTGATACAGCTTACTTCCTCAGGAGAGATACCTCTCATGGGTTCTCTGATCTGTTCGGGGTGTGGGTCACACATCACCTCAGCTCATCTGATGACTCACACCATTCAACAGAATGATCACTTACTGGAAGAGGTTGAAGGAACTGAGAGGGGTCAGTCAGAGCGGATGTTAACAGACGATTTCTAGGAAACCTACAGCGTTTGCTTATGATCATTTTTTTCCTCCACCAATACGCCCTCGAACCCCTTATCACCGTGGAGCCCCTGCCAGCCAACAGTTGAGGGTCACCACCACAGAACAGTTTCGCAGTTTGTAGATTTGTTTTCACAGTTCGTAAATATGTTTTCCATTCCATTTACTTTTACAAACTTGGAAATACATGTACAAACTCAGGAAAAAAATAGTAGTTAGCCAATATGTTGTTCCAAGAGTTTATATATGTGTTTCAAAAGTCACTTCTCAGCCACCATACTCATGACCCATGCCGTTTTAGTTGGGGAAAATCCTGATGCTTTGCAAATAAAATAGAGAAACTGGAGCAAAGTTTAGATCTTCAAAATCCTTAAGGCCTATTTAGTGTGTAAAAGTGAACATTGTCAACTTAATTCAGATGTTTGGTGAGTTCACATTTTGTCCAAAACCGCTGATTTGTGCAGCAAGGTGAGGGTGAGGATGAACAGCAAGGCGCATGACGTACCTGAATATTGAATAAGAGGGATTCTAGCTATGCAACTGTTTCTCATGCCGGGGCTTGGCCACAAATAAATGTTTGAAAAATCTGGCATTATTGTCTCAGTTGTTTGCGCCTCATAATGCTAAGTAGTTCACTGAAATGGTGTCAGTCTGGTGAGTGATTTTTTTAAGTGTTCAACTCAGTTCCTGAGTGTCTTTGCCAGCTCCCACCACTATTCTTTGCATCACTTCCTCTTAAGAAATATGGATACGGTATCCAGGAAGCCACACTTTGGCCACCCAGCCAGGCACTTCATTTCCTTTGAGACTGGCGGTTGAGCACGACTATACCCCACTGCACATCACTTTAAGAGCATGTCAATGAACTGCGAATGACAGGGCGCCATTGTGAGATGGTCCGTGAGCGGTGGTGCCATGTGACACTCCTGAATGGGCTGCTGGGTGTTGGCCAAGAGGAAGGATGGCAGCTTCCACAAAGGGCCATTGAAGGATGGCAGACTAGGTACATGACTGGCACCGGCCCTTCTTCCCTTCCATAGGATGGCAGGAGGAGGCTGCCTCCTTGGTACTCACTGAACGGAAGGATTCTTCCCAAAGAATCGGAGAAGAGAGTTATTATCACCATGTCACACTTCCTGCGCCTGTTAGTGGCAGTAATGTTGAATCATTCTCAGACAGCACCTTTGTCTTGGTCCCAATAGTTATGGTGCACTGAATGAGTTCCACTTACACAAAATAAATTATTAAAAATAAAATAATCCAATTGGAATTTTATTTTAGATGTTGTAGGAAGCATTGAGAATAAAATGTTTTAAGCGAAACGCACTGACTTGTGTGGTGTATGGCTGTCAAATCCCTTCCACATGACTGAGGAATTGGTTCTTTTCAGGTTCAGTTTTGCAGTGTTAACGTTGATAAGTTATCATATGTTGATGTTACTTAGCAACAGTTTGTGTTATTTTTGGTTACATTACTAAAATAAAACTTTAAAAAATTAAATTAAATTAAAATCAGCTCAGTGTACTTAAATATTTCGAACGCACACTGTTTATGAATCATTTTGTTTCACACAAGGTGCAATTGGTAAATTATAATTAAATATTTATCACCGCGGAGTCTTCATATTTTCACTCATGATAACGTGACGGTTTTGGTCAGCTGTCGCCATTTTGTCTGTTTGCTGCCATCTACAGGTTACGCGGCTGCATCACACATTGAGCTGAGCGAGGTCAGCGTCATAAGGCCTTTAAATGACTCTAACGGCGCTCAGTGGTGCGATTCTCCGAGTCGTGTGCTCGTTTTCGGGGTCCAAATGGGCCTCGTGAGCAACTATCTGACTATGTGATTCACTTCGTGATAAACCAGATTTATATTTAAGCTCTGTTGCAGTTAAATATCCATAGATCAAGCGCCCCAAAAAATGCTCTGTGAACTACGACCACTAGATGTCATTATTTGTGCTGATAAAGTTGAGGTTTGAAAATACTCACGCTTTGTGGAAAGTAGAGTGACACAGGCTAATTGTGCAAAGCAAATCAATAAAACAACACTGCAGTCAGATGAAGATTTGAAGTGGTTCGGTCCTTAATATTCAAACAGAGACATGCTACCATGGCAGTGACCTAAATAGAGAATACGGCAGAGACCATCGCATCTTGAAATTAATTTAAATGATCTCAGATGAGATGGAGACCTTTCTAAAATGACGGTTTTGTGAGTTAAAACTGCTGTCATGGCTAATGTTTTAATGACTGTTGTCGTAGTGTAGCTTTAAAGGCCAGCACAATTCACATGGAGATGAAAACAAGTCTGAACTTGACTCTCTTTCTAAGGGTCATACCAAACTGACTCCAAGGAAAAGGACATTGTTTTGCAGCTGAGAGGGAGATACTGAATATAGAAGTTATTTTGTTACATTATGGTTGTCACTGTTCATGATACCTCAAACAGTATAATGATGACTCAAGAGGGTGAAACATATCTGCTTGATATTCTCTCGACTTTCTTCCAGCCACTCTGCTAAACAATGTAGTCATTTACAAGCCTGGACTCTAATTCTGAATCCATGTCTCCAGCAGTGGAGGTGACATTTAGATATGGCAAGGTTGTGCAGCTGCAGTGAATGTTTTGAAACTAGAGATGTGCAAGCTCCTATGACCGCCCCCCCCTTCGCCCAGTGAGCCGGGGTGAGAGGTAGCAGGCGGTGGTCTTACGCTATGAGACAAGAAGAAAACGATTGATATTTATGAGATTTTCAAGTCCAATGAAAGTAAAATTAGGATTAATAATGAATGAATTTATGAATCAATACATTGTCTGTCTGTAGATAAAATTAAGCAATAATATGTATGTCACTCACCAGGACTGCTCAGACCCTTGGTCACTCCTATTGTCCCCAAACATTTCCCGTAGATGCACATGAATCAGCAAGCAACATCCTCTTCATCTATTCATGTCGGGACACCGGATGAGCCACACCAACGTTCTCATTCATAAAGATTAGTATGACCGTCACTTCTTATTGTCTTTTGTCAGGATAAGATAGGATGCTGTGGTTATGACTTCCCTCAGACTTCCCCTACTATTTTTGGTGCTTTCCTGTAATAGTACAAAGATTGTTGTCAGATCATGCAGGTCAGACGAAGACATACATGGCTGTTTGTTGTCCAGTTATCACATCCAAATTAATGGAACGATTTAGATGAAATTGCTAAGAGATTTTCTATTTCTATTTCTATTGCATGCCATCACGTGTCTTGCTCCAGGTCTAAAGTGTGTGTGTGTGCCACCTGCAATCCAGTTTAGCCAATTGCATTTGTAATATAATTAACACCAATTATATTGCCAAATTACAGCTTGGGTGAAAATAATTGGTAGGTAGGTAACTTTATTGTCAAATCAAAAGTGGCTTGGCGAAGGTGAGCGCTGTCCCAGTGCCTTTCTAGCTGATGATGACAGTTGGCATACACTGCCTGGCCAAAAAAAAAAAAAAGTCGCCATCAAAAAAAAGGGTCATACTCTCAATTACACTGTCAACTAATATTTCGTTGGACCGCCTTCAGCACGCATTCGCTGTGGCATTGTTTCGATAAGCTTTTCACCAAAATCTTGCATTGATGATGGTAGAGTCTGACTGCTGCGCAAAGCCTTCTCCAGCACATCCCAAAGATTCTCAACGGGGTTCAGGTCTGGACTCTGTGGTGGCCAATCCATGTGTGAAAATGACGTCTCATGCTCCCTGAACCAGTCTTTCACAACTTGAGCCCGATGAATTCTGGCATTGTCATCTTGGAATATGCCCGTGCCATCAGGGAAGAAAAAATCCCTTGATGGAATAACCTGGTCGTTCAGTATATTCAGGTAGTCAGCTGACCTCATTCTTTGACCACATAATGTTACTGAACCTAGACCTGACCAAATGCAGCAACCCTGTACCTATTTGCTTAGTTATATATATATATATATATATATATATATATATATATATATATATATATATTAAAAAGCATATATATATATATATATATATATATATATATATATATATATATATATATGCTTTTTAATAAAGTCAAACATCAGCAAGCAAATGAAATGACTACAGGGGGCCCACAGACCTCGCTTTGACCAGGTCTATTTTAGAAGGTTCCTGTCATACATGGGTGGATGCTGAAAAACAAACAAAAGCAACAGAAAAAAAACCATTGCTCACAATTTATGGTTATATGAGTACACTGTCAATAAACCATTTTGCTAGTCATTTCAAAAACAAATTTTAAAAAACGTCTGTAAATATAGTCCAGCATCAACAAGCAAAACATTTTTTGAACTTCTGTTACCCATTGGCAGATAATGAAAAGCAGCTCAGAAAGACCAGCCTTTGACTTTTCCATCCCCACGAGGTGAATTAAAAAACAAAAAAGCGTTTGTTGTTTGTGTAATATTTCTCTACAAGTAAATTTTGCCATTGAAAGAATGACAAGTAGATTGGTGAACGTGAATGACTTTTGCAGGCGGACGAGGGGTTTGAGGAGGACGAGGAGGAGGAGGAGGTGGGTTTGAATGGGGGGTTATAGTTTTGGCCAAAACACTGACAGGGTTCCTTGTTTGCAACAACAGAAACCTCAGACTTCTGGCCAAGAAGATTGCGCAACAAGTGGCGTGATAGTGTGCACTAAAGGTCGTGAAATAGAGTAAGGGGCTGTTTAAATTGACAGCAGGGATCTTCTCTGCTTTATCAACTTGTCAAAGGACATGAACTAATAAAGGAGCATCACAATATAAAATAGTTGATATATTCGTGTGGTTGGAAGCAAAGTAACACGTTTCAGTTGAAGTAGATCTCATTCCAAGTCACGACGAGTCCTGGGAATCTTGTGCAGCACAGCAGGATCATTGACAAACTTGAACCTTTTGGATGTTTTTCACGGTTTTGCTGCTGGACGGACGAGGCATTGATTCAGCTCGCTCGCGACGATCACGAGGGTCGGTTGTAGCCAGCGAACTGACTCCTCTCTTCACTGGGGTCCTGTCTACGCTCCAAGTGACCACTCCATAAAAGCCACTTTCTTCCCCAAAGGGAGGTGGGTACTGCTGGACAATACAGTAACCCAGTGCTGACTAGACTCACAATGTGAGGTCTCTCTGTGTGCTGTTAAATCAACAAGCAGCTCCGACTGTTCCACCAATCCCACGCAGGCATTCCTCCCTGCTTTATTTATGTGGCAAACACATGGATATGCATGTGCTGCTCCTTTCAGCTGGGCCACTCTGCGAGTGGTAATTAAGACAGCAGAGGGGCATGTGACCAGACCCACACACGACCAGTGATTTGTTTATTGAATCATCCGGCTGACCAGTTCATATTCTATAGATCAGAACGGCTCCAGTTTATCCAACCCCTACTTTCATAACCGTTTGAAATGGATAAACCATTAGCCACTGTACAACAATGTCAACCAGCATGAGCGTCTCAATGGCATTGAAAGGTCTCAAACAATTACAATATTTTTTTCTGAAATAATAGCAATAAATAGGTTATTAATCTGGTATTGTTTTCTGTAATATAAAAGCGCAATACGGTCCCGTACCTAATAATAAAAATAATGTTTCTTTATGGCAGGGTTGTCCAACCAGTCAGAGGTTAAGAGCCACATTGTTTTACTGTGTTGCTGAAAAGAGCTACAACCTACAAATATATAAGGCTGTAAGGCTCACAGTATAGTGGTTAAAGCACATCCCTGTGTGTCACAAGGTCTCTGGTTCATGTACAACGTATGTCTCTTGTGCATGTATTTTTTAAATTCATACATTTTACCGTGATTCTCCTCAAAATATAAAGTGGCGTAGATAGAAATATGTGCGCCATTTATTTTACTTATATATATATTTTTTACTTCGCTCGTGCCACCAACAACGTGGCCCTGGTCTGTGTGTGTGAGCAACACTGCAGACTGGATCATCTTCACTACGCTGAATTAAACGGACTTCAACACCATCAACAATGAATAATAGGTGAAGCACATGCCATACCTTTAGTTTAGGGAATGACAAAGTGAAACGTGGAACAAAGTCAAGTCATGCTGATCGTGGATCTGATGACGGTCCAAGTCTTAGGACTGCGACTCGTACTCTACATTCTGGAGAAATGTGTCAGAGTTCCTCAGGCTGAGCGAGACATCACCTGCTGCGAACGCCTTCCCCTCTCACCGTGCAGAACTTTGTTGGCTTTCCTCACGCTAGCTCTTCCCAGGTTCCTCCACTTGTTCTTGATCTTTACAGACAGGATGCCTAAACACGCGCAGCCAAGCGTGGGTTCATGGTCGAGTGATACGATAGCATCTCGGTGGTATGACGTGATATGTCCTGATTTCATCACGAGGATGCTAAACTAGATGCCAAATGGTATAGCTGCACTGTATGTCAGAGATTTCCCCACCAAAACACATCCAACCAACAAGTCTTATTCTGTCTATTAATAAAGCATTTCCACCAGATTACAATAAAGAGAGCTAGTAGAGACGTGACAGTGAGTATGTGAAGTCAGTTCTTGGTTCAAATATAGAAAATGTCTTAACATAACAAAAAAAAAAAAAAACAAATCGAAGTATTACAGTTTGTTCATTAATGACGTCAAGGCTTGTTTGAAGTTCAAGAGGAAATCCTTGAAGGAACAGGCTGTGTTTGCTTTGGTGTGTTGGCCTGCCCGCTACAGCCTCCCCCACCCCCACCGCCACCCCCCACAGGAAGTGGTGGAGACCATTCATTGGTGGGACCCACCTCTCACATGTCATAAATGTTTGACCAAGGGTCAGTCGTCACCATCTCCCCGATTGACTCCCTTCTTGCCCTGTCCTATTTCGGTGAAGGGATCATCCCAACAACGACCTGCTGTCTTCCAAAATAAGATCCACTCAAATCTTATAATTGGACTCTTGCAGAGATCTGCTGCATTTTGCCGCTCTCTCAAAGGAGCAGTTGTGTTTCCCTGTTAGTTTTCCTCTATTTATCATCATCATGAAAATGTTAAAAAATGTCATAGAAATCTGTCTCACCACTCTTGAATAGTTTTAAACACAGTACCACCCTCACATCAGCGGTGTGGTTGTTTTTTCACTGGACTCTTCTCGTGGTGGACTCTTCTCGGTCCACTAGTTTCATCCCAAATCCATTAACAGGATGAGCAAAAATAAAATTGGTCGTTTGTTCATGAGTGCCTTGCAATAACCCTACAATCCATCCTGTGTTTGTAGGTCTCTGCAGCTATTTCTAGACTCTTCTCTTTAAGTGCATTTTCATACATTTCCGATGACCTAGACTAAAAGTCTTGCGTGATATTAGTCTCAGTTGTGTTTTACTGGCTGATTAAAACCTCTGTCGTCTTCAGCATTGGCAACTACTATTATGGTCATGACCTGAACAATCTGAGCTGAACCTTTAGTGCCGCACTAAAAATGGTTACAACAGACTGTCATGCATTTGTGAGGTCAGGCAACACAAACATTCCTCCACAGTCCCAAAATAATCCAGTTTTTAGGACCATCTGAGGTGTTCAAAGAATTGATCTGAAAGAATCTGTTCAAACCAATTCGCCCTGCTGAAGATTCAATTTTTTTTTCAGAATCAAAATCAGAATCAGAAAAACCTTACCAATAGGGAAATTTTGTTTGTAACTTAAGATGTTCTGTAACCAACAAAATATAAAATACAAAATACTCTTTAGCAAACAATGTAGCAAAGAGAAGAAGGCTATGCACATAGTGCACATAAAGACATGAAAGTGGGATATGTACAATGTGCAAAAAATAGACACAGATTAAAGACATATTGAGATGAAATAAACGTTCCAAAAATATTTCACAGTACATTTTTACACGGATTAAGTGTAGAGTTTTATTGCCATAGGAAGAAAGGACCTCCTGTGGCGCTCTGTGTCTGTGTAGACGGGTAGTGTCAGTCTATTAGTTCGTGTCAACCCCAGGTGCAAACATCAACTGTTAAACTCACATGCTCCGATCTGCTGAGATCTGTTGTTTATTCACCCTATGCTGTTTTTAGCAATTGGCAGCTTGAAGAAGCAAAAAATTATAATAATTAAGCGTATTTTATAATTTACTAATTTACACTGATGGAGGTGAAGAAATAAAACCACATGACAGATGAAGATTTTCGTTTTAATTCTCTTAAAAATAAATAAATAACAACAATCCACTTCGTATCCTCCTCAACATGTGCCGCTTCAGTTTCTGCGCAGACTCACTGGTGGGCTTGTCTCTGACGTCACCAGCCCCTCATTCATATTCATCAAGTGGGCGGGGCTACGGGACAAACTGGCTGCTTCTGGTTTCTCAGCATAAATACAAAGCGGAGCCGGTGCGAGAGGCAGCGACACGAAGACGAACGGAGCTCCGAGAGGTTTCTTCCCCCACTGAAGAAGAAGTGAGTCAGGTAATAACACCAGCGGCCACGTCGACACAACCAGTGATGTTTGATCCAGTGATGAGGAGGTTTAAATGTGGCGGAGGGGTTGTTGTCCGCGCGCGCTGCATGTAAACAAAGCGCTCCTTACACCGCTATTTTGTGTTGTCCGGTTGTTGTGTGTAAAACTCTACACAAGTCGGCTTTGTCAGTGTGTTGTGACACTGGTGTATTGTATTCTTGCTGTACGCTCCACATCATCTTGTTTACCGACTGATGTGGTTATTTCACCAAGTTTGAAAGGAAAACCTGCCGTTGCACCGTTATATACGTGGCACTTATAGCGCTCGTTTCCTCCTCCGAACCTCAGCATAACTTGAACAGACAACTTAACTTACACAGCGTCTCTCTTTCCAACCTCATTTTTCGGCGCCTCTCTCTAACAAAAGTCTTTTTATGAGCTTGTTTTAAATAAATCCTCCATTGAGGCGTTGCACGCTAACACCAGTGTGTATCTAATAATATTAATAATAATGCTGTTGTTGTTTTTTAATCACACTAAACAACTGTGAAAACATCAGTTTTGTAAACATTTCTTCCTACTACATTATATATCCGTTCATTCTCCGTGTACAAATAGTGACTATGGCTGTATAGGATTTGTCAGCTGATGTGTAAACAGTTAAGAATATGTGAGGTGTAGTTTAGTCATTAGTTTTCCATGATTTTATTTAGTTAATGAAGAAAGCTTTTCAATAAATATAATGGTATTGATTCAGTCTCACACTGTAATTAACCTCAAATCTTTCCTGGCGTCGCTGCTAGTTCTCTAAGTCACGTCCGACAGAATCATTGCCATTGTGCGGAAATGATGCTGTTTCACCGGTGAAGATGAAAGAGCTCGAGCAAACCATTTATCTGTGTAAAGATCTGAGTGTTATTTGAAGAGCAGTTACACTTTCAGCATGACGAATCTCGCAGAAGCTTTCTTTCCATTCCATCATCCCACTTTGAGGAAAATCCACTGAACAGT
The DNA here is from genome assembly GCF_027744825.2 of Synchiropus splendidus. Taxonomy (NCBI): domain Eukaryota; kingdom Metazoa; phylum Chordata; class Actinopteri; order Syngnathiformes; family Callionymidae; genus Synchiropus; species Synchiropus splendidus. The sequence continues at coordinate 21,984,346 of NC_071335.1, forward strand.
GAGGAATGCTGAGGGTTTGGCACGGAGCCACTAGATTAGTGTGGTTTGTTGCCAAGCGAGGGTTGAGGACACAGTGAACCTTCTGAAAATGCAAGTTTAAAATACATTCAGACGGTAGATAGACAGATGATGGAATGTTTGCGTTCATCCATTCATGCTCTGTAAAAGAATCACCAGCAGGATCACTGCAGATTGCCATTTCTAGGTCAGTGTTGGACCCCCCCCCCTCCCCTTACTCCACTCCACCCTGAGCTGCCCAAGGCCGGCCCACACGTAAATCTGTGATGACGATAGAAATGCATTGTTGGCTGTTCATGACTCATCCTGGGATTTGTAGGAAACTACACCGGAATGAACTGGAGAAGCCATTGACTGAGTCATGTGACCTGTCATGTCATTACTACACCATCGGTATCTTAAGAAGCAGAAGTTAAAACTGCTAATAATAATATTGAGGTGTAATTACAGTTTGTTTTCCTGTTAATGCATCCATATATCACCTGCTCTGTCTGTATAATTGTATGCCTCTTTGGTTCATCTGAAGATTTTGCTCCATTTTAATTATATTTGCTCCACTTTAAATTCAATTAGGGTGCTTAAATAAGCACTTTCCCCCGCTGCATGTGTTTAGACAGCGCTTGATGTTGCCTCGCAAGTGTACCTAAATGCTTGATGTCTGAAACACTGTGTGGCTTTGTACACCGTATGCCTAAATTAAGAGAATATTTTCAGAATGGCAGTGAACAGAGACTCCTGTGTATTTTGTCTTTAAGTTCACATACGGTCAAATATTAAACACACAGACAAACCTAAAGTGCTCAATGATTATCGTGTCACTGGGGAGGGGGTTGGTGGGAAGGTAACCTCTAAGCCATGGGACAAGGACCTCTACGGATGTTTCTTAGAATCAAGAAACGACAGGATAAAGAGAGCTTCTGTTTTTCTGGTTGGAAATGTAGGTGATGCAAGGACAGGGAATTAAAAACCTTTGTAGAAATGGAATCTGTCACTGGATGCTACCACCGCACTTCAGCTTCAATCGTAGATGACAAAACTGTAGCAGTGACATCACCGTCAAAGTAGCGTTGCCACAAAAAAAGGGTATCATTAACAAAGCATTAGCGCTGTGTATTGGTTGGAGTCTGGCAATAGGACGTGTTTCGTTCCAGGAGTGACGATGCTATATATATCAGGATGTAGAGCGATGCTTTTAGTACACAGATGTATGGCAATATTTGTCATCAAAATGTTCACATTAGATAGAAAACATATTAAATATAATACGTGGAAAAACGTGAACTGCTGTGTAGTTATCTCTAGCTTGGCTATCGTCTTCGCTTCCCTTTGAAAGCTGCGGTTGGTGGGCTTCTCTTCTATCGTAGAGGTTAGCACCTTAATACTAAAAAAGTGTATCCTAGTATTTATGTACTGTATCCATCTAGTACACATAAAATGTCAGTTGCGTGTTTGAGTGTATTGATATTTTTGAACATCCTGCTGAACATTAAAATTGAAAAACAATTGTAAACCAAAGCAGTAGGAATTTCATTGCAATAGTTTATTTTCAAAATGGCTCTGAATGTTGTTGCTGAGGAGCTTTATTGTACTCATTCCGAGAGTTATTATTACTTCTTCATTGTTGTGAGTGTAGTGTGAGCAAGCTACTGCCACTACAAGCTAATGATCAATCATATTTCAAATGCTAAAAATGTGTCCGCTTATACTGATAAAATTGATGTGGGGCAGTAATACTGGGTGAAAATAACTTTTGAGGTGATATGTAATGCAGTGCAACAGCATGAGAGTCAAAGCTAAAACAGTTTAACATCACCTGATTTGTTTTTTTCATTGGATTAAAAATCAGCATCAGCTCCAGGGAGTTCACTCTGTCCTGTTGTGCCCTAGACTGTGTTGACTCTTGGGTCCTATCTGTGACTGAGTTTGACCCCTGCTCTGATTTGCTCTCATCATGTCAGTACTGATGCTCAATGTCTAAGCTTTTTTTCTGGCTATTTTAGAATTCAAAGTACATTTTCCTGTTATATTTTCATAAGGCGACCCACATCCACGAGTTCACCGATTTATTTAAACCGTGATGTGGGTCAGGGTACCGAACATGTTCTCGCACAGGAAGTGAGTCAGATTCATCAGAATCCCTGTTGATGTTTAGTATTCAGTCTCGTTGTGTCAAGTGGCTATTTTTAGCTTTTGCTTAGTGAACACAACAAAATGTCGAGGTGTCTTTTGGTGCTCGCATCAGCAGAGAGGACATGCTGACACACGTCCTCAGCACTTTCGATCACATGACGTTTTAATCTGATTACAAGAAGAGAAATGTGCTTTTTTGGAATTACTTTCCACCACAGAATCGTATGTTCATTTTTAGGCAACAGTTCACCATCAACTCATGATTTTTTTTTCTTATCCCGGCAGACTCCAGAGAAGAAGTAGCTTGGACGGCATGCAAAGTTGTGAAATTTCGTCTGACAGCACTGATGATCCTCTCAGTAGTGGCACTCGTCCGCAGCCTCGAATAGTAGTGATCGGCGCCGGCTTGGCCGGACTCGCTGCGACCAAGTTCCTCTTGAAAAACGGCTTCACGGATGTCACGGTCCTAGAGGCGGCAGACCACATCGGTGGGAGAGTAAACAGTATTCAGCACGGTGAGATGATGACCATGCTCTCCACAAACTGTGTGTTTCTAACTATGATATTACTGAATATATTTCACGGCAATAAGGTGGTGCGTGTCTGTGTTCAAAACACATGATCCTGTTGAGCTTCCCATTGTGTTCCAGTCCAGGACATCATTTTTTGGTGTCTGAAGACTCTGAAGTTTGAAACTATATATTTTCATGTGACTGTAATGCAGACTATCGCCGTAGAATTTAAGTTTATTACAGTCAAAAATGAGTGTCCCAGCCGTCACAATCCTCTTGTCCTTTCGCAGCGACTGGACTGATAAATGCATGTTAGCTGCGGCTTACATGTCGCAATGAGCATGACATGCTTAGCCGCACTCATTTTCCAATACAAACGTGTTTCTCTGCTCATTTAAATCAGCGTTTCCCTGCAGCACCGGCCGGTGCAGACGTGAGGAGAAGCGGTATCAAAAATGTATACATATTAGTCTTGTCATTACTCAATGAATGACATATTTAAGGTGAAAATTCTGGGAAATAAATGCCTCGGAGTCAATATACTGCATGCAGCTGGAGGGATGGTCTCTTGAGTGACCTGTGGTTGGATGGTAGCTTAATGTTCTCAGTGGTGTCACTGGGGGAATGCATGCTGCTGGACTGTGAGCGCTCCTCTGATGCATCCGTAAAAATAGCCTTTGAAACATCGCCTCCAAGCAAGCTGCCTGCTTTGGCGCATTTTTGTTCACCATCCCCTGTTTATCCTGAACTTAACAGGGCGGCGGATTAGCGCTACGTTCTCTGTGATTTGCTTGCGTGACGTTGACAGTTTCCCCAGCTGAGGCCTTATTACATCGCAGGATCACGGTGATCCGATGCTGATTTCATCAGCTCGGAGGCGTCAGAGAAGATCTGACCTCATCACCGACACAGACTCACTGTTGCGGCACGTGGACGCTGTGCTGATAAAAGACTGACCGATAATTGAGTTTGTTATGTAAATGCCGACGGACATACATTCATGTTGCGTAATCATTCACCGTTTGGAGTCTGTTTAAGTGGAGCAACGACAATCGGACCACAGATGTCTAATGGAGTTGACCTCATTCTTGAAATCATTAACTTCATAGCGTCAGATTTATTTTCTAATTACAAAATGATTTAATGGCTTAATTATCTTTACGTCCCTCCAGTAATATTTGTCCTCAGCGTTCATGTCAAGAGGAATTACATTACAAGAGAAAAGCGTTTTTAAATGCCATATTTTGAAAGTAAAAAAAGTTCAAAGCAAATATAGAATTTTTTGTTACATGTAACATGACACTTGAAAACAAGATAGAGACGCACTGTCAACAAAACAGTTCTTCAGCACCAAGCAAGCAAAAATGAAAACATTATATATTTTTTTCTGAAAGAAACTCTCAAGCTTCATAAAGGATCACAATGTGACACGTTTTGTCAAGTAATAGTAATAATTGTAGTTATTTGCTACGATGTTACGATACAGGCGCATGTTTCTTTGCAGTAAATACTGGAAAATGTTAACTTTAGCTCAGAGAAATAATTTAAAAGAAAAAAAACTGTGTGTAAAACGATGTAGTACACATGCCAGACCCATGGGTGGCGTTGTAGGGTTCGGACAGCAAACAACGAAGATTGCATAGCTTGTCATGTTACATTAGCATAGCAACCTGAACATGGAAACAGTCTTTTGTATGGACTGATGAGGAGGTTGAGCTGATATTTCAAATGGACTGTATTTTTTTCCTTTTGTAGGTAAAGCAACGTTGGAGCTAGGAGCTACCTGGATTCATGGTGCCAATGGAAACCCAGTCTACCACCTGGCCGAGGACAACGGGCTGCTCGAGGACACCACTGACGGAGAGAGGAGTGTCGGACGCATCAGCCTGTACGCCAAAAATGGCGTGGCTCACTACCAGACCAACGCTGGGAAGAGGATCCCCAAGGACCTGGTCGAAGAGTTCAGTGACCTCTACAATCAGGTGAGGGAGACTCGCAACAGCTGCAGGTCACTTGAGTTCCTCAATCCTGTTTTGACATCCGCGAAAGAGCGAATGGTCTCACTCGCTTTGTAAACTTTCTCGCAGTGTATGTCACCGGTGTTCTTGAAAGGCTGACCCAATTCTGTAAAACGCCTGTTTTCAAGATGAAGAAAAAGGTTGTTGCACCAAATCTGATCACTGGCTGACCTCGATAAAAAGTCAGACCCCAGTCTATATTTTCAGCGTGTGAATCAGATCATTACCAAAAGAAAGCAAAACTCTGACATTCATAAGGCTGACAGAGGGAAAGCTGTTTGAATTTGGGCTTTCCCTTCTCTTCATTATACAATCGCCTCAGTGAGCTGGGTGAAGAGGCATTTCTTTTAAGTCTTGATGACCTTCAATGCCCTCAGTTCCTTCTTCTGCTTTTTTCTTCCTGGTGATTCTTGACTTGAACTTTCCTCTCTTGTAGGTGTACGAGCTGACGCAGGAGTTCTTCCAGAACGGGAAGCCTGTTTGCGCAGAAAGTCAGAACAGCGTCGGCATCTTCACCCGTGATGTGGTGCGCAAGAGGATCATGTTGGATCCGGATGATTCTGACAGCACCAAGAAACTCAAGCTCTCCATGCTACAGCAATACCTCAAGGTTTGGCTCAAGACTTTTAACCAAGACGTTTTTCTGTCTTTGTGGTAGCCGGGAGGAAATACAGCAGTCCTATGATGACATCACAGTGCCCTTAAATTATCTTACTTTTTATGAAACATGCAGTTTAATGCTCAAAATCCAAAAGTAAGAAATGGCATCAATGTATTCAGTGGTATAAAAATAAATGATTCAATTGTGAAATCCTAGTGAGAGCTTCCGTACCAACATGTATTTTATCAATATGATCAAATCTAATCTATAAATTAGTAATATTCTTACTGGCTGTAGCATGACAGAGCTCTTACAGCACAAACGCAGCCGACGTGAAGAAGAGGCCATAAAGAAGGGAATGAATCACACACGTAATCCAAGTCACTTGAAAGTTGGTTGTGTGTTGTGTTTTATCATGTCAGAAGGGCCAGTTGGTGGTCATGTGACCAGATGTGTCAGCGTGATGAAAAGCAACCACTTCCTATTTTGAAACATTATTTTTGGTGAAGATGAAAGGAACTTCTCAGTCCAGCACAGTCCTGTTTTCACTGTCTCAGGTGGAGAGCTGTGAAAGCAGCTCACCCAGCATGGATGAGGTCTCTCTCAGCGAGTTCGGCGAGTGGACCGAGATCCCCGGGGCACATTATGTCATCCCTGGAGGTTTCATGAAGATCGTGGAGCTCCTGGCCACGGAGATCCCGTCCAGCACCATCTGCCTTAACAAACCAGTCCGCTGCATCCACTGGAACTACTCGGCCAACCGCCAGGAGCAGAAGACCAACGAGAACAACCACAACCACGACAACCCCCGATGTCGACAGTACGACCATCGGGGCCAGCCCGTTTACGTGGAGTGTGAGGACGAGGAGTGGATCGCGGCGGACCATGTGATCGTGACGGCGTCGCTGGGTTTGCTGAAGCAGAACCACGAGGCCATGTTCTCGCCCTCCCTGCCCGAGGACAAGGTGCTTGCCATCGAGAAGCTGGGCATCAGCACCACCGACAAGATATTCCTGGAGTTCGCCCAGCCCTTCTGGAGCCCCGAGTGCAACAGCATTCAGTTCGTGTGGGAGGACGAGGCCCAGCTGGAGCAGCCCGTTTACCCTGAGGACCTGTGGTACAAGAAGATCTGCAGCTTTGATGTCCTTTACCCTCCTGAGCGCTACGGATACATGCTGAGCGGCTGGATATGCGGGCAGGAGGCCCTCCACATGGAGCGCTGCGACGATGAAACGGTGGCCGAGATCTGCACGGAGCTGCTGAGGCGATTTACAGGTCAGAACCCAACACAATGTTGACCTTTGAGCGGTGCTCAGGTGATCCTGCTTACAAGCTGGAAGTCATTACATCATGCCTTGTAAAATGACATCAGGAGGCGCGCAGTGGAAGTCTGCTCAAAAGACTTCAGTCTGTGGTCCAGCCTCGCCTGTAAGTGCGTTTTAAATGAACCCCGTTTGCCTTCAGGCGAGGACAGATCACCAAAACTTTTAAGGCTCTGGAGATAAGTTGTATCACTGGAAGGCTGCGCCGCTTCATTGCAGTCATCGCTGCTGATGTGTCACCAGGCAGGAAGTGACGAAAGACTCAGCAATTTCTAAAGCTTGAGTTTGTTCCGTCCCTGCTCACAAGGGATGGGCGATACGGACAACATAAATATTGCATCTGTAATAATGACAATTATCATGAAACAAAGATTTACATTCTATGTTAGACACGTGACAGTCTCTCTTGAAACTTGTTAGTTGAGTTTGTCTCCAACATCATTATTTGTCTATGTTTAAATATAACAGTTAACTAAGTGTAGAGATGAGAAATTCAGTGTTTCCCTGGTAGAAGCCGCTGGTGTCTGACAGACTGCTCTGCCAGTTTTTATTTAGGGGTTAAATTGAGCCGTCTGTCTGCTGTATTAATAGGAATCAGAATTTGTTGATGGTCCCTAATTGATACTGGGTTGTAGCATTAGCACTAACTGTGAGAGTGTGTCGCCACCAATACCGGAGTGGAGGTCCGTCCAATATCCAACTATTTTCACCATGGCGTTCCACCAGCGCAGCGGGAGACCTGCGTCTGTGTTGATATGAACCAAGGCAGAGGACACAAATAAACACAGATCCAGAGACTCAGAGTGGACAGATGTCATTATCAAAGGTTCCCTGTATTAAAAATAAGTTTAAAACTGTGATCAAGAACCAAAGTCCATCAAACTCTCCACACCTGTCACACACCGGTGTCGACTGACAAACGCCGCGTTCTCATGGCAGGGATTGTTTTTGCTGCTATATCATGTACGACATGAGTTTGGACATGAGTTGGAGTAGATGACTAGGTCTGACTGAAGGTGACCTTTGATCAGTCTATAAAGACCTGTCATGCTCCTCATCTGTGTCTCCCACATAATCTATTGGTCTAAAGGTCAGCTGCGAGATTAGCAGGAGCTGTAGTACCAGCACTTGCTGTAGTAGTCGCTGAAATGTAAGATCTTAAATTTGATACTGGTGATATCGGACAATTGCGGGGGCGGGTGACGTAACATCTGCGCAGCATGTTGTCAGAAATAATGATGGAACTGATAAGCAGAGGTTAGTGGTTTAACCATCATCAATAAGGCATCAGTCAGCCACGATATAGACGCCGGTCTGATCACGGTCCAAGCTCCATTTACTCTGTGAGATGAAGATGAAGCCTCCAACGGTAATCCAGAAAGTTGCGCTCAGATTGAGGTCAGAGCGACACACAGGCTGTGTGTGATGTCAGCTCTTCCTATGGAGCCTGGATCCCCATTTAGGTCACCGTGCTTTAATCCCCTCAGCTGTGGCCTGATCACATATGGAGCTGCTGGTGTCGGCGCACTGACAGATGGTCCCCAGTTATTGATAGACCCTGGATCCCCCCTCATCACCAGCGAGATCTTCCACATGGGCCTTCAGATGGAGACACGTGTGCTGATTGTTGTGCTCCTCTCCTAGGAAACCCAGACATTCCCAAACCTCGGAGGATCCTGCGCTCCTCCTGGGGCAGCAACCCCTACATCCGAGGCTCCTACTCTTTCACCAGGGTGGGCTCCAGCGGAGGAGACTTCGAGAGGCTGTCCATGCCACTGCCTTACACCGACAGCACCAAAGCTCCAGTAAGTGGCCCGGTCTGTGATCCGCCGTGTCATTTGAGCGTGCCCCATGTTCTATATGTGTCTCGTATGGGTGGGGAGGGTGCGACCCCTCACCTCAACTGGTGTTAGCTTAGCTTCACATAGGCGCACAAGTCAGTCTGTGTGACTCACTGGTTTGGGAACACGAGCGCCAGGAACAAGGCTTTGATTGAGGCAGGTGGGGTGGAGAGGTAGGTTGTGAGTATCTGGAGTTGGTCAAGTTTTATATCAAAAGTTAAACAGACTTTATTATATTTTAGTGATGTTGGTCGAGTTGCAACATGGTTTGCAGCAGCACTAACATGGCTACACCCCCCCCATCATTTGTTGACATTCGCGACGTCTCTCCTCCTCCAACTTCCCCGTGGCCCCTTTAAAGACAGTTCTTGACCTCGCTGGCAGCATCTGGCGGACACAGCGGTTCCGTCACCTCCGTGTAGCTCAGCAGCTAGAGTCCAGCTGGTGTTTGGGGCGGGGAAGTCTTTATTTCCTCCACGGCAGTCTAGACGATGAAACCTGAGGCTTTGTTGATGAGGTGAGGTGGCGGCGGGGGAGGGGACGCAGCGTGTGCTCACATGACCGGGCAGAAGGAGCAGGGTGACCCGAACTGAGCCGTCTGCCTGAGGACAGGGTCTGTGAGGGGAATGGAGCACAACAACTGCGATGACATCATGACTGAAACTGGTTCTGAATCTGCTTCTCAGCCCCTGCAGGTCCTGTTTGCCGGAGAAGCCACCCACAGAAAATACTATTCCACTACCCATGGTGCTTTGCTGTCAGGACAACGGGAGGCCACTCGCCTGATAGAACTGTACCAGGACTTGCACGACACCACAAAGCCTAATGTGTAAACTAAAACCTCTAACTGGGTCTCAAACTGATCCACTGAAGGGCCGCAGTGGTTGCAGGTCTTTGTTCCAACCAATCAGGAGCTTCTCACCATTCAAGTGTCCGTAAACACTTCGGCCCTCTGAGGACCGGTCGGAGACCCCTTTTAACCTGAATATCTGTTTGAGTGACTCTGGTGGCTACACAGGTAGCAAGGGCATTACTCCGCTGAGGACGACGGAACTGTGTGTACAGTAGTGTAGCTCAGTCTTATGTTGTTGCAGATGTACAGTTCAACGTTGCCAATGGTGCTGTGGTCTCATGTCACTGTGGTTCACGTGTCGATAATTCCAATAACAACTGTAATTTAACTTGGTTTTTGTAAGTGCCTTCTGTAAGTATTAATATTGTTATTTTAAACTCAATACTAAAATGATGTTTAAACTGAATAAAACAGTTTTGTTGCTACAGCGGTGCCTCCTCAGCCTTCGGAAAAAAAATGACCATAAAACATTTTTTTTTGGCAATTTAATCGATGACGAGTGAAAATGGTTTCCATCTATTGCAGTCGTTGCAGGAGGACGATCGCTTCCGATCGAACTCTGTAATAGTCTTCGACGCTCCCAGAGAGATGACGCTGCGGCCGCTGGAGCTCGGAGAGCTGAGGTACATGTTTCAGTTACTATTCGGATGAACAGAAGTACAATCATTCATACAGCGAGTATGTACAGAGGTAATGAACACGGACCGTTTGTACAATCGGACATGAGAGGAAGCGCATGGCGAGCGGTGGGCCGCCATTATTCACCCCTTCAATTGTGCATTTTCACCTGTTCCTCTTTTGGTGTTGGTTCCTTAAAGATCATGATCATTTGTGCTCTACATGTTGGTTTATGGTTGAAAGAAATCATTTAAATGAGTGATTCTTGTCTCCAAAGGGGCCAAACAAACATGATGTATTCAGTATATATTATATTCTGCCACCTTATCGCTGCTCCAGGGTCACAATGGAAGACAGCTATCCCAGCTACACAGGGTGAGAGGCAGGCACAGGTTGCCTGTTACTTAGAGATGGACACAATTTCAAGTCTTTCTGGGAGGAAATCCCAGAGCGAACCCTCACAACGTCAGAATTCCACTTCCATTTCATGATAAATAAATGTGCTTTAATGAATGAATGACATGTGTATATCACTTTTAAAACCAAGTGTATAATTCTGATCGCAGCTGAGATAGGCTCCACCCCTCTGTGACCCTGGCATGCTGGGAAAGTGGCACAAAATGTTGAAATGTATTTCTTCCCTCATATACAGCACATTTTCATGTATATTATATTATTATATGCCATTATTATATTCAAAATAAATATATTTACAAAGAAAATATACATTAAGAATAGGCTGTAATGGAATATAAAATCAAATATTATATATATTTTTTTTCATTCAATCATTAAAAAATAAGAAATCAATTTAAAGTTGATTGAGCCCGCAGGACTTCATTCATTTGTAATTTATTTATTAATAAAATATTTTACTTTAATGACAAATGAATTTCAATTTCCAAAAATCCACATGTGATGAATATTGATAAATATAAACATTTTAAAAGAATTAAATAAATTAAAGAAATAATATATTAATTTAAATAAATTAGCATTTTTTGAATTTAATGAAATGAAGTTCAAAACAAGACATGAATATGAAGTCTTATGGAATAAATCTGAGTTTATACATCTTGCCTTTTAGACCATATTTGTGGAGGAAATCCTCCCTCTCTTCATGATATACTGAGACGGTTCTCCTCTTGATCAGCATCAACAGAATGTTTGCACAGAAAACGCGACAGCGTGCACGAAACAGACCAACAGGTGGACCCGCAACAAAGTCCGTGAATGGGAATCTGCTCCAGCCTCTCCGCCGGCGCCACCACAAAAGAAAGTGCATCTTTTTTTGCCAAAGAAATAGCGGGACATTAAAAACAACACTCTGATAATAAACATCTGAAATATATATTTATATATATATATATTCATATCTATATAGGTATTTTCTCACTAGTGCAACAACAGACTGAATGAAAGAAGAGAAATCTTCTGCAGGCAAACCAAAGCTCTTCAACATCTATTATCTTGCCACAGCAGCGGAACATGAAGGCAACTCAATGATTGACGCTTCAACACAAACATGCCAACAGTATTACACATCGGTTTGTTTGTTTTTTTTTTTTTATAGAAATAAATAGCTGAGTAACCATTGTTACCCTCTTCCTTAGTATGTTCATCTCTATTGGACTCAGTATAAAGAAGCTAAGACACCGACAAAAACCTCACTGCGCTTGTCTTTCATTCAACTTTGGAGAGAAACTCAAACAGACTTGTAAACTTTTGAAGCTGTTGTACACTTCATAGTATAATATCACATCACATGTTGGTCCTCTTTTTATATGCAAACCGTATGTACAGGACAGCAAAAGGCAGGATTGTCTAACAACCTAAACTCTACAAGTGCGTCCATCGAGCGTCCCCTCCGTCACTCCGAGCAGTTCGTCCTGGGTATTGTTTGAATGGTGGCAACTGCAGCTAGTGTCATGAAATGGATAGTCAGCATTATTGGAAACTGCATCTTCTCGTAGTGATAATCTCGAAATGCACTGGAGAATGGAGGTTCCCATTGCTCCGATATTGTGAGGTAAGACGCCCACCCCAGCAATGTCTGTGTCCTGGTCCTTGGCTGGGCTCCTCCCACCCCCAGCCAGTGGCTCCATAGAGGCCCAAGTTGGTTCAGCAGGTCCTTCCCTGGATCCTTCATTCGACAGGTAGGTGACTCCCTGTGCAACCGGCCGGTCTGGCTTTGCTACAAATGGCGTCATGGATGGGCGACACCCGCAGGACAAGACAGAGTGGACGGGTGGTTGCTAGTAACAACCCTGATAAGGCAGCTCTTTTGGTGCCACAGGCAGCCTGAAAGCAAGGGTTCACCAGACTGGGGTTTCACTTATCTGGTATGAATGGTGCCACAAGTCAGCTGGGTGTTAGATGGGGCCGGCGGAACTGTGCCTGCTATCCGTAAGAGAAAGCTCAGGGAACATTGTGCCTTGTTTTGTGGAACAAGGAAAGACACCAGCCAAGAAAGCCTTGCTGATTGGAAGTGAGAGATCCAATGGAGCCTGGGACGTTTGAGACTAGAGTCAGCGTGCGGTCAGGAGGGTCCGTGGAGGTCCAGACTGGGATGAGGTGACTATAGACGAGGAACCCTTGCGTTCAGATCTCTGTGATGAATGGGGTCACAAGTTGGATGTGTGCCACCAGTGGTGTGTGTTTGACCTGTAGGTCCTCAGGGGGAGTGATCTCACTCTGACTCTGCAGGAGTGGTCTGAGTCTGGGGCAGTGGTCTCACTCTGCGGGAGTGGTCTGAGTCTGCGGGAGTGATCTGGCTCTGGGGGAGTGGTCTCACTCTGGGGGAGTCGTCTGAGTCTGTGGGAGTGGTCTCCACAAGTGGACCACTAACTCTACCAAACCAACAAGCCCTTAGATATAACATGTTGGAACTTTCATTTTCCGTGTTTCTTCACTGTGACTGGATGTGTACACGCTATCTTTGCGACAAAGAGCGACTGATTTAACTTTAGGCCCGTGATCATGTGCGACAGTGTTACTACTGCTTTCAGCTTTAAGGTTTAAAGCGACTTTTGTTGCATCACGCTGAATGTGAAACACCTAAGTGCCGGTGACAAGTCTCAGCCCGTAAACCATTGAGAGCCAGGATTTTACCATGACGCACAGTACAGACCAAAGGTTTGGACACGCCTTCTGAGTCAGCGGTTTTTCTTCATTTCTAATACTTTCCGCGTTGTAGATACAGACTGAAGACATCAAACATACAAAGCAGGATGTGTGGAATCGTAGCAAGGAAAAAAACGTAGAATAACACTAAATATGTTTCATGTTTTAGATGACTCAAGCTAGCTTTGTTGGCAGCGCTGCAAACCCTCGTCCTCAATCAGCTCATCGCGAGAAGCCAAGACTGAGCAAACTAGTAACCAGATTTGAAAGAATCTGAAATATAAAACATGTTTTGAGTCATTACACACGTCTTTGCTTACTACACAATTCCATTTGTTCATTCAAAATTTTGATGCCTTCAGTGAGAATCTAAATATTTGTGGGAATGAAGGAAAGCCATGAATGAGAGGTGGGTCCAAGCTGTACTGCAGTGCAGGATCATTCTTCAACAAGACAAAGACTTGAGAGGGGAGGAGAAGACGCTTTGGTGGCAGGAAACCAGCGACTGCTCAGGTGCGAGTAGTGTGACAAGTGCAGCCCAGTTGCGTTTGGTGCCAGAAGCTAATTCTGCTGTGGGTTGGATCCGCGCTGGGACCCAAGAGATGGTGCCACGTGGGGTGTGAGAAGCGTTGAGAAGTTCTTCCAAAGGCAGGACTCGCTCAGCTACTCGCCTCACGACTTGTCAGTGTTCTTTTCCGTGGGCTCCTCAGAACCGAGTGGACGCACTCGTCCTCCACCCTCGGGCCGGTCGTCCGCTCCTTTGTTTCCTGACAAACACTTATAATCGCAATGAAATTCATTCCCAGTTGAAAGATGATAATCTGATCACTGGGTTTTCTGCTCTATAAACAGTGGTGATGCTTCTTTGCGGTGAGACACTTTCCAAGCCTTGGGGCGTCGTGGGTGCCTGGAAGCCTCAGCAGGGGGCGCCGCAGCCGTCCACCATATCTGAAGATCAGCTTCTATGAATGGCACTGTTGTGGATGCGCGAGTATGAAATTCACATGATCGATATAAACACTGTAACGGCACCTGGAGACCTCGCTCGATAGTAAAAACATTGCTCCCTGGCGTCTCAGGAACATCAAACATCTGCGCTTCTTGCGTAATGGCACCGTGGAGGGAAACATGTCTCCAAAGGGAGAACGCACACAAACAACGCAGTGATCAGGATCTTTCTTCCAGATGGGCCGGAGACATGTTCTGGATCAAAGCAGTCCGTTGGAGCCAAGTGAAATATTCCGGGTGTGAATGATGAGCATGTCGGTACCGGGACTGACAGTCGTGACTCCGAACTCCGGCTTCTCTAGTTGAGCACATTTGATCCAGTCAACAGAAGCGTCTCAGGTGCCAGAGTTTTGCCTTTCTCCGTCACGTGAACAGAACACTGGTTTCCCTCTTTCCTGTCTGTGTAATGTAGCTGGTCAGCCCTTTATCGCGTCTCCTCCGAGCGGACGTGAGCGTTGTGGGAACAGCCAGTTCTTCTTTCAGAATGAAATTCAATATATGTATATGTCAACAAAAGACGTTAGCACAGGCTGTCTGCTTTCACGTGGAGGATTTTGGAAAAGCCTGGTCTCTTCTTCAAAGCCTGGGATAGAGAGAATAAAGTCAACACATGAAACAATTGAGATCGAAACCCTACGTTATCAGACGTGAACTAATACCTCACGTCCTGCACACAACCTATGACTCTCACAGACAGAAATAAAACATGGGATTCTGCTGCTCCGTATTCTGCTGAGGAACTGGATTCAAGAATGCCAACACCACAGTGACAGAAAAAAGCTGACGTCACCTGAAGCTTGTTCACCATCTCGTCGAACAGCTTTCGTGCTTCTGGACTGTTTGGGTCCTCAAAGTAGTCTTCTATCCCGATCTGAACCACGATGGACTTCAGGTTGCGACATACACCTGCGGGGATGCGAGGATCAGTTGCACTCACGGCGTTCTGACGCGGGAATGTGTCGGCAGCTGATCCATTCAGAGTCATTTAGAGAACATGAGGATAAATAACAGGGACTCACTGTTGAAGTGCAGCAAGGCTTTGGGGGTCACTGGGGTGGAGGTGAGGACCAGCATCTCCAGGCCTTTCAGACCCTCTCTGCAGACCTCTGCTGCCACCTCCTGGTTGATTTCACTGACATGGTCTAACTCCAGCACCTGCAGGCGCATGCAGTTCCTGGCTGCAGGAAGTGAGAAGAAATACAAAATAAACGCGGAATAAAACGTGAAAAATATTGTCATTACAGTTCTGACAGAATTAAAAAAAAGATTCTAAATTCACAATAATAAACAGAATTCCAATGAAACAATAAGCTACAACCTATAAAGGGAAAAAAACTAAGCAGATACATTCAAACTTATATGAAAATTAGTTCCTTTTGGACAACATTAAAATGTATTTAGTGAAATTTATAACTATTTATAAATAGTTGAGGAGTCTGAAGTGTTTACCCAAAGACGCCAGTCCCTGGATGCCGCACCCGGCCCCGCCCACTCCCAGAGCGCGGAGGTGTGGCCAGCATCGTCCAATCGTCTGCAGGCATCGGTTACTGAAGCGTGCAGGCTGTTGGCTGGAATCCAACAGTAAAGAGTCAATTCAACTTTAAACAGCCAATCGTGGCGACAGTACCATGTCACAGTACCATGGGTGAAGTGGCGCCACCTGTAGTGAGATAATGTCTCTGCACCCCGCACCAAGGGCCCAGATGACTTCTTGTCCGACTGGATCGGTGGCGCTCCTGCAACACATGTGGAAAGTCATGACTCGGAGTGAGATCAGATCCGGGTCCTGGGAGGCCGACGCACCTGTAGGTGACGGCCTGCAGCGCTCGGCAGTAGCAGCTGGCCAGCCACAGGGAGCGATCGGTCAGCAGGTTGGGACAGTGAGAAACTTTCAGAATGAGAAGGTTGCTGCCGGTGGCCCTCAGCAAAGACTCCAGACCCTCCTCAAGACAGCCACTGAGGGAGAGACCCCGGCAGAGATTCACTTGGGGTTTGATCATTGTTGTCCTGAAAGTCTCTCACCGTGTGCTTTTCAAATAGTCCTCCTTGCTCTCCTTCTTCCCTCTCTGTCGGGGTTTCAGGTTCTGGAGAATCAGCGAGTGTGTCTGCGTGCACCACTGAGACAAAGTGCTGAGGAACTAGAACCAGGCGAGAAGCGTTAGCCACAAAACCTTCCTCACGCTGGAGCCATCTCTTCACCTTTGAGGAGATTCGGGCGTTTTCCACCAACACCCGGGTCCAAACAGCCGGGTGACGGGCCACAAACTTCCAGTCCCGACAGACCTCTGCCGTCCTCAGCAGGGTTTTGGTGTCCAGGTACGTGAAGATGCAGAAGAGAGCCGCCCGCATCTTCAGGACCTCGGGACTGATGACCTCGCTAGATTTCGACGGGCTCTTCTCATGACGGCATGGTTTGTTGTAGATGACCTCTGAGCGACCTGTGTGGGTGAAATATTTTTACATTACCTTTGCCACTCAGGAAACTGTCAGCAAGCGGCTTGTAAAAAACATGTTTACTGTAGTTTCATTTCCTACCAGTGAGGGGTGCTAAAACACACATTTACTTCAACAGACAAGTCACTTTCACCCATAATCTATTACATGCATTTTCGACTGTAACTCACATATATTTTTTTCTTTTCATCACTGAAGTACATAGCGATATTTTGATTTAATTTATTGAACGTCTCTTTCCGCATATAGATTAATTTTCATAAATAGTCATTTTAAATTAAAAAATTGCGTGATTGAAATCACTGTCAACAACATCAACAATAATCTGAAACATCAACAATAATCTGAAAAATTTGTACAAAAAATAATCACTAGTGAATGTGAGAAATAAAAAGACAAAAAGGTAAAAAATAATAATTGACAGTACAGATATTATATCCATTATTATTATTTCCAGTTTATCTGTATAAATGTATATTCATTATATATTGTATATTTTATGTATTTAAGTCAAATATGTATGTATTATCAAAATGATGTATATTCACAAATATATACATTTAGTAAAAGTATTTTAAATAGATTGGTAAAAATATTAACTTATTGCCAATGAAATGAATTATTATTGACTAAAGTTCAAATTAAAAATAGAAGAAACTCCTTGTTGAAGAAGCAGTGTTTAATAAATTCTTTGGTGAAATTCAGAATTGTGATGTAGATTATAATAATATATATAATAATATATTTTCAAATGGGACACTGTATAGTGTAACCAACTAACAAAAACCGGGTCAAACACGAGCAGAAGGCGTGCAGTACCTGCGCTCGGGCGATAGGCCGCTCTGCCGTGGTGAGGGTGGGGGGCAGCCGACTGCTGGACCTCGGCCACGGCTCTCCTCTCCTGCTCCCACATCTCCACCTCCGACTCCGTGGTGCGCGAGCCCACATCTGACACGTCCCCCTCCTCGCCCTCGGTGCTGTTTCTGTAGGGCCGCCGCTGCCAGTTCTGAATGGCTTGCTTACGGAGGCCCCAGTTTCTGGAGCCGCCTCCAGCACATCCGGGCGAGCGCTCGTACGCCGGCTCACTCATCCGACACTGCATGGGGTAGTACTGCGCCTCGGGACACTCGTCCATCGGGTGCATCTCCACGCTGTCACTGTCGTAACCTCCTGAACCCTGAGAGACCGACTTGATCCGACCCGACGCCCTGCAGACAAAGATAGTACGCTTGTTTTTACGTTCATATTTTACCTCTAAAGTAAAGCATTTATAATGCAGTCTTAAAGTGTCCTATTTAAAAGGAATTCACAGTTTGCAACTCTGACACTAGATTTGTCACATGGGGGCGCCATCTTTCCTCAGAAGGCCTTCAGTCACGGTTACCTAATCCACATCATCTACCCTTCTGAGTCCGGTATCTCTCCTCTGTGACTCATCTTCATCTCTGGCCTTGGAAGGTGTTCGCTTCAAACCATCAGGACTATGAACCATCCTTCTCTCTCTCTCTCTCTCTCTCAAACCTCCTACGCTCAAGACTTGTAAATGAACTAAAAAAAAAAAAAAAAACGGCGAGCATGAGAGAGAAAAAACTGCATGCAGATACATACCATCTGATCCTAGATCTACGTCAGAGAAACGGCATGAGTCGTGCACCAATGTCTCACATGAAAAATACATCCAGGAGGACCTTCTCACACAACACTTGACGCTTATCTTACTCAGTCGGAGTCAAAGCTCAGGAGTCAGTGTCGTCAGTGCATATAAAACTCAAAGGTTTAAGACGATCCATCTGTTATGCAAGATCATTAATATTCACTCATGTGTCAGCGTTCAACGGCACTTTGGCAAGCGTCCACAAAACTACTGACGGGTGAGTCACAATCGCAGCCAGAGCTGTTTAAAAATATTTTCCTGGTTTGCACTGTAAACTCTGACAGATTGAAGAGAATTAAAGAACAAAGTTTTTCTGAGCGCAGCCTGATTTAATTTGTCGAGTTAAAACCATGATACTGAACGGACAATGAGGCGCTATCATGACACCATATTGTCGTTTAAAGACACTAAACTCAACCCTCCAAACCAAGTGGCTGACCCTAACCAGGACTCTAAACCAGCCTTAAGTCTTCATCCTCAAATTGAGGCTTAACTTGAGAGGTCCCCACAAAGGCACAGAGTTTCCGCAGGGATAGTGCTTTGTCAAGAATCACAGCCTAAACCTAACCACCCAAACAAATGGCCAAGCTTAACTAGGACCTAAACCAAACTTAAATTCAACTATGATGACCTCAAATATGAGGCTCAACCAACACAAAAAGGTGTGTTTCCAAGAATTGGTACCCACAAATGTAGCTATACAAGGACACACACACACACACACACACACACACAACTTGGAGTCAACAACCGACATTTGGACGGATTTAGTTTGAGAGAAGAAATCAGAGTGCCAAAAATGACTTGGTCTTGATTTTAGAAAATTAAAACACACAAGATACGGAAATCCCAGGTCACATTGTGACTCCATGGTCACTTAAAATGAGGCTTCCATACTTTATATACGGAATACAGGCGGAAACATTGTTTAACATGACTCAAAATATTATAAACATTTTTATTTAATATTTTTCATAAATTACATATATTTCTCAAGTTATTACACTAGACTAGACGAGACTAGAATAGATATAGGTGCAATTTCATAACCACTTTTTTTGTAATAATAAATTACTATTTAATCGACTGGAATGTTTTATTTTGGTGTAAATATTGGATGAGGCGGACCTGAACAGTCCGGCATCTCACTGGGAGAACGGGTGATTCACTGGCGAGCGTGACGTCACGCTCAGGAGCCATGTTGACACACCAACTGGGAGCCACGGCTGCGAGGGTCTGAGAGCATCTCCAGCCCGAGGCCAGGAATAGTTGTCAGCAGGCTCTCTGCGTATCACAGTGCTGCGTGATCAAGGTCTAAATGTGGATGAGACGCTTTGCTCACTTCTTGAAACACACTTTCCCAACGGTTCAGCTGATGCAAGTTATCAGGTGAACACTGACGGAATTCTTTAAAACAAGTCTGAGTGAAATATAACTTTTGAGTTGTCAAGCGAAACAAAAGGTCATTTATAAAGCCTGACTGTTGACGGAAGAGTTCAAGTGTTGCGGGCTCCGGGGGAAGAAAGCAGGACTCAGCCTGTCCTGGTATGAAGATATCGCCACACGTCACATCAGAAGACAAACCCATGTGTCCTGACAGAAGAGCCTTCCTTCAGTCCCCCACGCTGTCATTGACTGTAGCTCACAGACACTCCGGACAGCAGAGGTCAGAGGAGCTCAGCAGACAGAGGTTAACAATTCTGCTGGTTCTCTTGACAAAGCTGACAGATTGTGTTTCAATCCAGGCCGTTTCACTCGGAGCCACGATAAAGTGGGACCAATTTATCTGACGCTCGGACTCCAAATCCCAGCAGCGTCTCTCTCCATGATCATACAGAGCTCCCTCAACAACTGACCCCAGAATCTGAGCGCGCTGATGCTACACCCGACTCATTATCTTTTATTTCCAGTTATGGAGACGATATCGTGGAGAGCGGCTCCTCGCTGACTTTACAGTTGCAGTAGTCTGGCACTCACCCTGTGCTGGGGGAGGAGCGACGGTCTGACACTTGGTACATTCCTCTGGTGCTGCCAGAGATGCTGGAGTTCCTCTGAAGGGAGAAGGGAAATTGCATGAAGAAAGAGTTCAGAATCAGGAAGAAATTAAAAAAAAAGAAAAACCAGAAGTTATCTATTAACAGTTTCATCCCGTACATCTGAGAACAATTTGCAAAAAAATAATTTTTAAATCCCCTGTATAACTCTTACCATCCTGATGGTGGGGCTCGAGAGACATAATGAGTGTGGAATCGATTTGCAAAAATAAATAAATCTATAAATCATATTTTATTTTATTTTTTATAATCAATACTAAATAAAATCCAAACACTCCTTATACCACAGCTTTATTTCTGCTTATCTCAGGAAAATCATTCACTGTAAAAAAAAAAAAAAATAATAATAAAAAAAAAAAAAATAATAATATAATAAATATAATATAATAAAAAAAAGACTTCACATTTCCTGTACAAAAAAAAACCAAGAAAAAACAAACTAGTTTGTCCTGGAGTAGTGGAACCTAAATTAACCTACTGAAATAGATTCAGACAGGTGATGAATATTTTACCAAATCATGGCTCAGAAATGCATCAGACATACATGCAGGGACATAAAGGTGAGACACCAAACACAGTGCATCACTTTGACAATAGCACAATAAATCACGATGGTGGCTATATTCAAGTTTTTATATAACCTGATTCAAACTAAAGCTCCTTTAATGTCTTGAAAATGTTTGTATAATAAATATATAATATATATAATTCATCCCTGAACAATAGCAAACGGATGCTTTTGTTTGCTTTTGTTCAGGGATTCCTCCATGTTTGTTGTTGTTGTTGTCATCCTAGCTGTCTTGTGCATCAGTGTGATCAGTGGACCAGGAACTCCTGCACTAACAAAGTTAAGTCAATAAAGTCCCACCACGAATTTGAACACATTCAATTTCTTTCAATTGATGCCTTATTTGGGCTTCAGAGGGTGGAGCCCATCCCAGCTACACAGGGCGACAGGTAGGACACACACGTACACACTCTCGATCAGACAATTCCTCAAGAAACATCCATGTTTGGACTGTGGGAGGAAACCAGAGCCACCAGAGGAAACGCAGACAAACAGGAATCTAACACAGACGCAGAGCTGCCTCCAGCTGGATTTGAACCCGAACCCATTTCCATTAGTGTTTAAAAGCTTAGCATTCGGTTGCTCCTGAATGCACCTCTGGGTGTTGATACAGTGAGACCATTATCATTCAGCTTGTTCTGCAGTGAGCTACAGCCTTAATTAAGCCTCATTCATCGATGGATGTTATGGAGTAAAAAGCTGTTTCCCATCTCTCTGGGGCAGATTTGTTCTGGGCGCCGACGTTCCAACCTGGTTCAGTCGCAAACAAAGATACTACCGCATCACAATGGAGTCAAGTGTTTGGTTTCAGCACATTCGAATTCATTCTGGACAGTTTGTGGCACCATAACCATCTCTCATGCTGGAAGCCTGGGACAGGCATCAAGCAGTTGATGGCACCTCAGTCTCTGCTTGGATTTTTCCAACATTGTCATATACTAGGTGTGATGTGTGACAAAAGGGTGTCGGCAAGGATGAAAGGGAAAGTGTCCAAAAGGGTGGGGACGCCAGCAATGTTGGATGGTTTGGAAACAGTGGCACTGAGGAGAAGACAGGAGGCAGAGCTGGAGGTAGCAGAGATGAAGATGCTGAGCTTCTCTCTGGGAGTGAGCAGGATGGATAGGATCAGAGGGACAGCACATGTGCTCAGGTGTTTAGGAGACAAAGTCAGAGAGGCTAGATGGAGATGGTTTGGACATGTACAGAGGAGAGAGAGACAGTACATTGGTAGATGAAGATGTTGAGGTTGGAACTGCCAGGCAGAAGGTGGAGAGGAAGGCCAAAGAGGAGATTGATGGAGGTGGTGAAGGAGGACACGATGTTTGTAGGTTTGAGAGAAGAGGAAGCAGAGGACAGGGTGAGATGGAGGAAGAGGATCCACTGTGGCCACTCCTGAAGGGAGAAGCCGGAAGAGAAAGAAGAGTTGTGACTACTAGTTATTTAACAGGCAGACACTTCACAGATTTGGTTCTGGTTGGAAGACTGAATAAATAGTGAGTTGATTTAGCACAAACAAACAACTTCTTCCGACTCCTGTCATTCGGTCTCTTTGGAGATGATGGAGATGATGAAGAGCTGACGTGGATGTGTGTGTCTGAGTTGGGTTTCCCCTCAAACTGTCGTCCAAAGTGCCAAGTGATTTGCCAGTCCGGCACCTGTCACGTTGATGATTCACCGTCCCCGGACGCAGCGCAGACGGAGTCGGAGGAGAGGAAGTCTAAATTTAGAGGAGGCTAGGGTCATTGGTGATGTGGCCTGTCTGATGAGAGCATCATCGTGTTAACAGCTGCCAATAAAAACGGCCCAATAATTCATGCGGGATTACATAAGCGGTCACATGAGGAGAACGCTGATCACAGGCGCACTCTCTTTCCAAAGAGAGAATTAAAAAGGAAAAGGCCATTTTGTTTGCAGCGTGATCCATCTGATCACAAGTCCTGCTGGAGCTGCGGGAGCTGGTTTCCATGGCAGCTCAGAGACTCGCTCAGTAAAACGGGTCATCTTTGTCGTAAAGTCTGAGATCTTTGTGGCGTTGCTGCGACGCAGAAAGCCACGGCAGCAGAGCGTCACTGCTTACTGAAGCGACTCAGAGCAACACGGAGCTAGAATGGTCTTAGTTCTAGAAGCCTTCCTCACCTGGTGCCCGTTTCCCTTGGTGGCCTGAAGGCTGCAGCGTCCCAGGCTGCCGTTTGGAGTAGTTCCACAGCTGCTGATGATCTGCAGCTGCTTCTCTGCACGGTCGGCTCGGTCGAGCAGCTCCTCGATGAACTGCTGCAGCCGAACTTTGGCGTTGGCTTCACGGGCCGCCGTCTCCTGCAGGAACTGGTCGATCTGGGCCACTTCCCTGAAGAGCAGAGGGGAGGCACAAGCAGCGTCAGCGACGCCGGAAACTGTTCAGGCTGCCAGCTCCTCACTCACTCTCCTCAGTGGTCAACGGATTTCACTGAGATAGATAGATTATTTTGTGATTCATTTATTATTATTATCTTTTGACAGACTTTTAGATTCATCCAAGGTCTCACTGGAGAAGTATTAGCTTAGTATAATTATTGTTATTATTAGCTTATTAGCTTTTTTTCCCAGAAAATAAATCAATCATTATATTACTCAAACAAGGTAATATAATTATTAATAATCTTTACAATATTGGGATAACAAAAAGAATCCTTTGCAGCCAAGAATGATGCAAAAATTGTGAAAAAAAAAACGTCTTGAAAAAGCTTAAAAGGCTAGTTAGAAAGACAAAAATAGTTTCTAGCACAATTATCTTTTCATCTTCCTGCAGAGTACTGGTGAGCGTTTTCACTTCAAAATGTAAATAGAGGCCTGTAACATCCCTACTGCTCACCACTCCTATGGTGTTGATTGGGCAAAGTATGGACCGGGGGCCACAACACACCATGGAGGTGGACATGAACATGACAGTTTTCGTGGTGCTTTTTTAAGGAAAACTCCCAAAACAAACCTAGCGGAACTCAAGTTGCGCATTCCGATATGAAGAGATGAAGAGATGGACTGCGTGAGAATGGCTGCAGATTGGGGAAAGATTTACTTCTCATGATTAAAAACTGTTTTTTACTGTCACCAATTTACTCAATGTTGAAATTTTCCTCTTCGCTTCATTGTTTCTCTATTGCTTCTTGATTGGCTACATTCCATTCAGTGTTTTTTTCTGTTTGTTTTTGGGAGGTGGGGAATGAAAATAAGATTGTTTTCATTGATTTTCCGAGAATGTAGAAAAATGAAGTCATGTATAATGCAGGTGCAAGTCATATTCATCAAATTTACTAAAGAAAAAAAAAAGAAAAAAACACACTTGATACAAACAACTGAATAAAACTGACTACAATTCTGAATAAAATAAATATAATAAATCCATGTCTAAATATCATAACATACATATGATATATTTTATTTAAACTCCATCGAAGATATAAGTAAGTGTAATTTGAAGTATTGCCATAAAATGTTCTATTTTCAAAACTGCTTCAACAGGTGCTTTCATGAACAATTTTAACTGTTGAGGGGGCGGCATCACTTTCTCCATCATTTTTCTTTCCAAGAACTCCTCCATTGTTGTTAACTATCACAGATTTGCAGCTGTCAAGTCAATTCTGTGACAGACAACTGCCACCATATGTGGCTCATGTATTAAAACTGAGTGACTCACAGCCCAAAGGTGTAAAACAAAATTTTTTTTAGCGGCCCTCTAGGGGGCGCTCGCGGGCCAACCATGAGAGTTGCAGAGATTACAGGAGAGTGTGTGGATGGCAGATCGTTCTTTCATCATTCAGCTCTCAGGGCATCTCAGACAGATGAGTGCTTGTCCGTGCCAGTTTCTTGGGAATCCAACCGAACACCAGACAGTCAACAAAACCACACACAGACCAACAACCCAGTTCACAATGAGAAGCGCTATTTGTTACCATGACCGCAGCCTCCTCCATCGTGTCTGCCTTCAGCAAAATTCCATGTCTCAGAGATCCAGAGAACTGATTCAGATGGAAAGGGATTACAATCAATCAAAACCCAACATGTAGGGATGGGCGATATGGAAAAAAAAAAAATATCGCGATAAATGTAATTTTGGCGATTACGTAACCAATACATTAAATACATAAATACATGTTGGACACACTACAGTTAGGGGTTAAATTGAGCCGTCTGTCAGCTGTATCTCATGTCTCTCAACAGTTGACTTTAACTATGGACCAGTCTGGACACAGTTCCTAGATGCAATTGAAGAAATATGAGAAATAATGTGAATAAATGATCATTTAGTCAAATTCTATTCTCCAAATCAATATACAAACTGTCAGTCCTTTGTCTTGTGTGATGAAAAATCTTTTCACAATTCTCTCTCCTAAAATGGTTGTTTTCCATTGCCTTATTGAAGATTTCACTAATACTTTTACCGCTTTAGAATTTGTTGATGGTCCCTAACTGATGCCGGGTTTTGGCATTAGCGCTGCCTGTGAGAGTGTGTCCGCGATCAGTGAACCCTAATGGGGACGCAGGGGACTGCATGTGTTGATGTGAACCAAAGCAGACGAGACCACTCCATCTAATAAAATAAACACAGATCCAGAAACGCAGAGTTGACAGGTGTCATTATCAACGGTTCTGTATATTAAAAACAAGTTTAAAACTATTGTGAACCAAAGTCCAGCACACTCTCCACAATTGGTTTCGGCTGTCAAATGCCGCGGAGCTGGAGAGCGGGAAGCGCGTCATGCTCTCGTCATGTTCACGTATGCAAGTCCAATGAAAATGTGCCGTGTGTTTACTGAATTTATCGTGAGATGCAGAATTGTCATCGTGGAGATTGTGTTCGGCGGTATATCGGGTACGATAAGCTGTCGCCCATCCCGACCAACGAGTAATCCAGGAAGTTCCAGAGAGAAGTGCCTGAGCGGCAGAGGGGAGTGAAACACCTCTGCAGTCAATCCAGATTTCCGCTTGCCCTCACCTCCGAAACTCAAGGTGACAAACATGTCTGCAGGGGCAGATGAGGCATCAAAGTGCAAGAGAACAAGTTCCTCGTCTGCACACAGACTGACTGAACCGTGATTTGATGGTAAGATAATGATAAGCTGTAGGAGCAGTGACAACATTAATGTTTGCGGACGGCTTCCTCTCATCGTCATCACTGTGAGTCATAAATTCAAAAATTCACGACCCGAAAAAAAAACTGGTGAAGAGGCTGTGAGTCGCTTGTTTGTCACACCTGCGTTGGAACAGTGTTTTGTCTCTGTAGTGAAAAAGACTGAAGGAAACATGGCGCATTTGTTTGTGCTTCACATACAAACCTTTCCAAACACACATCAAGAACTGCAGCAGTAAACAGCTGAAGTCAGATGACAGAAATGAAAGGAAAATACTGGGAGGAAACAGTAGCAAGGAAGGAGGTCATGTGATCGTCTGCCTTTATCAAAATAACTAAAAAACTCAGAGGGGGATTTTGGTGGAATTCTTAGGAAATATTGACATGATATTTTGGAAATATTCTGAATGACCATGTAGGTCCTCAAATTCTCTTGTGTTACTCTACTGAGGTGAGCTGCAGCTTCTTTGGATACTGTGTGCGTTCATTAATGTCCCCTGCAGCCCAAATCAGCTGGTTTGAAAAATGAAGTATTTTCTGTCGATGCTGCTTTGATAACCGGGTAAAAAAAATAGATCTCTCATGATTCAGTCAACTTTTTCGACTTATTTTTTTGATCATCATATTACATTTACATACATTATATTCTTGATTTTCCCCTCATATTTATAAGGTTGTAAATGCTTAGATGGAATTGCTGCATAAAAGCAATATCACATACTGCTTAAGTAACAAAAATATAAGTGGTTCTAAAAAAATAAAGTTAGCTCAACATGTTGCCTTTTTAATTGGGGACCGTTCCCTTATTCTCTTGGTAAAGCTGTGGCGCAGTTGTCTCAGTGACTGACTGATCCGTGTCTCCGGGCGACGCCTTGAACTACGATCCCGTCCACTTGGGTTGTCAACGTACTTGATCTTAGTTTGGCGAACTTGCCTCGTCCAGCTCGGTGTTTCCGGACATTCGGTAAAACCTGAAATGATGGCAAACTCTAGCCTTTCGCGAAGACCCAGCTGGCTGGCGCACCTCCCCGTCTGTGTTTGTTTCGGTATTTCTGTGCACGTGTTCCAGAATGGGCTGCGCAGTGACGTCACGACGCAGCGAGAAAATGTCGGCAGCAGACTTTTTTTTATTTAGAGGCGTTTTAAATTGACTCTGAATCCTGGCAAGTGAGAATCGTGATTCTAATGTGAATCGGTTTCAATGGCACACATTTGTGAAGTTCAGTAAAAGTTTTCTACTCACAAGCTCAAACTGTGACGCTGCTCAACATCCATCAGACTTTTGCTTGCTGCTGTGCGATCAGCAAGCTGTAATGTGTAATCATTCCACCCACAAAAAGTCCCGTCAGAATCGTGTGGGAGCAACTGTACTATCACAAAAACACAGTATTAATTTGGTAATGGAGCAGTTATTGATCGAATGGCACAGTGTGTGGCAGTGCCTTCCTGGATGGAGCTTATTGTGATCGAATATTTCTGCAGAATAATCTGAGCGAAGCTAGGAAAAAGACCCCGTCACTCATTACTCATGCTGCTTTTGCAGAATCCACAGAAGAGACGCAAAGTAGATCAGCATGCTGTTGCCATATTAAGCTGCAGCTGGCGAAAATACATCTTTCAAGCCATTCCTCTGGTTGCATAGCAACTCACTTTTATGTGAGTCACATTTTTTACATTTCTCCTGCAGCACAGCTTGTTAAAGTGAGAATGCAAAGTTGCACTAATGTGAGAGGGAAGCAGGTTTGAGGCCAGGAGCAGCTCCGGGGCCGCTGGCTGTCAGTTCGTCATCCACCCTGCAAACATTTTGCTTGTATGATGCTCTTTTTCCACCTCAGAGTCTGAATGGTGCCAGTGTTCCAGTGCCAGCTTCTCCCCAGACTCAGACAGGCCGAGGAAGTCAGTGCGGGTCTGGAGGCGGCACAACTTTGCCAGCGGGATGATGGCAGATTTAGAGGAACATGACGTCGCTGGCCTGAGGGGTGAGGGTAAAACCAAACCCAGTCATGTCTTACCGTACGAGTGCGGAGGGATGAGTGGCAACAGAGCAGAAGTATATGGAGGGATATCTCTGCCATCTAGATTTGAAAACAAAAAAACAATTTGAAAAAGAACCAAATTGAATTCGAAAAAAGAAAATCGAAAAATGATGTTTTGATGCCCTGTTATTAAGGTGTGAATAAGAAAAAAAGTACAGTATAATAAAAAAAGTTTCGAATCTGAAAAAAACTTTTGAATTCACAAATACAATTTGAAACCAAACACGAAACACTTCTTCATATTGCTAACTATTAATTCTCACGCTGTACTGAAAACATTTTTAAATACTATGGAAAACTTTTTTTTCGTATTCAACAGGGCGTCGAAACATCATTTTTCAGAATCATTTCATTTTTTTTCAAATTCGATTTGGTTTCTTGTATTCAAATATCGAACGCAGAGATATCCCTCCATAGAGGTAAACACAAGTCTAGTAGTAGGGTTTAAAAAGCGACTTCCCACAACTGTTTGTCTTCAACATGGCAGAATACCTGACCCACCAGGCTTCAAACTCTGGGACTCAAACCTGGGAGAAAAATGCCGCCATTTTTCAGCTTCTCTAGCTTGTCCACCAGGACCACAACAGTTATGTTTATCACACAAACATCTTTTTTGTGTGCGTCTGTGATAAGAACCAGGTTTTATTGGGCCACCAACTGCAGCCTTCCTGGTCTGATAACAAAGAGAAAACACTGACTGACCTGGCAGATAAAGAGCGGAAAGCCTTGCGAATCACTGGAACACATACAGTACATCCAGTGGTAGTGTGAATGGAATATTAAATACTTCCTCCTCATTGCAGCAACACTCAGCATTAATATTAATGCCCCGATTGAGGCGTGTGTGCATTTTTAATAATAAAAAGGCAGAAGCCTTGGAAATATCCAAACACCAGAAGGGTAAACTGGGAGCGCTGGTGAGCCGAGCCTCCCTTTGAAGACATCCAAACAGCCATCAGATTGAAATCCATCCACATCGTGCTTCACTGCTCTGTGATTTATATCCAACTGACGCCTCTATTCCTGGCGCCGCTACCTTCAACCGCTCATGAAGCTGCACAGCGGTTCATAAAGGGAGGAGACCGAGAGAAAGGCAGCGACCTTTGACTTTTGACAAGGTCACGCATGCAGGACTCTTAGAGATTGACATCGCATCACAGAGGAGAATCGGGTGAGGGGGAGGAGTGTGTTTGGATCAACGATGAAGACCACGATCGTAAGAGAGGCCGTTCATGAGACCGGGCTTGGTTTCAGATGCTCTATCTCACCTGGATTCAGCGGTGTCAAAGCCCATAATATTCAGGCGCCAAGCTCCAACGCATTGCATGACTGTTATCAGTGCATCAATTACATTGATCCACTTTGCTGTGAGCCGCACACACAAGCATTTCCTCTTGACTCACAATCACTACATGACTTGCCTCCAAGTGAGACTGAAACCAGCAACCCCTTGGTGCGACAGAACTATCGAACAGGCCAGAAAATGACTGTTGTCCTTTCACACAAGAAGCCTCTCCCAGACACGACGGCTTACTGCTGCTTGTGCGTGAGCTCGGCCTCCTTGTTGACCAGGTCCTGCTTCAAGTTCGCCAGCATCTCCACAGAGACGTCCACCTGCCGGGAGAGCTCGGAGGCCTTGTCCTCCAGATCCTGCTTCTCCTGACTCAGACGCTCGCTCTCTTGCTTGGCCCGCTCCAACTCGGAACTCTTCCTCTCCAGCTCGGCCTGCAGGCGGCCCACACGAGCCGCGATCTTCTGCTCCACCTTCGGAGCCAGAGAAGACATTGTTAACTGAATATCACAAGCTCAAACCAGTTAGAGACTAGAGAATTCCCCAGGAAACTTGAATACATGCGACTGGTTGGTGTATGATTTCACCTCTTCAGAAAGCTTCTCCAGTCGTTCGTCCAGCTCCAGTCGCTCAAACGCTCGGGCCTTCAGTCGGGCCAAACCCTCCTCATAAGCCGCCTCCACTGCGCTTGCTGCGACATTTGCTGCCACCGCGACGGCCGTGCTGGGGCCCCCGTGGGCACCGGGGTCTGCAGACGTCATGGCTTTCTTCATAAAGAACTCCCCGAGGGGAAACTCCACATTTGGAATGTAGCGCGCAGCAGCGTTGGAATTAGCCGGGGTCAGACTCAAGTCATCAGCACATGGAAGCTCACGACATGGAAAGTGCCGCTCCTTTAAGGCAGAGGGTCGCAGGGGCTCGAAGGGGTCGTTGTTGTTGGCGGGTGTGAGCAAAGCACCCTCCGCCACTAGGGGCAGCAGCGCGGCAGCGTCGCACACACTATTGGATTTGGAGAGGACGTAAAGGGTCTCGTAGGTGTGGTTGTATTCCAAATGGGCTCTTAAAGAAGACAGGCTTCGGAAGCGCTTGTGCTCCCCACAGCGAGGACAGCGGTAGGGCAGATCCAGAGAGGCCATTCCGTGCCACAACTGCTGCAGCGGGCGCTTATGCGGCACAACAGCAGTGCCAGTATGAGGGCACGGACGCCAGGCACCGGAAGGATCCTCTCATGGTGGAAACAGGTTTCAGTGTTTCAGGGGAAAGGCGCATAAAGCCCCACTGACCGCGGGAGATCTGCCACCCATCTGTCACACATGTTGCCAACAGTCAGCCGGTCCTTCTCCTTTTGCAGCTTTCCACATGATGACCTGAAACAGAGGAAACACTTTTGTAACTCGTCACAAAAGCAAGGAGGCTTTTAGTAAAGGTCCCGACATACTCAAACTATTTTTAGAAACTCAGCCTCACAGAGCACAAAAACTCCATTTCACACACACTGCGCCGATCATGTCACAGTATCCTCGGCAGAGAAGACAGAGAAGTGGGCCAACATTTATGAGATTTTTTTTTTTTAACAGACTTGCAAGAAAATAATCAGCTCGGGGAGGAAAACAACTTGCTGAGTCAACACTTTAAGAGTTTTGGGAATACAATAAATGCTGGTGTTTACGACCTGTGCGACTGTGAGGCAGATGACCAGCAACCGGCAAAAGACTGAATTTGAAAATACATTTTAGAGGCCCATATTCCCTAGGCAATAAATCAAGTTTCAAGAACAATTCAAACTGGAAAGACGGTCCTCCAAAGCCATGCTTGGACTTGCGTGGACTTTTGCTTCCGAGGTGCACATTGGCTCATTTCAATGGAGTAAAAAACTTTTACCTTCCTCTGTAGCAATCCAGATGAAATTGACACCTTGTTAATGTAGAAGGAAAAGAACCCCATCTCCTGTTTCACCTCACCCCAAACTCTGTCCTTCTGTTACATGAAACGCTGAAAACCTAATGCTTCAACATGCTATGCTGAAGGCCGCCTTTGGCGTCAGGACAGGACGCAAAAGGCCACTTTCTCAACATCAATATATTAGGAGTGAAGATGTGCTGCAACCATAGACAGTCTAAAACGATTGTTAAACAACAAAGACAAACCAACGTAGAGTGAATTGGCATTTCCTTTCAGGAGTAACCACAGCAAGTCAGCCTCTTGCACGTCCTCCCGAGTCACAAGGATCCTCTTCATGTCCTCTTTTATCACCGCATTGCTTCAAGGATGTGGACGTCCTTCATCCACCATGTCGCATGTCTCTCTTCTCCACATGTCCATCTGCTCTGCTTTACTCTCCAAACTCCTCCACATGAGCTGACCCTCTAATGTACCTGTTTATGATCTTGTCCTTCTGAGTCTAATCGGAAAATATATATAAAAAAAAACATTCTGACACTAAAATGCTTCATATGTCAGTATTTATACACCACTTGTTAAG
This sequence comes from Synchiropus splendidus, assembly GCF_027744825.2. NCBI lineage: Eukaryota > Metazoa > Chordata > Actinopteri > Syngnathiformes > Callionymidae > Synchiropus > Synchiropus splendidus. The sequence continues at coordinate 22,016,033 of NC_071335.1, forward strand.
ACCTGACCAGTCGCACTGACACGCTGAAGTGATGCAAGCGTCTGTTATTCAGAAGACATTATATAATCATCAATGCAGCAGTGTTCAGTCTCTCTATTTTTTTTCAATTTTTTTATTGTGGGAAGAAATTTTGTAGCCGTGTCATAAGACATGCATTCGAGCAACACATCCATCTGCTTTGCGATGCAGAAGAGGAGAGACAGAAGAGGGAGAGGGAGTACAATAATACAGTGGATATCACTGGAGTCAAAAGAGTCTACTCGCCATGTGAGGTGAAAAGTTCGTCACTGTACTCTGGCCACGCTGACTGCCACATTTAGCAACTTCTTTAATATTCCGCTGCACTGCAATGGCAGAGTTAGGTGACCTGGAGGCTTCAGGAATTTTTAACCTATTGTAGATGTTGTGCAGAAACCGACAACAGCTAAGAAATAACCGCGACCTCTCCAGCGAGACATTCATCGCTAAGAGCTCTGAGAGAACTGTATTGATCATGGGGTTAAGTGGTTATGGCACAAGACCTTAAGTCAACTCAAATATTCCTGACAGCCAACTTACATTTCCTGGTTGTCCAGGGAATGCAGTCAGGAAATGGATCCATTATGAAGAATGACCATGGAAGCGTCTTTCTGGTCTGAGCTTTTAAACTGGTACAAACACAGAATGGTCAGTCACAGATCTGGAAGTCAGTTACGGAGCGAAGAGGTCAAGAACCTTTAGATGGCTAAGGTCGAGGTAACATTTCTGGCCTGGTTCTCAACTGTACATGCATCTGTTGAAGAAGAGAGTGCAGGCATGGTGGGACTAGAGCTGCAACGATTAATTGACGTCATCGATAACGTTGACAAAAAAAAAAAAAAATCGTCGACGTCAAAATCTGTGCGTCGATGCGTCATGTTGCTGTTGATGTAAACACACACGGTCCGCAGGACGGGCGTCGAGAACTGGTTGTTATTGAGAAGCAGTGAGAAATTATCACATTCTCTGGAGCGGCGACGGGTCGTCGTGTTCAAAAGTGTGGCTTTGTTTTGTTTGTGAAGATAACACGTCTTAAGAATGAGCAAACCCCTTCGACACCGTGGTAGAATGATGAGGGAGTGTTCCGTGTTTGGTCTGTGACGCCACACACCCTCGAGCTAACAGCTAGCATGTCGGTTAGCACGGAGCTAACTTGTTGTAAGTTGTAGATGTAGTGAAGAGTCGGTCTCACTCCTCCTCTTAATAATAACCAGAACAGAACTCGGGAGCTACACTGAACACATCGTCTTACATTATTATTCAAATAAAACCTTTTGACGTGGATGTTGATCAGATATTTTACATGAGATACATGTATGAATATTGAGGATTTTAAATTCTTCTCAAGGACCAGTAAAGAACTCTGTTTTAAAGAACTGGAGCTCTCAGTCAACTGTTTTATGCTTCATGCTTCACAGGGTTAATACATGTTCCTGGATTACGATGTATGGTGTCGGAGTATCACAGTGAGATGATTCAAGCAACGTTAGGTTAAACAGAAATTCAAAATAGGTCAAAAACAAAGGTTTGGATTAGTCGACAACGAAAATAATCGTAGTTGCAGCCTGGGTGAGACAAGTGGAGACGACTGTCAGGGGTGATCTGTGACAGTGGGACTGTAGGAACAATAGTGAAGGAGAAGCTTTGTAGGACAGTAGTGACAGAGATGAAGATGCTTTCAGTAGGAGTGACTAGAGTGGACCTGATTTGAAATGAGTATACATGTGGGACAGCACAGGAAGGAAGGTTAGGTGGCAGGAACCCAGAAATAACAAGGTATTTGGAATTCAAGATTTAAAAAGACTAGGTCTGCATTCTGAATGCCAACCACGACTGACATTCACAGAGGTTCTTGGTCTCTGTTCTGCAGCCCGAGTTTGTCATCTAATCACATACAAGCTCTAAATCTTCAGCTGCAAATCCATCTCACAAATCTTTTCCTCCGCCAAGATGTTCAGCTAGTCTTCACCTGGACAGCATCTGAAACACCTTGGCTGACGGGTGAAACTGTTGTGTCTATCCTGTCAAGACTAACTGACAATCCTCCATGAAGAACCATCCATCTGCTCTATCAAGCGGAACTGAGGGACTAGACGGAACCAAATGTGGAGTACAATCCCAGGCATGCGTCGAAGGCTACGCCGAAAATCCTCTCAAGTCATCAGGACCGTTGTTAGAAGGCAGGAGAAGTAATAGAAGTGGAGAGAACTGCCCACTTATTACAGAAGGAGGATTGTGCAGACAGCATTCCCATCTGCTTAAAATTGCCAAGAGAGGTATTCTAACAGACAGGAAGTGGAACGGACGCTCGGCGGGCAGATGTCACCGTCTGCAGGGTGGTAATAGAGAAGAAGCACAAGCAGAGTTTCATGTCTTAGTGCGATAAATGTTGACACTGCACACTAGACTCTCAATAAATTTGGTCAGGCCAAAAACAATGCTGACCAAATACCGATCTTAACGTCCCACTTGCGTGCCACATCACTCATACACTTATTTCCATGACAGGGTTGCAGGACCTTAGCTTCATGGGTGTGAGGTCACCTGTCCATCAAAAGGCAACCTCACACAAACACGTTACCGCCTGAAAATCATTGAAACTCAGGACCATCTGGATGTGAGGGAGAGGTTCGACTAACGTATCACTCCGCAGGACAGTGAACCCTGTCAGTCATGCTGGCTTTGAGCTTTCTAAAAGGGAGGGACAAGTTCTTCAGCCAAAACACGAGATCCATCTCCTGTTTGTAAGCTATTGGGAGGATTCCTCTTCAGTATCATGGCTCGTGGTTAATGCTCAGACCAGGATGGATATACATATGTATATGTATAAATACTAAGTCAGTCTTCAAATATATTTAGATCTTGAGCTCTCAATGTCACCAGCGTTCTCACTTCAGGAATGTTTCCTGAGCCAAGTGTTTTTCAAATATTGAGCATCGAGCGTGAACAAAGTCATCTGACGTCAGACCTTGTCGAGGTGAGACACGATTATCCACAACACTTTCTCCGCCAGCAAGCTGTTCTGTTTAACTTTCATTCTGAGGATCTCCACCGCCAATCCACAAAGCCACACTCTCCATCCAGCAAGGCCTGGAATCCTGACTCCGAGGGCTTATTCAAGTCCAAGACCTGATCCTCACCAGTGGGGAGGAGGCACTAAAAACAAAGACCCTTTTGATCGCAGCATGTGACTCACGCTGTGAACTTAATAAATTGGTGCTAAAATGTGTCCTTGAGTGACAGCAGCTGACCGCGTCGGGCGGATTGAAGAGGCCTGACATCTTTCCAGAAGGCTTCACTATGAAGACGAACAGAGCGAGCTGCTCCTCCTTCAAGAGCAGTCTGTCTGAGGAGATGACACGACACTTTCCATCTCACACTGAGGAGATGGAAATGTCAGACACGCAGACATCATTTTATATACGTTAAACCGTCTTTGATCAAGTAAGAGCTCATGCACTCTTTAAATCACCTCACTGATGATGCAACGTCAATGCAACATTAGCAACCTTGTCTATTGAAGTATCTTAGTAAGTTAAGAAGTAAATGTGCTCCTGTAAAGACTGAATAAGGAAGGAAGTAATGGATTTTTTTCACACTGTCAATAGTTTAATTCAGACTAGAGACTTAAAGAACCTCAGATCATGTATTATGTGTACTATTAAATGCTTTCAGATTCATACAGTACTGAAACATCTGCCCAAAATTACAGATCAAGGTTCATACGTTTGAGTCTCCTCCCATTTAGAGTCCTGGGTTTAATACCGGAGAATCAATGAATCTTTCAAGAAACGGGAAGTGATTTGTTGGACTCATTGATGTGAATATGAAGTTCAAGACTATATACTATGCAGTATGTACCGAGTAACATCAAGCTGTGATGAAAAATTGGAACCTAAAGGAGCTGCACCACATTTCTCCACCCTCACAACGTGTTGCCGCCTCGGTGTGATGAGATGATGCCTAATGTGTCAACATATGCAACACAGAAGGTCGACCTACGAGTCACCCTGGGACAAAACAGTCCTCTTGACAGCTGTCAGTATGTGATGCCATTGGAGGGAGGACTTGTTTTGAGGGATAAAAATGAAATTTAAGAGGGGGGGTACTATTTTTAAGTACTATTATTAACTATTATTACTATTATTTATTTTATATTAACTATTTTATGGACTTCATTCTGGGCCGCAATGAAGAAAAACCAATCGAAACTAAAAGATACACGGAGCCAGACTGTTCAGCAGGTAAATATTTTTGAATGTCAATAGTCTTACATTTAGAGTGCGAGCTTTTGAAACAGAAACATGTTTGATATTTTTCTAATAAAAATAAGACCGTAATTTGTAAAGAATAATTTAAGAAAATAACATTTAAAAATGGGATTGATTGTATGATATTACCTTGTGTTCAAGGCCGGATATCCTTTTGACAGTTGACACTATATATACATATATATAGTTTGTTAACTAACACCATCCTGTCAAAAGTCACTTTTGGTTCTGAGTATTCACTGGACCTTTAAGAGCAAACAGACCGTCACTTAACATTCGAAGTCATCGTCTTTGCTACCAAACAGACGAGTTATCAGTCGAAGAAACCCAGTCCAACTCGAACCCCGTGGTCAACCGAGAGGACGACAGAATCACAACTGCCGCAGGTCAGGATGTGGCAGTGAGACTGGAGTTGATGGACAGACTTGGACGCCTGATATTGATCCAGACACTGTCTCACTGAAACAATTATCTGCTGCCATGCGTACTAACAATTCCTCACAGGAGGATGTTGTGGAGCAAACCGTCAGCAACACCAAGTCAAGCCTGTGTTTTACATGGACACGTAGCCGCACAGGTTAGTGTCACAGAATTAGCATCACCATTCATGACTGTGCATCTTCAGAGGGATTATTCAAGTGAAGATAAGATAGCAGAATATAAATGAGCTTCTGAAGGCGGGGTTCATAAGTGGAGGGGAAATGCAGGTGAAAAGCTAACAAACACGCGTTTGTTTCTATGTTTCTTTCATGCCATTTGTATAATGCACATTTATATTCACTCCTTCAGACAGTGTGAGAAGAGGAAGGTCTAGTCACCGACAGAGAAGAGTGTGGATCATTCTAAGAGGGTCCTGTGTGACAGTGTCTGACAGTCACAAATCCTCTGGTGGAATAATATTCAATTACACGAGACAGCATGTCAATGTCATCCAATATATTTGAAAGCTTTTAAACCATTTAGAAGATTCGGTCAATGTTGCACGACAACTGTTTGTAATCGATGCCACGGAGTCATTGTACTTCTGCTCAGGTTTGGGAGGAGACTTCACGTCGTGGACGAGGGAGGACAGTGTGACCCCAATTTATTTTGCCATTCAACCAACAGCGTTCAAGACAACAAGGGAGTGTCTTACTTCAAGTTCTTTGACTGTACTTTACTTTCATTTAAAATTATTTTCATTTGTCGTAAAATGCTCCTTTTAATGTCAAAAACATACATTTAAAATCTCTTATTTTATAAACAACCAAAAAACTAATTTCACTGCCCTTCATATCAGCGCTTGTTTATTTTACTTCTGATACAACTGCGAAGTTGAGTTGTTGACTTTTGTGATGAGACTTGGCCTCACTATGAACATCACAATATTGTGCCACGTGTCTATGAGGAACAGAAAAAAAACACAATAAATAAATAAATGATTATTAGAATAACAAATACATACATTAAGAAATAAATGCCAAAATAAAAACGTGAGTAAATTATTTTTGTCTTGTAAAATACATGCAGAAATGAGGAAATTAATAAACAAACAATGTGAAATATCTAAAATACTTATTTTGCCATTTTTGTTCTTTCATTTGCGCATTATTTAATCATTTTTTGTCTTTTTGTTTTCTTTTTTTGCCCCTCACGCACTTGACCAATGACAACAACTTTGCTCCTTTTAAGGCTCCTACGTGGAACTTGAGGTCAGTGTCATGAGAAACGTGCGCCTGTGATGACTCCACACATTCCCACGCGCCTGCACCTCGGGATAAATATGAATAAAACACCGCTTCTTTGACGACACTGGTGGCCAGCAACACAAACCCAGACCCTCCGGTCAGCGCCAGTGGACGGCGTGTTATGGCGCATGTGTATTCTCCAACACGACACCTGCACTGGCTCATGTCTGACTCGCTCCGAACACAGAACTGACCAGGTGCGCGCGTGTCAAGTCTAATCGATGCCTCTGATCATCAATTGACAGCGAACGGCGTCAGAGAAGCAGCGAGGCGCAGCGCTGCCGCACGGCACATGGATCCGGCTGCAAGTGGGTGTGGACCGCCGAGCCAGCGGACCATCCTCGCGGCCGCTTTGACCCCTCGCGTTTCGGGAGTGAAAATGCTTGAGGTCAGCGAGTGACGGTGCAGAAGGCGGCGGCAGCTGTTTCCTCCCGAAGGAGCTGCGTTTCTGCCTCTTTTTTCACTGCGACAGCTTCACGCACATTAGCTACGTTTACGTCGTCGCGGGTTTAAAGAGGCGCACGGCCGCGGGACACGCATGTTTGGATTGGAATATAGAGAAGCGTGCGTGTTACTCACCTCCAAATCTTCTCCCCATTTTTTTCGGCTCCAAACGGACGAGGCGCTCCAGCCCTCTGTGACGTCACGGCGCTTCACTCTGCAGCAGCAGGCCTGCAGAGGAGTGAGAGGAGTAGGAGGAGGTGAGACAGGAGGGAGGGGTGGAGAGGAGGAGGAGGAGATAGGTGGATGGGAGGAAGGAGCTCAGAAAGGAGCTGTGGACCGGAGAGAAGGGGGTTGGAGGAGGTGAAAGAGGAGCGAAGCAGGGCGGAAAGGGGGTCGCATGATGGGGAGACTAAAGTTGGTGGAGGAAGAGAAGGTGAGATGGAGGGTAGAAAGTAAAAGGAGTGATGAGGGAGATGAAAAAGAGGAACAAGTGGAGGAAGAGAGGAGATCGTAGGAGAAGAATGGGGATGTGAGAAAGATTTGATCAGAGAGCTGTGCAGCGGCAGAAGGATGAAGAGAAGCAAAAGAGAAGAACATGTGAGGAAAAGAGAAACTGGGGGAAATAAGGAAGTAGGTGGAGGCAGGAGAAGAAAGGGAGGAAACAGGCTCAGAAAGTGGATGGAAGTGAAGCGGAGGCAGCAGAGAAGACGAGGCTGAGTGAAAGGGGAGTGAGTTGTGGAGTCAGTTGCCTTAGACAGTTGAAACCATCAGTGTGGAGTGGAACATGTGTTGAGACTCCAAGTTTTCCTGTGAGAGGAGTGAGGCGAAGGCCCTGACCGGGACGCAGGAGGACTCCCAGCACAACATCTGTGCCGACCCAGGCGTGTGTGCGGATGTGTTTTCCCTGGTCTGTGGTCGGACCAGGCAGCAGCTGACCACACTTCTGCTGAGACGTCCCTCCTCCACCCATCCAGCTCCTGACAGCCTTTCTTTTTTTCTTGGAAATTAATGACTTTATTTCATTAAAATCACATGTTTATTTCCTGCTTTTCTTCCCCCCCCAAGGCCTGGGATCAAACTGGAGACCATGGGTCCAAATCCAGCCCACGATATGTTGAGTCATGAGTAGCATAATCTGAATATATATTTCTCACAACATAAAGCAGGGAGCAACATATTGTAGCGTGTTGTGGTGGCAGAGGGAATGGGGATTTCCCAGAATGCTTTTAGCCAAGGAGAACTGTAGTTGTTGTGTTGCTGTGTCGTGTGGTTATTAGAGGTTAGAGTTTTCCCTGTTCTCTCTAATGTTATGTCCCAGTTTACTTATTTGCTGTGTTTAACTGTATCATGTGGCACCGTGACTTTGCATCACCCTCAGTTTGAGGGCCACGGTCGAGCATGTGATAGAGTTTTATATTGGCACCTTTAAGTTGCTATATTACTTCCATCACAACATAGAACAGTCCTGTACCACGGCAGCACTGAGTAACTGATCAGTTATTGGTTCACTGTCATGACTTTCACCCATGGTTCAGTCAGTCTTTGCAGTGCTACACTTAAATCTACCTTCCAGCTGGACCTTCTGACTTCATATAAGAAACTCTGCTCAGTAGTGAGACGACGATTTAGGAGCAACATCACGGCTCTCCTGCAGCTGCTTCACACAATATTGGTTGAAGCACCACTCACTGGCCGAGCCTTAGAACTACAATAGATGGGGTCCCAATTCCAGACGTCGAATTTGCGTTCTCTGTTTTCATTCCAATTTTATTCCAACTCAAATTTGCGTGTAGTTATTAAAAATAAATGTGCTTTTTGGTGTATTTTTCGGAGGTTAGCTTAGAGAATGTTACACCGTTATGTCATGTTATTACACATGCTCAACCTTTTTACCCAAGAAATCCAAGTAGAGGAACACATTAAAACCGTATTCATTCAAACCTTACCCTGAAAGGCAGCGGCAGCAAATTGCCAAATTATTATAAACTTATTTCCCATCAGCAGCTGACATTTTAATGTGGCATAAGAACATTCAGACCTCTTAAAAAGTTCCACATCAATCTCTCATTTTGGTTCCTGCTGCACCGCTCAGGTCATGACTGCGAAAGACGAAATAAAAAAAGAAATGTAGATGGCAGTGAGCTGACGTGTAGATTATTAGGAACAAAACCTTTTTCATCTGATATTTTTGGACTCGTGTAGCACCAGGGCCATACGCCATGTTACTAGTGCTCTCTTCTTTGTCATTAATAATAATTTAAAAAAATCTCCTCCTGACACAGAGTATATCGGACTTTTGTTGTGGTTGCTAAGCAAACAGGGACTAATAATATCCAGCTGGAAGTGTGTCGCGTTCGAGCCGAAAACCCAAGTACAGCACGTCTTCGTCAGTCTCAGGACAATGAGGGTTCGGAGCTGTGTAATTACCAGACAATGCATTTGTCACTCATTCCTCACAAATATGAATTGGAGGGATGAATAAAGGTGTTGGGTCTAAGATTGCCAATGTTTTTGCCGGCAAAGGGAGAATGTCAGTTTGGTTTAAATCTCCTTTGAAAGCTTTTGTGTGTCAGTCTTCTGCTGTCACGTCTGGATGAGTGCAGCAGGTAGCACGCTGCGAGACTGATGCACGTCTCCTTTTCTTGTTAAGAGGGGGAGGTGATACATTTTAATAAAGTCGATTGATACTGTAAAACAAAGGACGTTTTGAAGAAAGGCTGCAGAGACTTTCATGGACAAAATACTTGCCATTGACTTCATGACATCACCATTATCATCAGTTCTAAAGAAAAGATTTCATCTACAATCATCATGATAACCTTTATTTAAACAGGTCAAATGTCTCGTTGGGATTAAAGTGGTTTTACCAAAAGAGACCTGGCAAGGAAGGAGGAAACATGGCTGCAACACAAAATGAACAAGCATCTCTGCAACACACAGACATTTTTTCACAGACAGTTGCGGTCGCAGATGGAGCGACTGCGACTGTTTCCCAGTGACATGAGCTCAGACACATCTTTTCTGGAATTAATTCCAGGCTGAGGACAGCAAATTGGGGACTGGCAGCATAAGTACACCTGTGGAGTGCAGAGAATACTCTCTTCAATTTCCAGATAAAATGTCGCAGAGACATGACAACACTTGACCATGAACATGTTAACTGTTAGCCAGCGGGTAAACATGGATTTACTGAACAAGAACTGTTTGTTAGCGCCAATACAACTCTCTGAAGTACTTGAATGTCTTGAGACTAAATACTAAGACAAATAGCATGCTATAAATGATATGTTTTTTTTGTCAAAGTTATGTAATGTAAAGCTACATATGATATGATAATGTCATTTGGATTGAAGATAAATATTAGACGACAATAAAATGAGTAGATACAATATCAATATTTCAGTCATTTAAAGTATTTTTATTTTTATTTTTATTTTTGCCTGGAAAGAGTTCTAAACACTTCATACACTTTAGAAAGCTTTACATTAATTCAATAATAAATAAACTGTTGGGTATTACCTCAGAAGTGGAAGTACATGGAGGGAGAAAATCTATTTAAAAAAAAAAAAAGAATTTTATTTTATGTTATTTTTTAAATCTCAGAAAGAAAACAAAAACACGTTCATACTCTGCATCTACATAATTGGTCAGCAAAAGAACCTGTTCAATAAATGTGGCCCTTTGAACAGGCCAAGGCTTTTATTTTAGGAATTTAGGTTGGAAGACAAACTAAATGGAGGGGTGGAAAGCGACAGGAGGACGGACCAGGTGGCAAGTCACATGACGACGATGGAATGACTCGTCAAGCAGCAGGTGTGACTGAAATGTAACAAAGATCAATTGAGCGGCTCGTATGTGCGCGCAGTCTTCGCTCGCTTGTTGCCTCACGACTCATTCAAGAATATATCTTTTCTTTTTTTAATCCTACAATAGTCTGTAGATGACCGAGGAGAAGGTAATGGGATGTTTGAACAGCAGGGGGCACCATTAAATTGTCTGTCCCAAACAGGCGCGCACGCGCACACGCTGAGGTTTGTCTGCATCTTCAACATTGATTTGACTTGCGTGAATAGAATTACAATAAAAGGCTTTCTATTCTGAAACAATAAGGCTTTCCGATGCGGAGAAATATAAGTCATCACTTCTCACGGTGTCAGGCACTACAGTTTTCATCAGCAAAAATAAATAAATAAATAAGTAATGAAGCACAAAATATCAATTTTAGGTAGAATAGTGCTGAGATAAAATAAAAAAAATGGAATAATTTCAATTTTAAAATGAAAAATGTTTGTTTGTCACTGACGAAACAGAATAATAACTAGTGTTATTATAACCTCAATAATTTCTATAAGGAAACCTTTTGCGTTCACCTTGTTTTTAATATAGTTAATTAAAGTTATTATTAATTCTGCAGTGCTAAAATGATACTTTAAAAGGCCTCAGAATTATTTCAGTGGGATATTAGCAGTACATCTATTACGTTGTTATTCACGTCACATTTAAAATGCTCACAGTCTTTTTGACATAATTCAGCAGCAAACACTAAAATACAGCTCATTTCATTTATGCAAATCTATTTTTAAAAAATGTCAATGGGCCGTAATGCAATAAATTGTTGTAAAATTGCATTGATATTAGCATGATATGAAGGGAAATAATGGCTGTTTTCTAGTCAGATGCATTACAAGCGAGGAGCCTTCATATTTCATTCTTCTACAAAGAGCAGGAGTTAAGTGGATCCGGGAGTCAGGTGTGAAACGTAAAACGAAATACAGATCTGCGAGCGTTGCAGACGATTGACAAGCGCTGATATGAGCACACCAACACAAAGATCTTACAGCACAAGTCTGTGTATCAGAACGACAACAATTACCCACATCTCTGCATTCTGAGCTTCAGCCATCGACGTTGTCATGGTAACACGAGTATGTCTTATCAAGTATGGCCCTTGTGATTTTTCACAGCAACTTATTTAGGCTGTTCTCCGTAGGTATGACAACAGCCTTTTAGTTGGTCCGTGTATTTCCATGTTAATAGACTCAACAGTTAGGCTGAGAGTCTGACCTCTGATCCCGACTCCACAAATTGTCCTCGGCTAATATTAAATTAGGCTTTTTTCATGTAAATGATCCACAAGGCTGCAGTTATTAATAGGCAGAGGTCAGAGGAGAGCTAATATAGTCGCTGAAAAGAGCCTCAGATGGGACTGAGCGCATGTTTCCCGTTGCCTTTACTTGCAGACCTCTGCCACAGCAAAATCAATGCTTCGTGCAAACATGCTTTTCAGGCTTCATTCGTTTCTGAATCAGAAATCTTGTTGGATTGATAATATGAGGAGGTGAAAGGCGAAACAGCTGACACTTTGATGAGGAGGTAAACAGAAACATAAGGCTTTTTTTTATTGGGAACTCTGGGCTTTGGAATGGAACCTAAACATTTCGCACAATGTTTGGAGGAAAGACAAGCGGTGGAATCAGGTGGGAGGCTGGTCGCAGCTCAGTCGTCGTCTAGAAACTCAGGGTTGAGAACGGGCTGCTTTTATCATTCAAAATTTCTGCCGAAGAGCAGAATCTGTGCAGGGTTTGTTCTGAAACGATTGACTAGACTCTGGATTCCTCGAGCAGAGAATCTTCCATCGAAACCAGAAGAAGTTTGTTCCTCTTCCCTCTGGCAGGAGGCTACGGTCCATCCAAACCAGAACCTTCCGTCACCTCCCGGCTTCTTCCCCCCGGCCGTCAGACTGTTGAATTTGTGAACAGCCTTGTTATTTTATTTTATTTTATTTTATTCCAAAACACTTTCCTAGTTGGTGGGCCCCCCACTGACCATGGCAATAAATTTGATTCTGATTCTGAAAACCAGATGAAACCGAGGGTCGATGTAATGGCAACTTGGTGGAGAACACTCACAGCCAAAGGGATGTTTGACCCGTGACAAACGCAGCTCAGGGTCGACACTCTTCATCCGTGTATTTAAATTCCGATGATTCAGAAAAGCTATTCGAAGGTCCAATCCAGGAACTGAACTGTGGTTAACCAAACAGAAGACTCAAGAGTCTCAGCAACCACTGATGACAATGTGAGTGAAGGCGGGACAGAGTACACAAACAAGGCCGATACTTTACAACACAGATCATCTAACAGGCCTGTTTGCAGCTCAAAGCAAGGTGGGGTAACAATATACAGCATTGTTCAGTAGTCTAGTGAGGGACCTTTGAACTTGGCCAGCAAGATTATCCCTGAACCGTCTTGCTTACGTTGTAGTACTGCCATCTCTACTTCATTCTTCAATTGATTTCAAATTTCCAAAATACTTTGCGTGCATTTTCAATAAGGTTTTATTGATTAATTAGAGGTTAGAAAATTAATCGCGATTAATCTCATTTCAATATTTGATACCTGAATAATGAAATTGGAGTTCTGTTGAATCTGCTGCTATTATTGACAGTAAAGGTTCGGTCTAGCGCTTCTTCTTTGGTTTACGGAGGGATTTTCTCAAGACAATGAATCCGGATTGTCGCTTGTTGATGATGTCACAGAGTACCGTCAATAAAGCTTTAGAGAAGCATTATGCTGTAACAGCACGCACTAATGGGTGATTCTGTCTCCCATGTTGTTTGGTGTCCTTTGATGTTTTTTGGCTGTCTTTGATGTCTTCAGTATCTTTGCTGATGCTGCTGTGACACAGAACAGAATTAAAACGTTATAGACTTATGAGCACTGATGATGTGGCTTTTACACGTGTGGAAGAGTCCAGCACGTTGGAAATCCAGGACAGCGCCCCCTATCGTGTATTTTAGCAGCATTTAAATGCGCGCGAGTGAAGGAACAAATTCCATGGTAAACAAAAAACTTGCTCTGAGTATAATGAAAACAAAAGTATTTGCTGGAAATACAATGAAAGACGCCAAGGAGAGTGAAATTTCGACCATGAAAATCATTTTGAGAAAACCCAACTCAAATGTCAGAGGAAGTTTAAGCCAGTGAAGGTCGAACAACAGGGATGCCTAACCTTGAGGGGTCAGCATTTCCTTGTAGTCATTATTATGTCTTGGATGAATACGAAGACACTCCATTGTTCTTGCAAACATACGTTTTCGACTGTTGGAATGGAAAACTCATGCTGGCGCTAACAAAGCCAAACTGGCTGTTGTAATTACAAGAGTTAATTTCATCTGAAGCACTCGCTGCGCAGATGGGGCTACATTAGATAATTGCCGACCACGGTGGAGTGCTAGCTTGTCTTGCTGGAGCCTAAAGTATCAATATGCTAGTTTTAACTGTAGTGCTCGCTGAGAGCTACTGACGCTGAAGAGCTTGTATAAGCTGAAGTGCTCATGAAGGCGTCCAGAAGCGGCGCCTTCCTATAGGCATTTTCCCAGCTGGGGATCAATAACGGAAATCTGTCCTTCTTTGACAAATATAATACTTCAGAATTCGCATTCTGACTCCTGCTGTTGCGTGTCACAGAAGAGCACTTGCTTTCTTTGACAGAATACCTGACTTTATCTGATTTTTTTGGAGAACATTGAAAATATATGACAATGTATAGTGATATAATGATAGCTGTTTCCTCTGCCAGTGAGCTTATATCATCAAAACGGATAAAGAGGATTTCACTAAAAACCTTTTGGAAATGTCAACGAAAGACAGCTTTACTTTGTTGATCCCAAGTTAAACCTGAATCCAGGAATCTAGATAGCAAGATAGACAACCAGGGAAATAAAATACAAGTTCATTTGTCAAAAGTGTCTCATGCATGGATGCAAGCTGAGTCATAAAACACCTCATGTTCTGCTGAATTGTTTGTGACTCAGCTGTTGAAGATGTTGGATGTTGATCTGTAAATGCATTTTAAATAAAATAAATAAAATTCAAAATGCAAAATGTCATCTCATACATTTGATCTCTGTTCATGGCCTCATTGCAATATTGTATTAGAATATTGTTTTTTTTTCCAGACAAAAATCAAATTTTGTAATGGATTTGTCTTGTATTTATTGGTTCAGATTGAAATTTATTTTATCTCCTTCATAATATTGTGTCCTGATATCTTGATATTCCATATAGAAGGTTCTAACTTATTATTTCCTTATTTTTTTCTGAGCATATTAATTTTTAAGCACACATATCTTCTTATTTTTTCTTATCTTTGCCATTTTTCTTATCTAATTGTTTGACAGGTAGACAGATAGACAGATAAATAAGATTATTATAAGATGATTAATAAGTTATTTACAAGGTAAACTCTGGGGCTAGATCCTTGTCTGGTGTGGCCCCCCGGGAAAATGAATGGCCCCCGTCCCGGTCTCTTACGAGTGGCTCGGTCACGCGGTGTCGTACAGGTTCCACAGTGTACTTTTTGAAATTGCAGTAGCATTGACTCCTGTGAAAAAAATAAACCTTAAAGAGCATAAATAACCCCCTTTTCTCGCACACAGCCAGGAAGCAGCACATCTACCTTTTCTCCATATCAATCTCTGCCTCCTTTACAAGACGCCGTCGTCTGCGGTGCCAAGAGAGACACAAACACAGAGAGAGAGGATGAGTAGGAGGAAGAAGAAGCTGATGGTGATGGAAGGATCAGTGTCTCTGCATTTATCTGTGGCTGGATGGAGGAAGAGCCCCAGCTGAGATCAGGTTAATATTTCTCCAGCCTGAGATTTTGGGGGGGGGCCACACTGTGTTCCCTCTCCCTCAGCTCAGTGAGTTAATGGTTACTCGCAGCGTCCTGCCATTGAGGAAACATTTAGGCGAGTTGAAAAAAGAACCTGCGACAGGCGCGGAGACGTGTGTCATCCTGTCACTATGAGTGTCCCCCAAACATGGCGGTTAATGGTTAACACATACGGGACGCATCAATCCTGCCGAGCGACGAGAGGTGTTAAAGAACATATACACAGATGGCGGGAGTCCAATGCTGATGCTGTAAACACATCTTGTCAACAGGAAGTTGACCCTCTGCCGCCGCAGCTTTGACTGACGGCGTCCCAGCGGTGACTAATGACAACAAGGCTGACAATCCCTCTCTTTTCCTCTGTGCTGCTGCTTTGAATTGAAACAAAAATGTACCCAAAATGGAGATTTTTTTTTCAGTTTTTGCGCTAATTCTGTTCTTTGTTTCTGAGGAGAATAACATGAATAAAAAGTGATTTTGTTTTATTGCGTGATGTGCAGCTCCGGTCAGTGAATCTGTCGGTTTATTTTGTTAAGAGGTCTCCAATGCTTCAATATGTCTTTTCAATCTTCTTATCTGTGAGATGTTTTGCTGGGAGACTGTAATTCAATTAAATATGGAAACAGAACTTAGTTAAATTACTTGATTTAAGGGGCAATAAATATATTTTTTCATGCTGATAAAGCCAGCTATTTTTAGCCTTGTCCAAATGAAATGGAAAATTATTTATCAAACCACAGTTGTTGTTTTTTGCTACTGTATGATGTGTTTATGTTTCGTTTGGAACTTTTAAAAGAGATTTTTATACAAAAAGCAATGTTGCAAATGCAGCAAACCAGTGACATCCTTCACCTGTCAAAAAAATCGGCCTTTTTTTTTTAGCACTATGAGTGGACCAGGCTTTTGGAGACCATCACTGTCTCCAGTTTTCAGCACTAAAAAGGATGTCAAGGTCATCAAAATTCTTTTTTTTCCCATCATATTTGGTCTCCACTGCGCCTCTTTAACATTTACCAATCCCCCGCCTAAATGTTAATTCATGTGACGACGAGACAAGGGAATTAACGGCGGAGAAAGTGGTTTCATTTTTAAATGTGCGCCGATGATCTGACTCATACATATGAAAGAAGCATTTAAAGTGGCAAGAATGAGACCGAGGGGAAGGAAGGAGGGGGAGAGAAAGAGGGGGGCTAAACATGTCTCCTCAGTTTTCTAAACTCTCAACAGGCTTGAGATCAGAGACAACTGATTTAAAGCTTTCAAAGGAATACATGGGAGGGATCCTCCTGCAAACAGACTTGCTGTTGTGAGACCTCAGCATGGCTCCTCTCCACTGTCGCCACCGGGGAACTCGCAGTTGATCAGCAGTTAGAAGCCACAACCTGCCATTACCACTACATTAGGAAGTCAGTAGGCAATCAGGAGGGTGAGAGCGGTGGGGGGGGGTCACTGGGACTCTTATTTTTAAGCCTCTCTCAGGACTCCAGCAAACCACTGCGAGTGTTCTGCTGTTCTTCATGACACACTGGTCCACCATACAGCGATAGGATTTTATTTTTTTCACTTTCTTGAGGTCTTGGCATGTTAGGCTATTCACGACGTAGCTTTAGCTCAGGCCTTCACACGTTTACTGACAGATTTCTGCTTCATTTTGTTTCACAATATGCAATAAATATTCATTCTCTTGTCCTTCATGGGTTCACCACCATCCCCTCCGTAGAGTTGGCTGACTTCAGAGCTCATTAACTCAAGAAATATGTTTCATATATGAGCGGAAAAATAAGTTGCAAAGATGATGGCGTCAAATTTGTCAAACTTATCATGTTAAATAAATGATGCATCACTTAGAGACCAGTCGGCCTCATTGGTCACTGTACGACACTGTGGCAACTAAAAATGAGTGTTTGGCAAAGACGGACATGAAGGAGGAACCAGGTTTTTTTTGGGCAAAATTTGAAATGAAACCGTGGTCAGGTGATCATTACCTTCTCTGTTCTCTGGCATAATTAATATCCCTTTCAATCAAACATGGCAAGAAAGAGCCGCTGACTATTTAAAGCTCCAGCCTTGGAACGAGTTTCACCTCATTCATGTGTTCACAACAAGGAGACTGGGAATATCTGTCATTTCTAGGCACCTCCAGGTTTTAATAAGTGATTTTAGAAACGGAAATGATTCGAAAATATGTCACCATCAACGAGGATGCCACATAAAAAGGTAACTTCAAGGATCTACTTTTGCATAAAATCAGAACAAGGTCACAGAATGCGTGTTGAAAGCGAAAGAGCGCACATTTTTGCTTCATGACGCTCTTCATGACACCAAGATACAAAGAAATGATTGAGCTCAAAATGAACTCAGATTCAGGATTCCAAAAACATAATATCCTACTTTAAGGTAACAGAGATAAGCAATGATAAATATAAAAATACCACACACACAGGAGAGTTTGTGTAGAGATAGAAGAATAGAGGAGTGTGTGCAGACCCCTGTGGGACCTCAGCAGAAGTAAGCACCCTAAATTCCGGACGATAGATTGCACCACAATATAGGCTACGCCCACTAGGAAGGAAAACAGATCTTCTTCATACATAAGCCGCAGGTGCAGTGGTGCTGTCTGCACCGTAGAAAGGCCAGTGGCTCTTAAAAATGCATGAGTATCACTTCGAGACTAGTTTTGAAAACGGACTCCAGCCTGGAGACTGAATCATGAAACAAACTGGGCAATGTTCTGAACTTGAATCATGAACTTCTCACATCTTTTATTGACATTAAAGAGCTCAAAATGCCCGACGTTCTGACACCACAGCCGGTCTCAGCTGCTGCTTCTTGTCTCCGGTCCTCCAGGAGATCGGCTCTGTGGGTGGAGACACGCGGGCAAAAACAACGCATTTTGAGCGCTTTCAGGTCAATAAAACACCAGCACGACACTCTTTTAAAAACCCATATATTAGCTGCGTCAATGTTTAAGCTGCATGGTTCAGACCATGAGAAAAAAGTAGCGGCTTATAGTCCGGAGATTACGGCAGTTATTCCAATGCTTGGAGAACAAGGAGAACTAGTGAGTTTTACATGACAAAGCGTGGCCTTCCCTGTCACCAACAAGTCTACAGACACGAACCTTGTCAGAGAGTCAGGTGACCGAGCTGAAGTCCGACCATGAACAGCTATAGCGGAGCTGAAAGTGTGACCTGAACATTGCTGGCGGTGTGGAGCTACTGGCCTCGGTGGTGCTGAAAAAAAGCCGAAGAAAAACTTCTTCAAACACATTCACCGTGTGTTGTCGTTGCTGCAAACGTGATTATTTCACCTGGATATTCTGTAATGTGCTGAAATAACTGCTGCCATGGAGAAGGCGCCCTGCTAATGCTGAAGTAGCGACGTTTTGCATACATCTCCCGTCGCTCCAAAGTGACGGATAATTTAGATGCAGAATAGACATTGTCGCTGGCTGCTGTGCACATGCAAATCATCGCCCTGCTTGACGGGAGGCTGCTGAGCATTTTCAGCCCACTCAATTTTTATACTACTAGTCTTTATGTCCCAGCCCAGCCTCCTCTCTCTGATTCCCATCTTGGCAATGACAGACACACACAAACACCCTCTCTCCCAGGCCTCCTTCTCACTTCTTTGTCCCAGTGAAAACACACATGCGCACACTTCCTTCAACACTGCGCCTCTATCTGGGTGAGCCATCATTATCTGGAGAGAGTTGCCAGTGTTTGGCCACACTGTGCTTCCTTCCCAGTGTTGGAAGTGAACAAGCCAGACAGTGGCTGCCGCCGGTGACACATCTGTCAGAGACATGCCTCATTACCGCCGTAGCAAATGTCAAAGCACTGAAGTAATCACTCAGGCCTCTGCTGGACACGTGCCTGTTCTCTGGCTTCTGTTGAACAGCTGTTTGCGACGTGCTGATAGATATTTGGCTGCATGCTAATGTGACAGCGGGTGTAGGGGAATTTGCGACAGGTAATATAATGACAGGCATTTTATACGCTGCAAACTTCCTTCAGAGTCATTACTGTCAATCCGGGATGCATGGATTCCTGGGTTCCTCAGGACCACAACAGGAAGAAGAACTCAGCCTCTCAGGCTGCGGCGTGAAGTTGGAGGGTTGTTATAGAGGTTACAGACAGATGAGTGAACAGCTCAGGCCAAAAGTTTCATGCAAATTCGGGATTCAGCGTTAGCGCCAGCTCGCAAGTTAGGCTCCGCCCACATGCAGTTGTAACGTCGTAATAATTCAAGACTTTATTTATATCGGTTCCAGGGAGTTTGAGTTGTGAATCCTTTGTGAAAACATGTGGCATTTTCACCTTACTTCAGTCCAATCTGGACCGTGTCCACTTCTGATCTCAGAGCTGAGATTTAAATGTGTCTGCATTCACACACTAGACGAAGATGGAACAAGACCTCTGGTGTAAACCCGAATGCACCAGGAATTATTTTCTGTCCAGAGCCGACCTGGCAAAGTGCAGCTTGGGGACCACATGCATTCCTCTGCCTGTATTAGTCTGGGTCTCATGAAGTCAGAGAGAAACTGAGCAGAGAAGTTTTGGACACTTTCTGTAGTGATGTTGAAGGAGTGAAGCTATTTCAGTTTATTACCATTCATTTTCTACCTCAATAAAATAAAAAAATAAACCCCATTTCAATCATTTATATTTATTTTAAAGCTTTATTCTCTGTATTGTTTTTTTTATTTTATATTTTGTATAGATTTATAGATAGTTTATAGTTATAGATTTTTTTGGTTAAAATAAATGTAACAATACTGACAGGATTGATTTCCCATAATTTTTTCATCGATATAATAAATGTGAAAAGATATGCTCTGTATCCAATTAAATTGTCAGTCCTAACAAATAATAGTCTGATTTATTTTCCTGTTAGTATTCTGGATTCTGTTCATTTTATTGTTTTTCTTTGCTTCGATATTTGATTTCCCAACTTCATAGATTTATATTGACAGTCATTACAACGATTCCCACTCACTGTGTTTTACTCCCCCCCCCAAAAATATTCCTTTGATATGTGTACATGATGTACTAGCAGTGGCTCTACTAGCACATCATGTGACCCCTCTGGAAATTGAATTGCCCACCTCTGGTCCAGGAGATGTCATACACGTGCATTGGTGAAATACTAGTTACCTGGAGGTAACTCCAGTTCTATGAGGGGGCTACGCATGGTTTACCCCTGAACTGTTCAGTCACCGGGTCAGGTAGGAGAGTGAACAGCGTCGTAGCAACACTTTGGTGCATTTGTCGCGGTCTCATATCAAACAAAGGCACCGTATTTTGCATCAGAGTTGCCAGAGATCGCAATGATTCAGATCTTGTGTATCGTCATTTTCTGAGGTGAAAACCTTTGCCTTGATGTGTGTGGTCTTATGAAAATGAAATCAAAAACAAAACAATATGGGAATAAAACATGGATTATAAAGACAACAGAATTGCTTTAGTCACAACGGTTTTAAATGTTAACATGAGTTGGCAATAGAATAAAGGGAGTTTATGGACACCCTGATGTTGTGCAGCGTGATCGGTGTTTGTGATGAGAGAAAGTTTCACCTTGCCATGCCAGTTTCTGAAAGCTGTGTTTACAGATGTTCAAGCTTTTAGTCTTTCATCTTGTGTAATGAAATGTTTAGCACTTCAGCTGCAACATGTGCGACGGTGTCTTGTAAGTTGGACGCTCACTCTTCACTGCTGTTCCTGGCTGAGAAGAATTTAGATTTTTTTTTTTTGGAAAACATCTGCCTGCTTCTACAGGATCAGACTCAGAACCGAGGAACCATGAACTGCTTCTGAAGAGGGAGGACTCTTCACTGTGACCTCCAGCGAACATATATTTACAGATACTAAAAATACACTGCAGGAATATTGACCCAAGCTGCTTTTCACAGTCGTTTCTCCGCGTCTCAGCGTTCTTCTGTGTGCGGCTGCAGACCTGCTGGGATTGTCGTCAGCGGTCTAACTGAGGTGGACCCCTGCCGTCGCTATTGAGGGGCAACATGAGATGAAATACCTCTTTGGTTTTCCTTTCAATTCAAGCTCTTAAATACATTGCATTCATGCATATTTTGCCATCTTTTGGATAAATACTAAATTCTGTATGGCCCCTGCATGAAGGAGTTGGACCCCCCCAGGGCACCGAGGGTGCAACACCTGGTCTCCAGGCTTGCAGCATCTCAGAACTTGGGTGGGCCTCACTCAGGTGGCTTCGAAATATGAGGTGTTCAAGCGTGAGCTGAGAAGTCGTGCGTTTTAAAAACGCCCTTCAACGTCCTGTAAATCATTCAATGGTTTCTCTTCCACTCACTGCTACCTCTCAGACTTAGTAGTCAACTACTTGTACTCTCATTTCTGCGGTCCCGAGGTTACCCAACACGTAGTTTTCGGACTGAAACTGATGTTTAAATGTGGAGCTCGAACAGAAACGTTAAGGTTAACTATCAGTCTTCGTAAGTCGAGCCACATTGTGTGCACTCATTGCACTTAGCGGAGAAGTGCACTCTGCATCCTTAGATATAGTTACCATAGCGATAGCGTGCACATTAGAACTACACTCCTTGACCTGAGGTTTGACTTATAGTTGGAGGGAAATAAAAGGGAAAAAAAGCTTTTGACTGTCTTGTGTTCCTGGCGAACCTAATGCAAAACATGGAAAGCGGAACAATGAAGGGAATTAGGTTCTTTCAAATGTTTGCATAACCAGGCCCTTCTCCAGTGGTTTTAATCACCTCGCCTCTCCAGACCACCTACACCCTTCTTCATGGTCCCGGGCTGGACCACGAGCCGATGAATTAATCCGCCGTGTATGATTGCTATTAGCGCTCCGTGATTATACACCTTGATTGGCGAGTTTGCCCGACACGGCGGCGTTCATTCTTCAGGCGCGCGCGGTGATTAGCCGAACATCCAGCCGACGTGTCCAAACACCAAGTCTGGAGTGGCTCTGTGATTATTAATGGGTGCTCCAGGTCACCTGATACCTGAAGCGTGGACCCTGGAAATCCTTCATCTAAGCAAATAAATGTATTCTGAATGTCATTATAGGATTAGCGGTGTAGATGAGGCTAAAAGGCATGATGGGCCCTCCAGAGACGACGGGGGCCGCACTTGTTACTCTCAAGATGGTCTTCGAATGTTCAGATGGCTTCGATGTTGGGGAGCGAGCAACGCTCTTCTGTCATTTACAGCCACAAGAGCTTGTCTGTCTGCAGTGGACGGCCCTCAGGAAAGCCTCGGGAGGGAGTGTGTCATCTTGATCTTGGAACCATTCTGTGCCATTCTTGCCTTCTTCATTCTTGACCTGAAACTGTTCAAATCTGGCCTCCATCTTTTCAAGTTCTCCTCCTAAGTTGGGAAATTCAAAGTTCTATTAGCTCCCCATGCTATCGGTACTTTTGGTCGTAATACTTATGTGTTCATTTTCCTATTGGTGTACAACAAAAGTGAAGAGGTCATGTGACTCGCGCCATCCCAGAGGTGGTGCAGTCAAAAGTAGCGACAGAAAAAAATAGGCCTCAAAGGGCCACATGATTCAGCAGTGCATTGTGGGCGGCCAGTCTTTTTTTACATTCGTTGTAGACAAACTGACCAATGGAATGAACAAAAGAAAAAGTCAATGGATCAATAGACGTGAGGTCAGGTGACAAAACAAACCTGGGGGAGGATGACTTCAGACTATCATAGACCCATTTACGCCATCCAAAAAATAGACTCTCTGACAGTTGCTCTTAGCTCCACCTACATCAGAATGCAAGTGAGTGTTCATTTGGAAAACAAGTTTTCAGTTCTAAATCTGTCCGGTTGTTGCGTGGTTGGTTGGTTGTCAGAACCAGGACTGTGTAACTGTGAACTGAAGTTCTACCAGATCCCCACGGGAACAATCACTGTTGCTGTTCGGGTCACGGAGCCTTCTTCTGTTTTTGCAGAGAAAATTAGCGATTCCACACTCGCATTGGAGCAAACACATTTTCACTAAAACTAAGGTTGACATCTGTTTTTTAATATTGTGTTCACATGTTTGGGTGGTTTCAGTCAAACCCATGGCAACTGCAGCCACAGCCCTGACCACCACCTCTATAGAGAGGGGTAAAGTAAAATATGAACATGAACTGTAAGAGCCAAGGTAAATAGCAGAACGTTGACAATATGATGTATCACTATATGCAACCTCAACCTTTGTTTTGAGAGGTGGTGGGGGGCAAAAACCATTGGCAAAAGTGACCGTTGAGAACAGGTGGGGACGATGATCATAATGGGATTAGGCTGCTATAAAACAGATTTTTACTTCTGTAAATATCTATCCTTTCACACAAATCCTTGTTCAGTGAGATGTGGCTTTTGTCCATTTCAGGCCACCGTAGATCACGGTACTTGCACTACCGACTTGATCTGATGAGGTTGAAATAAACGGGGATTAAACATTTCTTTTACGTGTGACGTCATAGCTCCTGTTTACTCTCACTACTTTCTTCAGCCCTTTTGCTCTTTCAGGTGGAGCGTAGATCTATGTATCTCGGGTCTTGTGTGGGTGGAGTGTCGGAATTTTCTATACCGCTGACAATACGATGGAATACTGGATGTGTGTGATGTGGGGACAAAACAAAAACAAATCTGGTTTGTGTTTCATCTGGAATGCAAATTTCATTCAAATATTTGGCTTTTAGAACCTAAAAGACTGTCCTGTAGAGAAGTGCGTTATGGGACATGTCAAGCTAGAGGTGGAAGTGTCCAAATGGAGCCAGAACTTGACTTTGACCTGTTCAAACACTTCCTTTTTCCCTTGTTTAATGGATGACCGTTTCTTATATCAAGCTACTTTGCTATTTATTCTGCTCTTGACCGCAGTCTGCAAATAGATCGTGTGACTTTTTGGGTTGGAAGCAGTTATCCATGAAGGACAAAAGAGATGTATCTGTGACTCTGGGGTGGACAAACACAACAGAGGCAAATGCAGGTCTGAATCCCTGAAGCGCAGAGCTAAAAACGTTGGGTTACAAGAGAAATCTAGCGAAACTTCAGGCAGCCAGCGAGCAAAAGTACATATCATTCTGTGTTGACATTTATCCTCAAATGTCGCTCCTGTCTAATCCCTCCCAGTGAATTTGAGGATGCTTTCCTATTTCATCGCGAGCCAAAATAGTCATTTGGTTGAGCAGATAAATAGTGGTATTGACTTATCCTGAAGCAATCCTGCATCAAGCGATTAATTGGATGAGACAATGAAGAAGTGGAATCTCATCTTTTTATGATTCGTCCCTGCTTCCACGGTGAATGCATCAGTCACACACAGACACACGGGCGCACGCGCGACTCTCTTCCCCTTTTAGAGACTTAAATGTTAACATGTTTACATTAGTAATAGCACGGGAAGGTTAATGGACTTAATGTGGCACTATTCACAGCAGAGGTCTGCCGCCTGAGAAATCATAGATCTCAGTAGCGATCACACGTCCTTCCTGCTTGAGTGCTTAATGGCTGCTGCAATTATGCACATTGACTTGAATTGAAAACATAAATGTCAGTCGCGGAGAAAGAACTGATTAATTTTTTTGTTAAAGATTCAGAAAATTCGGGAGGTAGAGACGTGCAAGCGACAGGCTGAAAGAGTGAAACACGCATGCTGTAAGCACCATTGACTGTATGCAAATGGGAAAAAGTGAGCCTCTGAATGCACAAAGGCAGAAATTCCATCAGTGGCCAGAGTTCAATAACTCTTCAGTCTTCAAGTGTGGAGATAATGGTCACTGCGGCGAAACGTTAATGCGATTCCCAAGCGCAAATATCCATCACCGGACCACGTTTGATACCAGTGAGAGTGAACGTGTGTTTTGTATCGATGAGCGATGTAAACACGAGCGAGGGATAGGTTGTGCGCCTCCTTACTCACCATGGTGGTCAGCAGACAACTGTTTACCCGCCGGCATCTCACACATTCAAACACAGTCAGTCAGTCAGTCATTCATTCTCTCTGGCTTTCAAAACTAGTCGTCTCCAAACCAGGGAAGCAATGACTGACTTGCATTTTCAACGACCAATAATACAAATTTAAAATGGTATAAATAATAATAATAAAATTGTATTTACTATTTTTTTGCTATTATTTTGTTTGATTATTATTTTAAATAAATGTATAAAACCATAACAAGAAAAATAAATTCCATTAAATATGGATGAATTTTTTTTCAGATGCCATTAAATTGACTGAAATCGGGATGAAGAATTGTGTATATATATATATATATATATATATATATATATATATATATATATATATATTTAGAAATAACAGTCTTATATATATTATATTATATATAATATACATTATATGATTTTTTTATGAGAAATTTAGCTGGTTTCTTTGTATTTAAGGCATGTGTTAGTATTTATGTATATAATTAAAATATTGAATAAACAGTATTTTAAAAAATCACTGGAAAAATTCCGGTATGAACTTAATATTTTACTTGGGTTCAGTGAAAATACGTCATATAACATATTAACAACTGGAATGTAAATTAGATGAAAGATATGACAGTGTTCACAATACTAAATAAATACATGTAAAAGGCATTTTCTACTAGACCATAATTTTTACTAAAAGGTTTAAACAGTCATTCCACTCAATTCTTATGGCTTTGAAAAGCCCTTATTTTTGTCTTCTATTATTCTTTCATTTTGAATGTTTGAATGTATTTTGAATGTAAGAATACAGCCGCATGCGTGACTTTATGACCTTGCTACACGTCCTAGCAACAGGCACTTTTTTGACCACGTGCTGCTTTAAACAAGTCGCCTGCTTGAGTGATGAAGACTGTACAGAGATCACATCCTGCAAACAAACACACAGCGAACGGTGTGATTTCCTGTCGAACAGATTTTCCGCAGAGAACCCAGCTCTTTCTGTATTTCTATATTCATAGCATGCGAAAACAGTTTTTCATTCAGATGCCACTGAGTAATATTTACTTTAATGTGTCAGAGTCAAAAGCCCAGTGAGTCAGAGGAGCTGTGAAGCCTAATGTTGGGGCTGCAGCGTGGTGCCACAGGTGGCCTGTTAGCATCTATATTTTGGGATGGAACTGACTCATCCTTATGCTATCTTTAGGTAAAGTGATCAATCATATAAAAAAACAAAAAACACAGAAGTCCCTGTTTTCAGAAAATGTTTATTTTTTTTTGTTCATAAACTTTTCATAAAAATAACAACATCAATAATTTAATGTAGAAAGTGTGTATGTACAAAAAATATTGACAGTTAATATAACTTAAGGCCAGTTAAATAACCTTTTTTGCAATACTTTTTGTGACAATCTCACAAACATTTTTATTTTTATTTTCAACGATCTGAACATTTCAACACTGTATCTTCAGTAAAAGATACCAGGAGTCAAAAAACGATGCAAAAAAAAAACCAAAACCTTGCAGCAATGTGTGCTACCTGATTACTTAAAAGCAATTAAATGATGCTAGCTCACTCTAGCGTCTGTACATACTGTAAAATACTCTTGTGGAAAATCTATTACACCACCAGTGCACGGTTTGGTTTCAGAGAAAAGAAAAACAAAACCGTCAACGACAGGATGAAACTGCATCTCAAGTCAAATAAACATTTAAAATTTACTCAACAATAGCCCTCGAAAACATGTCACCTTTAGAAAGGACGCAGAGTAATGTAAAATATACACTCAGCTATAAAAATACAAAGAGGTACAGTCATACAAATATATTTATTTCCCATTTATGATATATCTTTCACAATCGATATTAAAACACAACACAAAAGATGGTGGATGAATAAATATGGCGGCTTACATTCATCTCACCGTGTAGTGTGAGTAGCTTGAAAATAAAACACGGTCATTAACATGCATTTTAAAGTCCGAAGAAGCAGGAAATATTAAGTGCAACTCCTCGCGTGGAGAGGAGGAAAGAGCTGTCCAGGTGCTGAACAGCTGTCATGCAGAAAGCTTCACCACCGGCAACAGTCTTGCATGACGTCATCAGCAGGAAGTCTAAGACCCTTTCTCCAGTCGGCCCCTTCACACGAGGCACCGAACTCGCCAGTCGCTTTGTTGAGCCGACGCATCTTCCAAGACGGAATTCAATCTGGTGAAACCCAAAGACGTCCATCTTCAGCTCAGATGCCCTCAGGAAGAGTGAAGGGCCAAGTGGCGGGGGTCCCCGGGTGCTTCAGCTCCATCTTCTCCTTCTGCTTCTGGTGGACTCGCCCGTGCCGTTTCCGCTCGTCGCTCCGGGCGAAGCGCTTGCCGCACACGTCGCAGGAGAAGGGCTTCTCCCCTGTGTGAGTCCTGGTGTGGGTGGTCAGGTGGTCGCTCCGGCTGAAGCTGCGCAGGCAGATGCGGCACTGGAAGGGCTTGTGGCCCGTGTGGATGCGGATGTGTCGGTTGAGCTCGTCCGAGCGGGAGAAGCGGCGGTCGCAGCTCTCCATGGGGCAGGTGAAGGGCTTCTCCTTGGCGGGGCCGTGGGAGGCGGCGCTGGGAGTCTTCCGAGCTCTGGGGGGCTTCGCTGGACGGGGGGTGTAGGTTTGCGAGAAAGAGTCTGGTAGCAGGGAGGAGTAGAGGATGGAGTCTATGGTGCTGTGCGCGTACTGGTTGGACGGCTGAGGTTCAGAGAAAGGCTTGACGTTGCTCATGGGTGGGGGGAGGTAATTGTTATAAAGGGGGCTCGAGTAACTTTGAGAGCAAGTCTCGGAGAAGGACGGCTCCTGCTTGATGCCCCCTTCCACTTTGAACTCTTGGTTGTGGCAAATGGGGAAGGTGTCCAAAAGTTCCTTCACGTCCACCTGCTGGTCAGGGGGGAAGTCATTGGACATGGGGAAGGTCTCAGTCTGGAAGGTGGTCTCCAAACACTCGGGCTTGTTAAAAGCCCCCCACTCGTAGCTCTCAAACTCGTTCTTGACCACCACAGGGAAGGAGGCCGCCTCAGACTTGGGCTCCGACTTCTCCTGGAAGGTGGACAGGTCGTGGGTTTGACCGCTGCTCTGGTCCCCGGCGAACCTCTGGTCGGTGGAGTAAACCTGGGAGGTTAAAGGCTGTCCCCGTTTGTCCCCAAAATGTGCCCCCGCGCTGTCCATCTGGTAAGTTCCACGGCTGCTCTGCACCTCAGAGATGGGCAGAGTGGAGATGCCCACGATCTCGGTGATCATGTTGAGCAGAGTTTCGGTGCTGCACGGGGCTCCCTGAGTGGCCTCCACATAGAAGCTGCCGGAGTAGGCGAGAGACGAGGGGGTGTAGGCATCTTTCGGACCCTCGCACGGATTGAACGCAAACTCGGAGTTGGAGGCTTCAGTTTTCAGTGCAGCGGGCGCTCCGTCTGTCAACAGAATCGACATGAAAACTTACAACTGCGCACATATTTTTCCCCCAGCTCAACAGCTGAATTCCGCGCGTCACTCACCGTGTCCGAACTGTGCAGGGGCCCCCCGATCCGCCTCGACAAACGCCTCCTGGTTGTCTTTCCCCAGGGAGGAATTGCTGTCAAACTGAGGATAAAAAGAATCTTTCGCGTTCAAATCCATATTGTTTAACATGATGCTGTGAAGTCCGCTCTTCCAAAATATTCTGCTTGGTTTCAACTCCCGCCTTGTCGGATGGATTTCAGTCAAAGATCCCAAGCGCTTGTTTGTGTGCCTTCAGTAAAGAAGTAATAATTCCGTGCGCTCTCCGCTCCTCTGTTGCGCGCTGTGGATTTCACATCAGCGACTTCGCTCCTCGCCGCTTTTATACTCTCGAGCTGCACCTCGGTCCTCCTCCCCATTCATCAGCTCCACTGAGAGGATTCCCCGCTGCGTGTAAACTTCATGCCCATATAAGGACAGAGGATGTGACGTGGCGCCCCCTCCTCCCCGCTGCTTTGATGGAGAGACCGAGTCTGACGTTGCAACAAGTGGCAGGAATGTGGCCACGGCGGCGTCTGAGGGCACATTGATCGTCTCATGGAGCGACGTCCAGATGAGAGCGACACCAAAATATCACATCGGGGTGGGGTGCGGCGGCGTCACGTGATCGCATGACCTCAGACGACCAAGGGGGGTATTCCGGCTCCTGAGTCAAGGCACTGAGAAGCATTGGATGTCTCGGTCTCAACGGACTCCTGAGCAAATATCAGTTTTGATCCTCAGCATGAAAGAGTTTGACACTCCTGAGCCGCTGGCTGAAACAAGAACCCCTTCTGCTTCAGTGTGTGTGTGTGTGTGTGTTTCGAAGCTTGGTCACCTGTGAGAGGCTCTGAGTAGAACCACACTTCAGGTATGATTTAAAGACACTACCCAGGAGTAAAAGAGGCAAAAGGTACATCTTGGATACGTCACCATTCAAGGACAGGATCGTCACAGCACCTGTTTTGGAACCATAAGGGCCCCGAATTGAACCCATTCTTTGGACACCAGTTGCATTTGTGCTTTGTTAAAAAAAGAAAGTAATAATAAAATAATAATGTCAAATTACATTACATTACAAATAAAGATAAAAAGACAAATAAATAAAAACAGTCATGGTCATAACCCCCTAATAATATGGCCCTGGCGTGAAACCGTATTATCTATATACTGCATACACATGCCACCCCATGGTGGACTACATGCACTGAATTTGACACATAATGCATCTGCAAATGCATTATATACTTTTTTCAAATTTGGTCATCAACATCAAAATATCACAAAATAGGTTTCTTATTTGAATAGCATTTTATCACCTGTTACAGGGTTATGGACGGTTGATATCTGTACAATGACTGCATCTTCATGCATTTCATTTGAAAAAAAGCTTCATTTGACTATAATTTAATTTAAAAGCTTTTCATTCATTCTGTTGAGAAAACACTGATGGCTGCTAAACAGCTGGCAAAAATGAATCACATCATTGTTGGGGAACTTGCTTGAGTCTCGGCCTCCTACGAGGGTTTGAGTGATGACCTCTGCAGTGACTGTGATTCCATAACATCATTCCAGTATCAGTCAGTTTTCTAGTTTGGTCCTACCGGATGAGACGGTGATGTGATGTCAAAATAAGAGCGCACCGACAATGTATTTTGGTTGAGCGCTGCAACAAAACAAATGGATTCGTCAAGTGTCGGTTTCAGTACAATACTCTTTGTTGTTCATTCAATTTTCTGGTTTATACCTATGGGGTTGTAAAAAAAATACATATTTTGATTTGATCTATTGATTGTTTTTTTTTTTTTTTTTTAATAGAGCCATCTTGAGCAGCAGTCAACCGCCATGTCCTTCTTTCCAAACTCCACTGTGTGGACCAGATAATAATAATAATAATAATAATAATAGCTGAGATTAATTAGAGAAAATACATTTCTATGATACTGATAATACAATAACAAACATACAATAACTTGAAGGGAATTATGGAAATTAAAACCATAAATCTAATGACTTATGAATCGATCTGCTCCAGCCTCAGAAGAAAATATGACAGTGACTCTCAACATAAAGGACCTCACCCAGACACAAACTTACAGTTACACACAACCACTAGAAAGAAAAAAAAAATGGAAAAACGTGCAAAGAAGGAGCATAAATTAATAAAACAGTTCTCTCTTTCCTTTTCCATCTCTATGAAATGTAACAAGAATTATTGACTGAAGCATATGGAATGGCCATAATGTAGTAGTGTTAGGTAATGGACATATAAATATCTCATGTATTTATATTTGTAGTGTGTTAGAGGAGATTGAAACAGACATTCATTCATTGACATCTGAAGGTTGTTCAACGTTTGAATGCCGTGCTGCAGACAGAATCCCTCCTGCCTCCGAGAGTCCTCCGCTGGACTCCACCGTCTGCAGGTTCACAGTTTAAATGAACACATCTCGGTGTCACCCGGCGGTCAGATTGCCTTTAACAAACTCACTTCCTCCACGGTGGTTGTAGAAAATTGTGGTCAGTCACACCGCCAGATGGAATAACTGCGGCGACCGGTGTACGCGAACCATTGGCCTTTGAAAGCATTAAAGGGAGTCAATAACACCCCTGAGTTGTTCAATGGTTGAACCCAACTGTTCACATGACATTTCATCTCCCAAAGCGCTTTCCCCTTTTCACTTCAGTTGCAGGAGGCATGCGGCGGCTGCACTTCCTATTTCAAAAATACTCTTTCAGCTGTGGACGCGGCTCCGGGTTCAGCACCGGGGACAGCGCCATCGCACTCCCGAGGAACACCAACGTTCACCCTCCGCGCGCAGTTCGAGGGAGTTTAATCTGAGGCATCTGCATAAATCAATCCGCCCCAGACTCAGAAGACGGTGTGAAACTGTATGATGGAAACACTGGCCTTGAGGTTGGAGTCCTACAAGACACATTCTCATTGTCAGTGAATAGCCGATGAATAGTTGTGTGTAATTAACAGGTTTAAGAGCAGTTCACATGTCGACACAGAAGCTTGGCTCATTGGAAATCAATGAACATGGAGAGCAGGACCACAGCAATGGAACTACTTTCACAATCTCAGTAAATTTTGGAGCAAATATTCAACCCGTTTTGTAAAAAGTCGTTGAAATTTTATACATATATATATATATATATATATATATATATATATATATATATATATATATATATATATATATATATATATATATATATATATATATATATATATATATATATATATATATATTTGGCGACAAACATGAAGTGTGCTACTTCTGAAGAACTAAAAACTCAGACTAGAAATATTTGAAATATATAGATTTTATGTGACTCAGTAAATATTTTAAATTAAAATGTGCTTGAACTATCAGCTACGACTTGTGTCTGAGTCCATAAGTAAATCTACAGTAAGGATAGAAAAGGAGGAAAGCATGTTTAGCTCTGATGCTAGTTTGATGTCACACCACTCCATTCATGGATCGATGTTTAATACGCACCTTCTGTGGCTTTCCTGGATTCCCACAAGTCCTATTGAGTCTGTCCTGCCGATATGCTGAGCAACTTTTCAAAGAGAAGCCAGTTTGATGTGCCTTTCGCTCCATGTGTACCCAGTGACCTTTTCGGCTCTCCGTATTTCTGTCCGCCGTGCTGCATCAGGAGAGCATAGACGGCACACCTGGAATCAACAATCTGCCGTGACATTTCTGCCGGGGAGTGAGCGATCACCTTCTGTCCCGTCACCTTTTTCACTGTACATTTATTTTATTTCAAAAAGCAAAATGTCACTTTTTACCTAACACTACTTTTACCGAAACAATTTCCGCTCCTGGAAGGCTTTTTTTGCAGACTGACTTTGTACTTTTTAAGAATTGCAAAATTCGTGCTGGGGACGTTCAAGACAATGATTCTCAAATTTGGGTGAAAATTGAACATGTTGAACATGAAGATCAAATGATTTTCGTCTTTTCATCGGACCAAAGCAATATTCTATAAAATAGTACCGAAATAATCTTTCTTCAACTCAGATTCCCATTGTGCATTGTTGAACACCAACGCTACTTTGTTAGCCATCAGATGCTAAGTGCAAAATAGCAGCCAATTTTTTTCAAGGTGACCGTGGTGAAATGAGAGGAAAACAGCAACAAAACGTTGCACGTGTGCCAACCTTGCATGTTACTACAGAGTAAAAGAAGAAGGTTATATGAAGTTTATATTCCTTTATATTATATTGCAGTCACTCACTGAAATGAAATCTCTGTGACACATCGTTCGTTGCTACATTTCAAAGCTGAAACTTCAACGTAAAATGTAGCCGAAGGTGTAAGGTTCTTTTAGCAGGCCACGCCCCCTTGCTGTGTGCTGCAGCCAAATGCGAAAATGATTTACTCACACCAAAAGTCAGACTCGAACTACAGACTGAATTGTTGAACTGAACTGATGGAAAGGTACGTCGACTTTGAATGAGATCATGAGGTGATTTTTGTTTTGGTGTTTTTGGTGTCAAGAAAAAAATCCTCAGGTTGACATCGGAGGACATTTTCCTAAGTTTGAACTTTAGACTGCAGCGTTGCCCTCTGCTTCACGGGTTGATGAACGCGCTGTACGGCTTAACTGCGTTGTTGTACTTAGAATAGAAATAAATATCAATAAAAATGTAAGTAGATTGTCATAAACAATTACATTCTGCTAAATGTTGTTTGGGAACTTTATATTTGAATTAGAATTGCTCAGTATGTGAGGTGAAAGGTATGCGTCCTTTGATGTGTCCTTTGATGTACTTTCTATGCTTCACGACTGGTCGACTATTGAATGGTGCGTTACAGTTGACTATGTCGACCAGTCGCAGCTGCCCTATTTCAAGGCTATTGTGTCCGACGTCAGACCTCGATTAGCGTTTCAACACCATGTCATTTGGAGATTTCTCCTCTCCAGTCGACCACTCTGCGACTGGCAGACCTTTTAAAATCAGCTCAAAGTTTTCTCTAATTAACTGGTCAGGCCGAACGTGTCGCCTGAAACCATCCTCCCCGACACCTCTGCGGCGGCGTTTTGATGTAACTCAGAGCAGAGATGGAAGGAGGAACGCTGCTTGAATAACAGTCTGTGTTTGATCCTCAAACAGGAATTGTCTGTGAAGCAGAAAACGATGACAAAGCGGCTATAATAAACAGGCGTCTGTCATTACCGGACGATGGAAGCTGTATCTGGGCATACGAGTCTGGGGTCTGTCATCTTCTTAAGGTAGTGTATGATAATAGCATATGAGCTCTTTGGCTGCGCTGCTGACATTCTCCGGCATAAATCGCTTTCACCTCAGATGTGCACTCTCGATGTTTAGCTTTGACGAACAGCCTTCAAGTGATCGAGAGTCTATTAAAACCAATCTGATCACACAAAGTTCAGATCAGGGGATGCTGTTATGATAACTGCGCTGTGACTAACCTCTCCTCCATAAATGCCACGCCGCTCAGACTAAGTAACACATTTATGTAATGTTAGCACTTAATGACATTGTCGTGCTGCCGGAACAATGTGCTGTGGAAGTTTAATGAAAGCCTTTTCAGCCTCCTTACATCTCCCAGACGTCCAGAGATTCCATATGTCGACTTAACGTTGAGTCTATTTTGAAAAGTCAATAAACATTTAACACGCCTGGGTATAAGAAAATTCCATTTTATGTTCTCATAATAATTTCTGGTATCATCTAGTATGCATTCATCATTGGTCAGAGCTTGTCCATCAGCGCCATCTCCTTTACTTCATCCTGGATGTTTTGGTGATCTATCTATCTATCTATCTATCTATCTATCTATCTATCTATCTATCTATCTATCTATCTATCTATCTATCTACTGTAAGTACTGTATCTCTCTTCCTATCTATCTATCTATCTATCTATCTATCTATCTATCTATCTATCTATCTATCTATCTACTGTAAGTACTGTATCTCTCTTCCTATCTAAAGTATCTATCTATCTATCTATCTATCTGTCTGTCTGTCTGTCTATCCATCTATCTATCTATCTATCTATCTATCTGACTGTCTGTCTGTCTGTCTGTCTGTCTATCTATCTATCTATCTATCTATCTATCAATCTATCGATCTATCGATCTATCTATCTATCTATCTATCTGTCTGTCTGTCTGTCTGTCTGTCTGTCTGTTTGTCTGTCTGTCTGTCTATCTATCCATCTATCTATCTATCGATCTATCCATCGATCGATCTATCTATTTATCTATCTATCTATCTATCTATCTATCTATCTATCTATCTATCTATCTATCTATCAGTCTGTCTGTCTGTCTATCTATCTATCTATCTATCTGTGATCCATCCATCCATCTATCTATCTATCTATGATCCATCCATCCATCTATCTATCTATCTATCTATCTATCATCTATCTATCTATCTATCTATCTATCTATCTATCTATCTATCTATCTATCTATCTATCTATCTATCTATCTGTCTGTCTGTCTGTCTGTCTGTCTGTCTGTGATCATCCATCCATCCATCCATCCGTCTATCTATCTATCTATCTATCTATCTATCTATCTATCTATCTATCTATCTATCTATCTATGATCCATCCATCCATCCATTTAAGAAACCATCAGATCACAACATGTCTCCACACTCAACAGTGGTGCGCTGCAATTGTGCTTCGCTACAATTAAAATCCAGGCTGCGAAAGTGCAGTGAAGCCACAACGAGAAAACATGATCACAGATCCAGACCTCTTCTGAACCCGCAAGGTTGTTTACCAGTGTGAATGTTACAATCGTCTCTGCAGAGCTGCTGATGGGATGGCAGAACGCTGCGTGCAGCTTGAGGGAGAGCAGCATTCTTCTCTGTAAACTGCACATGTAACCTGGTGGCCGTGTTATTTTCAGGTTCTCTCCTGGACTGGAAGTGGGAGTTCTGCTTGCAGGTGGGTGCCTGCTGGAGTTGAGAAGGCAGAGCGATATCACTGCCCTGCCAGAGCTGCTCAGGCATTTGTTTTGGTTTCCCTTCTCTCCGAGCAGCCCCCCGTTCGAAGCAATGACAACAGTATCTGGTGAATATAGCAGTGTGGTGGCCACGATGACATCACACGTGCCATTGATTCTCATTATCCCGCTCATCCCACTTCTGGCTGAGGATTAGCCAATGCTGTCGCCGGTAATCACCAGCTGCTCACATGGATCTTCAGCAGGCGTCTTGATCTATTGAGCAGAAAGCGATGAGTTTTAATGGCTGGTAAAACGCTGCTAATTAAACTCCTCAAACAAGGTCGGAGACATGCTGGCTGCGAGTCAATGGAATATCACTGAACATCCACCCAGGCGGAGAGATGGATGGATGTTGAGAAGAGATTCATCAGCCGGAGTGAGGTGGTCTCCTTGTTCGCTTGTTTGGCCTCCGGTTATCCCAGGACTGAGTGACGGTTCGGTTTTACTGTGAAAATATAGCACCTCAATAGGGACCACCTGATGAGTCGGCATTTTATTTCCAAACATCTTGCTCAATATCTCAATTTTATTGGTCATATTTATTAATATGTTTGTTTGAATTTTTCCCACTACATTTGCGCCTATGCTCTCCCAGCAATACTGCTTAGTTTTTCTATGTAAAGCATTCAGTATTTATGCCAATGTTCCTTTATGTTCTCATTTTTGTTGCTAGTTCATATGTCTCGTCTTAATGTCTTCACTAATTTCTACAGTTTTTCTGTCACATTTTTAATATTCTCATCCCTTCTTTTTTTCAACTTTCTTCCTTCCTCCTCGCTCGTGTTTTGTCAATCCAATATATTATATTCATCTATTAACATTGATAACTTAGTACTATTTGCATCTAATTTTCAATGTTTTATTTATTTATTATTTTTTATTATGTTTTTGAAGTCATAAAACTAGATGGCAACGTTCCATAGCAACAAAAGCTATTTGGATTCAGGTCTTGTCCAGGCACTTTTCAATGAATAAGCGAAACGTTTCTTTCTGTGTATTTCATTGTTTCAGAACTTCCTGTTTATGGTCAGGGAAGCCATCTTGGATTACGCACTATGGGTGCAGACGATTCTCCCACTTTCTTTCATGGAAATCCTACATCAGGTGATGTCACTGAAATTTCCAAAATCCAAGCACAACTGCTTCTCAGATGGAAGAAGGTCAACGGTCTGGTTAAGTCTCACCCACAGATCATGTATGAGGACTCTCCATCAGTCTGTCCTGGCGCAGGATGAGCTGAGCTAAAAGGCAAAGCTCTGGAGGTCCACCTCCTCTCAACTCTCCCCCAGTGGAGGAAAGTCTGACATCCCCTAAACAACAGCAGCTAATTCGCCTCATTCCAAAAGTACTTTGCCACCACTGACAAATGAAGTGTCAGAAATGGATGGCTCCAGCGCAGGACTTTTTGGACATTCTCCGGTTCTGATGGTTCCTTTTGTCGACCCGACTGTGTTGCCTGACGTCTTCAGCTCGACACCACTTTTCGCTTCGCACCGACGTCTCAGCAGACTTGGATTCTAAATGACTGCCGACTTTTTAAACATTATAAATAGAGAGCAGGTTTTAAAAGCTGTTGCACAAGGATCCAACCTCCTCCCCCAACATCACAGTCTGACATGTCTCACAGTCAAATCTCCCCCCGGGGCGTTTGATGAGGGAACATCTTCAATCCAAACCTGGATACAATAGGGCCTTAAAGACACGGCAGAAATGGATTGGGAGTGCTAACACCACTGAACAACCTCTGCCGGAAACACGACTTTCTATAAATACAAGACATTCGCCTCAGTTGCCAAATTGTTATGGTCTCCCTCCCTCCCCTCTTTCTTCTCCTCTCCTCTCTCTCTCTCTCTCCCTCTCTCACTCTGCATAGTTATATATATATACGACATCATCATTTGAATGTTGGGCAGAAGAGTAAGGAAAATGAAAGCGGCGGAAGCGTGGTCCCGCTTTTTGAAGGAGCGTCTCTCTGCTGCTCTTCCTCTGAGAGTGGGAGTGGGTTAGGGAAGCCCGGTACCAGGCCCCAATGCCGCTGCTGCCGCCGCCGCTGCCGCCGCCGGAGTGGCAGGTTTCCCGTGTGATCCAAAAATACTTTCATTCTCGCCCACTATGGTCCCCAGCTGCCTGTGCTATTTGGTTCTACAACAGCGATGGCTGAGAATCACAGTCAGTGCTGCGGAATGCCCCGGTGTTTCTTTCACCAGGATGCCCCCAGACTCCTCCACACACACTCGCCTTGCCCTCTGCTTTGCTCGCAGCGCTCTGACAGGAGAAATCTTGGGCCGGATCCAGCTCCTCTACCTGCTGTTACCTAACATTTTCCAGTCATAAAACCCACCAGAACAATTGGGCTGATTAAAGAACCACAACAAAACGTCTCCATGTTAGATAACCCAGATTAAGGTGCGAAAACCTACCCATATACAAGGAGTTTTCTCCTCCACAACTAAGTCACTGAATCCTCCCTGATGGCGATTCGGTTTGAGCGTCTTAAATGAATCGCTCAACATATTCCAGTCTCTGACTCATCTGCACCCACACGGCTACGTGCAGCTCTTCTCACAACATACATGTCAACAATATGACGGTCGCACGAGCAGGACTTGACCAAAGCGATAATGAAGAGCAGACGTGAGGAAACAGATGAAGAAGAATGTTAAGAGCTCGCAGCTAACAAAAGTAACTATGGAAACGGCCGGCTCTACATTGCACTAGCTTCCACAGCTCTCTCCAGAAATAAAATCTGTTGGGCTAAGAGTGAATCAGGTAAAGACAAAAGATCCCGGGTGAAGCTATTTATAGTGGCACTTACATAACATACATAGACCTATGTGAGCCGAGGCAGGTTCTGTGCTCGGATGCTGGGATCCTGGAGGGCATATACTGAGGGCTGCGGATCGGGGATCCGTTCAGGAAACCTTCAGAGACCGACTCAAAAGAGCAATTAGTCCTGAATGCATGATGGAATTCTTTTCATCAGAATGAAAACACTTGGGTGTCATTTTGAAAATGGAGGTGAACAGAAATGTTTAGAGGACGAGGAGGACGGAGAAGCTATGAGGGAGATGCGCGAGAAAGGGTCCAGGAATGAGGAGGGTTCCAGGTTAAAGATACACTCAGGCTGGTTACGGAACATCACAGCTTTATATAGGACAAACAGGTGGATGCACATCAGTAGGAAAGCAGCTGGCTGTGACTGCAAGTCGTCACCGAGAGAAAGGCATCTTCCCAGAGTCCATGAGAGAGCGCAGACATTTACATCCTTGTTTAAGGCTATTTACATGGATTTTATCAACATCATTTGATGCCTATTTCTGAAACGTTGTTGAGAGCCTGCTCCGTAGTGTGAATCATGTTTTTCTCATCCCATTATTATGGTTTCCTGGTCATTCCATGAAATCCCTTTGATTTATTTTGTGTTCTGTGTTGGAGGCAATTCACAACACAAACAAAAGAAAAACTGCAATAAATATGCAATTATTGGGATTCAGTTAATCTGTAGGTCAGAATTCAGTTTTATTACTTTGCATGCACATTTTTGTCCTTTTTATTTGAGGTTATTTAGCTAACTTAACACCGTTTTTTGTATTTATTTTTATACATGTTTATTGTTTGCTGATTGTTATTTTCTAATATATATATATATTTATATATATATATATATATTTTTTTTTTTTTTTTAATTCACCTACTTCCTCAGTTTTCTATTGTTTAGCCAATTTTGGGTCGTGGGGGCAGCACTGACAACAAAGACGGCCGGGTTTGCCTCGGTGCAGGAACCTCCACTTGTTCTATAGGGGCTCCCCATCAGTCAGACACAGCCAGAACACCACCAGCAGGGAGGCAACCAGACAAGCTGGGATTCGAACCCACAAAACCTGTATTATACTCAGAAGAGCTCCCTTCCGGTTAAAAAAAAAAGACAGACTCATAAACCTGAACTTTCATGTCCATATCAGGGGAAACATTTTCACACTTCTATCTTTAATCCAAAATCTTTAATCCAAACAGGGCCATGAGTCTAACTCCCCGCAAGAGTTCTCCTTAAGCTGTTCCACAGTCGGTAAACGTCAGTCAAGCTCTACTGAAAGAGTCATTTACGACTTTAATAATGAGCCGCCTCTCGCTCAAGTTTACACGCCGTCCATTCTTGAAGAATTCGGGAGAGGAATCGGTGGAGTAGCCAGTGAGATGAAACTCTGCACGGATGCTCGGTCGAGGTTAAGTTGAAATGCAAATCTGTGACTCATCTGTTTATTATTCAGTCATATTGGTTAGCTCGGATGCTGTTTTGCTATTACACCATTCCACGCCGGGACAAAAGAGGGTCTTGCTGGAGAGGGCTGGATTGTGTGATGAGTGCTTCGCTAACATATTCCGCTCTCTTCAACCATGTAAATGCATTTGTGGAATTCATTTCCTTTAATAGAAACGGCAAAAGGCAGAGGACGCGGCTCTTGTGAGTCCAAATCCCCCGGCTGGCACGATGTGTTCTCGCAGGTCCAAAAGGTCAAACGACCAAAAGATCACCCCCCTGTCGTCACCCAGAAGGTTTAGAATGGATCCATTTGCCTTTGTTTACGGTGAAAGTGGGCTGGTGTCAGGCAGATTATTCTGAAATGATTTTGAAGTTTAGAGGAAACTATTTCTGGCAGCTGTATTAGAGGAGACTGTATTAATGAAATGCATCTGAGAGGTTAGTATGCAGGAGAGCTGGAGTCAAGCCCAAGTCATACATTTATTATCTTCTGTTTAATCCTCTGATGGGTCATGGGGGCAGCCACGTACTGAGACACCCGACACAGGTCACCAATCCTTCACATGGTACTTTCAAAGCCACCCCTCAACTGGGCCAAAGTCTGAGGCACCAGTGTTTGTATTCCATGACCGTATGAATCTAAAGCTCTTGCGGGCCATAAAAAATGAGTTCGAGGGCCAAATTTGGCTCCCGGGCCATGAGTTTGACACATGATTTAGGGTCATCAGCTAACCTCTGTATTTTTCCTTGCTATGGGAGGAAATTGGAGTGCCCAAAAACCACACCGATAGGAAGCAGGTTCAATCAAAATCAGAACCGAAGTGGAACCTCATCTTTCGCACCTCCGAGTGAAAATAATCTGTGAAACCTCGAACAAAGACGCGGATTTATGATGGTTCATAACACTGACATCTCTGAGTGACCAAGAGGTGAACACCAGACAGACAGCACTAGAAGGCGCACACATCCTCAGACTCCTCCATCAATGGGGTTTTGCTCACAAACACCAGACAGCGCAACAGCAGACGCAGCAGCATCCAGTATTTATAAACCAGGGACAATTGTGCCGTTAGAACTCAGGTAGTATGTGAGGCTTTGTCACCGATGAGCAGGTAGAAACAGTCTTTTATATTTAGTGTCCAGATTTTAAATAAAACCACCGCCGCTCCATTTGTGTTTGTGTTGGAAGTGAAAGAGAATTGGCCACCTCTCACCTCCCTGCCTTTTCATGTCCGCTATAATTAAGCCGCGAGCTTTTACAACACTTTGCTGACCATGGAAACGGAGAAACGCTGTGAAATAAAAATGGCACAACTCGCGGCAGATTGACGTCAGCTGGGAGCCTTCCACTGTGGCAGATGACAAAAGACAGCAGACGAGCTGGAGCTGAGGTCACACTTCGCCAATACATGGAGCAGCACATGCTGCAGTGGCCGCCTGAGCGATGCTCACTGGATTCCTACCGACTTATATCGGTCACCACACTGCACCCAGCAGACCGACAGCAGAGACACCGTGAACTTAGGGAAAAGATTTATTTGTCTTGTCGGAACAGTGTTGCTGACTTCAGCGTCCCTGTCCGTCAAACCACGAGCCAAAACACTGCTGAAACCGGCCAATCAGACGACAGATTATTACATGGATGCAAGCTTGACAACGTCACAAAAATCTCTGAGAATAACAAGAAATAGAAAAGAGGGCCAAGCCTGTAACAAGTCCTGTTTCATACTTCACAACTGTGATCAGAAGACACATGTGAAAACACGTGACTGAATCCCATATATTAAATTCATATTTTTAGATGCATTATGGACTGGTTCAAAACACAATTTGTTTTATGGAAAACATAAACTTCTTAAATATAAATGTGACACCCTAAAGGTATGTTCACATATGCACAATCTAGCTACGTGCTACTCCAATCAATTTTTTTTTATTTAAAAAAGGTCAATCTGCTGGGGCTGGGACTACAAGTCAATAAAACTTGTAGCTGGAAATGCAACAAAGTCACGATCCTCCCAGCAGAAGGTGTCACACAGACCACTCGCAGGTGGTCGACATTGACTTGTCATGTACAAATCGCTCGCTTTTGTCACTTAAATCGTGTGTGTGTTGTGAACATACCTTCAGTCAAAGGTCACAGAAATATGTTTTTTAACAATATCCCAGGCCCCAAAATGTGTTTTAATGTAATTAAAACATAATGAACTCAGATATACGGGATTACAATTTCACCCAAGAGAGAAAGACATGACTAGACGATTTAAGAAAATGTAAATCGGTTTAGAAGAATAGAAGATGTATGTATATACGTATTTAAGAAAGATGTGGACTGACACTTGAAAATGACCTGTAATGAATAACAAAAGCCTTTACAAAAGGTTTTCTCCTTTTGACCAGTGTGTGAGAATACATTTGGAAAAATATGACACTTTTTGTACAGATACTGGAGGCATACAGCATTTATAAAACAACAAAAGAATAAAGTCTTCTTTTGGAAATTATATCAGACATCCAGGACAAACATGGCAAAATCATTTTTGTTGGCGTTTTTGATACTTGAGGCAATGCTAGCCACTGTAGCACCGTGCTGCCTAATTTGTCTGGGCTCTTTTTGGAGGAGGGCACTTTTGTTGTTGATGGATGAGGAGTGTGACACAGGCACAGAATGATGGACGAAGCCAAGAAGATTCATGCTGAAAACACCGTGTGAAACTGGTGGATGTTGACGGCGGTTTCCAGAAGATGACTTTTCCGACCCTGACGACTCAAGAGGAGAATGAACATGATGGTAAAACTGTAAGATGTGATTTTTAAATGCACTAAACAAGTCTCTGCTTCCGTCGTACTGAGAGGACAAAACAGGCACGCTGCCTTCACTGACCTTGCAGTCGTGAGCCCAGTGAATAAACATAATATTTATCAATGGTCATGTTCACATAGATGTAGTGAATTACTATCAAGAGCTGGTGGTGTGAGGGGAGTTTTGAAAACACTGAGACTCAAGAACCTAATTTCCTTTTAAATGAAAACATGTACCACTTAAAATAAAAGTCTCAAAATAAGCAGATTTGAGAAATTAAATTTTACGTGATCAATGGAGATGGAGCTGAGTCAATGAGGCAAACCTCGTAATTTAAGTATAATTTGTGTCTTGACAAAAGTGGTCATGATTGACTTCGGCTTTCAGCGACAAAGAACATGAGATTGAAATGATTGCGGACAGAACTGCGATGGTCTCACAGCTTTGTTGTTTTAAGGCAGAAATCTATGGATCAGAAGCTGCGTTTCCTGAACTCAGTATTGCTCCGCCATCATGAGCACAGTCAGCGCCGACCAGCCGGTAAAGGGGTGGCTGCCCTGACCTCGTCCGGAGCTGTCGCTGTACTGCTCCCAGACGTAACCGGTTTCCACGTACTGTCTGTAAACATTGGTGACGATGTTAGTCCTGAGTTCTTCATAGAGAGCAGCTGCCTTCTCCTGATATGGC
This sequence comes from Synchiropus splendidus, assembly GCF_027744825.2. Classification (NCBI taxonomy): domain Eukaryota; kingdom Metazoa; phylum Chordata; class Actinopteri; order Syngnathiformes; family Callionymidae; genus Synchiropus; species Synchiropus splendidus. The sequence continues at coordinate 22,059,343 of NC_071335.1, forward strand.
CCCTGCGTGTTGCCGTAGTGATGAAGGGCGGTGACGGCCAGGTAGTTGATGTTGATCCAAACGGCCCCCCTCCAGTAGGGGGCGTCGTGCTTGGTGTTCCGCTTCATGTACAGCGGGTCGGCCTTGGAGAGCGACCGCAAACCGTAAGGTGTCCACAGCTTGTTGGGGTCTCTCATGTCCCGGAGAATGGGCTCCAGTTTGGGGGAGTCCGGTTCGAGGATCCGCAGTAAGAAGGGGAACAAGCTCACGTACCCCAGAGCGTTCACATATCGGAGTTTTGGCTCACTGCCCACCGCACGCACGAGCCGTGCCACGGGGTACTGATGGCGAGGTTGTCCGGGGGGAACGTAGACCTTCTCCTGCTGGAGGGAAACATTCTCAGTGTGGTTGCCAAAGTCGCTGAAGGCTTTGAGTGTTTCGGACCAATGGAGCTCATTCAGCAGACTGTTGTTGGTCAGGGCCTGGTGGGTGAGTTGGAAGACATGGTGCTCCTCACCAAGGAGACGAGCGATCTGCGCCATGATGCCCGAGGCCAGAGCCATCCAGCAGTGCAGGTCCACATGCCTCTCCTCAACTGACGGGTGCGACGCCCGAGGGTAGTCGTCCAGGCCCGAGGTCAGGGTTTTGGGATTAAGAAACAGGTTGGTGTCCTTGTCACGTCCTCGCCAGCGGTAGGAGTTTGGCTTCGGCCCCGCCTGGGTTACGTTGTACCAGCCGAACCAGGTTTTCAGTCGCGGGAAGAGCCGTCGGAGGAAAGGCAGCGTGGATTCTTCTTGGTCTGGATTGAAGGAGAGCTGTTCAATCAGCTCCTGCAGGGCCAAGAAGAGTGTGGGCGGGTTGGCGTTCTCGTTGTGCTGAACTACAAACTCAGCAGGGACTTTACTGCGAGCCTCGTCTCCCAAGATCTGCTCGCGGGGGATCCAGCCCTCGATGTTCATCAGATCTACCCAGTGGGAAATGGACTCTCTGGTCACCTGGGCATCCCACTTGCTCAGCAGCAGCTGGTGAAAGCCCTCATCCCACAGAAACCCTCTCGGGAAGAAGGAGCGTGACGGGACGGCTGTGAACAAAGCGCCCTCCGGATAGAGGAGTGGGTACTCATTATACACGGACTTCACCACCGACTGACCATAGAAGTAACCCATCCCGCCCAACATGTTGCTGAGCGCCGCCTTGGCAAACCGCACTTGACTCGCCTTGAAGCCCTTTTCCTCCAGGCCGAAGGTCTTCTTGAACTTCTCGTCAAACTCAGCTTTCCTCTGCTCCAGCTCCTGAGTCATGACGGCGCCGACCAGCTGGTTGGGGCGAGAGCGAAAGCTCGCCGACTCGAACAGAACCTCGATCTGAAACGGGGTCTGGACGGTGACCTGGTGCACCACAAAGTCGCTCTCTTTTCGTGGGTCGGCGGGCTGCTGTTGGTTTTGCCGCTGAGGAGGCTTGTAGGTGTCCACAGCAATGTAATGCCTTTTCTCTCCAGAGGGGGGGCTGTAGACGAACCTGCGGTTCAGGCTCTGTCTCACAATGTCAGTCAACTTCTCCAGGCCGGGGGAGACGGTTTGAAGGTGGTTGTAACTGTCGAGACAAGAGACAGAATTGCTGATGTCATCTTGTTTACAAACATCTTAATGCACCTTTGTCCTGATGGCTTCACTTAGAACTGCGACATGTTGAACATGACTCTACTAAAAACTACAATACTGTGAGATAATACAGCTAAAAACATTCTCAACATTAAAACCAAGCCACTCTCATCATCTTCAGAGTGACATCAAAGGTGCACGTGGTGAGTAATACTGTTCTCAGAGCCAAGTCACTGCAACTGCATTGCTGGCTTGTGCTCATCTCTCTCTAGGAACTGTTCATAGAGATTTGCGTTTCCTAAAATCAAGGTTACTTACCGTGAGTAACAGTTCCCATTTACCAGACCCACTCGAGGGAAAAGTTAATTTTGACTGCCATCTAGTGGTGAAACTCTGAAGTGTTGCTCTTACAGACTCGAAGCCAATAAGAAGTCATATATCGCGAGAGGTGCTTCACATGTTGAGCTTCTTCTGGCATTAACAGAGTGAAAAGCTTCCAGTCATGTCATTACCTGGCATATTTAGCGCTGGATACCTCCCCGGTCACAGGTTTCCCAAAGGTTATCTTGAAATTTCCAAGCTCCTCTGAGAACCCAGTGATGGAAGCAAGACGTTTTTTGTCTTCCACATGTGCTTCAAGAAAACCTTGAGTATCTGCTGCCGCATAGAACATCAGTGATATGACAGGTGGTTGAGGGGCGGAGCTCTAAGAAAGGCAGACATGAACAAATCATCATCGAGTCCGGACACTTGGATGACTTGCAAAGCAGGTCTCACATGCTGTTTTGCCGTGATCCTCCAGGTCCAGTCACCTCCGTGATCTCCACCCATCCTCTTCACAAACTCTGTGGTCAGGGTGAAGTCGCTCTCTTTGATTTCCTGGACCCCAAAAGTCAAGCCGTCATGCATAAGCCAACCGTAACCCTGCAACCGGTCTCCCTGCTCGCACGTGTGCCGCAGATTCACATCTGTGTCAGAGAACTGCCGCATCCACATCATGCCTGTACACAAGAGACCACTGTATGAGGTATAATCAATCCAGTATTGACCCAACAAATTCACAAGTAGCGAGCAAAATCGTATAAAATAGATTACAATGTAAGCAAACCCCCCGTCCTCACCTGTCACCATGGATCTTGGGCTCCTTGTTTTCATACCAAAGTACACTTGTGGCCTGTACGAGCCCCAGAACCTCTGTGGGGAGACCTTGGCGCTGCTGCTGTCGACGTCCAGGACGGAAGGCGAGGGGTGTAAGGTCATCACGCGTTTAGCTAGTGCTGAATGCATGTACAGGGCGTAGAAGAACCAGATGAGACTGAAAATGCAAAGGCCAATGGAGATGTTGATGAAAATTTTGCCAATATCAAATTTCTTTTTCTTGCGGTGGAGCGCAGGGGGCCTCTCATCTCTCCTTGGTGGGGGACCAGCATCGCTGTTCACCACCCTCTTCCTCTGCCGGCCCATCCTGCCTCTCTGAAGCTGGAGACACAAGGGAAGACTTATTTGGCGGCAGAAAACACTTGCAGGCTCTAAAAATGTCAACAAATCAATGACATTTTATTGGTGTTTTCTGCTGTTACTTGCACTGTTCCAACAGATTTCAAACCATTGCAGCAGCATGGAAACGGAAAGATCAATCTAACCTCCCACTGTCTCTTCTTTTGTGAACAAAACTACAGGACACCAACATTTTCTGTCATACTAACAAGCACACAAAAGCATCCAGTTAAGATGGAAAGGCAGTAATAGAACCACCCTCACGGTATTCTTCAGCAGTTGTGGCAGTGCCCATCGCACTGCAATTTTGACAAAACGTTTATACTCTTGAAGACAGGAGCCAAAGCAAAGCACTACTCTGACAAGTCGATTGCCCTTCATGCAGCTGGATTTAGCTGTATCTGGAGTAACTCAACGCCCATATTTTGCAATAATCTCAGGTAGAGGAGGATGACTTGCTGTGGCAACGTCTGATAATCATCAGGAATCATCTGATAATCAGGATAATCATTTTGATGTCATTTAATAGAAATGTGAACATTTTTTATTATTTTATTTATATTTTAATTTTCACTCAAATGTACGTATTTAAATGAACATTCTTTCATGAATACTAGGGTCTTACTTTTCTTTTATTCTTTTAAACACAGTATAATAGCATTTCTTTCTCTTGCACCTACAGCCAAATATTTCCATTTTATGTCTTTTACCCAACGAATGTTAAGTACTCACTGTTATCTTTCTACAAAGTTAAGACGGTATATCAATATCGATGCAACACACTAATATAAGACGTCAAGCCTGAAGAACTAGAATGAACAGACGGTTGTGTTGCTTGGCTGTAAACGAATGTAGCAACGTGAAAACAAGCCTTCCTTAAATCTCAAGTCACCACTCGTTTATCCGGAAGATGACGAGAGGTTGTACGTACTAAAATGCTTAAAAAGAAAAATAAAACTGAAGCAGATGAATACACGTCTCATTCCGGAGTGGCAGCATGTACGGTATGTCAGTCATTCAGAAACACGCTGACTTGAGAAGAAATGTTGTTTTCAGTTGCGAGCATTCCAAATTGCCGATACATGTTAACGGTTGATATTAATTCAAAGCAATGTTTACCAACCTGCCAAAATAGGAGCCGAGTCTAGTCAGTCATTACTGCTAGTAGCTTGTTAGCATTAGCCACTTCCGGGTTTAGGTCGGTGACGTGTGCAACACACAGTAACGCCAAAGGGCGTCCGGGTATTGACTACAAATTCAAATCGATTAAAAAAAAAAAAACAAATAAACGAAAGGTTTGTTACAGTCAAAGAGAAGGTTTTGCTGTTATATATATATATATATATATATATATATATGGCCCAAGTACATGTTCCAGTCGCTGTTATTTGTCTCACAGAAAATATGAATACAACCCCATCCGAGCCACATCAGATTTCTCAGTATTTCCGTCCAATAATAATATCCATTGGTGACCACATGTATGATACAATGTTTTTATTAAGAGACTCACCAAGTCCCGGCACCTTTAAATTACTATTCATCTTGATCAGCCCTTATGTTCTCCATGTTTCCATTCAATCACTTGTGTCAATGACTGTTTCATTCATTTCTCGACTAAACTGTTCGATGACTCAATAAAAAGATGGCAAAGACACTCTTTTGTTGCCTTTTTTTAATAATGATTTTTTTTTAACCAACATTTAAACTTTGGTCAACATGTAAGACAGTTACAGATGAAGAAAGTTCAACAAGTTTCCCAGAACAAAAGAAAAAGTGGCTTTCTTTACAGCCATATAAACAAATTGAGAGCACAGTCATGACTGACTTTGAAACAATCCAGACGACGACATCAAGCAACATCCAACCACAAAACATTCCTTACTATTTGTACTACTTTACAAATAGTCTCCTAAAACCAGCTGTCTCACTCCGGCTGCAACAATCCGGGATATTAATAAATGGCAACAAAAAAAAAAAATAACATGGAAAACAATATTCATTTCAAATTATTTGTGTCAAAAAAAAAAAAAAAAAAAAAAAAAAAAAAGAGTTTGTTGTTGAATTAAGTGCATCCCCACCCACGGCTCTGAATGAGCTCAAAGCGTAAACAAAAATAACGTGTCAAAAATAAACTGACACAAAAGACCCCTGTTGGTTTTTCTCACAGCTCTTACAAAAGACAAGACTGTAGCAAGAAGGTGAATGGTGCTCAACGTCCGGGTCACTGGTCATTCTGCGGTCGTCTAGCTGGTGCGTGTCGCGCTGCCATCATCAGGAGAGGAAGAGTCACATCACATAACACGCTCCTGCTTCACACTCCAGCCTTGCATCCTTGAGTCAGTAGTTGGACAAACTACGCTCGAATGCAGTTAAATTACAAGGGCTTTTAACAGCAATATTGTGTTTGGTACAATTTTTTTTCATCCACTGACATTTTCATATGTACATCATGAAAATAAATGTATATGACTCTAGAATAATGTGTATTCTGAATTTAGATGCTATAATAATGCTATAATACAAAAAGATATTCCTACACACAGACGGATCAAAAAGTTCCCTCGTAACCTTTTCCCTGTGTATTATTGGCGTTTTCTTGTACACACAGATGTAAGTGAATCTCCACTGTGGTATGAAATATATATTTATATATACGTATAGTGTTCATATAAAGTCAAACTGAATCACTCCTTCACTGGTGGCAGCTGAAACCAGGACTCAAGTGCATGTGTGGATGAAGCTGGAACTTTCCTGATGATGACGACCCTCTTCTGTTGAGCTAGTTCTTGATGGCGCCACCGTCGCCTTCACTTACAAAGCGTTTGCGCCCCCTAGTGGAGAAGATAAAGACTCGTAACTCAGAAGTGAAACCAGATGTTTTTTTTTTTTTCTTTTTCTAAATGGTGTGTACCTGGATGGGCAGTCGTCCCTGAGCTGTTTGGTGATGATGGACTCCTGGTAACAGAGGTCCACGAACGTCTCCATGATGGAGTGGGCATGTGGCACATCCAGGTTGATCTCTGGGAGCTCGTCGTACACGCGGCGGAATCCCTAAAGAGCGGTACAGGGGAAGGTTATTTGACGAAAGAATGGGATTTTCTAAGATCATCCACATCAAAGAAAAACATTCTCTGTGCTTCATGTTTCAAAGAGGTCATGAACATTAAAGCAAATGAATCCTTTGTTCTCTCAGTCTTGGTTTTAGGTATGAAAATTACAGAACGCTAAAGGTTCTGTTCATCAACAGCTCGCCCAATGACACCTACACACTGCTGAATTAGATCCGCAATCTGAAATCTTGGAAGCACCAACTGATGCTTGAAGGTCTTATGTAAGACTTCAAAATCAGAGACTATCGATTTGCCAACGGTGATCACATGACTCTGTTGAAAAACTACAGATGACAGATTGTTAAATTTGAACTCCACACGGAATCCAAGATGCTTATAATTTATTCAACTGCAGAACAGAGCCAGATCAAGTCCATCTATCTATCTAGCATCAGCCCCAACCACCGTCCTTGCCGTCAAATAACCGACTGACCCTGTTCATCTGATCCACGGTGATGAGTCCCGACTTCCAAAACGACTGCAGCAGCTTCATCATCATGTGACTGACAGTGTCTCCTTTGGACTCCAACACCATCACCACAGCCTGAAAGAAGATTAAGGACTGGAGTGACGCTGACGGAAATAAACACGACTTAAACATCAACACACATTCAGTCAGCAAAGCTCTCTCTCTTGCAAGACGGCAGGACTTTTAGACAAATGGCCCCGTGTCAGGCAAGTCACAGGGTTTGGCTGGACCCACTTGGTCAGCTGACAAAAAAGCAATTGCCAAAGCCATTTTGTTCCTTTACAAATAAGCAATGTCATCGTGAACACTCAGAATGAAGAAGATCCAGCAAATTTTCTGTCACAGATACCCCCAAAAAAATCTTAAAAAAAGACTATATTCAATTTTGATAATTTTGCAACCACTAGTTACGAATATTTTTTTTGGGGTGTTTAGAGCTTGTTTATCACTGGTAAAGATGGTGTGAAGGCATCTTTAACTTAAGGTTACAGGCTACATCACGTCATACCGTATAATATTCATGACCATGACACACAACCGTAATGCTCTGCAACAGTTGAAGCCCCTGTAAACATCAGAGCTAAATATCAAACGCGTTAGCCTTCTCCTTTTTATAAGGATATTTAGCAATACACTTTCATACAGGTGTGATGCAGGGGTCATTCAACAGTATCATTAAGGTTTTAATAAGACATTTATGAAGTCAGATTGAAACTTCAAAAGTAATAGTACTTTTCCAATTGTATTTATTTTAATAACTCCTTGCTATTTGAATTCAATATATCTGTATACATTACTGAAAAGTTACATTAAATATAACACATTAAAATAAAGAAAAGAAAATAGAAATAATACCATGTAAAAAGTGCCTTTGAGAAGCTTTAAATGAAAATAATACTGGAAATGATAAAACCAATTTGATGTGTATAACATGATGCCATAATTACATTATTCTTCCGTTTTCTTCCCTGTTTTTACAATGTTATGACGAAATTTAAATTAAATTTAAGAATATTCTTCTGCTCTTTTGGCTCAACGGCCTCCCACAATCGTCTCAATAATCAAGATGGTTTGTTTATCCCAAGAGCAACTGATCTCTTTCAAACAAAACAAAAAAATGGAGCATCCATTGTAAAAGTCAGATGAATCTCCAACCTCGTAGACCAGCTCATGGTGGAAATGTGGGACCTCCAGCTCCTTCAGGCACCGCTCCGCCTCAGGCAGCTCTCCTGACACCAGAAACTCCTTCAGCAGCAGGTTCATCTGATGGAAAAGGACAAAAATGCAATGAATGTTGTCGTGATTTCTCATCCAACATTGTTGTGTGCAGCCTTCAGGATGGAGCTCTGACGGCTGCCAGCAATTTCCTTTGGAATTTTGGAGCAAAGAATGTCAAAGATGATCAGAGACATCTGAGATATATACCACATGTTATGAAGGAAGCGCAAATAACACTTTGCAGTCAAAAATGTAAGCAATAAAGTTTCGTGAGGCACTGGGCGAGAAATCACCAGAGCTCAGCACGGCTGAATGAGACCCACTAAATCGTAAAAAACGAAGATCTGACTCAACTGTCTTAAAAAAATGACAGCAGGAGAGACGGCCTGAAACTCAGAAGGCAAGAAAGGCCAGAGCACAGGAACACAAGATGTCGGAAGTATGCAGAGAAAGATAAAAGATGAAATCAAAATGCAGAAAAAAGTACATGACGAAGAGAACTATAAAAAAAGCAGGTAATGAACATTACAAGAAAGCAAAACACTGGAAGAAAAGTCAAGAACAAAAAATTTAAAAAAAAATGAAGAAACAAATAGCTGGACGAACATGAATATGAAGAAATCATAGTCGAGACTGAAGGGCAAGGCTCGAGTAGAGAAAATTATGATTTATTCTGTGTAGGGATGCACCAAACATTTGGTGGATGAAGTGGAAAACAAGGCAACATACAGCTTGGGGGGCAACGTGTCATCGACAGTACTGACTCCGCAGCTCAGGGGCGCCCAGGCGGCTGCTGGGCGAACAGAAGGAGGTCAACTCAAGTGGAGATGATTTTGACTTTCCCACCTATGTGTCACACATTTCCTCTTTATTAGATCATTTCTTTGGTGTCCACAATGTCAAAGTATTAAGAGTGACGGGGGGCTGACCAGTGTCGTGGCAACGCTTCTGTATGAAGTGTGATCCAAAGTCGGCATGTGTGTCTTTTAAAGCACTGAAGCGTAAGAATGGAGTTGAGAATTGAGTGTTCAACCAAGTTATCTAGGTCCTTCTGTTTATATTATCAGCCTATTATACAATTGAAAGCTGTGTTGTGATTTTTAAAAATGATTATTATTTGAAAGTAAGATCTGAAAAGTGAAAAAAAAAAGCCAAAATTATTCCATCATCCCAGCGATGCTGAGAGTTCAATTTCAAGATGGTAACATGGAAACCTACCAAACTACAGAGGAGGAAAATCAAGCCTATTGGCACACAATCCATGGAATATGACAAGAATAAGGCGTAACGCTACACGTTTAGAAACAGTCTCAAGTCGACGAAAAATGGATGGAAGTGTAACGAAATGCCACTCACTCCCATTATGTTTTCCAAGTAATTCTAAATCTATCAACATCACTTCATTAAAGTTAACTTAGTGGACTCTGAATGGACATTGCAAAAGAAAAAAAATTTGGAAAAGAAAAACAAAAAAGGCAGATATAAGATTTTTTTCTCTCTCAGGTCCAGTGATCCTTGAAACAGCACCAAAATGGAAGAGTTGCTGTTGTCACATCCCATGTAAAATGCGACAGAAATAAGCCTCTATTGTTGCAACAAAGTGATCAGCCAGCGAGAAGAGCCTGCATCTTTTATGCCATTGCACTCGTGGTAGCATAGCAACAGGCTTGTGTGAGAGCTCTCTTTCCCATCATGCCTTTTGTTTAGATTACATAAAGGCCCAAGGAGAGACGGTGATGATGCGCTGACCTTACTTTTCAAATTGCCATCATCACCCAACCACAAGGATTCTTACCTCCTTAACCAGATGTTTGACCGGTCTGAGCCCCCCGCCGACACCCCAGACGTTGTCCAGGCGAACCATTGCCCTCTTCATAGACAGCAGCACGGCGGCCCGATCTAAAGCCACTCTGCACGAGGAGAGGAGAGTGTTTAGTATGACTGACGTTGTTGCGGTTAAACTCCTATGGTAGCTCACCGGGCATGCTCACAGTCCACTTTTCCCTTGTAGTTATCCAGGAAGGACATTGGTAGGACATGGTCGGCGATGGCTCGGGCTATGAACTGGCCCAACATCTGCAACAAACACAAGTGGGTCACTAAACATCACAAGGATTTTTTTTATTTTTATAATGATTTTTTTTTTTTTTTTTACCTGAGGTGCTTCGGGCGTGTCCAAGATGAGATCAGGCAGCTCTTTCAGCATTTTATCAAAGGCCCGTCGCATGTCATTTTGGGACAGCACCTTCACGGCAAGGTCGGACAGGAGGCGGGAGGTGAGCTCTCGGTGGCTGGCCTTTCCTTCCAGGGACAGAGACACGGCCATGGACGAGAACTCGTACCGCTGAGAGCCCAGGTTGAGCCCCTTCAACAATGCCTGATGAGAGAAACCACAGGGGGGGTTACTGCTTTGCACAACCAGCAACCAACACTTCCAGCATGAACTTCATACCTCCACCTCCTTGGTGTCTCCGTGTTCAAAATATTCCTGTACAATGGGGTTGACTATTTTCTCCAGCTCCTTCTCACTCAACTCAGGCACAACTTTGGCGTAAACTGTGTCTCCCTGGAAGATGAAGAATATCACTTGGTAAAGACATCAAATCAGAGATTCTTTATTTTTAGCAAACAAAGTACTCAAGCTAGGTCTTCCTTTTATATCTGAAACTCTTATCACATGGCTATGAATTTTATTATATTTTTGTCTTGAAGTCTGAGCTTTTAATATTGACCTTCATGGTTCTGTTTCCAGACTTTTAAACAAATGTTTTCAATCGCATCACTTTGAAAATGTAACTTCCTAGGGACACTCTCACTCTAACTTTAAGCTGATAATTATGATTTAGATCTAATGACTACAATCATCAAAGAGAGTGTGAGTTGCAGAACTCTCGACAACAAGGTAATTTCAAAGGCAGCTACTGGGCACAGACTCACAATCCCTCCTGACCTGAAACGGCTTCCCCTTCCAACAACTAAATGATCCACGCGAGCAAACATTTTGTCCTAGTTGCCTAATGACATCATTCCAAAGAAGGTTAGAGCCCAACCACTGTTCTGCCTGGAGGGAATCGCGGCGACAGACGCCCAATTCTCACTGAAATGTCGGTCAGTTTGCTCTGTGCTGGAGCAGCTGTAAGTGCTCAAGGACACAGATGGAGATGATTATGATGGGACTGGTGCATCTGGACCATCATGAGACCATGTTTCGGCAGGCGTTTCAGGACACTGGAAGAAGGTGTTACTAGCTGCAAAGCATTAATGGGACGTCTAGCACGAGTGCTTTTAGGGCAAGGTGATAGTAGACATGAAGAAATGGTTTGGAACCACTTGTCCAAAATAGTCAGCAACAGCACCTACTTACACAAGATAGACCACCAAATAACACAAGTCCTACTCTGTAAATAAATACTGTACTTCCTGTTTCCCATTAAAGGAGTGTCATGACTGATAAAACAGTGAATCATCAGGTCGACTTCTTGTGCGTACACTAAGGATGGGATATGGACCAAAAAAGTAATCGCAATAAATGTGATTTCGGCACGATAATTATCACGATCAATACATACATTTCATTCTATTCTATGTGTTGGACACTACAGTCTCTCTTGAAACTGTTTTATGATGAAAGTTATTAGTGGAGTTTGTCTGAAACATCATTATTTGTTGATGTTTAAATATAATAGTGGAGAAATTCAATGTTTATAAATGATCGCTTAGTCATAATCTATTCTGAAAATCGATATACAAACTGTCAGTCCTTTGTCTTGTGTGATGAAAAACCCTTTCACAATTCTCTCTCCTAAAATGCTTGTTTTCCATTGCCTTATTGAAGACTTCACTAATACTTTGAGCGCTTTAGAATAGAGAGAGTGAGTCATGTGTTTATCAAATTTATCGTGAGATGCAAAATTGTCATCTTGGAGATTGTGTTTGGCGGTATATCGTGTACGATAAGATTTCACACATCCCTAGTCTACACCAAGTGATACAACAAAACCTTGCTTATGTTGCTGAGAAAACACCACCAACCGAAACCACCTTACGGCTATGTTAGTGATGAAGAGTGTCAACAGAATGAGTTGTGAAAGACTCTTATTCAAAGTTAAATATCTGGATCCCTAGCCACCACCTGCTTCTTATTCTGCAACATATAAAATATTTTGAATATATTAGCTCAGAAAACATCTTGCCAGCACTTGTTTCATGTAGATTGAATGATATTTTATGGATGTATTCATTGTCAAGGCTGAGGTTGTGAGGCATAACTCAGTCAAAACTGCTGAGCAGCCATTTTGAAAAGTGTGGCAGACTAACCTGAGCTGACTCGTCATAATTGGGGTCCAACACGTCAAGTTCTTCATCTTCATAAACCATGCCTGCAGCACCCCACACACCTTTCCCACCAGCTCCACCTGCAACAGCAAACATAAAAAGTGCTATCTGAAGAAAACACCAGGGTTCCAGTACTGAAGACAAACCTTTCTTCGGCAGACCTCTCCCTTTGCCGGTCCTCGACTTGCGGTCATTGGTGGGAACTTTGCCTTTGGGACTGTTGGGGTCACCTCCCGCCAACTCTCCAGACTCCGAGAAAGAGTCGCTGGTGGAGTTGCGGGACGAGCCCTTGCGTTGGCGCCTCTTGGCCTTGGCTCTGAGTCGGGCCTCATGAAGAGCTTTCTCTTGCGGTGTCCAGTTACCGTTGACCTCCAACTCGTTCAGCTCATCATCTTCGTCGCGCTTGTTCTCTGCTGGTTTTAGAGAAAACACACTTTGCTCTTAGTACAGCGCCACTTACAGGACTGACAAGAGCACTACATCTCTATGCTCGTCACCCCGATCATTTTGATATGTTTATTAAAATATTAGGTTAAAAAGCAAAGCAAGCAACGAGCGTTTATTCAATTGATCCTTTGAGCTTGTATTTGTTTTGTGGATTAAAACATCTTTTGAGCTGAAAACACCCTGCTGTGATTTCTATCACAACACAACAACAACAATAAATAACTGTGATAGCACAAAGACAGTTCTTAACTTGACTGAAGAGCTGAACTGTCAGTAAAGTGCATTTCACTCAAGTTCGCAAGTTCACTCGGGACACAAACCTATGACCTTTGGGTCGAAGATCATTTCGACTCGACATAAACAACACATTCAGTCACATGGAAGCAGCTTTATTTCAGTGATTCCACTGTATGTTGTGCATTATAAAGTTGAGTTTATGCTCTATTTGGACACTGATCTTATTTCACTGTTTGGAATGGGACTTGATTTGATGAGAGAAAGTGTCGGTGTATCAGTTTGACACAGAGATGATCTTTGCTACTGATCACGGTGGATTGCAGCGATGAAGAAAAGGCATGTGCAAATAATGAAATCGTGTCCGCTAACATTGCATCATACTTTTAAGAGCATTCAGGGACAAGAGAGTGAAAAAATTGTGATTGCCACATAGCGGTCAGTTTAATCAGTGCAAACTCTAGACGGCAAAACTAAGTTCCTCAACCTGAAGAAAAGCTTCCAATCAGAATGTGGCACACTGCGCCATAAAGCTCACAACAAACCCACAATAGACCACATGGCAGCTCAGATTTACACCTATTGTTGTGACACGCAGCAGCAGCAAGTGTTTACAGTGCTGCTAAATAAGCTCCTCAGGGAGCAGTAGCGTGGTGGAAGTGTGTCAGGATCGGCTTGTTGTGTTTACAGACGACGGCAAGCAGGAGCAGCGTGTTCCTCTGGGCAGAAGGGAGGGAGGGGCCAAGCGGAGCACATGCCACAGAAGTGCTGATGCTTGCTTTTTCATCGAGATCTGGTTCCTCACGCGCTGACGGTGGAACCTACTACATATGGTATGGTTGGGAGCACGAGCGGTCATGTGACAGGCAGGGCGGGTTTGACTCTGAACACGTTCGGGCTTATACCAGAGCAGTAAACAGGGTGAATATATACTTTGTTTGTCAATGCATATGCGCAACAACAAGCTGACTTTTGCTTAGAATAAAGACCTTTGAGTGCACAGTTAGAATAATTTGAGGAAACAACCGGTGCGTAATGTCGACACCTTTATAGTAACTTGATATGTATAAAAATGAGGTCAGAACTTATCGGGTGAGCAGTCTAAAGTCAACACCTTTGAGCAGCAGGGGCAGTTCAGGATCAGCGTGCGCCACACCCAGGCTCTCATACCAGTACACAACAGTCCACGTGTCAAACTCCTTCTGGCCCTCCCTTTTCTGTACGGCAGCGGGGGTCAGCCTGCCAATAGCCACCTGACAAGTGCTGGAAAAGTGCAGTAAATGTTAAAGGGCAGGGACTGCAGCCAAGACCTGTTGCAAAACAAGGAAGAAAAAGACTAGGAGGGACTGGTTAACAGCGACCACTGCTAAACTAGAATTCATGTTCCATGTCGCCGTTATTGACCTGCTGATGGCGCACACGATAGCGGCCCTACTGTAACTGACATTCCTAGTTTTTAAATAGACTACACACTGTAGGAAGATCGGCTCATAAACAAACCTTTGACCTACATATGAGCGTACACCATGTTACTGCCACTGTGCACGCTTTCTTGTGAGACAGTGCTCCAAAGTTCCACATATCTGCACAGCTACATTGTATATTCATTGACTTATATGAACTTAATGGGGGTTAGTATGAAATGAGAAACACAGAACAAAAACGACTTTCTGGCAACATGCCCTGAAACGTTTATAATCTTGAATTACTGTGCGCTATTCGACAAAATTCCAGGCTAAAGGGTTAGAAGGTTAGGGATGTTTTACTCAGAAGTTTATTCTTACAAAACAATACATTCTTTTTACTCAGTAAAATAATACTTTTATTTTACGGACACTTTAATGAGATTCTCATCATCAGCAACTTTTACATTTTTATTAAAATTGCTCTTTGCACTATAAGAATCTATGAGTAGGAAGACATTTTTTATGTTTTTTTTCCAAAGATTGTTTCTCTGTTTTGAGCACCGATTGTGACATGCCAGGGTGGATTACAGTCTCATATCCATTCGTCTTGATGCATACGACTTTAAATCTTTGACATTAATCTGAGAGAAAATCAAAGCCACGTTGCCAGAGCTGAAGTGGCTAACGGGCAGAGACATGACTGCTCACATGATTAATATTACTGTAGTGCGAGTGTGCAGTGCACTGAAAAACAGAGGCTCATACTGTGTTGGTTGAGCTTCAGAAAAGCAGAAGCGATCACTGTATGAAAGGGCAGGTAGTAGTAACTTTACCATTTGTCTCAAAACAGTTGAGAGTTCACACAAGTCATTTCAGAGATCATTTGCATGTGGTGATTGGGACCAATCAGTGTCAGTGCAAGTTTTTCTCTTTAATAATTTATTTCCTCTGGTTCCCAGACTGAAATACAGGCAGTTTCAGTTCTGGTTGAACTACAAAGCATTCACAGGAGTTCCCTCTATTGTGCTTGTATGCACTCACCACTCTCAGGCTGATGCAGACACAAAAAGCAGTCAATATTCATGTTAAATTCAAGATGACTTTCATCCTCCATGAGGTCAAAAACACAGTGGCACAGGGGTATGTGGAGCTAAAACAAACTTCAGTTACACATTGCAGTTAAACCTCGCACATTAACCAGGTACAGGAAGTCGACCGTCTCAAAAAGCCGCTGATCAAGTTTGCCAGATAATTTTATCAGCTCGCGCAGTTCTGCTGAATGTGACTTTGCTTGACTACGTTCTTCAGCGTAGATAATGAGAAACAAAGGACACAAACGAAGTTATTTTCTAATGACCACGAAGTGTATGTGTACTAACAGGTTTTTAGACAAAAGGAGGTGAAAGAAGTTAAGCTAGGGTGAGTCCGCAGCAACGTGAGAAAGTGAGAAAAACACGAACAGATCCAGCTTTACAGTTTGATGAAACTCATGATATTTACAGGGAGTTACACATGTTTGAGCTGCTGGAAAGCACTTCCTCCTTGTGAGCAGCAGTAAGACTCAGCGCCCTTTCAAGAGGGAGAAAAGATACATTTGTTTTCAAGTGCAATGCATGTTGTATTCCACTTGAAACAAAAGGAAAACAATGGGATAATGCATCACGTGCTTTTGAGGCAGAAGACAGGTGCACGCCAGGTGAGTATGGAAGGCCAAACACTGGTAGTGGCAGAGATTCAAGTTTGGTTCTCTTTATGTCTGTTGGAAAACTAGACAGTGCAGAAATGGAGCAGCCGTCACAATGGAAAAAAATACTGGTGTCACTTGACCACGAGTCAGAAGATGTGGAGCACCTAGATACCAACACATCTTACACCAGAAAACATTCATTTTTATTTTGACAAAATTACAAGATGTTTTTCCAAGTCAGAGTGTGGAAGGCAATCAATAACTTTTCAATTGCGTGTGTGCTAACAGAATCATGGCAGCACTCATCTATTCAATTTATTCACCACATTATTCACAATTCAAAACGGGTTGTAGAAACACCTAATGAGCAAACTGACAAAATCGCTTGGCAGAAGAACAAACACTATTAAAGCCTGCAGTCAACTGTGTGTGTGAAAAGGTTGTACGTGAAAGGTTGAATGTTAATCATAATTAATTAATCGTGATTTTCCTTTTGAAGTGAGGTGCAGAACTGCAATGAAATTAGTTTAATTAGTTTAAACCAACTCTGCTATGTTTTCTTCCATTGCGTCTGAGTGTATTGGTCTCAGATGAAGCACTGCAACAATTCAGCTTCAACATTTTACCTTCCTTATTGCACACAATTACTTGGCGTATTTGAGAAAATAAAGTGTAATAACAATGCTAACTTGTACTCACTGAACCCTTGTCAAAAGTGTCGACAGAGATATCGGGCATTGATAGTGAGATATGGAGATATGGCCACATGGTTCAGCCCTAATGCTCCTGGTGGATGTCTCTGCTGAAGCAGGTCCTCCTCTGTTTAACAGGGATTAAACTGTGCTGAGACATTTAGATTCCATGGATTACATTGAACACACATAGAATACATTGAGTGCCTTCAAGCAGTTCATCAAACACTGTTCTATATGATTTTATTTCAGAAAAACACCCTATCTAGTGCAGACTTCCGTCAGGAAACAGCTTAACTGGGATAAAAAAAAAAAATAAAGAAGTTATTCTGTTACTTAACTCCATGGTTGTAAAAAAGCATAACATATTGTTTTATAATGTTATTTTATCTGCCACATACTTGTATTTTCTTATTAAATGTACTAATTAATGTGAGTGAGAGGGAAGCCAAAATACATAAAACATATGTTTAGACAATACCACGCCTACTGACGTCATAAGCATCACATCACAACCATTTTTATGTTTTGCTTTCATGCCAACTACTCTTTGAAAATACGTGACCAGGAGCGATTTTGGGGTGAGAACCTTTGCAAGGCTTTCTATTGACACAACAAACACACGTGACCTGATGTCCGTATGCACCACTATTGTATGTGGTTTCTGATGGAGGATGATACACGGCATTGCGTCCCGTTACACATCACATGCACGTGAACGCGCTTGAGATTCAAACGGTCAGTACGTGGAGCAGCTAAAATTTGAAACAAATATCACTCACCAAAGCCCGTCGCTTTTGGCGCCATCGATATATTTGTAGTGACTTATGTAACATTTAAACGCAGATATTACGTAATGCCTCCCTATTGACGCTTATAGTAGGGTATAAATGTTGACGTCATCGCCTGGGCTGAAGGAACACACGGATGTCAGTGAGGAAACGCTATGTTTGCTGACATGAAACCGAGGCTGACGCTAGAGTAGCATGTGCTGCATCCAACCTCATTCCGAAAAAATATATATTCCAAACGCTTAGGTCGGCGACGTCAAATAGTGAGGCTGAATTGCTTTTACAAATACGTACAAGTGGTGCACTGAATAACGTGATATGCCACTGGACGATACGGTGTTTTGGGTTTTTAAAAGGGCTTCGCCTCGTGCATGTTTGTGTACGCTGAACGAAGCGGAAGTGGACGTCGTCCAATCAGGAGCTTGAAGGGGTTAAAGCAAAAGCAGACTAAAAACATTAGAACATAAAAAACATGGATACCCCAGCGCACGTTTTCCTGTGTGTTGCATCGACGCTCGATACGTATCGCAAGGTCAGGAGTCGGGAACGCAACCGCGTCCCAAAGGTGTTTGCAAGTGTGGGTTCGGGAGCACATGGCGGCGCATGGCTGGCGCTGCAGCCCATCCCAGGAGGGGACAATGGTGAGCAGCAGCAGGCCCCGGGGTCGCCCCTGGTCCGACCACCGACAGCTACTCACCGTCTGCTGGGTGAGCGTTGGACCAGGTTTCCACTTCGGTCGCCATGACGCTCTGGAAATTCTCCACGCACAATCTGCAAAAAAGGCTTTTCTTCTTCCAGCTGCACAGCCACCGTTAACGTCTGCAATCTCCAGTTGGAGTTTTAACTATAACTATAGTTGCCCAGGTGTTGAATTTCTGCACAAAAATTGACTGAGGAAATCCGATTTGCTTGCGTCGAAATTGCGTGAAGGAGGGAAGCCGTAAACGTGTCAGCGAGCGCCCAGCAATAACAAAGTCTGTTTTTAACTTTGAGTGGAGCTCCGAGGTGGGTCATGTGACCAAGACGAGGCCGGGGATTGGACGGAGGAGGGGGTGGGTGCTGGTCCGTTATAGCCAATCAGAGGCCATAAAAATAGGACTTATTATTCATCGTGGGTGACGTCATAGTTTAGCGCGTTGCGCCTCAACTCCACTTTAAAACAAAAACAATTAAAATTGAGGGTTAAGTACTTTAGTTAGTAGCTCCTTCTCAAGTGAACCGTTTATGGAAGATAAAGGTTTGCTCCTGGTGTCCACTGTTTATTTACAATGTGGTGCCACCCTGTGGTTCAATAACAGAATCATAAAAACTTTATTAATCCCAGAGAAAATTGTGTTTGTAACATGCACTGTACACAACATATCGCAATAAATTAAAAAGATATAATATTATAAAGAGCAAAAAAATAAAAAATTACAAATACATTTGTCCCGGTGCTAGAAAAGTTTTGCTTGAGTATTTCTGTGAGCTGACTCATTTGTTTCAGCATTTCAGTGAATATTTTATGCATCCTTCTCGGTCTTATCGATCATCATCATGAGCTCCTTTATCACACCGGTCTCATGTACTACTGTTGTATAAACGCAAACCTGTGCTGCAGCATGAGCCGCAAGGTGCTGACCAATCAACGGCTCGAAAAGAGTCGGCGATCGGCCAATGACAAGCTCACGCTTCAGTCCGAACCGTTCTCATTGGTCGACTGTGCTTTGCCCCCGCCCCCCATTCGCTGTCTATGCAGCAGACCGGATTGATAAAGATAAAAACGTTTTTTTCTCTCGGGTACATAGAAGCGTAATTCGGAAACACGTTTTAGACCAACACGAAAGTGATGAAGGGTGTTTAAATGCGAGATTACACGTCTTTCTGTATACAATCTAATCTGTTTACACAGTCTTGGGCCCCAGACAGTGAAGTTTTAGTGGCTTGTTCATTATATTTGTTGGCTCTTGATTCGTCCTTCCTATCCACCATTTTATTTTTGTCTCACTGAATGCGCAAAGAATGCGGATAATTCACCAAACTGACTTAAAAAAAGAGACACAAGATACAACTGACTGATCTGTATGCACTTGGTAATTTATTCTGACACAAAATACACAGTTTAATTTGATCAAAGTAGCACAGATGTGAGTATCCAACACATTAAAACAACATCTGGTTGTAAGTTGTGGAAGTAGTCACACAATCTTGAGAACTAAAAAGGCGACAACACAGATGTACAGAACTAGATTTTCTATCAAGTAGTTCTATTCAAACACCACTATGGTTTAAAATGAACCGAACTGTTATGGTGATATAGATATATGAATATTCATATGAAAACACACAACGACAATAATAACATTTAGACTCAAAATAAGCGACATTCATTTTAACACTGCAGTAACAGCACGTCACACTGTTGAACTCTCCAAACGCCGTCACAGTTACTTCTAATGTAAGCCACATCTTTACATTTATGTACAGTTAGTAAACCCTAGTGTCTCAGAGGGGACAAAATAAAAACATATTTTCTCTGGAGACGAACAGTCATGAATGATCCTGAATCTTCGTATGGTCTTCTTTTGTACCTGTCATACAACTGTCAAAGTTAGTACAAATATAGTTCATTGTGAATCAAACATTTTTGCTGTCAAAATTGATAACAGTCTTATATCAGTCCTTGGCCTAGATTGGCATTGAGTTTGGGCTTTCTCCACGAAATATCAAACACTTCATCTATGAGACAAATGAAGCACCTACCACTGACAAAACTGCTAACCCAATATGAAAGTAGAACCCACTTCGGGTGATAAGAGCTCAGCGCCGCTGAAATGAAGGTCAATAAATATAATCCAGGATGATTATACCAGCATCCATTTAGTGTTTAACTCTGATTCTGTGCTTTTGATGATCACTTTTAAAGTTCAAAATAATGGCTTTGGTTTGTCCAAAATAAAACCTACTTTGGATAAAGTAAAGTGGAAGCAGCCAGCTCTCTGCATTTGACGCTTTAGCTGGCAATGCTACTGATGCCAACAGGTTAAACTCACTATATCAAAACATATTGCCCGCAATTTAATTCCGTAATGCCAAATACAAATGGTGCTTTAATAAACTCCACTCCACTTTCCCAGTCCACTCCAACAGTCGATGCTTTTTTGTCAGATCAGCATATTTATGGGACTAAATACTGATGGAACCTTTGGTAATACTTTTCCTATTAGAGTTGAGTTGAATGCCTTGTTGTTGTTGTTTTGCCGGACATAAGTTATTTCTTGTCTTTTTCTTTTGGCACCAGTTTTAAATATTGTGCAGGAGAGAAATGTAGTACTTTTTAAATAGATTAAAGATCGCTTTTATTTACAATACTATAATAATATTTCCAGTTATTCTAATAGTAGTCATGATCTCTGAGTCAAATAAATATAAAAGAACCTACGTAAGATAAAACCACAAAAGTTTCAACCTACAGGCGTTTCAAAAGCTGCCTCATACAATCACGGGCGACTGCCCAGCACAGCTCTTCAGCCAGCCGAGGTAAAAGATTTATTCACAACAGTTTGATTTCCTACCAACTGCAGAAGGAAAGAAAAGTGTGAATACTATTGCTAAATACACTTTTTGCATGTTTTACTTGAGAAATGCTAGATCAATAAAAACAGAGAGCACGAAACACACACACATAGCAGCGATCAACAGTCTAACTTCTTTTTTGTTTTCGTCGAGGCACCACAGACCTTAAGAACAAGAAGTGCTTGTTAGAAGGTTGAACCTCAGTTTAGACCAGAGGATGCTTTGCGAGGACAGATGTGTTGCTTGCGGAGATATGAACGTGGAGGTTGTGAACCAGCTCACATTCAGACTGCCCTGCCTCTAAGTCCATATGAAGTTTTCCCCTCATGAGTCAGAAAAAAAACAAATATGGGCCTATATGTTTGGACTTTGCTGTTGAGTACATGGGACGACCAAGCACCAGAGAGACTGTAAAGACGAACCACAACACCCATAAGAAGGCGCTCTAGTGTTGTGAGCAAGTTGGTTCCCAGAAAACTGCTAAGTGAATGTGGTGTCAGAAGTGGGATGAAGTACCGTTAAAAACCTCAGTGAGCAGGACCCGAGCAAAGGTGAATGAACCAAACCTACCAGAGGCCAAGCATTTGTGGGAATTTCCATGGCCTGAGTTTAGGACTTGGTTGAGGTATGTACAAATGGTCTAAGCAGTGGAGGTCAGAGGTCACTCCAGGTTTATGTTCCAAACCTGTGGGCCGGATCAACACAACAGAACACTGGAAAGGCCCTCCATAGATGTGTCGACCTGGTCAGACATGGCTTCTGAAACTGCTTAAACATAAAGTGGGCTATTTTTGTTAATGTGGGGTCACTGACACGGCTTAACAACACACCGTCCCACTTCCGCAAAAAGACAAGAATTAGTTCAGACTTGGAGCTGTGGTCCGTTACGTCCCAAACCCAGCAAATGTTTGCCATGCCTCTTATAGACTGACAGAAAGACCGTTGACTGCGTCGACATCCAAATTCAACTCAGCCACAGTCACCACCTGAGCATTTTACCCATCGCACTCCAGGAACACATTTATGATATGAATTGTTCTACTACAAAAGATCTACAATCAAATATAAAAGCTCCATCTTAAGCCAAGATATTGGTATAAATGTCTACGAAAGATTTATCACTTCAACGAACACCAGGCACGTGATAAATTCGATGAGAAAAAGATCACTTGGACGAACAACAGGCACGTGATTAATCCATTCAGAAACAGATGGATGAGTGAATTCTCATGACACTTGCTTCATGCGGCTGTTTGGTAAAGACTACCGAAAGGTAAAGATTCACCCAAAGACTCGCTCTGGTGACTCGCTGCGACGACCTCCCGCGTCACAGCAAGAACAACAGCAGCCCCCTGATTTCTTAATAGCCAAAACCACTACAATGCTAACCACCCGACATCCAAGGGCCGTAGTTTCCGGGGCACTTCTTCATCTATTTACACTCAATATACATTCATAACATTCTAACGGTTAACAGTACATCCATGGCTAAGTCGAACTGAGCAACTGAAATGAAACTGTCATTCAGTTTTCAATAAAGTGTGTCATATAACAGTCTTCAATGAAAAGGTACGACCAAGAGGTGATTTTAGTCACCAACTGCAACCCTTCTTTAAGGAAGAAACAAGACGCTTAAAAATGCCGGCAGGCAAAAGATAAAAATGATTCATCACGGAGCTGTGAATGTTTCATGAGAGTTGAAACTTTTGACTGAAGGCAGGTCACACAAATATTCAGCAATAAATAAATAAACCTTTTTTTTCCCTAAAACAGGCTGCAGAATAAATGTGTTCTTAAGATACTTTCGTACAGAAGAAGCTGCTACACACCAGGCCGGAACACAGAGAGACAGCTGCATCGTAAAGTGCGTTACGTTGAACTCCAAATAGTAGTCGTCATCCCCAATACGTTTGAGCAGAGAGGAGGAGTTGAGCGCAGAGCTAGGATGATGGCGGTAATCTGGGTTTAATCTCAGAAAACAAGAGGCTGTCTTTATTTAGATTTTAGGAGCAATATTCATCCAATTTCAGTTCCTCCACAGCATTCAGTCCAGATCCCTCCAAGACTTTACTTCAGTGAATTCCCACCTACTAGTCTTGATCTACAAATGCTGCTCAGCAAAGACCCTTGTTCTGCAGTAGCCGTTCACTCCACGGCGACGAAGGCTTCGCTGCTCCTCTTGCTGAAGCTGGAGGTTGAAGGGATGAAGCCGTGTTGTCCGGGTGACAAAGCAGCAGCTGCAGCTCGACTGTTTTCCTTCTCGGCCTCTTTTTCCGCATCTCTCTTCACGTGACAGCGGCAGACCTCGATACCCGAATCCCCGGTCAGACATCGATGTCGAAAGTGGTCCTCTTCCTCGTCCTCTTCGTCGTACTCGTTCCTGCCGAGCAGTACGACTGACATGTTGGAGGAGTAGCTCGCTTGGTTAGGAGGAGATGGAGTGCCTTCTTTTTGTTTCCGTGCTAAAGCGCCGAGTGGATCTGGGAAAGCCGGGGTTTGGACTTGCGTACCGGGAAGGGCCGAGAGCAGAACGTGCGGTGAAAGAGGCAGGCGATGATGAGAGGTATTGAGAGGCGGCAGCGGGAGCGTGAGAGGAGGCGTTGTGGTTGAAACCTCTCTGCTGCCGCTGTAAGAGGTTTTTGGTATGAACTCTGACGCCGATCGAACATCACAGAGGACTTGGGGCTGGGATGGGCGTCCAGAGGTGAAGCAAACGGCCAACGATGGGAAGACAGCGCTGTCGCCCCCTGTTGGGCTGGGTGAGGACACATGGCTGCTGTTGCACGTCTCGTCTGTGACCTGAACAGAGAAGGAGGTGCTGCAGGGGGAGCTGAGGGAGCAGGAGTCGCAGGAGCAGCTGGTGAAGTTGTCAGAGCTCTGGGAGGAGGCCAGGGTACTGGGCGCCAGGTAGGGAGGGCAGTGGTGATGTGGGTGAGAGCAGCAGGGGTCAGGAACGGCTCCCCCCCGCAGAGCAAAAACAGAGCTGTAGGGAGGAGGTGGTGTCTCTGGCTGAGCCGCCACCTCTTCATATGAGGGCAACTTGAGGGAAGATAGGAAACCTGAGGCAAAAAAAACAAGACGCACCCCAGAGGTACTTCAGTTCAACCGGTCTGCCAATGAAAATGACTGAAAGCGTTTGACAGACAGGAAGATGACTCTTGGCAGGACACGTCAGTGTTAAGTAAAGCATGCAAACAGACTGGAACTCAAACATTGTAAAGCCACATACTGAGGTCCAACATGGAGGGCGGGTAGTTGCTGGCGCCATTATACGCAATCAGATTGATTTCTCTTTGTCTTTGCTGCTGCTGAATCCTCAGTTTGGCCCGGCGATGACGGAAAGCACAGAGACAAATGAACAGGATCAGCACCGTCCACAGCAGCCAGAACCCTGCAGCCAGGGAGCAGATGCAATATGTTTATTTTGTTCACATAAACACAGGTCAAACTCAAATTCCAGGTATCATCAAAGGCTGAATCAAGCCGCGACCACTATGCACTGCAACAGTTGAAGTGTGTGAGTTTCTATGGAATCTGATTTGGGTCAATAATAAACAAGCAAAAGTTTGTACATTGCAAATTGAGAACTGCAAACAAAAAAATGATCAAAAGTTACAAGGAAGATTTTCATTGAAAGTAACGTTTCTTTAAAAATATATACATATTTTGTTGTTTGTGTCAAATTTTTACTTTGCAAAGTAAAACATTTTGCTCAATTATTATTGACCCAAATCGGATTTCCATACATGTCACCGTTTCCCAAATGATAAGGTAGTTTGAAAGTTAGCCACTAGAGGGGAGCCAATGAACGCAAATAAAAATTAAAAAAAACTATTGAGCACAGTTAAAATGCTTGTCACCTACTTGCACCACATTCGAGATGGGACATGAGAATGAACGCAGCAAAACATGAACAAAATAAAACACGGACCACGTGTCAACATCTGTCCATGTC
Organism: Synchiropus splendidus; assembly: GCF_027744825.2. Taxonomy (NCBI): domain Eukaryota; kingdom Metazoa; phylum Chordata; class Actinopteri; order Syngnathiformes; family Callionymidae; genus Synchiropus; species Synchiropus splendidus. Next base: position 22,084,322 of record NC_071335.1, read on the forward strand.
ATTTATAACAAAATTATAAACCATGAAATTATTTAACTCGGGCATGTTTTCAGGAAATATCGGAGTTATGCAACGTCTTCTTGCAGACTGATGTAACATTTGGAGATCAGTAACTCACACCAGAGCTCGTAGTAGTAGGTGCAGCAGCCACTCTCCCCGCAGCAGTGTCCCGTCTCACAGAGGTAACCAGGGTCGTTGTCTACACCAGGGCAGTATTTGGAACTGGCCACCACCTGCTGGACCATTCAGACACTTAGGAATGTCAAGTTTAGGCTGGTGAAATGTAAGATTCAAAATGTATTAAGTAAACTATCTATCTATCTATCTATCTATCTATCTATCTATCTATCTATCTATCTATCTATCTATCTATCTATCTATCTATCTATCTATCTATCTATCTATCTATCTGTCTGTCTATCTATCTGTCTATCTATCTATCTATCTATCTATCTATCTATCTATTCCATCATCCATCCATCCATCCATCCATCCATCCATCCATCTAACTATTTATGCTTAACCAGGTCACACCTCATTAACTGCACGAATGCCAGCGTCCTTTGTAGGAGTCGCCATCTGTGGAAGAAAAAAAACTTGTTTACTTGTAGTTTCAAAGAAATGTTCTTCACTACAAAGCACGAGTCACATAGGATCTACACACAACAGTGTGCAGGCTGACTCGTTACTATGGCAACTACTATGTGCTGAAGCAGATCTTAACACCACACAACTATTTTTAATCAACACATGGAGACAAGCGAGGGAAAAAGAGCCGATTTCCTTACAGTGACAGCTTTGCTCCGACCCAGTTCGATCAGAGACATGGTCATCTGAAAAACAACGCAAGGAAAATGCACAACAGATGAGAAAGTATAAGTGTTGTTTTTACAAGTCTTGTATTTATTTTCTATCTATCTTCTATCCCCATGAGTTCACACCGAACACTGTGACATGCTCCAAGGAAACTTGTTTCCCTCAGTAGAGGTGTGAAGGTCTAGCATCTTTTCAAACACCCACGTGTTTGAGGGACAAGATGATCAATTCAAAGAGTTGCTGTCTTTGTTGTTGTACCCGATTCCTCACTTCCTTCATGCCACCTGACTGAGGGGGGCGAACAACAGTGTCACTGGAGAAGTACAATGTGTGAACACCTGTCTCCTCTGCAGACGTGGCCCTGAACATAAAGAGAACAGACGGGACACAGGAAGCTGCCTGGATCCTGACATGCATCTCTGTGGTCCCACTCTCTTCATCTGTCATGAATATTTTATTAAATATAGCCAGCCAGCAGGTGATGAAACTGAATTTTAATTTTAGTGGAACCCTGTGGTGTGAGTTAAGAGGAAAACATCATGCGACTTTAACACATTCAACATATTGACCATATGAATATTACATTTTATGGAGAATGTGTACCTGAATATTCTTGGATATATTTTCAATATTTTTTTCCACAAAAAACTTTATCCATTAGTGAGCTATCTTATTTAAAGGATAAAATTTACAAGTACTTAAATATTGTCTGGCATTCCTTGACATTTAAAAGGTCATATATTTTTATTAACATATGGATCATGAAAAAATATGATCTTTATATTAAATTAATATTTTGCTTACCTTGACATGTCATGTAAAAGAAATAATAAATTAAGTGTAAAAAATAAATAAATAAAGCAACCAGATTACTACTACTACAACAACTACTACTTCTACTACTACTACTAATAATAATAATAGTAATAATAATAATAACAAGAACAACGTTTTGTGATTTGATACGATACATTTCAGACATTTAGAAAAGGAAACTTTGATTGTTGATCACAGATATTTTTTTAATTTAATCTGAGGCTACACAAATCGAAATACAATCATTTGGATTAATACTTTGGATTAATATCCCCAAATCTACTTGGGATGTGTTTTGGAAGTTGACATTTTTCACTAGAATGACGCTCAACGATTACACGAAGCAACTAAAGTACTACCGTCAGTGAAGCGCCACGAATTCTCACAGATGCCAAACTACCAACACACCGTTTTAATAGCAGCAGTGTAGGCGGAAGTGTAGTAAATGTGGAGCAGGTGAATCTCAACACAACCTCAGTAAAATGCACAAGAAGTCAGCAAACTCGAGTGCTACACAGAGTTCAGTTTTTTAAAGGCTTTGACAATAAATATCTTAAGCTGTAATATATCATGGGTGAAAAACACAAATTCAGAGCTGAAAAAAAAGCCTTTAATATAAAGATAAAACGTGAAAAGCATGCAGATTATGATACGGCGACGTGAAAAAAGCTGATTCTCCGGGTCACTGATGTACAAGTATCATGGGACAGTGTAATTACTAAGTAGTAATCGTGTCCTTCCCAAGTTTTAAAATGGAGTCACTGCCACAGACTCTCACGCATCCAGCACACATGTGATGAAAGGGTGGCATGAGTCTGCTTTGTCAACAGTGGAGACCCGAAGGCAGCATGGTACGTCAAGTGTGTGTAGGCGTGTGCGCGTGTATTTACCTCCTCAGCCTTCAGCCCGAGGCAGAACGTCAAGGTTTTGTCCGGATCCATGGCAAATATCAGTTTGAGATCAGAAGTGAGACATGGTTACTCTGATCCCCCATCACTGCTGTCCCACACTGAAGACGCGGTGGGCTGCGGAGCCGCCATTCCCCTGGACGGTCGCCCCCCGACTCGCCAGCCTCCCTCGCTGTGTGGACGGATGGACCCGCCTCGTTCAGCCGCGAGGTCGAGGTTGTTGCCGACAGGATTTTTCCTTCACAATATGTCAAGACGACGTATGACTCCGGCCGAGGAGGGTCGGGGCTGCCTATGATGTCACGCCTCTCCAGCCCCCAAACTACTAGGATGAAGCGCAGGGGCGGTGATTGGCCGGAGCTCCCAGCAACAGTCGGTTACAGCTCCACGCTGCTGACTTGCTCTCGGCCGAACTCAATGCAAAATATCAATCATTCGTATTACTCTCAATGAATGTGACCCAAAACGCACAGCTAGAATGAATAGCCATTCAGCGACATTTCATTAAAATTCGGTCGAAATCGGCGAGGTATTTCTGACGTTTTAATGAATATTAATGTGGAAGCATCTTGAAGTTCAAGTAAAGGCGCGTCCGATGTCTGACTCGCAAGCCATTTGCGGCCCATCATCTGATTTCACGGTCCCTGCGGCCATCCTCTTAAAACGTATGTAGTTTGTATTTGCCAACCACAGAAACAAACACAAAATAATAAATTCCCAGGATTCCTAGTCAGTCAAATGGAAATGTTTACTAGATTAGATGCTAACTTAATTCTAGAGGGAAAATCAAATTTGTTGTTGATAAAAACTTTATGTTTTAAACTCTGGATCAGGATAACTGAACATTAATAAAGCGTAAAAGTCATGTCATTTAGCTATTAGTAATCTCAATCGCCACAACGCTTACACGTCTGATTAAATCTCAAATAAATAAATGATACATAAATGTGTCCGGGGAAATCGAATGTGTCCACTGGACTGACTCTGTCTCTCAGGAGCCCTGGGAATGTTTTAACATGACCCTAAAATTGAGGGAGGCTGTAAATCCAACTCTGGGCCTCTTTGATTTTGGCTGGTGTAAATACAACCCACCCTCCATAATGGATGGAAGGATGGGCTGTGCAATCGAGCTCATTTTTTTAAAGCTTGAAATTGAAGATAGAAAGCAAAACATAGCAAGAGTCTGAAGGCAAGATATATTGATGCTAAAAAAAATAGTAACTTTGGAGACATTCTTTGTAGTATATTCATAGTATATATGTAGAGCACAAGACAAAAAACACAGAATAAGTTGTAGCATAAACCATCCCGTTCTGTGGTGGGCAGGAAGTCATATGACTCTTTTATCCACTAGAAGGCAGCAGACCCCAGTGTTTCACCAACCAGCCTGCAGGCCTCAGCCATCCACTGCTTTCGCACACACATTTACGACGCGCGTCTCGTTTCTCGCAACCAAACCACTTAGTAAAGCCAATGCAAAAGTTGTGTTTCAGTTTCATGCTCACTGTCAATCACTTTCTGACCTTGCACAACAGCTTTCATCTGAATCTGAGGGATGGAGCTCAGCACCTTGGTATCTGAGGCCATGACACTCCGTGTCATGTGGTCATCTGCATCCCAAACAAAGAGATCAATCTCTATTTTCTTTCTACGGCGTGTCTACTGCTGTCTACAACAACATTTCCTGTCAAGAGTTAAACTTTCCTCTGGGGAGTTCCATCAGAAAAACACAGCGAAATGCAAGCAACCACAAGCACAAACCTGTTCATAGTATTGTTTTGTTTTCGACTGTCAAATCCATCAATAGAAATACAAAAATATATACTTTTAAAAGTATGAATTTTACAGTGGAGAAGTGAAATAAAGGATAAAGCGTGAAACCCAGTTGATTTATCATCATTTAGACTGTAAAGACGGCAGCAGGACGTGGCACTTGTTGATGTCCTCTGATGACATGTCACTTGCACAACACACACACTGCTGTATTGTGCTTCACTGAAACTCCTCAGGTCACGTGTGGAGCTCCAGCAAGACAACAACTCACACAATTGTTACAGTCTGACAGCACAAAGATGACAGACCAGCAGTTGTTTGGAGAAGGATTAGACGCAGCTCGGCCTGAGATCAGGACCTCAGACTCTGACGCAGCTGTCAAAATGAAAGAGCCAGGAATGTTTCTTGCAGCTCCACGGTGGCTTGTGGTCCCCCAAGAATTCAAGAAGCTTCCTGTTGACTCTATGTATTTCTGGTAATTAATTTGTGTTTCATTTGACCTCTATATATGTAAATGATGATATGATGATATTTTATATCTTTATATAATAATGTAGCAAGCAGATGGTTGATGGGATAGAGGAGGGTCAGGGGATGTGGTATTTTTACATTAGCTGAGTTGGTCAAACACGTAGACAGTTGATAAATATATGGACGAATGTATAAAATATTAATTGAATTATAGAAACAGAATAATATATACAGAAATATATACAAAATACATAAATAATAGAAATAGAAACACACACACACATATATATATACATATATATATATATATATTCAGAATAATTGCTGCGGTCAGCAGATGGATGGATGGAAGAATGGATGGAGGGGTGGCTGATCTGTTTTTAGATTAGAGGAGGTGAGTGGACTGACAAATAAACAGATAGCCATGAAAAGATCAGTCACATTCAATGAACTAGCCCCATTTTAACATGTTTTTGTAAATGATGCCGACGATTCAGGGAACGAAACCTTGGAAAGTCTGAGGTTTGCTAACGCAGGAGCTGACGCTGGACTTGGAAGTCCGAACCAAAAAAACACGAGAAACCTGAGGGGACCCTCACGGTCAGACGGGAAGTAAGAACCAGAAAAACAGATGAGCTTTACTACACCGCGACAGAGGAAGCCCGCTCAGAAGCAGAAATGCTGGTTGTGCTTCCTCATCTTTCGTGAGTTCAATGACACAGGGTCCGACCGTGTTTGCAGCGGCAGCGTGTTCTCAATAGTTGACATTTTTGTCATTGTTCAAGAGGATGGATTGTCTCCTCAAGGAAATGAGGTTGCAGGGTTCTGGGCCGTGCTTAAGGATCGGTCCTCCTTACCCAAGTCAGGCCTCATCCAGATAATGTTTGGGTCATAGATCATACAATATGGTTCACCTTCAGATTCCACAGCACTGTTGAGGTGCCAAGTGCTGAACCTCAAAGAAAGAAATATAGAGATAAAGTTGCCCTTTACAGCAGTATAAAATCCTATAACAAGCTCTGAATTGAGCAGGTAATGCCCAAGGCTGCAGTGCTCAGGACCCCGGACAAGACACACCCAGCAGAGAAATAAAATAAGCTCACCTCTACAGATGCTTTCAGGAGGTTCATTTTTCTCATGAGTTTGAGATATTAAAAGCAGATAATCTGTGTGAGCAATTTGCTAAATGCAGGATACGACTCAACATAATTATTTATTTGGATCCATCGGCCTCTATCCCTCGCAGCCGTTCAGCCTGTTTGGTCGACAGGATGAAAGCCTGTCTGAGGTTGAGACATTGTGCAAACAAAATTAAACTTTCTATAATTTCTAAATAAACCTTCAGCCACTTGTTGCTTTCTCATTAAAATCCAAGACTCATTTTCCCGTCCTCTACCTCATCAGTCCTTTTTCCCTGAGACACAGTGACCTACTTCCAGTTCCTTCCTCTCGCAAAGAAAAAAAAGCAGAGTGGAAATGTTCACGCAAACGGCTAGAGTTTCTTGTTTTTGCAGCCACTTGGCAGAGCAGGCGCACTCCGCCTATACAATAACCCCCTTCGCTTATTCAAGCCTTTTCTTCACATGACCCGGGGACGTGTACTGTTGGAGAGTGGGAGTGGATAGGGATCTTTGCCATGAGTCATTACCCGGGGACCCCGAGCACTCAGCTGTACCCCTCCTCTGCATGCAAGGAATGCTGGCTGGATGTTTTCATGAAAAGCGCTGGTCATTTACATTCAACTTATTGGGCCTTCTGCAGAGAGCAAAGTTTAGTTTGAAAAGTGGCTTCCAAAGAGTTGTTGAGTGTCTGAAAATTGATAGTCTTGCGGGGGTTTATGAGGTGCTTTTCCTCTTTTTACTTAGGTGTGCACAGCTGCATTTCAGTGCTGTGAGAATGTTTGCAGAGCCACTCTGTCATTAAGCCCAGCTTCACACATGCGTCTGTGTTGGACTCATACCTGCATAATTCTGCATAAAGATAAAACCAAATAAGAGGGGAATATGTCTGGCTTTGCTTCGGCCTTTCTTCTTAAAGCCAGCGTCTCCTCCCACTTGTTTTTCTCCCTCAGTCCCGCTACCTTCCCCCATTGCTGAGTCTAGCAGGGGCGCGGGTTCAAAGATGCACGAGCTCCAGAATGTAGGTCAGTGCTGAGTTACCGATTAGAAACAGCTGTGCATCGGTGGACCTATTCTTTCTGTGTGCTGAAGCCAGCAACCATCACATATGTCCATTTATTGCAGCTGCATTTCCACTCACTTGTTTTTGAAGCAAGAACAAATGCGTTTGGCCAAGACGTGACTCAAAGCACATGAGCGCAGGCCCTTTCTCGCACCATCGGATCATTCGATGCATGTGAGTCGTAAATTATGGGCGTGCATGGAAATTGAAGTAGATCTTGGGTTTGGTTCAAAATTGAAGGAATCAGACTGGATGATATATATATATATATATATGGGGATAAATAGATTAAGGCAATTGGAGGAGACCAATTTGATTTGGACTTCTCAGTGGGGGACAGTGTCTGACTTACAATGCAGAAGTATTGTCTGTAGGAAACTTTTTCAGTGTTTGAGCTTTCTTCATGTGGCCACAAGTTACAGCTTGATGGTTTAAAAATAAAATCTCCCCCAAGAAATATTTTATGTGAAGCCACTGTCACTCTACAGTGAAGCCACACTACCTGATACGGATTATTGACGTGGGCCAGTGTGCCCCTAGTGTTATTGCACAGCAACATCACATGACCCTGGCAAACGTTACCGCAGGTATATGCGATTATTTGGGACAAAAGAGGACAGAGGTGCAATTATCTCAAACTTTAATGACACCATCACTATTAGATTAGATTATACGTCTTTTATTTGATAAGAAAATGTTTTCGTTGGACTCTTTATTTGGTCTCAGGTGATAAATAAGTCGTAAAAAATGAAGAAAAGGGAGACAAGACCACCTGCAGGTAAGCCCAGGTGTATTCTGTGTATCACCTTCAGTGTATCACTTTTCAGTGCATATTGTGTCGGGCTGTTGTTTGTCGCGGTAAACTCGCTAATCATGCTAAAAAGATTAATAATTTAAGCACATTGCTGTCAGTGATGAGGTCAAAGGTCTGTTTAATGGTGAAGATACAGGACGGCTGATGTAATCAATTCACCAACATGGCCGCTAAGGCTCATCTACTTCCCCCACTCCTCACAGAAGGGCCTTCAAGTCTTGTCTTAAGTTGGACAAAAGTCAAAGCTGAGCTCAGGTGATCCAGAGATTGACGCCTGGATTCATCCTGAATACAGCCACATAAACCAACAACCAAAGAAGGACTGGAGTTTGACTCTGGCAGGTATGATAAGGGAAATAAAACCGGCGATTAAAAGGCGAAAACTGTTACAGTAGGCGGCAAGAAAAACGCAATCACGCATGAGTTCAAAGTCTAAAGAAAAGGTGAGGAAATGTCATGCAAGACTATACAAAAGCATTTAATGTTTACGATGTAAACATAAAAAAACATGAATACAAGCCGCTTCCCATCTTTAATGGACAATCATCCGATATGGAATTAAAACTCGCAACTGTAGACTCTGCTTGTGTCTGAAAAAGAAGGAACTTCAAAACTGCTAGGTAGCACTGACTCACACTTGCATGACCACGTCATAGATACTGGTGTTGAAGCACCACCCTGGGGTAGTTTACCAGCGATGAGTAACTGGAGAAACACCTGAACAAGACAGGTGACGTCGATACTACAGCAAAACTTCCAGTTTGCTCAGATGGACAAACGTCAACTCCAACAAAGTTGACTTGTTTGCGAGGAAATGTTGTCTTGTTTTTGATTTGACAAAGTTGTTTTGACTGTACAAGATAAAGATTTGGACGAGCAGTCTTGTGTCAACATAGTCTTCGTGTAAAGCCAACACCCTTCTTTGCTCGTGCTACGCCCAGCTGCCGACACCTAACGTGTCAAATAAAGAACTAAATGATGTGAAATCGCTCCTTTAAACTTGAACCTTGGAAATGAGAGGCCTGTATTTGAAAGCAGTCATTTTTTAAATGTATTTTTATCCTAAAATTCAGTCATTATTATGCAAAATCATGTATGTTAATGATATACAAGCTGACTGAGCGCACATGTATCTTTATTTAAAAACCATTAACAGGACATCATTTCTCATATAGAAGGCACTTTTTGGCTTGATAATAAAAATTCACAAACTGCTGAAGATACTGCACATAACCTCATAGCATAAAATTTATTCCACATCTAACTTATATTATCGAGGTCCATGCCATCAAGAGCGTCCAGATAGTCCACACAGCCAAAGGTGGTGAAGGAAGCCAAAGACGGGAACGGGTCCACAGGCTTAAATAAAACAACCATATCGGCGTCCATGGCAACCTGTGAACTTGAGCTAATTCATACACTCAAACAGCAGGGCTCCAACAACAAACATCCTTCCTATAAGTATGCAAACAGCCCTATCTTCTCTTGTGAGTTGGCAGAGGGGACAGCGAAGGCGGACCACCCACCGACGCATGATTTTCTTTGTCTAACTAAGAAGCAATATTCGACGAAGCGCAGAGAAACACAGCTGAAGCTTCTCCTGCAGTGTGATAGTCAAGTCAGAGATCCCACTGAGAGTCCATGTCAGCTGTCTAGATTTACAAATCCCTGCTGCGCTGTTCTTGGACCGTCCTGAAATGCATTTGCCATGAAGTCTTTCTCACATGTTGATTTACTGTTTCTTTGAAAGAGAAATTAGAAATATGGAAAACGAAAGAAACATGTTTGTAACTTCAACGGCTTTGACTCAGGAATGCTCACAAACCAGAGAGGAGATTGAGTCTACTCTCCAGACTGCCCTCTTGACTCCTCCCAGGAGGGCATTTGGAAAACACACAAAACAATTGAACCGGTCACATTCTTTAAACATGGCTCCACATTAAAAAAAAAAGGTGATCGGGACCGAGAAGTTAGGCTTCTGCATCGGCAGAAACATCAAAGGTGAAACTACACATGTCAATATTTTGCTTTGGGATGTCAACATTGGCGCCATCTCGATGAAGTCTGGCTCGAAACCAGGAGATGTAAATGATATTCATCCTAACACAACATTTACTTTTAATTTTAACAAGATTGCAATCTTCACTACTTATTTGAATGATCAGAGAGCAAATAGAGACTTGAGAGTAAAGTAAACAACGTTGTTTCGTGGAGAGACACGTGTATTTCAGCAGTAGCATGTTTTTGATTTCTTGCACAACCTTGTTTGATAAACAAAACAAAAAATATTCCATTCTAAACGCCACAACTTCTTCCTGCTCTGCCGCAGTCATGTGAAGTGTCGCCTGATGTTGCCACGCCACACGTGACATCACGTCCTGGAATTTGATTCATCATCAAGTTGGTAGGTGTAATGACAGACAGATATAATCTGACTGAAGTCAGGTGGTTGCTGTCAGAGCCAGTCAAGAAATAGAAACCGATACTTAGTAATGCTCCATAAATCGCTTTTAATCGCCACAATGTGTCACACACCTGTAGGTGCCACACCCGCAAGACATACCCACGTTTGAGCATAATAAAAGTGACCAAGGGAGTAGCCTGTGGGCCCTTACACAAAAAATAATAATTCCAATTTTCATGTAATAAAAAAATAATGTTTTGTGTCTTAGCTAGCATCATACTTGAATGAATGGTGGGAGAGCTTCTTAAAAATATATCAGCGACCATAAATAACTATGTGGCTCACAGCCTCGGGCAAAGTAAAGGCAGAAGGTAAAGGTTGGTTTTATTGTCAATTCTGCCATATGTGCTGCATATAGAGGACTGAAATGTCGCTACTCTGCTGCCTGTGCGGTGACATATACTGTACGACATTGAACTATGTATAAAATACAACATAAATAGCAAAAACAACATACAAAAATACAAGTGTTGAGGTAACAATGAGAGTGCAAATAAATAAAGTGGGTTTGACTATGACTATGACTGGTGGGTGGTGTTGAGTATGAGGCCAATACTTCCCTGATGAACATCAGTCGCAGCACACATAGATTCCAAAACCTCCCACAGCTTCCGGTCTAAATAGGCCGCTGCAACAAACGTGTTGGGGCAGTCCAAATGTCATATCATGGACATGTGTTTGAAACTTATGCCATACATATTTGAAAACCACCATCGGTCTTGCAAAACTGAAGGTTACCGCAGCTTGTCAAATGCGACCGTAACATTTAGTTGTCCAAAAAACTGCAGTGTCTTGGTGTAACTATTCGCTACAAGCAAAATGTACTTCATTGCAGAGTCGATTGGACTCATAATAAGACTGTATTCATCGGAGTGCCCAACCTAAACGCACACAAGCATGGGGAGTACAGAGTCCAGTCATTTACCCGCTCCTTCCCTTCTTTTTAATCTTCCACGTCGCTACTAAAGAGCGGAAATGTGTCATTCAGATAAAGCAGGAACAAGCTGACAGAGCCAGAACGACTGCCCAACATACTGCCAGCTCAGCTCTCTCCGGCACAGCACCCGTGCTGTACCTTGCAGCTGTATGCTGAAAATACCCTCCGGGCAAAATAATGCTCATAGGCAAACACAGACACCCAAACACACACATCTACAGCGCACCAGTCTGAGCGCTGGCCTACGGGCAGCGTAAACAAAGCCTCACACGCAATGCCGTGTATGTGACGTGCTTGTAATTAAAGCCTTTGATGTGCTGAATATTGTCCTCCTGGTAGTCAAACTGCTCATTAACGGCACAGGCACGAGCTGGTGTATTCCTTTTTTTTATTTTATTTTTGGAGCATACACACTTGCCTCCGCATTAATTACAGGAAGAAGAGTAAACATGGGACTAAATATACTTCCACAGCTGCCAGAGCGGCACCAGAAGTGACTCGGGATCCTTTTGTTGAGTCTCTTCACGAGCGTATCACTTCCTGAACTCAGAATGAAATCATGCCGGTAGAGTGAACCAAGATACTGACCTTATTTTCCTCCGGAAAGAAAGAGAACTTAGCGAGGGAAGTGTGGAGAGCTGTTAATACTGTCTAGATAGTTCTTTTTTTTATTCATGCTTAGTAGTATATATTATTTTGTCTTTATTTTTAAATGTGAATACACTGTAAATACTCTTCAGATGGTTATTTTTCGCTTCGTAGTATATGTTATGTTTATTTTTATTTTTATCTTCCATGTTTGAGTAGCATTCCATGATAACTTCTCTCTCTGTTTTCTTTTATTTTCAGCAGGAATTGTGGTTGTAATGAAAAGCAATTTCCCCCCAGGTAAATAAAATGATTCTGACCTTGCCTATGAGCTTAAAGCTTCATCTGTTGCTCGAATCCACACCTTTGTTCACAAGCTTTGGTACTAAAACAAAATGGCAGGTACAAGGATTGAATACTAAAAAGATACAGAAAACCATTGTCCCCAGCAAGACCCTCCTCCTAAACGGATGATAGATACTTATTCTAATTTAATTCTAATTTTCTTCCACTGGTCCCCTGAATCACATGAAGATGAATGATGACATCAGTTTGAGAAATTAAAGTAAATGTGTTAGCTGTTTTTAGCTCCCTCACGAGTACATTTTGACAGAGAAAAATATAAGAAGTGCAGAATTATCATTCGATTATGCATCATTTTTATTTCATTGCAATCTCCATTAAGTCTCCAGAATGTGTATGAGGCGATACATTCATTTCCTGAACTTTTACTATTATATCGACAACATACTCCAGGTTTAAGAGTCACTGCCCATACAAAAACAAGCTTTTTAGGGTGCGACTCTTGCCCTCAACTGGCAAATTCTTCAACTGTTGTCATCATATGCCACCTGACTCTCAACTCACTATCATAGTCTCCTTGCATCTAATTAATTTTCCATGCAAACAGTTTCGGCCAAATAAAATCACACCCATAGTTATTAATTTCTGCAAAGACAGGGCAACAGACAAAGCCATGTAGATCATAAATCTTTGAGGTTCTACAGAGAGGGTTTCAATTTGAAGATGGACACGGTGGTGGGAAGGGAAGTGGTGGTTATATACATCTGTGACATTCTGCTGAAAAACAGCACAACAAAGAAATGGTTTAGGTTTTGAGGTTAGACATAGAGCGACATCAGATGCTTCAGCTGAAGTCTCAAATGACTCACAGAGCTTCTGAAAATGGCCCGTATACCATGCTAGCTCCCCGTCTTGGTGGCAGTTGAACGCTAAATACAAGCAACAAGAAAAGGTTTTAGAGACGACTCACTCACTACGAGCACATTTTAACCTTCAACTCAACACATGTGACGCTAATAATCAAAACACTCTCTTTCACTTGGGTTAACTCCTTATATGTGGACATCCTTGAGACATGATTTTCTCTGCAACTTCTATGTAACTTGCCACAAACAATCTAAGCTCGTGGTTTGAAACATGCATTAAATATCTGTTGCTGGTGGGTGTTAAGACTCTGAGTCATCTCTGTAGCTCCACCATCTGATAAACTTGCAGAACTTGAACTCAGGTGCTACAGAACCGCGAGTATGCAGGGTAGGGAAAAACATGGAGTGAAGGGGGACGTTTTTCCCTCATATTTATTAGTTCATCTACTAATCTTTTCCCACATGTACTTCCCATAAATCTTACCAAATCTATGCGAAACCTTCTTGCTGTGAGGCTGTCTTGTGCTCTTCCAAGTCCACATAGACAGAAGAGCCCCTGACCACTCAGGATCGGCGTATTGACCTCAGTACAAATGACCAAAGTGTCCTTGTCTGTTCAACTTTATTCGCCTTGAGATGGCTGTCACATAACTGTTGAGGCCTTATGCAGTGGACAGGGGTCAGCCCCAGCACCATGACAGGTCTGCAGTGTCCTGACCTCACGGACAAAGCTCCACTCACCACGCGCCTCAATAAGCCTTCCCTGAAGGTCAGAGTTCTGTCAACTGCTTTTCAACATTTCGGCTTCAAATGTAATCAGGATTGGGGTTGTTGATAAACACAGCCCCGCCAAAATAGCAAATGACCTCAATGGCGCTATACCCATCCACCCATACAGCAGCAGATTGAGCAACATTTGAAGGCCTATTCAATGTTAGGAACCCAGAGACAAAAAACAAGTCAGTTAGGCAAGCATTTGTTCTCACGAAGTGTTTGTGTAACTGGGCTGCATCAATCTGATCAGTGACTTATCACGCTGCCTCAGTGAAGGAAGTTAGAAACATGTGTTCCTGATAGTTGGTTCCTGAGTCATGACTGAAAATGGAAAGTGATGCTATTGAGATGATTCTTTTGAACTTGGAGTTCTGTTGTCTTAGCTGTTTCATTCACATGTTTCAAGAGATCTGACTGCAATGTTAGATTACTTTTAACTGTCCTTAGTTAAAAGTAATGGGAAAATACATGGCGGGAAATACATTTTTTGCATGAGAATTTTATTTTCTAAAGAGAAAACAGTACATCTTTCGACTTTGGGTATATAGCGGGTCGACTGGTGCAGGAATTATAATACAGTGCTAATGGCGAAAAGATGGAAACATGAGTAGAATTAGTCAGGCGGCTTTGATCAGTGCTCATGCAAATGATAGGTCTAAAATTAGAAACTGTGGAGGGGAGGGTGGGGGCAAATCCGAGTGACGTGAAGGTTAGTGGGATATCTCAACTTTTGATGGATGGTTAGGATCAAGTTTCCAGAGTTTCGGGCAAATGAGACCAAGCTGTTTGAGGAACTTACTTTCATTGTTATATATGTCGAACTGTATTTGTTTTTAATAAGGAGAGTTGTTTAAAATACGGGCAAAATAACATATAAATCAAAAGCACCAGCAGCTCACATCTGTGTAGGGTAAGTGCAAAGTTTACTCCCAGCGTGATTTAAGCGGCAAAAGCAACGTATTACCAGGTTATGTGGTTGCATTTTTGTCCACCACAAGTGCAACACGATTAAGGTGACAAAATAACGCAGTGTTTGCAGTCACATATGAGAGAAATTCATCAGCAGGTTGAAGAGTGTACACAATGGAGATGTGCTCGAATGATATTTTGCCAAACAAGTCGGTGGAAACAGGATGTTTTAGACATAGACATTCATTCTAAGAAACACATGCGTCAGCAACTATAGTCGGTTCAACACCTGGGCCCAGTCATGTTGGAGTTGGAGCTTCAGAGTCAAAGTCCAAGCAGTAGTTCTTTGCATTAAGGTTTACCTTTTGAGAGATCATGTTTGACATCTGTATTCTTGTAGCTGTGGCTGATTTTTCTAAAGCATCAAACACATTACAAGACCTAATTGTTTGGCCAAAATATGGCACACAGACGCCACTGCAGCATGTCTTTCCATGTAAGGTCCAGCAATTAGTTTGACTGCTTCATTCTAATCAACATGATCTAGCCGACATTTGTTTTCAGTTGTGGGATGTAAAAAGCTAAATGTGCGTGCATACCATCACGCTACATAAGAAAACACGCTGCTGATCAAAAGGATGTTTGCCTCAGATTCCAAATAATCCACAGATGCCTTCAAATGCCACATTAGTTCCATTTTGGAAGCAACAAGCAAGTACAAATGCTTCACTTGTAATAGCATATAATAGCTCTTCTTGTAGATGTGCATCATATGTGCTCAGAGCCAGATGTGTGTGTGTGTGTATTTCCATATTCCGAGGACCAGACGGCCTTTTTTTTTTTTTACTTGACTCTTGTTAACCACGGACTACTGGAACATGGTCTTCAATGGAAACTGCCACCAAAACCGACAGAATTGTTGAATCATGTCAGTTGGCTGTGACGGCAGGAGAATGATCTGGAGGCCACGTCCGAGTTGGTGACGCGCACATGCTGATGGAAGCTCACGTGCTTCATTACTTTGACCTGCGCTGAGGTCAGGTATATTTGCCTAAACTTTCCGAAAGCTGCGGCTGACTGCGAAACTAAATGAGCAACAGATGTACAGAGTTTAGTGGTGCAAAGCAATTACGTCAGCGCACATGTGAAAGTGAGATACCAGGCTCGCTATTTTTCGAGTTTCCTGGCCTGCACTATATTCTCAACCTGCTCTTTAAAAATAGGATTTTCCGCAGCAAGGATAATCTATAAATAGAATAAAAAATATTATCTGTTGGGATGTTTCAAAAGAGGCAACATGGTGGTGGTTATCGCTGCAGGTGAGCGTTAAAGTATGAGGCAAGCCTGGAGTTGCATGCAAATCTAAGTTGTGTGGAGACTTCCTGTGCTTACAGGGGTTGGAAACCGGCAACTTTCCACCCTGCCTGCATTCTCCTCTTCACCTCCCTTGATCAGTCAGGAGTATCAATTCCACAAAGACAAAATCCCAATGTTTGGTTATACTTTAGATTGGAGTGGGACGGTCTATACGCAAACAATCGTACTTATCCAGGTCTTGTTCCAATGACAATCCTTGGATAAAATGTACAGTATGTGTGCCTGTACAAGTGGCTCATAATTACATCATAATGAATAATGACTGGCTAATATGTTGCTAATACATATGCATGAATAAGTCATTTATTTACGGTAGTATATGTTCCCTAATCTAAAGTGTTAGCATTGTTGTTGTTATGAGATGGAAACTAAAATCAAGACGTTTCAAAAAGGTGATAATATTCCTGTTCCAACGTTACTTGAGTAGTGAGCGCAAACCACCACCAAGCAGCTGCAGTCCACGCCCAGCACTATCCTTGCAAAATGTGTTATGAATGTATGTGGCATTATGTATGATTATGTTTTGGCTCGGGGGTGCGTAGGAAAGAAAAAAAAAGATTTGTCAGCAAATATATAAATAGGAAAATGAGTCCCTGTCAGAGGCACGGGCAATGAGAATTTAAAAAAATCCCGGCTCCAGACGGGATAACTCCGAAAATTGAGTCATTTGTTCCTTGTCCCACATCACATATTTCTTGGACATTTCATCCAGATCTGTCGATAACTTTTCAAGTTATACTGAACACAGACAAACCAACACCTTCGCGTACAAAACCTCCTTACGGAGGTGATAAATCATTTGAGGTATTGCCAGGGTTGGGCAGCTACCATTCAGTTGTCAAAGGATGGGTGGCTGCCAGGTGTGACAAAATAAAAGGGCTAATTACATGACAGGAAACATCCTGCTAGAGACTCCGCAAGAGCAAAATTGAAACTGTCAATCCAGATTCACCAGTAGATGACAATGTTGCTAGGCATTGCACTGTCATGGCCCTATTGTTGGTGGGGATGGTGGTTGGTTCCATTAACCCACCTTAGCTTTTTGTCAACACAAGACAGACTGTTGATTCATGAAATATGTTTAGCCACTGTTCTAACAACAGCGCAGTCATTTTAATAACAACTTGGCCTCCTAATCTTAAACAACATTGTGACAATCTCTCGAAATTTTAAGGCTAAATGTAGCTTCATGTTCATTTATATAAACAAAATTACTCAGTAGTTGCTCCAATCAAAGTGATGACAACACTGACTACACTAAAAATGTCTCCTTAAAATTCCTTCACTTTTTTCATCTTGCCATTTATATTTAAAATAAGAGCAAAAACATACTATAAAATGTATGTCATTTTAAGATTTAGATTGTGTCACTGGTGATCCGGGCATCCTCAGTGCATGACATGCAACAGGAAATTCAAGGTTTTGATGGTGACAGTCTAAACAGAAGTGGCATGCAGAAACGTGCGAAACGTGCAAGTATGATCTCTATTTATGAATATCCCCTGATTATAAATGGCCAAGAACCTACTTTCAGTTTCATGCAGGAGGAAATACAATCCTCGATATCACTGTTGTGTGGTTTGCCTGCTCAGCAGCAGCAGAGTTTAAACAAATCACGTGAAACACAAGCCAAGTATGACAATAATGTTTGATACAGTGAACCTCCAAGGCTTTTTTTTCCGCTCTACATCAGTGCTTTCTCACAGCTGAGACATCCTTGCCATTTACTTCGAGTCAACAACATCCGGTTGTGGATACAACTGCCAGTATAACCCACATTTCACAGCTGCTCCCACTGAGATCTTCATGAAAATGAGGTTGGTCAGGTAATCCTGTCACTCAGTCAGACAATTTTAAACACAGCGTTGCTGAAAAACAATCATGAAAACATTTCTAAAGCAGCACTGACTGTGGTTTCAGAGACTGATTGTAGACACGGTTTCAGTGATTTTTGAGCAAAGTGTGGTCACAAAACAGTCATCACCAATGACCGCTGTCTTTTGAAACAAGTAATAACTTTAACCAACAATGAAGCACAACAACAGATACAGTTTGATCTTCCGCTAACATGAAAAAAACAACAACATGGATATGACGTATACCTTTGCGTCCGTCATCTCAAATTCACGAGACACATAAAAAGTATAAAATAACAAGTTTAATGGTGAGACACGCCACTTAAAATCTCACAACCAATCACATCGTCCTCTCCGGAAAATGAACCAATGAGCTACATAGAAGGCGGGCCAAAATGCTGTTGCTGGGATATGCCCCTGATGACTTTTCGACATCACAGCCAATGGAATCATAGCCCATCGCTTTGAACCCTGTTATTGGTTTAGGTGATGATAAAAACTCCGCCTTTGGGCTTTCTTGAGTGGACAGTTCCGCCGTCAGTCATCCCATAGAGTTTTACTTCGGTGCTGATAATAGTGTAGTTTGAAGTCTCCAGGACTTAGAACTGACTGTAGCGGCACACATCACCTGGTTACATCAAGAATTACGTTTATACTATTACACCTTTTGATGATTTTTAAATTTGTCTAAATTGTTGCTGTTTTTAATTCCACGTCAACGGCAAGATGGAACTTAATTCTCTTTTAATTCTGCTGGAGGCTGCAGAGTACTTGGAAAGAAGAGACAGAGGTAATTTAAGATTCAATGACAACATGACAACAGACCACAGCCGCGTATTTCAGACGTAGACAAACTGATAACACGGTAAATGAGCGAATATTGGCCTGACATTGCTTCGGAACAACAGTGTAACGATGCAAACGCGATGCCACTTTCCGAGTATTGAAGTGTATTAAGTTAGCCGGGCCATACGTGTATCGGATATTCGTGTTAGCGGCGTTGGCTGTTTGTGTTTTATACGCGTGTCTTGTTCACTCTGCTGTCGTGACATTGACATTCTGAGCCCGTTTACTGCACGTACATTCATACATTAGTAGTGGAAACACACCGCGTTTTGGTGTTGTATAGTTAAATTATGGGCTCATAGTACTCCGGAGCATTGATGGACGACCGCCATTTGTAGGAACATACTGTACAGCTATGTGCCGTATCGCTAGTTCGTGCGCTGTTTTCGCCCGCAGCTGATGTATTGATTCATGTGTGTCATGTCTTCTCAACAGAGGCAGAGCACGGCTATGCTTCTGTTTTACCGTACACAACAGACTTATCCAGGAAGAAAGCTAAAGCCAATTCGACCATTTCCAGAAAGACTCAAAACAATAGGTTGGTGCAAGATATTTTGGCTTGTTTGTTTGTGTACACAAAGTGTGTATGAGTTGTGTTTTCCGTGCCGTGGTGTCTGGGCTGGTCTCTCCAATAAACACTGCCACGCGTACACTGTCAACTCCGCTGCTCCCACACTTTTCAGTTTCACGCACACACTGAAACGGGTCCGAAGCACAGAGCGAAACACACCCAGCCTCCTCCACCAGACCCCTCCAACCCACTTTCACGGGTCTTACGAACTTACAAACTGACAAACTTCTTTCATCAAAGAGGAAGTGTCCTGAAATGCACCCAGACTGTCCCATAAGATCCACTGTCACCTCCTTGTGTTGAGAGTCTGCAACATGTTTTGTCGGAATAGTGTTTCAAATCTTTACAAGCCAACTTTCTGCTTACATTCTTGCTGATGTTTCCTGACAGCGTAACACAATTATACATGTGTGAGCTCTGTGCATGGGGATGTGGCAGGTGGGTGTGGTTGCTGGAAAAGACAGCATGCTTTGACAACACGTCCTCACTGAAACTGCGCTTGTTTCTCTCAGAATCCAGTGTTGAAGTTTAGGTTTCACCCCCTACTTTTACAAGCTTCCTTTATTATTGAGTGACAAGAATGTTGTTGTACTAAACATCCTTATTTCTAAAGTAATAATTTCTCCAAAAACAAAACCTGATTTGGTGAGACTGAAATGAGTGATGCAAAGGAGGATTCTGAAAGGTTATGATATCCCGATACATCCATGCTGATACTAGATTTACAAAAAGTTTCCTTCCCAAATTTGAAAATGTGCTGTCAACTTAACATAAAGAATAATATCTACTGTTTAATAGACAAAAACAACTCAAATATGACAAAAATATCCAACATACTTCACAGCTTTAATGTAGTGATTAAAGACTCCCAACTTGATGTCAGATCAGATGGTCACTTTGCATGCCATGCATTACATAATATTCAAAGGTGTGTGTGAGCGTGTGTGTACGTGTGTGTCTGCCCTTCAGTTATCTGGTATCTAATTTCCTGGCCACGCCCATGTATTAAGAGTTGCTTCAATCTGTATGTAATCGTGCAGCTTTTTGAGGGAAGTTTAAATTTAGTTCCAGAGCTTCCTGATACAGTAGCTGTCACGTTGGACCTGCTTATTATCAGACGTGAGACATCATCAGTATGGGCGGACTCTCCATTGCTTGCAGTTGTGGGAACCACTGCTTTACAAGCATAAGGGCCGTCCAACAAACCTTGAAAAGCCTTGTTGTCGCTTTGTTGCCGCTGTTTTTGTTTTTTATTGCCGTGGTATCCATGACACTCTCATGAACAGAGGGCCTGTTTCAGATGGACAGAGGCTGCTCTGCACATCATAATAGTGCTCCCATTGGAAAAGCCCACATGCTGAGGAATTCTGCAGCGTCTGGAAGTCCCAGACGTCTGAGTGTGTTTTTGTCAGGCAGTGTGCGGCAAAAGTGTGTGTTTGTTTGTGAGCCCAGGGGCTCACGTGCAGTGTCACTGATCCGCCCTCATTCTCTCTCTCTCCCTCGGTTCTCCTCTCCATGCACTCTGCCACCTCATGCAGAAGCAGGACAGATGAGTCAAGTCAGTTTGTTTTTGTGACTGCAGCCTCGGTTAAAAGTTCTCAAAGGGTTTTCAGTGCAAATTTATTATTTGGAGTGAAGTCAGTTTCTCATCAAGGATGAATATAGATCTGTATGTAAGCAATTGGACGTGACATTTTCAGGATGACATTAAATGATGTGGAAAAATTAAAATACAGCAGACGGGCTTGATTTAAATCGAGCTTGATGCCCGCCTCCATTTGGAAGGATCGCAGCGACCTTTCTCTGTCAACAATATTACTGACTAAAAAACACCTTCCTCTGAATTCCGTCAGTAGACACTTTGAGAGTAGATCCAAGACTGGATAATCTGGCTGAGGAACATCTCATGGCTGAAGCTCAAGTACATGCACTATTCATGTGAATCAGAATGCTCCTCTGCAAAAGTTAAACAGTCATATTGTTTCTCTTTCCAGATCGTCACACAATGAGCTGGAGAAACACAGGTAAGCTCTTTGCTTTTTACTGCTTTTGCAATGCTGATTGTGTTTTCCAGGCACACTCTTTGTGCCTGAATATGACAACTTTGGATACTTCAATCATGTGCTGCTTATGGGATGCTACTTCTAAGAGGTTTTCCAATCACATCGTGCACCGTAGACTGAGCTGTGAAAGAGTCAGCGTGCCATTTCACACCTCCACAGCTGGGACTCACCCTGGCACTGCAATCGCTACTTTGGGTAACACTAAAATGGGAAATAACACAGTCTTAACACATTCTGTTCATTCCACATAACATTTCATCGAGGAATCATGTTATGATTGATATAAAATGGATCTTATGAGCACAATAAGGCTATATATATATAAGATCCATTTTATATATATATATATATATATATATATATATATATATATATATATATATATATATATATATATATATATATATATATATATATAATAAATGGCTTCTGTGATTTTAGTTCCATACGTTTTCAACCTTGCTGAAACCCATTGCCTTGTTGACACAGATCTGTCATGCACTGCTTAGCGGAGGTGTTATGCCAGAGTCAATATTAAATATTAACAGTAAACAGCGACAGTCTACATTTCTGTAAGGAAGAGAAAATGGGTTAAGAAGAACGCGGAGTGTAATGCTGTTCCGCTACATCTCAGTAAAGATTACACTCAGAGGAAGGGCATTTCTTTCTCCAATGCTTCACCAAGATCTGACCTGAAATTATTAACAAGTTCTTGGGAATCGATCATCACGTACCTAGTAAGCCGTCCTTTCCCCTCGCCACCCGCCGCTTCTCAGAATTGTTCCATTGATTGTGTCGCTGTTGGCAATCTAGTAAAGGTAGGGATAAACCCAGAAAATGACTTCCACATGTGTAGTCGTGCATCCGGAGAGGTGTCTCAGCAGCAGTTTGCCTTGCTCTGTTTATTCTGAAAGAAGATTCACTGATCCTGCATTAATATTTTTGGTTTTTAGTTGGTATTTTTTATAAAACTAGTAATGTACTGTAGTTCCCTAAGTCAATCCTCTTTGCTTCTTCGGGATTTTTTATTTAATGTATTGAATTGAATACATAAACCGAATTTTAATACATAAACCGTGCAGTTTAGTTACAGTAATAACAAATATTAATTGATAATATATACAATTTATTCCTTATTTGTTTGTCGCAGCTGTAGAATGCCTACACATCAAGACGGGGTCAATGAGTTTTTCGAGGGAAGTTCAAGGACCAGGTGGCGAGATTACATCTCCACATACTTCACTGAACATTTCAGGAATTTTGCCCTTGCTAAGTGAAGTTTGGGGTTCCCTTTCAAAGCCATCGAGTGGCAGAAGGACCAGAGTGCGTTTTGTTTTTGCTGCTCCTCTGCAACAAGGTCAGTCAAGCTGCCATAAAAAAAAAAAAAACAGTAGCGCACCAGCCTCAGAGGATTTAGGACACAGCTGATGTGACTGTCAGCATGTGAGCGGAGGCCGAAATGGGAGTGTAAGGCTGCATCTGCGTGACACACTAACACCCACAATGAAGGATCGGGGGTTTGCCAGTCACATGTCTGTGAGTGGAGAGTGAGTAATGGGTGTGCGTGTCAACCAGCAAGAAACATGCCCAAGCATATTCTTCTTTAACCTAGCACACACACACTCACATACACACTGTGTGTTGACTAACAGCAAGGTGTTGAGACACAATAGCTTCCCTATGACGGATGACAGGCGAGGTCTGGTTGACGTAAGGTGACGTCTTGTCCAAAGGACACATTTCCAGTTGATTTTTCTTACTCACTTCCCTTCTCATCAGCCGCCACATTTCCAAAGACGTGAAAGACGTTTTTTTTTTGCGACATGCAGTGTTGTAAAAGTTGGTCATGACATTGAATTTAGTAATTCGCGTTTTATAACTGAAACAAACTACAATTTTCAAAAGGAAAATAATATTTTGATTCAATATTTAAATGTTACCATCTGGATGGATCAATGGACTTCCTTGTTTTAGTTATGTTTCAGGGTGATCAAAGGTCGAGTGCTCTCCATAAAATAGTGAAAAAAAAAATCACTTGATTAAGCAGTAGTGTTGCTGTTATTATGTTTATTGGTTACAGTTTATTTTGAATAACAGTTGTCATACATTTAAGGGCTTTGAGCTGGTGGACAGCCGTTAAAGGATATTTCATTTGGATGTTTATCAAGGCCTTAAAAAAATCTTCAACTGTGACACTACAGTGTAGCATCCCTTAGAAACACCCTTATCTACACAATCAAAAAAGCCTTGTTTATCTTCTATCGTTTTCATGTATCAAAAGTCTTCACTCGTTCAACCTGTTCCAGGGTTTCCGCCAGGATTTTCTGAAACTGTGGCAGAGCCCCCTGCAGCCAATCGGAGGCGAAAGAGAAACAAGCTGAGGGCAACATTTTGACATTTCCTGAAATATTTATAAATAAATATGCTACTTTTTAGTTATGAAAAGTAAAGCACTCTTCATTCTGCAGCCGTCCACAGGCGATCCGTCTCTCATATTGTCCGACCAGAATGTGCGACTTGAGTTCCACGAGCAACAGACTTTCAGTCATTA
The DNA here is from genome assembly GCF_027744825.2 of Synchiropus splendidus. Taxonomy (NCBI): domain Eukaryota; kingdom Metazoa; phylum Chordata; class Actinopteri; order Syngnathiformes; family Callionymidae; genus Synchiropus; species Synchiropus splendidus. The sequence continues at coordinate 22,108,206 of NC_071335.1, forward strand.
TGACATTTCTTTTAAAGAATCAGATCCGATTTATTGCCATGGTCAGTGGGGATCCCACCAACTAGGAAAGTGCTTTGGAAAACGTGCAGTTAAAAACATAATAATAGTAATAATCATAGTCATAATAAAATAAAATAAAAGGCATGGCGGCTCTCATCATTTACATATAGCGGAAACCCTGTGTTCCGTTTTTGCGAATTAAAGTGGAGGTTGTTTAGTCACGTGTTTCCACACACACACTATTTGCTGGTCGCTACTGTTTAACTCCTCACTCATCGTTGGACACAGTGTCACTGTGCTTAATCTAGTATCATCGAGCTGTCCGTGTACTGTGTGTACACAAGGTAGCTGGTTCTGAGACCTTGAGTACAGTTATTATATTTGTAGATCGCAAATGCTACTCCCAGAAGGCTGCAGCCAACAGCTTTTGACAGCAAATCTTCTCATCAACTGCAAAGAATTGTGTGTGACTATGTTTGCTATAAAAAAATAGCAACAGTCAACCGCAGTTATTTGAGCGCCAGATGTTTTTGCGACTGAAAGAGGAGATAGAGGATTCTGTGATGTTGTCAATTTAATCTGTAGAACTGTGGAGCTCTTTTGCATTCCCTTCCATTTTTGACTTGAGTATAGTAGATTCAAATGACTCATGTGATGAGAGAAAAATGAAACGTGAAATTAGCAACATTTTTAGTCACTTGTGCCATAAAATCGACCCCAAACCTTCTGTGGTTCTTGAAGGTACTGCCCATCAGAAGCCCACATCTGAAGTAGTTTGACAACTTTTGACACAGTTATGAAGTTGCTCCTGCTGACAGGTGTGTATCAAGAAGTACATGTGAAAAAGGGCCGTCATGACAGGCAGAGTGAGCCATCTGCACGGGTGCTAGCGGCACCCCCTTGAGATCGTCTGTCCTGATGTGATCTCCTTATCAGCTGCAGCCTGACTGCGGCAGTGACAGCTCTGTGAAGCTAATCAATATGATGACTTTGCTACTTGCCCACCCCCTTCATGTCTGCGCTGGCGCTATAACAGCCTGCTGACATGTCTGTGAAACCAGATGCATCTCAGCGTCCTCTGTCTTCCTTCCCATTTCTGACTTCAATCACCCTCAATCACGCTTGTGACGGCTGGTCCATGCCACAAGCTTCCTTTTTTGGTAACACCATGACATTATGAAACTTGAGACGGTTTTGTTTTCCCACGTATCACCTATTTACAGGAAATTTGACTCTCTTGGTGTCAGCTGTGGTCTTTTTGCTGAGAGCAACTTGATCCATTTTTAAAAAAATACTGAGTGCATGAATAATAACGACAAAAATGTAGCTGTTTCCTTTTCTATTTATTTGCTTATCAATGCGGTTCTTTATGTGTTTTTAATTCCCCAAATTGAAATAGCACAGGACAGATCCCTCTGCAGCAACTGTGCAGCAGCACCTGTTGGAATGAACTTTAAATTCAGCGAACAGAGGAGCACTCCGTTTGTCACGCTCTAATCTTCTCTGTAATTAAATTTACTCTCAGTGTCTCCCACTCCCAGCTGTGATGAATGACTTATTTGGCTTTGAGGACAAGGCTCTTTACCCTTGAGTGGAGCTGCCCCCTGTGCACAGCCTTTACTGGACAGCAGCAGCCTCTTGCAGAGCTCTTGAGTTATGCTTCGTCTTCTCCTCTCCCTCTTTTTTTCCACATCTGTTTTTTTGCTGCTGTTTTTTTTCTTCTCTTCCCCATAAAAGCTCCTGAGTCAGCAGAAACCTGAGGAGGAGTGCGGCCCTCCTCGCACTAAAAGGGCCTTTATCACTTCTTCAGTCCACTTTGCCAAAACTCGTCGGGCCCACTGGTTTGTGGTCTTCGTGGTGGTGTCTTTACGGGCAAGACTGTGGGTGTTGATTGTTCTGTCAATCTTGGGGATCTTCCTTTTAATCCGAGTGCGAACTTTCAAATCTGCTCGCAATCGCAGGCGTTGAAGATCATATTACAATCTGAGTGTAGGAGTTGAAGAGTTCGACTCGTCATCTGAGCTTTTCAGGTCTGTTTAGAGAGCTTCACCCGGCTTAATGGCAAAGAGTAGTACTGTTAAGGAGTGGATTATTTTTGTGGTCTGGAGCCAAAGCTTTTAATAAAATCACATCATATATATAGGTCAGACGGAGTTTGTGTCGGAATTATATGATTACCGATTCAGTCAGACACATTCAAAACATGTATTTGTATGCATACAGTCTCATTTAATGTAGGTGGGAGAAGTAACACTAACCACATCCTTTAAGTCAAAGTGGAGTTTTGATTTTAGGAGGGTTGTGACATTCTCTTGTCAAAAGACAAGTTCCACTCTAAGCCTTTCACACACACCAAGCCAAGAGGGCCTTCCCACGCAGAACACAGTGAGATCAGAGTGTCATATTGTCACTTAGGTTGAGAGACATGATGACTTGTACGTACTGTCGTTCACTAAATTTCTGCTGAGGGCAGCCTAAAACATCTTTTAGTTGAACGCTGACAAAGCAGATGGATTGCAGTTTGAGGGCAAATCGTGGAAGCCACATGTGGAATTTGTTCTCTACTTAAAAGGCCATTGGAGTAAAGCCCTGTCGTTGTACTTCTTCTTTTGCTGTGTAAATATTCAAGTAGTTTAGCGCAGCCACGTTCGACCTGCAGGTGAGAACGATCCTGTTTCATCTCAGGTGTGATGACTTCAGGGGACAGACTTTTTCTGTGTCACTAAACCGGCCTCACAGCTGACGCCGTAAAAAACCTGCAGTATAGGATGGACTTTAACAAGGGGGGAGTTTCAGAGTAAGGAAAAACCATTAAACACAGACATGAACTGGCAAGGGAGAAAAGTGTGTTTATGAACCATCGTTTCGGGCAGGAGAAGTAGAGGCGAAGCTGACATTCTTGAACGTTGCCGAGAGCGGAGACAGCAGGCAGCGTAGAATGTGCCTGCTGCAGACAGCTTGAAATTCAGGTCAGCAGAGTATGCACACATACGCAGGAATGCAGTGTTAGGTAAGAGAGGCAGTTTAGGATCACCCAGCAACGCAAGAAGAACCAAACAAACTAGTAGACCTACTAGCACTCAATGCCATTGAGCTATTCGTGCAAGATTTTAATTTCCAGACTTGGCAAAGAAGAAATGATGTCTTTAACTTCCCTGTGTTTTTCTTGTCACTGAAACAGTGGTGTCTTATGAGTGGATTAAAAACCCTGCTTGGATTATAAACATCTCAGGGTGCAGCGACAGGAAGCTCTCATCATAATTCCCCCCAAAATATCACAAATAAACACTGTTTTGGAGTCGGTGATCCTCTCCCCCACTGCCGTGTTCTGATGTGTTAATCATTGACAAGCAAGGGCCCATTATAGAACCAGAACTCCCGGCCTCAGGGGAATGTGCTTACTGGTCTTGAGGAACTTGTCCCTGCTCGTCCATTTAGCATTTGCAGACGGCGCAATTACGGTCCAACTTTAATTGCCTGCTAATATAAGGGGGAAACTTTTCTTTAGCTCGTGTTTTCTTTCGCCTTTTCCAGTTCCCTCTGACTTGTGTTGTGCTGTTGCATGAGAGCAAGTCAGCCTGCGGCACTGAGGGAGAGCTTTTGTAATGAGCCGCTCTCAAACGCGTTTCATTAGGTTTCACAACAAACTTCAAGAAATCCGATCAGTCCCACTTGTCCACACAGTTTCCTTTTTCACTATGAAAGCGCATGCAGTAGTGTGTGTGTGTGCAGGATTCATTCTAGAGTTGTACAAGTTTTAAGCTGGGTTGTTCAGGCTGCTGCTGCAGTTTCACTCATGTTTGCTGCTTGCGTGAGGGACTGCAGTCATGTGAGGGAGAGCTCCACCTTCATGCCGTCGGGACACTGCGTTTATGTAGGACTCTTAGCCATCTGTATCCTCTCACAGTTGTCACAGCACACAAGGGTAGGTGTGGCATCCAACATGACTGAATGCAAACACAGAATAGCCCTGTCTGTTCTCCTTTTGCTACTCGTCTGCCTGAGTATATTTGCTTGTCCATAGATGTAGTCACGCTGACGGTCAGATGAGTTCGGCAGCACCATGTTATATTCCTGAGGTCATCAGATCGGAGTGCAATAAACCCTGTTGGGGTGGAAGGTTGTTGTTCAGCCAGAGTTCCTCATCACCTTAAGGCACCTCGGATTTGCCCCCACACATCTGAAACCTGTCAGCCAGATGTGGATTCACTTCATGGGCAACCCGTAATTCCCCTCTTAGAGGCCATTGAAGTTCACACTTGCACAGAATCGTCTTAATAGTCTAGGTCTCATGGCTGTAGACTTTCACGCAGAAAATTAGAGGTCTGCAGCCTTTTATTTGCCCAAAATGTTTTACAGAAGATACATCAAGACGTACCTCCACACTGTAGTCCAAGCTTGGTACGGTCATAGCTGTTCTGTTTTAATGTAAGTTAAGCAGATGTTGCTTGTGTTTGAAGAAATAAGAGAAACAAATGACTATTTTAACAGTGACAAAAATAGAAGATTGTTGTTTGACGATTGAAATTGAAAGTCTTCAAATGAAAACAATTGCCTGCAGCAACTCAGTCCCTCTGGAAACTGAAAACACCAATGTGTTCTTCACAGGGATTTACATACTCAACGGCATAACAGGGTGGTGTGATCCCATCACAAGATGCTCTCCAGATTTTTGCGATTGCTACAAATGTTCAGATACGCACATGAGAAAGTGGAATTGACATTTCTAGAACTTAAGCCTTTCAGTCAGCAGATCATATGTAGGTGTCTGAGGAGCTTAAGTCAGCTGGTTTGTCGTGAAGAACCGTGGCACTGGTTATTCAGGTGACCTTTAACCTTACTTTAGCTGCTTTGGCGGCTTGCCAGAGAGCCACTTCATTCTGTAGGTTGGGGTCCTGGAATGCGCTGGTGCGCTGTAAGCTCATTAACCTAGGCACTGAGTGAGAGGTGAAGTCCTGCTGTTTGCACTGGCACACCCGCCTCGGCCTTGCACCACTTTGTGACCATACTGCTTGGTTTTGGCACAATCTCACTTTGTTTGGAGCCTGGTCTCGTATTAGTCAAGCATTCAGGAGGTGTCACATATATACAACTTGCTCTCCTTCTACTTTAAAATGGTAAATTTGACATCTCCGTAAGAAAGGCCCGGTCTGTACTCTGTAACCTTGGGAGTTCAAACTAGCCATTCAAATCAGTTGTCACAGCTTCAGCAGCTTTTTAAAAAAAAAAAAAAACCTAAACTTCCTTTTCTCTGCTTTGCCTTAGCTTTGTTTTGGCTGTGAGCCTGTGGTGGAGAGGGGAGGGTGGGGGGGGTCAGAGATCAGACACCAATCATCCCGTGGTACTCTGCACGTGAGTACAGTCAGGTGGTCAGGGCCCTGCAGTCACGACTTAACAACAAATTACATTGGGGATTTATTATTAAACCCTCGAAAACAGAAACTGTTTTTGTGGTTTTGCACAAGCACACCAAGAAGTCATTTTGGGAATAAAAATAAAAGAAACATTTCTGGGGATTTTGTAGCTCAGAGCATCGACAGTATTTTAGTTCTGCTCAGAGAATCCTCTTCTGAGTCAAGACAAAGTGGCAAATGAGCTGTGATGCAGAAGGCTCTGGATCAGCCAGTGCAGACTGTCAACTCTGCTCAATGTGGCACCACACTCTGCACGACTGTTTGAAGCGATCTGATAAACATTGCGTGACCAGGGCTTGGCTTAGGAATAACAAACGTGAGCAAAGGGAGGGTCCTGCCCTGCTCCGAACAGACGACACTCTTGAAGAAAGTAGCGAGAGTGTTGCTGCTGCAGGGGAGCACGTGCTGCTGGGAGGGGGCTGTCAGGGACACGCTGCCAGGTTTAACCAGCCCCCTTGTCTGAGCGATACGCATCACGCCAAGGAAGCCTGTTGACAGAGACACAATAATGGCAGGATAGAGAAGCACATGAGAGGCTCTGCCCAAACTTGTTTGTACCCATGAGACTTTTCTTGTCAACATGAAAAAAAAAAACAAATGCACTTGATACAACAAGTGGCTGATCGCATGCCACCAAAAACTTTCATGAATCTCCTCTAACTCTTAAGTCTTAAATAGCCCTGTGATAGACGTGAATGTTTATTTTGGTGAACAGTTTCGGTTCTATATTAATTGAAACAATTGAAAGGTCACACTATACACCTCAAATGCAGCCTTGCAAAGGACCTGTGTTAAAAACAAGTTTGTTGCATTTGTCAAGAAGAGACAATCCATCACAGAAGTGAAACAGGGACTTGATTGTATTCCTGGGTTGAAAAAAGAGGAGGAAAGTGCATCTTGGGCCCATTTCCTCTTCTTGCATGCCAGGTAAAATATGTGGCGAGCAAGCAGGTGTGCAGTCGGATGAATAAGCCAGTAAAAAGTTCAGGGTTGTCTTCGGGGGGTGGAGGGGGAGTCGTGGAGGACCATATTCAGGGGAAACGCCTTGTTTTTGTTTTTCAAGCGAAGGAGAGTGGGGGGGGGGTGGGTTGAAGGTGGTTGCCCATTGGCTCAAGTTACCCAGCTGGATGGTGTGTGTGGATGACTGCCTGGTGCAGCTGAGCACACTGCACTCAAAGAACCCCTTTTTCAATCCAAGAGAAAGTCATCCACAAGCTCTGACCGCGCTCTTTTCCAAAAAAACAACCCCTTCCCCCACCCCCTCAATCACATACGCTACCCCACTTCCCTTCCCTGCTGCAGGCCCCAGCTCCTTCCTGCCTGCTTCCCCTGGCCAAAGTCCAAGTGCTTCATGTGGCTGGTCTGGAGCAGGTTGGAGGTGGAAACCCGCCCCTGACCCGAGAAGACACTTGTTGTTTTCCAATGGGACCAGAGGGTTACGGTGTCGGGTGCGAGGGGTGACGGGGTTCAAGGGGTGGGGGGGGCGAGGAAGTGCCTCCTGGGAGAGCAGGAAATGAAAGGACGTATGCTTTCACACGCCCTTTTTCCACGAATGCCTTTTGTGCACCTGTCGAGAGGTAGAGAAGCATCACCTCATTCTTGGTCATACAAAGCTAAACATGCTATTCTCATTCAAGAGCAGACTTGGAGAACTAATTGGACCACGAGATGAAATTGACTTACTCGTGTGAAAACACTGGAAACGCCCTTCCTGCAAAGAATAAACAAACACAAAGAAGTCTGTGTGCGAGAATGTGTGCGCTACTTTGTGCCCAACTCTTTAAAGACTTGATTAGGTTTATTGTGGTAGCAGCGAGGGCCGGTGGAGACCTTCTATTGACGGAGTTTGTTTACTGTTCAGACAGAGTTCACAGAAAAGTTTGGAACAAAGAGAGGCTTCATCGACTTACCTAACTGAGTAATGGAGGAGTGAAGGCCGAGGAAAATGCTAGGGCAGACGGGAGGGCTGCTTCGCAGATAAGAGCGCGTTTTGTTTAATCGAGGAAACAAGAAATACATGTTGAAAGGCGTTACTTTGGATGCCGGACAGACGTTGTCTGCATGTTGTCTGTAGGATTATCTGCAGCCACATCAAGAAGATCGGCTGTCTGTGTTGACTTACTTCTGGCTTTTGTGTTTGCAGACGAGCCAAACTGCGGCTGTACCTGGAGCAGCTGAAGAAACTGGTGCCTTTGGGTCCAGACAGCACTAGACACACCACACTGAGCCTCCTGAAAAGGGCCAAAATGCACATCAAGGTAGTAGAGAATTCACGTGTTTAGTGACTCTTGACAGCCGCAGGCATACACAGTGACGCCGCACGCTGAGGTTGTTTATTTTGCACAGAATGGATGTCTCTGTTCAGGAGGGCCAGAAATACCCTTGTCAGTGATATTGCATCATGCTTGTACACCATAGGAGCTTTCTTCTAGGCCGAGATAGAGCCAGGCATTTTCTCCAGCATGTCCTATTTTTGGGTGCCATGCTGAAAGCTTTTTTACTACTTAAATCTAACCTTCTCCACCGTTTGATCATATCCAATCTGCTTCTTTGTTCAAGGTTCTCCAGATATACGCTCCCATGCACCCAACAAAATCCTTTTTATCTTAATAGTTTCAGGATGAAGTCACATGAGACAATGCACTCTTGTATTCTGGTTAAGCCCCAACATCAACAACACTGGTGTTCGGTTGGTGAAAATCCAGACCAAGCAGTTTTTTTTTATCTCATCATTTCCTGTTTATGACAAACCTCCTTGCTGCTCACATCATGCGTGCTTATTTTTGTCCTTGCAAAGGCGCTTCTGTTCTCATGGTGACCAAAATCAGACTTGAAATTCTCCGGCTCACACGTTTTGAAATCACGAATTGAGTCACTGTGCTCACCTCCTCAGTGCTTATGCAAAATTCTACCATGTATCTTACTCTATGAACAGTAACGTGCATTATTTGTGTAAAATCCTTGCGATGTTTACCATTGATATTCTTTTGTTATTTATTTTGTTATTTTGTTGTCGTGGTCATTGTGTTTCCTATGATGACTTTTATTCGGAAAAATAGATAAAATTGGAATCAACATGTGACAAATGTGCTATTGCAACGGTGGCTTTTGTGCTGATCTACGTCGTCGCATGAAGGGATTAAACTGGAGTTCCTTTGCGAGGAGTCTCTCCAAAAATAAAAGGCAGTGACGGCCCGTCACCCACCTCATAACGTCTGTGTGTCTGTGCAGAAGCTGGAGGAGCAGGACAAGAAAGCTGCGAACTTGAAGGAGCAGCTGCAGAGAGAGCATCGCTACCTCAAACGTCGCCTGGAGCAGCTCTCCGTCTCGGGATCCGTGGAGCGGATCCGCACTGACAGCATGGGCTCCACCATCTCCACTGACTCAGAGCAAGGTACGGCAAGTTTGTGGTCAGAGTTATTCCTGTAGTTTAGATGCATTTTAACGCAGAGGTATAAACATTCTTACAAGACATGAAAGTTGATACGGGTCACTACAGTGGTGTCCAGGTTAATCTCAGTCTCTGTTTAGTGTTATCGCAGTAGTTTGTCAACTGACCTCTAACCCTTGGCCTTTGAACCGTGCAATAATCAGCACCTGGTATGTTTGCAGGTCAAATCTAGAAGCTCAAACTGCAGATAAAGAAATGCTGCTACCAGAAGGAAATTCAATATTTGGTTATGTGGACACTCGCTCTTCTCACACGTGTTCGTGTGAAGAAGCAAAGCGCAGTTGGTGACATGAAGGAGACATAAATTTGGTCAAAGTTATTCCCTTTTAAAGACGCCAATGATGTAAATGTAATGCCCCGTATTGTGCAGAATCCCAATAAGAAGGTCTTGTCTCTCCGGCAGAGGTGGATATCGAAGGCATGGAGTTCACCCCGGTGGAAGGGGACAGCGTGGATAGCATTAGCGACGGCGAGGAAGAGGAGGAGGAGGAAGACCAGTTCAGCCTCCAGAGCAGTTCCAGCGACAACAGCTACACAGCCACACATTCCCACAGACTGCAACCGCACCACTGCTGAGCTCAGCGGACCTGACCTGCTAATCCAGCGTCCCGCATCCCACCGCCGTCTCCCTCCTGACAAACTGCAGCTGACTAGTTTGCCAAAGTGGTACCACCGGACCGGTCGACATGCCGCTGCAGGAACATGAAATGCCACTTGATGTCCCTCCCTCCTTCCTGGACTACTGGCCCTACCTCACCCTGCTGCATCCTGCCTCGCCTGCGCTGGTGTCTAATCTGCCGGGCAGCTTTGACTTGTTGGTCAGTGTGAGTGTGAAAGCAGTTACTTCACACCCAAAATATGAGTATATATATATATATATATGTATATATACATACATATATATGTATGAAAATCCAATCTGTACTTGAGAATCGTGTGAGGGTCCGCAATGTGAAATTAACCTGAGGTACCTGTGTCAGCGGAGATGCTGGATTTAGACCTAAATATTTTCATCTAAACTCCTGGCGAGCTTTGGTCTCAGTCGGTTCCTACAACTCTGACCCAAGTGCTTGAAGTCCAAATCTTGCTGTAGTCGGGTCGCATGAAGGCTTTATTCTATAGAGGTCCAGGTCTCATCCCCAAAACTTAAAATCTTCACTGCAGACCTGAAAACCCCCATGAAGTCTTCACGTCTTCGAGCTTGTCTTGTTTTGGTGGCATCTGCTCGATCTCTACTTTTGTTTTGTCAAGCCTTAAACCCTCAGACCAGACTAGCCTGGATAGCATGGACCCTGATACTCAACACTACTTGTCATCTCTTAAATTTGATCTGACTTTTTTGGAGCTTCTCCACAGAGGCCTTCTGACCACTGCCCATCGCCGCCCGACACTCCACTTCCTCTCTATGAAAAACTCCAAATATTTAAAATTTGCATTCAAGTTTCCTCCTCAGTAGCAAGTCGATGTAGCAATAGACTTTAGGAGACTCAAGTGAAGAGTGTTTACCAGCAGCCCTCTCACACCACAGCTGGTTATTTCCTCACGGAACCTGTGCGTACGTGTGCATAAGTTGACGCCGGCTCACAAGTCAAAGCTGCCGCTGCTGGTCAGGTTGTATTTCCTCGCAGTGACACTTCACTGGTTTGCTTCTGCTCCTCCATAAGACGGGCCTAATGACGGAAGAGGCGCTTACGGCGCTCTCTGACCTGTGCGGAATCCGAACCCCTTCCCAAAACTTTACTAAACAAGACCAACTGAACGGGTCTGAGCAAAACAAACAAACAAAGAAAAAAAAAAAGAAACTGTCACTGGGGGTGATCTTAGTCAGACTTTATTTCTCTTATCAAATTTTGTATTATATTTTCCTAACAGCTCCTTCATATCGAAAAGACAAAAAAGAGTCATATATGAATATATATATATATACAAATATATCTATAAGTGTAAAGTGACAGTATATATATATATATATATATATATATATATATATATATATATATATATATATATATATATATATATATATATATATATATATATATAGTATGTGTGAGACAGACAGGGGGCTTGTTGGAGGGGGGGCAGAGGAGATGGCACCCCCCTCCCGTAATGGACTCTCCTGCTGTCGTTCTGTGCCTTGGTGAGCCTTCGTCCTCGTCCTCCTCATCCTCAGGCTCCAACTCAGGTCCTCAGAAATCCCCCCTGCTTCCCCCTCTTCTCTCGGGGCCTCGACATGACCAAACCCTAACCTCGATTACACCACCTGAAGAAAATAGTCATTTTAAATGCTTCTTTTCCAATATTTCAAGTGAAAATAAGAGTTTTCATTCAATTATTTTTTTAACCAAATTGGTGGTGAAAAAAAATGAGTTCACCACCTCAAATATTTCTAAGATTCAGAATTTATTAAGTTCTAAATAACAATTTTAAAGATGATGATTTTAATGAACATTTTTTAATTCCACTGTTATGAATCTGAGCTTTTAACATCTTGAAAGATTTAAATCGATTTTTTGAATGATACAAATTGACTTCATTTATTCATAAATTAATTGTATGAATAGTTGTGTATTTTCATGAAGAATTTCAGTATTTTCTACAGTCATCATTTCAAATTTAAATCACATAATTGAATACTTGCTTCTTCAGCTGGTGTCAGTGACAGGTTCCCAGCAAAGCCCCCCCTTCCTCCTCCCCCATCGCTGCCGTGACCCGGCCGACAGCCAGTGAAGCTGTGGTCACAGAAACATTTTGTACAAAACCACACTGGTGAACTAAGATGGCAGCTTCTGGTCACCCTGAGCGGTCACCTGCAGGGTTTGGAAGCTTGCTCCTTCTGTCGATTAACTACTATCCAGTTGTCCAGCGGGAATCACTGGGAGACGAGCGATACACGAAAAATCAATGGCAGCTCTCGGCGAAATCGTCTTCCTGGTGCTGTTTCCCGCCAAAGTGTTACGAGGAGACGCCTCCAGCAATATGACCATCTTGTGCTATCCGAGTTTCTACTGACAGCTTTGTGGTGGATTTGTCGACCAACCTCCTAACTGCACTCTCTTCAAACACTGCAGGAGGCAAAAAAAAAGAAAAAAAAAAACTTTGTTTACGTTCATGTGCACGGTGTGTACATGACTGCTTGTAGCAAATGTGTCCTTTGTTGAGAGGTCAAATGAACAACTGAGTGTATCTTGGCTTTCTCTGCACAGAACCTCCCTGCCAGATTGGGAAGGGAAGGGGTGCCGACCATGAGATTACAATGTTCAGGGGTGTCGCCGGGGAGGTTTGGCTTGGACTGTAACGGATGTGCCTTGGAAATAGTTCTGCAGTAGCAGAGATTGTGACCCTGAACTGATCCACATGATGCTGTCCAAATGTTGCAGTTGAGATTTTGAGGGTCTGTAATGGGGCGGGGGGTGTGGGTTTTGAAGGCGTCAGAAGACTAAATTGTATGAGTGTGAAGAAAAGATGTTTTTGTGTGTCAGAAGATTGAAACGGTCTGGATGGACACCTGCTTGACCCAGGTAGCCACCGTCACTGGAAGCTACAAAGCTATGCAACTGTCAGCATCAATGCTTATATGTGTGAGAAGGGGACTGGAACCAGTGACTGTAGCTAGCAGGAACAAGCAGATGATGATCAGTGGTTTAAAACCATCAGGTGTTTCAGTAAGAGCTGTTTGAAAAACACATCAAAATCATTCCAAAATTAATTTAAATTTGTCAGAGACAGACATGTAAAGGTGTTGTTTTGTTTGACCTGCCCAATCATCACTTTTGAACTTTCCTTCTCAGAGTTGTATGTCGGATTCCAGGTTGCTACTTCAGCTGTCGTTGCAATGAGACATGAGTGATCCGCCCCTGGGGGCAGTAGAGAGCGCTGTGCTGAGGAGGGAGAGTTCTGTGCAGAGACCTGTGAACTTCCTGTTACGTGGACGCGGATTAGGCGTCCAGAAGTGGTTATAAACGTTCCTTCGTTTGTGTTTGGACTGGAGTACCTGGTGCTGACCACACAAACACTTGAAGGTCATGTCTCTGTGCTCTCATTGTAAGATAATTAAAATGTTTTATACATAAACTCTGACTGTTTGCTGACTTGAAAAAAGTCCTCAAGCTGTTGCTACAGCCACGGTCCTACTGGGTGTCTCGCCTGGAAGTGTGATCCTGCCTCCCGTGTTGAGCTGTGTTACTTTTGAAATTCTTGAGCCTATTTCGGATGAAAACATCCACTAAATGTAATGTACTTCAAATCAAAACATATATTTTGGACAGCTACATATATAGATACATTTATGGAAACAATCTAGTTTATTGTCACTACATATATTTGATATAACAGTTTTCAACTATTACCAGAAAGGAATTATGAGAGAATTAGAATTTTTTTATTTGAACCTCTCAACATAAATACATTAAAAAATATATTGAATTATCCATTGAAAAAAGGACAACCAACATTTAATTTAATTCAAATAAATGAGTTAATTGATTATTCAATTTCAATTCTTAACTAATAGTATGTTTAGTTCAACAAGTCTATTCAGGGAATATATATATATAATAAATCAACCATTAAAAAAAAAAAGTTGAATTTAACTATTCTAACAAATATAAAGATATATACACTATCAAGTCCACCATTTAAAAAAACATCTTTCAATTTTGAATTTAACTATTACAAATTTAACTATAACAACTCTAACAAATAAAACGAACAATATCAAATATTGGCTATTAACAGTAACAGCCCAAAATGAATCAATTTGTTAGACACTCGACAACATGGAACTAGCGCATAGCATTCATTGCTTAAACAAGAAGAAATAAACTTCTATGACCAGTTCTAAAACGATTCTTTATTAATAGATTCTGATCTCATTTGACTTGAATCAAACTTTAGAAATATCAGACACTTCATGAAACTCACATCACACACAGAGCCTGTAATGTAAAAGTGTCACTGAAAATCGTAATCGTTTTATTTTATGCAAGAGAAATATTCTTTCTGCGCAATAATAAAAATCTCACAGAAATGATTCACGACCGACTGAGGGCGCCCACACGCACTATAACCCCGCAGCTGGAGAACCAGTCAGAGCACCAGCCGCCTGCGAGAGCTAGAGTTAGGTAGACTTTGGTCACATGGTCGCTTCAGACATGCACAACCGAGAAAGCATCAGTCTAAGTCCATACATGGTTCCGTGAAAACACGAATGAACATAAACTATGTTATTTTAAATATTAAATAAGAACACACGCGTCACATGATCAGGCAGAGACACTCCAGTACGTTCATGGAAATGAAAAGTAGGTGGGTCACTTCCAGTGTAAAAGTCAGAACATTTAATTAGCTAAAAACAAAACGAAAGCGATTGAAGTTCAAAAGAAGAAGGTGCTCCTCTCTTTCTGACTCTCACACAGACTCTCACACAGATTGCTCGGTCGGAATCTGAGCATAAGAAAAACAACACAGAGGCGGAATGAGAGCAGAAACCTCGGACGTGACGCCGGCGAGCTTCAGACGAACTGCGCAGGCTTCTGCGGAGCGGAGGCGCGGAGGGTCTTGGCCGCGTCCTTCACCGAGTCTCTGAGCAGCCGCGGGGACGTCGGTCCTGACAGAGCAGGGACACACACACGAGTCAGTTGCTGTTTCAGCCTGCCACACTTCTAACTTCCGGTTCCTACTGCAGCTCTAGGGAGGCGACACATTGGAATTCACTTCTAGTCCAACACTAACACCCAGTCTGCAAGCACCGACTCACCATGACACTCAGTCTGAGGCTGATTTCTGGAGCGTGTCAACACAAAACACCAGCACAGAGTCACGACACGATGATGAAACTGCTCACACACTCAGGTTATAAGACCAGCTGTGTAGTTAACAGTACTGTGAAGGCTGGATGAAGTTTCATGACACAGTATTGAAGGGTCGATGAGGTTTCACGAAACAGTGTCATGGTTCTCAGAGGCCACCAGATGGCACTGTCTGCAGTAAAATGTTTGGACCTGTACAACTAATTCAATGGAACCTCACATCATTTCTGAACCAAGAGCGCCATCTAGTGGCCACTATTTCAGAGGAAGTAACTTCAGTGAAGTTACTCCACGCTACTGACGGACATGTTTACCGTGCTTGATTCACAATGATGGTTTGACAACAGCAGCACCAGTGTCACCCTCAAGATCTGGGGCTGCAGGAGCGAGAACCACCTGTCCTGGTATCAAGCATGGCAGTGCTTTGAAAGTGACTAGAGAGAAGCTCAATGCTGTCAGAAGGAAGGCTGATATCACGCGTGGAGCTCTGACGTTATGATTGCTACGTGCCTTGGACAGTCTTGAAAATTCCCTGCTCTGTTCGAAACACCTGCTTCCACATTGTGAAGTTCAGGGCCAGAACAGGTGGTCCAGATCTCCACCTCTTATGTTCCACTCATTTTTCAACATCTACATTTAAATAAAGCCTTTCAGTGTATCCTTATATGAAGATGTGTCACTTCCCTTTTCATGTAAACGGGGGGAGTGAGGAGTCTCAGAGAACATGGGAGTGGTGCAGCTCCAGCACGTGTGTTGTCTGTTGCAACTGTTTTGTAACCAACAAAGAAGCAGCAGCAGAGTTTTATTTTTGGGTCGACCGTGAGAGTGAATATAAGAAGCAGGCGTCTCACCACAGGAGAGTGGCTTGGTGGCCACTGCTGTCTAAGACAACACAGGAAGTTATAGGCGAGGAAAACCATGTCAAGAGAGGACGGTGGAGAAACGCGCAGGTGAGGAGGCCGGAGGCAGTACGTACCCTGCAGGTTGGACAGAGCGAACTCCAGGCCTCGCATGGCCTTCGCCTGGTTGCTCTTGAACCGCGCCAGGCCGAACTCCTGAGAGAAGACGGGACAGAGAATGACAAACAATGAATGAGTGAATGAAAAACAACATGACGCCTTTTTGTTTCCACGGGATTCCGGGGGCTGAGATCCATCTGATCCCCTGTGGCCACATGCAGCCCTGTGACTGTCTTCATGTGGCTCACAAGACATGACAAAAGACATTGCTAGTTTCCAAAGTGTAAATAGAAACATATCATGCTTCAGGTCTTTATTTTCCCTTCTTAAATGGGATTTGTCCAATGAGAGAGGCTCATTTTAACAGTATTTTAACAGTATAAAAAAAAGTTTCGAAGATATTACAAATGTTTATTATTTTA
This sequence comes from Synchiropus splendidus, assembly GCF_027744825.2. Taxonomy (NCBI): domain Eukaryota; kingdom Metazoa; phylum Chordata; class Actinopteri; order Syngnathiformes; family Callionymidae; genus Synchiropus; species Synchiropus splendidus. The sequence goes on from NC_071335.1 coordinate 22,124,262, forward strand.
AAATATTCTTTAGATGTATATACAACTCAAAGAATAAATATTATGAAATAACTGAATACTGAAGTAGTAAAACTCATTTACAAAATTCATTATGGTGTACACGGCTGCACTGAACTAAATTTCATTTTGGTTAAAATTGTATTCAACAAGTCATTTAAGAGACCAAATGTTAAACGGACTCATTTTCTGTTTATATAGTGTTTCATTCTTTTGAAATGATCTTCATTATGAAGACAAAAATGTTGAATATTTACAACTCAAAATACAGTCAACAAGAGTAGTAACAGCGATGGGCGTTACGAGGGCGCGGGGGCAAAGAATTCAAGCTCAAGCCTGCTTCTCCCCACATTTTCTAGAGTTCAGAGGTGCTGCATTATAGTCAGTGGCTAGAACGTCCTCCTGCTATCCAGGGTGTCCCCCACCTCTCACCCTGATATGTGTACCTGGATGGGCCTGGAGAAGCCATAGATGCCGGAGGAGATCCAAGCTTCCCGTTTCAGTCGAGTGGTGGCGGGTTGATCCTCTGCATCTTGGAAAACACAACGTTCCTCAACTGACTGCAGGAGGAGACACAGCATGGAGAGAAGTCAGATCAGAATTGTGGCAGGTACTTTTACCCAATGCTGCGTACTAATCTGCTTCCTTAAAAACAAAAACAAATGGCACACACGCCTCCTAGCTTCCTGCCAAGATTAGCCTGTTGCAGAGGCCCTTTGAGGCTCAGGCTTCTTGAATAAATTCTTTTACATTACTAAGCTCCAGAACAACACACCAGAAGCAGGGAACATCTTCAGTTATCCAATCCACAAAGACTGGTAAACACCAGTCACCTGGTTCCACTCACCATGAGGGTTGTGTGGTTGAGGTTCCAGGTGTAGGTGGTCAGGCTCCGGTTCACAGGGTCGACAATGGAGTCCTCGATGATGTAAACAGAGCGAGACATGCCGGAGGGAAAGAAGCGCTCAGCCCAGCGGGGGAGCCGGTTGGTCTTCATCAGGAGGCGTCTGGAGAGAAGCCTGTTGTCCGCCGTCACCTCCCGGTACACCACATCCTCGGTGAGAACATGAGTGCTACCAAGACACAGCAACAAACTCTTCACAGCCACATATGATACACATTAGTTGGGGTTCATCTAGTAACTTAAAACAGGCTTCTGTAGGAGTGAATGTAGAGTGTCTGCTGCAGGTGGCTGTTCCTCTATGTGTGTGGCCGCTGCATGTGGGAGGGGTTGCCGAGTGAGTGAGGTCTCTCCAGAAGTGAAGAGGTGCCCGGTGCGTGTCCAGCTCTGAATGTGCGCTTCTGTGCAGTTTGGCTGTGACAAAGTCATAAACCAAGTCACGCTCTGTCCCAGACTGGCCTCATCCCTGTCCCAGCTCCAGCCCACAACAGGACATCAAACCCTGGAGTGAGCGCTCCAGCACCTCCCCTGTGACACTCTACCACGGTCCAGTGTGGAGACAGGAAAGGTTTTACACCTCAATATGAAGAAAAAACAGTCAGTAAATGCAGCTAACGGGACACGTCTGCATACAGAGGCTGCATTATACACAATAACAAAGCGTGCTGTGGGTCAGCTGATCGGTCCGCGCACGTTATGGTTTTTCCAGCTTTTTTCAGGGGCGTTAGAGTTCTGGATCTTCGAAATCCGAAGCAAAAAAATCTCGAAATTTTCGTTCGAACTCCGATTTGTTCGAAGTCTGGGATGTTCGAAAACCGAGAGCGGACTGTATTAGGTTTTGTTCATCATTGTTCCAAAGCACTTCCCTAGTTGGTGGTAGCCTCACTGACCTTGGCTGATTCTGATTCTGAACTAAACAATCTCATTATAAGTGATACACTACCTGAACGGATTCGGATACCTCTGCCAGAAAGCAGAGGCAACTTGTTCCCAGGTGCTGTTGATGTCCACCTTACTGCAGAAGTACTTGACCATTCTCTTGGCGATGAGAACGGCTGTGAGACATGCAGCCACTTCCCAGGTGTGAAAAGAGAAATGAAACCTCAGGAGCTGACTCCATCCAGACGCCACCTCCGGCCTGCAACCGTGACAGATATTTTAAACATATACGACTCAAACTTAATGGGAAAATGGACTATGGTTGCGTAAAACAAAAGAGGAATTCTCACAGCATATTCCGCGTCTGATATATTCATCTTCTACACCGGTCATTCTCAACCATAGGGCCAAGGCCCGTGGTTGGGCCGCGACTGCCACTTAGAGGGCCGCTAGAAGTTTTTGCTTTACACCTCTGGGCCGTGAGACGCTCAGTTGAAATACATTTGCCGCATATGGTGGCAGTGATGAGTCACTGAATTGACTTGGCAGCTGCAAATTTGTGATAGTTTCCAACTATGCAGGAGCTCTTGAAAAGAAAAGATTTATTTTTAAAAAATTATTAGAAAATTTGATGGCATACTTTCATTTACACTTCCCTTTTATCTTCTTTAGTTTACATTTTGAAATTAAATCTATATTATTTTATTTCATGATATTTAGACATTGTTTTGTTTTATTCATGATGTGTACAGTTTTTCCCATTTTCAAAGTGTATTTTTTTCCTTTTTTTCTTTGGTAAATTTGATGAATATGACTTGCACCTGCTTTTGTAGCTGCTTGGACTTTTTTATGACAAATATCTTTGCGATGATCACGTGGCTTCACGTCATTTCACAACGACTTTCATGCCATTTGCTCTGGAAAAGGTTAAGTAACCCGGGTTCTACACCGTCCTATATCCTGATGTATTTTTATTTTTGCTCTAAAAGACTTTGCTCATTTTGAATAACCGGCAGATAATTGCCATATGAAACACATTTTCGTGTTTGATGACAGTATAATGGGTTTTATCCCTGAATTTCGAACGTAATTCCTGTCCCTCGTCTCCTTAAATCTTCTCATTTTGAAAGTCAAATAGACGCACGCGAGGAGGAAGAACCTTGACGCTTGTTTATCAGCTGTTTTGACAGTAAGGAGCGGACAGTACTTTTGACTTGTTGGTGAAGCGCGCAGAACTAGATATCCACTTCCGCTTCGCCCTCGCCTGATCTGACAGACAGGATCGCGGTGAGAAGTGCATCACTGGAGAGCGTGGCAGCTGACCGACGGTCAAGTTTCGGACTTCGCCAAGAAAGATGGTTGTCTTACCTGTTGTTTCTTGGACGATCACATCCAGATATGCTTGTTTTTCATAGTCGGCGTTACAAGTGGCCCTCGAAAAGCGATGCCCGGACCGATTTTTACATGCAACACAGGAGTCAGCAGGAGATTACAAACACAGTAGCCACCGGAAGAGCTCAAGTATTAGCAGTGTCACGTGGTTCTACTCTGACCAATGAGATTACTCCTCGCTGTATTCCTCCCGCTCCGTTTACCTCTTAATTTATTTAAATAAAACTCATATTGAATGATAATAGTTTTCTCTCATGACAGACACTGGCTGTACTACTCCAAGCTGATTTTTATTACGTGTTACGAGTAGTTTGTAATGTTTTATGTGTAGCGATTGAGCACCTAAATCATGCAAATGTGAAGTTGAACATCTTCATTTGAATGGTTTACATATCAATACATTCCGAATCACATCCTCAACTCAAGTTGCTCAATCACTGACACGAGGTTGTGGCGTTCGTTAGCGTTTTTAAAGTGCGAATTATTATACTGTGTAAACAGCTGGTCGAAAAATATTTTATTCTCTCTTCCGCTTCTCTCCATATGTGATTAAATAGATACTTTTAATTCAGTTTGCATTTGCGTTGAAATAAAACAACGGCGTAGTTCATCCCCCCCCCACCAGATGGCGCGCTCTCCCACACGTCAGTTTCCTGTTTTGGAGGGTGCACTTCTTCGCTGTTGTGTCCTCCATGGTGTCATTGCGTTCTGTCGAGGTTGAACCTTAAGTAAAACACAATGACTGGTTACACCCCGGACGAAAAGCTCCGTCTCGACCAGCTTATCAAGCTGCGAAGGCAGTGGCTGAAGGACCAAGAGCTCAGCCCGAGGGAGCCGGTGGTCGAGCCCAAGCCCCGCAACGCCGTGGTCAAGTTCTGGAATCGCTTTCTGGAGCCAAAGAGCCTGTGGAGGCTTTACGTGAGTAAACCCAACTGTCAGAGTTGATAAGTGTTTCACGATACCTACATTTACCCTCACTTAGTTGACAACACGTCTCATCCAGTCAAATGGAGAGATGCGTTGACGTCTCATGGACATCGCCTTCACGTGGTGTGTTCACAACAAAATAGGATTAAATTAAATAGAAAATGATTGTGTTGCCTTTAGAGGTCTTAATATTTTAAGTATATTGGTGTCTTGTACTCAGGTTTTCTGTTCTTGTTATCCTATGCACTGTACCATGAAATTAAGTAGCTTTTATTATTATTATTATTATTATTATTATTATTATTATATTTTGCACTTTTCGAGTTGGAGTTCTGATGTTCTCCCCACTTTCATTGCAGGCTTATAAAGCATACTCAGGAGGAATAATCGCGCTCACACGTGTGTTGATTCCAGCCTGGATCGTTCACTACTGTGTGAAGTACCACATTTCTGTAAGTAACAACTGGTGCCGAACATAATGTTTTTAGTTTTAACAACTGTGATTTAATGCAACAAAATGCAGGTTGTTATTTATCGTAATGTTATGTTTTTATTAAGTGGACCAAATCTAGATCTAATACTATCGTTTTACAGTGGCACCTCGGTTTTCTTCTGAGTTCGAACAAAAATTTCGAGATTTTTTTGCTTCGGATTTCCAACGAAAATCCAGAACTCGAATGCCCCTGAAAAAAGCCGGAAAAAATATAACGTGTGCGGACTGATAGCTGACCCATGACACGCTTTGTTGTCTATAACGCAGCCTCTGTATGCAGACGTGTCCCGTTAGCTACATTTACTGACTGTTTTTTCTTCATATTGAGGTGTAAAACCTTTCCTGTCTCCACACTGGACCGTGGTAGAGTGTCACAGGGGAGGTGCTCGCTCTCCACACCTCTCCTCCAGGGTTTGATGTCCTGTTGTGGGCTGGAGCTGGGACAGGGATGAGGCCAGTCTGGGACAGAGCGTGACTTGGTTTATGACTTTGTCACAGCCAAACTGCACAGAAGCGCACATTCAGAGCTGGACACGCACCGGGCACCTCTTCACTTCTGGAGAGACGTCACTTACTCGGCAACCCCTCCCACATGCAGCGGCCACACACATAGAGGAACAGCGCACCTGCAGCACACACTCTACATTCACTCCTACAAAAGACTGTTTTAAGGCTTGGCACGCATTAGTTCTTTTTCCATTCATTGTAATGGGAAAAATCGATTCAGATTTCAAACAAATCGCTTCTCAAACAGCCGTCTGCAACGAATTGTGGTTGAGAACCGAGGTACCACTGTATTCTTCATTGTTCAAAGTGTTGACGTGTTTTGTTTCTTGCAGCAAAAGCCATATGGGATAGTGGGAACAAAACCCAAGTTGTTTCCTGTGAGTAAGAATTGTTTTTGTGTTCTGTATTCCCTGTTTGTTGTCAGTCTGGTTGGCTTTGTTCCGTTCACGTGTGTAACAAGACAAGACGATGCTTCTGTGGGCAAATCTGAATGTAGCTGACTGAAATAATGCTTGTGATTGTTGTTTGCTCGCATTTTTAATGTATGTTTTTCTTTAGGGTGATGTCATCATGGAGACAGGGGAAGTTATTCCAGATCTTCCAGAGAGTCATGGCCATCACTGAAGACGAGCTTCAATAGTTTCTCTGCGCTTTTGTTGTAAAAACTGTGCATAAATCATTAAAATATTTCAATTTAAATGTTTTTTTTCCTTGATTGTTTGCATGACTTTCCTGGTTGAATGCTATAATAAATCATGAACATTCTAAAAAAAGAAAAACACATTATAAAACACAGTACTTTATTTTTTTATTGGATTATTTTACATTGTTTATATATATATATATATATCATTGTGCATGTATGATATCTTGAGCTTTAGGGCATGATATAGTCAATAGAAAGAAATGCACAAACAATATTTTCATTTTTATTTGCATACAATAGCCTAATTTAATATGCAATGTGTTGCAGTTTTGGCCATCTATGAACATTCTCTGGCAGGTTAAGGTTTTATTTTGGTTAAAGTTCAACACACTTTTTTTTTATTTTTTATTTTTTTTAAGTGCTTAACATTTACTTAACTTATGTTAACTTACTTAAGTTATGTGTGTGCTGCAGCTGAGACGAGTGCTACTTGGGGAAGCTGCAATTCATATATCGTAATTGTTTAACTAAACTGTACCTTTTTGTTACTCTAAAATGTATGAAAATGAAGAAAAGGTAGTTGGGATACAGACTGAACACAACTGCATGTCAAGAACAGGTAACATAACGTGCATAACACAAGTTCAGCGTTAACTTTGGTACTTCACCACGAGCGGAAGTTTAGATCACCATCTGTGCCCTTTCAATATAGCTGCAATTTTTACTGCTAAAACGTGAGGGAAATGACTGCAGCTACAACTTGAGGGATCAAACGATAAAACCCGATTAAAATGTAAAGCAAAGACGACAAAACTCCCTTAATTGTGGATATATTACTAAATGCTCATGACAAACAGATGGGCTTTTAGTTTGAAGGCCGGAAGTTCTCAGTTGAATTACAAAACAACAGTACACGAGGCTACTACTATTTCCACCAATATTCGCTATGTGTTGCTTGGACTAAACAAAAACCGGGTAATTGGTGTGGTCATAAATGACGGGTTAATCTCTTTAAGCGGTTCCTTGAGCTAATCTGGTATGTTAAGGTAATTCTTTGAACTTTTACCACTACATGCTACATGTAGCATCCTAGCTTGTTAGCATAACGACTAACCGGTTAAGCTCGCTTCCTATATACAGGAACGAAACAACACACCGTATTATCGTGGATATTGACGTCTTTTCATGCGGCATTCATGTATTATGTTGTTGAAATACGCTTTAAAGTGAAGGCTAACATAAATGGGGTAGTTGTGTTTTAGCCCCACCGAGCTAACTGAGAAGGAACAACAGGAATTAACCTTTGAAATTACAGTAGCTGTACACAATACGGCTGTTAGGTTTTAATAGGACACCGTTTCTGGCATATCAACGTTTAAACATTCTGATCACTTTCGTCCAGAAATTTTTAAAACTTAAATAATGATATTAATGTGTTTTTGTATGGAACAGTAAACTACAGGTCACAATTTCAGTTAAAAAGCGTTTGTCTTCCAAGGCAGTCTTGATGTAATGTATGAGCGGTGGATATGTTCAGTAATATATATACTATTATGGATGTTGCATTAATAAATTTTCCGTCTGAGTCTGATTGTAAACTAAATTTGTTTCTTGCAGATCATGTCGGAAATGAAGATTGCCTTGCAGAAGAGTTGGAAAAGGGACAGGAAAAAAGCATCGGCAGGAATTTCCGAGGACATTTCACCAGACTCCAAGTGTCCGATATGTTTGGATGTGTTCAACAATGTGTCTTACCTGGACCTCTGCCTCCACAAGTTCTGCTTCCGTTGCATCCACGAGTGGTCGAAGAACAAGGCCGAGTGTCCGCTCTGCAAACAGCCCTTCAACTCCATATATCACAGCATTAAGTCTGATGAGGATTTTCAGAAGTATGATCTGCGACCGGTGGAAAATGGCTGTTTTGGGACTTTTGGCGGCGTGCGCTTCAGATACCGCACCACCCTCACTGGAATACGGCAGCAGAACCTGTCTCGGACTGATCCGCTCCCTGACAATGGAGTCATGTTCGAAGCTCAAGCGAATGCCCAGCGCCAGCGGCGGGACCGTTATCTCCGAAGCATCATGTCCAGGTTAGCCGCCGAGAGACGGGCTGCCAGTGAAGGCCGGGCCATGCAAAGTCTCAGAGAACAGGAGATGATTAATTTCAGGAAAGAACTCTATCGCAACGGGATGAAAGTCCGAACTGTTACGGATGGCGGCCGCTCTCGAGACACCTCGGCCGAGTTTTACCGAAGGAATCCCGCCTGCCTTCATCGACTGGTTCCGTGGCTGAAGAGAGAGCTGCTGGTGTTGTTTGGGGCTCATGGCTCTCTGGTCAACATCGTCCAGCACATCATCATGTCGTCCATTACCCGCCACAACATGGAAGATGAAGCCATGCAGGAAGCATTGCAGCCGTTCCTCCAGGGCCGTACTCAGCACTTTCTGCACGAGTTCATCAGCTTCGCCAAATCCCCTTTCAACATGGAGGCCTACGACCAGCATGCCGTCTACGACTGCGCGGCGCTGTCCTCCTCTGAGAACAGCAGCGGCAACTCCTCCGTCATAGCCATTTCAGACAACGAGGAAAACTCTGAGCTGGAGCAACCAAGGACTCCAGGAACCTCCATGTCTGCTCTGAGCAACTCTCTGTGGGACGATGAGACACCTGGCCCGTCATATTTCACCACGGCCGAGTCCCACAGGACAGAGCGGCTGATGGTCCGATACCCGGACACTGACAGTAGTTCAGAAGATGATGAACCTGTTGCTCCTTGTCCACCGCGCAGCAGTCTTCAAAACCAAAGAGATCTGAGTCCCAGTGATGCTCCTAAGGATAGTTTGTCTTCAGACAGTGACGACTGTGTTATTATTGGATTTATTAAACCAGTAAAAGAGAGAACTCCAGAGCTTGTCAGGCTTTCCTCGGACTCTGAGAGCGATGACTGTAAGGAGGTGGCTTCTGTCCCTCAGCACATTCGCTTCACCAGTCTCAGTCCGTCTGCATCGCACATCAGTGAGACTTCAGAAGACACGAATCACGACCCTCTGGTGGATCCCAAAGAAAGGTTGTTGTCCGCTAACAAGTCCAGAAAGTCAAGTCGAAGAGACCGAGAGGTGAGGAGTGATGGATTGAGAGACAGCCAGAGGGCAGCAGAGAGCAGCCATAGGAGGAAAAGGCAGCACAGGAGTCCGCTCACGGCCGCCAGAAGTGATAGAACTGGCTCCAGAGAAAGGAACAGTAGAAACGTCCTCAGATTTGATCGAAAGGAGTGTTGGTTTGGGAGAAAATCACCACAGAGCTTCTACAGCCGAGAGAGGGAGGCAGGGAGCAGGCATTACTCTCGCCACCACAGGCGGAGACACTCCAGGAGCCCCAGTCGAGGACCGCATCATAGGGACAGGAGGCGCTCCCGCTCAAGGACGTACTCTAGTAGTCGCTCCCCTTCAATGAGAAGAGGCTCTCACAGTGACAAGCCAGGAGGGAAGAGGAAGTACAAGACCAGGCACTTGGAGGAACCAGTGGAGCACAGGAAGAGGAGCAAAGAGAAGCACCGCAAGAAGAGCAAGAAAAGCAGCAGCAGGGAAGAGAGTCCGTCCGACCGCAGCAAACGACACCACAAGAAAAAGAAACACAAAAAGAAAAGCAAGAAGCACAAAAGTAAAGACCGGGCAGAGAAACTGTCACCCGCGCTTGTTAGCACAGAAGGTATCGGTGAAGCGGAGGCCTGCCCTTCCAATGAACTTGAAGCTTCTTCTATTGACACTAAAGAGAAGGAAGAGCCAATGAGCAATGAGACTCCAGTTGCTCAAGTGGCTCAACGTGACTCATCCTAAGCTGACTTTGGATCAAAACCAGATACGATGATCACTGCCCTTTCAGTCAAAATGTGTTTTTTTTTTGTTCACACCAAGTGCCATAGTGCCACCACAGACTCACAGAGAAATGTTGGAAAAGTGTTTTTTTTTTTTTTTTTTTTTTTACAATCCATACAGACTTAAAATTAAAAGGTGGTGCATTTGAGATACATTCTCAGGGATCACAATCATCTGGAGTGTTTTAACATGTATGAAAAAGCTGTAATTTGCATTTAATTAAAAACAATGAATGATGATATTTTAATTCCAGTCTTTGTGTGTTATTGATACAACAACAACTTTGAAGGTCGGTTTTTAATTACAAACATAAACGTATTTCGTCAGAACAAATGTGAGTTTCACATGTAAAACCACGCTTTAGATGTATAAATGCGATTTTACGGCAGAAACACTACGCTTTAACAGCTTTTATTTTGAAGGTGAACCCATGAAACGGAAGCAAAAGGTCCACCTCCGCTTTTGGATAAACAAAACTTGACACCAGAGATTCAAAATCCTTCCCATCATTCACTGATAAGTCATTTGTGATAAGGTTAGAAGGGAACCGTCATGGCTTCGGCTATCAACATTAAGGTAAATAACTGTGACGTATTGTTGTGAATGGGTGTTAGCCGCCGCCATGTGCCCACACATGCTAAAAGCATGCGAGAAAAGCCCTGGCTTTTAGCGCTCGGGCTCGTTGACGAGTCTCAGTATCGCGTTATACGGTGAATTTGCAGCGTGTTCAGTGGCATATTCCGTTTCCGAGATTGTGTCAGTTAAAGCAGGAGGTGCGGCTGCCTGGACACGTGGTGGGCTCTTGTTAGGAACTGGCGTTTTGCGACGAGTGGCAGTTGTGATTCACGACATATGTCGTGAATCACAACAAATTGGAGAATAAGGAAAGAAAAACAACTCGAGAAGTACGTTGATTTATCCACAATAAAAGAGTGCAATACCGTTACAGCTGCTACGTTTTGAAAACGACAGGAGTGGACACGTTTTGAAGTTTTGTTTGTCGTTACTTTGTTAATGTCTAATAAACGAGACCGCCGGTGCAAACTCAAGACTCAAGGCCTGAGGTTCAAATCCGGCTCTTACTAGCTTTTCATGAAGGATCAAAGGTCAGTGATGGACATGAAGGACCAAAACACTTGGAACTGGGAAAGAAAGTAATGACCTTCTACAGATATATGCCAGTAAATACACATGTACGATTAATATTTACTGTTTCTAACGGGCTGAAATGGTCCTCTATCCGTTTAAAAATCATCAATGGTTGGTTCAGCTGGTCTCTTATTTACTGCTATTTATTTATTTACTACTACGTTCTGCTGAGAAGGTGATCGGTTGCAGCCTGCCACCTCTTCAGGACCTGTATGTCTCCAGGACCCAGAGACGTGCAGGACGGATCAGAGCCGACCCTTCTCATCCTGGACGTGGACTGTTTGTTCCTCTTCCCTCTGGCAGGAGGCTACGGTCCATCCAGACCAGAACCTCCCGTCACAGGAACAGCTTCTTCCCCTCAGCCATCAAACTGTTGAATTTGAGATCAGCCTTTGTGTGTGTGTATATATATATATATATATATATATATATATATATATATATATATATATATATATATATATATATATATATATATATATATATATATATTAACAGCACTTTATTTCGAAGCACTTTCCTAGTTGTGGAACCCCCACTGACCATGGCAATAAATTCTATTCTGATTCTGATTCTGATACTGTATATCAGAACTTTATTAATCAGGAGGGAAATTTTGTTCGGAACTTAACATGCTTAAACGACAAAAATATATTTATAGATTGTCAAATACAAAATACTCTTGTAAGTCAGTGTAAGAAAGAGGAAACTCAATGTAGCACAGATTTGTTCATCACCAACTCGTCTTTCATTTTCCCTCTTAGATCGGTATAATCGGTGGTTCTGGTCTTGATGATCCAGATATATTGGAGGGAAGAACCGAGCGTTATGTGGATACACCGTATGGAAAGGTGAGTGTGTGCGCCCTCTGCTGCGGGGGTTTTGGAATCACACTTGACTTGCAGTATCAACAGATTGAAATCCATTGACTAATATTTGCGTTGTGTTTTACTCATAGCCATCAGATGCCCTCATATTGGGGAAGATTAAAAATGTGGAGTGTGTTCTTCTTGCAAGGTAAGTTTTCTTTTGCATAAGCGTCATTTTCCCTTGGAAAAAAATCAAAATTAAACTGCCAGTGTAATTATTTATGTTAGTTTTGTCATTAATGAATGTATTGTAGACATGCTGTTCTTCAATTGTTTTGAGTAAAGCGATGTCTCGGATGCTGCATTCTGACCTCAGAGTTATTATTTCCAGATTTGCAGGTCATTTTAATGTGTCAGTGTTGACTCTTGCAAATGTATTTAACGTTCCTATGGACAGACACGGGCGGCAACACACCATCATGCCGTCGAATGTGAACTACCAGGCGAACATCTGGGCCCTCAGAGAGGAGGGCTGCACACATCTGCTGGTTACTACTGCGTGCGGCTCGCTGCGGGAGGAGATTCAGCCCGGCGACATCGTCATCATCGATCAGTTCATCGACAGGTGAGACATTTTTAGGGTTGTCCTGACATTTCAAGAAGTGAAAGAAGGAAGCAGTACTCACGGTATTTACCCTACGGCTTACACAACAATGTGGCTAATAAAAGGGTTTTTACAGGCTAAAGAGCATCATGCTGCCAGAATATTGACCCTCACCACATCAAACCGATGAAATCACAGGTGGTTTATTGACCTTAAAGTGCTCAAAATGCGCTGTTTTCGTCCGCGGGTCCATAGCTCCGTGCACAGAGCCGATCTCCTGGAGGAGCGGAGACGAGAAGCAGCAGCTGAGACCGGCTGTGGTGTCAGTACCCACATTGTAATGTACAGACATTTGAGCGCTTTAATATCAATAAAAGATGTGAGGAGTTCATGATTCAAGTTCAGAACATTTTGTTTCATGGCAGTTTGTTTCATGAGTTAGCCTCCATGCTGGACCCTGTTTTCCAAACTAGCTTATAAGTGATCCTCATGCGTTTTTAAGAACCACTGACCTTTGTAAGGCGCAGACAGCACCACTGCACCCACGGCTTATAGACCAGGGGTGAAAAAAAGTACTGATACACTCTAATATCGCAATACTTCATTGCACAATATTGTATTGCTGTTTTTGCTGAAATATCACAATAATGTGTGATATTGTATTGATATTGTATTATGTCAATATTCAATCCATAGACACTTGACATGCAGCTGCATTTGTGACCTGTTTAATACTAATTGTGAATTCATTCTTCGGATGGAGTGCAAAATATAACTAACTAATTGATGAAAGACTAACTAATAATAAACTCATTTTCAGGCACATCAAATAGTACTGCATTATCTGATTTTCCCATTTAAAATGATGGCTGTAATTACATTGTAATGTCTAAACAGTATGACAGTATATTGTATTAGCACTTCAGTATCGAGATATGTATCGAATCTTATGATACCTGCCAATACACAGCCATATTAAAGACCGGTACGGCTTATCTATGAACAAAACCTATTTTTTGTCTTAAATTTAGTGGGTTGAACATTTGGTTTCACAGATGTGCGGTTGAAGAAAAATGTCTTGTAAATCCTGACCTCTGCTGGAGTTTAATAACTTCTTCCTTAAGTCCCCCTCTCTCTCTGTAAATATCTTTTGACATAATAATATAGAATGGAAGAGTTTCAGTATCATTCCATATTTTCAACTTTCAGTGTTGAGCGTTCATGTGAATTAGAATTTGGCAACTTCCTCTCATTGTTTGTTTACTTCTTCCTTCAGTGTTGAAATTTCCTTTATTTCCGTCTTCATCAGAGGCAAACTAGAACTCCAGTTCGCCGTTCCTTTGATGCATGGCAAACGATGAGCTTCAGTTGCGTAATCTTCCCACACGTCTCTCAGCCTGAACCTAACTGTGTGAGAAAGTTCTGCCGGTGAGAAACTGGCCTCTCTAGTTACTTGTCTACCGCCCTGATCGTCCAGTTTAACTATTGACATTCACCCTTCACTCACGCTGTGCTCTTGAGTGTGTGAAGAAGGTGACATGATGATATTCTCCCAGAGGGAGCAGATAAAACTATGACACAACGATGCATATGCATTTGCGTAAGTTGACCTCTTCCTGTGCGTCTCAGGTTTCATGTATCACTTTTCTGAGAATTAAAGCTTCTGTTGAGCTTAGTGAAGGTATGAAGGTGGAGGTTTACATTCATTAGGTCATAGTGTACGTGCACCTGAAGTGCCTGTGCTGCTAGTGTCCAAATTTAATGATTATATCATTTGCAAAATGCGGCCCTTTTGCCTCATCTGTCCTGTTTGGTTTAGATTTCCTTGTTGTACCAGCACCAATGATCTATAAAGCTAATTCAAACATATGTGCGTGTAAATGAGAAAAAGCCACGTCGCTTTAATAATGAATTAGAAGACAAAATAACACAATATAAAATTGAACAATGCAATAAATTCACTTTCAAGTAACAATGGTGAAAAAAACTTACTAGCAGTTGCTCGTTCATTCCCTGCAGAGTGGCTGCTTCGTCACCTCCCTTGTGTGTATTAGAAGAACTACATTGGGTGACCGCTGCCTGCTGTCTATTTAAGGTCATTGCATTTGAAAACTGGAAATAAATTGTTGAACTAGATTAGGTTTGATAGCTTCTACTCATGTATTCATACAATGGGGGTCTTCAATGCATGTAGGACCCGAATTTGGGGTTAAAAAATCACAGTGTGGATGCAGGTGCCAGGCTTGCCAGAGGTCAGTGCGCTCCCTGAGCATTTTTGTGTGTGATTTAATTCAGTCTGAGCTAAATGCTAGTTCTGCAGTGGTGAACAAAGAGTCGCTCCGTATGTACGAACATATTTCAAAACCGTACTTCACAGATGGATGATCTTTGCTGTTTTTATTTGTGTCACTGGCGATATCACATACGTGATCATATTGAGTACAGTTCACACCGTATATAACCTTTTCTATAATGGCACTCTTAAGACGAGAAATAATTCTTTAAGATTCGAATCACTTTGTCCAGAGAAGTTTCACCTTTCACCTCCAATGAAAAAAGGAACATCTTGGAACCTCAGGAGACAGACCAGCCATGGTGTTTCGCAATATGTATAAAAGTGACTCAGAAAAACAGATGTTCAGGTGAGCCTTGCAGCCTATCCTGCATCTTTGTAGAATGTGGATCTTTTCCACCACACTGTCAAACAACGTGGCTCTTAGCCTCTGGCTGGTTGGCCACCACTGCTTTACTCATTTGGTGGAAAAAAGCTGAAGCCTCCTTCACTATAATAGAAAAATGAAACTGTGTGTTCATATCAAACAGAGGTCTCAGTGAAATAACCAAAACTGTTGCCTCAAGTGTTTGTTGCTGCCAAATAAGACACTGAACATCATTTTATTATCACGTAAGGAGGAAGCTGCTCTTGGGGAGATGTTCAGACTTGCCTCACATCATGTGACTTGTTGATGATGACTGTGTATTCCAGCCATGTTATTTTAAGTCATTTGTCGAGTCAAAATGTCAGTGGTGGAAATGTCAGTGGTGTTGACGCACATAAGACTCTTCCTGTCCACGGTAGTCGGCTACAGAGGCAAAACCACAACAAAATTTACTGTCACTGAATGTATGACATTTAGATTATTTTTTTGTGTGTGCACACTTGTTTTATTATAGAAAGCTTTTGTTTTGTTTTCTTTCATTGTAATGTGTTTATGAAGTCATGTGATGGGGTGTGACTGGAGGAACTCGCTGTTTAAAATGTGATTGCTGAACCGTGAACTGTCCATCTCCAGGACCAGCAAGCGAGCGCAGACGTTGTACGACGGGCAGCCAACTAGTCCCGCCGGCGTGTGTCACATCCCCATGGCGGAACCGTTCTGCAACAGAACCAGAGAGGTGAGTGTTTTCAGCTCCTATCAAAGCAGCCGGACTGGTTGTAACCGCCGTTCACCTCGCGACCAGGTCCTGGTGGAGGTCGCGCGCAGCCTTGGCATCAAGTGCCACGTCAGAGGGACCATGATGACCATCGAGGGGCCACGCTTCTCATCCAGAGCAGAGAGCCTGATGTTCCGCCAGTGGGGGGCTGACGTCATCAACATGACCACTGTTCCTGAAGTGGTCCTGGCTAAGGAGGCTGGTCTGTGCTATGCCAGTATCGCCATGGCAACAGACTACGACTGCTGGAAGGAGCATGAAGAGGCGGTGAGCGTCTTTGCTTGCTTGTACTTTGGATGTGAAAGTGTCCGAGCATGTTTTTACACACAGACACACAGAGATACAGTATACTTATTATTATTATTATTATTATTATTATTTCCAGGACTCAAGCGACATGAACTCAAAAAAATCCTGCTAATCCATATAATAATAATAATAATAATAATAATAATATGGATTAATAGGATTTTTTTAGAGTTTGTGTCGCTGGAGTCCTTGAATTAATAAAATAATAATAATAATAATATACAATAATAATAATATGGGTTAATAGGATTTTTTTAGAGTTTGTGTCGCTTGAGTCCTGAAATGATTTCAGGAACTAGAAGATCCTGTTGAGTTCAGGTGCAGTGAAAGACATGCCTTGATACGAGGTGTTCACATCACCCTGGTGTTTGAGGCTCAAGTTACATTTCATCCATCTCACATTTGTGTCTCTGTGACTGTTGAGTAATGAGGCTGCAGTCTACTTTGAACGCTTCACTGCTGCTGAATCACAATATTGTTTCCTCTCGGAGATGTAATGACCTCATAATTGAACGGTTTATAAATAAATGTTCTGGGTTATTATCAAAGAATCAGTTGATTCACGTAGAATGACAGCAGCTGGAGCAGTTGCTGGTGGCGGATGTGACCATATCTGGAAAAGAGTTCCTAATGATGACTTAGTTCCAGATGCTTTTTAAATTCTCCACTTGAATCCGTGTTAAAAATGAAGAAACATGATCAGAAAAAAAACACATCTCTGTCAAGGTAAAAGTACCATGAAATAAGTGACAAAATCTGCCAATAGAAGAAGTGAAACAACAACATGAATGAATTGAGCTGAGTTGTCACTTACAAGTGAATGCATCTTAAATCAAGGCGGATGAGATATTTTGACTGAATATAAGGCTTAACAAACTTGGTATTTTTATTAGACTCTTTTCAGTGGAGCAGCAGCTAAACTTTACCTTCTTCCGGCAGCTGATGGAAGTTGGTCGTTCTACTGTCCCACAAACCGCGGAACATCTGTACCCTTCTCACTTCCGAGTGACTCTCCTCCTGTCAGGCTCTGAATAATGTGCTTGATTTACTGTGTGTGGGCAGCATTCGCCTTGTTTGTCACAGATCCAGCACATATCTACGCTTCCGAGTTCCTGCAGCTGACCTCTTCCCCCTCCGGTTGTGGAGCCATCACCACATCCTTCCTCCCACCACTCTCTCCCACCTTCCCTCCAGCGCCTGCCTCACCCGTCTCCTTGCCCTCCCCTGTTGCGCCTGCCTCCGGTGGAAGCCCAAGCCGGAGGAGGTTTAGTCACACTGAGTCATCGACTGCAAGCCAAACAGCGACACTGTTGTAACCGGACGACTTGCAGGTCATCCGAGGTTGCACCGAGCAAAGTGTGTGTGTGTGTGTGTGTGTGCGGATGTCAGCTTCTGCACACAGTCGCTTTGAGCTCACCGTTAATTATTGCCATGAACTTTGACATGACACACAAAAGACAGATGCTCTTTTTGAATGTACTGCAATTTGCCTTATAGCTGCTTAAAATAGCAGCTATGTTTGATGGGGAACTGAAACATGACTGAAGTATACTTCTTCTAAAGTGGAAGGGGGCCTTGTGAGCCGCATTATATCCTGGTGGTATTGTGATGGGCCGTCAGACTAAAGATAGGAAGGTGGAAAAAAATGACAATGTAAATAAAAAGTAACAACAATGCTGCATATTCGTTTCATTCTCATCTTAAATCATTAATATGTATCTAAGTTATTAATGCCTGTGTGAAAAGAATTACTATTGTTAAGATCAAAAACATTTATTAGGACATAATGCTCACTAAAAGTTGAATGGAGAAAACCAACCATTACCTGTAAAACTACGGCACATGAAGAAAAACAAAGTAAATTGGGAAAAGAAAACATATCAACATTTCATCATATCAGTGTTTCAGAATAGAGTAGCTCCATTACGATGATAGTCATTGTGTGGATCAGCAGTGAAGCAGCATTGGGATTTCAGGCCACATAAATATTGACCTGAAATCGTGGATGAATCTCAGTCCAAAATATTTTTATTTTGTGATGACCAGCTTTTCACATTTTGGTGTTTTACATACAGTATTTACAGTCCTTTACTGCTGATTTTGTCCAGTAGCTTAATCTACTCTTTTGGCCTTTGATCTGCTGCGGCCTGTTTTTGGTGGCGGAGTCAGGACTGTAGACTGTTGGTCTTGATATCCAAGTAGTAGTGGGTCTGGTTTGTGATGCGGGCTGTCTCATATTTCCATGATCGCTTGTGTATTGCGGTATCTGTCGCACTATGACTGTCAGTTTCAAAATAATACGCCGCAATATGAGTGCGATTATTCATCTAGCGATTTAGTGGTTCAGTTTCTTCAGTTTCAAGTTGCCTTTTTTTCTCGGTCCTCTCCTCTCAGGTGTGTGTTGACAACGTCCTGAAAACCATGAAGGAGAACGCCAACAAAGCCAGCAGCATCCTGCTCACAGCCATCCCCCAGATCAGTCAGATGGACTGGGCTCAGACTATTAAGACGTTAAAGGTGAGTTACTGGGTGAACTAGCTTTTTCTAAATCGCACTATTCAGGAGTCGATACTGTAATGGCATTAATGTGAGTCTAAAGCCCTGGTACTGATGTTTGAATGTCCTGCATAGGAGAAATCTTGGAAGAGTTTCGGTAATTTGAATGTCAAGTCCCGTCTGCGCCGACAGGAACGTCAATAAAGGGTTAATGGATCCAAAATGACTAAGCAGCGCAGAAGAAGGAAGCAGATAGCGGATGACAGATGGAGGCGGCGAATGAGGGAGAGAAGAAAAAGAGCTCAGTATGAGCACATCGAAAATAGGTACCCAGTTCTGTGGGAGAGCGCAGGGAAAGAGCAGTGAAAGTTTATGGCTTAAAAAAGTTGGGAAACAGGTTTGAATGTGTGAACTATAAGCGCAGTGTGTCTCAGTGAGTGCAGATGTTGACGTCAGGAAAACGTGTGGCCTTGTCTCTGCTGTGAGCCTGAAAGGTGGTGAGATTGTGTGCGACATCTCATTGGTCACCATGAAAAGCTGGTGTTCAACTAGAAAGTGCAGGTCTGTGTGTGAACATGTGAAAGGGCTGCATTTCTTCGTGCCTTATGTCTTCCTGGAACACAGAGCTACCACAGTTCCCTGAAAAATAATCGTTGCATGCGTGTGTGTGTGTCATTGTGAAGCCCTGTGTGATGAGTCAGTCAAGATGTTCGTTAACAGCACCAGTGTTTTCTGTCTCCGTACAGTCGATGGCTCAGTCGTCCGTCATGTTGCCTAAACACTGAAGAAACTGTTGGCGACAGCCACCTCACCTCTCACCTCCCATCAGATGTTCTTTTCGACAACAAAGTGCCTGACACAAACAAAGCATGTGACTGCAGCAGGAGCTTTTGTGGATCCACTCAATCTTCTGCATTTGAAGTTTGACGTTTTATTACACGTTCAACATTCCTGATTCTCTTGCACTCACAGGTGCGTCAGGAGTTTTTCAGTCTTCTTGTTCTCATCTGCCTTTTGTTTGCCTGCCGTTTAGTGACATAATAAACCACTGAAATTGTCTTCATTTTTTTCATGACGCATTAAAAGCCAGTTATTGTGTGAAGCCAAATCTGATGAGTCAAAATATCAACATATTTCCTTTTTTTAAAGTTGTATTTAAAAACATTCTGATCTAAATCAATTAAACGACTTCAATGCTTGAGATGAACCAAACATTTGTTCATGCTTGGTTTCCTCAACTGCATTCAAATGTGGCTATGCAACAGGAAATGTGATTCATTGCAGTATAAAAGGGAAATAAAAACAATTAGAAAATACATAAGGTCGAAGCACAACAATTTATTTTAAAATAATTAATACGTAAATCACGAGATTAATTATTTCAACTCCCAATTCTTTTATTAACATCATTCAAATTGTCTTTTAGTTGCTTCAACTAAAGATATATCACAACGTAATCTCGATTTAAAAACGAATTTTAATTTCGGTCAAAATGAATATTTGATTTTTTTCCGCCAATGTTTCTTCTAAATGACATGAAATGCATCGAAATACAGAGGAATAACTTTATGGCAAATGCTTTTTATGACGAAATAAACAGCGACTTAGATAAATATTGCTAAAACGCATTATTAAAACACAATAAACGCAGCAGAGTTCAGGAAAAATAGTTTATTAAATGGCATATTACAGAAGACATTAAGACTTAAAATTCCATCCTTTCCGATAGTGCAAATTTGAATTAAGCCGTCGGTTTCATATGTTATTTTTGGCCTGAAATGTTTATATAAATAAACCTAGATCGTTTTAAAAAAAATAAATATAAGAGCTTAAGTTCAACACGCACGCACGCACACACACACGCACGCAAGCAAGCAATTTCCCTGCAAGTATTTGCAGCCTTGACTTGCTTAAACCCAATAAAACGGCCTTTTTTCAAGTTTTAAACCTCAAATTTAGGCGTGGCCTTTCCGGTAAAAAAAAAAAATCCGTAGCTCTGTCACTTGCCACAAACGCAGCAACTAAACTGATGTAAGCAAATGTAAACGTGGTTTGTTCCTGCTGTCTTATTAGTCCAAAATATTAATGCTTAGAACAGAGATGGGTCAAGCTGACTGTTGATATTTTCATGGTTCAAAATCACAAAACATGTCATGAAGCGAGGCGCCGATTATAACTGCGGAGCCTTCAATAAATAAAACAGAAGACAAATAACTTAAAAAAGGTCATTCAAGTGCTGCATGATTGCGTTCGGTTGTCAGAGTCTCCAGAAACTCCACGATGTCACTGTGGCCCTCGCTGGTGGCGAGATCCACCGGTCGTTGGTTCCTGTGGTCCCGGGCCTGCGCGTCAGCTCCGGACTGGACCAGCAGCCGAACCGACTCCACAAAACCCGCCTGGGCCGCGTCGTGAAGCGGGGTTCTACCGGTGCTCCGGTCCGGCACGTTTGGCTCGGCGCCCTGGTCCAACAGAACCCGAGCCACCTGCGTGCTGCCCATCATCATCACCTCCAAAAATGAGAATTACAGCCGTTTACTAAAACAACCAGGAGTCGTTTTTATCCCCACATTAAAGCATCGTCAAATGACACCACGATAAAAAGATATTTCTTAAATTAAATCGGGACGTACTTTCAGGTCTAGCGAAATTATATATATATATATATGTGTGTGTGTGTGTGTGTGTGTGTGTGTGTGTGTGTGTTTAAAGTGTTTTTTTTTTTTATGAATACAATATATTTCTCGTGTTATTTACGCGTTTTGTTAATGACAGCAGTTATTATCAAAATACAGCATGATTTAATTGTGAGGTGATATTGAATTTAGTACTACGATAAATAACTCATTAAGTAGTTTTAAATAATAAAGACTCCCGGGTCGTTAAAATGACTTGCCACTATCAGACTGATTTGTTTATAAGGGCCAAATGCATCGCAGCGCCGTAAAAGAATTTATTGTCGCAAACAGAGATACAAGCTGCTGATGGAACACTCGTTCTCTTTATCAGGTGCTGTCACAAGTGGAGTCTAAGTTTCACTTCCGTGGATATTTGCGTCCTGTCACTTCGACAGGAATGACAGGTCTAAAAAGTCAAAATAGTTGTACGAACGGCGTTGTTTTAAATGAGCGAGGTTGTTTTGTATATTTCTATGAAGGGCATCTAAGGGAGGCGAAGAGGAGATGTGTGCGCGAGCCTTCAACAAACGGGAGAAATGAATGGAGAAAGAGAAAGATCCACCTGCAGCGCGGTTCTTCCGAAGCTGTTGACGCCGTTGACGTCCACCCCGAGCCGAAGAAGATGCTCCACTTCGGTCGCGTCTCCTCTCGCTGCCGCGCTGGTCAGCTGGTCCTGGAGCGCCATGGTTGGGAGCCTCCTCCCGGATCACCCACTACCGTGTCTCGCGTGGACGTGTGTTCGCCGGTGCAGAGCCCGCGCGCATCGGTATATCCGTCTCTCTGGCTCCCAGCTTGGTGTGTGTCTGGACTTGCCTCAGCCCTCGCAATGCGCATGCGTTAACCGAGTTTCACTTTCGTTCAGGTGAGGGACATTTGTCACCGTGGTGAGTCCGTTCCTCAGCTATAACCGGAATAAACTGCATGTATAGCATCTTGACACCAGCATCAATGCTGGTGTCTGTCTTTAATTGTTGTTGTTCATTTGTTCCGCCCGAAAACGTTTCCTTTCAGGAGGGGTGAACACACGTTTGCTAACAAACGGTCGTCTTTGATGTTTCTTACATGTTAGTTTCTGCTCCATGTTTCAAATGTGTGGCTTTTAATGCATATAATTGGCTCACATTTAATAATTAACTATTAGCTTGACGAATTAGCATTGAAAGCCACCAGCGTTGGTGTCAGTACTCGTCTGATAAAGTGCAATAGAGAAGCCGCCATGTTGGAGATACTCACTGCTCAGCACAGAGCGGTACTGAAGGTGATTCTGCTGCGTGTCCTAGAAAAATGGTGAATTACGGTCGTGTTTTGGGTTGTACGAAACGTTCCGATTGTGAAAAACATTTGGAATTTTAGCGACTTCCAGAAGTTATGACAAATTAAGGAGAACAATACCAGAAGTTGTCGGAAGAAAGGAGTCGCTTGTGGTTAGCGAAGCTGACATCCGACTATTGTGCTCATTTAAAAAAGAAAAACTATACCCTAAATGACTGTTAAGTACAATACAATGTTAATTTGCATTGTATCGCCTTGGAAGAGAATACACAGAATTTTTATCAGAACATGTTTATTGATGCCAACCCACAGTGTTCAGAACATTCCCTTAAAAAGCTCTCTCTCTCTCTCACACATGTACACTCATCAAAATATTTAAATATGTCTCATTCTCATATCGTCGATTACTCAGCATCACAGTTCCCTGACCCATTCGCACACCATCTGGTTATGCGCCTCCGAACTCCGGTGACATTTCAGATCCTCAGCGGTGGATGGAATAGGCTAAAAAAACAGGATATGACATCAGGTTACGTCACCGACGGCAGAGTGTCCGGATCGTCGTTCACCCACGACGACGGAGCCAACTCGTACGGGTCTGCACCACCAATAAAGCTCAACTTTTCCAAGTGTTGCGCATTTCCGTGTTCATTAAGTCCCTCTCTGTATGTCATGTCACTCCCAACTCATTTCAACAAGCCTTTCTGGGTTTATTTTTGGCGTTTTTCCATCGCACTCCATTCACAATCTATAGGGATGTTTACAAAGAGTATCTCCAACATGGCAGCTTCCAGGTTGGATGACGCGGTGAAAACCCTCTATACACTTATATATTTGAATGGACTCTCAGAATTAGCACGTTCTCCTCTTCATAGAAATGAAGTGTTATGCATTGCAAGCCAACTGAAATATCAGCGTCCATACTATGTGTACACACTTAAACAAAATGGCAGATACATGCCAAACATGGGCAAGTCTGTACTCGCCGGTGATGTCAGGAAACCCTGATTCAGAAAGACAAAGAACTTTCGTACTCAAGGATGATTTATTGACATCCCAGTCCTGTAGGAATAAGAGCAAAATAACAACATTAACTACTTTAAACTGCTAGCAAAATCATAACATGAATGAATTGCCACATAATGGGCTGTTCATGTTGTGTGTCACACGGTATACATGTGCATGTTTGAGCATGAGAAAAAATTGGTACAAAATAAAACATCTAATAATGTAATAAAAATCTCTATTGTCATTCCATTGCTGTCAATTCCCGAGCTTTGACACTAGTGTTGTACATGGAGCTTATGGGGAAGTTGCTGACAAATAGAGGTTGGTAGCCTTTGCACTACCCAAAAACACAAAGTTCATTTTTTTGGTTGAGAACACTTAAGAGGGATTTAAGTTAGGACGGACGATTTCCCCTAGCCCCATCAAAAAATAAAAATAAAAAACTTTCAAAAACAGTAATTCATGATAGATATTCAGTATTCTTATATGATGGGTATATCCTCTAAAATTTGTCCTCATGCTTGTTTTATTACTTGTTTTAAGTTAAGCGTCTGCTGTAGGAGTCGCACGGCCTAAAGCTACCTTCACACCAAGGTTGTAATGTTTTGGATTTTACATTCTTTTTCATATTTATTCAGTTATCAACTGTTGTCTTTCAGATTCACTTAGTTTTAATTAGTTTTTAGAGTAGGTTGGCTAGTTTTAATTATTTTTAGGTTTTACAAAATGCATAGTCTCTGTCTGGTGTTAGTTTTAGTTATTTGGTTTTTTTTTTACAGTCAGTAATAAAAACTCAACAAAAGACACCATGTAATAAAAAATGCATGAAGTTCGGAAGATGACGATTTTGCCCAACTATCACTCAACACAAGTGACGGCACAGACATGACAGGTCGTACCTGGCCGACAGATGTCCTGAAACTAGCCAAGCCAAAATAAATAGATTTTGAATCATCTCAAAATGCTTCTTTATGAAGTATATAAAGAGGAAAATGAAGGAAAATTTCACTATAAATGTATGTAGTTTTGATTAGTGTTGTAAACAGACAATGTTTCAGTTAGTTATCATTTGATGAAAAACTTTCATTTTTATTTTTATTTCAGTTAATGAAAATTATTTACAATTCTAGTCCTGATAAGTCGTGTCACCTGCCTGGCTTGAACACGTCACCAGGTCAATAACCAAGGAGCATGGTCCCAAGTTGTGGACATCTGTGTATTGAAGATGGTGGAGCCAGTGCTCAAACTATTGCTACTTATTACAGTTTTTCTCAGGCACTTAAGTACATTTCTCTTATCATTCTTACAACTGGCAAAACAGAAAGTGCATTTTTAAATCTCTGTCATATCATGATGTCAGAATCTTGTCACAGAATATCAAGTCCTTGAGTCATTGTCTACAGACAAGTCAGTCAAATTGCTTAGTCATGTTGTCAGTGTACTCTGGAGGGATGTTTTGATATGAATGATGGATATAGTTTTGATGACAGTTTGTATATTTGTATGTTACATCGTAGTCTATGTCAGAGTTTAATTCATATGTACATTTTTACAGTACTGTAATTTGTTGACTGCTGCAGAAAGGAAAAGCCAGTGTTCATCTAATGCTTCATACATTTCCTTTCATTAGAAAATGTAAAGATTAAACATGTCATAAGCAGCTGATAACATAGAAAACAGCAAAGAATTGTACAGAGCCATTTGCATGGATGCGCTGAAGCATTTGTAACTGAGAAAAAAACGTGTGTAAAAAATGGAAAAAGGGACCTTTCTCGGTTCGTAGTGTTCTCCAGAGGTGCTCACACTGTGGTGTATTCAACCACCTGAAAATAAATTCATTTATTCAACCAAAATAAAATCATTCACTCATTAAGTTATACACCCAGAACCATAATCGGAGCTGAAGCGAACTGTGTACTGTGTTTTGAAGGCTCTGGTGAGAGTGATGGGATCCCTTTGATACCAGGGATGCGATGTCAGACCTCTCCGACTCAACAGGCCACATGTGGCCCGCAGGCCATACCTTGCCCATGTCTGCCCCAATCTATGAGACGTTTAAATGGAAGATGGAATGCAGAACCCTATGGAGAACAACCAGAGCATTTCTCATGTAATGAAATGGAGCTGGTGGTGAACCAGATGCTAAAATACCCCGGCAACTTAAGGCAACTCCTATCATGTCCTGTTTACTTGCTTTCTGTTAAACAAGTGCCAGTTGTTCAATAAATATGAATGGCTTTCTACTCGGATAATGGCTTGAACTATGACTCCGTATTCAAAGTGTGTGACATCCATGAAAGAGTTCTCACCACATGCAACTGTCAGATTCCAACGGTGCCACTCCTGGCCACCCCTTGACACCGCCCTGTTATGACAGTATAGAAGTCTGAATCTCAAGATCCTCCTGATGATAAAATGATCCAAATGAAATTGTACATGAATGGAGGGCATGTTTTAAGCCATAGCCTTGCACCTCCAGCAGACTTGTGCTGCCCATCTGACACACTTACTAACATCTCTAGTTAATGGATTTGTGGAGCAGCTGGATAGACACACCACTGGATCGAAAGAACAATCGAACATTCGCCCAACAATTACAATTCATTGTGTCACGTTTTCCTGTTAAACCAGTTGTGGCTAGAGAGGCAAGTGAACATAGCTGTATTCACCCGCTGTTAAATTCATCTTCCTGTTTCGCTTTTAGCAATGAACCGCGAGTCAATAATTGGTGGCGGGGAGAGGATCTGTGAAGTGAAAAGCTGGTGAAGCTATAGAGGCTTTCAAAAACACAAATGCAGTGATGTTTTATCTGTTGTATGTCATGGAATATATTCATGACACGATATTCATGACGGTAGTTATGTGACTTCTACATGATGATCTATTTCATGGTTATCTATATGTGGGTGATGGAGCTAGACATGCACAAATTTACCGCTTGTATGTATAAAAAGGGATGTGGTCATTCAGTGAAATAGACTGACCTCCTCCAGGGAGAGACAGAACTTATCTTTTTGCTAGTATGAGTTTGTTTGTGATGACAGTTGTGGTTAGAAACTTGTTTTTGCGTCCTGGTCTATTCAGAACTATATACAAACGGTGAGGTTCAGACCCCACATATAATTCTATCAGTCAATTTAGCGGTGTATTATTCATTTGACAACATGTTGGGGAGTTGGTGAGTACAATCTCGCATGATATTGGAAAAAAAAACTGCCATTCTGATTTATTTTTCATTGCGATATTAACACAAAGTAACAAGAATTCTCCTACGCTTCGGTTCCAAATCCCCCTACTCTTTCTACCTCGCCATGACTCTTTGACGCCCCTCAAAAATCCTCCCTTCACCAGACGCCCCTCCTCTCATCACATCACCCCCCGTCCTCCAACAACTGGCTCCTGTTCAAATGCAGAATCTGCTTCGAAATTCTCCTGTTCTGCATATAAGGCCGTTCATATCATCTTGTGTGTTCCAGTACCCTTGAGTGCTCAGGCTTTTAAGTAAAATTAGTATATCATCTGTGTGCTTTTTTTAGTTTGTTAGTTCACTGCTGGTTGTGTTAATGTCGTTTCCCTCTGAAAAAGTGGCGCCTTCACATCATAATCACGATTATTCAACGATTTGCTGTCATTTGAACTTTCAAACTTTATTGAACAATGATCTACAATAAAACAGAGACAGTTATATTTAACCTTCGTCATGTAAGACCCACATGTTCCAAACATAGAGTCTATTTGGACACGGGTTGTGAGAACGTGTGGAATTTCTCTGCACTCAGCGCTATTTCCCCACATCAGCTGACTAATCTCACTGTTTCCTCACAAGCTCTAACAGGAGAACAGCGCTTTTCAGAGAGTGAGTCAGCGCACACTTTCATGCCGAGTTGAAATCGACAATGGTTTCTTTCTTTGGAACGCTTGTGTTAATACTCCAAGTGCAGATGTCTAAAACAATGAGGTTGCTGTTCTAAAGCAACAAAGCTGACACGTTTTGAGCCGTTCACCTTGATCTGAGGTGCTGCGGATGCAAATCCTGTTTCCTGTCACTCCGCCGCTGGCTTTTACTGTCTTTCATGTCTCAGTCAGTTATTATTTGTCATGTGGACATGATAAACACACAAGGGTTGGACGCTTCTGATCCAAATATTTGTTAAAATGCATTCACTTATTCAACAGGAAAGGCACTGGAATGCAGGTTATCTGTGTGACTGTCCTGTTTTCAGGAGCATGCCTGTCGATACGTAGGTCGTGTGTATTTTTTCAAGCGATTGCAGGAGATTATAAAACCGCAGAGGAGCAGCAGAGAACGACAAGTTATGGCAAACACAGGCGGTCAGCTCTAATGATGGAGGACAAAATAAAGGAGGCTTTTGTGACCGCTTAAGGAATGTTTGGGGAATGTAGTTTAAAGTTGTGTTCAATAGCAAATTATCTTGTTGTTGTTCTCTGTCTGTCCACGGATGCGTCGTCTGAATATGCGTGGAATGTTTCAAATTTGATCTGTATCAAGAAGCCACTGAGGTTTTTGGTGTTTACCAAAACTTGCTTCTCATATTTCCCCTTTCCACAGTCCAACTTTGCTCTTTACCTGCCTGCTAGCGTCCATGTTTTTTATTCAATACAAGAATACATTTTTATAACGTTTTTCTTCCTGGTTTTCAAAAGAAAAATCACAAATAGTAGCTGTATCACTGTGCCTGAACATCTCAATAACACCTGGCTTTGCAGAAGACCACAGTCTTAGACCGGAAGTAGGGTGAAGAGAGGAAGCCAAAAAAAATTCCCACTAACCACTAAGGTAGGTTAGGCAGAGCGCAACTGTGCTTAGTCAAAAATCTTGTAGAAAATGCATTTTAATTTGTGAAAAATTGCTTTGAACATGTTATCTGTAAATACTAATTGCATGTAAAAATGTCTCCAGAAAGGGGAGGCCAATATAGCAAAATATATCATGATTTATTTATTTTAAATAACACATATAAATGACACAATCTCTCTTGCATTATTATTATTATTATTATTATTATTATTATTATTATTATTATTATTATTATTATTATTATTATTATTATTATTATTATTATTATAGTTTGGGGAGTTACCAGTAAACACATTCTTTGCCTCAGCTTCATTACAAAAATGATTCTTTCTGCATGTCTTCTGCATTTAGTGTTTAGCCAACTCAAACTTTTATAGTCTACAAGTGTTAACAAAGTTTTGAAGTGAGATGTCACGTTTACCGTTAGCTCTGTCAGCTTTGGGTCCGACAAGGAACACTCCAACGTTCTGTTGTGAAAAGGTCTGGTCAAGTTCATCAGGCGCATCAGGTTTAAAAACAACTCAAAGTTGGGCTTTTGATCGGCTTCTTCACTGTGAATATAATAATTTTATTATAACTAATATATTTCATATTTCCCTGTCACATGAAGCTGCAGTCTTCAATGTACGTACGTATTCTGGAAACTTCAATCACTCTGGAATTCCCCTCCGTGTTCCCCTCCTGTGTCTACGTGCCTTGAAGATGCAGTATTTGAGTGTGGTTTCTGAGTAATCTTTGAGTGTGCTATGATGATTTCACTAGTTTCCGTTGCCCGCTGCTGAACACCGACCAAGTATTTAAAATTTCATTGAATAAATTGAAGATTTCTTGGTGGGTATGCATGTATGTTCATTTGCCATACGATCATGGAATGATGTTTTGTTAATCTCTCTGTTATCATCAAAGATGGATTGCTACTTTGTATTATCTTACAGAGAGGAAGTGTGGCGCTGGATGAGGAAGTCAGGAGTGACATGCAAGTGAGTGTGACATGTACTGTATGAGGACGCCGGCAAGAGAGAGGGTGATGGGTGAGATAACAGTTCACATGTTTGGCATCCATCAGCAACGGTTTTCTGTCTTTAATTTTCCCAAATAGAGAAAATAAACAACACTAAATATTAGAATAAAGGCCAAAAAGTTGCAAAAAAGTTTTCATACTTGGAGGAGGGTGGATTTGTTGCGTCTTTTTGCTACTGGAAATGCGAACAAACAATGACTGGACCAGATACCACATCTGACATGTACGTTGTGGTCCTAAAAGCGGATAATAAATTATGTATATTAGTATATTACTGACAGGTGGATCAGGAATGTGAACCTAAAGTCACATTTTCTATTTTTACGCATGTTCACTAAACTTGCTACCGTCAAGACATTCAGAGCTGACCAGCAATGGACCGAGATAAAAGGAGGAAGGTGAAGTAGGGAGTGCAGGCAAGGTGCACCATTGAGTTGTTGTAATGATGATGTCAGCGTTTTGAAAGAGTGTGACAGACAGGTGCTGGGCTTCATTGTGCAGGTGGTGCACACTGAAATATCATGCTTGAAAAGTAGTTTTAATTTCACCTCATGGGACAATTGTGGTGGGGAAAACCACATGGATGTGCTTGACCTTTTCAGACATATTTTGAGGTTGCTGGTGTAGTTATTATATATATTAGGCAAAATGTTTGGCCTTTCATAATGAGGAATTTTCTAGTCCCTGTGTCCGAGGTGGGACGCTTGAGTGAGGACGTTCGTGGGTTGGAATGATCTCAGGACGAGATGGTTTAACTCAGAGGAGTGAGGGCAAAGTTTTGTCTAGTTCACGCTTCCCAGACACAGTGGAGTCAATACAGTTTCACCAACTTCTGTTTACGTCCCATTATCAGGAACAGAGCATTAATCATAAGCACTTTTCGCTTTTCTTATCAACCTTATCAACCGTTGGCTCACACTGGGTAATAAAACGGCAATATACTCTCCAGCCGTCGCAAATGTCTCGGTAGTCATTAACCGGGAAATGACGTTATCCCCTTCCCAGCAACTGTACCTGCTAAAATGGAGTAAACACGTCTGTGACTTCAATGGTCATTTTGAATTTTGATATACTGTGACAGTTGTGTTCTTTTATTGTTGAAAAATACCATTCAAAGTTGATGTTTATCATGTGAACATCTATTACAAGTGAGTAAAAAAACATTGTGGCTGTAATGAGACTGTTGATAGATGTGAGTGGTTTTGGCAAGATTTGTAATATTTGTTTTTAAACCTCTCATTCTCCTCCGAGTGTATCACTCTTAAACCCCCTGAAAAAGATTTCAGTCAGTCATTTTTCACTTAAAAAAAATTAATTACATTTTTAAAACAGTTGAATATTTGTTTAAAGTAGTGTTGCACATGAAATATTCAGTAATGAAGTTAAAAAAACAGAAAAAAATGAAATGTATTTATTTTAATAAAGCGATATTATATTCAATATGTTTTGCTTACGTAGTAAATGATCTCTCACTGTTACTGTAATACTATTAAACTTAATTGTTTAACAAGCTATCCAGTCAGATTCCAAAATACTCATATTTACATAGGAGCACAAAAACAACAAAAAATAGACGATTGAAATCTGCGCAATTTGGTCATTTTATTACAATTCAAAATCAAGGTAAATACAAAAAAAAAGCAACAAATAGCTCCAACGTTTTATAAAAGAATAATTTTCACAAAGTGTATCCATTCGAGTTTGATAAAAATGTATGTAAATGTACTTTTTTTTGTTGTTGTTTTCGTTTGTTCGTTTGTTTTTATGCAATGATCCGACATGTTCATTGAGCATTTTTAAAAGTAAACAACGATCTAAAACTTATTTTTAATTCAATGTTTCGATCCTTGGCGCAAAATAAAAATGTTTCAAAGGCAATATTCAATGAGATCACTAATTGTCCTTGTTCAGTGTTGAATTTCGAAAGATGTTTCTTGTAAAACAAATATCTGTCAACATTTATTGCCTTTACTCCCTAAATAATGGTAACGAACCGAATAACGCTGCGTACAATCTTGACAGCAGGTGGCGCTTTGCTCAAGTACAGAAGCGACAACAATTTTGCCGAATGAAAACGTAGTCGTTGTGAATAACACAAGTGTGAAGGTCCTGCTTCGAGTCCGCTTTCCATCTCTTACATTTTGGACACCATGGTCCATAATTCAGGTTTAGTTTTACACTCCATCTGGTCCAGTTCACTGTCGTCTTGTGACTTTTTTATGGTGCATTATATCATGCAGATCTAGTGACTTAATCCCGATGCTATATGACGCACTTGAAGATAATGGGTTGGACTTTGCTTTTTCATGCAATATAAACGAACTGCGCTGTAAGGCGCGTGTGCGAATCCTCAAATAACAGTAAGTCAAAGATGACGCACCATCTGTTAGTGCACTACATTTTGTTTTATTTTGCTGCTGTTCGTGCCAAAATACTTGACATAAAACAAGGAAGCGTTTTGCATTAATAAAAAAAAAACACAAAATAAAATATGATACAGTAATTTATAATTCTTTCTTGCTTTTTGGCGGTTTTTTTTGCCACTTAGAGGAAGTTCCAGCGTCTTAACCTAAATCAAAAGTAAAGGTTGATCAAACAAAACAAGCCTGTCACCTTGGCTTCTTTTGTCAAGCTTTATGCTTTGAACTTTGTTTGACAAACTAAATTGGTCGGTTAAAAAAAAAGAAAAAAAGTATTAAACAGTATTACATCGAAAAATAGAGCTGAAACGTCGACTTATTTTCAATAGATAATACATAAATAAGGTATAATAATCCACAAGAAAAACAAGGTGGCTTCCAATACGCCGCAGTACTTTTGAAACCGCGTATAAGAACACAATTTTAAAGTCAGATTCACTTTCAAGCATTTATTACAAGGTGCATTATGAATGCTAAATATCTGAGTGTATTAAAAAAAAAGCTGCTCTTATGTACTTTTTTCACAAGAGAGTTACATTAATAATCGTAATTGATAATTGCAATTGTCAATAGATCTAAAATATAGTTTTATTTCTATTTATTTTCATAATTCTCATCCAGTTTGAAAACAGCGGCTCCTCTGTTTGTGGCCACCAGGAGGCAGCATTGGATCCAAATTGATTAAACGGTATTTTCAGAATCAGAATAGAATTTATTGCCATGGTCAGTGGGGGTCTTTCAAAATGTTTCAATTGCAGTTGCAACCTTCTTTTTCAGCTTCGCACACGCATGTCTAATATTCGTCAGATGGCTGGAGTTCACAGATTTTTTAAAAGTTTATTCTTCTCCTGACCAAGTTTGCCTCTACACCTGAACGCAGTGACAGAACTGACCATGTTCATCTGTTGCCAAACTGCACATGAGTGTACTTGTCTTTATGAAGCAGTAAATTACACCTCTTTTTGAATTACCGTTTGAGTCCTGAAGCTCAGTGTCAGAAATTCTGTACAGGTTAAAAACATGACGCGGGTCTGGTCACCTCAGGACTAAAATACCATCTCACCATTAAGAGGTTGCAGTCAAACTGCCGCGTTGGTGTCTGAGCTTCTCTCAGACAGACGCTGTGTGTAGTCAGCCGCCCTCTGCCTTCCACATCAGCACCCTCCCTCCAGGCAATAGGAGACGTCTGAGAGAGCACAGGGGTGAGATGGGGAGACGACGCAGCTACTGGCCCATGTAATGGAAGGACAGCGGACACACACACACACAAGCGCACACACACTCACATAAATATGCTGAGCAGCTCATAACACACCACCGCCGACTATCTAGTGAAATCATCGTTGCTGAAGGTTTAAGATTGGAGGTAGAAGAGGACCAGGCTTGCAACAGAAATACCTGGTTTAAATGGAGAAGAACAATAAAGGGTGTGAAGTCCAGTAAGATGTGGCCGACGAAAGTTTGTCTGTCTCTGTGCTGCCGCCATGGGAAAAACATACACCACTCCTGTGAAACCTGTTTGATCCTGCCATGTATTTATTAACTTACTAATGTTAGTTTATTGTATTCCTACATGGAAAGGGAGGCGTTGTACATTCACTGCATTAACAGTTAATACTGCTGCATATATTTTTATATTGAATTATTGAGAAGCAGAAACTACATTGACTTTTTTAAATGTAAATTGTTACCAACAAATCCAAACCCTTATCAATCGCAGTCTGACTATGGTGCTGACTCCTTCATTCACCTTCCTGCTGTTTTTTAAACTGGCTCCAGTCCCAGCTAGGTAGGGCAAGAGCTGAGTCCACCTTGAGGCACAGAAAGACAGAAGAGGAAACCAGAGAACTGATTTCTCTTGATGCATCCGGCAAGGAGAAGTGGCCTCCCGCGTGTGATTCCGTGGGTGCCATCTTTATTAAGGTGTAGTTACCTGGTCCCATTTGGCTTCAGACCGGCCATCAGGCAACTCTGATTTGCTTACCTGTCTCTTCATCACGCTCACAGACATCTAATAGAAACGCTTGAGATTGCAAAAGCACCGGCCATCCAGGATCCTCATTCGCTCAATAGAACAGCTGTTCACCAGAGACACAACTTGTTGTCGTATTTCGTCTCAGGTATAATTTAACTTCACAGTACAGTGAACTACACTGTTGGCCATGACACAAGTCAGTGACAGTTGGTGACATCACAAAACATCATCATTTGCCTTTTTTTTGTCCTCAAGATTGTTTATATATATTTATTGTCGAAGGTTTTTGCTGTGAAAAACGCATTACTTTTAATCTGGGTAATTATTACCGCAGAAACAATCAGGTGTTAATCCCTGGTGAGCAATCGTGAGATGCTCTTATGTTCAACCAGTCGCTACATCTTCTGCATTCAACACGAGCCACTTCGAGCAACAACACATGTTGTGAGTGGTTTTCTCATACTCTCACTGCTTCTGATATGACATATTCGCATGCTTTTTAAATGTTCTTTTAACACATTTTATATTGCAATAAATCTATACTCATTAATTATGTTAAACATTGATTTGATAAATGGATGAAAATATTGCATTTTGCGGCTTAAAAAATGTATTGAAAAATCTGAAATTTGTCTAGAGTTTTCATGTATGTAGCTTTCCTCCAGAAACTCTGGTTTCTTCCTGCAGTCCAAGGCGTTTACAGTTCATATGAGTGCTTCACTGTCTCCACATGCTGTATGATGGACATGCATCCTTTCCAGGGTGTCCACTGTGTCTCATCCTGCGCAGCTGGGATTCGCCCCCCCCCACTGGCCCTTTAAGTTTATTCTCCAGTCATGTTTTTTTCCTTCCACAATGAGAGTTGTAGCTGCTTGGCAGCACAGCCGACTCCACCTGATGATAAAGGAACCTTCCTCATCACTAGATGGCACTGTGATGACAGACATCCCCTCCCCTCAGAGACCACTGACCCTATTCCCTATCTATCTAATTACACATTAGACCCGTAATATGCCATTCCACATCCGTGGGTCTCAGATGAATGGTTTCCCCTCCGTTCCTCTCTTCGTCTCCCTCTCCTGCGATCCTTCCTCATCTTTTTTTTCTCCACCCTCCCCCCATCTTCGCGCGGTTCCGGCCAGCTTCCCTCAATTACTGTCACTGGCAGGCCACAACATTGGGGGAGGAGTGGAATCTGGGAGGAGGTGTGTGCACGAGTGGAGGAAGCACGCCCGAGCGACACATGTATTCAGGTGTCTTTTTGTGGTCCGGACCCATATTGTAATTCTCCTTTGGGGCAATCGAAAAAACACATATGACTTCTGTGGTTGCATGAAAGTGAAAGCATCGACCTCAAAGTCCAAACAGAAGCAGTGCTCTTGTACAGGGAGCACTTTTTAAAACGCCCTACACATGTGTTTTCTACGTTGATTCTTGAGCTAAAAGTGTTTAGTGTTACATATTGTTGGGAAACGGTTCGACTTGCTGGTATTCAGGGCTTCCTCCTACCTCCTGTCCTTCAGGCGTGACTGCAAGTCCGGGTCCTGGCGATCCCAGTCTGGTGGAATGTGCTGTCCAGTTTGGAGGAGAGGTTCTTCCTCCGAGAGTGGAGGTCAAGGTTCACAGTTCAGGGAAACCTGGAGCATGAGATTGATAGATAGATTGATGCGGCATCTTCCCTCATACACAGTGTTGGTGAAGAAAGAGCTGAGCCAGTCATGGAGTTTGGACCTGCCCCGCGACTCAACTTCAGATAAGCTGTGTATATATTTGGAAGTTACTCACCAAACGAAGAATATATAAAAGGTATGTTCAGGCCTCACACAAGAATAACCCAAAAATAATATATATAATGGCTTTAAAATGCGTATCATTGTAGAAATACTGCGAATGAGTTGATCATTTTACAGGGGGAGGAACTTCCAAAAACCTGCTCTCACCTTGTGTGAGCAGCGTGGTGCTCATGCACGCTCACAGGTGTGTGTCTGCTCACGGTCAGGTTGCCATTATTCTTCCATTTGTCACATATCTTCATTAAGAACTCTCCCTGGTTTGCTTCATTTAGAAGCCTGTTCATGCGCCGCCCCCCTCCTCCTCCCTCTCACGAAATACTTCATACATAAAATCTCTAATTTCCTGTCTGGGTGATTGTAAGTAATTGAATCATTTGACTCAGAAAAGGAGATGAGTATCTCAGCGCCAGAGCTGTCTGAGGCGACTGCAGGACGCTGTTCATGTGAGGAGAGAACTGTCAAATTGTCCGGCCAGGATTGTGTAATGTAGTGTGCAGTACAAACAAAAACTGTTGCTTGGTCACGTGGTCCAGACTAGATGTAAGGTACCGCAGGATATATATACAAACATCACACAGAAAAATGTCATAAAAACGTAATATTTATAATATTTTCTCAGATGCATTTTTATTTTAATTTTTTATATTTGTTGCTCCCGGGGTTCCTCCGTGTACGTGTATGCTGAGAAGATCCGTCTCCAGCAGATGTTTAGAGTGATGGCAAGATGATTCCAGTTAGACTCAGTCCTGGGTTGTAAACTGGTAATTACCATGGATTCTAAGACATTTGTCTTGAAGTTGACCAGCGTGTCATGATGCAAGTGCGATGTTACTGCGTCACGACTGACTCACTTTTTCCTCCCTTTGTTGTTCTTTGGTCCGCTCTTTTGTTCAGATGGACCCAATAAGAATAAGTGAAATAGAGAAACTTAGACCATGACAGCAAAGTGCCATCTAGAGGGGAAACGCAGACATGACAGGTTTATGATTAAAACGTAGCCGTACTGTGCAGAATGTTCTGAGACTGAAGTGAACCACAGAAAGTGGATTTTTTGAACAATTGTTGAGTTACAGTAAGCTAAATCGATTAAATCATGCTTCGGTGTTTTGTCCGATGTCTTCAGCTGAAGCGGCGTACACATGTAACAATAGTCGGGCTGTTTTTGTCCCAATTTTCCCTGGCGAAAGACGGCAAAGGCTTGATTATGTTAGACAGTTATTAGTCTGTGTGGAGTGAATCTGTTTTTAATGGTTTAATCGTAGCCTTTTTAAGTATGTTCAGCATTTACAATTGAATTTTTGAGTTCTGCGTGAATCACATCCCCATCTGCTGCCTTTTTCTCCTGGTTTCACCCGTTATTTTCTTACGTTTTTTTTCTGAATCTTTCTCAGTTCAAAACATTCCGTCCACTTCCACGTTGCATGTTATGTTTTCAGGCTGTTGCGATGTTTCAGATGTTCAGGACAGGATTTTAGGACAAGCTGAAATGAAAATTTCATCCCAAGCTGTGGACTGTTGTGTTTTTTCGCTTCCTCTTAATTTTTGCCTGGAACCCTCCAGAGGCGCTGGTGGTGAAGTGCGGATCCAAGGTCGACGGTGAAAGGGTGAAGAGTGGCATGAAACTATGGCTCATTGTGGCGTTGCATGAAATTGAATTTGCCTGAATGACCAGTTAGGAATGGCGGTTGAAGAGGGGCTCCGTCGATGCTGAAGTGGAGACATGAAGGACATCCACAGAAGCACATGCCTCTCAGTGCTGCCGACTGAAAGGGCTAAAGAGACCTTATTGTGCGATTGTGTGATGATAAATCATGAAGGCAGCTGTTCAGGGTTGTTGTGAAGCCTGACTTGGTTCCTTCATTGTCTGGCTGTAGATGCATTTCTCTGAGGTCACTTTGAATCAGAATTTGGTTCGCAGCTGAATGACCTGCTGCGTGGCCCTTGATACAAGTAACATCCGACTTACGCCCGGGATCGGTTCCGACCAACCGGTCCGAAGTCGGAGTAGTGGTAGATGGCTGTGTGAGAGTGATCTGCTGAGATACTGTGCTGCCGTAACTCATAACCGTCGTACGTGTTGCCGGGGTGCTATGTGCTGAGACGGAGATGGATAAGGATGGACATTATAATGTTGTTGAAGAAGTGCAGCAACGCTTCCATGACCTCATCATCAAGTAAAAACTGGTCTCGCCCATCACCATTTGGTGCTTTGCTGCAACCATATGTACCACTTCACCAACAATAGATGACGAACCACTGTTTTAGCTGTAGCCAGATGCACTTCAGTCTTTAACTGCCCTCTCTTTTGGGCGGCGGAGGACTTGACTGCGTTTCATGCTCCGTACTTGAACTTTTACCATCTGACAGAGTATGAGGTGATTCAGGATATGAAGCCCAAGACTATTGCACAGAGAGCGCCATCTGTCTGGAACACAAGGAGGGCTGAAAAATCAAGGCCATTATCTCCAACATGTCGAGAGAAAGCAGGAAATCGGTGGGATGAATCGCACGCGGCCACATCAGACTGAGATTCCTGGCAGCATGTTAATGTGTGTTTATCTGCTTGATCAATACCGTCTCCGGCTGCCGTCCTCCAGGTGCATTAGAGGACGACGTGGAGCATCAGCCGCGGCGGGGATGATGGGAGCGAGTGTGCGAGAGCGTCTCTGCGCGCGTGTGTCACGCAGAGAGACGCACAGCTGGATCCGCCAGGACAACGGTGTCAGCCAGCCAACGAGCCGGCGTGCTCGCCGTCCCTCGCTGTTCTCCCTCGCCGACCTCCTGCGGGCCTCATTAGGAGAGCGTGCAGATAGCTTCTCCTCCCCCAACTCTCACTGCATCACGTTGAGAGAGCGAGAGCGAGGTGGAAAATAACAACGAGTCAGGTGCTAAATGTGAACATGGATTAGTTACTATGCCAACGGCGCGAGGACGCACTCGCAGAGCCAGCCAGCCAGGGTCCCTGCAAGACACTTGTTTTCTGTCCCTCTTGTTTTCTTTTCTCCCTTCCCCTCCCCTCCTTGCTCTCTATCGGCCGGGGAGATAAGACTGAGACTTGTGCCTGGTATTAAACCTTATCTCTCCAGATGGGGCTGAGGCCTGCTGCATTTGACAACACAGACGCTCCGCTACATCTAAAACATGCCTCCGTTTAATGGCCACCCATTAGCATCATTTGCCGACGACAATCTGTTGAGTTCTGACTGGCAATATTTACTTACGTAGGTGCTGTGATACCGTTCACGTCATGCTCACACGACGCACTCAGGATTGTTTTCATTTTAAGAAGTTTATTTGGACGTTAGTATCCGAACAAAAGCTGTATTTTGCGAGGATATTTATATAGTATTTTGAAGTAAAATAAACAAGCATACAACGTAGCAAAAAGCAGCTCAGGTACATCCACATTGGAGATTAATATCAGTCCAATTGCTTTGCCCAATACTTGTTACTTCATTTATATAAACTTTTTAAGCATTAAAATAGGATTAGTGTGAGCGCCGGTAGTAGATTAGGTGGATCCATTTGTGCCTCCCAAAACCTGCCTGATTGATTGACCAATTCTCCATTTAAAATAAACTTAAATAGCTACACAACGAAATAAAATCTGAAAATGTTGATGTTTACTATGTTGTGTTTACCTACAATTTACTCAAAGGAATAGCAACAGGGACTACAAAAATGGCCGCCATGCAGTGCCTGTGATTCTGTTGCGGTTTCAACTGATTAAAAACCTCAGTCCCTCAAGCATTTTGAGCAACCTAAAAAATGTCCACCTTACACGGTCACACGGTTCGAGGAACAGTGTGTTCTCTGGGAATATAGTGGTTCATTTGTGTGAAACTGTCCATTGTGGATTGTTTGCTGCATAGGCAGAGTTGAGTAGAACTTGGCTGCATCTTGAAAAACAAACTTGATCCACTGAGCCTTCGAGTCTTTACGATAGACAAATACACAGTCCTCCTCCTCATTGCTGAAAACACACTTCCTCTCCTCTCAGGAGAAGATGTAACTGTGGTAAAGAGGCAGCCATTAGCGCAACAGTGGAGGTATTTGGAGGTATTAATATGGTGTGGCGCATCATTGATCCCATCATTATTGAGTTGCACTTGACCTCCTGACGTCATGACAATCTGTAGTCAAATGAATTGGGTAAAATGTAGCGTATCCGAGGCTTCAAAATCCATGTTTGACCCATGTGTGAGCTAGATTTCTTATTTCAGTGAGAAGTGACCAACATGCAGCAAGTAGCAATAACATTTTTCAAAAGTTCTGGTCCATTACTAAAGACCTGAAGACTCTCTGCAGGTGGTCACGGCAGGTGTACACCCTGTCTTTCAGGTGTTGCCTCCTCAAGTGGTCGCCCAACATTCCGATCCATGGAATGCAGCGAGTTCCAATTACTTCCTATGGTTTGGCTATGTTTTTGGGTTTGGCGCCACAGTGCGGCGCTGCAGGAACAGAAGAGAAGTGGAAAAAACAAGAAGAAGTAGGAAAACATACGGACGAAAACGGCGCATTTTAGCACTTTAATGTCAGTAAAATGGCTGTAACTTCCTTGGTCTGAATCTTGGCAGCATGAAGCTTGTTTGCCCGAAAAATTCCATAAAATATCCATAATATAATGACTGTGATTGGTTGACTGGGCTGCAGAGCATCATGGGAAGTCAGCATTACTGAGCTTGCTGTCGAGGGTGATGGCACCTCAGGTGCAACTTCACTAACTGATGTGGCTGAACTGGAATAAAGTCAGAGGAACTGCAGAAATGAGCCAGACTCGAGAGCCATAAGTTCCCGACCCCTGCCTTAATGGGGCATCACCTTAAGGGAAACCTTAGTGGGGCAGAGCTGATGGGACACCTGTTTTATATTCTGGCAAAAACACTGAAAAAATGGCTAGAAGGAAGACAGGATTTTTCTGTTGCGAGAATTCTACGCGGGTTTTAACTAGCAGCTCCATGTTGCCACTGGAAGCACAATCTGCGTTTCCTTTGTGTGATATTTCCGTCTGATGCCGCTGCCCCTCTCTGGAAGACTTGAGAGAGAGAAGGCGAGTAGGAGGGAGCTGTGCGACAGACTGGGTAGTGGAGAGACAGGAAACAGAGGAGAGACGGGGAGACGCACACACACACACACACACACTGGCAGAGGAGGAATGGGAGTCAGGCAGGAAGGGGTTAAGGTGAAAACAATAACAAGGGGAGCGGGGAGAGTGCGTCTGTGCGCGGCTCCCTGGAAGTGTCAGGCTCTGTGTTCATTGACAGTGTCGTGCACCCGCCGCCCCGAGTGTGCCGCCAGCCTCACAAAGACAGACAGCTCGAATTAATCCCACGGGGGGAGTGCGTGACAGTTTGGCAGAGCGGAGAATTGAAAGGGAGGAGGATGCTGAGGATGGCGAAGGCGCAGGCATTTGTCAAATCATAATTAAATGATGAATCACTATTCCGTTATTAACGATAGGCCCACCAGAACCTCCCCTGCTGCTGCAAGAAAAAAAAGAAGGAAGAAAGTTGGAAATAGGAAAATGGACCGACACATGGGGCTGGAAAAATAATTTCTGTCCACGTTTAATGCCGATCGGAAACGTGGGAACCCATCACAGGCCGATGAAGTTCAGTTACCAGTTAGTTCCATGGTCCCAGAACAAAACAGAAGCCCAGGTGCCACATGCTCTTCAGCACTCACTTTTCTTGATAACATTTGT
Source organism: Synchiropus splendidus (assembly GCF_027744825.2). Lineage (NCBI taxonomy): Eukaryota > Metazoa > Chordata > Actinopteri > Syngnathiformes > Callionymidae > Synchiropus > Synchiropus splendidus. The sequence goes on from NC_071335.1 coordinate 22,165,369, forward strand.
TGTGCTTCACTACTTTTACCCTGCACATTTGCTGTAGTGTTCAAGGTTTTTCCCTTTGCTCTTCTATCATTCTTTTTTTTTATTAGAATTCACTTCAAATTCCTTCTCTTTATGGTTAGATTTGGTCTTGTTTTCAATTGTTGCATTGGAAATTGAACTGCCTAGAATTGATTGATTATTTTTACTTATTTATCATTTGCAGAAAATTGTTTTAGTTTGACTATTTATTCATTTTCAGCTCCAGACTGGTGAATCTTTTGTCTATGATTTAAAGCTTATTTTCATCTGTCAACTTTCCTCAATTTATTATTATTATTTGTTTTAATTTTATTGGTTGCATATATATTATTGGTTAATGTCATGCAGTTAAAGTAAAAAAAATGTATTTAAATGACTAAATTGTAATAAATTGACCATGAACATCTATCGATCTATGTAGATCGATAGATGTATATTATACTTTTTTTCTACATATACTCTGTTCATTTTACTACATTTTGTTAAACAAAATTCTGGATCACTTTTCTTGTGCTTACTTTGCTGACTGGTCGAAAACCTGGTTGTTCAAATGCACTCAAGTCTGTCGAGTTTCTAAAACAGCGTTCGAGTTTCGAGGGCTAGAAATATCACTTCCCATCTTGGGATTAATAAAGTAATTGTTATCCAAAGATCTGACAAAAGTTTCTTTTAACAAGGGCAGAACACAAAGTAAACAGTTGAAAAGTGAAAGTTTTCCTGACGTATTCAAAGAGTCAACATAAATGCATGAAATAATTCACGTGACGTGGTAGGAAATAATTCCATGGCTTCATGAAAACCACAAGATGAGAGCATGACTGGCTGCAGGACTTGAATGATGTGAGTCCTTGAGAATAATCATGGTAAAAACCCAGGAATACTGGGACGCTTCAGAGATGACATGAAAGTTTTCCGTTATTTTTAAACCTTTATTCTCCGCCAAGATGTGGCGGCTTCATAGCGGGGGTTCCAATCGTCCCTTTCCTCAGCCAGCTCTGCTCTGGAGAAGTTCTGCGATGTAATCCCTCCATCTGCTCCTGGATTTGCCCCGTGATCTCCTCAGGCTGGTGCCACCACTGGATATACCAGAATCGGTTTGAAAACACGCTGCCTGTCGTAGTTATGGTAAATTCCATGCAGACCATAAATACATAAATGTGTTTTGCTCCAGTCAGCAGAAACGCCGTCGCCAACACGTTAATTAAAGCAGTATTGATAAGACATCAGGGCTTGTGCTGGTTCAGCAGGGCGCACATGATTAGGAAAAGGTTAAGAGCTTGGCCGACATTTCATTTCCTTCCATCCCTCCTCTCTTTCTTTTTCCTCCTCTCCCTCCACTCTTTCCTTGTTTTCTTCCTGTTTCGGAGTGAAACTTGACTCAGTGTGTGATATTTTATGGAGGGCTGAGATGAGCTCCAGAAATGGCCAGTGATTGGTTCCTCACGGTTGCTAGCACACAGGCACGCGCCCGCGCACGCATCACATCAGCCCTCGCTGTCATTTAGCAGCATCCTCTTCAGCAACACTCGCAAGATGGATGCCCTCTCACACGCGTTTATCCGCCAGCGCCGCGGTGCTTTATTATCTAATTTTGACAGGCCGGTCCCTCCCATCTCGCCGCTGCACCGACGCCGTCGCTTCCCCCAGGGGACAGTCTGGGCGAGGCCTCTGCCGAACTCAATCGCAAAGTGCTAAATGCGCGGCGCCACTAGAATGCTAATTTACTGTAAGCAACGCGCTGAAAGACCCGTTGTCATTGCAGCGACTCCTCCGTTCCATCTCAGGTCATCTCATCACTGCTGCCGCTAAAGCAGCCATAAAAAGACACATAAACCGTGTGGCTCCCTCCGACCGACTGTCGTGTTTTTTACTCCATAAAAAGTGGCTTTTCCGAACACGGCTGCGGGTCCAAGGTTTACTGGGGCTGATAAAAATGATGATTTGGGAAGAGAGGGTCCGTGCACCTGTTGGAGGGAGACAAGACCTCGGAGGATCGCGGGAAGACTGATGGCTGTTGACACTGGAGACGGGCGGAAGAAAAATTAAGACACGCTAGAATAACAGATGATCATGGTTTGCATCATCACCATTAATCACGCAGAGCCTCGCCGCCATCCATCAACTCTTCTAGCATGCACTCGGATTAGCGCCTGCCTGATTGACATCTCATCCATACCTTTATTTTTTTCTGCCACGATCTCAGCGCACCTTTTAGAAACATATAAATCCACTTCAAAAAAGTATTTTCTCCGCTCTTAAAATGTCTTTTTTACTCTGTCTCTCTGTGTTCTCTGCTTCTTTCATTTGTCAAATATCGGATTTTGACTGCTTTCAGGTTGAGATCATTTTACAGATTATGGTCGGTAATTCTGTCAGTCATTTCTGAACTTTTTAGAAGAAGATCATTTATAACATTTTTCATCATTCTTTTAAATGTGTGAGAGGAAGCTGGAGTGCTTGGAGTGAACCTGCGCAAGCATGGGGAGGGTGAACACCACCACACAGAAGGGACTTGGGTTCTCTACGAGAGATGCCTGAAGCTGACATTGAACCCACGACCTCCTGAATGTGAACCTGCAGTGTTAACCACGAATCATTAAACCACTTTTAGTCTTAGAGCGGGTGTGAGCAAAAACCTGAAGAGAACCAGACTCAGGAAGCATGAAAGCCTCGCTTCAACCGACAAATAGAGATTGAGATTTTGAGGAAATGTTAATAAAGGGACCCATGACTGTTAGTTACATTCTGAATTGTCATCTGGATACACAAACCTTTTGAAGAATTTCCCGCTTGTTCAGGCACTTTCTTCTTCAAGAACTACTGCCACCTGCTGTTCCACTGAAGTCACTCCAGCCAATGATATGAGGGCAGTAGTATTGTTAAACAAAACAAAACAAAACAAAACAAAAGGCCTATTTCTGCTCAACATTACGTACGCATCTGGATACGGACGGAGCCTTTGGGGCGTTCCTTTCGTCCGTATATCTACACATATCTAGAAAGCTTTTGACTAAGGACCAAGTAGAGCAGTACCACCGGAAACCATGGGGGGCAGTGTTGCTCTTACTCCCTGATACGTAGCTGAGAGACCCGAAGAAGATGCAACAATGCCGGAAATTCTATATTGAAGGACCTCAGTGACCACCACCTCCGTTTTTGTTTTGTTTGTTGTTGTCATAAACTTTTGACTCTGGGCTGCTCCCCCTGGTGGATATATTGGTGAACAGCATTATCATCACAAAGAGCACATGGAAGCATGTGATCAGTGGCGATAACATTTGAAACAGATGGGTTCATTTTTATACGTTAAAGGGAGCAAAAATGTGCCTTTAGACTGGACTTGGCGAGACGCCTGAACAAACCGCTCATGATCATCGACTTGTGGCTCAGTACTGCACTTCCTGCTCACCTCTGAAATCTTCTAATCCTCAATTTATGTTCATAGTTTTCCTCGCCAGTGACTCACTTCAGCCATTTAATTTCCTGCTGGCCGAATAACTTACCCTGCGGACCAAACTGCACCTTGCTCCCATTTCCATCCCCACGTTGGCGCTGCAGTTGGTAAAATTGCCCAGATGTTTCAGCAATTGTAATTTCTGGAGAGTCTTGTGGATTAAGAGAAGATGTCGGGAAGTGAGAGTAATTTGTCAAAGGCGAACGATCATGTCGAGGTTGACGGTGAGAGGAGGGATAAGTGGATGGAGGGATGGAGGAGCTTCGAGGTGAGAGCCTGGTGACCCTGAGCAAAACAATGCATCACAGAATTCCATCTTCCTAGAGATGGAGACAAGATGGAAACCTGCTTGGAGAGGGACTGTTAAAACTGACTCCTCGGAGAAGCGAGGGACATCCGTGGAGGAGTGCAGCTGCCGTCCTTTGTAATTCCCGTGTTCATTCCCATCGTGTTTTCAAAACATGGATGGAATGAGCCATGAAGAACCGTGGCACAAGTTTGGAAGCTGGGAAGTGATTTTGAGCCAACCATGCAGCCTGATAATGATCGCCCCAGATCAAGTGCTCCTCTTCCACTTTCTGCCTGCATCCTCTTCTCTCAAGCAATTAACCTTTCACCTGGACAAGTTCATCATTAAATCCCTCCCTTCCTTCCGCTCCATCATCACCACCTCCACCGCCTCCATGCTAATAAGACCCACCACTACTGGAGGAGAAATGCTCGCCACAATGGAAGAGAGAGTTTTTATTTGTCTCTGTGACTGCAGAGGTACATTCAGTCCCACCAATGCTGTTCAGAGGATGTGGTCGCCACCTTCACGACTCTGAACAAGAGCTCAGTATTTTGACTTTCATCTCTGTCAGTTATTATACTTACTATGATTTCTAACAGCACCGTCACAAGGCAGCAGGCTGAAGTGACGCAAGCGGGTAGTGGAGTTTCATGACACAGTATTGAAGGGTGGATGAGGTTTCATGACACAGTAGTGACGGGTGGATGAGGTTGGTTTCATGACACAGTATTGAAGGGTGGATGAGGTTTCATGACACAGTAGTGAGGGGTGGATGAGGTTGGTTTCATGACACAGTATTGAAGGGTGGATGAGGTTTCTTGACACAGTATTGAAGGGTGGATGAGGTTTCATGACACAGTATTGAATGGTGGATGAGGTTAGTTTCTTGACACAGTATTGAAGGGTGGATGAGGTTTCATGACACAGTATTGAAGGGTGGATGAGTGAAACAGTGTCCTGATTTTCTGAGGCCACCAGATGGTGCTGTCTGCTGTAAAATGTTTTGACTTGAACAATTGATTCAATGAAACCTCATATAATTTCTAAACCAAGAGCGCCATCTAGTGGCCTCTGACAATTACGATGCTGTTACGACTGTGATGGGTTGAATTTGAGGCTGTCATACAACCGATGTCAAGAATACTATAAGTGTATCATTTGCCATACAAGTTTGTTTTGGGTTTTCACTCATAAATTTTGTTGGAATTTTCACTTGACTCGGCGTTGGACTGTGTAGTCCAGCTATGAATGGACCACACAGCTGTCAGTGGGAAAATAAACCAAGGCCCTGCTTTCTTTGTCACATAGGGAGCCTAAGCTCCACCCATCTACCTCTGCCTCATGGAAACTAAAAAACTGTAGTAATCTTGGGACAAGCTCTACTGGGTCACAATATGTGTTTAACAATGTCAGCAAGATTCTACTTTAGATAGTTAAGTACCTTTAGCATCTTCTTTGTTGGATTCTGCTGGGATGTCATACATTTTTGCAAACAAATGAATCATTAATGACACGTCAAACATAGTCAAAACTAACTCCATCCATTTTTCTCCCGACGTTACGTCCCATGGAGTGACCAGAAGGGGCGGAGACTTCCTAAAGCAACTGCTTTCATTGCACCAACCTGCTGTCACTTAAAACAGCTCCTCCACATCTGATGCAAATAAACAATGACTCAACGTTGTTTTGGGCTGTGGGAGGAAATCGGAGCGCAGGAGAAGGACATACGGGCCCCAAACAAAGGACCAGGGCATCAGTCCAATACAGTTTGCCCTTGCTTCTTCCCACCCAGGCTCAAGTATCTCAGCCATATTACCGTCCTTCTCGCCGCTCGCTGAAACAGTTTGGCTCAGCTCTACTGTGGCCGTGTGTAAACCCGTACAGGAGTGTGTGTGTGTGTGTGTGCCTGTCAACAATTTGGACTCACACATGGTCCTGTCAGGGGTCTGCGCGGCTAATCTTTATGCACTCCGTGACCTCCGCACTGCAAACCCTGCTAAATATATTATTCCCCTGGGCCTTTCATTGCTGCTTGGTGTCAGAAATCAATATGTATGAGGCGCGTAGATGGGAATTTCTAATAGATCTCCGCGGCCCTGTGCTGCTCTTCAATATCTGCCTCGGACTATTAGTGCCGGCTCAGTGGCGGTGAAATAACCGAGATAATCTTTTAAGGTGCCTTTCTTAAGGTGGAGCTGCAACTCCTGCTCCTCCGTCGCCGCCGCGAACGCCACCCATGGATTTCCTGTGACGCGTGTTTACCACAGGTGGAGAGGCCGTCTGACTCACACGCAGGTGAGATTGATTTTTTTTTTTCCTTCTTTTTTTCAAACCTTCTTTAATCAATTTGCAAATACGGAGAATCCATTTTTGCGTGTGTGCTGATGCATGTGAGTCTCAGGACGGATGTGCCACAGCGCTAATTGCCCATATTTCTAATGTGAGGATGATTTGCTGCAGCACTTAGATCCAGACGCCCAGGAAACTGACTCACCCCCCCCCCTCCTCGAGTACCACACACACACACACACACGGCGTCCAACTCTCCGCCACCTTCCCGTTGTCTCTCTCAACGCTGGCGATGAGAAGAAAAGACATCCTGCTTGGCGAGGCAGTTAGGGGAATAGGAGGGGGTGAGGAAGACTCAGATGGGGAGGTGGATGTGAGCAGGTTGGCTCAGACAGCGTGTGGTCTCCAGGGAGTGAGGCAGGCTGAAATTATTCTTCGGTCACAGGCTTTTTTTTTTTTTTTTCTCCCTCCCTTGCTCTCCATCTTCCGGCAAAGACCTCGTGTATAATCCTCTGCACTCGCCTGTCTCGTATATCTGCCGTCCCTGAGACAAAGGTTATAGCTCTCCCCCTCAGCACTGCCCACAGACCTGCACCATTATCACCACATCATCAGACCTCGAGTCGCTCAGACGCAACCACCAGAAACCCACTGAAATTATAAGCAGAGAAGACAACGCCTCAGTAGCAGTTCAGTCCTTCAGTGTGTCGGGAATTGAGGTATGAGTCACGGTGGACTCCGTCAGCGGCTTAATGTCTCACAAGGTCGTCCGGCTGGTGACACCCGCCCGACTTGGTCACTGGCAGACACAGTCCGGGGGCAGAGTTGCAGGATGGGAAGCTTGTAACAATGTGACCTCTTCCTTGTGCTGCGTCATGCAGCGTCCCTCTGACCACCGTGCGGACACTCAAGTCAAGATGTGACATAGAAAAATTAACAAATTTCCATTATAAAGTTGAAGTATATCAAGAATATAATAAGTAAAGGTTCTATAATCGATCAACCACATTTTAATGTTTGACACCAGAATGATCAAACTGAAGTTCACACAGGGTGGAACAGCTTTGCTGTATAAAGAGCACAGAACCACGTTTTCTGCTTCTAACCTGAAGTGTTTTTTAAACATCTGCACAATTCCATGCACAATTTCATCATGGATGTTTTGGTTTTGACATCAGAGATTGGTGCCCTGAAAACAGTGCCCCGTGAAAGAAAATTGAAATGTGATCAAGCCGCGTTATTCACATTTTTATTATATATATTTTTATTTTTTTTAATACTACTTACATGTGTATGTACGTGTAGGTATTAAAAGAGTCGCCTATTTATCTTAGGTCAGTAATTTTACGATTAGGACACTGTTTTATAATATTTCAGCTTAATTTATTTCATGACAAACACTTGAGTGGAAAAATATGTTTACCTTGTTTATAACTGTTTCATACTAATTGAAACGGAATATGACTTTTTGATTCCTTTCTATTTATTATCTGCATGTTTGTGTTTTGGTTCTACTTTTCTTCGACATCTGTTTCCCTTTCAGCAGCGTCACTTGTATTTGGTGAGTGATCCACCTTATCTTTTTTTTTTTTTTTTTTTGCAGGCTCCCAGTTAAATCACAGCTCAATGAAGGAAAATGTTAAATCACTTGGTGTAGCTCTTCACATGGGACCTAGAGTTGAGCAGAGTCAAAGGAATAAAAACAGCTACATTCAAAGGCGATTTTAAAACGGCAAAAGGCCCGGTGATGTCCTCAGAACTGTGGCTGGTCTGACCCCACCGTCTCACCTCATCACATCTACACCTCGGCTTCTGCCTCCTCAGATCCTCACGAGTCCTTGTACGCTCTTCCAAAGTCAAAGCTGCGATCCAAAAGGTGATCGAACATTTGCCATCAGGCCAACAGGAAGCCGCCGCCGCCGCCGCTGCCTGCCTGAGGAGATAAGACTCACCAGAGCTGTCTTTATCTTCCCAGGAGCCATATCTCGGGGGGTATACCAATAAAGTTATTAAACATTTCACGCCGGGGTCTGAGCTGTGCTGGGATGTTCCATTAGTTAATCTAACTCAAAGTCATTTAACGCTGAGTTTATGAGCGAAAACTGAAAGAAGACTTGAAAGTGTTTTGGGATATACGAATATGAATATTGTAAATATTTCACCCTGCACCCGAACACACCTGCGCCTGGGTCCGTCCCTGGTGTCTGGGCTCGCCACAGAGCCGCGCGGGTGGCTGCGCTCCACTTGACACGTGGCTCCATTTTCTCAGCGAAGACACGGAGGATGAGCACGGCTGCACGCTGTGATGGCTTAATTATGGCGGCACTGGGGAGGATGTGGAGGCGACTGCGAGGAAACAAGGGGAGATGTGCTGATAAGCTGCTCCTGGACCGTTGGCATGAGGCGGCGGAGAGAAGTGCCATGGCTGCGTTTACACAAGGAAGAAAAAGGTGGAAACCAAAAAGACAAGTGATTTCGAGCGGACTGGACTCGGAGAATGCATGAAAACGTGACGTGTTTTTGGTAACGTGGCTCTGTTCACGTGCATTTGGATGGATGCCAAGTTCAACGTTCAAACAATGTGTTGAATACGAATGTGTCGACCATTAAAAACAATATTTCTACGGTGAAACCATAATCTCTCCTCATTTGTTTCCCCTTCGTTTGTCCACAATGGTGATGGTGATCCAACTCTGCTCTGTTGGACCCGACCATATCCCAGATCAAAAGACCCTGAGGAAAGGCCGGCCCGTGGGCCATATGCGGCCCTTTGCCTGTTTTTTTTGCGGCCCTCGTGAAGTCAAACTAAAACAGCCCTTCACAAATAGTGGGGCGTGGAGCGGTGCACTGGGGGTACATGTGACCGCGGAGCATACTTTGTTGCCGTACTAGAATAAAGTGTAATTGCAAATCCACTCATGATTTTTTTATTTTTTTATATCAGGCAAATTGATGCACTTTAAGTTTTTCTGTTAGAGACAAAACAATGTCAATAAAGTTCTTCTTTATAGTAAGTTTATCTATATTACTTTCTTTTTTCTTGTCTTTAATGTTAGTAATGATACAATGTTAAGCAGAGGTGCACTTATAACAATTTTATAAGTGCATTTTATCATTTATTCATCATTTTATTTATATGTTTCTCAATAATTGAGTATGTGTATGGAGTCATTTTTTAAAACTTTGTTTTGTCTTTTTTTGCCATTACTAGGTATACAGTATATGACATGCTCTTGTTTTAAGCCTAAAATGTATTTTTCTTCTTTTTCATTTGCCATTTTTTGTGTTCATTTCTTGTTCCACAAAATTCATTGAAGAAAATATATTTTTAAATACTTTTTTTTAATCTTTCATCAATGTCAGGTCCCTAGTTTTATTTTTATTTATATTCATGTAAAAATGCATATACATTTTTTATTTTTTATAGGTTTCATGCCATGACATTTTATTTTTTTAGGTCTCTATTGATCTTGTTACTTATGTGTGATGCTCATCTTTCTATCTGAATGATGGCCCCTCACAACAGTCATAATGTGGCCCTTTAGCCAATGTTAATTGCCCACCTCTGTGGTACAGTGATGGAGGGGTCTAAATTCCTGACTGTGGGTTCCAGACTCAAGTCCTTTGGACCATCATACCTCAGTGCTTTCTCTGTTTACATGGCCCAGGATCAGGGGGAGGTTCCAAGGTAGCGGACCCCAAATTCATACCCTCTTTACCTACACGAAAGTCAACTGAAAAAGTAAGTTTTACGGTTAAACCAGCCGACAAACAATGGAAAATAGTAATACCAGACTGTCAGAACTTTCCATACCTTCAAACTGTAAGTATGGAAAGATGCTAGTGCTACGACCCACCTCCACAGGCCTGTGCGTAACGCTTGTACGGCCTGAGAGACCCGGGTCAAACGCCTCGGACCGCAAACATCAGAAGTTAATTCTGCACTTTCCAGTCAGGCCGAGTACACAACCTGCAAACTAAAAGAAAAAAGTGTCAGCGCGGCGATTAATGAAGTCCGGTGATGAAAAAATGATAATGGCATTGCCGCTCGCCATAAACTACGGCGGCATTCGGGCTGCGTGGCAGGAGAGTGGACCATTTATCTTGAGGTGTTCTCCGAAGCCCATCTGTCTCTGGATGGAGGTGGGGGGTGTTGTGGGGTCAGGCTCGGTTTAATTGAAGATTATCTGCTTAATTACTCAAGCACAGCCAGCGTTTAACAGCCACGGATTTAGAAGAAGAAGAAGAAAAAAAAGCGTCAGCGAGGCAGGTGCCGGTGAGGTGCTCAATTAGCAGGAGGATCCAGATATGGCGCACCCTTCTTCACCCACCGCTGGACTGGAGGCGCCATACAAATGAATAGTGCTGAACAATTCCGGTTCTTTATTGTACATATAATAAGAAACAGAAAAAATATGTATCACCAGAGACCCCAAATGGAGTGAAGGTTCTCTAGTCTGTTGGGACTCGGGCGTGCGCTGGGTCCGACTCCCCTGTTCCAGGTTCTTGCTTCCTCAGCTGATTCATATTTTCAATGCGTGTGACAGGAAGCTGCAAGACTCTTCACCTGGGTGTTTTGTCAATGCTGAACCCCTCGGCCAATACCAAGTCTGTGAGACTACGGGAACACAAGTTGATCTGTAGATTTACTGAGCACATCTCTGGAATGGTAAGCTGGCACTTACTGTAGGTGACTGTCGCAAGAGTAACACATGCGGATGAATTTATTATCTGCGTTTTATAATTCCCAATGGAGTCCAGGGGTAATAAACATCGTGGAGTGAATGCTTTCTTAGACGGTGCTTCACTTCTCCTGCTCACAGAAGTTGAGGTCTCTCTTCTTCTCTGATGTAAATAACCAGAGCAGGTGAGCAGGGAAAGTATCCATCAGACCACGGAGAGGAGCGGAGAAGAACCAGGGACGGAATTAATATCTATCCATTATCTTTCACGTAACGTCAGCACTCCAGGGTCACTGGAGCCGATCTCAGCAATCATGCTTTGAGAGGCACAAGTCGACAGCCCATCACACCAGAAACGCTCCAGCATGCTCTATGGAGAAGCTGAATGGCTGTTTTGAGAGCTAAGGAAACTGAAGTGCTTCTGTGCTAGGCAACAAAGTGCCAAGGTTTTTCCTTAGACATCATCTTTCTTGAGTGGATTCTTGACGCTCAAATTGCTCCCACTTCCGGCGACAGAAACGGAATTCATCCACCTCCGTAATTGCATTAAAAAAATCTGCTGGGAGGGCGGGTCTAACCCTAAAGTGATTGGGAAATCAAAATGGCCGATCGGACAGGCAGGATTCTTGCCCTCTATCTACCATGGAAGCATGGAAGGAGAATATGCTGAAAAGAAAGAGCGTAAAGTTGTCCTGACATTTGAAGGGTAAGTGCAGGGACACCAGTACCAGTTTGCGTGGAACAAATACTGGGCTTTTTTGCGCTGAACTTCTAAGACCAGGGTAAAACTTGAGTGGTCAAAGGGTTCTTTGAATCTAAGAATGATATAGATAATACCAAGTTGGAGTAACAACAATGCATCCCTGCCTCAAGCTCAGTGGATCTCTGTGATAGGCCTCCTACTGGTCCAGCTCCTTACCTTCTCTGTTCCTCTCTGTCAACCTCCTCACAGATCTGTAGTGCTCGTCCTGCACATAAGACCATACTGCACCTCTCAGCCACCATGACTGCATTCCAAACAGAAGATTCAGAACAGAAAGTCCACCGATACCGAAGCACCAGTTCTGATGTTGTCTGGGCCATCCTATTAAGAACTGCCCTCACTTCCATCTCACCAGTTTGCACAACTACCTGATCCACCCGATTCGCATCCCATGTTCATGTACCGGTCCTAGGCAAGGTTTCTTGAGCTTATGGTGACATTGCATCGTGACTCTCATCCAGGAGCAGAATCAACAAGCTTTGCGCCTCTTCATCATACCAACAAAATTGTTCGCTGCCATTGTTATTCTTTTGTGGTTGCTACATTTACGTGATGGTGATTGTTTTGTTGTGCGTCCGTCCAAGCGCCCCTGTGTGAATGTGTCACCAACCGTGCCGTGCTCAAGGGCACCTCCATCCTCCATGACACATTGCCCTTATGCGAGCATCTCTCACCCTCCTCCCGTCTTTCATCCTTTCCCTAACCCAGTCTCAGCCTGTCTTTGCAGTAAAGTAGTCGCCAAACTCTTCTGTTCCTTCACTGCCAGCCTTGGTTCCTTCCAGCTCTCCTGTCCCCTTATCAAGCTGACATCTATGGTCCAATTGGACCCTCCATATGTGTCCTTCTCAACATGAGAACGCTGGAGGGTTTATATTCCGATAGTTAGGGACAAAAGGTGCAGGTGGAAAGAAAAGGCACAGCTGTAGGTAAAAGGCTGAAACCCTTGTCAGTGCCTTTCCTCGACGCGGCAGAATCGCTGAGGTCAGTCGGCAGCCCCCCTCTACCCTCTCCCCCCGCCTCCCCAGCACCTTATCTGCACCAGTATTTCCTCTCCTCTCGAGCCACATGCCATTTTGACAAACGGATTTATTGCTTACGTCATATTTCTTCCCTGTTTTAATCAAATGCCTGGTTGCTGGCGCTGACTGGTGCTCAGATTAATATCGCCATTGATCAGATTGGATGGAGGTGTCGTCGCACCTTCTCCATATACTCCCCCCTCCTCTCTCCTCAAACACTTGCTCAATCTTTCATTTGCTGGGAAAGAGCTTCGGAGATTTCCAGTAAAATGTTGTTTCCCTCGGCCGACTGAGGCGCGCGCACGTTTCCCATCATTTGACGTGGCTTGTTATTTTTCTGCTAGTTTACGGTCCAGTTGTGACTTGTTAGTGAAATATATTGATTATGGGATGCCTTAAATCTGGAGTGTGATAATACACACAACTTGTTTGTGCGCGTGAGCATCTTCACACAAACATCCCAGGTAGCAGCCGGATCCGGGTCGGATTGGATCCTTCGGTTTTTCACTGTTGTTTTTTTATGGTTACACTGCAGCATGTAATGTTAGAAATGGAAGTACAGGGAAAAGGAAGAGGAAAACAACCAATGAGATTCATGGATGTGATTTTGGAGGACATGAAGAGGACAGGTGTGACTAGGGAGGATGCAGAACAAGGCTGACTTGCTGTGGCAAGTCGATGGAGTCTTTGTTCTCAGCTCAGTACTGGTTTTATCTAACTAAACATTCCTGAACTCTCCTCCTCACCAAGTCATAAGAATGTATCATTAATGCTACACTTCTGTTTAACACAACTTACCTCACACGAGTCGTGGCTGGAGTTAAGATCCGCCTCTCACCAGGAATCCCTCCTATCTCTCCATGGAGAATCCCAAGGCCGTCTGGAGGTCACCGTGTGATGGGACAGGATTTCATTGAAAGTTTCAGGAAATGACGATATTGGGAAAAAGATGATAAAATGTAGTGATATTTGGATCCAGGAAACTTTCAAGTGGAAGAGACAGGATAAAATCTGTTTGTGGTCTTGTGTCTCGGTGGCTTTTTTTTCCTGTCAAATTTTTATTGGAGATTTTGTCCGATTTATTCCTCAGATGGTAACGTTTTGGAGACAGTCTCCTGCATTGTGCCAGTGCCTCTCTTTATCAAATGCAGTACTTGGCAAATTGAAAGACACAGATTTAAACTATTAACTCCACCATGGTCAATTGGAGCTAAGAGATGAGGACTTGGCTCCTCCTGCAGTGAACATAAATGTGGCCCGGTGGTGACAACGCTTCCTCTGGAAGTCATGCTGAACCCATCATGTCGTCTCACAGGGTCGCCAGTCATTCACCCTCTGTCCCGTGTGTCGATCATGCGTGACATGGAGGTCGAGCAAGAGCAGAGTGCCCCGCCCCCACATCAGCCCACAGGGTGCATCTGGGCCGGCGGACTGCGACGCACGCCTGGACATTACCACGTGCCCTTTGTTGCTAAGTGCCTAGGTGAGTGATGAACACGAGCCACCTCAGGCAGACACAAACTGCAGGGGTGTTGACGGAGGTGCAGACCCTCGGAGAGGTGTTAAAAAATAAAGGAAAAAAACGGAGTGCTGTAAGGTACGTGGCGGCGGGTGGTGAAAGAATGAAAGGAAGGGGGATGGTGAGATGAGGACGGTTAGGGGGAGCGTGCGGAACTGCCGGCTCCTGATTAAGGGCGAAAGACGTGCGTCTGAGGTGGCGGAGGAAGAGGAGGAGGAGAATAGAGTGAATGAGAAAGGGGAAGAGACGGGGAGAGCAGATATATGGAACGGGAGAAGGTGGGGGAGGGGCGGGAGGGACAATTTAACGAGGCTCAAAGCTGTTGCCATCGCAGAAAAACAAGAAAGAAGACAGACGTGGAGGAGATCGGGCCGTGCTGAGGCGGCTGTTAACAGCCTGTTAGTTCTGGCCCGCTCTTTCTTCCTCTGACACGCCGCCATTCGCCGCTCCCAAAATACGTGAGGCAGCCTTTTCTGTGGGCTTTTTGAAGAAAAGTGCTCTGCATCAAAGACGTCCAGCAGAGGTCAATGACTTTTTTGTCATGCAAAGACGACACCCAACAAATCTGCTCTCATCCTGAACATGCGGACTCGCAAACACAGAGTTTGTCTCTCGAGTTGCCTTTTCTTCCTGGAAAGTAAGTGTCGCCCTTGACAGATTCTGGGTTGCACTCGACTTGATTTACTTACCCCTCCACTTTTGGCCTTCCAAACTCCACCCGATGACCTGGTCCCGCTGTGAGCCGCCTCAACCCCGCGCTGTCTGGGGCCTGGGACGTGAGACTGAGACGGATTCTGTTTCCACGAGTCAGCTGACTTAACCCCCCTACGTCTTCTGCTTCTCCTCAGCCGGCCCAAACGGCTTCAGCTTGCCTGCCCTGGATCTGAAAACATTCTGATGTCTGACATTTTCTGTTGAAGGAAGGAAAACAGCCAAGAAAAGCCGTTTCATGTTCTCAGACGCTGCAGCCTGAAACACACCTGAACTACACTGCTCAGGCATATTTGCACATTCACAGGCAACTTGTGTCAGAATTTTGGTTTAATTTCTTTATAAGTCAAGTCCCATTGTTTGTGGGAAAACTGCTGAGTCAGCCTATTCTATCTCTGGATGTGCTGATCCCAGTGAGAGCTCATACTGGAACTTTCCAGGACTCATTTCACAACTTTAGATGAGGGAACATTTAGAACTCCAAACAAATGACTTAGTATTATGTGTATTTGCAGCATATTAACAAGTAATTACTGATTAGAAAGTATTGAATTGTGGCTTGTTAAGACTGACTTGATTTAGCCCTGGAATAGTCACTGGAATTTCACTGTAAACAACGCCATAAGTATTGAGCATTAATCGTAAATAAATCAGTTTATTAATAGTTAATGTGTGACCGAAGACGCTTCTGCCGCCATATTGTATTCTCTTTTTCGGAACCTGCTGCAGAGACAAATAGCCTAACGCAGTCATGGTTGGGCCGTGAGCGCCCCCTAGAGGGTCGCAAGAAGTTGTTTTGTTTTACACCCCTGGGCCACGAGCTGCTCAGCTTTAATACATTTGCCACATGTGGTGGCAGTTGTGTGTCAGTATATTGACTTGGCAGCTGCAAATTTGTGATAGTATCCAACTACAGAGAAGTTCTTGCTTGCTGCAGTTTTCACTACACTTACAATTACACTTTACGTACATCTTCTCTAGAGTTTATTTTGAAAATAATATTTTTATTCTATGATATTTTGTTTGCATCAAGTGTATTTTTTTTCTGTAGTAAATTTGATGAGTATGACTTGCACCTGGTTCTGCTACTGGTTGGACTTTTCTATGACAAATATCTTTACGATGATCACGTGGTTTCAAGTCATTTCACAAGGTTTTGGTTTGTTTACATGTAACTAGATTAAATATGGTTATTGAACACAAATAAAATCAGGAGTAATGAATCAGTTCTAGTACTTGAATGGGACCCGGGTCCATTTGTTCTGGGAAAGTGGGCCCCCAGAGTGAAGAAGGCTCAATATATTTATTCATAAGTGCATATTTTGCATTGTTATCAGACTAACAAACTCTTGAAGTACAGCTTTGTGGAGGATGTCCACAATACGAGTCGGGAAGAAGCCCTTCAGTCCTGCAGTGCATGCTGGGATGCCTCAACACGTCGATCCAACAGGCTGTAAACCAAGAGTGCAACCACCATTGAAAATTCTGCGTGTTCATGAGAGTCACGTTGCGAAATCTAAATGAAATTATAAGTGGAGAGAATGCGGATGGCGTCATGAGTCACGCACGCAGCCAAGCCTCCGGTGGGGGTGAGTAATCAATGCGCAACCTTTTATATAAGGGCAGCGGAATCACGCTGAACCTCCATGAGTGGCTTTTAACATTTCCGAGACGGCGAGGTCGAACCCACGGAGGCGGCACGGCGGAGACACGACACCTGTGTTGTTGTTGCTCCTGTTGCCAGGTAACCACGGCTGGCTCAGCAAGGCAAGGCCACGGAGGGAGACGAACACGCACGGACGGAGTGACTCTCCCTTTACAGATCGATAAACAATGGTTGGTACGGTTCATAACCAGATGTGCTCAAAATATTAGGAAGGAAAGTGACTGTCAAAATTGACATGGGAAGTTTTTTTTTGGATGAAATACAATGAAAAAAGGAGTCCATGATCATTTCCACTATTCCTCCACCTGGTTTCCCAGTGAATGGCGGTCAGTCGCTGCTGCTGCTGCTGTCATCAGGATGAGCCTCAGAGCGGCGCGTGTGTGAGCTGCTGGTCAGTGGCGTCAACAGAAACGTGTTTATCCCCTCTTCAGTATGGGACGGGACCATCCTCAGGTCTGGTGCAGGACCAGCCACTCCACTGGCTGATGACTTTATCAAGCCGTAATGATGGAGACAAAGTGATTTGCATGGTATCTGCCGGCCAATCGTCAGCCGCGGTAACGACCGGCATCCCGGCAAATGAGCTGCTGCCCTCAACGCTTTGGCGCTAATGACCTGATTACTGGCTCATCAGGATTATCTGATGGTGTGCGCGCGAGCGTGTGTGTGTCACAGAAGTGTGTGCTGCTGCTGCGGCGGCGGTGGTTTTGCAGGTGGTGGAGCTGATGGCGCTTCTTCACGCTGATCTAAACTTCTCCACTCTGAAGTGCTGCCTCTCGTGCCATGACACGTCCCACAGTGAGGCGGGCGGGACGTCTGAGAGAAGGGCAGGGAGGTCA
Organism: Synchiropus splendidus; assembly: GCF_027744825.2. Lineage (NCBI taxonomy): Eukaryota > Metazoa > Chordata > Actinopteri > Syngnathiformes > Callionymidae > Synchiropus > Synchiropus splendidus. Next base: position 22,182,621 of record NC_071335.1, read on the forward strand.
GCCAGGTCAGTGGCTGGAGGATGGATTTTTAAATGTCTGCTACCCTCTGTGGTTCATCCCACCAGTGCCAGCAGGGAAACATGGTTCAGGACCTGTGGTGCATCAGGAAGGAAGGATCGGATCAGCCATCCCTCCTGCACTCCATTCATTATTATTATTGTTATTATTATTACCATCATTCTTCTTCTTCGTCTTCTTCTTCTTCTTATTATTACCATCATTGTTCTTCTGCTTCTTCTTATTATTACATCATTGTTCTTCTTCTACTTCTTCTTCTTCTTATCACTATTATTATTATTATTACCATCATTCTTCTGCTTCTTCTTCTTTTTATCACTATTATTATTATTATTACTATTATTATTGTTGTTGTTGTTGTTATTATTATTATTATTATTATTACCATCATTGTTCTTCTTTTTGGTCTTATTATTATTATTATTGTTATTATTATTACCATCATTGTTCTTCTTCTTCTTCTACTTATTATTATTACTAGTAGCAGTAGAAGTAGTACTAGTAGTAGTACTATTAAAACCTTTTTAAAACTGAGGTACCAAACTCGTGTTTTTAAATATAATAAAAAAAATCAAAGAAAAACTGTAAAAAAAAAAAAAAAAAATTAAAAAAGGAAAAAAATAGACACCTTTTATTTCATGTATCTTATTCTAAATGTATTTGCGACAGCCTTATCCATGGCCTTTGAAAGGCTGATAAGGTTTCGTGAAACAGTGCCTTGAATTTCAGAGGCCACTAGATGGCGCTCTTGGTTTAGAAATGACGTGAGGTTTCACTGAACTAGTTGGTCAAGTCCAAACCTTTTACAGCAGACAGTGCCATCTGGAGAATCATAATTATTTCGAGAGTGGTTTTTCAGAAACACCTTCATGAACAGGTGTGTTGCGTACGTACTGTCACAAGTTGAAGGAGCAAGTCAGGCTCTTCACAGAGCCTCCACAGACCTCATGGTGTCCACACTGCAGGTTACACAGCTGTTGCTCAGGTGTTGTTCACAAGCGAACACAGTTGTCTTCCAGTCCAAGACAGTCAAGTTAGACAAACTTTCCTCTGTCTCTGTTTTCACCTGGAACATGAATCTCCCCAGAGACCATCAATAACAGCGCATCACAATACTCGTGCTAGATGCTGCTGCTGAAAACATGACTCCAATCAGCTTGACTCATTTAAATAAACTGTATTTCATCAAGAGAAAATTGACTTTCTTCTTCAACTTGACAGGAAGTGAACGTCTGACAAATCTGATCAGCTCTCCAAAGGTTTCAGACTAAAATATGTTTACGGTTGGATTTGATTCAAACTAACTGGAGCTCACTATTATCAGTTTTGTTTTTTATTAAAGTTAAGCTGGACACGGTGCATCGGCATTTTTGTAGTTCATGTTGTCCTTTTAAATGTTATTGTGAGGCATGGCTGCTCAAAAAGTGCGTTAGATTCAAGACAAGTCAACAAGGCGGGTTGAAGCATAACAGCACAATATAATAGATTATATAAGCAGGTTAAATAACAATTTTGCTCTGTTTATAATGTAGCCATCAGCACTGTTTTTAGAGTTCCCTGCTTCTTCTGTCTCAAGGATTCAAGACAGCTCTATTTCTGACACGAAATATATATCGAACGCATCGTCGACTCACGCTGACCTGCTGTTTGATCTATTAACCGACCGATAGGCCAAATAAATAGCACTGTTTTTGAGTTGTGGATAAAGAGACGGCGGTAAGATTTGAGACTCGTGCAAAAATCCGGCCCATTCACCCGCTAATCACGGCAATGTAATCACGATAACTACTGAACTCTATTTAAAAAGGAGAATTATCTTTCATGCCACGCGGCCGCGCACATAATTGTCTGGATGTTGCCAACCATTAGGCATTTGATTTATTGTTCTCCGGCAGCCGGGACGGCGGGTTCTCGCCGCTGCGTTCGACGTGTTTGAAATGCACAAGTCTTGAGGGCTGAGTTGAATACGAGGAAGTGAAAGCCATATGTCTGCGCTGTCAGGGAGCCACTTGTTAGAGGAAGTTTAGCCTCCCTGTGCCTCCAGCCACCGCCTTAATTATTAATAACATGTCTCCCTCAGAAGAGCTGTGTGAGGGCGGCTCGCTGGAAGAGAAGGTGCCGGATCTCACACGGAGAGAGATCCGTCTGAGGCTCTCTGCCTCTCCTGTCAGCTCCAGTGAAGCCTGGTGTCTGAATTTGGTCCCTGGTTCAGCAAACAATGGGCGAGAGGTGAAGCCAAACAGCAGAAACCCTGCAGACCTTTTGCTGAACCGAAGTCGATGTGGAGCTTGTTCGGCAGCCGTGAGTCATGAGAGAGGCAAACCCTTTGGCTGATGCTGAGTGGGCGGCTTGACCAGAGTAACCGCTGGACTGGTCCCTTTGCGGGCTGGTGGGCAAGAATCAGGCTTAAAAAAGGAAGTCGAACTATTGGAACGGAGAGAAGGGAGGCGGGGGTGGGGAGTGGTAACATGTTTAGTGGTGAAGAACAAGAGAGGGGAGGACTCGAGTGTGACTGAGACCCAGTTTGGACGCATGGAGGGGAAGATGATGGAACGGAAGACAACCAGTGAGAATCATGGACACGTTCATATTGGAATAATGTGTAATATCTAAAGCAATATGGTGAAGATGGTGATTTTAAAAAATGAATAATTTAATAAACAAACGTTATGCTACTGAAAAGTATTTCAAATCATCTGAAGACAATTGAACTGGCCCTGGTCATGTGACCTGTGTGATCCAAGGGTATGAAAAAGTGACATGTTTGCGCATCATATCACGTGAATGTAATCCGTTAGGATATCTGCTTGAATCGGCAAACTTTCTTTAGTGAGGGTTCACAAGGTTGTAGTCGTAACTGTAAATACAACATGTCAACATTCTCTAGATGATCATCACCCTGTCACTTTTAGATTTTTGGAGAGCACAGAGTGCTGGCTTTCCTCTCCTCTGGAGAGAGAGAGAGAGATGCAGCCCTTCACTGTGGAGCAGCCATCAGTCATGGCGCGCTGGCACCACAGGTCTGGGCGTATTTACATAGATAGATGATGGAGAGATTACGGGCCACCGGGGTTATTAATCACAACGCCACATGGAAGAGGAGGGACTCCCACCTGCCACTCTCCAGGGACAACACCGTCCCCTGGCTGGGCTGATTCTGGGCCACAGTTGAGGTCCCTGTGGGAGCGAGGAGATTGACACCCTCATGGCAAGGAGCCAGTGTCTGGAACATGCATGATTCAGGGTTGCTGTGTGACACTCCAAGATGATAAGTCAGTTTCCTCTTAATATCTAAAAGGTGGTGAAAAGGGTCCCAAGCTGCAGGAGGCAAGGGACACTCTGGAGAGGTGCCCTGACAATAAGGCGACGCATGGGAGGGTTGTGGAAGACTGGGTTTGAACTTTCCCTTCCCTTCCCTTCCTTTACCTTACCTTAGCTTAGCTTACCTTCCAAGTCCCTTACCTTACCTTACCATGCCTTACCTTATCTTACCTTACCTTACCTTATCTTACCTTACCTTACCATGCCTTACCTTACCTTCCAAGTACCTTACCTTACCTTACTTTACCTTACCTTGCCTTACCTTACCTTACCTTACCTTACTTTACCTTACCTTGCCTTGCCTTACCTTACCTTACGTTACCTTGCCTTGCCATGCCTTACCTTACCTTACCTTACCTTACCTTGCCATGCCTTACCTTACCTTACCTTACCTTACCTTGCCTTGCCTTACCTTGCCATGCCTTACCTTACCTTACCTTGCCTTACCTTACCTTACCTTGCCTTACCTTGCCTTACCTTACCTTACCTTGCCTTGCCTTGCCTTACCTTACCATGCCTTGCCTTACCTTACCATGCCTTACCTTACCTTACCTTACCTTACCTTGCCTTGCCTTACCTTGCCATGCCTTACCTTACCATGCCTTACCTTACCTTACCTTACCTTACCTTGCCTTACAGTGCCTTACTATACCTTACCTTACCTTACCTTACCTTACCTTGCCTTGCCTTACCTTGCCATGCCTTACCTTACCATGCCTTACCTTACCTTACCTTACCTTACCTTACCTTGCCTTGCCTTGCCTTACAGTGCCTTACTATACGTTACCTTACCTTACGTTACCTCTTACCTTAGCTCTTACCTTACCTTATCTTACCTCTTACCTTGACTTACCTTATCTCTTACTTTACCTTACCTTACCTACATCTCATCTCATGTCATCTCATCTCATCTCATTCATCTCATCTTATCTCATGTCATGTCATGTCATGTCATGTCATGTCATGTCATGTCATCTCATCTCATCTCATCTCATCTCATCTCATCTCATCTCATCTCATCTCATCTCATCTCATTCATCTAAAAAGAAAACCTTCAAAGTTCAAGTACAAGTCTCTTATCAAAAGCATTGTTGGTCACGTTCATTAGTCTCGCTCAGGTTTTAATACATTAAATTAATAAGGAAGGTAAACTGCGCTTGGTCATATTAGATAAACCAAATAAAATAATCCCCATCAATATAATTGGAGATTAAATGAAACAATCCAGTGCTGCAGATGTCCGACCAGCAGAAACTGATGAGCTAAAACAAGAAGAACGTGAAGGAATGAATGACCAAAGTGGACGGTGCAATGACTGGTCAGCTCCTTCTCACTGGCTGACTAATGGATTTGGAACTCAGGATGTAGAAGAGACAGCACTGTAGGCGGAGTCAGGCTGTGGCTTGGCTGGTGGCTGTGTAGGTTCTGGTACTGGTGAGACCGGCGTGACGGGAGGGAAACAGAAGTTGGGGTCACATGGGAGGCAAAAAAAAAAACACTGTAAGGTGAAGGGTGGCAACCGATCCGAGGCTCTAAATCTTCAGGGCTTCAAGTCGTGCAGCGTTCAATATTCAATATGTCTTTTCAAGTTTCACAGCAGTAACATCACCATCCTTCAGCATCTCCAACTTTCTTTTCAGATTCTCTGTTTCACTGTGAAGCATTCTGGATGGTGGATTGTGAAACGAAAACCCATCATCACTGCTATCGTCTTAAAGTAGCATCCATGTGAATTGGGACCAGAATATGAGACCCGTGAAGCCGGTAATGAAGTGATCCACAGCGACAGGTGAAGTCCTCTGCTCCTCTGGGCTGTTTGCTTTGGTAAGTGTCGTCCTCGTCCTCTGACCCCAATGGGAGCTGACACCTAGACCGTTGCCGTCTTCCCACCTCACTCCTTGTCTCCATGGAAGTCAGATGCTTTTTCCTGTTTCCTCAAAATATAAGACCCAGAAGAGCAGAACGGTTTTCATTGCAACAAAAAAAAAGTTGAATTTGAAGCAAAAAAGAATTGAAAATGTTACACTCCAGGCCAAAAGGGCATTTTGTCGCTCCTTATTTTTACAGCCACAATGCAGTAACAACTCCCACAATGGCAGTTTTTACTTTTATCAGCTGTTTAAATTTGTTGGTGCTGCAGTATTGACATTTTTTAAAATTATATTTGTAGTTCATTTTATCCCCTCCCACATTCAAAAGTGAATCGATGAAAAATGTGACTCACCATTTACATACTGGAGCATCTAATATGCAGTTTTGTTGACGCATCTAAATTTGAAATAGCTTCATTTAAAACTGAACAAAACGGGTAGAACAAACGCGATTTCAGAGGCGTTCAGGAACCCAGCCTTGACTACTGTGATTACCTAATTCCTCAGAGATCACGGCGAGACTCGCGCTGCCAGAGCCGTTGACACGATGTGGAGAAATGTCACCAGCCGTCATGAAACCCATCACCCCAATCAATCAATCACCGCGCTCCCCCCTGCTCACGGGTTGGTGGATCTCCTGTTGGGATCCGGTTATAGAGGGTCCCTAAATGCAGCATCTTTCACTGTCAACAATTACTGCGCCTCTGGAAGGTTGAGCTTGTCAGAACCGGCGGATTGTCCGGGTCTGTGTGTGTCAGGCTGAAGGTGCAGGAACCTGCCAGACTGAGAAAAGTGATGAAAGAAAAGCGGCGACCAGAACAGCGCGAGATAGAGATGTGAAGACGTGTGAGGAAGCCCGGCGCCGATGTGTTGGGCCGAGAGAAACTCGATCGTCTTACTGCTGCAGGAAAGCTAATCGATCAATAGCTGCCTCAGTGTGAGCCTGAGGTACAGTCAGACAAGATTTGTGGGGAAATGAAGTCCTGCTATCTCCGGCAACGGAAAACAACCCAAAAAGGGTGATGAAAACCGAAGCTCTCAGTGTGAGAAATGTGCGTGAAACGCTCAGAATTATTTTCAGGTATGGATCCTGCTTTAATCGATTAGTTTCCTGTTTTTATTGAAGCTGAAGGCAACGGAACTTCACCTCTGTCACACCTTAATGCTTAAACGTTTGACAAGAGATTCATTTGGATGGTGGTTTTCAAATATTATAAAAGAATAAAAGATAAAATAATATAGTTTTCAATAGTCTTGATCAAGTCAGAGAACAGGATCGAGACAAACGTCTTTTTATGTCGGTAAATTTGAGCTGCAATCACAAATGGTATGGGAACAGATGAAGTCAAAGTCAAAGGAGCCTCTTTTGCAACTGGTCACTCGATCAACACAAAGACAGTGTCAGTCCCAGGTTTGATAACAGGCCTTTTGACCACACAAAACCAGTGTTTTTAGCAGCTTTTTCAAAACGCCTGTTTCGCTTCTTCTAGACAACCTGTGATGTCATAACCCGGGGCTCTGGGTGCCCAGTCACAGAAAGTCGTCACCACCCGGAGTATGCTATCCAAGATGGCCTCCCCGAACGTAAACAAGTATCAGAAATTTTACATCAATGAAATTCAAAACGTGTTTTGTCTTTAACTGGCGGGTTTTCTACTCGCAAATGCAGTGCGTATTATATCAAGACGATGCAGACAAGGCACATGTGAGAATAACTTTTGTGGGTTAAGTTATTTTCTGACTGCGGCTGCAACTTCCCACTTCCAAAGGAAGTATAATGCAGAACTATAGCCCAGTCTTTCATACCAAAAGTCACAAAATCTTCGGATCTAAATGTAGTTTCCATTTTATTTGCACCAGATTTGTGTTGTTTGTCTGTGGTGTGCGTAAATCCACTCCCCCTCTGCGCCACATAGAGGCCTGGCATGTGCACTACATCATCTTTCCTGACCTCTGAGGCCCCAGATTTCAAATGTCTGGTTGGACACTTACACCTGTTTTAGAAACTGATCTCGCGTGAATTTGACTGAAACCTCAAATGTAAACTCCTGACACAGCAATTTTTCAGACCCGTCAAACAGCCTGGGAATCCAATCCTCTCCTTTGCGAATCTTTGGAAATTACAGTCAAATCTTTCTTGCCATCTCCTGCTCTCAACTGCGGTTCTGCTGCTGTCATACTGCATCAGTGCGCTGCTGATTACTTCCACCTTGTCTCCCTCGTCAGGAAATGATTCTGACACGCACTCACACCCTACTTTCGCCGCATCAATATGCGTGCGATGAAAAAAGAAAAAAAACTGCAGACAGTAAATAAATAATGAAAGGCGAGTTGGGAGGGAAGAGTCCCAGCGATGTGTGCGGCTCCTTTTACTCTGGTTCTGTTGACCTCTGACTCATTCAGCACAGTGATGTGGTGCGCGGCGTGAATATGCAAATTCCCCTTCAAATTTTACTGGACAGAATTTTTGTCAAATAAAGCTGAGTGGATTCCACAGAAAGCTGCTGTATCCTGAGTTTTGACTCCTATGACAGTAGAGTTGATGGTTCCTGTCCTCCACTGGACTGGTCGGTAGCACACTTGTACCTGTATGTCTCCAGGACCCAGAGACATGCCGGTTGGATGAGGGCTGACCCTTCCCCTGGTCATGGACTGTTTGTTCCTCTTGCCTCTGGCAGGAGGCTGCGGTCCATCCAGACCAGAACCTCCCATCACCGGAACAGCTTCTTCCCCTCGGCCGTCTGACTGTTGAATTCGTGAAGAGCCTTTGTTGTTATTCTATTTATTTTATTTTATTTTTTCTGTCAGCACTTTATTCCAAAACACTTTCCTAGTTGGTGGGATCCCCACTAACCTTGGCAATAAATTTGATTCTGATTCTATAAACTGCCATCATTGCTCCGAAAAGTAATTCAGATCCTGGTAAGGCAAGCAAGGTGCACCCTCCTTGTGTTGTTCTGCTGTCCCACTTGAGTCTGAGCTGCCTTCACACCAACCCTTCAGTCGCTTCAGTAGCTCACAGTCAATTGTCATAGTCAAGTCAGAGACAGGATTGAAATGTTTTTAATGCTAATAGAAACACTTGGAGATACTGGTGAACTTCAACAAAATGAAGTTAAAGTCAGCCAGGAAGTTGTTGGCTCATTGATAACACGCTAGGTTGCAACTGAGCTTCACTCCAGCTACAGTACATCTGGAGCTTCAGTAGCTTAGCAGTCGTGGTGTTTCAGTCAAGAGTGAGGTGGCCCTGGGTTGATGTTGACCTGAGACTTTACGAATTGGGGATTTTCATCCAGTGTAACGTTGATCTGAATTCGCAGTTGTCATATTTCTGACACTGAGTGGCAGCCACTTTTAAAAGAGACTGACAGAATTTCAAGACGCTGCCTTTCAAGACGTTCTGACCTCAGAGTTAGTTTCCTCCTCGAACGTCTGCGTGTGGACTCTACTTGATCCCCGGCCTCTTAGCCTGACCCTGGGATGCCCCCCAATACAGCCATACAGTGCCAGCCTCCTGTCGTCCAACACGCCTCCAGCTGACCGCTACGGTTTCCAGCTCTTCATTCTGTAAGTTTCTTCTGTGCAGAAGAAACTTATGTCCTGTCAACAACATTGTCAAGTGGACAAGAAGTGTTGATTCATTTCTTTATCTATCCACTGCGAAGCCTCACTCCAAAAATATGCTGGGAAACCACGACATTTGGTCATGGTGAGACGGAAAACTGCGCTACAGAAACATGCAACCACAAACTACGGCTTTGTACAGGTACTATGCGGTGTGCGCCCCCTACTGACCAGCCATCGCTGCTCTTCCACTCTCATCAGGGGAGGATGCTGTGCAGTAGTGTTGGGTCGATGAGGTTTCACGAAACAGTGTCCTGATTTTCAGAGACCAACAGATGGCGCTGTCTGCTGTAAAATGTTTGGACTTGAACAACTAGTTCTAGTGCCCTCGACTGGCCTCGGAAAATCGGGACACTGTGTCATGAAGCCTCATCAGGCCATCACTACTGTGCAGGGTTGTCCAGGTGAAAGACGGCCATGTGGTTCATCTCCTCCCACCTGTCACCACACGCCGAGGACCATGACGGAAACACAAACCTCGCCCTCAGATGTTTGGTGAACGACTTTTCTGCGGTGCTTAATAAGCGCATTGTTGGGGATGCTGTGGCCGTGAGGTGCGAGCTGAGCTTTAGATCATGTGGTCAACATGCTCAGGTGGCCGGCGCCGGTCTCCAGCAGGAAACCCATCAGCACCGCTGAGGACGCGGAACTTTAATCCCGGCTCCGGAGGGCAGAATGGGAGCTCGGGGAAGGATTAGAGAGAGCCGTCTCAGATATTATTTAATCTCAGCGGCGAGGGGCGAGAGCGAGCCGCCGCATCCCTGATGCACCTTATCAGCCCGTGATGACCGGCGAGGGGGATTCAGTGGCTGAGCGCCACATTACCAGCACCACCACCGCGGCGGAGCATTTGAAGTCTCGCCGGCCTCCGCCAGTCAGCGGCTCAATTTGGGTGTTGGCAAGCGTGTTCAGTCAGGGGAGAAGTCCGTCCCGGATGATTTCCTCCTCCTCCGCTCGCTCTCCTCAGCACCATCTCCCCCTCAGCTACCACCCAAATAAGCCTTCCCCTTCACCACTCACACACACACACGCACACACCCTCCCCTTACCCGTGAAACCCAAAGACCCAGCAATCACTCAGTTGCTCACGCTATCTCAGGAGCACGTCTTGCTTCATCCCCCCATCCGCCATCCCCCCCGCCCCCCCTCGCCTCCCCTAATGCATTCCAGCATGACAAACCACATGGGATTTCACTAGTCCTTTAAAGTCTGCTGCCTCTGGGAACCGCACTTCTCCATGCAACATTTTAGTATTCCAGGAATACGTGACTGGGAAGGCAACCGATGCCGCTATTTTTCTCACCATCGCCGGTTTTGAGTGAAAGAAATCGTCCTCTTCTGTCAAGATCTGTTTTTATTATAACACATAAAAGCATCACAACAACAATATACAAATTTTTTGTAATTCTTGAACCGAAAAACACGTTTTACACATGCAACAATAGGGTTTAAGACAATGAGAAACTGATTTCAACTGTTTTGGAATGTATTTCTTTGAAGAAGAAAGGTCCAGACTAGTCATGGGGTCGAGTGTTCCATAGGCTCCGTGTTTTAACTGCCCTCAAGAATCATTTAAGTGCTTCGGTAAAACAGTGGAATTAGACGTCCTGTCTTAAATAATAAGGGTTTTTTTTACAAGTTTTCGCCCAAGACAATGTGCCCTGAATAGCAGCGCGTCAACACAAATTCAAAAAGCCACTGAAAATGTCAATTATATCTCCAAAATGCTGCTGCCATCCACGAACCAGTCCGCCTAATGAGAGGATCAGCCAAAGAAAAATCCAAAATAAGTGGATGAATTCTTCAAATCAATAAGCAGAAGGTTCCAATCCGAATAGATTATTGCTCCAGATTTGCGTGAGTTTGTCGTCAATCCTTGTGGCTGCTTCTGTTTTTGTCTGATTGTCTGTGTGTGTGTGTCCTTCGCGCAGGATGGGCTGTCGATCGACAGCCACGACACTAAAAACACATTCATAGACACCAAAATATACATTATGATACTGTCGTAAAAGGTACAATAATTACACAGAAATGAAAATTACAGAGTTAAAACAACACCGTTAGGGTTTTCTTTTCATCTCAGTTCCGTTCGTGTGTCAAGAGTCCGATCGTCTCTGCTGACGGATGCCGACGTCCTCCTCTAAAAGAACCACCTGAAAGCTTCTCCGTTGTTGACCGGCGTCCTCTGCGGGAGACAGAAAGCAGAAAGAGAAACATCATTCCACGAGTTCAGGATGCAGCGATGGCGCCATTTGCATGTGTTGATGCGTGACTCAAGGGCACCTGTGAGGAGCTGAAGTTCTAACAGTACAACTGATGCCGGCAGAGTTTCACCTTCACAGCTGAGTGGAGAAGCTCTGCCCAGTCAGGACCAGCACATGAGAAGGAAGATGAATGACACAGCGCCGAGACGGCAACTTCATATCGAGGAAGAAAACTCACCTATTATGTAAACTACTTCAAAAGTGATGCACCGACATGTAATATCAAAATGTAATGTTTCACTTGTGAAGCCGCTTGTTTGGATTTCACCTGGCAACAAAAGATCCTTCACTTCAGAAAGCAGCTCACAAAGGACTCAGTAAAGCAAATCCACTTTCATGTGTCTGCAGCCATAAAACTGTTATCGTTCATTCACCAGTTTTAGAGTTGCAGGGTGATGCTGCTACAGTTTTGACAGCTTGGGAAATACAGCAGTGGACTGCCTGTTCACCAAGGTGACGCCGGTTCGAATCCTGGTCATGACATGATTTTTATTTTGGCACGAGCCAACAATATTCTTGGATACTGGAAGGTGTTTCACTGATTCGATGGTAAACAAGACTATAATAGTTTGGGATTTTTCATTAGTTTTTGTATTTATTTAGTTTTGAATTTTTGTCTTTCAAATTCAGTTAGTTTTAACCAGTATTTAAAGATGGTTGGCTAAGTTTTTTTTTTTATTTTATTTTTTTAAAAAGCTTAGTTTCAGTTTAGTTTTAATTAGTTTTAGTGTTGGTTTTAGTTTCATTTTTCCTTCAATATGGGGTACTGGAAGAAGATTGAAGATTGAAATGGATCACAAAAATAGTAATAAAACCTCAACGAAAGACACCATGTAAAGAAAGTTTATACTTGTCAGGTCATCAACACGTGACGTCATGAATAGTCGTAAAACCAGCTGAGCCAAAAATGTTTCTTCATGAATTAAAAAAAAGACAAAAACAAAGGACAATTTCCCAATAATTTTAGTTTCATTTGATTTATTTCGTTAACTGATAATGCTGTTACTTTTTAAAATGGTTATTTCATTTAACAAAAAATGATTTTCAATTCTAGTTTTCATTTTTCGCTAGTTTTCCTTAACAATAATAACCTTGATGGTAAGTCCTATGTGAAACCAGCTCTTAGCAACATATTAGGTACTTTACATGAAACAGATATGGGATTTAAACCAGTTTAAATGAAGAAGAAGAAGAAGAAAGCACAAAACACACAACAGAAAAATAGATGAAAACAGATGCAACAGTGACATCATGTTGGTTCAAATGTGTTTTTAAAAGTCGGCACGGACTGGGCCACTCTTATCTCCTCGGGCAGACTCTCGGATGGAAAAAGCTGGACCCGTCCTTGAGTTCTGCCTGGTCTTTGGAGCGACTATTCAGGACCCACATGAGGATCTGAGCCAAGCGAAGAGAATCTAAAACAGGAAGCCAGTGGAAGGAAGCTAAAACTGGGCACATGTGTGGCTGAACGCGACATGGTGTTTGCATCAGGGTCGAAGCCCAGCTCACAGTTCAAAACTCCAAACTCCCAAGGACGAAGACAAGAGCCCTGCCAAGCGTCTCCTCCAGCGCCAGCCGAGGTGATTACATCCACGTCCCGCCCACAGCCACATCATCATTACGTGGGGTGAGATATTCAACACAAATTCCCAGGAAGCAACAATGAGGCGTTTAATTACTGCCAGCTCCAGACGCAGTCGGGGGGAACAGAGCACGGTTTCAATTTGTGCTGAAGCCAGCAAGCACCCCACGTCAGGTGGCGTCAGCCTTTTGGAACGGCCGTACATTTACGTTGATGCCACGGCACGTGAAGTGACTTGAACACCAGTCGGTCATGTGATCTGCACGTCCACGGACACACTTTCGCTTTGTCGGGGAGAAAAACACGACCCTGGAAACCAGAGCCTTTGGAGGGAACGTGTCCCCGACGCAGGAACTCTGACCGCACGCTTCTCTCCACTGCTATCGTGCCATCGTGTGTATGATGATAATAGTCATCATTTAAGCCGCTAATCTGTAACTGGCTCACTACACATGCAAGACTTCCTCTATCACCCTGCAACTCTCACTCCCAAGAGTTTCATGAGCAATAGGATCCTGGGAAGGACGGGCCGTCCACTGTCGCCCAAAAAAGTTAACTGCAATGGAAAGACGAAAAGAGAAGTAGCAGAGGTGGAAGAAGACGTTGCCATTTCGGCGAAAGGTTTCCCTTTGTGCTTGGAACTGGGTAACTCCCAGTTACGCCGCCTGGTAACAATCCCTTATGCACGATTTCCAAGTGGGATAGTGGGAGAATTGTCACCAACCTGAGCGCACAATCCAAGATGGCTTCCCCAAACGTAAACAAGAAGTAGAAGTTTTGAAATGGGCTGAGAGAAACAAATCCAATCCGATATTTTTAAGACGTCTCTCTGGAAAAGGCTTTTGCGGACGTCACTGTATTGTTTCTGACTTCGGTGTGGGAATGTGTGAGACGGGGAGACACTGATGGCAACTGGATGTCAGTTGCTATTTATAACTCCTTTCTCTTCTCCTTAGTGACGGTACTGAAAGTCACCGTGACTAAAATGCACGGGCGTTTGATGGACTTTAAATAGTAACTGACACATTTTTAAACATATAATGAATGGAGCGCCATCCTCTGTGTGTTTTTTTTTTTTGTGTTGCGCTGCCAATGCGTCAACAAGCAACGCTGCAGGCTGCCTTATTCGTCAGTATTGGGATAAACCTGGCCTTATATTTCAGGAGGAAGTGCCCTCAAACCGAGCAGTCCTCCAGGCTGTGTTCACCTCATGCAAGGTCTACAATACAAGTTACACCAACACATTCTCACTCTCAAATACTTGATATATTCCAGGGGTCTTTTGCGGTCAATGTTGGTCGCTCGCTATTGTCCACTTCAATAGCGATATTTGGTGCCTTGAGTGTGAGAATGTGTTGGTTAAAAAGTGTTTTTTTTTTGCATTTAAACAACGTAGAACTGGACAAGAACCATAGTCAAGGGTGAGGTGTGTATACTACTAGATATTAGAAAGAAAATATGACAACACCATTCCAACCACCATTCCTCAGACCTATTTTGATCAATCATAGTAACCGAAATGGCAGACACAAAGTTATTTTTACACAAAAAGGTGATTTCACATTTGTTATTCCACTTATTTCCACTCTGACACCATCATTTACCCTTTTTTTCCACACGACATGAGGCAGCTTCAGTTATTCTTCCAAGTGAGCTGCCCGGAACAGCAGGACACCTTCATCTCCAATTTAAAATCTCCAACCAAAGAAGACACCACACGTCCACGTGACGCTTCTTTGGCCTAATTGTGGTGACCACACACCGTCTGCTCCCTGAAATGTACATTCATTAGCACTGCTGTTCTTTTTTTTGATGCAGAATTAGAAGCTGGGAACATTTCTCAAGACAGAGAAAACCTAATTGGTGACTGCAGTGTGAGAAACGCTGCGGCTGAGATCAAAGCTCATGCTCGGTTATTAACATGTTCTCGATTGTCAAACATTAAGTGATTTAACAGGCGATTTGTTGTTATTTTCTTGACACTGTTAAATAATAAATTGCCTTTTTTGATTTTAGTAAATGGACTTGATGTGCCACATAGAGTCTGAGTCAGATAAATATCCGTTATATGTAGGTGTTTGTTGAAAAAGTCTCATATGTTTGTTATTTACCTCACTGTTTTAAACGGAGTCTCGTCTGGACGGAGACCCACATCTATGCTTTCTTATTAGCTATAGCTAGCACACCACTTGTGTTTAGCAAGTTGCCTCATAAATGTTGGTTTAAAAATGCAGAGAGAAGTCGACCTGTAACGTCTTTGGTTCAGTTGCAGGTCGACTCCTCTCTGCTTTTTTAATGGAAAAAGCACAAGAAAGCAAAAGGCTAGTAGCTGCAGCTAATGGTGAATAACACAGCATTTATGTTGGTAACAGCAAACACACTCCACAACTGTTTTAAAAACAAGTCTTCTGAAGAAAACAAAAACAGTTTTTAAAAATTGTTTTTTATTTACTGATATTATATTTCTTTGATCATTCACCTACAGTGCTATTTTTTTCATGTTAATATAAATGCGTTGTTTTTCTTCCCTTTATAGCATTTATATTTTATTCATTTATTTTTTTTAAATGTGGAAAATGCTGTTGAGTTTCAGTATTGTGAGAACCCCAATTCCCCACTCTCACAAAACAAATAAAATCTTGACCAGTACAAATGGTTTTCAGAATGAATTGGATACCTAAACTAGTCCTATATGGTCAGAACCTTCCAAGCACAGCCATCACTCATGCTACAAATATTTCATTCCTATTTCCGATTCCTCTTCTTTCGGTTAAACACAGGCTGTCTGCCATTGAACTAAAGCAAAAGGGAAGAAAGATCCACTGACCTTGAACACAACTGAGAATGAACAATGTAACCAAACATCTCGGTTCAAATTTATACAGAAGACAAGCAACAGATTTTCTTTCAGGCTCTCCTCCTTAAACTTGAATAAACTACCTCTATAATAGTACCTCTACCTGATGACATCATCATGTTGCAACTTCATGCGTACATATCTTCCTAGTATCTTCACATATTTGGGGTGAAATCTTAAAGGGCAACATCAGGTAAGAAACAATTTCATTAAAACAGTAACAAGTGAGATAAAAAATTGGACGTGCCGTGTTCAGTAAGACAGTAAAACTAGGTTTTCGAAGGAAGAACATGGAGACAAAGGAGCAGAAGCCGCTCAGAAAAAGTGCTGCTGGGAAATTGTTTATCTTGATCTATATTCCGCTATTGATCAGTCCCTGGTGGAAGTGTGGCTCGCCAAAGCCAGTAATGACCCTGATCTGGGCACTTGACATGTCTCTGTTTTGTTAAGTTCTCACATTATCGATCCAGCGGGGCTCTTGAGTGCAGCTTGGTTCCACTCCCGGGTCTCATCAGCTCAGCGCGGCGTGGCGACCGGCACAAGAAGGCTCAATTAGCACGACCCGCATTGTCTGCTCCGCCACCTTCATGTGCCATTGGTGCAGTCTGTCACTCAGCGAGGTCGGAGAAAACTGCACTGCACTGAAGCGGGTCACCAAGATGGCGGCGCGGAAAAGAAAGCGATAATCTTAAATCTAAATGGTTTCCGGGAATCAGAGAGTTAAGATATCAGAATCAGAATCAGAATCATATCCTCTATTGTCATTGTAGCAGATGATACAACGAAACTGAGTGGCATCTCCCTTGTGCAACAGCATAGTAATAAAAACTAAGTGGTAATAATAATATAAGAATGAAGAAAAAGTGTGGCATGTCTGCCTAAACATCTTTCAGACCCTGCGATGCCATAATATTGAACTGAATATATCAGTGTCAACAAGCTTTTTGAATACGTCAATTTAATAGACAAACATTTGACATATAATCTTGCTCTTTTCATCATATATGTTTATAGGTTGGAATATCTCAACAAACAATAATTAAAAAAGCATTTTTAAGATTTATCTTTGACTTTGTTTTGACCGTTTCATTGTTTTATTTATTGTTCATTGAGCACAAGAACAAGATGGCTGCCATAAATCCATGAATCATTTCCATATCATATTTTTTTCTCTTCATTCTTTTTTTGTGATCAGTGACTTTTGTTATCTATTTACTTGCTTTTGATAAAATAAAAACAGCAATAAATAGTAAATAAAAAAATGATAAATTTGGACTGTTTTGTTTGCTTGAAAATAATTGAATCATCCTTTGTTGTGTTAGTTGTGACACCGCTGTTATAAGCATTAAGTAGTTCCAGGTGAGGAGCCCGAGGTTCATCCCATCGCCTGCCTGTGTAGCTGAGAGCAGCCAAACCTGACGTCCAGCACCGGCACCACTGCCTGGTGATGGAGGAGGGAAGCGACTGAAGGATTTGCTGAGAAGCCTCCGAACCTCAGATTAACCCCCGGAGCAGCGCAGAGGTGAGTTGGCGCCGGTGGCTTCCAGCGATAAGGACGCGGCTAATGCTGACCCGAGGAGACGATTCTGCTGGAGACTGATCCTCCCCGACCGCGACCGCCGAGACGTAAACACGATGAGTTCCTAATTAT
This sequence comes from Synchiropus splendidus, assembly GCF_027744825.2. Taxonomy (NCBI): domain Eukaryota; kingdom Metazoa; phylum Chordata; class Actinopteri; order Syngnathiformes; family Callionymidae; genus Synchiropus; species Synchiropus splendidus. Next base: position 22,199,809 of record NC_071335.1, read on the forward strand.
AAAGGACTAATGAGATTTGTAGCGACTCCTCCTCTGAACTCGCCGGCCGCATTTGAAACCGAGCCCATCCCGACGCCGAAGCCGATTCCTCATCACTTCTCATTTAGAGCCTCACGTTTGGTCATGAACTGTGAGTCACGCTGTCGGAGGAACTAAAGCGCTGATTCGGGGAGAAAGTGAGTCAACGACTGCAGTCAGCTGAAACTCTGAATTCAGCAGATGAACTCACATCCACAAGGATCCAGAAATCCTCATGAAGTCAAGGTCTTCCACGTGTCTTTTCCGACACTTTCACTCAAAATCTCCGATATATTTGGAGTCCATATTTCTCCTGTCAGAAGGTGAGTCCATGCAAATGTTGTATTTATTGACCTGCAAGATCAGCTCAATCCTCCGACTATATATTTCCAACCCATGAAAGACATGAGAAGCAGGCAGCCCTGCCCTTCCCCCCGCCCTCCCCCCACCATCCACCCGCAGCCTTGAAGCCACACGGAGCTGGGGCCGGAGATAAACCACTCACGACGATGAGGATGATAATGGCAGACGCTGCAGCGCCTCAAAATTCAATCAGCGCCGGGACGTCAATGCGGATGAATGTAAAAGTGAAATATGCTCACCAGCGTGTGTTAAAAGACGTCACACTGGGCTGGCGGAAACAACAACAGGCGATGAAGGGGACGATGAAGGGAAGGGAAAAAGTGAGGGAGCGGAGAAAAAAGAAGCAGCTAGAGGAAAAAAAAAGGAAAAAAAAGGTCTCTGCTTCTCACAGCAGAATCACACTGGCATTTAGAGCAGCCCTGCTTTAACCACAGACTGAGAATAAATTAGCCTTTTGAACTCGGGGTGATTGCAAATGTGCCCCGCTTTCTCTCGAGACATGTCTGGCACTCACCCTCGGCTCTGCGCTTACAGCCTTGTCAGCCCCAACTTCTCCTCTCCAGCCGACACACATCCCATCATTTAACCTGAATTCTGCCGTCATCTGACAAAATCACGTCTATTTTTAGTCCAGGAAGTTTCTCTGCACTTGAGAGGGACTTTTGGAGATGAAATAGGTTCAAACATGAAGCCTGTACCTAGTGGGTAACTGGCGATGTGATCGACTCAAAGAACCAGCCGATGGCAACGTGTTTTGGCCTTGTTCAACTACAACAGGTCAGTTACTAGGATTTGAATGTCATGACTCTTGGGGCCAATCTGCATGTGCCATTCAATGGTTCAACCACTGGAACAGTTGAAACCTGATCAGGCAGTAGGTGTTTTATGAGTTCACTTGAAGCTATTTAGGACCTCTGACAGCACTGACGGAGAACTGGCTGGTTGAACGTCCATAAAAAAACTATGAAGTTTCAACAAGATCACTATGTAATTATAGTGTTTTACGTAAAACAAAGTGAAGACATCGTCGCACCGCTGCCGTTTCCCTTGCAGATGGATGCCCCACTCACTTCCACCCGGAAGTCATCTCCATCTTCCTCAACAGATCGAACCTCATTTCACAGACACACAAGTTGACACCGAAACATTCTGGTGTTGCCGCCTGGAGGTTCTTTGCTTTTAATCTCCTCATCTTCCAAGGCCGTCTTTGATATCACCAGCCGCCAGATAGCTTGTTTGCACTCGTGTTGCATCAACGTTGACAACAGTCCTTCACCTACCTCTCAACGAAGTGAGACCAAGCAAAAGGTAGCAATCGTATTGGGCTCCAAATTCGGTACTTTTACTGGCCCCAACCAAATTCCATCGGTACGACTGAGAACTGATTCCTGTAAGTCACATGGTACCAACTACGATGTCACAGTACCAACAGTGGGAGGATGACTAGCTATGTTTGTTAAGGATTATGTGTAGAGAAATATATTGACGATAAAAAAAATGCTGTTTAATACCTCGTAAACACACAAAAACCGACCAAGGATTAGGACCATTGAAACCTGACACACTGTATTGGTTCAAATGCGAAAAGTTCCCATCCCTAAATAGTGTAAGTGTCAACAAACCTCACTGCTAAATGTTGTCAAACACAACTAACTGGACAAGCTGTGCTTCAGCATTGAGGTTGAGGCCCCGAACCCGAGATGGAGTCAAGACCAAAACATGAGCAAGTCAGAACCAAGACAGGGACGAAACTGGGACTGATCTGAAACTGAATGCAGAACACAGTAGCATTTGTTTCTGTAATATTGACGAATACATTTATTCCGTACATGGGAAGGACATCCTGACAGTAGTATATCACTTGTCATTTCTTCCAAAATAATTCACGAGTGGCGATGCACCATGACTTAAGAGCTGAAATCTTTAAACTTACAATGTGATAAAGACACACACTGTGGAAATAAAGCTAAATACTGACTGCACTTTGAGCTCTCTATTTCCCCTCTTCTGTAAGACATGTTCTTCAAGACGGTGTGTGTACAGTGTATATCAGACCTGGGCAAATTGAGGCCCAGTACTGGTTCAATAGTAAACACAACACATTCATGACTACATTTTTGATGATTTTTTTCATACCATATTTACACTTCTAAATATCCTTACTTCCATTGAACCCGGTTCATTTCGTCCTCATTACTTAAGATTGTTTCCGTCTCGTTTCATAGTCATTCGTAGTCATTTCTTACGGCATAATGGTCTCTCACAGCAGTCACAGTTGATAATGTGGCCCTTTAGGAAATTTAACCGCCAACCTCTGGTGTGTATGGACACATGCTGGGAAATTGGGTTGGTGTTATGTACACAAAAGACTTCAAAATTTCACACATTTTTGCCGTTAAAAAAAGCCCAGACACCTGAATTATATCCAAAACTCAGGTTCAGCATCACACCAACCTTAGCGCTGTACGATCTCGCAACTGTAGCGTGTTTGATTTTCATTAAGATGGTAAATATGGCGGCACTGTGAGACTGGATCCCTCGACTGGTCAACCGCAACTGACTTCATAACAGCTGGTGATGACAAGTCGTAACGAGTCAGGGAAACTTGAACTGGCGTCTGAGAAAACCTCGAGAGCCTGTCAAAAACTCACCGTGTCGCAAGTATGAGGAGAAGAAGGTGGAACTCTCAGCAACTCACTCGGCCTTAACTGATGCGTTATATATTGCCTGTCACTCCGTCCTGAAGGAAAATTGGAGCGGTGCCGAGCTCAAGCCTGGAAGGCAATTTATCACATGCATCCCCAACGCTTGGTGGTGGTTGAAATCTCCTCTCTTTGCTTGTATCCGATATTGAAGCTACCCAGCGCCATTTATTAAAGCTAAGGCTGCAAGGCCGCAGTCGCAGACAGCCAGCCCCGCTTCGCAGCCTTGGCCGCGAGTACTGCATGCAAACACACGCTACCACACCCTGGATTCAACCAGAGTACAGCAAGTCTAGTCCAGCCGGGACGGAACAAATGTGCGCGAGTTAGCCTGCCTGTCATTTCGCTCAAAAACGGATGCACAGATTCCAGAGAAAATTTCAAGCGATGGTTACTAAGAACAGATTATAAAATTTTGAATTATCATTAGAATCCACCAGTCATTTGAAGATTTGTCACTCTCTGTGGTTCAGAAGGAGCTGAGTGAACTCGGAAACCTCCGCCCCACCCGCCAAGTTGTGTCACCGGATGTAGGATTTCCAAGTCAGAGAGTCTCACCACCGAGAGTATGTCATCCAAGATGGCTACCCCAAGACATAAACAGGAAGTAGAAGTTTTAAATCAACGGAATATGCTAGAAACAAACATCGGCAAACTAAAGTTTCCTTAAATTCCTTAAGTAGCTCGAACGATCTGTGACGTATTTCCCAGTTCCGACTTCCCACTTCAAGACTGGAATGCCAACCCATTCTCACTTTCAAGGCATTAAATAGTGACCTTTCGTGTCCTACGCTGGCGCCAAAGTCAGCGTATCGTGTTTCATGTTGACGCATAGATGTTTCAATGGCATTAAAATGTTCCCCTCTCACGTTATGTTCCATACTGGGAGGTTGGGATCCACAGAGACGGTGAGGAACTCTGGTATATATGGCACCTTATGTAGCTCCCCCCGCGCTATTAGGATGCGCTTCAATTAAACACCTAATGTGAAAGTTGCTTGAAGATAATGTGTGTTTGTGTGATGCCTTGGGAGTGAGAATATGTGACTTACTTGCGACTAATGTGCGAGTCACTGAACGCTAGTGCCTCCTCCTGTCACATTAAGCTCATAGCTGTTAACCTTATCTTCAAACAAAGGTACGGCAAACATGCAGGACAATAATATTGGGTGAAAAAAAACCCAAAACAAAATGGTGTCAGTGAGCAGCTGTGATTGTTTAATGTATGCGTGTTGAGGTGCAGCAAGTACTTTCTGGAATAAGAAAAATAATTGCTGTGCAGACACATGGAGCCAGTTCTCGAGTCTCAGCAAATTGACATGACTCTAGTCGAGGGGTTCCAATTTGTAACTCGTGGAATAAGGCAGGTAGTGTGTTGCGGTAGAAATGGTGGCTGACGCACATCAATGAGAGTCAATGGAGTCACAGTGAGCGGGGCAAGAACAGGGTGTCCTCACCGCTTCCATTCTGTTTGTATCCACACAGAAAGACTGAAAGATTTGTGACTTTTTGCGATTGCTGGATGCCACAGACGTCACAATTCTTGCCTGTGTTTCGCGGTGATAATGCTCATTTCAATAGCTGGAGACATTACAGTGCACCTCACATCTTCATTCCCGAAAAGTCTCTCCATCCACAGATTATTTCCCTTCTTTGGTGACAGAACTGCCTTTTGCAGAGCAGAACCAGATGTGAATTGTAGACGAAGGCACGACATGTGCCGAGGGAGCGCTTGATTTAAATTCGCTCTGAGCACGGCGAGCATTCATTAGTGTGCAATCCTGGTCGGGCGGGGACATGATTTGTTTAGGGAGCGCTTGATTTAACTCTACTTTGCAACCAATCAGGGAGCACGCTCTCCGTATGTCATTGTGCCGTGGGCGGTTCTTTGTTTTGGGGGGTTACAATTCATACTTTCGTGACAAATATTTCACCAATATTGGACCCACGATTGAATAAATCCGATCGCACTGCTTCAGTTCAATGTGGAATTCAACAAATATGTTTGTCCTCTAAAAAGACACATTGGAAACTGACAGCAGTCTCATTCAATTACAAGTTTCAATATTTCAAATGGTTTGACAAAATAAAAATCTATGCAATTTGAAGCCTCACAACTTAACAATGCCACTTGGTGTCTGCACTTTAAACAAAAGAAAGTCTGGCAGGTAAGAAATCAAAGGCTGTCTACAATACAGTAGTGACGGGTTGGTGAGGCTTCATGAAACAGTGTCCACCAGATGGCGCTGTCGGGTGCAAAATCTTCGGACTTGAACAAAAACAACAATGGAACCTCACGTCACATCTAAACCATGAGCACCATCAAGTGGCCTCTGAAAAATCGGACCACTGTTTCATGAAGCCTCATCAGAATATCACAACTATATAGACTATAGTACTATTTGTACCTCCCCCAGGAAGGTTTCATGATGGTAAAATTAGATATATATAAGACAAGGAACAGAGGACTATGATGTGGATTCACAAATCTTTGAAATGTTTTGGCGCGAGCGAGTGAGTTCATTGCGATCGTTGATGTTTCATATGCAGAGTAAGGGTCCCAGTATAGGGCAAAAAGGCCTAGTCGGCTTTTCTAACAGGGTTATGGGTTTTGTTCAACCTTCCTACTGTAAGTTAATGAACAATAGATCAAAATGAGTCGGGTCAGAGTCAGAGACAGGAGGGTGTGATCTTTTCAAAATGCCGCGGAGACTCCCAGGTTAATCTCCCAGAACATTTCTCCAGTCGACAAGTCACCCAGGCACCCGAGACTTGTCTAGGAAAACACTAATAAATTCTGCTACTTCCATCATCGACTGAGGAAATTCCACCACACTACAACAGCACATGGCATCAGTTGTATTTGCCACAAACAAATTCCCATTCCTTTTTGCTTTTAGTTTTCCGATACGGACAAGAGGAGGCAAGCAAAACCAATATTTTTTAAGCAAATGTTAATATTTGGAGAGCAGCAGCGAGTCCCATGGTTTATTCATCAGCGCTCCGTATTTGTCACTTGAAACAGGGGAGACACACAAGTTCACACCCAACAATACAACACCAACCTTCAGCCACCGCGGTTAGATTTGTTAGCTCCAACCTTAGAAAATATCCACTTAAACAAATCATACTAAGTGTGATGCGGATGTTTGTGAGTAATGAGGAATTTGGGAGTTTTTCGCTGACTGGGCACATAAGACGCCGGGAGCGCGGGAGGATGGATGCTTAAGAGCCGAGCCAGTGAGGGGCGGGCTGGTCACAGAGGAAAGATTAGGCTGAGGGGCAGCGGAGGGAAACCAAATCCATCTCCATCTCAGAAACATCCTAAAGCAGATTACTCCGTTCAGTGGGAAAGCAGGAGAGGGAGGAGAGCAGATGAGCTTGAGATGGATGAGGAGGCAGGAGGAGAGAGCGGCGGAGCCAGCGCCAGGGAGAGCAATTAGCATAGATGTAATTCTGGCACAGTCCTCTGACTTGATATTTGACCTTCTGCAGGAGACTTGCCAAATATCGCCCAAGAAGTGCAGATGGACCATATGGCAAAGTGCTGCTGGAGGCTGCCGCAGTGTGACTTCCAGCCTCCGTATGCTAATAGGGACTGTAATTATCGCGCAGTATTTTCTGCAAAGTATATTTCACCCGCCCTCCGCGAGCTGCACTCCGGCAGACCTCGCAACGCAACAGCGCCACTATTTATCGAAAGAAAAGAAGCTCTGGATAAGAAGGGCGACGTTAAATGTTCATGGGGACAGAAATACGGCAGGGTAGACCAGGGAAGAAAAATGACCATAAATAATCTACTTACTCATACTCAGACTATATTTTACCATGGAACGGTCGCTGTAAACAACACCGTTATTACTGATTCATTACAGTACATAAGCAAGTAATTCATTTATTAATGATGTCATCCGATGAGGATTTCCAAGTGGGAAAGTGGGAGAATCCTCACCATCCCGAGTATGCAGTACAAGATGGCTTCCCCAAACGTAAACAGGAAGGAGAAGTTTTCAGTCAATAAAAGAAACAAATATATTCCACAGATTTGTGTTTCCTCTTCCTCCATCCTGCTGGGTTTCTGTTTGTAAACCGAGCACACATTTATCAAGTACAAGTGACATCCGACTTGCAACCTCCTCAACTTACGTCCACGTGTACGACAGTTACGGCAGCACAGTATCCCAGCATCTCACTCTCACACAGCGATCTACCACAACAATAGTACCTGTAACCCTCGCGTCGGCCATTTTGAATGGCATTCGACTTACGTCCAATCCGACTTACGACCGATTGGTCGGAACCGATCCCGGTCGTAAGTTTGATGTTACTTGTAGTTGCTTATTCCCAGACAACGCATATGTGAGACTAGCTTTTGCGGACGTCACCGTCTTATTTTCCGACTCCACTAACTCAGGTGTGATGTCACTGTTCAACCTGCCACTCATAACACTTGAAATTCTGCAGTTTGCTGATAGACATAGTTGATAGTTTTTTCTATTTTAATGACAAAAGAATGTAGTTGACTAAACAATAAAATTATACATGAAACACCAAGGTGTTTTAATTAGAAGTAGAACTAGATTCAAACAAGACATGAAGTGAGTCCCCTGCTCAGCAGGTGTATAGCACCAGCCTGTCAGAGCCACTTGTAACTAGCAAAGATCCCTGGCTGGATCAAAGCTCAGGTCTAAGGTCATCAGGCTTCACGAACTGGCTCCACCCCAATGAAAGCGCTGGATATGACCCAGATGTTTGGCTCTCTTCGGTCAGTCCTCACTGAAGACAAGGCTCAGCGAGCAATCGCTGCCAGACTGTGTGAGATAAGCTCGAGAGGGAGGAGACTCTTGGAACGACATTCAGACATGCTGCCGCTTCCATTTATCATGCCCGCGAGATCCCTGCCCACACAGACGGAGGCGCCGCCGAGCGCATCCTTTGGTCAGAAAACTCGCCTTTAACCTGAGAACTGTCTGCGTCTATTTTAATTCAGTAATTCAAGGCTGTTAGAGGGCGGAGGGAACGGCGTTGCAGGCGATGATGAGGAGATATTTTGAGCTGTGAGACGCAGAAGCTGAACATGGTGAGCGCGGGGAGGAGCAGGCAACAGCGATGAGCGGGTCGATACCTCAGGGATCTGTTATGGAAATCCCCAATTTCCCCCCGCCCCCGACTAAGTTGCATCCCTTTTAGTCGCGGAAGACGTCAGCCAGTGTGGCGAGGGGCCATGTGGGTGTAACCATCCAGGGCTGAAGCAGCAGCAACAAGCTGCCACCTCTCTGAAATGTTAAATTGAAATGCAAAGAAGGAGCAGGCCTCCTTGTTTTGAACAGATTTCTCAGCATCTGTGTGGGAGACTTTCAACTCAGAGGGTCTATATGAAAAGATCTGCATATTTGCCGTAAATCAACACCATATTTAGAATGGAATTAGGAAACACAAACAGCCAAAATGGAGTTTTAGCAACAGGAAGTGGAACTTGGGTCATTCTCGACTTTGAATTGCTGTAAACATGAATTCTCATACACATCATGTTTTGCTAATAATATGGAGACCACAGCTGCATTTGCTTTTAGGATATATATATATATATATATATATATATATATATATATATATATATATATATATATATATATATATATATCTGGGGAGGTGTTCCGGGCATGTCCTACCGGGAGGAGACCCCGGGGAAGACCCAGGACTCGCTGGAGAGATTATGTCTCCGGTCTGGCCTGGGAAGACCTCGGGATCCCCCGGGAGGAGCTGGAGGAGGTTTGTGTGGATTGGGAAGTTTGGGCTTCCTTGCTGCGAATGCTGCCTCCGCGACCTGACCCCGGATAAGTGGCAGAAGAAAGCTATATATATATATATATATATATATATATATATATATATGAACTACATTTTACATTTAAGATCAAGAAATACTTGATACTTCATACATTACATTAATGCAAAACTTAACCATGAAAATGACTGATTAAAAAAGAAAAACACAGATAAACTGATGCAATGAACAAGAATATTAACAAGACAGTGAAGGAAAAAACAAGGTTTCGAATAAGGAAAAATGTAATATATAATTGGCAACAGTCATGGAATAAAAACATAAAGAAGCCAATGTGGTGTTCGTCTACAAGACGGTGAATGTAAAAAATAAATAAAAAAATAAGATTAAAAAAAAAAGACAGAGAGAGGAAAAAGTGACCCTACAGTTTTGTGATCTCAGCAGAGTAAAAAAAAAAAAAAAAAAAACAACTCATCATCCAACAGAGGATCTTTGAGGAGCGACAACGGCTCAATACTTCATCAGAGGTGGAGGACAAAGAGACAATCCGATACAGGAGGGCAATATCTACATGATGTCATAGACAGGTATGTCATAAATCTGATCTGCTGCCTTGGAGCGGCAGACTTCACGCCTCTGTGACACTCTCTGACCTCGGGGCTCTTTTTCACGTGAACGAAAAAAAAGGAAAAAAAAAAACCTTGAAATATCTTCTGGGCTCGGTGTCAGATGCTCGCCATGAAATATTCATAATCTCAGCGCAAAGCCACAATAGAGGAGGTGGCCGCACGCAAGGATTTGACTTGCAGAAACGAGAGACGCTGGAAACCTCGCTGACCGATTCCTACCATCCGTCGGTGTCAGTCAGGAATTCGCTTTCACGTCAGAGCTGGGGACGAATGGCAGCTCGCTGCCCTTTAGCCCAAACAAAGACACCCATCAGTACGTCAACCGCAAAATGAGGGATTTAAATGATAAAATACATCATACAATACAACATTTTCAATTAAAATTTGGTCATTCATGCCCTGTCAGGTCACTTTTTACATCATCATTTAGGAAAAGACGAACATTGCAGCTGAATTTTTCTCAAACACATATCAATAGTGTTCGACCCTCGGGGTGAAGGAGCAAGAAGGTGGCTGAGCCCACAACACATGGGTCCAGGTATCTCACTGAGACCAGAAGATTTTTTCCCCCTCTGCCTTTGTATTGTACGTTTAAGAAACATTTTACAAGATGAAAGGTTTGGCTTAATAAAAGGGGAGACGAGACACGGTCTCATCTCTCACATCTCTTTCAGAGAAGATAATTTTTTTTATGACAAAGACAGCCAGCCAAGGAGAGTTTCGGAATATTTTAGACACGATTCAGACACAAAGAGGGACAGATCTAGGGGGGAAAACAAGTGTGGGGCCACAGTTCCACCTGAGCTATTTTGTGACGGTCTGGAATGGAACCAAACTTCAAAACATGCTTTTCAAAAACACCTGCGAAACGAACCACATCACACACAAGATTGATCTGAGTCAGAAGTTGACAGTATAAAGTGAGTATATGCTTTAAAAATCTTCATGTTCAGTTTCAGTATGTATTATTATTATTGTTATTGTATTGACTCACGATTGATTATTCACCCAAATTCCTATTTATGTCCAATATTTACCTTGTGCAAACTAGAAATTGAGTTCTAGTTCAGTATGAGTCAAACAAGGGCATTTGGATTCTTAATAGTTTTCCATCGACAGAGGATTCGGAGTCGGTGCCCCAGTGACAACTGTTATGGTGAGGATGGACGACACCGTTGACAGTGTTTAGCTTCGACACCAAACCATCCTCCCAAGATAGATTCTATCACGCCTCACCGCACGGCTCAAGACGCCTAAAATCTTTCAGACGCCTCTCTGATCCGCTCACAGAAGCCTTTTCCTCTCCACCTTTCTCACACCAGCTCCTGGTAATGACGAGATACCTTTTAACTCCTTAGCCAGCGTCGGCATCAATTATTTATTCTCATCTGTTTAAAATTTAAAGTGCCACACATTAACGTCCTCTCGCACCTGCTCTTTCACGCTGTTTGCCCTCTGCTGCGCCGCCGTCTCAGCACATCCATATCTCCTCTCTCTCTCTCTTTCTCAGCCTCGCCTCGCACTACAGTATAATAAAAAAACAATGTTCTCCGGCTCACCACTGAAGCAGGGATGTTAAATCAAACGAGGGGCAGAGGAGGCGACGGACCACGTAATGTAAGGGCATCATTGGGACACCGACGATTACACTACACCCTTAATTGGTGGCTGTGGCCAAAACAATGAATTCTTTAGCAGCCGCGCTGCCGTCGAGCCTGTCCGGGCGGAGAAAAGGCCTTCAGACGGAGACAGCCATTCAAATGCAAGCTGACAGAAATTCCAGGCGGCGCAGGCAATCTCAGAGGAAAAGGGCTGTGACAGAAGAAGGCGGCTCTTCGAGAGCTCAAGGTAGTCGCCGGCGCAGTCTGTATAATGAAGTCATCTGCATCCTGGTTCAAATGGTGCAAACCCTATTGTCTTGACAGGGGGCTTAAGGTTGCCCTTTAGGTGGAGGGCGGGTTTCCATTAAATCTGCTGTTTTACGCCTCAAATTAATCCACTAAGTTAGAAATCTGCAGATCTGAAGAGCGTCTGTCCCTCAGGCTTTTTTTTTTTCCTCCACCCCCCCCTCATTTTTATTTACGTGCCCCCTCTCCTGTGCCGGCGGAGATTGGCTGGGAGCACTCAACGTTATCTCCGGGGATGCAAAGGTGGAGGGGGAGGGGCGGGGGCCAGAGATTTGCCCTTATCTATTCCGAGCACACCTAAAACAAATTAGACCTGGCTGCCGCCGCTTATTTGGCTTCCGCGCTCTCATTAAGGGACTGAAACCAAGATATTTTCCTCAAGGTCCTGCTCGCCGGCGCTTCGGGTCTTTTATCACAATGGCTGAGGTTTGCAGGCGGACGTGGCGCCTTTTCATCTGGTCTATTTGGTGGAGTCATATCAAGGCGGCACAAAGAGGAGGCCAGGCCCAGTCGCGTGACGCGGGCCGGAGGCGTCTCTCTCCAAATAACTGGATGTCTGGCCAGAGATCCTACTTTTTATTTTGGCTATCTTTCCCTCCGCTTTCCGAGCCAGTGCTCTGGCGCCTTCTGGAACCAGAATCAGAATTCAGTCTAATTAAATAGTTCAGAAATCATGGGTCTTTTACGGCCATTATGACCCTGAAATTCATTTTAAAATGCCGCGAGGACGGCTGGTTAATGTGCAGTAGGGGTTGGTGACATGCGCCACTCTTCACAACCACTGGATAAAAGTCTAGCAGATGTTGACTCAGAGATGCATAGACAAGCTCTCTGAGTCATTCACATTATTTGGACTGGTTTATATACAATTTATTAAGAGTCAAACTGCCTTTCACACGCCACATGTTAGCACTGGGCCACACACGTGAGTAATCCATGTCTATTGGGAACCATGAGACATTTTCAACACAAGCAACTGCTTGAAAACAATTTCATTTCCATGGACGTATTTTCGCCATTTCATGGGTTAGAACCACCAATTTCCGCTGTATCAGCGGTTCCCCTAAAATGGTTGAACTATTTAGCGAGTTGAAACAATTTCCTTAAAATCTACCGTAATTTCCAGACTATTGAGCGCATCACAATATTAGCCGCAACCAGTACGTTTGTCAATGAGGTCTGCCATCAAGACAGGATATAAACTGACCAATGAAATAGCAGGTTTTTCATTCCCATTCAGGGCTCAACGTGCTGTTTCGCCCACGTGTATTACTCCCAGACATTTCTCTTCTGTCACAGAGCTTCACACTTATGATGAAAGTGGCTGTGGAGGCGGAGCATCGGGAGTAATACACATGGTCGAAAACGTCGCATTGAGTGCTTTAATGCAAATAAAACACGTGAAAGAGAAGACCAGACTTAACACTGAATTCTCCCACAAGTCTCCTGATGCGAAAGCATTTAGTGCAGGGGTCTCACACCGGTCCTCAAAGGGCCAGAGTGGGTGCAGATGTTTGTTCCAGCCAATCGTCTTTTCACCAGTCAGGTATAAGAAGACTGTAATCTGTTGTTTGTCAGTCTGGTGCTGCTGGAAAAACTGAGGTTGCACATTTGAATAGCTATAAAAAGACAGGTGGTACGTCTCCTTCCATATTCAATTCCTTTCCTTCCTTCCTTCCTTCCACTTATTATGATTTTGTTATCATAAATGGACACAAAATTTCCCCACTGTGGGACTAATAAAGGACGTCTCATCTAATCTAATGTATCAAATTTATGAGGTTGCGGAGTGCTAAATGTATCCTTGCTCCATGGAGCGAGAGCCAGTTGACTGACTTGAGAAACTCCACACAGAAATGATGCCGGTTCACCCTGAACTGAAGGGGGATTCACCCCATGAGCCAGCTGTGAGGCTGCAGTGTGAACCACAACACTTCCCTGCTCCCTCCAGACAGTGATGTCATAGTCCGCTGACGGACGAGGAATTTTAGGAAGCTGCTAGAATCCTACAGGTCTGCTGAACATTCCAGGACATTTCTCACTCCGAGTTGATGCAGCTGCACCAGATAGGGCCGTAAAAAAAAGCAGGGGGTGTCCAGCTAGATCAGTCACAGGGGCAAAACCTGAAGCAATGTTGAGGTGTGGGCCAAACAAAGTGTGTGTTCACTGAGCAGCCTGCTAATGGCAGAGAAACACAAGTCTACTCAAGATGTGATGACGGTGTCTATGTAGATTTTTGGAGGCTAAATTTAGCAAACCTTACTGTGCCATGTGTCAAACTACATAAATTGTGTTCCTTCGCTATAGACTCTGGCTCAAAGGGTTTTTGCCTCAATGCACAAACATACATCTACTCGCCATCCGCCCTTCGCTTTGCATCACATTTCTAGTTCACGGTTGACATCTATCATCTTCCACTTGTTGACGACAAAACTGCCATATTGTCGTGTGATAATTGTGCGCTTCAAATTAATATTTCCAATTTCAGCCAGCCTTGTCAAGTCTTTGCAGGCCACATAAAATGACTTGGCAGGCTGGATTTGGCCCCGGGGCCGTGACTTTGACCCACATATTACGTGGTAAGTCGTGGCATTTAAGGAAATTGTTGCACTTGACACAGCCAGTCAGGATCGACAACAATGAGGATATTTAACTCCCACGAAAAGAATTCATTTCTTATGAGGCTGTTCCTGGGAACGTGCGGTCAAGCATTTTTTTAAATGGAATTCTTACCGCAAGAGAATGGAGTCATTTCGCAAAAATTATCTTGATGTTCTTTGTTCACTGCAACAAAAGGAAATTCCTAGTCCATTCACTGACTATAGCAATAAAGCTTTGCTTTCACTCCTGGTCTACATTGAAATACATAATCTTGATATTAATGTACTATAAAAAGTAAAATAACTGTCAGTTTGTCACATATAGTGTGATAATGTTATTGGGTGATTCATAATCCATGCAATAAATATTTCTGAAAATACGACGCAAATTTATTTCCCTTAAAATGTTGCGTATTAATACTCGCCTATGGTTGTGAGTTGAGACAACAGAGAGGTTTATTCAACATACATGATCCGGGGCGCGTCACGAGCGCCGGGAAAGAAAAAGTGCGCTTTGAAAACAGCCGTGCGGATGTAGCCTCAGCGATCAATCAAGCCGCGACTTCTATTTTTGCAGCTCTCAGCCGGAATCAACGCTAAGTTGAGGCAAACAGGTGAGATAAACAGCGGCGCAGACGGCTCACGCGCGGATGAGTATTATTGCATTTGAAAGTTAATCAAGGACCTTTGAGCTAGCGGAGCTCAAGCTACGCAAAGGTAACTGCTCTGGAAATGTTAGGTTAGATGAGATTCCGCTGCCAGACTAATCCATCCTGGAGCCTGAGAGCAGCTCAGAGATGAAGAGGGAGGGAAGTGGATGGGGAGAGCCAAGCGCAGAGCGGCACAGCGGTGACACCGGGGCAATTCTCCAGGGCCTCGCATTAGCGTGCTAAATTAAAGGGGGTATTAGATTAAATTGGCTCTCCCATTTCAGGGGTGTGAGTAAAATTCAGATTTGCATTTTTCAGCGCTGCTTAAGATATAATTAGTTCAGGGTGATTCCCATGTGGAAAACACTGACGGGCAAATCTAAGTGGCTGCCAGTAGCTTCTCGCCTCCTCCGAGCGAAGGTACGCGCGCCTCTCCTGTTTGTTTGTGGAGCGGCGAGTGGTGGATGGGGGATTCACAGTATGTTTATGTATGTCCATGTGTGCTGGCTTCGGTGTCACCCACCACACATGGGATGTGTCAAAAACAACACATTTGGGATGAGCGCGTTCTCCCCATTAGCCACGTCTCAGCCTCCCGCGGTTTCTATTGCGACCTGTTTCAAATGAATCCTCTTCACCTGAAAATGTAATGCTCAAGCTCAGGCTCATATAGTTCATCCATTCATTTTTAATCACTGGTCCACACTGGGGTGGCCATTAACATTTCATCAATGACTGATGGATCTGAAGACGTTCCAAGAGTGGAACTGCGATCAGCGCTTCAGCTGGTCGTGGATATGCCATGTGGTCTCTTCACAGCTGGGCATGTCTGGACTCCATCCAAGACCAGGCGAGTCGCCCCGGTTACAGGAATAAATGCTAGATCCCGTTTCCTAACCCCGACACTTCTCAGTTATAGAAGAATCGAAACTTCATAGGGACATGCCACATCGTTCGGCTTCATAGGACAAAAGTACGGTACATCACGAAAGACAACCACAGACAAGAAAGAAAGCAGACAAGTACCGATATTCACACCTATTTCCAATATTATTGCCTTGTATTGTATTTTAGTCAGATGACTTAATCTTTTTTTCGCATTTGAATTACCATGGGAACAGCGGGTGGCAGCAGCGTCTCTTAACCCGCTTGCACTACTCAGTAGTGGCAAGACTCTGCGGCCGCCCTCTGTCAGGAAGATAGTGACAAATCTTCAGCACCAAAATGTATCAGCAACGCCATGAAATTTCATCGAAATCTGTTCATATATTTTAAGGCAAATGCTAACAATCACTCAGGCAGTAAGGGAAACAAACACTCTCCTTGGCGAAGGTCAAAATGCTACTTTTGCATCTCATTGTAAAGTGAGTCAGACGTAACACCTATAGATGACGTGGTTACTGATCTAACCAGGTGGCTGTCGCTCGGAACTCTCTACATTTGTTCATCCATGGCGATTCCTCAGTGATTTTGTGCAGATGCATTCAAAAACTGCTGCCTCCTCGCTCACTAATATCGTTTGTTGTGCATGTCTCAGCGAACCTTTTACGTGGCGGTGACGTAACTTGGCCGCCTAATCTGTGCGTATGAATATGGACTTTGCTCCAAGAACTAAAAATGTTTCAACAGGGTTGTGACTAACTGTCTGATGAAGAGGTTCACTCGCACATTAGATAGTACTTCAGTTTGGTGGATTCCTGACTCACGCCAGCGGAAAGAGGCCAAAAACGTTCTGTCATTAAAACTCCGCACTTCACACATTCACGGCGCCTGTAGACCCATCTCCACCGGAGCGGCTGCACTTGTAATCACAGGTTCAGAGTCAAAAATAACAATTACACGTGGAGAAGTCCAATAATATAAATTACTGAATTCAGTCAAGGTGCTCCTAAGAGTACGTCTGCGCACAGTTCACACCCTCCCTAAAACCAACTGTCTTTGCAGATGCATGCTTTACCCAAAGCGAGACAAACCCATGCATTAAGGATGTTTCCTGGACATCTGTTCGCGACACCTGTTGGACCATAATATGGATGTGTTTCCGAAGGAACCTCAGAGTTTAAACATGGCCGTGCACATGTTCATTGATGAATATACAAAAATCCTGTTGCTAAGATGCACTCACTTCTGCTAGCAGCTCTTGACAAATTGAAGGAAATATTGCGTCTGAATTGACGAAAACCAAATTGCAACAGTATTAATTTTTTGCTTATGACTTGTATTTAGAAAAATGGAAGTGATGGTTGGTTTTAATGTTTCTCATAACAACAAAAATGTTTCTTCAGCGTTGCAATGCTGCCAAGAGCCAGCAGGGGCAGAAGAAATGAGTAGTAAAATAATAGCATCTTGTTTCACTTTTTGTGAGAAATACATGAATCAGTGGATACATACATTACAGAATAGGTAAAAATAATAAAGAAAAAATGATACACTAAATTATTTGCTTAGTCATCACCTTAAAGCAGCAGTTTTTTCCAGCTCATTGAATTGTTTCACCTGTCAGTTTTATCGTTCCAAAAACCCCACAGTGTCTTGTACAACCTCATGAGATCATGGGATGTTAAACTCAGATTACTGTTCTGGTTAAGAAACAGCAGAGGTAAACATAAAACAATGAGGCGGACACTTTGGAACGATTAACAACAAATGCTATTATTACTCATAAAATCATACAAACGATAAAAACCACGTCAAATCTGGCAGAAGCAGAATTGTTGTTGCCGACCAAGCAGATTCTAACGGTACATTCGCACGTGACTTTGCCTAATTTGAAATGACAACCTGATTCACTGACCCATCACGTCATCTGACCTTCCCGATTCCAAATTTCCGTTTCCATCCTCCCTGTAAATCTTCTTTCTCTTCGGGCATCTCTCTTCAGGAGTCGCCACAGCAAGTCAGCCTCCTCTACCTAAACTGCTCGATCATCCTCCCTGGTCACACCTGTCCTCTTCATGCCCTACATGTCCATCACATCCATGAACCACAGCGCTTGTCATTCGCTTCATCATCCCAAATAGCAGCCATGGTGTCTATATATATATATATATATATATATATATATATATATATATATATATATATATATATGAAGTATATATGATTTTCTATTCTGCTCCCTTTAGTCTGGAAGTCTGGCAGGAGCGCGAAACCACACATCCTCACTCCCATGGCGTAATATGTTGACGTTGGCAAGTGGACTTTTGCGTCCCATACTGACGCTGAAGGCAGCCTTCAGCGTTGCATGTTGTCACATTAGGCTTTCACTTGAAGCACATGTTCTGCCTTCCACGGCGTATTCTGACACTGTTACGAAAAAGAAAGACAAAGGTTTCGTAGTCTATTGAAATGCTTATCCGTCAATGGGGGTCAGAATGGGATGAAACATCCAAAAAGACTGACTCCCATTGACCCATAAGCATTTCAATAGTGTATGAAACGTTTCTTTTTCGTGACAGTGTCAGAATATGCCGTGGAAGGCAGAACATGTGCTTCAAGTGAAAGCCTAATGCTTCTGATTCTGATTCTAATGCGTCAACATGCAACGCTGAAGGATGCCTTCGGCGTCAACATATTACGCCATGGGAGTGAGGATGTGTGGTTTCGTGCGGCTGCCACATGTAAATTTCTAAACTATGGGATACGTAAAGATGATCTAAACTAGCCTAATCTCTTCAGACAGCTCAACCTCACAAACATCACTGACATGATCACGATATTCGGATTGACTGACTTCCGTCATCCCTCACGACGACGACCTTCATGGAAACGTGACTTCACAGCAAAGGCCCCTGGTGAACAGATCTCACCACTGACCCCCAAATCTCGCAATATGTTTGGACGGGACCCCCGTCCGTGGCCTGCCATCACCTCCACCATCTCTTGGTGGTCGGAGGTTTTGTGGGATATTGATTCTTCCCATCCGCAGACGGTTTCCATAATTGGTTAAAATGACCGGGTGCAGAGAGGGACGGCTCTCTGCTGAAAACCATTTCCCAGCTCGGCTTGGAGCTCAGCCAAGCTCAGGGTTGTTCGGATGCGTTCCAGCCGCAGCCTGACTGGCAGCAATTAGGGGTGTCTGAGCCAAGCTCAGCTTGCGCTCTGCACAAACACCCCTAATTACTGCCAATTAGAGCAGGCGGGTAGGCAGATTTGAGGAGCCGGCGGGGTGTTCAGGCATGGGTGGGCATGGAAACAATTTTCCAGGGCTTAGAACGTGACTGGATGAAAAGGTTAATGCTTTGGAGTGCGAGGGGGATAACAACAAAGGGAGGGGACGTGGAACCCCTGTTCTCACCTCCAGTGAGGAGCCAGGCTTCTTCTTCAGCTCCTCGCATTTCCTGAATTTGCAGATCTGGTGGCCCGTTTTGCGGTTCCGACAACTGCTGCAAACACCACAGTTGATTAACCGCCTGCAGGGCGCACAGACCCCACACCTTTTCCTTTTCTTCTTTGCCGGGTTTCCACTGGATGCGGAGGAATTATTCTGTGGGCAGTCTGCCAGATTGGCAATTTGAAACGCACTGTCTGTAACGGCTGCTGAGGCTGCGGGGGAGTGAAGGGCTGTCATGACGATGACCCCGGGAGGTAATGAGATGCCCCCTAAAGCCGGAATAGCGGAAAAAGTTCCAACGCGTTCTGGGAGATTCATTATCTCTGCTTCAGCAGCGCCGCATTTCAGCTTGTTCATGCATTCTCCTGCTAAAGGTCTGCAGTGTTCGGGGGATAAGGTAGAGAGGAAATTATTATTTGCCATTTGCAGCGTCTCTGGCGGCACGCCAGGCTTCCCCGGCCTCTGGGAGTCATTTCTATGCATGCTGGTCCTATTAGGGTTTATTGCCGCTGATTTCCTCCCCCAGAGCATGGCGTTATCGCAGTTCCAAGGGGCCATGCCAATCCTCGCGCTGGGAAAAATGGGCGTCGTGATGCGGGCAATCTTGGCAGTCTGCGGAAATGCCCCGTTGGCTTTATAAAAGTTAGCAAAAGACCTGTACCTTTCCATTTCCGCGTTATAATCCAACAGCTGGCTTAATCCACCGTCCTGAAGATTATCCTTTTGTAAGAGAGACACATCTGCGTTCTGTCCATTTTCAATGCAGAGCGCACTGTTTATATTAGACATGGCTGAGAGATGCGTGTCAGTGTTGAGAAGATTAAAACGAGGTTTGTGTGGTCTTTGAAGAATTGGAGATGGTTAGGAACAGTGTGGCACCATCCTGGGTTATCTCCTCCAGTGCTAGAAGAACAAGACAAACACACACACAGTTAGATATGGCTCTTGTCAGCACACGTTTTTTTTTTTTTTGTGAGTGTTTCCTCATATTTTACCGACAGTGCCACTCAAAAATAACTGATTTTCGTTTGGCGACAACAATAGGAAAGTCCGAATCCAGGGTGCTGTAAAGTCAAATTTCGCATTTTCACAGGTGAAAAATACATTCCAAGAACTGTACTTTGGAAAAGGTGAGAATGAAGGTAGTAGACAAGGCAGAATCAAACTTCAAGAAATGTTTTTACTTTGATATTTTTCATGGATGTCATAGTATACAATAATGTCTGAATAAGACTTTGTCTTTTGCCTCAAGTCCCACCTCCATTGATACTCACCCACAACCATAACAACGCATCGTAACGGAAACAACACAATTGACAAATCAAATTATTCCTGTCTATAATTTCTGAGATTAAATGTAACATTTTGCGGCTTAAAAACAGTAAAGGTTCAGAAGAGCTGTGTCCACAGGCCACTGAATGTGTTGTCGTACGTATTGGCACTGGGACACATAATGGAGGTTTAGTCCACAGATCAAGCTGGATCCAAGCCGCTTCCTATAAGGTGCTTATAAATATTACCAAGAAATACACGACTAAATATAAGGTCTGTTAAGCCATCTTCCAATGACTACGCCCAGATGTACCCAGCCAGTCAGACAAGATTTAAATCCATACCATGGATGAGGCCTAACATTGTGTTGTTGTAGGTGCTTCCAGGGAGGCGGGGGGTGGGTCAGTGCTCAATTTCCTCTTTCTCTACACCAGCCTGCCTGGATTTGGTTTCCACAGATAAAAGCCCATTAGACACATCTCCACTCTTCTTCCATTACCTTTTTTTTCTGGGCTTTCTCTCTTAATTGCCAGAGCTCATCCATTTCAAATCACCTCAGGATGTTTCAAAGAGTCTGTCTATGAAAACGTATCAGTGCGGGTCCCTTCTGCACCGGCACTGCCAGGACAGCCCAATAACTTAAAACAACTCTGCATAAAATTAAGCCAACAGTGGAAGCTCAGATGCGGACCACAAGTGGAGCCAGGACAGGTGGGGACGAAGCAAGAAGACCACGTGCGAAGAGACGCCAACTGAATATGAAATATGTTTTCCACACATTTTTAACAGACTTTTAAAAGCTGTTGTTGGTCATACACTAGTATTCAGAACATTCCTCCTCTGTTCTCTTTCTCGGCTCCAACGCATCACCATTCCAGACACCCTCCACTTCTGTTATCTGGGGCACTTACACAGGTGGGAGCTGATCCCTACCAAGCCTGACCACGTCATCCCTCCTGTCTGCCCAAATCAATTATCCTGCCTGTAAAACAACCCGCAACCAAACTGCAGGTTGAAAATCGGAACAGCATCGTTGTTCCAACAAAATCAATCGAATACTTTGTTGGTTTCATCGTCACTTCTGGAACTTCCTGACGGGGGTCAACCGCATGCTGTTTTCAAAGAAACCATTTGTCAAGACGGTCTCTTGTCAAACTTATGCCAAGACACGTCACACACGCCAAGACGGCTTGGTCCAAAACTAACAAGACGACTTGTGTTTAGTTCTGGTTCTGGATTAAGCCATCTGCTGGCCGTGAAACAGCTCTGTCAGATGCCATTGTGTTTTAAAACTGTGTTGACACAATGCCAAATAATGCCCCCCCCCAACCCTCTTTATCCAGCCAACATCGTTTCAATTCCAAATACAACTTTAGGTGGCGCTGATCCATGGATGGCAGGTGATTGACGCGACTCAAAAAATGCGTGACATATGCGGCCCTTGCCTCAATCACTGGAAGCAAGTGTGCACAAATACGAAGCACTAAAATTGAATTGACACTCTATTTTGAACACATCGGATGAACACTATTATGCACATCTATATATGTAGCTTAGCTTTACAAGACTATTTAATGCAGCGGGTTTAAGATAACTGTCTTCACAGTAGACGCCTTTAGTGGTGAACAAATTACATCATGAGCTCGGGAGGATTGACTGATATCTAGATAGTATATTACCTTGAATTTAACAAACATTGCAAAACACTGACACTCCTTGGCTCTACAGGAGAAGGGGCGATAGGACCCTGAGGCAAGGCAAGCAGAGAAGTCTTGGGCATCTAACTATAAGGTCAAACCCAAAATGTCACTTTGTTTAGTTGGTGATCTATCTGTCTATCTATCTATCTGTCTGTCTGTCTGTCTGTCTGTCTGTCTGTCTGTCTGTCTCTAATAAATGGTCTCAACTTTTCTCTCTGTGAGAACTCAACCATGCTTCTGGTCCTCTGAAAGTCAGTGGAAAACCTTGTTAGCATCAGGCTCTTGACCTATTTTCATTATTCTAACCCGCTAATAACCACCCATCAGTTGTACATGATCATTTCTTTTTTCTTCTTCTTCTTCTTCATTTATGCATGTCGTCTTTGTTACTAAGAAAGTGTCATGCTCTGTGATGGGTGGACTGGAGTCCTCTCCAGGGTGTCCCCGTCCCTCTTTCTTGAATTTCTTTGGACTGAACGAGTTTGTCTTTTCTGAATGAAACCAATGAATGGATAACACGAAACACCGACCAAACATTGACGGGAAGAACTTTAAGATCTAAAACAACATTGCAACATGCAAGTCAGAATGTGCAGCAGAGACAACTAATAAATAGATGAAAGCATCATGAAACAGAAAAAAAAATGCCATAGAAGCTGTCGATGAATGTGGAGTGTAAGGTTCAGAGAAGAATATAAATTGTGGTGTTTGTTTCAGAGCAGTCTAAACATCAAGAATATTATTTATCTCCCAGTGACTCACTTAATGATAATGGTGAGGGCTGCTTTCCATCCCAGCTACACGGGGTGAGAGGCTGGGGACACCCTGAACAGGTCGCCAGTCCATCACAAAGAAACACACCTCAAATAACCTCGGTAACCAGAATGTCCAGAGGACAAAAACTGCAAAAATGAGCTGCATGTGGAAGCACCCGTGTGAACATGTGAAAATGACACAAGTGGATCAGCGGAAACTCTTTGATCCCAGGTGAGCACAACAAGCGATTGTGAGCTCCTGTTATGGATGATGTCATTTGGAACTTATCCTCTGGCCTTCCTCAGAGGACATCTTTGGTGGTCATTCCACCAGCAGCGGCGTGAGGCCAGGACTCAAGCCGCCCCCAGCAGTAAACAAAACCTGCTCTGCGTCATGATGAGCCTCCTGCGGGGTCATTATTACTTAATCAATGCGCCCCTGGAGCGACATACCCAGCCCAAAGGCAATCAAGTCACGGACATTGATTTTTCCGCCTGTAAACAAAGTTTAGAGAGACAGACATGCTCAATAGTGGAGGGCTGGAGAGACAGAATGGGGCAAAGTAAGGACGCAAAACACCAGCCGAAGGGGACGGTCACTGCCGTCTGCTCTGTGGACCGTCGGTCCACTATAATCTGAGGAATAATCCACGGTAATATCACCGGAGATTACCACCAAGCAAGGGCGCATGCAGCGGGACCAAACACGAGACAGACGCTCCAGAGAAAAGCGGCATCTACCTGGATCCGGGTGAAGACGCGCTCCCAAGACGCTACCAGCGCCACATCACCGCGGGGAACAAACACGCCTGGAGAGCCGCGCACGAGCGTCCAGAGAGCGCTCAAAACAAAAAGCGCATGTTTTTGTCTCATCCACAGCAGGGAAAGAGTGTCCAAAGCTCCGCGTGACGGGATAAAGGCGCTCGGCGCAAAGTGTTTTCCGTGGATCCGTGGGTTGTATTGTGCTGGTGCGCGCTCGGTCTCCTGTCGCTGTGTGTGGCTGATTGGTGCTGAGGTGAGGAAGCAGGGATGCGGACACCTACTGATCATTGGCTGGAAATTACTATAGAAACACCCGCGAGGGGGAGGGAGCGAGGGACTCGAGGCGAGGAGGGGGGCATCTCGCACCTTCACTTTGTCTCCTGAAGAAGTGTTTTTCCTAATCCACCGTCGCTCAAGAGCAACTACCGTTGTAAATAAGTGGAGATGAACGATGGACATGTGCTTTACCAGGAAGAGAAGGTAAAATACTGATGAGAGATGACCACGTGGGACCTTCTTAAGGTCTCAACTTGTTCCCCCTTTAGGACAATATTGGAATCATATGAGATTTTTCTGAAAACGCATATGAAAAAATGAAAAATGGCCACCCAAACCTCAACTCCAGGTATAGTATATAGTGAAAAACACATTCACTTGAAGAAGATTTGGCCGCTTTAGAGATAACGGACGGCTCTTTGCCCCCCGTTTAATGTAGTGTGTCACTTGGATGAGCTCTGTCCCGACGCACTGGTGCCATAACTTTCACTGCCAGGGCTTCCTGATGCCAAAAATGGTAATGGTTTAAGTTCCTTAAAGAGTTGTCTAAAGTATTCTTCTCAAGTATTTTTTGGTGATGGGGTCAGTGCTTCTTTCACCAATGCACAAAATATCCATAAAAATGAATGAAGTTCACGGACAAAATGAATTACCAGCAAAGTGTGAAAGGTCCCCTGTGCCCTTGGTTTTTATTTTGGAAGCAGGAGGAAGTGGACATGAGTTCTAGGTGGGGATCGGTGACAAAGCTTTTGGTGCTGATGGTTGGGAAAGCTGTGGAAGCTTCTTCACCATGACCATGATGTGATCATGGTGAGAGACAGCTGCCACTATTTCTCTGTTTATCGGAGCCTAACCCAGTTACTTGAGCTGAAAAAGTCAGGGACCTCCCTCAAACAGGTTGTCAGCATTCAAAAATAAAATAAAAATAAATACTAAAAAAATGTAAAATGAGGTGTTTTCAGACTGCAGGGTCATGCCAAGCCTTTATATTCAAGGGATCGCCACCCTTGAACTCGCCTCCTCCCTGTTGGATCAATATCTGTTTCTAAATCAAATGAAGGGGAAAACTGACTTTAAAGTGAAGCTGAGCCTGAAAGACAATCATCCGCAGCACAACGTGCCATATCCATCTCACTGCCTCAGTTGACTGGGCGGCGGACGTTAGTGGAACCTGGTCAGAGCAGCAACCAGCAGCGCCTCTTATCTCCTCAGTGACTGCAGCTCTGTGATATTTGTGGGCCATCTTTAATCTGATTGGCTGGAGTGGACTGCTGCTGCTTCACAAGTTCAACATATTGAACCACAGACAACTGATTTGAGTTCCCAATGTGAGTCACCTGCAGTTCTTTCTGCCAGACCACGATCAGAATGATCTGGAAGTTCAAGTTCCATGTTGTCGAAGATTCAAGATCATTTCAATGACCAGATCAACCATAATAAATAATGTATGTCTCTCTCCCCCTCTCTTTCTTCTTCTTCTAGACTACTCTGTCTGTAGTTGCTGGTCCCTCCATATGTGCTTTTGAATGGAAATACGGACAAGTTTATGCTGAAAATCAATGATTTATTTTCTGACTTCCATCAACAATATTGTGTTGAAGCTACTTATGTGTGTCAGGATCAGTTACTGTCGCCACAAGAAAATACTGAGTCGTCGTTGCGGCTACGCAGACGAAGAAAAGGTCCACAGCGAATTAGGAGAAGTGACTGGTGAAGAATAAACAAGCCAACAGCCGCCACTCCAGAGTCACCCGTCACTCAAGCCCATCACGCCTGTCATCCAGAGAGAGGGAAGAGGATTCATGCTGGACTGGTTGCCAGTTTATAGCAGGGCACCAGGTATGGACAACTCAGAGTCACCAGCCTGGTTGGATGTTTCCCCACAAGTAACAGGATTTATTAATAATAAAAAAGTAAAATACATCACTGGTAGTGAACTACATCCCAGAGATCTGCCCATGTTGAGCATTTACAGGTGTCACCCATCAGGAACTCAACTGAAATGTAGGCATTTGACACACCAACTTACCCAACAGACACAAAAACCATAAAATTCTAATCCCAAAGCATGTTCACAGGACAAGTTAATTTCTCTTGAAGTTTTTAGTGAACAAAAAAAAAAGCCCATTGTCATTGACAGTCAGCGGCTGTTAGAGCAAAACAGGAGGAAGTTGAACACCATCCTATATTTAAAAATAAATCAGAAACATTTTTCTTCTTTTCAGCTTAAATATGATTGTTGTGAGGGAATTTCTTTGTGCGGCAAATAAATGATGATACTTCATTTCATTAAGATTTTTTTTCAATATAATAATTGACTGCTAGTTTTACATTCGCAGCTTTAGCATAGCTTAGTGACATAACGTCGCCAAGTGAAGTCAAGATGAAATCTGACTTGTGACACGATGTAATACGGACCGACTACGTTGCTGTGATATCAAAGTGAAACTAAAAGAGCTCTTTTGTCCTCAATTATCCCTAAATTTGACAAGAGTTTGAAGATTCTATGTTGTGAGAAACAGCTCAAAAGTTGGTTCTTTGAATATTAGTGTACATATTACTATTGTTTTGAATCAATGAAAGGTGGCTGGAGTTTCCTTTCATGGTAAACACCAAGGAGGAAGTGAAGATTACATCTGGAAAGGTAGTAAGAGAGAACAGTGGTAGCTCCGACTTCGAACAAATCGGAGTTCGAACAAAAATTTATAGATTTTTTTGCTTTGGATTTCGAACGAAAATCCAGAACTCGACCGCCCCGAAAAAAGCTCGAAAAACCATAACGTGCGCGGAGCGATCAGCTGACCCACGAGGCGCTTTGTTATTGTGTATAACGCAGCCTCTGTATGCAGACGTGTCCCGTTAGCTACATTTACTGACTGTTTTTTCTTCATATTGAGGCGTAAAACCTTTCCTGTCTCCACACTGGACCGTGGTAGAGTGTCACAGGGGAGGTGCTGGAGCGCTCACTCCAGGGTTTGATGTCCTGTTGTGGGCTGGAGCTGGGACAGGGATGAGGCGAGTCTGGGACAGAGCGTGACTTGGTTTATGACTTTGTCACAGCCAAACTGCACAGAAGCGCACATTCAGAGCTGGACACGCACCGGGCACCTCTTCACTTCTGGAGAGACGTCACTCACTCGGCAACCCCTCCCACATGCAGCGGCCACACACATAGAGGAACAGCGCACCTGCAGCAGACACTCTACATTCACTCCTACAAAAGACTGTTTTAAGGCTTGGAACGCTTTATTTCTTTGTCCATTCATTGTAATAGGAAAAATCCATTCAGATTTCGATCCAATCGCTTCTCGAATGGCCGCCTGGAACGGATTGTGGTCGAGAACCGAGGTGCGACTGTATGACAATATGTGACAGACTAGCGCCCCCAGTCGACAACAGCAGAAAATGAAGGAATGGAAGAAAAAACACTCGAGTCTCACCAGCTATAGGGGCCAATAATGAATTGTCCCCAGGGTGTCTGGACTCCAGAGAAAGGTTGAGAAGCTCAGCTGTTGTGGAGGGACTCAGAGCAGAACCGCAGCTCCTCAGGATAAGTTGAGTGTCTTCTGGAGGCTTGCCTGCTGTGGCCCTGGAGCCGATCCAGGAGACACTGGTGAGATCATGCCCCGCGGCTGACCCGAGAACTCTCCGCCCTGAAGAGCTGGCGGAGGTGCTGTCCCTGCAACCTGACCAGGGACGAGAGGACGCAAATGGATGGCTGGATAACCCAGGAATTTCATTACGTTTCAGGATTTTTTCTCAATCATTTTTGTTGATTTAAAAAGAACACGTCGCAATACGCCGCCGTCGACACGTCTGACGTTTGGATTAGAAAGGGAGGAGGGATGGTTGTCACTTGGCAAGCGCTTCTTGTTTTTAATAAGGATTGGGGAAACTTGTCAAATTAATTTGAATGGAGCTGAGCAGTGATTAAGATAAAATGCCTGAGCCAAACACACACACACACACACCTCCCTTCATCCCTCCATCTCCGTACACAGACAGCCGTAATTACTTAGACCTCCGGGATTCATCACGGTTATAAATCCGCCTGCTGGCCACCCGAGCCTGTAGCTCCCACTGGGTGGCACACACACTTTCACATTTATCCCGCCAGCCTCCCACCCGCGCGTGCTCGCGTGCGCTCATTCATTTGGATGCCGGCTTTGAGTTTAAATGAAATTATGACTTCAATCACAGCCCTGGATTATTTTTCCTTCTGCTCAGCACTTATCTGGACTTGGACTTCGCCAAAATAAACACATGGCCGTCACCTCTGTTGCTTCTCATTAGGAGGTCATTCATCAGTGACACAGGTGTAATAATACATGTATTCATCGCTCACGCCGCACTACAAAGGTTTTCACATCCACTGAATGTTTGCAACTTCGCAAAAAACACAGGTGTGTTCTTCTTTTTTTTCTAGGCAGACTTCAGCACAATTCAAAAGCATCCTATGGAAACTATGATCCCTGTTAGCCTGAAGTTGGGATGACTTGGTGAGGCTTCATGAAACAGTGTCCGGATTTTCACAGGCCACCAGATGGCGCCGTCTGCTGTAAAATGTTTAATGGAACCGCACATCATTTCTCAGCACCATCCAGTGGCCTGTGAAAATTAGGGCACTGTTTCATGAAGCCTCATCGGGCCATCGCTAGCCTGAAGCAAAGTTAGCGACTTAAGTGGACTTAACAAAAAGAGCTTGTCAGTTTGGTGTTGTCGCATTGTTATCATTTTGGAGTTGGAAGTGGCTCTTAGCTCCATGTGGGCAGACAGCTGCCACCACTTACTTGAGCCGAAAAAGGGAATCACCCACAAACAGTTTGTCAGCATGCATTTAAAAATAAAATATAAATAAATATATAATAAAATTTGTAAATATAATATCAATAGAATATAATAAAAAATATAAAATTGTTGACCGCAGGGTCACGCCAAGCCTTTATATTGTCGCACTGTTGGTCAAAGGATCACCACCCTTGAACTTACCTTCTCTCTGTTGAATCAATATCTATTTCTAAATTAAATAAAGGGGAAAACTGACTTTAAAGTGAAGCTGAGCCTGTGCCATCAAGTGGCCTCTGAAAATTAGGACACTGTTTAATGAAGCCTCATCGGGCCATCGCTAGCCTGAAGCAAAGTTAGCGACTTAACCAAAACAGCATGTCAGTTTGGTGTTGTCTTTGCAGCATTGTAAAACATTTTGGAGTTGGAAGTGGCTCTTGGCTGCATGATCACAGACGGGAAGGTTTTCAACAGTGAGTATGTCTTGTTGGTGGTCAGAACCGTCATTCGAATGTTGGACTGAAGTTCTACCAATGTATATTTGAAGACTTAGAGATAGTCTGCGTCCTCTTGCTGATGTTGTGCGGCTCCCTTTTTTCATAGGAAGCCCTCTCACATAGCTTGACAAACAACTGTACACCGCCAAATTCCAGTTGCCAAAATGCATGCACACTGACTACTGAGACCATGGGGTTTTCAGGTGAACTTCCAGTGCAAGTGGAGCCCTCCAGTCACCAGCACCAAGACCTGGGATCACCTCATCAGCAGACACCATCTAGAGGAAGTTGGAGAGCAGACTGATCTCCTGAAGGGGGACCTTCGACCTGAGCAGCACTGTCGTCGCCCTAACTGTTCCTCAGAGAAGGAAAGTGCCTGAAGGCTGCGGAGGCTTGTGAAGAAGGCTGTGTCAATGTGCAGGACAAAGATCAGAGCTTGACTCTTCACACCCCCAATGGATCGCATCTCAAGTCCCATTGACACCAAGATCAGCACTACATTCCTTGATGCCAGCACATATCAGACTCTATAAGAGCAATTAATCTTCACTGGACGAGTCGCTGATAAACATCTCTGAGAACATGAAGCGTGATGAAGCAAATCATAGCGTCGGATCATTGATCTGTTCCAGCCTTTGTGGCGCCCTGTTTTCTTCGCGAGTGGATGACTGACAATTTCTTCACCAGAAAGTCTTTTTTCATTTTGGACTCAAATATTACTAATATGAAAACATCTGTTTCGAGAGCAACCGTGACATTATGACCACCAGGTCGGTCTGAGCAGCAGAACAATCGGCCGACGAAGGACAGCAGACAAGTGAACGACTGTCTGGCTCGTGTTTTCCAGCTGAAATTGCAGAGAAGGTTCATGCTGTCCCTGACAGAAAGGTGTCAGAACACAAACCGCAACACAGTTTGTTGTGAAATAAGATGCTGCCGCGTTTATGTAGATTGAATTCCAGCGAGGAAAGAACGGAAAAATTATGAGGATGGTTTGAGAAGATAAAAATGATAAAGGATCTCCAACTGAGACGCCTGACCTGGCCTTCTCTGACCAGCCTTATTTAGTTCCTGAGTCAACATGACACAAAACGCCATGTTTGACAAACACCTTGCCTTGAATGAAAGTGGAACTTACGGTGGTTGCAATATACATGAATTCAGGACTTCAGTTTCCAAGACCTGATGGTGTGACACGCTCAAAAACATCCTTGAAGCTAGATTTTTTTCACCCTCGGAATCAAACCCCGTACATCTGCGTAAGTGGAAGCTCTGCTGTCTGAAAATCATTTCATCATCCACAGATAATAGCTCCCAGGAGAAATCTGCCTAGGTGGTCCTAACCTCTGTCGGCAGAGCAGCGGCAGTATGTGGGTCTGTAGCAGTGGGAGGCATGAACCCTCGTGGCGGGCCTTTGTTCCCGCCTGCGTGCTTCGCCGTCTCTCCCCATGTGTCTCCTCCTCCTTCGCCTCCTTCCCAGGGCGTCTGAGTCAAGTCGGAGGAATAATTAATAACCACCACGGCGGATTTAAATGTTGCTCGCATTTAGTCGATGGAAATGGAATCACAGAGGAGGGAAGTCATAAGACATGGGTGTTGGAGCGGTGATGGTGTGAATCCATTGATTTATCCGTCTCAATTTGATCCGCGCCCATCTATCAGAGCGGGCTCTGAAGAGAAAGAGATGCAGCCATCGCTCTTTTTTTTTCCAGGAATCATCCTTCATTTATGATGAATTAGTGGAGGATTTTAAATGTCATCGATTATCGACTTCATTAATCGACCCATTTGCACACTTGATCTTGTAAAAACGGAATCTATTTTCAGGTTATTTTAGATCTTGAGCGAGATGATGTCAGTCAAGGTTGAGGAGGAGGAGGCTGACTTGCAGTGGCTGCCCCTGACAGGACACAAGAGATGGAAGAGATAAAGACGAGTTGGAAACTAGGGCTGCACTGAACCATTATTTTGATGGTCGACTGGTCACCGACCACCTCAACGACTAGCCGACCAGTCGGTATATGACGTGTACAGGTTGACAAACACGCCACTGAGTCTGCTGATGGGGTTGTAAAAAATGCATGTAAATTGTTGTAAACACTTCTATAGTGTTAAATGATGGTTGGAATTTTATTTACTCAGAATGCGTTGAGGAAGGTAGGTGTCCTTTGAGAAATGGCCCCAAACGTCTGTTCCGATTCATGAACCTGTCTGCGATTATTTTCATAGCAGATTATAGTTTACTGTGTCGGCTATATATATATTTACTACACCTTACAGTTTAGAAGAGACAACTCAATCTGAGCGCCAAAAACACAAGTAAAGCTTGCAGAGAAGCCACTCTTATTAAACTCACTTACTTTAATCTGATCGTCTATATTCTCATTTTATGCATGGACCTGCTTCCTTCAACCTCTTCTTTCATGAGATATTTGCCGCGATTTTAATAGTTTTTCTATGCATAATGATGTATAAGCCGACGCTGATGCAGATTCTCAGATAGGCGTGAATTTTTTTTTGCGCCGTAAATCCTCTTTTGGTGAAACGCCTGGCTTCTTTGAAGACAGGCAGACGCAGTTGTGCTGCACGACCCATTCGTGTGAACCGGAGCGTGACCAAAGTCAAATCTGCTCTGGTCAAGCTCAGAGTTGAAATCCAGGTTTCTCTTCACGACTTGCTTTAAAAGTTCAGAGCTTGTAGTCTGAACTTGGACGATTCCAAATGTCATCATCTGTTTAGAAATGCACTTGTGGTGACATTTCTATGTTGGCGTGCGTGTTGCTGTTGAGATCTCCCGCCGGACCTGGAATAACCTGCTGAAAAATATAGTCATGGCTGTGTGAGGGGTGTAGTCATGTGTGTCCTGGTGCTGTGATGGATAAAAACACAGCGGCAGGCTGCTTTTTCCTCCGTGTGTCAGTCATTCCAGGAGGCAGAGAAGCAGAGGGAGGCATCGATAAAACAAACATGGTCGCAGCAGTGGAAGGGCACAAGTGGCAGGAAGGAAACTGCTGCCAGACACATTACAAGGAGCTCTAATGAGGGAGCCTGCTCTCCCCCCACCACCACCACCTCCACCGCCGTCACCGCCGCCGGAGAGGAGCGCGAAGCGGGAATTAATTGTGAGGGCGATGATGGCGACCGAGCTGAGGAGCAGGTCATTATTGCACGCCTCCTCTCGGAGCGCCGCGGGCAGAGCGTGGAACGCCACGCTACTTGCTCAATTCCCATGATCCCATGGAGGGTGGAGGCGAGGGGGGGGGGTTGTCGGGAGGAGGGGGATTGAAAGAGCAGAAAGAGAAATGTGGAAAGACACGACAAGAGGGCTGCAGCTGGCTGCTTGTTTTTGAAACATCATCTCTGTTCAATTGCAGCGCACCACAGCTGATTTTCTCATTAGTCACCATATTATTATTTAAGATTCACTCCTGAACACTTGTCATGTCGAGTTCATTCATGCACAAATAAATATAAACATTTAGCTGATTTACTTAAAACAGAGACAAATACCCAACACTAAGAGAAAAGACACATACTGACGAGCTGTAAATCCATTGTAACATGCACAGAAGGGCCTCCACCTTTTCATTCCCAGGTGCTGCCATTTTTGAACAACAAAGCACCAGGCAGGCTCTTCCTGTTGTTCAAAATCACATGAAAATACAAAACATTGCCGTTTTTATTTCATAAATTGCAGTCTGAGTTTAGGGTGATGGCATAATTAAGTGTGAAAAACAGCAAGGAAGATGATTTCTTTGTGAGAGTTGAGCCTCAAGTGAGGCACGTCTGGGTGAACGCGTTGGACACATTGCCCTCTAGTGGTTAACTAAGGTATATCAAAGTCATTTGAAAGGAAGATGAATGAGTGCGTGAAAGTTATTGGATGACAGAGAAATGAGTTGTATAAATGGCTGAGGAGAAACGTGAAAGTAAAGTGTGCGCATTACTAAAGAATTGTCTGGCTATTTCTTCTTCCAAACTTGGTTCCCATTGGCTCACCTGCCTATTGTGTACAGTTAAGTAAGAACACTGCATTTTTTTGGGAAGGAAACTATGACTGTTGAGAGCAATGGGGACAAGTGACTCCCATCTGCAACTCAAGACGTGTGAAAACGCCTATCTCCAAACTCCAGCCCTTCTGATGGTTTTCATTTCTTAAACTATATTGTTTTCTTTTTCTTTTTCAGTGATTGAATCACTTGCAGAGTAGCTTCCCATCGAAATAAATAAAAGTTTTATTTTGCTAAAGTTTGGCCACCATGCTCAGAACACTGTTTTCAATAGGAAGAGCAGGAAAGACTCAAGACTAAAGAGAGAAGCGACTCACATGTCATCTTGTTTTTCAGTGCTACATGTCAACTCGTGCGTGGAACCATGTGGCGTCATGCCAACTCCCTTACTTCAGTATAGCAACATTAAGGTGATGTCTTATCCTCCTAAACCAGTGGTTCTTAACCTGGGTTCGATCAAACCCTAGGGGTTCGGTGAGTCGGTCTCAGGGGTTCGGTGGAGCCTCCGCCGCGGAGGTCCACCCCTCAGTCTAGTCTGCAGTTAGTGTATCATATTTTATTTTTTACTAAAGCAGGGTTCGGTGGATGAGCATTTGAAACTGGTGGGGTTCGGTGCCTCCAACAAGGTTAAGAACCACTGTCCTAAACACTTAAGGTCGCTCTAAACATGGAAAGCATCATAGGGTCCCTTTAATGAAACACATTTATTCAGATAAAGTGGACAAGAAAAGGTGTTTTTACAATTACAAGGCGTGAAGCAGAGGTTAGGGATGAAGGCTTGATGGAAGCAGATGAACCCCTCAGTGAAGTCAAGAGTTCATACTCCATTTCTATTCTGCCCAGGCTTCCACTGGGTGTTCAGGTTTCCTCCCACAGTCCAAAAAGTGACACTGTGTCTGTTTTTTTTTTTTTTTAACCACTGATGAACTGGTGACCTATTCCGGGTGTCGCTCGCCTCCTGTCCTAAGTGTGACGGCCTGTCGATAGACCGCCCATCCATCCACCTATCTATGTACCTGAAATGTCAACTGCAGCTTCTGGCATGGACACATTTGGTGTCCAGAGGACTGGACAGTTCACCATCCAGACACAAAGCTAGGTCAGAAAGATTGGACCCAAATTTTGGCACCAAAATGGCACCCAAATTTTGGGCTGAGGTGACTGATACGGCAAAGAGTTTGGTCACCAATCTGACCCACTACTCAAAAGGTAGGATGCTATGGATTAGGGGAGTTTTGTTTTCTTCCTTTAGGGATTTATCAGATCAGGTTTTCCACAAGTGGAGCAGGGTGACTAAGCGAATGTCTCGGTATGATGATGAATGACACTGTTCCTCTTTGTGACCAGGTAGTGAACATAAGGTCGAAGAGGAATCTTGATGTTTTATTTCTTTTGAGCATGACAGCTGCTGGTCGCACCTCAGTTTGGAAGGTAAGACTGTATTAGAATTGTTATTGATTCGCCTCTTCTCGCGCAGCTTTCCTTGTTTGTTGCACACAGCAATAAACTCATCTTGGCTGTCCTCTGGAAAACTCAAAACCACAATATTGAAAGCAGAGTTGGGGACACATCAGGGATGGCAGCTGCCTGTGCGTAAATCACGACCCAGCGGACGCTTCACAGCTGAAATGAATCGCAGACCATCTCCTGCTCGCAACAGCGCGGCCGCGAGGTCACAGCCAAGGACTCGCCACAATCAGAGATGGGTTGCAGGGGTGGGGGCTCACGTGTCACAGCACAGCTGTTCGGCGCTTCGTGCTCTGAGTCAGAAGCGTCTCCGACGCACAACATCCCCGTTAATTACCTTAATGCCTCACTGTCTGTCCCAGTTTCGGCGGATTCTACGGTGAATGCCTTAATCTGAGCTCCTGCACGCACGCTCTGGTTTGAGACTTAAATTACAGCTTTGCCTTTTTTATTTCCTGTCAGGGTAAAGTGGTTTTCGGCTCAGCAGTTTCCGAAGCTCGTCGTCTGCTGTGACAGACAGCGTCGCTGAAGGTGGCTGTTGCGCCGATGATCGTCACGCCGGAGAGACACTGAGGCGGCAAAGGAACATCGCCGCTATCTTGAAGGACAGTTGCAGTTTTCAGTTCAAGAGATAAGAGAGAAAGAAACAGCTGCTGAGGCCCAAAGCTTTCCCAACTGAAAAGGCTCCTGGCAAACAGTCACAGATCACAGTTTAAAAGGGAAACAGTGGTAATGATCCAGGATGCAAAGCGTGACAAAAAGAGGAACAGGTCATCGCTGGATAAGAGATTGTTTTATGCCTTAAGTTTCGGTGGTGAACTAAGGTGGAGTAGGTGACAAGTGGGCCAAATAGAAGAGGAGCAGTGAAATGATACATCCACACAGTGATACATCTTTTTCATATATCAACATTTTTCCCTGTCTGTTCCAAAAAAGCGCTCAGTAGAAAATGCGGCCTGAATATACACAAATCCACTGAAAATGACCAGAAGTTATGTGATATTCATTCCAGGCCTGTGGGTGGGGTTGGAAAGGATTAGTAAAAACAAAGAAGGCTCCATGCAGTTTCTGCATTGCTACATAGTGATACAAATGCTGCATTTCCCGATAACATCAACCTTTCTTTGAGAAATCTTCTGTACAGATGATGGAGGCATGTTCATTGCCAGTAGGGGGTGTGGTCTAAATAGCCACGCAGTGTGTTCTGTCCCTGCGATGGAATTGTATGGCTATTCAAGTGTATTGGAATGGCACCTGTTTATTTAGTCAATATTATGCTAAAACTTCCAAGTATTTCCACAACTGTACTCAGCTTCCTACCAGCCAATGTTCAGTTAAGAAAAAGCTCAGCTTGCTATGGTTTATTCCCATAAATTCCCTCTATCTCCCATGGAAAGTTTCCATTTTTGAAAATGTATGAACAAGTGCAATCCTTGCAGTGATAATCATAATTCTGAAAAAGTCAATTGGCTGTGAATATACAGTTTTCATTTTTCAAAACGCTGAATCGGCGTGGATGAAAGGCCTATCAGACACAAAGCACTGTGCACAGAGCTAGAGTGTGTTGCTCTAGAAAGGTTCTCTCTGTGGATGATGCGATCCAGAAGGAACTTGGGCCACTAAGAATTGGGACTCAGTTTCAGGTTATGGTTGTGAATCTTGTGTTGCTTCAGCGGCTGGAGGATTTCAGAAAACCTGCACACAATTGTAGTCACTTTAAAAGGAGTTAGCTTTTTTGTCTTTTGGCCAGTGTGCAGGAAACACATACATTTGGTGCGGTAGGCCGATGATTTGGAAACATGAAGCACCATCTGGCAACTTCTTTTGAGTCCTGGTTTGAGGCCAGAATCAGAGGACACCTGTGGTGGTAGTTTTCAGACCAGGTATGGTGGTGGAGTCAGAACTGCAGACTTGTGGTAATAGTCTGGAGCAGCTTTTGCTTCTGCAATAATGGTTACAGCTTTGGAGCCAGGACAAAAATAACAACCCTTTATTCCATGGCATTCTTCTTCTTTGTCTTGGGGTTGCTGCAGCAAGTCAGCCTACTCCAATGTAAGATATCAAGTGCATCCTCCATATCATTTTCATGTCCTCCTTAATCATGTTCCTATCCTGTATGACAGCAAATATAATCCGGACTGATTTCAGTTTTGCTTTCTTTGAACTCTGAAGCAGGTTTTTTCGAAGGAAACGTGATATATTTCCTTCAGACGTGCAGGCAGAAGACCTTCATCTGGTACTGACAAGTGTGTGATGCCGTCATGTCATGTTAAATCTACATCATACACCACCTTCCCTCGCCGTTGTTGCCATCGCACTATTCTTTTTCACCAGCAGAGGTCATCATCAGCTCAACACCGACACCGACAAATACACTAAACCAGGGGTTCTCAACCTTTTTGAGCTCGGGGCCCACCTTTTCCAGAACAAATGGGCCCGGGGCCCATTCAAGTAATAGAACTGATTCATTAATCTTCATTTCATTTGTGTTCAACAGCCATATTTTATCTACTTACACGTGAACAAACCATTGAGAAATGGCAAAGATATGTATTTGTCATAGAAAAGTCCAACCAGCAGCAGAAGTAGGTGCAAGTCACATTCATCAAATTTACGGAAGAAAAAAAATACACTTTGAAAATTGGAAAAACTGTACATGTCATGAATAAAATAAAAACAATGTCTAAATACGAAATAATAATAATATAGATTAAAAAAAAACTAAAGAAGATTTGAATAAAGTGTCAATGAAAGTATGGCCATCAAATTTTCAAAAAACAAACAAAACAAAAAAAACAGGTCACAGTGTTTACTATTGGGGGCGCAATCACTTTATCATTTTTTCTTCTCCCCACAGTTAGTAACTATCACAATTTTGCAGCTGTCATTTCAATTCAATGACACACTACTGCCACCATATGCAGCAAATGTATTCCAACTGAGCGTCTGAAGGCCCAGAGGTGTAAAGCAAAATACTTTTAGCAGCCCTCTAGGAGGCGCTAAATGGCCCTATGGTTAAGAATCCCTGCACTCTACACAACAGAAAAAGACAACACAACCTAAAGCGGCTAAGATTAAGTTCAACAAACAAACCCCAAAATGCAATGACTATTGCATTACGGGTATCTCAATAGACTATCCTTGTGCACCCACCAAAGTGTCCCCCTCAGCCTGAGCAGTATGGAGAAAGCACCTGCAGCTAGAATGCGGGAACCAGCACTAAACCTAATTGCGATCGCCACGGGAACAGAAACAGCTTGCGACTGGCATCATCCAAATCCCTGCTGTGGCCAAAGAGGAACTCAGCTGACTGTTGGGGCGACTGGCATCCAAGGAGAGGACGAGCGAAGTCAGAGGTGAAGACAAGTGGGTCATAATACGGGATGCGTTTGGAGACTTTTGGGCCACTCTCACTGTTTTTCATGCCGCACTTGTCTCCACCACACAGAGCCGGAACCCCCGCTGTGGCCTAAACAATTAGCCTGTGTGAGAGCCACACTAACGACTCTCTCTTGTCTTTTAAGATAACGGCAGGAGGAGGGGCAGCGGTGGGTGACATCTTGTCAGGAGGCACCCTGTGGTCAGAGGGTTGTGTATTAGGCCCAACGCAGGACACCTAGTTATTACCCAACATAAAGAGATTGTGTGTGTTTGGATAGCCCCAGGTGAAATGTGTGTTAATCCCAGTAGTGTATTTGAGAAGTGCTGCTTTTCTCAGGTCCGTGTTGACAAGCGGGAGCAGGTTCACGCTTCAGATGTCACTTTTCCCATACGATTTTTTCAGTGTTGTCAATCATCACACATCAGCACAACAATGGAACTTTAAAAAGTGTTATCTTCTAATGACAAACGGCACAATAATCTCAATGGTTATTGGTGTCCAATTTTAAGTTTCAATGCTTTGTGTCAAAGAATGAGTATTCATAAATCTGCAGAGCTGCATTTGA
Organism: Synchiropus splendidus; assembly: GCF_027744825.2. Lineage (NCBI taxonomy): Eukaryota > Metazoa > Chordata > Actinopteri > Syngnathiformes > Callionymidae > Synchiropus > Synchiropus splendidus. Next base: position 22,238,269 of record NC_071335.1, read on the forward strand.
TATTATCAGCTATATGGACTACCAAAAGAGAAAGTGCTTTAAACTGAAAAAAACATCTCCAGTCATGTGACCCTGCAGCTACAAATCCTTTAAATCTCAATGTTTGTGGTAATTCTAAGGTGTGACATCTGTCAAGTCATAAGTGTGCCTGGATTTCCGTCACCTTGGGTCAGCGGGAGGCCATAGTCCTGCAAAAACTAGGCGTCGGAACGCACCTCCAGCCCTTTGAAATTTGACAGGCCGACAGGGATGACATTCAGAGATAATCCGTGATTAGGATTTACAGTAGCTTCCAGTTCAAGCAAACCCAGCAAGAGGCTCACAAGTTACTGCAGAGCAACAAACAGGCCAAACTTGGAGGCTCGATCTATCCCTGGAATTTCAGTCTCAGTTTCCAGTGCCATGGAATACTGGAACTCAACAACATCAGTCAGTCACACGTCTTAAACCTTATTAACTTAAAAACGTGTGACGGGCTAATTAAAATGCAGCGTAAAAGAAATCATTATTGATTTGCTCCACTTTCTTGCATTCGGCCTCGGGGTCCACATCCAGATGGAGAAGGAAGCCCGACATGTAGCAACAACCGCCCAGCAGTGCCCTGCAGAATGGCCTTTGGGACCTTTCATTGCTGTAGTTGTTGGTTAACTGCCCTGCTCAGGGGCACTTTGATGGCAGTTGAAGGGTGGGGAAGTTAAGTTAGGCTATTACTCGACACCAGGATATTCACAGCTCCAGTGTTGTCACTTCTGGCTCTCTATCTGTTGAAAGGACCGGATAGTTCCCCTCCACTTATGTGCAGATCAAGGACATCTTGAGGCTTACCACACAGACACGTCAATATGAACAGAATTAGATTTTTTTTTTGATGTTTTGAAACACAACTGACCTTTTTTACACACACACAACAAAGGATGACAAACTTGTATAACACAAGGGTGATACTTAAAGGGAACACCCGCAAAAAACAGTATGTAAGACAAAGTACATAAGCATGAAGAAAAAGAGGAGATTGTTTTTCTTCAATTTGCATCTACAACTAAATTCTGTATTTCAGAAGAACTGGCAAAGCCCCCCCAAAAATCTAGAAAATCACAAAACAAAATACTGCTACTATTATGTAAATTAAAAGAGGCAAAGAGATAAAAACTGATCCAATCAGGAGGCAGTATTTCCAGGCCTAGGAGGAGGAGAGTCGGCTTCTGACTGCACGCCTCTATTTTAGGATCCAAACAGAGTAACTTTAGCTGCGCTCCGGGTAAACCACAGCTAAAAAGACAAGTTGACTAATGATGTCAGAAGACAAAAACAGTGGAGCACTGAAATACTACACTATTCTGCTCAACCATTACAAGGCAGTATCAGACAAGACTACTATCTTAGGTATTACTGTGTAACTTCTAGCGCTACAGCTGCAACTATGGCAAAGTTAAAAGCAGGACTTTAAGCTGTTTAAGATGCTGCAATGTGCACTAATAATTCAAACCAAAAATGTAATGGTTGAAAATATGAAGCCTACATAATTTAGTTCTACAGAATTAACCAGTAACCGAGTGGTGGGGTGGGGGGAATGGGATTACTGAGAAGAAGCACATGTCCTTGAGAGACGGGAATGCAGGAGTATTAGGTCATTGAACCAGGACAGAAAGGTGCCGAAAAAAAGAAAGAATATTACTTGAATATTACTAGAATTTGCATGAAAGCATAATCTTATTGTTCTCCTCTCCTCTCCATTATCCAGCAAAACAACTAACCAATCACCATTCGTCACTCTCTGTGGTATCAATGATATTTCAAGTGATAGATGAAATAAATATAACACAACAATATTGGGCAAAAACATCGCCATGTACTGTTACAATCGTGAATCTACGAGACATGGCTAAATATTAATATCTACTGCAGAGAGAGGTTTCTTTGCATCTGGAAACTTATATTATCAGCAGTTCAAATTAATTTCAGAAGCAGCTGATTGGAAAAACAAGTATAAAACTAAGACATTTTACATCTCAGATAAATATATATTTGAAAAACAATCTGTGCCCTCTGAGTAAATATTTTTTTATTTGTCCTGGCCACATATTTTGACCTTAGTGATCCGGCTGGGTTCACTGGTGTCTTTAGTAAATGTTTGATGCAATGTTATGCAAAATGACATGGACAGAACAAGGCAGTTGTTTACAGACACGAAAACGTGTGAAGTGTTTCAGTTGAAAAATACCTCCCATCAGCATATTTTAAAAACACAGTCACTTTGCGGATTCAGTTGACTTCTCCTTCCTTGCTGCCACCTCCCCCAATCTGCTTGAAAAATTTAGTTTTCTGCTCTCGGCCAGAAACCATTGAGTCAACAAATGTCAGTGCAGGCTGCTGGAAAATAGAACGGGGGTCTCTATTTAAGCCGCATTACATCGAAAAGAAGATTATTTTAAGGGACCACCTGTCAGAAAATCAAAGTATAAGCAGATCTTACTGTTGTCTCATTGGAAGTATGATGCAATTTTGTCACATCATTTGGGTGTCAAAGAGATATAAAAGTATTACAGTATAAAACAATTGTAATAACCTTAGTGAGATGAATAAATAGATGGATTCGAGAGAATGAACTCAAAAAAGTATCACTAATTTAAATGGGGGTTTTAAAGGACTGGAGTTTACTATCTAGCCCACGTGGCCAGTGTAAACAGGAGGCAGTCCATTGGCAGTCACATGAAAAAAATGCAGCCTGTGTGCGGCAGGAGAGAAGTCCTACACTCTGCACTCTAAAAATGAGTCAGCCAGCAGAGGTGGTGCCAAATAAAGACACAGCCGTTGGAAAAGCTCAACTGGTTGGACTCCAAACTGGACAGAACGCTGCAGTTGAGCAATTGTTTCACCTAAAAGACAATCTTGTGCAACCGCCGATCGCGAAAGATAGAAAATGAAAGAAGGAAGTGGAGATATAGTGAAAAAAGGGAGGGAAACCCCCAAGTCATCTGGCTTCCTGTTTCAGAAAGAAAGGGGGAGGAGGTCTCTTGCACTCAGTCAGACCAGTGCAATATTCAACAAAAAGTGCACTGGGGGTGGAGTTCTATCCTGAATCCACTCCGGTGCTTTAGGGCAGCCATCATAGTGTTCACTATTGTGTACGGCTGAGGGAAGAAGAAAAAGAGAGGAGGGAGCAAAGAGGAGGGGGGGTGAAAACCTGTCCCTTTGTGCGGGAAAGACTCAGCAGGAAAGTGATTTTGTTATTACTCCAGTTTGCCAGGGAAGCAGGGATCATTCCCTGGACCTGCATGCACATTTTGTCCGGCCGGCGAGCCTCTACTGCACGACCGGTGGAGGCTTCTTCTCAGGCCGACCGACGACCAGAGCCCGGCTTCTGCTGATGATGAGAGTCTACGTCAGGCGGCTTGCCATGAATATTGATGTGGAGGATAGTCTATTTCATAGAAGAACAGAAGGAGGCAAGATGGCTGCCCTTTAGGATTTGTTAAAGAGGAGATCCAGACGGTTTATGGGAATTTCTACAAAGTGGAGGGACGTAAACAGAGGTGAGAATTTGCTTAGAGGACAGGGGTCTTCAGTCTCATGTTATTTACTATCAACTGTGTCCATGTTTATGCTCTTTTTACCCACCGGTGCTGTTGCTGTAAATATGCCCCATCGTAGAGGCAGAAGCCAACATAATAAGGAGGGGATATTAGATAAAGCTACTCCAACATGGCTGACCATATTCTTCCACATTCCTGCCGTCTGAAACTAAGAGGCAGCAACAGGAATGTGTTTACTCAACATTGTAGACGCCTAAAGATTCCAGAAAGTAGTGACTGGGCTGGATAATTTTCTGGGTTTTACTTCACGTTTCAGTCTCCAGTTTTGCGCTACGTTATGAGGGAAGGTGGGACATTTCCTTGATGTCAAAGATGCAGTTACTGTGGCCATTTCTTGCGTGTGTGAATGTCTTTCTTTGTGCTGCAGAGTGAGGGAGTAAAAGTCCAATCTATATCTGCCAAACAGTTTTAGCTCGGCACGGCAGCGGAGCCGGCACCGCGTCACTGCTTTGCCGAGAATAACTCGGAAATAGCGCTCCTTTACATACAGATGAGTAAGAACTGAGTGTAAAGGTTAAATTTAGGAGGGAACAGGTTTGGCAGAGGCAAGAAGAAGACGGACAAGGTCAGAAAGCTCCAAAGCAAATGAAATTCAATCCTAGCTCACCATTAACTGCCGTAAGAATGGGAGTGTTTTTCTCTCTGTAAATAAAGGGCTTTAAAGGGAGCTGGCTAAGAGTAATAACAACCATGTTAGAAGTATCATGCTTGGTGAGTAACACAAGTATTTTTTTAAAGAACTAATACTGAAATACTCCAGGGGCCATTAGCACTACCGCGGAGCAAACGACTAATGGGATGTTAGCTTTTCCTTGACAACTGAAAGATTAGCATCTGAATGGCCTCTTTCAATATAAAAGCACTGCCTCTAATTTGTGTATTGGGCTTTGTGTATTCTCCTGATCACAGTTTGGCCTCAGGTAAGAAAGGAACACAATTAATCCCTGCAAGGTGCAGAATAAGGACTAACTGCTAACTGCAGCAACCACTGACTTAGGTTTTATTTTTGGACAATGATGATTTTGGGAAGAGATCAAAACACGAGCGGATGAAAGTGTGAATCGCAAAAAGTGAAGAGATATGAATGAGAGAAGTGGTGTCTTAATAATCTCAGCCATTGAAAGGAAACACTTGGTAGAAAAGTGTGTAAAATATTTGTGTGGAAATACATATAGCTTTGATCACCAACTAAAATGATTTTCTATGCAAAATAATTATGATAATTATCATTAAAAGCAATCCATTGTTTCACCCCGTTCATGGCTCCTGCAGGTTTAAAAACTAACCTCCCCCCCAAAAAAAACAGCAACAACAGGAAACATAACATACAAATCAATCTTATAAGAGGCAGTAAAAAGTATAATAAACATGTAATGAAACATGTACTGAAACAGACACAATGGTATTACAATATAACGCTCTTAGGCAGCACATAACAACCAACTATTTTGTTAAGTCACAAAACATTACATTTTCGTAGCATATTAAAAAATGACCATTCGGCATGTTGAATAGAAATATGTTTTATATTCAGAATACTGTTACTATATGACGGCGGTTACTGGAGCAATAAGATGACAGGAGTGAGTTAAAACTAACATCATATATTCCCTGGTAGGCAGTTGTTGTTTTTGAAATCTCACTCACATGTTCTGCAAGTGGTATTGTGGCTACAAATGCAGAATATGCAATGTTATGTATGTCAACAATGTGAAGATATTAGCTACCAACAACAGAAGGATCAGCCAGAAGTTGTGCCTTGTGGCCTCCATGGTACGACGGTAGGGTTTGACAAATCAAAAAGGACACTGAAAAGCGCAACAAGAGTCGAGTCAGCAGCATCTGAGGTCGTTCAAAAATTCCAAGAATACATCTCTCTCATGTCTGCAGATGCCTTTCTGGCAGTATTTTAAGGCTTCTTCCCAACACTACAATAGGCTAGTGCAACAAACACAACAAATATTGACAAAGTACTGTCTGCAAATATTTGTCAAAGTTGGGAGTGTAGAGAGATGTCTTCAAATGTACAGCTGTTGAACAAAGTAAATAAACAGGAAAGGTGAAGGCGGCTGGACGACACATGAATCATTGAAAATAGTAAGTAGTAAGCATGCGGACTATCTAGGACACCATTGTTGGACTGTCAATGGTTGTGCTTAAGTGCTTTCCTGAGTCTCTGCATGGCTGCTGTTACATCAGCAGCTGAGCTTTAGTAGGCCTACAGGGGACTGAGTGGGGGAAGGGACAAGTAGATCAATCACATGCACATTGCTGCTCTCATCTATCCACACCCACAGACTGAGCCATGCGGTTGGACAGCTCCTTTCCACCGCTGGGAGCCCTCTTTATGTCACCGTGAGAGCAAAGACAATATCACCTTTAGGGAGAAGGTCCAGTTGCCATAGCGCTAAACAACAATGCTGTCAGATTACAAAGGGCAAGCTCCTAACCTAAGCCCCGGCCTCTGACCCTACTCTGCCCTGCCCACACATCATATTTCAACCCATATGACTCAGGAGAGGAGGGTCTGGAGACGCTTTGGCAGTTTACAGAGAAATACCTGCTTGGAAGAAGTGGACGCTCAACTGCTTTCTGAAGACAAAATGGCGATGCGCTGAGTGTTATATTGATTTCTCTGATATTGATTTCCCTTATGGGGGATGGTTTGCTACACAGACAGAGAAGAACAAACCTTTAGCCTAAACTGGACTTTTCGCACAAGCTTTTTTAAATATTCTTTCACAGAATCGCCGTAGTATCACAGTTACCAAGAAACTATTACAAAATGCAATGGAAATATTGCCACTCTATTGACCCCACCTCAAGCATCAAACATGCTATTTAAAAGGCACTGCAGTCCTTTAGCACTATTGAGAATATCAACCATATAAGATAATTAATGCAGGCAAAATTGATGCAGGCAATAATTTATGCAAGAGATGTTTTGTCCAACCCATATTTAATCATTTCAAACAAAGCACCAGCCCCTGAAACCCATACTAGCACCAGTTTATCTGCAAAATGAAAGGCACAACAGGGGCCCATTCAAATCATAGTCTGAAAACATGACATGGTAATTCAATCTGCAGTCATGTTTAAATCATAAAAGAAAGGCGCAGCACGGTACTGCATGAAACATGTGGAGGGGCTGCATCAGTAAACATAATGGAAAATCTGGTGAGGCTGAGCAAGAATACTGGAGGTGAAGAAAGTAGGTGGGTTCATTTATAATGCACGGTTCAAATGAATAAAGTATTTGATGGAGACCAATTGGAGGAAAAAGATAATGGCAATTTTCAGAATTACAGTCTTGAAAAGTGTAAATTAAAATAGTCTTTCTTCCCGAGCTATTAGGTCTTGCACTGCTGAGATGACAGAAAAATGCGAGACAATACATAATGTTACAGTAATAAATAAAGCCTCACTGTCATGAGGACTTAACAGTTAGCGACTACTTCTCAAACGAAACAGCCAGAAATAGTACCGATCGACGGAACCCTGACACGACATGAGGCCCACCTGCCGGCTCGGTCCACATCGCGGGTGGAAGTGTGACTTTGGAGAAAAGGTTCTGAAGCTGAGCTCGAGTGACATTGGGAGTGTTTCAAGTCCCTTGAGCGCGTATCGATGTCAAGCTTTACCTTGGGGCTGAGACAGCGAGGGCAGCGACTCAAATCTTCCTGCACGTGAGCGCACACATGGCCGCTCTGTTTACAAACACTGTCCCGGCGAGTAGGGTGTTACGTAAGAACCCCAAAGCGAGCGCTTCTCGTGAGGTCAGCTCGGACGATTCGGCACATTTACGGGTTCGCTGATTTACTGACAGGATGAATATTTGTCATTAGTTCTACACACATACACGTCGACATAAAAACTCTTGGTACATGCCGACTTCGATAGGAAGTCGAACAGAGTTCCAGATTTAGATGCACCTCCTGACCACTGCGTGACAACGATACAACTGCAAATACAAGGCGAGCTGACAGGCTGTGAAACTACACGCAGACACTAGAGAACCTTATTGCAACACAAAAAGAGGCGCTGAGACTTACTAGTACAATAGCAGACTTACTATTGTTTTCAATTCCCCACTGTAGAGTTACATCAAAATGAGCAAAGAAAACAAGAAACCTCAGTGACAATGATTCTTCTTTAATTCCCAGCTTACAACACCATGTGCGGCAATAGTCTCAATGAATGCTAGATGAGATTCTTTCCACCACCTTTCGACAGTCGGTGCATGTGACACAACGCTGAGAGACATGAAATGAGGAGTACAATTTAGAAGATTATAACTCTGCTTAAATCACTTGCTGTTCTCCCACTCGCAGCTGTTTTATGGTATGGTTGGTATTCTCCAGACTAATTTCTGTTACACAGGAGAAATCAATGGATATTAGTTTTCAGGAAAAAGATTGGTGGTTTGAGAAGCCAAATTTGGCCTTCTTTGACTGGTCTAAATAAGTGAACCCTTTTGTGGTGCAACTTGATAAATAAAAAAACACAACTCCCTTCACTGTTCCAGGATGTCAGCTACTGCAAACAAATAGGTCTTGGCACAGAGATGTCAACTAGTGTTTGCCTGCAACACTGAAGATTGAGAAACAATGCAAATCTTTTATTGTTCTGTATTGTACTTGAAAAGCGTTGTCTCAATGTAAACCAGTGAATGACTAGATCCATCATCAACTGCGACTTTGTCTCCTGTTTCACGTTTCTGGTGCTGGAGTGAAGTCACTGTCTCAATGTATTTAGGTTTCATATGGCTGTCTGACCCACTTGAAAACCAGACGGTACATTCCAAGGGGTTGTGCTTATTAAAATAACCTCAAAACGAGATAGTACTAAACCCAGTCACAATCACGCAATCTTGCAGTGAGTGGTCCAACTGAACTCCTGACGGCCTCTTGCTGTCCTCAAAGATGGCAGTTAGATAAGGAGGATGCTAAAAGCTGTCATTGAAAAGCCGTGGCCTCACAGTCCCCGTCGTCTGCTCCAGGAGCACAAAGAAGGACAGCTGCTCCTGAAAGACATTTAAAAGCGTAGCCCCACCAGAGCCCTCAGTGACATCACTGACAGGTTCTGAATCTGCTCCACATACAGTGGGACAGTAAGTTTTGTTCTTACTGTTTGCTACTGTGCGAATGAAATCTCATCTCAAGAAAACTAAATCGAAGTCACAGAATATACGTGTAATCTCACTCAGACCGAGTTAGTGTTCGCCTATTTGTTGTTAACCAATACAAGCCACTAGAATGGAAATGGGACAGAAAGCTCATGAGTATCCAGTCACTGACTGAAGCGAAGAAAGGCAGCCAACTACCGCTCCCTCACAGTGCTCTCTCCGGTTCATATTTAATGATCAGCTTTGCGAGTCTTACAACTTCTCATTTACAACCCTGCAAGAAAGAAGACATGCAATTACGACGGGGGCCCTTTGGTGGAAAAGTTTTCGCACCTTTAGAAATATGGCACTGATAATTATTGTGTTTTTGGAGGCACAGGATGCATATCTGAAGGTTTCAGCGACTGGATGTCAGTATTGGGATTTCTACGATGATTGATTCACTGGCTGGATCAATATTTGAATCACATGTGCAGAGCACAGCAGCGCAGCATTGTCTGCAGGGGAAAATGTTTAAACCATATGGTGAGCTCAGAAGATGGTTGCCATGGTTACAGTGTACTCGGAGATATATTAACTTTGCTCTGTGCACAGTTAATCTATACTGACCTTTGCATGGGCAGAAGGTCGGAGGGGGGAGACGGAAATTTAGAAAGAAGAAGAGGATTTGATTGGTGGATGAGTGTAGTTGTGTGCGCAAGACACGGTCTGCTAATTTGAGCCTCGGTGTGAAGCAGAGTTTAGGGTTAGACTCGGTGAACGCTCTGCTCCACTGACCTCTCAGACGCAACTAGCAAATCCAAGCCTGAACAATGAGAGACGAATGTCTAACGCAAAATCTACTCGGTGTCTCAAGTTAACTATTTGGCTGTGGACGACAACGTTCAAGAAAAAGCTGCTTATCAAGTTCAGCCTGTTTAACCTCGCCCTTAAAATGTTCTGACTCATCACGTCCTCAGGTGCACTGAAGGCAGAACGCTAACAGACAAAAACAAATTTGAGAACTGTGTAGTCAAGTGTTGTCTTCGTCTCCAACACCAGTTGGAAGGCCAAAGACACAACACCAGATAAGATCTGCATGCGCTGCCATTGTTTTCTGACTTCTTTCAATATGCTCACATTTGATGGTTATCAGATATGACTCAGAGATGCATGTTGTTACACTACTTTTACATGACTGAGGACATGTATTTTGGCATGGTTCTTTATAGCTCCATAGATAAATCCGATCTTCATCTTCTCAAGTGAGCAGCCATTGATACAGAGCATTTTCCCCCAAACATTTACCTCTTTCTTTTTATTAAAAGACAGTTTATGACCAACTATAAACATTAAGCAAACCCCAGCTTCAACGTCTGCGGAGTCTTTCAAGGCAGGAAACAAGAATAAAGGGGAAAAGCTTTGGGAACACAAAGACAGCAAAAGGAATGTTGGCAACATCTGTTTCGTATTACAGATTTAAGAAAATGTAAACCTACAGACCCCATTTTAAGGGGTTCAATACACACTATTAGAATGGAAGTTCTGTTTCATCATCAAACAGAAGTGTAATATTCCATCTGTCATTCGGGGGTAATTTGTGGTGAAGGAGAAATTCCAGGAAATAGCCAGAATGTCAAATAGGCATCTTAGATGACTTAGTGAAGGTTCATGATTCACTAGCTAAACCTTAAACATGTGACATTTTGAAGTTCCTAATGGACACAAACGGCCAGAGCTGGTGGTTACCAGACATCAGAGACAAGAAAACTATTGCTCTAGGCAGTCATGTGACTCAGCTATCATCGCCTGAGGATGTGGAGATAAGAGGCCAGTGTCAGCACCAATATTCTTTACCACTGGGTGCAAAAGAGAGAGACTTATTTTCTGTTAAAGATCTGGCAATACTGCTTCATTCAAGTATCTACAGGTGTCCACTGATCAGGCAAAAATATAGTATCAGACTAATTAAACTGAGACTCACAAAGATGTGTAAGTGGTTAAAAAAGATTGGTGAAATGCCTTTTACAATCCACTTTTATCCAAAGCGACGTGCAATGGTCCAGCATGTAGGGTCGAGGATCCTGCCCACATCGGTGACCGCTGCTTTATACTTGATAGTCATTGTCGCTATGTAGTGAATTAACCAGCCGTTATCACTTACATATCCATCACTTGAGCATTACGTGAACCTTGTACAATTCCGTTAAATTAAAATAATTAAAAACAAATTTATTTTTTAAAAAAGAGAGAAGGTTTAAAGAATTTAAGCAAACTTTTTTTCAATAAAAAAAAAAAATGCACGCCAAAGTTGTGACTGTGAGATGGTGAAAGATCAGTGTCCATCACTCTCACGTGACCAACACACGATAGCACTGAGAAGTAGCTGATATAATAACGTTTCACACATATAAGGTCAGTAAACCCAACATTGTTCGCGCTGACAAGACTATTATCTGATCCTGACTGTTGATGGTCATTGTTTGAATGTCACTGGCAGGTCCACTGATCGCCATGACAAATACCAATTTGGATTTTCCCCTTTTGCTGTCCATCTCATTTCTCTTTACAGCTTCACATTAAATCATGCAGTTTTGCTTAGAACATTCTAACAAGTTATCTTCATTTGTGTATCCAATCAGTTTGGGTTTATATTATAGTAAAACAAGCCAGAGAGTTGAGCGTTTACATGTGGCTTCTTGGCTCCTTGGTGATCAACAATACTATAAGAACGAGTATCTGCCTCAGGAAGTTTGCCTAAAATCTTGCTGTAGATTTAAACTACCATAGTTTCCGGACTAGAGAGTTCACCCAAATACAATTTTACCCACAACATTTAAGAAGAAAGCGGATTATGTACATGCGTACGCCGCACTGAAGTATACCACGCGGGTACAGCGGTGCAGTCCGCACTGTAGAAACGTAATTGATTTCCATGTACTGTCCTAAAGATGCGCAAGGGTATGTCACATCACTTCACAAGTTTTGAAAATAGGGTCCAGCATTGAAACCGATGATAAAAACAAACTCTGTGATGACGTCACCGTGCATTATGCTGCCAATATAATTAGAGTCGTTGCATCAGATCAATGATTCCCAGCACTTTCCTCCAGTCTTCTCAGAGCTCTGTGCAGCAGCTGAGACTGCCTGTGGAAGCAGAGCTCCAGAAATAAACACTGAATGCAAACAAAATGCATGCAACTGAATTGCTGTGCCTAACACAAGACCTAATATGTTGATAGCAAGAGGCACGTTTGCCAGTAAAAATTCATATACTAGCTACAGAATTGTTCCTAACTACACAAATATAGCGCTGCAAGAGAACTGTAAAAACCGTGAAAATGTAATTACATAATAATAATACACTTTTCCCACATATTTCTAAACCACCATTAGAGACAATGCATATTCCAGATCCAAAAAGCAGCAACACATTGGAGTAAATGATCAACGTAGATCAGAAAATCTAGGTCGCTAAAAGAACAGCCCGTGTTGTGAGGGCTGCAACCTTAAATCAACAATGCAATGAGTTACTCCATCCCCCACATCTACCTTCAAACTCTTTGCACTGCATTTTAAAGCACTGGTGTTTAAGGGGCGACAGGAAGAGGTAAAATGGATGAATGGCTGTAGACACTTGTGCCTTTTGTGAAACACTGTCGTTTGTTCATACTAACAGAATGAAAGATGGACAGGGGCATAAGCGGCTGCGTGTGTTGCATTGTAAGTGCAGCAGGAGTGCGCCATGTGACATAAATCACAAGTGTGCAGTGCCGGACTAAGCCTCATGAGCATGAGGGAACATCTGTCCAAACTGTGGAGGAGCAAACTGTGACCATTAGACACAACACACGCCGAATATATGCTTCATTGTTTGTTCACTTGGTTTGACCAATGACACAGGAGTGAAAAATAAAACTGGAATAATATTGAAAGATGTTATATTAAGACACATAGAGATTATAATATTCATAACACTTCTGTAAAACAATGAAATGATCATTGAAGACTGTAGTAAACACTTCAGTATTGACATCATGAAGTGGAATGCTATGTTGTTCAAATGTTATCAGAGGTCATGAGGTTTGTCGAGGGGCAGTCCCAGCTCTATATTTAGGGGAGGGATTTCAAATACCTTAGAATGCAAGCAGCCTGACCCATTTACACAAGGCTTGTAGCTGAGGGAAAAATCACACATGCAAGCCAGAGTAGCTTGGACTCGGTAGTAAATACAATGCATGGCTTGTCACGTTTCTCACACAAAGAGCATCTTTTTTTTTTCTTTAAACAGCAGGAAATGTCAGACAGGCTGTCTGTGCCTTTAACCTAGAAAGTGCAGTCTCTCCCAGCAGCTGTTAGGAGTGAATGTTATATATGGCAGCCTAGTCATGCCAAATAGACCACATTCACTATGCCCGCTCTCATATTTCACCAGCCCTCTTGAGGATCAAAAAACTGTGTCGGCCAAATGACATTCTGCTGTTTTAAAATACAGTCATCAGGCTGCTGGAAAAACAATGAGTCAAAGGCTCATAGGAATATGAGTAGTAGTAGAGGTAGTGGTGAAGAAAGTAATAGCAGCAGAAGGGAGGGAAGCAATATCTGTATCAGGCTTGGTAGTAGAACTCATTTCACAAGCAGAAGTAGGAAGAATAGTAGCAGTTGTTGCACTGTGACAATATACACAGTGGAAAAGTAGCAATATCAATAATAGCACTCCAAGCTGCAGCAGCTGTAGCAATGGTAGTGCTAGTTTAAAAAAGGTCATTTATCACATTAACATAGTAGTAGAACTATTTAACATGAGCATCAGAAGGTGCAGTTATAGAAGTGGCAGTAGTAGTAGTCATAATTGTAACAGTTTTATGAATGGTAGCATTGAAAGCAGTTATGGACGTGTTGAGCAGAGCGAGCTCCCACTGTGTTTTAGATCATCTGAAGCACCGGAGACGCATAACAAATTGATGAGACAAGGCGATGAGTGATGAGACCAATACCACAAAGGTAATTGTGACAATGTCCGACACTCAAAAATGTCAGTGACGTAACACTCTGCTCGCTTCAGACCAAAACAACATTTAAATGCAGTTTAAAGGGACTGCATGACTATAGCCTCCACCGAGTTTGGGAGAGGATCTAATGATGTTAAATGTATGGAACAAAGCCTGTTAAGAAAGTTCTGCAGTCATGTGTCAGCCAGTGCAAACTGTGTCCATTGTTGGACAACACTCTTCCTGTGTCCCGGTGCAGCCTTGCCCTCAGGCTTGTTGGAGCAACTGACCAAGAACAAATGCTTGTAAGAGCAGACGTGAGGCATCTAGAACAGCAGTTAATATGAATGTGCATGACTGTTGTGGTTGGATTATAGAGTGAACAGAGGGGAAGTGGATGAACGACTGACTGAAGTACAGAGTAACCTGATTTGTAATTAGAGGGTGTGGAGGACTGGAAGAAGGGCTGCAGGAGTGGGAGGGAATGCAAACAGCGTACAAAAACACACGGTGACTTTAGTACAACGGGAGAGCCTCGGCTTTAAATTTCAGCCGTGAAACAGTGGTTATATATTGAAATGAAACTTCCTTGGTGAATCTGAAGAGTAAAAGACAATGGCCAGAAAAGAGTTTTGAAACATTAATGACAGGAGAAGTTATTGTGTTAAATGTTTGTGTGTGTACATATACTCTCAGCTGGGATCCCAGGCTTTGTTCGGTGTTCGCAAAGATTTTTTTTGTCAGTGTGGGTGTATCCAACTGTGACAAGCTGCTTTGCACTGCTCGGGTTCTTGGTAAACTCTGGAGTGTCCCTCAGGACTGGAGCTGCGCTCTAAATCTAGTGCGCTCCACTGTCCCCCTTTTGACTTAGGTTACTGAATTACAATGAACCAGACTATGTGTGGGGAAGGGAAGTTTTAATCACCTGTCTGGCTGACGGTGAAGCATTTTTAGATACAATTTCTGGACCAAAAAAAAAGCAAGCAGAACTAATTATCTGCAGAGAACATACTACCACAGTGTGATATTATACATTTATAACTATTATAACTAATAAAAAAAAAAAATCAACCATTAATTGGATCCATTGGATTAATGAATTGAGAAAGCAAAAAGCAGTCTGTAAACCAAGCAACACTTCACACTGAATTATTTCCACCATTAGATGCATCTTCCACTTAAGAATTGAAAGACAAACAAATGCTTACATGCATGTGAGACCAACATGATTTGTATGTTTCAGCAACTGGAGACTGTTTGTACTTTGAAAATACCACCCACTATCAGGTTTCTGTAAGTTTTAAAACTACACACAATAAAACATACTGCAAAAATGTAAAATCAGTCATCACTATCGTCACTCACTATTAGTTGCCTACGTCTTGGCTTTGTTTTCAGCTTTCTTTGCCCACCTGCTGTCAAGCAGCTGGCTGTTGTGTTGTCAGGGCAAGCGCCTAGATGCTTGAAAAGCCTGGCTCGCAAAGCTTCAGCACTTTAACCGCTCAGTGAAAAGATCATTATGTCCAACTTATTTGGGAAAAGATCTGGTTCAAAGGGATTCAATACTGTAAGCAACATCTCTAATGAAGCAGTGCTCAAAGACAATTGTGACTATGAGGCGTGACATTCAGCCATAAAATGGTTGTCAAAAATAAATAAAGAAATAAATAGAAACAATAAAATAGCTGAAAAGAATGCCATTCATAATGTGTTCACTTAATCTGGTAAAACCAGTGGGAATTAAAAAAAAAAAAAAACTTTTCAAATGGCTCACATTATTGAATCTAAGAAAGATATTTAAAGTAGACATAAGAAATATTCAAGCACAGTTGTGTGCCACTAAGTGTCATGGGAATTAAATCGATTCGATGTCCTTGAACATAGCCAACTTCAACCCATCACAACAAAGGTGACAACAGTACAAATAAAAATATCAATTCATAGGTGATAAATTCAGGTATAGACTGACTTTGAAAAAATCATTAAGCCTCAGCAAATGATTTGGGTTTTATGTAGTCTATATGTGGCATTAATGGTACACGGAGGAGCTGTTAATGTAGGCTAGTTTATCTTAAATGGTTGTGGTGTACACATCTCCACAAGCAGTCTACCCATTTGCCTGGTGACCATCTGGAGGGCTAACCCCACATGCAACAGCTATAGTTAAACTAGTCGGGGACTGGTTTAGTAGTTTTAGGAATGAAGGACCAAAAACCACTTGGAATATCATATTTGTGATTACTTTATTTTCCGAAATGTATCACTAAAATTTGTATAAAAAGGACAATTGAAAAGGGTTCTCTATGAATCCTCTTCATTCTGGTTATTTAGTGGTTGCAGAAGAACAACCAAAATTGAAAAGTATTTCCCCAAAACACCGGCACCGTGCCGCCAGATAACACTTCTTGCTATTGCTAATTGCCACTTTATTCTTGGTCTTGCAGGACGCACAGAGGGCAGCCCTTTGAATGGACTCTGAGCAGACCAGATGGAAACAGAACAGCCCCGACATGAGACGGAAGAAAATCTGATATTGGCACAATTTGAAAAATCTCACAGTATCTCTGGGAAACTCCAAAATGGACACCCATCCTCAAAGGAAAATTCATTCCACCTAACTGCGGATACAAACTGGAGCTCTTACAAGACCAGCACATCCATCAACTCCATAAAACGGAACAGGGAGAATTGCAGCAGCCCTGCTTCCGGACAAGGGCTACATTCCTTTACAATGAACGGGGAATTGGTAAACGGTGAATTAAAGAATGCATTCACCGATGAGTCCTTCTTGACCAATCACCCCAAAAAATTAAGAGCAGATCCGCTACTACCAGGAAGGGATGAAAATGGCATGTCTGAGTTGGACAACTGCCCTGAGATGACAAAAGAAACAGCATTTCGCGAAAATGCGGAACATGCAGATATTTTGTTAGACAAGCCTAACTATATTTTCCCAAACGGAGACATCTACCATTCGTCAAGGAATAAAACAATTCCAGCTCCCAACAGGGCCGTGCCAGCAACCTCAACAATAGAAAGCACTCCTGGTGACCTGTTAGAAAAAACTTTGTCTCAGTATTATCCTGAGCAGGTGTCAATTGCACCACAAACGTCTGGGTCACAAATAGATGCAGTCAATGGCTCTGTGATAAACAGGCTGCCCAATGAAGGTGCTCAGCCCCATTCTCTGACCTCAGGACCACACAGTTCAGCTACGATACCAAATTCGCAACAGAAGCAGTCTGGTGTATCTGTAAAGGACGACAAAGGAATTCATTACAATTCCGATAACTGTGTTGTAAATGGATACTCTGACAATTATGGAGCAACCAACCACCAGCAACAACGGCACCAGCCTCCCCCTTCCTATCCCAGTCAAGACCCAACGCCACAATCTCAAAATATATCCAAGGACTCGCACCAAAATGGAAATGGCCCACAGTTCTTTTCAGGGGATATCAATGTTCTCGGTATTTGCGATGGCGCAAGCCGGGGCTTTGAGCATCCATTTCCTGACCTCAGTGTGCCTCAACAATCTGCAGCTGGTGGACGTGGTCCCTTTCCACAGAGTATAAATAAGGTGCACAGTGATGAACTCGGCTCCCTTCCACATCAAGGAAACAGCATTGGTCTCCAATATCAGATGCAACAAAACCCCGGGAACCCACATTTAACTGCTGGTGTGGACTTACCAAGTTTTCAAAAGCAACAATATGTGGGGTTAGATACCGGAACGGCCACCACATCTCAGAGAGTCAATGCAATGTATTCAAATTCAGAACAAGCAGAGTGGAAGGAACCAGGCCCTTTCCAATACAAACAGCGCACAGACGTTGGTTTTTCAAACCAAACACAAGGACAGAACACATGGAGGAACTACCACGCAAATCCTGAGTCAAAGCAGCAAAGTCCTAATCCGCATACTCAAGGTCAGAAGTTAACAGAGAACCTACCAAAAAGTTACACATCTGATGGAAGCTTTTTGACCAACAACCAAGGGTCTAACAGCCACAAGCAGCAACAGGAGGAAAGTTTCCCGGGGCAATCACACTTTGCTAGCCGAAATAATAGTATTCCAGATTGGCAGCGAACAAACTCCAAAACACCACAAACAAATCATCAGAGTCTATCAGAGCAGTGTGCAATTCCACCAAACCAGCAAGTCAATGCCAAGTACCACAACCACACCCCGCCACAACACTTGTCTGATCCTGACTTGCAAGATCTATTGACATCCGAGTTTTTAGCCAACAATCAGCAACAACACTGTCAACCTCAGCGCCCACTGTCCAACCCACCACATTTTAAAGAGCAGCAAATTAAGTCTCCAAACTACAGACCTCATAGTCAGCCTCAGCCAGGTCATCCACAACCTCAACAAAACCAGCCACTCAGAAAGAACCCTGCCCAAGACAATAACCAGCACGTCCCTCGCATCGATTTTAACACAAATACTTACAATGAGACAAAGGTACAACTTCACCAAGGGCAGTTTTCTTCCAACTCAGGCATCAATAACCTTCAGCAAGTCCAACCACAGAGGCCTAACCACTACCACCCACTGAGCCACACAGACGCCCCAGAGTCTTCTTCAGGTACACACTCATCACAGCTTTCTATAAATCAACAGTTACCAATTCAGAGATACCCAAAAGCCGAGCAGCAGTTAGAATCATCATGCAGTCAGTTCCAAATGGGACCTCGACTACCTCTGGGAACTGCAGGTCCCCATGGAGACTTACAAAGGCATGCAGCTCTACGTATGCACCTGTTACAAAAACAAGAAAGGCACATCCTTTCCCAGCAAAGTCAAAGCGTCGTTGACCCTAGATATGGCCTCAAGGCCATAAAAACAGAAAATGGACCCAGATTTGATTCACCGTCATCAGAACTGCATGAAAAGCAAATGAGAATGCAAGCGAGTGGAATTCAAGTCAAGCAGGAAAGTCAACAATCCATGTGTCAACAAAGTAAACCAAACAGCATCTTGGCCTCAATGGAACAAAGCCTGAGGCAGTACCAACTATCTCCAATGTTTGAGAAAAAGTCAATCGTCATTAATTCATCAAATAAGGTCAAGGTAGAATCCTCTGGACCCGTAACAATAATTTCCACGAACACAGACCTGTGCAAAACGGAACCCTTGCCATCCGCACCCGCCCCTGTAGCTCAGCGAAAACCACCTAATTCTACACCCAAGAAGGATGCCCTATTACAAAGTTTCATAGATTCTCCTATGAAGCTGTTAGACACACCGATAAAGAACCTCCTCGACACACCATTGAAAACCCAATATGAGATTGCTTCCTGTCACTGTGTTGGTGAGTTTCTCATCGCTAGTAGCTGTATTGCTCTATGTTCAAGTATTCATCGAACCATCGTTATGTCTTCAGAGCAACTCAGTGAAAAGGATGAAGGTCCATACTACACCCACCTGGGATCAGCACCAAGTGTTGCCGACATCAGGAAGTTGATGGAAAACAGGTAAAATAAATGTGTTATTGTTAATATTGATGAAGCAACATGTTATTGTAATGTGCAGTAGAATTCATTGATTTATCAAATACTTTGAAGGTCTGGACTAAGTGGGCGCTCCATCCGAATCGAGAAAGTAGTGTATACTGGCAAGGAGGGCAAAAGTACGCAGGGATGCCCCATAGCAAAATGGGTATGAACTTACTGCAGTTTCCACTACCATGTGTTCAAAAACATCTAAATCTTGATATTTCTCAATGCAGGTCATAAGGCGATCAAGCGTCGAGGAGAAACTACTGGTTTTAGTGCGCGAACGCAATGGCCA
Organism: Synchiropus splendidus; assembly: GCF_027744825.2. Classification (NCBI taxonomy): domain Eukaryota; kingdom Metazoa; phylum Chordata; class Actinopteri; order Syngnathiformes; family Callionymidae; genus Synchiropus; species Synchiropus splendidus. Next base: position 22,257,757 of record NC_071335.1, read on the forward strand.
CACATGTGACACAGCTTGCATCATAGTGGTAATCCTGGTTTGGGAAGGCATCCAACCAAGCCTGGCTGATCGTCTCTACCTTGAACTCAGTGACACCCTAACAAAGCATGGAGCCCACACACAGAGAAGATGTGCCCACAATGAAGAGTAAGTCATAATGCAAAAGACACCATTTTTTAAATAGGTGGCGCTGGAATTAAATAAGGATTTCTTTTTTTCAACTGGTACTCACTAATAATATCACAAGTTGGAGTCTCTGAATTGAACTTCGACTGAGATTGCATTTCCCTGACAAAGTTAGTCTAACGTGTCCAAGGACCTAAACCTATTTCTCTTCCGACAGGAGGACATGTGCATGCCAGGGGTTAAACCCAGAGGCCAGTGGAGCATCTTTCTCTTTTGGTTGTTCCTGGAGCATGTACTACAATGGTTGCAAATTTGCTCGTAGCAAGATACCGAGAAAATTCAAGCTACTGGGAGATGACATGAGAGAGGTAAATACTTTGATACACATACTTTACTTACTTTTACATACTTTTGATTCATATTCAGTTATTTAATATTGCGTCAAATATGTTTTTAGGAAGAGAGACTGGAACACAATTTTCAAAATCTGGCAACCTTGTTGGGTCCTTTGTATAAAACTATGGCACCTGAGGCTTACGGAAACCAGGTAAGAGTTTTGGTATTTTAGGGTCACTGTTTCTGTTTGTCAATCAAGTGATCTCTTAACCCATTTACCCCAATTTTAATGTGTACTACTCACTTAACTAGCGGTATACATGCGGTGACCCTGAGCATATAACATATACCACCTTTTCTTGCACAAAGGTGGAGCATGAACACAGGGCACCGGATTGCCGCTTAGGCCTTAAGGAAGGCCGTCCATTTTCTGGAGTCACAGCTTGTATGGATTTTTGCGCCCATGCTCATAGAGATCTTCATAATATGCAAGGGGGCAGCACTGTGGTAAGCTATATCCTGATGGGGTTTATACATTTGGCAGAATAAATATCATACAACTTAGTAATAAACCTTTGTGCATGTTTCTAGGTCTGCACATTAACAAGCCAGGATAACCGAGAGATAGGAAAGATCCCAGACGACGAGCAGCTCCATGTCCTACCTCTTTACAAGGCTTCAAACACTGATGAATTTGGCAGTGAGGAGGGTCAGCTAGAGAAAGTCAAGTCAGGCGCCATTCAAGTTCTCAGTGCCTTTCGCCGCCAGGTGCGTATGCTTGCAGAGCCTGCAAAGTCTTGCCGTCAAAAGAAGTTGGAGTCCAAGAAAGCAGCTGCCAATAAGAATGCCGCCTTGGAAAGCGCTATTGATAAGGCAGAGAAGGCCAAGTCAAAAGTTGCCCCTCACGAGAACCCTGCTACAACTGTTCCTGTTGCTGGTGAGTTGTTTGCAAAATGTTTGCAAAACGTACAGTCTGTTAAATAAGTTGTCATTAATGTATTGTGCTTCTCAGGACATATCCCAGGGGCTGTGGGAGCAACACTTCAACCAGGTCAACCAACACGTCCCATTGGGGCCCATCCTCAGCATCTCCAGCAACAACATGGGGGCGTTCTCCCGTCTTATACCGGTGCACCGAATGCAGCTAACTACCCTCGGTTTCTTAACCAACAGGGGCCTTTTCCAAGCACTTCCAAACCAGGGGCTATTTATTCCCATCCAACATCAGCACCAGCAAGCGCTTACCCTTCACCACTCCATGCACCAAACGCCTACCTTAATGGATCCAACAATTCTTATCCAGGTTATCAGTATAATGGAGGAATGCCTGTTGATAAATTTCATCCATATTATGGTGCAAACTCAAAGCCTATTGATATGTATCAACAACAGCAACCAGCCCTTTATGCCGAGCAGCAGTTTGGTGTGAATCAGCGTTATGATGGCAACTACCCACCGAGGTATGGTGAGCTTGGTATGCAGGTCAATGGATACAACGCATGCAACATGAGGCCTGTTCATCCAATGAGACCGTTTAGCCAGTACGGTCCCAATGGAAGTCCCGATCCAAGATTTATGGGCCCTCTTGCAAGGGGACCACCAACTCATGAAGGTCTTGACTACATTGCTGCAAACAACAATCAACTTGGAGGATATCCAAATGCCTATCTCTCCCAGAATTCCCAAACACTACCACCGGGTCAAGATCCTTTTCAAAAGCAAATCAAGACAGAAATGGGCATGTCGGGTCCTCAGATGAGTGGTGGGCCATTACACCTTGAGCCACACAAAGGATTAGCTCAGTCCAATGGGACTCTCATGGGGACTTGTATTAAACAGGAGCCTGGGACGCCGCAGACACCTACAACACCACAAAAACCTGAGATGTGGTCAGACAATGAGCACAACTTCTTGGACCCTGACATTGGTGGTGTGGCGGTGGCGCCCAGCCACGGATCGGTTCTCATCGAGTGTGCCAAAAAGGAGCTGCATGCAACAACACCGCTAAAAAATCCAGACCGCAACCACCCGACTCGTATTTCCTTAGTTTTCTACCAGCACAAAAATCTGAATGAAGCCAAACACGGTCTCGCACTGTGGGAAGCAAAAATGGCAGAGAAGGCCAGAGAAAAGGAGGAAGATTTAGAACGAAACGGGGGTGAAGCCACACCAAGCAAAAGCAGCAAAAAAGGAGCCAAGCGTGAGCATCAAGAGACGTCAGTGAATATTGGGGAACCTCCTTACAAACGTTTCATCCAAGCACTCATGGAAGGATCATTGTCATGCACAACAAACTCATATGTAAGTTCATCTCCATACGCCTTCACCAAGGTCACAGGGCCTTACAGTAAGTTTGCCTGAAGTTCTAACACAAAGGCAAACTGCAGGTGCTTCATTTCTGATGTCTAAAACATCTCTACTGTAACTCTTAAAAACAAAGAGCAAGCTTTACAGAATGTTTGTTTTAAATTTGGCAAGGCACGTTTGTCTAAAATATCTAATGTCACCTCACAAAAATACATTTTTATTGAACAAGACTCAAGAATGACGTTCAAAAAGTTAGCAATTGTTAAGCACTTCTAATGACAAGAGGGTTAAATATATATAAGGCCTAAATTGCACGACTTGACCATTGAAACGCAAAGGACATTGATTTAAGTCTTCTTCCGAAGTAAAATTCCAGAATTTTGAATGATTTGTTATGAGAGCAACCAATGATACTGTCTGTAGACACCCAGACCTTTTTTAGCTGCAATATACTGGTGCTTTTATCCGCATTCCTGATATTTATACTGTTGAGCCAATCCAATGGTGCAATTTTTAACATAACAGCGTAAAAAAAAAAAATGCTTGTTTGATTTGAATTGTTGCCGACTGTTAACGTTTATGTTACAAGGCGAAACGTTGGTTGTGAATATTACATGTCGTGAAATGTCTGGTGCTTAGTTGATTTGTTTTTATACACTGAGACACATGAAACAGGGTAAGCTCAGTGTCAATTTCTGAAGGCAGCTGGATTGCTGTGGGTTCTTTAATTTTTATATTAAGAAAAACAAGTCAGATTTGTACAGTAAATTAATTTTTTTATTATTGTTTTAGAAGTTTGTGTGGTATTTCTCTGGGTATCAGCTTGTTTTTTTTCTCATTAAGGTGCTATTCTGGAAATATACAATGTGAGACTCATTTGGACAGTGAGAACACTTTTAAATGATGTACAGTACAAACATGTCATATACCTCAAACCCAGTTTGGCAATAGGATATTCATGTGTTTTTCTCTTCCTCTACGTATTACTTTCTAATCTGCAAGCCGGACAGAAGGCAGAGAGACCTTTCATTACGTTCTCAATAGAAGGAATTTACTTGAACTTTCAGTTTTGGTTACTGTAAATTCAGGGACATTTTTCAACAAATCATGTGTAATCCTCATCCGACATCTTTTTTCGTCCTTTTTATCCCAAAATGGCCATGAAAAAAGTATTTATAGACAAAAGCTATTTTGCGAGAAATTCACCGTTTTTGTGGTTTTAGTGAACAGCCTCATTTTGGATTTAAAGAATATGCACTCAGTTGCCTAAAGGGAAAACGTATTGTTAATGAAATAAAAGGCAGATTTTAAAAGAGATAAATACTTGGCAGCGAGCGTCTTCATTGCCTGTGTATAGTTCAGTTTATTTATAACCACTAAGAAATTGTAAAACGAGTCCCCTCTGTTCTGTTTGTTTTCGATTAATGTCATATATATTGGAACAATTTGTTGGAAACCCCCTCCGACCCACAACAGCATATTTCTGAAAGCACTTCATTTCTTTTCAGAGAAAAAAATGTACAAAAGTAATTCAAGAACGTTTTATATAGAATGTAAATGTGTTGAAATAAATTATGTCATATTGTACATACAAAAAAATGTAACAAAGAATTCAAATCATTATTTAGTGTTCATCTAGGTTGTTCTCTTAGCAATTACTGTTTATTAAACCGTCGTCTAGGCTTTCCCCCAAATTATTAGCAAATTTGTGTAAATACGATGTGTTCACTGTCACTAGGTTTACAGTCAAGTTTCTCCAGAAAATTTTTCATTTTTTTAATACAGGCAAACACAGTTTACTTCAATGTACAGGACCCAGCTTAAGTAGCATGTTGTGGTTTAAATTAAGACGCAGTGAAAAAAGAGAAAAAGAAAAAAGCATAGCCATACTCGAAAATGCTTTTTTTTTCTGAGTCAATGTTACTTGAAAGATTTCGGTCCTCTGAGTGACAGATTTGCTCCACTTAATCTACGCAGTTTGACACTAAAATAAAAAAATAGAAAGTAAAAAAAGGTATGAGAAAAACAGTTTCCCCGCCATTGTTTTTATTTTCTTTATGCTTCCATTACTCTCATAAAGTTTGGTATAATTAAACAAATAAAATATGGATGAATATATCCAATACTGTAAGTATTGTAATGTACTGAATGCAGTTTATTTGAAAGCTGTCTATTATCATTCCTGATATTGCTGAAATGTGGGTGTTTTTTTTAATAAAATTTATATTTATTTGAATCACCTGAATGTGTCTTAATGAGTTTTTTTTTTTTTAATTCACTTGACTATTAAACACAAGGTCAACGCATTTTGTGTACCGCAATGGATGTGTTTATTCATACAAGTATTTAAAAACAAATGTGGCAGACATCTTGGGGCGAAAATGATGAGGAGACTTATGACATAGTTGAAGGCTCATCTGTCATTGATGTGGTTCTCAACATGTCACACAAAGTGCCACTTGTCCACTGTAGGAAATAAAATATCAAAGTGACAGCGTTAGAAAGACAAAAAATATTTGCAAGTAAGTTGTTACCTTGAGAGGACACCGGGAGTGCTTGACCTTTAGGAGGAGCCTGAAGAAGGGAGGAGAATTTAAAGTAACTCAAGAAAATACATACAGTGCACGTGGATCAACCATTACAGTATGATGACCAGCCAAAGAAGTATCATAAAATTGTTAGTAAAATGGCAGCTTCCGTTGGACATGCCTTGTCTCTGGTTGTCAGCTCAAGTTTTGTGCATCATAGTTTGGATCACTCAGAAGGTAAAATGCTCATAACACAAAGAAATTCTTACTACAGGAAACATCACCTAAACCACTTCAGTCCTAAAAATATTGGATCATTTCCAGAACCTCCGAAAAAGGATAATGGAGAGAGAGAGAGAGAGAGAGAGAGACCAACACTACCTGCGGGACTGGTGCCGGTGAATATGACTGGATGCGAGGAAATTCATGCCTAGTGACACGCCGCCAACACGACGATCATTTTCGTAACAATGCCTGGTCATTGAGTGGCAGTATTCAGCAGGTGGCGTAGACGTACCATTACAGAGCGTCAATGCGTCAAACCCGGTTCTCAAGCGGTGTTGGGTTTGTGCATCAATGAGACCATTGCTTTATAAACAATCTCTTAATCCAACTATACCCAGTGGTGGGACCTAGTTCTTGTGTCTCTGTGTAAACCACACCGAAGAAACACTTCAGTCGCCAGGAGCAGGAAGAGATTGTACAACTACGGAGGTCGGACCAGGACCATGAGTGTAATGGTCACCTGAAAAGGTGGCACAAACATCCCTCCCACACTCTTTTATGATAGCTATCAAACATATTACAACACAAATAACGTTGCCTGAACAAGTAAAGCAAAGGACTTGTCACAGTAGCTTAAAATTCCATGCCATAGATTGTAATCCAAAATCAATACTTGGAAACCAAAACACTCATATATGAGGGGACAAATTGAAACTACAAGTAGACCATTCTTCAGTCCTTCCTGGTGCAGATAAATCACATGTCTGGGACCAATTTTGTTGAGAACTGGCTCTTGCTGACTTTGAACATTACCTACACCTTCAACAAACAGAAGGATCACAATGGAAACTAGTGAAGTTTTCAAACAAATCCTCAACAACCTCTCCGGGAATTAAAATCCCAGTACTACTCGGCTGTTCTCACCGAGTCGACCACGTCTCTGGCTTCGTCGCTGCTGCACTGGAGAGGACTTTCACAACATGAGACATTTTTGCTGATGAGAAAAAGAAATTCCTCCGGTTACTGCGAAGTTTCCTGAAAATCCGGTTCAACTGCATGACAACTACTAACGTCTTACCACTCGATCCCCTCACTGTTTGATTTCTTCTGCATTAGCGCCCTCCAGTGCTCATGTGTTGACTTTATAATCTCAACCGCAAAGTCCTGTCGAGAACATGCAATGAAGTAACATCACCACACACAGTTGGGTCCAACCATCATGATGGTAAAGTGAGTTCCAGTACCTTGTCTTTGAACTCTGAGTTGAACCCAAACTGGTTCTCAGGTTTTCCATCGGGCACTTTATATTTCTTAAACCACTCAACAGTTGCCTCCAAGTGACCCGGCCGACTCTTGCGGACATCATCAATGCCTACAAAAACACATAGAAATTGAAATGATGTTGGGATTCTCTGAAGAGAGAGACTCAATACAGACATATAGATGTTCATGACATACATTAGGGTCAGTAATATAATATAGAATTACCTAAAATACATTTAATCTTTCAGCATTAATATCAAGGCTCCTTTTAAACACTACAAAGCACATTGACCAGGGATTTTTTTTAACACAGGCTGACCGATTTCTAGTTACACACTGGCTGGTGGTACCGACTGGAAGGAGCTGGTCAAGTGGACCTGACAGACAGAGGCATGGGAGATGCCTTCACTTCAAATTAACTCAAAAAAACATGCACAGTGTGTAAAGCTAGTGAGGCTCCTGACATTGGAGCCATCACTGAGGGTTTTCTTAGGAGCACCATTTAAAATCCAATGTGGAGGAACTTAAACAAAAGCAGATTCATGTCTGTGCCACTTACAATTCAGCTTTTGGGCATCAGGGTCTTCAGCATTGATACCGATCACTTTCCAGTCCATCTCCCCTTCATCAATCATCGCGAGGATGCCCAGTACTTTCACTCGAATCACTTGACCAGGTGAGCAGACCTGACAAATAGGCAAACACTTCATGAATTCACAACATTCTCCACGAGTTCTTCGGGGGAGCACGTACCTGTGAGCCCAGGTCACAGACGTCAATGGGATCATTGTCGCCACAGCAATCGGTGTCTTTGTCCTTGTGGTTTGGATCCTCCCATGTCTTCAAAAAGAAACATGATCTCAGGAACAAATATGGAAGTTAAATTGTTTTAAATTGAACTCTTAACCAGAGCGGGTGTCGGAGAACCAAAGGTTCCGTGTCGCCCAAAAGCTAATATACAAAGATTGGAGAAATACGTAAACAGAAAAGTTGTGTCCTTACCTGTGGGATGGCGCCATAGTTCCAAATATAACCTTTATGAGGAAATATGTTGGCAACATAGCGGAGCTTTCCCTTCTTTACATCCTGTTTGATTGGATTCAGGCGCTCCTTAGTCGCTATCTGGAATTGGTCACATGATCAAAGTGCTTTGCGTCATGGGTCATTGCGTGAACAACCCGTTTGAATAGGATTTACAGCAGACCAGCTAAAATCACACTGATGATGAGGCATGCAACAAACCAAACAAACAAAAATATTTTACTTCTGCAACATACCCCAAAAAAAAAACGGACGCAGAGATTTTGATAATATTTTATTTTTTGTATGTCACATGGGCTATATATCAAATCATTGCATTTGCCTCAAATGAAATGAAATGGACAAATGAATCTGTCATTGCTGCTAAATATCTCAGGCCAACTTACCTCCATTTTAGCGTTCGACCATCGTGGCACCTCCACCACCATGTTGAAAAGCACCTGAGCATGAAACAGAAATCTATAACAGCGCCTCAAGAAGAGGACGGGCCACAGTGTGACCTCTGACAGCTGAGGTGGTTTACAGTGATAACAACAGAACCATTAAAAAATCCCCTTAGTTTCAGTGTTTACGACCACGTTTTTTATGACTCGGAAAAATATTGTAAGACAGCGATTATCGTTAATTATTAGGAACTTACCTCACTTTCATTTTTCTTTGCTCTTTTGGCCGACATATGTCCATCCTGACGACGAAATAAAATCATTTACAGGACATATATTATGGGAATAAGGTGGCTTTTAATAGAGGAGACTTACCTTCTCTGCCTCAGCTAGAAGTGGGATGTCATGAAAGGGAGAGATGTACTTTCCTTCAGAGGTCTCTGCACAACAACACACATTACTGTGAACAAGTATGTATTTGTATGCGTCTGAGGCAAACAGTAAACATTGACATTGACTGTATTATAAGAATAAGACTGTATTATCATTGCCACACATTTTAGAATGGAAAGGTTTGTCTCACACATCAAAATAAAAAGCTACACTTCAGCTCACTTATGCTTAAACAAGAACAGATTGTAGCAAATACTTGGCATCAAATACGGCAGTACAAATTCAATGGCTCTGAAAAACATAACTTAAGGTAATGTTATAAAAACAAATCAATTCTTAAGGTTAAAAGCGAGACATGAACATAGCTGGAAACGTCAATTTATTCGCTGCTAACGCACACATACAGAGGTTACATCAACAATATCGATGCAACACATCACCGAACTCAAACGGCAAGTCATAATTATCAAAAACGGTTTGCAGTTATGCTTTTAGCCTGTAGGGCAAGTGAAGGAAACTCGAGGAACAAGAGTCAAAGGTCAAACAGGATTCTCGTATTCCACGCTAAAATGCTAAATTATTGTAGCCGCTCACAGACACACACAGACACGGCGTTCTATTGAACGTCTTTAACTTACTAAAATATATCCGGTAGTCAGGAGAGTTGGGGCTTCCTCTCTCTTCTGTCTGATAATGCATCGTTTTTCTACAGTTTAACAAGTGGGGAACGGCAGCAGACTGACGGGCTAGTCTGTTTCCACACGCAGAAAATGTGCCGAGCAACGTGGGCAGAGCGCCAGTAGCCAAGCGCAGCAGCGGACTCATCTTCACCGTCTCCCCCGCGCGTCACTCCAAAACTTCCTGGTTGCAAAGTCGCGGTGGCGAAACACGAGGTATTACTTCCGGTTATTAAAAAATAAAGTATGAAGCGGAAACAAAAATGTGATGCATGAGCAATGCGGTGCAAATTATAGAGACATAAGAAGCCTGCTCGGACAATTATGTGATGAGTGGACAGGAAAACGTGTACTGTCATATCGCAAATAATAGAAATAAGACCAATAATAATAATGTATGTTACATTGTAATCACTAATAAAGCATCATATTATTGTTTCTCGAAATAGGTGTGACAAGCTACCAGTGGACAAAACCAGAGGTTTGGTCGTTACGTTTCCTTAAAGTGCATAATAGACAGCAAAATCTAATCTAATGTAATTTAATGCAGATGCATTAGGCAGTGTATCAGCGCCATCTAGCGTCATTTCACGCACATTCTGCACTCCTTTAATATTGCACTTATATTATTATAAAAGTAACGCATGAACACAATCCAAAAGTCAGATCATAGTTTGAATGTGCACCAAACTGACACGAAAACACTTTACCCAGAATCGAGGTGACGTCATTACACGGCTTATTTACTCGTCATTTACCATCATGTGATCAAAGTCCATTTGTTTTCATTGTTCCCTGAACAAACACCCGTCCCTCCAGTATTCAGGCCATGCTCAAACAAACGATGATATCATCGGCCATAAAACCATTGTTTATCCCCGCGTGCGTCCGTAAAGAATCAGAATCAGAATCAGAAAACTTTATTAATCCCAAGTGAAATTGTGTTTGTAACATGCTCTGTACACAACATATCACAATAAATTAAAAAGAAATAATATTATAAGGTGAAAAAAAAAAGTCAAACAATGTGCAACAAATGCAGTTCAAGAACAGAAAATGTGCCAAAAAACCCTTCATTGTATTTTTTTTTCAGGGACGAATTGCATGTTTTTGTTGCCACAGGAAGAAAGGACCTCCTGTGGTGCTTGGTCTTTGAGTTGGGTAGTCTCAGTCTATTGGTCCATGTGCTGATGTATAGGACCAGGAGCTCATGATGTGACCCCAAGATATTTATGGTCCTGGACCATATCCACAATGACCCCCCCAGATGAAAACAGGGGTCACAGAAGACTTGGTCCACCACCAGTTCTTTGGACTTGGCCACATTGAGCTGCAGATGGTTCAGCTCACACCAAGAAACAAAGTCCTCCACCTCAGACTCCTCACCCTTGCTGATATGTCCAACTATGGCAGAGTCATCAGAGAACCTCTGAAGGTGGCAAGTCTCTGACCGATAGTTGAAAGGGCTGTGATTTCACTATTAAGGGAGCTCATCCTGACGCAGATAAAAATAATAATACTAGTGAAATCATCTTAACATATGAATGAGATGTGTAGTACCAAACACGATCCCCTGTTTTGTTCACAAAAACTGGACAGTCATTCGCAGATTCAGTGCGTAAATAAAAGCGCATAAATAAATCTGAATATATTTGTTCAAAATTGGTGTCCAGCCACTGATAAACATTTCAATTATAGTTTGTTAGATGTTATTATTATAAAAACGTGTACACACATTTTGTCGACCCATATTGACAGTGTCAATAATGACTTTCTGAGATCAACCTGCTTCGCCGCCTTTTTATGTATTCAGGATTTTAATAAACCAATTAAATTGGACGCGCAAATGAAAGTCATGATAATCCTCTGCTGACCACCCAAATGTGAAACCTCTCACTGACTGACACCACATGAAGGACCCCGAGGGCCAAGAAAATTTGGGGGATTGGATTAGATAACAATGTTGACTGCCTTTGTTTGTATTGGGAATATATTTGCTCAGGTTTGGCAACTACACTGCTTGGTTATGTAACGGTGCGCACGGCTAACGCAGGAGTGTTTAATAATGTGCTTAATACCTATTATTATGTTGTGATTAATTGTGCGAGTCTTGTGGGGTCCGGGTGGCGGTGGGGGCGATCGGCGAACGGGTAGAAAATGCTGCCCCTAGTGGCTGTGACGCACGCCGCGTCAGGTTGACGTGTCAAAAATACGACTTAAATCAACGTTAATCGTTCTGTGCTTCACATAAGATACAACATTCATTGTGTTAAAACATTCATTATGTTAGGTAGATTGTGCTTGTAATACTAGAGTATAAATGTATAAATAAATAATTCTATTTAAATTATTATTTTCTTAAAAAAAACAATAAAAAACAAATAATATTGACCTCTCATTTGATGTTTATATTTGTCGCTCTCATAATATAAAATAGTACAAAGGAATTTGAATAATATATATTGAAAAATACTATTTAAAAGAACACATTAATGTACTGTCTTTTTATTATTATTATTATTATTATTATTGTCATTCTTATTAAAACAAGCGGCTGAGATAGCAGGAAGTAACAAAATGAGTTTTATGTATCATTGTTGTTGCTCTAGTCTTAAAGTGAGTAGTAGTTTGTGTGAGCTTTGCTGTGAATGTGCTTTGTAAATGGACAAAAAGGGAACCGCGTGGAGGGAAGAAGCATTGCTCAGCAGCTGAGGCAGGGCTGTAGGTTGACAGTAGGAGGAGTCAGTTCACCTGTGTCGTCCAGGCAGTGCAGGAACTGTGCACCTGTTCCACCTCCCAGGCTCTCTACCTGCCTCTCTACCTCCCTCCGTCCTCGTCTTTCCTCCTTTCCCTGTGGAACATACGAGCGCTCAGCATGGATACCAAGGAGGCCGTCGGTGCTGAGAAGGAGAAGGAAAAAGAGAAGGACAAGACCATCAAGAGGAGGAACAGGCCTGTTTTTCTGCGGTACCTGGAGAGGAGGAAGACTGACACTATTGTCGCTGATGACATGGACAAAGGTGACATCAACCTGGGGACGCTGGTGAGGAGGAGTCAGTCTGACAAGACGGAGTACAGCGCCAAACTTAAAGGTACATAGGTTAATGGGGTCCCACGAGGCCAAAGCTATGGCAACATGTGTAGAGGCCAAAAGAAGTTTTGCCATTAGCCAGGAGCCCATCTGACCACACTGAAGTAGTCAAGAGTTGTGAAAACACAAGTGCAGGGACATGAAAGAATGACACACACACATTTTGGTGTTATCTCTGTCTGTCCAGCACCTGTTGTGTTACTACGCGTAGATAGTCCCAGAGGGATGAAGCCACATATGCAAACTGAGCAGCAGCTCAGGAACAGAGGAGTGGCTTCAGAAGTGCTTCACACCAGCTGGTAAACAAAACTCCCATCTCAGCGAGGAATTCTCAAATCCACAACCGTATTCACCGCTGGGGATGGGTGAAGGCTGAGGAGCTTATCGGGCATCACAAGTACACATGTACACTTGAACTGGATTCACCGGGTGACGGAGTCAGAGATGGGGAATGTTGCACTTCAGGCAAATTGACTTGCATCACTGTGTCAGTGGGGATTACGTCCTATTAACAACTACGGCAATGATGCTGCCAAGCCGGTACCACTTGTTTCCTCATTCTGCGAATAATTGCGGTCACATGCTCAGCTATGGAACACACACAAACACACATTCAGCACTTGATTTGCTTAACCCGAAATAGAGGAAGCACACTGCCCAGCACTTTGTGTTCTCCCCTCACCTGCATCGAGAACGGCGGGGTGTTTTCAGTAAACTCCCTCTCCAACCTTCCAGCCACACATGACGAGCAGAGTGACATATTGACTGCGGTATTACCACTGTCAATATTGACTGAGCCATGACTTCACACAGAAAGAGGAAACATGTGAGCTGTGGCTCGAGCGTAAGTTCTCATATGCCTGCCAGACAGGTTTTACTGAGGCCCGGCAGACCAGCTCATCCAATTACACTCCAGCAAACCACTGACTCAGACTTCAATAATTTTATTTTTTATCATGTTTATAATACTTTATTTTATGTAGTATGTGTGCATATATATATATATATATATATATATATATATATATATATATATATATATATATATATACACACACACACACACACACACACACACACATATATATATATATGTGTGTGTGTGTGTGTGTGTGTGTGTGTGTGTGTGTGTGTGTGTGTGTGTGTGTGTGTGTGTGTATGTGTGTGTATGAGGCATGTAAAATATATTAAGGAATAATTAATTCTTTCATTCATTTGATTTATTTTTACCACATCCTCAAAGGCTTTATCGGTCTGTCTACAGACAGAGTGACTGCAAAATAAAGCACTCATTTCAATATAACTTTCAGCAGTGTTCTAGAGGTCAGCCATCTGAATCCATGAACCTTCAGAACAGACCTGGGCAAAGTGTGGCCTGGGGGCCAAATGCAGCCCTTTGACTGTATTTATGTGGCCCTCCTGGAGTCAGAGCAAAGCTATAAAACTGATCACCTCGGAATGTTTCTGTTGTGTTCTGTTCATTATGATGCATGCTTTATTTATTTTTGTTCGTCTATTCTGTTTACTATAAGTCAAAATCCCTTTGTACCATCAGTTTACAAAGCTCCTGTCTGGCTCCGCCCATTGCATTAAGTCTTCTAATAATTGTCTTTTTGAAATCAGGTCTGAGAATATTCCGTTTATTCTGTTGCTAATACTTTATTTCTTCAAGAAAAGACACATTGTGCGGTCGCTCCTTTTTTTTCCCCCCCAGAGAACACGATACACCAGACAGTCAGTTCTGAGTCAGGTCTCTTTCAAGGGACTGAAAAGAGTTGTATCCACTTTCATGGGAACTTCAGCCTCTTCACATTCTTCCCCGGTCATAAAGGCTGCAGGAGTTCATCTTGTTTCAGTTTTATGAGTGAATGATTAAAGAAAATGATCTCTTTCTTGCGAGTATGTGCTCTGCTGTTATCAGCACTAGTGAGAGACACGTGACGGCCATCTTGTTTGCCAAAATGAATAATGATTACCAGGTAGAGAGAACGACTGCACAGATGTATTTCATATCACAATGGTTAGCTATTAATCACTTAAGGAAATAAAACGTGCCCTCAGCTTTTGTCACACCTGTGTTTGACCTACTGAGTGGAAACTTACTCTTTCCCCCTTATAGTTTCACATATGAAATGTTTGCCTGTACCACTGTGTTATTACAGTATTATATATTATAGTATTTATAGTTAAGCTGAGAAAGAACAGTTTTTTATTCTGCAGCACCTCTAGTACTTTTCTACTATTTATTTGTTTCTGCAATAGAAATAATAAAAAGAATGAGAAGAACAGAGAAGAATGGAAGAATAAGAATAAGAATAAGAATAAGAATAAGAATAAGAATAAGAATAAGAATAAGAATAAGAATAAGAATAAGAATAAGAATAAGAATAAGAATAAGAATAAGAATAAGAATAAGAATAAGAATAAGAATAAGAATAAGAATAAGAATTATCATCATCATAATTATGGTATATTAGTACTTACTGACTTACTTGCTTCATCAATATTTTACATTATTATTATTATTATTATTATTATTGTTGTTGTTGTTGTTGTTGTTGTTGTTGTTGTTGTAAAACTGCATGAACTTTACTCAGAGTTCAGCTAAATTGTTCCTATTTTAAATATTGACAAAGAATCTGATATTGGAATTCATTCTCTCAAAAATAACTATCCGCACACAGAATGTAACCTGCAAATCAATGAGGTCATTCACAGACAACTGTATTGATTATTGATGGACCTACTGAACATTCTATATGAGCTTATGGAAAGGCTGCCTCACAGCAGGCATTGGAAAAGAGAACAGCAGAGTCTATTAAGTTTTCATGAACCTAGTTTCTCAGGTTTTTCGGGAAATACAATGATGCGGAGAGCCGTGATCTTGATGTGAACAGTCAGTGCATTGTTCCCTGCAGACGAGAAGTGTCAACACCTGCTACTCCGCAAGTTTAGAACTGGATTCCTGAGACAAACCTGGGGCTACACTTCAGCTTACAGTATTTGGCTGCGCCTCTTATCCAAGCCATCTGAGTCTGGCCTCCTTTAACTATCCCACCAAACTTTTATATCTGAGCTCTGATAAACTAAATCTAATCTTGGTCTGGAGCTGAGCATCTTCACCTCGACCTCTCCTCCCATGACATTTGTAATCACAACTAGAGAGTTTGACTCATCATAAACTTGCTGTTTGTGTGTCAACAATGAAGATTCTCACCTGAAAGCGTGACCTATGAATACGTGCCCCTGCCTCACTCTCACACACACACACACACGGAGGCTCCAAGCCTGAGCAGATGGAATGCCTGCGCACACAAGAACATTACATCATCAGTTCTGTAACCTGACACGGACCCTGCAGCGTTCTCTTTCTCTCCTTTCACTCTCCGTTACCTGTTTCCCAAGAACAGGAAGCGCTGTCAAACCATTCCTCTTCTGAAACAAACGCTGTCACACGTTCACACTTTCCTCTCATGCATGATGTACCTCGCACACAATGCAAGAGCACGAACAATAAATATATTCAAAAGGAGCCTTCATATTCTGTTGTATTCCTTCATTGTTTTGCCAGTTTAAGTTACGATTTCCCACAAACATTCTCAAATAGTCAGACTGGTATCAGATCTAAAGGACGCCCATGAGCCGCACATGAGACAATTTGGTTTTGCACTTTGCAAATTTGTTTTGCTTTCTTTAAAAGAAAAATCATAATCCATTCTTTTCATCACATTTTTTTTTCCATCAGAAAAGATGACCCTGCACGATTCCTCCACTCCTGCCTCTCCTGCTCTGGACCCGGAGGAGATCCGCTCCAGGAAGATGAATCGCAGAGCAAAGATCATTCAGGAGCTGATTCAGACTGAAAAAGACTATTTCACCGACCTGGACTTGTGCATCAGGGAGGTGGTGCAGCCGCTCAGAACCATGCAGGTCAGGGATTGTTGCTACACCAAACACAAGCCTGAAAAGTTTTCTAGCTTGCCATTCGAACGCAGCAATTTAAAAAGACTCAACCTATTAGCACAGACCAAAGTGGAACAAAGTTTTGTATAGCTATGGAGATCAATTTTGTGCTGTTTATCTGCATTAAAATACAACATATTTATCAGTCAGTTTTCTGGCATTGAAGTGAAATCTTTAAATTTCAATTTTACATTTAAAATGCGACATTGTTAGTGTCACTGAGGAGACTTATAAAAGATGAATCACAAATACAGGCATTTGCAATGAGAATTTATTCTGAAATTTAAATTGCAATGAAACTTCAATTATAATTTCTTCTTTTTAATATATTTTTTCACACATTATGGAAATTTTAAGTGCAATTTTCCCTCATGGTTACCAGGTTTAAAATATGAAATCAGATTATTCGTCTTGTGTGAAGATTCATGCCAGAGTCGATTGGATAATGAATGTCTTCCATGCCTCAAAAAGGAAAGTAGCCAGATAGATACGATGTGTCCCACAGTGGGGGATCCTGTATTTGGAGAATTTACTACAGGAACAAGGTATAAAAGTGAATAGTATCAATACTGAGCATCCAGTTTAATCTCAGCCATACTCAGAGTCAGATTTCAAATACTTTTATCTACGCAGCTCATGTATGTTGCTTATTTCCAGATACCTTGTCAAGTAAATTGATCATGGCCAGAACATCAGTCAGTCATTGATATATGTCATTTTCTGCTTTAAAAAAGTGTTAATATCTCAATTTTTCTTTGATGTATTTATGTATTTTTTTTTGGTGTTATTTTTTTTCAACATAAGCGCAAGCTTATATTGGACCTTGGACCATCTGGGGGTGGGGTCCAACCATCTTCCAGTTTTCTCAGCAAGTGGACAATGGGATATGACATTAGTCATAGTAAAGGACGTGGTTTGGGATTGACTTCACGCCTATTTGTGACAAAACCAGCATTGCCAAAAGGCACAACAAGCAATTTGACACCACCTAAATTCACACTTCAAATGATTAATCTATTAAGACACAGAATACAGGAACCAGTTGATGTTCAAGGGATTGTCTGCTCTGCCTCCAGAGAAGGTCTAACGTCAACGCTGGTTAAGTCGCCCCCAAGAGATGCAATTCCTTCTTGTTTGCTTTTTTCTTCAAGGTTTGTGTGTGATTTCTGTCACCACTTTCTCTCAGGTGGTGGACGTGGATCGTCTCTTCACCAACATGGAGACCGTGTGCGAGGTCTCCGCTGCACTTCTGCAGAGGCTCCAGGAGGCCATGACTGAACCTGATCCGGAGGCTGTGGTTTTAGGTGAGAGCTAATGTGTGGGCAACCCCGAACTGAAACAATAACCTGCCTCTGTTTTGTGAAGGGGATGTTTTCATCCAGGCCAAGGCAGCTTTAGAAGATGTGTACAAGATTTACTGTTATCACCATGACGACGCAAACATGTCCCTGAAAAGCTATGAAAAAGAGGAAGAGATAAAGCAACATTTCACCGCCTGTGTGCTCGCACTGAAGTAAGTGGCGACACTTTTATTCTCGTGACGTCATTTCTGTCCACTGACCAACATATTTATTCTGTTGCAGGAAAATCTACGACCAACAGTGAGTTCTTTTCGTGACACAGTCATCACACGCAGATTTGTTGAGCTGTTTTAAATTACAGTGTGAATTCTTGCAGAGGAAAACCCAACTTGTTGGACATGGGGTCACTTCTCATCAAACCAGTCCAGAGGATCATGAAGTACCCCCTGTTACTGGGGGAGCTTTGGCAGGCGACGCCCGAGAACCACCCAGACAACCAGCCGCTGCAAGAGGCCTTCACCGCCGCCAAGATCATCAACATCAACATCAACGAGTTCAAAAGACGGAAAGATATCGGTACGAACCGCAGTGCTGGAAGTGCCTCTTTCAATGTTGGTTCTGAAGTCTTTCCTCGAATCATTTTAGTCATGAAGTACAAAAATTTGGAAGATGAAGGAACACTGCGGAAACTTCACAAGTTCAACATTCACTCCATCCGGAAAAAAGGAGATCGGTTTGCTGGGTATCTCAAGATCCTGACCGGAGTTGAACCGCAGGTAGAACACAAACATGCCGTCTGCTAATATTTACCACAGTGTCGCAAGCATTATTCTGGCTTGTTGTGCACTTGTGCATTGTAGTTGCGAATGCTGACATGCAGTATCGATATTAGATTTACATTTGTGTGAGTGTTATGTAAGAATGATTGCTGTCATAGATTCATTCATGCTCACCATTTATTCCCTTTTGAGGGAGCATATCCCAGCTACCTTAGGCGAGAGGCGGGGGACACCCTAAACAGGTCACTAGCCTAGCTACCATTCACACACTCACTCACACTTACAGGAAATTTTGTAGTACTTTAGTAATGTTTAGGAGTACTCAATCGACCTATGTAAGTTTTGGAACCTTGGGAGGAAATCAGAGTGTCTGCACTAAGTCTCTAAACCCATGGAAGCACAGGGAGAACAAATTGAGGCTTAACCTTGTGGGAACCGGCAAAAAATCTCCACAAAGCAAAATGTCCTAAGAAGCACAAGTGGTTCCAAGAATTGGTCTCCGCAAGTAAAGCTAAACCAGGTAGACACACACACACATGGGTTTGTTATACCGTCTTTGTGGTGACCACCACACATTGACATAACCCTTTCCCCAGCCTCTCACCCTAAACCTAACCATCCCAAACAACTTAACTAGGACCTAAGCCAAACTTCAGTTATATTGACCTAGTTATTTTGAAGTCATACATACACATATGTCTTTCTGTCTATGAGTCATTGACATACATTGATAAAATGCTTTCCCCAGCCTCTCCCCCTAAACCCTACCACCTAATAGAAATGGATAAACTTAACCTTTACTCTTAGCTAAACTAAAACCCAATTATAATAACCTCGGTATTTTGTAGTTTAGACCCTCAGAATAAGACTTGACAAATTGAGGACCAGCCAAAATGTCCTCACTTTGCAAAAATGTTCCTCACTCTGTGGATTAAAAACACAGACAGGTTCTCACAAAGATAGAAGAAGTACAAGGACACACACACACACACGCACCCACCCACCCACACACACAGAGACAGAGGCATTGTTTGTTTGACCTTTTTCGATTGTTTCATTCTCAGACAGCTGAAACATGATTGAATCTGAACACCTTTGTCTCCTGAAGGTCAGAGATGAAAATTTTGATCGAGAGGAGAAATTGTTCAGGAGTCTGGAGAAGGCCGTGAGGGTGTTGGTCAAAAATGTCCAGTGTTACCTTCTGCACATTCAGGCGAGTCCAATGACCACACATGTCCTCGCAAACAAACTCCAAAACGCAAACATCAGAGCTTCTTTATCTTCTGTTTACAGGAGATGGTGTCCATCGCAGTTCAGAACGTGGAGGACTTGGAAAGCATCATTAATGAGATAAGCACGAATGGATCTCCTCACGTGAATGGGAACGACCCTTACAAACACTTTGTCAGTACGAAGTACTTGTGAATGTATTGTTGTTGTTATAAGCTAACAGCCTCTGCTCTGATGACTCCTTCAGAAGGACTCCATGGAGCGCCTGGTCCTGGCTCCGCTCTCCTCTCTGCAGGGAATGTTCACCGCTCCTCAAAAGCTCATCCAGAAACGTTACGATAAACTTCTGGATTACTGCAGCCGCCTTGAGCGCTCCTCGTCTTTCTCCTCGCCATCGGTGGCATCTACCTCCACTCCTTCACTGGTGTCAGAAGAGCCGGCCGGTCCCGCTCGCAGGGACTATGAAGCCATTAATGCCTTGCTGGTGGAGGAGCTGCAGAGGTTCAACACGGCAGCCTACACTATCCTCACCAACTGTGTGTTGTATTTAGTCGCCCTGCTGAGGAGACTGATGGACAAAATCCTGCTCCGCTCACCGTCGATCCACCAGCTCCCGGTGAGCGGAGATCCCGGCACACTTCACTCTTCACAGAGTCAAAATGTTCATCTGCGACTCCTTCTTTCCAGGCGCCGTTGTCCAACATCGCTGAGGTGCAGAACAGCATCATGGATGAGCTGAACAACTTGGCATTTGTGAAAGATAACGCCCAGAAGCTGATGGAGCGGAAGGTCAGCTTTGAGAGACAGAAAGACAAGAAATTAACAGTAAGTGAAGAGTGCTTTGTGGAGCGATGAGAATATTTATAGTATTGGCAATAACCTCACGATGCAATGCGCATCGCGATACTGGTGTCACGATACGATGTATCTCAATATCGCAATGTTGTGAATAACTGCCTCAGTCTACACAGTTAACTAAAAATTGAACGTAAAGAAATTTAAATGTAATAACGTCAAAATAAAACAAAAATCAAGACCACTATTCGCAACTCTCTCCTCCAGATGCCGGAGGTGCAGCATCAAACCGAGGAGCAGCGAGCGTGGCTGCTGGCGGAATACCCTCCAAACCGTTTATACCTGCTGAAGAGGAAGTGTAACGGCTGCCAGGAGCAGGATCTGAGTCTGCTGGAGGGCGAGCTGGTGGCCTTGCTGGAGGACACAGATCCAGTGGGAAGCAGTAGTCGCTGGCTGGTTCATAGTGGAGGTGAGTTGGCCTCAGGTCAGCGGGCGCTTTGTTCAGAAGTAGATGGCTCAGTAGCCAGGATTTGATTTTATTCACCATAGCTGAAGGGTTCAACCTTTGTCCGTCGCCGTGGTAACAGAAGCTGTAAGGTCAATAAATACCTCCTATTCAACATGTAGCTCACAGACTGGATGCAATGAAAAGGTCTGAGGTGCCCTCAGAATTAGTTATGAATTTTGACCCTAACAAACAAAGCAAACATTACCCGACTATCAAATGAACACCAGCTGGTAAAGCCCTCCCCAACCCTACTACTGTCAACCTCTGCGTGTCACCTCCAGGTGAGCAAGGCTACGTCTACTCTACCTTCCTGAAACAGTACAACCCGTTGCGAGACTCGCAGCGAGGAGGGCAGATGAACAAAGACCACCAGAAGCAGCGGCCTCCCTCGATGGTGGATGAGGACTTCGACGACATCAGCCTGTTCGTGTCGGGCAGCGGCAGCAGCAGCTTGCGAAGCTTCAGCCTCAACACCACAGACAGCAGCTCCATCATCTCCGGCCTGCATGGGGAGCCAGAGGGCCTCGAGGAAGGGGAGCAGAGTGTGGATGGAGAGATTGAGCAGGTGTGTTTTTAAACAACTTATTTCCAGCTCTGTCTATCACAAGATCAGTCAACATTAAGACTGGCTACTCCAGTCCCGCATACGTGGTTAAAAGAGGATTTTGGGGGGGGACTTCCCATTTGAATTGTGAATAGTGGCTGCACAGTAGTGCAGTGGTTAGTGCTGCAGCCTCACCTCAATGGACCTCAAGGTTTGAATTCAGCCTTTGAAAAAAAAAACGTCTGACAAGACCCCAACAAGTCAAATGAATATAGAAAGAACTGAAAAGCTCTGTTTCTCTTTCTACAGTTCTACGCTGTTTATGCTTTCCAAGCACGCTGTGACCAAGAGTTGACCCTTGAGGAGTCCCAGCACGTGCGCATCCTCCAGTTCTGTGACCTGGGAGGCAACAAGGAGTGGTGGTTAGCTGAGGCCAACGGACAGAAGGGTTACGTTCCTGCCAACTACCTCGGGAGAATGTCCTACGCATAGCACTCAACGGACAAGCTGCGGCGTTTCCACAAACACCTTTGGTTTCAGTGACAATAACAGTTAACAACGGTGTTGCTGTCGAACCAGAAGGGCTCATATGTAACTTGCAGGATTGTTGTGTGGCACTGGCAACTTCGTGCAGCACTTTTTTAAGATGACAGTGTTTGAAGTTTAAGAATGAAGTCACTAAAAATGAAGTTATTTTTTGACCAGACTGCTAATTTATTAACTATTTAACGTCAGATGTTTATATTAATTGTTCATCATAAATAAAAGAATCTATTAATTATGCATGTTTCGGGCTCATTACTGCCCCGTGGGGAGAATTTCACAATGCTAGCAAAACCCTCTCACATGCAACGTTGACATTGCTTTATTTGGAGAGAGATTTTTTTATAAAAATAATGTTTATAAATAATGCCACACATATTACGTTCATTTCTATGTTAGTGAATGATTTGACCTACATAGGTTTTGGGCTGAGAGGGCCCGGTCTGGGAATGGTAGCCAGTATCAAACACAAAATCATTCATCACAGATTCCAGCGAGGATGAGAACACAAACCCTGCTCCATCCTTGCTCACTGTTATACATTAGCTGAGTGTGCCAGATGACACAGGACTCCACACCCCACTGGCAACACAGTATTTGTACACATAGGACTGATATTTGATAGGAATGTGGTCAATCGTGTTTTAGGGTGACACGCTGCAGACAGACCATTCACACGCTCAGTAAAATAAGTGGATTTTAATGTTATAAAAAGTGATTATTTCCACTTCTTATGTAGGATTGAGGACAAAATGAGGCACAGCAGCATAGACACAAGTGTAATTCAAGTAGTTGAAATGTGTTTTGTGAGACATACAGACTGGCTGTGGCACCGATCGCACACTCTTCTTCATGTTCTTCAAACCGATCGACTCATTTCTTCAGCTTCTTCTGAGCAGCTTTCTTCTTGACCATGTGTAACCGCTTCATGGCGTTGAGCTGGGACTCATGAGCCTTTTCTCCCTGTTGACCTTTTGACCCGTTTCCATTGTTTCCGTTGCCTCCCCCGTTGCCGTTCCCTCCGTTCCCTCCTCCGCTGGAGTGGGAACTGCCAGGAGACCCTCCACCCGATGATGTCGACACCTTCCCTTGAGTTTCACTGCTGGATGAGCGACTCAGCTGCTGCTTCCCCAGTGTCAGCGGTGGAGGCGGTTTTAGAGTCACCTGACTCGTACCGCTTCCATTGCCGTTACCTGGTACCTTGGCGGCACCAAGTCCAGATTTTGACCCTGCTAGACCCGACAGACCTACAGGTTTCTGTCCTGAGGATGCTGCCATTGGTTTGCCTCCTCCACTGGGGCCAGAGGAGCCAAGCTTGGAAGTTGCAGGCAGAGCTGAATTTGTCTTTGCACCGAACGCAGCCCAGCCAGTCAGACCACTCCCTGATGATGAGGAGTTACCACTGGTGGGATTGGAGGATGTTGTTGAAGTCTGAAAGATAAACATGTGGAATCAATGTAAAACAGTGTGAACTATTAAAAATATTAATGGAGATTTTGTGGTGGCAAAGCAAATTCAACGTTCACACAAATATTGATGAACGCATTTAAAGTTAAAAGCAGCATTACGAACCTTTACTTCCGTTCTTTTAAAAGCCTGGAAAGTGCTGGCTGTGTCAGGTTTGGCTTTTAGCTCCGTCTTCTTTACCAGTGTGTCTTTGACGACTGGTGCTGACGATGCAGAGACAGGGGACGGTTTCTGAGGGGGTTTCTGAGCCTTGTGGGAGCGAAGAGAGAGCACCAGGTTTTAAAATAACAGATATCTTGAAGCACCAACATCTGGCACGGCTCACCATTCGCTTCATCTGGCGGGTACATCGAGCACAATACCACACGAGTCTCGGGTCATTCACTTCTTTGTCGGTTACTTGGGGCTTGTGACAGTCCTGGTGGTACAAGTTGTGGCACTCCTGGCACTCCACCAGCTGGTTCCCCATGGTCACCGTCATTTGTCTTGAAGGAAGTCAAAGGCAAGTGGGGTCAGATGTTGTCACACAAATGAATATCAAGTGGTTTATTATCATTTTTTTTCTATGATTTCTAGAAAATGCATTTAATTAACGGGCGCATCCTCATTGTGATGACGTATCACAGTATAACAGTATCACAGGGTTGATGGAACAGTGTCCTCATTTTCAGAGGCCACCAGATGGCGCTCTAGGTTCAGACATGTGAAGTTTCATTGAACTGGTTGTACTCGTTGAAACATTTTACAGCACCATCTGGTGGCCTCTGAAAATCAGTACACTGTTTCATGAAACCTCATCACGTCACACTTTCATATCATTCTAGTTAAAATCACGTTCATTCTCTCTCTATTTACTTATTTTTCTAACTCTCAAATCTTCATCCGTTAGGAATGGTTTCCGCAATTATTTGATCTTTTTTTTTAATAAATATTAAATGCATGTACTTGATGCAACATCTATCAGGTGATGTTTGGGAGAAGAGTGTCTTGCACCTTGGTGAGTTGTGAGAATGCGTGTATGTTTTGAAATTCTCCCTTGTGTTGCACCGTACCACAGTAACTTGATGAACAAGACTATTTCATAATCAGGCTGGTTATGGTTGCATTATGATTTGGGATGTACCTGCACACGACACAAGCCAGTCCCATCTCCATGGCAAAGTCATCAGCATTCGTCTCATCGTAGTCGTTGATATGTGCCATTAAATCTTTGCTTGTTTGCACAGTGATTGGAGATGATCGATTTTCCTGCTTCTCCAAACGGGGTTTTTTCGGAGGGTCCACATCTCCCACATCAACTCTGACCTGGACAGAGGAAAAGGATGACTATTATGGACTTATGATGAAGTAAAAAAAAAAAACCCACTGTTTTAAATTACGATTAACAGCAAAGGAAACACCTACTTTCTCAGATGATCTCTTTTCTGCTTCTTTCTTGACCTTCTCAGAGCTGGATTTGTTGGCAGTGCCGCTGCTGGTTGCAGGGCCAGGGTAGGTCTTAGGCTCCTGTTTACTCAGACTGAGTTTTGACACAGAACTTTTGGGCAGATCAATATCCTGCAAGTAAAAAATAAATATTAAAGGAATATTGACCACAGTAATAACAGCATCAGGTTCTGGACTCCTCTTACTTTCTGTAATGAGCGATAAGTTGAGTCACTTCCTCTTGACATTGACTCATCGAGGAGCGCTTTGAGTTTCTCTGCTGAGTCTTTATTCTTTGAGTGCAGGTAGCTGAGCCCTTTCAGGAAAATGGGATCCAATTCCAAACTGACTGGCCCAGCCATGGTGCAAACTGGAACAGGAAACACAAAGATATGGCAGAAATTCAAATGTGGGGAAATACAATTTGGAGTGTGGATGCTGTTCAAAAGCTGCGGCTCCAACAGCAAAGGTCCAAAACAAATGTACAGTATCAAGACAATACGAATAATTTAAACAATTAATTAAACACAGATCGTGCTTTCTGCCTATAACTATTGAAATGTGTTTTTATTACATATTTAATTATTACCTAGCAGTACAAGAGAGGTATAAACAGAGCAGCTATGCTACCCAGCCACTTATGCACTTCCGATATAAAGCACTGTTGTAGAGCGTCTACGGACTTTCGCTCACTGCCATATATTTCTAAACAGTTTCGAACAGGCTTGAGACCTGATGACTAGCAAAGCGTTTTCTGGCTAACACGTACCTCTGGAACAGTGATTTTAACGAGATAATATCCGAAACGTCTCCTCGGAAGAGCGGGTCGGAGTTCCCACTTCGGTGCAACTTTAAAATATGTCCGCCAGTGGACACTAGGAACCTTGTTTTAGAGAAGCGTGTTCTATGTTTACAATAAAGTGTTAACTCAGCCCACAACATTAAGTAATGACCACGTAAAGATACAATTATAATTGTAATATTTACACGTTTGAAATAAATAAACAAAACACGTACAAAACACGTGTTGACACGTGTCCATGTATTTTAGGACAGACACACGATGGCGCTGTGGTGCTGATTTTAGTTTCCTCATTTGCAAAGGAGAAGAAGCATTTGTTATGCCAGGTCAACGTGGTTTCTGTCGTTTTGACTTACCGTTGTAAAAAAGTGAGTACTGCTTTGTTTTTGCACAGTGGTCGTTTGTCTCATTTACTTAAACGACTTGCAAGCATCCAGACGATTAAAGATACGTGTTGTTTTAAGACTTAACATTTAAGATTCAACAACTGAGCAGTTGCTACTTCATTGCCATTTGTATAGTTTTTTTTTATTGCTGTGTAATTTGTAATTTCCGCCGGTTTTAACTGTAAGTATTTAGGTACACGTCAACGCGTTGGGTGTCCCCGCAAGGTGATGGAAGATAACGAACAAATGACTTGCATTCCTGACGATGTCTCATCTGTTTTACCCGCAGGTCTCTACAATGAAGGAAGCTTGCACTCAGCAGCATCGTCCCTCTCTTTACCTGCAAGTTTCCTCCCAAGATGATCAGCCCTGTCTGCACACATCCATCGTTTTGTTTCTTTTGTCGTACTGTGAGTGCAAATCTTTCAAAGTGTTTCTGGTCTTCACCAAAACCGTCAACTCTGAGTCTCTTAAGAAGCAGCTACCAGACTATTTGGAAGTTTGTGACATCCAGTATGAGGAGCTGCACCCTCTGGTGAAAGGCTGCCGTCTTCCTGCTTGTCTGGATGAATCCGGGAATCTCTGCCGGGCAGGACTCGCTGTGGTACTGAGGCACATTGTCAACACTACGGTTGTGGCAGACCCATCCAGGAATGATGTTTTGTCTTTGCTGGGCTTTAAGAAGACATGTCTCAAGGCCTGTGCTGAGGTAAGGCGGTGGAAATAAAAGGCACCAATCATAAAACACGACCAACCTGAATTATACTCTATTGCCACATGTGTCCGTAATAACATAATAATAACTAACAAGAGAAAGTTACTTTTTTTTTTTCAAAGCAAGGGAATGTGGGCTTCAAATTTCAGGAAAAAGGATCTGCTTTAATTCCAGACCACTATCACTCCAGCCTATGTGGTGATGATAAATTGTGATGTGTTGTTTGGAGTAAAAACAAATTGGAAAAAGTAGAATCCATTTTTGGCATTTGATGTATTTGATGTTCTCAGCTTTCTTGTCTTAATAACGAATAAAATGGGCTAAATAGTAACAAACAGAAGCAGCTCCTCCCTTAAAAAATGAATCAACTTTAATGTGTTGTAATTATTCATAGTGCCTTCCCACCCCAGGTTAGCAAGTGGACCAGACTCTGTGAACTGGACATCCCCTCTGCTGTGGAGGAACTCCGTCACAATCCTTCCAGTCTGGATCTGCAGCTTCCCCCCTCCATCCTCACCCTCGAGCAGCGGCTTGCTGAGCCTGTCAAGGTCCACAATGATGACAAAATACGGAGACAGAAACTGAAGGAACAGAGACGGGTGGAAAATAACAAGTCCAATACAGAATCTGATTCACCACCTGCACTTTCTCACCCAGTCTCTGATGGACTGGAGCTCAGGACAGCTCTGGCTAAACTGTCTGTGGATGCAGTTCCTACTTTGACCACCAGGGAGAACTCTGAGATTAGAAAAGTCATGACGAAGGATCTGCCGCCTCTGGAGCATGTGTTTGCTGAGGGGCTCTTCTTCACTCTGACTGATGTGGTTCTACTTCCCTGCATCAACCTATACCTGGTAAGATCCATCAGCCTTATTTGTGATGTCTTATGTTTAGCAGATTAGAGGTTATGATACCTCTCCTCACACCTCTCCTCTTTCTCTAACACGTCCAATCTCATTGGTTGCCTTCCTGTCCTCCTTTTTCCTTGTATCTCCATCGCCAACGTTCTTTGCCCAACATATTCCCCGACTCTACCTGCCATACTTTTAAATCTACTGGGCCTGGCCTTCGCGATGGCATTCTTCCTAGTCCCCCCCACTAAATTGAAAAGTGGCCCTTTTCATTTAACCTCAACAACTTCATAATACCCATTGTAAGTCTGCTGTGGGAGAATGAAGCACATGTGGCGCTCAATCCAGTTTCATCGCCCCTGAAATTGAAAAGACTCACTATATTGAAGTTGGCGCAGGTTTTGCTCTCACAGGTGGTAAGGGGCACCTGGCACGGGGAGATAACAGCTTCACTGCAAGCTCCAATTTCCCAGAGTCTACCGACTCTTTTCTAAATACCAGATTATGAACGCTCCAGTTTCTTTTATTCACAGTGAATTCTGCTAATTGCATTCTCTCCCTTTTGCATTTTTCCTTTGGTAATGAGGCTGCCAGTTATGGAGCGATACAATTATATTAAATTAACCTTATATGTCTGTTCTGTTTGCTGCTGCAAAGTTTCCTTATCTTTAAAATATGGTGGGTCAAATGAATGACTGTAACTGGACTGTTTAACCTTTGTTCCAAAATGCCTTATATCATTTTTATTAAGGTTTTGAGTCACAATAGTTCTGCACCACATTCTATGTCAGGTATTTGAGTCTGTTTTCTCAAGGGTCGCCATCAACGTTTATTTAAAGTGTTAGTAATTAACAGGTCTACACTGTACAACCAAGAAGAGGGTCTCGACCTCCATTTCACCCTTCACTCGTCCACCACCATTCATTGACACTGAAAATAAACTGTAGTTCCCACAATGGGGCTCTTAGTACTCATCTGTGCTCCAGTGGTTTCCAGTTTCACACTCAGCCTAGCGTGTCTCCTATTAACAGCCATCACTGTCCATGAATGTCCACGACACATGCAGTCACAACTGATTCTTTCCATTCCACTCACTTGTTACACGGCAGAATGCCTTTTATCTCTTTGTGTCTGGGTCCTTGGTCTCTTCCTGTCATTCACACACACTGACAGCTTTTCTCCTACCTTGTCTTTGTTTGTGTCTGTTTGGCTTCCTCCTCCCTGCCTACCAACACTGTTGTGATGGGGGTTTGCTATCAGCCTGTCTTCAACTGTGCAGATTCTAAGAATAACTGATGTTAAAGCTGGGATACAGTACATGGCCATGACGGACGGATTGTGCCTGTCATAATAAAAACAGTTTAAAGATGACTTGATCTGAGAACTTTTTCATGTAAAACTTTTAATTGTTGAATATTCATCGAATAAAAAAAGTTATTTTGAACAGTAAAACGGCTTAGGTAATATCTACAAATATGCCTCTGCTGGTGAGTACTTAGCACAAACGTGGGCAAAGTGCGGTAGTCATGTGGCCCACTTGTGTGAATGTACTTTTTCAGTTAAAAAAAGGTTCTGTTCTTTTCCCTTACCCCTTGCTTGTAAAGGTTACATCAAAATATGTACATCATTACACCCTAAAAGATCTAATAATATTTCTTGTCCCTCAAAATAAGCAAAATAAAGTGATAAAAAATGGTAAAAAAAAGTGCTTTAAAAAAATGAAATAAAATATATTTTAAGCATAAAGCATCATGACGTAACGCTCCCTATTCCCTCCTTGTTTTTTAATGCTGTAGCCGCAAAACTGAAGATGAATTTCAGACTTTTTTAGCCGTTCTTATATCTCGACGGTCCCCAACAATCACAACTGAGTATATTGTGTGGCTCCCTAAGAAATTCAATTGCCCACCCCTGATTTATTGCAGCTCTCTCATTGATTTATTTAAAAGAGGAAAGTGTGGCCAAAAACAATAACTTATTTGTTACCATGTAGCAAATTTTCTGTTGACAGTTTGATGCTTTTAACGTAACTTGTTGATTGTTACTCAGGCTTCCCTGCGAGGCCAGGCAGTGACAGCTCTACACCGGCTCCCGTACCTGCAGCGTTGGTACCGACGTGTTCAGGAGGTTCCTGGAGTTCTGCGGGCAGCCAAAGAGTGTGGGATTGTTCTTTCCAGCCCCGTGGTTCCCTCACAGGCCCAAGCAGACCCACCAACAAGGGATGTTTCGTCATGCATGCAGGAGCAAGAAGAACAGGAGACGACTAAAGAGCCGCCCTTTGTTGGAGGTCCCAGACCCACCATGGGGAAACTGAAAGTAAGTCTCTGTCTAAACAGCCAATGATGTTTGGTGATTGTTGTTGGAAGCTTTCTAATGTCAGGATCTTCTGACATTAGAAAGACATCTGATCTTCTGATCATAAAAGCGCTGCTACTCCAATCATTTTGGCTTCACATTGTATCGTTTTTACATTTAATATTTGTAATTTTATATATTTTGTTTTGTGGGTGTAATTTCAGTAGCAACTATAGAAGTATGCATGACGTCTAGGCAGCAGACTGTTACATGAAGCTAGTGTTCCAGTTGGAATTATTTACAAATGTTGCTTGTTCTCATTGAAATGGTAAGCATCTTCATTTCTTTTTCTGATTTGAATCATTCCTTCTTTGAGCAATCCTCATCACTGGCAAGTGTTGTCCCCATCCTTCTAACCCAAGCTGTGCTGTGTTATGTGAGAAGCGTAAACAATGACTTGCTTGGATTTTTCTTTCTTTTCTTCGAAGCCTCGCCTGTGCAATTACAGACTCTGACCTGACGCGTTTCATTAAAAATATTGATTTGTTTGTGTGTGCAAACTGAAGCGGCCGCGACCGATCTCAGCCCAGGTTGAGTTGATTTGATGTCTCAACCCCTTGTTAACTATTATCCCTGCAATTTCACGCTTCAATTTCCTGCTTGTTGCACCTTCAAGAATGCGGCTCTTAGTTATTGTTTTGGCTGCAGGCAGCTTTTCGTTGGGTCTGTCACTCTCTTTGTTATTAGCATGCTGTCAGTCCCTCAAAAGTTAGCTGTTCTAAAGACTTCAATCATCAATCCATCGATTTTTCACCCCCTTCTCCTTAATCTGCCTTTATCTTGTCTCTGCAGCAAAATGGTTTATCTTTAAAAGTTTCTTTCCGTCCTGCTCTCGTCAATCACAAAGTAAAAAGGCAGTTTGAAAATAAAACGGATAACATATACGCCGGTAACTGTCGTACACACAGGGTCATGGCTAAGTGAGCGATTGAGCCCTACACTGGACTGATGCACCAAGTACCAAGGCTCCAGCACGTTGCTATAATGTTATGGGAAAACACATTTTACACTAGCTGCTGCTGACTGTTTACACTTGGACCAGCCTTCTTGGATTGTGTTGAATATCCGACTTGCATGAGTCATCACCATATTTAACTCTGTATGTTTTTGGACCGTGGGAGGAAACCAGAGTGTGTGGGGGAATGCCACACAGGTGAACATAGGAAGACTGAAAAACAACTTTTAACACCACAACAGCAAAACGAAACATTTATAAACACTAGTCTCTTAAAGCTTTTCTGCTTTTAAATGTTTCCAGCTGAGAATGCTATGGATGACACTACGTTTGAATAACAGACGTCCCTTCACTTCCGACTGAACTTTGGTTAAAGATGTGCCTGCTCACTTCCTTTTGGACTTATATCTGTAACAACAGATTAAGTGATGGGAAACGCAGAAAGAGGAGAGCTCCAACAGTGGGTGGTCAATATGGTACGCTTCTCATTTCACTGTTTTGGTGGATGAAATGGTGTACGAACGTGCTCTAATGACAGTTTTTGTGGGCGGTTGTAATCAGACATCAACATGGAAAGGAATGCACATATGTGGGCACACACACACAAACACACACGCACACACACAGTTGCCACCATTTGTTCTTTTTCCGTGGTGGATTACAAGATTGACTCCGCGTTCATGTTTGTTGTGCAGTTGTTCTCATGTCCCGGCCAGCGTGTTAGTGTGTCTATAAAATATGTATGACACGTGGACGGCATGGATTTTTCTCGTAGAGCTGCCTGCGTGTCCCCAAGATAAGGCAGAGATATTGGCATTTAATGGTGTTGCTCACCGGGTGCCAAACCTCACTATCAGCCTTGTTAATTATGAGAAGATAAATTAATAATTCAGTATACGCACAAGACAGTTGACAAATGATCCTGCGAATGGGAGTGATTTTAGCAAGCAATTCAGGCTTTCAGTACACAAGATACACACTTTCAAGGTCTCCATACTCCCTCATGGTTAGGAGGTTAGGATTCAGCGCTCTCACCACTGTGGCCCAAGTTTGATCAGGGAACTATGTTTTAGTTGACGGAGGTATGCGCTGTCTGAGTGCTTTTGGGGTCGCTAAATAAAACTGTGTGCCGACTCGGGAACTATGATGTTCTGAAACTGTTTGAATGCAACAGTGTTCCCAGCATTTGGCAAATACCAATCTCATTGGAGACTAAAAGGCCAACATCTCTTTTCCAGGAAAATGGCATCGAGGCGGAGTTTGCCCCTCATCCTTGCCCTTCCTGGACCCTTCCATGGGACAGTCTGCCGGAGGCGATGAACCCCACTGAAGGTAGAGTCTGACCTCTGTCTTTGCCCTCTCGCTTTGCCATTTATTTCTTTTCCAATCATCTCACCGTCACGGGTGTGCAATATTGCGTCTGCTGTCTCCTTGTGAATTTCTTTTTCAAAGTCAAAGCCGATTGTGTTAGTATTGACCAGGAGTGAGGACGGCACATAAATCCTTGCTTAACTAAAGCTCACAAACTGCACCAAAGAAAATAAACCAAGCGTTCCTGCAGAGCTATTAGTGATATTCTTCTGCAGTTGATGTTCTTTCTGCGACATTTCAGTTGAGCATCTAGACTGAAGGAAACACACACACACACACACACATATGCATTCAAGTAACAGACTGTGCATGACGTTATGCCTCAGTGGGTATGGATTGCAGTGTGAGTAATGTCTAATAAGCCGAATAAGGCTTGTTGAGTGTGGCCCAGGTGGCCCTTAGGTAGGTAATCCGTTCGAATTTATCCAACTTCTGGATCTCTGTTTACCTCTGCTGTTTCGTTTGTAATGAAACTCAATGCAGCACATGTTTTTGTCACTGTTTTACGAAGATGAAATGCAGCAATTTGACAAATAAGTGCAGAACTCAAAATAAAAATGTAATTTCTGCAGCAGAAACAAGTCTGTGCAACATCCCTTATATAAATGAAGGTTTAACTCAGTTGTTATTTAGATTTTGTTCAGCCACTTAACACACAATAAATACACACTTTGTTTCTTTAAAACTCTAAAGGTTGTTGCTTGAAGTTTACTCATCTGTTCTGCTTTAACCTATTAAGTCACCTGCAGACACTTTTACTGTTTACTGCACAATACTATCGGGACTCATGCTTGCTTTGATTTGATTTTCCTCTTTCAGTGTGATATTAGAAGCCGCTGTAGACTGTGCCCTTAGAGACCCTCTACCTCCACAACTAGCTGGAAATCTTTATTGCTCAGCATGATAAATAGCTTTGCTGATACCTCGCTGCACACCGTATACATTACCGTTGTGTTAATTAAACAGGAGCGTAAACAAGATGCAGTCAATTTGTTCCTAGTCCCCAGAGCGGTAACTTTTCCACCCTTGGAAGAAATGGCTGCACATGCACCGGGCTCCAGTGGAAACTGTAGCTCTTGCCAAATGCACAGTATTTTCTCCCTGAGAAAAGATTAAATGACATGAAATGGCAGCAGGAATTGGAATCTTATCTTTCTTAAGAGTACCGTGTTTGTATCACCAACCTTTAGATTTTCTAAATCAGATTATTTTTCAGCATGTCTAATCAGATTATGAGTTTGATTATTTCTGGCATAGTATTGGAGAAAAGGAAGATAAGAAAAACATTCATTATGGATGGATTGATTTTTCAAAAAATGTGTTTTGGCAGTCACATTAACTTTTTTCTGTTCCATTGTCGTTTACCAGAATGTCCAATGTGATGTTAGAATCAGCTGCTCTCTGATTGATTGATCATATTTTACATTTATTTTAAGAGTATGGTAAATGTATTTAGACTCATACTTCCTGATTAAGATTCATTTTTGTTGCCCAGAATGAAAAGAATGTTTCAAACTTTGATGCTGTGTCCCTGAGTTTGAGTACCCTGTTGAACTGAAGCCTTTTTGTTCCTGTTTTTTATTACTTTCTACTTCACAATAGTGTGTTCAAGGGAGAAATGCACTTAAGGACTGTTGTCTGAAAAAGATGCTCCCATTATTTTCATTATTTCTTTCTACAAGGATGGGGTGATGCGTAGTTCAATGGGGATTTGGGAAGCTGTCCACCATACGCTTGGACTGTGCTAAAAACAAACAAAAAAATGTGGTGACAATAGGTTTTCATTTGACATTGCTGAGGTTGTTTGGTAAGACTTGGCAAGAACGTTAGAATTATAATACTATGCACCACAGAGTTGGCCTGCTTGTTGCAGTCAACACCATTTAACTGAAGCTGAGACCAGACCACGCAGAAACCAAGACCAAAACTTTTAGGGCAAGAGACTGGTGTTGAGAACAAGACCAATGAGTGGGCAGGACCAGTAGCAAGACAAGGACCAAACTGATCCATAATAATCGGAATAATGATTCCAATGAATGTGTTTCTATACTTTTTGTTTTGGAGAAAAAAAAGACAAGCTGTATTCAGTTCTGTCACGGTCTCGCCCCTTTCATTGGTTTAGGTCTTCACTCGGTCTCGTGCCCTCAAAGTCTTGGTCTGTATATGCTCTGGTCTCGGCTTAGGTGGTCTCCAAATTGAAGTACGTATCTGACACGAGTCAAGACTTGCTCCCAATGTAGTGTCAGTGTTGTGACGGTCACAATCTAGAAGGTTCTTTTTTTTGTCTTGGGCTCCTTAAGTCAAGCAATGATGGAGGATGAGGCGACATGTTGCTGTCATAATGGATTACCTGATCTAAACCACAGGGTCTTGGTCGACGGACCACTTGTTTGCAGACGGAGCTCCCTCAGGTATGCAGTTAGGAGAACAAAGGGTCCACTGTGTGTCTGAGCTGTTTTGCTAAACACAGTTTGAGGTGTCTGCAGATATGTAAGTGACGTCCGTAATGAAAGAAAGCGATGTCTTGTCTCCGAAGACTTAATGAAGTGAGACGGGCCCGTGGCGAACGCAGCAGGCTCAGATGATGGAGTGTGTGACAGAGGGAGATAAGGATAAGGCTGAGAGACAATGGTTATCTGGGAAAAAACAGACAAACGAATAGGGGTGAACAAGACAACCAGGATGAAAACGGGAGTGCACATGACAAAACCGCATAGCTGGCATAGTTGAGACATGCTGCTATTAGCTCCTTCAGGGTTGTTTTGGTACAAGAAGATTAGAGGCGTCCACATGTCTTTGTCTTTGGTTACAGGACTTGACAGAGGTTGAGACGTCTGCCGGCCTCAGGTGGAGGGATGTGACGGTACCTTTCTGATAATTGTTACCAGCATACCTAATTTGGCACTTAACCGTGACAAAGAGAAGACAAAGACTCGCTGTGATGTGTCATCATCAGGAATTTATCTCAGAAAAAAATCATATTTTATCTGCTGATGGCTTCAGAGGGCAACCATCAAGCCCCAGGTGTTTGACTTCAAGTTTCCCTTTACTATTTTCAGTCTTACCAGTGAGTTATTGTTTTGAGGAGACCATGCCTCTGAGACTTAAATGCTCAAGTCGATGTGCGAAAACATAAATATGGTAATTTACAGCCTGTAGAATAACAAACAAATATGTAGATGTTGGTTTCTTGGAAGTAAATCAGTTGGAAACCACTGTCTTGCAAAAAGTTTTGAATCTCCCTGTCAACTCTGGGTGTAGTGATACACAAAAACATCAGTTTGGCACGGTTCCTAGTTTTTAAGATTTGGTTCAGTGCGTACTTTGTACATCAAATACTGTACATAATGATGCTGCAAACTTAAAAAACATTAACATTGGAACACAATATGATTCCTTGTTAATTCTGCGACAGAATCCAGTAGTGCAGAGAACACCACCAGTGCTGCCTCCCCGCTCACTGTTATATGTGTCTCAGTGTTCCTATTATGTGACGGTGATGTCACTCTTCTGCCCGTGTGAGAGGATGGTTTTTAACTGCCTAAAAACGTGTTGCGTTACTCAAATCTGGAAATGAACTGCACAAATCCTGTTCCTAAAACAGTCACTTGATACAGCCGGCTGAGACGTTTTATATGTCAATAGCTATGTCACTGGAGCATGACTTGATGCACGCTTCACCAAATTACACATTACTGGCATCAGGCATCAAAGTCTAACTTCCAATGCCAGTTTCCCAATAATTCTGACTCAGTGTAAAAGGATTACCTCTTAAATCTGCGATAAGTGGTACTGCTGTGATGAGCCTCACACTTTTTTCTGTTGACAGGCAAGTTGTAGTTTTTGACTTTGCCTCGCCAAATACACATGCTGGTTTTCTTCCTCCTCTCACTCCCTCTTTTAACATCTCAGTATGCTCTTTAAAAATGCAAGCAAAATATGTGGCCCACACATTTTAGACACTTTGCTCCCATTTTTTCCCCTAAAGCATTAGCACACCTAGTGAGTACTTGAGCATCTGACATATTGTGTCGGCAATAAGTCTTTTTATGTTTACCCAGCCGAGAGAACTGTTTGCGTGTCAATACAACAAGCTTCAAATATATGCAGTGGACTTCATTTCATCTTCCGAGGCCTTGGTTAGTAATGAATGTTATTATATGTCTTGAAAGCAAAGCTGTTTAATGCATCTAAATGCGCTCCCTTTCCTACGTTCAGTGTGAGCATGAACCTTATCATTTGTCCGGAGTGCAAACATCCGCTGAGTCATCTACCTAAAAATGAAAAAGTAAATGTGCATCCCGTGGAGTTGCAGAGGACGTCGAGTTTGCGTCTTGACATTGATGCTTTAGTTGTAAATCTCTGCGGGCCGACTGTGATGTTGCCGTCATTGCTCCCACTCTTTATTAATTGACTGGTTAGAGGGTGTAGATTGGAGATTTGGAACCGAAAAGCAAACATGTGGGCCTTGTGCAACCGGCTTTGTTCACTCCCAATTACAGAAATAATTGGCAGTTTATTTTTGCAATACAAGTTCAAGCACCAACTCCCTGGACAGTTATCGTGCATTTGCAGAGCCTGTGGCTACGTCCACAATGACTCACTTGCCATGAATATTCATTTGATGTCTTGTTTTGAGAGTTCATTAATACTTGCCGTGATGCTGCTTTGTGCTGCTGAAGCGGGACACAATTAACGGGAGCTAGTTGGATTACATTCAACAATATCTGTGTACGCAGAAGTTTGCACTGCGATTTTTAGCAAGGGTGAATAATCTCTTTGAGAAAGGCTTTCCAGGTCACTGAGTTAACATGGCAGCGTTGTTTTCAGTTCACCGTCTTCATACTAAAACTTTTTTTTTTCCAAATTTGATGTAGTTTTTGGAGAGTTCATTGATAAATGAAAATAAACCTGAAAATGTACGTTGAGTGATTTTGTTTTATTTGTACTTCCTTTTAATAGCTAGAATGGGAATGTCAAACTGAAATGCATCCAATGTCGCCAATGCAACTCTTATGTCTTGAGAAGGTTGACTTTTGCGTCCTGTACTGACAAAAACGTCTGCCTTCGAGACGGTTGAAAAAAGGTGTGGTAATCCCTATATGCCTGATATTTTTGATCAGCACAAGATTGTTAAATCTTGAAGCCCAATGAAGTAGACCAAAGAAGTGCTACATTATTTAGTGTAGCCTCTATTTGTTGAATAGTATTACTCCAGAAAGGAGCCCAAGAAGAGGCCACATATTTACATATTACCTCCTTGTTTATTGAGCCCCCATGGTCTTGTCTCCCACTGCTGGGGGTGACTTGTCATTTGTGTGTGAAGGAGCACATGTTATGTCTGTTTCTGCATGTGCAGAGCATTTCACAACAAACAACACTCTCAAGTTTCTCCTACTTTTGCATTCCTGTGCAGCAGCAGGTAGAGATGGTATTTTATTTTGAGGATCTAATGTTGCATGTTTGCAGTTTCAAGGTGCTCATTATCACATTTCGACTGGTGGAAATCGTTTTTCATGGACTTAAAAGACATTGATAATACTACTCTAAGTGACTTGAAATCCTTTTTTCATCTCCCACACATTTCTTTTAACTCGTATCCTCGGTGGAATTCCACAAACCATCGTCGGTAAAGAAGAGTAAAATAGTCGCTTCATCTGTGTTTTCATGGAAAAGCTTTGTACTTTGACACCAACTCAGGAACTGGTTTGTCGTTCTTACATTGTTTTCCACGGATTATTTTTGGAGACCGATAGAAGTAGCAGAGTCGAAGATGCTCAGGTTTGCAGTAGGGCTGTGCATAGGAGGTATTTGCGATACTATAGGTTCTGTAATATATTGTTATATTCGTTAATAAGCGCCGTCAATTTTTGGGGGAGCTGTTAAATATTATGTGCATAAAGACAAGTTTATTAAAGAGTTGTGATGCACCAGTTAGTTAGTTGGAAGTCAGTCCAGTTAGATTTCAGGTAAAATTTCGCTATCCGACAGTAGAATGAACAGCTTCCAACAAGTCAACAAAATAACTCCAGTGTACAGAAAGAAAACATCATTAGCATGGATTGCATGTCACAAATGCAGAAACATATACAAGTATTGATTTATTAAATATCAATATAACTGAATAAAAATATCAAGACAATATCACACAATGAATAATTGCAACATTTCGTCAAAAACATCAATACTGTAATATTGTAGAATCAAGCATTGCGGTATTTGAGCATATCAATGTTTTCTTACACCACGAGTTTACATTGTGAGTGGTGAGAAAAGAGACCATTAGCAACAGGTTTATTGGAGAAATAGCTCATGCAGAAATGTTTGGAGAGACAGGGAGGGAGGTCGGACTTGGGTGGGAGAGAGGTCTGAGTCAGGCAGATGTACAGGATAAGGTAGAGGAAGTTGACTTTCTGTAGCTACATCGTGTGATAATGTGGGGATTTTTTATGAGGAGAGTCAGACAAGTGTGTTTCTCACACTCTTTGTTTATCACCTTTCCTCACCATTGGCTCAATTGTCCAGATATAGCCTTGTACCCCGGTCTACTGTGGGACCTTGGTGCCTAAGTTGACCTTGACCAGTGGAATTCATCTGAGACTCATATCGCAAGGTACCTTATGTGAGTTTGTGTTCAACTGCGATGAGGTCCTGCTGGACAGTTTGCTACAGACATCTTCAGTTTTGAGTCAGAGATAAGCTATGTCCAGGAAAGACTTGCAGCACATCGTGTTTTTACCACGATCGAAATCTTAATGCACTGTGATGCCAAGGAATCCCTTTTTATATCTCTCAATCGAAGGAGTCTCGCTTTGACTAGCCAAGCATGAACGATCCTGCAAGAGAAACCAGTAGGAGATTGGACACCACCTGGCTGGAGTCCAGCAGACATTATTCAACCTTCACAGGGAAGTTTGAGATAAAAGTCACACTGTCATGAAGCTTCAATATAGTTTGTCTCAAAAACGTTGCCAGCACTTAAGCCTTTTACCCGTTGACTGTTTCTGTGCTGGCTGAGTACAAAGATTGCTCTTGCTGTCTGTCGGGAATATCAAATATATTTTCCCCCTTTCATGATCATCCAGCGATTGTGTCCAATTATAATAAGCTTTAGCCTGTTCTTTTTTTTTTCCTAGACTCATTAATTGTAATTAAATCCAATGAGACAAAAAGCAGATGGTGGCTTGGAAACGTTTAAATCGAATCAGTCACACACTTTGCTGCCCTGCTGGGTCTCATTGTTCGGCTGTCTGACCACCAGCAGTCTTTACTGTTTGGGTTTAAATGGCTCGTCTGGATTCTGTGACAGCAGGCTGCTGTATTACGAAAAAAAAACCCCTCTGAAAATCAAAATTGTGGGTGCCACTGAAAGGTGACATGTTTTCTCTACATTTCAGCGTTAAGGTTCTGTTTCCCATGTATGACTGCATGTCCTTTACATTAAGATTAGATTCGATTATCCCTTTATTAGTCCCACAGTGGGGAAATTCAACAGGTGCGGTGTATGAAATGACACTGAGTCAGAGAAAATGAAGATTTTTAAAAATGTATTGCTACAAATGCATTTCAACAACATGGCATAAGATGCCATTTGAGGACAAAATAAGTGAATTTCGGCGGAAAAGGAGCTCATTAGCTGTTACATATTGAGGCCAAAGAGGTGTCACTGTGAACACACTCCAAGTCTGGTTTGGATTCCAACTTTATTTTATCAAAATATCCAAAAGCATTTTTAACAAGTCAGCATATTACAGTTAGATTACCAAGCAGTTTTCATTATTCTATTAAATGGCCTTATTTTCCTGTTAGTCCAGGCTCTCCAGGGAGGTAGTGGTTGGACCCAATCCCAGCAACATCTTGGGTGAGGTGGTCGTACCCTGGAGAGGCTGTTGGTCTATCAAAGGACACTTTCCAATAAACAACCTCTCCCACTGACACACACATTGGCAACAATGGATGTTTTTGGATCGTGGCTGGAACAAAGGCTCCCAGCATCATATGAAGTGTAAGCTGCCAAAGAAGGAGACACAAATAAGCAGTGAGCAGGAAATGGCGTTTGATATTTTATGATGATAATTACCGTAATGTCTGGACTGTAGAGTGCACAAGCTGCACACCCACTAAATTTAAGAAGGAAACTAGATCTTGTTCATTCATGAGCCGTAGCGGTCTATAAGCCGTGGGTGCAGTGGTGCTGTCTGCACTGTAGAAAGGTCAGTGGTTCTTAAAAATGCATGAGGATCACTTCAAAACAAGTTTTGAAAACGGGCTCCAGCATGGAGACTGGTTCATGAAGCAAACTGGCCAATCTTCTGAACTTGAATCATCAACTCCTCACATCTTTTATTGACATTAAAGCTTCAGTCCTCCAGGAGCTCTGCTTCCTTCTATTTAACTCCTAATAATGTGCTGACAGGATTCAGAGTTCATCATGGTGAATTGATTTATGACATCATAGGCGCATTACAACTCTTTTTAAGTTGAATCATTTAGGTCATACGCATTTCTTTAAAGTCTGTAAAATCATTCTGAATAAGTGGAGATAAGCTCCTCTCTATTACCTCAAGATGCAACCATGTCAGTCTTTAAATTAAGCAGACCTCTTGCCTTCAGCGACTTCTGTTCATGTTTTGACAGACATTCCAAGCTGCTGAAAGATTTCCAATGAGACACTTTCCTCCAGTGTGTTTGTCTTTATCTCCCCCTCCAACCACCCACCCCCCTTTTCTTTTCATTGCACATACCTAAAAATGTTTTAATAACTGTTGCTGTGGAAGCTTTTTTTTCTGCTCAGCAAATACTTGTGAGTGATCTGTTCAGACTTTGACATCAATAATGTGGAGTTTTGAAAATGTAAAACAAAGATGTATCTACAGATGTAAAGTCTCTCAGAGACTGGCAAAGCGACAAAAATAAATAAATAATAATAATATTATATATATATATATATATATATATATATATATATATATATATATATATATATATATATGCTGGTAAAAGGAAGCGTCTACCTTGTTGGTTTAACTCTCAACACTCTTTGTTTTGGCTCGCCTTTTTATGGTTGTAGAAATAATGAAGTTCATATACAGCTACGTCATGGACAACATCTGGACCCAAGGTCTTTAGACTCGCCTTCCTGAAAGAGTCAAGTATGGCAGAGTTCTAGCTATTTTTAGGAAGGAAAGCAACCCAAATATAAGGTGAATTTTCCACCATCTATCACATCACTGTCACTTATACAGTCATCAGTATGGATTTGAAGTGTAAAGGGCTCCTTTTCTACCATTGTTTTTCTGCTTTAATGATTATAGCTGAAACGGTGGCTTCACTCGAGATGCAGTTTAAAAGTGAGCGAGAGTCAAGAACTACAAAAATGGGCGATGCGTTACATGAATGAGCTGTACTGGCGTCAGAACTGTAACATCAATGTAAATAGCTAAATGGATGAGCTTTATTGTTTCACGCTTCACTATACGTTAAGGTGACATTGCATCATGGTAACACTAGAGATACTTCTGAAAACATGAGAGTCATAATAGGACCTTTATTCAGGCTCACAGACTTCCATGAGTGTTCCTTTTTTTTACAGCAGAATATGAATAGGATAGAAAGGAATGACAGCACTCTATAATGTTTATTGAAACCTGATGAAACCGTTTCCTCAGCAACCCTGCTGCAGACTGACCTTGCAGGTATGTAACGGTCACGACTGAAGCGCATGAAGGACAAAACAAAAATGAAGGACCGCACAGTATCAGCTATTAAATTGTCAAAGAAAGATCCAAAAGTAAGATTACCTGAAGCACCACCATCACCCCAGCCATTTCCCTCTTTTGCTCATAAAAACGTCTCTTTAAGTGCTCCAGGGTTGTGCTTCCCTTCTGGGCCTCATTTTACCTGTCCCGGGAATCCATCCCCACAAAGATGCTTGGAGTCTTTTTAATATGAGGGTAAGTTATAAACCCCTTGCTGGTAAAGGTTTTATCAAAACGGTTGCGACAGTTTGGGGACAATTTTGAGATTTGTTCAACATTCTGCTGGAACCAAGTCATGTTTAAAAGTACCCCTCAAGTTATTGGTAGGAGACATGTTGGAGTCATCGTACAGTGTAAGAGTGGTAAGTATTTTCCGACGTGCCTGTAAAGGCTTGCTGCCTTCTAGCATGACTCTCTGTGACATCATACAGTATTTCCAGGTCAGAGACTGAAGACGCTTCCTGGCACTTCAGGAGGTCTGCTGTGTGACTTGTCAGGATTTGTTTTCCTCTGTGGCAGCAAAAAGGAAAACATGAGCCAGCAACCCTGGTAGGAGGCAGTTG
The DNA here is from genome assembly GCF_027744825.2 of Synchiropus splendidus. Taxonomy (NCBI): domain Eukaryota; kingdom Metazoa; phylum Chordata; class Actinopteri; order Syngnathiformes; family Callionymidae; genus Synchiropus; species Synchiropus splendidus. Next base: position 22,300,438 of record NC_071335.1, read on the forward strand.
GCCTACTGAACTATTTGCAGTCCAGTTCATTTAAATCAAATTGAATCTTTCTGTATTCAGTCTGTTATTCATTAGAATTTCCTCTTTGGACATGTTTTTTTTCTTACATTATGATGTCTGCTTTTTGAGAAAAAAAAGTATTAGGTGACTGCACTACCTGCGGTATAATAAAGAAGACACACTATGAGGTGAAGCTCATACTGCTGTTAAGCCTTTTACATTTTTTCATCATATTTCTGTCCCTTTGTAAAAATCTTCAAAGGCAAAATTCAATTCATGTTTTTTAAGGAATGTTATAATCGTATATTTACGTTTTGGTGAACCTTTGCATGCCTGTTTTGCTCTGTTTCGCCCAGGTTGTGGGTGCAGTTTCCAACGCTGCTGTCAACCCACGTCCCATTGAGCCGATTTGAATTTGAATATTAGTGACGTCAATGATTTTACAAATGCTTAAATGTATCTGTGAGGTCTGTGAGTTTAGGTAGACATAGGACAGTAATAATGGATGAGAACTCATGTGGGTGGAAATAAGCTGCTTCATTATGCTTCACAATAATACAGTTTATGTTCTAGTTACATAAGCCATTATCACCGTTGTAGCCAGGACCTGCTAACCCGAGTCAAGACCAAACTGAATAGACAACACATTATTTGGCATTATTAAAAGAAAAAAAAAAGTAAAATATTATCTTGTGAAAAAAGGTCTCATGAGTGGACATGAAATAAATGATGTATGTATGTATTCTAATGTCAATTATTTTTGGTGGAGCGAGGTTATATTTTTCAGTTACACTCACAGTATGAAAGCCACAGACAAAGCGATTCCTTTGACAAAACATCACAACACTTTTAAGTGCTGTCCGTCTTGGCAGTCTTGGTCTTGAAGATTCTTTCTCTCGTCCGGTCTGAGATGTACTTGGGTGTCCAGCCACAATAGCGCTTATAACGAACACATACATGTATAACACAGCAAGTCTTGCATTCGACACTCAGTTTACAGACCTGTCAATATATCCATCTGCTCTGTGCTTGTGTTGTCGGCGTGAGATGCTGTGACACACATCACACTGACAGAATCTTCTCTGCTTCATTTGGCTGCTCCACGGGACGTAGAACCATTTCAGGCTGATCACTATGTATCTTTAGGTTAGTATTTTATACATATGAAGTTTGTTGTAATGCTCTTACTTATTTCCCATTTGTCAGATGTGTTATCGGTTCATGGTGGGGTTTTGCTCTCACATTAGTCCTCAACAGACCACGCAGGCTTGATAGCTGCCTGATAAGTGCCGCACTCAATTTTACATGACCTCGCACACGCATGTTTTATTTTATTTTATTTATTTTGCTCATTATCCCACAATGTACCAAAGCACTTTCCTAGTCACTGATATTGGCAATAAAGCTTATTCTGATTTACACTGCACATTTCAAAGCAAAATCAGCTAAAGTTCTGCTTCACCCACAACATTTTTTCAGACTCGGTCTCTGCTGTACTTTACTATAATAGTAAGACTGTGACAAGAGCATTTATGAACAGTGACACACGACTTTTATTTATGGTTATTGCAGTTATGCATCATTTTAATACAGAAATGTTCCACATTAAAAAGAATTATAGCTTTATAAAATATATATTTCTCTGTTTAAGTTCTAGATGACTTCTAAATCGGCCATGCAGCTAGTGTGGCTGCTCTTAAAACTGAGAGATATGGCATCTGTCTGAGAACAAACAGAAGCCGCCTCGAAGCTGCAGCACGTTTACATTCTGGTCTGTGTGATAGAGCAGCCTGATAAAGTCTGCTGCAGCTTCAGGTGAAGAGAGGGACTGAAGACGGACCTCACAAGATTTTAGTGCCTATTATATGAATAGGAGGACATCAAGGTTGAGACTCAAAAAAGCGGCTGTGAACAATAGGCTTTTCTGAATTCATGTACACAATGTAGTTTTTATTTAATATTTTCACCGGATGGAGGAAATAGACATTAATCCTGGAGTCTAAACTTCCTATTTGAGTTTGTGTATTTGACTCTTATCTGCTTCCCACAAGATTGACAGAAGAAAAAAAAATTTTCAAGCTGATGGATAAGAATATTATAGATCCCTTAACAATTACAAACAAACAAATGACTCACTTGTTTATTGCATGATGTGAAATAGCCTTGATAATGTGAGTAGGACTGCACATTTGCATCCCAGTCCCTCCAAACTAATCCGTCATCGAAGGCTCTTCTGGACCTTTTTAGCTGGTGCCGACTCACTCACTTTACTAAAATGGTTGCTGTAAACTATAATTTAAACAACAGCAATGGTGTTTAATCTGTAATGAGTTTCCTTCATGCAAATGAGCTTAACATTCCTGGTGTCGTGTGACTAAGGTGAGGACAAGTTGAGTCCCGAAAACCTGAACCGACACCAGAGCAGACTCTTGGTTAGCTTATCTTGATGAAAGAGTTTTCCGTCTGCCGGAAGTCCTGCAAACACATCTCCGAGAAGTCAAACTTTGTCCATTGGGACTTGAGTGTGAACAAAAGATAACTCAAAAATGTTGCTGGAACATATGGCAGCATGACGGACAAGCGCCTCCCATATTCGGGGATGAGAACGACTCAAATTAACTTCAGTTTTGGCACAGATTCCAACTTTGGGGCGCTCGAAAGATTGTCTGTCAAGATGCCAACTGGCTGGAAAAGAGACGTGCATTTTCCAATTATTACAGCATCTGTTTCTTTGCAGGGAAAATGTCAGATATCCGCGCAGTCAGGAAGAGACAACAGTTGAATAACTTGGTTGCCATGGTGAAGGAGATGGCCAAGCCTGGAAACACAGTGGTGGATTTCTGCAGCGGAACGGTGTGTTTTAGTGTGGAATAACATTTTTTTTTGGACTATTGTTTGTAAAAATGATTTATTTTACCCATTTTTAACTTTCAGATCACTTGTCGAGCCACACTTCATTCTAGGAAATAAACATGTCGCCATCAGTGGCTTTCAAATTCTTATAGATTTTATGATTTATATGTTTCATCGCTCATTTTGTTCTTTGGTCATTGTAGGGTCACGTGGGGATTGTTCTTGCTCACTCGCTACCAGACTGCCAGGTAATGTGTGTCCAAAAAACAAGACACAGTGTAGGAGGAAACCTGATTTAGGTGTTTTTGCTGCAGGTCATTCTCATAGAAAACAAAGAAGAGTCGTTGGTCCGAGCTCAGAAACGCAGTGTTGAGCTCGGACTGAAGAATATTGGCTTCATCCAGGCAAATTTGGATTACTTCTCTGGACAATTTGAAATTGGGGTGAGTTGGACAGTTCAATAGACAAAGTAGTTTTCAGTGATACACAGAGAGCTGCATTATGCGACAGAACTTCAGGAATAAAAGCACCTTCAAGGCAAATACAGAGAGAATATAAATATATTCTTTTCACTGGACTGTTATGAGTTTGTGTGTTTGCCACACCTGCTTTCGATTTTACCGCCTCCGCCGTTGTATGAGTCCAACTTTTATTTTGGATGAGGCAGACAATTCACTCGCTTCCCGTCCACCATGAATTATGCATGTTCTAAATGTAGCTGTTCATATTTTAGTCTTAATTAGTGAGAGGTTTCCCACTCTCTTCCTCTTCGCTCTGATCTGTGCTGCTGCGATCACTTGCACCTCAGTTAGATGTGTTAATGTGCCACTCGTTTTTTTAAACAATATCCTGTTGATTGTTTTTGTATTTGCTAATGTTTTTTGTTTGTTGTTGTATTCATCAATATGAAAAAAAGAGGTATTTTGCTGAGGAACAGGGCGCAGTATTAGATTTTTGTAGTCATTAGCATGCAAACACAGATGTGAGACTTTCAGTGGCGTTCAGTGACCCTCCTCTCCACCTGCTCCTCAGGTGGCCCTGCATGCATGCGGCGTAGCTACAGACATGGTGATGGAACACTGCGTCCAAGTGGGAGCGGCTTTTGTGATCAGCCCGTGCTGCTACGGCTTCATCCAAAATGCGATCAAGTTCTCTTTCCCCAGGAGGTTTGTTCCTTCATGTTGCACATCATTCCAGTGTTGGAGGTCTGTAAGAGGTTTTCTGTAAGAGACCGAGATAAGAAACGCATCCCCTGTCTTCCTGCACTGAGGCCTCACCGCAGTTCACATCAGACAGGGCCCGATATGAAAACATGAAGGCTAGAATTCTGCCTGATAGTTTGAGTCACAGACTTCTTTTTTTAAATGGTTCGTCATTTAAACTTAAAACTAGGGGTGGAAAACTAAATATGATGAATCTATCACTGTAAAACCATTTAAGTGAGCACAAAAATATTTTGTCAGATTTCTTACATTATTAAAAAGCTAAATATTTCTTTTTCCCCGCTTGTTTGCTGCAGAAAATACAGAGGCGGCTTGAGAATATATATGTTTGCATTTTGCCATTGCATCAAATTGACGTCAACAAAAAGCAAGGCTTTTTTTGAGCTTGTATCTCTCACTTCACCATCAACATAACGGCTTCATGACCTTCACTCTAATCTAGTCGAGTGTTTCTCTTTCTCCCTCTCTTTATTATGCAACTTTTGCTTTCCATATATCCCCATTTACATCGGTGTCTTGTGTGTTTGGGAGGGTAGCTGAAGCAAATCGCTGGGGACCAACGCACTTGCTGCACTGTGACCACGACCCCTTCACCAACGGTGACCACATTTCGGAAAATTTGGAGGCGAATATTGACACGCCTGTCTTCGCACAAAGGGGGTGACGCTATTAAATACATAACATTGGCGGCACCAAGTCACAGCGAATAACAGGGAATCTAGGAATTGGCTGAAATGAATGAGACTGATAAAATGTTTTGTGTGGGAGAGGGTGAGGAGGGAAGCGACTCTTCAAGGTTCTGTCAGTGAGAGGGCTGCTGCCTTTGTTTAGATGCAGTGGGTGGACGCATTGCATTTATCCACCTTTCAATAACTCGGTCCTCTGTACAGAATGCTGGCAATTTACATGAGCTTCATTTAATATATTTAAATGTGTGAGTATTGTTGTATAGAACACAATCAAATGCTCAACATTTTGAATGTTTTGGTATGTGATGTGTCAACAACGAGCGATTCAATTGGTCTGATCTGCTCGAGTCACAAGTGAAAATTTTGGGAAAATCGAACTCGATACGAAAAAATAAACGTCGCAATTTTGCTCAGTAAAAATAATGTTGCTGATGTGCAAGCTTGCATTGAAAAATACCAGGTTTAAGGGGAAAAAAATGTATGGATAAATGTGGAAAATGTGCGTCTAATGTGCAAGGACCTCAAGGCTTAAAGTTCTGGGAGGAGGTGCGTGCAGCGTTGTACGCTGCAGACAAATCTAAGTTGACAGTTGGTCCCTTAAATACCAATATAAGTCAGTTTTGCGTGGTATGGGCCCTTTAAAATGGTTTGTGTCAAGACTGAATTCTAGGATTTTTCGCCATTTGTGTCACAACTAGCTAAATTTTGTGGCAATATATCTGACTCCGAGGATATTCTCTAGATGAGCTGATGTACAAGACTTGAAATGTTGGTGATGGGTCAAGAATGGGTGGTTAAATCTTGGTGGTGCTCGGGATTTCGCCAGTTTTGATGAAATACACTTTGCATTGGGCTGGAAATGAGCAGCTTGTCTGCAGTGCTTTGCTAGTTATGTTACGACAGAATTCCCTTGCATGTGTGTCTGTGCGCGTGCCGCCGGTGTGCGCGGCGCTCTCACACCTGACCATGTCAATCTCCCTCCTGCTACTTTTAGTTGTTCCCCTCAGGTCGGGTTGGAGATACTTGTGCAGATATTCTGCAGGTGCAGACATTCCAGACGCTTCCCAGCATTTTACGAGCCGTGAAACTAAACTGCCTCTTTCACGACAGCTCTAACAGCTTTGGTTAATTTTAAGAGTTTTCTCCCTCTGACCCTGCTCGGCCTCTGACACCCTTCACAACAATGTTTTTTGTTTGGTTTTGTTTTCTATGAAAATCAAACCTCAAAATGGAGCTGTGTGCTTGAACTATTTTATGCTAAATTATACTGCATCAAGCTAGTTTGTATTACACTATATATAAAGTATTAAAACTCATGTTGAAACACACCCACACAGGACTGTATATGAATACACAAAATGAATATACAACCATCCAAATACACGCCCACGTTATGCATATTCATTCACACGCTCCCTTACACTTTCCAGTACTGCATTTTATTTTAAAGACTTGTATGTACACACACACACACACGAAAATACATACTCTTTGTTTTGTTTGTGACATCACCTGATAGCCATGACATCATGATGGCAGCCTGAGCGTTTTAATCCTTCCCACAGGCATAAACCTGTTTCTGTTTTTATTTCATTTGCCCACGTTTGTTTAATATAGTTTTCTTTGTCACAGTTTGAGTACAGAGTATCACTGATATTTTAATGTCTTGAAGGGATGAATTATTTAGATACATTATTTTTTCTTTGTTTTTTGCAGCAAAAGGTTCCAGGAGACTCTGATGTATAAGGTAAGATTATGAATAAATTGGCCAAACAAAATAAAATGCTGTGTCGTTGTAAGAGAAACTGCTCAATTCATTGCTTCAGGAATGGCTTGCAGTTTAGTAATGTTTTGAAATGTGTTTACACGAGCGGTGGGAATCGATTTCGAAAAAATTAGTCTAATTCATTTGGGTATACAGTTTATAAATTATTAATCACTTTTTAATACTTGACACCGGATTGGTCTCCTTTAAGTGAATGTTTTGCTCACAACTTCTTATTGTGTAACGTGTTGCTCCTGGTGCCATGAAAGATTACTTATTTAATAGTTATGATTATCTGGATCTATTCACTATTTTTGTCTGTAATTGATTGAAAAAAATGAATCTCCCTAAGTCGTTATAGATTCAGGTTTTATTGCGTTGAATTATATGGATTATATATAGATAGTGTGGTTATTATTGTTGTAAGATGGACATATGAAACATTGAAACATCTTCAGAGTCATAAAAACTAATATTTGACCACACGCAACCACTGTGATCCAAGTTTGTCTTTTAATCTATGAAAAAATGTGAAAACAATTCATATTTCCTGATTAAAGTTCTCAAATGTCATGGACTGAAAAGGCGTTCAGAATGAAAATCCCTGTTCCGTGTCTGCTGCCACCTACACGGGTCTCCTCATCCCTGACGGTGCTTTATTTTGCTTGGCATTAGTGCTGTTTTCCTTTGTGTTTTTATGATTTTGCTTTCCGTCACCTTTCGTCAGCGTCTTTAAAAGCAGCGGTGTGGGAGGCAGTTACAAGTGGGAGGCTCAGCGCCGACAGTCTGTCAACCCTTTATCGCTCTGCACAGACTCACCAGTGTACTTTTGGACGTACCTCATTCTGCCGTGATGTATGGGACATGTCGAGGCCGCGAGGGAAGAATCTGCTGCGCTGCAGGCTGCGTTTAGGCAATTACGCATGTCTCAACGTTGGACTGTTAATTCTCTTAAGAGAAGAAAAACTCTGATGGAGATCTGGCTGGAGAAATATGTCAGTGTGTATTACCACATGGACTATCGAAGATGGTCTGACTGGCCCATCGAAGGTCCCTGAAGGCAAGGAGTGTTTAAGGCAGGAAATTCCTCAGCACTGATGTAAAGATGATTCCAGTTCAGCATGAGCACCAAATACTCCCCTCAACTGTATATAAGTTTAGAAATGAATATTTGTTTTTTTCCCTCCTAGGAACATATGATTCTGTGCCGCTTCGCAGACCAGACAGCTCCACAGCTTCCTCCTGAGCGGCGACTCATAGGTACTGCCACGCCACTATGTCCTGAGGCGGACAAGTCCAGCCCATTTTGTGATTTCACAATGAGAGTCCAGGCTTTCTCTGCAGTGAGGGAGGTGACTTCTTCGTCCTTAAAATTCAATATTTCACTAGTTATACCTTGAAACATGAACCTTTTTTAATGTGTATACATATAATGCATCTATATTAATCCCTGCTTTGGCGGTTTACATGAATGACAGAACTCTGTACACTGCTACGATTACTGAGAAAAACATTTTTTAAAAAATTTTGAAATTTTAATAAAATTTAATAATGATGGTTATTAGTTTTGACATAATGGTTTGATCCTGCCATTATTATTATTATTATATACTTTATTAGAATTGTGTATTATTATTATATTTGTTTATTATTGTTGTTATTATTATTATTATTGTTGTTGTTGTATATTTTATTATACTTTATTATTATTATTATTATTATTTTGGAGGAAGAAGGAAATATTTCGTCATAGTTGGACACTGTCAATTTTAATTTCAAATATAGATATATCATTGTTATTAGCTAGATGTTCTTTATTTGTCCCACAGTGGGGAAATTCAACTTTAGTAGGCATGAAAGCGTTTGAGGGTTTTTTGTTTTCAGTGTTCCCTGGTATTTATGAAGTTGTAACATTTTTATAAAGATATGCACCACTCTGTGAAGTTGAGAGACTATTTGGACTGAAAGCAGCTAAAGACTCAGACTCTTATTGCATCCTTGACTACTTTCCCCCTTTCAGTCCCATACTCATGTTACACCACCAACTCATAATCCACCCAAACAAAGGTGACTTCCACTCCCTAATGTGTCTCCCTCCAGGTAAACAGTGCATGGGCCTGGTGGACTTGGACCGCTCCTGGGCCGCTGAGACACATGGGTACTCGGTGAAGGTTCTGACTATGGAGCCCGAGAGCTGCTCGCCTAAGAACAACATGCTGATTGGTCGGCCCACTCAGTTAAACTGAGGACCTACTGAAGACATGAATTTTAATTCTCATTTTAAGTTGTGATTTTTATTTGTTTTTAATAATTACGAAAATGACTTTTTTCAATAAACTTATGAAAATTCCTTATGAAGAGGAAATGAAAAACTGCTGCTCATTTTTGAGGGACGGGCCGCTGGTCTCACCAGCCTGGGCACATAAAAAAAAAATAATAATAATAATAATATAAAATAAGGAAGGTTGAGTCAGTCAGAATTCAGGTACAAAGAGGTAAAAAATAAAAAAGTAAAATGCTGATAAAATAAAAAACACCAGCCATGTTTGATGATGTCTAAAAAAGTGTGAATGACTTCTGATTTAAAGAGGTGATAGTGGAACTTGACACAGTTATATAAAGATGATTCCAAACTAATGGTAAATTCTGTTGGGACTGAACCCTGTGGGCGGCAGTGGTTCACATGGGGAGTGAAAGTGGGCCCCTGTGGGGGACTCAATTGCCTGTGAAAGTGAGTCCTGATAGGAGCATCACAGTGTCTGATGTCTGGGGCTGGAACATCAAGTTTCTCCAGCTCCTGTCTCAGCTTCATTGAGCAGGAGACGGAGGGAACCCAGGAGGAACTGTTGCGGTATCAAAGGGCATGTGATGTAAAGGATTTTTCCTTAAAATGTTCTGAATCCAAGCAGTGATGTTTGCTACTGTGTGTGACATCAGAACCACTGCCGTCTCTTGATTCACAAAGGCTGTCAGTGACCTGCTTGAACTCTGGTGCTGAGGTGAAGTTAAGCTGAATTCTATGGTGGGTTAGGGAATATTTTGACACCTGTTTTCTTTAAGTAAGGTACCCAACATCAGCCCCGGGCCCCACAGTACTGAAATGTGCTGAAATTACGTTTTCATTTTTTTGTTTTCTTCACAGTTTATTCATGAATAACAGAATGGCGACTTGAGTTTTGTACGTTTGATGAACGTTTGAATATTTGTACAGGCTTGAGCTCGAGAGTATTTGTCATGAGCAAAGCTACTGCGCCTAATATTGCGGAGTAGTTTTGGTTGGACGGGAAAAATGAATGGTATTTGTATTAAACATGCAGGTTGTTGGGTAAAATACCTCATTTGTCATTCTACAGGCAAGTGGATTACTTTTCATAAAGAATGGATGTGACTACAGTACACATCCAGGAATACTTTCAGCATAAATGAATATTTGATGATGGAGGCAAAAAAAGGTCAGTGTGCGGTTTGATTGAACGTGTAGCGGCTGTCACTGACTTCTCACCGCGCACTCGCTGCAGCCGACGTTCCCGAACTCCTCAAGGCCTCCGTCTCCGCTAATCTGTTCCTCTGAATCATTATGGCTGCTCCCTTTTGTCAATGTCTCGCAGCTTCTTTAGTAGTTTTCCAAATCCATGGGAAGATCTGGAGGAGATACGAGAGGCCATTTCCTGCGTCTGGCTCATTTGAATTCTGCCCACAGAGTCGATTCCTCCTAAGGTGAGCGGCCACAGTGACGGCTCATTTGAAAGACGGGGGGAATATTTCAAAGGGAATTGTGTGACTGCCGCACGCGTGTTGCGTCGCGCAAGTATCGCACATTACAGGACGGTGGATGTGAACAAAGAAGGATGGAGTCAGGACCACGGAGTCTCACTGCTGGTGGCGAGATGATTAAGTTGGGAACTGGGTCGACCCAGCTGGGGTGACTTGACAAGAATGTATAAACAGACCAGATCAAATATCCAGCTTTATATTTAGAACGTGAGAAGAATAATCATCTGGATACATCTGTATTTAAAAGTGAGTTTCAAGCCGGCTATTTTTACTGGGGTCACTTCTTCGGATATTTACAGGGCAGTAGCTGTTAGTTTTGGCGTTGCATTGTCAATTGATCTCCCGCGTTCCACTTGTGATCATTTTCCCTGTTGTTTGTCTTTGTGTTGCTGAAATAACTGGAACACCTCATAAATCTGAAATCCTGACTCAACTGGGTCAACGATGGCTGTCGAGTGTTTCAGATGTAAATGAAGAGCCATGTTTAGACTGTTTTTAGCGTTTAAATCGGTTTTGTCATTGTTGAGTGATTTTCCACACTTAGACGATGCGTAAGGGGACGTTATGTTGGTCTGTTCCAGGCTTTTCATTTGTTTGACAAAACGCACAATAGCTTCTGAATCTCTTTTTTGGGGCTCGGTGACCTCAAGGTGTCATCTTTGCTTGGCAGGCTCTATCAGACGCCACGTGTCACATGAACGGTTCTTGGTTGGATGGGACGTGACCAAGGTGAGGATCTGTCCTTCTGTGTCAGAGAAGGTCAGAATTTCATGTCGGAAATCCATTGTGATTCCCAGATCTAGCAGGTGAAGCAGCACATTGACAAGTGTTGAGCATAAAGAGCCCAAGACCCAACTGACTAGAGAATATAAAAGTGTGGGTCAGTTACTTATGCGGAGACATACATTTATTTATTTCTCCAAAAGAAAGTTTGGAGTAAAAATGAATCAGGTACTGAACTACTTAAACTTTTTCCTCGTGTCACACGTTAAATGGTAGCCCTTGTCCGACAACAATACAACATCAATGAGTATATTACAGCACTATCTGCAGTAAAATGTTTGGGCTTGAAACCTAGTCAGAGACTAGGTTTCAAGCCCAAACCTAGGCCTGATGAGGCTTCATGAAACAGTGTCCTAATTTTCAGAGGCCCCTAGATGGCGCTAAGGGTTGCGAAATGATGTGAGGTTTCATTGAACTAATTGTTCAAGTCTGGTGGCCTCTGAACATCAGGACACTGTTTCATGAAACCTCATCGACCCATCACTACAAATATATATTTTCAAGGGCTGTGACAAGGGCTGGATGTTTATATCAAAGATCCACGAGGCCCCCAAAAGACGCTTGCGTTTAACAAGGCAAATTGCAAGATAACAAGATAAAATAAATAATTTATTTTTAGACAACTCCCGCTGAATCTCAGCGACGTTTGTGAGACGGCGCTCAACATGGAGCACTCAGCATTCGCACATTTTTCAATCCACAGTAAATTAAATGTCACCTGAGGAAGAAACGCGCCACAGAGTCGCAACATGGTCATGATCCTGTTCTCACTGCAACTAATATGACCATAAATCAAAATAATTAAATACAACCACATGAGTAATAGCGCAATTATACTGAAACAGCGTTTCTGGACTCATTCGTATCCGGCGGTGTCGACGATGTTGACGTCATTTAGATTGATGGTTGAAAGAACGGCGAATACTGACATTCAGTTTCTGTTTGAGTCCCCATTTATTTCCTCAAACATGTTGTTTACTTGACTCTTTGTTACGTTCAAAGATCACCATGGCAACACTACCCCACTGTCGTGTTGCCCAGCAATTGTGAGGGGACAACTGATAATAGTTTTAAAAATGTACACTACAGCTATGAGAAAAATGCTTATAGTGGAATACGGTACACAGTGTAAAGATTACCATTGAAGATGGGAGTGTTTTATCTCCACTGTCCTCATTTTTGTCACCATTTTTATTCATTTGCAATAACAAGAAACCAAGAAAGAACTTTCAAATTGATAATTCTGACAAAAGAAAATTAAATAATAATGATAACAAAAGGTGAACGTAAAATAATAGGTAAAATAATTGTGGGCCTGAAGTAATTAACTGTAATTACATTATTATTATTAATTATAATAAGTTAAATAATTCTTCTTATTATTATTATTTAACTCGCAGTCGCATTTATTTATTTTTTTACCTCCACATTTCTCATCAAACTTCAGTGGCAGTGCTCTGTGCGGGTGGGCCGAACATCTGCGTGTCAAGACGGGATACACACACAATTCCGGCATTTGCGGACTCCACGCACTTCGTTGCTGTGGGTTCTGACGTCACGCGGAAAGTCTCACGGCTGCTGCAGGTTGTAAACAGGAGCTCGGTTTAGTGGCGAGCGAGAGGAGCGAGTGGCTGAGGTGGGAGGGAGGGAGACAAATCGGGAGAGAGTGGGGGGGAGCCGTGCGCTCTTCTCCCGGCAGAGCGCGTCCCACTCACTGGGGGCGACTCCTCCACTTCCACTGGTTCAGGAGGACGCGATCGCGCACAACCTTCCCATCTCTGCACCTGATTCTCCGCGGGGATACGAGATGGAATTGTGGATAAAGTTGGCGTTCTTGTGCTGCTGCTGCCTCGGAGCCAGTGCGGATCACGACGGAAGGTAATTCCGCATGATTTTAAAAGCAGTTCACATCGCCGGCGTCTTTGCGGCGCGCGGAGTTCCATCCGTCTGGAAACATGTTGCGCCTTTGAATTGACGCGCGTAAATGCGGTCATTGAAATGCCTCCGCTCGTCCTTTTGAACTTCACGGGATTCACGACTCGCTCCTCTTGTTTGGCTCATCTCAACATCCAGCGCTGAAATTGTTGGGATCATTGTGAGGCGGTGTGTGACTGCACGTTGCCCGGTCCTTCATGTCCAAACACGAATCCATCGTGAACCAGAGAGGTGTGGAGAAGAGCGAGGGACCCCGAAGAATGTCTACTGCCACAACTTCTTCAGCAAATATCAGCTTGTTTTGACAGACAAATCACGCATTCTTACGGCTGTTTTTATGCTGAATTTTGGTTAAATTCTTTGCGTTATTAAAGGGAAACAAAGAAAAATATAATTCTTTAAAAGCATGCTGAAAATGTCAGTATGGAGAGTCTTTCCGTCTGGCTTGTCCAGTTCCTGTCGTTTTGTCAGCTGACCACAGACATGCTTCATTGATATCATGTGGTTTTAAAAACATTCAGCTGCCCAATTTCAGGTTTTTTATCCTCTATTTCCCTTGGGATATGTTTTTACTTCTCTCTATGTTGGTCGACTTCTTCCTCTGAAGCTGAGGTCCTGTGGAAGAAGCCGTAAAAGATTCAGAACAAGTACATTCATTTTATATATTTTTACTTCTTTGTGATGGTCAACGTCTTCTTCTGGAGCTGAGGTTCCATGGCAGAACCCTTATAAGACGCAGAACATGTACCTGTGGTGGAGGCCAACTGACTGTCTGAGGCAGTAGACAAGGTCGGTTGCCAGGATCACAGGTGTGATTGGTCTGTGCTGTTACGTTTCAGCACACCCATAACAATCAATTCTGGGAGGTAGTACTTCCATTTGATATATTTTTACTTCTTTGTGATGTTCAACGTCTTGTTCTGGAGCTTGAGGTTGCTGATAAGACTCAGAACTTGTACCTGTGGTGGAATCTGCTGATGCACATGCACCCAACTGACAGTTGGGGGCAGCAGACGAGGTCGGTTTCCAGGGACCAGAAGAGCAGATGAGGTCAAGGACAGAAGGGACATGAATGTGTTGGTGTGGGTGGTCTTTGCAGCATGACTTGGGGGTGCAACTGGTGATGAGGACCAGGTCCGGCAGGTGCTGGAAGGTGCTTCTGGTGAGAAAATAATTTGAGGCCGAGACAATGAATCGATCGCTGATAGCTTGGATGTACAACATGGCCGACTGCCGGCTGTGGCGCATGCCAACACTGGTTATAATGGATGTGTTAACATTCACTGTGGAGACTGAGCTCCGGATCGCTCCCGAACTGGACGTGTTCCACTGCAGTCTTGTTTTAAAGGCTGACAGACTCACTTCTGGGCCCCACCACTGATGCACCAGTTTAACAGAGGCTGTATAAGTGGCTTCCACAGTGGCCCATAAAGCCTTTTAGCAGGGCGGGTTCTGGCGTGAACAGGTTCTAGGTGCATGATTCGCTTCTGTTTCCAACCATTGAAGATGAGGCTTTTTTTTTTAAATGATCTGTGACAACTCATTATGCGCAGCTGGCATCATTAGGTCTCCGTCTGCGCAGGAATCAAATCATGACAACCTCAAGCTGAACTGCAGCAGGAAACAACTAGACAGTGATGAAGTGAATTCCACTGAAGGAAACACTGACAGTTCTTATAATGAAACATTAGAATATGTGCCTTGCCTGAAACCAACATGGGTTGCAGTGCGTATTGTTTACTGTTTATTTAAGACAATAGAAAGTGTGAAACTGCTGTCATGTATATATATATATATACACACACACAGTGGTACCTCGGTTTTCGACCACAATCCGTTCAATGAATGGAGAAAGAAATAATGCGTTCCAAGGCTTAAAATAGTCTTTTGTAGGAGTGAATGTAGAGTGTCTGCTGCAGGTGGCTGTTCCTCTATGTGTGTGGCCGCTGCATGTGGGAGGGGTTGCCGAGTGAGTGAGGTCTCTCCAGAAGTGAAGAGGTGCC
Organism: Synchiropus splendidus; assembly: GCF_027744825.2. Taxonomy (NCBI): domain Eukaryota; kingdom Metazoa; phylum Chordata; class Actinopteri; order Syngnathiformes; family Callionymidae; genus Synchiropus; species Synchiropus splendidus. The sequence continues at coordinate 22,315,463 of NC_071335.1, forward strand.
CGGTGCGTGTCCAGCTCTGAATGTGCACTTCTGTGCAGTTTGGCTGTGACAAAGTCATAAAGCAAGTCACGCTCTGTCCCAGACTGGCCTCATCCCTGTCCCAGCTCCAGCCCACAACAGGACATCAAACCCTGGAGTGAGCGCTCCAGCACCTCCCCTGTGACACTCTACCACGGTCCAGTGTGGAGACAGGAAAGGTTTTACACCTCAATATGAAGAAAAAACAGTCAGTAAATGGAGCTAACGGGACACGTCTGCATACAGAGGCTGCGTTATACACAATAACAAAGAGTGTTGTGGGTCAGCTGATCGGTCGGACCGGCTTTTTTCGGGGGTGTTCAACCTCTGGATTTTCGTTCGACAGGCCTGGAAAAAATAAGAGACAACGTCAAGACAGATTTCTGAATACAGTCAAGACCATAAAGGCTTTCATTGGAACATTCGTTTGGTCTCAGTCTTGACCTCATTGGCCTTGGCCCTCAGGGTCTTGGTCTCCTTATGCTCCGGCTTTGGTCAGGACTCGGGCTCAAGAAAAAAACTCCACATAACATGAACCATTTCCCCAAATCCTGCTTCCTTTTTGGTCTTGATCTTCTTTTGTTTTTTCATCCTCAGAAAACACAAGTAGAAGAACGTGTGCACAGTGCATCACCCGCAAACAGGCCGACACACTCACTGAGCCTTTTTAAGTTTCAGTGAGAAGTTCTTGATTTTCACAGTGGGATCACATCTAATTCTAATCTTAGACTCCTATGCTGCTGCCTTTATTGAGCTGAAATCAATTCCGCAGTGACCAAAAGAAAAGAGGACATTTGAGCAGCAAGTTCATTTCCTTCTGACTCTATGGAGCTTAAGCGCCAAGCTGTGAATGGAAGTAGAGATTTTTTTTTCTTATCATGTGGCGGTGGATTCATCAAGTACTTCATACTGAGTCGGTGTGAAGCTTGTGACTGTACCTTGCTATGGATGATGGCAGTCGTTCCTTCACACGTGCTGACTCCGTATTATTCCAACTACAGAGCAGAAAATGCCGTCTGAAGATCATCCAGGAATAGTGATGTTAGTTGTGGTTAACCATTGTTCTCTTGATGCACCTGTGGTCTGAATCCTCAGGTGCATGAAGCCACCTTAACACCGTAAATAACATTTGCTTTTGGACGGGATTTCCAGAGCTCAGTTGCGACTGAAGTGCATCCAAACCGTGAGCGAGTTAGACAAACACTCTCCGTCTGCCAAATTTCCCAACAATTGATGTGTCGCTTTTATTTTTCAAGCCACCGTGAACTGAAGAACTGAAAACCAAGCTTTCCTGCGAGGAATCATCTCTCACAATGGCAAATGTATTATGCATTTGTAATGTAATCCATTTTGTTTGGGTAAAAATGTATTTCATTGTTTAATTTGTTCCAAAAAATCCAGTTTTTGGCCTGTCGGTTCTGTGTTGTTGTTACGGTTTTCTGGTTTGACGGAGTATTTTATTTTTGTCTCAATAGATGGTGAACTTCTTTCATTTCTTCTCAGAGATTCATATAAAATACAGTGTGATTATTTTAGTTCATTCTATAAAACTTGAGACCTTGGTTTGACCTGCTCATCCTCGAGTCCCATGATATAAAATGATATAAGAGTTTTAAATGCGCAGTCTTTCTGATCTACTTCGGATACGCCGGGTTGTCTTTTTCTGTAGGATCAGGTTTACTTGGTTCGTAACATGTGGCTTTCACACTTATCTTGCGATTCACTGGCAGACGGGAGTCACAGTGGTCAACACTGCTGATCCCTGATCCCTTATATTTCTCCATCACTGCTCATATGTCTATTGGTTTAAATGTATCAGTGTTCGCATGAACCCTGTCTGGTGGCTCCTTTCATCAACTCCATTGAACTGAGTAGAGATCAGTTCTGTTCCTCATCCATCCATCCTGTTACTCCATTTATCTGAGGCTGGGTCTAAAGGGCTGCTCTCTTATGAAACTGACAGTCATAATAATGATAAATGTATTTATAGAGCGCCTTTCAGACGCTGTTGGCAAAGGGCTTTACACATATCGTGGTTGGATGTCTTCTCAATGTAAGTTACTAAGAAAGTGTTTCTGATCTGAAGGTACACGTTGTTGTTTCTGATCTCCTCTGACCGACTCTTCCAGAGTTGAGGGCCTCTGTCAGCACTAGACGATGACTCTTGAACCTTAGATCTGTGGGCCCCTGCTGACTTGTGCAGGGTCTGCATTCTGCATGTGCTGCCTTCAGATATGCACATTTCCAACCTTGTCCTTGCTAGTCAGTCTGCGAGTATCTTCCACTCCAACACTTCTGAGTCTGCTTCTTCTCGTTGACCCTCCAAGCCACTACTGTCCTGTACAGCTTCCCTTGTCCCTTCTGCCTTGTCACAGATCACACCTGTTCCACTCTTCTCTTCACCTCTCTCAAAGATCTATGATGCTCACCTCACTCCCTCATCTTCTCTGCCCCTCACCCCCCTCTCTTTTACACTCATGCATTCTATCTCTCTTCAACTCTTCCCTCCAGCTGCTCCTACAACCCATCTTCACTTTCAATACGGATCACTACATCATCAACAAACATCTTGGTCCATGGAGACTCCTCCCTAACCTTAACTGTCAGTATGCTAACTGCAAGCAGAGAGTCTGTCCCTGATGTAATCCTCCTCTCACCTTGAATCCCTCCATCACTCCCACAATACACCTCGCCTCTCCCGGAACTCTGCTCAAGCTTTCTCTAGATCTATGAAGAGACATTGCAGCCCCATACTGTACCTGTTTGAGCAACCAACTGGTTTCTCTTTCTCTGAGCCTTCCCCTGATGACCAAACTCACCCTCTCTCTCCAAGGTGGAGTCCAGGCAACTTCAGATGACCTCCTCCTCATGTCCACCCAGATCGTCACCATGGGACAAAACCCTTGCCCACATGAAAATGCACCTTGTCTTACCAATCTCTTGCTGTTTTCAAAAATCTGCTACAAAAATGGAGCCACCTCAGGCGTGATGACTGAAAACACTGCAGTACACATGGCTGGCCTGTATGTGGCGTCGCAATGCTTTTGCACCGAACATAGAAGACGTGTCTTCAGAGCTTTGTGAGCCGTCGCCGGCAGCACAGGAGGATTTGCATGAACTTTCATTCAAACATTAGCTGACTGGCTTCTCCACTGTTAGCTCTGTGTGTGACACAGTGACGTTCGCAACAATGTTTTCCTGAGATTTGATTTTAACTTCCAGTGCTCGCACAGGAGACCAAAAATGTTGCAGTCTCCTTCTCTCATGACCTTTAAAGAAGCTCCTCTAACCAGCTTATCTGTCAGCGAGTCCTGCATGGCCATTACTGATGTGATCACGGCGTCCTGACATCCCTGCTCTTCAGCGTGACCCCAGCTGCTGCTTTCTGGGAGCGTAGTCCTCGTGTACTTTTTTTGGGGAGCACAATAGACTCTGCCAGGCACAAAAAAAGGCAGCTTCCAGAGGATATTCTTCCTAAATGATGTCACAGAATAAGTCCGGTGCAGCCAAGAGCGCATACCAGACCTCCTGAGTAATAATCCCACACAACGGGCCGGTGCCAGGTTCTGTTAGCGTTGTAACATCAGACCCACATCCGAGCTTGCCGTGCCAAAAATATCTCTTTGTGTCCCCTTATCCTTCCTTTAGTGGATCTGTGGAGGGGATTACAAGTTGGAGCTGGTATCTAGTCCGAGAACGACAGGAGGAAACAGGTGAAGACAAACGTGGGTCGGAATTCATTGATGGTCGCATGTCGTGCTACTACACTGAGTGTGTGTGTAGGTGTGTACATCTGTCTATCATCCATCCATCCATCCATCCGTCCATCCGTCCATCTGTCCATCCTCCTGTCTGGCTATATTTTCCCGTCTTGCCCCCAAAATTAATAATCTATTTAAAAAAATACAGTATACGTATTTAGTTTGTTACTTTTGGGTGAAAGTAAATAATAATAATAATCAATGTTAATAATAATCATTTGCTTCATTCATAATATCTTTAAATTATACCTCACTCTTGGTTTATCAAGGACCTTTATTCCATCCTTTAAAATATCTTTTAGTCACAAACAATACAATATTTTGAGGTTTGTAAATGCCTGGTTAAAAAAAAAAATCAGTGTATCCCTGATGTCAAACAACTATGTTTGTAAAACAAGTTTCAGTCGTATCCCAGTGTTTTTAGCAAACATTAAAAAGGGATCCTCTCTTTGCCTCTCTCTGAGGCAAACAATGGCGGGGTTTGGGAAAATAAGGTGGTGTCTTGCTGGCTGATCCCGACATTAGCATATGCTTCCCACAACTGTTTCACCATACAAGACTGGAACAGCCAAACTGCAAATGACTCTACTTCCAGTAACAGCAAATTCTTCCTCTTCCATTTCTTGCTTTTACATCCTCTATTGTTTTTTCTGCTGATTTTAGGAACTAAAGAACACGAGATATATATACAAGATATAGTGAAATATTATTAATGTTGTCAGGGGTGTGTGAAAATATCAATATGCTCAAACACCGCAATTCTTCATTGCACGATATTGGATCGATAGTTTGGCGCGAAACATCATTGTGTGACATTGTCTCTATATTTTATTTTCTATATCAATATTCAATATATAGATTCTAGTACATGCTGCTGCATTTGTCACGTGTTTAATGCTAATGTTTTCTTTCTGTATAGTTATGTTGTTGATCGGAGTGGAGGAATCTAACTGGAGTGACGTCATAATAGTAAACTCGATTTCATGCACATATAGCATTGTACTGCATTATCTGATATCCCCCTGAAGATACTGACTCTTATGACAATATATTGCTGAACTTGCAGTGCATAATGTATCACAATGTATCGTATCACCGTGGCTGTATCAGATATGTATCATACGATGTATCATGTTATTATGAACGCCAAAAAAATAAAACAATATATGAATACATTTACAAATTCAGAGGGGAAGATGAGTCATGATGTGTTGTACCTCAGTGATGTGTGGTGACGGTCCCCTTGTGTCACCAGTGAGATCTGAAGTCAGACATCTGGCTGGAACAGCCACACTTGTGGTCGTGTCAGGACGGCGTGTTCCTGACCATGAAATGAAAGAACCCCGGAGTTTAACTTCCTCCTTTGTTTGTCGGGAGAAAGTAACTCCTCAGACGCAACATTACTGCGGTCTGAATGCTGTTCCGCCGTAATGGGCCGGTGGAAATGTAACTCTTCCTGCTTCTGTCATTTTTCGATGCATAATCTCCTCCTCAATTGCTTTTCAAGGTTTCATAAAGGCAGCTGAGAGTTTGATCATTGAAATGGAAATAGCAAGTGAGGCTTTCAGGAATTCCATTGTGTGACTAATTAGAACTGACATTTTGTCTTTCATTCCTGGGTTATCAGTTGGTTGGCGCCTTGATAGTTCAAGGTTTTCAGTCTCGCAGTGTCATTGTTTTTGTCCCTTCTTCATTCTGCCTTCTTTTACCAGCTCTGCAGCTTCAGCGCGTTTCTGTCTAAAAGCCAGTCCTCTCTCGTAGACCTTTCCCCCTCCACTGATATCTCCTGTTGCTGCCTTATCTCCTCTTCTCTGGGGGTAGCTGCGATTTGGACTCTCCTGATCCAGTCGAGCGACGGGAGGCAGGCTGGATTTTAGAATCTCACTCTGCTTCATTTAAAACCATCTGCATCATTTCCAAAACGAAAAGACTTAACATTTTAAAACAGCTGTTTACACTAGAATAGTTGGATTATTTAGGTTGTGTAGGACTCTGACTGTGTATTTAATGTTGTACATAATAATTTTGATGGCGTTGGCTTGTCTTTTTTTCAAAATGACTTGAAATGTGGGGGACAAATTTGGATGAAATTTTTAAGGAAATGTATGAAATAGGACAAGTGGTTCAATTTTGTGTCATTTTTTTTAGCCATCAATTGAGGCAGCGCAGGACATATACACACTTTCAAGGTCTCCATGCTTCAGCACTCTCACCACGGTGGCCCGGGTTCGATTCCCAGTCAGTTAGTCCTGGTGGAGGTTTGTGCTCACTGAGTGCTTTTCTAGTATTTAGCATAAGACTGTTGTATTTCTGGAAGTTATTCTTGCATTCTTTGTTGTATATTGTTTCTATTTCTTTTGTATTGCATTTTCTTTGTAGTTTGTTTAATATCACACTGTTTGAATAATTGTAATGTTCATAGTTTTCCTGATAGATGCTTAAAAAAGTGGCATTTTGAAGACAACCATTGAATTTTCCAAATTAATGTGATTTATTTTGCTATTTTGTGCAGCCCCATTTGCTTCATACTGAAAATAGTATATATATATATATATATATATATATATATATATATATAAATTAATTATTGTATTTATTATTCATTTATTTGAGCTAGTTTGAATGACAAGTGCATTTTGTTGTGTTGCCATGCGACAAAGTGGGAATGTTGAAGATGTTTTATCAATATTTTTGTTGCCCTCATCATAAAGCGGCGGCTATGCTCTTCCCACTTTCTTGTTGTTTGTTCAGGGAGGGTCCAGCAGGCGATGCGAATAAGAGAAGTGAGATGTTTGGGGAAATGGGCTGAATGAATGAGGTTCAATAATGCAGTAGACTGGGGGCTGAGCCAGTTACACAGGGAGGGAGGAGACTATTGCTGGGTGCACACAGCCAGACACCCACAAAAACCAGCTGACAATTTACACTCATCCATTAACCTCTGTGTGTTTGTGGGAGGAAACTGGAGCGCCTGGAGGGGCGCCACGCTGAGATGGCGAGAACATCAAAAGATCCCGCGAGGAAGAACAATGAACAAAAGATTTGGGTTTTTAATAGACAGTCAGTCCCTGGCTGATTCTTCAGTATGGTGCTGTGCAGTAATGTGATGGTGGTGGCAGCCTGTGGAGCTGCACGTGGGGGCGAGGCGCCTCATTACTAGGCACCCGATGACTCCACGCGCTGCAGATTTGCAGGTTCCAGCAGGTCTTCTTACCTGCAGACAGGGCCCTTGTCATGCCGCGGCGCTGTCACGTGGCAGAGGCTGAGAGAGCTTGCAGCTTCATGGTTCATCAGGCTGTTCATCTCAGAGCAGTGGACCTTATCGCCAAGAGAGACCAGTGTTTGTCAGCAAATAAAATGGCCTTTCTTCTGGTGCAAGCTTTGGCTGAGGGTCTGCTCAGCTGAAGACCGCGCTGGTGTAACCAGAGCATTCCGAACACTGTTTTAACAGCATCATTATTTTGTACCCTGAGGTCACGACTGCTGCTCCGCTCCAGGTGCAGCGCTTCCACCGCGGCAGCTCCTGACTGATTTAAATGTTGAGATGTGGTGTTTTTATTTCACTCTCACAGTGCGTTTTCCTTTTTTTCCAAGTGGATTTCATTGAAATTTTCTGTTGATAATGGAACAGCAGATGATTTACACCTGCTCGTGTTCTGAAATACCATCAGGACGCACGTGTCTTTTGAAGGATTATTTTGCCAACAGAGGGCGCTACAACATCCTCGCTCGCTCCTGCTAGCTACTGTGTGTGATGTGCGAGCGTTCCGGGCAGCGACTGCCACCTGCTGTCCAGTGGAGCTCATAAGAATTTACTATGACTATTGAATGGTAGAAATAACATTTTACTTGATCAAAAGATGCAGGAATATATTGTTATTAGAGATGCCGAAAAAAAAACCCTGTTATGTTCACGGTATATTTTTTGCTACTAGCAAAAAAAAAAAAAAGCAAAAAACTTGCATATAATGATAAATATACAATAAACTGTCAATGTTATTTTTAAAAAATATTCTTATGTTTTCAATTTCTCTTATCTATAAGTCTGCTCCGTTTTTGGGGTAATATTATATATATATATTTATATATATATATATATGGTATCTATGTCTTTGAACAACACCAGCAGAAATAGTGATGATATTCTTATTTTTTTTGTAAGAAACATTTTTGTACAATAACTTTACTTACAGGATATTTTTACTCTCTAGTTCATATGTTATCTGAGTTTCTGTGACCCTTCAGTTGTTTTTCAGCGAGTAAAAAACATCCTCTCCTCGCATTCCCAATCGTCGAAGCCTCTTATATTCCGAAAACAGATTCAAATCCCCGATCTTGATTGATCGTATTAACTTCATCTGTATTCACAGCACTTGGCAGAATAGCTGGAGGCTCAACTCCATAAGAAAGCCAGCGGCGTGATTCCACATGTGTGTGCGTGCGTCGAGATTCAAGTGCAAATTGAAATGAATCTAAGCAAACTATCCGATTCACTAATCCCGGAGCTGCGGCGTCTCATGAGAGTGCTGTTTGTTTGCCTCCACGACTGGCACCAGACAGCAGACCTCCCAGACACTTCTCAGTTTTCACCCATAATCCTCAGGGAGTCTGGGAGGGTTCACGCTCCACGCCTTTGCTTCGCAATCTTTCCATCTGAAAAATGATTTTGGAGGTGAAAATAAGCAAATAAATGCGCTTTATTTATTCACTCACTTATTCTCTGTGGAACTCTGTGACCTTTTATTGCTACATATTTTTGTAATGGAACGCCTCACGAGAAGCATTTTGTGATGAGAGGTTTGTAAGGTCCATGTCTGAAGTCCGACCCGGGTCCCATGATCAGGTTTCATGCACCGTCTTCACCGCGACTCAGAATCATAGTGCTGATAACAAAGGAATTGAATTCACAATCTGAACTGTGAGCCGACTTCTCAGTGCTCACACACTCTCTGTACTTGGTTAGCGAAACACTTGTACTGTATCAAAGAAACTCTCAGCAAAAAAGACACTCTTTTCCCTTATAGACTTCAGAATAATAATAGATTTTAATATTCCTGTAAGCATCTTGCTGTAATGAAAAAAAAAAAGAATATGAAAGACTTTATCGTTATCGTGTTATTACTTTATTATTACTCATTATTGTGTACTAGTACAGCTCACTGTAAACAGTCGGTAGGTGGGAGTATTTGGGGGCTTGACAATTGTTGTGAAGGGTTTATATGGAAGGTGTAGAGATGACCTTTGACCTTGCCCGTCAGTATCAGTTGGTACTGTCTTGCTTGTGTACTTTGTGTCGCTGCCATGTCGACTTCATTCTTCAATTGTTTTATAAAGCTGTTTGTGTGCAGCTTTTAAACAATGTGCAGCATAGAGTCGCGTATAAACTGAGCTGTGTACGTATACAGAAAGTATGCGCAACCCAATGGGCAGAGCTAAGCTCGGCTAGCAGTCGGTATCCTGGGAATATTTGGTATTTTCACTGGACTTAACTTTTATATTACATGTGAAATGACTGTACGCAGAAAGAGATGAACCTTCTGAATGGATCCGGTCTGAAAAATATGTCTGGGCTGTCACCTGCTGATGACATCGTCGTACGCATAGTTTGAAATACAATACATTCCAGTAGGATTGACTGGACCCCAGTGTAGTACTAAGAGTAATATACTATTCAATATTGATTTTAAATTAAAAACTAGGCAGCAAGGTGATGAAAAACATTGTGCTGATGTTTCTCAACATCCGACAGCAGTGACATCAAAGAAAGCACCAACAATGACGGCTGCAACCACCGTGGCAAATGTCATGGTGTTGATATTGGGACACTGGAGCTCATTCAAATGATCTTCAGTGAAAGATCCCTCATTAACTGCCAGGATGACCTTTCGAAGATCATTTCTTAAAGGCCAGTGCCGACATTTGCGGACGTCACATGGAGAAATATCATCTGATCTCTGACCCAAAACGTCCGTGCTGTTCGAGCGTGTCCTGTAAATTATCATGCGTTGACACTAGTCATCAGAGAATCTCTTTTGTGCTGGTGGTGTTTCTCAGTTGTGACTCAAGAGGAGCAGCGTTTGCTCTTCAGTGCACCTGGATTCCTTCATTCTTGATCCGGGCTCGGTGCCTTGTTAGTCTGCTACCATTTCAGTAGCAACAGAGCTGCCTTGCTCTGACCCTACTACCCGCCTTTTTCTATGTTGTTGTTGATGGAAACCAAAACTGAGTCCAAAAACCAACATCAGTCTATTTCTTGTTTTGAAAAATAATGTGGCCATCAGGTGGGAAATTTTCCACGACAAATAATTTGCGTATTTACTCAGAAATTACACTGAATATTGACAAAAAATAGGAGCTGTGGCTGTGTACAAATGCAGCCGATTCCGAGTCCAGACCTTGAAAGGCAGAGCCAGCGAATGGCCTGGAGTCCTGCAACAGTTTCTCCAGGGTTTCCCCAGCACGGCGCTGCAGATGTGAGCCATCACTGCAACAGCAGGAGCGGCGTGGGACCCGGGGCCCACATTTTTATGTGGACGCTTATGAGAAGAAAATTGATAGGAAGAGTAAAGCGAAATGGCCAGCTGTCCCTGTCAACACTGGTCACCACTCCTCCTCCGTTCTTCACCGAGCTCGTAAATGATTCAGAAGTCAAACAGCGGCATCTTCGCTTCCTCAAACGGCTGGGAGAGTCTCACCTGTTTAATCTGAGATTCCAACAGTGTTTGATAGCGTGGCCTTTAGCAACAGCTGAACCCTGTCTATTACTGTCCCTCCTCTCCTCCACTGTCTCCAACACATATTTTGCAGGATATGTCACTCTGACTTAGCATCTAGCTTTTTTTTTTTGGTTTCTTTACAGGGGCTTGATTGACAGCGGTGCCCTGCATTTGCATTTTCTCGACTTGGCGCTGAGACACTAGCAGTTCGCATCCTGGCAAAGGTTGCGCCATGAATACTCAAGCCTCTCTCTCTCTCTCTCTCTCTCTCGAGTTATTCGGCAAACAGTTCTCGACAGTCTCAGCTCCCTTTTCATTCCGTTTTGATCAGGGTTCATTACTCCTGGACTCATTGCATCATCCATAGGCGCATGCAACCTGGCAAACAAAACCATTGGATGGAGGCGCAGTGGTTTTAACTCGGCTCTTTTCTCACAAAGCTCACAAAGAATGCAGCTCAGAATTTTCATCCGTCTCCTTAAAAGGACTCGTTGCCGCTCCCTCCGCGCAAACACGTGGCGAGTATTTCCACTGATATGAAAAAGGTAATCCACAGGAACTGGCGAGAGCCTTCTTCTGGCAGCGAACAGGAGAGGATGTTGTATTGGGAAGCGAAAACCTGGTTGTGTTGGTGAAACAGATGTATTCACTCCAGTCATATCTGTACTGAATTTAAATATGCTTCTGTGAATACGAGTTTTGATGACAGAAACAGGCTGGTGCTCCCCTTCAGGACAGATTATTCTTCTTTCTTTCTTTCTTTTTTCAATATCTTAATATAAATAAACCATTTAAAAAATTCAAATGGTTTATTTATATTAAGATATTGCTATTTATATCAAGATATTAAAAAAAAACAAACGTTTTGACCCATGAATTTAGGCCTAGTTAAAAAAGATTTATTTCTTTAAAAAAAGAAAAAAATCTTTATGAGCCAAGAGGTCCATCAAATCAACAACAAAGTGTATCAATATTGTATCTAAAACATTACTGCGAATGGAGGCACAAGGTTCTTCAATAAAAGAAGGCAGGTGACTATGCTTCAAAAAAGACGCGAGACTGCCTTCTTGATTGTGAGTTGGTGTTGAAGTGGGAACATTAACCTTCAGTTATCACGAGAGAACAGTGAAATACAGTTCTGTTGAAAGTACTTTTCTCCCTTTGTAAGCTGTTGGTTGAATATTACATTTGCTTGTCCAGCAAATTCATCTGTCCGTGAATTTTTGGCCCCCTGTGTGACTGAGTTTGACATCCTGGCCTCTCATGGGTTCAAGGTTCTAGTCGCGGAAGACTCTCCAGGGGTACAATACAGGTGGAGGGATGAGGCTCTTCATGTTGAAGAATGTAGAGACTCAAAAGGATGGAGTGTTTCTGGCAGAAGACAAGGTCGGTTGCAGGGGATCAGAGGAGATGATGAGGCGAAAAACTTGTAGTCAGCCTTAATACTGTAGCACATCTCAAATATTTTCCACTGTCATGAAGCAATTGTGTGTACACAAATATATGACACAGGCCCAGAGGACGCGACAGGTCTGATAGTGTGACCGGGTACTCCTCATGTGGCGCAGAAGCAGGTCAAAACATCCATCCATCCGTCAGATGCTGATTCTCAGGCGACTGCTCTGCACCTGCACAATTTCACCCCAAAATAATTCTGTCAGAACATGACAAAGACAAAGTATATTGCAGTAGATTCATGTTCAAAACATTCATTTATTTGTTCAAGCATGTCTTGAAAGATGATTCATGTTTAAATCCCGGCATGAAGCTTTAGCATCACCTTTGTAGATGAGAAACTTTTTGAAGCAAAGTGCAGCTACCTTTTCTCCAGCTCGACATCACATGCACCTCGACTATCTGATGTGTGTTGGTTTTATGATGCCGATGGCTGTCAAGTAGATAAAACTCTCCATGCAGTCAGATGATCGAATGCTATTTTATCTGTCGTCGATTAATAGAAACCAGATTATTTTGGGGAAAGTACGATAAAATGTCTGTTTAATGCCAAGTTGCCTGTAAAATCGTTTCATGGACCAAAGTGTATTTTCCATTGGTGTCAGTTGACGGTATCAGGGACTGACTTTTCTGATCTTGGTATTCTGTGGGAGCCCTGAACCCTTAAAACCGGGCCATTTGTTCCATGTGCAAAAAGTGTCAGGGCCTGGTCCTCATTTCTATCAATAGGACCGACCCATTTCCAGTGATAGTTGGGCACAGCTGCCCGTTGTCAAGAGACAGAGACTCGGCAATTGTGCACAGCTTTTGGTTTATGTGACTTTCACTGCTCTGACATGGTGTGGATCCATGGGACCCCCCCCAGGATTACGGCAGGGTGAACTGTACAGCCTTAATGGTCTCCCTTGAATGGCGGAGCCCCCCTCGACTGATGGGGAAGGAGCGCTGATGTTGCTTTGCTGGATACAGATAGAAGCCGTGGAGAACTCCCCAAGTGTCTGGGAAAATCGTAGCACTGAGGTCTGGGGAGAAGCCACTCGTCCCCTTTAAGGAAGTTCTGGTTCTTGTTTCAGACTATTTGAGGAAGGTGAGATGGACGATAGCGCCTTCATTCAAAGGGAATCGGTCCTAAATTCAGAACTCTAGATTCACGGTTGATCTGTGTTCCTACTCTCAGTACGTTCTGACTCGTGAGGCATTGCATATCGACCATTGTCAAGTGGACTCAGAAGTTAGCCTTCAACATTGCATGATAACACATAGGTGTGTCAATGGAATTTTCCCTCCGAATGCACTGCGTGACGTTCTAACAGTGTTCGGGGTTAGGATGCCTCTGGGTCGGATCAAAAGCTCTGGTTGCTACTTCACTTTTGATACTTACAGTTCCTTATCTTATCATAAGTGAGCACACGCTTCACTCACAAGTGCATACCGTGCGTGAAGCTCATGGTCATTAGAGGTACTAAGAGATACCAAGTGACATGGAAGTACCTTCAGGAGCCTCGCTCGATGGTTTAACCCTTTAGATTAGATTAGTTATTTTTGCATTTTTTCCTTTGCTGCTTGCACCGTCAGGATAATGGGAGAGGAAACATGATGAAAGACGCTGACAGCGGCTTCAGTGTGGAACTGCTTCGCTCTGAGAAAAACAAATTAGTTCAGGTGGCTCCAGTCAAGATTCTTCTTGCGACTATATGGTTTTACAACTGACCAAGGAGACACTGCTGGTTTCTCCTCTGAGGAGATGGATTCTGGGGAGCAGGAGGTCTTCTGTCCTGAAGCTGCAGCCCCACACGACTGGACCTCGGGTAGCTGGTCCATGGAGGGGTTGGACCTGAGATTATGGGAAAGAGAAGTGAGATGTGAAAGACTGTGCCAGACAAAGTTTGCTGACAGGAAGATTTGAATAAGTTGTGTGGCTCAGATGGAACTGAGTGGGATTGTCATCTTCTGACAGGCAACGGTAGCCTTGAGCGGTACACTGTCGCCGCGGATATGAAAGAAAACACCTGTGGAAATGAGATTCTTCTGCGGAAACAAAAAGTTTGAATGACGGTTCTCTCTCAGACGGATGGAGTCAACAGCTGGACGGGGAAAATCGAAGACTTTGAAGGCTGCTCTCTCATTCATTCATTTTTCATCAGACTATCTCTGTCGTCCTGGTACAGGTGGCCGCGGCAGATGGCCTCATCCAATGGGCTGTGTCGCTACGGCGCCAGGGTGGACTGCTGCTGGGGGTGGACTCGCCGATCGTGGGGTCACTGCCAACGTGAGTAGCATCCAACACCCTGCTTCTGGTGAGGGCGGACTCTGCTGCCGGGCTTGAAGCCGGGGTCAAAGGTGCTTTGTAAGTCAGTAGAGGAGACGCTGTGTGGAAGCACACGCTGCGAAAATCACATGATGGTGGTTTTTATTCATGAGGATGATGGTCTTAGAAGCCCTAGTACAAGGCTTAAAAAGGGCATCTCATAAAACAGTCAGTCGCATGAAGTGATTTATTAATTTATATGGCAAATGTACGATGAAATTCTTACTACTTGTATCACGTTGATATATATAATAAATGACAATTGGATGATGCATTGAAATGTGTTACATTTTAAGCATCTAATACAACTCTAAACAGGCAAACATCTTCTCTGGCTCAGCGCTGCGTTTTGGCTGGTGAAGGAGCTGCTTTTGGGATCTGTAAACATATTCATTCTTCATTTTATGCCTTTTCCACTGCAGAGTATTTTGTCATCTTGTATTACATTGGTGTTTCTTCTCCCTCATCGATTCAGAGCCATAAATTTCAAATTGAAATGAACAAAATGTGTTTGAAACCTCTGGACGTTCCCTCAACATAGAAGAGCAATGTTCCAAATGGATTTTTTTCCTCCAAAATCTATCAAAACTTTAATTCAATCCTGAATATTTCATTGAAATCTGTTTCTGTTTTGTAATGAATTACATTATTACTATGTGCTGAACCAAAACCAAAACTCAAAACCCCGATTTAGTAAAAGATCGTACTTAAAAAGAATAAAAGAAAATAAAAAAGTTGTTTCCCTTCTCCGTTACTGACCGTCTTTAAAACCTTCTCATCTTTAATCCCAGATTCAAAGAGTACATCTTCATCATGAGCTCATTTGCTCCTTTGTCTTGTGTTACTTCATGTGGCATAAATCCAGCACCCTGTCACAGCAGTGGAGTCCAGAGGAGAAGTAAATAAGCAATTTAGCTGATGAATATTTCATAGAAAATACTCCCTCGAGTGGAAAAGGCCTAAAAAAGTCTGTGTTGTGCATGTTTGTTCATCTACATTCACTCATTTCTTTGTTTTTCCCATTAATGAAACGACCATTTTCTTCATTTGTGATCATTCAGTATCTGTCTTTTGTGTCTTTACCTGCACAGTTTTACCGTCAGATGTGATTTTGTTGTGGGAAGCAGATCACACACTGCTTGTTTGGAACCTTCTCTGACCAAGTTGCTGTTTAGACCCCAAATCGAATAACAAGAAACGGCTTTGGCAAAACAATATTCATGACTCATCCCAGCATGTTCATTGTATTCTTAAGTACTGTGAGCAAAGCTAATGATCTTGGTTTCTCCCTCGGTTTTCTAAATAACCCAGAGCGAACCAAGTGACCTTTACAGGACGGATGAAGGCAAACTATCGCCGACCTGCTGTTTTCCTGGCTGGCGTTGCGCTCCACTCGGCTCCCAGTGTGTCAGTCACGGGCTCCCAGCCCGAACTCATGAAATGCTAATGCACACATCTGAGACGAGACCAAAACAGAGGGTCTCAGATGACTGTGAGGATTAGTGTCTGCAAGTTGTCCCAGGTCCAGACAAATTTGTCTGGTGGTAAAACATTCATATTTTGTAAAATAACATTTGCTGAGTCATGCATTAGGGCTAATCTGAGCGGTCCAGAATTCATGAGTAACTGTGGCTCTTATTTAGTGTTGATGCAAGTATGGAGCTGAACGTTGACTTTTTCTGTTAATGAGAGGAGTGTACTGCTCTCTCTCGTAGTGGAGAGGGAGAGACGCTCTCGATTCATGCCCGTCTACGTTCCTACGTTCCTTCGGTCTCGAGCTTTGACTGAAAGAGGAACAAGGATTCAAGCTGCCAACATTACAGTAGCTCACTTCACTGGGTATCTGGACTTTGAAATGAGAAACTCAAAGTACAGCCTGAGGAAGTCGGTTGGGCATCTTGTCAGGATGCCTTCCTGGTGATGTCTGACTGGGCAGAGGCCCGGGGACAGACCCGAGACCGTCTGGAGAGATTGTGTGTCTCAGTTGACGTGGGTGCGCCTTGATCTTCCTCCAGAAGACGCAGCCCCACTGGCCCAACTTGGGATGAGCAGAGCAGACTTATCACATGTACGTAATGTAGAAAATAAAGAGATAAAAAAACTGACGAAAACGTAACTACATAAATAATATAAATAGGGCTCACTCTCATTATCACAAGAGTACATCTTCATCATGAGCTCATTTGCTTTTGTGGCAAAGTTTTAAGGATGAGTTTGGGAAATTGTATGAAAAATAAATTCTGAACAAAATATATCACATATATTTTATGCTCCAAACACAGAATTTAAGCTCGAATAGAACATATTAAAAACCATTCTCCAATAATGTGTTTACGATAATTTAGAAATGACTCACTTGATTCATTTAAATTCTTATGAGAAACAATTCGACACTTTCACAGATCCATCACAGATCCTCCAAACAGCAGTGTGTGAACCTTCCCTTGTCCCTGTGGAGTCCTACATGTTCCCTGTAAGTTTTTTTCTCTAAGACATGTCCGTGCTTTAGTGAAAATGTACCTTGAATCTCGAGCGCTCCATCATTTCCCCTCCCCATCTGCTTAAATGAAAGGATGAAAACATCAATCAATCTGAAAGTGTGTGGTGTGGAAATAAGTGGCAGCGAATGACATGATTCTGTCGGAGTGGAAGTGAAAAAGAACGTGAGAGCAGATGGAGGACGCGTTGAGATTTATGGTGGCGGTGATGTTCTCTCAGAACATCCAGCGGAAAGAGTCGGCGTTTAACTTGACGGATTTTAACCACCTGCCTTCGACGTTCTCCCGCCTGCACCAGCGTTTGCTCTGTGTTACATTAGCAGCAGCTTTTTAACAAGAGACAGATGGATTTCTTATTTAAGAGTCACAGGAAAATAATCTGATATAACTGAACTTTTCATTCATTGAAACTTGTTTCAGCCGATCACGGCATCACTTGAGAAAAATACTGAAAAAATACTTCATGCTCACTTTACGTACCAAGTTGTTTCTGTGACTGATCACATTCTTTGCGTTAGAATTGCTGTTCACCCATATATCCACCAGGGGGAGCAGCTCAGAGCCAAATGTTAATGACAATGACAAACTCCTAAACCAACACGGCGACTGTGTATTGATAATGTACAGTGCCTCTTGTACAAAAGAGGAAACGGATTAAATATATCACTACTGTGGACGTCAGAGAATTGCTGCCGTTGTTATGTCTTCTTCGTGTCTCAATAGAGGTTCATATCGGGTAGTAAAAGCAACACTGCCCCCTACGGTTTCTGCTCGTACTGCTCTGTTTTCTGTTTGTTATCTTGTATCCGTAAACTTTGTGGAAACGTGCAGATATACGGTGGAAATGAACGCAGTAGGACGGAAGGATCCGTCCGTATCCGTACGGAACGTTGAGCATAAATGGGCCTTTACTGGGAGTGACGCAGAAGGACACCCCTTGTTTGGATACCAAGTTCGGTCAGATGTTTTGGATTTGAGTCGAGGTAGTTGGATGTTGAAATTTATGTTTATTATTATTTCTGTTTTACCATGAAACGTTAGGTAGCATTTGCGGAAAACCCGGATCCAGGAAGTGTCCCAGCCGAACAGGTTTTTTCAGTTGCATTCTTAAATAGGTGAACTCACTCCTGCCCCGTCCCAGTGTCTGCGCAGGGACATCCGATATTCCCAGAATACCGCCATGACGTTTCTTAAATTGCCCTTGTTTGCTTTGCTAAAGACGGCCAGGTTGAATTTCCTCCCATCACAAAAAGACCACACATGATTCATGGCTCTTTGTCGGACTTGCCAAATCCACTGAGACCCGGATTAAGATCAGTTGAGTGCCGTCTTTGTTTCGACAAACACTTGAATCGGGATAAGGATGGAAGTTTAGAACTGGTAATTGAAGCCAACAAGTGAGGGGTGAAGACAGAAAAGTGGAACCTCAGCTTAAGTAGCTCGCTTTATCCCGATTATCTGCTGGGTTTATGGTCTTTTCTGCTTTGTTTGGCGCGATCACAGCGTTGCGGGGATGTGTCGTCCTAATCCCCCCGGTGAGATTAAACATGCGCAGGAAAGATTTTTGACAAGAAATGAGAAAGAGCATCCTGCGAAGGGCTGCTTCAGATCCATGTTGCTAACCTCACGGTAAAGACACGGCTCATTCACGAGAGGCTCTGAACTGAACATCTTCTGAGAGAAGATCTTTACATTGACTCTAATGCCTGGTGCTTCCAGATTAACCAACTGGCAAGAATACTTTTTCTCCTCACCACATGTGTATTAATCTCATGCTGATACAAAACACAGATACAAGCGGCTGAAATTAGTTTTCTCCGATGGGTGACTGGCGTCACTCGAGAGATACTCGGAGTAGTGCCGCTGCTTCTCCGCGTTGAGAGGAGTCAGTTGAGGTGGCATCTTGTGAGGATGCCCCCTGGAGGCCTCCCTGCTGGGAGGAGACCGAAGGGTCGACCCAGGACCAGGTGGAGGGCTTATATCTGTTCACTGGCATGGCAGCGTCTCCTCCAGTCGGAACTAATGGATGTTGCCCGGGAGAAGGGAGTTTTAAGGCTGGTGCACCCGCGACCCGGATGGATGATACAAGACACCTCCCCTCCTCACCTCAATATACATCATTTCAACTTAAATCCAAGCAGCAAAGAGGGCCATTTTAGCATTACAAAAACGCTGACTTCACTAAATTCAACTCTTAATTTGAAGAAACATTTGCTGCGCTGTTCAGTCTAATTGTGATACTATTCCCAGACATAAAAGAACCTCCCCGCAGCAACATTTTAATTATTAAAACCCCACAGCGTGCGCCGTCAAATTTATGTGCATTTTGATCAGGGAACATGTGCGACTCCACTCCACCGTTTCTAGCGCTGTGTTGCCGGTCACATTGTCCAGGCATGTGTGTCTGAACACTGACAGACTAAACGTTGCCTGCTACCTTTGTTTGGCTATTTGTTTTGCAGCTCTCTTCGCCTTAACTCACAGACTAGCCGGGATAAAGTGCCAGCCTCAAGGTTAGCGCCTCATGTTTCTTGATATAATCTTGCTGGACATGTCTTGCTGGGGGCCACATCCTCTCAATCCAGAGATCACTCACTTATTTATAGCGCCGGGCCCCTTGTCCCCCTCGCCAGCAACCGCTAACACCGTCACTTCTCTGCTTTCAGATGTGAGCCGAAAGCTTAGACTCATAGCCGGCTGACATTCATTCCACAGACGCAGCAGGTGTCTATTAGTCAGTGAGCCCCGTGTTATTTAGTATGGATTGGGATCAGTGTGAAGCCTTATGAACTCATTCTCATATCTGGTTCTGTGTTGAAGTGCAGCTCTCGGTGTGAGCTCTGTTAAAATTACAGAGAGAAATGTTCAATTCTTCTACAATGATCCCCAATGGTCGCGTCAGCTACAAACTGCCTTGGAGTGTTTTTCCGCATCACTGACCCCAAAACATCGTTGATCATCATGTGAACCACCACAGCTGTGCCCTCATCCTCCATCTGTTTTTTTAGGTGTTGATGGTAACGTTTAACTGTGGCAGCTGTCAATCAACAACTCAAAAATATGCTTTAATTTTTTTTTTTTGGAGCAGCATGTCACACCCCCTGTGGCTGATGTAGATATGTTGTTTAGATGAATATTAAAGTGCAGATAAATGTATAAAATCATTCATTTGATTGACATTTCAATGATGTAGTACTTCATGTTCGGTACTAGTCATAATTTAGACTCACTCTTATTCAGTGTTTAGTTCTTTCCACATTGTAGATACACACATTAGACATCAATTGCACGGGGCAGGATGTATGGGATTATGTAGCAAAGAAAAAAGGAAAGTTCATCTAAATATGCTTCGTTGACACTGGCGCACTGCACCTTTGTATTTAAACAAGGTGGGAACATATAAAAAAAAGATTAACGCATAACAAATCATGGATGTGGACGTGAACATGGTGAGTTTTAGTGTGTTTTTCATTGAAAATTTTGGAAAGAAACATCATAATCAGAATCAGAATCAGAATCAGAATCAGAATCAGATTTATTGCCATGGTCAGTGGGGAGCCCACTGACTAGGAAAGTGCCTTGGAATAAAGTGCATCAAAAAACAAATAAAATAAAATAAATAGAATAGCATTACAACAAGGCTGTTCACGAATTTAACAGTCTGACGGCCGAGGGAAAGAAGCTGTTCCTGTGACGGGAGGTTCTGGTCTGGATGGACCGTAGCCTCCTGCCAGAGGGAAGAGGAACAAACAGTCTATGTCCAGGGTGAGAAGGGTCGGCTCTGATCCGACCTGCACGTCTCTGGGTCCTAGAGGCATACAGGTCCTGAAGAGGTGGCAGGCTGCAACCGATCACCTTCTCAGCAGAACGTACGATGCGCTGCAGTCTGCTCTTGTCCCTGGAGGTGGCGCTGTTGTACCAGACAGTGATAGAGGAGGTGAGGATGGACTGGATGATGGCTGTGTAGAACTCCACCAGCAACTTCGTCGGCAGTCGTAGTTTTCGTAGCTGCCTCAGAAAGAACATTCTCTGCTGGGCCTTCCTGATGAGGGACCTGATGGTTGACTCCCATTTGAGGTCCTCAGTGATGGTGGTTCCCAGGAAGCAGAAGGAGTCCACAATAGGAATGGATAAACCAGCCAACATGAGAGGGGACAGAGGAGCTGTTACTCTCCTGAAGTCCATGATCATCTCCACTGTCTTCTGAGCGTTGAGCTCCAGGTTGTTGTTGCTGCACCAGGACACCAGCCGCTCCACCTCCCTCCTGTAAGCCGACTCATCTCCATCTGAGATGAGCCCGATGATGGTGGTGTCGTCCGCAAACTTGATCAGCTTCACGGACTCGTGACTGGAGGTGCAGCAGTTAGTGTACAGGGAGAAGAGCCATGGAGAGAGAACACAGCCCTGAGGAGACCCAATGTTGAGGGTCCGAGTGTCAGAGACAGTCGTCCCCAGCCGCACACGCTGACTTCGGCTGGTCAGGAAGTCTGTAATCCATCTGCAGAGGGAGTCAGGCACGTCCAGCTGGCGAAGCTTGTCTTCAAGCAGAGTTGGAAGAATTGTATTAAAGGCAGAGCTGAAGTCCACAAACAGGATCCTGGCATAGGTTCCTGGGGAGTCCAGATGCTCCAGAACGAAATGAAGGGCCTGGTTCACTGCATCGTCCACAGATCTGTTGGCTCTGTAGGCAAACTGCAATGAGTCCAGGTGAGAAGCAGTGATGGACTTCAGGTGAGATAGAACCAGGCGCTCAAAGGACTTCATGACCACAGACGTCAGTGCCACCGGTCTGTAGTCATTCAGTCCTGTGATCCTGGCCTTCTTGGGAACAGGGATGATAGTGGAGGACTTAAAGCAGGCAGGAACATGACAGGACACCAAGGAAGCATTGAAGATGTCCGTGAACACTGGAGCCAGCTCAGCAGCACAATGATTCAGGATGGCAGGGGAAACTCTGTCCGGACCTGCCGCCTTCCGAAGGTTCAGCCTCCTGAACTGAGTGCGCACGTCTTGCTCCATGATGTCAAGAGGAAGAGGGGGGAGGTGAGGGGGTGGCTCATCAAAAGTGACTGTGATCTTTGCTGTCCCAGTGACATCATTGGTCTTAGTTGTGTCACTAAGAGACAGCACAGTCCTTTGTTTTAAAGTGGAACATGGGGCTGGAGAGACCACAGAGGTGCTGGTGCAAAATGGCTGCTCAAAGCGACAATAGAAGTTGTTCAGGTCCTGTGCAAGAGTGAGGTTGTTCAGACTGTGGGGGGCACGTGGCTTGTAGTTAGTGACCACCTTGAGCCCTCTCCACACCGCAGCCGAGTCATTGGCTGAGAACTGCTGCGTGAGTTTGTCAGAGTATGCGGCTTTAGCTTTCTTCAGCTCCCTCTGAAACCCATACTTCAGCTCTTTGTAGCAGTTCCTGTCCCCACTCTTGCGAGCAGCCTCCTTCTCCCGTCTGATCTGGTTGAGTTTAGTTGTGAACCAAGGTTTGTCATTTGCATAACTGACCTTGGTGCGCGTTGGAACTATGCACTCTTCACAGTAGCTGATCCATGAAGTCACAGTGTCTGTATATTCATCCAGATTATTGGTGGCAGCCCTGAACACCTCCCAGTCTGTGGTCTCCATGCAAGACTGCAGCTCCTCTTTAGCTTCACTTGTCCAGATCTTCATGCTCCTCACAACAGGCTTTGCCAGCTTCAGCTTCTGCTTGTATGTAGGAACAAGATGAACCATCAAGTGGTCAGAGAGTCCCAGTGCAGCTCGAGGGAGGGCGGTATAGGAGTTGCGGAGCGATGAGTAACAGTGATCCTGATGACTGAGTTCGTTGCCCGCGGAACTCAAGTCGCGCATTGCGGCTGGACATATGAAGAGACGGACCAGGTGAGGACGGCTGCAGATTGGAGAGATTTACTTCTTTACGTCACCATCTGAGTAAACGTCAAAACATTCCCCTGTACTGATGGGTGAGGTTGGTGTGGTCACCTGTTGGTAGCCACTTCAGGTGACCTCATGATGCTCTATTATGAAGAATTTAAAACATACATTTTTTTTTAGTAATTTCAGTTTTTTGTTTACCAAATAATTACATATGTGTTCTATGAATCTGTAATAACAATAGTCATTAAAATCATGAAAAAATTGAGAAGGTGAGTCCAAACGTCAGACTGGTAGAGTAAGTGGTACAGTCGACCGTGTCCACTGCACATAGGTCACAGTCAAAGGTTTCAGCCTGCCCATACATTTGAAGTGGCCTCAGATTAAATCTATAACAATTTTCAAACCCACCTGGAACGAGGTCACCTAAAATGCATGTTGATATCATGATCCGTGTTCTGCTGCAGGCTGTTTTTCAGACAGCAGAGATTATGAATGTCAACAGGTAATCTTGAAAATGCAGATTTGCAGACAAAACAGTGTGTTATGAGCCGCAGTGGGTGGGGAAAGAGTACGATTTTGACACTAAACACAGAGGCATTTTACTGAAATGAGCCTGAAGTAATGAAAACGGGAACATTCTGCTCTCTACTCTTTTTTTCCCCATTAGAGAGTCTTGAGCAAATATCAACACAGTATATTGTTCTTGACGCTCGAGACCTTTAAGTGAACAGTTGATCAATGCTGATTTATTTTTCCAAACATACAGTGGTACCTCGGTTTTCGAACGTCCCGGACTTCGAACAAATCAGAGTTCGAACAAAAATTTTAATTTTTTTTTGTTTCGGATTTCGAACGAAAATCCAGAACTCAAACGCCCCGAAAAAAGCTGGAAAAAACATAACGTGCGCGGACCGATCAGCTGAGCCACGAGGCGCTTTGTTATTGTGTATAGCGCAGCCTCTGTATGCAGACGTGTTCCGTTAGCTCCATTTACTGACTGTTTTTTCTTCATATTGAGGTGTAAAACCTTTCCTGTCTCCACACTGGACCGTGGTAGAGTGTCACAGGGGAGGTGCTGGAGCCACACTCCAGGGTTTGATGTCCTGTTGTGGGCTGGAGCTGGGACAGGGATGAGGCGAGTCTGGGACAGAGCGTGACTTGGTTTATGACTTTGTCACAGCCAAACTGCACAGAAGCGCACATTCAGAGCTGGACACGCACCGGGCACCTCTTCACTTCTGGAGAGACCTCACTCACTCGCCAACCCCTCCCACATGCAGCGGCCACACACATAGAGGAACAGCCACCTGCAGCAGACACTCTACATTCACTCCTACAAAAGCCTAGTTTAAGGCTTGGAACGCATTATTTCTTTTTCCATTCATTGTAATGGGAAAAATCGATTCAGATTTCGATCAAATCGCTTCTCGAACGGCCGTCTGGAACAGATTGTGGTGGAGAACCCAGGTACCACTGTATTTGAATTTGACTGTGAAGTTTAACTAATTTAATTTGTCCACATTAAGTTGAAATTATAAAACAGCCTCTGCCGTTTTACAAGCTGTTGCACACGCATGTTTTCTTAACCAAATCTGGAAGCCCAAATACTCCCACACTGTTGACCTGAAAGAAGAAAACAAATCGGCGCATTGCTGCAGCTGGTTTGGACTCAAAGTTACACATGTGACTCGTCACATTTTTGTATCCATTTTAGTTAGCAATGCAAAGATTTAGTAATTCATTGTTGGGAATTGACATTGAACTAAACATGTGAGAAACTTGAAACATATGAGGACCTCATGAGTCGCACTGTAGGGGAAAAGAGTCGATTCTTGCCTGAAAATGCTAACGTTGCTAACATCACACGCACTACAGTTCAGCCTGTTCATGCTCATGTTCAAGTTAATATTTGCATTTTACAAACTTCAGCATAACAGATATCTTGGCGGGATGGCAAAGCAGACAAGTCAATACGGCTGAACTCTGCTACACTGATGTAGCAATATGAAGTAGAACCGCAAGCATTTGACGGATGGAACAGAGGTGCCACCCTCATTTTGTCGCGGCACTAATCCCACTTTTTTTTTTTAGCAGATGACAATAACAGTCTTCTCAAACTATATACGTTTTAAATCTTCAATCAAACAAATGAAAAATTCCACCTAAAAAGTTCCGGCAGAGAGCTCACACTCGCGCGTTGCACACCGCGTCATGACAGAATTAATGAGGCTTTTAATGAAATGAAGTTACACTCGGCTGAGGTGCAGCCGACGCCGGGGGCGAGTGAAGGCAGATAAACAGGCAGACCTCCAGCTCGCTCCGGAACTCAGCCAAACTCAGCACGCTGCTGTCTGTTCAGCTAACTTTGGTTAGTTTTCAAACCACCCTGCATCCGACAGATATCAATAATCCACACCTGAATGAAAGTTTCTCTGCCATCGTATATTAGCGCACGTGTGCGAGTCAAACCCAACTCAAAGCTTTGCTCATCTGAGTAAATCAGAACCCTGTAGAACCTTCAGGAAAGCAGTTGAAACTTCTCTCCGATCTCCAGTCAGTGTCAGTGACTTTCATAGCCACAGATAACATCATTTCCCCGGTGAATTATTCTCACTCTGTGTCGGGATGAGAAAATGTGAAGCGGACAGATTTACAGCCGAAGGGTTGAGGAAGTCAAGAAGCTGGGGGATTAAATGCTTTGTCGTTTTGATCCGGTTCTCCGCGCTGATCCATCTCTTCCTGAACAGCTGTGTGCCAGCCGGGATGTAAACACGGAGATTGTGTGGGACCCAATAAATGCAAGTGTCACGCCGGATTCACCGGGAAGACCTGCAATCAAGGTGAGTGCTCGCACGCCACCTGGAGCCATCACACAGACGCTGGAGATGAGCTTTGAAAATGCTTTTTATAAGGCGACTGCCGCCACTTTGCCAGCAGCGATACCTTATCAGAGTGGCACTTTTGAGTTCGGAAGGTGGAGAATCCATGTGTAACCCAGAGGTTTGGAGAGATCACGGCCGGACTACATGATCTTGACTCTTATTAAAAAGCCTTTCTGACATTGAACATGACAGTAATTGGGCGCTACAAACTCTTCGCTAACCACATTGCCATCACGACTCAAGTGTTTGCCAAAGCACTGGCTGTAACATTAACACACAGGAGCACAGGATGACATCTGATATAGTTGGGTTTGTTGAGTCAGAGCTGGTGGAGACAGGGCGAACAATAGTCTGTCAATAGTTGATTGTTAGGTAAAGTTTGCAAACAAATCTCCACAACATCACCATGTTGCTTTTTATTCTTTTTTTAAGAAGATGTGTTTGTTTGCTTCATTTTTCCCAATTTCAGGTAGTTTTGAAAAATATTTTCTTGTTTTTTTTTTTTCCTAAAATATTGCAGCTCAGGTTGCTATACTTGGTGTTAAAATATGCGTAATATGTGAAGCCACTTTCCCTTGTTTTTCTTCACTCAGCAAGAGAAGTGGCGGACATACTGCATGTGAAATGCTGATATTGTATATATACTATAAGCTCTTTATCGTTCAATGTGTCACGTTTTCCATGGACCACTTGAAGACCTTGTCGATCTGGAGTCGAGTGGATCATTCATCCGTGAAGTCAGTCGATGAGAAGCAAGGTGGATGTGATATTTTTTCAAGTAAATATTGTCACATTTTATGCTGCTGAGAAGTCAGGATTACGACCAAGGCAAGAAGAGCAACAGCAAGGCGAACATTGCCATGTGAAAACTTCATGGGAGACTTTGGTGTGGACCAGAGACGAGGTCCAGCTGTTAATACTGGTCACGCCTGACTGGGACATTAGTGAGTGTCGACTGGGAATCGTGTTGGCCAAAGCACTGTTTCACAATAGAGAGATAAATCTGTTTCAAAAAGTTTTTTTCCGCGAGAGAAAAAATGGTCCAAGCCCAGGTTCTTTAGTTTAACATTCTAACTTTTTTTGGGGGGGGTGGAGCTTCAGATCATTTTCACACGTCCCAATAATCTGGAACTATTCGCATGACTGATCTTTCTTCTGAATATCAGTGGAAAGTGCGTCATGTAATAAGCTGTGCGTTTCTTCACTGGTAGTCGCTCGACCGTTTAGTCACTCAGGAGGTCGATAGAGCTGATTCAGGCCTGTTGAGCGATCCCTGTTGTTCCCCTCCTCCTCCCCAGAGGTGATAGCATCTACATCGCTGACCTGAGATAACCCCCGTCTGGTGTAGGTGTCTTTGTCTTCTGAAACATTTTCATTCAGCGGAGGATACGACGTGCTGAAAAGTGTTGTCGCTTCCTCTTCAGCCAAAAGCTGATGTGAGCTGAAGGCTGTGGAATTCGCACCTTAAGACAGGAATAGGATAGTGTGTAATTAAAAAGAAGAGAGGGTGAAGGGTGGGGCGGAGGGTTTGGGGGGTGGGGGGGTGGGGTGTTGAAATCCTTCCTGGAATGTTACGAATGATTCATTTTGCGTCCTGGGCGAGAAGGCTGGCTCCGCTCCATCTGACCTGGCGGCAGCGTTTCGTCTTCATTTGCCAGGAAGGAAGACAGAAACAATCTTCTGGCCACGTCGTCGACGCCGCGCATCAAAATCCTGGCAGGACGATGTTGAACTGCAGAGCGACAGGCTGCGGTTTGTCCAGACAGAGCTCCTCGGGAGATGACCTTAAATGTTTGCTGCTCTGACTTTAGACTGATGCATCATGAAGAGCCTTGTCAGCCTGTGGGACACATTTGTGCGGGGGTCTTCAAACCGGTCCTGCAGGTGTTTGGTCAGAACCAGCTGAAACAAGCAGCACCTGACTGGTTACAGTCAGCAAACCCCTCATTGGTTGACTACACCGAATGTGCTGATGGTTCCAGTGGGCAATTGCATTTTCTATCAGCCACATTTTATACTGTGACTGTTGTGAAGGGCCAAGTTTAACTTAAATTAAGAGACTAAAATGACATAAACAAGGGGAAAAACAGGGGGGAAATCATATATTCCATGTCATTCTGTGCTTAAAGATGTTATTTGATTAAATTATACTTTGTTGGTTGGAAAAAAAAAAATCTCGGATACCTGTATAATTTGACATAATCTCAAATATTATCATGAAAAATCAATCATCAAAAGGCATAGCTACATTTTGCAGACACAAACAACTTTTTGGGTTGATGCTTGACATGAAAAACCAATAAAATTAGTTTAGTTTAGTTTACTTTAGTTTAGATT
This sequence comes from Synchiropus splendidus, assembly GCF_027744825.2. Taxonomy (NCBI): domain Eukaryota; kingdom Metazoa; phylum Chordata; class Actinopteri; order Syngnathiformes; family Callionymidae; genus Synchiropus; species Synchiropus splendidus. Next base: position 22,343,312 of record NC_071335.1, read on the forward strand.
AGAATAGAATAGAATAGTTTAGTTTAGTTTAGTTTAGTTTAGTTTAGTTTAGTTTAGACTATAATAGTTTAGTTTTGAATAGAATAGAATAGAACAGGATAGTTTAATTTAAAATAGAATAGAATAGTTTATCTTAGTTTAGTTTAGAATAGAATAGAATAGAATAGAATAGAATAGTTTAGTTTAGTTTAGTTTAAAATAGAATAGAATAGTTTAGTTTAGTTTAGTTTAGTTTAGAATAGAATAGAATAGTTTAGTTTAGATAAGATAAGATAAGATAAGATAAGATAAGATAAGATAAGATAAGATAAGTGGAGAAATTCAACATGTCACAGCAGCCAATGACAACAAAGACACTGACATTAAAGATACACAAAAACGTCAGTATCAGCAAAAAAGATATTTGCAGGGACTGTGAAAATGTTATTTAATCTAACAGTACAGCATAATATTAAATGCAATGGGGTGAGAAAAACAGATGACGTAGAGCCATAACTCAGTGCAACAGTTGAATATCTTTGAAGAGGCCGAGGTTCATGTATGAAAATATGAGCAATGTTATTCCACCATCTTTTAAAACTGTCATTATACGGATCAGCATTGTTCTTCCTTCGTGCTGCGAAGCCTCCCGGCGCGTCGCCAGTGCAGCTTTTATCTGGTGTTGCCCTGCAGGTGGGTCTGACCCTGCTGGTGCTAAAGGCCAAGCTGTCAACATAACAGATGGAGGATCTCATTTGTAATTGGGTGTTCAGGGAACACAGAGTTTGCTGCTATATAGCAACATATTTAATGAAAATAAATCTGACACGGCTCAACAACAGCACTCAGACACATTCCTGTCTGTGAGTGGGAGGTGGAGACAGATGTGTGCGCTGCAGGGGTCGACTTTAACATCTGCTGTGGAGCCAAAACAAAACCGTGTTCACACCTATAATCCGATTAGCACCTGTTTAGCTGAGAAGGAAGAAAACGCAAGTCATTTTGAATCGCGAACCCAGTAAATAAAATATGAATAACTGGGCTGTGAAAACTATGAGAATCAGAATCTACTTTATTGCCAAGGTCAGTGCTATCATGAACAATAAAATAAAATAAAATTGACTGTCGTTGCTCATCTTCATTTTAATATCAAGTCATGTAACCCGACCTCCAGTGAGTTTACTGTCATCACTTTCCCCGGCAGATGAGTGGCGGGCTCTCCAAGAACCCGGTGTTGCAGCACATGAAGGGTCTCTGCCTGGTCAATATTCTCCTGGAGCACAAATGAACTCATTCCAGTGATAATCTGTGGCACGGTTTTGAGTCACGCTCCCTCTGCTGAGCCAAGCATTTCAGGAAAATGATTAATGTGCAGCAAATTAAATCAGCTGGAATGAACCTGCTGTTGGAACAGCATGAAAGGAATCCGGCTCAGAGGATCCCAGAGATCACACCGCCGGGTTTATTTTCTTCCACTCCTTTTGTTTATTGTCTGAGAAACCATGATGCTGACAGTGAAAGTCTGGGTGTGATTTTGAAGATTGTGCTTCCATCCTCTCCAACATTACCTCATATGTGGATGTGAAGTGTTTTCCTTCATGTTAGGGTAATAATAATAACTAGTAATAATGAAGGGCCTTACTTTAGAGCAGTGATTCCTCGCCATGGGGCCGAGGCCCTTGGTTGAATTGACTTGACAGCTGCAAATTGGCGATAGTTACCAACTATGAAGAAGTTCTTGAAAAGAAAAAAATACAGAATAAAGATAAAGAAAGTGATGGCGTCACCCCAACTGTAAAAACTGTTCATTAAAGAACCAATTCAGGAGCAATTTTTATTTTTTTTTTTTATTCTATGGTCATACTTTCATTGACAAAATATATGATTTAAATTTTATGATATTTAGTCTTTGTTATGTTATATTTGTTTTATTCAGAATTTTATTTATGACATACAGTTTTTTTTTTCAATTTTCCAACAGTTTTCGTCAAGTGTGCTTTTTTTTTAGTACATTTGATGATTATGACTTGCATCTACATTTTGATGACAAATAAATATATTTCCGCTGATCACATGGCTTCATGTCATTTCACAAGGTTTTGGTTTGTTCACGTGAAAGTAGATAAAATGTGCTTATTGAACACAAACAAAATCTAGAGTAGTGAGTCAGCTGTATGACTTGAATGGGCCCAGGGCACACAGGTGAGCACTTACTTTAGAGTAGACAAGGAACATTAAAAAAAAATGTTACAAATATAGATAAGTTTTCAAGGGTCCTGGACCCTGTAGGGCTGAGGAACTACAATTTGATTTACAAATTTAATCCAACAAAACTAGATCCAGTGAGTCGCTCAATGGTATTGATCTTAAGACTAGAGTATTCCACAAGGTAAAACCGGGAAGAGCAGAGTTTGGATCAATACCAGCAGTTTTTGATAAACAACAGAAGTTCGATATGCCAAAATCCAAGAACTGAAGATGCTGGACACGGGCACAAAAACTGAGATAAATGGTGGAAACCTCAAGACGCCCTGCACAGCAGGGAGGAGAACACGTGGAGGCTGAATATAGAACTTGGGGGGCGGGTAAATGAGATGTGACGTTCCGACGACTCAGCTGAAAGGAGACAGTTCGCGACACAGGTTGTGCCTGTCCGTGGAACAAACTCAAAAGATGTTGGCTTTTGCCAACATCTTTTGAGTTTTGGCAGATATTTTAGATATTTTGGCAGATATTATAGTGAGTTCTTTCATTTAAAAAACGTTTGGTTGAACATTTTGTCTCCATTTGGGCATTGACTCTTGGTCCTCACTGAATGGGGCACATGGTTGTTTGGGTTCTTTGGATGTGGAGTTGGACGTTCCTCATCCAAAAAGGCGAAACATATTCACAATCATCAAGTGGCCTTTTGCATCCAATGCTGAGAAGACAGCCTTCTGTCTTGCATGTTCCTGGTGATGTTGCCTGCTATGTGTTCGGTATAGAGCCTTCAGGTATGTGACCATGAGTTTGTCTCTCACCACGACAACATGAATGAAGGTCATGATCCCAAGAGCCTGAAGGAGCACGGACCGCTGCTTGGCGGATCAGGAAACGTTTGATTGAACTAATGCAGCAACGCAGAACGCTGCTGACCTCTGTGTCCCCCTGGTAATCCACTTGATGATCATCACTATGCAGCACCCGAGTGTGAGACCGTGTTGTTCATAACCTCCCTTTCAGGCTACGGAGTGAGCTATTTGTCCTGTCTGCCTTAGTTAAACATGGCAATATGCTTTTACAATGCGGGTCAATTCTTGGACTGGGTGACAATGCCGCGTGATTGGACCTCGGCTATTCAACAAAATATCAGGAGAAACCACAGTATATTGATTCAATATAAATATGTGGCATTCAGAGGCGTCCTCGTCTTTGTAACTACATCGTACATAATTCTGTATCAGAAGTAAAGATTGAAGTACGTCCCTGTATCCTGGACCTCGGTTTTCTGTTGCCAGTCGCAGGTGAAGTCAACAATGACATATCCATGAATGCAAATGAGCGGTAGCCAGGGATGGTTCTGGTAGTGTGCCAAGGTGCCTGGGCAGGAAGTGGATCACAATATTCTGTTGAATATGAATGTTCAAAGAACCACGGTTTTCAATCAAATCTGGTTAAACAAGTAGTTCAAATAGAAACGCTTTTGTTCTCGTTTTATGTCGGTAGATTTTCTCGAACTCTTGCTCCGGTTTTCATTTCCAGCCTGTGAAGCAGTGATTACCACGGCTAATGCGTAAAAAATGCAGGTTAGTGTTTTTGAGCGTCTCCTTGTGTCTCGTGTGAGACGGGTCAGAGCAGCAGGGGAGATGTTTAGCTCTGCTCCACGATGATGATGTTTGATTCGGGCCTGATGGACTCTCTCTGTAGGAGGTCGCAGGCAGGTGGGAGGCAAAGCCTTGAGGTCGGAAGGTGGCCGGTCACATTTTAGTTAAAATAAAAAAGGTTGAAATACCACAACAGTTTGTTGAATGAATTGACCTTAAATTTCCTTACAAGGGGAAGCGACTGAACGTGAAGTGGCCCTCGATCTTGAAGCTTATTATCGGCTCATGTTGAACCCTCTCAAGGATAATCCTCTTTAGTGCGTAATGTTCCTCTTTTCAGGAATGTGGTGTGATCAGATGTGTTCTAATCCATCGGTGGTGTTTTTGTACTCTCTCTCTCTCCCCCCTTACTCCACTACTATTTTCCTACTCTCCGAATCAAACCCTTTACCCCCTTTCCGAAAACCCACCTTAATGATTTCCAACCAAGCAGCTCTGGACCGTTTGATCCCACCACTGTGGGTCACTCGCTTCCCCCTATTTCGTCCGGTGGACCTCCGACCGACGGGTGGAGTGACTGAGGGTGAGAGAGACCATCTTCCAGATTCACTTCTCTGGTTCGAGCATGGCGCTGCATGGCCGTGCGGAGGAGCAAAAGCAGCTCTTCCTCGCCGTGGCTTTTGCTCCGGCTGACTCCTGCCAAGGGACTACTTTTTTTTTATTAAGGTTGTGTACCATTTCTCATCCTAACATTGGTTTTTGAGCCTAACACTGGATTTTGCGCGTTCACCTTTAAGTGTAGTGTCTCCCAATACTCCTAAGACCGAGGGCACTCGCCGTTCACCACTTGAAATGATCCCTTCAAACCAAGGGGGCTCTGGAGCTGACTTGAAACCAAGTGGTAGTTTTAGTAACAAGGACTACTCTTCTGTTTCTTTACTTTCTCTCGTATCGCCCAAATGGTCGACCGTGTCCAACAACATAAACAATACAACATGTATGTACAACAGTATGTTTTTATTTCTTCTTAACAAACAACAGTTAGCTAGCATCCAGGCTAACGTTAACATCGTCATAACGCTAACAGATCTATCACCGCAACATAGCGGCCCATTCCTTCTCCATCGGTTCACCAAACCAAGTGAGATTATCAGCGCCGATGCAAGAGGTGACAAAAACATTGGAGCTGGCATTTCCAAAACGTCTCCAACACTCGATATGCAGGAGCACGGCAGGTCTTTTCGCGTGACGTTATGAAGTGTGTGTCAATCACTTCGAGGGCTCTTCATAGTGGAGGGCACTCAAAACCAAGTGCTAGTGTTTAGTGCTAGGGTGAGAAATGGGACTCTAAGAGATACCAACGTGAATGCTGAGCATGCAACAGTTGAATTATCCTTTTTTTCTCACGCTGCAGTTCCACAGCGCAGGCTGCCTCGTCTGTCTCGAGCGCTTCCACTTTCTGATGAAACGGTCCTCCTTCCTTCCTCCAATGATCGTTCTTGACTTGCTCATCCCACCCCTGAGTCGGCCCAAAGTTCGTCAAAAGATCTCTCTGTCAGTGGGGTGTGTAAGGACCGCAGCATAACATACCTCAGTGGATCTGGCCCAATAAATTACTTGACTTTGCATCACTTCAGCAGTGCTTTTAGCGCACAGCTAGCAGCCCAGCGGGACTTTTTAGCTCTGCGCCCAACGCTGTCGTCCTGGGGCCAAGTCATGTGGAGTTCCTGCTCGTATTTCTTTCATTGCTTTTTCTCTGTTTCCCAAAAGAAGCTGATCGAGGCTTGTCTGGCATGTGCCGCTGTTGTTGCCTATTATTGAATGTCAGCTGCTCTCATTCAAATTTGCATGTTTCTTTTTTATCGGTGCAGCAGACACTGTTCCAGCGACAGTGACCAGTGTTGCTACGGGTGGTAATGAGGGAAGTGTAATGAATGCATGCCAGGGAACCATGGGAATAACATCAAGCTCATTGTGAGTGGCGAGGATGGAGGAGATTATGGGTGGGAACCCAGGAATAATGAGCTGCTCGGCTTCCTAGTTTTGCACTCTAATGAAATCAAACCAGTGTTTGAGGTGGCCACGGCCGTCTTTAATGAACCATGTCACACATCCTGTCTGGGGCTTTTTCAGAGACAGGATCTCAAGTCACTGCAGACACGGAGAATTGCAATGGGGTTCTCAGTTTCCTAGTTGATGCACTTCCTCTGAATTCATTAGATTGGTTTCCCTTGGGGTGAGAAGGTGCAGGAGCTCCAATGAAGCCCCAGAAACCTGCAGCAGCGCTTTGGGACAAGATGTAAATATTTAGCTTCTAATGTGTCACAGGCCAGACCACGGGATTCCTCCCTGCTGGACAAGATTCTACCACCCAGATGAGCTTCTCACCCTGTCTGGAAGGGAGAGTCCTGACTCCCAGGTTTGACAGAAGCATTCAAGATGTGGTTCTTCCATCCAACGTTAATGGAATGCTTTCACTGCACAGCACATTTAAATATGGGGGCAGATGGAAGGACATGGCTTCTCTAAACTACCATTTGTGTTCATTTTACATAAGAAATTATACCCGTCCGTTTCATGTTACCGTCACCGATGACTTCCTGCGTTCTTTACTTTGGTCTTGCTGTTCACCGTTATATCCACCATGGGGAGCAGCCCAGAGTCAAAACAAACTCCAAAACAGACATGGTGACTGCGTATTGATCACGTACCTGTTGCACAAAAGTGGAAATGGAGGCAGCACTGTAGGAGGTGGTGGTTGGTGAGGATGAATTTCTGCGATTGTTATGTCTTCTTTGTGTGTCATTGAGCTACGTGTTGGGTACCAACAGCAACACTGCCCCCTAAAGTTCCCAGTGGTACTGCTCCATTTGGCAGTATCCGTAAGCTTTGTGGAAACATTCATAAATACGGACGAAAATGAACGCAGAGCACGTACAGAAGGCTCCGTCCGTATCCAGATACATTCGCGACAATGAGCAGAAATGGGCTTTTAGACACTCTCATTGTTAGTGGTCAAAGACTGTGATCGAAATGCTAAGCTTACTTAAAAAGCCAACATGGCCCATATAGTGCACCGCCTTTAAATACAGTGGAAAAAGGCATCTCCAATTCAATGAGGTTGGAGGTCGTACACTGCAGTCATTTATAAAAGTCAGATTAAACAGCTCACAAGAAATGAACAGAGTACAGGTTGTTTAAGCACAATAAAAATGCTTTTTGAGCCCAACATATCACTTACCAATACCTCAAACCATCATGCCAGTGCATCCAGCAGTTCACTGTTGAGGTGGTGAATATTCAGGCCCTCATTCTTCTGAAGTAATCCCTGCTATCTGCTAAATGCAGGAGTGAAGCATCCTTCTCCCAAAAAGGCCCTTTGAATTCATACAGTGAGATGGTTCATGTTTATGATGACAGTGTTGTAACCCAGGAACAAGGCGGCGTTTTATAGCTCATGCTAATGGCAGTGGATTATCATGGAGCTTAGCTACGAGTCGGCTTCTAAGCTTCGGAGCATATGTAGAGACGTCCATGACTCCTGGTTACAGACAGCATTTCAGTGATGGATTTCCGTTTATATGAAGATCATTTGGCTATCTACGGTATTTGTATACACGGAGGAGGTATTTTATTTCCACATAAAAGGGAGTCCAAATTCTTCACTATCACAGCAAGGTCGAGGATGATAAAGTGGACGTCAGTCACCATCACAGCGAGCGTGTAAGGAGACACAATTTTTGTCAGCAAAATAGAGAATCTATTTGAATGTGCCCTTCGGTGACCGTCCACCCACAGTCCCCGGGAGGAGACTGGCATTTCTGCTAATTGATCCGCGTCAACACAGAGCTGCAGTAAACAAAGCGTCAGCGCGAGGAAGGTGAATGTTTGAGGCAGCTTGATGGTAAACATAACATTCATTAACAATGAGGCAGGTTGTCTAGAGGCGTCTTGTTGACGGGTAAAAATGTCGAGGAGTGCCGTCGGGGGGGTTCGTCTTTCTTGTTAACGCTGCAGCGTTTCTTATTGTTGAGACGGGACTCGCAACATTATCATGCTAAAGCTGCATCTTGTGTGAAGTGTTGGAGTCGAGACTAGAGACGGAGTTAAAGCCGAGTCCCCACAAGAGGTTTTATTGAAATATGTTTGTCTGGGTTAGGGCTGAAAATGGAGGGATACTGCTGCTCAATGATTCGGTTCCGTATCGATACTGAGTGGGGAAAATAAGAAGAGAAACTGGTCAATTCGTATCAATAGATTTTTGGATTATAGCAATTGCGTTCATGATATGACTCATTGAAACAGTTTGGTAACAATTGTTGGTTTTTAAAGAGTCAAACCAGGATCAAAGAGGATGTTTTTAAACATCTTCATCAGTTTACTGTGTTGCACAAATGACAAGGGAACTTGAGTAACTGTCATTTAGAGTTCAGCTCTGTGATGTAGCATCAGAGAAACAGGAATGAGTCGTGCTGCCTGCTCTGGAACAGTCATGAACCCTGTGACACCTGAACCATGAACCAGTTGACAGAGAGCTCCAGTTCTGTTAAACTGAGGTCTGTACTGGTCCGTGAGAGCAGTTTAAAACATCAATGTACATGTTTGCATCTCATGTATTGTATCTGCTCACTGTGTTTTCACACTCTTATTTTGCTCCTGAGTTTGGTTCTGGTTATTCCCATCGGTGCAATACAGTTCATTAAGGAGCACCAGGGTTGCATGCACATGGTGGTTTTGCAGAGACAAAAGACCCAATTTGTTCGGGATTTAACTCATCAGAGATGAAAGAAATAAAGAAATAAAATGGGCAAAAAATACAATAGAGAAGTAGCTGAGTGATGGAGAGCCTTGTCAACGCTATAGGGAGCAGCATCACCCAGAAGGTTTGGTGAAAGAAACCCGGCTCCTGACTGCCCAAAAACGCTTTCACTCTCATGTTGGGACTTTTAAACTCAAAACAGTCTGATTCCAACTGATTCCTATGTGTTCTCAGTTTGCAAAGCTGCAACCTGGAATTCTCCAAACAGGTGTTTAGACTCAATGGATGGTCCGAATGCTGACTCAGCTCTCTGAATATCTTGGAACAACTCAAGGTCCAGCAGATAGATTTGGTTATTGTGTCTCAGTCCTGCAGATGTCACTCTTGGTGGTGAATATCTTCCACTAAACCCTGATCAGAAGCATTTCGATGGATAGAACTCTTTCATGAAGCTGTCTCCCCAAATAGCTGCATTCCCAACCTTGCATCCCATGTTGTGTTACGATGAGATTTGTTGTTAAATATGCTGCCCCACCTCACAAGTAGCAGCCAGATAAAGACATGCAGCTTGAAATGGTCCCTCTTTTGCAAGTCAGAATTGTGAAATTAAACTCTGTGTGCAAACTCTCACGAGATCCTGTCCGTCTGGAGTCAGAGGCTGACTTCCTAATTTTACACACACCGGGGCAGTCATTCCTTCACCTTGTCTAACTCTTGAAGTGAATCTGCTGCAAGTGTCTCCTGACACCGCTGTGAGTCAGAGGATAATAGTACCTTTCCTCACATGCAGGTAATGGGTGAGTTGACAGTTGACACAGGCTTCCTGTTAAACCGTCGGAGGGGCATGAATTGCAGGCTTGCCGGGACATTTCCCGGCTTTAAAGGCGGCCCTCCCTCCGCCAGCCACTCCACCACAAAGCCGCTCTTCAATGGAAAGGCGGGGTCGGACATGACTGACCTCTCCACCTTGGACCTCTGGCCTGCTCACCTCTGGGCCCCCGCTTCTGTCATCCGGTCCACTTACGTCTTCTTCTTGTGTCCGCAGACTTGAATGAGTGCGGGCTGAAGCCGCGGCCCTGTAAACACAGGTGCATGAACACCTACGGCAGCTACAAGTGCTACTGCCTCAACGGCTACATGCAGCTGCCTGATGGGACGTGTGGAAGTGAGTTTCTCACACACAGACACGCACACATAAAACCATCTGCTCTCTTTTACGAGGGTCAGAGCAGACCTGCCTCCAGAAAATGACGTCAGAAGTCATCTACATTCAGCTGAAATATTTTGTTTATCTTTTATTTCATGCTTCTACCATCAATAAGAGCAGAGGTGGGCAATTAAACTTCCTGAAGGGCCACATTAGAAACTGTAACTCTTGTGAGCGGCCATCATCTAAAGAGTGACTACAAAAAATATCCAAAATATATTCTTAAATAACAATAAAGACAAAATGAACCTAAAATGATTTATGTGAGTAAGGATATTAAGAAGTGTAAATATGCCATGAAACCTATAGAAATATTTACTTTTATATGCATTTAATTTGAATATAAATCAACATAACTATGGACCAGACTTTCCAGATAAAAAGGCAATTTATTTCAAAATATATTTTCAGTAGTCCTTCAATGTATTTTGAGGAACAAGAAAAACAGACAAAAATGACCAATGAATAGAAGAAAATTATAGTCTTCAAACAAGAACATGCTGTATTTACTGCTGAAGTGGTGATAGTGACTAAAAGAGAAAAAAAAAACAACTTGTAGTTCACTTATAGTTTTAGTCTGACATCACACTTGACAACATATCATAGTTTTTTCAGTTCTGCTTTCATATAGTTTTAGTCTGACCTAAAAAAGGGCCAGGAAAATAAAGGCATCGGGCCACATATGGCCCCCGGGCCGCACCTTTCGCAATATCTGTTACTTTTTCCAAGCAAATATCACCCTGCGCTGGTGCAGGTCTTAAAAGCCTTGGCCTGAGGGGTTTCTCAGAATGGAAGTGGGTGTCTGTGCATGTCTCCTTGTAAAATCTCCCCCTTGCTCCCGCACCTCTCCCCATGACTGTCTCCACTTCCCCACATATCACTTACTCCTCCCTTTATCAGGAGAAAACCATTTCCCCTCTCTCTTAATGTCTAATTTGCACTCTGCAGCTGCGACTCGCCGACTCTCCTGCTGTTGACGTGTGTGCTGCCCGAGCGTTAAGCACCTTTGCTGATTTGCTTTTTCTCCGCTGCTGCAGCTTTGATCAATAGAGCGCCGTTGCATTTAATCAAACTTAGCCTGCCTTTGTCAGCAGACTCCACCTCGCCGTGCCGCCGGCGTCTCAAGGAGCCACGTTTGACTTTTAATTTCCTCTTTAGGCTCTGAAGTTACGGCGTTAGAATGTGTTTGTCTTGGTTCTGGCGGCCGACGCTGTTGTTGGCTGCAAGGTTGCAAAGGCAGCTGGAGAGGATCAGTGTGTTGTAGCTGTGGAATGACCATGAGTTTTCTGTCAGCTTATGTAGAATCACAATGATAACAACGCAGTGATGTTAATGTTATGTCGAGCCAGTCAGAACATCTACTGCATCAACAAGGCTGGGACTTTAAGTTTAATACATTTCGACTCATTTATTACGCACAACTATGATTAATAGAGCAAAATAACTCAGTCATCACTGAGGGTTTTTCAATCCTTGACGTTTACTGCAAGCTTATGTGTACTGATTCAACAGTTGATCATTCAGATGTGTAATATTTAAACTGATTTTGAACCTCTATTTAATTTAAAAAAATTTTTTTAATGAAGTTCGACCCCACTATAAAAAAAAAAAAATCATTTGAAAACAGTTGAACTGAAGAACAAGACGGCTCAAGTCATCGCTGTAAAAAGCTACATTTCCTTTGGTGAAAAAGACACAAAATCTCTCCCCCAAGTTTAATTTATTTCAAAAGTCAATTGTTTTGTTTTGTTTTGTTTTCAATTATACAGCAAGCTTAGCAAGAAATTCTTTAAAATATTAGTCTCCATTTGTTTTTGAGTTGCAACAATACATCATACAAATGCTAATGCTAATTGCTAATGCCTACTAGCTTAATTCATCATGTATTAACGCTGACTCCAATGTTCATGTAATATTTCTAGTTATAAGAACATACTAATGCAGCTCCGTTCGGGTAAAGGAAATTAAAAAATAAATCTCACTATGAAACTGAAAGATCCAAAAAATATGTTTGTGTGGAGCCTGAGGGTGAAAAAAGAAAAAAAACATGAGGAAAAAAAAATACAAATAAAATAATACTGATAAATAAAAAAATAAATAAAATACATTTAGTTAATAAAGACAGAAAGCAAGGCTAAAAAATGAAATTAATTATCTGTATGTTAATTATTGACAGAACATAAATGAAAAACACAAATGTGTGTGCATAAACTATTTTGTGAGGGAAGTATCACCAAGTATCACTGAAATATTTCAGCTGGATTAAGCGTGTTATGGTTGAGGAAGGTAATAAGAAAGTGAGAGCGGATTATAGGAGCCGAGCAAGTGCACAGCAGGAATTTAAAAACGACACTTTTGTTATCGTGGCTCTAACAACAGAGGTCCAGTTGCAGGGGCTCAGCATGAAGCGGGAACGTTTATGTGTTGGGGAGTGAGCAACTCTCCCAACACTCACCTCCCTGGTGGCTCCAGCATGTGTTAATGTGTGTGCTGCTTCCTCTGTGACCATCAGACGCCCGCACTTGTGGCATGGCCAACTGCCAGTACGGCTGCGAGGTGCTGAAAGGAGAGGTCCGATGTCAATGTCCGTCGCCAGGACTACAGCTGGCCCCTGATGGAAGAACCTGTGTGGGTATGTCACGGTCTTTATTTATCTCCACAGGCTGGGAAACTCAGAGCTGCGTGTTGCCACTCTGTTGCACAAGCAACTGGAAATGGAATGTTATAGTCCTGTAACATTTGCACTCGGGTCCGGTTCAGCCAAGCCTTTTTTTCAATCAGTGGAAAATAAAATAATAAAAATCCTATGAATTGTAACTGCAAAAATACTTCTTCTACTTCTGCCACATCTTTGGCACCTTGCGTCTGGCATCTGTGATTGGTGAGGGCTAGTAGGTTACTGTCAGATTGTGATGGGTAGGTATCATGAAACAGTACTGCAGGGTTGATGAAACAGTGTCCTCATTTCAAGGGTAGATTTAGCAAGGTTTTTTCACAATTACGCGAGAACACAAAGGACGTACAGGAACGCTGAACCAAGGGCTCCGACACCAGAACACGGAACGGGTACGAAGGGAGGGGAAAAACTTGAAACAGAAAAGAGGCGAACTAACGGGGACAACGCAAACGCACTCGGATATTAACTCACGAGGTGCAAATAACAGAAAGCGCTCAGCGGTGGTTCTACACGTACACAAACACACACACACACTCACTCACTCACTCACTCACACACACACAAGGAAATAACCATGACGAGAGGAAAGCAAAAGGTGAGCTATACAGAACTCACAGACAATCAAACAGTGAGAAGCGAGAAAAAGAAAACTGTGCGAGGACAACAAACTAAGGAGGAGGCAGATGGAAGATCAAGCACACCCGGAATTTAGAAATATACAACAGGAGCACGAGTAAACAGAGGGTCGAGAGAGAGTTTACCATGAGGATGCGAAGGAACCATCTGGCAGCGCAGACTGGAAACCAGGTGTAGAAATGAGTGGAGTCTGATCAGTGAAATGGAATCCAGCTGCGCTGCTGTGAAGCTCAAGGAAGAGAGGGAAGAGGAAACGACACACAAGAAAAAAATAAAACAAAACAAAAGCACAAGAGAAATGACACATGACATCATGAAACCTCACCTACCAATCTCTAGGGTCAGGTTAGGTTTGGTCTAGGCGAAGCCCTATTGAGAAGCATAGACACAAGTGTAAGCATTTATCCAGATTCAGGAGAAATCGCGTTATTCAGAACCAGAAAGAATTTCCTGTTGCGAGAGACAAGCGGTTCACTTCAGTTCTTATAAATCACATAGCACTTCCCTTGGCTTCAAACGTGAACAGAGGATCCATCTTCTTTATTGGTGTTTTCTGCTTTGTTCAAATTGCGTTTTTCACGAGTCGGTTCTTCTGTCAGTTTTAATCACAGGCTGCTCCGCACTCGTGTGCATCTGTTGTGCCACTTAAGTGACTGACTAATGCGGGGTGGAATTTTTAAAAGAAGGGACGGGCATCAGTCAAAAAATGATGACAGAGAGGAAGCTACGTTTCCCTCCCACTGGTCCGAACATCCTTTCATCTCACTTGTCTTGTTAAATGTCTGCATACATATACAAGCAATGCCTTTTAATTAATAGCATGCAAGCACAAATTGTGATTCATCATTTTGCAGTTTTTGTTGATTTAATACACATGAAATAATACCGTTTTAAATAAAATACAGCTTACTGTATTTACCATGTCAAAATGCAATAGATTTTTTCCAGTCAATAGCCTGTTCAACTCAGCATAAACTGTTTTGTATTCACGCTAGAGCGGGTTCACGTCTCCCTCTATACTCTTCTGAAACATATGTGACTTCAGGGCTCTTTACAGGGCAAGTAATAAATAATTTTCACCCGCCGTGACTGAATATTAAACGCAGCGCGTCTTGCAGAGGTGACCAGCCAGGCCACTTTTAAATAATAAAACAAGCCAAGCTCCATTGTTTTCTGCTCACGGCGTGGAATGCATTATGTATAACACTGATAAATTCATAATAACAAGGTGAAGGAGTCGAGTGTGAATAAAATATGCCTAGTTTTGTATTTAACTTTTTATTGTTGAATGTATTTCCAACTGAGATCAAACTTTAATGTCATGAATATATTGTCGCCGCAATAACCGACCGCTCTTCCGCCTGTAGATGTGGATGAGTGTGCGACGGGAATCGCTGTGTGTCCCAGGTTCAGGAAATGCATCAATACTTTTGGAAGCTACATCTGCAAGTGTCACGAAGGCTTCGACCTGCAGTACATCAACGGGAAGTACCAGTGCTCAGGTGAGGTCAAGCCCAGCCCACACACGGGCCAGAGGGGCGATCCGTAATGATTTATTCATTCGGAATACACAACAGTTTTCACAAAGTTCGGAATCGGAAACTGTGGGGGGCGGGGCAGTGTTACTATCCGAAACGTGGCTCTATTGAGACACAAAGAAGACATTGGCCTTAAGAAATAGGATGAGTTTGATCTGATTTTAAGCATTACAAGCACATTTGTCGCTTAGTTGGTTTATGTTTTTTTGTAATATTTTTTGCCTGTTTCAATGATATTTCATATTTAGTTTTTATTTTCTCCTTACATTTTTATGATATATTTTATATTTTTTATAAATATTCCAGATATGTTGTAATTCATGTTACATTTATTTTAAACCTCATTAAATCTTTGTGATACAGAAAATGTGACCCCATGTAACTCCTCCTCTCCAAAAACAACTCAAAATTTGCCTCTATTTTTAACGTCTTTTTTTTTTCTATATTTGTTTTTTTCTTTAACATAATGAGCCATTATTTTCATTTTATTCCGGTCATAAAGTTGTGACAGGTTTATTCAGGTCACCACTCTGCTAAACTCAAAGCAAAAACACATCAGATCACCAAATCAACATCCTTTATCTGCGCTCGAGTGACAGAGTGTGAGCAATTACCTGTATCTATTCATCTGTTATCTGCTGCTGCTTCAAACTTCTCCCAGCAGCTGAATGTTTCCACTCTCTTTCAGACGTGGATGAGTGTGCTTTAGATCAGAGTCGGTGCAGCAAGTTCGCCTCCTGCTACAACACGCCGGGCTCATTCAAGTGCAAATGCAGGGAGGGATACCGGGGGACGGGCCACGAGTGCAAAGGTGAGCTCAAGACACAAACCTCCATCGCCAGGCTTCGCTTTCCTACAAAGAACCGAGCGTCACATTCATATTGGCGGAAAAAGCAGCAGAGACAAGCCGAAACTTGAGTTTAATTAAACGCCGCACATTAACAGAGCTGCACATTATATGTTTGACAGCCTGTGATTTTAACTCATGAAAATAAAGCAAAGCTTTGAGGAAATTATTGAGCCAAGAAAAATATTTATGTGCAAAGTGCATGTGAGTGAATTCTGCCTCGATATTGAATTGAAATAGACAGACAGACAGACAGACAGACAGGCAGACAGATAGATAGATAGATAGATAGATAGATAGATAGATAGATAGATAGATAGATAGATAGATGGATAGATGGATAGATAGATAGATAGATAGATAGATAGATAGATAGATAGATAGATAGATAGATAGATGGATAGATGGATAGATGGATAGATAGATAGATAGATGGATAGATAGAAGGTGATGTAGTTTGGCCTCCTGTCCAACTCAGTTTGTGTCTGGAAGGTGTTGAAGTCACACAGATGTTTCTGAGTCTCCGGCCATATTCCTCATGATCCAGGCAGCTGTTAATCATTTTAGAGAAGTGAACGTGTCCAAGTTCAGCAAGTGTAGAAGGATGGGCTTCCCATTAAATTCTAATGTGGAGTGTTTACATAGCCTTCTTTCAAACATACAACATTGGAATTATATACGTAACAAACCTCACTTCGGAGTCGTGATTTAATCACATCATTACCCTCTAAACCACAAAACCAAGAGGAAAATAATTAAAGCAGGCAGTTTCTGGAATCATTTATTTGGTTTGTGTCAAAATAATTTCTTGTTTTGCTGCCTCCCTGAAGACGAAGGAGTCTGGGGTTCAAAGATGTGGTTGTCTCTTCTTCATCTGGAGTTGGATTGTTGTCTTGTGCGTCCTCTGTAGTCACACCTCTCCTCCTTTGTCACATCCATCCACCTCACTGGTTCTCCTCCGCTCCTTCTTTTGCCTGGCACTTCACTTCTAACATCCTTCGTCCAGCATGTTCCCAGTTTCTCCTGTCCCCAAGTCTAACTTTGTCTCCAAATCTTTCTACATGATCTGTCCCTTTGATATACTTTCTAATGTTGTCCTTCCTCTTCAAGCCCAAAGAGTGGCTGAGCATCTTCAGCTCTGCTGCTTCTAACTCATTCAGTCGTGAGAACCATGACCTCTGAGACTTGGAGGTCCTCATCTGTGTATTTTAGCGCCACATGTGGACACTGTTATGACGGTAGCTAGACACTGTTTCTCAGATGAGCTCTCTGCTGAGAGTGTGCAGTTCAAGCATCATCATCTTGGTCGACAGCACTATTTAATTTAGCGGACACGACGGGTGTGAGAGGCAGCTGGATGCACTCTGGCTGGGATCGCTCCAGAAATTATTCAGCCTCCAGCCAAGCCCTGAAGGGTACGACCCGTCGGCCAGGGAGTCCAATGGCAATATCCAATACAGTATGTGTATCAGGTGTCAAAGTCGTCTGCAACCCGAGAAGGCAATGACCAAGTTCAAACAACTCGGCGTTGTCAGGGTTCATTCCTCACACATGTTAGCTCGATGAAAAAAGCACTCCACCCACACGATAAGTCATATGTGGCCAGCAGTTGCTGCATGTATGGGAGAGGAGCCATTGCTTTGTGACTCTGGCACAACCAGTGCAAAGATGGGTCACTGATGGGCCAGTGAGAGACTGGTGGTGGAATTCAACAGTGTTCAGAGGGGGAGAATAGAGAAGTGTTAAAGGCAGACTGATGTGTCAGTACATGGGAATTTTTTAGAGGACTCAGTCGGAGGTCGACAGACTGCATGAGGATGCTGTGCCGGACTGTTCCTGGGAGCTGGAAAGAAAACAAATGTCAATGTCCGCTTTGCTTCACATGTTGACGTTTGAAAGACAGTCGCGGTCCTCCGTGGACAAGTAGTCAAGACGACCTCAGTCGAGACCAAGACAAGATTGATACCGGACAGACTTGGGACAAGGGCAAGCAGAGGTGGTCTTGGCAAGACTTCAGTTGTTATGATGTTTCTTTACTGGGTTTTCCGTTAAGAACACGCCGAAAACTACCATGATCGTATCCACCCGAATGATGTGTTGTTTATCTTCCACATATTTTGATGTTTCCATTTCATTTTAATAGGTTTGATCATGTGAAATTTCATCTGAAGGCGTGACGGCTCTCACTGAAGCCACGATCGCCCTGCGGTGAGCGGTCGCCCACATTGCCCATAGCTAATACCGGCCCTGGTGACAAGAAGGAGACCAACTTCAAAACTAGTCTCAAGTCTACAAGTCTAATTCTGAGTAAGGGGGTGCTTGAGCTGCTGGATAACTGGGAGTACAGTGGTGGTTAGAGCATCTTTTTAGGATGCTCTTGGACCGGGTTAGCCCAACTGGGTGGAGGCCCGCGGGCAGACGGGAGACATGTGGGAAAATATAGCTCTTGGTTGGCCTTGGAGCACCTCTGTATCCTCCCGAGAAGAGCTGGAGGAGGTTTCTAGGGACTGGAAAAGTCTCTTAGCTTATGCTGCTGTACCAGATAGATGGTAGAAGATGGATGGATGGACTGGATTCAGGTCAAGCTTGTGAGGCTTACTCTGAAGATATGAGTTTTACTCAACAGAAGTTTGGAATCTTCCCAGCTTAATGTCTAAGGAGAGCAAGAGGCTAACAGAAGACTTGTTAGCTTGGTTGTGTACTCACAGCTGAGCGTTGATGATCTTGGAGTTCTCAGCACAGCAGCTCACGGGGCTGGAACATATGGACGTTGACGATTAAACGGATGCAGCTTTTGCGAGAGGAAGACAGAGTTAACAAATCTCACTTGTACTTCAGTGCTCTAGCAGATCAAAGGAAAATGTAAACTCACCAATTAGGTGTATGTTGTAACCCGATATTGGAGTGTCTGGAGTAGTCCACCCTCCTGAGAGCTGTCCCTTAATGCACAGCAAGTATAACTAACTGGCATTGTGGGAATATTCCAAACTCTATGCGAAGTGATCATGAGACTATAAGAGTTTAATTGGCTCCTGACTGTTTTTTTTTATGTGAGAGTGTCGTTTGTTGGTGTGAAGATTCAAACATTTACTTAATAGATACCTGGAGATATCCATCTGCGGCACTGCAAAACTCATCATTGCAGTTTTTTTTCGCCAGTTCTATGGCTCATTAACTGGCAAGTGCTGATATGTCTATGCTCCATCTGCATTCTCTTATTGTTACAGCCATTCCGAAGGTGGTTATCGATCCTCCGAGACCGGGCCAGCTGCCTGCAAATCATCACAATCACATCCCCGGCACGGAGCAGACCAGAAGCCCCGCCACCGTTCGGCCGCCGGTGACTCAGAGGAGAATCTTCCCCATTGTTACTAAACCAACAACCACGAAAGCACCTTCGCCTCCAAACAGGAGGACGCCAGCACCCAAACTGAAGCCGCAAGTCCCAACCAGGAAGCCACAGTTGCCCACACGCAAACCCTACGTCCCTCCGAGACTAGTGACGCCGACCTGGCGAGCGCAGACACCTCCGCCTGTCACGTCGGTGGACAATGTCATCCAGAGAGAGGTCACCAAACAAAGAGGGGACGTGCACAGTGAGTACTTTTGGAATCCGTTTTATAATCCCAGAAGTGACAAATGACTGGTGAGAAGACGGGGAGTCACACAACTAACTAACAAAAACATGTAAATAATGGGGGAACAGATTTAAGTCCCGTTTATGCTCAACACTACGTACAGATCCTGCTACGAACTGAGCCTTCTGCCTTGATTTCCTCTGTATTTCTGCGCATTTCCACAAAGCTTGGCAGAGATTCTTCATCCACCAGTTGCAATATATTTAGTGACCTCACCAATCGCCACCACCTACAATGCTGCCTCTGTTTCCCTCTTGTGTAAGAGCTACATTATCAATACACAGTCGCCTTGTTTGTTTTGGAGTTTGTCATGAAGTTTTGACTGTGGGCTGCTCCCCCTGGTGGATGTACTAGTGGAGAGCAATACCAAAGTAAAGAATACATGAAAGCATGTGTTCGGAGACGGTAACATCGTATGAAGCAGAAGGGTACAATTTTGTACGTAAAGTGAGCATGAATTTGAAAAAGTGAACAAAAACAAAACAACTTATACATGTAAGGTAATAAAGATTTGTGTTTATGGATTCACATATATTTTTGGAGAGGGGGAGGAAGTTTTATGTGTCAGTTTAATTGATGAATATGACAAACCAGGAACAGTCACAATTGCCTTTCAAAAAGGCCCAAACCTCAAGTCGATACATGTCGTAACATAGCAAAATAATGTTTCACACATTTCCCTTCAAGCCTCTAAAGCCTGGAGTGAAACACGGCACAATGATCAGGCTTGCTAAACACAGTAATCGATTTAACACTCAAATTGAGACTCATTCTGATGTGCATCAAAAATAAAGATGATAAAGAAAAAAAATACGGTTGCACCCCAGTACAAAACAAAAAATTGTTGGCCTCTGAACGAGACAATGCCGAGGTCTGAGCAAGAAACTGCTGTTTGAGCGGTGACAGCATGTTAACTTCAAATATTCAGAGAGGCGTTACAGTGTACAATAGGAAGCAGAGACAAGGTCCCGTCCTGGACGGTGAGTTGGTTCCCAGGTTGTCCTCTGGTGATGCAGCAGTGACCCCATCAAGCTGAGATTTTCCTGCTGAGATGCGAGAAGACAGTGGGCGAGGGGCTGAGCTCGCGCTGCTGCTGCTCACCTAAGCAGATGGCATCACATAATTAGAAAGAGGAAGGAGGAGAGGAGATTATATTAACACCTGTCTGTGCCACTTGAGGGAGGCATCAATCTAATAGTTCCCATCGACGCAGAGAAGCGCAGAGCCTTCCAAAGACTGAGAGTGAGAGTGGAAGGACTGAGCCCATTTATCAAACAATTATGAAGAAATCTGAATCACTGAAGACTCAGTTGTCTGGAGTGACTTTGTTCACATTGGATCAGAGATTATTATGCTGTTTGGAAATACGTCTTGTCCTCTTACTGTCAAGGAGGTGATTGATGGAGCTGTTTAATCCATAAATGAGTCAGAGTTGGGAGACAGAAGATGAATGCGGTGCGCAGCATAAACAGTCTAAAACAGATGACAGAGGACTGTGTCAGAGCAGAGCTGGCTCTGTGAAACCACTGTTTTCATCACACCATCTTTATTATCAATATCAGGGAGGTTGAGTCAGAGTTGGCAGAGAAAATGGCAGATAAACTATTAGACGTGTGGCTGCCCTAAACAGACACATGGACAAGTCAAATTTCATCAGGTTTTTCTTGGCCCTTCTTTTCCTGCATAATGTTAGATTCATTGGTTGAGTGAAGTTGTCCTCTGTGAGTCTTTGAGATGGACTCCTTGGGGTGTCTCTTCCTGTTACTCAAAGTGGCTGGATATGAGGGGCACCAAACAGGAACAACCTGGCTTACTATTTAAATGGCTATGAATATGAAGACACCTGAAAATACATCAATAAATCGATCTCAAATGAAGATGACAAGTATCCATACACTTAAAAATAAGGAAAACAATATTACAGCCGCATTTTAATGATAAGAAAATAATAGGGAGTGAAGCAAGTCATTCTAAAAAATTAAAATTGTGAATGTGTTAGTAAGTATATGAACATAAAAAAGATGTGGATAGGATTTGAGCTTTTTTTCTTTTCTTCTTTTTCACTGTTTTCACTGGACAAAAGGGGAAAATAGACACAATAGTCCAAAAAGTATAAAGTCAAGTCAAGACACAATATTGTGAAAATGGTTGTGTTCAAAAGTTTTGTGCTTTAACCGAGTTTTGAGACAATGACAAAAATAAAACTTGAGTGTGAACCTGGCAGCCAAGTTTATTACTGCAGGCTCGATGCTGGTTGCCAAATAATTTAATGCCCAACGAGTTTAGCAAACCTGACATCAATGCATGGTTTATGTTGCCAATCGTGTAGAGTATTGTGTAGGTTGACAGCAAGTGTATTCCGGGACAATACCAGTCAGTGTGGGGAGATAATCTTTCACCCAGATGCTCAGGATACCACATGGCCCTCCATCGATGTCCCGGCCACCTGCCAAAGAACCGGGTGACACACTTCTTCGCTGAGAAAGTGGAAATGCTCTCTTTATTCTATTTATCCAACTTCTCCCTGACCACAGGTATATCTGGTGATACTCTGATGAGGCTTCATGAAACAGTGTTTGTGAGAGTGCTCGGTTATCCGGATCATCGCGAAGCAATGGTTTGAGTCAGGTCGACTGCACTAGTGATCGTCAAAGAAGACGTTTTGCCTCCTTTGTATGATAATGAAAGATGCTGTCTCAGTCCTCCACCACAAAAATGGCCTCTTTTACTCCTCTTTCAAACCATCGGTCTTCCTTTGCCAAAATGCGGATGTCACTGTCTTGTGTTTCTTGACCTCTAGATGTAAATGGACTGCTGAGTCATGTCCAGAGGAGTTGGCTCTCCTGTGTTGGGCCATTTGTTTGTGGAGAGGTTGTTTAGTTTCGCCAATGTAAAGGTCTGGACACTCTTGGCTGCACTGCATAAACCACATCACTCCTTTTGTGGTGAGGCATTTTGTCCTTGGAATGGACAAGTTTCTGTCTGAAGGTGTTACATGGTTTGAACTGAACCCAGACTTCATGTTCAAAGATTCTTCGGTGTTTCTCAGAGACCATGGCCACGTAGGGCGTTGTGTTCTTTGTCCTTCGTGTTCCCTTTTGATGTTTTGGTAAAGTCCAAATGTCCTGACACAATGGAATCAGGACACTGTTTCATGAAACCTCATATGCCAGGTTATGAAATGGACCCCCAAAAAAGACGGCACCATCAACAACATCCCTACTGACCCCTCTCACCTGAGCCACGACCGTCCGCTCATCCTGGGTTGTCAGATTCTTTTCTGCTCCCTTCTGGTGATTGATGTATAAAAGGCGAGTCCACCGAGCGCCCGCCGAAACCATGTAATCCAGCTCAGCCACCGAACCCCTACAGAAGCTGTCGGAAAATGATTTGCCCTCAGAAATACAGGAGGGTCAGCTGACAGGCTTTGACTTGAGTCAGACGTGTGATATCAAGGCCTGGTGTCTGCTATTTGCAAGGCACAAATCAGAGGGCTGCGTGTCGGCAGAAAGAATGGCCCCTCAGTCGAGCAATTACAATCTGAAAATACCACGGTGACAAAAATGTCAGACTCTGAAATGGTCCCCGTCTCAAAGCACTTCACAAGTTGTGGGGACGTAAATGGAAGAAGGAACCCGCAGTAGCTTGTCGCTGTATTTGGTCCCTTCTCTTCTTTTGAAACCAATTTCATCATGAATTTCGAGACACAGCACTGGCGCTTCTGAATGTAAAGCTCTGTCGATGGCGGAACAAAACCCACCATGAAGTGAAACTCTCCCAGTGGGCGAAGTGAGTCCCTCACTGTCCAATTAAAACCTCCTCTGGTGGCCCTCATTTCCAGGAGGGTCATTTACCAAGCACCAAACATTTCCACTTCAGATCACAGCTGCAAGTAACACGCACCCAGAGCCCTGGATGCCAGGGATTACTGGAGCGCCGGGTGGGCGTGCGACCTCTCAGAGGCAACGTGCCGACGTGCCCTCTCCATTCCCAGAAGGGCCGCGGCGACACTTGTGTGGGGCCGACGGGTCAAGTTGGGGTTAAAGCGCATAAGTGGCATACGAGCCGGAGCCTTCCGCGCTGATGCAAGTTTTATTGATAGTTTGATAGATGGATTACATTTCGCTCGATTCAGCTGATCTGTTTACAACGCCAGGGTTAAGATAGAGGTGTTGAGTGAAACTTGTGGACATTTCAAATGTCATTTTTTCAATCTTTAAACGTTCTCGTCTCAACAGTTCCTCGGAATAATGACCAGAACACGGTGTTTGGCTTCGATTTTGACATCGAGCTCGGGAACACAGCGGATGAAGCCAAAGATGATCCAGGTAAACTTGAACTGAAATCAATTTAATGTCTGTCCACTCCATTATTGCCATTATTACCGTCCCAAGTATCTTCTTTTTTTGTACTTGCCAGAATAAGTCCTTTAATTTGGAGCCACTCACGTGACTAAAAAGTTTCATGCGATAAAGAGCACTGCTAATGAGGACAAAGTCAGTGAAGGGCCATCTGTGTCCACTCAGGAATAACCAAACCTGCACCCTTCAGAGCAGCCGCTGAAAGGTTTCAACATCTGCCTTGTTATCGGGGGATATACAGGGGCATTTTTTCTTCTTCTTCAACCTTAAGTTGCTAGCGAGTGTTTAACTGGCCATATGTTGTATGGATGAAATGGCTACAATGGAGGCTCCTTTTGAATAGAAAATGGCGAGGAAGTCACAAAATGCAACCTGTGTTTTGAATTTCAATACGATTATATTTAAAGTAGGGTTGGGGGATAAGAATTATTCAGAGATTTATAACATTTCTATTTTATTTATTTATATTTTTTTCTGGCCATTTAGTCTCCTTCTTCATGGATAATTTGGTTATGACATCATTGTATGATGTGGTGGTCTAAAAAATCTTCCCTGTAATAACGAAAAAAAATTATGAAAAAATCTCGCCTTGAAAAAAATCTTTATGTTGCTTGGTGAATATTTCTGAGCAAATAATTATTGATTGTTTGACGCAAAAATATTAATGGACTCATCTTTAACTCCAACGTGTTTTTATTGTTGCTTATATGAAAAGATTGTTCTCGTTGACAATGATCTCTCAAGAAAGTGTATGCATAATTATTTGTGTCCATTTTTTATTTTTTTATTTTATTTTATTTTTTCAATTTTTAGAACTGAAATAAATCTGTATTAGGCCCAATTTCCACTCAACCCATAATACACCTGCGTGGGCCACAATACATTTTTCGATGAGTGGGCACATGATTTCAGATATATGCATCAATAACAATCCGGTGAATCACAGTCCAGTGTTGTTGTCCTCTCCACACTCAGTCATAACCTGAGTCTCCTCTATCAGAACCTGAATTTCCTGTGTATATTTCGTTTTCCACGCTCCATTTTCATCTTGCCTTGTTCTCCGCAGACGGCGGCTTTCTGAGCTGCTCCTTTGATAACGGCCTTTGTGGTTGGATCAGGGACAAAGATGGCGACCTTCACTGGGAGACAACACCAGATCCCTCAGGTAATTGAAGGACAATCATAGAAATGGCTGGAGCTGTGTTGCAAGGGTTGCGAGACGCTCAGTTTTAATACATTAGCCACATATGGTGGCAGTAGTGAGTCAATGAATGGACTTCACAGCTGCAAATCTGTGATAGTTACTAACTATGGAGGAGTCCAAGAACTGCTCTTAAAAGCACTTGTTGAAGCAGTTTTTAAAATGTATTAGAACATTTTATGGCAATACTTTTATTTGCGATTCATTTATATATTCTTTGGAGTTTATATAAAATATATTATTTTTATTTTATGACATTTAGACATGGTTTAATTATATTTATTTTATTCAGAATTTTATTCTGTTTTTTCCAATTTTCTCTACAGTTTGCATCAAGTGTATTTTTTTTTTTCTTTTTTCTTCGTAAATTTGATGAATGTTGGTTCTGCTGCCGGTCAGACTTTTCCATGGCAAATATCTTTGCGATGGTCAAATGGTTTCATGACATTTCACAAGGTTTTGGCTTGTTTACGTGTAAGTGAAGTTAGAAAATCAAAATCAAGAGTAATAAATCTGTTACTTGAATGGGCCCCGGGTCCATTTGTTCTGGGAAAGGTGGGGGCCGAGATCAAAAAGGTGAAGAACCCCTGCTTTAGAGGAAGTGTCTGACGATACAAGTGGCTGAAATGATGGGTGGTGGGTGTCTCTTAGAGATAAGGTGACTCAGGAGAGACTTGAACTGGAGCTGCTCAGTTGAGGTGGTTCGGGCATCTCATGAGGGCGCCCCCTGGAGGCCTCCTTTTGGAGGTTTTTTAGGCACGGCCTGCTTGGAGGGGTTGAACCAGAACCGGGTGGAGGGATGAGATCTCTTCACTGGCCTGGGAGCGTCTCTGGATGCTCCAGTTGGAGCTTGAGATGACGTTGCCCGGGAGAAGGAAGAAGCTGCTGCCCCCGCGACCCGGCAACGGATAAGCAGATGAGGATAGACGGCTTTTCATTCTTTTTAGTCGGTGGTTTCTGTCCCACCCTTCACCAACACATGACCATCCAGTGTTTTTAAAATTTCTCTCAGACAGTGCAGACCTGGACCCTCCAAAGTGAGCATTCAAGATCAAGCTGCAAAGAGCAGGTGTGACACCAAAAATCACCTCTGATGATAAGAGAGGAAGCTGTGTTGAAAAGCAGGGTCTCTCTTTTCCAGTCGATACCATGAACTGCAGCCTCACGCTGCGAGTGGTGACCATTAAAATCGAGAAATCGGTTTCTAAAAGACCCAAACAAGTTTCCTTCCACTTGCTCTCTTTCGAGGTGAGGCCTGATGTAAAGCGCCTGACGCGAGAATCTGGAACAAGACTAGAATTTAAATGTTGTTTAACCTTCGAGAGGATTCTTGTCAATGGCCTCTGCAAAATCGCCAGTCTGTTTTCAAGGGTGGCAACATTTGCTGCTAATTAATTGACCACTTAGAGCAAACGGCCGTTGATGTGAAGGGAGGGGTCAGGGGTGCGGATTTAAAGCAGCTCCTAACTTATGCAACACGCCTCCAGTGGTGGATTTATACCACGCGTTTCAGCTAATCTGCAAGATAAGCAAAATACATTTGCATGAATCATGTAAGGTGAGAGCACTTTTTCACTTGTTAACCTCTTAAGATTAGTGCTTTGAATTCATTTAGTAAAGACAAAGAAATGGATGAAAATGTTTGCATTTAAATATTGCGTTATAGCATATAAAGTCAATGCAAAAAAAATGAATAAAAAGTGAGACGGAAAAACAAACGAAAAATTGTTGTTTAGTAAACATTTCAGAGGAAATATTTTTGGATTGGTTGGAGCAACAATATGAATGTTTTTATTGTTGGTTATATGAAAAGATTTTACATTTAAATAGTATTTTTGAAGAAAAAACTACCGCACTACCATGCAGAAATGACCCAGCCCAACCTTCTCCTCGATGACGATCTCACAACTTCCTCCTCGGAAATGAAACCCCTTGCTGGCTCTGAATCTCCAAATCTGTTTTCCCCTTCCATCTCCACAGTCCATCCCCTCAGGAGCAGAGTCGGGTCGTCATTCATGACCAGCTCCCTACAGCCCACGTCGGCAATATCAAACAGCCACGCTGACCATTACTCACCCCTAACATTGCACCGTGATGCTGTGTTGTAGATCAAAACTATCAGAATATCTTCCAGACAACACGTCACTCCTGTCCTTCAACAGTTTCCAGAGCTCCCTGTCAGTCATCAGATTCTTTTCAAAACAGTGCTGCTCACCTTCCCAGCCTGCCATCACCTTGCTTCCCACCATCACTGTGAAGTCCCCTAACACAACACCTTAAAATCCTGTCGCTTATCAAAATCACTTTCAAGTCACCTTTTATCTCAGTTATCAGGACCTAACTCGATTTTATTTTTCAGTTGTCTTGACTGGACCCTTCCTCTTCTAACGCCAAAATGTGTCTGACTTTGCCCCCAGGTGGTCGCTACCTCACGATCCCCGAAGTGGACAAAAAGAAGCGGACGGGTCGCGGGGCTAGACTGGTCCTTCCGCTGTCGGCTCCCTGGAACGATGGGAATCTGTGCCTGTCGTTCCGACACAATTTGGACGGCCACCATGTCGGAATGCTGCAGGTGTTTGTGAACAAGGGGAAGCAGTTCAGTCCTGCCGTCTGGGGAAGAACGGGGGGCAGCGGCTGGAGACACACCCAGATAACGTTATGGGGCAAAGACCTAGAAAGTGTGAGTGCTTCAGGAACGAAATGTACTCCAATATTCTTCTGTGGGTTTTTCCACCTCATTCTTTTGGCCTCAGTAATTCATCTTCAGACTCCAGATTTCCTCAATGGTTTGTAAAGAGTGAGAGTCTGGAGAGTTTCTTAAGATTGACCTTAGAATATTGAGGCTCCAGGGGAACAGTGTTCATGTCCTACCTGACTAGAGAACGCCGCGTAAACAGAGGGCCAGAAAGAGGTCAGGGTGAGTCTCCGGTACTCCCATGCTTCTTTCTGAGGGAGAATATAATTTCATAAAATAACAAGTGCAACATCGAGCAGGTGAGCTCTGAGTGAACTTCAAGACGTAACCTTGAACCATTGACATCCTTTTCTACTGCACTGAAGAGCCTGTCCTCACGGAGTTAACCACCTCATTGTGACTTGAAGTTCATGAGAGGCACCAACACACACATTCACTCACACAGACACAGAAACATGTCTCTATCTTTATGAGGATATAACCCTTTCCCCAGCCTCTCACCCTTGACTTAGCCATCCAAAACAAACGGCTCGCCTTAACCAGGAATCTGAACCAAACTTAAACCCAATTATAATGACTGTTATTTTGACGTTTTCACCCTCAAACTCTCTGTGTGGACCGGCCAAAATGTCAAAAGAACAAAGCAAAATACCCTCATAAGATCAGCGTCTGGTCAAAGATCGGTCCACACAAGATACATGTACACACCTACAAGCATGTACACATGCACGGCATAACCCTTTCCCCAGCCTCTCAGCCTAAAGTTAATGGCTAAGCTCAAACTGAAAACTAAAACTAATGGTCCCTAAAAAGGTCGTAAGGCCTCAAGGAGGTGTGTGGTCAGGACTTGGTCCCCACATATGAGGATAAACCAGCATCACCAAGCAAACCAATGTCAGACCAGCACCTTTAAGCTCAGATCCTCGACTCTGACAACTTTGAGCTGTTTCAGTGAAGACGACATTGAGAGAATGCATTGATAACCGTGAAGAACATCTAAATCTGACCGGCACTTCCTGAACGCTACCGACGGCTGTCAGGATGAATTACCGTGACGTTTGTTTGTGGCCGCTCCGCCGCCGCCAAGAGATTGACATGATCTATTCCGACGTACTGAAGGCTCTGGGTGTTGAGCGACTCTCACGGCTGACACATCTTTTTAATGTCGTGTTGAAGTCTGGGGGCGCGTCAAACGTGACAAGCGGTTTTGCATCAAAGACATTTGTGCGAGTTTTGGAATCAGTGACCTCACTATTTAATCCACTAGGCGGAGAATGTGGCAGTATCTTTATGTTGATATGTGAATAAATCACTAAAATATAGCGGTCAATATAAAGAAGGGACCTTGACCGTGATAGTATCAGTATGCGGATATGCTAGTAATGGTGTGAGGATGCTTCATGAAACATGGTATTAGAGCAGACAGTGCCTCCTAGTGGGCTCTGAAAACTGGCTCAGGAAGCCTCACCAGCGCATCCCTTTTTCTGTTTTGTGGACGACAAATAAGATTATAGTGGACTATTAAAGTTGCCGATGGATTCAAGAGTCGACCAATCGTGACGTCACTGCTCTCTCAGCACAATCCACGGCAAAAAATGGCTCAGGATCAGGACCATCGTGACCCATAATGTTGAAAGTAAAGGGCCATTTCACTCAGGAAACATCAAAGGACACATACCCTTCAGAGCACAATTTGAACAATTAAAATTGAAATATAGGTTTTCAAAACAACATTGTACACTATAAAAGCATTTACGACATTTTATTTATAAATTACTATTTACAACATTTCAATGAGACATTTGGCGTGTTGGACAACCCATAAACATCATCAGCTGACTGGTCGAGTAAACGTTGAAGTAGCCAATCGAATATAACAGACACATTAAATGAAATTAAATTTTGAGGGAGACATCTTGGGGCCCGCGTAAAATGAGCGGATTTGGCCCCCAGTCCTTGAGTCCTTATTTATTCCAGCAAGAAGGAACAGTTTTTCTATGTTGTAGACAGTAACAGAAGCAAACCAAGTAAAAGTCTTTCGAACAAAATGAAAGAACATTCTTTGTTGCCGAATGTCTTTCGTCTGGAGAAAGTTGTGATCTTTTTATTTGTTTTTTTTTTTTTTTAACTCCAGGTCATACTAAAGGGTGAGCGTGGGCGAGGCAGAAGCGGCGAGATGGCGGTGGACGACCTGACCCTGAGGAAGGGCTCCTGTACAGACGAGCACAGTCTGAGAAAACTCTGACTCTGACTGCTGAGAAGGAAGCAAACAGCATCTCAAAGACACTCAGTTGTGACTCTTTTTGCCTCGCCTATTTTGCTCATCACACGAACATCCATCCACATTAAAAAAAAATAATAATGTAAACAGTCTGGACACACCACTGGAAACAACGCTCGAATATATTCCATGTTTGTTGGGTGTCAGTAAGTGTAGCGTGCAGCTTCTGACAACAGATTTATCCATGTGAAATTCTCTCAACCTACACTTATATCATCATATAGTTAAAGCCCTCAGAACTGAACATTTTCAAGCGTCTCTCCTTGAGACGTCTGGGCACTAACCAAAGTTATAAGACGAAGACTTCATCTCTCCAAAAATAGCCAAAAGGCTCTGGTGAAGGAGTTTGATTTACAGTCCCGCTCAGCATATTCATCATATCAGAGAGCAAATGTGCACGGTGAGTGGGCGCATGCCAGACCAGCGCAACAGAGAGACACTAGAGCAGGTTAGTAGTTGCAGGTTGGCGGTGCCAGCAGGGACGACTAGGAGCTGAGCACATAGTTGGATCAGGAAGCCCACATCTCAGCACCTCCCTCCAGTCAAGTCTATTTTGTCCTGTTTAAAGGCACATTTTAGTGTTGTAGTGTCACAACAAAAATATACCGACTGTTACACACTTGTTTTTTTTTTTTTTCCATCATCCTCACATGATGTGCTACGTAATATTTAGTGCTGTTGGAAGTACAAACACTTTTTTAAAGCTTTTTGCTAATTGTATTGTTGTAAATGTGGTTGTCTGTACATATTCCAAAAACAATTTAAATATCTTTTGTTGCGTGTTTCTGTGTGTTAAATCATTTACAGATTTTCTTTTCTAAGTATTTACCTTTCAATCCCGATGAACGGATTGAAATCCTGCAAGTGGATAAAATAAGGCTTCTGTATAGTGTGTTTTGTGTGTGTGTCTTTTGATATGAACACGGGCGCGGAGATTCGAGTGGTATTTTGTAATAATGACGGCTGAAACCCAAGCATCTGTTCAGACGAACCAGGGCAAGATGTCAATAAAAACATTTGACTGATCTGTGTTGGTGACGTTTTCTGTATCCTACATACAGGAAGTCAGACACAAACTGTATTTTTCTGTCCTATTTTCTTTTTTCAAAATGTACTTTTTATTCTCCTCAATTCCCATATTTTTCCATTTTTGTTTTCTATTTTTGTTTTTGGTCATTTGTTTTTCTCCCAACATACTGCGTTGCTCTTGATCATACTGTATGTCACTTCAGTTAGAGCAACAGTAGATACAGTAACGGGACTGCTGTGCATCAAATGACCAGCAGGTGTCAGTATGCCCCCAAAGAGAGTCACCTGACATGGGAAGCTGCCGACAATACAACACACAACTCAAATGCCCAACTTATAAATGTGACGGTGACACATAGGAGGGTTTGGGTTGTGTAGAAAATCGACCCTATTTTTAGGTGAGGGGAGGGACGTGTTTGCCAAACTCATCATTGCTGCTGCTTCATTTGTTTTTTTCTGTTCATCCCTTTGTCAGAATGATGTCTGGACTATTGTGTGACATCAAACAGAAGGAATTTGCCTAATTTAACATCAATTTAAAAGACGAATTTACTTTTCCGATTTCTCTGAATACGTCAGATGATGAGTTGACCTGCGACCTCTGACCCGGTCGATGACCTTATAAACAAATTTACATTTTCTAGTTTTATACTCAGTAAATCCTGTCTGTTAATAATGGTCTCAGATTTTTTTTTTTTATCTCTTGCCGGGGGCCACCGACGTCCAGCCTCCGATCCTGCTGCTCCACTCTGAACCCACATAATTGATCAAATGTAATTTGGCCGACTCCGATGAAAGATTGCTTCCTTTGTATATGGGCTGGAATGGACTGCCCAGCTGAGCCCCGGGACCTCCAACACCAGCATCAATCTCCGGCTCCTTATTCCTGCGTCTCTTGGCGGAATGAGTGATGGCTTACCTCAGAGAGGGAAATCGCGTTTGCCCTCACGGCTCCTGAAACACCTTTCCTAAAATCAAAATGAGTCTCGACTCCGCCGGTTTCAGTCTTTCTACAAGGTTGGATCCTGTGGGATGAAAAGTGTTTCCTCATCGCTCTCAGATTCAGGTCACTTTGAAGAATATTAGCCAATCATGAGCAGAGAACGAGGGTGAAAGCTAAAAGAATCCTCCTGGAATGAGGGGAACAATATGAGCAAGCGTGAAAATACTAGGAAAACAATGTGACTATTAATCGAAAAAACAATTGAATCACTAGAAATTCACTACACTTGGATCAGTCGGGAGCCTCAACCCCTTCTGGCCAGTGCATGGGAACATCGGGTTCCACGACGTGGCTGTGTATGGTGGTCATAGCACCAGATTCTTCGATCATGGCCACAGCCATGACAAAGCATGCAGGGGAAATAGGAGGCTGAGAAACACTTGTTGCTTCAGTTATGTTTATTCAAATGGCCACACTGTTCTCCACCAACGCAGGGTCCAAGTAGGTGTAGGGAAGATCCAGACACTTGTTTCTCTTCTGGATGGTCTCACTCAACTTCTTCAGCTCCTCCTGAAACTCTCCGACCAGTTTGCAGGGAGTCTCCTCAGTGAAGTGCTTCTGTGGGTAAATGCCGAGGGCGTTCTGAGGAGAAAGGTCAAATATGAAGCCTTGCACTTGGAATTCAAGGAAACTTGGGGTGTTGGGAAGAAGACCGAGGAAATAAAGCCATGAAAAGCGTGTTGAAAGTCCAGCAGCCGCTAGAAAGAGGAGGGTGTCACTTACG
Source organism: Synchiropus splendidus (assembly GCF_027744825.2). Taxonomy (NCBI): domain Eukaryota; kingdom Metazoa; phylum Chordata; class Actinopteri; order Syngnathiformes; family Callionymidae; genus Synchiropus; species Synchiropus splendidus. The sequence continues at coordinate 22,375,690 of NC_071335.1, forward strand.
AAGTCAGACGACTGCTTGCTGAGCAGCCACTCCACTGCCATACCATTCACTGTGATGCCAACAGTGGGAAGCGTCGCCAACATCACCTCTTGGGATGACGAGCCCTTCTTGGTTGGTGGAGGACGTTGAAGAGTGGTGGGGGAGTTGGGGAGCCAGGCATCGTAGTCGTACTGCCACAGGTGGTGAAGACAAATGGTGATCCAGCTGTGTTCTGAACTCACCATTGTCTTGACTGACTCACCTGTCCACTGTTGACAGCTGCATGTTGTCCTGAGCCGGTGAAGATCACCATGGTGACAAACTTGATCACTTCATCCACCCTGCTGAATCTTTGGGGGGTTCCTGGGAGGAGAAACACATTTGACCATCTGAAACAGATATTTCCAAACACTGGCAATGAACATGGAGAATCTCAAACTAGTCTCCTGGTTCCCTTCAAAAGGTTTCTAGTTGTCAAGCCAGTCCACAATCCAACCTGAGCTTTCCCGGGAAAGGAATCCATGTTGGTAGATGTCTGCGATCCAGGCCTGCAGCTCCGTATCTTGTTCCACCTCTGTGTCATTCTTGTAGTAGAACTTGAGAACTTTCTCAACAAACCTGTGAGAAGGTCAATGATCAGTGTTTCTATATGAACTGGAGAAAGGTTTCCTGCTGAATGTGAGGCACCTGTTGATGATTCCCCAAAGCCTGAGCCCATCATCTCTGTAGAAGTAGTTTGGCACCGTCTCCATGCCGCGCTGAGAGATTTCTTCAGGCAAACAGAGGGAGCTGTAGGTGATGGAGGCCATTGACCTCCTCAGGATTTCAACCATGCCTTCTCCACCTGAGGCTACAAACTGGAGACAGAGTGAGGGATGTGTCAGAGATGAGAATAGTGTTGCTGGCTGTCCTTTACTGCTACACCTTCTCACCTGAGGGAAAGCTCCATCTTCTGAGATGAGCAGCTGCCGAGCCATGACATTGATCTGCATCGTGTACCGCGTGTGCAGGATGAGGAGCTGAAACAGGACAATCACATCCCCAGCCAATTCATTTTGAAGATGTCAAGATGAACCTTGGTCATGTATCTGGCATAACATTGGTCAGCCCTGCATGACTGTCCCCTAATATGTAATCCACCCCACACCACTGCAGTCAGAGACTCCTCCCTCACCTTGTAGAGAGGATGCACCATGGGGATGTTGCGCATCAGCGCCATGGCAAACACCTCAGCCAGCAGGTGACTGCGCAGCAGGTGGACGTTGAGTTGATGCTCGTTGAAGTCGGCGCCTCTCACAAATATCTTGGCCAGCAGCCAGTCATACTCCGAGTCAGTGGGCAGGAAGATGGGATTGTCCTCTGCAGGAACCTGCTTCAGCTGTGGACAGATCCAATCACAACTGTTCATCCAGAGCAGTGATATGAAGTGCATGAGACCATCGTGGCTACTGAGTCATCAGCACAGGGAAACTACCTGAATAGCGATGGGCTTCATCTTGTAACCACTGGTTTTGTGGAACAGGACAAGAGGAGCCATCAAGAACTGCTGCACCCCGTTGATGGTGTTTGTTTTGACTCCATCCAGACGCTTGTAGTCGCACAGGAAAATGTTGCCTTTCTGTGGATCAGAAAAGAATTTCTCAAGCTATGCACCTTTTTCCTCAGTGTTGAAACTCAAGTCACCTCCATTTCCTCTCGCAGGCTTCCCTGGAGAATAGAAGCCACCATGGCATCAGTGACGGGGAAATTGTCCGGCAGGGATTTGCATTGTCGAATCAAGATTGGGTTGATTCCATTCAGATACTGGTAGCCAAAGAAGCCGTCGTCCTTCCAGTTGTGGGAAACGTATTCTGCAGAAACACTTTCTTCTCAATATCAAGCCTCCCTTTTCATCCAAACATAATGTTCATCCCATTCCATCACCTGCCATGGGAGTGGTTTTATTGCGGAACACATTTCTGATGTCCTCAAGGTCTCCCCAGTTCTCAGTAGAGCTGGCGTAGCCCTTCATGTTAATCTCTGCTAACCTGAGGAGGAAAGCTCAGTCAAAACATGCCTCATTTACATCTTTTAGTCCATTCAGAAACAACATAACCAAGGTTGGGTTGAAGGTTAAAGCTGTGAACTCACCCACTGGCTGCAGTCAGAGCAAACTCCGTCTTTTTGACAGGACTGAATTGGAAGTTATCTGGGATCTCTGCAGGTGTGTCGGCCTCCATGCAGTGAGGAATTCCTTCCAAATAAACCTTCCAGCTGAAGAGAGTTGGAGCACATTCTACACGTCAGATCATCACCACAGGCTGTGCATCGGCTGGTTAGCAAATGTAATATTTAACCATCTAAAAATCTTATGATAAACAAGTCACCGAAACTGCTCCTTTCTGATGTTAACTTCCTGCTGCCGATTCTGGAGGCCAAGTGGATGGTCTTCAAAGATCCTCAGAGCTGTGAAGAAGAAAGAGTCTGTGGTGCAGAGTCATCGCATGTAGACAGAGAGCAGACATCACGTCGGCTCACACCAGACAGGCCCCGGGACCATCCTCACTCCTCTGCTGCAGAGGTTTCAATACCTGCAGCAGAATCTAGTTCAAAAAGCCTAGAACTGAAGAAGAACTGACTGAAGCTGGGACGTCTGCTACTTGACTCCATCTACTTCTCCACCTCACCAGCCTCACTTGTGATGGTCCAGGTGTTGAGAAGCAGCAACAAACAGGTCAGTTATTCAGCAGGTTACAATGCTTCAGATTGATCTTGATGATCATTTGAAGCCACATGGCACATCCTCCATGTTTGTAGTCCTCCGCCAATGCTCAGTGTTTCCAGCAAGGCGGCCATTATGAACTTTCATTGGATGAATTTTGGAAGTTTTACTTTGATGTGAAGCTCCTAGATTAGTGAGGGATGTGATTAAGAAAACCTACCTGCTGTTGAACCATCGACCGTTGAGAAAATGTGCTGACGCAGCAGTTCATGTGCACACCTACCTTCTCCTGCTCTGAAGGAATGGATGGCTCCGTCAGAGATCCAGCAGTAGATGGGGAAGCAGACGCTGAGACCTTCAGGGGAGGTCACCTCCGCATGAGCAGGGAACCAGCTGTCATTAACTATGTTACGCTCCTTCTTGACGTTGACCAGCAGCAGCTTGCCGAGGGACGCCCCACAGGAAACCGAGACTTTAGAAACCTGCACCAGAGTTTGAGCAGTAAGAAGCAACAGTTCCAATGAGAGCCAAGGAGAAACTCCATCATACTCACAGTGCCTCCTAAAATGGATACTTTAGTGGCCTCCAGCAGCTGGAACTCACTCTGCCCATCTGTGCCCACCAGCTGAATGTAGACGTTGTTCAAGGTGTCTGCTTGGAGCAGACAGACAGTTTGGACTTTCACTTGGTAGGTCACCATGGTCGTCTGAAGAGTCTCCAGCAGAGGCGAAGGGCTGCAGGCTGGATTGAAGGAATCCAGACGACAATGACAGGGTGAGTCACAGGTGCACCTTTATACCTGAAGATGAGTGGGCGTGTCTTCACAACATTCTACGGTGGCCCTGAAGGTCAGAAGACTGTCATCAGTGTATCTTCAGTCTGCTGTCGCTTGGTCCAGCTGACACCTGATTTGTTAAACTTGAATCAAGTGTGCTGCAAAATGTGGAGCAAATTGAAAATATACAACTCTTGAGGGAGTCACGACATTATCTTTTAAGTTTAGAATGTTGACAGACATTCACAAAAGTTTATTTGATTTCTGGAATCATGTCTATGAACAAATGCAACCCTTTGTGAGTAGACTGAACCTGGAGTAATCCACCTTTATTCCGACAAGACTGTTCGGCTGATCCGATGGGTTTTTGGTTTATGCGTGTTGTTTTAAGTTCATGTCTAATTATTGAGTAAACGTTAATGATTACATCAGTTACTGAGACTTAACTAATGCTCATGATTAATTCTATTGTCCACACATCAGAGCCAGCGCAAAGTGTTTGGTCTGTACTTAATGTCTTTCAATTTTCATGTTGGACAGATGATTTTTATTTATTTACTGAACAATCTACTTTGTGTAGGACAGCGGAGGAAAAAATGTTCAATGCAACATCACTCCAGATAATTCGACTGCAGTGTGTCTTTTCAAACTTTTTTTCAAATATTAGAGTAAACATCAATTTTTATTTTTTTTTCCAGAAATAAGTATTCAGTCAGTGTGGAAAAGGAAAACTCAAATTCAAGCATTAGTAAAGTGAGCCACTAATTCACTCTTACATAAAGTGTAATATTTTAAATAAAAGGTTTTCATTCTCGTTGCGTGGTGGAGTCCTCAGGCCAGACGAGGTGCAGCTGCCGATCTCATCCGCACCTGACAAAAGAACAAACAGGAAGAGGAAGTTGCTGGACAGAATAAAAGCTTTCCCCAGGGGTCAATGACAAATGCGCCCCTTTATAATGTAGGGAAGCCCCATTCCTTTCATTCTTCATTCATTTCATTCATGTGAATATGTTTCTGGTTTTGTGGTCATGCTTACCGTTGGGCTTGTCTTCTGATCTTCAGGGCCACCGTAGAATGCTGTGAGGACACGCCCACTCATCTTCAGGTATAAAGGTGCACCTGTGACTCACCCTGTCATTGTGGTCCAGATTCCTTCAATCCAGCCTGCAGCCCTTCGCCTCTCCTGGAGACTCTTCAGACGACCATGGTGACCTACCAAGTGAAAGTCCAAACTGTCTGTCTGCTCCAAGCAGACACCTTGAACAACGTCTACATTCAGCTGGTGGGCACAGATGGGCAGAGTGAGTTCCAGCTGCTGGAGGCCACTAAAGTATCCATTTTAGGAGGCACTGTGAGTATCATGGAGTCTTTCTTTGGCTCTCATTGGAACTGCTGCTTCTTACTGCTCAAACTCTGGTGCAGGTTTCTAAAGTCTCGGTTTCCTGTGGGGCGTCCCTCGGCAAGCTGCTGCTGGTCAACGTCAAGAAGGAGCGTAACATAGTTAATGACAGCTGGTTCCCTGCTCATGCGGAGGTGACCTCCCCTGAAGGTCTCAGCGTCTGCTTCCCCATCTACTGCTGGATCTCTGACGGAGCCATCCATTCCTTCAGAGCAGGAGAAGGTAGGTGTGCACATGAACTGCTGCGTCAGCACATTTTCTCAACGGTCGATGGTTCAACAGCAGGTAGGTTTTCTTAATCACATCCCTCACTAATCTAGGAGCTTCACATCAAAGTAAAACTTCCAAAATTCATCCAATGAAAGTTCATAATGGCCGCCTTGCTGGAAACACTGAGCATTGGCGGAGGACTACAAACATGGAGGATGTGCCATGTGGCTTCAAATGATCATCAAGATCAATCTGAAGCATTGTAACCTGCTGAATAACTGACCTGTTTGTTGCTGCTTCTCAACACGTGGACCATCACAAGTGAGGATGGTGAGGTGGAGAAGTAGATGGAGTCAAGTATCAGACGTCCCAGCTTCAGTCAGTTCTTCTTCAGTTCTAGGCTTTTTGAACTAGATTCTGCTGCAGGTATTGAAACCTCTGCAGCAGAGGAGTGAGGATGGTCCCGGGGCCTGTCTGGTGTGAGCCGACGTGATGTCTGCTCTCTGTCTACATGCGATGACTCTGCACCACAGACTCTTTCTTCTTCACAGCTCTGAGGATCTTTGAAGACCATCCACTTGGCCTCCAGAATCGGCAGCAGGAAGTTAACATCAGAAAGGAGCAGTTTCGGTGACTTGTTTATCATAAGATTTTTAGATGATTAAATATTACATTTGCTAACCAGCCGATGCACAGCCTGTGGTGATGATCTGACGTGTCGAATGTGCTCCAACTCTCTTCAGCTGGAAGGTTTATTTGGAAGGAATTCCTCACTGCATGGAGGCCGACACACCTGCAGAGATCCCAGATAACTTCCAATTCAGTCCTGTCAAAAAGACGGAGTTTGCTCTGACTGCAGCCAGTGGGTGAGTTCACAGCTTTAACCTTCAACCCAACCTTGGTTATGTTGTTTCTGAATGGACTAAAGGATGTAAATGAGGCATGTTTTGACTGAGCTTTCCTCCTCAGGTTAGCAGAGATTAACATGAAGGGCTACGCCAGCTCTACTGAGAACTGGGGAGACCTTGAGGACATCAGAAATGTGTTCCGCAATAAAACCACTCCCATGGCAGGTGATGGAATGGGATGAACATTATGTTTGGATGAAAAGGGAGGCTTGATATTGAGAAGAAAGTGTTTCTGCAGAATACGTTTCCCACAACTGGAAGGACGACGGCTTCTTTGGCTACCAGTATCTGAATGGCATCAACCCAATCTTGATTCGACAGTGCAAATCCCTGCCGGACAATTTCCCCGTCACTGATGCCATGGTGGCTTCTATTCTCCAGGGAAGCCTGCGAGAGGAAATGGAGGTGACTTGAGTTTCAACACTGAGGAAAAAGGTGCATAGCTTGAGAAATTTTCTGATCCACAGAAAGGCAACATTTTCCTGTGCGACTACAAGCGTCTGGATGGGGTCAAAGCAAACACCATCAACGGGGTGCAGCAGTTCTTGATGGCTCCTCTCGTCCTGTTCCACAAAACCAGTGGCGATAAGATGAAGCCCGTCGCTATTCAGGTAGTTTCCCTGTGCTGATGACTCAGTAGCCACGATGGTCTCATGCACTTCATATCACTGCTCTGGATGAACAGTTGTGATTGGATCTCTCCACAGCTGAAGCAGGTTCCTGCAGAGGACAATCCCATCTTCCTGCCCACTGACTCGGAGTATGACTGGCTGCTGGCCAAGATATTTGTGAGAGGCGCCGACTTCAACGAGCATCAACTCAACGTCCACCTGCTGCGCACTCACCTGCTGGCTGAGGTGTTTGCCATGGCGCTGATGCGCAACATCCCCATGGTGCATCCTCTCTACAAGGTGAGCGAGGAGTCTCTGACTGCAATGGTGTGGGGTGCTGCACTGTTTTCTAAGGGCAACATCATATTCTCTGACAGTCATGCAGAGCTGACCAATGTTATGCCAGATACATGACCAACAGAGGTTCATCTTGACATCTTCAAAATGAATTGGCTGGGGATGTGATGGATTGTTCTGTTTCAGCTCCTCATCCTGCACACGCGGTACACGATGCAGATCAATGTCATGGCTCGGCAGCTGCTCATCTCAGAAGATGGAGCTTTCCCTCAGGTGAGAAGGTGTAGCAGTAAAGGACAGCCAGCAACACTATTCTCATCTCTGACACATCCCTCACTCTGTCTCCAGTTTGTAGCCTCAGGTGGAGAAGGCATGGTTGAAATCCTGAGGAGGTCAATGGCCTCCATCACCTACAGCTCCCTCTGTTTGCCTGAAGAAATCTCTCAGCGCGGCATGGAGACGGTGCCGTTTTACTTCTACAGAGATGATGGGCTCAGGCTTTGGGGAATCATCAACAGGTGCCTCACATTCAGCAGGAAACCTTTCTCCAGTTCATATAGAAACACTGATCATTGACCTTCGCACAGGTTTGTTGAGAAAGTTCTCAAGTTCTACTACAAGAATGACACAGAGGTGGAACAAGATACGGAGCTGCAGGCCTGGATCGCAGACGTTTACCAACATGGATTCCTTTCCCGGGAAAGCTCAGGTTGGATTGTGGACTGGCTTGACAACTAGAAGCCTTTTGAAGGGAACCAGGAGACTAGTTTGAGATTCTCCATGTTCATTGCAAATGCTTGGCTGATGGAAATATCAGTGTTTCAGATGGTCAAATGTGTTTCTCCTCTCCAGGAATCCCCCAAAGATTCAGCAGGGTGGATGAAGTGATCAAGTTTGTCACCATGGTGATCTTCACCGGCTCAGGACAACATGCAGCTGTCAACAGTGGACAGGTGAGTCAGTCAAGACAATGGTGAGTTCAGAACACAGCTGGATCACCATTTGTCTTCACCACCTGTGGCAGTACGACTACGATGCCTGGCTCCCCAACTCCCCCACCACTCTTCAACGTCCTCCACCAACCAAGAAGGGCACGTCATCCCAAGAGGTGATGTTGGCGACGCTTCCCACTGTTGGCATCACAGTGAATGGGATGGCAGTGGAGTGGCTGCTCAGCAAGCAGTCGTCTGACTTCGTAAGTGACGCCCTCCTATTTCTAGCGGCTGCTGGATTTTCAACACGCTTTTCATGGCTTTATTTCCTCGGTCTTCTTCCCAACACCCCAAGTTTCCTTGAATTCCAAGTGCAAGGCTTCATATTTGACCTTTCTCCTCAGAACGCCCTCGGCATTTACCCACAGAAGCACTTCACTGAGGAGACTCCCTGCAAACTGATCGGAGAGTTTCAGGAGGAGCTGAAGAAGTTGAGTGAGACCATCCAGAAGAGAAACAAGTGTCTGGATCTACCCTACACTTACTTGGACCCTGCGTTGGTGGAGAACAGTGTAGCCATTTGAATGAATGCAGCCAATAAAAACAAATGAAGAAACAAGCAATTCTTCCAGATGTTTGCCTCCTTTTCTTACCTTTTGAACAGTTTAACAGCTCTTCACCTGAAGAAGTAAATGAATTCAGTGGCTTGTTAAACAGTTCCGATGTGGAGAAGTTCTTTAACTGAGATGGACTTAGGTGGGCAACTAGAACATCAGTACACTACCCTGGCAAAGAGTCATGAGTGTGAAGGGAGGGGTGGGGGGCATGAGCGTTTTCAAGACCTTTTTTTTCATCAGTGGTGTGGACTGATCATCCCGTTACTGAACACCACACACACACATTCTGCCTCACTGCTGATAGAGAATCATGTAAACAGAAATCTCAACCAGGTGGAAAGTGAAGTCAGTACATGAAAGTGTGCTGCTGGAAGAAACCTCACTGACAGGTGAGGACGGCTGGGTTTTGGAGGGAGATTTACATATGTTCACAAGCAAGTTTTGCCATCAATTCAGCAAGAAAGATACTCTGGGTTTAGCATATCTGTTCAGGACTGAAACCGAGACAAAAACAACCTGTTGATCGTGATGTCTGTGGCCCCCTGAAGGTGACCACACCCAACTGTGATTTGCGATTTGTCCAGCACCAACATTTTGTCCCCAAGCAAGATTTTTTTTCTCCATGGCTGGGGAGGTGTTCTGGGCATGTCCTACCGGGAGGAGACCCTGGGGAAGACCCAGGACTCGCTGGAGAGAGAGATAAGTGGCAGAAGAAGGCGAAGGAATCAAGATTAAAAAAGCATACACAATATATTTTCACTCGTCTTTTTATTTTCCTAACCAAGAACATTAGTGGCTAGTCAGTAGGGGGCGCTCAGTCCCTCATAACTGCATCATAGCAAACAGATGAAAGCAAAAATAGACTTTTGGGAGCGTCACTTGACGCAGTTTAAATGGTCACGCTGTTTTCCACCAACGCAGGATCCATGTAGGAGTACTGGAGATCCAGGCTTTGGTTTCTCTCCTGGATGCTCTCACTCAACTTCTTCAGCTCCTCCTGAAATTCTTTGATCAGACTGCGGGGAGTCTCTTCAGTGAAGTGCTTCTGTGGGTAACAGCCGAGGGCGATCTGAGGAGATAGTAGGTCTAATGTGAAGCTTTGCCAGACGATTGTAATGCAAGCAAAGCTGGGAATGAGCATAAGACAATGACAGAGAGTATCAAACTATTAAAACACAGAGAGCACAGACCTCCTCCAAACATCTTGATAGGATTTGAGATATCATAGGATCGTGAAATGGGAGGTGCACTTGGTGGACGACCAAGTCATACATTTTGAGAGTCTGGAGTGACAACCACCCAGTCAAGTCAACCAATCGATGTATATTTAACTTTTATTAGTCAGAAAAATAAGTGCTTGTTCAGAAAGGGATGTCGTTGTTTGAGAAACAAGAAGAGAAGATTAGTCATAAATGTATCTTTACTTTCTTAATAAAGGGAGTTGCAGCCGTGAGAAAGAGGAGGGCGTCACTTACGAAGTCAGACGACTGCTTGCTGAGCAGCCACTCCACTGCCATCCCATTCACTGTGATGCCAACAGTGGGAAGCGTCGCCAACATCACCTCTTGGGATGACGTGCCCTTCTTGGTTGGTGGAGGACGTTGAAGAGTGGTGGGGGAGTTGGGGAGCCAGGCATCGTAGTCGTACTGCCACAGGTGGTGAAGACAAGTGGTGATCCAGCTGTGTTCTGAACTCACCATTGTCTTGACTGACTCACCTGTCCACTGTTGACAGCTGCATGTTGTCCTGAGCCGGTGAAGATCACCATGGTGACAAACTTGATCACTTCATCCACCCTGCTGAATCTTTGGGGGATTCCTGGGGAGGAGAAACACATTTGACCATCTGAAACAGATATTTCCAAACACTGGCAATGAACATGTAGAATCTCAAACTAGTCTCCTGGTTCCCTTCAAAGGCATCTAGTTGTCAAGCCAGTCCACAATCCAACCTGAGCTTTCCCGGGAAAGGAATCCATGTTGGTAAATGTCAGCGATCCAGGCCTGCAGCTCCGTATCTTGTTCCACCTCTGTGTCATTCTTGTAGTAGAACTTGAGAACTTTCTCAACAAACCTGTGAGAAGGTCAATGATCAGTGTTTCTATATGAACTGGACAAAGGTTTCCTGCTGAATGTGAGGCACCTGTTGATGATTCCCCAAAGCCTGAGCCCATCATCTCTGTAGAAGTAGTTTGGCACCGTCTCCATGCCGCGCTGAGAGATTTCTTCAGGCAAACAGAGGGAGCTGTAGGTGATGGAGGCCATTGACCTCCTCAGGATTTCAACCATGCCTTCTCCACCTGAGGCTACAAACTGGAGGCAGAGTCAGGGATGTGAATGGTGCTGCTGGCTGTCCTTTACTGCTACACCTTCTCACCTGAGGGAAAGCTCCATCTTCTGAGATGAGCAGCTGCCGAGCCATGACATTGATCTGCATCGTGTACCGCGTGTGCAGGATGAGGAGCTGAAACAGAACAATCCATCACATCCCCAGCCAATTCATTTTGAAGATGTCAAGATGAACCTTGGTCATGTATCTGGCATAACATTGGTCAGCCCTGCATGACTGTCCTGTAATATGTTGGCCACCCCACACCACTGCAGTCAGAGAGTCCTCCCTCACCTTGTAGAGAGGATGCACCATGGGGATGTTGCGCATCAGCGCCATGGCAAACACCTCAGCCAGCAGGTGAGTGCGCAGCAGGTGGACGTTGAGTTGATGCTCGTTGAAGTCGGCGCCTCTCACAAATATCTTGGCCAGCAGCCAGTCATACTCCGAGTCAGTGGGCAGGAAGATGGGATTGTCCTCTGCAGGAACCTGCTTCAGCTGTGGAGAGATCCAATCACAACTGTTCATCCAGAGCAGTGATATGAAGTGCATGAGACCATCGTGGCTACTGAGTCATCAGCACAGGGAAACTACCTGAATAGCGACGGGCTTCATCTTATCGCCACTGGTTTTGTGGAACAGGACGAGAGGAGCCATCAAGAACTGCTGCACCCCGTTGATGGTGTTTGCTTTGACTCCATCTAGACGCTTGTAGTCACACAGGAAAATGTTGCCTTTCTGTGGATCAGAAAAGAATTTCTCAAGCTATGCACCTTTTTCCTCTGTGTTGAAATCAAGTCACCTCCATTTCCTCTCGCAGGCTTCCCTGGAGAATAGAAGCCACCATGGCATCAGTGACGGGGAAATTGTCCGGCAGGGATTTGCATTGTCGAATCAAGATTGGGTTGATTCCATTCAGATACTGGTAGCCAAAGAAGCCGTCGTCCTTCCAGTTGTGGGAAACGTATTCTGCAGAAACATTTTCTTCTCAATATCAAGCCTCCCTTTTCATCCAAACATAATGTTCATCCCATTCCATCACCTGCCATGGGAGTGGTTTTATTGCGGAACACATTTCTGATGTCCTCAAGGTCTCCCCAGTTCTCAGTAGAGCTGGCGTAGCCCTTGAGATTAATCTCTACTAACCTGAGGACGAAAGCTCAGTCAAAACATGCCTCATTTACATCCTTTAGTCCATTCAGAAACAACATAACCAAGGTTGGGTTGAAGGTTAAAGCTGTGAACTCACCCACTGGCTGCAGTCAGAGCAAACTCCGTCTTTTTGACAGGACTGAATTGGAAGTTATCTGGGATCTCTGCAGGTGTGTCGGCCTCCATGCAGTGAGGAATTCCTTCCAAATAAACCTTCCAGCTGAAGAGAGTTGGAGCACATTCGACACGTCAGATCATCACCACAGGCTGTGCATCGGCTGGTTAGCAAATGTAATATTTAACCATCTAAAAATCTTATGATAAACAAGTCACCGAAACTGCTCCTTTCTGATGTTAACTTCCTGCTGCCGATTCTGGAGGCCAAGTGCATGGTCTTCAAAGATCCTCAGAGCTGTGAAGAAGAAAGAGTCTGTTATCACATGTAGACAGAGAGCAGACATCACGTCGGCTCACACCTGACAGGCCCCGGGACCATCCTCACTCCTCTGCTGCAGAGGTTTCAATACCTGCAGCAGACTCTAGTTCAAAAAGCCTAGAACTGAAGAAGAACTGACTGAAGCTGGGACGTCTGATACTTGACTCCATCTACTTCTCCACCTCACCAGCCTCACTTGTGATGGTCCACGTGTTGAGAAGCAGCAACAAACAGGTCAGTTATTCAGCAGGTTACAATGCTTCAGATTGATCTTGATGATCATTTGAAGCCACATGGCACATCCTCCATGTTTGTAGTCCTCCGCCAATGCTCAGTGTTTCCAGCAAGGCGGCCATTATGAACTTTCATTGGATGAATTTTGGAAGTTTTACTTTGATGTGAAGCTCCTAGATTAGTGAGGGATGTGATTAAGAAAACCTACCTGCTGTTGAACCATCGACCGTTGAGAAAATGTGCTGACGCAGCAGTTCATGTGCACACCTACCTTCTCCTGCTCTGAAGGAATGGATGGCTCCGTCAGAGATCCAGCAGTAGATGGGGAAGCAGACGCTGAGACCTTCAGGGGAGGTCACCTCCGCATGAGCAGGGAACCAGCTGTCATTAACTATGTTACGCTCCTTCTTGACGTTGACCAGCAGCAGCTTGCCGAGGGACGCCCCGCAGGAAACCGAGACTTTAGAAACCTGCACCAGAGTTTGAGCAGTAAGAAGCAACAGTTCCAATGAGAGCCAAGGAGAAACTCCATCATACTCACAGTGCCTCCTAAAATGGATACTTTAGTGGCCTCCAGCAGCTGGAACTCACTCTGCCCATCTGCACCCACCAGCTGAATGTAGACCTTGTTCAAGGTGTCTGCTTCGAGCAGGCAGACAGTTTGGACTTTCACTTGGTAGGTCACCATGGTCGTCTGAAGTGTGTCGAGGAGAATCCTGACCATAATGACAAAATTCATCCCTGGTTCACTTTTTATTTATGATGGTTTGTGGGTGTGTTCTCTCAGCATTCACTCATCATGATGCAGAAGGTTGATAACTGACCCAGTCAAGTCTTCAAATGATGCGATTTCAACACTGTATTGAACTGTATTTAGACATAAATACTCCCGGGGTGATTGACTCCCAGGAAACACCAACTAACACTTGATAGCATTTGCTATCGGCTGCAGTAAATGTGTATTTCCTTAGAAAAAACTGCCTCATCACTAACTGACTCTGGTCCTGGTGGTTATCTGGGAAAAAATGAATTTGCATGCTGAGGACAGTTAGGCTTTTATGAGAATAATCTCAAATACAGCATGAAGTGGGCAGTCATCTCGGACCAACAGCTGGCGATCCAGTATCTTCAGTCCAGTATCTACATGTATTTACATCCTCCCAACAACTACAGAGGCTGATGACAGGCCAGTGTTTCTTCAAAAATATAAGCTACTTGAAAACTGGAAATTTGAAAGTGACCTCTGGTTTCTTTTTATTTGGGAACCACTGTGGTGTTCTAGCAGGTCAGGAACTGCCAGTTAAGGGGGCCATAACAATAATCGAGCTGTTTTTGAACAGATTTTGCTGCTTCCAGGAGTCAATCCGTGGACACTGAGTTGAGATCGCACGGCACCAGAGGCTCTCGAGACGACCAGGGATGAAGTCACAAATGACTATACACAGAAACATGAAGTGGAACCCTCACAATAATCCCGTTTCATATTTACATATGCAGTCATTGCACAAAAGAACCAGCTCTGTGTAGCCAGGGTGAGTCATTTATTTTCACGCATTCATTCAAAAACAGTAGTATAAAGTATAAAGAATTCTGACTTGCTGAGGGTGAGCTACATCCAGGAAGCAGCCACTGTGATGTACAAGATGTTTTTGATAATAAATACTTTATTATGAGAGAAATTTAGGTAAGCCTCTGTATTATACGTCTGACTAACATTGGTCTCTATCAGGTCCAAGAAACTGCATCTTGACCATAAGACCAACACCACACAAGGCTGCTTCACATGGAGGCACAAATTCCATCGCGACATCAAAAAGGGACAGGAAGAGCCCCAGCAACAAGCCTTGGCCCAGGTACCTCGACATGTGGACCAGACATGTTAGTCTAGTCCCCCTCACTGAAGTGAAGTCACAGAGCTCACAGTCCCATGGGAGAACTCAACTGAAGAGGCCTATGAAGGCACCAAAGTGTGCGCCATAGAACTCACAGGTGACTCTCAACAAGGGCAGAATGCCAATGTTTGTATGAATGACAAAAATAAAGCTGGTTATGATGGATGGAAGATAAGCAGCACGACTGTTATTCAATTCAAAGGTTACTCAGTTAGGAAATGAGTATTAGACTGCTGAATTTCAATGGATCCTTAGCATCGCAGAGCTTTCTAAAACTAAAACAATAAGCCACTGAACTCAACAGCATAGCTGTGTATGACCATCATAAGCAGAAGATTCTTCAGATGACATGTAAAATACCTGTACATCAAAGCATGCAACTACAAGCACATTATTGAGAGCACCAGAGTGGCCAGCATTTAAATAGCCACGCTGTTTTCCACCACCGCAGGATCCATGTAGGGGTACGGAAGGTGCAGACATCTGTTTCTCTTCTGGATGGACTCGCTCAGCTTCGCCAGCTCGGCTTGAAACTCTCTGATCAGAATGCCGGGAGTCTCCTGAGTGAAGTGCTTCTCTGGGTAGCTGCCGAGGGCGAGCTGTTGAGGAGGAAGTGGAGGTCAAATACGAAGCCTTGCAAGTCAGTTGGAATGAGGGACACACTTACAGTCATTGCACAAGACACGTCCCAGCTAGGATGATAACAACAACAACAAACTAATCACTTACAAAGTCAGACGACTGCTTGCTGAGTAGCCACACCACTGCCATCCCATTCACTGTGCTGCCGATATTGGGAAGCGTCTCGAGCATCTGTTTTTCTGATGACGTGCCCTTCTTGGTTGGTGGAGGACGTTGAAGGCTCATGGGGGCGTTGGGGAGCCAGGCATCGTAGTCGTACTGCCACAGGTGTTGGACAAGACAAATAGTCATCTAAGCGTCTGGCACTGTGGTTCAGTATCATCATTTTAACAATATAAACTAGGTGACTCACCTGTCCACTGTTGACAGCTGCATGTTGTCCTGAGCAGGTGAAGATCACCATGGTGACAAACTTGATCACTTCATCCACCCTGCTGAATCTTTGGGGGATTCCTGGGGAGGAGAAATGGAAGTATGAGCTGACTGTAGACACATTTGAGCCACTGTATTATCATCATCATCATCATCTGCTCACATGTGGATTTTATTATCAACTCCCCAACCACCAAAAGCTCCATGTTTGTGGTAAGTAAAGACAGATGTTTAACACTTTGTCCAACTGTGTATAATCAAACTAACTAGTCCACAATCCAACCTGAGCTTTCGCGGGACAGGAATCCATGTTCATAAATGTCAGTGATCCAGGCCTGCAGCTCCGTATCTTGTTCCACCTCTGTGTCATTCTTGTAGTAGTACTTCAGAATTTGCTCAACAAACCTATTAGACAGAGAAAACCATCGGCGATGGTGAGCTAGTTTTTAAAGTTAAAGAATGAGGCACCTGTTGATGATTCCCCAAAGCTTGAGCCCATCATCTCTGTAGAAGTAGTTTGGCAGCGTCTCCATGCCGCGCTGACAGATGTCGTCAGGTAAACAGAGGGAGCTGTAGGTGATGGAGGCCGCTGACCTCCTCAGGATTTCGAGCATGCCTTCTCCACCTGAGGCTACAAACTGGGGAGCACGAAGCGTGTCAAGGATGTGTTGGAGATGAGAATAGCAGTGATAATTTTGACTTATTATACTTACAAATGATTCTCACCTGAGGGAAAAATCCATCTTTTGAAATAAGAAGCTTCCGAGCCAGGACATTGATCTGCATTGTGTATCTTGTGTGCGGGATGAGGAGCTGAGAATGAGAGGACACCTGTCATCTTTCACCTGCTCAAAGCCGAGCTGCGCCATTGCACATTTTTCTTTGCCAACTTATTTATTGATTCATGTTGATGATCTTAAAAGATCTTAAAATGAAGTCTATTCTTCATAGTCACATCAGTTGTTTTGGCATTGGTTCTATGTCCTACAGCCTCCACCGTCGAGCAGGCTATGTAACTGGTTCACCCACTGGCTCCTGAGAATTGTTTGGAATGGCTCTCGGCCCGGGTCGACTCCAATCCGCTCGGCTGCTTTTCCAATATATCACATCTGCAAGACCTCGCTCAACCACAACTCCTGACTCACCTGTCTGAAGCATCAGCTGAGCATGAACTCTTGCTCTTGGCTCACGATTCGAAGCTCTTCCAATAAAAGAGCAATCCTCATGTCTGACCTTCCAACCTGAGCCAGTTCAGCTGGGTCGGCGTCGCCTACAAAGGCTAAGAACTACACCTTCTCCTCAATGTTCTCGGCACTCTATGACAAGGAGGACAGGTGGTTGAAGGACCTTAAGACCTTCTTTGATGAGGACCCAGACCTGGCTAACAAGAGTGACCGGATCCACAGACCAGTGATGCAGGGAGCAGAGGAAACTTCTGTGGGCGAACGGCAGAGAGGCACCAAAGCACAGACCTTCCTCCTCCTGTTTGCAACACAGGGAAGACTGGGATGGAGGCCCCACCAGAGGCTAATGTCTCAGACCTTATACAGTGGTACCTCGGTTTTCGAACGTCTTGGACTTCGAACAAATCGGAGTCAAATCGAATTTTGAGATTTTTTTGTTTGACTGTTTTTTCTTCATATTGAGGTGTAAAACCTTTCCTGTCTCCACACTGGACCGTGGTAGAGTGTCACAGGGGAGGTGCTGGAGTGCTCACTCCAGGGTTTGATGTCCTGTTGTGGGCTGGAGCTGGGACAGGGATGAGGCCAGTCTGGGACAGAGTGTGACTTGGTTTATGACTTTGTCACAACCAAACTGCACAGAAGCGCACATTCAGAGCTGGACACGCACCGGGCACCTCCTCCCTTCTGGAGAGACCTCACTCACTCGGTAACCCCTCCCACATGCAGCGGCCACACACATAGAGGAACAGCGCACCTGCAGCAGACACTCTACATTCACTCCTACAAAAGACTATTTTAAGGCTTGGAACGCATCATTTCTTTTTCCATTCATTGTAATGGGAAAAATCGAGTCAGAGTTCGAACACATCGCTTCTCGAACGGCCGTCTGGAACGGATGGTACCACTGTACTCTCCTTCCTACCAGTTTCAATATCAATGATCACCACAGCGTTTTCTTCTCCTAATATTCACACTGATCCTTCCAAGTCCGTAGGTGTGGCTTTTCACTGGGTGAACTTTCAGACGAGCGCATGTCTGAACTCGCAGAGTGATAGTGGCTTGTCTATCAGATCTCCCTCGTGCACGGCAGCCAACATTCATCTCTGGGTAAGCCAACGGTCCATAGTCTCTGAGAGCTTATCACAATCCTGGTCTCTTGAACAGCAGAACAGAACAGCCTCTTTAACAGATGAGTGGCGGCTCTACAGTACCAGGACAAAAGCTGACCTGGGAATGGTTGCAGACAAACCACTGTGTGCCTCAAAAGTGAAGGCAAAACATCCCCTTTAAAAGCATCAGAGAACCCCACAAGTGGGAGCGGATGGTCCATCCACATCCAGCTTGACCATAAAGTCAGCTATAAGCCTCCCGACTATGTGTCAGTTGTTTAACACTTGTTTTTGTATAACTGGAATCAGCCCCGCATGAAGGCCCCAAAATATAATGTTGCCCTTTAGATCTGAATGGTTTGCCCCACTATATTCTGAGATTGACAGTTCCATCACCTTGTACAGAGGATGCACCATCGGGAAATGGAGAAGCAGCGACACTGCAAACACCTCAGCCAGCAGGTGACTGCGCAGAAGGTGGACGTTGAGTTGGTGCTCGTTGAAGTCGGCGCCTCTCACAAATATCTTGGCCAGCAACCAGTCATACTCCGAGTCAGTGGGCAGGAAGATGGGATTGTCCTCTGCAGGAACCTGCTTCAGCTGGAGAAAACAAAAAACTAGTGTGAAGATTTATTCATTATTATTATATCATCAAATCTCAACCCTGAATCCAAAAGCTTTCAGTGTCCTGTACAGATGTGAAGGGTCTATAGAGTGGAGGTGTTTATTATCATGGTATCTTGCTTATGAGTGAGAGAAGGATGGAGCACGAAGTATGGTCCAAGCCAACGGTAGTGGTGAGATCTTGAGGATCAGATCGGGAAGTTTGGTCCTCAGTCTGTGAGTAGGGCAAGTAGCCAGGGTGTCGCCATCCTGGCGATCTTCTTGGCATGTCCAGTGAAAAGAAGGTGTGCTAGATACGTCTGAGTGTTCAACCGACTTTGAAGGAGGATAACTAGACAGACATCACTCAGGGAGACACTCACACCTAGGGACATTTGAGAATCACTAATGAAGCCCCTGGAGTTCACCACAGAGTCAAGAGGAGGCACAGACTGTAACCAAGTTTGCTCCAAGAGTTGCTTCAGACTGGGATTTGAGCTACGACCCTCTTGTTAGGAGGCTGTTGTGCTCATTATAATGAGCTGTGCTGCACATCATGAATGATGGTGAAGGTCAGTGTCACAAAATAGAAAATTGAGTGAAAAGTTTGACCATAAAAACGAAACACATTTCCCCCCTATTTATCAGGGAATTCTACCTGAATCGCGATGGGCTTCAGCTCATCATCGGAGGTTTTGTGCAGCAGGACCAGAGGAGCCATCAAGAACTGCTTCACCTTGTTGATGGTGTTTGTTTCGATGCCATCCAGACGCTTGTAGTCACACAGGAAAATGTTGCCTTTCTGTTTGATTGTTCAGGAAAATCATTTAGGTTTCTTCAGTTTTGAAAGTTAGTGCCAGTGTGTTGAAACTCAAGTCACCTTCATTTCCTGACACAAGCTTCCCTGGAGAATAGAACCAACCATGGCATCAGTGACGGGGAAATTGTCCGGCAGGGATTTGCATTGTCGAATCAAGATTGGGTTGATGCCATTCAGATACTGTTGGCCAAAGAAGCCGTCGTCCTTCCAGTTCTTGGAGACGTATTCTGCAGACATGAGTGAACAACAGCTTTCAAAGTGCATTGTTTTATGATGTCATTCAGCTACCTGAAATGGGAGTGGTTTTATTGTGAAACACTTTGCTGATGGCTTCAAGGTTTGCCCAGTTGTCGGTGCAGTTGGCGTAGCCCTTCAGATTAATCTCTACTAAGCTGAGGAGGAAAGATCAGTCAAGTATTGTCAACATCACCAGCATTGACTTGAACAGGCTGTGACCTCACCCACTGGCTGCTGTCAACAGAAACTCAGTGCTTTTGGTGGCGTTGAATTGGAACCGATCAGGAATATCTTGAGGTTTGTCGGCCTCCAAGCAGTGAGGAATTCCTTTCAAATACACCTTCCATCTGAAGAGAGCAAATATTACACGTGGGATAACCACCACAGGTCTTGCACTGTGGCTCATGTAACAATCTTCAGAGGACAGATTACCGAAACTCCTCATTTCGCTCTTTAATTTCCTGCTGCCGATTGTGGAGCCCAAGCGGAACGTCATCAGAGATCCTCAGAGCTGTGAAGAAAGAGGCTGTCGGTGGGGTGTTGTGTAGACAAACAAAACATTGTGGGCCCAAAGTTTATGCAGGTCTTTAAAGACTCCTTTTAAGAAGAGAATAAGGGTTGCCTCACTCGAGTTATCCCTAACCCTAACCCTAGTGCAGGCTGATCAGATCATAGCTTAAGACCTTAGGACCAGGTCTGGGCGCAGGCTAGTGGCTGCAACTTCAGGTGGGACTCTTGCATTTCCTGATCCTGGCCTGTGTTGTGTTTAGTGGGCATGAATCTGGAGGTGCTGTTTTGCCTGCCTGTATCTCGCCCCTACAGATGATGGCTGTTGGTTGGCTACCAGTTGTCTTGGCTTCTAGCCATGTTGTTCTTCTCCTGCCAGCATCTCAACACTTGCCAAGTGTATCTGCCTTGGGTAAAGCTGGTCTTACAACTCACCGCAATGTGTTTTAGGGTTGCTGGGCGACAGAAAGGATCCTGTCCCAGTCAGCTGCGAAAGTTGGCTCTACAACTTGTTCCAGGTGATGGTAGGTGGTAAAGCTCTTCTATTACTGCAGTAGGGAAGTTGTTGTGCTGGGGTCACCTCTATCTTGATCTTGACAGATTTGGTGTAGGTGGATGGATTGGTGGCGTGTCCTTTGGGATGATGGGTGGCATTTGCCTTCGATTTTGGTTTGGCCTGATCAAGTCTATCCTGGCCGGTTCTGCTCTCTGCAATGTTGAAAGGCGCTGTTTGAGGTCGCCCTATTGCACCTCGGTTCCTCTTCAGAAGCCTTGTGTCTTTCTCACGTCTCTCTATATCAGAGGAGGGCAATTCAATTTTGGGTCCATGTTATATATTGTGACCGCTGAGAGGGGCCGTCAAACCCAAAGAAAGGAGGGTAAGAGAAAATTGAAAATAAAGATCAGGTGATGACATGTGTGACTATGAAAATAAACTTTAAAAATGCACAGAAAATGTTGGTTTGTTGTGTTTCATTTGATTTAATCCACATTCCATCTAAAGATTCTTGATGTGTCTCATACATTTCAAAATCTACTTTATATTCTGGTGTATTTTAAGGGACAATAAATACTCTTAAAATAGCCAACGAAAAAGAAAAAATAAAGAAACGAGAAAGTTAGAAGCACAAGACAAAAATGTCAGCAACAACAACAATGTCAGTTTTATAGTTTTTCTCTGACTGCAGGAGGGCCACATAAATACAGTCAAAGGGCTGCTTTTGGCCCCCGGGCCACGCTGTGGCCAGATCTTCCGTGAGGATCGTGTTTTTTTAAATCCAAATCTCTCAGCCCCGTAGTTGTAAACAATTTACGCGTCCTTTCAACGCCCTCGGTTCGACCCATTACGAGACAGATAAGGTATGTATCAACAGTTTTCCAATCTGTTTTCTGGCAGAATTTGGGCCACAAAATTGGAGGCTTTCATCCATTTTCCTCTCTAGTGCTGACTGTGTTTGGATTGGGCTACGGGCCATGAATACACTTCTGTCCCAGGGAGGAATTATTCCGCACAAACCGTCCTTCATCATCAGTTTATTGACACAAATACACTCACATAAAATAGTTGAACTTTGTGTCTGTTATAGCGGATGTCATTTTAGATGCGAGATATACAGTAGATGAAATAAACTGAATAAACAGAGCACAACTTAAAAACAAAGACAATACATTTTGACTTTAACAGCGGTGGTTTTGCTATGGACATGACACTGGTGCCGTCCTCCGTCTGTTGTCACCGGTTCTAGTTCTGCCTGACAATTAAATCAGACAGGTCCAGACATAGATGATGGCTCTTTGCTCAGTAGGAGGGAGAGCTTGTTGCACTGTGGTGCATTCAGGACACCACCAGATGCCGGAAAAAAACGTGTCCCGCATTGGTTCATAAAGGGACGTTTCATTTACACAGCAAATGGGACGGTTTAATGTTTATGGTTGATGGTTAAAGCAAGAGAACCAGCTAACACAAGCAGAGGACAAGTTGAAGAAAGGTAAATAAAATACCTTCACCATATCTTCAGTGGGTTGTGCATGTTGTGCTTTTCTCTCAGGAATGCGAATGTGAACTTCCACCCTCATACTGCAGCACACATCACTGACAATGAAAGCAGGATGTGCACAAACATGTCGCAATGAGCTGCAGGAGTATTGCTGACCTGAGACATTCAGCGTGTGCAGAGCTCCTTAAACAAGGGTTCAAATGTGAAAATGGAGTGCGAGTAAAGCTCAGCAGGTGTTTACTAGTCTCCAAGGAAATATCCCAAACGTGTCCTCTGTGCTCGCTGCAGCCCAGCTCGGTCTGGACATGCCCAGAAAATAATCTCTAGCATCAAGAAAAACAAGGTTTTCAACCTTCAGCAGAAGGAGGTCGAATGGCTGAACAAACAGGATCATGTTTTAAAAATAATGATTTCAAAAAAAAGGTTGAAGCAGTGTGTCCCTGGGTTACCTCTGACCTTTCCTGGCTTCCCCTGCATTCATCCCCACCGCTGCACCACTGTGCAGTTTTCAAAATTGAGAAATGGTCAGTGTGGCCGCTTACCTTCTCCTGCTCTGAAGGAATGAATGTCTGCGTCAGAGATCCAGCTGTAGATGGGGAAGCAGTAGGCGCGACCTTCTGGGGAGGTCACCTCCGCGTGAGAAGCGTACCAGCTGTCATTCACCACAAGATGATACTTCTGGAGTTTAATCAGCACCAGCTCGCCGAGGGACGCTTTGCTGGAAATCCACACTTTAGAATGCTACAGAAGAGGGAGGAAGGTTTCAGCACTGAGAATCAACAGCCCCAAATAGATCCGACGGTGATACTCACGGCGCCGCTGAACGTGGCGACTTTAATGGCGTTTATCAGCTGGAACTTACTCTCTCCGTTTGTGCCCACCAGCTGAATGTAGACGTTGTTTAAGGTTGCAGCTTGGTGCAGACAGGCAGTGTGGACCTTCACTTTGTAGTTCACCATCGTAGTTGTGTGGATGTCGTGCAACTGGATTGAAAGAATCTGGAGCGCAATGAAAAAGTTCACTGCTGCTTCTCTTTTTATTCATCAAGGTTTGTGGGCGTGTTCGGGCAGCTTTGGCTTGTCCTGATGCAATGCAGATGGCAGTTAATTCTTCCAGTCTGGTTGTCATATGACCGTGTTTTGCTTGGTTCTCACAGGGTTATGAAGTATTTCAAGTCACAGAATTTGAAGGAAGTGGTGAAATGAGTTTGGTCGTTGTGATCAGCCAGTTAACACAGTGTTTCGACATGAACTACGCAATAAAAACACTCTGTTTAAGGACGTTAATAAAAGCAAATAAACAGCTATTTTCCAGTGAACAATGTTTGAAATGCATGAAACAACAACAATCAGTCCATAACACAAGAGGTACTTAAATTTAATGTGACATTTATTTTGTCTGCTTGTTGTATTTTGAGGTAAAAACAAAACAAAACAACAACAAAAAATAAAATTCAAGTGAAGGCGGATCAAATCTGAGGCGACGGGACCGTCAGTAGTCCGGTGGGCTTCAGCTTGTTGATGCCTCCATCCAGGATACAAACTCGTGGGAAATTGACTTTGACAAGGTGAGCAGCAAACTGTGAGGAAAATCACAGAAACATCAGCTTGTTAGAAGGTACTGGAGCATCTCGTTGGATCGCTTAAAGTGCGAGAAATCATCAAAACTTGGGGCTCCCCAGGGCTCGATCCTTGGACTGTGGTCATTCACCTAGCACTTAAAACATGTGGCTCCTGCATCATAAGGCCAGTTAAAGTCAAGACTTTTTAGTGCCATTTGAAGTTGAATTCAAGACCAACTCGATAAAACAAGCCACATAAATTACATAGGCTCAGGCTGGATGGTGAGTCAACTCTCAGTGAACTTTCACTTCCCCATGGTGGCCCAAAGCAAATACTTCAGAAGTTGCAGCATGCCGAGTCCCGGCAGCAACCACCTCACTCATTTTGTTTGTTCCTCTATCCTGATCATGTTGCCACAAGGGTTCATCTGTAAATTATTTTTAATACTTAAATAAATGTTACTAAAGATTGTGAAATCTTTAGATAAAAACTGACTTCACACATTTCACATTTTTAAGACTTTTGAAATTATGATTTAAGACGACTTAAGGATCAGCAGGAACCTTGTTATACTGTATGTACATAAGCACTTTACTGCAGGATAAAAACACAAGCAACGTGTGGTCGTACCAAGTCACAGAATTTGAAGGAAGTGGTGAAATGAGTTTGGTCGTTGTGATCAGCGAGTTAACACAGTGTTTCGACATGAACTACGCAACAAAAACACTCTGTTTAAGGACGTTAATAAAAGCAAATAAACAGCTATTTTCCAGTAAACAATGTTTGAAATGGATGAAACAACAACAATCAGTCCATAACACAAGAGGTACTTAAATTTAATGTGACATTTATTTTGTCTGCTTGTTGTATTTTGAGGTAAAAACAAAACAAAACAACAACAAAAAATAAAATTCAAGTGAAGGCGGATCAAATCTGAGGCGACGGGACCGTCAGTAGTCCGGTGGGCTTCAGCTTGTTGATCCCTCCATCCAGGATACAAACTCGTGGGAAATTGACTTTGACAAGGTGAGCAGCAAACTGTGAGGAAAATCACAGAAACATCAGCTTGTTAGAAGGTACTGGAGCATCTCGTTGGATCGCTTAAAGTGCGAGAAATCATCAAAACTCCCCAGGGCTCGATCCTTGGACTGTGGTCATTCACCTAGCACTTAAAACATGAGGCTCCTGCATCATAAGGCCAGTTAAAGTCAAGACTTTTTAGTGCCATTTGAAGTTGAATTCAAGACCAACTCGATAAAACAAGCCACATAAATTACACAGGATCAGGCTGGATGGTGAGTCAACTCTCATTGAACTTTCACTTCCCCATGGTGGCCCAAAGCAAATACTTCAGAAGTTGCAAGATGCCGAGTCCCGGCAGCAACCACCTCACTCATTTTGTTTGTTCCTCTATCCTGATCATGTTGCCACAAGGGTTCATCTGTAAATTATTTTTAATACTTAAATAAATGTTACTAAAGATTGTGAAATCTTTAGATAAAAACTGACTTCACACATTTCACATTTTTAAGACATTTGAAATTATGATTTAAGACGACTTAAGGATCAGCAGGAACCTTGTTATACTGTATGTACATAAGCACTTTACTGCAGGATAAAAACACAAGCAACGTGTGGTCGTACCAACGTTGCACTCTTCACAGCGTGGCTGATGACGATAACCACACGTCCTCTGAAGGTCTGGAGGGTTCCTGACGCTGGACACTGCAGCAGCTCGCCGTCGCTGCTGAAGGCGCTGCTGAAGGGAACGTTGATGCTGCCAGAAATATGACCCCTGCTGAAGCTGAAGGGCACCAGGTTAAGGAGGTTCCTCAGATGGTTTGAAGTTATCCAGGTGAAAGGGTCCAATAAGCGGGCGACGGAGAAGGGAGGAAGTGCCATGAGTCAGGGTCGGTGCGAACCTCAGGAATGATTTAGGGTGACACCCCCGGATTACAGGACCAGAAAACCCACCAGCAGCTCACACCATCACATGGAGCTTGCCAGCTGGCAGCAGACAGAAAGGATACTCCTCTGTGTTGCGGATGTCTACGGCCACTATTTTGGGTTTACCAGCCTTTGCCCTTTTGGCAGGCCCGGCTAGTGACAACTCACAGAGGTCGATGAGATCCTCTGCAGATATTCTGGGTGACGCTTCTGCCTTCAGGTCGCACAGCGCCAGAGGCTCTCGAGACTGCAAGGCAGGAAGTTGCAAAGGGTTACAGGCAGAAAGCTTTCATCACTTCTACATATCATCAGCTGGTTCGGTTTGTGAATGCAGAATTCTGGTGTCATCTAACTGCATGCTCACTGATGTTTTGGCAAGGATCGGAAACCTACCAGGTCTGTTTTGGACATGTCTTGGTAGTCGGACATGTGGTATGTTTTTCCAAAACCATTGTCGCCGGTGACCTTCAGAGGCTGAGCGTGTTGCCGATAGGTCGCACTTTTTGGGGTCCAGCAGAAGAGGTTGATGGATTCACGGACGCAGCGTTCGATGTCAATTTCTGTAGAAAATGTCAGTCATAAAAAAGGTAAGAGGTGTGGCATCGTTGCTCACACTGAACTGCTGGGGTTTTACTTTAAAGAAGAGAAGTGGATCGCAATCTGGCGAAATAAACCCCAGTGACGCTGCCATATGACCCTTGGGCAAATAAAATTCTGGTCTTGAATGTAAAGATCTTTACATAGGATTAAATAGAAAATCTATTTCGAAAGTGTCACCCATAATCGTACAAATGTACGCCACAATTGCCATAATGATTCTAAGTTACAACAGGAAGCCATCAACAGGAATCTTTATATTCACGTTATGTGTCAAAGTCACGGTCTGGGGGCCA
Source organism: Synchiropus splendidus (assembly GCF_027744825.2). Classification (NCBI taxonomy): domain Eukaryota; kingdom Metazoa; phylum Chordata; class Actinopteri; order Syngnathiformes; family Callionymidae; genus Synchiropus; species Synchiropus splendidus. The sequence continues at coordinate 22,402,034 of NC_071335.1, forward strand.
AATATCGCTCACCAATTCATATTTCGTGGCCCATAAGCAGTTGACCTACCCATTTCATTCATAATAAAATTCAATTTAAAAATATAAAGCACACAAAAAGCAGGTCACCTTCAAGCCTCTTGCGTAGAGTCCCAGTTGGTTGTGAATCATAGGGACATTATGTTATTAAAAAGGGAGGCTAATACAAGATAGACCACTTGTTTCCTGTGCAAGACATACAAGTTCCAGTACCAGTTCATACCATTTCCGGCCCCTTCATTTCAAGGTCACTGACACACCGCAGTCTTCAACAGAGAGGAAATACTTTTCGCTCCACTGTGCTTTAGAAATACCTTTTTCTTTTCTTTTTTCAGAGAGCGAGGGCCAACACATGTCCTGTCTCAATGGCGACGCCTGCTGCTACAGCAGCCATCACTCATCCTAGCAAGAGACGCAGGAATAATGGGTGTGAGATTGATGGTGGCGTTGGAAAGCTCTGGGCTCAGCTGGCCGTTCCGTTCCAGCCGACTTTCATCTGGCTCGGACCAAATTACAGCTGAGCTATTAGGAGCAGCGGTTCCTGGTGACAACACGCGTTCCCAGCTCCAACCCATTTGCTCATCCAAACCTTCGACTGCACAAGCTACTGTGGAAGCAAGACTAGAACTGACAACCAGGGATGGCGATATTGACAAAAAAATATCTTGATACATTTTGTGATTTTGGCGATAATTATTACGATACATACATTTTCATCCTTTTCCATGTGTTGGACGCACTACAGTCTCGAAACAGTTTCATGATCAAACTTATTCGAGGAGTTTATCTCCGACATCATTATTTGTTTATGTTTAAATATAATAGTGTCGAGAGGAGAATCTCAATGTTTCACATTTCTGGTAGAAGCTGCTGGTGTCTGACAGCTTTATTTAGGGGTTAAATTGAGCCTGCCGAGTCTGCTGTCCCCAATGTATCTCACGACTCTTAACAGTTGACTTTAACTATGGACCCATCTGTCAAATATTAAAACTCTTGTGAATAAATGATCATTTAGTCATATTCTTCTCTCAAAATCATTATACAAACTTGTGTGACTGAAAATTCTTTTCACGATTCTCTCTCTCTCTCTCTCTCTCTCTCCTAAAATGGTTGTTTTTCATTGGCATGTTTGAAGAGTCCACTAACACGAATCAGAATTAGTTGATGGTCCCTAACTGATGCTGGGTTGTAGCACTAGTGCTGCCCGAGTAAGTTTGTCGGAGAAGAGCAGAAGAGGACGCCGCCGCCAAAACCAGAGGGGAACTCCGTCCTATATCCAACTATTTTCACCACGGTGTTTCCCCGAGGCGCCAGCGCAGCAGGAGACCTGCATGTGTTGATGTTAACCAAGGCAGTTGACCGCATCAGAGAACCTATGAGGACCACTCCATGTGACAAAACCAACACTGATCCAGAGACTCAGAGTCGACCAGTGTCATTGTCAAAGGTTCCCTGTACTAAAAACAAGTTTAAAACCATCATGCGATCATGAACCAAAGTCCACCACACCTATATATCGTGTACGATAAGTTACTACATCCCTACTACACAACACTTTCCAAGAGAAGATAGATGCCACCGGTCACTGCTCCAATATTCTCAGTCTGTATAGAGTTCATCCTCTGGACAGGTGTGTGCGTCGGTTCTCTCTTACCTGGCAGGTCAGAGAACAGAAGGATGCACTCGTTGAAGCCGTTGGCCAGGAGACGATCCCGGAGCTGCTGCAAAATGGCCACGCCGATACAGAAGGGGAAGGAGGAGTTTCCCAGCAGCAGGGTGTCCCACAGGTGGAAAATCTTGTGAAGCGGAAACACATCTGCAAATGCCGACGCAAAAGCAACACTATCAGCTTTCAGTGTTCAAAGTGTGTCGATGACCATCAACAATTCCATTCGACAGGGGTGAGTTATATGTGTAAAATAAAGGGACACATATGACTTTTTCATATTTTTATATGAAGGTGGCAGTATTCAGGTAGGATCCCGCACCACTGTCACCCAGCAAACATGCTGAGATTTATTTATGGACCACAATTAGGAGGCTGCATCTGCTTGTTTCTGTGGGTTTGTTGTGTCGAGCTGTGGATGTGTGTGGGAAGTTGTGGATGTGAAGGCTGACACCGTGTGAGAGAAGTGCCCCAGAGGAGCTGCGCCACATTAGCAAACAGCAGAGGAGAGGAGGAGGCAGCAACAAAGCTGTGTGTGTGTGTGTGTGTGTGTGTGTGTGTGTGTGTGTGTGTGTGTGTGTGTGTGTGTGTGTGTCTGCCTGCCGAAGATGCCCATATCAGACTGAGGACATTAGCAGTCAAAGGTGCACACACATGCTGAACCTGCTTAGTGGAAGAGTGAAGTCTAATAAGAAAGGTCACCCCACACTTGCAACCCCAGGAGGAAACGTTGGTGAATGTGTGTGTGTGAGTGGAGCATGTGTGGAAGGTGTCGGACTCCATTTGTTCAGAAAATATGGTGATGGTTCGTGATATCAATATATGAAACAAGTCTGAAGTAGAATGTACTTTGCTATATAACACAAGATACAGGGTGTAAAAATGAAATTTGTTTGATAACCACTTATTTACTAGTTGTAAATACTATTTTATAACATTTATTTATCATTTATTATTAATTTATCATGTACACAGTAACCTACTTTAATTACCATCAATTCTGGACTATAGAGTGCACCAGAATATTAGCCACAACCTCTTAATTTAAGAAGGAAAACAGATCTTGTTCAAACATAAGCCGCAGCGATCTATACGCCGCGGGTGCAGTGGTGCTGTCTGCGCTGTAAAAAGGCTTAAAAATGAAAGAGGATCACTTCTAAACTAGTTTTAAAAATGGAAAAAATCCAAGAATCAAATTCGAATTGAAATCGAGACTGACTCATGAAACAAACTGGGCAATGTTCTGAACTTGAATCTCAACTCCTCACATCTTTTATTGACATTAAAGCGCTCAAAATGCGTCCGAAGGTCCAACACCACAGCCGATCTCAGCTGCTGTTTCTCGTCTTTGGTCCTCGAGGAGATCGGCTCTGTGAGCAGCGCTGTGGACACGTGGGTGGACACAGCACATTTTGAGCGCTTTAAGGTTAATAAAACGCCTGTGACTTCATCGGTTTGATGTGACAAGGCTCAATATTTTGGCAGCACAACGCTCTGTAGCCTGTAAAAATCCATATATTAACTGCGTCACTATATAAGCCTCAGCATTCAGACTGCAAGAAAAAAGTAGCGGCTTATTGTCCGAAAAATTACGGAAATTTAAATTCCACATCCCAGTGCAAAATAATTATTTTGATTCATACTTTCAATACACATACAACTTTTTGATAGGAGGCGGGACTCTACTGAACGTACAGTATGTATATGAACTTACGTGTAAACATGGTCAGGAACCACGGAATGGCATAAAGCTGTGGAGCCAGTAAGACACATATCATGACACCAGCATTTTTCAACTTGTACAAATTATCAAACCGTAATACGTCAGACACAACAACAGTTCAGTTGCATAAATCCAGTGTGTTTAAAAGGTGTAGTCGCTGTATATTCTCCACAGATACTACTCGAATTTGATCAGCCAAAGCAGCCACTTACGTCTGGAATAAACCCGATCTCATTGAGGTGATTGCTGAGCTCGGGGTCATGGAAGGCGATCATCTGGGAGAAGACGGTCAGGTATTCTGAAACACGGGAACAAACAAAGGAGGAAGGACATCATTGCACTTACATGTCAGGATGGGTGGGAAAAGAATCCATGTATAAAGCCAAAAAGCTGGTTTTGTTTGTTGTAATTCATGACCTAAATGCCTCGTAATAGCTACACACATGATGGGGAGAATGGATCCGTCGATGAAGCCAACTATGAACCTCCTCTCATGATGGTGAGAAATAATTTCCCCCACTAAAAAAGATGAATTGTGGCTGACTGCATAGAAGAGTAATGACATTTTTACACTATGTTATGAGATAGTGTGCAATCTTTAATGTGTTGTTCAGGATCCACATGTAAGCAGTAGATTCTACTAAATACTGAAATAGATAGCAAAAATATCTTCAATAAAACAATGACACTCAGGTTGTTTATTTTTAAGGTTATGTACTGAGCTGATATTCAGTCTGAAGGGAAATTTAGTTTCATATTCGAGAGGGAAATACGTTACAGTAACTAACTACAACATAATTAACATAATTTGCATTGTTCTTGTTGTGTGGCGGTTACCTTGAATGACATGAGAGTTGTCCTTCAGGAAAAAATTGTAGAGATATTTGGGGATGAAGGCGGACATGCATGAATACGCCAGAGCTGTGAGGGGTGAGAGCTTTATTTTTAACCAAAAAGTCACTCGACAATTCACTATTTTACCTGACTTTCTTACCTTCATTGTTGAAATTTAAGTAAAGAAACGGTGCACAAAGTGAATCCAAACCTAAGGAAAAATCAGATAGAAACATGTGACAAACCTGCCCTCGGCTGGCGATACAACAGAAGCGCGACACACCCAACATGCAGCTAATATTGAACCGTAGAAGAAAGAGGGTGGGGTTCACTCACCCTGCCAGTAGACTAGTTCCGGGTGGGAGACCACCCAGGCTTTCAACACACGCCTGAACTTGATGTGTCCTTGAGGGGAAGACAGCAGCTCGTCGTACTGGTGGCAGCGGGGGATGTCCACTTCAATCTGAAAACAACCTTCTTAAGCTGAGACCAACAAAACAAGCAAGGTTTTTCATGAGGAATCACCTGCCGGTCAGTTGGTATCGGTGTATCCTTGTCGATGCTGTCGTATTTCGCCTGGATGTCACCCTGCGAAAGAAAACCTGCTCTTAAAAGCGCTTGCATCACTTTTAGTACTACACTTCAATAGAGGGTTTACTTTGATTTTCACGACTGTATAACAGTATTACTGTTACAAGTAGGGGTGGGATTAGATTAAAAAAATAATATAATTAATTAGAGAATTTATGATTAATTAATCTCAATTAATCGCAGTTTAATTGTACACAAATATTTGCCACAAGAAGCCACATATTTCAATTTGAATGAATTTGGTATATTACTGAGTCAAATGATGGAGCCACACATACATTTAAACAACAAAATATTGTTTATTTTGCATCAGTTTGATAATAGCACAATAAATCACGATCACCTTATTTAAGCTAAAGCTCTTTTAATGTCTTGAAAATATTTGTATAAGAATTTCAATGTGATAAGAATTTCAAGTCCATTCAGAGTAGTGGAAACCCTGGCCATTGTGTAGTGAAAAACCTCCCTGAACCAAAGCAAACAGAAGCTTTTGTTTGCTTTGGTTCAGGGATTCCTCCATGTTTGTTGTTGTTGTTCTCATCCTAGCTGCCACATGTCTCATGCAACAGTGGGATCAGTGGAGCAGGAAGTCCCGCACTGACAAAGGTTCCCTGTTGTCTGGAGAGCAAACTGTTCCATTAAATTAAAACAATTAAATATTAAAAAAATTTAAAATTTGAAAAATATTTTAACTCATTAATTAATTAATCGCGATTAACTCGTCAAAGTCCCACCACTAGTTAAAAGATTTTAAGCGTCTATGCAGAAAACTTTTGAAACTACAGTTAGACAGTGACCTCTGGTGGTTAGAGTGCTGCATTGACGAATCCCTGCTGCATGGAGAAACAGGGTGACGGCCTACGATCAATATTGGCTCGGGGGTCATGCTGAACGACGCAACCCTGTTACCTCGATTCCGAGTAATCCTGCCCAAACAAGACCTCGGACAAGAGGAGGGACGTCCACTCTGGCTTCTTTCCACATCAGGTTCTTCTTATAGGGATAGGCCTGTAGGATGAGAGGGGCGACAGAGGCTTTACTGACTAATTCAAGTCATAAAAAAAGAGAGAGTAACATATTCCGGACCTTGAGCAGCCGATCAAAAAGAACAATGCGGTTCAGTTGGTATTCCGTGTCCCTCTCCCGAATGATGAGCGGCAGCTTGACTGTGGACGACAGCTCATGGCTGCTGTTTGAATGAGGCAGGGTTGACTGTCTGAGAGAAGCATGCAGACACTCAAAACAACCTCTGATGTGAGGAAAAACTGGGCAAGATTCCGCACTCACTCGTCCTCCAGCAGAGGGTAATATGCTTCTCCAGCCACATCTTTTAGTCTCTGAAAAAGAACAGATTTGACTACTACGCTCAGGAAATAATGAAACTCACACTTTGACTTACGTTTTTAAGTTGGCACAAGGACAGTGGAACCGTCGTGTCGTCGAGCAGGAAGCTGCGATCCCTCCCTTGACCGAAGGACTCCCCGTCCTCCAGGACAAAACTGCCAAACAAAAAGGGGACACGCTCAAATGATCCTTTGTGGCCAGCTAACTGACGTGTGTGGGGTACTTGGACAGCGTGCAGATCGGTGGCTTGGACTGTATGATTTCTTTATTTGTCAGCTCCTTCTCCAGATCACCACCCGCCAGACACCAGAGATAGTAAATCTCGTCGATGGTTCGCTCCGACAAGTAGTCGCCATCATCATCTGGAATCAAAAAAAGTTCTTATGTCTCTCTGACATCACTTTACAGTAACCCAGCGAGGCTTTTGTTTTAGTATTTTCTGTGAGTCTGACCTTTGAAAAGGTCACTGATGTCCTCCGGGAGCTCCAGATGTGCACAGCGCAGCGAGGAGGAGAAGAGGCTGACAGGCTTCTCAAACGGTGGGTAGATGCACGAGACCCCCTCAAACAGAGGGTCCCTCAGCAGCTCTCCTGGAGTCGGACTAAAAGAAAAATATTGCCGTCAAATCGAAAATTACTTTCAGTAAAAAAGCACCAGCCAATTACAAGAAAGATGACAAGTATAACCAGCATAATTTGAGATCTTTTAAATAACATAGCAAGAAGCAGATGTGGTTTATATTTACCGCTTAAATGGAAGAAACGTCAGACATTTTCTTAATAACTCAAGAACATTTGCAGGAAGTGCCTGGAAACAAAGAACGTATTCATTACACTGGAAACAATGAGGCATTCTTGTTGTTCAGCTTGTTTATTTCTTAAGTGATGCTGAACCAGCACAAACTGATCATTTTCCATAGACTTGTCTAATAAATCTGTCAGAACAATTCTTCATCTTCGTAGTTCATCAGACTGTGACAATAACAAACAGAAAAAGCACGGTGAGGTGGACAATTAAAATGGGGAAACGCACCTTAATGGAGTCCAGGCAGCCGTGTTCCTCCGCAAGGACAGTCACAATGTCATCAATGCAACCTGAGAAAGAAAATGTATTAGTCAATAAAAGCCATCAAATTCTAACTTATGTTTTTACACACCCAGTGTCAGAATGAATTTCAGCCTCTCACTGATATCAATGTTATGGAGCAGCAAACGACCCTGAAAGACATTCATACAAGAATCATGAATATAAGGAGTAAAAAGTTGAATTTATTTAATAGACTGCAGAGGTGTCCCTACTGCGCACAACTCCAAAAGCAAGATTCCAAGAGACCAGACATCTGCTTTCGGTCCCGATGGCAGCGGAGCTTCACTGTGGGAGCTGTCACTGGGGTGGAAGGAGCCCTGGGCAATCACCTCCGGTGCAAGGTATGATGGGTAACTGAGTGTGTGTGGTAGAGCAGAGGAACATGTGTTAGCTGCTTTGAAGAAAAACTGACTGAAGACATTTTTTTAATACAATTTTGAAACATGTCTTTATCAAGGAGTGACTTTTTGCCTCAGATAAAAAGGCAATACAGTGGTACCTCGGTTCTCGACCACAATCCGTTCCAGACGGCTGTTCGAGAAGCGATTTGTCCGAAATCTGAATGGATTTTTCCTATTACAATGAATGGAAAAAGAAATAATGTGTTCCAAGCCTTAAAATAGTCTTTTGTAGGAGTGAATGTAGAGTGTCTGCTGCAGGTGGCTGTTCCTCTATGTGTGTGGCCGCTGCATGTGGGAGGGGTTGCCGAGTGAGTGACGTCTCTCCAGAAGGGAAGAGGTGCCCGGTGCGTGTCCAGCTCTGAATGTGCGCTTCTGTGCAGTTTGGCTGTGACAAAGTCATAAACCAAGTCACGCTCTGTCCCAGACTCGCCTCATCCCTGTCCCAGCTCCAGCCCACAACAGGACATCAAACCCTGGAGTGAGCGCTCCAGCACCTCCCCTGTGACACTCTACCACGGTCCAGTGTGGAGACAGGAAAGGTTTTACACCTCAATATGAAGAAAAAGCAGTCAGTAAATGTAGCTAACGGGACACGTCTGCATACAGAGGCTGCGTTATACACAATAACAAAGCGCCTCGTGGGTCAGCTGATCGGTCCGCGCACGTTATGTTTTTTCCGGCTTTTTTCGGGGGCGTTCAAGTTCTGGATTTTCATTCAAAATCCAAAGCAAAAAAATCTCTAAATTTTTGTTCAAACTCTGATTTGTTTGAAGTCCGAGACGTTCCAAAACCGAGGTACCACTGTAATTAATAACAAAGTGTTAATGCAGCGTACCCAATGGGGAAGTCTACATCAGCGCCATGGTCAGTCATGTGATAGAGGCCAAACTTGGCCAACTTGATATTATCCTACAAAGAAAAAAAAAACATTTTTTTAACCAACACATTTCCCGGAAAAACATTCATGAGTTGAAAATAAAACGACCTACCTTGCAGTCCATTAGAATGTTGTGTGAATTCAAGGCTCTGTGGACCATACCATGCTTGTTCATGAAGTCCAAACCTTCAAGGACTTCATACGCAATCTGCAGCAACCTTTCTGGGCTAAAACACAGAGAACTTCAGCTTTGACTCAGAGTAAAATAATCCATCGAGTTAAAATCTTACCGGACTTTTTCTCCTTGCTTGATGCAGTCATTTAAGCTTCTTTCATAGTGTTCCGCCACAACAATGAGTCGCTCTGTTGAACAAGAGTTTGCACAGTTAGTGCGGACTAGAAGGAGCTGTTCAGTCACTATTTATTTACCATGTTTTCCTCTGTTGATGTCCACATATTGACACAGTCTGGGGTGGGTAATGGTCTGAAGAATTTGGAAACGGCCCAGTATTTTGATAGAGTTTGGTGTAAGAGGAAGCCCGTTGCTCCCGCAGACGTCATGCGGAAGAGCTGAGGCGAAGAAAGTGAAGGCTCCCAGCTGTGCATCTCTCAGGGGCCTCATCTTGTCTTAGACTGGAAGCAAAGAGGGCTGTTAAACTTCAATATTATGTGTCTTATCCATCTACCCATCTTTCTTATTGTCCTTCATATAAGGAACTCACAGAGCAAGGGCAGTTTGAAACGAACATATAGCTAGTGAATTTCTATATAAACCTTATACGAACCATCAGACAGGAGAAAGGTACTTATAGCTCATGCATTACTATTTCCTACAACATCTTTTTATAATCCCATCGCGCCAAAGCAGCAAACACTACCAGTGTTATACGAAAATAAATGATCGCAGCAGCAGCAAAAAATGAATGAATCCAAAATGATGCTCGAACGCAACACAACGTACATAATAAATTATGGGTCACATCACATAAAAAGCGCGTGACATATTAAAACTATGCACGATTTACCGTCATGGATGGAGCTCTGGGCTGAAAACGGTGGGTAAAACTTGCTTTATGTCAGTCTTCGCTGTGTTGAGAAAACAGGGAAGTCACATGACTCGTGACGTCATTAAACCTTACCATTTATAAAACACAGAAAAGCTATATTTTTTATTTTAGTGCAACTTATGTGCATGATGTTTATTTGTTTATATTATCAATTTTGGTATTGACAATTTTGTTTAAGTTACGAGTGTACTGTCATGTGTTTATTGTATACAGGCAATATTCATGGACGCCTAAAATTCCCGCTTGGAACTGATCTATAAATCATATGCCGGGTGAACCCAATGAGAACCTAATGAGAAGAGGGGTAATCCTTATGCTCTAGTAGTTTGTTTTCTGGGTCCTGCGGTATCCTGAATTACGCTAGGCTAGGCTGAGACCGTTCCCGGCGTCAGGGTGAAGCGTGGTGGGTCTGCAGTGTCTATGTGAGTATTGAAAAGGTTCCTTTTACATTCTGAATCAAAACAGAAAGTTAGCCCTCGAATTTCGACCGGTTGGTTTGGTTACAAGTGAATTTAAGAAGTTAGAGTTACAATTCTGCCCTCGCTGTTGCTTCCAACTGACGCAACATTTGGTCAGTTTGAAACGAAAACTACTTCGATGCATTCCTAATAATGCCAGAATTTACAATTACCTAGCCATTAACGCAATCCTTTCAGGCAGTTTTAAATAATGAAATGATGGCATACGTCGACTGAAACTTAATTTTAAGTTCAATGCCTTTTTCTGACTGGCTTTTCATTTTCACTCGGTCGTTGCGTTTTGATGTCTTTATGAGGTTTCGCTGATCATTTCAAGAGTATTGTTTTTACCAGTGATAAATTAATCTGGAATTAATGTTGAATGCACGTATTCACTTCCAGAGTTATTGTGGACACACAAATAACTTTTGAATTAATGAGTGATTTCCAAGTCTTAACATGACTATGATTATTGTTGTTGTTGTTGTTTGTGGTGGTGGTGGTGTTGTTGCTGCTGCTGCTGTTGTTACTACTACTACTACTACTACTACTACTATCCATATATATATTATATACTATATATACTATATTATATTATAACATGTCAGTTAACCAATGTCTACATTTCAACTCCACTCTTGTATTTTCACTCTGGCCTCCAAGCAGATTTGTGTGTCCTCACAAAACCTTGAGATGGTGCTGGAATACAGTAAATGCCTGTGTTTTACCTGTTGGACCAAATGTTTTTTTTGTTTTTTGTTTTTTATGACTGGAACATGTGGAATCAGATCGTAAACTTGAGACAGACAACCAATCCTTTCAAGTAGTCTGATCATCAGCAAATGAGTGACTTGGCTGAGAGTTGTCCTATAAGCGACACAGTCATGTCTATTTTTAGGAGACTTTTTAAGGATGGCGTAGCAGTCAACACATTCCTGGCATACAACTGAATTGAGGGGTACAGCTCTGTCTTGCGTTCTGAAGTTTAAATTTTGGCCACCAAATAAAGTCACAACGTCCTCGTTTAATTGAGTCCATTTGTTTTGGTACATTCCTAGGTAGAATTTTATTTTCCTGGATTATTTTTTATTTCTCACTTATACAAGTGAAATATCTCTGAGACAAAACCTTTGATCCTTCATTTTATCAACTCCAGATTTGTTATGTTCATGACTTGGTCATCTCAACAGTGTCATCTTGGTCCAGCTGTTGTTTTTCTTGCACCTCCCTTTAAAATGTGTGCGACCTTGTCTTCTTCTTGAATGAGCCTCATTAAAAATCGCTTTTATTCCCATTACAAATTTCACTATGTTATCTTTGCATGGCTGATTCAGTTTTTCTGTTGAAGCTGCCATTTGTTATTTGCACTGAAGTTTCTGATTCACATTTGGCACTTTTTTAAAATTGTTGTTTCCTGAAATATGCCTGCTGGACATTCCTGCTCCAGTAGAATCAAATTAAACATCTAAATAAAAGCGATTTCTGCTTTCATTGAATGGAGTCTGTTTTCCCTCAACTTCAAATCTTTTTTGTTTTCTGTTTTATTATATTCATCAGGTTCGCTGTCCGCTCCCTGATCAAGATGTCGGGCCACAATCCATTGTTGAGGCTGGAGCAGCGAGCAGCAGAAGCTGACCAGATCATTGAATACCTCAAGCAGCAAGTCCAACTGCTCAAGGAGAAAGCAAGTACGTTTTCTTTTTTAACGCCTGTTAGTCTTCTTCTTATACAGACTCTGTATTTTGATTGTTTCACTTCAGTTCTCTAGAGTCTCACCGTGCTTGGAGATGAAATAATACTCTTGATTTCAGAGGGTTCTTCACCCTTTGTGAAGTTAAAGTGTAGTGAAGAGTGTTTTTTGCTTATGACTCTCTCAACCTTTCTGTGACAGTTGTCCAGGCCAGTGTGAGAGAAGAAAAGAAACTGATGGTGGAAAATGCCAAACTGAAGAGTGACATCGAAGAGCTGAAAAAACAGCTCCTGGACAAAGAGAAAAGCAGAGGAGGTAAATGAGCAACGAGACTTGTTGTCCCCATCTTTTTATGGTAATATGTGTCAAGTTGGTCTTTGTTCCTTCTGTCGTGAATTACATCCGTTGCCTGAGTCAATTATTACCAGATCTCTGGTGGGTTTGGCACCTAATGAATCCTCTGGGTGGTGGATGCAACACATTCCACCAGCTTTTCTCCGGTGGTGCCCAAATACCTTACACGTTTAATGTTTTCCATCAGCAAGAACTGGATGAAGGAGTCATAGAAAACTCTGTAGGGCATCAAGTGCATGTTGTTTTGTTTCGCGTGAATCATGATGTGGGCTAGTAAAGTGTTTGAGGATTGACTTTGTCTCATCGCGCACGTGTGAAGACTGACTGGGAGTTCAGTGCATCACAGACCGTGTCAGGCAGAGGTGGACTTCAAACCTGTCATGATGTAACGATGACACTGGAACCAGCAGGCGTCTCTGCTCTGGCATCATCAAGGGCGCACATAGAACCAAAAGGCAGCTATTGTCTGTAATTCCTAGGTAAACCGGAACAATCTTCTGTCCCAACATAGAATTAAAGCAATTAAACGCATTATGGTGACCCTGCGAGCAGACGGAGTGCTCTTGACAGGCGCCGTAAATGGTGGGTTATTTTTCTCTCGGCTAGAGTTGGCCTTTGTTTCCTAATTCATGGGCCATGTTTGATGTCGCCCTCTCCCCGGCTCGTGTGTCATTTTGCTATCCAAACTGTTTGCTCCAATGCAAGTAGTAAATAAAACTGAGTGGGTATTTGTCCTTAAAACCAGGAGACAGAGTTCTGACTGCCTAAAGTTCGACTGCATCTTTGTATATATGCTTTTAATCTGAGTTTAAAAAGAGCCACTGATCAAACTTGTGATTCTTCTTTCATGACACCACAGTGCTAGATGTTGCGATGCCGGTACCGGAGGTAAATGCTGAGTGCACTTCAAAGCCGGCGGCTCCCAAACCTGCCGCTGCCACACCGGCTGCCTGCAGCGCACCTGAGGTCCAGAGCCCTTCACTCAAAGATGACAGCAAGAAGAAGAAGCCAGAGAAGAAAGGTAACATACTTCAGTTCATTTCCCTCTGTCACTGTGGATGCTTTACTTTGGACGTCACATCTGAAATAGTGACAGAAAAATGTAAGAAACGTGACGAATATGTTGTGTATATCAATGAATTGCTTTTGTCTTTAATTAAATCATTGAAATACATTTCTTTAAAGTCACAACCCTAGATTTTCTCAATGTAAAGTGAAGATGTATCTCCTGTTCCAATTAAAAAAATATGTATGTAAAAATTGAAGCATGAATTCAGCAATGCATTGATAAAATTTGATATAAATTCATAAACTGCTGATGTAATCCACCTCAGACTTTAATCTAACCTTAGTTATATTTGAGATGCTTGTGGGGGGGATTCAGGCAGCGCGGTACTGTGTTTGAACGAAGAGCAACTCATGTCTGATACACAGTCTGGAATGTCATTTTTAAAAATGCATTTCTGATATGCGACCTCCCCATGCCATACACCACCCTACAGCAATAATAAAATGGCTGACAAAACAACTTAAGCTATAAAGTATTGTTGTGGTTTTATTAAAATATTATTATTATTTTTTATTATTATTATTATTGTTGTTGTTATTAAGGACAAAAAGAGCGTAATTAAAAAAATGGGAAAATGTGGTGTTGTTTCTAAATAAAATGTTCTAGTGAAAAGTGACCTAAAAACCTGTAAGCATTTTGATTGAAGTCACAATTGGGAATCCTATTATTTCTAGTGTGATATTGAGTGGAGGGCCTTGGGCAGCACTTGCCTGTTTAATGTAGTGTAGTTCGCCCACCAGGGGCTGCCCTCAAGCATGTGGTTTATCAACTTGCCAGGGTTTATTTAACCGGCGGAAATTAGATTTTGTTTTTAGAGAACAGTCTGTATTTGTTGTATTTCTAGCATGATTTGTTTTCTGTAATTTCCTCTTTGTGAGATGAAATATTCCTGGCCCCTTTAGACAAACATTTCCCTTAATATCAGGCACATTTGCTTAACTACAGAGAAAAATGCAGACAGATACCAGTGAGGAGGCAAACATTGAATAGCTGCTGTGTTTCAGCACCACAAACCTCAGAGTAATGAATATACATTTGAATTCATGCAGAAAAAGGAGAGAAGAAGACGGCTGCTCCAAGTCAGGAAGAGGCGAAGGTGGACGTGTCTCGCCTGGACCTGCGCGTCGGACGCATCATCACCGCCGAGAAGCACCCGGACGCCGACAGCCTCTACGTTGAGCAGGTGGACGTGGGCGAGGCCGCCCCGAGAACCGTTGTCAGCGGGCTGGTCAAGCACATACCAGTAGAGCAGGTAGGCCTTGCCAACATTCAAGTCACTGGCCTTTTAAAGGACCAAGTATGACATCAGGTCAGTTGGTGCTTCACTTGCAAGCAACTCCAGGGTTTCCTCTACATGTAAGCGATGGTGGCGCACCACCACGTTTAAATAACAGCCGCCACGGCATCAGAAAAATGATCTCCTATTAAAGACGAAATCTCACATGCTGAAACGTATTCAAACAAAACGGATACCACATGGCAAAGCGGTTTTTGACATGTTTTTCACAGAAAAATCCCATATCCCATTTCAATAAAATCCTGGTGGAAACCCAGAATCCATTATTAAGTCAGAGGCGTCTTAAAATCTAAATGTCCAACCAGAATTCTTTGATTTTTTGGGATCAATATTTAGTCAAATCTTCAGCCTTTTATACCATTAACTGTGGCGCTTCCACAGTGGCAGTGCGTTATGTGAGACGGTGTAGTACACATGTCCGGCCTATGGGTGGCGTTATGTTCCAGCAACAAACAAAGGTGGAGTAAGATACATTAGCGTTACAACCATAACATGGAAACAAGACTCGTTAATGTGGCGCAATGACAAGTTTGACCTGTTGTTTTGAGCCACTCTTGACGATAAATGAATAAAAACAACAGGACTCCAAAACTTTTAACCTTGGAAATCGGGCCGTCTGTGCCAACAGTCAACTGCACTGTCAAGAACTCTATAACTCTATATTGTGTGTGTCTCAGCCCGTTGCAGTGAAAGCAATATGATTCACTCCTCAATTTTGTGTTGATGTTTATCTTGAAGTTGCACGGAATACATACAATGAGGTTCAGGTATTAAAATAGCATTTATTATTCATTTTTTTGTGTCATTTTGAAAGTGATTCTGGTTTATGAATTACTCAGCGATAAGCTTATCTCACCCAGTTTTATGACGACTCAAACTGAAAAAGCGTCTTTGTTAGTTTCTATTTTTGGTGATAGAAAGGTAGTGTGTGTGTTTCTGAGAGTGGCTCGCAGCGTGGTGCTGCTGTGTGCGTGTGGCTGTGCATTCTCTTCTCCCCAATCCCATAATCTGGATTTATTAGCATCGGCCAGTCACGGTCTGTACTAAACCATGAATGATTCAGCGACTTGTTTTATGCGGAGCATTTTTCTCTGGAGAGCTGCAGTGAACCACAATGTAACTAACCTTCCTGTGCGGCTCTAAATCTTGTTGACTTAAGAGCGAGGCGTTATTAAAAAGCATTGATGAGAAAATAAGTGAAGGTGGGTTCACTTTTCTTGTCTGGGGTTCATGCAGATGGATGGAATCTCTTCTGTGAACTAATGAATAAAACTGAGAAATCCAGTTTGACAAGTGAGTCAAAGCACCAAATGTTTGCTTTTATAAGAATGATTTGGCCGAGCTTTAAATCAAAACAACGCTGAAGGCACAAAGTCTTGAACCAGAGGCAGCTTTTAAAGGTTTGTGCAAGTTTTTCTTGTGGTTTGTCATGTGTAGATCATCTGGAGTTTTGTGAGAGAAAGCCTCTCTGAGGTCTTTCACAATGACCTTGAGCCTCAAAGGTTATCGATAGTGATGTGTCGATGAGGTTTCATGAAACAGTGCCCTGATTTTTAGAGGCTACTAGATGACACTGTCTGGACTTGAACTTGACAATGAAACCTCTAAGCAAACAGCGCCATCTAGTGGCCTCTGAAAGTTGGGACACTGTTTCCCGAAGCCTCACCATCACTAGCAAACAAATGTTTGTTTTGGAACAAATATTGAGCTCAACATTGCTCTTTAAGTTACATATATGAAGCGTTCTATTCGCTCATATGTCCTGTCAATCATGTAGATGCAGAACCGCATGGCCGTCCTGATGTGTAACCTGAAACCAGCCAAAATGAGAGGAGTCGTGTCCCAAGCTATGGTGATGTGCGCCAGCTCCCCGGACAAAGTGGAGATCCTGGATCCTCCCAGCGGAGCAGTGCCTGGAGACAGGGTGACGTTCCAGGGATTTCCAGGTCAGATGTCCCCGAAGTGCTCTGCAACAGTTGAAGCTCACTCTGACATGTGGCCTTCAGTAGCCTGCCCGTCTTTTGCGTGATCAAAAACACACTTCAAATGTGAATTCCAGTTTAACAGGCTGCAGCGAATTGTTGTGCCCTCAGGAGAAGCATGGTGGTGGATGTGTTCGCAGCTTTGACAGCTGGGACGTTGAGCGCCAACATGTTTGAGACTCTCGTAAAGCTCTTTGACATTTTACGGACTGAACATTGAGTCTCGCTCAATAGATTCTGCAACAGATGAAAGAGACGGCCCATTAAGTGTCGGGCTGCTGTTTGTTTACAACTATTTTTCACACTACTTGTTGCTATATGTCATTTACATGTGCGATGAAATGTGCCAAACATCAAATGTGCAAGTGGTGAACTTGTATGGGGAATTGAAAGTCTGTTAAGTAAGTGTAAAAATATTTTGGGAATTGTGCAAAGGATTAACCAACGCAGTTTGTAGATTAAAAATAAAATGGAAAAAAGCTACTAACTCAAGATAAAAAAAAAAAAGTTTCAACAAGAAAAGGAGGCTGATGAATTTGTTTCCCGCAGGTGAACCTGACAAAGAGCTGAACCCCAAAAAGAAAGTGTGGGAGCAAATTCAGCCAGACCTGCGCACCGACGACCAGTGTGTCGCAACCTACAAGGGCTCTGCTTTTGAAGTCGCCGGCAAGGGAGTGTGCAAAGCCCAAACTATGAGCAACAGTGGAATCAAATAAAAGAACAGCCTTCTGCCTTAAAGCTGCGCAGCCTTCGCTCTCAGCCACAATCATCCTCTTTGATGACAGACTGAAAAACATGACGGCGGAAGGAAGCAAATGCTTTAAAGATGTTTAATAAAGACTTGAAAATGATCTTTTGTTGGTCCTGGGAACATTTGTCGTACAAATCATGGTCTCATTTTAATTCCCCGCTTGATCATGCTTCAATTTCAGAGTCAAAAAACAAAAACATGCTGCACTTAACTTAAGTGTTCATCGTTGTTTTCCATTCCATCTCATCTCAGGCATTTTAATGAAAAAGGGGATGTGGGACTACAAAGTCCGTATCAGGTTCCGGGGCTGTTTGCGCAAATGATTCAGACGGTGCTCGAGTCCAGAGATCCAATCTCACGTCTCTGTGTCATATCAACCTTGGCTTTCTGACGCTACCGCCGAGTGTTTGGCTTCAGAATTCCGCTCACCTGCTGCGGAAACAAGGAACGAATCCGATGAGAAATGAGACGCTGGGATCCAATATATCTAAATTGTGTAAGCAGCATTATTTTGATGCTGTATAATTTTCAGTCTTATCAGTTTTTATGGAAGATTAATTTGAACTATGAATTGACGTCTCAACTGTTGATAAAAAAAACAATAAGAGGGAGCTTTAAAAATAAAACTTCCTGTATTTTCTTTTTTCACGTGGTTCATAGTGGGTCTATTTGAGCTGTGAACATATTCATCCTCGTCTCCACAAGGGAGTGCCGTTTGCTTAATTCCTGTCATAACCAACACCTAAGGGTGAGATCTGATCCCCATCTCCAGTGAAGACAGCAGGGAAGTGAGGCTCATGAGTGGCAGTGTGTCAACCTTCATGAGAAGAGAGCAGTCGAGTTAAGTGTATCAGAGTGTGTGTTTTTGAGTGTTAGTGGGTGGTCCTTGTGGTGTGAAAAACCAGTTCACCTGGTCCACCTAATGTGATCCACGGAGACACGGGCGTTTAGTAGTGTTATAGTAGAGACCAACCGGTGAAGAGAATCATGGCCAAGACCAACAAAGGGACAAGACTGACTTGTGTATTCAGTTTGGTCTTGATCTTAACCCGCTCCAAGTCTTAGTCTCGGTCTCTGTTTGCTCTGGTCCCTTGTCTCAGGTTAGGTGTTCTCGACTACTACACTAGTTTCCACTTTCTTCCACGTGTCCACAGTCAGGTATCAGGTCAATGGAGCGGCGTTTCAGTACGGTTTGGGCAACACATTGCAAGTGAATTTAGCAGTAAGAAACACTAAGAAAGCATTTTTGACCACTGACAGAGAAGCTAGCAGACACGGTTGCTGCTGTTCACTGACTTACGGAGCCAGGAGCCGGACATTTCACTAGACCCGCCCCCAGCAGATTGACCTTCATAAGAGGCAGCAGGATGTTGTTTTTGTCGACTATTTGGGTAAAAACAGCGCCAACTAGTGTCGCCAAGTCACTTCTGAATCGACAAGAGAGGCCAAGGGTTTCCTCAACCACTTTTGGGGGGAATACGAGGGGTTTACTGTTGTTCCAAAAGTACTAGAAACTTTGGGAACAACAAGCCCCAGGGTGCAACTGGACCTATGCAACCCCATGATCCAACCCTAGCTGCTATGACAGAGCCTCCGTCATATGCAGGAGTTAGATTCCCTTCCAACCCCTGTGCGAATAAAGCAACACTCACATATCTTTGAATTTCCATTTTTCCAAGGCCAAGAGTGCTATTTGTGGTAGAGCGTGACTTTTATGACAGGTCTTTGTGGAAAAAGGCATAGCTCATAATTCATACGAGACTTTCTCCAAAGTACAAACTCTGATTTAGAAAGAATCGAAATGTTGATTAATTCAAGCCCCTGTGGATCTGTGGACGGTTTTGATTAATATGTCGTTGTTTTGCTTTCTACGCCGAGATTTTAAAATATGGTTGACATATTAGCCGATGATACGACGTGCTGCGCTGTGATAATCCCTCGACAGGAACTGGAATTTAGGAGCTTTGAAAGGTGCGAGAGGCGACGTTTACAGTTTGAAACTAAGTTCAGTGGTGAGACATGTGATATCCATAGGAGGAATCACCATCATCTCAGTTTGTTTGCTTGTAAAATGTTCCTGTTGCAACGTCCCTGTATGAGCACATCGATCTGCCGCTGGGAGTTGGAGTTTCCAAGACAGGAGTTGATAAATCAGTGACTCAGACGTCCAGAAAACCTTTTTAAAATGTTGGAGATTTGAGCGAAAAGTTCCCTAACCTGAGCCCACCAGTGTTTATTGCATCCTGGAAATCACATTTGGACAGAAGGCTATTATAGGTAATAACAGGATTGCGATAATTAAAAGCACCGGCTGGGGGGAAAAGTGCGGCCTCGGAGTGATGCAGGCGGATAAAGCCTCTGGTCCGAGCTTTGGCTGCGGCGGACACAGCAGCTTGTACTAATCCCACTGGGATTTCTTCTTTCACTAGATTGTGCAATAATTCTCTTTATTTTTTGCTCCAGTTCTTGAGCATCATCATGGAAGAGGAGTTTTCTGAGATTTGACAATCTTTGCATTGGCCTCCTTGTTACCGCCAAAAACTGACCCTTCGCTGAACCACCAGCAGCTTCACGTGACTTGACAAAGCCCCGCCCCCCTGGCATCTGATGGTTCAAGATGTTTTAAATGGAAAAAGTGCCCCAGCGATGGATTGGTCAGAAGGGGATCCAAGACCTCGCACATTTGTGCTTAGTTACTCAGTGCTTTTCTGGGATGCATGAAAGGTTCAGTTCCAAGTGCAGCAAGTCTTGTTTTGTGTAAAGAAATCAGTCGACTCTCTTTGAATAACCAATTTTTGAAAGTTTAGATCAAGGATGTCGCGCAAGGGAATAGAACTATAGACAAGTCCTTTAAAAAAAAGTATATTTTTCTTTTTTTTTTTTTTTTTTTTTTTTTGAGGCCTCTGAAGTTACGTGGATGTAACCCCAAATCAATGAGTGCATGTAAATCAGGGGGCCACCAACCTTTGAGCAACTGTGAGCTACTCCAAGGCCACTGTGTGACCCGAGGGCTGCCATCAGTTCAGTACACACTTCTGAAATCTTGATAAACAGTGGATGATAAATGGTATTCCTCTCAAATACTGGTCTTGTTGCTGAGTTTTCACAATAATTACCAATGGTGTAACAAAAAAGGAATCACAAAATCAAACGTAATAAGGCGGTTATTACATGAAAATTTCAGTTATTACTATTTAGTAGTTATTACTGCTACACTGTGGGATACTCCCTTGGTCTCTGTGGACTACCTGACTATCCATGTTGGTGACCCCTGCCCTAAATGTTGGCCTGCCCAGCTGGGCCTTCTCTCCATGGCTGAGCTTCAAAAAGGGTGGGTTCGCAGTAGCAGAGGGCTTATATAGGGGGCCAGTCCTGCCCTGCCAGTTGGGCGGAGAGTATATGAGGGATCTTTCAGGGCAGAGGCAATGCCTCGAAAGGGCAAAGTCTGTTAGAAAGATATACTCATAGAACTAGAGTTACGTTCAGGTAACACCCCTCTGACTTAGACTTTCTTTATTGTCATTGCACAAAAACATATCACTGTATTATGGCAACAAATTTCGGTCTGAGCCTTTATATATATATATATATATATATATATATATATATATATATATATATATATATATATATATAAAATATAAACACATTACAAACACATTGTCACCTCATCTAGTGCTTTAATTCAAGTTCACAGATTAAATTGTTGTTACAATATTGATCTGTAAATCTTGATCCAGTTTTTGGGCGGCATAAAATGAATCACTGGACTGGATTTGATCGGCGGGCCTTGCGTTTGACACCCAGCATGTGCTTTAAGAGACCCAAGCTGAGCGCAGGACTGCGCAGCTTCCATCACCGCTGACCCCCATAACGCAAAACACGCGGTGCATTTGGTCGAGGAGTCAATCGTGCGTTATCGCGCCGACCTTTAGTGTGGAGAATCGCCTTTCTTTTTCCTGTTTTGATACCTAAGCCGCTCTGAAGAGCAGGGAGGAAACCCCAGCTCAGGCAGAATCATTCATGGCAGCAGCGATGTGTGAAAGGCCACGCAGGAGAAGGAAGTATTGTATGACTGTATAATTACTCTTCAAAGCGAACTGCTTTGTTTGTGCTTATCTGATGCATTTTGAGATACTGCAGTGCATTGGGCCGGTACACATATCCATCCTTTCCTTATTGTGCCAGGCGATGAAAGCCTATATTGAAAACAGAAATCGAGTTAAAAACTGTCTCAGAGTTCAATAGTAGGATGTGGTTTTCCTCCCTAATTACTCGACTTGTTGCCAGTGAGAAGAAAAGGCTGTGGGAACATGTGTTTTGGGTTGCACCCCTCACTCTTGTAAGCTCATTTGTCCTGCAAGATGACATGGGATCCTGTAAGGATTTCATTTATTAGCATTTATTTAGGGCGGGAAGTGAAGAAGAGTAAACAAATTTGACCCCAGACTGAAGTGGCCTCGGGCCTCGCTGGGCTCCGGGATGAGCTCATCCGTCTTCACCAGTCATCACCGCAACAGATGCGGGCGAAGGACAATTGACAAAGCGAGTCTCGAGTGTGACTCCGGAGGAGCCTCAGCTTCCCACTTGGTTTTCCTTGAAGCTCAGTGAGTCAGAATGTGTAAGGAGCTGGAGTGGGACAGGGGGCTGGGGAAGTTCCCAGGGGGAACTTTTTGAGGTAGGGGCCGTCATAAAAACCAAACAAGGACACCTTGTCCGCTCATCATCAGCAGAAAGACATGGGGAAATGAAACCTCATTAACTTGGTCCCTGGACTCAACTCTCAACGTTGCCTTTAAACAAACTACAAAACCATGTTTCGCCTGGGAGAAGATGCGGTTGTTTTCTCAGGCTTTGATGTCGCCTTAAATTTTAAAGATCCACTCTCAAGACAAAAACATGCGTCTTCATCCTTTACAACAAACGGAGAATGTGTTGCTTGTTAGCGCTGTGGAATTTCCTTTGAAGATGCCTTCATGCATGAATGTGGTCATGTACTTGTTAATCGAAGGATTAGCTGCAGGTCAGCAGCTAAACTAGGGAGGGCGCTCTAAATATGAACAGGTGGGGAGGCTGACTTGCTGTAGCAAGCCCGGATTTTCTTCTTATTCGGTGCAAAAAGAAGAACTAGAAGGTGAGATCAAAGGCAAACAGCTACTTGAGCTCACCTAAAAGGGAGAGCCAGTGTAACCTGGAATGTTTAGCTCTTGCTACCTTGGATGGAGTTTTAAATGAGAGCTCACTTCAAAACTTTGCAGCTCCCAGACTGCATTTTCAACCGCGCTTGCAAAGGGAAGAGATTTAGGGCTCAAGATTGAGTTCATCTGCTGCAGACGAAAGGTTATCCGAGGAAAGGTTCCAACGCAAAAGGGGCGACTTGTTTTGAGGAGAACAAAGGAGCAATATTGAATCGTAATGAAGCCACTGCCACAGGAGATGTAAATGAAACCAGCCAGAATCTTCCTCATTATCACTTAAAATACTGGATGCTCCAACAGGTTTGCAACTAATAATCCAGGAGTAACTCAATCCTCAGTGAACTGCGTGATTAGCATAATTCCACAGGCACAAGAATCTTTTGTTTCAGTGCGGTTCTCTGGGTATAATGAGGCGTTATTTCAGGGATCAGATCAGTTTACATTTCTGAGCTCTACCAGGGATTATTTCAGTTGAGGCCGCGGTGTATACATGCGGTCAATTACCCTCAGAATAATCCAGCATTGTCTCCAGTAACAGATGACATGCTCTTCAGAGCAGCTGCTTGACATATGAACAACAAACACTGGCATTAGCGGTGCCCTCCGTCCTCGCTGCGTATAATGTTGCCCTTTTAATGCCTGTTGATTCGGGGGAAAACCCTTTGTTTATGTACACGAGGAGTTGTGCTGACGGTGAATTTTGACATGCAGAAGTTGAATCAGCACTCGGTGGCTAACCTGATAGCCGACTTGAGAATTTGCGAGTAAAAATATTACAGCTAGCAACTGACAAGAACACTGAAAGACGCGTCGACTGCATCTGCATGGATTCCAAGGAAGCACTCTCTGACTGATACACTTGAAGAAAATTAATTTTTTTTCTATATTTTCAGACTCCTCTTCCACTCGAGTCCAGACTTGAGATTTACAAGAATAGAATCCATCAAATTCTCGCTCACAGCAGAGATTTCAGTGACTTCTTGACAGCTTGAAGCTGTAAAATTTGGTTCCTGAAATTGTTTATTTATTCAGGCCCGACCCGATCCCTGTGGTCCAACTCACTCCTTTGGAACTCTGGAAGACATGCAGCATGATCCTGAACCTGTTGCTGGTGATTCACATGTTAAATTGACCATGCAGTTGTGACTAACTCAGAAAAGATCAGGGGGATTCTTCACACTCTGTGTCACTCTAATAAAAGAACATTACACAATGGAAACATCTACGAGTCTCCACACCGAAGCCAGTGTTTCCTAATAACCAGACCTGCACTCATCACCCAGCCTCAGCGTACACCTGAAGCAGGCCTCTGATTCATGTGGTGTGTGTGTGTGTTCGGCGCACGGTGGTCTCCATGACGCCTCTGGGTGGAAAAACT
Organism: Synchiropus splendidus; assembly: GCF_027744825.2. NCBI lineage: Eukaryota > Metazoa > Chordata > Actinopteri > Syngnathiformes > Callionymidae > Synchiropus > Synchiropus splendidus. The sequence goes on from NC_071335.1 coordinate 22,425,818, forward strand.
GTGTAAGCTCTGACTGTTGCTCTGAAATCGCATATGGTAATGACTCTGTCAAGGTTTCCTGTGCACACGATTCACATGATTTATATCAGGCACACGTTTAGAATTAAAGTTTATGGAGAAAATTACATAATGCCATTAGAAAAAAAATGCTTTATTAGATAAGATGTTGGATAAAGACAAAACTATTCACAGGAAATGTACAGTCATAGAGAAGAGCAAAATGATGCAAAGACGTTATCAGAAACAGCATATTAAAACAGATTTAATTTACGAATAATTTACAGAATCGATTTGAGATATCTATAGATAGTAAAAAGTCAATTTATTATGCGACTCTGACTCGCCTTAGGCGTCTGTTCTAAACCATGCTATGGTATGTTTATTCTTTATTTTCTCTGGAAAAGGTCAGATGAAAAAACGGTAAAGCAAACCTGACCTTGAGAGAATTTTTTTTGATAACCTCCATCAGCCAATTCCAGGCGGCCGGTCTTCTTCTCCTGCAGTGAAGGCCGCAAGCTGACTGCTGAAATGCTCGAGCTGGCCGTCAACACTGCAGCCGTATAATCTTCAGTTTAACAAGTGAAATCTCTGCCACTGAATTATGTCTAGTTTCAAACTTTGCACAAAAATAATGTTCAGTCTCTCTAAAATTCTTACACAGCTCCACACAGGGCTTTTTTTTTGAAATATAATATTATATTTTCACACTTCTTAGTTTCTCAAACAAAACCTGAAATCTTCCTTAGCTTCCTTTGGTCCCCCTTTATCTGTGAAAAGAGAATGAATGTACTGTATATCAACCAGTGAATTTGGAGCATAGCTCCGCTCTCATCCCTCAGCCCCAACGAAATCTTCCGCAGTGCATGATGGAAGGATCATGTCTGTTCTTAAGCTACCGGTAAAATACAGTATAGAGTGAAAGAAGGGGGAGCAGCACATGGAGATAAATATGGCGGCAAGAGCAGCTCTTATTGTGCTGAGGCGTTGCAAGTCGTGCTATGTGAACTGAAAAAGAAGCTATATTTTTTCTCTGATGTTTCCCAGAGAATTCCCTTTAGCTTTAGGATGTTTTGGTTTTGTTTTGTTTTTTTGTTTTTTTTTACACTTGGCCATTCCTATTCTGCTGTCTGTGGAGAGTTGAGCAGATGGTTCAGGAAGGAAGTCAATCTCAATTTTCAAAATAAAACAGCACAGACTTTTTTAAAATGTGAAGCTGGGTTTACATAACCCTCAAGCCCCCTCGAGGAACTTAGTAGAATGGCTTCTCCCTGGCTACAAACATCTGCTTCCTCTTTCTATTGGCTCTCAGAAATCTAGAAGATAGTTTTCGTCATCTATTTTTGCACGTACGAACAGGCGAGTCAATTGCTTTTAGGCAGAGCTGTCCAAAGTACTGAATCCCCAGAGATGATCACATGCTCCACTATGTACATTTTCTATCTGGCCCTTGTGTTTTAAAGCAGCGTTGCATTGTAGCCAGCAGCCAGCTGGGTTCAGTTGCTGTTATCCGATGGACTCCACAGGATTACGATTGAATGGGTTGTCAAGTGCGTCCGTGCCGGTTGAAGTCCTCGGATCGTTGTGGGAAAAGAATGGATTTCATGGGAATCCTGTTGTCTTTTTCTCATGGTGGAACACTGAAAGGATGTCCCCCGAAGAACCACAGCAGTCGGTCCCTTGGTGACGCTTAGCTAAACATACAGCTAAAAATGGGCGGGAGTCAGGTTGCAACATGAGGCACCGTGAGAGAAAGGAGGAGATAAACGCATTGTGATCGCTCCATTTTTCTTTTCCAGGTAATTCTTTTCCCTCTTTGCAGACCGGACATCGATGATTTCCCAAACAAACACAAAACAACGTCCCTCAAAGCCTCAAAACAAAAGCCTGGAGATGTGATATTACTGGCTGTCCTGGGAGTCGTGGCCCGAGGAGACGGACGAGAGGGGCCTTTTGCCTTGGGGCCAGTTGCTTCATTTAATGGTCAATGGGGTCGTGACTTGAAAAAGCAACCCTGAGGAGCGAGGGCTCGCTTACAATGACTGTCAACACCGCGTAGCACATTTCACCCGAGGCCCGAGAGTGCGGTGAGACGTCCTGACTGATTATAGTGTCACCGGTGGAATCTGTCGGCTCAGCACCATTTCACATCAGAACTCTTTTTAACAACCTTGGACGGCCACTCATTTCCATCTAGTCGTGTAGCAAACCAGCAGCATAACTGAAGTGGCATTTTTCAGTTTATGAAATGAGGACAGAATGTTGACGGACGGCCTGCCCCCAGCGTCTCGCCCCGAGAAGCTGGGACTCCTGCAACTCGTGCTCCTCTAGTATTGGCCTGTTTGGCTGCTTTCATCTGGGTTTGCAATTGTTTACTCCCACTTTATTCCTCTAATAAAGCTATGTGATCATCCGTGAACCAAAACACCTCTGTGGTGTAGACCAGGGGTTCTTAACCTTTTTGACCCCTGGGCCCACCTTTCTATATATATTTAATATACTTACTGCACATGTAAACAAACCAAAACCTTGTGAAGTGACATGAAACCATGTGATCATCGCAAATATTATATTTATTTGTCATTGAAAAGTCCAACCAGCAGCAAAACCTGAAGAAAATAAATATGATAAAACCATGTCTAAATATCATAAAATAAAAAATAGCATATTTTATTTAAACTCCAAAAAAATGAAGTGTAAATAAAAGTATTGTCATAAAATGTTCTAATTCATTTTCAAAACTGCTTCAACAGGTGCTTTCATGAACAGTTTTTACTGTTGGGGCGCCATCACTTTCTTCATCATTTTTTTTTCTTTTCAAGAACTTCTCCATAGTTGTTAACTGTCACACATTTGCAGCTGTCAAGCTGTTCAGGTGGAATCTATGTGTACAGCGTCTAGAAATGCATAGCAGGAAGCCCCTCTGGTGGAATTCCAGTATGTTGGAGTTTGGTTCATGAGTGAGGGAAGGATGGAGTGAGTCAATAGGAGGTGAGTCTCATCTGTTGTCGGTCTATTGTGAAGTGGGAGGAGTTAAAAGGCAGTGTTCCCAGTTTAGTAGTGTCATGATCTAAAGGAAATGTTGGATCTATTTCACATTTTGTGACATAAGCCGAGGCCATAGCTCCACTGCTGCTTCCTGTAGAGACTGTTTTAACCACAATAATGACGTGTTGCTCAGGTCAACTTTGTGGTTTTATTTTTTGTGTCGCTGAATGGACAAGGTGGCATTGAAGCAGTCGTAATGGAGCTATCTTTGTAAAGACCACAGAGAGGACGGATGTCTCCAGCCTTGACTCAGGCGCCCCTTTGTTGTCCTTGAAAACAAAACAAAAAAAAAGAAGGAGGGGGTTTGGGGTGTGTGCATGAGAGAGCGGGAGAGGGAGGGAAGGGAGGGGGTGACAGAGAAAAAAAATGATAAAGCCAGTCTCTGAAAACAAAGCCGTCTGCCCCATGACAGAGACATTATGTCACGTTAGTGGAGTCACTGATGTGAGGGTGGGACGGTCGGCCGCATGGGTGGGACCAGGCGGGCCCGCGTCCCGACTCTCCGCCGTGTCCACCTTCTGTTTTCCTGAAAGAACTTTGGGGAACATAATGGCCGTGGCTCACAGCTGCACTTCCCCACATCCGACATTTGAAACAGTGAGATTTCCAGGTCGTTCATTCATACCACGGTCCCTGCTGAGAGAGAGTGAGGGACGCCTGGTAAAGGATCGCCCTCGGGGGAGAGCGTGTGTGTGTGAGAGAGGGAGTGTGTGCCTTTTCGGATGTGTGTCTCAGTGTATTGGCAATGTGGTGGGATGATCACCAGTGGAGGGTTGAGACATACAGAGCAGTATTTATTTGGGAATACTGCCATTTACACTTTAGTATGAGAGGTTCTGTCAGTAACAGCTCAGCTACTATATATACTTATATATATATATATATATATATATATATATATATATATATATATATATATATATATATATATATATATATATATATATATATATATATATACAGCACATTTTATGGGGTAAACGACTATCAAACTGTATTATGATGAAAATAAATAAATAAATATGAGACAAAGAAATGTTCAAAATAAAGTAAGTCAATAATAAAAATAATAAAAATATTTAGTTTATTAAAAATAAAGTAAATATTTTAAACCTGAAAAAAAAACACATTTTAACACATGAAAATCAGGAACAAATTATTGTATAAAACTAACTGAAAATGATAAATTATAATTGTTGTTGATAATAAATAATATTGATAACAACAACAATTATAATAATGATAATAATAAAAAAATAATGATCTTCATCATCATTTAATTATCCTGAAATTAATTTCACCCCCATTTTGTGTGAAATATTTTAGGTTATGAAATCAGAGTTCTGAACATCTGCTTGGTGTCAGGGACTTGACAGCTGTTGTGCTCAAAGCCATGAATTTGCGTCGTCTGTTCTACTGCCCTTCAGTTATTGTACTAGTTCAGGATCACATCCATTCTTTAATCAGAGTTGGGGACAAACAATTCAACACATCTGACCCTTTTTTTTTTGTAACATGAAATTGCGATCGCGAGTAAAGTGTACAGCTGTTCATCATCGTCCAGTTGAGATACGAGTGGCAGATTTCTTTGAGTTCTCTTCCAAAATCTTGACGGCTCTTCCAACTCAACCAACCTTTTTTTTTTTGGCGCGTTTGATTTCTGTGGGAACCACTTATGAACGATGAAGCGATTCCAGTGAAATACACAAATATCAAGAATTCTGAAGGAGAAATCAGTCAAGGGTGGATTTGATGGTTTCTTTACGCCAGAAGGTTTCCAGGCTCTTTAAGGAGGCACCTTTATCCTCGCTCAAAAATCTTCCCTTAATTTTGACCATAAAACAAAACCTGGAGGGGATAAACTCAACTATCCATCATTCTAAGCTATGAGAGATAGAAGGCTATTATTTAGCTTCTTACATAAGGGTGTGTTTTTTCATGTGATGCACGCAGTTGGGTTGTGTTAGGTGAGGAGGGTTTCTTGAGTTCAGGTACCAAAAACCTCTCCTTGTAACAAAAAGCATAAGTGTCATGGAGATGTTTTTGAGAGAGAATACACACGACAAAAAATGAGATAAAAGGATATATATATATATATATATATATATATATATATATATATATATATGTGTGTGTGTGTGTGTGTGTGTGTGTGTGTGTTTATACAGAAGCCATTTTTTTCTCTTAAAAGGGTAAAAGGGGATTGAATACAATACAATGAATAAAGCTGAAAACCCCAGAAAATGAGTTGGAAAATCCGTTCAAATGTCATTATATCCTCTGAAAGGTCATTGAACCATAACAAATCTTTAAAAACAACAAACAAACCTAAATTGTTGGAACAGAAAACATATTATTTCGATGTAACAACTGTAAGATTCTCTTACCAACCTCATGAGGACCTCAAAAATGCAGGCAGCGGGCCAAGTGTGGCCCCGAGCCTTACTTTGTTTTGGCAAGAACTTACAAAATATCATATTTCAGCTGACTGAATCACAATAGTTTTGGGCTCGCTTGCTTTAAATGGTTGGGATTAGCAGGTTTTTGCTTGATAAAAAGAGGGATGGAAGGCCAAAGGATCCTGGTCCACCATGGGAACCTTCCCCTTAATGATGCTGTTTATTATCTAGTCGACGGATATTGTAGCCCGTGCCACCCACAAGCACTCAAAGGTAACTCTCAAGTGAAACTGCCAAAGCCAGAGACATCATGACAAAGACTCTTTTTAGAGATGAGGGATGACAGCGAGGTGGGGATGGGGTGGGAGTGGCGGCTCGCTCCGCTGGGAGTGGGAGGGTCGCCGTTCGGAAACGTTGAAAGGAGAACAATGGCGGCGGATATCGGGTTTGCCTGTCTGACAAATGGATCTCCCGCCGCGGCGAGTGCAGGAGCCGCCGACCTTTTGGAAGCAGAGAGGTTGGAGGTGAAGCCAGCGCATCTGCCTGGATGTCAACTTGCATCTCCAGTTTTACAGTTGTGCTATGAAGCATCTGTTAGCTGAAGCTTGTCTGAGCCATGTCAAAAACAGGCGCATCCTGCGAGGGTCAAGTCAGCACAGCATCAGCCACACGCGGATCCACGTTTTAAACGGAGAGCTAATCTGTTGTGACACAGCTGGCAGAAAAGTCAATACGGCTCTCACCTACATCTGAAAAACGGCCTTTGAAGTGTCGAGATTTCACCCTGCACTTGTTCTTTCCAATAAAGCTGCGCACAAATCTTCCATCCCTGCTCGGTAAATCAGGGCCAGTGTTGATCAAAGCGGAACTCTTGAGTCTTACATGGCATATCCTACATTCCACGCTAAACACATTCATATGCTGAGCTCAGAAGAGCACTTGTTTGTCGACCCTTCATCCAGAGCCCTTCCAAGTGGGCTTTTATGTGATGTTTTGCAAGCGTTGCTGTGTTTCACAAACACCTCCCATCTGTTAAATCATTCACTTGGGAATTACTTTTGCAACATTTACTACATTTACATTGAATCATTTGTTTTATGCAAATTAGAAACAAAAGCTGCTTTAATTCAGCCATTCATTCGAACTGTCGCGGGTCCAAGCGTCCTGTTCCACCTTCAAGCCGCTCCCATTACAGCTGGTTTATCCAGTTGTCTCTGCTGATAAGGTCATTTCCTTCACACACTGATACTAGGAGATGTTTGGTGAAGGTCAATGGAGGTGCAGGCAAGAATGTGACTTGAAGCTGCTCTTTCATTGGCTCCTACACAATTTTCCCTCCATCCATTTTCTGCTGCTTATCCAGGTATCGCGGGGGCAATAGCCTCAACATGGCACTTCCTCAGGTGGGATTCCAAGGGAAACGTAATCTCTCCAACATGTCCTGGGTCTGCCCCGTGGCCTCCTCCCTGACAGACATGCCCAAAACAAGATGTTCGGGAATCATCCGTACCAGAAACTCTCTGGTATCTTCTGCCTCCTCTTTATGCAGTCGAGCAGAGGCTCTACTTTGAGCCGCTCCTGGAAGACGGTGCTCCTGTGGCTGAGCTCAGACACCCTGCAGAGAAAGCCAGTCTTGTCTTTCCATCATTTCCCCTTAGCTTGCGAGCATAGGTGAAGGTTGGAGCGTAGACTGACCGATAAATCGAGAGCCTTCTGGCTCAGCTCTCCCTTACGTTCAAGATGAAGCAGAGTTCAGGTACCAAAACCTCCACTTCTAAGTGCCATGAAGATCTTTTTGAAAGAGAATACACACAACAAAAGGAGAAAAAAGAAAATAAGAATAAATATATTAATTATTATTAATGTGCGAAAATATAAAATAACTGAAAAGGAATTTCTGATATAAACTAATACATACAGAGGGCATTTTTTCCCGAAAAAGCTAAAAGGGCATTTCACTGAATACAATTACAATACAATACAAAACTCTAAAGCTGAAAACCCCAGAAAATAAGTTGGAAAATACGTTTCTATGTATATAACTGTCAAACTTGCCTTCAGTGCATAGAACTTCTGTGTGGCCTTAGTCTAACAGCAACATTGACCACATTTCCATGCGACAAAAGAGCTTTAGTCGGACTAGAATGACGGTTGAATATATACATTTACAGTACGTCATTTACCTGCAGCTGAAACCCAAGCAAATTATAGGGTGATGTGGCCTCCAAGACAATGGGTGGCGCTGTTACCTAACTCATCAGAACATTGAGCTAACAGATTGCGAGAAGACATTCAGCTATACTGACTTCTCTCCTGTAGGAGAAATAGTGTTCCGGCAGCAGCAGAAACCGAACTCAGCTGTGATAAAAGTAGATGAAGAGCTGCGAATTGTGTGGATGAAACTTGAATTTCCTGTTCACATTTGTCATCGTTCCATTGACTAGTGCAGTTTTTTCACAGCACAAAATGGTGACTTGACGTTTTTCCAGCGATGGCCGGTTTACTTTTCAGCGTGTGCCATCTGGTTATCGTCCCCCGAGGAGGAGGGTTTTTGGGTATGCCTTACTATTTCTCATCTCTCGTCGCGTATGAAACATTAAACTTCAATTACCGAAGTCCGACTGCAACAAGGAGCAGAAAATAAATCAGTCCAAGTGTTCTCATTTTATACGACAGGAATAAAATTCTCTGAACACTGAAGTAGATTTGGTTCGTCCCGCCAGCTTGACTCGTAAAGAGGCGGCTGTTTGATCATGGGCTCATGGTGTGCACTTCGTTTACAAGCCACTTCGATTCTCATTTGGATCTCATTATTATTAGCGCTCTCTTCCCTCATCACATTCTTCTCCTCTGTCAGCCCCGACACTTGAGGCAGATGGTGAACTTCGCTCCATTGGAATCCTATTTTCTCCACTGTCGCTGATGGGTTGACATCTGCGCTGTATTAATGCGCCCTTCTAAATGTCCAAATGAAAGAGGAAAGGGCTGACTTCCCTCACGTCGCAGCTATGAAGAACTTTTCGTGAGGTCGATCCGTCTGCGCGCATCTTAAAATGGTTTGGGAAGTTTGAGAAGTCAACTTGTTCTGGCCTTCAGGCTGCCACTGTTTGTCTTTGGTGAGAACCTAGAAGTAAAAACGCTCATCTCAGTGTGCAGGAACTGGAGATCTGATGCTTCCTGACATGTAATGGATTGTGTTTGACTGTATATATATATATATATATATATATATATATATATATATATATATATATATATATATATATATTCTTTTTATTAATAAATCACCAGACAAAAAGCAAATAAAAATAGTAAATAATAATAAATTCAATTCAGATAAAATGGCAGCATACAAGTAGATCTTGTAAACATGGCCCAGTTTACACATTATATACGGTATGTGAGAGAGTTCATACCACTTCTCTTGGGAGACTAGGAATACACAACTGAATAATCCGTCATTGTCCCTCTGGATAATTTTCAAAACTGGATCCCAGAGCTTGACAAACTTGCCGTGATTGTTTGAAGGACGACCACCAAGGAACCACTCTGAACTAGATGCATTTTCTATGACCTTGAAAATCAAATCCAAGGACTCAGACGCAATGAAGTTTACAGCTGCATGAAATTTTTGAACACAGTTGTGACTCGGTGCTGTCCCATTGGTGATGACCCATCCCAATGAAAATATGGTTTCAGTCGCATCGGTAAGGAACGGTTAATATACGACAAAGATGAAAAACTATTTCACCAGTTTCTCTCTTCACCTTTCTTATTGTGTTTCTTATCATGTTTTCCTCCCGAGAGAAGGAAAGCTCTTGCTGTGACTTGACTCGGTCGCCCAGCACGAACAGGACTTCTGGTTCCCCTTCATTTCTTCACTAACCTGAACTCTCCAACAAAAGCATGTGTCTGGCAACACAGCTAAGCAAACAAACACAAACTCCCCACACCACAATGAGACCAACAGGACCGGTGTTCTTTCTAGCAATTCTCTCCCTGAATGTCATGACCCTCCTGCTCCGTCCTGTGTGGCCCACCCCAAATAACTACTCACTTGTTCCAGTTGCCTCAGCGTTCAAGCAGAACTGGTACCAAACAACTGGACCGGCTCTTGCTAGCTGAAGGAAAGGAGGCTTTGGAATCAATCGGCTGCAGGGTGGAGTTGGAAAATGCACAGATGGAAATCAAAACACTCAAATCTGCTTTTGACTCTGAGTCACCCAAGTGAGACTTTATCAATCACTTCTCACTGAGTGAAGGTACATTCCCTTCTGCTGCTGAACACAGAAGGCTCCGCTTCAGATTTGTTATTTTGGTGTAGAAGCTCAGAGATTCCAGTCTTGTTTCAGCTCCTCAGTGCCACTGATCATGGAGTTTTCACTCACCATTGTAGGGTCTCTTTAACAACAGCAAAACTGACTTGGGGCGTTCCACAGGGTTCTATTTTGGGTCCCGTTTTATTACCCTCTTACATGTTGCCACTGAGCAAATCATCTGCAATACATTTTCAACATACCGTCAAGTGGACTTTAGCATCAGGTGTTCAGCCTTCAGTGTGGCATCCAGTGTTGTTTCTGTTTAGTCAAATATTCCCACCGTTTTTCCTGATGTTTAAGAGGAATGACACTCTGATTTGCCTACCGATAAAAGATTCTCACCGTGGTCATAATGACGGACGTCACAAAATGTCCTTCAGCCGAACCAGCCAAAATCACAAATACTTGTCTTCACGTCACCATTCTCTCCTATCATCCCTGACACTAGATTTGACCCTGTATCTCATTCAACTAAATACATTTCCAAAAAAAAAGCCACACGCTGTCACATGAAGACTCATCATGCGTTCATACTGTATTCTCCGGCCTCAACTGCTCCAACTGTGTCTTCACTGGCATCAACAAGAAACCTCTCTGACTCTCTGAGCAGCAAAGCCTCCAACTAACAACACATCACTTCACCCCAGTGTCTGCTCTGGCTCTCTTCCCACTTTAGAATCAACCTTGTGATTTCCCCATCATGGACAGGCCCCTGACTGAAGCATATTAACCCCCAAAAAAGGCAGCAAGGACCCTCTTTGGGTTGGTCCTTGCTTAGCCGACAAAGCCTCCTCCATCAGGAACAACCTTCTCTAGGAGACTGAAACAAAACTAAAAAAAAAAACACCTTTATAAATCAAGATTTATCCACAATATTCCGACTCACTTTTGCTTTTGCCGAGCTATAGACCAACCGCATTCATGTCTCATGTGTCTGTAGCCTATTTTGCCTTTGTGTTCTGGAGCCACAGACCTCAATCCCAATGGGGGACCCCCAAAAATAGATGCACCATCATGGCGGAGGTGTTGAGGGGTCATCAGTTATTGGCTAAAAGATCTCCACATTCAATTCCTAAATGGATTGTCTGCAAGTTAAGCCGTAGTAAAGCGCTGACTTTCCTAACAATCATAATTCATCTGTCATGATCTGTTCAAAATTGTTGACGTGACACATTTTGGATCTAGGGTGATTTATTGGGCCGATGTGACACGCTGTGGTCTGTGCGGATTATTGCAACCGTGGAACACAATACTAGGAGCTGATGAAAAGCAGCGGTTGACCACTTGGTTCAAGGGAATAAAACTTGGCGAAAGACTTTTGTACTTGCAGTTTTCCCCGCCTGGGCTGGATCGACTGTTAGCAAAGGTAATGGAAAGTAAAAACACTGCTCTAATGTGATCTTTAATCGCTGACAAAGGTGGTGATTTCTCAAATCTATGGGCGGCATGTTGCGTACACTATCACTTTCACTGTGACTGCACATTTATATTCTGCTGACGGCAGGATTGATGGGCCTGCACCGTCTGTACATGGCTGAGCTTTAGAATAAACACCAAGGATGTATAAACTGCCATATTTCAACAGAGTCCAGAAGCTTGTACCTCAATGGATATCAGCTGACTTTTAGGTATAATTGGTGAATGAACCTCTAAGTAGAGCAGAATAGACGGAGCAGCCAACGTTCATGTCTCATTTTGACGACCTGCTACTTGCATTTTAATAGTATTATTATAAAACCAATTCCAGTAAAGACCTTGTGAATTAATTGCCACTTACATTTGGCACTGCGGGGAGCAGGACCACCAACACAGAATAATATTTTTCCTCTGAAGCATGGATTTTTAACAGCATTTTTATGACAAGTGCAGCCTCATGCACTCTGTAAAAGCCTATTTCTGACACTTTTACAGGAAATCTGCTGGCAACCCAACAGAACTCTGCAGTCCGATGCTGAGGTCCTCAAATTCTAGATTTTGTTTGACAAATAATATTTGATAGGAGTATTATCTATGAGGTTTTTCAAAGATGACAAATGTTTCTTAAACAAAAAAAATATTGTGTTTTTTGTTTGTTTGTTTCCCAACTCCAAAAAATGCCTTGCATTTTATGGAATATCATGGAGTGCCAAAATACGGAAATAAATGTGGGGAAATAAATGGAAATACATTTAAATGGAAATAAAGATATAGTAGTTGAATTTGTTTTCTCTTTATTTTTCATTGTTTTTTTTTCACTTTTATTTCCAAATAATGACATTTTAAAGACTTAAAGAACTTATGTCGTGGGGGTACATTATTGCGAAAAGGCTGAGTACTGCTCAGCTCTGGGGGAATAAACCATTATGACCTGGATTGAAAAGAATCGTGTGTTTATACATACTATGGCTTTTTTCCCTTCTGTCTTTTGCTTCAATGTTCCACCCCCAGGATACAATATTGCCCTTAATGTAATTGTCAACTGACCAAGGAGGTGAAAATGGAACGTTTCTACCTAACACAACTAAGATATTCAAACTTCATTTGTGGCAAGACTTATTTTGGGACTCAAACAGAATGTGGGACTTTGTGATCAAGATGACTTTGAGCTCAAACTGTGTACTTTAGCACTGACCACAGCCTCTTTAACCAGTTGGAGTTCAAAACAACCAAAGGGAATGATGAATATTGACAGTGATTTAAGATGGGAGACCTTTTATCATGTTGTGGCTTGGTAGAGGTTCTGAGTTCTGAGGAGGTCGGGGAATCAGTGGAGCCAAATGCTCAGGTGTGAAAGCGCCGATGTTTGCCCCAGAGGTCGAGAGGTCAGCTACTCAGTCCTGTAAACTGCTCTAGCATCTGGAGCACAAGCTCTTTTTTGGAGAGCCGGTCCAGTCCCCTTCAAGCAGAAGTTCACTTGTCAGAGCTGCAGCACAGTTGGAGATGATGTCATCCACCCTTGCGAGACCTCGCCTGCCCCGCCGTCGTGAATGATACGAGCCGTGCAAAATCCAAATTGCATTCATGATTTACATGGTGCCAATGTCGGCATGAATTCAAGGCCTTCCACTTGAATCATTACGTTTATTTGTTTAGCTGGTTATGAGCAGTCAGACGTTTCTCCATTTGTGTTTTCTGCTGACACACGCTGGAAAGAGCAGAACCAGTGACAGTTTGTCTCATTAGCAGGTTCTTTGGGTCCAGAGTCCAGAGCGCCTGTGGGTGGCCCTGCTTTGATTCTGTATCTTCATTTCCATGGAGACCTGAAGTCTCAAGTCGCTCTCAACGCACCGTTTCCAGAGGCGGTGCAGATGAAACAGCGCTCAGTCGTTGGGTTAAAGAGAATCCGAGTCCAAACTAAGGTAGGGCAGAGCCATTACCTTCAATCAAAAGCACATGGAAGAGGAAGGAGTGACACTTGTTGGGTTTGGAGCCCAAACTTTGAATGCAGTTTAGTAAATCACATGTACTCTGAAGGAGTGTACTGAAGCTAGAGCTGGTAAAATTATGACACTGTTTCACTGTTATGGGTTCAGCCACACCAGGTCTGGAGGGCAACTGTCTCGGTAAGAAAGACGCTCATTCCATCATGAAGGTCATGTGGTCACACTGGATGTGAAGAATCCAACAAAATATTGATGTCCTTCAAAGTACATTTTCTGATCCTGAGATTGAGGACTCAGTAAACCTGCATTGACTTAGTAAAGGCAGATTGGTTTATGCGAGAAGGTCTATTCTCATGAGGAACCTTATGGTCAATTTGGGAGCCACGTTGGTGAAAGAAAGTGTTGGCCCCAGTCCTTTTTTCACAGGCTTGTCCCTCCAAACCTGCGCAGCCATCTGTGGAGAACTGCCTATCCCACCAGATTCTGCAGCCCCACCCAGGTCTGATCTCAATCACTTCAATAGGAGCTGCCTGACCGAGGAAAGTAGACAAAAGGATTCCAAAAGATGGACATCATTCTGAGATCTGAAGAAATTGCCGAACGAATGAAGACGAAAGGAATTAAATCTATCAGTCTGGGAAAAGTTACAAAGCTATTTCTGAAGTTTTGGTTCTCCAGTGAGACACATTCAGCATCCAAAGATCCTGCAATCCTCACTTTCCTCACTTCAGATCAGTGATCTTGGCAGCAGTGTAAGGAAGCAACCATCTCAAAGCACTGCTGAGATGAAAGATCAAGTTTGCCTGAAAACATCTTGATGATCCCTGAGATCTTTCACAGAAGTTTTTAGAAGGTGTGGTGTAAAAATAACTGAAAAAGACCATCGCAGCAGCAGTAAAACATGGTGGTGGCAGAAAGGGGGATGTTTAAAACGCACCAGCAAGTCCACGTCTGAATGGCTGGACTCGGGAGGCCTAGTCAAAGTCCTGACCTGACTCCTAATGCTTGATTGCAGCTGCTGCTGAGGGTGACCCATCCAGAGTTGGGGGGCCGTCACGGTCACAGCAACATACGACGCCCAGTCAGTTGCTTGCCTGATCTCCTCAAAGCCTTCCATGTCAGTTCTGAACCTCACGGCCATCATTCCGATGGCACCGACAGATTTAATGAAACCGTAACTGGATCTCTGTTTCTTGAATGAGGAGGAGAAACTGCTGATGGCCTCCAGTCACAGGCTCGACTGAAGTTGCCAGACTTTCATCCACAGAAGCTCAAGGCCTGAGCGCCACACCCTGGCTGGACATCATTATATGTTTTATTGATTTCATTTTTTTTCACACAAGATATTTAACTACATTAGCTTAAATCCAAGACTATGGTTCTTAGCTGGTAAAGGTGGAATATCCTGTCCAGGTAGGACTTCCTCATGTGGAGGAACTTCTAGCAGCTTGAGAAGAAAGAGCAGAGCCAAATGGAAAAGCTTGAGACTGACTGGGTAACAGACTCAAAGCACAGCTGCTCCTCCACCTCAACAGTTGAGGCGGCATTTAAAGGTTGCTTCCTCGACTCCTCCCTGGTGAGTGCGGCAGGTCACCAAACATGGCTGCTGCCTGACCTTATGCAGTGGTAGAAGGACGGAAAATGAAGAATATAACGGAATATAACATAAAAAAAGGAAACAAAAACACCTGTACAAAATACATTCTTTTATTCATCCATCAGTGTAAATACACATAATAAATCAGTGAGAAGAATATATATATATATATATATATATATATATATATATATATATATATATATATATATATATATTCACCATTCACTGCTCTTGAGATCACTGTGCTTGTCCTTCCTCGAGACACACAAAATAATTAACAGTTTATGATGCTTCACCCTAAGTTCTATATCTCCTCTCACGACACTAAAATATAATGCAAATATCCAAATGAGCTTCTATCCTTACATTTCTGTCCTCTATCAGTTGATTTGGTTGTATAGAACTCATAGTTTTTATTTTATGTACATGATATACATTGATTCTTAAATACATTTTCCAATCTATTTACAAAACAAGAGCTTATTGATATATATAGATTCTTTTTATTTATTTAGAAAGAGTACAGAATAAAGGTACTGGCAGCTATGGCTTTTTTTTTTTTTTTCGCTCACTCTTCGCACAATATTTCATGAGCTGTAAAGTACCAGGGCATAATTGGTAAAGTAGAAGCACCTTCACCGATGTCGGCCAGGTTTACAGAGTTTTCCCGTAACTGAAATCACTTCTCTCTGGTTTGTGTTCCGGCTGGCGATGTAGATGGGAAAACTAGGACCTTATGATTGGAAATGTTTTTTCTAGTATCAGAACCAGTGAGTGTTAACTTCACCCTGCCATGGAACATTAGGCTGAGGGTGTGTCCGACAGATCGGTTTTAAAAATGGAGCCAAGCGTTGATCTCTGTTCTCAGGTTGTTGACTGAGAAGCCACATGTGAAAATCATCATCATAGCGTGTATTCCAGACCATCGCTGGAGAGGAGTGTTTTCATGAAGATTCTGCCACTTGAAGATATCTGGCTGTTCTCACGAATTCTAACTGTCTGAATATTAATTTGGCTAGTACAAAAATGAGGCAGAAAACCAGCTGAAGCTACTGTGCGCTTGCATTGCTTTCACTTCTTCTCAGCCTGACCATGGGTTGAAATGATCTACTGCTCATATCCCAATTCCCAACGCACCGAGTACCGTAACTTCCTGTGTCACTCATATCACACAATAACAGAGCTCGTACTTTCATCACTCTTGACCCAACATGGATTTACACTAATGTAAACACACTATTTGTTTGTCTTTTGAACGTAGCAAAAATACATTATTTCTCCCACAAAACGGACTGCATCACAGCATGTGTTTAAAAAAAAAAAAAAAAAAGGTCAACTGACTCACAAGTGCTCATCGACGTGTTACTTGTGTTGGACATGGGTGGACCATTCCCAGCAAACACATTCCCATTTACTCTCCTAAATAGTCTGCTCTGTCTCTGATTTCTTGTTCTTTCAAATACAGCCACGACTTTCGAAAAAAGTTCCCTCGCATATGGCGAGAGAGAGAAAGCGAATGGAAGAGCGAGAGAAAGAGAGGGTGGCCATGACGCCGACATCAAGCCGCCCTCAGATCTTCTGGCACATGTGGAGCCTGGACTTGGACGAGGAGGTGGCATCTTTCCACACCTTGCAGGAGAGACCTTTGGCACAGTCGCAGCGCTGGAAGATCTCCAGGCCGTGAGAGCCTTTCTTCCTTTGTTTGGTGCACACTTCTCCCTGCCGCAGCACCGGCTTGCAGATTTTGGTCCAGAAGTGGCGAGCGCAGCAGTAGCCGTCCGAGCAGTCGGATGAGCGTAAGCAGGGGTCGCCCTCGTGACCTGGAGGGAATCGATACACTTGAGTCAGTCAAAAGATTCTCACTCCTCATCATGATCCAGTGTTTTTAGAGTTACATTTGCTTCCCGACCACCAGACTTGTGCACCATGCACAGCTGGGACGCGGAAGTTCACTTGAGTATAGGGATGGGATTTGACAAGATTTGAACAATTCCAATTCTGTTATCGATTCTCATTGGGAAAAATAAGGGTTTGGAATCAATAGATTTGGCTATTGTTTTTAGAGCAATTCCATTTACTACTCACTGAAACCAGTTTGGGTTTTAAAGAGTCAAACCAGGATCTTGATCAGTTTACTGTGCAGCACAAATGACAAGGGAACTTGAGGAACTGTCATTTTCAGAAGTTCAAAAAGCTCTGTGGATTTAGCATCAGAGAAACAGGAATGCGTCATGCTGCCTGCTCTGGAACAGTCATGAACCCTGTGACACCTGAACCATGAACTCAGTTGACAGAGAGCTCCAGTTCTGTTAAACAATATAAACATGGCATCTAAAATGATGCGTTCAGTGCAGCTCCTGAGTTTGTTTCTGGTTATACTCATCGATGCTTCTCGAGGAGACCGACTTCGCTACATCACTGTAAAAACAAGCTTTGTATCAGCGCAAATCTGAGGTGTGTGATATTCCTTCCTTCCTTCTTCTGCCGCTTTTTCGGGGTCGGGTCGCGGAGGCAGCATTCAGAGCAAGGAAGCCCAAACTTCCCGATCTGCACAAACCTGTACTCCAGCTCTTCCGGGGGATCCCGAGGCGTTCCCAGGCCAGACCGGAGACATAATCTCTCCAGCGAGTCCTGGGTCTTCCCCGAGGTCTCCTCCCGGTAGGACATGCCCAGAACACCTCCCCAGGGAGGCGTCCAAAGCTCGGGACCATAGGTGAGAGTGGGAAGGTAGATCGATCGGTAAATCGAGAGCTTCGTCTTGTGACTCAGCTCCCTCTTCACCACGACGGTCCGATAGAGCAACCGCATCACTGCTGCCGCTGCACCAACCTGTCTATCAATCTCACGCTCCCCTTTTCCCTCACTCGAGAACAAGACCCCGAGATACTTAAACTCCACCACTTGGGGCAAGAACTCTCCACCGACCTGGAGAGAGCAAACCACCTTATTCCGGTCGAGAACCATAGCCTCAGACTTGGAGGTGCTGACCCTCATCCCGTGTGTGATATGATTAAAATCAACAAAACAACAACAGATTTTATTTCTTTACGATTCCAGAGAATCTGACAGCTTGGAAGCAATAGTATAGTCGATACTCGGCGCCTTAGGAGTGAGCATGTGTTGACAGGAGCTGTGTTGGTCGGTGACTCTTTGTTCACCCCGAATTTTAATTAAGCACCACAGCACTCTGAGTTTAGCTTCAGTGGAGACGTGAATAGCTGTAGTTACTGTGACTGGGTGCTATTTTCACAGAGTCGTCGGGGGGCACTTAGCAATTTAAGTGCTTCATTAAAGCCGCTGCTTTATAGACGAGGCCTCACATTGACTAAAGGCACCGGCTATTAGCTGTAATTGCGCCAAACTTGCATTCTGCGGTCTCCACTTGTGTATCACCGAATGTGTGAAGTCAATGAAAGTGTTGCGTGCTTTTATGTCGATGCAGAATCGGAGGGGGCCTGTGGTTTCTCGCAGGCTCCTGGTGCGCGACTGCGGGCTCACAGACACTGACATACGAGCAGAGCAGTCATTATGGGAATGGCTTGTGGACTGGCGTCGCTCGTGAACTTGCCAGGACGCAGACAGTAAACAAAAGAGCAATTCAGCCATCCAGACCGTTCTCAGCAAATAAAACAAAAGAGGTTGTTTTCACCGATCGAAAAACACAGTGCTCGAAAGTTAGATCGCACCTTTGAGAGAGTGTTTGGCCTGCGACTTGCCGCTTTTCTTCCAGTTGTGATCCTTGTTGGAGAGTTTGTTGTGTTCGTCCAGCGCCGAGAGGTGAGGTGACAGCACGCTCTCGGAGACAGCCACGCAAATGTCTGCAGAGACACCACAATAGAACACATTTAGAAAAGACGAAAAGCCATCCACACTCTGCTCAAATACTGACAGCTGGAAGGGTCTGTCAACCAAAGGTCCTTGCATAAAACCTTCAGAAGAAGACAAGCTGCATCATGTCAACATGTTTTTCATCCAGATTCCAGTATTTTTAAGGAAGAAATGTTTGTGTTTAGTGAGCTGATAACAATGTGAAACAAAACGTGGAGATAAACACCTTCTGACTCCATTAACATCTGTTTTGAGAGAGTTTAAACACACTAGGGCGACTCATGATAAGCCTTTTAAACTACTTTCAACTATGGAGTCCGTTAAAGATGAGTTTTAAAGAAGGAAAAAAAAGTTTATGTCCTTGTTTGATGCCATTACAGATTTTTGGGAGCCACCAGCTCCATCTAGACCCTGTTGGACCTCACGAACACGTCACCAACATTACCGTTATTGTTTTTTAACAGAGGCCAGTTAGTATTTTTTTTTTTACATTGGTGACATCAGTTGAGTCACACTCCAATTGTTCATCTTGTAGTCGCGGTTCCCGCTCTGTGCGTTTCATTTTGCTCCTGACGTTCGCAATGTTGGACTACAAATGAGCTCCCGACATCTGGACGCCACAAAGTCTTGCTTTCTTTCGTAGACTTATAATGTATCTTTGGTTACTTCTGCTCCACTAGGATAATAATAATAATAATAATAATAATAATAATAATAATAACAATAGTTTGGTTTGGAATGGTTTGGAACTTATTTTCTACCTCTGAGCCTTGGTTTAATCTATGTACTGTTGAAGATATGTAAAAGAGAGCACTGCGAATGTAGTGATTATTGATGACCAACATTATAAGCCTTGATCTGAGTGAAGAGGGTTAGTTACCAAGAGAAGATCACTCACTGGCTAGAATGTAAACCGCTGCACTGCAAACGTCAAAAACTTTTGATTCTAAACGGCATCACTGGCACAAAGCAGAGTGTTTTTCACTGGGAAGTCTAAACACTCCCTCCGTGTTTATACACCTCTCTCCTACGTGATGCTCAGCAGATTTTTCAACATGGCCACTTGCTTGCTTGCAGCCCTGGGCGTTGACATGCATTCCCTTCAATTTTCTTCACTTTTTTTATGAGGGCTGACAGTCAGGAAACCTCCCGTCACTTTGCATCTGCTTGACAATATCAAATGAGCGAGCCGCAGCCACAGGGTGTCACTTCATTACGAACACGACAAGTCTCAATTTTAGCATCCAGGGTGAAACTCCAGGGACTCAATTTATAAGTCGGATACACGTGTTTGATATTATTTCAATGGATCGGCGCCCCCACCTCGTGTCTGGCATCTGTTGAGTCGACACATTACTGATATGAATGAAGGGTTTAGAACGTACAGTTGCTGCATCGGTTTCCAGGGCAGCACATGGCATCTCTGTGGCAGCGTCTCTTCCTCCGGCGGCAGGTGAGGCAGCGGGACGGCGCCTGCTGGGGGCTGTGGCAGTAACTTCCCACGCTGCACTCCTTGTCACTGCTGCAGGGGTAGACCTGCTGTAGAGAGCAAACATCTCAGCCCTCAGGAATACTTTCAAACTCTGCAAATCCTTGCTCAAAAGGCAAGCGATGAAAATTCACTCACAACTTAATGTGGCACACCAAAATTGAATTACCCTTGAAAAACAACATGATGCAGGCATGAAAACACAAAACACAAGTTTGTTAACCAAAAACAAATTTGAACATTCTGCCATGTGGAAGTGGCAACGGCAGCCTTATTCGTCCCATCAAAGACACATAGAGGGATTGTTTCAGCTGCCATTTGTTTGTCGGGTTTCGTTCACCATGAGCCATCGTTTGATCAGTGAGCCTGGGGGGACGCAACAATGGAAACACATGCGCGCGCCGCTTAACTCCAGATTGGTGCCGTGTTGCTGTGCGCTATAAAGCTCGCGCAGCAGGAGGCTGCCTCAAAGAGATATGATTTTATTTTCCATTTTACTGCTGTGTAAATGCAAGCTATTATAAGCCGGCGACTCAGACTGACAAGGCCTCTGGGTCCTTCTGCTGAACGTCTTCATCGCTGTGTCTGTGGCTGATTCAAGCGCAACGGATGTGTGTTGTTGATTTTGCATTCAAATTGTCCAAGTGTTTTCGCGTTCCATAAAGAGGGTAATCGAATTTGTGATCCTGATGTCGCCATCTGTGTCTGACAGTCGGGCAGATGTAGAGGGTTGAGACATTCCCAAGCGGTGACAATGTCGGTTGTCCTTAACTTAACTCCATCGCAAGACATGATGGAGTATAGATTCAGGGTGTGCAGTTAAATTTACCTCCTTGCTACATGTCACCACTTCTTGTTCTGTGAAACCCATCCTCACTCCCATGGCGTCATATAGTGACGTTGGGAAAGTTGCCTTTTGCGTCATATAATGACGAAAAAGGCAGCCTTCAGTGTTGCATGTGGACGCATTGGCAGCACGAAATGTGAAAAAAAGACCTAGACTGGGGTTAGGATAAGCCATGGGATGGCGCTCCATTCATGCTACCTTTCCTCCAGTGTGGAATAGCTATTTAAAGCCTGTCAAACGGCCGTGCGTTTTAGTCAGTTCGGATGAGGTTCACGTAAGGGGTTATAAATAGCAATCCCCACAATGCTTGCCATGACCTGCCTCGCGCATTCCCGCACCCCCACGTGTGGTGTCGCTACTCCACAACGCACGATCTGTGCCTGGAGCTACATGGAAGTAAAGTGTGTTTTGGGGGAGAAATACGTTCTTTTAGTTAAATGAAACACCAATGTGTAACGTTCCACGCGGACGGCTGCCTCTTTCATCAGTAAAGGATGCAAAAGTCCACTTTATATGACGCCACTAGTGTGTGGAGGTGTTGTTTCTGTGACTGTCCGGAGGGACAGTTGAGCAAAATTACAGACGGACAGGAAACAGGAGACTTTATTTGATGGTAAAACTTGAGAAATATATAAATAAATATAAATACTAGTGGTGGGACTTTAACAAGTTAATTACGATTAATCAATTACAACAAAAATAAAAATTTAATGTAAGAGTTTGCTCTCCAGACAACAGGGAACCTTTGTCAGTGCAGGAGTTCCAGCTCCACTGATCACACTGATGCACAAGACACGTGGCAGCTAGGATGAGAACAACAACAACAAACATGGAGGAATCCCTGAACAAAAGCAAACAAAAGCATCTGTTTGCTTTTGTTCAGGGAGGTTTTTCACTACACAATGACCAGGGTTTCCACTACTCTGAATGGACTTGAAATTCTTATAACATTGAAATTCTTATACAAATATTTCCAAGACAATAAAAGAGCTTTAGTTTAAATAAGGTGATATAAAATCTTGAATATAGCCATCATCCTGATTTATTGTGCTACTGTCAAACTGATGCAAAATAAACAATATTTTGTTGTTTAAATGTATGTATGGCTCCATCATTTGACTCAGTAATATACCAAATTCATTTAAAATTGAATGTGGCTTTTTGTGGCAAATATTCCATTAAACTGCGATTAATTCAGATTAATTACTCACAAATTCTCTAATTAACTAGATTTTTTTTTTATCAGATTCCACCCGTAATAAATATATAACTTAAGGATTCTCAAAATATAGATAGATACAGATTTTTTGGGGAAAAGCAAGAGTTCATCTCGATAAAAACTGCATTAACAGCTGGGGTGAATAAACAAGTGAACTTTAATCTGTCAGATATCAATTTTAGAGTTTCCCGCTGCCCTCTTGAGGGCCAAGCAAATACAGGCAAAGGGCCACGTGTGGCCCCCAGGCTGCTTGAGTCTGTAAAAGAAGCAGCTGAAATGTTTTAGGACTCAGAGATGGTGAGGATATGAGATCCAGGAGGAGACGCAGGACACCTTTAGCCAGGGACCACTTCTGTGCTGGTGGAGAAAGTCAGGCCTCCTTCACCTCTTTACGGCGAATTTCCAAGTGTTGAGGGTTTTTTAAATTAGAATCAAAAGGAGTCAATCAGTCAATTTCCTCTCGTCGCATTCCACTTAAACTACGCAGCTGTTGTATTTTTCACGCTCTCCGCAGCGGTACCGCTTCAAGATGGAGTATAGGGGATCGTTCAGACAGGAAATCAGTGAAGAGAAAGGCATCACGGATCTGGAAATCTTTCATCAGAGTGCACCGTGCAGACTGGCATTTGAAGAGCAACGTAAACGTCGTAACTCAGGAGTGATCGGGTGGTGCGTCACGTATGGGTCGGACGGGTTCACCTCAGCACACTGGTAGAGCCAAGGAACAAAAGAACACACTTTGGCGGCCAGGACAAGGTCATGCTCTCCAAGCGCTTTCCTAGTTATTGACACCATTTTTGTTGATGTCCACTGTATTTCTTAGAGCAAGAAATCATGTTTTTTCAAATTTTACTGATCTCCCAGTCCATGTTTAATAAAGGGGGATTGTACTCTTGAATCTGTGTCGCACCCTGTTTAAGCTGAGCTTGAGAACAAAAGAAGAGTGTTGTAGTAAATACAATCACAAAACACAGACTAAATATAAGAAGGAAAACAGATCTTGTTCAAACATAAGCTGTACCAGTCTATAAACCACAGGTGCAGTGGTGCTGTATACACCGTAGAAAGGTCAGTGGTGCTTAAAAATGCGTGAGGATCGCTTCTAAACTAGTTTTGAAATGGGCTCCAGCATGAAGACTGACTCATGAAGCAAACTGGGCAATGTTCTGAACTTGACTCACCAACTCCTCACATCTGTTATTGACATTAAAGCCCTCAAAATGTCAGAAATTCCGACACCACAGTTTCAGCTGCTGCTCCAGGAGATTGTCTCGGTGGGTGGCACTGGACATACGGGCGAAAACAGCGCATTTTGAGCACTTTAAGGTCAATAAAACGCCGGTTTGATGTGGTGAGGCTCAATATTTTGACAGCATGACACTCTTAAGTCTGTAAAAATCCATATATTAGCCGCATCGTAGTGTAAGCAGGGTTCAGGCAGCAAGAAAAAACAAGTGGACTACCGCCCCGAAATGACAGTGCTACTGAAGATAATGCCCTGTAGTGTCGCAAATGTCTTTATCTCTTTCAGTCTTTGTCATGTTGTCCTTCGATATTTAGAAAAACAAATCCAATATTTGTCTGAAAAAGTAAGCAAAAACAGTGAGTCAATTTGACTTAATCATAGCGTTGGTTTCCCAGCATTTACTTTTACAATCTGCGAACTACAATCAGTTAAAATAATAATAATAAAGTTAAGTCGGGATAAACCAAACCCACACGCCATTTACGTTTATTGCAATTTCGGCGCTCAACAACAACAACAACATCAAACTGAGATCTCAGCGGGAAAACAATTCCCATCACTGCCTCTTGGTGAACTGCATCAACGTGACCGGTTACAGCACTTTCGCTTTTGTCGAGGGAGTAAAGGAATGCTTCGGGAACAGCCACCTAAGTTTGTGTCGGGGATCTAATGCGCCTCCAGACATAATTGAAGGGTAATTACAGCAGCAAATCATACTCCTCGAGAGTCAATTTAGCCCGGTTTGTTTTAGCATGTCTTGTTTTCGTACTGAAAGTTCGAGACACGTAAAAAAAAATAATAATAAAATTGACATTCTTTTTTTCACTAAGTGGACCGAAATGACCGAGAAACCACCACCTCGCAAACATCCACTGTCCACGGCAGCTGCAATTACGGCCAAGTTCACTTTTCCATAACAAGTGTGTGCTCACCAATAAGCAGCTTTACTGGAACTGCTGATATAATCACTTGCACATGTGGACGCTGGACTTAGGAGGCACAGAGGTAAACACACGGCATTCTTGTCTTTTCATACTTTCAATTAAAACTGTTTGGAAATGTGAATTTCCTCTATTCAGATATGTATTTACATCTCTTGCTACCTCTCCTTCATTGCTTTTTTCTCTGCAAACATTGACGCTCTTCTTCCAAGAAAGTACAGAGAATCCAACTTTTATTTATCCTCCATCTCACAGTGAGGTTCACCGCAGACAAGATAGTGGAGTGAGGCAGTAACTGCGTCCCAAAATATGGGCTTGCACCATCCTTACATTGAAAATCTGGTAAACAAAGTGTTCAAGGAGGCATCTGCGAGTCTCTTCAGTGTGGCCTCCAGCCATTGGCTCAGAACACATCCAGAAGACATCTTGTTCATAGATATATTGATCTGGATTGACTAATTCAGGTGGCTATTTTGGCTGTGCACTTGAAAACAAGAAACAAGAATTCATTGTCATGAAACAACTGGAGAAACCACTCAGCTGAACTCTCCTTTATAGCATTGATTTTCAACTGGCATGAAATGATCCGGTTTCACTTCATTTTCCTGAAACAGAGGTGGGAGATATGATGGCATTAAATGATGAACAATTGGAACGTGTTGACAATCTGCCAAGGAGGAGATGACATGGATTTGGTCCCATTCTTTCTATACACTATAGATCTATGCTGATGCATTGACTTGTTCAGCTGCACATCGCGCGCAATGCTCCTCTTCCCACAAACACTCAGAGTGAAGAAGCCGGTCAATTGTGCAACGTCGACTTGTTTATGAATCTGATGTGACTTTATCTTGACCACACACCTTCACAACAGAATAATGGAGTGTTCCTTGTCAGTCCCGCGGCGCCAAACACTGCACCACTAACAGAGCAGCTAAGAAAGCGGCTAACAGTTAGGCTTTATTGACACTCGACACTCGTGAAGCTGAGGCAAGGAATTATAAAGATTTGTCTGGAAATTCCCCACACAAGAATAACATCATGCAAAAAAGATTGAGAAACATCAAAACAGAGACATGATATATTTTTGCTGTAAATAAATACATTTTCAGAATTTTGTTTCTTCAGATACAGTAGCATGCGTAAACAGTAGCTACAATCTTTCACAATTTAAAAGGGGTTTTCCATGGGACTTTCTGCTAAGCACAATTGTGCTTTGGCTGACGTTCTATTAGTGCTGTGCCCCGTAATGATCGACGTGTGCTGTGGCTTAAAAAAGGTTGAAAAACACTGCTGTATAGGACCCAGATTTTCAATCCTTCGCTCCCCCTTTCATTGTACATAGCAGTGTCTGAAGAAAGTGATACCACTGGGAACTTTTCAGAAAACTTAGAGAATGTAGAGATGAGGAGAAACATGGGCAGAAATGTGCAAAAAAAACAAGGATGGTCTGTGTTGTGCGAAAACAGTCGAGCAGCCAGTGTTTGGAATTTTGGATTCAGAAGCAACAATATCATAAACTAATCTTTACAAAGAGACAGAAGTCATTTTGGCCAGTGCTGGATCGGAGAGTCCCCAAATATATGGCTTGAAATATTGTTTGTAAAAGGGGGTGTACGTTGTTTATTTGGTCAAAACTTCGACGAAGAGTTCTGTGCATTGAAACAAGATCCAGCGATGTGGACACAGCAGACACCAGCGGGTGTGAAATAAACCTCATCTTCCAGGGTTATTTTTGTTTTATCAGTCTCACTAAGCTCGAAAACATTAGCACAGCATCACCCACTCCATCACGCTGATCGATGAAGTGAGCTGGAAATGAAACACGACTGAGTAAATAAGGTCCAGCAACGACACATCAGAGCCGCATGTTTGGCTGGCACATCACCACCAGCACCGCAACCATATTTAGCCGGCGCTGTACTGACAGATCTGATTTAGTGCGGCTAACCGCCGACTTACACGGAACAATAAACATCAGAAGCGACTTAAAAGCAGAGAGAAAATCGTTACAGGCGCAATCAAAAGCTGCGGCGGGAGAAAGGTAAGATCAGATTGAACCCACATCTAGAGGACAGCAGGCGTCGTTCCAGATGTTGTCCAGTACCGTACAGTTGGAATCAAATCTCTATGATGTGTCCGGATTTCAGCACGTCCTGACTCGCAGCGCCGCACGATTGTGACTGAGAGAGCGAGCTTGGTTATGCGACTTGGAAATTGGCCATTTTGACTTTCTCAGGGAAACACATGGAGTCAATGAAACAGCTGTTGAGATATTAGGAGAGGTATTGAGCCGAAGGTTAATCCATCATTATGACAAGTTCCCAACATGCAAATGTTTAAAATATTAATGGAGATAACCAAAACCTTATGCTTATAATAATTGAAGTTTCAATTTCAAGAAAGGACGCGAGGCATGAAATTAAAAACTGTGTTCACTTGATCCCAGTTGAAGAGGAAACAGTCATTCCTCTAGTCCACATCAAATACGTTGTGTAATCAGGTCATTTCCTCAAGAGTACTTGTAAACACTAAACAGAACGGATCACATTTGGGCCAAGAAATGAAGGCGCCTGTCTCAGCTACACGGGGCGAGGGGCCAGGAAGCGCGTTTGCGAATTCCAGGATGGCAGGGGAAGGTACCACCTTCCTTGCTTCTGATTGGCTCGAATGCTTCTCTGCCCCTAACCCCATTTCAAATTTTTAGAGTTATTTTGCTGAAGAATTTAAAAATACTGACCTCTGCTCAGCTATTTACCTCAGTTGTTTCACCTGTTCCGAATGTGAGATGATGTTTTCAGGACCAATACCCAATCAGAGGAGAGCTACTCCAACTAACCAGAAGGTCAGGAAAGAACTACCTTCCCCTGCCATCCTAGGATTCCCAAAATTCACAGACTGGGAACACCCTGGACAGGGTGGGAGGAAACCAGAGTGCCCACAGGTAACTCAACAAATCACATTTGTGCAATGTGATTTTATATGTTTACGTCAGTAGCTCTTCACACGAATGCTGTAGCTACTAGATCAGTTGAAGAGTGAAGAGAAGAGTTAGGTTGTTGTTTTTGTTGCTTTAAAGTTGCCTTCTTTCCTCCCACCCTCCTACTGTCCATTTGTTTGGTAATTGTTTTACTTCTTTTGGGGCATAAATGTGAGCTCAATTTGTTTTGCTAGCAGAACCTGGAACCAAATAAAGGTCTGCACATGGCTAGCCATTTTCCAAAAACCTTGTTCATATACCAATATTTGCGACAAAATTCATATCCTTTCCTTTAGATTTAGAACCAGGAAGCTGTGCACGGTATCGGTCGGAATGGTTGAGCTGAGGTTGAGCTTGACGACAGGTGAGAAGCAGAGATCTGCTCCCAACAGACGAAGACTTTCTTTGACGTAAAAATGTGCTTTTATCTGGCTATTCAGACAAATGGCCGCGGTACGTGCCGCGACTCTACCTGCTCTGACTTCCATCTTTCTTCTCGGCCAACGGGATTGGTTCAATTACCCGGGAGAGAATTTGGGGGTGAAGAAAAATGGGGCTCACCTCTTCCATCACCTCCACTCGACAGGCCTTTGAAACCCGGTGATTTAGCGACGGCCCCCGACTTGTGTCTGATAATCTGGGGCTTATCTCGTCATATTTTAAAACACCTCATTCGCAACGTCTGAGGACTCGGATGTGTATCACATACTGTGAGTGTTAGTCCCTTATTTTTCCTCAGATAAGCCGTCGCACATAAAAGCCTCAGCTCAGATTGCGCGCAGGAAGTGGCTGGAAAACTGTGTATCTGCATGGAATGCTGGTGTCGGTGAAGATAGAGACAGACATGAGGGAAGGCCCTCGTCCTGTCTCGTGCGTGTCTCGTGCTGGTCGTGGCTTTGAAGAGGAAACTCTTAATGTGCGGGAGCAACAATCTAGAAGGGATTTGTTGCTGGATACACACAGCTTTGAACTCGGATCCCTTATTTATCAGCGCTGACTCATTCCAGAGTTATGACTCTGTCGGTCTGAAGGGAGTTTAGTGACGTTTTCATGTACATAAGACTGTGGACGGAATAAAGGAGACTTGTCGATGGTGTAATACTATGGTGTAAAAAACATGACAGAGCGAATCCAAACTTTTCATGGAGTGGAGTGTTGTTTCTTCACACTTTCACACTCTGTAAATCGAATCTCTCATGAGTGCAAGGGACCATTTTACACGGATACAGATGCATCTACATGAGACGTGACTTTCAATAGAATCAAATTTTGATTCATTTGAAAGCATCATGTGTCAGGGTGCCTTCTGCCTTCTTCATCAACATTGGACGCAAAAGTGCAGGTGATGATCGTGAATGCTACGCCTTAGAAGGGACAATGCGTCGATGTCTCAACATGCAATGCAGAAGTCTGACTTGTGCATCACACTATGACGAAAAAGTCCACATGTAAAGACCCATTTATGCTTAATGGACACAGACGAAGCCTTCAGTCCATGCTCTGCGTCAATTTCCTCCCTATTTCTGCATGTTTCCAAAAGGCTTACGGACCAAACAGAGTAATGCCACTGGGAACCAAGGGGGGCAGTGTTGCTGTCCGATACGTAACTCTAATAAGACATAACAACGGTAGTAATTCTCCGTCTCCTTCAACGCTGCCTCCTATTCATCTTTTGTGTAAGAGGTACATGATCAATACTTCCTTCACAGTCGCCATGTTTGTTTTGGAGTTTGTCGTTGTTTGTATATTTGTGTACAGCAATACCAACTTAAACAACGCAGGAAGTATATGATCAGTGAAGGTAACATGGTTGCCTATAGAACAAGAACACGATGGCCAAAGATGACGCTTCTCATTGACAACTGAGGACGCTGGGCCCATGACGGTCCAGGATTATAGCGGGAGCGTCTCTTTAATACAGTGTCAATGGAATGTAGCGAACAAACGTAAATGTCGGGGGCCTTAACTGTGCCATAAAAGAGACTAAAGAAGAGTTTGTTTAAGCCAAATATATAAACAACCCTCCCATTTCAATATCAACAAGGAGCAGAGAGAAGAATAACTCTTGTGAATTCTGTGATCTTTTTCAATTTTGAAAGGTGAATGGTAAATAAATAACTTTAAGCTTCTGACATCTGCTAAGGCTGAACCCTGTTGAACCCATGTGGACACAGGGCAGGAGAGACAGTGGGCATGTTGGCAAAGAATGTAAGGAATTGAGGCACCAGATGAACGGAGTGGCGAGGGTAAGATGGGTAAAGGTGGCGGAGGAAGCTGAAATGTCAGGATGAAACGGACCATTAAGGGTATGTGAGGCTTTTAAATACATCATGTGTTTGAAAATACATATACTAATAATATACTTCAGGTATGAGAGAAGAGGAAGCAGAGGACAGAGTGAGATGGAGGAAGATGATCCGCTGTGTGCGCAGGGAGAAGCCGAAAGAAGAAGAAGATGTGTTACATCAGACAGATAGATGTCTGAATGTGCCTTTGGAAGTAAACCTGTTTCACAGGCCAACGTCCTGTATATCTTCAAATCAAAACTGTATGTCCATCTGTGCTCGTGTCAGCACGTTGACCCCTCAAAGATCCCTTATTAACCTCGACTGCTATAAGGTGTTGCTCAGTGGCACGGGTCAAGACAAATATACAAACACACCAACTTCATACGCCCTGAAAGTACAGATATCCAATAACGCTGGGATGTTCAGGAGTGGCTTGGGCCGAGCGCGCCTTCAAACGCAGTCTGGCGTCTTTCATTACTCAAAACACATGTGTTTATGGGCAGGCCTCTTTGAGCTTTAGACCCCGGAGTCTCCCAAAAAGTAGACCGACTCTAAGTTAAGTATAAGTTGATCCAATGCATAGAAAGCACCGAGGGAGTCTTCAAAGGGAATGAGAGGGACGAGGGGAGCGGATTGTAATCTAGAATGTGTGCGTTGCTTCCACAGATTTTAGTACGTAAGAATGAGAGGTGCGCGGGTCTCTTCTCTCTCATTAACAGGTCCAATTACAGTACAGGAGGTCGCCACATGAGGCCCCTCATGTCTCCACTTCAGGGTCCTCACAGCACCCAAGGGAGCGGCAGACTGCAGAGGCCACGAGACAGGAGACTGAACCAGCGCGCTAACAAGCAGTCACACCTCCCCGACGCTTTCCTCTCTCTTTCTCAGCTCATTAGGGTCACTTAACAGCCATTTTAGGTTAGAGGGGGGGCGGTGGAGGTGGGGCCTCGGGACAGACGGAGTGAGAACGTGGCTTTTACGGGCAAAGCTCTGAGAGATGGCTTGTTAAAGTAATCTCTGCGGTGAATTAAATAAAGCAAGCAGTTAAGGCTGGCCGAGGTTTTACAGAGGCGCGAGTGCCGCCACGCTGTCGGTGCCCCCTGTGGGTTCAGAGGTTAACGTGGTGAGCAGCGCCTGTCCTCCCATCCAGAGGGAGCCAGCGGTGCCACCCACGAGCTCTGGCTGTCAAGGTATCAGAGGTCTGCTTCTGGGGTTTTTACTGCAGTTGGAACTGATGTGAAGAGCATGAAGCTGAGCAGAAAAAGATTGTCAAAACCCGACCCCGGTTTGCGTGTAATTCATTTAACCCTTATCGCCAAGCGCAGCGCGTACACGTCCATTAGGCTGTCAGATGCTTTAAACAAGCGCAGTGTTTGAATTTGACGGCTGAAGCAGCAAATTACAGCCTGCTGCATCAGCTTGTCTGGTCGGGGCGGCTGCGCTCTTACTCAACAGTTTGCTCGATTTGAGCCTCAGCCAACACGGACTATTTAACGTGTAGTCATTTTCTACATTCTTCACTGACATTGTCAAGCCCTGGAATAGAGTTACCCCCCACCCCCCGACAGAAATGACTGTTTTTCACAACAATTACTGCGAATTTGGTTCACATCGCGGGCAGAGTCCAGGCTTTTCTGAGGTGTGGTACCGTGCCAGCTCAACCTTCCTACCAGCATCTTGACCATGACTCTATTTGCATATTGTCTAACAAGCACATGCCAGAGGAGAAAGTTGAGTCCAGCGCAGCCAATTTTCCAAATGTTCTGCCAAACCTTAATCAGCAGAGCTTATTGCAAATGCAGAAAATGATGAAAATATTTTCGAGGGGAAACACACTTAAGCTCTTCTGAGGCACGTATTTAAATGAAATACCATACAACAAGTGCATGTGTGTGCAGCAGAGCTGTTCAGCCTGCAGGAGATCTATAAGGGGAAACTCTGAATGGTTGCTCCATTCTGGACGCGGGACACTACCTTCGGCTCGACATCTGCTTCTGCAGTGAATCAGTGTGTCCAGTATACTGATCGACCTAAAACAGAGCTGGGGAAAGTGTGGCACGGGGGCCACATGTGGCCAGATGAATGTGGCCAGAAAAACAACAATAAAAAACATAATAATAAGAATTTCAATGCCATTTATGTAAGTATTAAAGAAAAGTTAGTGCTTTTTCCCCACACAGCCTTAAACAACCTTTGTTTATCTTTAAAAGAAAGGTTTGTTTTTGTTTTGTTTTTATGGGTTTTTTTTCTTAGACTTCCTGATGTAAATTCGTTTTTTTTTTTTCCATCATTTTAAAGCTCCTTTTTCCATTTTGTCTGCATTGTGACTTGACAGCAGCACACAGTAATCTTTAACTGGGGGGCAGTTTAATGACTGTTGTACTTTTTTGGTGACAAGTTTTTAGTCTTTTCTATATTGTATTTACCAGTATGGGGGGATATAATACATCACATATGAAAGATGGAAACAGCGTTCCACAACATGACGATTCTGTGCAGGTTGTGTAACATAACATCCCACTAAGCCCAAAAGACTCATCTGATCATATTTCAAGGTCAATTTGTGGTATAAAATTGCCTAACTATCACAATTTAGTAACCTTTTATGACACTTTTCTGGCCAGCTGACGGTTAATATCATGCTGTCTCTTGTGTTTAATGGGTACGGGGAAAGTGAAGGTTCTTCAGGTTTCAAATATCGGCGGTAAGCTAACCCTAACCCCAGGGTATTGGACCAAATGGTAGTTGGTTGAAATCCAAGCAATTGTTTGAAGTCATATAAGAGTGTTATGAGCCTGAGCCCTTAAGTCTCTCTCTGCTTCAACTCTCTGAATGAAAATGATGACTCAGGAAATAATGATCAAATCCCAGGTCTAAGTGGGAAGCCAAATCCTCGCCTTGAGCGAGAAAATTTGGGATCCGTTCAGTGCTATTACTTGTAGGAATAATAATAATAATGATGTCGATAATGCAGTTTTTCGCAGCTGTTGTCAGTTAGATAGGAAACGTGTGTAATTCAGTGAATTGTGGTGCGGTGAAGGTTAATTTACACGTGTTCAAGACACTACACCTTCGCCATCAGTTATTTTCTGATCATTTTGTAGAGAGAAACCCAAGATTTTGAGACCATATTCTTCCTATTTTTCAACTCGAAATGGTCAGATATATGTAGTGACTTAGGAAGGATTGATGGCGGGAGCTACACCGCTACAGGCTTCAAGTGCACGTAAGACATGACTTGGGAATATTTTCCAGAAAAGCTAGAAGGCGGAGGTCAAGTGTGGCAGCGCCCTCTACTGCTCCAAAGCGTAACGCAAGCAACCACGTGTCATAAAGGCTTTATTACACGTCAAAAGTTGAATCTCATTTGAATTTTCCTTTAAATCTCACATTGATACATTGAATCACCCAGAATTCATCCGTCTGAGTTTCATTTCTGAGTGTCAAACCTATTAATTTGATTTGTTTCAAGGACACACCTTTTGCTATTTGCATGAGGAAAGATGCACAGTTGTCACAGTTGACGCTTTAGAAATAATTGGTGGATTAGTTGATGGTAAAAGTACATAAAAGGAAGGATAAAAAGTAGAAAACAAGTGTGGTTCAATGGATTACAAATATTTTCTGGGTGTATATTTGTTATTCCCATGTGGATCCAAGTCTACAGAAATTTAAATTTTACAAAAATGCGGTGTTTTCTGCCGGTGAATCTTTTAAATTTCATTTTTTACCTCATAACTACTCGTCAATACACAATTTGCTCTGATAAACCTGGACTTTTCTAGAGACACTTTCCATGTTTACGGGCAGCAGGGATTAATAAGTGTTTGAGTGGCTCTTAAGTGGTCGGTAAAAGTATCTCCGTGAGGCCACACAGCCAGAAGCTCGTAAGCCCAGCAAGCGTCTGGACCACTTTAATAACGCGGAGATTCAGTCACCCCCAGTGTTGATTTTTTTTCCCCCTCACGTTTCTGTTGCCCCTAATGATTTACTGTGGAAGTGTGCGGTGGTCGACAGTGGCGTCAGGTCTGAAAGGTAATTGGAGTTTATGAGGGGTCCAATCCCCAATAACCAGTTTCATATGAAGGGGGTGCTGTCCTGGGTAATATTCTCACCTCGACGGGTTTCTCTTGTGTTTATTATTTTTGAATTCTGAACTTCAAATACAGTTCAAATACAGTTTACTATGTTGTAAATATGGGTGTAGAGTGTGTTATTACGCATGAATCTTAACTAAATATTTGTTGTCGATCTGATGTTTTTTCATATATATATATATATATATATATATATATATATATATATATATATATATATATATATATATATATATATATATATACATACACACACACACACACGTTACACGTTATAACGTTCTACGTCGTGCTAAAATGAAATAAAGAAACACAACGCAACAGTTCTGGCATTACCTTTTGCCATTTCAAATGAAATATAAAGTGAAAGCAACCGATGGAAGTACCTGTGCGAGGATGTTGAATTTCTTTGGGATCCCACTGTGGAGGGTGGCGGAGCGGTTCGTGGCCGGTGTCGGCGTCCTCTCCGTCAGAACCGTCTTGATGGAGTTCGCTTTGGGTCGCGTCTCCGGCGCTTGAGGCGTCACAGTCCGCAGCGTGGTGAGCAGAAACACCGCAAGCCAGCATCTATTCCAAGAGCGGAGCATCCTTGAATTCAAGCAAACAAGTCGGAGAAAACGGGCAGAATTCAGACGCGGTGAGGAAATTCAGTTTGCGTCCTGGCTGAGTCCATGCGTAAAATGAATCAATGGTGAGAAGTGAAAGCCGTAAAAACGTGTTAAATGGAAGAAAAAAAAAGGTTGATGGTTCTGTCTGGGTCTGGACAGGTTTCCTCTTAAACTGGGCTGTGAGTTGTGTTGCAGGGGACTTTATGATCTCGGATACTTTCTTTTTATAGGATACTAATGAGTTTGCTTCCTCCGCCCCCATTCACGACTGACAAAGCATGAAACTGATCTGCGCGCATTGTCGTCTGGACACCGGCACCAGGAGCCCCGTCGGGAAAAGCCTATAAAATTATTCACTCTGTGCTTTAACTGGGCTTTTTGACCCGTTTAATGGCGAGCCAGGGAAAATGGAAAATAACTCAGGGAGCTTCTGAGAGAGGTGGAACTGTGTTTTTTTTTCCCAACGTGACGAATGGATTACCTGTCCTCACACCCGAGCCATCAAATAGATCATAAAAGTAAAGCAGCTTTACACTCAGACTGCTGCTTTACGACGTGTCTACATTTGCTGTTCTGGTGCGAAGTGAAGTGTTCAATAAAAGTTGCCTGGGTT
The DNA here is from genome assembly GCF_027744825.2 of Synchiropus splendidus. Taxonomy (NCBI): domain Eukaryota; kingdom Metazoa; phylum Chordata; class Actinopteri; order Syngnathiformes; family Callionymidae; genus Synchiropus; species Synchiropus splendidus. Next base: position 22,460,699 of record NC_071335.1, read on the forward strand.
TTTAGCAGTTGTTTTTAACTAATATGTAATGCTATATAGGACATCTGTGATGCTCTGAATGACATGTCAAACTCGAGGCCCTGGGGCCAAATGTGGCCTGCCAAAGGGGTTTAAGTAGCCAGCAAGATAGGTGGCGATATTTGCTACAGATGCATGTATTTAATGTTTATTTTATGTGTCGTTTTTGGCCTTCATTTTGATAAAATAAAATACAGTGTGATTAGAATTATAAAGTAAAAGTTGCCAGGGAAAAGATCTGAGCACTTCAGCTTCTGAAGAAGAGCCATTCACACTTTCAAAGTAGTATGACTTGCAAGTTATTTAACCCAAGACCTTGTTTCCCAGTAGTTCAGTTGGTTCTGTGCTGTCATTGCAAAATAATGTGGAAACAACTTGCGTTTTGGTCCCTGTTTAATGGCGTCAGAGTCATGTGATTTGGTTATAGCACCAAGTCAGAACTCAAGTTCGAACCCTGCACATTATATCACGCTGTTAGGAAGCTGTGCGTGAAACTGAGAACAGATTAATAGCTCAAGTGCAACACAATTTTGAAAAGAAATTGTCTTTACTTTCAGTGCGACTCAATTTTCCAAAGTCTGTGGCACATAATGGAAGCCTTCCTTCATGTGGAACTGGGACAGAAGTTTGACAACAATTTGAGATGCTTATGTTTTTAGGACTTTTCAGAAGCTCATGTGGAAACTGGGGCGTATAAACTTTAAATTGAATAACTACGCACTTCGAGCAGAGGGACAGTGAAGGCACAAGGCTCCGTCTCACGTTGTCTTCCGAGGACGCTTCTGCCTCTTTAATTAACCGGAGTGTTTGCTCCTGGACTGTGTGAGGTAAAGCCGCGGGACGCGAAGGCGGAAACAAACCAGCCCATCAAAGGTCCGAGGTGGGTCCAGGGTGGGAATCGAACTAGTCGTTGGCTGGAACACATGGTAAATCTTCCCTTCTAATCAGGTGCCAAAATTAAAGGTCAACATTCAAATCATTTCAAAATGAAAAACTTCAACTGTTTGTCCTGAAACAGCGAGACAGCAACACGGCGCTGAAATACATAATGCGGCTGACGCCTCTTGCGATGATGATAATCTGAGTTTTTCTCATGAAGGGATTCAAGATTTGCTGGTTCAGCGCAATACAATAAAAGTGTATGTATGTGTTCCATTGGAAACAGTTCCATCCATTTTCATAAAAACTAAATGATACTGCAGCTTTCATTGCTAATAGAGTAGTAGTTACATGTAATGACATCATTATTATGTTCTGCTGCTGTAATGTATTGGTAGTAGTATTTATGCAACTGTTTCTTTGCAGCTTGTGCAACTGAAGATTAAAACCCTCTGAGAGTCCTTGTCAAAAGTCCTTGACACACATGGCAGACGTGTCTATTCAGGGCCAGACTCTCGGCTGGGCTGGGATGAAACCACTATACCTGTAAAGGCTTCTGACCTCAAACGTGATCCATCAAAGGCTCGATTCAAATTGTCAACTTCCTTTGTCAGCGACAATGGACGACCAACTGAAGTGGGGAGTGGGAGGAAGTATTGGACTTGTTTGATGTAACAGTAGATGCTTGGAGGTGATACTGTTTTAGCCACCACCTTTGTCAGCCAGTTTTACCTTGAAAGCCTCTCATCAGACAGACAATGACATTTTTAAACCATTCTTTGTTGCCGGAGAAGCGGAAGTTTTGTCCCCCCCCTCAGGGAGCGAGCTATGTACGAAATTGAGTCGGGGCTAATTTGATGTCCGTTTGAAGAGCAGCGGAGTAAAAGAATTGGAGGAAAAACGTTTTTTGGTTTAGTTAAGTGTTGGTCAAATATCTAAAACATGAAAAATGTTGACTTTTCCAGCAAGTTAGGAGGGTTGCTGCGAGCTAGTTTTGAACAAAACAGACATTCAGAAAAATGAGTCACGTTTTGTGCGGCAAAGCTTCTGTTGTGTGAGTGACTTGAACCAGTCAAAATTAGCCAAATAAAGGTTTTTAGGTCAGCGTGATGCTAAAGAGTCATGTTTGGGCGCCCATATTTTTCACCGCTACTGTTGTTCTATTGGTCTCTATAATTAAGTATGTTAATACTGTTGTGTCGTTCAATTATTTGGATTCTTTTGATCAACTTAAATTGATTCTTCTCAGTGTAAAATTAAGCCAGAATTTTCATCGTGTGATGGTTCAACGGCATCACCACCACGGAGCTGTCATCATAGTCAACACGCTTCCTTCGGCAGGTTTTCGAATAAGCTAAGTTTTTGAATAAAATTAAGTATTCATGAGATTGTGTTTTCTTTGTATCACATGAATGATAGATGTGGAGAAAGTGAAGAGCCGTGACTTTGACCACCAGTGTGAGCCCAGGCTAGCTTAGCCACAATGCTAACAGTTGCTAACATAGCGATAATGTCGTCTCCTTAAACTGACAAATCTTCTCTTTTCATAATGTCCAGTGTGAAGGAAGTTGAAGACAAATCGTTAACACGAGTTTCAAAACCCAGCTGGTATCAGGTTTGTTAGACCGTGATGAGTGAGTTTTCTATACTTCCGCTGCGTAGCTGAAGTCACACATCCCCCAGTCTGGTCGTAGTCCAGCTACTCAGCTACATGCTAGCTTAATCCAGCTATTAATACAACAATTTCTCTCCAGTATGCAGACTAAGCTGTTACGTAAATGTACTCTAGTCAAGACTTTCACCCCAAAAACAAATGATTCGTACACCGAAATACACAGTCATATTCGTTTACTTGTCACCATCTTCAGTGAAAGAGTTATCTACACAGTTTTACACGAATCCATCAACAGTTGAGATGCTTTGCTACACAACAGTTAGTTAGATAGCTCACACAGTAGGATTCTCAGAGTAACTTTATTTGAGGAAACACAACTCTAGACCGCGACCAGATTTGAATAGGTGAAAATGTAGCATTGATTTTAAGAGATTTCTGAATTATATTGAACAATATAAAATCTATAAATAACACCTATATTATTGTACTATTACAACATTGTTATTGTTATTGTTATTGTTATTGTTATTGTTATTGTTAGTGTTAGTGTTAGTGTTAGTGTTAGTGTTAGTGTTAGTGTTAGTGTTATTATTAACAGAGTAAGTTCATTCAGATTCAGTATCAACAGCACCTCAAATGATTCCAAAACTGACTTGGGACACCACCAAAATTTCACCATCTCATAATCAACAGTTACTGAAAACATAGCTGAAATCTAGTTTTGGACTTATTTAGTCATCCGTCAGTTAGACATGACTAGATGAAGGTAAAGTCCTGGCCCAAACATTGTTTTGAAAGCCTGCACAAGGTTCAGCAAAGACGATGCACCCGGGTGTGCGTGTTCTCTGAGTCAATGTTTTTCCTAGTAAATACTCCAAATGTTGTATAGATTTCACAGTGTTGGAAAAATGCAGCAAAACAAAGGCTTGGATGGAGAATTTGATATGATGTTGTGCGAGACGGTGCGCAATCCTACTGTGATTGGATCTTAATGTGACATGTAGTTCAAACAAAGCCGATGAAAAACACAGGAATAAAGTAAGTTATTTGTATGCCAGGTGTAAAGTGTGCGACATATGGAGTCGACTCTGGCAAAATGTTGTTTAATAAAAAGTCAACAGCAGATGTATTGACCGTCAAAGTTTCCGTTTGTTCAAAGGAAAAAATTCCTTGTGGGTGAAGATAGTGTCAAAACTTCCCCTGTTGCAGACGGCAACTGCTTTCAATTACTGCATTACACAGCCCAGGAGTCGTCTTGACCACCCGCAAAAACCAAGTGTGCGTTTGAGTCAGATCACCAGCTTCTTCTTTACACTGTGAATAACTCAGTTCCCTTGAAAACGATAGCGAGCAACACGTCGGGAAGTCGTGTTGTTATCATGGCGCAGCCCACTCAAGGCAAGTTGCCATCGTTCTTGTGAGTCACACCAAACATGCACATGGCCACGACTCAGACGGGATGATAAACAAATGATCCAAGAGACTGTATATTCACTCTTGGCAGATCGGGAGGCATTAGCCGCGTCGCCGCGCGCACATCTGCACGCCGACACGGCACATGCAGCAGGTGGTTGAAGAAAGCTACGGAAAGAAATCATCTCTCGTGATCTGGAAAGAACAAAACAGGGCGCCGTCGATGATTTGTTCACATTAAGAGCTGTTTCCTGGGAGGTTTTGTTTTGAATAATTCATCTGAATCTTGACTGAAGTCATGGAGAAGAACCATCATGTGGAGAAACGTGGGGATTTTCCTGTCAATATTCCTATCAAGATGAAGTGGATGACAGGCAGGCCCTGCATATGCTAACAATTATGACACAGCGTTTTATAAGAAACAATAACATTCACTTCAACTTGACTATACAAAACCCAGAAAGCTAATAATATGCATTTTTAATACATATAAAATGTTTCAGACAATAACCACCTTTAAGTACACAGTGTAAATCCAGATCTCTGCCAAGCAGCTCACTTTCTCCAAGCATATCGCCATATATATATATATATATATATGTATATATATATGCTGGTTTTGGACTCTTGGTCTCCAATGAGATCATTACTTGCGCCAGAAAACTGCTACTTTCAGGGTGCAAATTGTCCTGAATGTAGCACGACTCTACCACTCTATCAAATCCTTCAAAATATCCCTAATCCCAGATGGTAGTCAAAGACAACTTGCTTATTATTTACCATATGAATCGAGTGCTGTAGACTATCGGAATGAGAAAAAGCCTTTTTTTTGCTGTAGCACTTTTTTATTGCTTCAAAAAAAAAAACACTTGGAAAATGGTTGCTCTTTCTTCTCTGTCCTTCGACCAGATGTTTGTATGAGAAGAAGATTCTTATGAATATTTTTTTGTATAGGTAACCTTTGTACTTGTGTGAGCACCTGCCCCCGAAAATGCCCGGTCACATGCCAGATAGATAGTTTAATGAATTTCATATCGACACATAAAAACTGCCAAAGTTTAGCATCGACAAAGCATCAGACACTGAAGCGATCATAAGGTATGATTTGCTACCTTCTCTCTCAGTACATATCACGGGTTTTCACGATGGTTATGAGGCACAAATGTCTTCACAGCACCAGTCTAAGCCTGAAAAGACAACTTCAGTGACGTCTGATTTTTATTTCACACTTCAAACAAACCAAGAGGAAAATGTATGTATGACTAATGGTAACAATATACATGTCAACGGAAAGAGGATAATAAAACAAATATTTCACGCCTTTGCTGAACACAATATCTGTCTCACATCTTTGCAATATCTGTCCTTTATTTTTTTCCACCTCAGGCATTGCTGTTCTTGTTCTGTTCTTCATTGCTCTTCCAATGGGCCAGAGAGTATTAGCGATGACAAAGTTAGACACGCAGATCCAGCAGATTTCACGTAGCTTTGTGGAATATTACTTGCACTTTGATCATCTCTTGACAGCTTCAAATTCTATTCAGTCATATTTATTTCGGTCGGCGTGGCAACCGATACCGTGGAGCAACAGTTACTATTCAACATTGTTTTCAATTGAGTCCATTCTATAAGGCATTAATATGCAGACGTTTCCAGTGACTCAAAGTTTACACTGGAGACGCTTTCCAGCTGAGACAAAGGGCAGACGTTGGTGGAATGAAGAGAGCCATTGTTCACATGATCCCATTGACGGCGGGGTCACGAACTCCTGATCAGAATCTGCAGCTACATCACTTTAATCATACGTCCAGCACCACTTTTCAACTGCGCATTCCGGGAGGATGAACCGGAGGCTCTCATTAAGAGGACATGTTGCTGCGCCACCATTCTTTCATTTCATCAGGAAGATGGATTGGGCCGTTTCACAGAGCGCCTGTCCTTCTTCTGGGAACAAGCATGCGCCCTGTTATGGCCGTTAGCTGAGTTTGATTATTTAATCGATAACAATGAGCTTCCTCTGGCAGGAGATCAAAGGCATGAAGGCCTTCGTGGTTTTGCTCATCAAGGACTTCAGACTCAAACGCTGCCTGGAGCCTTGGGGAAGTGACAACAACATAGAGATGTCCTGTCACTGCTGCAACTGAAAGACAGCGAGAGTCTACAGATGTGACAAGTCCTTAATCTTCTGCTGTAATTGAACGCAGCTATCACTGTGAAATCATTTGCATGTCGGTCTGGCTGAGAGCAAACACGATGACGAGGGAAGGAGTCTGAAGTGCGGCTGTGTCAACAACACAACAGAACAACAGACTCATTTCCCGCACAATTTATCCTCATGGCTCAAACAGTAGCATTTTCTCACTGTTTAGAGTTTTTTTCTATCTCACTTCAAGCTTGAATAGACCATAGGTTTTGACTTGGAAGGCTGGGTTTAGCCCCCGGGCCTCAGGTTTGACACCTGTATAAGCAATGCACGGGCTGATACATTTCTTTAGCTACTCTTCAAGATGTGTAGCAGTACAATTTGAACTCAGAAATGTAGTAGGATTGTGCACATGTGCAGTGTATTTGATGCTGTATTGGAACAGGTAGGGAACACAGTGATGCGCACAGGAAGCTGGACAAACTTACCGGCGATGCCACTTTCTGAAGGCTTTTTTTCTTCTCTATATTCCTGTTTTTGCTTGTGTTTCATTCACTGTCCTTTGAAAAGTGTCCTCACCGCCACCCAGAACCTTCACCCATCATTCCCAAAGGCGTTGGGTCAACCGTTTGGGCTCTGATTCGCCTTGTGCCTTCTTAGTTCCTGGGCATGTTACTCAGCACCACGTGTATTTTTCATCTGGTTCAGGGACCGTGGGATTGATGAACTTCATGCCTTGCAGGACAATTTCTTGCATTGTTACTGTCTGGAATCGCTTGGGCATTGCCCTCTTTAGTTGGAACTGTTGTGACCGATTCTGCTCTCTGGTATGTGACCCACTGATTCTTGTTTAAAAAAAAAAAAAAAAACTCTCATATGAGTGTTTGCCTCTGCTGCAGAGGTTACTTGTGACAAGGGTTTCTTTGTGGCATCTCTTTTGGCTTTTGAGTGGACGAGGTGCAGGAGAAGCATCTTGAATGAGCAGTTTCACTTCATCCTGCAACAGTGGCAAGCAACTTCCCAATGCAGGGTGACAGATCCCCCTTCTTGTTGTGCATCGAGGTCAACGTTTCACAGCCTTTTTCAAAGCCTCTCCACACCACCCTTGTGAGACCTTGGCCCAAGCATCATTGTGCTTTGTCAAAACTGTTGAAAATACCTTTTATTTTGTCAATATTTTTAACAGTTTTCAGTACAGTCACTTGTCTATGAATGCGGCCTGTTGCTGAAGACAACTAATTTGGGGACAGAGCTTTCTCTGTATCTGGTCCCCAACTGTGGAACAAACTCCTTCCAGATGTCAGAGCTGCACAATCACATGAGCACTTTAAATCCAAGCTGATGTCACATCTCTTTGCACTGGCTTTTAATACAACCTGAGCCTTCTTTCTTTACTGTTTTTATTGTATCGCTTTTACATTATTTTGTGTTCTTTTATCTAAGGTTTATGGAAATGTTTATTTTAGTCCTGTATCTGTAGTTTTATATTCCTTTTTTTATTGCTGTATGTGAAGCACTTTGGTCAGCACTTGCAGTGGAAATGTGCTCTATAAATAAAACTGACCTTGACCCTGACCTTGTTGGGATGCCACCAAAACACAAGTCAAATTGCCAGAATTTCAATTTTCAGAACCTCTTGGTATAAGAGTTGTCAATCGCACACACTGAGGTTTACTCACTTTAATAGTCTATTTTAACTTGCGGCCTGACACATGGTGAGCCAGGAGTGGGTGCACTTGGACGGGGAACGATTCTGTGGTCGAGTCTCCAAATCAGATTAATGGTGTGTCTAACCATCGGCACCATAAATGCCATGTTCTCGTGACTTTTCAAATAGACTCTCGGTTCAGTATGGCTCACCAGAAAATTAGATAATACCCTCTTTGGGATTTTAGTGGCACATTTAATGCCCAGTGCTCCACAGAGGGTGCGGATAAATGTAAGCTTTATTATTGCCGTTGCATCACAGCGAGCAGTGTCGATGGGTTCTGACACTAATAGTGTTTTAATTGAAGCCAGCACCGGCCGCATATACACAAGCTCCGTTTGCTGGATAATTCAGACTTATATTTAGCTCTCCGTGTTGCAGTGCTGCGTCAAAAATGTCTGCAATAGGTGGAAAGAGGTGTGCTTTGTTTGGTTTGTGCGCTTCACTGTGACCTTCAGCTGTTTACACATTGGTTAAAAAGACGCTATTCATGAAAGCTATTTAGCTTCAGATGAGTTGAATGTGTACAATTACTTTGACATTGAGGGGCACCTTCACTGGTAACATGTCATAAAATATATATATATATTTTTAAATAATATGGCTACCACTATCTATAAAAAATACTTTTTTATTCTGATACTATTTTTCTTTTTAAATGTTGTTGCTTTTGTTATAAGGCAGCTATGCTAGGTTTTTAGTAATGATTCTTATGATAATTATTAATAGTATGATTTTATTTTCATTGTTTTCATTCAGAGTGGATTTTTTTTTTTTTTTTTTTTTTTGCTCTATAAAATAAAATAAAAGAGAAGAAAATCTGAAATCATGAGATCTATTTTGCCGAACAATAAAATTGGGCCATTTACAAAAAAATATATCACATAATAATACATTTATGATTGAAAAATAAACTCGGATCCAATGCACAATACAAAATATTTAACAATAATAATTATTATTATTGTTATTGTTATTATCTTTTATCTTGACTTACCAAAGTTCTCAGTAATTCTGCAGAACTTTTGATCATGGCTTGAATCTCTTGATCTCCTCATCTAAAACGGAGCTTCTTTGTTGTTCATACGAGCAGATGTGATGACATCATTTTTCTTGTGATCACCAGCTATCAGTGTCACCGCCTCGTAGTAGATTGAATGACTGCCACACAATGCTTCATTGTTCCAAAACCTGGAAGGCTGCTCCAAGAAAAGCTCTGAAGGTGTACCGCTTTTAAATGTAATATATTTCAATAAATCCATCATTATATACGTCAATGCTGAGGAATTTATCTCAACATCCCACTTTGGCAGTGTCTGCCTTTTATGAAAATTACAACAGCGAAAAATTTACTCTCATATTTACTCTGATATTACCATTATTTATTGATGCTTATTTGTGTCTTATTGGACGTTGTGCTTTCTCCATGATTTGGATTTCCTTTATACAAATCATAGTGTTGAACTATCATTGATGACATCAAAGTGTGATGTGACCCCTAATAAAAATTTGCCCACTGAATCACATCAGAGCGCAGCTTGAGAAACGTTGCCCTTTTGGGCATTTTGTCCATGACCCTAGCTGCGAGTTATGTCCCTTTGAGGAAATGTATCACGACTGACAGCCATCTTCCTCAGTTTAATAATCCAGTTGAGAGCAGTGGACCCTTGGTCTACGACACTCATCGCAGAGAAGCCAGTAAAGAATATCAAGGTATCGTACATTACAGCTGCATGTGCCGCTCCATGATGGTTTTATGAGTTGGATGTGTTGAGCCACATGTTTCAAGGTGTTAACTTTGATCAAGTGAAGCTTGTTTTGTCTCTGTCTCCCACAAAATCCTCCATAAAAAAGGATGAATCCCTTTTGCTGTCATGTGTTTTCAATTTCTATTTCTACTTACAAGTGATTTTTACGTGTTAACAGGTGATAGTCAAGATGGCAAATTGGACACACTTGGAGCAGCCAAGGTGAGGATATTGGAGTCAACATTGGGTGTGAAATAAGGAGATCACAAATGACTTGTTTAATGAGCTTATAGTTTCAGTTTTTCATTACGTCTCCAATTTGAGTAAACCATACCTGAACCACCTTGTTTTCATTTTAAAGCTGCAGAGTGGATATCAACTGGGTTGGACTCTGTGTATGTCAGGGTTCATTTAGCATTGTAAACATGTCACTCAACTTAAACATCAGTTGACCAAACCTCTCACACAGAACTTGCTTCAACAGAAACATATCCTTTATTGATTTTTTTATTGGTGCTTTATGGCTCTAACTACTGTTGCAGTGCATCATGGAATGAAAGGCCTTTTGTAATTCTGCTATCAAGTTTGGTCAGGTTTAGAGTGTCAACAATTCCGGTCAGTTTACTTCTCTATAAATGGTGTAGTTTGACTCTATTTATCCTGAACTTGACTCCTGTTTGATGCATTGGAAATTTGGTTCCATGGTGACACTATGGTACTATTGTTTCTCTTATTTCCCATCCCTTACAACCTGCATTATATAAACACAAGACAATAAAACACTCGATTGTTTTTGTCCTCCTTTCACATTTAGTGGAAATGTGTCAGTTCGTCTACTGAAAAAAAACATTTCTTTTTCTTTTTTTTTTAATCACCATCATGATTTCTTTTGAAGATAAAACATCAAAATATTCTAGATGCGTCACCGTTTGATCTCAGTTTGTTGGAAAAGTCCCACACTTTGGTCCCGTGAGAGAATTTAGACTCATAAACACTCTCTTCAATGGACTTTGCTGTTCAGGAACTGAACTCAAGTGTTCGCGGATGCAAACAAGACGCATGAAAGAAATCCTTTTTTATTATTTCTCTGGAAGACTATTGGGACATTGGCAGGCACATTGTGGTCAGAAAATAAAAAGAATGGTCGACATCCGCCAGGCCAATCTGGCAGTGTTGCAATACCAGTTAATTGAAACAGCAACCAAGACGCAAAACCTCTGCGTCATTTTTTTTTTTCCCAGACGTTTTCAATCTGTCTAATGACAGTGACGCTGCAAGATTATTTGAATAAAGACAACGCTGCAGAATAAAGATTTGGACGGCGGTCGAAACGACAAATGGTTTCAGGATCTCCATGTGTTAATCATGTGTACTGCGTCTCCTGTTTTTACTTGACTGTCTGTGTTGGCGCCAAAACAGTCATGGCTCCCGGCGACGCCACCGGTTTCAAACAATCTGTCCACAGAACGACGGTCTAATGAATGGATTAAACCTCGGACGAAGATGAAAAGGTCCGTCATTCGTGCATGGCGGAGGAGCTGTGACAACTTTGAATACACAAACTTCAACATGCTCGTCTGCATCTGCTCGAGTTTGTTGAAGCCATTGTTGGAGCTAATAACTGCCACGTGTCTCATCCTCATACTGGGGAGGACTAGACAACCTGCTCGACGAATTAGAGATAAACAGGAACCACGTTAGGTTTGTGAGGGTCAGGTCAAACTAAATCTAAAAAGAAGGCCAAAATGAAAACTGAAGCACAAAATGTCTGAATAAAAATAAGACAGAAGAAGTCAAGAAAAAATATAATGTGATAAAATAGTAAATTCACACGAAGAAACTAGTGTCACTAGTGGACAAGTCGCTCCATGTGAACACCCAACCTCCGTCACTAGAGAAAGCCTGCAGGCCAACAGGCAGTATACACACAAAATAAAGCAAGAGGATCCTGACAAGGCTCATTTTTACTTCAGTTCAAATAAAAATTGGACAATAGTCCCGTTCATATTGATTCATTAATATATTTATTTTGGGCAGAAAAAGCTAAATGGACTTGAATGAAAGTTTTGTTGTGGACATTTGAGGAGAAAACAGTCTTTAAAAAAACTAAAATATGAAAAAGGCAGCTGGATATTCTGCAAACAAGTGATAATATAATAATAATTTCACAGTTTCTTTTCATTGTCCGGCTCTCAAGTGCATTTTTATTTTCCCTTTAAGCGTTGTCTTTATTTCATTTTGTTGCTATTCTACGTTTTTTATTGACTTGTGAGTGATGTTCCTGGAAAAGCAACAACAATGAGTGGGACATCCTTGGCAGGGGTAACAACATTACATTTCTGGGGAGGGCAGGATTATTTACATTTCTCATAACAAGCTAGAAATCTGAATTTCCTTACATGTCACATTGTATATATCTAACAGCAATATAATACATTAGAATTACTCCTTGAAGCCGAGCTTCACAATCAAATGTAAATGTGCTCTCTTTACTGCAGTAAACAACTTGAAAGAACTCTGGTTCGCATAGATCCACAAAAGAGTGTTTACACGCCGTATAATGTGACAGTTTGTATTTACGTTAAATGTTCGACATTAAGTGCTTGACTACTGGAGGTCTTATCCTCCAGCTCGAGACCAACGGTATTATTATGTTAATGTTCTGGCTGTTGCAAAACTGAAGAACAAACTAAGCCGCGGGTGCCGTATTCCGACCGCACAGGGCTGGAAAAATGCCTGCCTTTAAAGAAGAACTGTAAACACAATTACGTTTTTAGGCACATGGTTCACCTTGATGTCAGAAATTAGTTTGAAGAGTTTGTTAGAACTGCGTTTGTTTGATTCTCAGATACCGCAGAGCTGGTGGGGAAAATGCTAGAGTTGTTTGTACAATGCAGTTTTGTCTTTGATTTGCAATTGTTGCACGCGGACTCTGATGTCATTCACTTCTTTTGTGTAATTTGAATCCATTGGGTGATTGAGGGCTGCCCTTTGTCACCGGTTCTGTTCATTACTTTTATGGACAGAATTTCTAGGCGCAGCCAGGGAACGGAGGGCATCCGGTTCGGGGACCACAGAATTTCATCTCTGCTATTTGCGGACGATGTTGTTCTGCTGGCGTCATCGGACCGGGACCTTCAGCATGCACTGGGGCGGTTTGTAGCCGAGTGTGAAGCGGCCGGGATGAGGATCAGCACCTACAAGTCTGAGGCCATGGTTCTTGACCGGAATAAGGTAGTTTGCTCTCTCCTGGTCGGTGGAGAGTTCTTGCCCCAAGTGGTGCAGTTTAAGTATCTCGGGGTCTTGTTCTCGAGTGAGGGAAAAGGGGAGCTTGACTCGCTGGAGAGATTGTCTCCGGTCTGGCCTGGGAATGCCTTGGGATCCCCCGGGAAGAGCTGGAGGAGGTTTGTGCGGATCGGGAAGTTTGGGCTTCCTTGCTCCGAATGCTGCCTCCGTGACCCGACCCCGGATAAGCGGCAGAAGAAGGTGAAGGTGAAGGTGAAGGGTGATTCAGGTTATAAAATGCGCTACCCAAAATTAATAGTTATTAAAAAAAATTCTGCAATAGTGGAGCTGGCATTGCTAAATAGGATATTCCACAAGTCAAAATAAACCTGCACATGATGTTTTTGTTGCACCTATCCTGATTTCTTTGACTAATTTTGTCATTTATTAGCTTTATTTTACGGCATTTGTCAGCTTTATGTTGTACGTTAATATCGTCGTATTATTTTTTGACACCTGAACGCAACACCGCTTCCCACTCGTCCTGTCAATCTTCGGCGGCAACAGGTGAGTTTGGAAAATGTCTCTCTTTGTTTTGGTTCTACTTTAGCGTTTCTGAACAAGTCAAATGCATATGTGTTTGTATCAGTTTCTTTTGTGATGTGTTCCGTTCCAAAGTTGGTATTTGTGAAGCCGTTTCACTCGCTAATTGTTGTTAGCTAGCTAGCTTTAATAAACCTTTCATGCGCTCTGTGCTACAAAACAGTGAAGTATTTGTGTTACACTGTTTCACAGGGGCAGTGAAGTCAATGTGGAATTAACATGAAGCTCAAACTGAGGCTGACCACCATCCCTACAGAGGCGACTTTGACAGAGCTTTGCAAAGTTTGTAGTAACTGGAGGTCAGAGTTCGCAATACTATAATCAGCATTTACACGAATTACACAATGAAAAGAGGTTTTCTCCAAAAATATACACTAGAATGTCTCAACTCAGTTATGTGAGACACTACTTCACTTCTTCTACCAGGATATGAAGTTTTGACAGAGGTTTGCAAACTTTTTAGGTCACAAGATCACAATACTGTTTAGATGAATTACACAATGAAAAGAGGTTTTCTCCAAAAATATGCAGTAGAATGTTTCCAAACTCTGTCTTGTAATAAACACCACCCTCTTCTGTCAGGATATGATCTTGGTTTTGACAGAGCTTTACAAAGTTTTTAGCAATTGGAGGTCAAAGTTCACTACTACTAAAATCCGTATTTAAATGAATTAGAAAAATGAAAAAAAGGAAGGCAGGGATTATGTTTTCATGCACAGAAAGAACCAAAAAGGCTTCATTCGATTCATTTTATTTTGAGTTGCGGTCTTCCGGACATTTCTTCCACACTGGCTCACTACTAACGTAATGAATTTTTTTGCTGCGGATGCCGTGACTCCAGTAAACAGATGGCAGTGTCTCAACAGACAGGCCGACCACCAGAAATCCGTTTTTTGGCAGGTGTAATGTTTGTTTTCTTCGTGGTAACTATCTTTTTAAAGCGACAACAGCTGTAAATGTGTGTAAAGTTGTTTATCATTCTTTGGTGCTGAGCAGATCCTGTAGCTGTTTTGAGGTGTTGCTGTCTTTCTTGAGGTCATGACACTATACATGGTGGTCAACAGCTCTTCAAAAGCCTGTCATGATGCATCTTTTTCAAAGTCAGTTTTCCTCCTCTGCCATTGCTTATGAATGTGATCTTTTTGATTCGTCGTCCATCTGCAGTGTTTAAGCCCCAGCAGGCATTGATAATAGCTCAGGAACATCACCTCACACCAGAGAGAGAGTCGAGTCTGCACTTCATTTTCATCTGTTCAGGCTGGTGATGGTCATAGTATTTGACTGGTGTCGTACAGTATGTGTGCCATGACTATAGGTTCTGACGGCGTATTTAATCTGTCTTGGGGCTTTATTCTATTATTGGCGGTAGCATGAGATCTGAACATCTCTACAGGCGAGTTGTGTCGGTTCACATGCCTCCTCAGTCCCTGTATCCATGCGCAGGAAATATAGTCCCTTACCACCGCAGTGATGGCAGTGATGAAGCCGCTGCCGTCTATGTGCCGCGGATGCAGTGCCACAGAAAGATCAGCCGTGCTCCCGGTTTAAAAACGCTTTTCAAAACTAGTTTTGAAAACAGCCTTCAGCATCGAGACTCCTGAATAAACTCGGCAATGTTCTGAACTTGAATCATGAACTCCTCACATCTTTTATTCAGTGCTCAAAATGCGCTGTTTTCGCCCACGCGCCTGAAGTTCCGACACCACAGCTGGTCTCAACAGTTGCTTCTTGATTCCAGACCTCCAGGAGGTCGGCTCTGTTACCCGAGCTTTGGACACGCGGGTGAAAACAGTGCATTTTGAGCGCTTTAAGGACAAATAAAAAGCCTCTGATTTCAGCTGCAGTTCCACAAACTTTTTGTCATGATGTTTCGCTCAGAATTTTCCAGAAAACAAAACCACAACACTTCACATGTGTATAGGCAAGGTATGTGTCATGAAGAAAGACTTTCTTCCTCAGTGGTGGACTGGCGCACATCACAGTAATGTAATGTTTATTCCTTGGTCAGTTTGAAAAAAAAAAAAACATTATTATATATTATATATATTTGTATGATATATTTTGATACATGAAGTCACAACTGAGTATAAGTCGCAGTACCAATGACACTTTGAAAAAACTGCAAGTGATATACGGTAATTGTAGATATATCTGAAACTTAAAGAGTTCATGAAACATCAGCCCTTTTCTTAGTCTCCTCGTGGCGTGTGCTGCGGAATGAACAGCCTTTTCCAAACAGCTGCTCCCCGACTCAGTTTGGTAGTCAAGGATAATTGGAAAGAATTGCAAGTGCATGATTGTGATTAGACCAAGACATGGATTAGTTAGTTCCCCCATAAAAGTGTTTGACACTATTTAATGGGACGATGACTCAAGCGTGGCACAGATTGATTTTGGGAGCTTCCATGCAGATTTGGGTTAAAAAAAAAAGAAGAGTGAGATGTGCAGAAAAGTGAATTGAGCATTTGTGCGACACTTGTTACAGGTGGGTGTTAATCTAATCTAATCTAATATATCTAATCTACAGCGTTCGTGATCGCCAATGGGAAAGTGTCTTCTTTGCTGAAGAATTAGTCGGTCTCAAATAGCAGTTCTGCTCATCCCGCCCCCTGCTGGCCAGAGTGAGTACAAAACAAAAAAGTGTATCTGTTACCTCCACCAATGAGGTTCCACCGTGAGCTCAACAGACTGTCTTGTGTGAACCTCTTGCCATCCGATGGAGCTCATATGAATTTTAAATATGAATGATGTAAGTCTAAGTATATAGACAACATAGATTAGATATATATTTATATTAGATATAGACTTAAATCTGGGGTGAAAGTCACAGTATGGGTGGCAATGGGCTGCACTCTCTGAGTGCCTTTCTAACTTAAAGTGTTTATAGGCTTTATAGGTGAATTCCTGTTGCATGGTGAGATTATATATTGAAATAAAACATTATTTAGTTTTAGAACTATGCCTTCAAAATAAAACTGAACACTGTAAAATTAACTATATAAAAAAGTTTGAAGAACATCTGAACGTTTTGACTGAGAACTACTCGAACATTCTGTAACTGTTTTTCTTCAAAAACCCGCAAGCCAGTCTAACATAATTTAAAGTTCCCATACAGATCCCAAATTCAAACTGAAGTCCTTCCTTGTACTGAGGCCGTGCTTAAATAAAGACACAGGCATTGCTAATTCCTGGACGTAGATATGTCAAGAGTATTTAAGTTTCACAGCAGCATTCACTTGAAGAAGACAGTGAAGTATCTATCTTGTTACATGTTGGCATCCCGACACACCACATCAGAGAGTAATGACCCCCCTTAGGATGCTCATCCGATACTGTTGGTTTTCCCTCTCGGTGCTCCTGATGGTTTCCTCACAGGAATCTGTGGTGCCATGTGTTGCGCAAGACATGCCTCATTGCCTCTGTTAATGAAAAGAGCTAGTTAATTCTGAGAGTTGCGTTTGAAGAATTCACTTATTTTACCCCGACATGTTTGGAATAGTTGCTTTCATTTGTTTTAAAGCTGTAATATATATTCATTGGTTGCAGCCTCTTCCCAAGTGTTCAGTAAATATCTGAATATATTCCTGTGATTTCCTTCAATGTATAGTGGCTTGGCAGTCATGTGGTTCAAATGTGCCCAATGTTGGGCATAGTGAAGTGAAGTGACATTACAATAGCAGCCGTGCATCAGCACACTCTGTTGCTGTTTGTGTTTGCAGCAGCTTCTCTTCTTCCACACATTGTTTTCCAGAGCGAAGGATAAGGCCTCCAGTAATCACCGCAACTCATGATCAAAGTGAGAACGATGTCCAAGCCAAACACAAGTGTGGCATCGTATAGCAGGGCTTCGGATGATACGGGGGAACTTGAGATCGCTTGAGTGCGCCGTGCCAGGCGAGGGTTGAAACCTCATCAGCAAACGTTGTGCTCGCGAGCGGGCTGCTAGTCAATCACGGCGTAATTACGTCTTCATCTTCAAGCAGCAGTCGTGAACTCACAGTGAACTGCAAGAGATGATTTATCACTCTCAGAACTTGATAGGGGTCACCAGAATACAGTCTTGAGCATGTCATATAGACTATGAACGCAGAAAATATGAGCAGATCCATAAGCTCTGCATGTCTTTATTCCTCTGCCAAGTTATGTTTTAGAGCCACTTGGTTCCTCGGACTGATATTTGATGGATAAACGTGGGACTGATTTACAAAATACACGTACAAATATATGAAGATGCAGCTGAAAAATCCTGGGTAACTTGGCTATATAATTTCAGCAGGTGCGAGAAGACAGTTGTTATGAGACATGGATCATATTTGTCTTGCTGTTCCCTTGGATCTGAAGTTCTGTACTATCAATCCAGTCGCAGTTGAGTTCAAGTCCGAGCAGGATGGTTGTCAACAAGGCTTTCGCTCTCGATCACCCGGACCAAAGAGAAACGTCACTTCATTCTTCAGACTCGCGCTTCTCCTTCTGGTTTGAATCTTGGTGTGGAGGGATTTATATTACAGCAGGTCAGCGACCTCAAACACACGTCAAAGCTTCACGAGAACATACGGCTACGAAAGCGAGACAATCTCACGTTTTCCTGACATTTTGTATCAAGAGTGAGAAGTGGTTGAGGGCGAAGATTTAAAGCGTCACTTCCTTTCATGTCAGAGGCCTGGTGTTTGGTTATAAGCGATAACATGATGATGGGAGACGTTTTTTACCTGTTTGATGGGCATTTACTCATATGTCAAGATATTTTGGCAAAGTATTGATGTTCGGGAGGGATTTCTAAATATCACCACAGACTTGAGTTTTTCTTTGATTGAATGAACATTAAACAAAAAATAAATTGCACATTTATTTATTATTTTTATACTTCTTAAAATTCTATTAACTACTTCCTGCACTCCCATAAAACAGGTTTCAATATTTTCTGTTATAAGCCATTATATATTTTGTCTCAATATATTCGGAATAAATTGGTTTCTATATATTCAGATTGTATTGGTCTCATCTCATTTGTATATTATGACTGGACAGTAGCAGTATGATGCCCAGCCATCGTCATTGTTGCTTGAGAGATGAGGAAGAGTGTCCCCAGTGGATCAGACTAACATCTGTTGAAGTTACAGTATGTGATAAATTACATACAGGAATTTACTTCCAGTCCAAACTTCACACTTCTCTTTTACAGTATACCTTAATCTCTGACAGTTTTCAAGCTAGAGCCCTTTGAAATAGTGATGTCACAGTTCAATATTTCATTGAAAAACCTAAATTAAAGTTAAAGTACCCCCATCTGCTTTATTTTATTTTTTTTGAGAGGCAGTGGGATGTTACTTAAGTCACTCAGATGCGAGTAGCACAACTCACATTTGGAGTTACCGTGTCTTGTCAAGGAACTGCTGAAATAGATCCACTGTTTTTTGGGTGCACAACATAAATCTATTGTAAAGTTATGATTACATTATTTAGGATACATGACTGCTATATTCAGATATTTATTATATAGTTGGATTATTGTCAGTCGACATAATGAATATTGTGGATGAAGGAACCACACCAACTAAAATCATCTATTTATGAGAAACAGAATGTGGTTATAAGCTGCCTGGTTTGACCAACCGGAATGCATTTTATGACGCTTTAATAAGCCTGCACTCAAAGGACAAGCTTGTCTGTCAACTCTGCTTCACCACAATTTTCCATTTCGCATTGTTGTTACTTGTACGTCTCTTTTCTTCACAAACAGTGTGAAGCCCATGTTTCATTTAATCATACTCGTACAAACATTTCAATCTGCTCCATGCATCTCACATCATGAGACATCATGTGTATTTTCGTTCATATGGAACGTAGAAACATGTTTGCGGTAGTTTGAACTAGATCGCTGCAGCTAACACTTCTATTCATGCGTTGTTTTAGGAGATGTTTATCTCTAAAATAAAAGGTCAAGACCCACAAACATAATAGTCCAGTAGTCCTTGTCAGTTGCTGAAGGTGTCGCGGCATCTGTCGTGTGTAGATGGCGGTCTCATCAGAACGTTCCGCCGCAGTACCTGCATCTCACCGACACGACAGTCTATTAGCCGAGTTGGGCTAGTGAAATGGACTTTCTGATCGAGAATGAGTGTTTGTCAGTGGATTCTTCACATCATGCAGGGTCCTCCTCATCATTATTTCTGTGTCTCTGCATGTGCGATGTGTTGGAGTTTCAAGGGGGAAGTAGCAGAATGGCTGTGCACATTGTACATCTTTAACAGTCCTCCTAAAGGGTCTTCCTTAAAAGGCGGAGTCTTCTTCAACTGACCGTGAGGTAGACTGAGAGTTAAGCTTCACAACATGTTGACAAAAACAGTGGGGAAACTCCAATGACTGCGTGAAAATCTCAGCATTGGAGTAACATCTCAGTGTAGGGGGTGAAAATAAGATGCTAAATACAGTTTGATGCATGAAGAATTATGCACCTTGCCTTAAAAAAAAATGCCTGCACCACAAAAATAGTTGCACGGGATGCCATGTGCACCCATTATTCTGACGTGAACTGAATAAGCAGCTTAACAGTGCTTCAATGTCACAACACCAAAGCAAGCATATAGTTTTGGCCTGAAAATCTATCCAGAGAACCTTTAACTGTGCCGTGTGTACAGGCTTCTGAAAAAAAAATCCAGCAAAATGAAGAGAGAAAAACTGGTTGGATATAAATGTCCCTTAATTTATTCCTCATATTCATGTGGTTTTTTTTATATTCATTAGTAACACACTTTAAAAACCTAGGTGGCCCACCATTGTGAGTTGTCTGCAGGTGAAGCGATGACTACAACCGTGATAAAAAGTGGCACTTCTATTATAGCTCTCGACCTGAAGACCTCTGAGTGAAGAGCTGCCCCTCTGTCCTTGAACTAGCGGAGCCATATTGAGCGCACGTGTCTGATGAAAAAGCAGTGGAAAACCTGAGCGATTACAAAAACATGTCAACATTCTAAAGACCATTGAGGGCTAATGAAAACAAATAATACAATTTGATCAGTTTAGCCGATAAATATTTACCGTTCGGCCAACAGATTGACATGAAAGGACAAAAACGGAGACAAATGTGGGCAGAAAGTAATGAAGCCGTTCATTTAGTCAAAGAGGCGTGCAAGCAATAGAACAACTTTTACTACTCATCTGTTCCACAGTAGGTTTCGCTCCATGAGAAATGATTCATTATTTTTGTTTTGTTCTTTCCAATAATTCACCAACATCGTGTGACCATTGTCTTCACTAAATTGTTTTCAAGTAAAGAGGTCATTTTTCTTTCCCCATTTTACTCTTGGCTCGCCTGAATAGTCCTGTGTCTGTGAGGCGTCTCTGAATGCAGCTCTGCCCAAGGTGAAGCACCACCTTGATCCTCTAGCCTGCTTTATGGGGCATTTTTTGTTGAATTTATCCTTAAGAATGAGTTGTAATGACAGTGCAACATCATTGGCGTCCTATGCTAATGTAGCATGACACACTTCTTCGGGGTTCCGTGATAGGGAGAGCGAGCAACAGCGCCCCAATGCTGAGAGAAGTCCTGGCATGAACCCTGAAGACACAATAATTTATGGCCTTAATGCGGTGTATCTGAAAACAACTGTCACACTGATGTTACACAGCTTAAATGGAGATCCCCTCTTTCATGCTTCAGATTGACCATGAAGTTCCTCTTGGGAGCTGAGACTCATTTTAGATGGTTGTCCAAGCTTGAGGTGGGATAGAAAGGTGGGTGTAGTTTTATTCTTAGACCACAACTTTTTTTTGTAACAGGTACCAAAGAAGATATAAGTGAAGTGTGAATGAAAGTATCACCATAAAATGTTCTAAATCATTTTCAAAACTGCTTCAACAGGTGCTTTCATGAATAGTTTTTACTGTTGGGGGCGCCATCACTTTCTTTATCATTTTTTCTTTTCAAGAACTCCTCCATAGTTGGTAACTATCACAGATTTGCAGCTGTCAAGTCAATACAGTGACACACTACTGCCACCATATGTGGCTAATGTATTAAAACTGAGCGGCCCAAAGGTGTAAAACCAAAAAAACTTTTTGCGACCCTCAAGGAAGCACTCGCGGCCCAACCATGGGCCCCGGCCCTATGGTTAAGAATCACTGATCTAAACAACCTACCCGTCTCTCTTTCTGTCTAACCTCAGCATCAGCCCAAAAGTCATCGCATCTCAACAGCACTGCTGTTGTTCTATTGTTAAAGTTATTGGAAGGAGTCTTTGGTTGCTGTTTCAGTTTGGCTCAGCATATTTATATAATTTCAATTTTCCTGTGGTTTGGTGACAGTGTGCCAGCATCGCCACGTACAGGCCTGGCACATGAATGCACAGTTTTCCTGAAACAACTTCTATGTTTTTATCGTTTGAAATATCATTTTTCAAAAAAGTCATGTCCTTTTTACTTTTGTTTCCATTTTCATTTCAACTATTTTGGTGGCTGCTCAAAGTCAAACCTCATGTATTATCCATTAGTCCATTTCAGCCAACTGTCTCTTCATCTGGCTCTCATTCTGGCAGATTTATTTGGGAACAATGTCTTGTTCCTGACAGACTTCGGAACGGCAAATCAGTTTTTGACTAGACGCTAGAACACCGGGAAATAATTTACTGAGCTTTATTTAAAAATCAACCCTTTAAATCGTGTCATCCTTTTAAGATGTTTTTCAAGAGTGCAATTTCACAAAGAAAATCATGCGCATTAATATTTTGGTTCCATATTAAAATGTTCAAAAGGATTCAAAGAAGAAAAAAACCACTCTAGTGAGGAACAAGTCTGAATTAAATGGACTGAAAGAAGGTTTTGTACTCTTGGCGTGTGAGGAACATCATTTTCTGTTTTTGGAAATTGGTAAAGTTTTGTCCACCAACTGCCAAGCAATGTTGCCACTGTTTGACGATCGGACTGCTCCACTGCTGTGTCTGGTGTTACATGGTGACACTTTAATTTGAAGTCAGAGTTGAAGCGGCACGTTTTGATCTCATTCAGTGGCGTTCCAGTGGAAAACAGGAGTAAAGAAATCTGGCTTCTTTGGGGCTATCTGCCTAGAAATAGGGCGTCTAGTTTAGAGAAGCGGGTGTTTTCCAAGATGCCCAGGAACTTTCTGACTGAAACTCTGGAGTGTTGCTTTGTGACAAGGGATCTGGTCAGTCGAGGAGCTGTCGGAATCACAGCAGAACCTACCTTGTGTTGGCTGTTTTGAAGCCAAGCATTGCAGTTTTAGTGAGGCTAGGTCGTCTCACGATTGTGGTCGCCTTATCTTTAATTTGCTCTGTACACTGTGAATCTCACGCTGGATTCACTCTCACCTGACTGTAGGATCAAGCTAAATAATAAGGTGTTTCATTGTTCTTTTGGCCATACACGCCACAGCTGTAAACCCCGGCGTGAACTTGGAGAACTCACGTTGCGGAGGGTCTTTATGTGAAGGATGTGACGCACTTCCAAGTCATCTTGACAGCATTTCTGATGAAGAGCCTTGAATTCCTCATTTTCTCAGACTTCTATCGTGTTATAAAACAGATGCTCTGCTTTGATCTGCTCCAAAAAGAATCCATCCTGGATCCTTCTGTCTGCCCGAGGTGGTGTCCCTCTGGCATCCTCTGTCTTGTGTTTGAAAATCACAGGGAAAGTGTGATCCTCTTGTAATGATGCATCGACAGCATGTGGCAATGTGCGAAGAAGGATTTGTGCTGTTTGTTTAACACGGATTATCAGCACATCATGACAGCTCCATGGGCCTGGGTGAGAAATAAGTCACCACAGAAAAGGATATTCTGGCCTTAAATGTTTTATCTTCTGTTGCTTTTTTGATGAACGAAAAACTATGAATGTCAGTAAGAAGGTAATAGTGACACTAAAATTAATCCTGTCATATTATTGTTGCTAAAACTTTCATGTGAAGTGGCCAGCCTGAGTGGCACAGCGCAGAACTAACTCGCTGCTGACAAGCCCGGTTCTTACACCAACTCATATCTCTGACATATCTAATCTAATTCAAGCCAGGTGGGAGGAAATTGGAGATGAATGCAGCTGCAGTCTAGTGGCTGGACAAGTCACTGGCTTGGTATGAGGCGAGCATGTTAGACTGGGGAATGTCGTACATGTGTCAAAAAAAAATCTAGTGATTTTATCACCACATCCCTGCTGGTCGCAGGACATTGTTGCTTTTCTCTGCTGTACTAGTCATTCTACCCAACACTATTTTAGTGAGAGCCTGGAGCGTCTTTGTGGCCTTGCAACTACTTTTCTTAGGGGGTCACACCCCCAATCTTTGTGTCATGTCATGTATGTGGTCTGCAAGCCTTGTGTTTGAGTGTGGAACAATAGGTAAAGTAACTAAATGCGTCCAATGTAGTCGGATATGGAATCATCTTTTGTCAATAGTCTATCCATACGTCCTGGTTTCTTGGTGCCGATTCCCACCTCTACATTGGGTGAGAGGCAGGAGACACACTAAGGTAGCTTTAGCATGTAGGAGAGCCTCAGTGTAGAACCACTCCGCTGTGAAAGACACCAGTCGAGGTTACTGGGGCGACTTGTTCAGTCCAGGAGTGGTCTACCTAGCGGAGGCTTGGGGTCGGGATTGAATCTCACATTAAGTTTGGAAACATCTCCAGATTTGTCAGGAGATATCGGAACAGAAGCTCCGTGGCTAAGTAGAAGACCTTATTCTTATCTGATTCTTCATCTTATTGGGACATCATGGATCAGATTAGTATGGAAGACCTTGTTGCAATCTGCACTCATCATCTTAGAGGGAAGTTCCAGTCTCGTGGACAAAGCTGCAAACTACAAAAGGACGCACAACTGTTTGAAGCTGTACCAAGTTCCCAGTGTGCTTGCCATTTCAGGTTGAACAAAATCTGCTGAAAGGTAGAAGAACAAAGGCTGCTGGCAGGTCTCTTCATTAGATCTTATGAGGGACAAAAAAAAAGTATTGGGGGCGATTATTACAGTTTGCTTTAACCCTAAACTGTCTCCTGCATCTGGAAGCCAGCTGCAGCGCAGGATCCTTCTTTACACTAAGGGAGTGTGTCCACGACTGATTGGGGTCACTAGAGGGTCTCATTCAATATACAGCTGATTGACCAACAGGGAGGTCACACATGCTGCGGCAGGGGAACTGAAATCTTACTGAGTGTTAAGGGGAGAGGTCAGAGACATTCTAGTCATCCATCTGATGAAAAGTCAGTGGTGAGCGATTGTTCTGAAGCAAATCTGAAGGACTGGTCACTGAGTGAACCTGAGGAATGAGAGCAAGTGAGCAGACGATGAGATGTTGCAAGCTGCAACTTCAATTGAAAATAAAAATAAAGCGAACACAATGATAGGTAAAAATGGTTTATTGGACAAGGAAGAATACAAATCGGCTCAGTGGATGTCGACAATCCACTCTCCCATCATGACTTGATATATGTGTGGAACTACTGAGGGAAAAGGTTCAGATTAAACTAGTTCAGTGTAACAAAAAACGGATAAAAAGAACAGCACAACAATGGTTAAAAAGGTGTTAGAGAATAAATACAAAACAAAAGGTGGTAAAACCAACTGTTTTTTTTTACCATAATGAAGACACTCATTTCCACTTTAGCCTATTGTGAAGTAAATTCTTTTGTGTAGCAGTTGACCGTTGATACAACAGTGGTACAATTTGGACATGAAATTCAAACAAGACGGCAAACCATCCGAGGTTTTTGAGACAAAGGCACTCAACGTTCACATCAATTTCAGCATAGTTTCAGCATTTAGTTTAACGGTAACAGTGAATCTCTCACTTCATGTATTTAAAACAGTAATCCATCTCCTTTACTTGCTTGTTAAAATGTTTAAATAGCGAATGTTTCATCTATTGTCAAATAAGACGCTTGCAGTAAAAATGTTACATAAGTGGTGAGTAACAGCAATGAGGTTTGATGAGCTGAATGGTCCCAACATTCACCTGAACACACCGTTCTCATGGACACCCCCGACCCCACCCGGGTGTGGGGAGGCCTTCAGGCCTTCTCCAGTGATTTGTAGTACTCCTTCAGCACGGTCCAAGCCTTCGGAGCCATGAAGCCATCCGGAGGGTTCTGTCCCTCGCGGGCCATCTTGCGCATCCGTGTGCCCGAGATGAAGTCATAGTCTTGATGCCTAAGAAAGGGCAAGATAGAAGAACACAATAAAGAATGACTCTTCTATTTCATCCTTATCAACCTATTTAAACTAAAGCTCTTTTAATGTCTTGAAAATATCTGTATAAGAATTTCAATGTTATAAGAATTTAAAGTCCATTCAGAGTAGTGGAAACCCTGGCCATTGTGTAGTGAAAAACCTCCCTGAACAAAAGCAAACAGATGCTTTTGTTTGCTTTTGTTCAGGGATGATTCCTCCATGTTTGTTGTTGTTGTTCTCATCCTAGCTGCCACGTGTCTTGTGCATCAGTGGGATCAGTGGAGCAGGAACTCCTGCACTGACAAAGGTTCCCTGTTGTCTGGAGAGGAAACTCTTATATTAATCCTAATAATGTTAATCATTAATTAAATGTAATTAACTCATTTAAGTCCCACCACTAATAATTATAAGTGTATAACTGGCAATCACTTTTCAAGTTGGTGGTTCGAGGTGGTCTTGTTTTTAGTTTCATTTTATTTCTAACTACTACACGTTTAATGCTCTTGCAGGCCTTGACTTTAGCACCTGTGTTTCGGAGGGAACCTTTTCATTCCTTCAGTACCCAGTCCTTTTGGTCACGTCCCAAACCTCATGACCTCAGGTGAGTGAAAACTGATCGAGAGAAACACGGAGCTCCGCCAGTGTGGAGAAGAGATCTCATTACCACGCCTGTCTCTCAGGGCTTATTAATCTCATGCCTCCTCACACCATCCACAGTAAACAATGAATTCACTTATCTCTTATTGTTGCTGCTTGTTTCTTTGAATTTGACGTTGGAACCAAATATAAAATCAGGCTGCCAATTTGAACTGTGAATGGATTACACTGTGTGGCACCAGCTAATCTCAGATTATGTATGATACATTCTGTGACTGGAATTTTCAAGAGTACGTCTAGAAAAACTTGGATTCATCAGAGCACCTGTTAATGAGCGTATATATATTTTTAGTTCATTTAAGAGCATGCACCGCTGTTAGATCGATTTGACAAAGACAAAGTACAAACAATCTCTGGAAACTATTTGTGGAAGTCGGGCCTGGATAGAGTCACCCTGCAGCAAATTCCACCCACTGGTCCTGGATGAGGGATTGGAAAAAATTAAGTACATAACAAAGCTTCTTTCCAATAATCCCATTTCCATTTTACTAAATATTTTTATAGAATCGGCGGAGGCATTTCTCAGGCAAACGTTTGCCCGTCTGAAGGGACTGACGTCTTCCCACTGTTCTGGCGAGCGCTCATCGCGTCTTCACTCGACCGCCTGTAAATTAAAGGCATTATTTCTGGGAACTTTTCGACAACGTGTTGGCAGGAGCTTTACACATGCCTCTGCTGAGCTAACAACCAGAGGGCAAAGAACAGACCAGCTGCCCGTGGCGTAAAAATCCTGACAACTCCGACATGACAGAGTTCATATCTGATAAACGGAGACGAGAGGAGAAGAGAGAGTGGATTTGTAAATATATGAGGTCGAGCAGCTGCAGGCGAAATTCTTCAGAGAACAAGTCTATAAAGTGGCAAATTAGAACCATCTGAACCGTTCGATTTTGGAGTGAGGGCACAGTGAACAGATGCCTCCTGAGGTTCAGAGGGCCCCGTCACGCAGGATGGCCACTCAAACTTTGAATCTGGTTTACCTCCCCAGAACACTTTCACTTCGACTGCAAGAAACATCTGGTAGCTCGAAGACGCAGCTTAATTTAGTGTGCATTCTAAGCCCTTCCTGGTGTGCAGGCTCTCTCTACTGAAAGCCTCTTAAGGACAAACAGTACAAGAGCGATCAGTCTGAAAAGAAAGTGGCTCAATTGAATGATTTTAATTGAAGAATTATATTCAATTGATTCATATTCTAAATACTGAAATTTGCTTTTAAGTGTCCCTCACATCTACAGCTGCTGGAAAAAAATGAATGACTGAACACAAGAGAGTTTTACATCTGATGCGTCACATTGCAGGTTTTATTATATTGATCCACATTTCAGAACAAATCGACACTGCGTCCTTTGCTCATCTAATCCCACATTCTTAAGGTCCTCAGTGTGAGTGGGAAAGCATGTCACTGTTTGTCACTGCATCTCTCCCACGATCAGCTGACATCATAATGGATGAGCTACTTCTGCAGCATCATTGCAATAATATTTACATAGTTGCCACAACTTGTGTGCTGTGTGAATACAACTGTCCGTCATGGAATGTTAGACAAACGTCTGGCTTTCCACCTGTTGCTACGCCGACAGCCATATGATATGAGTCTTCAAAACAGTCTATGGAAATGTTCTGACTACCACCAAGGATGTCATGCTTTTGACGGCACTGGTTTGTCTTTCTGTGTTCAAATCTGCTTAAATAGTTGTGGACAGATTTGGATGACACTTTCAGGAAACACAAAATGGGAAAAGTTATTCAATACTTTGTTGTCAAACACCAGACTCTGCACTATTGATATTGCAGTAACTCATCAGCAGGGGGCGCAGCACATAGACTCCAGTCATGACCAATTTCAAGAGATTAGTAAAATGACTTGATGCCATTTTTTAGTAAAATCAAACATGGCATCAAGTATCAACCAGGGTATGAATACTGAGTCAAATTGAATTGAATCACAAGTACTCACTTGGATGGGTCATAGAAGTCCATGGCCTTTTTCATCTTGTTGTAGGCAGCGACCTTGAAAGGCACAATCTCCAGGGTGATGAGGCCTGGAGCCATGGTGAGGACCTTGGCCCCGTGACTCGGCTCGTACAGATCCTTCCCCGTGGCAGGGTGGGGCATACCAGCAGGGTCACGACCCACAATATAGAAGTTAGCACCAGCAACCATTCGAGCTCTGCAGTGCCATTGGACCTGCAGGGTGACATCGGGAGATGGTTAGAACATTCCGACAGATGATTAATACAGTCGAAAAGTTCCAGCGTAAGAGGAAATTCTAGCTGTCATCGAGTCCCCTCAGCGCTGGACCTTTTGGTCACGCTCATGGTCCGGATCAGACCTCACCTCGGCCTGTACGTCTTGTTCAATCCCTCTTGTCAGGACAAGAATGAGACTGTGCAGGTCTCCACCGCACAGATGTTGTGTGTTGTACGCTTGAGATGACAGTTGTATTGAGGATTTTTGATCAAGGTGATGTTTAAAAAAATACAAAAAAAAAAACCAAACTCATAAAATAGTCACTATTAAAATTGAAGAATGAAGGCAGTGGCACAAAATAAGATGGTATGGGATGATCCTGACTAGCAAAGGTCAAAAGTCTTTGTTGTTGTGGGACGAATGAAGGATATCTAATATAACATATAATAATAATAATAATGTAATATCTGTACCAACAAAGATTCTGGATCAGACCTGGGCAAAGTGCGGCCTCGGGGCCATATGCGGCCCCGTCTGTGTTTTTGCGGCCCTCATGAGGTCAGACTAAAACTATACAACTAATAAGAAGTCATTTTTCTGACACTTTTCTTGTCGTGTTTCTTTCTTAGCATTACTATTTCAACGGTAATTATAACATGATCAGGACTAAAATTTCTTTTCGTCTGCCATTTTTTGTTCCTCAAAATACATTGAAAGAAAGTAGAAAATATATTTAAAAATTAATTTCCTTTTAATATTTCATTGATATTTGTGTTATAGTTTTATTATTTATATTCAAATTAAATCGCGTATTAAATGGAATATTTTTATAGGTTTCATGTCATATTTGCACTTCTTCCATTGAACCTTTAATGGTTCATTTTGTCCTTTTTTTCGTCCCTTTAACGTTTTTTTTTCGTCACGTTTCTTAGTCATCGCCACCTGTCTTTTGCCACGGCGGCCCCTCACAACAGTCACAGTTTATAATGTGGCCCTATCTGTTCTAGATGTAATCGTGGCGCCATCATCAGGTAACCTGTCTTGCACCCTATCATAAAATCTTGTCTTGAAGTCCTTGTTTCTTTTATCTTTTTGACACAGAAACAACTTTAACTCATTGAATTCTTGACGTTTGTCACATCCGTCACCATTTCAAAGACGGTTTTGTGAAATCGAAACCATACTTTCACCATACTTTCACTTTAAAGGCTTTCGTCTATAAGTTATGATGACATGGCATTTTCATCCAATCTGCTCGTAATATCACGACAGTGTTCACACAATGTGAGTCACTGTTTAAAGGCCTCTTGCTTTCAAACAGTAATAGTATGACACTAAAAATAAAAATGGCACCTCAGCGTCATTTCTATTGCGCCTCTCACATTCTGTCCTCAAAATACTACAAACAAGTGATATTCTACATAGAGTTAAAAGCAGCCGGCAACATGTTACCTCAGTGGGGCCAGCATACATCATCGGTGAGGGGAATATGGCAACAATGGTGGTGTCAGGATCCAGGACGCCCTCCTCCAGCACTGCAGCGTGCTGCTTCATCCGCCAGGGCAGCGGCACGTCGTCGTCTTTGGTCCAACCCCCCAGTGGGTGGAGCAGTAGCACCGGCCGGCGGTAGCCTCGTTCAACCAGTCGCTTGTGGGTGTCTTGCATGAGAAGAGCGTGACCGTTGTGGACTGGGTTGCGCAGCTGGAAGGCAAACACGGCGTCTGGAACAATAAAAGAGAACTGTGAGGGACTAAACACAGTCAAGTTTATGTGACGTTTTGAAAACTTCTGCTGACTTCGATAATGCTGACCAACTTTTTTTCTTCTCTTTGTATGACTACAGCAAGACATAAATCCGACCTCAGCTAGAGAAATAATGATAAAATCTCCTGATCTTTCTTACTCCTTTTCCGTCTTGCTAAATGTTTTAATTTA
This sequence comes from Synchiropus splendidus, assembly GCF_027744825.2. Taxonomy (NCBI): domain Eukaryota; kingdom Metazoa; phylum Chordata; class Actinopteri; order Syngnathiformes; family Callionymidae; genus Synchiropus; species Synchiropus splendidus. The sequence goes on from NC_071335.1 coordinate 22,491,004, forward strand.
CAAATGGTTCATAAATGAAGATGCACCAGAAGAAAATGATTTTAAGAGGAAATACAAAATTCAGTTGCACTACAAACACTTGAATTGCCCCAAATACTTGTGAAAACTTTCACTGTGTATATCAATTTCTTTAATAGTGGCAGAGCCAAAATATGGTCGGGGGCCCATTTGTGGCCCTGGGTCAGACTTCAAACGGCCCCAGAATCTGTCATAGGATGCATTATTTGTATCTGTCACACATCACCTTAGTTCTTTTTGACAAGCTCCTCTCAGTCCATTGTACATGACACAAAAGTGAGCTACTACATGGCGTTGCTAATTGCTAAATAAAGTATGAGTGAAGCGTTGACGAGGTTTCATGAAACAGTGTCCTGATTTTCCACCACCAGATGGCACTGTCTGCTGTAAAATATTAACACTTGAATCACTAATTCACTGAAACCTCATGTCCGTTCTAAACCAAGAGCGCTATCTAGTGGCCTCTGAAAATGAGGACAGGTTTCATGAAGCCTCTTTACGCCATCCCTACTAAATACACAAAACCTTTTTCCAGTGAAGAAACAGGAATGACATGCGCTGTACAAGCAACGACATGAAATGACTCACATGTCCTTTCTACTGCCATAAAAATGGCCAACAGTTGGTCCAGTGCATTTTCACCATGTCATATGTGGCCCTCTTTAAGAGGGAAAAAAAAAAAACCTGCACAGAGGATCCAACGTGAAAGAAACAGGACGAGGAAGACTAAAGCAAGAAACCAGACAATTTGTTTCTCACCCGGTCTGCTTGAATTACAACCCTCCTAAACTCTTGGCTTCGTACCTGCATTCATCTGCTTAAACTTCTGCTTGAGCTCAGTCGGAGTCAGCCTGTACTGGTCGAGTCCATCTTTCCAGTAGATTCTATCCAGAACTTGCAGGTCTCCGCCGACCAGCCAGTCGCCGCTTTCCATCACCATCTGAAAGGAGAACCCGCAATCGTTTTGACAGTGGACAAGATTCAAATGTGATCCAGACTTGACGGCGGTCTGTACGAGCTTCAGTGCGATGAACCTCCGCCAACAAGAGCACAAAGAAAACTCCCGTCTCACTACTTAGTTTCTGAAAAGACCCCAAGCTCAATCTTCATCCATAAAAACAGTGATCAACTAAACTGGCGCTTGTAAATGAAGCCACTTGATAACAGCGTGATCATTGACTTTAATAAATGATATTTCCATCCGTAATATAAACAATGAAACTGCTAGTAAGCTCATGCTAGGAAGATGACTCGAGCATGTTCCCTCACGCACCGATCGTCCAACAGCCTTTTGTGGCTGTAACAGAACTGTAACAAGAATTTCTTTGAGCTGGGGCCTGTGCGATCGTAATGTAATCGAAAACGACAAGTCAACACGCAAGGCAATAAAGCCAAAGCAAGACAAAACATCCACTGAAGGAGCTCAGGCTGAAAGCCTCAAATTAAAACTGATGCTTCCACCTCAGCTTTTGATTAAAGAAAAAATATTTACATTTCCTTTGGATATCATTTATAATGTCGGCGCTCCTGATCCTCTTGTCTTCAATTATTGGACGGATGTTTTTTTTCACGCACCCTGACGTCCGACTTTGCTGTAAAGGTCGTTGGTTCTATTCTTTCAGAGCAGTTGTTGGTATTTAAGAGAGCACAAATGAATAGGGAAATTGATTTGGTGTTGAAGTGTGGATCAATGAATTTCCAAAGCAACTTTTTAGCCCTTTGATGTTCTTGTAATTTTTGGAATAGCAAGTGATGCCCATAATATATGCTACTTGACAATGACATGGCTGCCACTCTGCTGCATGTTTGTGTTTACCTTTGGTGAATGAGATGTTTGTAGCTTTGTGTTAGTGTGAAATAACCAGCAAGTGCTAACAATGTGAGCAGCTACGAGGCTGAATCAAGGCACCAGGAACTATTGCTATACAATTGAATTTCACTTTGGTTTGTTTTTCAGGGCATATTCGACAAAATGGGGAGCAGTTGCTGTCGAGGTAGCTGCCAAAGCACTGTGGGAAACCCAGGAACAATTGCAAAATGACCTCAGCCAAAGAGGTAAAACCTGCGTTTGTCTCTCCGTTAGAAAAATCACTCAAAAACACATGAACACATTTCAACAAAATTGAGCTGTAGCATAAGACTAGCTAGCTTTTGCTCTAGCAACTTTCAGAACACTATTGCCACCTGCTGTCCACTTTCATATTTGTCAGTTACATTTTAAATGCTACAAAATGTATATATAGCTTTTCTTGTAAAAATCAGGGAACAACTGCTCCATTATTGAGTGTTTGATTGATGGGCAAACAAGTGTAGTCGAGCTTGTCTGACTCCCTGGCCTCACACACAAACACACACACACACACACGTGTGCTCTCTTTGACCATTTACAATGGCCCACTACTGCACATGGGAACCAGCTCTGGCCAAATAAACAGTTTCCACACCATGAGTTCCGGGCGAGGGGCTCCGTCGAGACTGATGGACAGGTAAACAGGAAACGGTGGATTTAAACAACTCATGTGGAGCACACTGCAAAGAGCCATTTAAGTCATTGCTACCAGCATGGAGGTGTGTCGAAAGACTGGCTCCGGTATAGGGCTAAAGAACACACTTTTGTATACACACACTTGACGCCATAATCACAGCAAGCTGAGCACACACACTCCGCCGCGACAGGTCACAATGAATGAAGAATGACAGCCGGGGCGGGGCTAAAAAGCATCCCACATGTTGGCACCAGGAAGAAGTCAATTTCAGAAACAATATATTTTGTGCAGATAAAAACCTGCTGCCAAAAAAACAAGTTGAATTTCCGTATGGTCTAAACATTTTTGCTGCAGAAGATCAGACCTGATGTTTTCCCTTAAAGAGCATGTGCTTTGCTAATGGATGAAATCCAAGAAGAAAAAAACCCTTCAAATTAACCACAGGTGAATAGTGCTAATTCCATTAAGCTATCCAGGATCATGTCTGAACCTTATCTCACCACTGAGTCTACCTGACTCCCAGAACGCTTAATAGGACACAGATGGAAGCAATTTGTGTGTGTGTGTGTGTATAAATGGAGCCTGTTCCACTGTGAAGTGCAAACACGTTTGGTTAAAACTGAAAGGGAAAGAGTGCGAACATAAATCCAACACCTGCAAGCTGAAGTTTAAGAAAAGCTTGGCAGTTGAAGCCCGTCTTTCCACAAGCAAAATTAAAAAGGAAGAAAGCACAAGCTGTTATCAGTACTACCAACCTTGATGTAGGGATGATCCTTGCAAGTGGTGCCCCACTGGCGTGCACACCGCTCCTCTTTGCGATGCTCGTAAAACTCGGGATTCCGCAGAATGGCGACTCGTCGGCCTTCGTAAACCAAGGCCATGGCGGTCACTCCATCCAGACGCTCCTTATCTGCGGTGGACACGGGCAACACTATCGGCACCGAGAGGTTGATCACACCACCTGCAGGGAGAAAAGATAAACAGATCCACATAGTTGTTTTCATTTCTCTCGTCTGTCTGCTGGAGCAGAGTTGAAATGGCAACTATTATGAATCTAAAAACACAGCAGCTTGTCAGGAATTTTTTAAATCAAGAGTAATATGCGATGACCCAATCCCATTTCTCAGCTGCTTCCACTGGGTTACATAAAAATACTGCGAGATGACTGACTTTGTCATTAGACAAGCATCCACAAGTGTCTCTCATACTGCCAGAAACAAAGTTTTTGCAGGACGGATGGAATTAAACGAACAATTATCTCCATCTAGTGGCCATTGGCAGAATTGTACACCGCATCAATAGCTTACCATCTAACAGACAGTCGAAGTGGAGACACTGCAGGAACTCTCTTTCCCTCATGAACCCGTTCAGCGGAGTTGCCCAGCCTTCGGCCAGCACCTGCACCCACTGCATGTCCACCTGTAAAACAAATGCAGTTCCACCAACATTATTGAGCGTTAGCACGGGGTGAAAGTTCATCAGACGAACCTTCCCAATTTCAACAGCAGGCAGAGTCTCAGCATCAGCCTTTGCCAGATCCAGTTTGTTCTCATGAACGTAGAGCTCTTTCACTTCATAAGAAGCATCCACGGGCACAATATCCTTTAATACAAGGACGCAGTCAGTGACCTTTGATGCATGACATACAGTACGGTGTACACCACACAGCTACTTACCCGCTCCTGAAGCAGATCAACAAGCAGCTGTATACACTCGTTCACACTGCTGGAGTCAGTCTTTAGAACAAGCTCTGGCGACTCAGGTTTGTCATATTCAGCGTCAATCCCCGTAAAACCTGACCGATGAGTCCAAAACAAACCTTCAGGTCACGCTGGACTTGCTTGTATGTAATGTAACTGCAGGTGAATAGCTCAGCTAACCTGTGATTTCGCCAGCTCTGGCTTTCTTGTAAAGCCCCTTCACGTCCCTCTGCTCACACACGTCCAGCGGCGCGTCCACAAACACCTCGAAAAACGGCAGCCCTGCAGCCTCGTGGATCTTCCTCGCGTTCAGGCGATCCTAACACAAAAATTGAAATGCTATTTTAATAATCAGACTCCATCTCACTGTATTCCATGGATTAGACGCTCACGTAATAAATACTGGATTACAACGTTTCCTCCCCTTACTCACCCCGCTGTAGGGAGAGATAAAGCTGGCGATGCACACCAGCCCGGCGTCAGCGAACAAGCGGGCCACCTCAGCAATCCTCCGAATATTCTCCTCGCGATCCTCCGGGCTGAAGCCAAGGTTCTTATTCAGACCCTGACGGATGTTGTCGCCATCCAGGGTGTAGCAGGGAATGCCGTGACAGACCAGGTATTCCTCCAGGGCCATGCTCACGGTAGTCTTCCCGGCGCCAGACAAGCCTTCATGCAGGAAGCATTGATCAGACCACGTCTTTACTGATGACGAAAGCTCATTCAGAGACGTACCAGTGAGCCAGACGGTGCATCCTCTGAAGCCTCCTCTCGTGCCCACAACCTGACCTCGCTTGGTCCTGCTGACGTGGTGAGCCTGATAGGTGACGTTGGTGGCACGCTGCATTCCCTGGGAGACAGATATTACATTGTTTAAGTAGATTAGCAACATTCCCATGAAAGGATTTGACTTGTGAGCCAATGGTATGCAAAGAATGACACGAGTCAGACACTTTAAAAGGCAGTACACAACATAAAACAACACAAAACAGTCACTGTAGAAAGAACTGTCTGAACTAAGCTCCGCAGAGAAATCTGATTTAAACTTTGGAAGGATCTATCCTAGTTGGGAAATAAGAGAGGGATGTCCAACAATAGTACGGGCCCCAAATTCGTAACTTTGAGGGCTAAAAACAATTAAAAATATATATATATACATATATAAGCATGTGCAGTGCTCTATATTCCCTCAGGAATATTAATTGAGGAAAGTCTCATTTAGCATGAGTAACTCTGCGATTTGAGTCGAAGTACTTAACTTAGCTGAGGCATATTAATTTACCTGCTTTCCAATTTTAGCCAAATCCATCTACAGCATGTTTTTGGAAGTTTCCATATGGTCATCAACCTCTGAGTATGCGTTCTTATCTTAAAAAGTCTGATCTTGATGGCAGACAAGAGCAATATGTTGATAAATTTGCTTTGGATTATGAGCCATCCACTTTGAGGGCCATATATAGTGGATTTGGCCCCTGGGAGTCAGACACTTTAAAAGGTTGTACACAACATAAAACAACACAATACCGTCTCTGTAGAAAGAAGTATCTGAACTAAACTCTGGAGAGAAATCTGATTTGAACTTAGTAAGGATCTATCCTTGTTGGAAAAATTCAGAATTAACCGGGATTTGCACAAACAATAATCTGAAGGACATAAGAGAGGGGTGTCCAACAACAGTACGGGGGCCCAAATTCTTAACTTTGAGGGCTAAAAACATGTACTGGCAATCATTAACATGAAATATGAGCACGTACAGTGCATCATATTAATTCAGGAAAGTCTCATTTAGCATGAGTAACTCTGCGATTCGAGTCAAAGTACTTAATTTGGCAGAGGCACATGAAGTTACCTGCTCTTTTCGCCAAATCCATCAGTTTTTGGAAGTTTCCATATGGTTACCAACCTCTAAGTTTGCTTTCTTATCTTCAAAAGTCTGATCTTTACAGCAAACAAGAGCAAAATGTTGCTAAATTAGCTTTGGATCATGAGGGCCATATATAGTGGCTTTTGCCCCCAGGCGGTGAGTGTTCTTTTGAGAGAAGAGTATCGCAGAAAGGACAAGTTATTTCAACATATGTTAACGTGGCAGTGCTACCTTTACATGCTGCAACCTGTACAGTTCAGGTAGCGCCAGTATTCATTCCCAATGCTTGTGTTCTCCTACAGCCACGTCGCTGGCACTCATTTAATGAGATCTCTTGGGGACGTGTTCACCGCAGCAGCCCAGTACAGTGGTTCTTTATTCGCGGGGGAGAACTTGGGTGTCCGAGGGAGGCAAGAGGGTGTGTTCCGTTACTAAGCTCCCTCGTCTTCATCGTGAGCTATATACGGAGACCTGCAGCGTTTCATCAAACCACTGAATAGTTGTTCGGTGCAAGCATAATATTGCAGGCATTTATGCATCCGGATGAGTTGAAACTTGTCAGCAGACTCCCTGCACGGGAGCCGCTCGGTGTCTGCTAAAGCAAACTGGCATGAATCTAAAGCGAACTCAGCCCTTTTTTTCCCCAGTGCATGTTGTTTGCTGGAGCGGCGCTCGGCTGTGATGAATGGGATTAACATGTCGGCAGAACTCACCCAGCTCTCCGCCGCGTTGCTCAGCTTCTGCTTCTTGTTGGAGCACGTCTCCATGGCTGCCTGGACCAGGAGCTACTTTACGAGTTCAGTTGCAGACCGAACCGATCCCGTTCTCGGTACCGGCTGTAGGTGAGGCGCGGAAGGAAACCGGAGAGCGGAGCGACGAAGGATACGGGGATCGCTTCCTCTCGCACGTCCACGTCATCAACAACGGAGTGACGTATTTCCTCAGATGCCAGCTGACCGGAAGTGACTAGAGTTACAAAGATAAATAGGTAAATAAAAATCTCAATTTTACGTGGCTTCTATTATTGACGTGCTTGTGGGCAATAATAATAATAAATTCATATTGTTTTTAATATTTATTTTATTTGTAATATATATTTTTGTTGACACCAGTTTTCCTGTTTTCGACTGGTTTCTAGTCAGTACGTTTAAGTCAAGCGAGTGAACTGAATCGAAGAGGGAATGTATTTATGAACTTTAAATCCGTGAGGAATGGAATTCGCTGTTGTTGTTTTTTCGATAGCACGACATTACATGTCATTGCGTGACATGACAGTCAGTTTGCGAGCGTCCCTGGTGAAGAATAGGTGAACTGGTAATAATTTGTATGGAGTTTCATCTTCATTTTTTTGTCAACCCTATTAAGGCCATTTATTATTAAAGAGGTCTTTTTTCCAACGGCAGTTTGTCTCTGTCACGAGATAAACAGCTGTTTGTTGACGGAACGTTTCGACGTTATTCTGATCCATAAATGTTTGTAATATTTCCTTTATTAATGTGCTGCAAATATCACTACCTTTATTAACTGCTGTCAGGGTCAAAGTATATCACCTCTCTGAAATCGGATGTCAATGTTTTGGAAGCGGTTTCTTGCTCAGGGGAACCCCTCACCACCAGATGGCGCCAGAACAGTGGTTTCTAAAGTGACGAGCAGACGGTAATCGAAGAAGAACCCTGTTTCAAAGTTATTTTAAAATATTCCACACGTCTTCTTCAGATACATTAATGATGAGGTTAGTTCTCTTTATTTATGATCGGGTTAGTTCTCTTAATTTACACTGACACGAGCGTGGATAGCAAGCTGTTTACAAAAGCTTAAAATTGTACTTTACCTTCCGAATGTAATGATCCCAGTGTTGTTGTTTTTTTCTTTGAAATGGAAATGAAAACGGAATTTGCGATGAGTAGATGACGGATAGTTAAGATGAGAGACGATGCTGAAGGCGGAGGCTGGATGAGGTAAGTGAACGTCCTTGAGCAGGACCGCCTCCCAGAACGACGGGAGACTGGATCCACTAACGTCGCAGTCGAGCCGAGGAGGAGCAGGCGGCAGCATCAGGTACCTGCAGCCGCTGGAGGAGGGCACCAGGAGAGGCCCGCGCACTCGGGTGAGGATGCTGACCCCTTTGATCGCGCTAACACACAACACCGCCGACTGTTTGGGTTGAAACAGTCGTCCTGGGAGAGGAACTAAGTTCAGCCCGTTAACTGAAAGTAGACGATAAAGCCATGCTCTCGACTGTTATGTATTTTGCTAGCTGGTGTTATTTTGTGGTGGACTTTAAATATACAGGAAACTGTCAAAGTGTTGAATTAGTCCAGTGAATAAGATGAATATATATTTGTTTATACCTATAATAAATTCATAGTCTTTTATCCTGTATTTATTTGACATGATGGTGAACCCAAGATTGTTTTTTTTTTCTTACTTTGTACACATTGTTAATGCAGGTCAGCACAAACAAATTATTTGTATTATTTTTCACAACCCAGTGAACATTGCATTTTTTTGGAGTTTATTATGAGCTCTTCAGTTGAAGAGTTCCGATACTTGAACAGTAATAAAACTCAAGAGAGCAGTTCCTGCTGATCTTAGTTTGTGTTTAATCTATTTATAAGCTGTAATGTCATTAAATAATTTGCATTAAACCCATATTCTTTGCTATGTATGCTAATGCAAATTAATCTTAAGAATCATTTTCAGTTAGATAGGTAGGTAGATAGACAGATAGATAGACGGATCGATGCATATTGTTATTCCAGCTGTGTGGATTTTGCTGGAAAATTGTTTTGAATCATTGTTCACCTGGGACTTGAACCTTAACCTGCCATGGTCATTTAGTATAGTGATCGTAGAGTTGTGTTTTGGAGAAGTCCGTGTAGTTTGGTTACATTTGAATAAGGTGTGCTGGGATATACTCAAAAGACTGTTTCTAGTTTTATTCTGGCTTCCCTCCTATCATTTGCATTTTCACTCCACGACCAGCCCCTGCTTTATCTCCAGCTGAAATCAAAAGGGGGTAAATTACAGGCCAGGCAGTGACCCACCCCGGGGCCTCTTCATATAGAACATGTAGTTAAATGCCATGTGTGGGGCCACCGTACTACATCCCAAAAGTAAACTTCAAAACCGGCTGCTCCGCACACATCACATTTGACAGACAGCCACCCTGCTGTAATAATGAGGAGACTCCCGGCCCTCCCTGACATTAACCACCAGGATGCACTCCACATGTGGTTGAGACACCCACGATGGTCACCGTTTCATTTGTGGAGTTTCGGATTTCAAGTTTTCAGCGTGTGTTCGTGAAATTGAGCAGCAATGTTCTTATTCTACCCCCATGTTCCTGATGATTCACCAAACTGGTATATTTGCTGCATGATTGTGAGTGTAAACACAGGAAGCATAGGTTACTGTGTGGACTGCCAGGTTTGATTCAGCACACAGTCTACAACAATTATTTGTTTTGCTGCTCCTCTCATGACTATGAGAGATCTAAAGTAATTTATTGTATTTATTTGACATATAGTTTCTCCCATATATGGCATGTCACAATACATACGTTTTTAATCCTGCAACTAGTTGCAACTATATATATATATATATATATATATATATATATATATATATATATATATATATATATATATATATATATATAATTTGTCATATACTTGCCTCTTCAGGTGAAATTTTATTTTAATACTTAATCTTAATTATATTGTCTTAATTCATTGTTAATTTTCTCCTAATATATCTATAAAATCAAATTATTACTCAAATGTTCCTCATTGAACTTTTATTTATTTATGTAATATTTCAAAATTTGATATCAATGCATTTATGGGTGCAGTTTTATTTAACATAAAATATAAAATCAAAACAGTTAAAGTTATAAAAAAGTTGTAAAATTAAAACGGTTCAATGCCTTTTTTTTATTAAATAGCAAAAAGAAAAAGAAAAAAAGATGAATACACCAATCTAATGGTGAGCCAAGCTCAGTGCAGTGATTGACTCGAAGCCATTCAAAGTGCTTACTTTAAGATCACAAACATTTGAGCTAAGTCCCCTTAGATTTACTTTATGTGTCATGAATATGACCATAAACTATTTAAATCACAGGATCAGAGACGTGTTTCAAAACCCTGCCTGTAACATTCTTAACATCTGTTACAGTAACTTCGGGAAAATCCTTCGTTTTCGCTGCGTTGTTTACTTTAGAAACTTTAAAGCTCTTACTGCACCCTCCTCTCTGGGGCTGGGTCGCCTCAAATGGGCTTTATTTTTATCACTTCCTTTGATGAAGACAATCCATGTGGTGCCAGGGAGAAAATGAGTGGACAGCTATGGCAGCGTGTTATTACAGAGGCCCCAAAATGGATTCAAAGTTGTGGTTCCCCAGGAGTAAAACACAGCCTTCACAGAACTGCGCTCTCCTGAAATAGCTCGGGTGAGTGCAGGCAGCCAAGATATCCATTATACTCTGTGACCATGTGGAATATTTTTTATGCCGTTTTTCCATCACCACCCAACCGCCTGGTGGGAAAACAGTGTACACCAGGGAGGAGGCGACCAATGGAAAAGTAGCCTAATGGATGATGACCTCACATGGGCTGTGGTACAGTAGATTCTCACGCTGGACAACTGCTCACATGTCCCTTATGTGACAGTGAAAAGATGGCTCCATGTACAGTGTATTCATCTCGATGTAAGGACGCCCAGCTTCTCTCCATTATTCTACCTCTCTCCCATTAATGCCTCCTCTGTTTTGTACTCCATCCTCAGCACTTCTCTCAAACACACAGCTCACCTCACTTCCTCCATGCGTCTGCTAATAGATTTCCTCAATACAAGCAGCACTTTTGATGGGAGTTAACACATGTTCATTTGGAAATATAAGGTGCAGAAGTGTAGAAATAAAGGGTATACAAGTCGGTGACAAGGAATCAGTGGGCAAGATACATTCAGAGTTTCAATTTTAAAAAAGTCAACAAAACGAGTGGCCATCTGGACCAAACAGAAAATATGGGAGTCCTGCCCAGACCCACATTGTGTCTGGAGAATTCTGCTGATGGAGGACGACTTCACCGTAAATGCAATAAAGTGAAGAGTTGGACAGGCTTAAGCCAAATAGAAGTAAAAATAGCAAGCTCAGGAGCCGAGTTTGAAATGAATACTGAGCGAAAAACTTCATTTAGCCGTTGACAATGCATACTGTCTCTCCATTTTCCAAGGTCATTTTTCAGGGACAGCAAGATGTCATCTGTATCCATTCAGTCGGATTCTGATGTCATCTGTGCTGAGAAGTTGCAATAGAGCATGTAAAGTGGTAGCAGCGCCACCTACTCAGCACAGTCGTACAACCTTTGTTGTCGACAGCTAATAATTGTCAGTGTTTACTATGAAGTCTTTGTTATTTCATTTGGGGTCTGGTCTCTTTAACCTAATCCATGTCCTTTAATATTTACAGAAAGTAATTGCCAAACAAATAGGCTGCGGTCATGAGACTTGTTTACATCAGGCGTGGGTGGAACAGATGCTAACACAGTTACTGCTGGCACATCTGTTTAGCTAATGCCTTCTACTTCAATCTCATTCTAGTAAATCCTAATACATTAAGAGAAAAACAATGAATGTAAAACCGGCCTCTTTCCCTGTCCACCTGTCCACTGTGATGCTAGCAGAGCGACACCCACAGCGACTTAGCGACTGCTAGTTGCTTTGCAACAAGGAAATGTTTTCTAAAAATGTGATGGTTCATATACAGTGGTACCTCAGTTTTCCAACATCCCGGAATTCGAACAAATAGGATTTCGAACAAATATTTTGAGATTTTTTGCTTCGGATTTCGTCCCCGAATGCGGACCGATCAGCTGACCCACGAGGCGCTTTGTTATTGTGTATAGACGTGTCCCGTTAGCTCCATTTACTGACTGTTTTTTCTTCATATTGAGGTGTAAAACCTTTCCTGTCTCCACACTGGACCGTGGTAGAGTGTCACAGGGGAGGTGCTGGAGCGCTCACTCCAGGGTTTGATGTCCTGTTGTGGGCTGGAGCTGGGACAGGGATGAGGCGAGTCTGGGACAAAGCGTTACTTGGTTTATGACTTTGTCACAGCCAAACTGCACAGAAGCGCACATTCAGAGCTGGACACGCACCGGGCACCTCTTCCCTTCTGGAGAGACGTCACTCACTCGGCAACCCCTCCCACATGCAGCGGCCACACACATAGAGGAACAGCCACCTGCAGCAGACACTCTACATTCATTCCATTCATTGTAATGGGAAATAGATTCAGATTTCGAACAAATCGCTTCTCGAACGGCAGTCTGGAACGGATTGTGGTCCAGAACCGAGGTGCCACTGTATAAATAAAATCCAATTAGATATTAAATTAAATAGGACAAAAAAACAAGGCACCTCCAGAGCCTATCATTATTGTGACCCACCAAATTCAAGCTTTGTAAAATGTATACAAAAAGGAAAGTTACAGAAAGTGAGAGCTTTCAATCCGAGCGTTATGAGTCGGAGTGCCACAGATTTGTATGAAAATTGAGGCAGCGACAATTAAAAGACATGGGTATCATGTTTCGTCTGGTTTGCTCATGCTGAAGCAAGACATTTTGCTCAGGGCGCGACCTGACCTGTGTTTAAACTTGTGGCCCCCTGTGTAATTGTGTTTGGCCTCCTGTGATAGAGGGACCTACCGATGGTGTGTGTGGCTGCAGTTGAGCAGTTGGTGGCTGTTCACCCTGATGGGAAGTGTTTCAGGCTAATTTCCTCCTGGTCCAAGCTCAGTCTGGATCATAATGTAAAAGGGAACTAACCAAAGCAGAAGTTCACAGGTGCATTTGAAAGCCGCAGCAAAGCTAACAGTAGATATGTCGGAGATGTTGGTGTGGAAAGCTAGTCAGGACTGTGGGTGCAGACAGGCTGCTGAGGGCCTACTGATCCCTGCGAGTCGATCAGATCCTTCAATACCAGATGCTGTTGTCTGGCTGGAAGCACAGATGTAACGTCATCTCCTGAGCTGAAGGAGCTCTTGCCATTGTAATTACCCCTGATTGTTTTGCTTCTTGATCTCATTTGCTGTCCTGCTCAAGTAATAATACACTTTGTGCAGCATTGAAGTCGGCCTCTCTCCGTCACTGCCAGCCATCCGTCACTCCTGAAACCAATGTGTCTCGATATCATTTTCCCCAAACATCGATTCTTGCGACGCTCGCCACTTTTCGTCTGAGTGTCCTGGAGCCTGCTAGCAAACCTGTTGTCGTGCATCCACGCGCGTGAGCATGTGACTCTGCGGTGAAGTCCACAACGCCGCTCATTTTGTGGTGCATTTCAGCGCCTTATTCTCAGAGCCATTAATGGTGCCATTAAAGGAAATGGAAGCCTTTTAGTCGTGAAAGAATGAAAACGATCATGCTGCGGATGATTGTGTACTGCTCTCCCCGGACATTAGAGAGTTCAACAACAACAAATATTGTTCCATCTCCTCCATGTTGTCTCTTCTGGCCGTCATTGGTAAACATTCACATTGCTTTCATTTTCGCTCTTTAAAAGCGTCTTTCTGCTCGGAGTGGTGCGACCTGAGCACCGCACATTGGAGGTGGAGATGACATCATACGAGGGTGAAACAAAACATCGATACACTCTAGCATCACGATATTGTATCAATATTTTTTGCTCATATATTGCGATACTTGCTTGTGCTTTATAGTCTTGATGTTCTGCAAGTTATTGCAGATATTTAGATATGCTGCTGCATTTGTGATATATTTTCTTTTTGTACACACTTACAGTTATTTTGTCGACGAAGGAAGCAATCCATTCCTCTGTTGGGCTGCGATATTTAACAGAATAAACTCATTATCATGCACAGTATATTGTACCACAGTTGACGTTGTACCCCTTAAAATGACAGTTCTTATTATAATATAGTGCTGAACTGACAGTATCGCAATACATCGCGATGTATCGTATCACCACTCCTGTATCAGGATACGCATCGCAACATACCTGCAATACACAGCCCTACATCGTACTGTTTTGAATATGGTGGTGATACAGTATCAGTTAAACTGCATCACAGGTAGAGAAGCGTCTCAACTCCTCTGTTGACTTGAATTTCTGTTGGAATTTCCCTTCTATACAGGTATGTTCAGTACTGTATGCATCATTTCGCCACACATCTTATAGAGAAGCAGACTGAAGAATGTTTTTTATAATTTCTGCTGGATCATTTTTGGGACCTGCAAGAGCTTAAAAATTGAAGCTAGACAGATGTAATCGTTGGTATTGTCAAGCACAAAGATCAAAGTGTTGGAGCTTCATTGTTTAAGTGGCTGTTTACTAGTTTACCTGGATGTTCAGCGACAGACGTGAACGACCATCCAAACCCTGACATCCAAAGCAGGGAGAATCTGAATCTTGCAACAGTCAGGTATCTTACAAAAGTATACACACTAATATCACATTCTCTTGTAAGAAGTGCGAAATATGGCAAAATATCATAAACCAGTTTCAATTCAATTTTTCATTTTTTACCTTCTTTTTGTGACACTAATTTGCAAGTTTTGGAGAAATTATGTTCTTTGAATAGATTTTAATTCAAATATTTTGATGCCCTGCTATAAATAAGTAAAATATTTAGGTTTCATTTACCATCTTTTGCATCATTTTCAGACATTCATTGTCTCAAAAACAGGGTTTATATTTTGGAGCCAATCGGCTGTAGTTTCGTGTTAAGCAGCTGAAGAGGTGTAAACAAAGGTTTGAAATGAAACGCCACGTTAGCTGTTAGCGCTCTGATGCAGACAGTTGTCGTCGTGGGTCTGACAGGAAGAACTTCCCCATCCTGCCGTGGCCTCCTGTGGTCAAGCTGGAGGAGCATCAGTTGGGCTGGGATGGATTCGATTTGTGCAGAAACCTCTCTGTCCATTCTCCACCATTCATATTTTTCATCATCCTTCAGTGCTCCTCATCTTAAATGATACATTTATGTTTTATGCTCTGTTCGTTCCTCTGAAGGATTCAAATGCAGGAAGAATCACATGACTAAAAGCAGGTTCTAATCCATGACTTGTGTCTCATATCTTCTCAGCCAAAAACCTCTATAGCGGATCAGTGTGTGTGGATGGACACAGGAGACGTCCATGGCATCGCAGGAGAGCATGGATCCCTCTGACCAACTGAGTCCAGAGATGGAGGGAGAACACGCGGCCAGCAACGGTAAAACCTGCCCCGTCCACTCTTCAGCGGCGGATGAGACCAAGCGAGGATTTCGGAAGGGCATGGGAAGACACAATGACTATGTGAAGATCTCAGTGCCCGAGACCAAAGTCAACCGCCTGCCCATGGAGTGGTGGAAGACGGCCATCGCCTTCGTCTACGCGGCTTTCAACCTGGTTCTGACGTCGGTGGTCATCACCATCGTCCACGAGCGAGTCCCGCCCAAGGAGAGCAGCCCACCTCTTCCAGACAAGTTCTTTGACTACATCGACCGAGTCAACTGGGCCTTCACGGTGACGGAGATCAACGGCATGGTTCTGCTGGCCATCCTCATCGTCCAGCTGGTCTTCTTCAGATACAAGTAAGGCGCGTGTAGGTTCAGTAGGAGGAAACAAGACGGCATTATGATACGTTTTATTCAGCTGTTTCAATCCACGTTTCTTTTTTCCTGACAGGATTTGATCACTCATATTTACTTCTATTCTAGTCAGTTTATTCCCTGATGCCAAGACAAAGACTGGTGTCCACATTTCCTGCTCTAGTTGTAAATATTATTTCAGCCTCACCTGCTGAGCGACTCGTGCCTGTGGGATTGACAAACATTGTTGTGTCAACTGGAAAAGTGACGGCGTTGCTCCGCAGGTCCATCGTCAGCCGGCGTTTCTTCTTCCTCATCGGGACGCTGTATCTGTACCGCTGCGTGACCATGTACATCACCACCCTGCCCGTCCCAGGCACCCACATGACCTGCGCTCCCAAGGTACGCCTCCCGCCGCGTTGCCTCACCTGACTCAGTCTGACTCTCCGCTGTCCGCTCAGCTGTACGGAGACTCGCACGCCAAGATCCAGCGTGTCCTGAGGTTGATTTCGGGCGCCGGCCTCTCCATCACTAACTCCCATCTCATGTGCGGAGACTTCCTGTACAGCGGTCACACAGTCATGCTCACACTCACCTACCTGTTCATCAAGGAGTGTGAGTCTTCGGTCGTAGTATCTATCGGATTTAGTCACTTTAAATGACACACGCCAACGATATCGCTTCCTCCAGATTCACCGCGCTCCTTCTGGTGGTACCACCTCATATGCTGGCTGCTGAGTGCGGTGGGAGTGGTCTGCATCCTGGTGGCCCACGACCACTACAGCGTGGACGTTGTCGTCGCCTATTTCGTCACCTCCCGCCTCTTCTGGTGGTACCACACCATGGCCAACCTACAGGTAAACCTGCTCCACCACAGGAAGAACTGACCGCACGAGGCCCGCGAGCCAGATACGACCATCCGATCTCATTCCGTTATACTGTGACTGGTAAAACTGTGTCGTTCAATCTGTCATTTCCTGAGCAGACCCTGAAGTGTTCTCCTAACAACTATCTCACCAACACCTGGTGGAATCCGCTCTTCAACTTTTTGGAGAGAAACGTGCAGACGGCGGTTCCGTGCTCCTACAGTTGGCCCATCACCTGGCCGCCAGCCTGCCTGAAGAACTCCTGTAAGAAGTACTCCATGGTGCAGAGTGCTCGGGAGGAGTAGGGGGAGGGGGGGCCCTCCCATCCAAACTGTGTCTTACTTTGGAAGTGCATTGGTAATTTATATATTTATCACCGGTTTAGTTGCCATCTCCATGTCAAGTGAACTGTGAACCAAAAACAATCGGAAGCAGCTGTTTTTTTTCCAAATGCAAGAGCTGATTCTGGATCAGTTGTCCTATGTTTTCACGATGTGCCTTAATGTGTTAAGTGTTGATGGGTGTAACCGAAACTGCCTTCATAAGTGTTGCTGTCACTTTTTTTTTTTTTTTTTTTATTCTGTTTTTGTTTTATGTCCGTGCTGTAGCGTTGAACTATTGGAATAAAGTTGACTGACTTGTGTGACTTTGTTTTTAAACAGGATATAAATGGCATTTCATCTTTATAATGTACGGTATGTTAAGGTCCTTAGTGTTAAGTGTATTATTTTTCACTCGTTGGCGGTTCACTCGCTTTTATGGTGTTTCAATTTAGATCCATGTCAGCGGTGATGTGGTAGAATCATGTGTGCTGCTGCCTGCATCCTCTTACTTCAGCACCATGATGCTTTTTGATACCATGATAGGTGATGCCACATTTGTTTTTTCCTGTTGGAGTGCCACATTTATTGACATCATCTACACCTTCTTGTAGTGATATCACTACAATGTTGGAGTAAATAAGAAAACATAAACGTGGAAACACATTTGAATAGAAATTAATATATTATATTGCTGTTTATATTTTCGTATCCAAATTCAGACGCCCTGGTGCTTCAACTCATTGGAGACAGTGAAAAAAATAAAGCGTGCAAAAACAAATAATAATAGTTTAAATAATATTTAAACGTCAAAGTTTATTTTGAAAGCGAAATACCGCTCTTCCACATGGTGCACAGCAGCATGACTAACAGAGAGGGGCGTCACCTATAAAAGAATCACGAGGGACCAATCACAGCAGTCCGCAGCTGAGTCCACCAATAGGAAGAGAGAGAGACTGAGCACTCGAGGAAGTTGACTGTGGAGTTTTGTTGACACCGCAAGTCACAGCATGGGTCGACGTGACACCTGACTTCTGCTCAGCCACCATGCTTCTGCCATGGAACCCGAGCAGCTTGCAGGTGTTTATGGTCGCTCTGCTCGTCTTCCTCCTCGTTTATCACTCAGCGGTTTACTACCAGAGACGACTGATGCTGAGCAACATCCCGCCTGGTCCGCAGCCGCTTCCCGTCGTGGGCAACTTCGGTGCCTTGTTGGTTCCGTCCTTCATCCTCAGGAGGGTCCGAAAAATCCCCGACCGAGCCACGACACCGACCCAAGGCTTGGCGGAGCTGGCGCGCCTTTACGGAGACGTCTTCAGCCTGTTTGTGGGGAGTCAGCTGATGGTGGTGCTGAACGGCTTCGACGTGATAAAAGACGCTTTTTCAAACCAGCCTGACGTGTTTTCTGACAGGCCGGACATCCCAGTCGTCTCCATCATGACCAAACGCAAAGGTACCTCAATGTTTGGATCCTACGGAAGCGCTGACCTTAAAAAAGTTATTGTGAAGACTGGCAGGAAATAAAGATGTATTTCATCTAGAGTTACTTCTTTCACGACTAAAGTAGTATACAGAAAAGCAACCAATGCATATGAAGTATTTCGTCAGAGTGATGAATTTGAGAACAGTCCTTGTTGTTTGTGGGGTATTTATGGTTTATTTTGTATTCATTTTTTTGTTTATTTATGTAATATTATTATTACAGTGGTACCTCGGTTCTGGACCACAATCCGTTCCAGACTACTACTATGTGTTTGAAATCTGAATGGATTTTTCCCATTACAATGAATGGAAAAAGAAATAATGCGTTCCAAGCCTTAAAATAGTCTTTTGTAGGAGTGAATGTAGAGTGTCTGCTGCAGGTGGCTGTTCCTCTATGTGTGTGGCCGCTGCATGTGGGAGGGGTTGCTGAGTGAGTGACGTCTCTCCAGAAGTGAAGAGGTGCCCGGTGCGTGTCCAGCTCTGAATGTGCGCTTCTGTGCAGTTTGGCTGTGACAAAGTCATAAACCAAGTCACGCTCTGTCCCAGACTGGCCTCATCCCTGTCCCAGCTCCAGCCCACAACAGGACATCAAACCCTGGAGTGAGCGCTCCAGCACCTCCCCTGTGACACTCTACCACGGTCCAGTGTGGAGACAGGAAAGGTTTTACACCTCAATATGAAGAAAAAACAGTCAGTAAATGTAGCTAACAGGACACGTCTGCATACAGAGGCTGCGCTATAGACAATGACTTGAGGGAGGGTTTTCTGTTTCAAGTTCATGGTGATAAGGGGCTTGTAGCTCTGCTTCTCGTCGTTAATGGATAACTGTTTTCTGTTCCAGGTATCGTCTTTGCACCTTATGGGCCTGTGTGGAGGAAACATCGCAAGTTCTGTCACGCCACCCTGCGAAACTTTGGCTTTGGCAAGTTGAGCTTGGAGCCCTGCATCCTTCAAGGAGTGACCACGGTGAAGCAAGAGCTCCTGCGCTTGAACCGGGAGTCGGATGGCGCCGGCGTTGACTTGGCGGCGCTCATCGGCAACGCTGTCTCCAACGTGATCTGCTCGCTGACCCTGGGCCAGCGGTTCCATCACGACGACTCCGAGTTCCGCACGCTGCTGGACCTGATGGTGCGTGGACTGGAGATCTGCGTCAACAGCCCCGCCGTGCTCATCAACATCTGCCCTCTGCTCTACCACCTCCCCTGCGGCGTCTTCAAGGAGCTGAGACAAGTGGAGCGAGACATTACTCTGTTTCTTAAAAAGATGATCGCCACACACCGTGACACGTTAGATCCTCAGCAGCCCAGGGATCTGGTGGACATGTACCTCATGGAGATGCAGTCACAAAAAGCGGCAGGAGAACAGGACGACAGCTTCACTGAAGACTACCTCTTTTACATTATTGGGGACTTGATTATCGCCGGCACAGATACCACGACCAACTCTGTGCTGTGGGTCCTCCTTTACATGGTCCTGCACCCTGATGTCCAAGGTGAGGCGCCAAGTCTGGCAACAGTTTTAAGAATCTACGCAGCCCTGGAAGCATTTTTTGGCTGTGACATGCATGAGTTTATTTATTTTTTTATCCCGAGATAACAGTTGTCTCGAGATAATTTTTATCTCGAGATACTTATCTATCTTCAGCGCACATCTTATCTAATGTCAGCTCATGCGTAACTGCCTCTCTGGCAAAACATTTTGTACACATCGTCCTGTAACCACTGTGTCTCTCATGGCTTTGTAACTGTTCATCGATTGTCAGTCACTGTCCGCAAGTCTGTGCCCTTTTAACACTCTGATCAAGTGCCCTCTACTCAAAATAATACCATATGTGGCTAAGCTATATGTATTACGTGTCCCTGGAAGTGGCATGCATGACTTTATTTTTTTCATCCCGAAATAAAAATTATCTCGAGATACAAATTGCCACGAGATAAAAATTATGTTGAGGTAACTGCTATCTCGGGATAAAAAAACTAAAGTCATGCATGTCAAATCCACAAAAAAAATGAACACATGTATGTCACTTTCAGGGCTCCATAAGAATCTGTTTCCTATTCATTTCATCTTAAAATGTGTTTCTGCTGCCTCCTCGTGGCTGAAAAAGGAACCATCTGTTGAATTATTTGAGCATCTGACTAAATGTTTGAATTAATTAAATTGATAAAGTTGTATGTCGCCTCCTTCTGAACTAGAATGGGCAGGAAAGAGAAGGTAGCTCTGGACTTTAAAGTGGCTTGAGCATGTTCTGATCTGACCGTCCTGTCTGATTCTCTTTTCCTGGACTCAGACCAGGTGCAGGCAGAAATTGACAAAGTGGTGGGAAAGGAGCGCCCTCTGTCGCTGACAGATCGGGGGAGTTTGCCCTACACGGAGGCGACGATCATGGAGGTCCAAAGACTGGCTGTCGCAGTCCCCCTGGGCATCCCACACATGGCCTCCAAGAAGACAGGTGAGGGGGGGGTCGGCTGCTCTGTGGATTTTTTAAATGTCATTTTATATATCAATGTGAAATCTGATGTTAAAAATGTTCTGTCTGAGAAAATAAATGAACATCTTTTCATCTGAGCGGGGGAAATGCTTGACTTGAGTTCTTCTTCTGTGCAGAGTTGCGGGGCTACGTAATTCCTCAGGGGACCGTTGTCCTGCCAAACCTGTGGTCTGTCCACAGAGACCCCACCGTGTGGGAAGAGCCAGATTCCTTCAACCCGACACGCTTCCTGGACGCCGAGGGAAAGCTGATCAGGAAAGAGTCTTTCATCCCGTTTGGCATCGGTAACGCTGAATTCAAGTGCGGTGTTTTGGGGTGCGACACTGAGGCTCCTCTGTTCTTCAGGACGCAGGGTTTGCATGGGCGAACAGCTGGCCAAGATGGAGCTGTTTTTGATGGTCACCAACCTACTGCAGAGTTTCAGGCTCAGACTCCCAGACGGTTCGATTCCGCCTCCTCTGCACGGGCGCTTCGGGCTGACGCTGGCGCCGTGCCCCTTCGCCGTCTGCGTCCGCCCACGCTGCTAAACACTCGTGGACCTTCAGGATAAACAAACGTCTCTCACGCGGAGCTGGAAGTTCAGGTTTTAATGCTGCTTATTTAAAGGGATTTATCGCTCTCTCCTGCTTTAAATCAACTTCAAACTATTGATCAGTGGACAGAAATTGACATTACATTTATTCACTGTTAAATTTAAAAGAAGTGTTAAGATGTAATGTAAATATCATTTTAAAACTCGTATTAATGCATTTAATAACGGATTGTTCACTTCAGATTATATTTTTTGTTCCGCCTTATTAACACGTGAAACACTTGATAAGTGTCAAACTACCCGACTAGCTCGGATATAAACCCCGTGAGGGGGTCTGTCAATATGTTTAAACAATAAACGGCTCCACTACAGACTTGTTGACTTATAATCGCTTCTAACCTTGAAGCGTTTTCCAATTGGTTGAACGGTGACGTTGCGTGACGTCATCAGTCGGCGTCCTTTGCCCCGTCCGTCCGCTGCCGCTTCAGCTGTCAGTCGCTGCAGCCTTGCACCGCCATGTCCTTCTTCTCTCGGCAAATCTGCCGGAGCTTCTGCTCGTCCGCCGTCAGGAATGTTGTCATTAAAAACCTGATGATTATCGGAGGCGGACAAATGGGAGCGGGCCTCGCACAGGTGAGCGACAAACTGTTAGCATGCGGCTAACTATCTACCGGCTCGTCGGCGTTCCAAACACTGCTGGGTTTGTTTATTGTTTACTGGAACTATTGTGAAGTAACGACTTAAACATACGTTTAACTTGCGTATAAAGTTAAGCGCTAGAGTTTGAACCGCACGCACGAGTCGCGTGTTTTGGCAACGTAAGTCATTACGTATAAAGTTAAGTGTCGTCAGCGCGACTAATCCTTATGTGCACACCTAAAACAATTTGTTCATTTTTGGTTGAGAATTTGTTTGAATATTATTTATTTAATATTATTTGAACTTGCGCTCTTGGTCTTTTTGCCTCTGACACTTGCGCTATCTGACCACAAGGTGTCACCACTTGCTCGTTCTTCACGTTCACTCAAGCCATGTTTACCATGGTTTAATCGTCTTTTAAAGCCGCAGTTCTGACCTTTATTCACTCGTTTAGTGTTGGATTTTAAATATCAGAAACTCTAATGTTCCTATCAATAACTATCTATATCATTAACTCAGAATTAATTCTGATTTTTAACGTTAAACTTTCCTGATTTCGTCTGGAAGGTTGCTGCATCGACTGGCCACACGGTGACGCTAGTGGACACCTCTGCAGACATACTGAAGAAGTCCGTCAAAGGGATCGAAGGAAGCTTAAAAAGAGTGGTGAAGAAGAAGTTTGCGGATAAACCAGAGGTTTGTTCACCTTTCACATCTGTGATGATGATGATGATGATGGTGATGAAGACACAACATTTGGTCCCAGGCAGGTGAGGAGTTCATCCAGAAGGTTCTTCAGAACGTGTCCACCTCCACTGACTCTGGATCAGCCGTGCAGAGCGCTGATCTGGTGCTGGAGGCCATCGTGGAGAACCTGAAGGTCAAGCAGGAGGTTTTCCGCAGCCTTGACCAGCTGGCGCCCTCGTGAGTTCGCAGGTGTTGAAGGTCACGGCTCGGGTGACCTCAGGTCTCCTGCTCCTCTCGCCGCAGACACACCATCTTCGCCAGCAACACGTCGTCTCTGCCCATCGCCGACATCGCCGCCGCCACCGGCCGCCTGGACCGCTTCGGCGGACTCCACTTCTTCAACCCGGTTCCCATGATGAAGCTGGTGGAGGTGGGCGACTCGGGACTTCGCAGCTGGGGACTCTGGACTGACTGGTGTGTGCTGATTCCACAGGTGATCGGAACCTCAGCCACCAGCCAAGACACCTTTGATTCTCTCCTCAACTTCAGCAAAGCTCTCGGGAAAACCCCCGTGTCCTGCAAGGTGACGACCTTTGACCCTGCCTGCGGAATGTTCATGAGAAGAGAGGAAACTGTCTGTGTCTGAACCTTTTGTTATCCATCACTTGGCCAGGACACGCCGGGCTTCATCGTCAACCGCCTGCTGGTCCCCTACATGATGGAGGCCATCCGCCTGCATGAGCGAGGTGGGCGACGCAGAAGATCCATGAGGGTGTAGCCCACTTGAGATCTGACTCCTATAGTGAGTTTACTGTTTTGGTCTGGTGAGTCCTGCTTCACGTACGTCACCCCTACCTGCAGGTCATGGATCCAAAGAGGACATCGACATCGCCATGAAGCTAGGTGCTGGTTACCCCATGGGTCCCTTCGAACTCGCGGACTATGTGGGATTAGACACGCTCAAATTCATCATGGACGGTGAGTGGACGTGTTTTTGAATCGGGCTTCAGTTCTGGACCGTGCTTGTTATCTGTTGCCCAAAATGGCCACAGGTTGGAGCGTCATGGACTCCGGCAACCTGCTGTTCAGCCAGTCGGAGCTGCTGAACAAACTGGTGGCGGAAGGGAAGTACGGCAAGAAGACGGGCGAGGGCTTCTACAAGTACAAGTAGAGCGCGAGAGGGTTGGTCATCGCCAGTGCCTTCTCCCAGTAGCGTCTAATAAATCTCACCGAGGATCTCTGTGTGACTGTTTTTGAACTGTGCGCATGTTGAGGAGCTCCGGCTGAGACTTGGAGTAGAGCCTCCACTCCTCCTCCTCCTCCACCCGGTGGAGCCGCTTCAAGTGTCTCACAGAGTTGCTGATTTCTTCCTGGCTACACTGAATAAAAATGGTGTGATTGCATTCGCACTCTGGTTTGGGAACATCCCATAAGCCTACTGTCGGATCTAAGGAGCTCCTCGATAATATAAGTGCAACGGCAGTTTAAGGAAGGTTATATTGCTTCAGTGTTGATTAAAAACAATGTAGGGTCAGCGAACGCTACACGGACCTGAAGTATGAGTGTTTGCTTCCACGTGAATCGTGTGCTTAAAAATAACAGGGTTGTGTGAGGTTTGGGGTAGTTGCACAAAGATTTAAGATAAGTAACATCTGTAAATGAAGAGGAGAAAATGTTTTATGCTGCATCATTAGCTGTAAATTATTTGTAAAATAATCATAATAATAAAAGATTGTTTAAACAGCATTTTGAAAATGACTAAATTGTTGAAAAAAATAAAAAGATGTCAATCACTCACAACACTACAGACCAAAATAAAGAATCTGGAGTCATTTATGCCTTTAAATCACAGTGTGAGAAAGCAATAACGTTAAAAAATAAATAAGTTCGGATTCGAATCGAGTGCTGTAAATTCGAATATTTCAGCCGAGGTGCTCTTAATCTATGTTGGTCATAAAGGCGAACGGCGACGAAAAGAGTCTTGTTATCACGACAAACTTGCCTGTAATTTTTTGTTTTTTAAACCGTTAAAAACATCGTGACAAGTAGAGACCCAAGAAGAGATTAGTGGAGCCGTGAACACACGGGGGCGCTGTTTCTCTTCCCTGCGGGACAGTGAAAGGTCTGATGAGGCGAAGATCCTTTGATGTTTTCTCTGCATTTACTGGAGTTTTTTTTGTGTGTTTTTTTTCCAAGATCGACTTTAAACTAATCAGCGGCCCATATAAGAAGAACGGGATAACAGTTCACACGAGCCTGGTCTGGTGAACAGCTATCCCGTTCTTATGTCTCCTCCTCCAGTGACCTGTTGCCAGTCCCAATATGAGGGGATCAAACACAGACAGACAGACAGACAGACAGGTTGTTACAGGTGGCGCGCCCCGGCTCTCCTCTCCTGCCACGCCCACTGAGCCGCCGCCGCCGCTTTTTATTTTTCTTTACAAAAAAAAAGAAACAGTTCAAATATGACGACTCGGTGAAGCTACGCCAAAAAAAAAAAGAGACTTGAAAATATGACACAACATAAAAAAGGAATTCATCAAGTAATACTAAAAAAAGAACAAATGAAAACTTGCTTGCATGAACTCGACATGGCTAAAGAGCACACTAGTAGCTACCAGGGAGAAAAGACGAAAAGGTCCATCGCAACGAAAGAATGACTGCCAAGTGCTGGGTAAATATATATCTGCTTCATTTGTCGCCGAACAATAAAATATAGGCCTCACTCTCGTGGTGCTCCAACGTCGCCTGCAAAAATACCAGAGAATCCACTGACGGCGGCTGTGAAAAAGTACACGTAGTGAGAATGTACATCTGCGCGAGACTCGAGGTCACTATTTGTTACAAATAGTTATCAAAAGATGTTTTTGATTTAATCCGCGATGAATGGCTTTCCTGTGTCCAGAGCTTATTTTTATACATATTAAAATAATCAGTAAAATATACACCGAAATTGAAAAAAAAAAAAGCCGTTCAACATAAAAAAAAAAGTCTGGAAAAGAAGATGAGAAGTGTGGCGTCTTGAAGATTTTTTTTTTTTTTTTTTTTGGACATTGTGAGATCCCTCCGTCTTCCTTAGTGCAATCGAAAAAGAGGTGTTTGGTCAGTTTTGGCGACGCCCCCCGATTGGTCTCGGAAATCCAGTGAGCGAGAGACGGGGCGGTGTTTGGAGGGAATGTCGGTCTGGTACTGTACACGAAGCAACAGAGGAGAGGAATAACTTACAATAACTTAGGAATGGGAGTGTTTTTCAGGGGTGGGGGGGCGGAGGGGGGCACATCCAGGTGGCGGCTGGTTCTCAGTGCAGTGTGCTCGCCGGCGGTGAAGCTGACTGGACGAAACACGGACGACGAGACTTTCAGGTGAGAGTGATTGTCTGGTTCAGTTCAGTGTCTCTACAGCAGGCGCCTTCTGGAGGAGACAGTGATGTGTGGTGACCGGTGTGGGAGTGGTGAAGGGGGTTGGGGAGTGGTGGGGAGGGGCAGGGTCCGCGGAGAACTGGAGGCTTCGGGTTTGGAGGTTTATGGAATCTAACAAGCCTCCATCTCGAGCAGAGGCCCCGTAGCTGCTGCCTTCGCTTTGCATGTGGAGAAACTGGTGCGCTTCCCTCCTGCAGGGGGAGACAGAGCAAACTACGTCAACAGTGAACCCGCGCTGGATTGACTCAGGATGACTCCGCGATGACTCAACGCTTCTGGGAAATGAAACATTTGCTCCCTAAAGGCGGGTAAAAACAAGCAGTGTGGGGTTAAAGGTCGGTGGCAGGATGTGGGATTTGATGGAGGGTTGCAGTGACCCGGCGTCTTGACGCGGCGCTGCGGTCGGACTCTGGAGCTGCTGGGCGACACGTCAGTCGCCAGGATGAAAACCAGACGGGGAGGCAGATTTTTATAACTTGTTTACTGATGATGTCATCGACAGAGGCGCTCACTGCGACGACGATAAGGTCCTGCCTTCATTTGTACCAAAGACAGTGTCCCGTGTTTGGACCGGATTAAAGCTGTTTCGAATTCACGGTCCTCACAAAGCCATAATCGACTACTAGGTAGGTCAGGTTCACGAGTCAACTCATCGTGATGTCATCGCTCTCTTAGCACGACCCGCTGATAGAGAAGAAATGACTGAGGCTGTGAGACCATCAAAGGACACATCAAAGGACACAACCTTTCACACCACATTTTGAGCAATTAAAATTCAAATAGAAAGTTTCAAAACAACATTAAACATTACACAAGTGACGCTTTGTTTTTAAATGACTATTTTCTATTTATTTTACGTCAAACACAGGTCATGCCGACTTATCGTGAAGGCAGTCGGTGACTTGTTGCAGCCCTCAACACAACTTCAGAGGCTCCTTCCTCATTACAGCTCCACTCTGACTGTGGAACGTCTTGGCTGGTTGTGTCTCTTATTTCCGATCTACAAATGAAAACAAGCAGCGACTTCCTCACTGGCTATTTTTAACTTCGGTTTGACGGGCGACGTGACCTCCAGGTGAATGCAGCTCCATCAACTTCACAGGCCTCAGGTGTAAATTTGGAAGCTTCTCAGATGAAGATATCAAGCGTGTTGCCGCAAGAGTTTCTGTCTTTTTTTTCTCCTCTTGTGATCTAAGCTTAAGCCAAGAGAACAGCGCTCGCGTGGGTTATTGACAAGCAGCGGAGCTATTTTAGACCTCAAATAGAATGTGTGATCAAAGTGGAGGTGAGGAGACAGAGGTGGATGGATGCCTCCTGCCACTGACGGAGAGGGATGTTTTGTGAAGACAAAAACAGTCAAGTTTGCTTCTCTCTTGAGGTGAGTGTTTGAGTGGGAGACACACACAGACACAACTGGGAAATGACTTGTGTGAATATTTATTACTATTTCATCACCTTCACTTTCGTTTTTGTGTTACCTGCAATACGTTCAACAATGCATTACAATATATATATATGATATATAAGAATATATATAAGAATAACAATAACCATTTAACAATTTTTATTTATTTAACTCTTCAATTAAATTTAACATTTTTTTTCAATTAATATTGCTTGAGAAAATATGCATATTTTTACAGAGATGCTCTGGTAAATTTTTTCTGACATATTTTCATAAATACATTTTTTAAAATTTGAGATATCCAGTTTATTTTCCTTTCATTCAAAGTTTTAATTCAAATAACTTTTAAGAGAACTGATTTTACTCCAAATTTTCAGATGCGTTTAAAGTAATTTGATCGTGATAAAAAATCTGGAAATTAGGATTGTGAGGAATTCACTTGAATAATGTTATTATGTAGTTCATTTATAACTCTAGTTTGGACATGGCATCAACAGCACACACATGAAGAGGTCATTACATGTCGAGCTAACATAAAAAAAAGTAACTGCTTAAATCGAAATATATACGATATAAATAAAACTAATAATGTTAATTATAAATAATAGTATATATATTCATTATATATATTTATTATATCTTAGTTAAACAGGTCCAAGAACAGGTCGACATCAAAACTACTTGAGATCCCGGCAACGTCTCACACTAGGTCTCCATCACCCTTACAAATGCACCCGACTGACGTTCACCTGAACTCAAACTCAAATGTTGCTAAATGGTTTTCCTGAAGGGGTTTTTACACGTTCGTATAGCTAACTATATTGCAATAGTGGTGGTATGAGATTTGCCGAGGCTCCTGCCCAAAACAGTCTTCAGTAGAAACACCTTCAAAGCTACCTTTGTTGAGATAAATCCTGCTACTGTGTCGTGTTGTGGTCCCAGCTTTACGCCTCCGAAACAGCTCGCTGTCCTCTAGGTGGCGGCAATCTTTGACTGAGGTCAGTAATGCACTCCGCCCTCCAAAGGTTCCCACAGGTGAGTCTGTGCCAGCAGCACTTGCAAAAGGCAGTAGAGGAGCACTTTCCCACTGAGAGCTGCTTCTCAGGTGCAAAAAGAAAGAGAGCGACCTGCTCTATTTATTTACCTCCGCCACCTTCCTTTTCATCCGTGGATCTGAGAGCAGACCTGCACGGCCGCCGCTGCACCCCCGTTTCCTGGGGAACATTTTTCCTTTCACCGAGGCAGACATGAAAAGCAGCGGCCTTCCTGCCGGGGGAACAGGCCTGGGGCGCAGCTGGCAAGACGCTTGAGTGTGGTCGCAGCAGGGGTGTTCGCTTGGTCATCGGGGGCACCGGGCCAGCGCTTCACAAGGTCCGGCCGACACAAACACTGGGATTCAGCGGCGACCCGTCCCCCGCTCCCCTCCCTCCTCCTCACGCTCAGGAATGCCGGCTGGACTTTTTTGTTGCAGGAAATGAAACGCTCCTCTGTTCAATGGGGTTAGAGGAGGTTTGGCCTCCCCCCCACCCCCCGCACACGAGGGGAGGGAGGAGAAAAGGGGGTCGGGCAAACTCTCGCCCGGCGTTTGAAGTGTGGGAGGTTAAGATAACTGGCAGAACCTCACGTCTCAATCGCCGCTTTCACCGCCAAGGCCGAATCAAAGACGCCGCAGCTGGGGTCCATCCTCTTCACAACCCCCTGACCTCTCACCCCCACTCCTCCTCACACTCCTCCTCGGCCTCCACCCTGTCCTGCCTCCCGACGGGCTCCTTTTAGTGCCATTTAAAAGCAAAACACTGCTGACAAATTAGGCAAAAAATGAGCCAAGTGGAGAAGTCAGAGTCCAAGCGGAGGTGAAGAGTTCAGCAGGAGAGGGATGATGGGGACCCCAGCCAAAACTGATCAAAGTCTAACAACGCTTTTCCGTTACAGCTCCGAAAACCAAACCACCTTTTCCAGGTTAAATAAGCCGAGTAAAGGTGTCAAAACAGAACATCACATGGAAATGCATCACAGTTCTCATGTCCCACTCCTACACTTCAACTTTGACTGAAATCGAATCATTTCCCGTCAAGTTCATCCAACTTCAGACTATGAGAAACTAATAAAACCAAAAATTGGATCATAAACTGGACTGGATCAATAGTTCAACCCAAGTCCAGCATCTGCTGCTCACCTCATCAGAGTTCACTCAAAACCTCTTGCGTTTATTAAAAAGTAAGGTCCCGCATTCTCAAAATAAACTTGTCGACTGACTCCTGCAGGTTATTCCCCATCAGTATATTTGATAATCGCGACCATGACGATGAGTTGTGTAGCATCGTGGGCTGAAAAAAAGGGTCAAGCGTGGATGAATGTCCTCAACCAGGCGTCGTCTTCCCATATTACTGACGGTCTGAAGAGACCATACATAACAGTCAAGAGGAAATGATACATCAGGTCGGTGTCAAGCAAGCACATGCAGCTGTAAGTCATGACTGTTTAAACATATTTTTACAACAAATATATAATATTTTAACCCATAAATATAGCAATAAATAGATATGTTTAATCATATTTCTGTTGTATCCATGTTTTGGCTATATTTTGTACGTGCTTTAGATAGTTCAATACTTTTACAGATAGAGAGATGGCGCTATCACATACCTTCATCTGACTCTCATTGTTAACTATATTAAAAGAGCAGCATTTTCTTCAC
This sequence comes from Synchiropus splendidus, assembly GCF_027744825.2. Lineage (NCBI taxonomy): Eukaryota > Metazoa > Chordata > Actinopteri > Syngnathiformes > Callionymidae > Synchiropus > Synchiropus splendidus. The sequence goes on from NC_071335.1 coordinate 22,521,200, forward strand.
CAAATATATTTTTAAAAATTGTAATAATACATATTTAACGATTAAAATGTTTGCTCTCAGTTTATAGCTGTATTTTTTAAATATAATTTTTACCTTTCAAATATTTTTCCATCATATTCTTTTTCATAAGAACCTTTTTAGCCATTAACTGTACAAGGTTTTGTTTAAGCTCACTGCATGCCATCTATTTTTAGACTGAACTGGTGCCTTTCTCTCGGTATATCGGACACAAATGGAAATATTGATATCTGATTTGACCAACTGTTCCGCTGATGGAATCTAAAACAGTTGTAGTCAGGGTCAGAGCGTTTGTGACACCCCTCCAGAGCGGCCAGCAGGCTGTTAAGCCGAGGCGACGCCGCACGTGAGGAGAAACCAAGCGAGCGGGGTCGTAAAATAAAGGCACCTGGAGGAGACAGCCATGCTTCAAACTTCATATTTTGCCCACTCAGCACTTTCCACACCTCTCAGATCAAAGCAAACCCCCTTTAAAAAGAAAGTTTCAGACCTCCAAAGACAACATCTGGTTCAAGGGACAGATACGTAACAAGCTGCGAGGATGAATTGGGTAGAGCCGCTCTGTGTGTGTGTACCATGGAGGGAAGGGTGGGGCCTGGCTGTGGTCAGAAGGAGCAAGAGAAGGGGGGACGTCGCCCAAACCCTAAAGCTCAGGCATGTGTGGGTGAGACTAGTGGGAGTATAGGTTGGTGCAGGAGGAAGGGGGAGGCATCGCCCACATCAGAGGCGGCATCGCTGGGGGCCCCCGGGCAGCTGAAGTCTGGCCCCGTGCCCCAGCACAACTCCGTCTGGGCCGAGGGGGTGGCGAGGGGGAGGAGGGGGCGCGGCACATTCAAAGAGTCTGCACAATGACGGCTCCCTCCACTGTGGTCTGGCTTCAAAGGCCTCGTCTACTGCTCACATTCGCCGTGAAGACAGGAGAGGAGAGCGGAGCAAAGAGGCAGATCATTGGTGAGGAGGGGGAGACGGGGGTCAAGGGATGGACACTTTTAATAACGTCCAGACGGGGAGGAGGAACACAAATAAACGCCACTTCCTGCAGCCGTGATTTCCTCTTCCTGTCTGGGCTGACGGTTACTACCTGCAGGACCTTTTTATTTACCACCAGGTTTTCATTCCAAATCACGATTTCTGTTCTCCCATGTACTTAACCACATATCCACCACATCCCACTTCATTTATGCCCTTTTTTTCCCCTCCACTATGAATATGAAGGGAAAAGAAAGACTGAGCGGAAGTGAAGGAGACCTCACGCACAAGACTTGCTAGCGAGCCCAGACCCTCATGCTGTTGCTGCAGCTGGCCAGACCTCAACACAATAGGCCCGTGACTCAAGCAAAACAAATTTCCAGAGCTAGTCTAAACAAAGCCAACACTGAGGCCGTTATTCCTCCTGTATGAGGGTTGCTTCCTCCTCATTCACAGCGGTTTGACGCACGGTCGGTGATATCACCGCTGCAGACGCTGTAGATCAGATCCCAATGAAGTGCTAAAACTTTCTGACACGTTGCGATGTGGAAATGCAGCTGGATGGTCGGAGTCATGAGAGTGAAGGATCGGCCCTCGGAATCCTAAACTGCGGCTCTCTCCTCAGATGACACCGCACTTGACGGCTTCTGCATGTTTTATGCGCCGAAGTGCTGAGGAGGTCATTTCTCTTCACAGTGGGAGCTTTGTGGAGGTCAGACAGTGGGAGGACTGTGGGAATGAGCGTTTCCGCTTCGCTCAGAACCGGTCGAACATTAACTGGGGCGTCACTCAGCCAGAACCGCAAGGGCACCACCAACAAATGATCATTTCTTCCCTGCACATTGGTTGAAATGATTTAAAAGAAACTTCCTCTCGTCTGGTGCGTGTTGCTCTGAGCTACACCCAGAGTCAGCTCTGCGATGCCAAATTCTTTCCCCAATTATCCCGGGTCACTAATAAGACGGGGGTGTGGGAGGCACTGGGCTGCGGCCCGCAGGCTCAGAGGCAAATTGAAACGAGTCGGGAAACCGTGGCAGACGCTGAGGAGGCTGGATTTTGGCTAATTGAAGCCAGGGCGCTCCACAACTTCGACACACGAGCGGAAGATGCCGGGATGCTTCGACCACGCAGCCAAACAAGGCTGTTTTCATCCCCTTTTTTTAAAAATATTTGGATCAAACAGCGAGGTGGGGCCTGAATCAAGGACACCCTGGACAGCTCCCTAGTGACACATATATTCCCACAAACACAGCCATTGAGAGTCTCAATGAAATAGAAGCAAACAGTTTGTAGCCTTTGTTTCAAGAGAAGAGCCCACAGGCATCTGTGTCTGGGCCAGATAACCATCAGAGGGCAAGTGGAGGAGAGATGTGACTCAGCAAGTGCGAGCGCAGCAAAACAAAGGAAGCAATGATAATTAATCCGTTCATAGTTACATTTCAAATCACATCATCTGAAATAGTGAAGCTCTGTGTGAAGGTATGAAAGCAAGAGTTGACCTTTTGACTGAACAGTTCAAAGTTTCGTGGGGTTTTTTTTTTCTGTTTGGATTTCTTTTTACCATTTTTTTTCTTTTTGTATAGAAATGGAAAGAAATGATGACATTATATTTTTATTATAATAAATTAAAGTTTTTTATTTTATTTTTCCATTTTTTTAATTAATTATATTTAATGATATTGTCTAGTCATTATTCCCTAGTTGTTATCTTTTTAGTTTAGTTGTTGAGTTTTTTTCGAATAAAATAACATTAAATTAATGATAATAAATAATATGTAATATTTTATCTTCAAATGTTTTTATTTTTATTTTATTATAATTTTTTATTAAACATATTTAATGATATGTTTTGTTGTTTTTCCCTGTTTATCGATTCAATGTAATAACATAAATTAATGATAATAAATAATATAACATTTTTGCCTCCAATGTTTTTTTTATTTTATTTGAATACTATTTTTTAATTGAATTTTTTAATTATATATTTTTTTCTTTTTACTGAGTTTGATTCTAATAATAGTAATAAATAAAAATAAATAAAGAAATAATAAAGAAATAATATATAAAAATAAATAATAGAGATGTAAACTGTTGGTCCAGTCAGCAGTGACAAGATGGATGACTGAACCAGTCCAATTGGTCCATCCAGAACAGAAGCACGATTGGAACATGAAATGTTGGGAGCAGCTACACCCAAGGTTCACCACAGGTGCATGAGCTGAACTTGTTCTCACCTTACCATCTGCCATGGCGTCTTATCAGTGGGTTATTATGTCACAGAACATCACTTAATGATACTGTGGTGTTATTTTACTACTTGTAAAAAGGGGTTTATTTGAAAAAGAACTGAAGAAACGGCTTTGGTCAAAAGGCCCTGAGGACTGGCCTCACAAGGCTGCGTCAGTGTTGGAGCAGAGGTCAGCGCAGATGAAGAGAAAAAGACAAACAGGTTCATTTAAAGATGCGTCTCAGCATCCAAACCAAGCTAACCTCATCCAGCTCTCGGGATCTGCATAAATTGAGGGCTTGGAGAGTTGTGGCTGTATCCCCGGTATTATGCATATTAGTTTAAGGCTGTCACTGAGAATCAGCAAGGGTGTCCATCCCGCGGCGGCTAGGCGCTGCTAATTATTGGATCAGAGATAAAGTGCTTTTTAGCCCATTGGAGGTGGGGGGGGGCGGCGGGATTTGAAGTGACGAGAAGGAGAAAAGCGCACCGATTTTTTGGGGGTCTGGAAAGAGCCACTGGGTCGGAAATCGATCGAGTGGGAAACCTTTGTCTGGTTGGGATGATTTAACGCCAGAGCAGATTTGTCACATCTGCCCGGCTTTTTCAGCAGCAGAAAGAGAGCGGAATAACAGGATGCTGCCTGGCTCATGGGGAGGGTGATGGGAGGCAAGAGGAGGAGGAAGGAGAGGCAGGGAGAGAACCAAATAGAGTTGCCTCTGCCACATAGGGAGATTCCTAATCCTTCCTCCCACAGAAAAGGGCAGGTGACAGTTCGGGGGACGTCATTTGAATCAATAAACCTCATCATATCATCCACATGTACCAGAGCGGAGGGGAAAACCAGCCCTTTGTTAGCGAGGCATTAAAGATGCGGCGGAACCCCAGCTAGCATGAAATCTTATTACACTATAGCATCTCATTAAGTTCCTGCCAAAATAAGACAGCGTCTCGATGCTGCCACACAAAAGAAGAGACACAACACATGTAGAACATATGGAGCTCAGGTGACGCAAGTCCTGGATCAGCAGCTACACGGGCTGATAGCATCGTCTTCAGACGCACTGCAACTGTCTGGCTTGTTTTTCCTGGACTTGAACACAAACATGACGCCGACAAAAATGCGCATTTATTTCCAAAATAATGTCAGCGGTATGTCTGTAGTCGGCCTCTTTGCTTGCTCTCTATGCAATTGATAGATGTACATTGTTTAAAAGTAAATATTTTTATGTTACGTTATGAAAAAAATAAAAGCGCTACAATGGAAATAGGTTAGTGTAGCTTTCTTTTTTAATGTAGTATTTTTTTTTAGTATACATTTGTTTCAGTAGGACTGCATGAATACATTGATCCGTAAAAACAATTTAAATATTTTCATTAAAAAAACATTTTTTTAAAATACTCTTCTGTTTATTTTTTTAGTTCTCCATCTAAAACTGATGCTGCATACATTTGTATTGAGTGTAGCTTCTTACTAATTGAATTAAAAGTTGAGGACTGTTTGGGACCATGCACGAAAGACTAAATAGTTAATCATAATTTATAATTAAATAAACATTCAAAACCTTGAAAATATTTCAGATTATTAGAATATTACACTATCAATATTATTTTATTCCACAAAATGAATACTAATAATTGAAAAACACTTATGAAAGTGCACTGTATCCGAACTATTCCAAGACGAGGGCGGTCGCATGTGGATCCTGGATGGACAAAGGTGGTAAATATATGGACTTTATACAAAGTCTTGTGTTCCTATTCTGAGCTACAGCATGACCTCTCACTCAACCAGTACAACACAAACAAAGAGTCTGGTGAACAAACACACACAAACCAAAATCCCTCTCAAGTCTTTATCACCACTGACACAGTGACAATGGTGTGGGGTTAGGGGTGGACCTTTTTTAGGATTAGTCTGTGAGTAGATACTCTCAGGTCAGTGTTTATCAGATTAAAAAGATCACTGACCACACAGATATTGAACAGGACCAGACAAGGAAGGGGTTAGAGTGGAATTCTTGGTTGTCTTACCAGTTTCTCAGATGTACGCCGTTTTCATTCTCTGGCCTGTACCTGCAGAGAATGGCATCTTTTTAAAGAAACTTCGGAGGAACCTAGCGAGCACAAATCTCAGCCCTTTGTACGGTCTGCAGTGTGGCGACCGAAAAGGCCAACTGTACAGCGAAAGCGACACTTGACTTAAGATGTAATTCTCAGTGGATTAAGCGAAGCGGCGCTGCAGCTCGACAAGGTCAGCAGAAAGACACACAGGCAAACAAACGGTGCAAAAGCTCAGAATCGGTAATAGAAGGGGCAGACTAATCCTAAAGCAGGTATCATATGAGAAGATGGGGATGAGAGAGAAGCAGGGCACAAACAGATGGTGGGACAAAGGAAATGGCTGGTGACTCTTAATATGTTGGTGTGAGGTGAGCAGTTTTATAGATGTGGAGGATTTGAACGTGTCGACCGATAACATGATGTAACATGTTTAAATCATCCATAACATTACCAGTCATTTTCTGTGTTTTTCTGGATAAAGCCTGTATATTATTGAACTATTGAATATTTCTTAGTTTATTTGAAAGATCACTTCTTTCACCACCACATTTCTTCTCTAATCCTTTTTGTCTTAACTTTTTTGTAAAGATAACAGTGATCAACTTTGTAATGTCTATCATAACAACTGCAGTTTAACATGTAATAACTTTGTAACTACGTCGTAATTATTGGAAGCATGATTTATCACCACAGACTTGCTTTCTTGTTGTCTATATATATCCATATGTGCTTCTCACATGTGCCAAGAGAGATCAGGAGGGGGTTGCGGTGCTTACCCGTGGCCGTTTCCTGCATCTTCTCCCTCTTCCGCTTCTTCTTCTTTCCCTAAAAAATATACAGAGGAACACATAAAGTGTGGCTCCAGCACTCACGCTCACTAGACCACTCTGATATCCTGCTGCTGACTGCCATGTTCACTCATCCCCTGCTGGGCAGCCAAGCAGCATCCCACAGACTCCGGTGCCCGCCACAAATTGCCACGCTGAGAGGTCCGGAATGCTCTGCAGCGATACGCCTTCCGAGGTCTCACTGGTCCTGCAAAGTCGTGTGTGACTTCATAGCCTCAAATGAAGACCGGACAACAATGTGTAAGGTCCTCTCGTGGCAGTTTTCAGGCGAAATATTGAAGTGCAATAAAAATGCTGGCTGCAATTAGACCAGCGCCACTCAACAGTGTTGAAGTGAGCCACTTCTCTTCCAGCATGAGGTGGGAGTATGTTGGGGTTTATAGCTTATGCTAAGTCCCTGGGGGGGACGATAGGTATAGATAGAAACCAAGAGTCGTGCTAGTCAAATATGAGCAGCACTTTGGTATCCTGCCGCAAAGTCTGCTAATCCACTTATTCATGAGCTAATCTGCCTTCGACTGCGGCGGCAGACGGCGTTGAAGAGAGACCAAGTGAGAGTGGGTGAGAGGAGAGACGAGGGCTGGAGGACACACTGGCGCTCAGCGTATTTTTGAGTGCTAGATCAACAGATTTGCAGAAAACATTACTCTCTTTTTTCAGTTTAATAGACTTTTAAACTTAAAAACGGAGAAACATTCATCTCATTTATTTAAAAAAAAAAAAAAAAAAAAATCTGGGTCAGATTTTAGGAAGCGCTTCATTTCCCCTGAATCATCGTGATAACCTTCCAGGGAAATAGAAATAAAGTGAGCTCTGTTTTCAAGGACTGCAGAGATAAATGTGATTGGGGCGGAGTGCTTTTAGGTCAAAATGTCATGAGTCAGCAAAAGAGGATGAATCTGGTTTCTTATTATTTAACATGCATAGCATGCAGCCATTTTCCATTGTTATAATTGTGACACCTCATTCCGATGTTAAGTTTTATATCCTACACTCATCCAATTGAGTTTCAATGCTCAGTTGTCTATGAAATAACTGGACCATATAGCAACATACCATTATGCTGGATGAAGTGTCGGATAAATAGGACACAGCGCTCACTGCTTTTTTGGTGTTGAGCTAAGAAGCTACTGACTACATCACTATCACATTGCTCTCAGGAACTTTATTCTATGTGAACTTCAGTTGGGACTGACATGGAGAGAGGCATCTAGGATGAGCTCATTTGTCCGCGCGGGAAGGGGACTCTGTCAGCGTGGCAGTTTCGGTAGCAGAGCGGTGGAGGTACGAAGAGGAGGGATGCTGTCGGTGTCCGAGGGGAGGCAGATAAACACCACAAAGCACTTTGGTGGTGGAGTGAACGTGAGTGCCGGAGCCACACTTAAAAAAAAAAGGTCTGGTGCTCTCTTTCATGAACTTCATGCACACCACATTCTCAACAACAGCGTCTGACCGCATCAGACAAAACCCTGCCAAAACTTTATTGACAATTAAACCGGTTCTATTATGAAAGTTATTGAGGCTCATGCTAACTAGCGCTTTGCTACCCAAAAGCTACAAGGCCAACCTCTAACGTAACTAAATAAATTAAAAAAATTTGCTCGTATGTGAATGAAGCTGAAATTCTCAGTTGCAGAGGGACATTCAACAGAATTTCCAAACTGATATTGACATAAAAATTCATGCTAATGCTTCTAAAATCCACTGTTTACCTTATGGAAGCAGATATTTTACATCTTCATTAATAACACGCAACAGAGTTGCAGAAAACATTACTATTTTAAAAATAAAAATGAAGAAAGATTCATCTCATTTATTTAAACAAAAAAAGAAAAATCTGGGTCAGATTTTAGGAAGCGCCTCATTTCCCCCTGAATCATTGTGATAACCTTCCTACCGACATAAAAATCCATGCTAATGCTTCTAAAATCCACTGTTGACCTTATGGAAGCAGATATATTACGTCTTCAGTAATAACAATTTTTAAAAAAATCCAACAAAACTTCATGTTTAATCAAATTACCAAAGCTTTGTTTTCCAAATGTATACGCTCACTTACGAGTTACGAGACTGCGTGATGGTAAGTAAGCTCGACCTCTGACAGAATGAGTGGCAACTTCCCTGCTTTGTGAGCAGAACTCTCTTGGAGAGTGAAGGGTTTGTGGCAGCCGTACCTTTAATAAACCACTCATTTCCCCACCTATCCACATCTATGTTCACTTCAGAAAGTGGATGTGACGAAGACACGTGTAAACCATTCAACAACAGACACACAAACACAGTCAGGTGCACCTTTGCAGATCTGTTCTGTTGATACTTACATAGTTGTCTCGAGCGGACCAGCCTGGGTAGAGCTGCATGTGGAGCTGCCGTTCCTTGCGAGCTAACTCATAATACTTAGCTTGCTCTTCCCGAGATAACGCATGCCACTGTATCGGTACAAAGAAAGTTGGGAAGAAATGGCATATGGTCAATTACTGGCGTGCAGTCGCAAGTTCTCCGCAAAGAGAATTTGTCGGAGAAAAAGAAAAAAAAAAATCCATGTCAAGTAGCAGAACGCTTGGCAAAGAAAAAGCAGGATAAAAGAGACAAGAAGAAAGAAGGAAACATGATGAAGAGATTAACATACACACCAGTCGGAGTGAAGGAGAGAAGAGAAGGAAGGAAAAAAAAAACTTTGATTTCATATCAAAACACTGGTTCCAATTTAGCCGGCCTTTTTATTCAAACTATGTCAGTGAGCAATTACCCTACACCGACCAGGAACCAGGCTTTGCTGTGGCTGGCTGCCTCGACCGCTGCGCCTATTCGTTAACATGGCTCTGTGGTTCCACTCTTTTCCCAATCTTCAAAAGGAACAAATTTTGTCATTTCCAACCGTGCTATTATGCAGGCATATTTTATTAAAGCCAATTGGATTAAATGTCAGTTAGAAGGCAGAAATGGATCGGCGCGGCAGAGAGGGAAATAATTGGCCCGGGCCAATCAGTATGACAATAATCACAACCGCTTCATAAAGAACTGTATGTTCATAAAGAGAGCTGCTACTTTTTTTTTACACTAATTGGGCTTGGAAACACAAAGAGTGATGTCTCCTTTCGGCCTGAACTATGAGCAGTGGGTGACTCCATCTGATCCGGAGTTAAGCTGCAGAAGCGAGGGCATCATTATTAGGGAGTGCGAGGCATGTGACATACCCTTCGACCGAGGATCTGATTGATGGCGGCGCTCTCTTTCAGCGTGCACTCTGCCACCACATTTGCACGCATCTCTTTCATGTAGAGCATGAAGGCGTTTAGCGGCTTCTTGATGTGCGGTCTTTTGGGTTCCTGCTCCTTCCTTTGTTCGTGCTGAGGTTTCCTGTGGAAACAAAAAACAAACCGGGAGGGAGGTAAAGAAAAGGGAAGCAGCGGAATCGAAAAATAGTGTCAAAGATGCTGCGGAGCTGGTGGAGAAGGGAAGACGGCGGGAAGATCGGTTGAGCTGCAATTGTGCGCAGGTGTGTGCATCGGTTACGTCAAGAACCAAACTTTCTGGCGCATGCACAAGTCGCAAAACCCGCTCTCTTTTTAATGAGCTTTGCATGGACAGCCCTAAAAATATCGGCGGTATCTGCTTCCCGAGAGTGAATTCAAGACCTGTGGTTGTTGCTTCCTGAACGTGTTGTGATCCCTACGGCCAAATGGCGCCTGTTATCAGCAGAGAGCTGGTCCGGCCTGATTATGTCCCGGCGTTCAAAGGTAAATTTCTTCTGAGGCAAGTTTAGCGATAGCTGATGGAATATGGAGCCTGGGATAATTCGGTAAGCTTGTGCTCACATGTGCATGATGTCTGTTTCATGCAGAGGTTCGTGTTTGACTTGGGGGTTGACGATGGCCGGGTGGGGAATCCCAGTGGCATGAGGACCGGGAGGGCCGGGCACCATGTGGTGGGAGAACCTGGAACCAGAGAGATAAACCATGAAGACAACCTGAACTAATGGACGTCCGGTGTGGTGCAGCTGTGTGATCAATGACCGTGTCCAGGTACCCAACTACCGCTAACAGGTGCATGTGTCATTTGGGTCTGAAAAAAAATGTCAACAAAGACAAGACGTTCTCAGGAACTAATGTAGCAGAGGAGAAGGGGTGCAAACATGTTTTGTTAAAAATATTTGGAGCATTTCCAAAGATTAATAAGGTGAGAGTTAGAGTTTAGCGAGGTTGTGAATATGTTGACTGGCACGGGGAGCGACTCAGAAACAGATATGGGAATTGAGCCGCCATATGGTGAGACTAGGGCATGTATGTGGTGATGTGTCTGACAAGGCCCGGCACAGAGGAGCTGTGTGGTTGAAAGTGTCGCAGCACAGCAGGAGGAGCTAGAGGCGGACCTCCCGGTGTCGGCTGTTGTCACTCCAGCAACGGGCCTGCAGGTTTCTGCTCGGCTCTCAGCGTAGAGATGGTGGCTTGTTTACATGAACCAAGTGAGCGTGCTGTTCTTCCACTCGTCGACTTACCATCCCAGGGGTGGTGTGATCTGTCCCACCCCACCAGGAGACAGGGAGTAGAAATTGGGCATGTCGGAACCAGGGTGATGCCTTGGCATTCCTAAACAAACAACATGAGTTAGTCAGGCAGTGACCAAAGTGGATAAAAATGAATGGCATTTGAGAAGGTGTTTGTCTTTAACTCATAACTCTGATGAGTAAAAGAAAGCATTTGAGGGCTCATTAGGAGGGAGCCAATCAGAGCCAGGACCAGATGGAAAAATCTCACTGGGGCTTGGCACCGCGTCCCAGAAGTGGCCACATAAAGGGACTTCTAACATTCCCTCACGCGACAGTTACCCCTTGCTCAGTGTAAGCAGTTCAAGATGATCCTAAAACTCTATGGCTTTCATTGATGTATTAGCAAGTTTGGAGAAGAAAAAAAATCTCATTTGGGTTTGAGTAAATTGGGAGGAAAAAGATTGTTTTTTCCTCTCCTGCTGCGATAAAGCTGGTTTACAGAAGCGATCTAAGAGTGGGGCGTGCAGTAGTTCTCCCAGAAGAAATGGGATTGACTAGCTGTCAGTGGATCTCCAGCACTAAGCTCCACACTTGTGGTTCTCGCTTCTCCTGCTGAGCTTCAAGGTCAAGAGGTGCCCTTTTAGAGAACTTCCACCGAAAGAAGGAACATCGCTGCATTGAAAATGTTGAGCGGACCTCCACCAACACTAACCAGACAGAAGTGATGTGCAACTGCACGCACACACTCACAGAGATGCCTCCAGCTCCCCCGTCTGCTGGAGTCTATTCTCCGCGCATCTTTCCCTTTTCTCTCTCTAGGCAGAGGTCTAAAGGGGCCTACCGCCTTGGAGAGTGGAGATGAGTGGGGGGGCTTATACTTTTTTAAGTCAGTGCGGCAGCGCTGGATTCACAGCGTGCATAACACCACCCCCTGCCCACTAATCCAGCACCTCACACTCCTCAGGGCCCTCCTGAGGGTGGGAGAGGTGGAGGCAAGGAGTGAGGCGACGAGGGAGGAGCTGAAGGCCCCAGCGTGTTAACCTTGTCACTCAGACCCCGAAAGTGGCAAATTAGACACCCCCTCCATTCACTTGTTCTGTCTGACATCAGCAGCAACAACAGTTTCATTGTAAAACCTGAAAATAATCTGTATTCAAATTAGCGCTCCCATTTCTGCCTCTATTTTTAAATCAAAATACAATACGCTTTAAATGTAGAATGTTCAAAGGCCCCCCGCTCGACCTTGTATCCCGCGATGCCGCCCCTGTGCATATTAGATCTCATAATGAGAAAATCCATGATTGTTTTTCATAATTAACGAGGAGATCAAAGTCTAAGCCCACTAAGTAACTCAGAGCAGCAATTGGTCGATATACGGCAGAGGGAGAGAGAGAGGGAGCGAGCACAAAGAGAATAAGAGAGATTTCAGCTGAAGCATCTTCAGCCCCAGTTTGACTGGTATACATGCATGAATTTGCCTGGGGAAATCATTTGCAACTAATTCTGCAAGTGGATGGCTTGGACATGGATAGCTGTTGGGCTGTGAGTGCAAAGATCAAAAAGAGTGAAGAAAGACCTCCAGGGGTCTTTGCTGCCTCACAATGCAGCACATGGTGGATGCAGCCACAGCGCCGAGGCCAACACCAACACTTTAATTATCTTCGCCTGTGCTGCACGACAACAAAAGTGTGTGTGGGGATGGTGCTCAAGTCGCCCGTCAAAACCATTTTTGAAACTGGGAAAACTGTGTCTGATGCGGCTGACGTTTGTGGAGCAAAGTTGCTTCATGTCTCTGGCTGCCTTCATCTCCCAGCGCTTTGTGCCCGGTTTTACATTCTTATTTATAGACGACGCTCCCTCTCAACTCCACCATCATCATCTTCATCATCACCTAGATCTTCTCTGATCCCACTTTTAGTTTTCAGATGACAGCTGCTGAAGAAGAAAGCCACGAGAAGACAAGAGTCATGTGACAGAACTCTTTTTTTTTTGTTGAGTGCTTGCGAGATACTGCCAAAGTCTCCAGCTGTGAGGGTCTGCAGAACTCATCCACAGCACGTATGGTTTCCTCTTCAGCTGTCAGTTTTAAGATTTAGGTTGTTACAGAGGGGGCAGTGGAGGAAAGTAACAGACTCTACCTTGATAGGATTGAAGTCCATGGCTCAGTAGGGTTTCATAGGTTCTATCTTTCAGCTAGTACCTACATTTATACTTATCATAAACAAAGGAAATATCTGAACATTTTTGTAAATAAAAGTTGTTAACACGAGAAAATGGCTGAATCGCAGTGGACGCATTTTTGCAAACAAACGACGGAAGTATTAGGCACCAGTTTGGAAGCTTTTTTGACACAATGATAAATATCCAAATTTAGTATAAGAGATTTATCGGATCCACAAAGAGAAGGCAGTGATTACCTTGTTTGTTGTTGTCCTGGGGATGATGTCCAGAATGCGATCCTGGAGCAAAGTGCTCATCACTATATGTGATCAATGGGGTGAGTGGATGGACTGCATGAGACGGCTGCACCACTGGAACTTTGTTTGACTGTTGAAGGAAGAAAAGAGGACTTGCTTAGGTGTGTATTTTGATATTTAGTGAGCAAGTTAACAATACAAAAAAATCCATTTAAATGGATACTCAGTACTGTTTTGTTTCTGAAGAACAATTGTATCTTTGAATCTCCATGACATCAGCAACATTTCCATTATTTTACACACATGTTGTGAAAGTGGGTGGACGTCACTGTGAAGTTGGATTTCAATAGTTCTGATCAAACACAGGCTTATTTTCATCATGCTGGACCTAGCAAGTCCAAACTTTTGTTTGTCTGGGTCAGCAGGATGAAAAAGCTTTTCCTATCAGGAAGAAAAATAAGTCAAAGTTGCGCACGTTGGAGACGGCAGCAGAGATAGATGCAAACAGGGAGGGAGCAAAGAGGAGCGATCGAGCAGTCGAGCGAAGGGAAGGAAGAGAAAAGAGAGACTCGCGGGTAGAGTTAGAGCAGAGGTCTTAGGCGGGAGATCAAAGGGAGTCATTAGCTGGTGAATAAGGGGAGTTCATTACAGAGCAAGAGCCGGGGGAAGGAGAGATGAGGGATGGAGGCGAGGGGGGGGGTTGGTTATGCAGCGAGAGCCCGCGTGAGACAGATGTCTGCAGCACTACTTATTGCTGGAGTAATCACGTCAACAGAGGCCTGGCCACTCGCCTCCCCCATCCCTGGCTGAGTCACAGACCTGCATCCTGACATGCAAAACAGACTGAGCTGGGCCCAAAAAATCCTGGCCTAAAAACGGACCGTCAGTGCTCCGACATGCTCCGGCAGCACTGAACACATGGTAATGCTTAGCGGTGCTAAACGTACGACTCATTGTCGGAGGCCTGAGCTGGGCCGGCAGTCAAAATATCACCTCTGTAGATGACATGGTGATTCAGAATGAGTTGACCAGACAACCATTACCCCAAAATTGAGCTTCTTAAATTCGAATCAGATGCTCTCCTGGGGTAGATCTCGCTGACTAATGCCACTGAATCGCTTGCACATCTTTATTTGGAAGATCTTCAATTGGGGGATTTTTGTTTTCATGATCTGCTGTAGCGTGTAACCACCAAGGTAACATTCCTGCTGTTCTGAAGGTGGTGAATTTTCACCGTCCCACCCCCCTCTGCCGTCTCAACAGGGGTGGCTGGAATGTCTGAGAACCTCTCGCAGGCTGGCACCAAACTTACTTAAAACCTTTGGTCCTGTTCCCAACGTCCTGGGAATGTCTTAATGTGCCGACAGAGTTGAGCGATTAGCATATATATTCGAACTAAAGCAGAAGCTAATATCATTCAACTATCATTTTGAACATAATCCCAGTGTGCAGCCAGGAAACAAAGCCTGCAGACAAACCACTCCGGCAATGATGGAAGGGTTCTTGACGCGCGCACAGGTGAGCAAGGTTCTGTGACCCTCCCAGCAGGAGTCAAAGGTGAGAGGGTAATCTCTTACTGTGGGAATGTCAGGCCTCATCCTACAGAGGGAAGCGCTTATTAGTAGGGTTGTTAACCCTAAAGGAGGGCTAACCAGGACCGAGGCGGCCGCGACAAGCCTACACCAGGGGCTAAATGATAGCATTCTCGCCCTTATTATTTTACGCCTCTCCACTCCCATTTGTTATCCTGTGGGAATGAGATAAGAACCGGTGGGATTACCAACATGGCCGAAAGAATTCTCAGGATTGCAGAGGATGAAACAGAAAGCTGGCTAAAGCTAACGCTACAGGTGTCAAAGGCTCATTTATACACTCCCAAAATTCACAAAAATATCCCCAAACGCTGAAGAAATATTTAACCAGCACCATAACCGTAGCCACACTCCATTCTCTTGAATCCAGCCAAAAGAGATGCCTACACAAGTAGCTCCTCTCCGACCGCTGCAAGGATTTCCACCCAAAATGAAAACAATCGTTGGCTTTCGCTTAATCGAAGACAAATACTGAGTTCCTCTGACTCCAAAGCAAAACGGATTCAGAACAAATTTGTCAGAGTACAATCATGTGAGTCCAGATGACTCCCAAACCTCTTCTTTAGTGTTGATTTAATTAGTAGTGGGCTTTTTCTGGGCAGAACATTCTTGTCCCAGCTGGAAATTTAGCCACTTGTCATCGTATCTTGTGCCTTCTTGCGTGTTGCTGCCAAAACTGGTTCCAAATTTGGGATGCTTTCATGACCATTCATTATTATCATTATTATTTTTAATAACAGCTGCATTTAAGTTAGTGGTTTGGACATTTAGAAGCTAAAAGCTTCATAGCTGTATTTCAATCAACCATAGCAATGCTTCCAGTTTGATGGGACATATTTTTCATTGCACTGAATGTGATAAATGGGAGCTGCATGATTTGCGATTCCTTTTCTCCTCTAAAGCAAAATTCTGCCTGGTTAGCAGCAGCATATTGAGTGCACACACAAGGGCTTGCTACAATCTATTCAGTAGGTCATATAAAAGCTGTTAGTGCAAGCATTTTTAACAATAATGACAACTGTATATTCACATTCAAGAACACTGACGTGCCATTGATACTTCAACCACTTGACGTTTCACTGTCAGTTACTACAGATCTGAACTTCTCTGCATGTCACAGCTTTAAGAGGTAAACAAGTTTTTAATACTGAATGACATCAACTTTGGTTGGCTCAGTCCACATGTCCAGCCAGGGTCAGGCGCTGAACTGAAAGCAGTGTCACAGGAGTTAATTTTCCTCTCCGCCAGCCACATTGACTCTGACAGACCACGACAGGCGTCACCAGCAGGATGATGTCACAATAGAGGGTGGCCATATTGGAGGTCCCTTTTATTGTATGGGAGAAATAATAGGCTTAGGCTTTATTCATATTTTCAGGCAGAAAAAAGGAGGGCGAGGCAGCAAGGATTGGAAAGAAAACATTTCATTTGTAATTTCATATCAAGCCTCGGCCGGGCTTTTTGAAGAACCCCTTAGATGTGGCTTTAAGAGAAATTCACAGTGCGGAACCAGAGCTGGCAAAAAGCCATCTACGGAGGAGTCACTTCAGCGTGTTTGAGCCAGTTACTTGGCCTCCAGTATGAGTTTGGGGGTGGGAAATAGAAGTGGGATGTTTCATTATTGTGCCTTTTGTTTTTTCTGAGGGAGTTTTTTTTTTCTCCACGGAACACTGCTGTCTGCGCTTTTGTCAGACTCTACCAACACTAATGGTTGCAGAGCAGGTGATTGTTTTTGCATGTCTAAGTGGTATATAACATCACCGTTCCAGCTATAGGGTCTGTTTTATCATCTCTATCCCCGTCTACTCTCAGCGCAGCTTTTGTCCTCCACTCAATTATACCACTTCTGCAAAGAGGAGTGGAAAAAAGGGAAAGCGGGAATTTTATAATAATCACTTCCCACTTCTGTAATTTATATGCAATGAGGACTCTTCATGCCTGCAGCTACAATCAAGTGTGCAGAAACCACGTGAGGTGTTTCGCAAACAGCTGGGGAGATGGCTGCTCGAGCAGTGGCTACGGATTCCCATGCTGCTAAATCTTTTCACTAAGAAGGCCTTCTCACCCCATCTCCAGAAACCAACCTCACAGGATTTTCTGCACTCGAAAGGATCGGATCCACGGGGGGAAAAAATGACTTGGGATATTAAGAGAGGGGGAAAAAGATGAGGCATGAAATTGATGTAAATTTGCTCTTAAGTTCCAATTAAATGACTCAATCCTACCTGCTGTAAATCACTGGCAGAGAGCAAGCACACTCCAAATTGTTTAAACACAGACCTTCCTGTTTCGACTCAACACGTTTGAAGGGGATGAACTGTGAAAACTCCTCGATCAAATGGCTTACAGATCTGGCTTCATCACATATGCAATTGCGATGTGACAGTCCTGAACACCTGTGAAGTGTGCTAGAGATGCATTTCGGATTGACTATTAAAAGGGAAGAGTAAGATACAGGCAATGAGGTAAGAGGCTGGGAGGCAATTCCTCATGTTTTCACCAGTACTGTACATGATTTCTTTTACATGAACTCAAAACATATGAGGAAAAGAGCCATAAATGATGCAGCGATGCTCAACACGGCACCGCTCATTGATTAGCCATACATATAATCATTTTAATTTTGCATCACATCAGAAATTTGGGAGCACAATGTGGGCGCCAAAAATCATGGACAAAACCTCGCAAGGCATGGACTTTTGCGTCCCCAAATAAATTCCAAATCAGGGAGAAACATCGGTGCTCTATCCTCAAAACTATTGACAAAACCATCCTATTGTTTTTTTTTTAAATACTGGAGGCTCAAAGACTGTAATTGTTGCTGCTGTTCTAACATATGAAATTGGATTGCGATTGTGTTGTGTAACTGATGAAGTGGCAAAGTTATGAGTCACGTGAACCATGTTGAACCACTGAAGCTTCCATCATAGTGTTGAGTCGCTTGAGGGAGGGGCATGGGACGGACGGTTGTTCTTACATTAACTTCAGACCAGGTGTTCATTCTCAAGGGTGCATCCATCATTCTCCCAGCAGAAGTGAGCAAACATGACCTCAGTAGCTATGTAGCACAGGAAAGCAAGGAACCGCATTCCCTCCTCCTTTCTTCCTGAACCCAGTGGAGACCAACCTGAGGAAGCTTAAATAAATAACCAATTATCATTTGTAGTGCGGGTGGAACCTCACTCGCTTCCCGTTCCAGAAATGGCCCGTTTTATTGCCAGGATGGCCCTTTGTCCAAAGTGTCTTCATGTAACAAAACTCAATGAATACAGAAGAAAGCCCAGCAGGGAGAGAAGCGCCACGTGCCTGGGGTAATGAGACGTGCAAACGAAGCCAACCACGGCAGCGGAGGACGCTAGAAATAACAGGAAAGGTCTGCCCTGCAGAGAAATTTACATTTCTGAGCCTGCATTTTAATCATAAACTCTGCTTTTAAATGCTACTCAGAGTTAAACACAGGGATGAACATGAAGCGCCATAAGGAAAAAGAATACCACAGAGGGGATATGTAAGATTGCACCATGTTGTTTTGATCAACTGTGTAGTGGATTTTAACCAGCAAGAGTTGCTCCTCTACACTGTCAAAATAAGGGACTGCTGATGTCCGTGTTGGAGCCATGAGAAAACTTATAACACAGCTCCCTAAAAGGGAGCAATCGAGGGCGTCAACCTGGATTGGAGGCAGGAGCTGAGTGAGCATCGGCTCAAAACAAAAGTGCTGACTCTGATTTTAGTTTTTTAATTCCCAAAAAATACATTTCACATTGTTCACTTAAAAACACTTTCAAAACTGTATCACTCCTCAAGAGTGAAAAACAAACCTTATGAAAACCCATTTCCGCCACATTCCTTTGGGCAGAACCAATTTTGTACGGCAATAGGAAGACAATAGAAACAGAATTGAGATAGAAAATAGGAGATTCGGCATTCAATGAAGAGCCCATATCTGCATTTAAGGATGGGGAAAAATATTATCTGCCATGTTGTTTACCTCCTCTAATAGAAATGAAGATGTCCACCGACCAGTTCCCCTTAACACAGTCTATACAAGCACTTGAGCAGCTCAACATTTACGGCACTCGGTTGGTCACCAAAGCGATCGAACTACTGCAATGTCTATTGCGACTTCTCACTTTCCAGGTTATGAGGCCGTTGATCGAGCTGAAGAGGGGTTTACTATCTCACTTCGGTGTGTGAAATCGGTGTGTGTTGTGGGGGTTGGGACAGCGCTCTGGCAGCCCTGGGCGAACTGCAGGATGTTCACCTTGCGGCGGGGCACAGGGCTCATTATCACAGCAGGTCCTGGTCACATCAAAGAACTGAGGAAAGGGCAAACATTCTGCTGAAGTGCCACTGTCAGCAGGCCTCTGAGCGCACACACAAACATAAACACCAAGACGGACCACACGTACACTCCCGGCAGTCATTTTACTGTACCAACTGAAAACATTGGGTCAAAGTCATAGTTTTGGTGACTCTTATGTATTTCAACACCGATGAGCCACATTAGCCGAGCACGCAGCTAACACGGCAAGGCGTTTAACAGAAGCACAGCCAACAAAGAAGCAGATGGCAATACGTCATTATTGCATCTGTATCGTGTTTTTCATTTCATTTTCATGCTTTCAGGCAAATACAAACACAAGATTGATTGAACTGCAATGCCGAAGTCATTTTATTTTCCGATACAAATTTGTGGCAAACACTGTTTAAATCTAAGATGACAAACACAATCAGGAGAGATTCTTATTTTGTGAATCACTCAGCTGTATTTATAGCCACCCTGCTGCTGCATTAACACACTGCATGATTTATCACAAGACGCCAGCTCTGGTGTGCTGAGTAGCTACGATCATGCCAGGCAACCCGTCGGTGCCAACATCCTCATTCAACAACAACACCCAAAGGCCTCGAGAGATACACACAAAAAATGCAGCACAAGCTAACTTCACGGGGGCTAGCAACACAATGCCAAGGAGAGAGCAGGAGGAAGTATACACGCACAATGGAAAAGTGCTGATGAGTTGCCTCGCGCGAAAGCTTCATAGATCTGTCGAACAAGAGCGGATTTGCCTGCTACACCTAGATAGTGCCCCCCTTGCAAGCCTTTGCCCAGGTATTCTGGGCATGAATGACTGTCAGTTTGGATTTAGGAGCTCAACGTTGAGAGGGAAAATAGAGTCTAGTGGGGGTCTTTGTGTGTCTCTACCTGTGGAGACGAGTCCCGCAGACAGGTCCCTGATCAAGCTATATAAGAGAAAGACGACGTAGCATAGCAGGCTACAAAAACAAGTCATGGAAGACGCAAACCAGCAAGAGGTGCTAGGCTGTGTTTGCAGCTAGCTGTTTAGCAGCATATAAATGAAATATACAGGGGGGGATTTGAATGGAGGCAGCCAGAGCTGAAGAGACAAATGACCTAGTTTTCAGTCAACATTTAACCAAGGAAGATGTTCACCCACTTCTATACATTTTCAAAGTATATCGCAATTCAGTAAAGAACTTGCAGCAGAAAACACACATTTGCTTTCTTAAAATATATTTCTGAAATTATTCCATTCTAAATACCAAGGAAAAATAGGGGCACATAACACACCAGCAGGTGACGACATAACAAAGATGGTGACTACTGTATACTCCTCGCTGGTTGTGGCTCAGGCAAAATCAAACCTGTTTCTTGTTCTATCCTCATATCTTGCCAATAGAGCTTGTGTTTCTGTAAGATATATATATTACGTGCTACTGGTCGAAGTTGTAGTTTATAACTAAATATACAATAATAGTAATTTAACTACTTGATACAGCACTAAAAATGAAGTCAGTAAAACTACTAGAAAGCAAAAGAAAAAAAAAGTAGTTCAACTACACGTAGTTAAACTCTGCCTGATGCCGAGAAGTGACCTCAGTATTCACATGTAACACTGTTTTCAATCATTTCATATGGAATTGTCTGTTCTAATTTATCGTGAAAAAGTTGCTCGTACATGCTACGAACACCAAAAACCTTCTGGCTTACTCGCATCATAGAGGCTTCACGGACCCCGCGGAGCCCTGTGTTTGGGTGTGACTCCACCTCTTAAGGGATTACTGGATAAAGAATGGCAACAACTGCCATTCAGACCAGATTAGACATTAATCAAACCACACATTTTATGGTTTCAATCCAGTCAGGAGAGCACGCCCCTTCTTCAGTCTGAATGAAGCTTTTTACATCTTCTCCTAGCCGAACAAATGTTTTCTTCTCCATCCCGTCAGATGCAGGAAGCATCTCAAGAACCTCTCCAAGAAGAACAGCGGTCGCATGATAACCATGTCTTGTCAATTTGTGGCTTTGTGGCAGAGCTTCGAGGGGCTCAGTATAAACAAGCCAATGACCATGTGCAACACAGCGTCTACTTATCCCCAGATATCTGTAAAGACATGGAAATGAGGAATTTCTCAAGCACAAAGGACCTTGTTAAGCCTCGAGCATATGGTTTCAGCGACACTATGGAGTACAAGCTGCACCTGATGCCGCCGCGCTAAATGACAAGACTGACAATGCAAACAATGAGCCTGAATTCAGATACTGAGGAGTGGACTGACCAACATCCTCTTGTCCAAGATTGAGATGCCATGCCACACTTGAAACAAAATGAATTGCCGATGCTTTGAAAAATAATTAGGTTTTGTTTGATAGTTCATTTCCTTAAATTTATAACGCTATGTAAAGAACAAACAAAGAAGCCTCATTAAAGGTATATCTTTGTTCCAAGATTAGTGACAGCCCACAGGACGCATTGGGGGATAGCGATCACCAGTGGTCGTGCCCCTTTCATCTCCAAAGATTGGGGTACAGTGGGGGTGGATTGATTTGATGTTTTGATGGACTGTTTGATGACGGCCAACTCAAAGTGGAGGATCCCTTTGTGATCTCTCTCCATTGGTAGACATGAAAAGCATCACCTGGCCTCTGAGCCGAGGGTTATGGCCGCTTGTGAGCTGCAGCTCCCCACTGCGCCGGGTGGCCGCTTGATGCCACATTCACAATGCTCTTCATTTTGTTTTCTACATCACCAGCAGCCATGAGTTCACCTTCTCCCGAATGATCCGCAAAAAAACTCTTGTTTTTAAAATGAATGTCAACATCCTACGAGGAAAGCAAGCCTCTCCGTAACCGACCGAGAAGTCCAGCGATCAAAGGGAGTGAGAAGCACTAGGCGAACTCATCAGATGAGCAAACACATTCTTGCTCGATATTTTTGTGAGTTTCATCACCCATCAAGTGACTGCTGAGAATGAAAACAAAGCCTTGTTTTCATCCGTGTGACATCACTGTCGACAAATGGTGGGAGAGCCTTTTATTTTCCAAATTACTTATTCCTAGACATCTTGCATAAAAACCCACCAACAACAAAGACAAAAGGTGCCGCTACCCTTTTACTGCCGGAGGTAAACAGAGGACATCGCCGTCAAACTCTGTCACGGAAACAGTTGCACAGATCAGACATACAGCAGCAGGAGCTGCAAGTGTTGGGTTATCGTCGGTGACTCGCGGCCACTGAGTTATTCCCAAGCCATGGTAAATTCAGCGCCTGTGGCAGTGTAGTTGGCCCAGCTTGCTATTCAGTGCCGGCTGTGGAGGGCATGAGGAATAGAGATATGGCACAAGAGGGGGGACAGGACAATGAATGTTGGGGGAGGACTGGAGCAGCAGTGGAGGTGACATAACGCACATGTCTTAGCGGCATAGCTTGTTAGCACACAGGCTAGAGCTCGCCATGGCAATGGGCGCTCATTAGTCTTTATATTCTACGGTCATAAATATGGCCGCATCTGCAAGTGTAATCATTCTATTGTGCACAGATTTTCTGCTCGGCTGGACAGCAGCACGACAGCCTGCTTTTCAGCGCCTCCTCCCCTCGAGTGCCCTCACCTATCCCTGCGTCCTCTTTTGCCGGTAAGGCCTGAGCGTCTCACAGATTAAAAGCACCAGTCGCTCAGGTAACAGGAGTCACTAATCTATTCGAGGTTGAATTACACATAATTGCCTCGGCACCATGATTGATTTCAGCTCTGGAAAGGAAAAGACGGCTCCCCCAAAACACCCCCCTGAATCCCCTCCCTGCCTCTCTGCAGCACTCGCGAGCGGCAGCCAAGACTCTCCATCTAGTAGGAGGCAGGAGGCTTTGAAGAGATCAAAGCCAAGGCCGGGAGCAGTTGCGCGCCCTGGGAATACGGCAGAGAGGCTTTCTGCTCCTCGGCCTTATTTTCCAGCGTCATGTCGGATTGCAGCTGTATTGCATTTCGCCAGTTTTCTTAATGCTCTTGGTTTTGACTTTGACATCAGTGATCCCCCTTCGTTTCTTCAAAAACAAAGGGGGGTGGGTGGGGGGGAGTGAACAAGGAAGAAAGAGAGGAAAGAAAGCGGTAGGGGTGAAACAGATCTACAGACTGATTTCTATTTTCACAACTCCATAATTGGCCGGTTCAAAGGAGAGGTGGAGAGAATGAAGCATTTGTTTTCAATTCTATGGCATAATGTAAGGAGCGACAAACTTTTATGGGTTTCCCAAAAATTGAATGCAGGCTTCTCTTTCACAGTGAAAGAACAGAGCGGTTTTATGGCCAAGACCACACAAAATGAACTGACAGCAAGGGTTTCTATTCGTCTTCCTACAGAGTCAGTGCAATGCCTTGTGCATGTGTGAAAGCGCATCAATATCAACACATAATGTGTGTTGAGGAATGTCACACTGAAGGAAGTGGTGTGGTGTTTGGTTTAAAGATAAACAAGTAAAACTATCCCTCTTTTCCAGTGGACAGAAAAAAATGAAACAAGCTTTCTTTTTTCTTCCAATTTCTCTCTCTCCCTCCCTCCCTCACTCTCTTTATATATATATATATATATATATATATATATATATATATATATATATATATATATATATATATATATATATATATACACAGTGTATATATACAGTATATATATATAATGGATTTTTTTAGATATATATATATTCACTGTTTGTAGTCAACATATTTAATTGAATTCATAATTGAAAACAAAACAATAATAACTAAACACCTTGGGTGTGTATATAGTAGTATATATACTGCTGTACTATTCCAAAAAAAATAGCTTGTATGATACATATAAGGCGTCCTTTGGTCTTACCTCACACGTCTGAACCATTAACCATTCTAGCATTGTCAGATACACACGGCCCACAAGTTTTTTAGCGCTAACACCCACAGCAAAAAGTATAATGAGCCTTTAGAAATATGAAAACGTAGAGTACTGGTCCGAGGTTATACACCAGAGAGTCACCAACTTCCTAAAACAGGGCAGCTATTGATCACAGCTCTGTATTCTACAAAGTGGGTGCTGTTAGCCT
The DNA here is from genome assembly GCF_027744825.2 of Synchiropus splendidus. Lineage (NCBI taxonomy): Eukaryota > Metazoa > Chordata > Actinopteri > Syngnathiformes > Callionymidae > Synchiropus > Synchiropus splendidus. The sequence goes on from NC_071335.1 coordinate 22,545,204, forward strand.
CTCTTTTTAAGACTGGAACAGGATTTTCACCCACTTTTGATTGATGTGTTTCCCATTGTTCCCTTCGCTGTAGTTCACCAGCCAGAACACTGTTGGCCTCTATATTAGACTTCCAAGCTGTCAGGGTGAAGTCAATAAAGCCATTCATGTTTTTTACTCATTTTGTGGCTGTATCAGGGAACAGTGGGGCACTGTAATCAGATTTTTAGGGACTACAGTCAAGCTTCATCATGCTTAAGAAGTAAAGCAGGCCACTCAACCACTGGGGGGGATTTAGACAGGTTCGACTCTCACTCTGGAGATGACGGCTGCAATGCGAGCTCAGCTTTCAGCTCATTGGAGTTGGGAGTGAAAACATGAGGAATAACCACCACGATGGTCAAAACACGACATTAAATAGGTCCTTATTAATGGCGTTGACCTTTAAAACAACAAGCAAAATTGAATAACCACATTACAGTACTAAGAATATAATGCCACAGTCAACACAACATCTCAAACAAAAGGTTCTCTTCGGGAGCGCTATCTTTATGGGTCATGCCCTCCCCTTTGAAATCAAAAGATGCATTCAACGTCAATGAAAAATAGATTGCAACAGCTAATTCATGATAGTAATAACAATGTGATTATTTGTCTGAGAGAAGGACGAAGAAGTTGGCACGGTGGGTTAGTGCTGTCCTCTGGGGGGGTAAGACTGGCCGTACTCAAAGATGCTAGAAGCATCCATTGTTAAATGTTTTGGAATGTTAATGTTTATGGACCATGCTTTGAATGGGCCACCACTTGGTTGCAAAAAAATGTATTTGTTAAATTATTTCTTGGGTCATTAATCTGTAATTGTTGTGGCAAAAGGGTATGAAATCGTCGTCCAGTATGTGGTAGTGTTTGAGTTCCACATTAGGGGCCTGCTATGAGAAATACAGCAGGTCCCATTCGCACAGATTCCGCAGTCTGCACTTGTAACAGACTTCCATCAAATGTCAGCTGGTTGAAAGTAACAAAAGGGAACTTCCCCATGGTCTCATCACCCTCCTGCAGGATGTCCACAATAAGGCCCAACAAACCGCTCCTGGCTATGAGCGGCAGGGTCCTGCACTGACCTCTGCATATCAGCAGCGGGCTGCGAGTGAAGAATGAAAGAATCTGTGCCGGTGTTATGGGCTTCAGCAGCAGTCAGCATGAGGCCAGCAGACTGACTTGCTCCTGGCAAACCTGCTTGATTGGCCAAGCTTGAACCAATTGAGTGGGAGGATGAGGAGCCGAGGAAGTGTCATCATCTCTGTGTGTTTCACTTAAGGGTGAACACATTGGCGGAAATAAAGTCCAAGGAAAGGTTAAACACTCACAAATGTTTTGGCCTACAATATATATATATCTATATATATCTATATCTACCTACATAAATATAGATATATCTATGTATAGATATATCTATCTATCTATATATCTATATATATATATATTTGACCCGCTTTACATGTACGCAACAAAACAAAGACAGTTATTAACATGAACATGATATTAACATGAAAAAAATATTCCAATGATACAAATAGCTTTTAAGTTGATAACACATGTGAGTTAAAAAAAAAAGGTCTCTGCTGGGCTCCATTAAGCAAGTGGAGAACGCTCAGATAAGAGAAGATTGTAACCACATGGCGTCATTATCACACAGCACATGGAGTAAATGTGTCGAGCAACATTACTGTATCGCGGAGGAAGAAACATGTGGGTGTCGTTGCCACATGGAGGCCTGGTGTTAAGAAGTTAATGGGTCTGGACCCGCGTAAAAATGTTCTTGAAAAGCACGGAAGGCTTTTTGCGGAAATTATTTTTAAACACTGTTAGTAGATTTTGAAATACAAAGTGAGCGAGGGAGGGAAGATGGGACAGCTATAGCTCTATGAAGTGAAGGTAAAACAACATGCTCCTAATCTTAAAATAAATAGTGTGTACATACAGCAGTTGGTCAGCATAATAAACTTTGCTTCATCAGCAGTAACAACGAAATTTTAGATCTTGTCAGGCAACGGTTCAAGGGAGCCTATGCCTCGTGTTGAAAATGGTGAGTCCCCGTCAAAAGGAAGCATTGGTCTTTCTGCTTACGAAAAGTGACAGAACCACCAGTCCACCAATCAGGTTAAAGAGAAGTTCACAAGAGTAGGATCTAGCCAACAGTCAGCATGATACATTCAGTTCAGCAAACTTCAGCCAGCGTGTCCATCCTCTCAGGAGAGAAAACTACGCCAACTGCCATAAGCTGTGATTGAGAACATTAAAGTGTGGACGTGGAAGGCTGATGGTAAACGTAGTGTTCTCTCTAACAAGGATCTTCCACGGTTCTGGTGGGGGCATGAGCTCGGGACAAACATGGCACTGAGGGACACCAGAGCAGTCCTATCAAATCCCGTTAGGTAAGCCCGGGTTAGTGATTCCACGCTGCGAGACACTGGCGAGCAGATCCGTCACGTTCTCACTACATCAAAGGGAAGTGCAGCGCAGCACCCCCCCTCTCACAGCCACGAGGATCTTCAACTGAAGGTCCAAAGGGAAAAAAAGAGCGCACAGCACAGAGGAGGGCGTTCTCTTCACTGACTCCATCGCTGCAGCAGAGCAAAGCCTCACGAAATATCTGACAAGTTATGCACCACGACAATGTGGCATGTCTTAGAGAGGACCTGTGCCTCGCCATACCAAGAGGAAGAAAAACTCCTACATCAAAGGCATTTGATCCTAATTCTATAGATGAAGCAGCACTAGCTATTTTTGAGGCAAAGATCTTTATGTGCTTGAGGCGAAAGACCAAAAATACGTATACGAACCACAACCATATTGGAAGCACAAGTATCATGTGCATCACCCAAACATTACCACGCAAAAAAACCCAGCCTATCCACATAGTCTCAAAGAAGACACAAAAAGCTTTGCTGGTAAAATACAGTGAAATAAAGGTTGCCACCTGTCCTTTGGACTACTATGATTTCTAGCTATATCAGCCCCAGTTGGTGGATTTTGCATAGCCAAAATACTGTAGATCCAGCGGATCATAAAGATGTGGAAAATATGCAGATAGAAGTTAAAAAAAATGCCCTTTAACGCAGAGCTTTGCTACTTAGAGAGGAAGCTAGTTACACAAATCCAAGCTATGTTTGTATCGATCGATCAATTTAACAGAGTTACTCCTCATATATGACAGAGAAAGTGCTGACATAGCACTTAAACATACAAATATATATGAGGAGATGATATTCAAGACAGAGTAAATCAAAATAGGTGTAGATGTCTAAATGTGCTCTATTATTTTCCCCATTCATGTGGATCAACGCGAGGCTCTGTTGATGACTATGGTAATTGCTTTTTTGCATCTGCGGGAAGCATCAAAGGTCACATTACAAGAACTATGAAAAGAAAGAGGCTTGCGTGATTTTAATTTTTTTTTAGCACCAATGTAACCTTTTGAAGTGGCCAACCAAGATTTCAATCTAAACGAACTGTACAAAGATGAATGCTGTCCACCATCTTTTGCATCACAACTGGCCCCTGGTGGCGAGGGACGACCGATCAAGCTTCAACGTCTTAAAATCTGCTGACAATCAGCAACTCCCAACAGCTCCATCATGACTGGACGGCATGTGCAGGAATGTCACGGTCAATGGAAATCAATCCAAACTACTGGGATTGGGGGCGGTGGTGGAGCTGGGAATGGAAGAGAATGAAAGAGAATGCGCCTTTGATCTCGGTGAAAACTGATCCCAGGCCTGCAGATACTGTGGCTGCGGTGGCCATCAGCGAAGGCAGCGAGCTGACATCAATGAGAAAGCCAGAGGACTCGTGTTCTGTGATCCCTCACCGAGCTGTGACTCTTTATTAGATAAGTGAGAGAAACCTATATAGTATGACTACTGTTTTATTGAAGACAGAGTGGGAGATGGGGAAATTGGGTGGCGGAAAAAGCAAGCATGGGAAATGAGAGTGAGGCTTCAAAAAGTTTTGGCAGGGAGTACACAGCCCGAGTGCCTGCACTAATACATCTGCTGCGAGGGGAAATTTCCTTCACTACAGTCAGCTGGTCTCCATACACACCTCCCGTAATTTTTCTTAATGAGCGAAAAATCTGCCAGTGTGTTCTCCATTTTCTTTTCTCGAACCCCGAATCCGCTTTGACTTGAATGTGTCCCAATGACAAACATGTTTTCATTTCACACATGCAACTTTTGGCAGAAGAAACGCAACGTTAACATCATTCTGTGGTACGGTTGCGTGTGAGAGTGAAGATGCTTTACACGCAGCATGTGGCATCTGCCTCCGACAGTCACACCATAGTTTCACTTTACAATAATTAAGCCAAGCAAATTGTTTAGGAAAAGAGGCCAATCTCGACCTCAGGTGAAACTACATTCCACCTACAGGTTTAATAAAGCTGTTTGATTCTGCTGACTGAAATTGGCGCTTTGCTTTCGTCCATTTCGTGCTGAAAAGACACAGTCGAATCTGTTAGCAGTATTTACCAGATTACACACACTTTGCTTTTAGGAATCGAGAATGTAGCACTGTACCACTCCCTTGTCCTGCGAGGACCATCTTTTATGGCAGCTCTAACTGTCTTTACACAGTACGAACTGGGGCTTTTCATGTTCTCACTACCACAAACTGAACTAGAATGGCTGTGTAAGCAAATGTTCTTACCGATCATCTATTTTGCTGCACACTTAACTGTGACAGCACAAGATGCAGGGTGTTTTTGTCACACTCCACTCGTAAACAATACTCCTGCCTTAGATATGGGACAAACACCTACATCCATGTGAATATGACCTACTCATAATATATGATGAATGAAATATGTTCGTATTTTCCTCATTCAGTTGCGACATTATTCCAGTCCATATGCGCGCAACAATGGAAGTCGGAAAATCTTTCGGAAAATTTACGTTAAATTTACATTTTCTTCCTGGGTGTAATATTGTAGTTTAAATGGCATCTTGGCGCTTGTTCTGGAGAATCTTGAAAATTCAAGGATTTTTTTATTTTTATTTTAAAGAGATGTTGTGCTTGATTCCTAATGCACTTGAACTTGGTTATGGCTCATACAATATAACTATTGAAGACACATTATTTCAAGAAAACCCAGGCGTCCATCCTGGCTTTACACACTGTTAAACGTGTTCGCATTTCATCATGACATCATTGCTTTCACGATTTCCGCCAAAAAAACAACGTGGTGAATTGAAATGGGTTTTAATTTTACCGCCAAGTCGATCTTATTTTTGTATTGTGCCACACCCATCGCTGGAGTTCCAAGAGACAGCAAATTATTCTGAGCAATTAATAAGATGTAAATTGCCAACTGATGCTGCAAATTACTTATTGACATAAAAGAACCAACATCCTCGATGAGATTATGTAACACATTTTACCATGGAAAGGAGTTTGTTCATTTTAACAGTATGTTATTTCATGTTTTCATCTAAATATCGTCATACATATAGCCACAGACATGTGCCTGGACCTAATGGGATTATGTTGGACAGCTGCTGGTGTGCCATTCGCTTTGTGTCTGACCTAAGAGGTGAAATTTGCAAACGCGACAGACACAGGAAATCTGCCAGTGAAAGACCTGCAGCTGGTCTGAAAATGATACTGTTAAAGGGACAACAATACACACGCTATCCTTGCATGGTCCTGGAAATGTCCTCAGCGGCCTCAGAGCCTTGAGGCCTTCTCCGTCCAGTAAAAGGGCTCCATCAAAATATTTACCACATTCAGAAACAAGATCCCTGGCTATGAGTTCAGAGTATATTATATTTATTTATAAATGAACGGCTGAGAAAATTGTAAATCATATGACCTCACGCCACTTAAAGGGGTGTAACTTTGATCAGGATCCCAAAATAAGATGACGTTTGTTGTATTTTTCTTGCTTCTTAGTAACGCTCAACAATAAACAAATTCATCGCGACCACTCAGATATATTTACGAAGGTGTGCTGGTGATGTAGGCTGAGAGAAAAGGTTGGGTACTGACCGTTCGGGGCATAGGCGGCGAGAGGGAGCCATTGTTCATATACGAGTCGTTGTTCATGTTGCTCATCATGATATAGCCGGGGTATCCTGGGTAAGGGTGGCCTTTACTGTACAAATCTTGAAGTTTTCCTGCGAACAATGTAGATCAAGATTAGAAATACCCAACACTAAAACTCATTTGTATATGAATCTAAAGCATGAAGACGAGGGAAACAGCTGAAGAAAGTTCACCGCTTCATGCAATGATATCATTTTCTATGGCTTTAACCCTTGCCCTGTTTCGCCTCCGGCCTTTTGTTTGTGCCCCCTTTTCCCTTCTCGGAGAGGAGAGTGATATTATGCAGCGGAACAATGGAGTCCCTCTGTGCCAATTAGCACCAATTAGAAGAACATACAGACTGTGTCAAAACAAGAGACGCCCCAACTGTTCCTCCACGCCTTTGACCTCACGGAGGGGTTTATACAAGAGGCCTCAATTCATCACCGCCAATGAACTGCACACTGCGTAACAAAAGCCAGGGGGCGGGCAGTGTTTGAGGCATTTATCCTGATGGCAACATGGATCTTGTCGGGAAGAAAGCCTGTGTTTGGTTTGAAGGGGATCGTTTTCGTGAGTGAAAGGGCGAACAAAGAGGTGACACACTCCTCTTCAGACTCCTAATGATGACCTGCAGCAGCAGGGTCAGCCTACGATGGAGCGAAAGGCCTCCCGCGCAGCCAGAAATTGACATTATCAATTGATTGTAAACCCTATTCAAGAGTGCAAACCAGGAGTTGGTTGTAGAAGACATCTGAACTGAAGCATTTCCTAGTGCTGCTGGTGCCCACATCCTGTGGAGGTAACAGGTAGTTGCAACAAACAGGCATGGACAAGTCTAAAATCAGAAGTCAACTTTATGCACAGGATTTATTTCTTTTTTTTCTTCCAGTACAGACAAACAATTATTCCTTCAAACAGAAAGGTTATTGTTTTTTCTTTGTTTGTTTTTAAAAAAAATTTCATCCCAATTTTGCCATTTTAAATTTTGCAATGCATCACAAAGTCTTTTTTATTTTTTGTGAAACAGCAAAAATATGTAAATGATTTTAATAATGAGAAAAATTGTTTAAACAAATCAGAAATTATGATAAATGATCTAATTTATGCCCATGCTACATTTCTTCATGTAATTTGACACAAAAATATTTTTACATTGTTTTACGACTTTTAACTTGACTGATTCGACAGGGTCTTATTGTTCAAATACGATTTTATTGTTAAAACACTGTAATGTTGTATTCAACGATCACAGAGTTTCAAAGTGAATAGATGGAGTTGCTAACTTGATGAAGTTGTGATCTTTATAAGGCTGAATGTTCACTGTCGAATAAGCCATATTAACAAGTCAACTTGGTGTCCTTACAGAGCAAACTGTTACATTGCACTACAAGCATGCAGACTGATCAGTTGCTTACCATCATCTGGATGATCTCTGTGTTTTTCATGATATGAATCTTGTGGTATTTGGGACTGTCTAGCTGCCTGTCAAAAGGAAGAAGAGAAATAAATGGTGAGTCAAAGGCTTTTAAAACTAGAGAGGCTGGAGGGGTCAGCGTAACAAAACAATAGGAAATACAAGGCACGTCTCATGTGTAGTGAAATGGCTCCGTACCACCACTCAACTTGACCCCAACGTCATGTCACTCGCTTATTCTCAGAAGGAAAATGACTTATGTACAAAACTGGCTCTGCGCCAAGCAAGGTTATTTTTATTTTATCTTATTTTTTATTTAGAAAATATTCTTTAAAAAAAAAATCTTATTGTCCCACATTCATTCACTTTTTATTTAAGAGGCAGCAGTGAGAGGATGAGCTATATTTTGGAGAGTTCACACCCCTCAGGATGGCTTCAAGCGCAGCACAGGAACTTCACTGGATTCCTAATTAACATTCAGTCTTCGTGTTGAGCATCTCCGGGACATTTGGGCAGTCTCTCCCCAAAATTCTATTAACACTGACGTTAATGACAGAAAGCTCTGCAAACTTTCTGCATTAACCATTATCAAAACATAACTAAAATCATATGAATTAATACATTTGACCAGACACTGACTACCTTTTTTAAAAAACAAAGTCTGTTTTGCCAAATAAACCAGGCACATTTCCCCCACACTTATGTTCAACATCCCACGGAACATTTTTAAGACATCACTCTTTATTTGAAAGAGACACAAACGTTACCAATTTCACGTGCTAGTGTTGACAATCACTGAAGGCGGTTTCCACATGACACCACTTGCATACAAGGCCTCACATCTATAACATATTGATTCATCACCTGATGGATGTATGAGACAGACCATGCTTCATTAAATTATATAAAACACTTCATGGAGACGACACACGGTGGTCTGTTCTTTCTAAGCTACAAAGCAAGTGTGTGTTATCTATTATTATACGAATTACCAAGGCCATATGTACTGGCTCACGTTTTTTTTCTGTATGTTGCATGGTTTTGAGCTTCACTATAACGTCAGTGTGTTCATTTTTACTATTTGTTTTGTGTGTGTGTGTGTGTGTGTGAGTGTGTTTGCTATTTTGACAGTAATAAGGATGATCATTGGCAGTCATACATGGTATTTATAGCGCAGAAAATGTGTGTCAGACGATGCATTGCCACGTTTAGGTCAAGTTATAGTTATGCGTTAATCTAAATGACAAATGTATAGGAATCGGAGTAGAATGAAATCGAATTGTCCCGTCGAGGGTCAAACTGAGGCCTTTTTGTCTTGGTTTCAATAGGAGTGTGAGAGCATCTTCAGCGACCTGCTTTTTATGTCCCCAGTGTAGCAGCTAGTGGAGACATGTCACGGCACCGACAGGGCTGTTGAGAGGGTGATGAAGAGTTGACACACGCTCATCCAAACACTCACATCATGGCTGTTGCTGTTGGGGCTGCTCTCCGACTCGTTGACCAGAGATGACTTGATATCCGCCAGGTCTCCCTCTTCCTCTGAGTTGCTGAGCTCGGCGAAGATCTGCTCCTTCTGTGGGTCTCCTTCATCTTTGAACGGGATCATCTCGTCCGTGGCGCACAGCTCCGGGTCTCCACCGCCTGATAGCTGAGGCATGATGGAGTGTTTGTTGTGAATCTTTCACGAATGAAAGGGGCACCGACTGCGAGTGGGAAAAACAGGGGGGGGGGGACAACTCCCACTTAAAATCCACTCTCCAGATGGATTCTCTTGGAGGAGGACGCTGCGCGCAAAAACACGCTGCCGGTGCGTAATGGAGCAACAGCAATGTCCAAAACTTGAAATGAGATGACTAGCACTTGCGTTTATGTCCGCCTCAATATCATGAGGGGGAACTAAAGACAGCCCTCGCGTGTGTCAGAAACATCGCGTGTATCCCTGTAAGAAAGTGAAGAAATATTCCCTCCGTGTCCCACAGAAAAGTTGATGCGTCCTTCAAAGTTAAAAGAGCGAAAAGTCTGGCTGCTCGGAGCAGAGTTCTCTCGGTTCAGACACGACGACTCGAGTCTGCGTACATCCTCCAAATGACCGGCAGATGAGGGGGAAAAAGTCAAAAAGGAAAACGGAGAACGCCGTGGACCGACTTCCCAGTGCTCCCGCAGCGCTTCCACGGTGTAATGTAACCAGTGTGTGTGTGTGTTGGTAATGTAGCCGAGCTCCCTCCTCCTCCTCCTCTTCCTCCTCCTTCTTCTCCTCTCCGTCACTGGGAGGAAGGAGAGATGAAAGAGAAGCCGCGGTTGTGATTGACACTCCTCCTGAGAGAGAGGTTACACTCCGATCTCAACAAATTCGCAGACAGGAGGAGAGAAAAGGCGCGCGCGTGCACACACGCATCACAATGGAGTAAGACTTCGGCAGCAAAATTCTAAAGAGAAAATGTTCCTTATCTTCAATCCCTCCTGATTTATTTCCATTTGAAGTCCGAGTTGCGTCCCTACTTCCTGTTTAGAAAAACTCATTTTGCTCGGCAGGTGTTCATCCCCTCCTGACTTGTGAACTTGAACGACCTCACTTCCACAATAGAGCGATCGAGTGCGGGAAAATCGGCGTTATTTTGAAATACAACGTCAATCTGAATCCACTGTGACAGTGGCACTGTCAATTGGAATTTACTCGGCGTGCATTTTTCATTCCACTTAGTCCCCATCAGTTTATTAAGGTGTGTTCCATTTGTATTTCATAGTGTTAACGTGAACAGGTTCGCTGAGTTTTGAAGGTATGAGATGAAGGTGGTGTGAACAATAAATTAAACATTATCAATACGATAAAAACAAGTGTTAAACATATTTACATATTTAAAAATTAAAATAATTATTTGTAAAAAAAAAAAATAAATTTTTGATTTTGTCTCACAAAACTGAGCCTCAAGTTTAAGACAGACGCCGGCACCCAAAAGGACAGATCCCGGCCCAGTAATGGGCCCCGAACCAGTTGTTGAAACTCAAGCACAATAACTGTGGGGCAAATTCATGATTCAATAATAATTTTTTTTTTTAAATCACAAATCATATATTTGGTTTCGAAATTAAGCTTAAAATGTGACATAATTTCAGTCCTTCTTGTTGTTCTTTTTCAATAACATAAATGATGATATTTTGTGTATCAAAAGCATACTGTTGTTTATTTGAAACATTTCTAAAAAAAAAAAAAAATTGCAGTAAAATGTGCTATTTAAGTACAAACATGCATTCTACAAACAATCATAACAATTTGTGGTTACACAAAAAATATTTATTTTTGTAACCTTTTTATATCAAATAAGGGGGGAAAAAATTGGTTTTTAAAAATGAAAAAAAAATGTTTTTTTTTTTTTAATGTTACTGTTTCTGAAAATTACCAGCGCTTTTGTGTGTAGAGTATATAGAAATTAAATGAATATTCATTAATCGGATAGAAATTGCTATTAAAATTACAATTGTAGCACTAAATTATGTCTAAGAGACCGTCACGTTTTCATCTTTTCTTTACTTACTTAACATTAATAGAGCGTCAGACAGGAATGGCATACATGACTAACATGCTCTATTGACTGCGCAGACGTTCACGTGCCTCTGTGCCTGGCACACGAACGAAATGGTGGTAGAAACACTGAGCGTGTTGTGAGTTGCGCTGGTGTCCGGTGAGTGAGAGATTGCGTGAGAATCGCAGTCCGAGCGGCGAGGCAGATCTTTATAAAGCGCGGAGGTGGGGTTAGCTGGGCGGAGCCGCGGCTCCCTTTGATCTTGCGGCGGCAGGCTCTTTCATCCCCGACTCTCCCCCCCACACACACACACCCTCCTCACCCACTTCCTCCCCCTCCTCGCTCCCTCTCGCCTTTGTATGACTAAATTTGGAGCGAGCGTGGATCGCAGCCAACATTTCCACGTGTGCCTTCATCCCAGCTGAGAGAGAGGGAGAGAAAAAGAGGGGGGAGGGAGCAAGAGAGAAGGGGGTTCTCTTCCGGGTAAGGAGACAGAGCGGTGGAAAAAAAAAAAGATCAAAGGCTTTTGGGTTTTGGAAGCCGCGTGTGGATTCAAAAGACGCTGGCTGCATTCCAATGTATGGCGGGGAGCGCGCGCCCACCGCACACATGCCCGCGCCGCGCACGACCAGACAGAGCTAATTAAGAAAGATTTCACACACGCACAGCCCTACAACGAAACCTAGCATTAAAAAACATGACATATTTTTGCGTTTTAAGTCTCTTTGGGTCTGACTTTTAATTGAATTTGCTGCTCCCGTTGTTTGCTGGCACGCATTGAAATGACGCGATAGACGCGCCATCGCCCTGGATCGACGCTATGAGGAACATTTGTCACCTGAAGATGCTCCATCCTGGCTGCGTTTTTGACAATTTCACCTTGGATATGGATTAGCAAAGTGTGAACATTGAGAGGACTATTTATAGGATGGCAGGCCTGTTAGTAGAGACAGCAAGGGGCCTTGAGGTAAACAGAGATCCAAATAGAACGGATTAAATCATACACACGCCTTAAAGCGCTCATATTGTGCTCATTCTGACTTGATCTAATTTTATAATACTGCTAATGTAGATCTGCAGCCGTACAAACTCCAAAAGCCTGCACTTGTTCAGTCGTATTTGGATAAAGGGCTCGAATAATGAGCGTGTGAATTGGTTTATTCTTTCACCTCGTCGTTCCACTTATGCAGATCAGTGAAGGGACAGTGGTCACTAAGACAAATGATCCAGTTCTTGTCAGTGTTATAAGTCCAGGGATCTGCTGCTGCACTGGCCCAAAGTCATCGGTTCAGACCCCAACATCCTGGGAGAATTGAGCTGGTTAACCCAGAATCAATGGACAGAGAAAATAGAACTCTGTGTTTAGCATCCGTGTCGAGCCAAGAAGCTAGAGAACAGCAGACAGGGTGGGGTGGACGAAGCAGACGGACTGGTTCAGATACTGGGTTTGTTGCCGATGAACTTGAGCGGCAAACAGATCGATGGAATATGAACAAACAATATTTTTTATTTTTATTCTTAAATAAATTTATGATTACTCAACACACCGGAACATTATTATTGAACCTCTGCTCTGCTTTTTTTTTTTTTTTTTTTGTAAACCAGAATTGGACAAGGATTAATAAAGAGATAAAGAGGATGATAGGCCCAGAATTCTTCAGGCCTGCAGGGCCCAGAGATGAAGTGACATCTAAACAAAGATATTAAATAATATATATAGGTGATGGAATGATCAGCTTAATTTAAAATCATCATGTCATGTTAATATTTATGACTCATTATTATACACAAAGAATTCAGTGCAATTATTTTGATCACATATTTATTTGTAGGGCGTGGAATTAATATTGTTGCAAAAATATATGTACATATTTTTTAATTTTTTGTGAGTGGTATGACATATTCAACAGAAAATTACAAATTTTCTGATATGATCCCGGCAAATATGAAATGAATTAACTTTGAAAGATGAAACTGTTATTTCTGATGTAAGACAGTGAGCGTAATTTGTGTTATTATGCCTAGTTATTAGGTGGCCATGCCAGCCATGAAAAATATAACATTATGCACCGGGGGAAAAATACATCCATGAAGCAGATCAGAGAATCTTCTATAAGAGTATGGACCCATTCTTGATGTTTTTCAAGGGCTTTTTTTCACATATCAATATAAAATTTCAACCTCTTTTCTGAAAAAAGTAGTTTATTTCATATGAAGAGTAAAATAAATAAAGGTTTATAGAGTTATATGATGATCAACTCTATAGCCCTTTCAACTTACGGAATAAGAATGTTGGCAGTTCCCGATTTAAAAATATGGCGTTTGCACGTCTGGCGAGAAGTGATGAAAACAATCTTGAAAAGATCCAGATTGGTTTGTACAAGCCGCAGGCAAATTATAGATCATCTAATGTGCGCCGCTCAATGATGAGACACTTGTAAAAAAGTGCACCTAAATATATATTTGCTGGCCATTTGTTCACTCGGATGAAACAGTGACAGGCGACGTGCCATGTCACTTCCTTTCTTCCTCTCGTTTGTTTACTGTTGCCGTAAAAATGGGCGTTATAGTGTTATTAATCTAGACACATCAGGGGGCTTTGGTTTGCAGTGTAATGGCTTGTGACTTGATGACAAGCAACACACGCCAGCCTCTCTAATGAAGCTGGCTGTCAAGAGCGCCTCACGCTTCCCGGTGACATCAACTTACAGCATATTCTCCAGCGAGGTGCTTTGTGCAAGTGCGCTGGGAAGTTTGACGGTGGATGAGAGGGGATCGAGGCGGAGGCCAACAGAGCCACATTAGCATTTCTCTCTTAATGAGTTCATCACAGTGACCCCTCTGGATCGCACATGAAAAAGAAAACTTCCTGCTGCGCCGCGGCCTGAATTCAGTTGTCTCTCACGCTGCATCTTGAGTGTTATATAAGGGGGGATTCTATCTATACACCGGGCATAATTTAGCACCAGTGGATTCTCCTTCATGATAATCTGGAGGAATAAATAATTGAAGAAATGATCCTTGCATCACAGCCAGATGTAGAAAGTGCTTGAACATTTTGCACATGAAGCATATTTTGTATGATGTAGTGTTATTCCTGTTCCCACCAAATTACGAGTGCATGCTAGTTTACTAGACAATAAGAACTGTGTGAAACAGAAATCCTATCAAGGTCCTCAGCAGATCTATTATTGTCTTTTCTTTTATCCGTTTTATTTTCAGTTCAGCGCGTAATACTTCAAACAAAAATGAGCCTAATTATCTCCAGTTCACTCCTCGTGGCTTCCAAATGTTTTGAGCGCCTGCTTGTTGTTTTTTTGTTGGTCCCAGTTCCGAGGTTTGCTCACCTGGATAGAGCTGAGCAGTGACGCCCCCTTCTCCCACTCATTCATAACACCTTCCTTGATGTAAAAATGATAGCTCCCAGCCATCGCCACGAAAACGACAGGAAACAAACATCACATTACGATGAAAAGACGTCGCAATTAAAGAAACCATCCATCATAAGTGCAAATCAAAACCCAGGGGAGGTCCGAGGTGAGTGATTATCTGGGCTGCTCTTTGGTCGGCAGCAGGTGAGTCACTGTCTTAAAGGGGAGGGAATTGGCTCCAGGGTGAAAGCAGAAGGAAGAGCAGCGCAGACGTGTGATCTCGTGATTTATGGAAACACAGTCAGGTGGCTGTCTCCGCCACACTGTTATTAAAAATTAAATTATCTCCTTGATGGAAGAGGAGGGGAATTTGTCCTGAAATGTATACAATTTGGAAGTGTTCAATTCAGACAGCGGGGTGAATGGTTGGAGTGGGACAGGCCAGAGCAAGTGGAAAAGGCTCAAATTCATACATGCTAGCTTGAGTGAGCTCAACGCTGCGTTCAGGAGAAGAGAGTTCACATTGAATGTAGATGAATCCTCATCACTGAGGACCATCCTATTGAGATTAAGAGCAAACAATCCATTATAGAAACCAGTTACAAATATTGTTTGGAATCACTAGCTAGCATAACACCAGATGTCAGTCACCTTCCAAGACTTCCAAGTCAAGACCTTCCAAATAAATCAAGCTGCCTGGCGTTTCCTTGACTATCCGAAGACCTTTATGCAACAGCCGTTTAAAAAAATTCAACAATTCACAGACCAGAGAGAAAGTCTGGGATACTGTGCATTTGCATTCAGAATCCTTTCCTTGCCTTTTCCCACTCCTTCTGCGGCCCATAACGTCAGAAACACCTGCAGTTCAATGTATATCTGTGGCGTGGGAAGAGGGCGCCATTAAGTGAAGATTAAAAAGGTAAAAGTTTAGAGCTTGTCAAGGGTTTTGCCTAACAATGTGCTGCAACAGATCGTAGACGCTAACACTTAGATCCCGTCCACACGAACCTAGCGTATATCCGCCCATCGTATCCAATACTTTTTGAAACCGAGTCACATGATGAAAAATCCTATGCAGATACAGAAACGCTTCTCGATGTGGACAGTGGATCCAAAAACTTGAAAACGATTTTTTCACGGCGCCGTCTGCCTCGTCTTTCTCCCCGAAAGTCGCCAACTCACAAGCATACCAGCAGACAAGAGAGTGGAATACCCTGGGCAACAACTGCTCAGGTTATTGTTCATATTGACAGGAAATCTTCAACTACTTTGGTCATTGTGCTAAGCAGCAGAGTACCACTGTGATACAGACATGAGCAGCACACATTCTCTAGACAAACCAAACACAAGTGTAATATTTTGAGCAAACAAACTTACAGAACTGAAATTCAAGCGGACTACTCCCTGTGGACCAGACTGAAACAGCCTTGCTGAAAACACGTGGCCACAGCCACGGATGACTTGTAGTCCTGTGTTGACTATAATCGAAGCTCAAGCGCGTCGTCTATAAACTCCAATGTCTCCTGTCAATCAATTTGTTTATGCCATCCAGTGCTAATAATGAGCCTCATTGGCTGTGTTCTTATTTGTGGGTAGAGCACTGCAGCGCCTCTACAGTCCTGGCATATGCACTAAATTGTTTCAAATCATTTTAGCGGATCTGTGTGGACAGCAGAAATGGCCTCATTTTTACACAGCACATTTTGGAACTGGCCCAGAACGTTAACTACACAAACTATAGTACAATGAGAGCAGACCCCCCTCCCATTCACTTGCTGTCACATTGGAAGACAGATAGGCAGATTAACACTTCACTGACCCAAGTGCCTTCAGGGAACTGATGGTTATGGTGTGTTTACCTACAAATTGGACAAATTGGACGACCCCTTGGAAAGACTTAGGTCAAAGAAACTGCTGAACGCACATTAACAGGGAGCTGTTTAACTTGTAATATGTTACACAGTGAATGTATTTACTGTTACCAGTTTAGCATGTTACTGTAGTGGAAATAAGTTGATGTTGTGATGATGTTTACCTCTTAATCTCCAGATCCACTGTTTGTTTTTGCCTGTCGAATCCCATACTGTGTTATTATAGGCATTATAGGGCTTTTACAGACCCACTGACACCCTGTGAAGCGTAATTTGTCAGACAGTTGACCACAATGATAATGGGGCAGCTGACAGAACAACACTGGTATTGTGACAAGTAGCAGTAAAAAGAAAAAAAAAACTTTTAGTAGCTAAACCACAATATTCTTTCCTGTTTGGACTGCCACCAGCCATCCTCCTCTCTATATGCAGTTCTGTAGCTGACTTCAGGTCCAAAGGGGAGGTGCTTACAGTCCAACACCAGAGCTCCTTTTATCCTACTGTGTTATTCAAGAAAACATTGAGCACTGAATCGCGGCCTGTGGTGTCGGAGTCAGGGGTCACGACTGACCTGCTAAAAGGTCATGAGGCCCCCAGCCAGTCTGTAATTAAGCACACAGTGCACCTCGCTGACCTTGCTCCCGCATCTGTGTCCGCCGCCCGGCCTCCCCCGCCTCCCCCTGTTGGAGATCAAACACAGCGCGATGGTACCTCTGGTCCAGTGTTATCAGCCTGTGTGTCTCATCACATCAACACAAGAGACTAAACATTAAACATGTTTGCAGGCCGAAGGCATCGCAAAATCAAGGACGTTTCCTAGTGCTCGGAGAGAATGCAACAAATGTGATGTTTGCTCTTTAAAAACAAGACGCATAGAAATTCAGAATCGACTTTTCACAGAAATGTAACCCATGCTTCTTTCCTGAAAGGCTGAGTGGACAATTATGACGCTCCTTTTGGGCTGGTTTTAAGAGCAACAATACAACGTATTTATTGATGTTTAGAAACAAGAACAAGAAACTTCCCAAATAAATAAAAGTTTATTCAGTGCACATTTGCCAGTCAGTATTTCCAGGCATCTACTCATGAGACACTGAGGAGCTTTTTACTGAAAATCCGTAGGAATAAATCAGACTTTGGCCCTGGTCATAAGCCCAAGTGGTGACATGGCGTTCGACACGTGATTCTGCACTTGACGCAGCATAACAGATGGAAGTGATCAGCGGGAAGAAAAAAGACATTTAATCGATATTCAAAAGAAAAAAAACCTCTCTCGCACTATCAAGTGTTCGCGCCTACGAGAGCAGTTAGGGCCAAACAGCCTGTCTCAACCTTATGAACATCCAAAATAACACGTAAAAAGAACTCAAACAGAATATTCAAGTTTGTTAGAGGCTTATTTTACTTACTGTTTAAAGCACTCGCTCCTGCAGATTGATAGACTCACAAAGAAAAGATATTCCCCAGAGTTATCACTAGAGAGGAACGCAGGCTGCCAATTTGACAGCTTTACTTCGACACCTTGGCTCTGCGCCTTTGTTTTTATTTAAAAAGCATCAAAGGTTTATTTTTACATCTTTCAAAAGTGGATAAAAATACATTCAGATTTCTGTCTGTCTGTGGTTTTAATAGCAATGGCATCATTTAGAATAACAATAACTAAACAAATAAGCAAATCAAAACGTTGCTCCGCTTCTTTTTTATGTAAATACCGGACTATATTTGAAAAACTCGAGACCAGGGTCATGTTCTGTGCACACATAACTTTGCATATTGTTAAGAGAATAACAGCTGAAGCAGCCAGTTGCTTTTCGGTGGGCAGGTAATGTTCAACTTCCTCTCAGGTCTTCAATGTAAGTCATATTTCAGTGTTTGAAAATAGGGAGGCAGAACCACCATAAGCCTGTTTGGTTTAGTGGCTAATTTTATTTGGACCAAACAGCGTGACCGCAAGTCTATGCTCAGTCTTGCATAATCCAATGCCCAATTTGAGCAAAATCTGAAACAGTTAAATCCCGGTGGATGTATAATGAAGGGGTTGTGCCAAAATCCTCCATGGCGTGCTTCAGACTACCATCTGCTCCATGAGGTGGGGTCACTATAAGCATGCACAGGTTGGAGAGAAGCAGGTTGTTCCTCAGAGATATTTTAAATGTGAAGAAAACGCTGTCCATTTGAGGCTGCGACTTATTGACCTTGTTTATGTAGCCTGTACTTCGAACCTCTCAGCTGCTGGCCATGTCGTTTCCACCTCTGATTTCACTTGCTCTGACTTTGACTTTAGATGACCCCCAAATACACACCTCCCCTGTGACATTATTCTGCTGTGCCCACCGCAGTTTACATTGGGTCACTTATCTCCGAAAACATACCAGCAGTTAACCAGAAAGAAATTCCTGAAAATACTCAGCCCTCAAGGGATGACACAAAATATTCACAGTTTTCCAGACAGACACGAATCCCTCCCATTGCACATGAACGTTTCCTCTCTTGCAAGCAGCCTCTGGTCCAGGTTCAGACAAACTACTCCCAACCTCTTTATGGAGCCTTTGAGCCTTTTATTTTATTCATATATCTTTCCCCGCTTTAATCCAACAAATTCAAAGGGCTTCCACACGTATGAGCAGAACTCCCCAGATAATGATAAAACATTCGAAGTGTATACATCTATATCTATATATCCAACATATATCTACACGCTCAACCCTTTTTTTAGGCAAAGAAATCTATATGTTTTTATCCAACTGGGTTAGTACACCGCTTCTCCAAATAAAAATATAATATGCATTTATTATTATTTTCATTTGTTTATTAATTTAAAATTATTATGTCTTATTCATTTATTTCTCCGCCACGTAAACACCAAAAAGGAGCTCAGTAGAGAGAATGCACAAAACCTGTGCATCGACCTTAATAACCTCTGGATGTAATCGAACAAACACAACCAAAACACAACAAGAGGAATGTTTGAATAATGATTCAGCCGCAGCCCGTTCTGAACAGATTATATGAAACTCACATTTTGGCAGATAATAATTAGAAAATGGTTGCTGGTCAGATCCCCCCTCCCCTCCCCTCCACTGACCAAATGACTGTATGTTCTTGCTCAAAGCAGATGAGACTTTTTAAGCATATATTACACATGCATATCATCTTCACTAATCGCACTATTTATGAGCCGGATTGTGGCGATGCTTAAGATGGCTTGAGCGAGGGGCTCCTTTATGCGGCAGCTAATGATGTCCCTTTGTGATAGGGCGGGTGTGAGGGTTGAGGACACTGGTATAGACTCCGAGAAGCTGTTGTGTAAGTCTTAGTGTGACTGGCAGCTGCAGTAATCCGCCCTTTGTGTCTTCAACAGGGCCCCACTGAGCTCCCCTGACAGGGACCATGTTCCCCACCACGCCAGACAGCCCAGATGGGCCGAGTGACAGAGACACGGGAGACGCAAGAAGAGCATCCAGAGATGAGAACCAGAGAACATTTTGAATAGGAAGAAGTGATTAACAGGGAATACACTCAATCACCAGAAAGTGAAGTTAATACTAGACGAGAAAAACTGAAAAAAATATACGTACCGTAAACATCACATACATAAGAAATACTTAGATATTCCAGCAACCTACTGCGATTCTTCAGTAAGTGACGGACATGATTTATGGTTGTTCTTCACAGTGAAATATTCACATTGGTTTTATCAGTGAGCACTGGCAGAACGCTATTATGTAAGTGCAGCATTCAGGATATACTCTTCCCAAGCCTTGAACCTTCTGCCAGACAATGCAGGTCCATACTGACAACAACAACAAAAAACGACTAGACTTGTTATCGAAAAGCCTCGCAGTCGGCTTCATGGTGATCTTTTGGAGACATATTCATGTGCATTCCTGAAGTCTGTCATAAGGTACCAGGATGACCAACTCACTGACATACCATACGCTGGTGCAGTGGGCTCTTGGCTCAGGCTCATGCGGGAGTGTTTCGGCACTTCCCAAGTGATTAAGGCATGAAGGATGTTCCCGCGGCTTATAGACCGGTCCAGCAAACGTATGAACAAGACCCGTTTTCCCGCGGGTGGGGCTAATATTCTGGTGCACACTATAGTCCGGAATTTACGGTAATTTGTCACAACGTCAAACCATTCATGATGTGCTATTTCAGTGTATTTTAAACAACAAATAATTTTCATTTACGTGAACATGGCGGAATTTGATTCACTGCTGCGGCAATGCACGTTTCTTCACTCCTAATAAATATGACCAAACCTTCCATCTTAGTGTTTCCCTGGTCACAAAACAAATAGCGCTGTCGACGGAGCCATACAGGAAAATGGCTGTTTTCTCTGAATAGTCGTGTAATTAGAGCACTGAGGCCCAAAATTACTGACTGAAAATTGCGTCCTCAGAAAGCACAAGAAGACTTCTTGACGCACCCAGTTGATCATCCACTCTCTTCTCAAGTCATTATTTGCCGCACTAGAAAGTGAAAGAAACTATGGTGCATCATAACTGGCCATTGTTTTCATGCACTCATGATGGATAATCCATGAAATTGTAAGCACTATCTTTGCTGTGTTGCTATTCAGATCAGCTTCTCACAAAGTAGTTTTTGATACCCATATCATGAATATTATTGGCGTGTGGTAAAAGTGAAATGATGAACTGTTGACCAACAGGCAGCATCGCCGTTCCCTTTTACTCAAACCAAGGAACCAGGTATTAACATTTTTGCATGAGTGAGTTCTTCGCTTGAGACTTCAAACACAACACAAAGCAACAGGGATTAGACAGCAATGGAAAACACATTGATCCAGCGCTTTCTTCCTAATTTGTATTTAACCACTGCCTTGAAATGAAAAACAGAGTGTTTATCGCCTTATTTATTATATCACTGTTAATCCTAGACAAAATCATTCTATCAATTAGAGTAATTTTGGATGAATCCTAATGATGTACTAATGAAGTTTGCACCCAGTGCTGTGTTTACCTCGATATAATTAGTCTTCAAATTGAGTTATCTTTGAGTCAAGAACATGAAAAAGGTTAAAAAAAAAAAAAAAGGTTGGTATTTCCCCCAAAATTGAAGCAAATTTAATCAAAATTTACAGAGACATTCAAGGTTTGTAGAATATATATCCTGTATCTACTATATGTATGAGGTTGGAAGTAGAATTATGTATTGAAATATGTATGTATTGAAATGTTACATTTAAAAGCATGTTTAGATGAACCAACAATTTGGGCTCTGGTGTTTTGTTTGATGTCAGATATGTTAAATCAAGGACGGAAATCAATTCAGATTTGACTCACTTGGGTGGTTGCTTTTCCAGTTTGGAAGCGGATTAAAAGACAAAGAGATGCATGTCATTTTTTTTTGTGTTGGACTAATTGGCATGTCATGATGGCAGGTGCACACAGCCAAAAACCATCTGGGCAGTGGACAACTTAAATGCTCCAGTTGGCCATGTGAGGTGGCAACCTTAAAATCCAAACTTTATGAACACTTCAGATACTGCATTGTCACCTTGCTAGTTCCCGTAGCGTATGTATGGCATTATAGGACGTTTGTTAGAATGTGATGGGCATATTCCTTAGTTCCCTCAGTCCCTGCATAACACAAACTTGCAACCTCATGTTCCCACCAAAGTCAGTGCGAACCTAAAACGCAAGGCAATGTGTATACTCCGCATCAGAGGATAACTTCCCGCCCGCGAAAATCTTCGACACAGGGAAGTGGTATGGAACTGTCAAGCATGCAAGAAAACTTTCCAGGGAGTTTTCTCCACTTTCACAAAAGTCATATTTGAGCTTGGTCTCAAGTGCTTCTTCATGAACATGATGAAATGGCCTTTTAAAGTACTCACAGAGGAGCTAACACTTCAAGGGCTTCTTAGAACCCAAACTCCTGCCTTGTATCACCCCTGGAGAGGCAGAGAAAAGAGGACCAAAGAGAAATAGAAAGAGAACGGCAGCTAGAGAATGCTCTAAAAACTAAAACGTAAAAGAGTCATAGGGGCTGAAATAAGCAAAGAAATCCTCGCAGCGGAAAAAAACCCCCCAAAAAAACTTTATACAGAACTGATCCTCTGATCAGACAAGATAAGAGCATAGTCAGTTCAACCTTTGTTGGCAGCGAGTGAACGCGTTTCTTTTTCCAACTTACTGAATGTAGGTCTAAAAGGAGGACCAGAGGAAGTAGACAGCGAGAGCAGCATGCCCAACAGCTCTTAGTCAGGAAGCCTAATGAGTTCCTGTGGGATGAGGGCTGCCTGTCAATCATCACCATTCTCCTCCAATAACGTGTCGCAGTCCCGTGCATGAGTAACCAACAGGCATGGAATAATGTGAGATGCCCAGGCAGCTTTTGGCGGAGGACAGAAGACAAGAGTTTGATTGTGGTACTGGAACAAATGCCCTTCATAAGGGGTACCACACGATGCAGAACACCAAGAGGGAAATGTCGAGCCCCTGATGTTGACAGGCAAGTGGGGAAGTCAGAAAACAGAGATGAAGGAAGAATGAATGAAGGAAACATGCGGAGCAGAAAGTGATACATTTAAATATTCAATGGCTAACGTCTGCTAGCATTTATCGTACAAAAGCTAGCGGACGTTAGCCGCGATAAGAGAGTACAAGCAATATCCGACTTACGACCGGGATCAGTTCCGACCAACCGGTCGTAAGTCAGATTGGACACAAGTCGAATGCCATTCAAAATAGCCGATGCGAGGGTTATAGGTGCTACTGTAGTGGTAGATCACTGTGTGAGAGTGAGATGCTGGCACACTGTGCTGCCATAACTGTCGTACGTGTTGCCGGGCTGCTACGTGCTGTGGTGCCACACATTGAATAAAAAAATAAATAAGCATACGCTGGCCATGGTTGTAAGTACAGGTGGACGTAAGTCCAGCAAGTCGTAAGTTGGATGTTACTTGTACGGTGAACCCTCGTTTATCACAGGGGTTACGTTCCAAAAACAACCCGGGCGAAAGCCGTGAAGTAGTCACCTTTATTTTTTTTACAATTATTATACAATACAATACTGTACTATAGAATGAGAACTGTTTTCTTGCATTATTAAAACAAATAAAAATATGAACGTTTTCTTTCAAATAAGTATAATAGTTCTTAGAAATATTGTAAAAATAATCATTATAATACTGTAGTCAATACAAGTTTCGACTCACGTGTAATTCATAGTTACACTGACACTGCCTCTTTGTTCTGACTCCGCTGTTGTTATCGCTGTCAGCAAAGCTTTCATAAAGATTGTTAGCTTTTGTGTGGATAATGTTGGTATCCAGCTTAATGTTCTTTTTCTAGCAGTCATAAATCCACAAAGCTAAAGCAGACTCCATCCTTACAATGGTTTTGTTTCGAACAGTTACGTGAAATCCTTTTTGCATCCTTGTTGAAACCTATTGCTGCTGTTGTCCTTATGTTGTTTTCCTCCTCCTTGATGGAGCGAACGGAAGATTCATTTATTCCGTAATGGCACCCTACAGTCGGATAGCTTCTGACATCCTTCAGCATGTCCAGAAGTTTAACTTTCTCTGCATTAGTTAGCATCTTCCTCTTGTGCGCGTCCTCAGGTGCCTTTGCCGGTGTTTTGTCAACATTGTGGGGTTTGTCGTGGAGAAAATTTGTAAACTTAAATTTGAAATTCGAAATTTGGCAGGCTGTACAGAGACGAGCCGCGGAGACTGTTGATATAAATCTGTGAAACAGCGAAGCCGTGAAAGTGAAGTTACAGGATGTAGAGATAAAAAAGGTAGAGGATTTTAAATACTGAGGCTCAACTGTCCAGGGCGATGGAGAGTGTGAGAAAGAGGTGAAGAAGCGGGTGCAGGCAGGATGGAATCATTGGAGAAAAGTGTCAGGTGTGATGTGTGACAAAAGGGTGTCGGCAAGGATGAAAGGGAAAGTGTCCAAAAGGGTGGTGAGGCGAGCAATGTTGGATGGTTTGGAAACAGTGGCACTGAGGAAAAGACAGGAGGCAGAGCTGGAGGTAGCAGAGATGAAGATGCTGAGCTTCTCTCTGGGAGTGACTATGATGGATAGGATCAGTAACCAGTATATCAGAGGGACAGCACATGTGCTCAGGTGTTTAGGAGACCAAGTCAGAGAGGCTAGATGGAGATGGTTTGGACATGTACAGAGGAGAGACAGAGCCAGTACATTGGTAGATGAAGATGTTGAGGTTGGAACTGCCAGGCAGAAGGTGGAGAGGAAGGTCAAAGAGGAGATTGATGGAGGTGGTGAAGGAGGACATGAGGTTTGTAGGTTTGAGAGAAGAGGAAGCAGAGGACAGGGTGAGATGGAGGAAGATGATCCACTGTGGCCACCCCTGAAGGGAGAAGCCGGAAGGAAAAGAAGAGGAGCGAAACCATGAAAGGTGAACTGCGTTATAGCGAGGATTCACTATATAGCTGATTTAAGATAATCTTCATGGCTCATCTACTCATCACTCATCTCCACTCTCATCTAGAAACAACATAAAAGTGTAAGCAGATGTTTTACTTTGTAGGTGCTTGATTGAAAAAAGATGAGTCATGAAAGTTTAGACAAAAGAAAAGCTGCACCTTTGTCTTTGTAATTTTTCTATGTTGACTTTCTTTTGTTAGTGAAGCACTTTGTGGACGGCCTTGTGAAACATGCAGGATAAATGAAGTTTTATTATCTGGGTCAATCGGTCTTGCAGCTGCTTCAGCCTAATGGTTCCAGACTGTCCTTGCTGAATGATACGACAGGGTTCCAATCCTGATGTTGAATTTGTAGAATTCACCACAGGTCTTTGTCATAAGCAAATCAATGTGGGCTGCGGGGCAGGAGACCCAGCTTTACGACAGTGTGCAATTCCACTCTTTGACTAGCAGCGCCACATAAAACAAATATTCTTACTACGTGAAGCCGCTTTAACAATGCACAATGTTGCATTCTAAAAAAAAAAAGGGTTGGCTGTGATGTCCCTGACTGTGCCAAAGGTGGTGGAACGGCCTTGCATTGATACAGTGAGAGGGAGTAGAGAGCAGCCAAGGTTGGTGGCCAGACAAGAGAATTGGCCCAAGATCTGAGGCGCTGCAGCGAGGACATTGGGGAGTTAATTGGTCGATCTTTGGGCTTTAAGCCAGCACTGACTCACTGCCTTTCTCAGTCTGAAATGCCAGCAAGAGAAAAGGCAGTGATCTAATATGCAACAAAGTTTTTATTTCTACACAAAACCAGCAAATATATAGGAGCTGGTCCTCACTCTCTTTTCCGCATCCATCGACTGCGTTTTTTCTTTCCTTTCGCAACGCACCCTCTCGGTTTCTGCTTCACTTCAACCATGATTTTTCACATTTCTTCACTTCACTCCCATTTCTCCTCGGCCTCTACTGTCCACAGGGGGTAAGAGAGAGGCTCGGAGTGTTGCTGCATCTGTCACTGTTATGGCCTGAGCGCCAATGATGAGGGTTCTTTGATGGTGTTTGGGATTCTTCAGCCTGTACACTGAGCCACATATGACTGTCACACTGAGACAGCACAGCAAAATATAGATGCTGGGGATGAGAAACCACACCACTGCTTCCGAAACTGAAAATAAATGCAACACTTTCATGTTAGAATGTCAATGTTGTCCTGATGAAGCCGGGTTTTACAGGGTGTTTTCGTAGCTCGAGGTCCATTATAATTCAAAAACGTCTTCTTGAAGAGAGCATTGTCAAGAAACCTCTTCCAGTAAGTCATAAACTGACTGTTGCTACTTATTTCCGTATGATAAAACATGTTTCACTGCCCGTCCATAATGAGCTGCAGGTTCATAATTAGCCCTACTTGTGGTCCACTGTAGACCGGATTTGGGTCTTATCTTTAAATCTGACCATCATCATTCCATTCAGGAACCAGCAAGAGCTGATTTATAGTATCAATTCAAGTCAGTGTACATTTCAGTACGGTTAGGTCAAGTTCAAATGAGATCAGTGGGACAGCAGGTGACACCCCGGAACTTTCTCGCACAACACACACAGAAGGAATGTGAACAAAGCTTATGGTACAGCTCTCTCGACAGTGAGTCAAAAAGATTCCTAGATCCAGATCGTCTTCTGGAACACTACATAAATGTAATCATTTGTTCCTTGTCCCACTAACAACCAACCCAGAAACTGTGAACAAAATCTGTTCATAAGGTTTTGAGTTATCTTTCTAAGACTAACAAATGGCGAACAGAGAGAGCTTAATGTTACCTTTAGGTGCAACATTGGTAGCCTGTTGGTACCACACAACTTTGCAAACACAACATGGCATATGATGGCAATTTTTTAAATTTCTTATTTTATATTTATGTCTATGAATAAGCGCCTGTGTGACTGCAGGGTGTCTGATTTGGCAAACCAAAGTGTAATCTTTCCATCCTACTGTGTGCACATCTTTAGGGTGTTTTTTTTTTGTGTTTTTGTTCTTTTCTTTTGGAGTCCCTAGAGGAAATTGGGAGCATCTCCATTATGATCCTGAACGGAGCAGCAAGTGCAGTGGTGGGCTGCGGTGTGTAGGCGATGGAAGATGGAGCAGCAGCTCCACAGCACCTCATTAGGGCCAAGACTCCCGAGCTGGAGCCACATTAAAGAGCAGCCATGCCTTTCAACATGTGCCGCCTGGTCTCTCTTCCGCTTTCCCCACCTCTGGAGCAGACGCCCACAGATGCACACACAAAAGTGGAGGAACAAGGCTCTACATGGACGCGTGATAGAAGTTGATGCAATGTTTTTGCTCAAATCAGTTTTGCCTTAATAATTCAAATTCTTATTACCTAGAGCGTCAAATAATTAAACAGCAACAGACTCACTTTGTGTCTCAGTGAGGACACATTTGATCCATGAACTATCACCTCAAATCTTGGCAATATAGTTTGAATCAAGTGTCAACTGAATTCATTGCACACTTCTTCTTTAATCTATACAACACTATTACAGTGTTAACTGTATCAGTTAAACTCACCAACATCAGAGAGTAACCAAATGAAGCCACCATCCCATCACATCATTTAGTGAAGAGGGGGGGGATCTGTTTTCAGATGACTGTGGAGGAGGATAAATGTTTCCAGAAATTCATTCAAAGGCATAACACGAGTGAAGAGACTCATCCACAGATGACTAATCACCTGAGTCTATTTGAAAGGTTAAAAAAATGTTCAGGCCTCCAAATTCTGAGGGATGTTAACTTTCCAAAACAGCTGGATAAAATGTTCAACGACAGGTGTATGGGCCGCGCACAATTAGGGGAACATGCAAATGATGTGGGGAAGGAAGTGAAATTAGAAAAGCAGTTGTGACAGGAACAGCAACTTAACCAGCGAATCAGTCAGCTAAGACACTCCCACTTGTGTGCGTCGACAGGGATCACAATAATCCAGAAAATTCATCCACTTCTCATTCCACAAGACAACAGAAAAACAGAAAAATAATTTTGTGCCTTTAAGTCCAGTACGGATACAGTAACATATCTGGACTATTATTCCATCCTGGTCAAACTTTAGTACGCAGCACGATGATGGAGAATTTGGGACATCTTTGAATTAAAGGATTTTTTAACACTGATTTGCTCTAAATTTTAAAGGACCACACAAAATCAGCCCCATCTGACCTCTCTAACTTTGTCACCCAACATTTCCACAAATTTTTCCATTCCATTTCACTCAGAAATAACACTCTAAATATCATTACAAATATGTTAGAGTTTGATATGTAAAAAGAAATTTCAAAAACAAAGAAAAACAATTTCAAATAAATAAAAAATAATGATAAAAATGCATTGCCTCCTGACTATGGACTTTGGTCAGGTTTCATTTGACTCATCAACTTTGACGGGGAAAAAAACTTTGAGAACAAAAACATTCAGCTTTTTCCTTGCTTAGATAAATTGCATTGAGCTTCAGAATAATAAACAAAATCAGTCCTCTGACTTGCTTTCCTTACAGCTACGACATGGCGAGACAAAACACGTGAAATAAGCTGAGCAACACACAAAAAACAGCCACACAAAAAGTGCCAGAAGGTTTTCCCTCAAAAGTGAGTCCCTGTCACAAGTGACAAAAGTAGTTATTTTTGTTTTCACTGAGCATTTCATTTAAATTTCTATTCTCTGTCTTCGAAATGAATATTTGATCTTTTCCCCTGAACCTGCCACCATTGGGCCTTTGAAGCTTCTAGACACAGTATTGTGTTTATGACACTCCAGGATATACAGGAAAAGAAGATCAAACTCTTCTGTGTCGTGAAACATGAAAAGGTAAACACTGCATACTGGCAGTTTACCTGTTTGGGTGCTCCTCTGGGCTTTAAGTGTTCTGACCACAAATATATTGGGGGCCAAATGATTTCGCCACATCAGCATTAAAGTTTGTCACTTCTGCTTCCTGCGTTTTGATGCGTCTGCAGGTACAGTGAGAGGAAGTTTCTCAGTAAAATCTGAATTTCTTATGAGAGCGGTGTGTGATTATACGTGTGGATTTCTTGGCAGCAGCTCCAGCAGCACTGGAGGTCTGCTCAGTAGCAACTTGTGGAATTCCCCTGCCCGAGATCAAATGAAAAAAAAATGGAAACGTGATATTTACAGCTTTCAAATTAATACTTCACCTGTCATCTGTCTACTCCCGGGAGAAATATAATAACAGAGGGGAAAGCAGACGCTGGGCATGTGGAGAGAGAAAGTGATGCAACGAGAAAAGTTTGCTGAAAATTTGCATTGGATGTTCAATACACAGGTAGCAACAGACGGTGCAACAACAGCGTTGATTTTATGCTCCAGATAAGACGTAAAAAAAAAAAAAAAAGATGCAAACATGTAATGCATGGTCGCCTAAAAAAAGTAGAAATTGAGTGCCCTAGTTAGTCATAATTGGCTAATTTTGTTTGTAAGGTCATGATGGCACTTAAAGCCTCTTTGGATCTCTTCCCACAGAAATGCAACATGCAACACAGGCAGCCCTTTTGTGTGCCAGCGAGCACTGATGTGCTTTCTGTTTCCATGCCAACTCACTTTCATCTTTCTTACCAGCTCATCCTACGCTTCAGATGAATTAGGTTTGTTACAAATTCTTTTGAAGTGCACACACAACCCCCCTTTACCACCCCACTTCAGCGAAACAAAACAAAAACACTGAAGAGCTACAAATGTAAGCCAGTAATCTTGCTCGTTTCAGTGCCTTGGCGAACCAATGGCGCCACGGACAGGATATTTACACTTCATTTCAATTTGGAATACATCCCTCGCTCCATCTACCTTTTGGCTTCCATTTGCAGCTGTTGTCTGCCGCACAATCAATTTCCATTAAGGTGACATCGCTAAGAGGGTCACATTGAGAGTTGGTAATGATCTTAGATTACTCTGATGCTAGGAACCTATGGGCTGAAAGGGAGGAGGGCTTTCTCCAGTATCAAAGGGTCCGACCTTAAGAGATGCGTTTCCTCAAGATCTAGCTCGAGATCCACCTTTCAGAATTTCAATATAAATGTAATGTGACTCTCAAGCAATCATCAACATCACTGTCTTCAAAATAGATATGAGTCAGTTTTCCTTCAAGCTGCCTCCCGGCTGACCTTCCAGTATATTTCACTGAGACTAAGAAGAATGAAATAGAAGATGTTGTGGATGTTCATAATCATGTAACAACTTATTACAAAGTTTATTAGATATTATAAGATACAGATCAATCTTTTTATCTGTCTGTCTGTCTGTCTGTCTATCTATCCACCTGTCTGTCTGTCTGTCTGTCTGTCTATCCACCTGTCTGTCTGTCTGTCTGTCTGTCTATCCACCTGTCTGTCTGTCTGTCTATCTATCTACCGATCTACCAGTCTGTCTGCCTGTCTGCCTGTCTATCAATCCACCTGTCTGTCTGTCTGCCTGTCTATCAATCCACCTGTCTGTCTGTCTGCCTGTCTATCTATCCACCTGTCTGTCTGTCTGTCTGCCTGTCTATCTATCCACCTGTCTGTCTGTCTGTCTGCCTGTCTATCTATCTACCAGTCTGTCTGTCTGTCTATCTATCTATCCACCTGTCTGTCTGTCTGTCTATCTATCTATCCACCTGTCTGTCTGTCTGTCTGTCTGTCTGTCTGTCTATCTATCTATCTATCCACCTGTCTGTCTGTCTATCTATCTATCTATCTATCCACCTGTCTGTCTGTCTGTCTGTCTATCTATCTATCATCCATCCATCCATCTAGTTTATAAATGTACTAATAATGCATTATAGATCAGACCTTTAAATAAAGCATTACTTAAAGATTCCTACCAATCCTTTGAGGAAAAACTCATTTGCTCAGTTGTTGCTTCCCTTTCCCTTCCCTCGCAAGGGAGGCATGGGTCATTCATCCATATCTTTGTTTCAGCACATAATACAATATCACAGTGTTCCAAATGGCACCACTTTGTACCTTCATCTTCGACGGCTTTTCTTCGAGCTGGCCTTGAGGCAATGACCGCAGCTAACTCAGTGTGGGAATGAGAGGTTGATATTTGTAATAAAATATGCACAATGTCCATTCTAAAAATATCAAAGAGGAATTTCACAGAACTGTGTTCAAAGCAATGACTTGTAAGTCCGCTATTTTGTCAGCAGATCAGCTCATCCAACCCATCCTCACTCCCATGACATAATACAGTATATTGACATTGGGAAAGTGGACTTTTGCGCCCTATACTGACGACAAAAGGAGCCTTCATGGATGCATGGTGACGCACAGGTGTTTCAATGGAGTAATGGAAGTCAGGGAGGGGGCTGCATGAGAAGGGTAGAAGCGAGCCACAGGAGGATGTTCGGAAGCTCTCTCCACTGTATTACACCGGATGTCAGTTGTTTTATATATACGTTATATATATGTGGCTCTACTCCTTACTGCCTAACAGACAGTCACCATGCGTGAAATGCATGGCCCTTTCGAGGGGATTAAAATAGTAATTGTTGTTTCAAGTAAAAGGAAAGGAGTGCCATCCCATGGCTTACCTCATCCCAAACAGCATCTCCCTTTTACATGACACACTGCCCAAGGCGCCATATGACTCAGAAGTTGGAAGGTGCTCCAACTGAAAGCCTTATGCAGCAGCATGCTCCGCTGCTAAGACACAAAAGTCCATTGCCCAACGTCAATATCTTACGCCATGGAAGTGAGGATGTGTTGGTAAAGTGGTATTGTCAAAGGAGATGATGAAGTGAAAATTCCCTGCTCAGCTTTTTGGAGCTGTGCTGCGCCACTGTGGTAATTCTCCAGATTGAAAAGCAATTCTGCACTTCAATTAACTGGTGGCTGATTTTGAATAAATTAGACGAAGACTGATTTATTTAGGTTAAGCTTTCAGGCCTGCCGTGCAGAGGAGCAACGGGGCTTTAACAGAACGATATTTTATAGTACAGAAGTGGAAAAAAAAGGCGTTAAAGGAGCATGAAAAGAAGCGAAGGGTGATACTATACCCCAACAACATTTGGTTAATTGGAGATTGGTCACGGCTGTAATATTTGACTGTAATCTGAAGGGCCTGTGAAAGCAGGGGTGTGCAGCTGAAAAGAGAGCAAGAGAGAGATAGTGGAAGAGCGAGAGAGAGATAGTGGAAGAGCGGGAGAGAGAGAGAGAGATCAGCACTAGCTGTAAGGAAGGAGTAGCAAGTGATAAGATTAAATCCATTCGCAGCAAGTGATGAAAAGGAGCAGCGCTACCTCCTCCCTCTTCTTTTCGAAAGCAACCATAGTTTCTTCCACTGGTTATAAGCATCACAGGCTTGACAACACATGCAGCGTTTGTACACAGAACGCACCTGTGTTCAAGACATGTATCAAAAAAAAAAAGCAAAGGTATCCAAGGTGGGGAAATACCTGCATAAATATCGACTGGCCTTATCATCTGCCTGTTCCTCCGCGTAACCAAACCGAGTCATTATGAACTTCAAAGGCACAGATAGGAGTTTTAATTAAGAGAAATTCTGCAGCGCAGTCGAGATAAGTAACATCCCCAGTTACCCTCTCCCCCTCTGATACCTCTGCGCTCGTCCCCACCCCTCTGTGATCAGACAACATCATTAGGATCGTGCAGAAGCCGATGGTGTGCAGCCATTTACAGACCGATCGCCGACATAAGGCCAACCACACTCTGATCTGTTCCATGTAAGTTCAGCAGAAGCAAGAGGCAAGTGCAAATCCATCCCATGAGCACGGTTCTGACGAATCCCGCCGACATGCATAAACAACTTTCGATAAAAAGACTGGAAGTGTAGTCCAAAAAAAAAAAAAGAAAGTGAGAGCAAGGATGTCTCGTTGTATAATCATTTCCTTCCTGAAGCTCTTTGATGTGGTACATTGCTTTTTCCAGAGTTTTGCCAGGTAGTCATCAAGGCAGCCATGATGTTTATGAACAACTGTGATCAAGACTTCTGAATAGACCTCCAAGAACACATTTTAATTCAGCAATTTAGTTCTGATAATACATCCACGTTGAAAATGTCTTCTCAGCAGCTGATTGTTTTTCATTAGCCAACACTATTTGCGTATTTAATTCAGTCTGTTTGACTTCTAACCAGGTGTTTTCCATCCTCAAGTCTCAGGTGCATTGCTTCCCGGCGAAATAAAATAGGTGAGTTTCCCGACCGCCCACACACCCCCAGGCCCGCCGAGCGGCGCAGATCAGTAGCAGCGGAGAGAGATATCTGCCCCCTTGGGGGAGGACCTGATGTTGGAGAGATTAATTGCAGACTACAGCTCGGCAGCATGCTGGGAGCACACATCGCTCGCAGGCTCAAACACACTCACACACACCGGCTACATCTCCCTTTCAGGCAGATCCATCAGCATGTTGAATCCCAGATGAACATCACCGCCCGTCCCCCACCACAGAGGCGCTGCTCTTTTGTCTCCAGGTAGCCCGCCTGGCATTCTGCCCGCAACCTCCTGCTTTTATGTGGGCAGGGGAATTATCCTTGATTTCTTGTGTGCGTAAGTCTGTGTGCTTTGCACTGGAGTATGACGCCTTAACAGGTACTACACTCCTATCGGTTTTCTGTTTTGGCGCCAGGCCAGCTTGAAAACCACACAGGTGTCTGTTCCCCTGAAAGCTTCTGAGCAAGGCAGCAGGGCTTAGACTGCAGCCAGCCAACAATTATAAAAGAACAGTCGGGAGGGGGGGGACGCAACTCTCGGTGGTGAAGGGTTAGGAAGTGGTCTACCGTGAATGTGAAGTGTGTGTACACGTGTAGGTGAACAGTAAATCGCTGAGGTTTTCCAGAGCACGGAGGAGTTTTTCATGTGTGCTCAACCATGGCTGTGTGTGTTTGCATTTTGCTCATGTTTTATTGTATTTGTACAAGGGAAAAATTGAAGGTACAAACCCACAGTGTTCCTTCTCTGCTTATTTTAGGAAAACATAACAACCGGTACTTCCCAGTCTTCAAAGAAAACGGTATAATGCTTGGTTTTGCAGTCTTCTGAGCGTGATTTGTGGAGATCCCCACTGTGAATCCAGTATAAATGCTATTCCATCCTGCAAACCCCTCTCTGAGCTCTGCGGCTGGCTGAGCCTTGAAGACGGCTACAAAGACTTTGAAAAAATTTTTAGAAAAATAAAGACCATGAGTAGCTTTAGCATATTACTGACAGATGAGTGACTAATGATTAAAGTTTCATAAGAAAGTGGAACAGTCGGAACGTTTTCTTTTTGCTGAAAAACGCTGACAGTTTTATAGACAACTTATCAAATCAAAATGCTTAATTTGTTTGTGAGAAAATGCTTTTTTAAAGAGAGCTGGGACTTATTTATTTATTTGAATTCAGGAAAGAAATGGAATCAAAACAGATTTATTGCTCATAAAGTTTCTTTTGCAGGAAGCATTTTTTAGTGGAAGTTCTTGTGTATAGACTTAACTTTGATCATTCTGGTGTCAAATATTAAAAAACAATTGATTCATCATAAAACCTTTAACTAGTTTTTTTCCCGCTTTTTCCATAACAGTTAAAAAGAGGGACCGCTTCGCTTTCGGGTAAAAAAAAAAAAATCTACAAGCTTTGTTTTGTGTAAAATCCCTTTAAGATTTGTTTTTGATCACATTAAAAAATTAAAAGTATACAAAATAGTATTCAATTTACGAGAGCAATAAAGATTTTGAAGCTGTTTATGATAAAAAAAAGTACTGAGTTTCATATTATATTAAGAGGGAGATCATATTTTCATACTTCAAAATGTCATACAGAACACCAATAGCGGTACGCCCGAATCTCTTCAATGCCGCAAGTCAATATTTCTGCCAAAATAGAAATCCATTCTACCACCCCTCAGTTGCCTTTGATGTGGGTGTCTGACTCTTACATCAGACATCAGGGTCAAAGCCTGAAAAGGCAAGTCAATTTCGAGACAGACATCAGAGGAAGAGGCTACTCCTGTGCAGGTAGAGCACAGCGAACCCTGCTCAAGCCTCTCCAGCTGTCAAATCTGAATGGAACAGACACCTTGGATGAAGCAGCTTCGTTGTGGTGGTTTGTTACACATCGATTTACGTGTGAGAGAGCCGACACTTTGGTCCCGGAGCCTGGAATGACTATGAGCACCAGCAGCTATAAAGGTTTGTATGTCGGTAGATCAAAGGGGCAAGAGAGCACGGTCAAACAACCTGTAGCCCTTAGCAGGAAACAATTTACTTCATGTTCCTTCATCTTCCAAGCTCTTTAATATTGCTAACTCCACTCTTGACATCTGTGAAATGACAGAAGGTGAAAGCTCACTGTCTATGTGGGGCTCACATGTTTGTTTCCAGACTTCGACTCAAAAGATGCGAAAGACAAACAGGCCTCATTTACATGTCTGAGGGTGAAATTGACTTTGACCACTGTTGAGATTTAACTTTGCCGTCTTGCTCCGATCCGAAGCGAGAAGCAAGACGTGTACTTTGAACTGAGTACAAGTCATATGAAATATTTTGCATGTCAATGAAAGGTTGTCAGACATCAAACAAATAGAACAGCGGTTAAGACCACGTTCATCAACTGAGCATCTTCAGTAGAGTTTTTTCCTCCCAGCTAATTCCTGCAGGAATTGTAGTGTTTCAAAGCTTTCATTTATTCATCTTTTGAAAGACATTGCTTGTTAAAAATGAATCACAAACGCAGAAAGAAATGCTTGACCAGATCCTATTGAAGAAACACCCTTCATAGCAGCTGGACAGTTTCACTTCATTTGTTCATTAAACCAAACTACAATCTCCAGCAAGTACAAAGTTTAAACGTGACTCACTGACAAGCAAACACACTACACAGACTCTGAGAATTGTTAAATTGTTATGTTCTTTCATCATTAATCCAGGCAGTGGTTAAAACCAATCGCTGCAACATCAGGTTTCAGGTAGCAGGGTCCAGAACACAGGGTCAGAGGTCAGGAATTCCCGCTGAGTGGGATTAGAAAGATGAAAAACGAGGTTTATTTCTGGATAATCACGCAGGTGGTGGATGAACCTATACTTTTAATTAAAGACAGATCTTTTCACACCTTCTATGGAATATTCATTCCAATTGGTAATATAGCACAAGCACTCAAAAGTACCATTACAGATTACTTTTGCCTTGGAATGATGGGGATCATTAGTTCACACTGGGCTGGAAATGTCAGTGAAACTACCAACAGTACTCATGCACCACTGTCCCCTCTTGAGTGCGACACAACACCCTGATATCTCTCAAAAATACCAGCGTAACCCTAAAAAAATTTTTAAAAATCTCTTCTCTTCTTCTCGAGTAAGAGGGTAAGGGAGTTGGAGCTTGGTCTGCGAATCGGCGCAGAAGAGGCAGTATTGCAGTCGCTCTATCACACTGTTGTGCGTAAGAGAGAGCTGAGCCAGGAGGCAAAGCTTCATCCCAACCCTCACCGATGGTCATGAGCTTTGGGTCATGACCGAAAGAATGAGATCCTGGATACAAGCGGCTGAAATGAGTTTTCTCCAGGTCAGTCGCATCTCCCTTAGAGGTAGGGTGAGGACCTATGTCACTTGGGAGAGACTCGGAGTAGTTGGATACCTCCCTTTGGAGGTGTTTCAGGCACGGCTAACTGGGAGGAGACCGAGGTGTCGACCCCGGACCAGGTGGACGGATTGTATCTCTTCACTGGCCTGGAAGCGTCTCGGGATTCCCCAGTCTGAGCAGGTGGATGTTGCCCGGGAGAAGACCATCTGGTGCGATCTTTTAAAGCTGCTGCACCCGCGACCCGGCAACAGATAAGCAGATGAGGATGGAAGGATGGGTGAATCCCCAAAAAAGAGTGTGGCAAAGGTTTGCACTCACACTTTGTCTAAATTTGGCAAATGGGGTTTGAAATAGATCTATTCACACGTGTGCCACTGGTCTGTTTGCAATGGATTTGTATCATCTGGGGTCATTTCCGCAGACCTCTTCACTCACATTGTGGGGTAAAGATTACTGGCATGGCACATTCGGACAGGACAAAAATGTCAGGTAATTTTGACTTTACGTGATGCTCATGGGTGAAACTACTCCCTCCTGCACATGGCTTAAGGGCTGCATCTTTTCCTCTTACAGTAAGAATGTGTGGCTACAACACTAGTAACTAACTCGGTTATCACGCTGCCTTTACAAACCATTTTTAAATACACTTTCTGATATGGTGTGATGATGCATATTTGTGTGATAATAATTAAACAACAACAAATGGTTTTAGCTCTGACTAACACGAAAGACTAAACAACTAACAAAATCCTGTTTTTATTACAATCGATTATTTGTCACAAATTTGACACCACAACCTCTTGCATCACCTCTCTTAACACTTCTTGTGTGTGTGTGTATAGTTCTAAACAAGACCTCAATGTGAACCTAATTACTGCAATTCAGAATCATATATCGAAAGCCAAAACTCCAGGGCCCTCAAGCCAAACCTGCAACTCATGTGAAAGCGTTACCTGGAACAAACACCTACCAGGACGGAAGGAGCAAAGTATCTCCACCACAGTCCCTTGTATGTGCTGTTACATGCAGTCAGGCTCATTAAAAGTGAGCATGTGAGGAGAGATGAAGGCTGTGTATTGGGGGATTTCCCTGAGCATATTGTCTGAACTTGACTAGCAACGTCTTCTAATACTGTACAAATGCATAGCTGAAGGCGTACTCTCATCAGGCCTCAGATCTAGATCCTGTCGTCTCTCCACAGAAGGAAGTTACTTTCCTCTTGCCCTTCTGTTTTTAAAGCGCTGTGAAACATCACAGCAGTCAATGAAATATGCCTTTGATGAGGATGCTCAATTGATTTATGACCTACTTTTATCACCCTTCATCCAATATCCAACTGCCCCAAACCACGGTATCCTCCAGGCATGTGGGAGAGAAACCACCTGCTATGATTTACAGCAGTCAGGAGTGAAATAGGAAACATCTTGTCTCCAAATTGTGATTCACATTCAGGTTTATGACAACGCAGCTGTTATTGATGTTTGTTTAATGGCTGGGGGAAAAAAGAGAACGGAATCTTGCACTTTTTGTCAGATATATTACATAATTTCAAGAGATTTTTAACACCTAAGACACAACACTCCTCTGCCAAGTAGCTAATTTCACAAGGCGAGGGGTGTTTTTTGGCCGATGCCCCCACAGACTGATAGAGATTTTTGCAGAATGTTTTGTTTTTCACAACTAAGTCCCACAAATCATCAATTTCAAAAGCCTATTAAACAGTAACACTGAACCACATTGTGTGGAAAACAACTGCAACTTCTCACGCGAAATAAATGACAAATAAACAATACAAAAGGCAAAGTGCTTAATGTGAAATAAATGCGTGATGTTCCCTTTTCAATGAACAATGAACAGATCAAATAATATAAACTTCACTTGATAAATGAATAGCATCTTAAAAAATAATTTAGCCAATCATGATGGCCCATGCCCATTTCGGCAATCGGATGGACGGACGGACGGACGGACGGACGGACGGACGGACGGACGGACGGACGGACAGATAGACAGATAGACAGATAGACAGATAGACAGATAGATAGATAGATAGACAGATAGATAGATAGATAGATAGACAGATAGACAGATAGATAGATAGATAGATAATGTAATATAGATAAAGTAATCTCCGAAGAGAAATTCCCAAAAAACACAAAAAACAATGACTCATGGCAAAAATGACTAAGATCCTCCAGTTCAAATCCCTCATGGATCCAGACGGAGCTTCAGCACACCTCCGAAATTGTGTTTTGTGAATTCCTGAATGTGTAACTTAAACACTTTGGCCTTGGCTGATAAAACTTCAGTAACTAAATTCCACTAAAAACATGAAAAAGTTAGGAACATAATTCATGCAGACTAGAGACTTCTCAGTATGAAGCACAAAAATTGTAATAATACATTTATATATTTTTTAATCACAACAAAGATATCATAGAAATAAAGGACTGAACATATAAGCTGCATACAAGGCTCCAACAACTACTACAACAGAAGCACTATGCGAGTGCTTCTGTTGTAGTAGAGAGTCGGAACATTAGCCAGTGAGGGTCCATTATATTATACTGCAGCTGCTCATGCAGTTGATGGACATAATAATTGTTTGAAACAGATTTTTTTAATACAGAGGCCATACAAAACAGATCCTCAGGAACCAATATTGGAACAGCAGCTTGACTCTTAGGACTTCAGGCCCTCCACTGTTGTTTCACGGCTATCTTGACACCCACTCACCAGAATGGATTCAAGCCGCAGTGAACCATGGGATCTGTGATCCTGCCACCGATAGGCGCAGCAGTGCCACAGATTCCATTAAGCTCCAAATTAAACAGACACTTCAAAGGGCCTGTGAGGAGGCAGCATGGAGATGTGACAGAGAGAGAAGGATCGAAAAAGAGTGAGGGGCAAATGAGGGGAGAAAAAAAATGAAAGCCTCATTTATGCAATCCCCTAATGTGACAGAGTCTAATCCAAATCAATATCTGTGAGTGGTGGAGTGTTGTTACAACGCGAGTGTGGATCATATTAGTGATAGATGAAAGCATCAAAGTGGCTCGCTTGATGAAATTATGTCTTTTACATCACAAGAAATAAGTGGCTCATATGAATGAGCTGGAATACATATGTTATCACATTGTTTTTTCTTAACTGAGACCGACCACACTGGCATTTGGCTCTGTGACAATTTAGGCCTTAAGGCCAATGTGCCTTCACTGAAATTAGTATTGAAAATCTCAAGTGCAAGTGATGAAAGACAACTTGCTGTTTGGTACGAATCCTGGTGCCAAAGCAATTCCTGAATTCCAAACATGGACTACTTTTCAATCTTAACACGCTATTCTTTTACTGCTTTTCTGAGATGTGGCATCTGATTTTACCATCTGCGGCAAAGACTTTTCAAAAGTCACTGACTGGGGCTACATGCAGAGAGTAGCCCCGCTAAAACTGAAGCTGGATTAGATCGAGTCGGATTGCGTCATGTTGCAACTAGCTCTTCATTCCTGACGCTTCCTATGGCAGTTGAGGAAAGGCAATCGAAACTGACATATTGAACTCTATAGACAGCGATAGTGCTGATGAATGAGTTTCACTTCAGAGGTCCAGAATCAGCGCGTTGTGTGATGGCTCAACTCATCATCAGCACGCTTCCTTCGGCAAGTTTTGGAATTAAACTCGCATGTTTCTGAGTAAAAGTAAACACACAAATGGTGTTTTCTTTGAATCACATGAATGATATATGTGGAGCATCTAAAGAGTCGAGCTTTTGATCTAAAATGGAGATAATGTCGTCTCCTTAAACTAACAAATCTTATCTTCTCGTGAGAACTAAGGATCAGAATGAAGGAAGAAGACAAATCTACACATCTGCAGATCATTGTCGCCGTAAGTTACAAAACACTGCTGATATCAGGTTTGTCATCTGTCCAGACATCAGCTACGTAGGACCGAGGAACACACACATACTGCATCAGGTTACACACACTACTTCTCAAATGTATAGAAGGTTATTAGACCGTGACTAGTCGATGAGTTTTATTAACCGCATTATCCAGGGAGAGAAATTCCAATTTCTGTAGCTGTTAACATGCATTTTAAAAGCCGGACTAACGCAATAATTCGGTTTTGTGACCCGTCCTGCGACCACACTCACTGTTAATGTTCGTAAAAATAATGTTTTCAAAAACAGTTTGAAAAGGTCACTTCGCTCATGTTGTCACCACAGATAATCTGTGTTTATTTTTCTGTCCAGGGTGGAAAATTTCAAACGCAACCCATGGGGTTTCATAAGTGTTTTATCACAAGATTGCCCCGCAGATTCAGCATGTGATGAGGTAAT
Organism: Synchiropus splendidus; assembly: GCF_027744825.2. Taxonomy (NCBI): domain Eukaryota; kingdom Metazoa; phylum Chordata; class Actinopteri; order Syngnathiformes; family Callionymidae; genus Synchiropus; species Synchiropus splendidus. The sequence continues at coordinate 22,585,754 of NC_071335.1, forward strand.
TGGACAGACTACGTGATTCTGTTCTCATAATTCCAATCTCATAGAGTTGGAGCATCCCTGTGTGTTTTGGGAGAGAAAAGAAAAAATGAAGATGGTCAGCGAGGGGTATTGGGAAGAAAGAGGCGGGGCTTCTCGACAGCACACTGCCTGATTGCATCAACACACAAGCGTGCCTTCAAAGACTTTCCCGTCCTACCGCCCAGTTTGACCAGATAAGGACCCCTCATGCTGCGGTTCAGCTGGGGGACAGGAAGACACAGCCAGAGGTCAACGGTAGTGCCATCTGCTCCTCATGTACAACAAATACTGCACATCTAGATCAACGGAATTCAAAACGGTCGGCACACTAACTGCATCTCACATGTTGCCTGAGCCTGCAGTCCAAAGCTTTGATCACACAAGACCTTATATTAGTGCGTAAACTGTGTAATACTTCCAAGATGTGGACTCAGCTGCTCATATAAGTTTCATGAGGCAGCACTGATTAAGCCAATATGTTTGTTCTCCTGTTTGCAGCTCACACAAATACTGGTGGTGTCTTCTCTACCATCACAAAAGGAGAGCAGCTGCCAGTCAGCTGCCTAGATATACGGTGTTAATGGTGTGTATTAATGGCATGCTGGTACAGGTCAGCGGCCGAAACTTCTACTTCCACTCTGCAGCTGACTGTAGAGCTAAAACAGTGAGTGGCAGTCACTCAAAATGTGTCCTACAAGAGAACGTGGAGCTGCAAAGCAAAATGAAAATTGCGTTGGTTTATTGCATTGTTGCCGTTTTAAATAAAGGTTGTCAAAACATCCACTCCACATCCACACTGAGATGCAAGGGGCAGAAGAACGTGCTCGACTTGAACCCTTCAGCTACAGCTTTATCATGAAGATCAGGACAGAGTGACAATATAGTCTTACTTTGACTTTTGGAGCACTGGAGAAGGGGGAATTCAGGCACTGGCCTGTCCTCAATCTGTTTCGCAGGCGTGAGCACACGCAGAGCTTCAATGAGAAACTTATTTCTGAAGCTTAGCTCCATAATCTTGCTCATGGAGTCTTGGAAACGTCCGTTTGTGGCGGTAATGTTGGGAAGAACATAAAAAAAAATCTGCTGAAAATCAAGTTCTCTTGATGGATTCTACTCCATCAAAACACCCAGGTCAAGAGGTGACCAGGTAAAGGGTGCAGTCGGGAGTTCTTGTAATTACCATGTGCTGACTGTACCATCAATTTGAACAGATAACAGAATAAAATGAATCAAGCGTCTGTGAAACATGAGCTCTTCCATGTGACGAGTGAAACAGCAGGAGAAAACAGGTTGCATAAAGAAGAAAAGGTACACAGTAGTGGCTCCTGCTAAATAAAGTCCAGAGGGATCATGAGACTGGCACCAAACTCTCTTGTGGTTTTTGGAAGTCTCAGTCACCACTTAGTTGTTACAGCCCACAGAGAAGATGGCTCTCTGCAATCATATTAGACACTATTTCAATCAGATTTTTTCACTTTTTATTTAGAAGTCTTTTGTCTCAAATGTTTTTTGGAGTGGTAATGCACAGTAATAACACTGTAATAATGTAGCTAAAAAGTGAGAGATGAGAATCTGGGGTGTAAATGTACGAAATGTCATCATTGTATAAACATTTTTGGAAGTAGAATAGAATCAGAAACTACATATTTTCAAAGAGATGAGTATTTTAAACCGGAAACATTTTTGAATTAAGGTCCACAGTATCTGAACAAAGCTGAACCACTGATATGTCAGAGCACAGGAACAACTATAATCCATGACTCCATAATTCATCCAAATGAGGAAGCCCTGATGAGGGCATGGCTGCAAGAGACAGAAAGAATGTGAAAAAACAAGAACCTTGGGGAAACAAAGCGACCACATAGAAGCCGTCCGCGTGGAACAATGCGGCTCTTTCTCTGAAGCTCAGCAAAGGCGACGAGAGAGAGGACGATGGATGAGGGTGATGTGCCTATGGATTTCTAGTTCTTAAGCCTTGGACTAATATCCACATGATTCAGAAGCAATATTTCAAATGCTTTCTGGACAGAGCAAACACAAGTGTGTGTGTGTGTGTGTGTTCCTCTGTAGTGAGAGGGTGTGGCCGTTGAAAAAAAGGCCCCTCTAGACTAGACTTGAAAAGACATTCTTTCATCGTTGCTAATCTCCCAAACATTAAAATGAGAGCATCTACCAGTGTGGGTCTTTGAAACAAGGGTGACTCTATCATGACAGGAGAGAAGTGTGTGAAACAGTGCTCACAATGTGTGTATATATATATATATATATATATATATAGGGTTCGCAAACAAACAAAAGACTACAGAGCCACAGACTCAGTTATGGCATGGTCTTCACATCATTATCACTGTTTATCAGTTGCCAGGTTGCAGGGACACCAATATCATGAGTCGGCCCTCCCTGAAGCATTACGAGACGCTTAGCCACAGACGCCTTCACCACCCCACTTGAATCTGAACCGACCACAGAGGAAGTGTTTTCCTCTCTACCATCCTCATGAGCAGTCTGAAAGGTAGAGGTGTGGTCACTCAGTCAAAAAAGAGAAAAAAATCCTCTATTTCTATCAAGTGCCGGTGTAGATGTGAAGCGTGTTATGTCACATCTATTTGCGCAACAACTACTGTCAAAATAAATAGAATTCAATTCGCTCATTGAATGGAGTGTAATAATAGAGATGTGTTTCACATGGCTGATGAGCAATAAGCCCAGCTGACATAACACAAAAGACTGGCTACACACACACACACATCCACTGGTACGCGCTACACCATTCCAAGTGAAAGCCAAAGCTATTTTTGTCGAGCATTTAAGAGATAAGGCCAGCGAGTTAATGCAGACATACTGTCATAATCCAGTTTTCCCCCATCTGACTCTCATCCCCCTCTCCTCTCTCCTCCAGCAGCTTCTCTGCGCTTCAGCTGCGTATCTGTGACAGATTAGGGGAGATCACCGAGGATTACCTCCACTAGACACAGGCTCTACACACTGACCATAGACACCCCCTTCTAGTCCCCTACAGTGAACCGAGCACCAGATTTCTATTTAATGTAGACCTCCTTAGTACATTGTTCTGACAATCAGGCTTCTTAAATGGTCCTGTTTTTAACCTCATAGTTTACTCTTTATTCTCCGGTATTTATATGTGTGGTACCTACTTTCTACCAATGGTCAACCATAAGTAAAAGTCATACACCTGTCAACAAACTTGCAACAGAAATGTAACGCCTTCCCAGCCTGTGGTTTGACACCAAAAAAAGATCACTTGGATAGTTCAGCATAACCCAGTGGTCGACTGCAGTACTGCTTCCAAAATCCAGTTAAAAGGAATAATTTGATATGAGCATCAGATAAAACGTATCTGATCGCTCAGCTCTCACGAACGCTGCTTTTGGGTGTTATGGGGGCAAGTTGATACACTCCAAATGAATTTTAAATCAGGGAAACTTTTGACAACTTTGTTCACTGTCTTCGTCAACTGAGAATATTTTCACTCCAGCTGAGGCGAGCCAGAATTCATTTAGGAAATTCTTCATCATTCTTCATCTAGAAACAGCATTTGGCAGCAGAGAATGTGTTTATGATCAATAATGCATTGTTTTAATTAGTATGCATTTATTTCGTGAATTCAGACGACTCGTAGTAAAGCAATGTTCAGCTATATATTCCATGAATGGATAATGTGATATTGATATTGCAATGGTGTTTAAGTGTCCAAAATGTCATCTGCTAAGTCAATGCAGGACTGACTTTGTAGTACAGGAGTGACTTTGTAGATCATATTTTCATCAGTGAATGGAGCCATATCTCAAAAGAAAGGATTGTCCTGACTCATGAGTAATTTCCAGTCACACTAAATCGTGACTTCCCATTGAGATCTAGATACATATATAAACATTGAACTTAAATTCACATCCCAACTTCAACATGTTTCGACATGTACAGTTTACCAATACACAACAATTCCCTCTCAAGCCACCGCACAGCGAGGGAGAGTCAGAAAAGGAGTATATTTGACTTTAAAAAGAGTGGAACCCTATCAGCCAGAATGAGTCAAGCAAAAAATAATATGCCCCAAACAGGTTCCTACAAAGGATTTGTGCATGTGTGTGAGTCATGTGGCAGGTGTGTGAGAAAAGGAGCTGGTGGTGCGAGAGGAACCTAGACCCCACCTAGACAGAGAACAAATAAGGGACCAACTGGGGACGCAACACAAGGCAAAGTACAAAGGGCTGGTGGGGTGAGGTGCACATACGCCATAACACAGCCAGAGCCCCATTGTTCTATTTGTGTTTCATCTCTTCTCCTTCTCTCCAAATATTTGGAGGAACACTCTGAATAACATACCGGTACTGAGAATATAAAGCGCTGTATATTGTTGAAAGGAACTTAAGCAGTCAGAGTTTTTTGCGCTTCAAAGACGAGTGTCTTTGTTTTGTTTGGGTTTTGTTTGCTCCTGTATTTGAATTTTGTACTGTGATTTCCAAGATATTTCATTGTTCTAGGATTTGAGATTGTTAGAGAGAGAAGCACCCAGTGGATCATTTATTTTCATTGCATCATGTGACGTATTGTAATTGCAACACACCGGGAATGCTAGCAAAAATGCGACTTGAAAACAATGAGCTCCGGCTTCACTTATTTGCTACAGAGCTATTTCGTGGGAGGAAAACCTCTACAACTTCCAGGGTGTATATTTCCATACCACAGCCATTGGGAAGTAAATGATTAAAAATAAAAGGACGCAGCTTTGCATCAGAGTTCAAAAACACAGAGCCAAAAGTGAGGAACTGTGCTCCTAATCATGTGGTCAATGGGGGGATGAGCGTCGAGCACAACGATGCCGCGTTACAGCATCCTATTACCAGGCTGTTTGATGGTCCTTTCCACGGGACCCCAACTGTGATTGGGCCCTGAGGGTGCCCTGCGGCTCTGCCCCATTGCCAGGGCATGAGTGACAGCTCTAATGATGCCTGCCATCATCAGGCAGGGACGGCTCCAGAGAAAGCAGTGAACTTCAATCAGCCTCTGTGACGTCCAGAGAGTTTTGATTTCTCAGCAGTGGTGAGGGTGTAAAAAGGAGCTCCTGGGGGAGGCAGGCCTGTTTTGAATACTTCTCTGTTTATCGCAACTTTGTTCTTATGTTGCATACACATAGGCAGACGGGAAAGGCAATTCATTTTCCATTTTTCATGAGCAAAAAGTTTAAGGATCAGGCCCTAGCAACCTCCGACTAGGGTCTTTTTCCCTTTAGAAGTAGAGGGAACATTCCTGTGCTTGTTGCAAGAAAACATCGAAATTTGAGGTGACTTTGTGACAACGGAAGTGTTAGGTGGCAGTAGGAAAACTTAGGTTAACAAGAAGACAGAAAAGATCCGAGAATCGACCCCTGTGGCACCCCTTTTGTGATTGGTAGTCAACTTCAGCACTTTAAACTTTTTAGCCTAACTATGAGTCAAGTATGAAACCAATATTCAGGGTTTCGAGCGTGGAAGTAGAAACATTGAAATAACACATAACAAATCATGCAGGTGGACATGAACACAACTGTTTTCTGAGTGTTTTTTCATGGAAAAATCCGGAAAGAAACATAAATATAACGCAAAGTCGTTGCTCACGGAACTCAACTCACGCCGGACATATGAAGAGATGGACCACGTGAGGACGGCTGCAGATTAGAGAGAGATTTATTTCTCATGATTAAAAACGTTTTTATTGTCGCCAATTCAGTAAATGTCAAAACTTTCCACTTTGCTTCAAATCGTTTTGTGACTGGCTGCATTGCATTCTGATCTTCCGCCACAGACTGAACATTACAATATTTTTTGTCACTGAACAGAATATTAAGACGTTGATGTCAGATTGTCATTGATGACCATAGACGTCGCCGTCATTGAGCAGTGATTTGGACTGAACAGCTGCTGCCGCAAAGCCTGACAGATCAAAAAAATGAAATCCCACACGTCCCTTAGAGAGCAAGCCCATTGTCCAACAGCCAGGCGTCTCGGCTCCTGCTTTATGAACGCTCCAAGAAAGAGATGCCAGCTCCTACAGCAACCGTGGCCAAAGAAAAACTGCACGAAACACAAATAACATGGATCTATTTGAGTTAAAGGCTGCTTACCTGTGGTCACCTGCTGGTGAACACAAACAGGTTCAAGTCTCATCTAAATTGTCATGAGATATGCAGATGAATCCATTAAATGCCCTGGATCCGTGTATTAAATATCACTGGCAAACGCGCTCAACTGATGAACTTAATATCAGCTTGCTTGGAAACTTTGTTTCCAAAAGTAGTTGGGTAAAAGTACTGCTTCTCCGTGTTTACACGGTTTTGAGGTACCACCAACTTATGTTGGATATTTCTCTTCATTACTCCCGCCACGTCGCTCCTCTTCCCTTCCTGCGATATGCGTATGTTGAAGAGCAGTGGAACCTCAGAAGCGCCATCCTCACTTTGTTCTATTATTCACCAGCTCTGGCTTTAGAACTCGCTACACTCTCGATGGGGTTACACTCCATCCTGATGGAAAGACTTGTGTGCCGCTGGGAGCCTGTTTACTGCATGGCCCCAGCATGGCTTTCAACTGGAGTATACACTCCGTCCCTTCATTTCCATGCTCATATCAGAGCCATCAAAAATAAATCAAACGCAGCCTGGTTCAAGCCATTTGTAAATCTCATGTTCACTGGCACACTCAGCAATGACTTACTGAATGAAAACATTTTTGGGGTCAGCAGCCCACTCGACGCTTGCTATGACAATCAGGGCTTTCTTTTGCTATTTTTAGTTTACATGGCCTTTGCCTACCACCGCAGAATGCTGTTTGTAACAGCGCTAACAGTATTTGAAAGATAAAAGCAAACATGTTTGTTTTTTTGTTTGTATTTTTCCATCTTTTTCAACTCCCCAAAGGCATTTATGAGCACTTTGGTAATAAGGACCGTAGATGGATTTAGCAAAGCAGCAACGGCACAGATGCTTTGATGTGCTCTTAGATTAACTGAAGTGTACAGCGATGTCTACAAAAACACAAGCAGCGTATACACTGATCATGAAGATGGCGCGGTCTTTCTGTTACAGTCCCAAACCGCTACTTCTTGAAAGGCTGTCTTTACTCACCATGGTGGCAGGAGACTCGTATGGACCTTGTAGACAACTTCAGATAACGTATTCCCAACAGAAGAAGAAACTAAGAACATATTTTCCTTCATAAACTTGTTTTTCCCAAAATGAGATATTACCCCCAACAAAAAAAAAAAAACTCTGAAACCCTTATAGAAGGGTTGAAAGTTGCTTTGATTCTTGATATTTTGCTTTGCTTAAAAGAGATTTAGCAACTAAGCAATACTCAAAGGACAACCATTGCCCAAGCGATTCCCCCCAAAAAGTTCATTTTTGATGGGAAAAAAATGGAACTTTGAATGAAACAATCAAGTTTTTGGTTTTATAATATGTTTAAAAAGGGGTCACGTAGTTGGTGGGGATTGTAGTGTTGTGGAGTAGAGCTAATAAAATTACAAAATTAAAACTGAGAAAATTAAGAATGACATAGCAAGCTTGGAAATAAACTGTTGACAGAAGACTATTATCAACTTCAAGACTTTCTATTAACAAAATGACGGGAATCACATTTTTCCAAATTTCCACTTGAAGTCAAAGTGTTTGATGACTATCACGATGTTTGCAGATGGTATGAAGTTTGTGGAGAGGAGACACAAGTGACACGATGGATGGAAAATGTTAAATTGGATGCTGTAGAAGAGGAAGAGAAAACTCATGGACGCAATTAAGAAGGACATGAAGATGGCAGGTGACTAGGGAGAATGATCAAGGTGGGCAAAAGGCCAGGAGGCTGACTTGCGATGACAACCCATGATGACAAACACCAAGCGACAAAGAAGTGTCCCATACAATTTAACAGTGAATAACAGGAGCACAGTCATGTCTTTTAGGTGTAGTTCCTGTTCCTTTTTACTCACTGACATTTTTGACATTTTAACAACACAATATGTTGACTGCCTCAGTGTGCAATCATATTTCTATGTCTGTTCCAGAAGCTCAAATCCCTCATATCTTGTGAAAATTGATCACCACACTGAAGTTTTTGAAGTGAAACTCTAGACTACAAACAGTCCCAATTGTCATTGACACATGCTACTGTTTTGTGAGCAAAAAAATTAATTTAAAACGTTTAAACACGGAGTTTGACTCCGATTTTATTTAGTCAAAATGGTACAGTGTTCTATTTCAAACAGCAAACTAGTACTTAGACAACACAACACTGCAGTACAACACGCTGCTGCAATGCAGCTGTGGAGATGCAAAATGCAAAACTTTTTTTTTATCATTATTATTTAATAAATATCACCCGTATCTAACATCCTGTAACGAGCTTCCAAGAGCCTACAGAGCAGGGCAGCGCAGTATTGATAATATACTGCCCTCTAGCGGACAGGAAATAATAAAGCGAGAACAAACGTGAGCTTTAAAATCATTTTAAGCGGAAACACCATCAGAAAACAGAAAACACGCACTTTCAAAACTACTCAGAACAACATTGACTAGGGTTAAACTGTAGTTTGAAATACATTGTCTGCTTTTAATACATATGTCTGCTTTTTTGCAATGGCTTGAACAATGACGAGAGAATCCATTCTGTATTCGGTTCCTACAGTCCAAAAACCATTGGACACTGACTTCACGACTCTAAATTCCAAGTGAGTGTGAGTGGTGGTCTGTTGGTAGCAACCAGTCCAGGGAGGCCCCTGCCTCTCACCCGCAGTAGCTGACACAGACTACAGAAAGTAGACTACTTGATAGAACTGCAGTACAAAAAATTCATAATATACAGTACTTCTGTTTTGTTTTGGTTTTTGTTTATCAATTTTAGAAAAGGAAGATATATATATTCAAAGGTTAAACTGTAGGTCAGAGTATCAAACACCTCCTCACTCGGGTTTTGTCACCCTAAAGCACCTAAGAGGGCTACAATCTGAAATCCATTTCTCTCCCTCTGGCGCACAAAGAAACACACACACGCACACACACACACACGGCTCAATTAACAGTGTGAGTCCAAGGCTGTGAATAATTTATCAATGAATTATTAATAAATAATAACAAAGGGGCTCAGAGGAGAGACAGCTTGGTCAATTAGAAGAGAAAAAAAGTGTAGATGAGCAGCAGGGGGTGTGAGTCACGGCCTCCGCAGCTGATCGGATCTGTGCTTCATCATTATCACGACCAGTCAGACACAATTACCTCAACGCAGCAATCTCTGCACTTCAAACAACCACCGCTGCCATTTCTCCATATCATTTAAAATGCCTCTGTCTACTCCCACGCAAATGCAAAAACATCAAATCTGAAAAAGCCAACAGTCCTGCGGGAGCCATTTTAGAATGTTTCTGGAATGCTGTTATCTGGTTTTATAACTGAATCCAAACCAAAAGATGCCTTTGTTTAATGAATTATGTTTCAATAATGAAATCCACCACAGACCAGTAATAACTTGTGAGGATGCGCCAGTACACTGTGGGACTCTGTTACCAGGAAGTTTGTGGAACAATTGTGTGTAAATGCCATGGTCCAAGTCCAAGAGAAGCATGTTTCCAAAATCACAGTCCAGTCTACACTGGGGAGTGAATGACATTCACCACAGCACCATGACCTCGAGCAACACTCTGAACCATCTCTGCTCTGGATGTCTATCAGTCTTTTTTGAAAGTTTAATGACACAGTGCATGTGTTGGACGTATTGTTTTGTGGCCTTGAGGCAAGGTTTTAACCATCTTTTACTGTTGACAATGAAAAAGACAACAGGGCACATCCAGTTGCGCCTTCAACTTCACTCAACTGAAACCAGCCCAAAGCAAATTTTCTGTTACAGTCAGGGGCTTATCGCAACAAGCTGCAGTAGCATTGTCAGAACACAAGATGGCAGCAGTACTTTAACAGGTAATTTTGTCCTTGCGGAGTTGCCATAGTTGGCAAGGGGGCGTGTATGTGTTTTTGGGCGATCGCGCCGGTGTGCGGGTGAGAATTGAAGTAAAAGCAGAGAGAGGAAATAAACCAACCATTATGCTGCACTTGAAACCTTGTTATTATTGACTGCTGCGTTCTGTCCACAGTATCTAAAATCCTCAGCTACAGTACTAAACATGAGTAACGTCACTCACCTCAGGAAGATTTTCTTTGGTGCAGGAATGCATGGGTTTGACCCGATGCAATATTTGCAAACCTGGAAAACACAAAAGCAGCAGTAAATATTGGGAAGTAATAATACAATTACATCATAAATTAAAAATAAACAACAACAAACAGTTCCTGGTTGGTTGTAAGAGTTAGGAGGAAAATTGTACCGACAGAGAAGTCTGTTCAGAGCAGCCATTAACCCAGTTCCACTGCACAGGCAGTGGCAGAGAAGGTCCTGCAAGTCTATATGTCAAGATCCTCATCGGGAAATAGTGTATGCTTGCACCAAGCAGGACACCAGTCCTAGCCTTCATGGGACTGTCTGGCGGAGACCTGGGTTGTACAGCTGTGTGTGGAAGGAGACCGGGGTGCAGACCCTTGCAAGATTTATCTCTTAATCAGTGTGTTGTATTGGCCATCGAGGTGGATGCATTGGGAGAACTGATCAGATTCGATAAGAACTCTGCAAGCTAGTGGAAGCGCAGGTAGTCAGGATGTCCATGATGAAGAGAGCAATTCCTGGAGAGCTAACAACGTCACGCATGATGAGGATTTCATTAATTAACTAACATTAATACGATTGTGAACGTGATTCATCAACCTAAAAACATGTAAAGAAGCTTGTCCAGCTCCAAAAAAAGGAATGTGACCTGCTTGCAGGAGGGTATCGATCCAGTCTTCCCTTCATCCTCCTTCATCATCTCCGGGGGAGTATTGATGACAAGCAATCTGCCTGGACTCGGATCGCTGATCTGTGTAGCATAGCACAAGACAGTAGGTAAACAAACAACTGCCAACATGAATCATGAGCAGCCCTTTACTTTTATTCACAATGTTCTCTAGGGCAGCATTCAGCTAAAGAAGACGGGTCACTTTCAAACCTTCACATGTGGTTAAACGCCTCCTTCTTTAGTCAGGGAATATGATTATTTCTTAGACAAGACAGATTTATATATTCCGATATTAATAATTTAATTCTCTTACATTTCATTAGGGAAGTAATTTGCTGACTTGTTGGTTCAATTGATTACACAGAAGACAAATCACTGCCAAGAAGGGAGCCAGAAAAGCAATCTATCCATCTTGTTAGATGCCATGCATATATTAACATGTACTTGTCAACAATTAAGCGTTTGCATGCAGTTCGATTGAACAGTATTGGGCAGCGATATATGGACAACACCACAAAACGGTGATTGTGTTGTTCACTCTCAAACTTAACTAGTATCTATTATTAGCAGAAAAAGGTCAAAGTGGGTAACAATCTAAACAGAGTAGTTGAGGTCAGTAGTTTCTCTTGTTATGTTACGCATTACAAGCCGTGTTTATTGCTCGAATAACTAGAATAACGAATAAAATGAGCATATTTCAATTAAACTTTCAGGGCTACTTGGAAACTGCCAAAGAAGTCATTTCATGCCGGAGGTGTTCTGTAGGTTCGTTCTAAACCTCCCCCCGCTGATTTTCATCGGGCTTCAACAGAAAACTGACTTTTGGATTTCCTAAAATGCAACATGCAATCGTATCAATGGATTAATTCCACGCTGATGGCAATTGTGGACACTGAAATGTTAAGGATTTCTCGTTTATCATTAGGATGAATGCTCTTCTTTGTGTCCTCGACGTGTTATTTAAACTCTGTAGCGCCACTGCCATCTGCTGTCCGTTTGAGCCCATTGCACTCAGGTTATTGTTAAAACAAATTTTAAATCGATAATATCTTAAGTACGGACTCGTACGCGTCGACAACCGCATGCACGGACGTTTGGCGGGGTTGGTGCTCAAGCCAGAAAAAAAGACTTTTAAATGAATGGCTGGAATAATATATTGAAGAGAGCAAATATCCTAATAAAATAAACTGCTTAAAGGTAAGAAACCCTGCGATCACCTGTCTGATGCTGCAGGGGCCACGGTCCGGCCTTGTGAGTGCCACGGTGCAGGTGAGGGGACGATTCTCACAGCAAGGTAAAGAAATGTCCTGTAATGAAATACATTTGGGCAGAATTGATGAGAGCGAACCCCAAAGTGGCACTTTTCAGGGTAAAAGAGCTGGCGCTCATGGCAGTTATAGTGCACATCCGGTTGTGTTATAGTGCATATCCGGTATTCATGGCTGGATCTAAACCAAAAGACACAGCAACACTGAGCCATAGACAACTTGTGTACAGCTTGGTAACCACGGTATGAACGTTCTGTTCTTACAAGCTATGGTACTTGACAATGGCATCAAAATTAAAACTAACATTGGTGTTGCCTATGTGTGTCATTCCGGACGAGAGAGTTTTGAACATACTGTATATTTGGGTTAGAAAATAGGCCATCATATATAGTGAAATTGTGACAAATTGACAACACCCATCAAACCTGTTGCGGTTCCTACACAATGGAAGATGCGTAGTTCTCTTTTCCCGCTTAAAAGTCGATGGTCGCTGATTTAAGTACATTAAAATCATTACTGTTGTTCCTATTGGAGAAATGAAAAGTATTTACAAAACTGAAAGCTCACCAAAACACAGTATAACATGCAAGTACGAAGTGGGTATTCTTCCTAAACGCTATCATTTTCTGCACTCGAATTACTTCTGGCAGCAAGATGGCAGTGTTGCAGCCTGACAGAACAAATTCGAGGCCAACTTAGCGTCGCCTGTTCACATCGGAGGAACCAGACTGGGAAGGGACGGTCGAACGAGGGAGTGGAGCCTGGTGCTGGCCGTTCTGCTTGTTGTCAGGAGGAAATGTGAACTGGGCTGTGGCTCGCTCGGTTGTGCAGCCATCGGCTCGCGCGTTGTCATCCGGACTGATAACAGAGACTTTCAGTGGGACGCCGTTCCCGGCAATGCTTCAACAACTATCGGGCTTCAACTCAGCAAACCCCTGACAAATGGCTCCAGCAAGAATGGTCGGCAAAGTTGCCGGCAGACTTTTAGGAAGTGTCTGCTTCGCTTTGAGGGCAACTCCGACGACTTCGTTCCTTCCCAAGGTAAAGAACGTTTGTTTGCTGAGGTAGCTCTTTCTCGCGTGTCACAACACAAGATACGTCCAGTGCTTCTGGCGTTGTTTGCAGTCGGGTGATTTGTAACAATTGCGTTTGTTATGTGATGCTAATGCTACAAAGATAGCTTCATAATCTTTGTAGAGAAGGTTTGACAACATCAGAAGATGAAGAAAAATGCTTATTGATACAGTAAAACGAATTCCAATGCACAAAATGAAAAGTACATTTGTGTTGTTACCGGAAACTAAGAAAAGAAAGTAGGTGTGTTTTGTTTTTGTTTCGGGCCACAAAATTTGTAATATGATATTAGCTTTTTATTTTTTTAATTTTTGCTGTTGCTCTAATGTTTAGTTACAACATATTGTTAATATTGAATAATTTTACAGAGCAAATGAAAGAAGCATATGAGTGAAGGTATCTTGTATATGCCAGACCTCCACTGGCTTCACAAAGATCATCCAACCTAGTTCCATAAAAATGTCATTATTAAAAGCAGGTTCATTCTGAAAACAGCATATTTATTCATTTTAATTTCCTGAAATTTACTGAGTTAAGGGATTCTATGCCAATGCCTGAGTACATGGTGTCTTTTGTGATGGTTCCATCCTTTGCAAGTAGAACGCGACAACACAGACAAATACTTACAGGTGGTAGAGTAAGTATTTGGTGTGGAAGCCACAGCCACCCAGCCATCTGGATTCAGATTCCAGGGTAACGGAAGTCATTTCCTGGCCCAAGCTGGCGAACTGTGACAATAAATTAATATAGAAATGGTCATCAAATTGACTTTCATCACCACCCCTGAATCCCTAATATTCCTCCGATATGAGTTTGGTAACTTATCTCCTGTCTCCTCTTTGTCACTTGAAATGACTTGTCTCTTTCGCTGTCGGTTTTATGGCCCCATAACAAGAAGCTGCACAGATCCTTCTGAGCCAACACTGCCCGTCTCATCTCGCTGCCGGAGCAGAAACAGCGTTCATCTCATCCCGCCTTGCTTTAGTTTTGCAGCATGAACAGATTATGGCCTCTGGCTTGATTGATAGTCATGGAAGAAAACCTTGAACAGCGACTGAAGCATGCTTTATTGTCAGGCTAAGCCACTGAGAGTTTGCCGACTTCTCAACTGCCTTTTCCGCATAATTGAACCCTTTCTGCTGCTTTTTCCTGTCATCTTTTCAGTCAATCCCATGACCTACATTTGATAGCTGGACATTAACCATTGCACTGACTATCAAGTTTGGCTGGCTCACTCATTACACAGCTAGTTTTCTTATTATGTCCAGTCGGTTAGACGTCGGAAAGAGCTGCACATGAACACCTCATTCAACCTGCAGCAGCCTCTCCATGATAGAAACCAACAGACTGGAGTTGCTTGTTTATGCAAAGTACCGCACTGAGAGCTGCAGAGGGAGTGTCCAAGAGTTTCAAGCAAACTTGAGGAGTTGTTTTTCCGCAACGTATTCCAGAATATATGGATGTTTGATCATGTGTCTTTAGGGTTTGTTCTCCTCATTCTTTGCTGACAATATAGGCTGGAATGAATAGAAATCTTTCTTCTTACAGCGACATTTTGATGAAGAATATTGAGGTCAGTGCAGGTGCAAACCACTTACAGTAAAGCAGTCAGATGTGGATAGGGTTTTTGTTTGGTTGTGCATCCGTATGAGTATTTATTGAGCAACACTGGGTGGAGTGGATTAAAATTGGAGCCAGGTGTGCTCCTGCTTGTTATTTAACTTGAGGTGTCAGCAAGTTTTAATATGTGTAAATGATGTGACATTCTTTTGTAATCCATTTATACATTGTGTTTCTCGGATTAACTCATAAACTTGATGCTGCAGTTTATTAACTAACTCTTCAAAATAAGTATACAATTTCCCCCGTATCAAGAGTAGTTCAAATAAATATTGTATTGATTTGAAAGACACATTCATCAGCTGACATTCATAATCCAGTTGAGCACGAAACTGAACATCTGATTTTACAGTGATCGGACGCTAAATATTACATGCCACGCATGCGACGCTTAATGACACTTCAGTTGCCGAGAGGTATGTCCACACTCATCATGTTGCAAGGAGAATATTGTCTGTCAGCCAGACTGCAGCTGGGAAGAGATTTCTCTCAGCTAGAATGAGAATCAATGTGGTTTGTATAGTAATAACCGAGGACATCCCCACAGTGTGCTGGGAAGTTTGTGCTCGGTCCTCTGCTGCCGCTGAGCATTGTGCCAGATTGATGGTGCTATTACCTTGTCCCAGGATGGGACGCTGATGTGTAATAAGATCACACCTCATCTTGGTAGACCATTTGCCAAT
This sequence comes from Synchiropus splendidus, assembly GCF_027744825.2. Classification (NCBI taxonomy): domain Eukaryota; kingdom Metazoa; phylum Chordata; class Actinopteri; order Syngnathiformes; family Callionymidae; genus Synchiropus; species Synchiropus splendidus. The sequence continues at coordinate 22,601,283 of NC_071335.1, forward strand.
GCACTGGATGTTTTTTTGGTTTGTTTTGAGGCAATAACCTGAACGTGCTGGAGCTCTTAAGTGTGTCCCAGTGGCTGTTTCAGAGGGAAGTAAGGACCACCTCAGGTGGCCAATCCATCAGGCAGCCACACTCTAATATTATTGTTTCAAAGCTCTACTTCATATTTCGGTCGGTGAAAGTTGCATGAGGATGCTTTTTTTTTTTTTCAGTTTCATACTATGTACTGCAAGAGGAGAGGCCGACAGGAATATATCACAATGGACAAGTCAAAGACTACAGTGGAGTATTTGCCAAAACTGCCTCATTTTTTGAAACATTATACATCAATAAACATTGTACAACTAATGTCCACATTTTTATATATTAGTATAGGTACTGCAATACTACAATCAGATGTGGTGGTGTGTTTGCCAACCTGTGCACTCGCTTTAAAAAAAAAAATGCACTCAAGGCAGTGAACAGTTTTTGTCAAGGTGGGCGACTTAATAATACGTTATATTTGATATGTATAGGTCATGTAAATGGCACTGACCAAAATGTTTCAGTAGTAGTGAGTATAAAGATATGCATCGACCATTCAGTGCCAAGTTTCGGTAGCATTTAGCATGTGACACACATTTTAACCATTCCGCATTTTCCTCATAAAAACGTGAGTGTGAGTGACATCGCAATATGCAACGGAGCGTTCTGCCAGTTTTAAACAAATCTATAAGGGAGAAAAATCTAGAAAGGCTTTTATATTCACTTTTACAATGCAAATCAGTTTTGAGAATCTTTGGTCGATGCCAGATTTTTTTCATATTTGATGACCTTTAGACAAACCGTAGGAATGCATGCTAAAATAGTGAGGCCTCACAGGCATGACTTGTTCTGACCTTATCACAGTGTCCATATGAAGGGATGTGACCTAAGGGAATATGATTCAACCAAAGAGTGGCTACTTCGATTTCTGTTTCACGATCTCATTGGTCTGTACCTCAATTGTGTGTCAAACAAGGTTCCGCATAATATGGAAGATAGTGCACCTTTTGTGTGAGACCCTTTTCCTCCTTTTCAGCTACTCTATTATTTTATCCTGCTGAGCTCTGCTGGCTTGTGATGTGTCATACTGGGCTGCAGGCAACTGAAAACATTTTCTCTGTGTGTCGCCTCATGCCAAGAATCGGCTCAGCGGCAGCGACAGAATCTTCATACTCCATTATAATGGGTAAATAGCTGTGCAGACAATTTTGTGACACAATATGTGTCTGGCTGACTAGATATTTGTTGCTACCCAATCATATGCGAGTATTAGGATGGAAATGAGATTGTGTATTTTTTGTTGAGTTGTGTGTTGTGTATTTGTTTAGAATTATTCAGGATGACATTAGAGTAAAGGAGGAAGGGGTAGTACTTCCACTGAATACTGTTGAATGCTGATGTAAGCGAGCATGACAGCTTATAGCTTTAGCTTCACAAACACAATTGTGCGGTTGTTAAATCTGTCAAATACTAGCTGTTTGAAACAACACAAAGTACCCACAAGCCTTCATTTATTGGGATTTGAACGAGGTCGATCACTCACTTTTTGTTTCACTGGCATGTGATGATTCAACGTGTCCAGTTTCAACTCGATGTGCACACATTTACCGCATGACTAGCATGTACAAATCAGACTGTAGCATGAAGCGATTCAATAAATACCACAGTATGGCTTTTAGGCCATGCACTCAGTCCCAGCAGGGGATGAAATACAGTATTTCAATATTTCAGAGGCCAGGGTTTCTGCAGCGTTCAACACATCTAAGTTATGAAACACGTCAAGTGACTTGCAAAAGGACAAAGACAAGATTGGCAAGATTATGACCTCACAAAAATGGGTTTTTGAAGACTTGTAGCTGATTTACTCATTTTTTTCTGATGACAGAATCACCTTAAATATGCACCTTTTTTTGCTGCCTCTGTGTTTGTTCGTCCTTGCTGGCAAATGGTGACTATGTTAGTTAGACATGAGTAATAATTAGTAGTAGTAGTAGCGCTAGTAGAAGTATAAATAGTAAGATATTTGGAAGATTCAGTAAAGGTTTTCTGAACTGTTTTTCCCATCTGGAAATGCTTGCTACAGCAAGTCAATCCTCTCCAACCGTTCCACCATGCCTGCACTCTCTGCATCAATACCTATCTCTGCCCAAAAGCTGAGTTATTCCTACTGCTGTGGTGGTTTTGTCCCTCTACACTGAGATTTTTCCACCTTAAAGGGGACTTTTCTGCTGTTTTTGTCAATACCTTGGTAAGTGTGACTTGCAATGAGAATGCTACCTCTTCATCTGTTGACTCCTCTCCTCAAGCAAGACTGTTAATAGGACTGTGAACAGTGTCCCAAGTCTTTCTCCTAATATACACCCCCAAATCCTGGGGAGAAACCTGATTCCCCAGGAAAGTTGATCCCAAATTCTTGAAATGAAATTTCATCATCATTATATTATATTAATCTAAAAATAAATAGCAACTGTGGTGTGTCTTGCGGCTGCAGCAATACACATACAGTATGTGATCCGGCTTCACTCAGGAGCGAGATGGGGATGTGAAAGTCTTGTGAGGTAGGGTGAGTGAACATCCCAGGACAGAATCAGTATGCACATAAAAAACCAAATTACGCAACGCAATCGAGCCATAAATTAGATCCCAAAAACTCTTGCAGACAAATTCACAGTGCAGCCGCTGCTGTTTTCTTCGGAACTGTTCGCACAATCAGTTGGACGTTGGCATCAGTGGAATTACTTTTCAGCGAACGACTGCTTACTCCACATTCAGGCAGCAACCCGAGTAATTAAATTTCTTCTGCTGTTATTTTTTTTTCACCCTGGTCTCCAGGTCATCGATCGCGCTTTACCTCTTGTCTCGAATGATTCATGCATAATATTTCACGTTGTGAGCCGGGGACATGTGCCAAAAACTGCTGAGTGGCTCCCAGCCCTGTAAGCTGGCAAGAGAATCTATCTATCATTCAGTGCGCCCCATGCAGCAGTTTACAGCTGAGTGATGACAGCGCTGATAACAGAGCATCCTGTCTGGAGAGTGCTGAGAAAAGCCCTCCACTTCAATCCACCTTAGCTGTCATTATCGCTCTTGGGTGAAGACTGGTTCAGCTCTAGCGCGGAGCACCAAGTGCCTCGTTTGTCACCGGTTACTTTTCTCCTCTTGTCTTCCCTTGTTCCACTGATGGTATTTTACAAAATAGCTATGCAGTGCTGAAGGGGCACATGAGCTGCATAAGTAATCATGAATGTGGCGGTTATTTGGCGATGAGGAGCAGATGGCTTTGCCGGTAGCTGTAGAAGAATGCAGACAGGTGGGAAGGACATGTTTAGCAGACGGGAAACATCCCCACCATTCTTCCCCTTATCTGTTCGAAAACGGAGGGCCACTGCACCTCAAGTCATCTTCTCAAGGATGTGCCCCCCTCCTCATCTCCGTTGACTGCTTCAAAAGATTTTTCTTTCTTCTCCAGATGCCAGTGCAACCTCATCTTTTAAAGCGTTTCTGTCCCCCAGGAACTCTTCATTCACATCATACATCAACTCGTAATTTGAACTTTACCTTTTACTGAAGATACTTGACTACCTGGACCACGGTCCCTTTTCCACCTTTAACATAAACCAACAGAAGTAGAGTAGTAAGTCCTAAATAGACAAGTCCAACAATGTAGATGCAGTCCGATAGCTTCAGGAAAAACATCTGTGCCTGCTGAGTCATATACATGAACACACCCGCCACGTCATTTTTTTGCGGCCCCTAAGATCTAAAAATACATAGTTGAAATCAAATTGACTGTAGCCCAAAAACTAGATCATCAGCCAAGAGCATCAACATCATTGACACAAAGTTTAGTATTCAAGCTTTGCCCTTTGACAGGGCAAAAAAAACGGACATTAGAAATTAATACATTAATTAATAAATTCAGAAATAAAATAATGAATAAGTGGATAAATGGCTGAATAAAGGCTGAAATGAAAGCATAAATGAAATAACATAATTACAGCATCATGCTTTATGTCATTGCCATATTTTCCATATTTATTTATTAATATATTTTCTCATTTATGGATGAGAAACCAAGAGACATTTTGATCCTACCAACATGACAATTTAAAAAACTGAATACATAAATAAATGATATATATCAAACATTTATTTGCTCATTATTATGATGCCTTTTCTGTACCTAATATTAGGAAAGACTGTTCATGCTTCTAGAAGAAGAACTGACCTGTTTAGATTTGATACATTTTGGGAAAGCGTGGCTTAAAAGGTTCATTTTCAGTGCATTTTCATTGAATGCAAACATGAGCTACCATATGCTAAACTGTACTGTGGATTAAATGTATGTCTTCCAAGTCATGGTGATTGCATGAGAGGGAAGCAGAGTCTCTGGTTATTTGTGGTGTTTCCTTGCTGTTGGCAGCATGAGTCACGGGCCGTCGTGCTCAGACCTGCCTGGGCTGTTCGTGTATGTTGAAGAGGTCTTGCGGTGATGTGTCATTGTCTTTGTGTGGGTGTGACCTGGTATTCTGAGGCTATTAATATAAAGAAGGAGCTGTATTATGGCAAATGAAAATGTTGCATCAGTTCATTACAGTTTATTTTGAAGATCTACTTCAATAATAATTAATACGTGAGTTATTGATTTTTATCTTGACCCGAAAACAGATTATTTCATAAATTAACAGTAACTATTTCACCTCCCATTTCATGCAAATAATCATGTTTTTAAAAAGCCCCTAAAAATTACACATTGCTAGTTCAAGATAATTATTTTCAATACTTGTTGCTATCATGCTGTATTTAGAGCCAAAAGACCAACATTTCACTTTTGTTTAACCCTGTTTTATTTTTTTGTGCTTGACTGCCTGAAAACTGAAATATTAATGTATTGTTTTCGACCCCTCTCTACTGTGGCCCTTGACTGTAGCTCATTATTTTCCCTTTCATAGACAACGGCAGTTTAAACTGTCCTTAAAATAATCGGAAAGGGAACGTGATAAAACGCAACCATGAGCTCGGTGGTAATTCATTGCGGCTCCTAAGCAGCACAGTGTCGGACCACAGTATCCAGGTGCAGTCAGCGTGTATCACCGTTGAATATAAATGCAGCGGTCACTCGGCTGTTGAGCGGTCCCCGGTTGATAATCGCACGCTTCCATTTACAAGACGAATAGTGCTCTGGCCCAGGCTGCTCGACCTCTCTCACATTACCGAGGTGAAGTGTAGGACTGCTGGACCTTCTCTGATAAACCAGCGCTGTAACAATATAGACTTCACAGTCCTCAGCGTTCACTGCAATTTCACTTCTCGGTTAAATGAAGCGCTGCGGCCACAGATGGAATGTTGGACTCTGTAATTCTGTTCCAGGCTGCTGAACACGGTGGAAGTGTTTTTGCTGGCTGGGGTCAAGAGTGGACTGAATAATGGCACCGTCATAGTTTCAAGGACATTTAGTTTAAGTGTTACCAAGTGATGCGACACACATTTCTTATGGCTTAAACTCTCAGACCAATGTTTACACTTAAAACCTGGTTGGGTGCGTGTGATGAAGTCATTTAAAATGAATATCTCTTTTGCACATCGGACACTTCCGCACACTCATCCTGTGGCGTCTGAACCGTGTTGGTGGTTTCTTCATAATGTGTTCACTAGTCATCCACTGGGCTTCTTCTTCCTGTCACATTAAGCAGACAGTTATTCGTCACAGTATAAAGTGGCAGCCATCTGTGCTTACTTGAGTTTGTCTTCTTACAGTTGCTCCATCTGTGGGAGAGCCAGTCTGTTTAATCTAGCATCATTAAGAAGTGCATTTATTAACAAGTGGAATTGCTATACAGCGTTCGTCAGAGTTGAGCTTCTGGTTTCCATGACTTCCTTCGTTGAAATCAATAGTTTCTTCTTGTGTCAAGAAACAAGTGAGATGCTCGGCCCTTGCATGCGTTTCTTTTACTGCATTCAGGCTGGTGTTTAGGTGTATAGACCAGATCTGTCCACTTACCGAACGTGGGAAGTAGGGATGAGCGATAACTTATCTTACACCATATACCGCCAAACACAATCTCCACAATGACAATTCTGCATCTCACGATAAGTTTGATAAACACGCGGCTCACTTGCTGCATTGGACTTGCACACGTGAACATGACGAGATCGCAACAGCGTTTGACACCCAACGTCAGCGTGTAACAGTTGTGGAGAGTGTGGTGGACTTTGGTTCACGATTGTAGTCACTGGGTCCGTGTTTATTTTATTAGCTCGAGTGGTCCTCTTAGGTTTTCTAATACAATCGTCTGCCTTGGTTCACATCAACACATGCTGCCCTGGAGCCTTGACCAAACACTGCGGTGAAAATAGTTGGATATTGGACAGAGCTCCGCTCCATTATTTGCAGTGGCGTCCTCTTCCCATTAGGGTTCACTGGTCGCGGACACACGCTCACAGGCAGCGCTAATGCCAAAACCCGGCGTCAGTTTGGGACCATCAACAAATTCTAAAGCGGTCAAAGTATTAGTGAAATCTTCAATAAGGCAATGGAAAACAAACATTTTAGGAGAGAGAATTGTGAAAAGGTTTTTCATCACACAAGACAAAGGACTGACAGTTTGTATCATGATTTGAAGAATACAACATGACTAAATGATCATTAATTCTCATATTTCTTCAATAGCATGGAGGAAATGTGTCCAGACTGCTCCATAGTTAAAGTCAACTGTAGAGAGACATGAGATACAGCAGACGGACGGCTCAATTTAACCCCTAAATAAAGCTGGCAGAGCTGTCTGTGTGAAGCATTGAATTTCTCAACTCTACACTTAGTTAACTATTATATTTAAACATAAACAAATAATGATGCTGGAGACAAGTTGTGTCCAACACATGGAATAGAATGAAAGTGTATTTATCGCGATAACTTTTTTGTCCGTATCGCCCAACCCTTGTGGGTACGCAGAATGATGACGTGATATTCGGCAGTTTTTTAAAATTGAATCAGACAGATTTGGTACCTACACTGTCAATGACTCGACATGGGTGTCTAAAGTCCAGCTGCGGGTCATTTGAGGCCCTGGTTTCATGGGGTGTGACATTAATTCTTTCCCAGGCAGGCAGACGATGAAGCTAGCTTTTTGTTTTACACAAAGCAGATCATATTCAGCTTGTGCAAGTCTTATTTCCTTCATGGTATAGCATGAAGAAAACCTTCAGATATTAAAGATATTATGGTATGTTTGAGTTACACTTGAGGGCAACGAACAACTTTTAATTCATGCGATCAAAAATTCATCTGGTAGGAAGGTTGGCCCACAGAAAAGTCTGGACACCCTTTGGTCCATTAAAGGCTCGACAACCACACTTCTGCCTCAAGATCATGAATAGTAAATCTTATTACTCGCACTGCGCTGATTTTTAGTGAAAGGAATCCTCTTAACAGTGTGATGGACCCGAAAACTTCAGGATCTGTTGAAGTTCATTAGCATATAGACAGAGGGTTTGATGGGGTTCACGAGGGGGGACGTATCAGGAGAAGCCCCACTGGTGATGCATGATGATGCAGCTCTGAACGGGAGCTGACTGATAATACAGCTGTTGATTTGATACGGATTACTGAGCCACTTGTACGTGGAAGGTGACCAATGCAAGATCAATGAATAATAAAGCAGAATTTGAGTTTACGACCATCACTCTATCTTTCAGAGTGGATGCTTTGAACAATTGTTTGCCATGTTCAAGTCAAAAATGAGATGTCTTGCTGAGCTGATGTGTTGAAACAATGTATTGTCTGTGTTGTAAGTAATTTATGCTTTTATTGTTTAGTATTAATGTGATTTTGTGGCGATAACCTTAATCTAACCTGACAAAACACAATTAAAATGTCCAAAACATTGATGGTTTCAGTTGCTGAAGCTGAAACGATGGTTGTAAAAATTCCCCATCCATCAGAAGTCAGGTTGTGGGGGCAGCATCTGAAATACAGAGGCCCTGACTTCCTTCCCAGCTTCTCTCCAGGTGGGGGGGCGGCAGCAAGGTTTCCACTACATATAAACTAGCGTAGCGCACAGCCATGGCTGAAATGAGAGCTGCCACACCATCAGAAAAACAATCTCTTTTTAGAGTGATCAAACATATTAAATCGAAGTGGAAACATCAAAACAAATGGATGACAAGTCAAGTATCATGGAGGAGGACATGAACATGGAAAATTCCCAAAAGAAACATTGTAATGACTGAAGAGAGTTGCTGGCGGAACTCAAATCGCACATTCCAGATTGGCATATGGAGAGATGGACCGCGTGAGGAAAGCTGCAGATTGGAGGGAGATATGCGTCTCATGATTAAAAACTAGCGTTTTTCCTGTCTCCAACTCAGAAAGGGACAAACGTTGACAATGTTCCCCTCTGTTTCTCTATCACATTTTTGGGGGGGCAAACAATTCTGGCGGAAACCCTGGGCAGTTCTACTCTCAGTCCCTCCCGGGTAGCCCAGCCTCTCACCCTCTCGCTACGAAACTCAATTTGTCTGATCGTGTTTTTACTAGGGAGGCTCCAGTCGATCGGTCACTAATCGTGATCGGCCGATTTCAGTGCGACCGGTGAATGCCGCTCACTACTTGTCCTTGCCGATCACAACAACCTGTCACATGTGACAGCTGGCGCTCTGATGAAGCCCTGCTGGTTGTGATGTGTCCGCTCCTCCCGACTCGCTGTGAAGCAGCAGCTGTGAAGCAACAGTCTGCCGTGAAGAAGCATCCTGCAGCACATGCACGGGAAAATGCTGTGCAAGGAAGTGCGTTAAAATTAAATACCAATTTAAGCTCCGGCACTTGACGCCACATGGAGAGTTTTCCGAGCTCATGAAAGTGAGATCGCTGGTTCCTAATAGCACCAGGTAATTAGCGCAGCTGATGCTTAGCAACATCCGCCAGACTGGGCGTGACATTTGGAACGCAAAGCTAATTGCCCAAGAAATAATTATTCATTTCACCGAGCTAGATGAGCAGCGTTTCTCGACAAAACGACTGAATCAATTGGTGTTTTGGAGTCGGGTGCAGCGTTCGTGAGCCACCTGAATCTGAAACTTTTGAAAACGTCCAGAGTGGAAACTTCCATAAATGCAGTGCTCTCTGTTTCAGACTCCCGCTACAAGCGGCCAGTATGTAAATATATCACAGACATAGCAAAGTCTTAGGAGACTCAGTAAACAGCAACGTCTCACATCAAATGAAATGTTTTTCAGTTGTCCTTTTGATAGAATAGTTGCTGCATTCTGCAATGTTTTTTTTTTCTATTTTTTTGCCCTCTTGAAGATGTATATGAAAATGTGTCTGAATTAAAATGATTTAATGGTTCATGTTTACACAGAAGGTCTCAACATTTTGATGACAAATTCATTGTCAATCCACGTGATGGGTATCGGTGATCGGCAGCATAACCTGATCGGAGCATCCCTAGTTTTTACCACAGAGTTTGTGTCAGAAAAAAGGGCTCAGCTCTTCACCACACTAACGTATTGAAGATGAGACATTAAGTAGGATGTTACCAACATAAAACAGCTTGCCATGGCAACATATCCCTGTCAGTTCAATGTATCTCATGTGGAACTGGTCATTCACCAGTGACACGACTGTAGTTTGTTAAACAATAATTCAACAGCCTCTTCACGGCTAATAAACTGATGATGGTGTGTCATTCACGTCTGACTTCTGCTCTGACACTCGGCTTTGACAGTCCATTCACATAGGCAGCGCTTTGGTTCCCTTTTAATTTGTTATTGATCGAACAAGGCTGCACCAGTTCCCACCTTCAGACAGAACGTGACATTCTCCACTGAACAAACTGTTTTATATTCTCAACAATATATAATAAATACCCTCCTGTTATTTGGCAGGGTAATTCGCCTGCCAGTAAATGAAGAAGTAATATGACTTAAATGAATGTTTCTTAATTGGATTAGTGGATTTTATGCAACTGTCTTGTCACGGCAGCTCATTAATATAAGATATTATCAGTTGACTGAATCAAAAACGGTGTTTAGTTCACAGATGATTCACAAGAAATGAGTGCATTGAAACACTGACTTGGAATTCAACTCACACGCCGTATACTCAGCAAAAAAAACATGAGATGTGAACCAAAAACAGCAGGCAGAAAGCATCTTCAGTTCAAGCAAGACAGTAAATATGCTGACAAGAGGAGCGAGATGTGCCCGGGGGTCATGTACAGACGCTGCTCCCTGGCTCTGAATCCGACAAATTTGGACACCAGAGAAGTGAATTCAAGTTTTCCAGCACCATAAGATTGTAGTCTGTGTAGAATCCGAATAAACGGACGGGTGGAAAGTTCAGTCGATTCTGTGTGTCGCATCCTTCTTTGCAGGATGTTCTGGCTTGTATACGCCCTGGTTGCTGCCAACATGGAGGTTTACCGAGGGAGGGATGCACTTAAGCAACACACTGCATTGAACCTTCCCTGTTGTCTTCTCTCTGTTTCTCTCAGGTTCAACAGAGAGTTCTTCAACCAGGATGTTGGCGATTCTGTAGCACGCTGTCGCCCTCCACTGGTACTGTCGTGTTACTACACCGAAGCATGCGGGGAGTTTCTCAGTTCAAAGTGAATGGAGAGTCGGGGAAAACAAAACGCATTCGTGACTATTCCGCAGATGCTTCGCTGAGGTACAAATATGGCCGCTTGGTTCTGGAGACCCCGCTGCCGTCGAGGAAGGAGAGGTGCCAGTTCTTCCTCCGGCCCATGCTGATGAGCGTGGGAGACCTGATCTCTGACCTGCAGACAGAAGACCCCGGCGCCGTGGCCTCCGTTCTGTCCAAAGGTAAATAAATCCCAGCACTCTTCAAACACACTGGACCAGAGAACATTCTCGCTGTGTCGTCTGAAACTGGCTGGTCTGGTCGTGGGGCGGCAGAGAAGAGTTGTCCCTTTGGGCTGCTGAGAATTTGGTGTGAGTTTCAGGTTTGCACTGTTGTTCCCCTGATGAGTCACACACCTACTGTGGACTGTTCAAACCCATCAAGTGGGGCTCAGGGTTTGAAGACTGGACAGACCTGTTGCAAGAAAATGTCTGTAGCTGATAAAGGCCTTGTTGACATTCCAACCACCTCTTGACTAGACACTGTAAAAAAGATAAATTCAGATAACTTAAACTTTCAAGGCAACCCTCTGCAGTAAGATTTTTTATTTGTGCTTGTTCTGTGAATTGCTATTGCGATTAATTCTTTATTTTGCCAACTTCATAATATAGTTAAGTTACCTGAATTCAAATAAATATAAAATTCCAATTCAGCATTTCCACGCTTTTATTTTGTTGTGCAAAAAACTGTCAAGAAAAGCACACGTGCTTAATAATGTACAACGTTGAATGTTTAAATTTAAAATAATGTGCCAACATGACACATCTGCTCAGTTGTTAACCACCACAGGTATATAGGCATCAATTACATGGTAGAGTAAAGATTGAAAAAAGAAAAGAAAATGATGATGAACCAATAACAGTGGAACGGTTGAGAAGAACAGATCTGATTTGCCAACTCCATTGGTTTAAAGGCGTTTCTTCTGCAGCGACTGCGCACGCTGTGTACAATCAGAACTAAAGACATGTTGAAATATCTCAAAAGTGTTGTCAAAAGTATATGAGATAGCGTACAGCAATCCAAAAAGGTGTCCAGGTGCTGATGGAAGATCCGGCACATCCTCCAGGACAATGGTCTCCTCCAAAATCACAGACATGTTCTGCACTTTCACCATGAAGCTCCACTCCTGTGACCACACTGCTAACCACAGGGGAACACGGGGCCTTGCTACGTAAAGTCGGAAACCCCCTGGATCAAAATCAGAACTGCATGATGGGAATTTTCCAGTTTTGTTGTGCCAACAACAAATTGATAATCCTTGCCTACTTACAATAGAATATTTGGCCATAACTGAGACACATATTATTGGTCTCACATGTATTGAACAGTGTAGCAATACTTTTTACTTATTTTAGGAAATCCAGTTTCTAGCTTTCACGCGTCTAACTTCAGCTAGTCAAATACATCAGCGTGCGCTGACACAGTTGTAGGGTTTCAGTCATGAGGTTTTGAAGTAGGTTTGTATTAAAGGAAATGTGTCTGTGATGTGGCAGATGGCGAGCGAGTGTCAAGCACCACGATGATCGAGTCTTTGCTGGGCAATGACTTCCAGCTGGTCATCAACGACGCGGTTTATAACGTCCGCTCTCCAGAGAAAGGTAGGGTTGGGAGTCAAAGCAACATGAGTCCGGGTTAAAAACCTCTCTCCTGCGCCTGAAGTGGGGGCGTCCAGTGACGCAGCGGAGCTGGAGGACATGAAGCACGTGGTGCACCTGCTCCACACGGCTCTCCACCTGCCGGAGCATCACTTCCTGCAGGAGCGTCAGCTGCTGGAGCGAATGGACAGCCTCAAGAAGGAACTGTCCCCACTGGAGGAGGTGAATCGGCTTTTAAGCACAGGGTTCGTCTTCTCTGGTTAACTGGAGCAAAACTTGACAGATGGTGGCGCAATTGAGCAAGTCGGCGGAGTTCCACTCCTCCAGAGCGGTGTGGACGGGGCTGGCTCTGCTGTCGGTCCAAGGCGGAGCGCTGGCGTGGCTCACCTGGTGGGTCTACTCGTGGGACGTGATGGAGCCGGTCACCTACTTCATAACCTACGCCACCAGCATGGGAGCCTTCGCCTACTACGTCCTCACCAAGCAGGTCAGTCCAGTCGGCCCTCGGCAGCAGCTCCGGCGACTGAACTGAATTTGTCTTTTCAGGATTACGTATATCCGGACGTGAAGGACCGACAGTTCCTGCGCTACTTCTACAAAGGGGCCAGTAAGAAGCACTTCAATGTGACCAAATACAACCAACTGAAAGACGAACTGGCTCAGGTTTGTTCGCACGTGTTGGCAATGAAGATTCCAAACGTCCAATGAGCATTTTCAAAACACCCAGGTGGAGGAGGAACTGAGGCGTCTACGTTACCCAACGGAGCTGCAGCTTCCACTGGAGCAGATCCAGCCCAAGCCATAAGAAAGAAACAAAGCCATGAAGACAAAGATCACCCAATCTTTCAGACACGTTTTAATATGGAGTTCCTCCTCATTCCGCGTATCGTTTACAATCTTTCTAATGATGCCGATTTTATCTGACGCTGCAGGGCGATGAATTAAAAAGGCATTTCATGAAGACGTGATGGTCAAAGGTGCTCCCTGAGATCCCGCATCGCTGGTGGTGATTTAAGTATCAAAACACAAATTCCCTTTTCATCAAATATGAAGTTTTCAATCTGGTTACATGAGTTTAACTTGCAGCATCTCCTGGCATGTTTTCAGCCTTAATACAAACAGTTCATGTAAAACCTGGAATGCTTTGTTACTACTTTGCTATTACTACGCGACACAGTCATCCAGCCCCGACATCCATAACATGAACCTTCTTTTACTTCTTTGGACGGAAGTAGAGCTTCTTTGTGAGCATGGACGCGAAACACGGAACCTGCTTCTTACCTATGGAGCTTTTGTCATTACTTCTCAAAACGCTCCTCATCGACACCTTTCTGTTGACCAGCGTCAGCAGCTCCGTGAACTCCAGAGAATCTCCGTACTTCTGAAGCAGCTCGCACAAGTCTTGGATGTACCAGGATCCGTTCATCGTCTCTCGGTGGGAATAATAACCTTCGGCGGAGATGAAACCAATTACACTGGGCGATCGTTCAAACATGAGGCACGGGGGCCAAATCTGGCCCGGGAAGTCATTTTATGAGGTCGACATGAGCTTCACGGAAGCACCGACGTGTTATCGATATTACCTTCCGTCATCATACTGTTTACTACAAAGCAGAGATAAAAAATATCAAACTTCTGCGAAACAGGATGAAGGGATGGAAAGGTTTGTGCGTCTTGAGTGACAACTTGAAGTGACGGGTCAAGCCGGACAAGTCAGGTGAAGGTAAACACTGAGACATTTTGTTCTACTGTCCCTCTCAAGGAACGTTGGAACTACTCAGACAATAGTTCTGTCACTCCTGCATCCCGTGTTTTTGGTAGTAGATCGGTGTGTATTTCTGAACCATTTACCTTCAGCGACAGAGTAGCACATGATGAAATCAGCTCCGGCCGGCAGAGTGCGGATGACACCGGCGTCCACCACATCTTCGTTTGTGTTCATTTCACTGTCCACGTCGTCGGGTGGGCACACGGGCTCGTCGTGTTTGTCTCCGCGACAAGCCTGCCGACACAACGCGCACTCAATGTCTTGCTACGTCATGAAATACGCCATGGTTACCTGTAGAACGAAGATCTTCGGCTTCCCTACTAGACTCTGGCACTTGTCTCCTTTGAACAGCGCCGTGATGTCCTGGATGCTGATCTTGCCGTCGTAGGTGTAGACATGTTCGTCCTCACCGTGGCTCAGGAAGACGAGGAGGAAACAGTCAGCATCGGAATGGTCGGCGAGAGCAGCTACAAGAGAGAGAACAGACCCACGTTTACGAGTCGAACAAAAATCCGCATGTATCCGGTTCGTGGAAGTAACTGTAAAATACTTTACCTTCGTTTAATTTATCCAAAACCTCCACCTGCTTGTAGTTCTCATATACTTTCACTTCAAACTTCAGATCCTGTAATCTACAGACAAGAGTTACAGTTTGACTGAGAGGAGCACTTCACTTTTTACAGAACCCATTCTGACCTACCTTCTCTCCAAGTTGTACCGGTCGGCGTTGGTGCCATGCCGGTCGGGCATCCCGAGGCGCCAGAAGAAGCGCTCCTGGTTAAAGATAAGCGCGAGGCCTCGCCTCTTGTTGTTCATCCTGTACTCTTCAGCTGGATCCAGATTTGAAAAACTGCACAAAAACAGAGGTCTTCGGCATGAGATGGGGAGGCAGCACATCCGTCATGTGAACGGAGGAAAGGTACCTGGAGGCATCAGTCTCTGTGATGCCATGGCTGCGCCCTGAAACAAGAACATTGACACTTTAAACAATAAAATCAATTGTTTTTATAGTTTTTATTTGTTAGATATTTAGATACATAAGTCTGCCAGTATCATGACATCATCTTGGGTCTGGCTCTTTCAAGGCTTCTGCCTCTGAGAAACAAGCTCTGGATTTGATTTACAGCTGATTTTTTTTATTTTATTAATTTATTTTTTCTTCTAACCCACACAAAGTCCTGAGTCCACCCTCACGAAACCTGTGTATTGAGTCATTGAAACCAGGACACAGAGTGGATGGATTCGCCGGTTTCGCATGTTCATCAGTGAGACCAAGTGCTTTGAAAATGAAGCCATAGCCCCGCCTCTCTAACCTCTGTCTTTCACCCCAAGAGTCACAACAATAATCCACGTCTGTCATCAGTGTTCCACCAAATCCACCTGACATTTTTAATGTCACTTCTTAGTCAACAATCTGGTTATTTTCCGCACCCCAAAATTCCTTAGCCACTTATTTGTTCCTAAACTGTATTCACAAATTTTTACGATATATTTTGACAAATATGATCAACATCAGTTGCCATGAGAACAAATTGTGTGTCAGAGTGACGTGATTTAGCAGTTCCTTTTTTCCCCAAGTTGAGACTGTTTGTTGAAGCAGCAGAACTACAGGTGCATCAGCAGCATTGACAGGAGGTCAAGCCGCCATTGTTGAGTCGTCTCTTCGTCAATAGCTGGTTGACAGCCGGCAAAAGAAACACAAGTGACACCCGACACTGCAGATACGTATGTTTCTGTGGTGATAAGGCAGCAATTCAGGTGACGACGGAAAAAAAAAAAAAAACAAGAAATGATCGACATTTTTATACTGTATGTAAATGTAAAACTGCACAATCCATGAAAATTAGAACTTCAGATTAATGTAAATAACAACGACAACTAGGAAGCAGGAGTGTGCTGTATATATATTTTTTATTATTATCATTTATAGTAATTAAAATAAAACACTACAAGGAATTTTGGGGGGAAAGAAAACACACACACACACACACACATACATATATATATATATATACATATATATATATATATATATATATATATATATATATATATACACTCCAGCAAACTAAATATATAATCTACATAAATATATAATTTATTATTAAAGAAGCCGATTCATTTTAAATAAACAGAAGGCAGTCTTTCTGCGGTTGTAAACAAACATAAATAAACATTTATTGAAGCAAGATCAACAGCAGGATAAAGTTCCATTCTCGTTTCCCAAAAGTGACTGAAGGTAGATTTATCGTTGATCAGTTGTAAAGCGGAGGGTGAGTCACGATCGTCCAGTTTCAACCAATAACCAGGAGTAAAATGGCCGTGTTGTTCATGACATAAATCTTATCGCTCAACACTCAGAGTAGAGGCACTGAAAAGAAGCAGGGTTGGTGTAGTAATGGAGCTCTTACCTCGGCTGTCAGTCGCTGTGGCGCTGGCTTCACGACACACGGAGAGAGGTGAGAAAACTATTGGAAAACAATGGAAACTGAGAGTTGTAAAACGGTGTTTGTTGAGCGCGCTCTAAATTAAATCAGACAACGGACAAAGCAAGGCACTTGTTTCTGAAATTTCTTACGAGTAACGCAGTCTTCTCCCGGGTGAGCCATTGCGATTCTGGTGTCGGTCCAGTCCACACCTGAGCGAAGATTCCGCTTCGGGACAGGAGACGGGTTGAAAACGCAAGACTCCGCCTCTTCGTCAGTGATTGGCTAGACCAGCCAGGGCTTGTCAGTGACTGGATGAGGCAGCTGTCAATCAACGACAGGGCGTGAAGTCTTCCGTGTTTGTTTTAGATTCAATTCCTTCGGTTCCAAGACAATTAAAGCAAGAAACTGCGGAGAATCTGCTCTTCAATTAGAGTTTAGCAAACTGTTCCGCTCATTTATGGTATAGTCGTTATATTTACTACCGCAAAGCCCAAACCAAATCACCATGAAACGTCAATGAAAATGGAATAAAGTTGTGATAAAATGGCGAGTAAACGTCTCCGCTGATGTCAAAATGTTCGATGTTCAGGTCGCAAAATTCAGATACATCGAGTATGAAAGGCACACTGGAGGGTGCGGCCTGCTCCAGGCTATAATTCAATTCAAGAAATTCTTCTCAGTTTCTGAATGAGCACAGTTGGATGACGCGCACACACGACTTGACCCATCCATCCGGTGTGTTTTGGTGACCTTTGGCTGTTGCTCACACCCAGTTATAAACAGAGGTCAACAACAATAAACAAGTTAATGTCAATTATGAGCCGCATAACTTTTTAGAGTTTAATAGGCCACAGTTTTGGAGAAGCTTTTAATCTCACGACAGTTTATCTGTGATAGTTTTCCATACACTCAGTGAATAAAATAAAATAAAAAAATCTAAATAATGAGCGGGATTTCTGTACTGTTAACCTTATAGTTTGGGTGGCAATGTACATCATTACATAACAATAATAATAATGAAATTAGTGCAGTCAGCACTAAGCTGAAAAGGGAACCTGGTGATTCACAACTCACCTGTGGTCACGACCTGTGTGGGGTGAACAAGGTCCAAGCAGGTGATATGACTTCCTGCCTGCTGGACTCTACTTCTGAGATCACAGTGAGAAGCTCAGCCATGCAGTCAAAACGCTTAAATATCAATTTATTGTATGATGAAGGTCATTTATACAGTTTAATCACTAAAATGCACGTCACATTTTTTACAAGAACAACAGCAGTTTCATACAAAAAGGACGATTATAACCTATACAACCAACTGTGCGATCCATTGAAATAATCCAGAACATATGAACACATGAAGGGCTCTTCTCACTGAGACACGACTGTTACAGTCCTGTTGAGAAGTCTCCATAGTCCAGGTGACAGAATGGCTGCTACAGTTCGCTCTTCACTTCATACTGACACACGCAGGAGTCTCGCTGGCTGTCCAGGTACGGTTTGCAACCCAGGTGCAGGACGGCGTCGAACAGGACAGTCACTGCCGACTCGCACGCTGACAGCACAGAGGAGAAAGGAAACAATCAGCAAGCATTTAAAATCATCCGAAAAAAGTTTCAATGAATGAACATATGTCTCAACGTGTAGAGGCCCTGAAAACACAGCGAGCTTGAGGAGCACGTCGCCCACCTTGCACACTCTTGGCCAGGCCCAGAGTCTGCTGCACATTTCTGCAGATGGTCTGCAGACAGTCCTGGAACCGCTGGTCACAGTCGTGCTTCTCCTGGCCACAGGTGTCGTAGCAGCGGTCGTGCTGGTTGCAGCACTTGGTCATGGATGGGACACCGATGTCAAACTGAAATGAAGGTTTCATCCTCATAAAGTCAGATGAGGATTTGGGTGATCCACCCATCCTCAACCTAACTCCAATATCCTGTACTTTTTCTCCAAATTTCTCCATAAAATAGCAAAAAAAAGTACATAAGGTTACCATACTCTCTCTCTCTCTCTCTCTCTCTCTCTCTCTATATATATATATATATATATATATATATATATATATATATATATATATATATATATATATATATATATATATATATAATTTCTAAAATTTTCACATTCTTTCTGGGCATGCTTTATTAAATTAATCTGGAGCCTGAGATTTAAGTCAGATTTGTTTCTAAAACACTGTTCAAACACTGCCATCTCCTGGACAAACCAAGTACCGACGTACCTGCAGTCCAAACAGCGGGGATCCACAGCCGTTCGGGGGCGGATGCTTGTACCCAGGTCGAGCCACAGGTCTGTAACCTGCTTGGGAGGAGAGTACATCAGCGAGCTTCCTTGTTTTGTAGGAAACTCGAATAGTCAAGTAGGTTGTTTACAAACTGCTTCGCAAAGTCGAAAACGAACTTACCGTCACTGCATTTATAGCGACACAAACCGTCATCTCCTCCGAACAAGTCTAACGCTGCGTTCAGGTACGTGTCAATCTTGTGAATTCCGTTCCGGATTGTTTTCAGAGTCAATCTCCAGTCTGGAGTCTGCGGTTCGGTTTTCAGCGAGCTCACGTAACCACCAAGACACAGGGCGACAACACAGATGAGGCGAGGTTGTATCATCGTCCACCCGAAACCAGCGCCGCCCTCAAACGCAACATCTGATCAGTCGTGCCGAGGTTTCATGCTTGTTTTCTTTCTGAAGCGCAAGAACTTACTTCCGGGTTGCCAGTGATCACATGACCGACGATAAACCACTGCGAGCACGCGACGACATCCTCCATCCATCCATCGTCGTCCGCTTATCCGTTACCGGGTCGCGGGGGCAGTACTTATTTACAGGATGTAAATAAGTTTTTCTTTCAAATATTAAAAGCTACTATTTTAAGAAAGTGTTGTATATTTCTAACCCTTTACAACTGTCTCAAAATATACACACAACAAAATGATTTTTTTTTTATAATAATAATACGGTATATGCTAAGCATTGTTTGTGTGACGTCACTTTACTCCACTTTCATATATTTTCTCATTCAAAGTTTGAACTAAAACTACTACCAACTACTAGGATAGTCCAACTTTATTCCAATTTCCAGGCAGGCAAAGAAGAAAATCACTTTCTTCAAACATTACTTAAATAACAGCATAAAATTCAAAAGTTATGAAACAAATTGTACATCTTTGCATAAATAACTATAATTATTCAATTTCGTTCTGCATCCATTCGTTCATCTGCATCACATTTTCTGATTAAGAGGTGATAGTCTCATAAAGTGGAGGCAAGTGCTGAGTGAATGCTCCATCCTGCGAATGTTCAAGTAATGACTTCAGTCCATCGGCGTCCATCGGAGGCACGGCGTCCCAAACAGCATTTCTCTAAGACTTTACAATCAAGTGTCCCTGTCTGTCTCGTCGCTGGAAAACAAAAACGCAACAAAAGCTGTGTATAAAAATCTCTAGTGTGTGACGATTAATTCTATAAGACAATCGCAACAGGTGGAATGGACACATCAGAAGAGCTAAGTTATGTCAGTAGGTCTTTGCCTCTAGTTTAGCTTTTGTTTCTATAAAAAACAACAGCACACACATCTATTTATAGCCAAACCAAGTGTCCTTCTCATCCGCCCCTGAATAAACTATTTAGTCTTTCCAGCTCTTTGCAGTTATCCATGGTCATCAGCTCCGCCTTCTTGCGCATGCGGTCATCACGGTAGACTTTGGCGGCGTACAGCAGGTCTGTTTCTGGAGGGAGGAGTGGAAACATGAGCGGCTTGTGTGTCTCTCTCTCCTTAGAAGCACCTTGTTTTCGTAAAAGCCACCTACTTGTCTGCTTCTCCTTCCAGCAGCTGTTTCTGAGATTCGAGACGTAATCCTCCTCCACGTTTTTCTCAATTTGTTGCAGTGCGGTGCCTCTAAACTCTGACTTGAAGTCTTTGGTGACAAAGTAGTCGACTCGCAGGTTTTCGGTCTGACGTTTGACGGTCTGACCTGTGGACCTGGGGGGAAATGAAAAGTAAACCAAGTCAGGGATGTGATGCACAGTCAAACATGGGGGTTAAAATAAAGCATGTCGGTGGAGTGTCAGTTTAAGCTCCTCCCTCCCTCCCCATGAGTGTCGCCTTTCATGTTTATGAGCGCTGAACCCCAGTGTGTTTGTTGGACTCACGGTCTGGCGTAGAGGCTGTAGGGCGGAGGAGAAACCATCATCTGACTCAGTATTGACACTAAAATTAGGACCACTACGGGCACCAGCTGAAGAAACATAGAAAAGCCACCCTGCAAAACAAACACAACTTGGTCAGCTGCATGGGAATAAAGTGTTAAGACACCTATTGATGTGACAACCATATTGCCGCACAGAAAACATTCAAAATAATAAAGGACACATATCACCATAACTTCAATATGAAGTATGATAATAGAAAATTCTAGCTGCATGGAGCAGCTACGACCAGACAGGGGCAGCACTAACTCAATAACAAGGAGGACTGTTCCACTGTTCAACTCCTATTAGAATGTCAGCTTCAAGCGTGTGAGACCAAAACAAATGATCAACAAGCACATAAACGTTTCCTATCATTTCTGTTAACAAGCAACCCAGTGGAAAACAAACACACCTGTCCTCACACAGCACTCATCCATCAATCAAAGGAAAGGTTTCATTAAGTTGAGAAGGCCTGAGGTTGAGACAGCAGCAAAGGGGTCTGAGGTCACATAAGCTTGTAACCAGTGTGGCCCATGACACTGATCAATGACTCTCAGGGGAACATTCTGAAGCAGGATCAGTCAAACAAATGCTCAGTATTTTAGCTTGTAAGTGAAACAATGGCCGAGATGACAAGAGTCAAAGTGGGGCTCATTCACTTACATCCCCTCGTTCATCTGTTCTCTCTTCTCTGTAGTCGGTGTGACGACTGTAGCTCGTCCTGCCGTTGGAGAAGGTGTGTGTACTGGCTGCAGACAGAAGTTGGGACACCATGACATTATGTATTCCTTTCCCCCGTCCTTCATCCTGCCTTCCGACGCGTCACACATTCGTGACACACAAGCTCTTTCATCTAACTGATATGACGCAGCCATTTTCAACTAGAAATGACGATGGAACAGGTTGCAGTGAAAAGAGACTACTGTAGTGATGAGGCTTCATGAAACAGTGTCCTGAAAAAGCACATCAACCCTGCAATACTGTGTCATGACACCTCATCTACCCATCACTACTTAACAGCTTAGCTTGTTCTATAGCTGTTTGCTTACAGGAAGGAAATCCACCCCCGAAAAACATGTTGAAGAGGTCCTCTGGAGTGACGTCTGCCTCGTAGCTTCTGTGGAAATTGAAGCCTCCTTCGTGTGTGTGGTCGCTGCCGCCGGTGTGCTCCCCAACGTCGTACTGTCGCCTTTTATCCAAATTGCTCAGCACCGCATACGCATTTCCGATTTCTGTGGCGGAGACGGACAGAGACATCAATGAATCGCGGCATACGGAAGCGTGAATTTGACCAGCTGGATTTGTCACGCATGGATCGTGGACATACTTTTAAAAGCATCAGTGGCTCCAGGTGCATGATTTTTATCCGGATGAAACTTGAGTGCCAGTTTTCTGTAAGCTTTCTTTAGCTCCTCCTCATTGGCGTCTTTGCTGACACCCAGCACTTCATAGTAGTCCTTGCACCGTTTTATTCTGAAAGATGAACACAACCACTGAATAAACGTAAAGTTTATATTTATACACACACACACTTTTTTTTATTTTAATTTACTTTTTTTTTTCTTCTATCTTTTTTTCTAAAGTCTGAATGGCTTTGGTAAATGAAACGTTTTGGGTAGGCAAAACTACATGACGTCTGAGTACACAGATCTCTCTCTGTCTTTCAGGACAAGTTCAGATGACAAACATTATAATTAACTTAAAAGAGCATTATAGACCGCAGTTAAGTTGATATATTGGTATGTAGCTCTTGACCTTTCCTCCCCCGAGGAAAGATTCCTGACTAGATTCCTGACCTTTACACAAAAATGCACATCACAGCCACAGTCGCCGCAATTTTTTCTTCCTGAATTTTGGCCGGGAAATTGATACATCAAAAATGAGAAGCGCACACTAAGCACAGATTTAAGCCACTCTCCAGGGCTGAAGTTTCGGCTGTGTTGGACGTACGCAGCGCTGTAAATGTTCATACCTTTGAACGCCTTCGACTTGTTCAGCAGTGAAACTCTTCGCAGACTGGCCTCCTCCAAAGTCTTGGCTCTCCTGTCCTGCTTGTCGACCGTTTCCTTCTGTGCCACCGGCTTTCCTCCGATGGGCACCGTTAGCAGCAGAGCTTCCATTTTTCATTAATGTATCCAACAATGCTGAAATTTAAAGACAATCATGAAACTTTGTAAACTTCCACATCAAATGACCCGCCTACGTGTTATGTCTAAGGTGGACTAACATGAGATTATCTTTTGTATTTTTATTTTATCCCTCTGCACAAAACCCCCTCCAACAGCACCAACTCTAAGCCAAGAAAAGGTGAACATGTAACCCCCATATTTTCTTGACACTTAAGCACTATGTTAATACATCTTTGTATTTTTATTTTTTTTGGTCTCACAATAAGTCTCGATCTGTATCCAGCTTTCAATTGCCAGGATACCACACTGCACAAAACCCCCTCCAACAGCACCCACTCTAAGCCAAGAAAAGGTGAACATGGTGAACAAACCAAAATAAAACCGTGTTGAGAGCCACCTTCACCTTTCGCTCTGGCGGTTGGGAAAAGCCGTTCAGCTTTTTCTAGGAGCCTGAGAGCTTTCTCCCTGTCACCAGCCTCGAGTGCTTTCGACGCTATGTTTATACATCTTTGTATTTTTACTTTTTTGGTCTCACAATAAGTCTCGATCTGTATCCAGCTTTTAATTGCCAGGATACCACCCTGCACAAAACCCCCTCCAATAGCACCAACTCTGAAGTAAGTTATTCTGTCTAGTAGTGATGTAATTGTAGATATCTTTTATTTGTTTTACTTCAAACAGTCACGCAACTTCACAAATGGTGGCAAAAACATCAAATGGAATCACTCAAGCCCTGACTTTCAATGGCATTTCAAGTGTCAACCTCAATATTTCCAAAGCCTCATTCAACGGGTGGTTAAATACAAGTGCCAGAAAAACACATCTCCATCATGACACACTTCTTCTTGAAATCTGTTACTTAACATAGTTCGGAGCAGCGGCTGCCAAACGGATTCAAGCCTTTACTCCAGACTGAAGTATGGCGCAACATTGGTCATTGGCAGCAATTGAATGGCTGCTTGTTCCACCTCATCTTAGTGCCATAACGGAGATCAACTACCATTCAACACATGGAAGTCATGCCACCTTCACCAGGCATAATTCCTCATTGCTACAGAGCCCTAAATAGATTTAATCCAAATACGACGGAAGCATTCACGCTATTCTTCATTCTTCGCTTTCTTCAGATACTATTACAGTACAGCATCATTCAGCATGGACTTCAGTCATAGCAAAGTCAAATAGAAATACAAAATCACGGTGAAAACTGGCAGCTGTTGGGTAAATCGAGTGTTAGCAGCCACTGTCAGTAGCATGCTAACAGATGGTTTATTCCCTGGCTCACTAAAAATCAAAATAAAACCGTGTTGACAACCGGCTTCACCTTTCGCTCTGGCGGTTGGGAAAAGCCGCTCAGCTTTCTCCAGGAACCTGAGCGCTTTCTCTCTGTCACCAGCCTCGAGTGCTTTCGACGCTATGTTTATACATCTTTCGGCTTCGTCCCTGTTCGACTCCATCTTGTTTCCTCTTCCTCCGCGACCGAATCAGCTGACGCCGACCACGTGGTTAACAACTGACGTCATTACGCCGAGTCAAGCGACGCTCGCGCAGGTTACAGTTCAAGAACATGTGAAGAATGAGTTTCTTATAGAAAAAAACAACTTTATTTTGTTATATTTGCATCGATATACTTGACAGTGATTAAATACTTTACAACCATTTGAACAAAACCAGAATTTTTACAATCAACTTTTTAGAAATCTGATTTCAGTACAATTTTGTGGCAAATAAAACAAGTGCGACACTTTTGTATAGGACTCCTCAAACAGGTGTAATTAAAAAAAACATAACTTTAGCTGGACTCGATACACCATTTAAAAGTTAATATCCTATTATTTATTCAAGACAATAAATTTAAAACACTTCTATTTATACCCTTAACATTTTTGATATTACATTGATGTCATTGTTCCCACAAGTGTCGAGAGTAAAATTGGTCATTTTCAAAACTGAGTGGTGCACCATGTAAACCAGAAATGGCAAGGTATCGTTTACGCTGGCATACGTGAGGGGGGCAGCTTGGATGTGAAGGAGCCCATGGTGTTCAAGGCTGCATGGATGCGGAAATGTAACCTTGACTCCATGTTGTAGTCCTTGTAGTTCATCCTAGAAAATGAACAAAAAAAGCAAAAACAGTGAATTTATTTTTCATCTTCAGTATCTAAACAAGGTCAGCAATGACCTTCAGAGTAAAACAAAGGGAATGACTGAAATCCATACTAGATATTTGCTACTGTGGAGGAAAAGTTTTCAGACGGCCCATGCTTTCTACTGTGTTCAAATGGCAGGACAACAAAATATGAATTTGATGATGGTTACATTATTTGTAGGGTTTTATACTGATACCGTTGACAGACACAGGACTTGGTTTGTTAGTTTTTCTTGTAAACAAAAACGCTTTTTTTCTATGATCTTTCCACTGTAATATTAGTCATTGTGTCAAACTTTAAGGGTGAAGGTGAAAAAGACTTGCTTGATGTTTTCCATGACGGAGATGGCCTTCTCGAAGTCGCCCTTTTGCTTGTGCAACAGACCCAGCTCGTACATCGTAAACGGCACCAAATAGTTGTCATGCTTGATTTCACTTTCACTGAGACAAAAAAAAAAAAAGATAAGGACGTTGTTTTACTTTGAAAACATTCAACCTGTAATATATGATGGCATTCATCTCTGTTCAGTAAAATTGAATCATTTGGGGAAAAGGGATCATTTCAATTCATTCCCTCAAAGCCAATATATTCACCACACTTGAGCCGATAAGCTGCTCACCATGATATAACGTAGTTAAAGGAGGCCTCCGCTTGGACCAGTCGTCCCAACTGTCTCAGACACAAGCCTTTCAGCAGCTGCACTACGCACTTGTCATCCAAGTGATACACAGACGGATCTGGGGAAGGAAAAAAAATATCACAGTGAAAAATTATTTCAAATATAACATTTTCAATTTCTTACTTGGCTCATGCTCCAGCTCCTCCTCAGCCTTCTCCAAGGTACACAAAATGTTCTTGGTCAAATCTTCCCTCTTCCCAACGATGGCGAAGCCATTCCACACGTACATCATTTCCTTTGAGAAACGCAGCATATGAGAAACTCACATACTTGACCTTGGATGAACTTTGGTCCTCACCAGGGCAGGAACAACCAGCTTCCCCGGGCTGGAAGAGGAATATCGCTGGGCCTTTTTCGCTGCAAACTTCTCTGTTGGTATCGATTTGCCGGCGATTTTCAGCCTCAAACCATCCACCTGTCTAAAAACCAAGAGCAGCTGTCAGTCAACTTTGAGAGCGCTTCAAATCCAAATCCAAAAATACCTGAAAAGCTCGGACACATTTTCGCCCAGTGCGATGACTTCCTCTTCAAGCAGCATGCTCAGGATTGCCGCTTTCTGGAACAAATAAACTGCCTGCAAGTAAAGAAGAATGCTTCATTTAAACTGCGTGCTTTGCTACAATTATGTCTCAACCATTTGGCTGAATTTGACCTCAGTTAGCTAAACACAAGCTTGTAAATTAGAGTGGAATGCATTGAATGCTTTTTACAGATGAAATTAGCATCTTACTGAGGTTTGTTTGGGGTGGTAGGTTGTTGTAAGGTTGACAGTCACTTTGAGGAACATGGGTGTGGAGTAAATAAAAATAAAATTTGATCTGGAATCAATACAAAAGGTAAAAGAAATTGGTCCCAATTTAAGGACTGCAATGAGAGGAAGACGGTGAAGAAGAGAGTGGAGACAGGGTGGAAACCACTAACAGTGAGAATCATAGCAAGAGTGAAAGGAAAGTTTGGAGGGCAGAGCTGCCATGACGTACTGTGTGAGACACAACAGAGCTGATGATGCTCAGGATTTAATAGAGAGTAACCTGAAAGGTCAAGGTCAGAAAAGGACCTGGGGAGAAGTTTGGAGATGGTGGACCCAGAAAAAAGGGAAGAGATAGATGACCAATTACCATGGATGCATCTTTACAATCACTTCCAATTGGAAAATAAAAGGTAAATCGGGTGCCATTTTGGGGCACCATTGTAGCCAACATGCGTATTCACGCACGTCGGTCAAACCATCCCGTATATTTTCTATTAAATCAAAAAAAGCACCATTTTATTTCCAGGGTCGTCCATGTTTACCTGAGACCACTTGCTCTCCTTGCAGAGCAGGTTAGCATAACGGTACGCCTCCTTCCAGTTCTGCTCAAAAGAGTAGGCCCACATCAGCTCCCAGTAACACAGGTGGTGAATCTGACACCACTCCTGTTGCGCAGCAATGCACGCGAGGAACTTCTCCTGGGCCTGTGGGTCCGAAAAACACACCACTTACAGCACCAAAGATCAGCTTTGGTTCAGTCATGCACCAATGGAGATACTGACATATGTGAAGTTCCCTTTGAGCAGAGAAATTCTCGCGACATAGAAGAGGATTAGCGCCCCCTGCAGAAACAAAAGCATATGTAGTTTTTCTATACACACTTCAGTAATTTACTCCCTACTGTCTTAAGTACTTTCAAGTGTAATATTAACACTACAGCTTTTGACTTTACTGGGTTGAACATTTACTGGAGGGTTAAAACACTTCCGCATCACACCAATATTTTGTTGTTCTCCAATGAGAATTCAGCATTTCTTTCTTCCAAAATGACTTGATAGACAAGGCCACTTACGTTAGGGAACCTATCAACGTACGGCGCCAAGAGGCTCTCAGCCTCAGTGAGGTTCGCTTCACCGGTGCCTGAAAGAATCAATGCAGTGAAGTTTGCTCACCAACACTAGACTAGTAAGTATCACAGTCGATATACAGGTCACACTGGATTGAAGCTAACTTTATAGAAGTGGTGAACACTGACACATAAAGAGCCAACTGGTTGTGAATAGAGGAAGTCGTCCGGGAAACAATCTTCTCACCTAGAATCACTGAAATGTAGAGATGAAACATCAGAAGCGTCAAGGTACAAAGAATGGAGCGCAGATTGGTGCTGGCCGCTCCTTCCCGCAGCTCAGACAGACCCAGCTCCTGCAAAAAGCATTGAACCATTCATCTCCCGTCCACACCAAGACAACAGGAACGCTCCAAAGTCACTGCAGCGTCTCTCACCCGGTCTCCTGAAAACCCCAAAAACTCCATCAGCCTGAGGACTCTGGACGGCAGCAGAGACAGCATCTGCGTCAGCCAGCAACACTCCATTAGTCGCCACTTAAACACTTCTTTATATTCATGTGATACAGAGACAAGCTTCTTGTCACTGCTCCCAATCAAGCATCAGTCAAATGCTCCGCCAATTAGGCAGGAATGTTCTCACCAGATTGAAGGAGCCGATCCCCATGCTGACACCGCCGGTGAAGTGATTGCGCAAGCTCTTGTTTTCCACTCTCGCCACCTTTGCCATGGCTTGGCATTCCCTGGAGGGGAAAATGGCACTTCTCAGCTACTGTTGTTGCAGCCGCAGGTGTTGCCTCTTACTTGTAGATCTGGTAGCTGTTTCGGATTTTCATTCCGCCTTTGATGAAGCTGATAATACTCTCCCCCAAGAAGGTGAGGGCGGCCTTCTGCAGCAGCACCTCCGCATAACACAGCTCTGCGT
Source organism: Synchiropus splendidus (assembly GCF_027744825.2). Classification (NCBI taxonomy): domain Eukaryota; kingdom Metazoa; phylum Chordata; class Actinopteri; order Syngnathiformes; family Callionymidae; genus Synchiropus; species Synchiropus splendidus. Next base: position 22,629,641 of record NC_071335.1, read on the forward strand.
GCATCTCCTCTGCAGGAGGGGGGGAAGAAAAATGAAGCAAACTGCAGTTTAATACAACTGTTGGAGAATTTGTTTAAACTATGCAGGATTCGATAAAAGAATTTGTTAATGTTTGTACAATTTGATATATTACTGAATCAAATGATGGAGCCATACATACATTTAAACATATTGTTTATTTTGCATCAGTTTGACAATAGCACAATAAATCACGATGGTGGCTATATTCAAGTTTTTATATCACCTTATTTAAACTAAAGCTCTTTTAATGTCTTGAAAATATGTGTATAAGAATTTCAAATACATTCAGAGTTGTGGAAACCCTGGTCATTCTGTAGTGAAAAACCTCCCTGAACAAAAGCAAACAGCTGCTTTTATTTGCTTTTGTTCAGGGATGATTCCTCCATGTTTGTTGATGTTATTCTCATCCTAGCTGCCACGTGTCTTGTGCATCAGTGGGATCAGTGGACCAGGAACTCCTGCACTGACAAAGGTTCCATGTTGTCTGGGGAGCAAACTGTTAAATTAAAATAAATTATTAAATATTTTAACGCATTTTTTTTTTGTTGCAATTAACTTGTTAAAGTCCCACCACTAGTTTAAACCTCACCGGAAAACATGTGCCTCCTAAGCTGGAGAGTAAAGGGAAAACTGAGGAGCAAGTTCTTCTCAATAAAGAAATATGGGTGAAACTTTTTCCAAAATGATACCTTCATTTGTTGTGCATTTCACCATTATACAGAGGCGCGAGTGAAATATCAAAGAATATCAGACAGTATTGAGGCCTGCATGAAAAACAAAAGACAGGATGCAGAGATACAGATGAATATGCCTTTAAAAAAGGACACGCAAAGTGAGAAACAACAAAAATCCAATTGGAATGTCAAACAAAGAAGATATGGGGCAATAACCGGAAAAGACTGCCAATAACATTGACAGGTTGATGGGGTCTTTAGACCAAGGCAGTTCATTGAACTGCAGTAAAAGTCCAGAATGCCACACCTGCAACTGAAGGAAGGCTTGAAGGCAATTACTTACCTTCAGTGAAACTTTCAGTTGACTGTTGATACCAGAAGCTGGCCAGAGACTCCATTATTCCGGTTCTCTTTCGGAATCTACAATGTTAAAAAAGGTGCCATCAATATCACGGGACTTCTTTTTCAAGGAGGCGTTTGTGTGTTTATTAAAAATTACATTTTTTTTATGGTGGTCACTCATTGTCTGACTAGATAATCCTATGATTTTATCCCCATTTACCTACATAGCTACACACAGCCTCAACCATGGTATATTTTCATTAAAATATAAATGCAATATATACATGCAAGAAGTCACCTTCTGCTCCAGCCAGACACACTAACCTCCTCTGGCTACATTCCTCTTATACATTTCTGGCTTTAAATATACAACTCTTGCCTCCAGCCTTTGTCAGCAGAATACTAACTCACCATGAAGATTTTGTTTCGGCTCATACAGAACACACCCTTTGAAAGGCCTTTAAATCATTTCAGCCAGGTGCAGTTTTCACTGCCACTGGACATCATTGACATCTTGAAGTAAAGGACGTGAATCTGTACACCTCCATTTTTTTGGACCCTTTCATTTCAAGCAAGTGTCGGTGTCACTTTCAGTCACAAGAACTCCAGCATCTGACGGACACACATTGCTTTGAGCGAGCCTCACCTCTGGCACGTCTGCAGGGACTCATTCAGCGATGACATAGCGGCGTTCATATCTTTGGAGTCAAAAGTCATCCCTGCCTGCATCACCAGAATGCTGCTGTAGCCCATCGCGTGGTACATGCTCTGATCTTTCCTGATGGAGGGGGGGGGAAAGGCACTCCTTTCACACAGACATTGTGACCTTTGCAAAACTCAAGAGCTGTGAAATGATATTAAAGACACAAGAGTGTAAGTGCGGAGTTGCGTACCAGGGTTTCAAAAGAGCCAGTGCATCAGCAAATCTGTTGTTGAGAAAAAGCTCCAGGGCGGTGGTGCATTCCTTCAACGAGTCCTCCAAGGCCATTTCAGGAGTCCTGGCGAAAGCAGAAGGTGTTCAATGGTGAACATCTCAGGCCTTGTTGGCTGCCACACGTTGCACCGCCTCACTGATGCTCAATTGCCGTTCAATCTTCACAATATTTCAATCTGACATAATAAGTGAAAAACAAACTTGGACATTGTTGAGTTTCACCTGAGGCAATGACACAGGTCCAATGACTAAATGAGGTGTGAGACACTTAATTGTGTAATGGAGATCAAAGCACAACGGCTGATTACGATCAAATCATTTTGGTGGTGTGATGAAAGCAACTATTGAGCAACAGATATAAAAAAAAAACTAAAAAGCCTCACTGAAAATTTCTCATTTCAATAACCATTAAATTAAAAGACATTCAAGATAAATCGCTCTTTATTTAAAAGGGAACTAAACAGCATAATGAGCGCAGATTTTGGTTTTCTGACTCATTTTCATGCAGCTGCTCAATATTAAATATAAAAAGCCTTAAATGTGGCGACTTCCAAATCCAGAAAAAAAAAACTTTTTCTCCCCCATTCATGTGTAACAAGTCATTACATTAGTAAAAGCAAGCCACATTTTTATTTTATTAAACAAAGCTGTACAGAAAAAGAACTAAAACGCTATGAAAAAATATTTAGCGTGTGACGTCCTGAAATGTGCCTTAATAAAAAAGGGGATTAAACCCACGCAAGTGCAAAAATACATACCGCTTGGAATTTTTGGAATCCACCTGAAAGAACAAAAACAACGTATTTTAGGAATTGTATGCTTCAGAAATTGTATTAAAACGCGGGAATCCGACACTGAGCCAGGAGCAGCAGGTGTTTCCAGACGCAGCTAATGGCTCTGAGAACACTGTCTTTTAATTCTGGACCGATGGAAATAGACCGCAGAAACGCGTTACCTGTGTGTGTGAGAGCGTCTCCATCGTGAGTCAACCGATCACCTCGGTGCTGCGTGTCAGCCTCGAGTCAGACAGTCCAGTAGAAGCCCGTCCGGGACCGATCACTACTTAAGCGCGTGAATTTGGGAGGGGTTTGCCGAGCCCTTCCCTCGGATGCGCTCCCCAGTTTGGCTACACCTCGCTTACAAAACACGGGGAAACTAATTGGAAAAGTCAATGCACAAACAGCGCCCCCCCTCCTGGAGCGCGGCCCTCACCTTGCGTTACCGAGGCCTGCATGTGATGCCGCCGCTTAACCGATTGTTTCCGGTGGTTTGGGCCTTTTCCACCGCTTTCAATATGCATTGATGGAGCTGTGCTGGAAGTGATTGAAGGCAATAGTGGCCCCTCTGTCTTCAAATGCTATTTTTATTCATTATACAAATCTTATTTTTTAGAATCAGTGATTCGTGTCAGCCTACTCTGGGAGGTGTCTGCCTTATGTTTTTTTTCTCGATATCATCTGAAATAACCTTCAACTGAAGGTTGCATAATAATAAAAAAAAAATCATCTGATACGAACGCTTTGCAGAAAAATAGGTTTTAACAATGAACCTTTTTGTTTTTTACTACGTGCATCTGCATTTCAACCTTTCGTTGATATCATTTCATATCATTTTACTCTATTTCTTTATTGAAACCTTAATGAATACTGTTTTCTGTCACTTTATTGAGGAGGTACACTTTTTTTGTCAATAATTTGCTCTTAATTTATCCCAAAACATACTAATAATTAATCCTAAATCCGTGATTTTATTCCTCTCCTGCAGAGCTGAGCTTCCCCCTGAAAGAGCCCTGTGTACTTTAACCTGACAAATCAATTACCATTATACTTGAGTACAGTGATTATCAAGAACCTCCTGTTTCAGCAATCCATCCTGTCAACAACCTGACGCAAGGAGAGGTTTTACTGCTGGTGCTGACAAGGACCCCGTGTCCGTCTGGCCGGGTGACAGTTCCAACCTATCCAGCACACACAGACACGTGACTGGTGAAAAGGTTTGAACAAAGACCTGCAGTGCTGCGGCCCTGTGTGGAACATCATTTCCCACCCGGAGTTTCATCTGGCATTTACTGATACACAGGCATTTTTAAGAAGGTACCAGCTATTTAAATGGAAGGCGGATCTCCCAAAACGGATCCAGACTGTTGGAGATTTAGGAGCATGTCTAAGCCACGGCAGAGGTTGAGGACATAACTGTAGCACAAATGCAGCCTAAGTCAAACCATAGTCTGGTGATCTTCAGTGCGCTGCAGATGCTGTGTTCCCTACTTCACTGGATGATGCCGATTTCACGCGTCCTGGCGAGTCAGGTGCACAATATCCCTGTTGAACTCTTGAAGCATTGAAGCCGAATAACACAGGTGCAATTTCAAAAATGTTTACTTAAACTTCAGTTTAAAGTGGTGCTAAACAAGGCCAAACAGCCCTTGGTAAATCCTGAACCAGCTCCAATAACACATCCCTCACAAAATCCTGACAGGACGTAGAAAGCTGAACACTCTTACTGGTATTCCAACACACCACTCAAAGTTAATGTCACATGTCAAATAATCTCTCAAAACCATGGTCAGCGTTTCATCATGGGTCGGCCACTTCCTGTCCAATGAAGACATCAGACCTCACAGTGAAGCCTGGTGATCTGCTGATAAGGACAGTTGCCAGATGTCAGTGGAGTCAACCTCGTCATGCAAGTCCATGCAAAGTGGAAAATTCCACTTCAGACTGAAGAACTGGATCAATCCTGCAAAAAAAAAACATGGCTTTTTCACTGCACTTCCTGTTTCACTGGTCAAACCAGGTTCAGACTGACCTATTGATCTTGGCTGACACAAACACACATGAGAAAGACTCACCTAAAGGTGAACTCCAGTGAACTCCTTCAAATAATTACAAAGTGAATTCCAGTGAGTAAACATTTTAGTATTGGCCCTAGTTACAACCATTCTGTGGTTACTCATGGAGGAAGGTAACCAGCCGCCTTTTTTTTTTTTAAAAAGGAAAGATTTTGTGAAGATTTTTGGATCAAGAAATTACTCAGGACTGTACCTTATGCACCCCCCCCCCGCCAAAAAAAAATTGGTATTGCTCCCCTCCATTGTTTTCAAATATAACTTACAAAAATGTTATTTAGAAGCTCATTCAAAAGACAATGTCCCGCCACCGTGCATGAATTGACCAAGTGAAAACCAATAATCCATCATAGCATGAAGTCTCCTGTGTTCCTGAGCTCTGACACGTAACGCACTTGTACTTCTCTGATACAGAGAACTGCAGTCCCCGAGGGTGACATCACAGCCACACAGTGCAATGAAGTGACCACTCCATCCAGCTGGGAAAATGCAACTGGATGTGCGCTCGCAAGAGTTGATGTATTTCAGTTCTGTGGGAAATCCAAATTAAGAAGTAATTTCCATTTAAAAAATAGTAATAATAACTGGCTGGAACGGTATACAATTGTGCCTCTCGTAACGCAGTCGAAATCTGGGAAACAGCTGAGAATCGGTCTGACTGCAAGACAAACTTACTCTGAAGTGCTTTTAACAGAATTAGCTTAGTTAACTGGAAATGACAAATCGCCCTCTGAATTGGTCCCAATACGAAATGACCAAACTTATTCTGATGCTCTTGAGTTTTGTGTAGCAGAGCAATTTAAAATGAGAAGTCAAATTTGTAAAGGTGGAATTGTCTCAGCATTTATAGCCAGAGTTTCAGCAGCAGTGATACTGGACTTGACATGGTTGTTGTTATTGTTCTCCATGTTTGGAACCATCCACCTGTTGACAATGATTAATACAGGACTGCAAAATCCACCTGGAAAGATTCGGGTCCCTCATGTCATGATAAGAAACACAAGACAAGAAGAAAGCTTTGTCGCCTTTCACCCCACAACTTAACAAATACAAACTTTAGGATTAGGCTTTTTAAAGCCTGCAAAACCAGTAACAGTACAGGAGTGAGAAACTGGCCGGTTGTAGTTTTTTTTTTTCACCATTGCTTGTGTTCATGCTACTATGATGACACACAAAATAATTATGGGAAAATGCAATTATTTGAATAATTTAAAAACAATCTTGTTTTAAAATCTTCCAAATAGTTAAGGCAAGTGACACCAGGAAGGAAGGAGAAACACAATTGTCTGGGAAATGTCAATGGTGTCAATGATAAAGTTAGACTCAGATGTTGTATTATCAATAAAGGTTATAGTGAACTAAAAAATAAATAAATAAATAAAAATAAAATAAAATTCCATTCCACTGTCTGAAGGTGGTTCTTGCATGCACTTAAAAAGTTTAAATCCTTGAAGTATAGTAGTCATTTTTGGCAATGTTTCCTGTGTTACTGTGACTTATATTCTACCAACATTTCTTGGCTAATCACCTTTCCGCAAGGTAAGTGTTTCAAATTGAACGGCAACATTCATAACAATAAATAATCAATAATTGGATTATTTTTCTTATACGTCTACTTTTGGCTGACTCAAAACATTTAGCATAAAAAAATACATTATGATCGTACTGTACGCCCGACTACATTACCCACAACCCATCGCGTGAGCTGACTTCCTGTTTATCCAACATGGCGGCGTGTCCGCCGGCGCCGTCAGACTCGGAGTCAAACATCCCGGAATTTGAGTGTATAGACGTCAACACCAAGCCGTTTCACATCGGGTCGTTTCGGAACGAGTGGCTAAAGCGACTGAAGCCATGGCACTACTCGTTCCAAAAGGAGGACGAGGAAAGTTTCCATGCCAACTTCGCTGCAGACATGGGGCTGAGTGGCGAAACCATGGCGGAGCTGAAGAGCGTCTGCAGGTACCGACGTTCGCGTGACGCTGGCCACACAGTAACACGGTCGTGCTCTCGGTGTTCAACGCGCAAGGCGACTTTAAACACAGAGAAGCTTAAATAGACCGACGAGTTGTAATTCAAATCACATTGTGGTGAACCTCGGTCGGAAATGAACCTCAGGAATGCCTCGCTGGAGCGGTGCATGTATCCATGAAAGCTCACTGACAACAGGGCTGGAGGGTGTTTTCCATCTGAGGAGCACCGGGTCTATTTCAAGACCTCAATTCATCCAAGATTCCAGGGTCATATCAGGAATGACAAGGGGCGGGTTATTTCTCTTCTGTCTGTTTCCATCATCCCGACAAATGCTTATGGACATCAGAAATTGTATGAACAAGTTGCTCATTGAGCATCAGTCAGCTATTGAAAGTACAAAATAATGACCAGCAATACATAACCATGATAAAAAAATAAAAATAAAATGCACATAAAATATGTCTATTTTTGTTAAAGGGACGTCGGCTGTCAGAAGAGTGAATAACTTTTATAAAACAGAGAGAGAGAGAGAGAGAAGAAAACATTGTTTTATTGCTGTCATTTAATGCTTTGTGCAGAGAAGCGCACACTGGTCCCTTAGAATTACAGGACGTAATAAATTGCATCAAAGGAGATCCGTGGACTATGAAGACAATGAGTTATGTTTATTTTCCTTGCATAAGAACCTGACCAGTCCACTGGGCTGTGTGAATAATAAACTCCTCATTGTGGCCCACTTTTTCCACCGGAGTTTCCAATGAATTTTCATTTCTTCTGGCCCAGAATAGATCTTCTCCAGATATTCTTTACTCTTCCCTGCACAGTCTCCGTCAAAGTGATTCCTGCCAGTGCAGTTGAGCGTAGGGGTCTTAGGCTTCAGGGGGTTCGGATTGGATCCCCTACGCTGATTTTCAACCAGTGACAGCGCCACCTATTTCACATCAAATGGAGGAAAAAATCCTCACGATATCCCTTCTTCCCTCTCTATTTTATCTTGCATTTCATTCATCCATTTTAGGACAGAACAAAGGTTTGGACACACCTTCTGATTCAGTGTTTTTTCTTCATTTTCTGCGTTGTAAATATAGACTGAAGACGTCAAATATATGAAGCAGGATATATGTAATGATGTCGCGAAGAAAAAAAATGTTGAATAACTGTAAGTATGTTTCATATTTTTGATGACTCGAAGTGCCGATCTTTTGCTTTGTTGGCAACGCTGGAAGTCCTTCATGAGCTTCATGATGGAGTCACCTGCTGGAAAACCTGATCATGTGACAACATCATGAAGCTCATTGCGAGAAGACTGAGCAAAGTAGGAACCTACTGTAAGCAAAGGGCAGCTGTTTTGAAGAATCTGAAATATATGAATACATGTTTTGAGCACTTACACACTTCTTTGTTTACTGCATAATTCCACATGTTCATTCATAGTTTTGATGCCTTCAGTGAGAATCTACTATGTAAATAGTTGTGGAAATTAGGAAAAGACATTGGATGAGAGGTGGGTCTAAACTCTTGGCCTCTACTATATATTCAACAACAATGTTCATAGTAGTTTTGCTTGCTTCACGCTTCATAATCTCTTATCACCTAACATCAAAGATGTATTACTCAAACTGAAGCAAATGGGGAAAAAGTTGTCATTACCAATATTCCACTGAAAACCTCTTTCATCTAGATAAAAAAACAAAACAAACATCGTGGTTTGGTTTAGGTGCGGACACAGCCATGGAATTACATTCGTTGTCCTTGTGTTAAGAGTGAATATGTTGATCTCAGTTTAAGAAATGGTGAAATGAATCGTGCGCCAGTTCCTAGACAACTCCGATTGTTGTTGTCTAATGTTCTGAATTTCATCATGGAATGATCAAGATGGTCATTGGCCACATCTTGAAACTTGTTTTCCTCTCATATAATGCTGTTATGAAAATCAGTCCCAAGTCGCTCCCCACATTTTTATCAAAGTGAAAAGGATTTATTGCTAAATTACGAATGTAATTCATATTTAATTTGAACAGAACAACATGCCATTGATGATATTTAGACCAGTGATTCTTAAACATACGGCCAGGGCCCATGGTTGGGCCGCTCAGATGCTCGGTTTTAATACATGAGTAATACACGAGTAATACATGACAGTAGTGTGTCACTGAATTGCAATCTGTGATAGCTACCAACTATGGAGAAATTCATGCAAAGAAAAAATGATAAAGAAAGTGATGCCGCTGCTGAAAACAGTTCATGAAAGCACCTGTTGAAGCAGTTTTAAAAGTAATTTCCGGTAGAATATTTTATGGCGATACTTTGAATTACACTTACTTAAATCTTCTATGGAGTTTAAATAAAATATATTATTTTTATTTTATGATATTTAGACGTGGATTTATTATATTTATTTTATTTAGGGTTTTATTCAGTTTTTTCAAAATTTTTTTTCAACGGTTTGCATCAAGTGTATTTTTCTTCTGTTTTTCTTCAGTAAATGTACCTGGTTCTGCTGCTGGTTGGACTTTTCTATGAGAAATATCTTTGCGATGATCACGTGGTTTCATGTCACTTCACAAGGTTTTGGTTTGTTTACGTGTAAGTAGATTAAATATGGTTGTTGATGACAAATAAAATGTTCTGGGAAAGGTGGGGCCCCAGATCAAAGAGGTTAATAAGTGTATTAGCAGCATATTAGCCTGTAGTTTACCATTATAAATCAGTCTAAATCACGCCATTATTCCTCATAATGGACAGTAAATAAGCAATGATCTTATTGAATGTTCAGATCAGTTCCCCTGCGACCTGAAAGTGCCATGTGCTGCCACATGCATTTCACCACTCTCAGTCAGTTACCAAACCATTGAGGCGACATCATCATCCACTCATTTAAAACCCCTTTGAACTTGAGTCATCAAACAAACGGCACAGTTGTGTAATGTCTTCTGGCAAAGGTGTCTCCAATACACAACTTCTTCACTCATCTTTTTCCTCCTTTCAAGTCTCGACTCTCTCCGATGCCATCCGGAGGGCGAGGAGCCCGAAACGGATGTGGTGCCACCAAACCCGACACTGAAGACTCTGATGTATGACTAGTACCTTCACGTGAAACTGAAATCTCATCAGCCGACCGTTTCACTACCGTTTCTTTTTTTTTTGAAACAGACAACGAAAAAAGAAACAGGATTACAAAGCGTCGCTAAAAATTGGCAAGAACAGACACGACCACTTGGCTGAGCAGATGGTGGGTGAGCTGCTGTACCTCAAGGTTTTGTGACTGAAGGCACATTAAAATAAAACTGTGGGACTGTGGTAGCACTGGATGCAATACCAGTCATGAAACACAGGTTTATTTTATTTTCACTGGTGTTTTTTTGCTGCTGAAATAAGTTGAGACTATTTCACTCTTCATTGTCAGTCTTTTTTTGTCATTGTTTTCTGTCATAAATAGCCCTGGAATAATAATAATTAAATTATTATTATATAATAATAATAATATGATTTTGCTTGCAGGAACGCCTGGTAGTTCGCGGACAAACCTTCAGAGGTTGTGACTTGGTCGCAGAAGGAGATGTTCTTCTCACCATAAATGTCTACCACCCAGGCCTCGGGGAGAAGGTAAGCAGAGACTTGCCAACGTTTTTGTGCTGCGGCTTTGCTGACTCGAAGCTTTTGTTCCAGTTTGCCATCGTCAGGCCGCACACATGCTTCCTGGTCATGGGCTCCCACACACTGACTGACCTTCGGGACGCCATTTGCTGCGTGAGTGACATCCAGGTGTGCGGGGAGTTCAGCAACACGCCTGACGTGGCACCGGACTTCATCAGCAAGGTGAGTAAAACCGCCATCTTTCCCGCTTTCATGGAGACGTACAAGATAAATGAAGCTTCCTTTTCTGTTTCAGGATCTCTTCAAGTCGGCGTTCTTCTTTTTTGAGGGGGTTTTCTACAACGACATGAGGTTTCCTGAGTGCCAAGACATCAGCACGTAAGCCTTCGTGCTCCAGCATGGAGACCGACTCATGAAACAAACTGGGCCATGTTCTGAACTGGAATCATCAACTCCTCACATCTGTTATTGACATTAAAGCGCTCAGAATGTCCGAAGTTCAGACACCACAGCCGGTCTCAGCTGCTGCTTCTCGTCTCCGGTCCTTAAGGAGATCGGCTCTTTGGGTGGAGCTGCAGACAGTGCAGTTTGAGCGCTTTAATGTCAATAAAACACCTGTGACGTCATCGGTTTGATGTGACAAGGCTCAATATTTTGGCAGCATGACGCTATTAGGCCAGTAAAAATTCATACACTAGTTGCGTCGTCGTATAAGCCGCAGGGTTCAGACCACAAGAAAAAAGTGGCATCTTAAAGTCCGGAAATTCTGTTGTTCACCTCAAATCCCAAACTGTTTGTCAAGCAAACCTGATAGCACTTCACTCTTCACACAGAACCACCATTGAATGGGCAAAATCCCACAACTTCCCAGAGTTTCAGCAAGCCAAGATGGAGGAGACCAGGTTCCTGGACCTGAAAGTCAAAGTGGGGTACCCGTATTTGTACTGCCACCAGGGGGACTGTGAGCACCTGGTCATCATCACCGACGTCAGGTAAATCCCTCCACCGAGGAGGTTACGTTTCCAACGGTTGGTTTGTCTGTGTTCAAAAAAGCTTGAAATGTTTTGGAGGAAATTTTCAGGAAATATGTCACAAAAATGGCACAGATGATTCCACTTTGGGAGGGGTCCGGATCACCATGTAGATCTAGGACATTTTTTTGGAATTATGCTGTGTTGAGGGAGGACTGAAGCTTTATATATATATATATATATATATATATATATATATATATATATATATATATATATATATAAAATGACATAACATGTCTTTTAAATACTTAATACTTAATCTTAAAAAATAATGATAATCATTAAACTACAATAAAAAAATGCATTCCTTGTCTCAGTAAATAAAGTGGACACCGAGTGAAACTGCTAATTGATTGTTGAACGTTTGATTCGACAAACTAGCTGCGCTCACCTCGCTCAGCAGGTTTGAAGCCAATGTATTCCCACACCAGGGCTGCGCATTTCTCATGGTCTTTTTGCCTCCCTTTACTTTCTCAACATTGTCATGTGTTTCTCCTCTTGAGTCTCGCTTCCTCAAGAACTGAGGCTAACATGACCGACAAGAGGGTTCACTTGGCCCCGAGATGCCGATGCAGAGTGAACCCTCCTGTCAGCGGGCCCTGAAACATGCTGAAAGCTGCTCTCTGCGTCAACATAGGACGCAAAAGTCACTTGACAATCGACGCTGTTTGACTCACTTGGGAGTCAGATTGGCTTGATAAGAATTGTCTTCAGAAACTGCTGGCTGTAGGTGCGACAAGCGAGCATCTTGCACGGGAACCCCTCTTTCTTTGTAGCATGGAGGCCTCGGCAGGTGTGAGAGTGGATACCAGTGGTGTGTGATGATGATATTGGCTTGTGAAGGACGAGCAGAGATCAAAGGACACCTTCCATGAATCTCAGTACGAGGAGTTCTTTAAAGCATTAAGCTGCTTCAACAAAGCTATTTGACTGAGGAGAAGAGCAAGTGTAGTAATGCTGCGTTGCCAGGGGGGGAGACTCTCAAACCAGTTTGTCTACAAACTGGTTTTTCTAGCTAAAGCTGTACTATAATCCACATTAATCTCTGCTCTGAAAAAATGCTTTATTCTAAAGCCTAAGCCTCAAGCCTTCTAAGAGCCTTCTCATTGATGTTGCTCTTTGACTCTTTAGGTTCTCATTCAGTCAGGATTAGATGAGATGGGCTTTGACTGAGGAGTTGAAGTTTTCATTTCACGCGTCAACAAACGGTGATCAGTCGTGATTTTATTATACAAGTTATGTTGGTATTTTGCGCCTCTCAGCCTTTCGTGTGAGAACACTCGACCACACGCCACCGTAACTAACCGGCAGGATTTCAGCTCTATATTTGAAGCAGCTCCAAGGTAGGAGTCGCAGCTGCTTCTGAAGTGGAACACACACGATCATGTGTGGAGGTGGAATCACAACCGTGTTTCTAACGTCATGTTACAGTGGTTTTAACGCCACTATATCGGCCACCCGTCTGCCTCACAGCACTTCAGCATGACGCTCATTTGAAATCAAGCGCTTCGTTGTCAGCCACTTATCAGATTCTTTCACAAGACCGCTCTTCATGGGGGCGTAGCCTTCGTCCCTCTTTCAGTTTGGCCCTGGCTTTTTTCCCACTTTACTCCACTGTCGTAAGCAACGGCAACCACAGAGTGAGATGACAAATGTGAGACCAATCTTGCTTTCGCACATCTGAAATGTCTGTCTGTGCTTTGGTGCAGAATTTTACACATGAACGACTGTCTGGACAAGCAGCAGTATCCTCTGGTCATTCACAAACACCGAGCGGTGACGCAGAAGTGCGCCGTCTGCTACACATTCATTGCCAGGTGAGTGTGGGTTCGCGCTGTCAATACTATTACCGTCTTTACCGGACTATAGAGTGCACCCACTTTAAGAAGGAAAACAGATCTTCTTCATAAATTAGCCGCAGGTGCAGTGGTGCTGTCTGCACCGTAGAAAGGTCAGTGGCTCTTCAAAATGCAAGAGGATCACTTCGAAACTAGTTTGGAAAGTGGGCTCCAGCATGGAGACCGACTCATGAAACAAACTGGGCCGTGATCTGAACGGAATCCTCACATCTTTTATTGACATTAAAGCGCTCGAAATGTGCCAGTCTCAGTTGCTGCTACTCGTCTCCCCGGCGCATTTTGAACGCTTTAAGGTCAATAAAACACCGGCGATTTCATCGGTTTTGATGTGACGGGGCTCAGAATTTTGGCAGCATGACTCTCTTTAGCCTATACGTTTATTTTATTTTATTTTTACAAATAAATAATGTATATGGTGGAAAATATGTGGAATAAAAGAAGAGATGGGGCGGGTATGTGTGCCTCAAGTATTCCACGTTATGCTCAGTTAAATGATGTCAGAAGCCATTTTCCTGATCTTCCATTGAGCCCTGGAACACGTCGTCTCAGTGGCTCTGAATATGAGTCGACTTTGAAGTGGTTCCAACACCCCTAACCCGTGGTGGATGAAATGTTTGCAGGTGGTACACGACCAAAGACCAATTTGCACCGAGCGATCCGTGTATCTTTTGCGACAAGTGTTTTCGAATGCTGCACTACGACAAGGACGGTAACAAGCTGGGGACGTTCGAGGCCTTCGCCTACGTGGACCGCGGAGCTTTCAACTAGAACCCCGTAATTATCTATTTATTTTCAAGCAACTTCTGTTCAAGCAGTCATGTGTTACGTTGGGGAGAGAAATAAACTTTATTTTTTCAAGAAGACTGAGTGTCAAGAGTTACTTCAAGGCACTTGGAGCGGAGCTGATGTTTCTCTACAGCTTGAGCGCAAGTACTTTGGCTACACATGGAACATACTTTTTGTCTTTGAAGACCCTGAGAGTTAAAGTAGTGGGCCAAATTGTTCTTAATTTCCAGCCTTATGAGTTGTGGGGTTGAAGCCAAGGACTAGGAAATCCCAACAAAAGGTGTTACACACTTTCAAACTAAACTTTCAACAGATTTTATTTTATTTTATTATCTACCAGCATGTTTTCAAATTTCACTTCACTCAAATATAAATTGTGCTTCGATGTGTCACCTGCCATTGTGTATTGGTTCCATGGTACAACTGCATCAACAGTATGCACCGGATCAATCCGATATGTTCCCCTCAAAATGTGGTCACAACATCAGTTTTTCATTTTCTCATGATGCATCACTTGCTTCTGAAACTTTGAGCTACAGTTATATTGACATATTAAAACTTAAATGTGACCCAACAGACCCAAACTAGGGTCCCACTTGATACCGTTATTGCTCAGTGGTATGAAGACCAGCTTCCATGTGCAACTTTATTCCATGTTAATAGCTCGGACAACAAAATACTCTTATGTACACGTCACATATTAAAAATAACACTTCAACATGCTTGACTAATTCTGGTTTTAGAACAGTTGAATTTCAATAACGTATGGTTGAAAGCTGATGGCGTGAGAGCACTACGGTCGCGGAACATCATTTAGTTTCTATTCACTTACAGCTCAGGCACACAAACTAAAACCTAAGGAGCTTGGTGGAAAGCAGTGGAGTGGCAGCGTGACTGGCCTTCAGCATGATGGCACTCTTAAACCGACTCCCCAAGACTTTCGGAGACACTGCGGAGAAAAGCAATAGTTCAGCTGGAAAACAAAGTAAGCAACCAGATCGTTGTTACACATCTCTATCATCTGAGGTCAGGTTGACAGGCAAGAGTGGTGGAAGGCAGTGGGTGAGGGGGCAGCAGCTCTGCTTGTTATCTTTGAGGGATGATGCTACTCGCCGTCAGCCATCTAACAAAGGCACAGTTCGTCCTCTGGCTCAGCTCACTGTACGTCAACACTCAGCGGGCAATCCTGTTCACCATTATCCCCTCGTCTCCCAAGAGCGCCCCCCTCCCCCGAACATGCCAGAACTTTACACCACTTAAAGCAACACTTGTTTCCTGGTGAGAACCACACGCTCAGAAGCAACCACTAAACTACATCATCTGCTTTGTGACATGCACGGTATAGTACTTGGGCGTGTCCAAGGTCTGGCTTGAGGGTGCAAATGCAGTTCTTCATCAGACACCAGGAGGCCCACTCCAAATGCAACTTCACCCCGGAGAAGTCGCAGGTTATAACCCACCAAAACCACTTTCCTCCCGCCTCATACATCCCTCTAAAAAAGATGCAGGTTATCAGATTGAAAATTCCCACCACTACTATTAGCTCCCCTTCTTCATCTAGTCATACATTTTCTCTACCTGCATATCTCAGTGGCTAAAACATCACAAATTCAGCTTTTGATTCCACGAATGTCGCTTGAAGCTTGCGGCAATAGGGGGTGCAAAAAAAAAATCCCCCACGCCCGCATTGCAGCACTACATTAACTTTAGATGTATATCAGTCGCTTGACTGTTGGTGTGAACGTATAGGCTTTTCGCAACATGTATTACTGAAGGATATCTAGTAATGCTGCCATTTCAATAGGCTGCTACAGGAATGCAACGCTAAATGACATGCTTTAACTGTCCTCGATCGAGGAGTTCCCAATCCAGAGAACTGATAGAATCTTGTCTATCCTGAGGCCTACTCTGTTGCCTGGAGAACCTCGGCAGGGAAACGGCCTGGTGTCTTCACCATCCACTTTTATCTCAGATCTTTCAGATGCATTTCAGTTGTTTGTGTCGGCCACCTGAGCGTTTGTCCTGCAGCTTCAACTTGCATCTTCTCGCTCTCCCGCGCTTTGTCTTCAGGGCTTGCATCTCCGTCAGCCGTCTTGTCTGCAGCAAAGAGACGCACATAGCTGAAGTCAGAACCTCCACCGAAATCCCCTGCAGTGGCACCATGTGATGACACGTGTGGGGCTCAGACATCACCGCGACCAATCTCCATTAGCATCCTTTCGTCGTGCCTTGCGCAAGAAAGAGACCTTTTCACAGCCGACATCAGGCCAGATATGGGACGAGGGCTTCCATTGAGAATGTGAGTAACAAAAGTGAGGATGTGGCAGATAACAGCCAGTCACTGGCAAGAAGTCGACCTCAGAGATCCTGTGACATCCTGCGGGGGCCATGGGGCCACAGAGGGTCGCTGTCTTACGTGGGACTTCTCAGGTCATGGCTAAAAAAGACGGTGGCACCATTCGCCATCATCCAGTCAGTGAAACTCTTTTGGACATGTGCTTCTACGCTGTTCACACACTCAACGGCAAACACAGCCACTCTTCAATGAACTTTCTCATCTGCCCTCAGTAGTGTTTCATTAAAACGTCAGATGATCTAGTGACTCCATTGAAGAGATTAAAACCTTTTCCTTGTTAAAAGCCTGATGTTTTTCCAAGATACAAGCCCACAGTCCTCTTTTAGATTTTCATAGAAGCTTATGTTTCGAGTGCATTTTTCCATCTGTTTCAAACAACGTTACCGTCACTGAGCACATGCTTGCATGCGCTCCTTTACATTGGAGGGGAGCATCCGAGAGTCAAAAGCTTATGACAGCAACACACTCCAAAACCAACATGGCGGCTGTGGAAGAAGTTTTGCACAAAAGAGGAAACGGAGGAAGCGTTGTAGGAGGTGGCGGCCGGTGAGGTCATTAAGTTCACGAAGAATTTCCGCCAAATTTTGGTACCTTGACTAGAAGTTCATGACCATGAATGAGAGTAGAATCACAGTAGCGCCACCGTTTCAACTCAGCTCTTTCTTCCCCAAGCCATAAATTTATATAATTATACTTTATGCATTTATTATTTTTTATCAAAGTCTATTCCTCATTTTATTGCTTTTTATAAATATCATTTGCTCTCTGTTGTGTTCTACCAGTCTTTCAGCTTGGGGGGCATCTGGGCGTCTGCAAAACATGAAAAAATGGACGCCTGCTTCTCGATCGTAGCTTGGCCACGAGATTACGCCGATACATGGCAGCATCTGGTAGCCAAGCTACGATCGAGAAGCGGATGTCCATTTTTTCATGTTTTGCAGACGCCCCCCAAGCTAAATGCCAGTGTTCTACTCTGATCGCTCCACTGGCGACCCGATAAAAGTGAAAAGTTCGGCGGCGTGAAAAGCCACTGAACTGCCACAACACAAAGCACCTTGGTTGTTTTCCTTGGCTTGCTCCACTCTCTTCTTCGCTTCCTCGTACTGGCGCTGCTCCGCCAAAGACTTGTTGAGCACCTGGCTGAGCATGCAGTCGCCCTCTCCCACCAGGAACATGGTCTTGAACTTGTTGTACAACATGGTGGCTTTGTCCATGATGTCCTGACTCGCCTTGAATCTGCGAATCTGCGCAAAAAAAAAGTTAATTCCAAGTATTTATCAGTGAGAACCATGGACGGAAGTAAGCTCACCTTCTTCAGTGTGACAAATAGTTCAGTGTGTTTCTGCAGCTGGTGGGTCGTGATCTGTAGAGCGCCGATCTCGTCCAGGGCGTCCAAGCATTTCTTCACATCCTTCGTACAGAGAGAGAAGCTTTCTATCAATGGGGAGTTGCCTTGGATCAAAGGACTATTTTACACGACACAGAAGATCAAAGGCATCAGGGCAGCATCCAGACGACTGCAGTGTTGTTTGTGCTCAAGACAAGACACAGTCATATTTTGCCATAGCCCTTTCCTTTCCCCTGCCTCTCCCCCTAAACCTAACCATCCAAAACACATTGCTAAACTTAACCAGGACTCTGAACCAAACTGAAACCCAATTATAATAACCATGCTATGTTGAAGTCCTCATCCTCAAATTGAGGCTTTACCTTGTGGGGTCCGACCAAGTGTGGCCACAAAGCCATCACAAGGATAGTGTTTTGTCAAGAATTGGTCCACACACAGACAGACACAGGAAGTAGGAAGTTTGGTCTCATGCTACTTTACTAACTGATCGTCTGTCCTGCTAATACTTTCCTCACACGTGTGGTCAGGTCGGTTAGTCATGTCAGTAAAGTACAAGCGAATCAGTAAGGTCACACACCGCTGAGTCACACACATGATTATGCTATGAATAGTTAAAATGCTCTTTGAACATTAGCACTGGTGCAGAAGAGATCACTCACACTGACAGTCTGAGACATGAGCGCATGAGTGTTTCTCATGCAACGATGAAAAAGAGAAACTATGCGTCTGCTTTGCAGGCCCGGTGTCACTGAAGAGTTTAGAATCATGCTGAAAACTGTGAACTGCTTCAAAACAGTGCTGACTAATAGCTCCAAAAAACAACTCCCCACAGAGGGCAAACTCTGCTACAGACCACGGGATAGAGAAACTATTTTTTAGTCAAAAGAAATGAGGCAAAAACTCAATGTAGGAGTTCATTGATAAGGATACAAGACAAATACTCTATTCATGATGTATCCCTGCCTTACATAAAGATATGCATCCATAATTTTCATATCTATAAAATCACTGGAAACAATCCATTGGAAACATTTACAGCTGATAACAACTTTCCTCAATGGTTGTAGGCTCATTTTGTTTTGGATTTTAGCATCGTGACACTCCCAGAGGAGGGTTGGTTTCAGATGGCACAGCTGGCAGGACCCATCCTCCCAACTACAAAACCTGCATTACACCTCCCATTAAAGAAAATGAACCCGGTCAAATTCACTACAGGAGAAAAGAGAAAACAATGTAGTTGCAGTCAATTGAGGGTGACTCACAGGGTTGTCGATTTTCAGTGATATCTTGATTTCAGTGTGAAGCCTCTGGAGTTTCAAATCGGTCGACATCTCTGCGGGGAAGAACCCCACATTTTATTATGGCTTCCAGCCCAGCAGACTGCAGGACATACTGCAATGAAGTTTCTCCTACATTTCCTTTATCTCAAGGAGTCACTGTACCACAACAGTGTTGATGTCACCACCAAAATCACTCAGTGACGAAATGGAAGTATTGAAAAATAATGGAAATATAGACAGGTTCACTCACCTTTTTTCTTGGCACCGATTTTCTCATCATTTTTTCTTCCATCGTCTTTGCTCGACCTAGAATACAGCAGCAACAACAGAGGCTGTCTTACAGAGGAGATGTCATCGAAGGACATTTTGGAATGAGTTGTTTTGGTCTGTGCAGCATTAAGGAGACCAACTGGATTGAACTTCCAACCAAGACCATCAAACCAAGGCTTACTCTTCAGCTCTCCGCCGCCTCCCGTCTTTATCCACTTCTGAATTGTGCTTTTTTCGGCTCCGGTTTTTCTGAAAATCAAATCACAAATGTTTCTGGGAAAAGCCTCATTAAAAGTATTTTGAGGTGGATGTGGCAGGATAATGTTTCCATGAAAACTAAGACTTCACCTTTGCTTATCACACTGAAAACATTTCCAAGCTCATTTGTACAAGCAATTGTTTCATGTGATTTGCGTCGACATTAAAAAGACACCTCTTCATCGTCAGAGCCAGAAGAATCCTCTTTCTGCTTCTTCTTTTTAGCCTCAGGTTCCTTGCCCTCAGTGTCTCTTCCTTTACTGTCATCCCTCTTCCTCTCCTCTTCACCTTTGGACTTGTCATCGGTTGTCCTCTTGCGCTTCCTGTCCAACTCAGACTGATCACTGACGTTGAGGGATGGAAGAACAGAGCGCATCTCTTACATGGCTTGAAAACTTCTGCTGTTGTATAGGCGTGAGTGTGCTTACACTTCATTCCCAATGCCTTGCTGCAGAAGCTTCTCTGTTCTGGGTTTCCTTCCTCTTCGTCGAGGACCATCTTCACCTGCTCCACCACACAAAAACAAAAGCCATCAATACAGTGGACTTCTGAACGAGAACGTACTATTCTGCACACACCAGACGGACTAGCTGGTTGGGCTGAGGCATCCTCCTTCTCTGTCTCTGCTTCACTCTGAAAACACAAAAAAATGAAAATAATAATATTAAAATCACTTGATTTTAATTCTAAATAGTCGCTGATCCAGCGTCTATGAAATCATTTCGCGGTTTTGTGGTTATAACACCATCTCGTGTTTAAAAAGGAGAACTACAGATTAAAGATTTTTTTTCCCTTTTCCGGGGGTTGATAAAAATGCATCTATAAGAAAACATATTTTCACCCTGTTGCACATACTTAAATAAAAACACGTTTGTTGAATCAGCCATTATAACAAATTACATTCATAATCTATTTTAAATTCAGGGAAACATGAAAGGATTTTGGTTCCTCACCAACAAGTAATTGTTTTACGGCATAGCTCTGAACAGAGGATATACACAGGAGACAGAAAAGAACAACAGCTCTCTAGATGAATTACAATAGGAAATAATGTGTTATTCAACTATTTCTTTCATTATATTTACAAATTCTTGGTATTGAAATTGATATTTGACACGACCAGCAGTTGAAGGGCCATTAACCTAATTTTGTAATTTTATTTAAAAAAGAAATTTGTTTTCGTTGCAGGAAAAATGGTGCAAAAAGGTCAGACGATGGTAAGCAGCAGGTTAGTCATGTGCAACATAAAGAGAAAAGGAAATGGAAAGCATGAGCAGATAATTGCGTGCAGTAAATAAAACACTTTCCTTTAAATAACAGATGCAACTTTGGTCTACAGACAAGATCAAATGTGAAACCGTCAAACCCCCCTAAGGCGCAAGGAAACCTGTGAAGCCTCCCAAAATGCAGTACCTACATCCTTGTTACGGGCACCCTGCTCAGGAACCTGAGACCTTTCCTCCTCCTCCTCCTCCTCTTCCTCCTCCACCTCCTCATCCTTATTTTCAGCCTCGAGCTTAGTCTCACTTCCTGGAACCTAAATGCACCCCAGAAAGCGCAGGATGCAGTGTGATAGGGTTAACAAGTCTGGAGTGATTCCTCCCAGCATGGTGACAGATTTATTAGTGAGTCAATAGGAGACAGATGATTCATGTTAGAAGACATGAAGCTGAGGTGAAGAAGCACAAGCATGTTAATAAGGAGCTCAAGCAAACTGGCTTAAAGGACAGATGCGAAGCTCACTTTGGATTCCATTTCCTTGTCGTCCATATCGTCTTCAGGGCTCGCGACACCAAACTTATCGAGGAAATTTTTCGGCGGAGTTGGCTTGAGAAAAAACAACAATTAACTTGCATCTTGAAATGTTCCAAAATGTTTTCAACACAAAACAATGGGGACTATGTACCTTTGGTGCAGTGAGCTCAACCTTGGGGTTGTTTTCAATCTCCCACAATCCTTCGTTGAAGCCTTTCCTCTTGTTTGGTTTCGCATACTTGCTTTTGTTTGGTTGGTAGGGAAAGATATCCTTTGGGCCCAGAAATGCACTGCAGGACAGCAGACAACAATTGAAATTAAACAGAATCTATGAAGTGTTGCAGTAGAAACACAGAGCCACAAGTGACAGTTCAATTCCAATGTGTAATCTAATCGTATTCACATGAGAGGATAAGCATTAAAATAAAGTTGAAGATTTGCTCACTGACGTTTCGTGGGTGCCGAAGAAGAAGATGGGGAACTTGAGGTTGGAGGGCTTCACTGCACCATCTGGGACTTCAATCTGCCGGGATACAAAGTCAAAGAATGAACGGAGACGGATGGAAACTGACAGCTAATAGTTTGTGATATGGCGACATCTAGCGGCCAGATAACATGATCGCAAGTGACACGAATTCACGGTTGCAAAACACTACATAATAAAAAAAGGCTTCAATTTGCATATGTTGTACACATAACGTCTTGTCTAACTTTAAAAACATTGTGCGCAAAGAATTAGGTAACAGGACGCTTTTTAAGGAATTACAAAGTATTCCATAAAAAGTCTTAAAAGGCCTGATTTTATTTAAAAATAAAAACACGGCACTTTCAGTTAGTATCATAACTGTCATTAAAATGAAAGGCACGCTGTCATGAGTCAAAAAGAAAACAGGTAGTTCCAATAATCAACTATCCTAGTACAAGTACTTCTGCAAAATACTTTACATCATGGCTAAGAGTTGCTTTTAAAACATTAATTTTCAAGTTTCAGTGTTACAGCACAATCACAATTTGCGGGAGGAATAACGGCTTTCTCATCCAACCTAAGGTGACGCCCTCCTGAACTCAACCACACCTGGCTGAGGTGGTGTTTTGGGGGCGTGAATAGTCACCACCTGTTTCAGTCGACTTACTCTTGCAGGCCAGTGCGGGTAACCCTTCATCTTGGCGAAGATTAAATCGCCTGGTTTCCAATCCCGAGCCATGTTATCGTCTATCAGAACAGACGAGACATTAACGACGCGATGGTGATGGAGACACGCATGACATTCAGGTACGTTCAATGTATCCACACACGCACATACACGCCGTCTCTGTAAGCAGAGTTGTGTATAAAACCCGAGTAGAAAGGTGGCAGTGCTGCGAAAACACATGTTAGAGAACCAAAACAACACAAAGTGAATAAAGGGAAGGTGATGCTAGGTGATGCTAGCAGGCTAATAGCGGTACCAGACAAACATAACCCGCATAATAACCCACTGCGGGACTTTAGAGTTCTTCATGAGTCCTAAAGACAACAAATAAAAGTTACTTGTTCGCAATATCGTTGCTGTGCTGGACCCAGAGAACACGCACGACTCCTCCTTCCCGTTCTGACACACACGCTTTCCGCGCCCGAGTACTACGTCACTGGACCGTACCATTCATGTGGATCACGGGGTGGCAGCTATGTTCGTTTCTCGAGATTCACGTGAGACAAGCGTTATTTAAAAGAGCTAGCTGTTAAGGACTAACATATAGATTAAGGTTAACACGTAAAAATTATGATATTCATTGCGTCATTAACGTGATGTCACACACGCAAGGGGTTGTGCTGCAACATAGATCGTCTATGGAGAAGAACCGAATGCATACTTCAGACCTAAAAAAGTTACTTCTCGATTAGTTCGGGAAAATGACGTTCAGTAATCGGTCACTGTCATGGCACTTTCACTTCATAAGTCGTGTTTGCATGAGCTCCCCCTGGAATGGAATAAAAATCACTCTTGAAGTGCTTAGAAATATTTTAATATTAATAAAGTACACTAGACGCCATCTCGAATTTATCAGGAAATAAACAACAAATAAATCATAATTACAGATTCACTTTTTGAATAAAGTGTGACAAAAATTTAATTCAATATCTTCATGGTGATCTGGATTTCAGTGTCTCCCTGCAGAGCCAACAAAGATAAGCGCTTAAGGTCAATATAACGCCTGTGTGCAGCATGACGCTCTTTAGCCTGTAAAAATCCATATATTAGCCACATCGTTGTATAAGCTGGAAGAAAAAAGTACCTGATTATAGTCTGGAAATTACAGTAAATACACATGGTACTGCCAAAAAGGTGCATAAAATATTTGAGGAAAAAAATCTGGATTATTAATAAAGTACACTAGACATCGTCTCGAGAGGGACGGAATTTATCAGGAAATAAACAACAAATAAATCAATTAACAAAATCACTTTTTGAATAAAGTGTGACTGCAGTTTAATTCAATATCTTCATGGTGATCTGGATTTCAGTGTCTCCCTGCAGAGCCAACAAAGATAAGCGCTTAAGGTCAATATAACGCCTGTGTGCAGCATGACGCTCTTTAGCCTGTAAAAATCCATATATTAGCCACATCGTTGTATAAGCCGGAAGAAAAAAGTACCTGATTATAGTCTGGAAATTACAGTAAATACACATGGTACTGCCAAAAAGGTGCATAAAATATTTGAGGAAAAAAATCTGGAGGAGATGGTCACATACGGTATCGAAAACATTCATTTATTATTTATTAAACCCCCAGATTATCAATAAAGTACACTAGACATCGTCTCGAGAGGGACAGAATTTATCAGGAAATAAACAAATCAATTAACAGAATCAGTTTTTGAATAAAGTGTGACTGCAGTTTAATTCAATATCTTCATGGCGATCTGGATTTCAGTGTCTCACTGCACAGCCAACAAAGATAAAGCGCTCAACTCCAACTCTTTGTATTTCAGACATCGAACCGGAGATGAAAGTCAACTGAAATCTCTTCAAAAGTCTGGTGTTTGGGTGGGGACAAATGAGGGTAACTTCACTTGTGGTCAGTGAGTCTGAGTGTGTGTGTGTGTGCCTGAGCGAGTTCTCAAGAAAAGGGAAGGTGCTGATGGATGAAGGACAGCCATGGTCCCAGAGAGGGGGGTTCAGGGAAAACAGGAGGCCAAAGGGGCGCAAATGAGAAAAAAAGAGGTACAGCCTGGTCCATGCCCAGGAATAACTCAGAGGAGGTAGCAGGCCCCCTGCCCAGCCTGTGAGGTGAGAGACCTTGGTGTTGGACCCCAGCCAGCTTAGTGGGGTTCCTGCTCAGACACATAACAAGAGGAGACCGGGGAGGAAGCTTTCGTGAGATGACAATGTGTGTGTGTGCGGACATGACTGAATGTGTATCTTTCACCCTGCCAGACGATACGTTGGCAAAGCATCCCAAACCGCTCAGTCTCAGAGGGCCACAGAGTCCTGCTTTATTTCCTCACTCATTTGTTAACCTGACTCGTTCCTTCACAACGTCCTCGGTCACACGCTGAGAGAAGCTGCTTTCTCCACGACCAGTGCCATTCAAACATCGCTGCCCTTCTTTAGCACTGACCTCTGGTCAGCATGGCGGTGAGGCAACTTTGCCAAGTTACAGTCTCAACTGAGGAAAACAAGCTCTTAGTCTGCGTGGTGATGATTAGTTTGAGGACCAAACGCAGCTTGCCTGAATTATTTGAATGTTACTCTTGGATTTAATGGGTTTAAAAATGGTCATTTATTTTCAACTTAATGAATGTTGACTTTTTTAAGTCCTGTGTTTAGACAGGACTACCGTAAATTCTGGACTATAGAGCGCACCGGAATATTTGCCACACCTACTAAATATAAGAAGGAAAACAGATCTTGTTCATACATAAGCTGCAGCAGCGCTGTCTGTAGAAAAGTCAGTTCAATATTTTGGCAGCATGACGCTCTTTAGCCTGTAAAAATCCATATATTAGCCACATTGTTTTATAAGCCGTAAGAAAAAAGTATCTGATCATTGTCCAGAAATTACAGTAAATGCATATGGTACTGCCAAAAAAAGGTGCATAAAATAAAAGATGAAAAAAAATCTGGAGGAGATGGTCACATACGGTATCGAAAACATTCATTCATTATTTATTAAACCCCTTCCTCACAGCTTGTCATTCTACAGGAGTTTCAGCCATCACTTGTCTCTGTTACGTTGAGAGGAGTTAAGTTAAATAAATAAAATAAAAAGTTGCTTAAGGTGCTTATTAAAACCACTGGACGAAATAGCATTTAGTATGAATTTCCCTCAAACTTAAATCATATTTTTGGCCTCAGCAGAAGGGCACCTTCTTGGTCCTACATGAGCGATGGTGTCCTTGAGAGTGAGTGTGTATTTTATGTGTGTCATAAACAGGGATTGGCATTTTTCCCTTTCAGCGTCTGGCAACACTTTAGCATGTTATGGCAATGGACAGCCGTGCCACTGAAGATTGATAAAGTAGTGGCGAGGCAGGTCATTACATTCATTAACACCTCATGTTTGTTGATAAATACTGCCTCACTGCCGAGGACTTGGCAAAGCACGGGCCGCATCACCGCTGCTGTATCTCAATATAATACAGTTCAGCTATCAGATGCGTGTTAAAGAAGTGTCTGTTTATCTGAAATAGAGAACATGAAACATATTTTAGTCTCTGTGTGAAGACATTGAAAAAGAAAATAAGCTACAATGCTATTTGAAATTATATGTTTCCATGGAAATATTAGAGCTCAGACTTAAATATGATCATTATTTAATTCCACTTAAAAGTATAAAGTAAGGCTTATTATTAACAAATAAAACGGAAATGCACCAGACCATACAAGATGGCGTCATAGCCATAACAACCATGATGATTAAATTCATTTATATTAAAAAAAGTACAAAAAACTTCTGTGGCCATTATGCAGCAGATTCTCCTGACGTTTAACCTTATGTGTGTTTTTAAAAAAAATGCGATTCATAAGGATGAATTAATCGCAAAGCTTTTGTCACCAATATGCAAAAATGAATATTCAACATGAAGTCAAATTGACACTCCAAATTCTTCTTTCTGGATCTATCGTGTCTGACCCATAAACTTCTTCTTATCAACTGCAGCTTCTTCCAACACAAACAATGAGCAGAGTTCCTTCAGTGCTGCTGACGTTAAAATAACTTTGCCGTCATGGCTGTATATTTAAAATGGAAACTGTTCATCTGAGTTCAAACTAGCTCTCCTTGGCCATTTGAACTGCCCTATCACCATTTATATAGTTTTTGTCGACAGCTTTATAGTTGCTGAAATGATAGACACGCAACGCAGTTTCTAAAGGAGGCGTCCAAGAGCTTTGCACTTTGCTGTGAGAAAGCTGACGGGGGGAGCAGGTGGGGTGGGGTGAGGGTATGCGGTGTAAAGAGCAGGAAGACAGAAAGAGTCAGGCCCTTGGACAGCAGGTGAGTGTGTGAAGACAGGGGATGACAGATGCTTCTGTCCGTGTTCCAACAGTCGCCGCTTTGTGGGAAGTGCACAGATGCCTTCCCCCACTCTTCCCTCTCATCCCTCCATCTCTCCAGCCCGGCTCTGATGTGGGGATAACAAGACAGAAGCAGTCCTCTCAGCAGTAAAGTGACCGCACTGGCACTCGGCTACACGCGGACAGCCGACCGGCGAGGTGATGGAGAGGTCCTGGTCTGGGCCTGAGGCTTAAAGGGTCTCAGCAGTGGTGGGGATGGAATTATAAATGTAGGGGTCAGCGCACGAGGACAGGGAAAGGGCTCTCTCGCTGGGCTGTGGGAACCAGCTGAGACGTGGGGTCCGCGTCGGTTCTGCCTGTGAGGAAAGCAGATGTTTTTCGCTCATGCACGTGCCAAGTTTGCCGAGCAACCTTCAGATGCTTGGAGGTCAGCTCTTCAATAAGAGGGGTGAGAGTGGGACGTTTCGGAGACTTCAACTTTGATACGACAACATATTAATTATCAAGGTGGACCATAGGGCAGAGGGCTGTAGTGGAACATCCTACCCCACTGCTTCTGAAGCTCTGTCAGGCTGACACCAGCCAAATTCAGCTGGCACATTTACCGCTGTCCCAGCACACCACCCTCCTTCAGCCAGACCTGTAAAGTGTGTGAAGCCTCAACACAGCTTCCAAATATTAAGAGAAAAGTTAGGAGAAATGAGATCCTGAAAAATGTGTGTTGACATTTCTTCTTCAGGTGCTTCTTTGACTTTGCAAAACGCCACCGTTTCTTCACCCATACATTCATACTTGACATTTTCATCGTCAATACACACTTTATTGTTTCACCAAAACAATTGACCCGGCAACTTGTCTCCGTGGTGAAAATTGCCTAGTAAAGTTTTGATCCAGTCGTCTACGTACGGAGCGTAATCTGCTTCAATCCCGCCCTTGTCAACGCGTGGATGAAGGACACTTTAGAAAAATCCGCCAGGATCCACGAAATAGGACAATTAGTTTCATCATGGAACTAAGGTGCTTAGAAAAAAAGTGGTCCTAAGACTTTATCACTTCCCAGCTCGATGAGTTAAGATGCGGTTTCACCTCGTCTCAACCTTTGAATTGATTTTTGGGGGAGAGTGGGAGATCTGAGGATTACTTAGGAGAGCAGCGATGAAGACCTAGCTTATTGGGTCTTTTTTGTATTTGGCAAATGGGCTTGACAAAGATGGAGGAGACAAAATCTAGGGCTTACTGTTGCGGCACCTAAACAGGGGGAAGTTGAAAGTAGCGCTGGGATGGGAAGCTGGGAGATAGGGTGCCTCATTTAGGATTGTTGAATTTGGACAGGGGGCATGGGGAACTGCTTAAAGTAAACCACAGAGGCCCCAACAATCGTGAGGAATTGAGACGTTTTAAATCTTTAACGGGGGACTCTGATCAAAGGGCCAGCGGATCCTCCCTGAAAGCGTAACCAAGGGGAACAGAGGGGATTGTGGGGGATCATGGCAGGTTCAAAACGTAAAATCAGCACATTAGCTTTATAAGGGCGTCAGAGTATAGGATGATCAGGGGATCATTGCACCCATGGGGAGCCAGAGAGAATCCGACATGTACCAAAGCGAGAGGAGGAAATCGAGGCCACTGCAGGCAGAGAAGACTTCCTGATCAAAAATGCAGTTGAAGTCGATGTGGTGTTACTTCAATTCCCACAGAAAACACTTCCATACAGCAACAAGTTCTTCATGAAACTGAGAATACTTTGGGTTCTGTCACAAGCTCCTGATGCAACACTGTCCTGTAAAGAGAAATACCTTTTTCTTTGGCCAAAAAAATTCTTCAAACCACACAGCTCCATAAAGAACTGACACATATCATAGCAAATGAGAGTATATTTTTCTACTTTCAGAGCGATAAAAGCAATTATATTATGGTGAAGTTAGACTGAAGAAAGGCAATATAATTAACACGTATAAATATCTTTATGAAGCGATACATGTTTGTTAAAGTCGCCTGATGAAATCAAGATAATAAAACATGTAAAATAAAGGAAATAGAACACTCAATTGCATCAAATACAAGAGTAAAAGCGTGGTATTTTATTATGCCTAAGGGCATAAATTACATTTCATTGCAAAATATACCACAATAATCACAAGACATAGAGCATAAGTGTATTAATATTGTGATTTGAGGCTGTAAAAATCACATAAAAAATAAGAATAAAATGATATGATATAAAAATATTTAAGTCAACTAACATAAAGATATCGAAAAGTGAATATAAAATATTACTTTCCTACTGTAAGTATTTCAATGATCAGTGTTTACTGTGACTGCCCAGTACCGCAGGAAGTGGGACGGTGTTTGTCTTGGTCCAGGTACAGTCTGCTCTTTTAGGGCCCCTGAATATGGAACCGGTCGATTAAGCGTTCAATAGTTCTGCTGTGCATTCAAAATACGCTCATTTGAAATTCACTTGTGTTTCAGTCACGCCGACAAAACACACCTGCGATTCATGTAGGAATCACACGACCGTCGAACAGGAATGCTTTTGAACAGAGATAAAAGAAATTCCGAACTTACCTCCAAAGGTAAGTCGCTCTTTAAACATGACTTTATTAGAAAGAATGAGAGGAACTTTGTAGAAATTTCTGCAACTCCAACAGAGACATATGATCAATGCCCAGCCGGTCTACGTATGCATGGGCCTCACGTCTCCTTCCCTTTCAAACGCACCTCAAACAGAGCACAAATTAGTCTGCTTCTCCGCTCCTCTCGCTGCAGACTCCCAGTCGCAGGTCTAATTCCGAGCTATGGCCTCCCCTTGGGTAGCAGAGATGCTTGCTATGCTGAATTATAAATCAAAGAGCACTTTCGCGAGACCACATGTTAATTAGAAATTCACTTCTTTTTTTCTTCTCACCATGTCGCTTTCTTAGAGGCTCTGATCACTGAGGGGTCGTGGAACGTACAGGAATCAGCAACAGACTTTCTCACGTCTAAATGGCGGGGCAAAAAGCAGGGCAATTATTTTCCTGTGATTACTCTTCACTACATTGATGTTAATGCGCGCCGCTTTTTCACACTTTGGGCGCTGTCCTTGATGTGTGCCTGGCTTAAAGGCCTAAAGTCAAAGAGAGGCAGCATGGCTCCAAATGAAGCGCTCATCGTCGCTGCCTTCTGCCGGGGGTATTTTTAACTACAGAAAAAAAAAAAGATCCCACATCACTTGCTCTGTATTTGTGACTTCCTCATCCCCTTCATGTCCTCTGAGTGTCATCCTCCAACTGCCCCCGCCTTTGTCTGCAAGGCGAGCAATTTATCACCGGCCAGCCAAGGCATCTCTACGTCCACTTTCCAGGCTCTTCCTCCAAAAAGTGCTCCGCTAATGAAAGGGGCGCTGCGTCCCGGGCCGTCCGCGGGGAGATGAGGGGCCAAGAAGTCCAGTTCCCGGCCCAACTTGGGGAAGTAATTGCACCTCTGACGGCCCGGAGAGAGCAGCCCCACAGCGGCTCTTCGGACAAACCCGCCCTCATCGGTAAAGAGGCCACTGAAGCTGGATGTCATGTGACCTGCAGTCGGTCAGCGCTGCACGCCTTGGCCTGGGTATCCAGCGCTGGCAAGGAAATGGAATGGCCCATGCCAGACTCGGGGAAGACACGAGGAGGAAGGGGCCATGACAGGAAGAGCAATGGACTGTCAGGGAGAGATAAATAACGAGAGGCAAGCGGCCAGCAGGTGACCCACGGCAGGGCTGCCTCGTCGGGACAACGACCAGCTGACCTCCAGGGCCGCCTCTCACGGGGGCCACACGCTGGTCAGCGGGCTTCTTCACTGTCACATGGCTCGGGGCTTGCCATGGATAATCAACGACTGGGAAGCAAAGATCAGTGGAGCCAGTGGAGTCGCTTTAAAAATAAATGCAGCGTTGATGAGTTCTGGCCAGTAGAGGGGGGTTGAGGTCACTTAATAGGACTAGTGACGCTGTCTCTGACGTTCCCTTTTCTACTCACGAAACCAGTGGCTGGACCCAATGATTTTCACTTGGACGAGCCTTCGATCATCATATACTTATTTTGCTATGTTGCCAACCCTGTCTTATTTCAACCCATTTGAAGTCAACGTTTTTAAAAAATGTTAGTAAAATATGAACTTTGTTTTGCTTGATGCATGTTTTGGAGGCTTGGCTTTTGCACGTTTTAAAGAAACACGACAAACAAATGTTTTTTATTGTCGAAGTGCAAAGCTACTTTTGCAGAATATAAACCTTTCATTTGCAATTAAATGAAAATGCAGCTGATGGAACAGCATCCACTATCCACCAGACTCATGGCAATTCAATTTTGGACACATTTTAGACTCAGATATTGTAATTATTACATTTTCTTTTAATTTTTTTGGTCAATATTAATTTCACCAAAGTGTCTATATGTGTGTGACACATTCATTTTAATGAACAAACAAAGGAAAAAAAAATTATTGACACAAACATTAATCGCATCTAAAGAAACGTCCATGAAAAACTGCAGCTGCAGAGTTCTGTTATTGCTGGGGAACTTCTGTCAAATATTAAATGAATTTAGATGAATGCATTATAAATTAATTTAATTAATTAGATTGTTTTAAAACAAGCTCCACCCGGAGTGAAAATAAACAGGGATTTGAGTTTAGAGAACATGTCTCTTTCTCAGGAACAATAAGCGAGTACTGGACAGATTTGTTTAAATAAACCAAGTTTTTAGTTTAAAAAAAAGGGGGTTTGGCTGAGCTTTGCTGTTTTGGCTGCCATTCATTCCTCTGATTACAATTTTCCAAACTCTTTCTTTGTAGCCCCAGGCACTTAAATGAACTCTCATTCTGCGCTGAAGAGAGGTGACAGCAGGCCATGTCAGAGTCGTCATGGCGATGGCCCATGTAGAAAGTCGATTCTTGGTGAGGAGGGGAATCGAGGAGAGGGAGAGGAGCAAGGGTTGAAGGAAGAGCAGATCAATTTTGCTGTTTGATCTTGCACGGGCTCTGAATAAATGTATATATTAATAGTTTTTTTCTCTCCCCCTGTGCAAACATTGACATTCTTCATGTTGATTCTTGACTTTTGTGGATAGAGACTTGATTTTATCCAACATTTTGGACTTGTTATTCCTGCAGTGGTTTTCCTGTGCTTCAGCTGCTGGGCCACAGTGGCCAGGCCTGTGCTGAGCTCTGAAGGTTGTGGCTAAGGGAAAAAAAAAAGACACGCTCTTCCCTGCCAGCTGCTGCACAAACACTCTGGCTAGGATCCATCACCACACCTCTTTACATTAGTCTTCAGGGGGGCATTACTTTCCAATAACACTTTCTGTCTGACTAAAAACTGCTCCTCACAAATCTTATTGTGTTTGGTCAGAACTCCCACCGCACCTCCCTCATGCTCACACTCGGAGCTCAAGACACTTTGAGACAAACAGTATATTTTATTATTCAACGCTCAGTGATGCAAGAGTGATGAGAGATGCCCCAACACTTGGACAGCGGCAAATGCAGATGCACAACGATAAACAGTGTTGCGTTTGGGTTGCACTTGGCTCTACGTCTGTGTTTACAGTCAAAACAAAAGTTACTAACTTCTGCGATCGGGGATTGTCTTATTCAGAAGTAGGGAGAAAGGTGCACGTTTAAAAGAGTTCTCAGAGTTCAGGCTGTTCAAATGTGCCCTGGACAGAGAGGCTGCACACAGACAAAACTCATTTTGTAGAGGTAATATATGAATTAAAAAATGTTTAAACAACCATTTTCGAAGCAAACTACTTACTCCAAGGTTCTTAGGGAAAACATTTAACATTAGGATACAAACTCATTGGTTTCTTGTCAGATTTCTAATTCAATCAAAATCCAGCACGTAATTCAAAATGACGCAGTGTTGCAAGGTAATGCATAACTACTGTATTTATTGGCCTTTTGTAGGTTCAGTGATGGATGGTTGTGTTCGGCCACTGTCTTGTGAACCAGGGATTTTTTTCCTCCATCTACCTAGACTGTCGCACACACCCCTGCCTCTCCCCCTAAACCTAACCATCCAAAACACATGGCTCACCTTAACCAGGACTCTGAAACAAACATTAAACCGAAGTATAATGACCCAGTTATCTCATTGCCTTCATCCTCAAATTGAGGCTTGGATTCGCGGGGTCCAGCCAAATGGTCCCCACATTGACATCAGGTCCTCACATATTGTCAAGAATTCGTCACCACAAGCGAGTATCATCCAGACGCACACAATTTATTGATGCTTCATTTAACGCAAACACATATTTCCATTGTACTGTGGCACATCACTCTATTATGGCAGGTGTTCGCTGAGTCTCTGATATCATAATCCGACACCTGACAACACAATGTATGATGGCAGTGCAACACTAGTTTTTGCTCTGATGCTGAAACTGAAATTGAATTTATATCTTTTATGTGACATTTATTAGGGTACCGAATCATTTTCTTGAGGAAACATATGCTTGAGGAAATTGAATTGGACAAACCTATAAATCCTAAAGAAGTTACATTCATTGGAGGCCTGATGAAAAGGAGACACAGAAGGGTACGATTTTTGTTGTTACTTAAGCAACAATGAGAGTTCAGAAACGTATGCTGCATTGCCCTGATGACGTCCCCCGATGCCGGTTTTCCCAGTCCAAGATGGCTGCCCGGCGTGTAAGGAGACCTCTTGTAATGTTGCATGTAGTCGACTTCTGACCATTGTTTCATTCTTGGAACCGGTTGAATACAAAGTGTTGTTTGCCGCATATATTTAGTAACATTTCTGTTGTGTCATGCTCATGCTGTATATGCGAACTACATTGCGGAACATGCGGAACAGTGGCTATAACTAGCCTGGTCAATGGAGTATCTTCCTTTGGAAAGCACTTTGACATCATTCCCACCTCCGACTTCCCACTTCCAAGGTAAGTGGGATGAAGCATTGGAGACGTAGATACATTTGTGAACAGAAACTGAGGCCAGTGAGTGCATTAGATGTTGTCAACTTTTGTGATACTATTAAAGGTATTTTATACTACTTTGAAATGGATTTCATGTCCTCAAAACTAAGCGTTCTTTCCCAAAATATCTCCAAGAGATATAGCAAATCAAATTGAAACATTCACAACTGCAAGTTTAAAAGTTGACATGAAGTTTGCTGCTCAACATTGTGGCATTTGCTTGTGTATTCTACGTTCATTGACACAGTGGCGAGTCCATCTCCCACTGTCAGACTTGTCAGTCAAGCCATGAACTCTGGCTACATCATTCTATTATTTGCAATAAATCCTATTATGACTTTTATTTTCTTACATTCAGCATTGGCCTATTTTCCTAACTCGTTGTCCCTCTGTGCATTGGTTCATCCCTGAAGTCGTTCTTGTCCTTGATCTGGTTATTACCAGCCACTGCTGCTGTAATTATGCCTTTATCTCATTTAACATCTTAGGATTAAAGTGTTTCAAGGTCGGACAGATTGGAAATAAGGAGGGATTTGCTGGATAGTTAATGAATTATGCGGACTGGACATTTGTCTAAATAATTTATTGTCTGTATGATATAAAAGTGATGTGGTGATTAGCAATTTAAATGTCTGGAGGGGGAGTTTTGGTGCCTTCCATACAGGGTTTGCTCTAAAAAAAAAAAAAAAAAAAAAACAACTTGCTGCTTGTCAAGCTTGTGCTTCTGTAATGTGGGTTCAAAAGGCATATTTATTCCTCTGTTGCTTTAGATGCATAAATAATGTATTTGACCGGGCGTGAAAATGTTTTATTTTTCTGGAACGCATCACAAGCACTTGGGCTCTCGCTGATCCAATGACAGGAGTTTAAAAGGCAAATGAGAGTGACCCTCTCTCGCTCACTTAACAGTAAATATTGGGCAATCTAGCATCTGTCTGAATTAGCTAATGCTCAGTTGGACAGCACTGTAAGATAATAAATGTGAAAACCTTTTTCATAATGTAATGTTATTGGCAGCAAGTTATTATTGTATTATTATTATTATTACTATAACCTCTGACTTATTCCCGGGTCAAGACAGGCTCTCTCAACACAGTAAATATAATAACATTTGCATCCAATTGTGGTTTCTTTCCGATTTCCTCCCACAGTCCAAAAACATACTGACATTAATGATGACTATAAATTGTCTTCAGGCATGTACATCTCTGTGTGAGAGGTTGTTTGTCCAGGATGTCCACCTCCACTCACCCTATGTAGCTATGATTCTGGAAAGGCTCCTGTTGAGCCCATGAAGAGATACAGTGGAACAAAGGGTTAAAGGAGGAAGAGAATGAATGATAGGCCAATAGAAAAGCCATTTTTTTTGTTTAATTTGAGTCAAAATTTATGCAATAAAACGGAATGTTTTGCACTGGAGGGGAGAGAATCTGCTCTGTCAGTCAGTGAGTCTTGTTCATGGATGTTTGTCTTTGCTGTAACCACTCTCACATAGCCGCATGAATGGAACCAGCCTTATCTATGTTCGCCCAAATCGTCAAGTAAAAGTCATGATTTTACAGTTTCAAAAATGTATTCATCATCATGTAACTAGAGAGGTTGAAATTTTCAAAACTCATCCGTTTCTTCAAGTGAAACAATTCTGATTCATGAAGACAGCGGTGACCAGAAACACGGGTTGTTTCTGCGCCCTGCTGCATTTCTGCAAGCATGTTTACATCTCCCCTCTAGCTTCCAGCGTATTGTGTATTCTTGTGTTTGTGATGGAGGGCCAGGAGCCCCGCATGAGCAGCAGCGGGCCGACGTGTGCGACCTCCACGGCACTCTGCATCAGACGCTGAACCAATAACCAAGCAGTGGGGACTTCAGCTCTGCGTGTGTGTCAGGCTGGGAGCACCCCAGTGCCAGTGAGCCGGGGCTCTCCCCTGCCAGACCCCCTGACCTCGGCCTGAGCTAATGAGCAGGTAGGACTGGGGAGCCGGGGCCTCACTGCAGCTGAGCTTCACTCCTGGATCCAGATGATGACATTTGTCCTCATCATTGAAAAAATGTGAGAGTAAAAGCAAATGTGTTCTGAAAATAAGTCAACACAAAAGCGCGTGGGCCTGTGTGCACACACACACACACACACACACAAGGTGCATGCAAACACATTAGGGACCTCCACATTAATAATTCACCAACATTAATTATGACATGCCTGTGTCTCAGTTTGGTGCCGTTGCTGAGGGCATGTTAATGTGACTGTGCCTGTGAGGACCAGCCCTCCCTCTACTTTGCCCCCGAATCCCTTCCTGGGAGCTGCCACTGCTACCTGCATGTCCACCGGCCAGTGGGACCTAATTAACACAACATATATTATGGGATGCTGATAAAGCATTCAGTGTTGCCACCCCAGAGCAGCGTGGTTTTGATGATCACACAACTGTGTTTACTTGTCGGAGTGAGATGTTATACGTCCATCATTTTGATCGAGCATCAACCTTATTGAAGTCCGGCATCAGGACGGCACTCAGAATGATCGCTGGTTTGAAACATCATGAGATTGTGTGCGGTATGCAAGGTGCTTGTTACTGTTACCGTGGCAACGCAAGATGCAGGAAAAAAAAAGTGTGAAAATGTCCCATTTAAATGTAAGGGCTTTCAGGGAGTTATGAACTTCAAAAATGACAAAAGGAGTTTAAGTATTTAACAGTTAAATACTTAAACTTAGTTGGAAAAAACAGCGTGTGCCTCCAGCAGTGATGTTGAAGAGACCCAAGAAACAAAGGGGCAAATACAGTCTATGTTACAATTTGAAGCTCGGCTTGTTCCCAGTAGTCCTCAAAACATGGAACGACTTGCCAGGCATCTGAACACTTGGACATTAAAGATGAAAGTGTGAAGGATCCCAAGATTCTACCATCTAGGCTCCATTAGGTTTTGGTTTCTCAGCAATCACGCCACAAACGTGACTGGATTTTCTACTTTTTATTGTATAATCCCAGTTTGTGCATGTTCTGTAACACGTCTGCCACATTAACATCTCTATTTTGCACACAAAATTCGATGCATGGAGTCTCCCTGCGGTGCGGGTGTACATCAAGACGCAAGCTAGTTTTCCCACTCGTCAGCATAACATACTTAGATCAAGTACCTTGAAGCTATCTGCCTTGTTTCACTTTGGCATTGAAATAGTGGCATCAATTACAGAGGCTTTTCATGCCAACAGCACAACTGCTCTGCATAAACTTCTAATAACTGGTTATGATTTTAGTAAGTCAGCGCTGAAATCCAAGAAACAGCTCCGGCTTCACTTTAAGTTTGACTTTCATAAAAAAAAAAAAAACAGCAAACAGACATAATTAAGGTAAATAAAAACATGTATTTATTGATTATTATGATTTATACATCCACAATGTTGTACACTTTTATTGAGAGATGGTTTCATTTCCACAGAGGGTCAATTGCAAAAGCAGTTACCATGAAAAATTCATTGTATTCATTGTATATACATATAAAATGAAATACATTTTTAAAATTTTGAGCTTTTCTACAGTGTTGTAGTGTGCTGTCTGTAGCTCCAGGTTCCAAAATCAATGTGATATGAAAGCATAACGGCTGAAAACCTAACCTAAACTTAAGAAGCTGTTTTCAATTTTCTTGTATATGGCTGTAAACCATGTTCACTGGATGCTTCCTTTAGTTCCGCATTGTTTGATGAAAGAAGTTTGACGGCCAAGTGGTCCAATAATTCCAATTCTACTTCTGCATCTTTTGCTCATCACGTTTTAATGCCTTGACCTAAATCAACATTTTTTTTTTTTTGCCAAATAGCAGAAGCGTTTTTACTCATTATGCAATCACATCATATTTTGGTCAACCACGACTAAACATGCAGCAAATGGGGATTAACTGAATCTGATGCAACACCTTAAAGGGATCAGCTGGCCAGCTGGAGAATTTGTGTAAAAAGTTCAGTTAAAAAAAGTCATTTTATTAAGTAAAGTGTATTATATAAAGTATTTTATACAAAACAAGGCCGGAATGGAATTGAAGAAAACAGAGCTGTTACACTAATTTCAGCTTCATTGTGCTTCACTGTTGTCTGCAATAACAATGACATATTAAATGTCTATATCTTTAGAAGTGAGAGGCACATAAGTAACAAATGGACAGAAGTAACAGCAATGTCATTCTGTTCAATGGCTCATTTAACAATTATAAAAGTTTAAAGTGACTTCATTATTCCCTCTGGTGTGTTTCTCACTACTTGCTGCTGAGGCCAGAACATGAATTGGGCAGTGGACAGGTACTGCAGTGCTGCACTTTGGACAACAGTCACCTCCATCATGGCCTTGACATGGGTGGTTCCACGCAAGTGTGAGTTTTCAATGTTCTTTTTAATGTTGAAGCAGTCTGGATTACATTTCCCATGGAAGGTCCGAAACAAATTCAGAGGATAAAAAAGGTTTCATTCAAGACACGAAGACCTCTGGTGAATCTGGACTTGATTTCAGAGATCAGCTGTTCACCTCTGAGAAACAACTTTTTTAGGTTTCACTCGGACCCTGTCCAAGACGACTTTATCACACATCAAGGTGAGCTCTTCTCTAACATCCTTATTCTCAGGGGAAACATGAGTGCGTTTATAGCTTCTCTAGACAGTCAGAATATGTTGCTGGTCGGAAAAATGATGCGCTGAAGAGAAGCTTATGAGACACAAGGTTGACTAAAAGTCACCTTATAAAATGATCACAGTTCCTCCTTATAAAAGAAAGATTTCAGCAAGCGGGAAAAAAAGTCAAATCCTGGAACCCTGTAGGGGGAAGTTAGACGTTCATAATGACATATACAGCAGGGAGAGTGTTAAATGATGACCAGAAGTGAAGGGCAATGGTGTGTAAAGCTCCACCACTCTAACCACATGTTTGGGACCAAAGACAGCAGACATGAAACACTGAAGGGATGAAGGCTTGTTGAGATGGATAAAGTGAACGTAACAGGGATCTAATGAGCCAAGAAAAGACGTAACCCAGCGGTGTCATCATCGCTGCTGAAAAA
The DNA here is from genome assembly GCF_027744825.2 of Synchiropus splendidus. Taxonomy (NCBI): domain Eukaryota; kingdom Metazoa; phylum Chordata; class Actinopteri; order Syngnathiformes; family Callionymidae; genus Synchiropus; species Synchiropus splendidus. The sequence goes on from NC_071335.1 coordinate 22,668,480, forward strand.
AACAAAACAAGTATAGTAAATACAGTGAAAAAAAAAAGGTTTTCTAGCAGCTCTTGCTCTGGCTCTGGAGGAGAATCAGCCAGTGCTCAGGTAGCCTTGTTCTCTGTTTATCCAAGAACAACAGAGAAATGGGCCGAGGTGTGTTCCTCCAGGTGCATTGTGGGCATTGCCCATGGACGCGCTGTTTGATTTGCGCTCGGCCTTGCTGTTGTGCTTGTCTGCGAGCTCTTGACATGTGCACTGCCGCATGAATAATTGAGGCCTAGCGCGCAGTCAGGGTCCAGCAAGCACTGTGTGCTCTCTATCTTTCACTTTCCCCCAGTCCTCCTTATTCTCTCAACCTTCCCCAAATCTCTTTGTCTCACTTTCCTTTCAACTGGACTCAACAGCAAGTCCTTGACATCTTGAATGTGCTGTGGTACTGTAGTTTAGGAGAGATAATGAGCGGGCCAAGTGGTATACTGCCCCTCCATCACCTCTACTTCGCTGCCGCGACATCGTTCTGAATTTTAAATTAATCCCCGAAGTCTGCATGTGCACCTCTGCCAACCTTATTTCCCCAGTCTGTGACTGAATATGTATATTAGATTTGGATTTTTTAATCCCGGAGTCCAACAGTGTGTAAACAAAAGTGATCCTTTGACCTCAGATATTCTTGTTTGCACTGGTTTCTGCCTGCAATTGCTCGACAGGAACATTGGTCAAATCCAGGAAAAGCTGCTGTGGCTTGAGATAAAGGAAAGACACCGAACGTGGGTCAGACTGCTGATGAAAAAGCGGCATCAAAGGAGAAGGCGTGATGAATTTTTTGACCCACTCACAAAACTTCACGGATAAACAAGTCTGACAGCCAAATACAACTCCAATATGGGGAACTCAATCACTGTCCGGGAGCGAAAATCCGCCACCCCCCGAAGGGCTTAAATGAGAGTCCCCTTCGGATAGCTCTCCTCGTCCGCCCCATCACTTATTTATCTGCAAAAGTGTCAGAAAAAGACCTGATTTTTTTGTGTTAAAAGCATGAATGATACACTGCCTTCATCCCAGAGTTCATGGCCCTGATGGCTGCAGGATACAATATTTTAAAGTCTACCTCACTCTCAATTTCTCTCCTGTAGGATCTCTGTGATTTCCACTTGTCAGCTAGGACCAGTCATGCAGAGGGGATGGGACCGGTGCATCCGAGGGAAAGAGAAAACTTAAAGGTGGAAAAAGGAAAAAACAAGTGTGTGTTAAGGGTTGGGAGGGGTCGAGCTTTGACTGGACTCACTCATGCTTTGACAGTGATGGCCTTGGGAGACAAGTATAGGGCCAGCTGCCCCAGAGGACCAAAGAGAAGGAGAGAAGAAGGAGGTGAACTGCCAGAGGCTGCTCACAGCTTTGAAGTGGGGACTAGAAAGGGCTGTGGGCACTGTTAGCCCTCTTGAAGTTGTTTCAGCTCTTGTCACATTTCGGGCATCGCCTGGAGCTGTGGACAGCGCTCCTCTTTCAGGATGAGGACCCACAATAGACTCCTCAGCGCCCATGCTCATCTTGATGCGGTGACTTGGATCGATAACCAGAGCTACTGGCATCTCGCTGGCTTGTGTGTTGCTTGCTGAGAGGCTTCTGTCATGATCATCCCAGGATCTGTTCACAACACTTTAAAATGTGTTGGATATCACTAGTGCTATTGTTCTCTTGGTCCACACAGGAAAATAACAGTTCTGCAGCGCACTGTTCGCCCCTTCGAAGTGAATCTGCTTTCATCTGTTGGCTCTATATTTGGGAGAAAAAAATATATAATACATGACTTGAATCATCTCTTTAAACCAGGGAGAAAAAAAAGAGTCAAGTTTCAGAGTATATACAGCAAACAGATTAATTTCCCATTTTTATTTATTTATTTTTTGTTTTTTATTATTTGAAACAAAAGCAAGCAAAATAAACAGCTTGATATAGGAATGATACAAAACTCTGAAGCCACTTGACAATTACTTAACTTTGTAAATAAGGTTCAAAAAAGGAACCTTTGTTTGCGAAGTCTTACATCCGTAGATGAGGGTGTCAACCAGCGGGCACCGGTGCTCTGACCACACTTTGTCACTTCGGTCTTTCAACTTGACTACTGATGCTTTGTATCATTTTTTTCTCTAAATTTGAATTAGTTTACACACAATACCTATTGTACATGGTGTACAGAAAAAAAGTACATCTTTATTTTGTTACACAATTGAGCCACTTTCATTTTGCAAAAGAATATTGAATTGAATCAAGATTAATCCATACAGAACCTTATAAATCAAACTCGATTAGATTTTGAAAAAGGTACTTGTATACCATGAGCAGAACATTGGTAAACACAAACATATTTGGAAAATATCTGAATTATTTCTGCAGATGGATTTATTTTTTATTTATTTTTATTGAGGACAACAAAACACTCGGACGAAGGGGGAATCATTCATACACATGCAGTTCAATAAAGGTCAGTTTTACGCATAAACACGATGCGAAACATTATCATATAGTTTACATCGGTTACTTGTTTTAAGAATAGCTCGTCATAATTCCCATTCTGAAAGCTTATCTTCAAATCCGCTCCATAAAAGTGAGTCTTTGCTCTCGTAGCCCAGCACAATAAATATCCTGAAATACTCCCGCTCCCAAAGTACCCACTAAGTACTATTAGTATTTACTGCCGTTGCTTCTTCTGGCCCCTCTTTGGCCTCCACGCTCCCCAGTGATAGATTACGTCCAAGACAGCCTATGACCGATGGATCGGGGGCACGATGCCTGAGCCTTTAGAGAAATATGCGCTTATGAAATCATAAATATTATCTCAAACACTAATTAGCATTAAGAGCACTGGCGATTTTATTTATCAACTTTAGCCACAATTAATAACCGCAGCCTTGAGAAGAGCAGGAGGCAGATAGGCAGGACATGTTTGCCGCGTCAAGGCCATAAACCCATTACAGACTTAGACTGATTGAGGCAGGCCCCCGGGGAGAGTAAGTAATTGTGCCGGAGAAATTTTTATTGCTCTGAAATGCATTCCAAATTATACCATCTTGTTTTTAGACAGGGGGAACAATGGCTCGGATAATGGCGCAGGGTCATTCAACTGGATGCAAAAAACAGGCTTTTTTTGTGTGTTTTTTTCAGGAAACTTTTATCACAAAACCCAAGTGATGCTTTTTAAAACGTTAAAGGAAATATGTGTTTGCCATGAAGAACATTCTCCCTTTTTTCTTATGAGCATTGTACAGTCTCAGGTTATATAACTTCACAACACTCACAACACTTTAAAATGGGTTGGATATCACTAGTGCTGTTGTTCTCTTGGTCCACACAGGAAAATAACAGTTCTGCAACGCACTGTTCGCCCCTTCGAAGTGAATCTGCTTTCATCTGTAAATATAACACATGACTTGAATCATCTCTTAAAACCAGGGAGAAAAAAAAGAGTCAAGTTTAGTATATATAGCAAACAGATTAATTTCCCATTTTTATTTATTTATTTTTTGTTTTTTATTATTTGAAACAAAAGCAAGCAAAATAAACAGCTTGAGATAGGAATAATACAAAACTCTATTAAAGGAAATATGTGTTTACATTCTCCCTTTTTTCTTTTGATAATTGTACAGTCTCAGGTTATATAACTTCACAACACAACACTTTAAAATGTGTTGGATATCACTAGTGCTATTGTTCTCTTGGTCCACACAGGAAAATAACAGTTCTGCAGCGCACTGTTCGCCCCTTCGAAGTGAATCTGCTTTCATCTGTTGGCTCTATATTTGGGAGAAAAAAATATATAATACATGACTTGAATCATCTCTTTAAACCAGGGAGAAAAATAGAGTCAAGTTTACTATATATAGCAAACAGATAAATTTCCAATTTTTATTTTTTTTGTTTTTTTATTATTTGAAACAAAAGCAAGCAAAATAAACAACTTGATATAGGAATAATACAAAACTCTTTTGAAGGAAATATGTGTTTACATTCTCCCTTTTTTCTTGTGACCATTGTACAGTCTCAGGTTATATAACTTCACAACACTCACAACACTTTAAAATGTGTTGGATATCACTAGTGCTGTTGTTCTCTTGGTCCACACAGGAAAATAACAGTTCTGCAGCGCACTGTTCGCCCCTTCGAAGTGAATCTGCTTTCATCTGTAAATATAACACATGACTTGAATCATCTCTTAAAACCAGGGAGAAAAAAAAGAGTCAAATTTAGTATATATAGCAAACAGATTAATTTCCCATTTTTATTTATTTATTTTTTGTCTTTTATTATTTGAAACAAAAGCAAGCAAAATAAACAACTTGATATAGGAATAATACAAAACTCTTTTAAAGGAAATATGTGTTTACATTCTCCCTTTTTTCTTATGACAATTGTACAGTCTCAGGTTATATAACTTTACAACACTCACAACACTTTAAAATGTGTTGGATATCACTAGTGCTATTGTTCTCTTCGTCCACACAGGAAATAACAGTTCTGCAGCGCACTGTTCGCCCCTTCGAAGTGAATCTGCTTTCATCTGTAAATATAACACATGACTTGAATCATCTCTTAAAACCAGGGAGAAAAAAAGAGTCAAGTTTAGTATATATAGCAAACAGATTAATTCCCATTTTTATTTATTTATTTTGCGTCTTTTATTATTTGAAACAAAAGGAAGCAAAATAAACAACTTGATATAGGAATAATACAAAACTCTTTAAAAGGAAATATGTGTTTACATTCTCCCTTTTCTCTTATGACCATTGTACAGTCTCAGGTTATATAACTTTGGCTGTGTTGCCGGCGACTGCAAAGGTGAAAGCAAGACGCAGCGATGGCCTCAAGCTCAGACGAAGAGGAGGAGAGTGAGATAACCTGGGGATTCGGGGCCTCCACCGGTGAGGGGGCTATGGGCGGCCAGTGGTCTCACTGCTAATTATCTTTATTGTGCTTCTCTTGCAGTTTTTCGGTGTGGGGGCCTGTCGCTGGGTCTGGTGTGAAATGTTCTCGGGAGCCCACCTCAGTGGCCTCTCGCTAATAACCGCTGGAAGAATCACAACTGGGTAACAAGTTCTGTTTAATCCCCACAGGTTTCTCTGCACAGCCAGAATAATTTGAGCCCAGTTTTGTGGTTTAACGCAGCATTTTTTTTTTGTTTTGCGAACATTAAACTAAAACAAGAATGCAGACCATACTGAAAGCTTAAGTGGTGAGGGGCTACAAAAGCGACTGACTGTTCCCTAAAATCTTGTTTATTGGGTGCGTTGCAACAGATATGAATCACAAAGTCGACTTTGAGTCGAGATTGTCAGTACAACAGTGAAACAGACTGAGACAAAACTTCATTTGGTTCATATGACTCCAAACATTATATGAAACCATCAGGCTCCTCAGCACAAACACATCAACGGCAGCTTTAACTATTGTTCTTGGTACTTAAACCTCATTGAGAGTAAAACTCTCTGTTGTTTGCAACTACTCCAACATGCTACTGGGCGACCACAGACTCTGAGTTTTTGAGGCTGGGAGTGCCAAGACGTTTTGGGGCTATTGCTACTGTTATTATTTTCCACTCTCAATGTACCTGAGCTACCTTTGTCATCCACTGCAATGCACTGTTTGGGCACCTTTGTGCTTCCGCTCTCAGGTTGGTTCTGGCAGACTTTATATATCCGGGTTTCAAAAGACCACAAGAATTCAACAGACCTGCGTTCAATATCTCTCCTGTCCTCTAAGGTCACACTCATCACGACAAACTCACCTGCTATGCATAGTGTACAGTACCATTTAACCAATTCATTTTAAACAAATTATTTTTAAAACAAAGTTGTGACTTTTTGGTGGATCCTGCAACAGATAAGATAGAGACAGGCTGTTTTACTAAGAGACAGAGTCAGGACCAAAGAGAAGAGACAGAACCTACTGGGCGAATTAGCAACTGTAAACCCAAACAAACCTAGAGAACACCACCAAATACAAATCCCTTTTAGGTTAACTTATTTCCAAACAACCCTGAAACTGTTATAGGAGTATGTCTGTCCATTTTACAGTTATTCAATTTAAAAATGGATGAGACCCCAAATACATAACGTCCACAGTTGGTAATGCTGCTTTTACAGCAAGCTTGGCACGCACAAAAGAATATATATATATGTGTGTATATACAGCAGCCTTAGACCGAGACTACTTTTGAGTACTACAACTCTACTGCACGGTAAATTGCATGAGCATTGCTGCTGTTTGAATAACTTACAGTAACACGGCTCCAAATATTTGGAGTCATTACCATTGAAATTAATAATGCTATAGCATGTTCCTTGGTTTTCAACAACTATAGGGATGAAGTAAACTTGAAGACCTGTCCCGTGACACAGTTTAGTACACTTTAGGGCAGTACTGAGGCAGAATTTTTGTGTACATCTGTTCACCCCTGGTCAGTGGTAGTCAACTTGAAGTTACCGAACAGGGTTAAAAAAAAAAAAAAAAAAAAAAAAAAAAAAATATATATATATATATATATATATATATATATATATAATTCTACATTTAATTATACTGTAAATTCAGACATACAATATAGATAATATTTGATAAATGTCTTTATATTATTATATTAGGCTTTCAATTTCACTCTCTCAAAAAATAATGAAATAAATAAATATAAAAAATCTGCCTTACAATACTTTGATAGTTCGCTTTAAAAATGCAATACTTTTTTTTTTTTACGTTTGTTTCTGCTTTGCTTCTACTTAGTTTTATTGTTTACTAATGACAATATTAAAATTAGTGTATGCAAAAGAACATACTGTATATTTTTCTGCTTGAATTTTGGAAGCAAAAATACTTTACAGGGGGTAAATGATTAAGATTAAATCACATGGTTTGCATTCTTTGACTCTTTTAAAATCTCCACTAAAATCTAAAAAATCATAAAGCATTTAATTTACGTTTTCACCTTCCACCTGTACTAAAAATGTGAGTCAAAGAAGGCTGCTTTGAGCACATAAATTACCAAATTAATTCGGATTAAGTGAATAAACGTCTGCTGTATTTCAACAGGAAAAGACACGGTTGGTACGTCCATCCAAGAACAGATTAGCTATAGCCGTGCACCAACACTCGCTCCCTCTCAGCCTCTGCCTCTCACAGAGAAAGTGCAGAGATGAGCCGTCAGCTGTGAGAGTGAAGTGACAAGTGGGCGAGAGCAGACCAACTGACAGCTCACCGGCTGTAACAGAGACGAGCTGGGTGTTGACTTTCTTGATTTTATTTCACGCGCTGTATTGAATTACCTTTTGACGCACATGATCACTCTTTGTCTTCCACCACAGAGAGGTTGCTGATGTTTCGGGGAGATGTCTCAGCCATCTTTTGACCCCGTGGTTATTGCTGGGGTTTGCATCACCTTACAAATATTTTGGCAAAAATGCAACAGGGGAAACCCATCAGATGGATGAAGATTGAATTGATGTGTTTGCAGAAAGTCAGTAAACAACATTAATTTCAAATGAATTTATAAAAAAGTGGGAAGTGGCAATTCTCAAATGACTATGTTCATGTGATACTCTCATCACTCTGAGAAACTTTTGAGGTGAAAGTAAGACGCTTATCAAAGTTTGAACTGGGCTCATCTGACAGTAAGAACGCTATATTCATTTTTTTTTTTTCCTCAGACACCTCATGAAAAATGTACTGAGTGATGAGCGTTTTATTTTTTCTACTTGCAAAAGCGTAAATTACACGCAGGGCAGTGAGACTGCCAACCACAGCACAGACTTCTATACAGTACACTTCCACAGAATTAATAGAAGAGCCAGTTGAGCTTTGTCGCTTCGGGGGAAAACAGACACCACAAGTGAAGCTCGATCAAGTTTGAAAGCACCCCGAGATCACACACTGTCTTTAACATCAAAAAATTGTCCACATGGATATTCTTAATGGGTTCAACTTGGATGAATTATTTAAATCTTCCTCCAGAGCCTCTTTGGCATGTGCGTCAACACACAAACGGTCATACCAAGACTTTTTCTCTTGTAAATCTGAAGAATGCCTCGGCGCTAAGATGAGACAAAACTGATATAAACTGGTGGTCGGAAAAAGAAATGTAGAGGAGGTTATCGTTTGACAGTCCAGGATGTTTCAAGGAAGAAATAATCAAGATTCCGGGTTTAAAAAAAAAAAAAAAAATCTATGTTGGGACGTAAATTGGACTTCAAACATAAGACGTCATTGAGAGGAAATATGATGAAGATATTTCACTTCTAACCCGTTGCCATTTCGGCATATAGTGGAAGAAAGGTATGTTCTAATATACAGAGTCATACTGTTCACTTCGACAGTTCTATAAGACCAACTGACCAAACCAAATGCATTGCGTAGATGTTACGCACGATGCAAAAAACGTGGTTGAAGCCAAAAGTACTCACTGAAGAAATGTATTCTATCTGTGTCTATACGGAGCTGTTATTTCTCCCCACAACAGAGACTGTAATTTGCTTTTGTTGTCTGCTTCATCCGAGCAAAAGCTCAGCTGTTTGAACGTAGCTAAATAACTAAACAGAGACAAAAAGGGGAAAGTTTCTGGCTACCTAAGTAAAGTAGGACTTTTAGCTTAGTTCAATGTGTCTCTGAAAGGGATCATATAATATTCTCTTTAGCACTTTGTCACTGCACAGAGTGATATTGTTGAAGTTCAATTATTACATCACTAATACTTTCATCTGTGAGTCGGCAGATTCAATTTGAGGCCGAGAACTTTGCAAAATGATGAGGAATCGCTGAAGAATTGGTCTCAACACAGCCGCCCGCTGAGAGCTGTCAAATCGTAAAGATTGCTTGACTTTTTGAAGATCCTGCCACATGTGGTCCGCCCCACCATCTCAATAAAGGAGCAGTCTTGCTAAAGCTCGGTGGGGCATCCGCTTTGATACCCAACCCAACGTGGTTTTCAGTGACATCACGTCGCAGGGGGTCTGTGTGAAGCTAATCTCTAATCAGGGATGAAAAGCCTCTTCTGATGAAGCAGCTGAGCACCAGGTTGCTCTTTAAAGAAGGGCTTTGGCAGGGACTGTTAATGGTGAGCTGTCAAGGTAGCTGAAGCAAATGATGGACCATCCACTCTCTGATCTGCTCTACCTTCAATGTAATGTGCTTTATCCCTCCCTTCTTTGTCGCCCATAAGCACATCAACATTTACTGATAAATATTCAACAGTCAGGTGATAAGTTACTTGGGGCAGGTGGCCTGACAATTATTTTTTATGTAAAATATCGAGAGGAACCAGCTGAGGTGGCTCGGGCATCTGATTCGGATGCCCCCTTGATGCCTCCCTGGGGAGGTGTTCCGGGCATGTCCTACCGGGAGGAGACCCCGGGGAAGACCCAGGACTCGCTGGAGAGACTATGTCTCTGGTCTGGCCTGGGAACGCCTCGGGATCCCCCGGGAAGAGCTGGAGGAGGTTTGTGCGGATCGGGAAGTTTGGGCTTCCCTGCTCCGAATGCTGCCTCCGCGACATGACCCCAGATAAGCGGCAGAAGAAGGAAGAAAGAAAGAAAGAAAGAAATATACGAAAAAAAATCGCGAAAAAAAATCACAATAATTATAGTGTTGTTATGTAATAATAGGTAAAAATTTTACAAATTTTAATTCACCACCTTTTAAAATTGAAGAGTACGTTGTGCATCAGTGTGCACCACTGATCAATGGAAGGCTAGAAACAACAGCACAACAATAGTTCCGTCGCGCTCGGAAAGTTTATTGAGTGCAACGTGACATGACGGTGGTGATGGTAAACAATTCATTCAATTAATAGCGTTTACTGTTCTTTTGTGTCAAGAAGGATTTTTCACTGGCCACTTGATCAATCAACCAACAAGCTGTTTTTTTCTTCAACTAGGCAAACACACCAGGAAACCCCTATAACTACACGGTAACGCACGCCATCTTGCATATATATATATATATGTTTACCCTGTTTAGTGTACAGATACACAAATTTTTAACTAAATTATATAATTTATAAAACAAACCAATGAATCTTAAATATGGCGGTGCAGAACAAAATTATTACCTCTAATATCAGGAATAATGGAGGGAGGGGCATAACTGTGAAGCCAAGTCCACCTGCTAGTGTAGACATAAAACCTGACCTTGGTGAATGTATACTTGAAATTGTTCACTGTTCAGACCTTTTTTTTAAAATATTTATTTTACATGAGTCTACCTCCTGAAGTTGCAAAGCTGAAGAAACTCAAACGTCTGAAAACTATAACTGTAAATATACGTAACATAACAATTACGTTTTTTTTTTGTTTCGGTAATTAAATCCTAATAGTCGGTAAAAACCAATGCTGATCTTTCCGTCAGAACTCAGCGCTTCATATGTAACCGATCAAATAATGGGAGACCTTGCAGTTGAGCGCCGGGACTCAGACTCAGCGCAGGATTAGGGGGCACCTATCTCAAGGCTGTGCTTCTCCGATAACCGCACCTAGTGCAACCTTTTCTCATCCACACAATTACCCATATGCTCCCTCCCCCAATTCCTCCCACCACCTCCCCTTTGAATTTCATCAGGGGCTTAATTAGTATACAAATAAAACTTCCCCTTATCTCCCTCTCGCCCTAATTGGCCTGTCTTTAGTTACGCCTGGCGAGTGTGTGAGAGAGCTGGGGCCCCTGTAATTAGAGTGACCGTGTTCACCTTTTCTCTCAGACACTGGGGTGTTCACGGGGCCCGCAGGGAAGGTGGGGCTCTGCATTGTCTTAAACACACACACACACACACACAAGTCTAAAGGTGTGTTTAGGACGTATGTGTTTGCAGGATGGCAGCAAAAGTGTATGCGCTGGATTATTGCTGTGTCCCAGTGGTGCTGTCATGAGCCAGGAGGGCTGTGGGTGCTGCTGGTTCCCACTGAATGAAGGGCCATCCTCCCTCTCTCACTCGCTCACATTTCTCTCCGCTCCAACCTAAGTGTTTATCGATTATCTAGACCGGCTGTTCGACAACTTAATATTAGGTGACAGTGTGCTGTGTTCTCCTCGTAATTAGCTCGGAGGTGGGGGGGTTCCAGGTTGTGCGGGGCAATTAGAACCCTTTGTTATTAAGCTTGATTCATTTCTGCTTGGCCTGTCGGCGATGCTCACCAAGGGTATCAGGCCATCCAGCCTCCTGAAATTGGCTAACCTGCAAGTTATCATGGATCCCCCCCTTTATCACCTCCTCCCACGCCCCCCGCCCTCCTGGAACGCCAAGACAGGAAGGAAGATCCCCCAAAAGATGACCTTCACTTGGAAGTTGAAAATGAAATTTTGTCATGTTGTTATAATCTTGACACTCCATACTTACATGGGAAATGGAGGTGTGTATTTTAGGGCAAAGTTGAATAATGGTTTTCAAAATATTAAGAGATGTTTTGTCTGTCAGAGTCCACACATGAAGATAAAAGAAAACGTTGTCTGACACAATACATGTTGAGATTCCGTCCCACGACTGAAAAGTTCCTTCTCCAAGCTACAAATCTGATGAGATCATATTAAACAAAACAAAGATGAACATTGCAACAACTAGAAAATGATGACGCACAACTAGGAAGCGGATGGGACGATTGTGGTATAGAAATCCAGAAAGAAAAATCATAAAGTAACATCATCATCAATCTATTGAGCATGCTTGAGTTTGCTAGGTGAAGAAGAGATGCTCTCCATGGTCGGGAACAAGTCAAATCTGGGCAAAGACACCTTGATTATGACGTATATTCTTGGCTTAAGTTGACAGAGCGCTTTCATCTCATGGCTGGTGAAAGATTGTCAGACAGGGTGGACTGAGAAAGATGGTTTTGGTTGCTGGCCGGCTTGATAAAGTTGCTTTCCGTGGTGATGCAAGTGATCTTAGCAATTCTCTGGAATTTATATTGTTTTAAACTGAAGGTGATTCAAATACACGGTCTTCTTGACATCATCGACCACCTTCTCTGACCACCATCGCAAGTCTGAAAGGCGAATCTGTGACATTTGGAAATGCGGGCCAAAAATTACAGATGCATTTCTGTGCTTTTTGCCAAAATATTCCAAACTTTATGACTCCCGTATCAAGCATTGCTGAAGGGCTGATTGTTGTTTGCAAATAACTGAGAATTCAAGAATCGATTTGGTTTTAATTACTTCACTTTTTTAAAATAATGTTATGTTACTGGCCCTTAAATGTTGTTTTGCCTTCAGTTGTGCGCAGAAGTTTGTACAACTGTCAGGTTTGTCTGATCTCAGCTCACATTGTTAGTGTCAAGAAGTGACAAATGTGAATTGACAGTGCTTCGGGTTCATTCTCCGCGATTCCAGCTGCCTCTTTAAACGCGTGCTCTGACCCTTCCTGCCCAATTGTTTGTGCACCTCGGAGTCTTCTGTATCCTTATATGGAACTTTTGGATAAAACAGGACGATCAATTTTAACGTCTGGTACTCAGAAGCATCTCTTCCAGTAAGTGCAGGACAAGTGTCAGCCAGAAGAGAGGTAGCCGCCATGTGGAGAGGAAGAGAGAGCGATGGAGTGAGTGAACGAGAGAGGAGGGTGATGCTGTTTAGGGACGGGGGGTGTGGGTTGAAGAAAGGGAGTCCTCTGCATGGCAGCCAAGCAATAGAGAGAGAGCTGCCCAGCCCAAGGGAGTGCACCTCCAGTAGACAAAAGATCAATTCTCTCCATTTCACTCTCAGCTCCTGATAACAAGCAAAAGTTGAGAAAGCCCAGAAGCTGTCTCTCCTTTGAAACCCGCTTTCTGCTGTGTTACACTAAGACACACATACGAGTGGCAAACTAACAACAGCATGTTTAAATTTTTGATATTTGATATGGCACGCTGGTGATTATCGTGTCTTTAGATGTGTGAGATATGAAGGGCATTTTCGGCAAGTAATTATTATTACTTTAAACATAATATTTTGTCTTAGGGATAGCACAGGTGTTGGAGTGAACCTGGGTCGCCACTGAGTTTGAGGGCACTCTGGTTTCCTCCCACAGTCCAAAACCACATGGAGGTGAATTGGTGACTCAAAATTGTTATGTGCCCTGTGACACGCTGGAAACCTGTTCAGGGTTTCTCTATTAAGCCCTGCTCCCCCATCTTCAGGTGGAAATAAGCGAAAGAGAAGATTTTTTTTTTCATCTCATTCAAACATGGTGTGTAGTTCTTTCAAGATTTAAAATGACTTTATAGGCAGATGCTCTTCGTTCTTCAGTCACTGCATCCAATGAAAACCTTCTCCTCTTTCTCATTTCCAGCTTTTAGGTTTGTCATAGTTTGGAGGGTTGAAGATGAAAGTTGGTCCATTGTGTCAACATTATATAAGACCTAGACCATTTTTGACCCTCCACCTATATCCTGTAATTATGCTGGTGACCCAAATAGGGTTGGCATTGACTATATTAAGAGGGATACACTACCTACCTCTAGTAATGTAAAGTAATAATTAATTATTCTTCATTAAGACTATGTTGGAAAGTACATTTAACATGACATTATGTTAGATTTGTGACAAAAAAACAATACTTTTCCCGCTTGTCGGCCATTTTTTTTAGTCCTTGTGGCTTGTTCTATGTAAAACAGAGCATTTTGAGCAAGGGGAGCATTTTGTATACTATATATAACATGGTAAATACACACATTTAAATTTTTATTTTGTTTTAAAGCTACTCTAGCATGTATGTATGATTTGATCACTGTAATACGCACGACTGTCAGAGCTTGTTTGTAGGTGGCACAGTTGTCCTCTCCCCTCCCTGAAGTTTGTCATGTGAAGTGTCTAGTGCGTGGTATGTTCCAAAATGTATCGCTGTTTAGTTTGTCTTTAGGTCTTGATAGTCAAATGGACAGTAATGGAAAACAGCATCAGACGCAAGGCTGCTACATTTAGTCAGAATCACGACGTAATTTATGGCGGTGTACTGCGCCAAGGGTCTGTGGTCTGGACCATGATTGCGGGTAACATTGTTATTGGCGAAGCGCTGGAGTCCTTTAAACCAGAAACATGTTGACGAGCTTTGTTTTGCTTTCCTGCAAGGGTTATTGATAACATTCTCATTTGTAGGAATTCACAAAACAGACTGTTTCTCTCCTGTTCTATCTCGGAAAGCACTGGTTTTTCTTTAAAAGCAAGGAATCCCTGTTGTGTTAAATGAATGTGAGTCATCGGAGTCATTTTTGTTGCCTCATGTTCAAGGCCTGGTAAACACTGTATGACTGCATATCAGGTTAGGTTAATATCAAAAACGGTGGTTTTATGTGGCTCTCTATGACTGAAAATTGTACCTTTACATGGAGACAAATGCCTTTGATATTTAGATTTTTACAACCATGGTTTATAAATGTCGAACTAAAATTAGACTTGGTCTTCCAGCTTAGCCTGAACCTCTTTTAAGCCAAATGGAAAAACCTTCTCAGCCTACACGAATGTTATCCAAAGTTCAAGTCGTTTTCATTTCCCCGGTTTCGCTGCTGCTGGATGATTCCATTTTTTATTTTTTTTAAAATCGCTAACCTGTCTGTTATGGCCTCTGGTTTGTTCCGAAGAGGATGATGTTATGTGACAGGTCTGTAGCTGGTTCTGTTTAAGACAGCCACAAAAAGAGAACAATTCTGTGGAGGTTAGAACCTTGTCATTTCTCATCAAAGTGAAAGCAAAGCGAGGGTCACTTTGTGGAGCTGTGCTTCGACCAGGCAGCCGTCCCATGTGCCGCGGATGGATCAAGCTCTGTTGGCCTGCTGATACAGATTTCAGTCGGGGGCGACTTCCCTCTCTGTTCAGCTTTATAATGTCATAACAATGTCTTTGTAATGTACCCCATGATTGGGGTTTTCTCAGGGACCTCCAACAGATGGCTCGCACCTCTCTGTGTATGCAGATGTGTTCGGGGGAAATGTTTACAGATATCGTCATTACATGGACATCCATAGCTAAATAGGCAGTAATTGAGGCCAAAGCTGTCATCCGGTTTGTGTTTTTTTTTTTTTTTTGTCATGTTCTCCTAGAGGGAACACGTTGGTGAGCAGGACAGCCGGTACCACTCTATTGACCTTTTACATGATTTTCAATTACGGTAGAGAGATGAGAAACGAAGGGGTCCCTGTAGTGCAGCTGTCTCCTCTCCAGAACATCTGTCCATCGAACGTGGCTGCAGTCTCTCGTTCCCCCCTTGAGGTCGCTCGCCCTGCCCAGGATGGGCAGGTGTGAGCTGGGCCGGGCTCCTCTGTCATTAAGCGGCACAGCTGTGCTGTCACGTCTGGCGAAGAGGCGGGTGTCATCCATGACCCTGTCTCAGCTCCCTGGGTGGGGCGTACACAGACCTTGACAGGGCAGCGGAGGGTTAAGTCACGTACGGAATATCTATGAAGGACGACCACGTCGCCTCCTTGCACCCTGGTGGTCGCCACCTCCACGTGCTGGCCTCTTCTCCTGCCAAAGGGCTTGATCCATCCTCATCAACGCTGTCACTCAAGAAAGAAAAAACACACTCCGTCTCACTGTATGTTTTGCCTGTTTTTCCAGCTTGTATTCTTTCATCGAACCTTTTCATAGATACATACATAGAGTCAAATGTAAATTTATTATGGAGAAATTGGCACCTGCAAAAATCCACTTGCAAACAGGGTAAAAATAAAACAATATAAACTCATAACAAGTGACATCACAAACATTTTAGCTGTATAAGCCCAGATCAGTGATGGACAAATTCATATTTCACTCAAAACAACACATTCTCAGACCTACGTGACGACTATTGTCTAGTGGACTATTGTGTCCACTGTGGACGCAGAAGCAAGTTATCTGAGTTACATGTCGACGCATGGTTTGTGTTTGGGTGTGTGGTAGGGTGAACATCAGGAGCTCTCATCACCACGTAACGTTTAGTAAGCATTCGGCAGGTCTTATCCAGAAACAGCAGCTCAGAGTCAAGAGTCAAACTCTTTCCATGGGTACTTGAACTGTGACTTTTCATGGGTATCCTCGACTGTGTAACTGAAGTCCATGCATTCTTACTCTAATATCTGTTTCAACTTCAAAATGTGTGTCGAAGTAGTAGCCAGAGAGTGGCCTTCCAGTGAATGAAAGCTTCTTGGACCAGCTTTCTGTTCACACTTCGCAAACCCCTGTAGGCATCCAAGTTCCTCTTACGGTGTTTTGATTCATGTTGTGTCTCAGCTCCACTGGTTCCTGTCCGTTCTCTCTCGGAGAATCACTCCATCGTTCTTAGCTTGTGTGTAGCAAAGGTCAATGCAGCCATGGTAACTGTTTTAACTCACTGATGGAGCTGTCTATGAGTTCATGAATTGGCACCCAAGTAACGCATGTTCCATTTGTCTGCAGACCACCATGGACATCTACCGCCTCCTCCAGAAAATGCATTTTATAATTGTCTTCATTATTCTTATGTTCATATGTTCTCATCATATGAATGTTCATTATTTTCTGTTATTAAAATTGTTAAATTACATTTGAATTTCTTGAAATATTAAAGGCCTTTAAGACAACATACAACAACATAGACAACAGACAGAAATTTGGAAAATATAAAATATAAAAATATAAAATATTCAGCATGTGATACCTTTAATTTTCAGATGGCCATATCAGAAATATTCTCACCTATATTTCTGAAGTGCTACAATACATTCTGAATACTATATTTTGATTATCTTAATGAATTACATAAATAAAATAACTGAAAACAAATCATTTTAATGTGATGTATTAGACTGCCTTTATTCTTATATTAAATATTCAATGTACTGTTGAGCAGTTGGAAAAATCAAATCAAATCAAATGAAGTTAGTGTCTCAGAATTGGCTGTGCCTCCGTAGGTGTTAGCTCCCAGTTGGTTCTAGGGCTGTCAATAAAAGTAGTGCTATATTTAGCTTTTCCATTACCATGTAACATTCTGCTGCAAATTCTTCACATGGGAGCAGAACATAGCAACTTGCAAACTGCTATCGAAACATCCCTTCCACTTCTAGGTGCCACTTCTTTCCCTTGATTCAATACATTTTCCATAAACCATAGAACAGTCCCAGGAATGCTTATATTTACATGGCAATACACACTGTACTGATGCAGTCATAGCCATTTACATCACGACTCAAGAAAACCTTGGAATTTCTTTGCAAGAAATCTTCTTTTGACCATCGAGACGTCGACGATGCGATGTTTGTTTGGTCATTTCTGAGTTATTGGATTTCTCTGTGTCAGTAGCGCGTAATTCCCCGGCTCACCTACAGCGTACGCTCACATCTGGAGTTATTGGCAGCTCCCCTTTATCCTCTGACACCTCCGGCGTCCCTGGTGGCCTTTGTCACAGAAGAAAGAGAATGATCAATATCCCAGTTAAACTAGACTTTCAAAGCTGATCGCAGGGCTTCGTTCTGGGGCCTTCTCCTTTAATGAATTTTCTTTCATTCCACACAAGTTTTTAAACATCAAACAATAAATCGGCCTGGGCACCGTGAAATATTTAGATCTATTGACCGTGTTTGAAAAATGTAGAGGGCAAAAACTCTGGTGGTTTGATGCTGATACATTCTGAACACTTTAATCCACTCGAGTGTTTCCTTTTATCTGCCTGGGCTTCTCCAAAAGAGGGGAAAAGGGCCTCAAGAATGTTCTCAAACACCGAGTAACTCTGGCTTCACAGCCCTTTACCTTCACTTTTTACAGTACACCTGGCTCCTGCAGTGCTCTTGGTGAAAAGACACCTTTGATGGAATGTTAACTGCATGATCAAGAGACAGAATTAAGAGTAGATCAACGTTTCTTTACGAAGATTTAGATTCCAATTAGATTTCACTGTATTCAAGTCAGTAACAATTTGCCAAGCTCACAACAGGACGACAGTTCAAACACAAGTTGTGGGACGGACAGAATTTATATTCACTGAACAAAAATGGCATTATTTGAGAGGGAGAAGTATGACATTATTGAAGAGTATTTTTAGCTCAAGATCACTTATTGATCTGTTGTCTGTAGTGTCAGGCAGGTGCTCACTTCAAAACCAATATACAGTGTTTGACTTTACTGGAGCTATATTTCATGCCTAAATGATCCACTCTCTGGATTGACTTGGAGACCATCTCCAAGCAGTCGACAAAAAGAAGCGGTGTCACACTCCTTGGCCACAAGGGTCACAGCTTGAACGCTAATCTTTGTATACCAACAGGCATAGTTGGTGATTTCGATCCTGGAGCGCTACTGTGTGTATTGTATTCATAGTTTCTTGGATATAAATATGGAGGTTGTTAAGTAAGCCACGTTGCTAGTACAATACCTCTTGCCTAAAAGCACGATGGGTATGTAACAGAGGAACAACTGCTTTTGCATTTGATATCAGCTGATGTGGTGTTAAATGTACTGTGTGTGTTACATAGTAACTACACATAAGGACAAGCATTACTAAAATTGAATACGTTTGTGAAATCCTTGACAAAAAATTTGTTAACAATCCCCAATAAAAATACTGGAGTGTCTAAACATGGTCATGTATGAATATAAATCACATTTTTCTCCTTGTAAGTTGAAATATAATGATGAAAATGTGATTTTCTTGTGACACTTTTTTGGTTAGTCCTTGGGAAGTCGTGTCAGGTGTTTACCTACAGTGTGAACAAAGAAGAATCCAGATGTTTGCAACTCATATAATACCTTTGTTGTACATCCACATTTCAGAAATGCAAACAATCACACAGCATGAAAACAATGGAGCATTGTGAGAAATCAAGTTATAACTGATGTATTGAACTGGTGGATTGAAACTCCCTTTGTGTTTTTATAAGATATGCATTTCTGAAACACATAAAATGATTCATCGTTTTAGGTCCTGTTATGTATTGTTCAGTTGAAAAAAGTTCATTTTGACTGCACCATATTCACACCAAACTTTGAATCAGTCAGTGAAAAACAAGATTCCTCAAATGTTCCTGTTATGTAGAGGGAAAGCTCTATGGCATTCTGCCAATCATTTATCACTCATAACAGAGCATTCTCCATTTAGATAAAGACATACAACATTCAGATTTAAATTTGCTTTTTTTTACTTTGTAACCTCAAATCAGCGGAATGATACATAAACTACACTTAGAACAGACAATTGTTATTCACTGCTGACCTTGCTCTTTACAAACTCTTAAGATATGTATTTGTTTTCGTTGCAATTGGTCTCATGATTCTGTGTTATTAAAGAAATCTTTGCGTTTATGAACACTTTCCCATTGGGTCAAATAAAGATACTTATTCCCAGTGTAATAAAGCAGTACACAACATAAGTCCATTTGAATTGCCGAACATGAAAAACAAATGAATGAAAAAATAATAATGAAATTATTCTGACCTATGTTTGTCATCTTTATAGTATTTGGACCGATACAGAAAACTTTTATTATTTTGGCAGTTCTGGGTTGCAAACTAAAGTCAGTCTCTCCAGCAAGGCAGTGCTTGTCGCACTGAAACCAAATGATATGCCTTTTTTAAATTCTTTTTCACATCTGTTTTTCTCTCCATTCATAAAAGGATGTCTGCCTTTTTATCGTCACTTATCTCCACTGGACTCTTTTGCTATAATACGGACATGTTGTTGTTTCAACACAGCTCACTCTTAAATCCCGCCATATTGGTTGCTCTCTCATGAACCTATGTTGGAGTCTCCGTGTGTGACAGCCTGGTCTTGATGTTAAACATCTGTGGGGTGATTCGCACAGCAGTAAATGTGGAGCGACACTGAGGCACATCTGCTGAGGTGAAGGCAATCCCTGCAACCTGCCCCTCACGAGGCCTCAGCTTCACCACTTTTCTACATATTGCGTCATTTTCCCTTTTCTCCAGCGAGTCTGGTTCTGCAAAGTGACATCCTGCTTCTTTGGCCAGTTGAGCTCACTAGAGAGCAGCAGATGCGGAGCCTTCGGGAGATTTGCAAATGGCAAACATAATGAAACTCAAGAACCTGGGAAGAAGTGATCTCAGAGGAACTTTATTTTCGCGTCTTTTGCCATGGTTGTCTGAAGATCATTTGGAAGACTTGTCACTTAGATCATGCGCCTTTTATATTTCTAAGTACTAGCACACATTGTATATTTATTCTTCTTCTTTTGATTTGGGCTTCTCCCTTCAGGAGTCGCCACAGTAGATCACCTTCCTCCATCTCCCCCTGTCCTCTGCTTCCTCTTCTCTCTTCATGTCCTCCTTCACCACCTCCATCCATCTCCTCTTTGGCCTTCCTCTCCACCTTCTGCCTGGCAGTTCCAACCTCAACATCTTCATCTACCAATGTACTGGCTCTCTCTCCTCTGTACATGCCCAAACCATCTCCATCTAGCCTCTCTGATTTTAAACACAGAAACACCTGACATGTGCTGTATATTTATTCATTAGCTTATGTATTTAGTTATATAAAAAAATATGGATGAATCTAGAATTTACAAGCCACTACATCAGTGTCTCAAGCTGGACACTGTGCTGCTGAGATGACAACACTCCACTTGCTATAGATTTTTTAGTGCTGTCCTTAGTATTTAAGCTCTTCATGTGGAGAATAACTGCTGCCACAAATATAGCTGTGGTCTCATTGGCACTACTTTAATACCAGTATACATTCGATACGTACATATGTATACTTCACCATGTGTAACATCAACAATAAACGCTTGTTATATCAGTAATAAATGCAGTATAGCAGCCGCAACACTCTAATGCCAACAATTAACAGTTATAATATTAACAATAATTACGATACGGCGCCAACAAACCATCTGTTAGTCAACAAAAATAAAATAAAAAAGCAACAGCTTCACTACTGAATACGATCAATTACGAATACAAAATAAATAAGTGAATAAATACATTAAAAGAAATCGCAAATATTCAATTAGAACAGTGAAGTAGTAATAGACAAAAAAGTAAACATTCCCGAGTAGTAATAATACCTGAATACATTAGTAATAGAAAAATAGGTAGTAGAATAAAAATATTAAAACATAAAATACAATAATAAAATTAAACTGAGTCAATAAAGCACAGACAACTATAGAAAAATAACATATTATTATTATTATTTTTTACATTTTACTGTGATAATGTGATTTATATTATCATTTGTGCTGTTTAAAAATGTATGTTTTTAAGGTGTTGTTTTATTTCTGGTACATGTTACATGTACATGTTTAGTGACTGAAGAGCCGTGGTGGGGAAGTCTGCAGTTCCTCAAGTTTTTTGTGTTAAACGGATGGTTTTCTGTTGAGTAGTGTGCCTTTTCTTTAGCTTGTTGTGCTCATCATCATGTGCACGTGTGACTCGTAACTGTATCTGCCATCTTTACGTGCGACGTGGATAGACACACTTGAAGTCTGAAGTGGAGGTGTTGCCCCAGTCTTTGCTGTGTGTGCATCTGCTCTGCTTCAAGTCGCCGGCCGGTGACTGAGCTGCTTCTGTTAGATCAAGAGTTCCGGCCCGAAGAAGAGGATGAAAAGTGTTTTTCTTTCTTAATAAATATGTGAATGACATTAAGCTTAAGCAGTTTTGATTTAGTTTAGACGACAGCTGCTTCCCCTCATGCATGTACATGGCATTGTAAACACTTGAACGGATACAGCTCGAATAATTAAGGTTGTGCAGCAGATTGTTTTGGTTTTTTTTCCCCCCCGAGCTAGCGGGAAAGTAGCTGGTCCCCTCAGTGAAGTAGCTTGCACTGAACCAGTCTTGGAATTTAATTTCATTCCATGCAATCTGTCCACCAGAACGAAGTTTTCTTCGCCGCCGTGCGGCTGTTACACCACTGTAAATAGGCGCCTGCCACAGTCGCCGCTGTGCAGGTTTGCAGCAGACCAGCTCCAAGGACGCACCAGGCCTCCGATTCTGTCTCTGGGGCGTCCCAGATGTTCCGGCACAGGGCAATGTCAAGTCGGGTTTATTTGCAGAGGTAATGCCCACCCATTACATGAACAAGTCATCCATCAAATAAAAAGGAACAGTTCAGGAACGCTATTTGGTTTGCACGACTAAGCAATTGAGGTTTGTCAGTGAAGGGTAGTCTTAAAAGACCTTAACCACTTCTTCAGCTCCGTGCACTTGAGAGGGCCCCGGACACGAAGCTTCATCGGGTCACCTCACAGGACATGCTTTTTATGCGTCTCAGGACTGAAAACAATAACATTAATGCTGTTTGAGATCGTCTCCTCTCTGCCAAGAGGAGACATTTAAACCCTTAAAAAGGCGTTTGACAGCACTGTGGCTGCGCCGTGAATATAATCGACCAGTAGGTGGCAGTATGATACCTGCTTCTATGCCTTTTCGAGTCAAACCTCGTCCCCAAAATTGAGCTGCTTGATTGTACAGAGCCCGTTGACAACTTAAAAAGTCCCATTGTTCTTTTTAATGCCTGTTACGCAATGATTAAAAACAACCCATCGATGATATATTAGTATTTCTATTCATTTTAATGGTTTAATAAGTTATTTGTGAGCTTGCAGTTATTACTAATTTAATAGAAAAATAGGGGGAAAAAAATTAAGGACAAAAAAAATGCATGATAACAAAATGAAGTATTGATGCTATTATTATGATTATTTAATATTTACTTTGTTCTATTTGTTATGCAACACACCAAACTTAATTGAAATGTAGTACATGTATTTTTAAATCTGCAATGTATATTACAAAGATAAAGAATATTTTAATAAAATCCTAGCGTTATCTGACCATTTTTAAAACAAACATCCATAACTTCATTTTTGTCACACTGCTATGAATCCTGTATTCTGAAATGACAAATACCCTCGTCTGATTTTAATATAAAAACTGCATATTAGTTATAGAAAAGAGAACATTTTAGCAGCACCTCTCTCCTCTCTCAGGTATTTCATCTTATTTGCAGAGTGAAATACAGAGATTCAGCGTTGACATGTGTTTTTCCATGGTTGTATTTTTTATGATTTGTGCACTAAAAACAAAATACTGTAGTGTCAAATGACATGCAAAAAGTTGAAATGTTTTCCCCATAATGCAAGTCAGCAATTTTGTTATACCTCCGAAGCCACTTGTAGAAACTTTGCTGATTTCTATATTGAATTTAAAGCTGTTGTCGTGCTGAAAAAAAGAAAAAAAAAAAAAATTAAAATCCACGATCTGCTTCATTTACTACGACTACTCAGTGTTGGAGATTTATTTCTAAGGGGGGAAAAAAATCAATTAGTGCTAAATTTATTCATGGATTTCTGCGATCAATCCTTCCATTCAGAGAGGCTCGCTGGGACCCAGTTCATCCCAGTTAATGTGTTTGAAGGGGAATTACCATTGATGTTGTTTTCTCTTCCTCTCAGGTCAAAGTGCACGCTGGAAGCTGCCACTGCTGGCCCTGCCACATGAGACGCGCCTCCTTCCAGGCATCGCGGTTTTCCCAGCAGCCACCTGAAGAAAATGAAGGAGCCGGTGGAGGATGAGGTTAGTGGGCGGTTGAATCTGCCGGTGTCAAGGAGTGGCTTGAGCAAATGGTGAATCCAGTCAAGGCTGGACTCCATCGATTCACCCCGCATCACAGCAACACAAACAGTGAGGAAACCTCCTCAAAGCTATTCAAGCACGGCATGAGCAGCTCGTCTGCAAATAAACAGACGGCCCTTTTTGCTAATTGTCCGCAACCACTTATGATTTTAATGATCCTGACCTTTCTGATTGTTCTCATCATTCCCAAATCCTTCATTTCTCCCCACTGCAAGGCAGCGCTGCTGCTGCGCAAATGTTCCTTCGAGTATATTCTTTTTGTATTGATTACAAACACTTCCTGCACACGGGCTATATTTCAGGTCAATTAGGCATATTTGGGCGTTTGCAAATCATTTTTTTTCCCTCTCAGATCCTGGGGCTCTAAAACTGCACTTTTGGCCTAACAG
Source organism: Synchiropus splendidus (assembly GCF_027744825.2). Taxonomy (NCBI): domain Eukaryota; kingdom Metazoa; phylum Chordata; class Actinopteri; order Syngnathiformes; family Callionymidae; genus Synchiropus; species Synchiropus splendidus. The sequence continues at coordinate 22,692,401 of NC_071335.1, forward strand.
CAGTGCTCAGATTCTCTGTGGAGCTTGACATTTTGATCTGCAACAGAGACTAAATGATAACCGCTTCCTTGTAAATGCTGGTGCCTGCGGGGGAGGGTTTAAATAGACGGAGAAGGACTTTTCACTCACTCACTCACTTGTTTATATTCATAACTCATCTGAATACAGAGAGCACAAACGTGTGGAGGAGCTTTGCATTGAATGCAACAAGCTGCAGGGAGCAGAGACTCATAATTATGCAACACTGTGCTTATTAATTTCACATCTTAACTCCGTTTCGAATTAAGATACTACTTGAAAGCTTTTTTTTTTTTTATTCATTCTTCTGTGTGGAAATTGATTTTGTGAGCCACATAGAAATGCGTACGACCTGTTTCCCCCCACGTTACACTGACGTTGGCATGATTCCTCCCAATGCTCTGCTTCTCTTGGATCACATTATACATTTCTGTCATAGCAGCAAATGTCCTTTCAGTTAACAGCATTTGAAAAAGTGATTCATTGGAGGCTGGATATGTAATTAATTGCTGTTAATCCCATTTTTATCTCTCCTCAAAATAAAAAAATGAGTTGTGTAAGTGGTGTGAATTGATAGGGTTAAACATCAGTGTGCTCAACTATATTTTCTGTGTTTCATCCTGACATTTATCTTACACTTAATGTTTATGTCCGTCTGAAAAGTCTCATTTCTTTCCTTCATTATTGATGTTGTAATGAAATAAATGCTGTTGCGCCTGGAACTAGTGTGAGAGAAAGTTTAAATGAGATGAGTCCTCATTATTTTTTATTTTCAACCATTTGTTTTTCTGTAACCAATGAAGTGTTCTGTGTTCCTGACCTCATATTAAAAAAAAAAAAAAAGAATGAGAGTCAAATACAACGAGTATCACATTGTGTTTCACCTTCATTAAAAAAAAAAAAAATAATCCACACCACATCAATAGTCGATAAAAAATACATTGAGCACATTGCTATCAATTCAATTATATTTTGAAAATTGCATTTATTTTTTCTCTGATAATTAGGGGAATTGACATTAAAATGGTGCAGTTTATGCACATTCTTTTTATGATGATAGAATTTTCAAGTAGAAATATTTGACAATTTTTAATGTGTTTTGGCAAAAAAAGCAACGTTGTCTTCAGACTTGGTGTGGTTCATTATGTTACACATGTGCACATCTCAGTCATGTGACCTCAGTTTTGTTTGTGAAAATCAATGTAAAGACTAGTCAAATAGCAAAGTGTTGTGAGTGTCATATGGTTTTGTAGTTTCTCTGACTCTGCTTCAGTAAAATCGATGTGATAGTGAAGGTGATAATGAGAGATTGGTTTGAGACTCCGACGTGATGTCATTAAATGAAGATGTTTTTCAGCGGGTCTCAGTGCCAGGTCTCTTGCAGAATTACATGAAAAGAAATTTACAGTCGTCGATTCTGTCGGTCTGAAGAAAGCGCCATCCCACTCCTCTTCAAGTGTTTTTCTTTGCCTCAAGTAAGAAAGAAGGAGCTGCATTTGTGCGAGGTGTTTGGTCTTGGCGTCTGTTATCAGTCTCATTAGGCCAGTCCTCTATTCCAGAACAAAAACATTCAACTTCATTTATTTTTATTTCAATCATCGACTGCCATCCGAGCTGGCCTCCACTTCCAAGAGAGAGGATTCGTTTCAAGCACACTAACAGGCCGTGCTTCACATTTTTAAATATAGATGCAATACGGAATCGATATGTCTCGCAATGATTTTTCTTTGTTATTCCATCTCTGAAAAAAAAGGCAAAATTAGTAAATAATTCCTTTTACCAGTGAGTGGCGAGACCTGATGGAATATTTATTTTGCCTTAAGACAAGTTCAGAATTGAATTGGACCGGTGTGGATTGCCGTGTCAACGCTTCGACACCTCATGCCGGCTGATCCCGTGTATCTATTGAATCCTGCTGCTCCCACATTGCTGTTAACTCTCCTAATTGATCTGCAAATATTGTCATAAAATGGAGTCATAGCTTCTATTACCCCTGAGGGTGGAAATCTGCTCATGCAAAAAGAAATGTATAATTAAAACACTCCGTCACTCGGTGTGAGGCGGCACAGCTCGGAATACCTTCCCAGTTCGCGGCTAAAGCTCCTGGGAACGACAGCGCGGTGTCACATCCTTATCAAAAGAGCGTTTTGTTCCGGCGCAGCTCTGCTTCCTCCAGAAGGCCTGTGATCCGTTATATGCGCGCTCATCTTCAGCACCCCTTTTCTCAATGCTCTGCCGTGGATCAATTGTGTTTGTACTGTATGTGAATGTGTATCAAAGAGTCCCCACAGTCAATGCCTCCACTTATAAGGTAATGTACTGACACAGGAGATTCCACGGGGACTGAGCTGAACGCTGTGTGTACGGAGGCTGTGCAGGAAGAGGAGGGGCTGGAAGGAGGGCTGAACACCGTGCTGGAATAGCGTAGGAGGAGGGATTGATATCACGCGCATACACGACTGCATCAGCTACACAAATGCATGCAGGGGAATGCAAACATATGCATGCAAAATGCTGTCGGTGGCTTTTTCTCAATAACCTTGTTTCTGAATTTCAGAACATTTCTTTTGCAACATGGCGTCCTTGGAAATTAAAACTTTGGCTGCGGCAAAAATACTGACCTGGTGGGGTTTTTTAAATCCCTCAGATTTACTGAGGTTGTGGTCCACGGGAATGTGGAATTATCCCATGCATTTCAATATCGAATTGACTTACTAACTAGGCAGGTTTAAGTCTTAAATCCATACTTAGTCGGGTGTAATAATTGCTCTGATGCTGCAGCTCTCCAATTACAGTTGTGAGAGTCAGAAAAAATATACAAGTGGGGTTTTCTGCCTCACTATAGCAAGAATTTGAACGGATGTATATAGTTTGCTTTCCTGGTCCCTGTTTAAATTTTTGCCAATTTTGGAGTCACATATATAACAGTAAGTGTGGGAAAACAAAGAATTGGTTTTGGTTGACTGGTTTTGAAACAAGGTTATTATCCTTGTCCCACAGACTATAGCGTGCACCGTAATATTAGCCACACCCACTAAATTTAAGAAGGAAAATAGATCTTGTTCATACATAAGGCGCAGCAGTCTATAAGCCGTGGGTGCAGCGGTGCTGTCTGCACCGTAGAAAGGTCAGTGGTGCACCCGGCTTAAAAATGCATGAGGATCACACGGGCTCCAGCATGGAGACTGACTCACGAAGCAAACTGTGCAATGTTCTGAACTGGAATCATCAACTCCTCATACAATTTTATTGACATTAAAGCGTTAAAAATGTCTGAAAGTTCCGACACCACAGCCAGTCTTGGCTCCTGCTTCTCGTCTCCGCTCCTCCAGGAGATCGAGTCTGTGGGCGGAGCTGCGGGCTCAATAAAACGTCTGTGATTTCATTGGCAAGATGTGACGAGGTTAATGTAAGAATCCACCCGTCGTTGCAGGGTTCAAACCACGAGAAGAAAGCAGAGGCTCATAGTCCGGAAATTACGGTAAATATGGATCAGACGATTTACAACTCCTCTCCGACTCAGAACTTGTGTGCATACGGCTGACTTCATCGCTGTGTAGATCGCGTCTCAGTCATGAAAGCCGCAAACTGTGTTTGAAAAATGACTAACTAAATATATTAAAGTTTGGTCCATATAGGCAAGCGGCAACTTTTTGAAAACGATGATGAAATAGCCTGGTTGCTCTCACCACAGTCTTTCATTCCATAAGTCACACAACAACAACAATAACAGAGAAGAGCAGTGTGTGTTCTTCAACAGCTGCTGAGCGCATTGGAAATATGAACATAATGTAACTGTCACTCATGAATAAAAATAAGCAAACAAATAAAGCACACAGTTTATATGCTATCTACTCTCGATCTTGCTAGAGCGTTACATTATTTTTTTTTCACGTCTGCAAATAATTTTTCAGGATTGGAAAAGATGTGGACAGGGCCTCAAGTGATCATGAAATTTTCATTCTGAAACGTCCTTCTACGTGTCCTCGTGTGAGTGTGTTTGCTCTGGTAGACGGCAACGGAAGGTGACCCCAGTTTCACTGCCTTATGATGTCCGCTTTATTTTCAGTTCTGGATTCCAGCAACTGTCAGTTTAAACACCCGAGTGTGGCAGCTGGACAGTGTTTACCGTGATGGAGTGTTTTTGCTTCCAAAGTCCTCTCGAACAGAGAGGCAGCAAGTGCCGTGTAACAGGCTCAGTGACAGGTTCTCAGAAAAGGCGGGCCATGAATATTCAAGGTTTCCACAAACAACCCGGCGAAAGAGAGCTCTTCTTGATGCAGTTGAATCTGAAAATAAGCAATTTTGTATAATTTAGGCAGTAGCATTGGCACTTTCAGCACATTTCTCTGAGAGTCTCCTTGTCTCTTTCGTTTTGATTCTGCAGTTGGACTCGGTGGTGTGGGTTTCTTCCCTGTTTCATCACTTAACATTAAGACTCTTTTCACTTCACTGTCATCCCGTAATGAAAACAAGAGAGACGTTTGCTTTGGGATGAAAGAAAATACTAATTGGATCTTTTCCAGAGCTTATGATATTTGTATACTTTTTTCTTCTGCGATTCAGTAACACATTCTGATTGAGTGGAATGAGGACCTCCTCTCTGCTCTGATTGTGCCGGCAACCTTGCTTCATGTAAATTTTCCAAAGATGTGCCTTTGATATTGAAATGTCTTTCTTCCTATAAACATTCCAGAATCCTGCCTGAGACCACTTTGTGCGTGGGGTGAACCCGAAACCTTTCTGCTTTCCTCCTAAATGTCTTTAACAATACACACTGTAGCGCTGGGCGATATGCAGAAAAATGTGACGTCACAATTTCTTTTTAAGCTTTGCTCTGATGTTTAAAAAGACTTGATATATGTCATACTAAAGTTTGCAGTTTTATACGGCAGAACCAGGACAAAATTATTTACATTAGATAAGTTTATCCCAAAGAAAGTAAACTTTCCCCTGTAGATATTTTCAAAATATAATGTCATTTCAAGTTTGTGAAAACAACTTAGTATGCTCCTCTATTTTCACCAAAATTGTAAATACACTTAATACATAACAGTAATAAAATAAATAAGAACAATCACTGAGTCCATGGCACAAAAGGTAATTATAAACAAATATACTGTGAAAAAAAGGCTGCAGGGGAGGAGTCAGTGCGAGACTCCCGTCAAACCAACATGGGCTTGCGGAGTGACAAAATCCTGCGGGGTGGCTAAATCCTGCCGGAAAAAAATATGGTATTCATAGAAAGCAATATCGCAGTTTGCCGTTTCCATATCAGACTGTAATAAAATATCCAATGAATCGAACTTTACAATATATTGCACAGCCCTACTTACGTGTTTATCTATGACTTCTTTGCTCAAGCTAGAAAGAACAAGGACACCTGGTAAAATTATTCATAAAATCATCTTTTTCTTCTCATAAAACATAGCACACAATCAAATTACTGAAATAAATCTTCATGTGTCTAGGTTGACAAACCGGGGTGACGTTTGCCAATATATTACCATTACAAGATGTCTGCTTTTTAGCCAAACAATATATTGAACACGACAAAATCTATCCAAACAAAACTTCCAACTCTGCTTGTTGGGGGTTGCATGTTTACCTGCCTGGTGCTGCTGCTCAGAGGACTTTTCCAAGCCAGAATAAGGAAACAATCCTTATGGAAATCAGGCCACTTGTTGAGGACGGAAGCTTGCTGGTTAGGGATTCCATACTAGATGGTTTGGACATGTAGAGAGGAGAGGCGATGGACAGTTCGACGAAGAATGTTAGAAAGCGAGGATGAACCTGGCTTGCCGTAGTTTCACTGTTGACTATTCTTTTGTTTCATTTTGGTCACGGGGGAGTAAAAATAGTGATAATGTGTCACAGATTGGAACACAAGACATCTATGCATAGGTTTAGTGTCATGTCTGTGGTTTTCCATGCTTTTATTTTTGTGATTCCCGGTTGTTCCTTTGTTTCTGTTTCCTGTTCTCTCTCCAGCTCTCCAAGCGACACAGCTGGCGCGCATTTGATCACCAGACTTTCCACGGATATCAACTCCTCAATGCCAGCTTGTGTCGCCAGATGGTTTCTTCACGTTCCTAAGGGTAAACTCTCCCAAGACTTATCTCTCGTTCTTGCGCGCTTGATTTCCTTTTCAGTCGCTTCCTTAGTTCTTGTTTATTCTCGCTTCATTTTTGGTAGATTTCTGTGTGTGAGTATTTTGTAGATCTCACTCGCTTTCTCATTGATATAGTTATTTCCTCGCGTATGTGTGTTTTCCACCACCGAGACTTTTATGTTAATTTGGCCTCGCGACTATCTTCCGAGTGCATTTGTGTTCTCCCCATTTTATTCCAGGTTTTTTCTCCAGCCCTTTTGTGTAATTCCCGGTCCGTGTTCTGGTTCCGGCACCTTTCGTTCATCGTTCCTGTTCGTCTTTTATTTTAACCTTGTCTCCGTGCCTTCTGCCGTCCAGCACACATTGCACCTGGGTCTAACCTTTAGACAGCCATCACATTTAGACCCTTAAATACGTGGCATGAACTTATCTTCTGTCAGGATCATGAGTTGGGGAAAAACGTTTGCGAAACATCTAGGTCAAGAAGGTGGTGGGGATTTCCCTTAGCTCGAAAGAAGTTAAGTGTCAGTGCTACTTTCTGACTGATGGATTTCAAACGTCTCACATCATTTCAAAGGTCAAGGACTAATATTGACTTATATACTGTCAAAGTCCTGAAGACATAATTGTGTCACGTGATTTTGACGTGTGTCCCAATTTTAAGAGTGACTCTTCATGACAATAATACTCAAAGTTGTTTTCACTCCAAAGCCACTATTTTTGCATGGGAGATGGTGGAGGTGGTGATCGACTCCCCTTTCCTGTTTGAAGGCCTAGTCTGTGCATTCCTGGCGAAAGACCCTGGCACTTATGAAAAGATTCTTCAGGAAGAGCTTGAATACTTCTGTGCATACCACCTAAACAAACTTTACACTTAGTAGGCATTTCCCTGTGCAGACATGAGTGTGCACTCATATCTGAATCGGCGCACACGCCTTCCTGTATTGACACACACACACACACAGGCACACACACTCACTCAATGACTGTCTTCCTACTACTTTGTCTCGCTCTCTCGCTCCCTTTACTGGAAGGCCACTCTGACAGGCCCCGTAATAAGGAGACCACCATCCCAGCTGATTCCAGGGGGAGTCCTTCAGAGGGAGCACTTCCAGTGGCTTCAGTGCATTAAAGCTTTTACCTTTCGCTTCCAAAGACATCGGGACAAAAACAGGCCGAGCTCTCTCTCTCTCTCTCCCTCTCCACCAGGGAGCCGGAGAATGCATTGTCTTGTGAGGACACTGATTACTTAGAAATCAGTCATCAATTATTCAAATGATTGCATGGTGTACTGCCTCCACCTTTAGTGACAAGACGGCCTTTCAAGGCTGGGAAGTGCAGAGACGCATCCAGTCCATAAGAATCGATACCGGCCTGGGAAGTTTTGCTTGCTTCGGTCATGGCCTGTTATTCTTTTCCTGCCAGCGGGGAAGGAGGGAGTGGGTGTTTCAGACGGTACGAATATGTGAAACCTTGAAGTGCCAGCTGTTGAGGTGGCCACATGGCTAAGGAGGGCCACCGTGGTAGCCTGTGGGGTTTGGATACGTGCCCTTGGCATGTCCCGTCGTCTACCTCACAGCGTTTCTGTCAGGCTTCAGCCAGTACCATTGGTCTGTGAGCCTGTTGTCCTACCTCAGCTGATTTTTCTGTAAGCGAGCCTGATGAATGTCAGCCGTTCATGCACGACACCTGGTTCTCAGGAGAGTGAAAGCTAAAGTTGCCTAAAGGAGACGGAAAAAAAGGGACTTTCTCCCAGACCGGTCCAATGATGGGACCACCCAAGATTTACATGCTTGAGGTTTTGACTTTGCTTTTCTTCCTTTCCTTCTCTCCTCCATATGACCACTTTTCCCTGGATCAGACTTCTGGCACGTCTCGCTCTTTAGTCACTGTCACTGAAAGGCCTAAGTGAGGAACATGCAGACGTCTGTCCCAACCCGAATTATCTAACCTTCAATTTCGAGCACCGTGTCCACCATCCAGTGTTTGCTAGTGAAATGTTTTCATACTTTTCCTCGCTGCCAGAGCTTTTATCATCACCTTATATGCCCTAAAGTGGGTTTTTGTCAAAATCAGGAATTCTTAAAAATGTTCTACTAATGTAAATGTTTTCGCTCTGTTGGACCTCATCTCAAAACATGGCTCCCCAGGACGGACCCCTGTGAAAGTCACCCACACTCAGACTGGAATTAGAGCACGGTGGTTTGTTCAACTAAACATATCGTGCTTGTGCTTTGACAGCTTTTACTGTCTAATCTAACTTGTACAGTATAAAAGCTTTGGGGTTTTCCAATATATCAAAGAGTTAAAAAGATTTTTAATGACGGTCATTCAATTTTTTTGATAGCAGACCATTAATACATATCTGTAGTGTAACTATATTTACAGAAGGCAGTGATAGTAGTGACACAGACATTTACCCCTGGTATCATTGCCCTTTTTTGAGTTGAACTTTTTTTTTAGCATTGGAAATATCAATGACATCATTGAATGTGTGATGTTTTGGGCAGCTGGCAGTATTCGTAGGTCATTTGAACAACACAGTAAATGAAGAAAAATGAACTGAGATCACTCTTGAGCACATGTCTCAACAGAGTGGCAGATATTCAAAAGATATGTGTGATTCAGTAACCAGAATCTTGTCCCCCCCCGTCAACATCTCCAGAATATGTAACTGATCCAAATCCGTCGGTCTGTTTTTTTTATGTTGCTAACATAAAGGTAAACAGAGACGATCATGTAACCTCCTTAACGTTGGCATTTAATATACTTCATGACTGTTTCCTTGTTGTATTTACCTGGTCAAACAGGTACTTTAATGTTCATATTATTCCTCATGTTTATGAGATTTCCGGGGGCAAAAAAATGTGCATTTTTTGGAGTCAGATTAAGTAATTCAATATTTTACATTGGTATTCTGATAGTACTCAGTCATTTTATGCATTGATATATTTTCTTAAAACACTGTTTTTCATTACACTCTTGCAGTCAACTGAGTATATAAAGTTCCAGAGAAATAAAAATATTGTGATTTAAAAGGATGCTGTAATATTAAAGTCTGTTATGATTCAAAGCCTCATGTTGTCGGCTACATTTCTGACAGATCGGACGGCATGTATCACTGGGTTCAGACCGGTTTGGTTTGGACACATGGAGAAGACAGTCACAGAGGTTCATGGATGGAAAAATGAAGACTTGAAGAGGATTAGGATGTGACTGGGAAGGTTAGGCCACAATCTTTTAAGATAGAAGGTGTATTTGATTTACTCTTGTATTTGTTTTTTGTGCAACAGGCTTCGGTAGACTTCGGTTTGTTACATCCTGTATACGTTTTTTTGTTTAATGCCAATGTACGGTCTACTGTGACATCAGTGGTCGTTCTTGGTTTCACTGCCGCTCACATCTTATTAGATCTTCTCGCCAACACAAAAGGGTGAACGTAATCAGCACTTAAGCTTGGGAAATTGTTGTCATTTTTTCCTCTTCCGTTACTTTGGCAAGCTTAATATCTGGTTCGGGATTTTCACGGTTCCTTCCAGTGCTGCTTTTGGGTCAGTTGGCCCGCCAGAGTTTGTGATTCATTCTGTGAATCAAGAAGAAGCAAAAGAAAAAGTGGCGGGGGAAAAAAAAATCGGACTGAGAGGAGAGGTTGAAAGGGTTCCTGAAGGAGTTGGATAACAATGGCTACGTTCCAAAGCAGGCTAATAGTATCTGACACGCTGCAATTTTGAGGCTTATATCAACATTGTTTTTACAGCTGTAATTAAGCCACCTAATCAGAAGCACATTGGTCGGGACAGTCTGAGGCTGTGAGGGGGCAGACACACAGCGAGCTGTGTTGGGCCCTGCGGCGGAGCAGCAGCACCACCGCACTGGGCCTGAGCTAGGTGGAGGCCAGCCAAGAGAACTGTGGGTGGGAGTGCATCCTGAGTGTGACACACAAATGCACACACATACACAAGGATGTACACAAATGCGGTACAGTGTGACCTAGGGCAGATGCATAAAGAGATAGATATGGCAAGGAATTGTGCATATATGAATATAAGCGTTGTGTATCTCCTGGGAAAACATCTATTCATACATTGCAATAATAAGTGAGTGGCATGCATATTTCAGCGGCTAACTTTGTCCAGATTCAGCGGACGGAGTCCTGCCGTTCACGGCTGTTTACCTAGCGAACAATTTATAGCGAGGGCAAAAGGGAAACGGCGCACACATGTGCATTTGACCGAACATGTGCACGTGTGCGGTCACCGTCGCCCCACAGAGGTTCACCCCACCCAAGTCGGGGCTCGCCGTCGAGTCACCCAAGTCTCAAATGGCGCGCACATTCCCATGCAGACAAGACGCAGGGTTGAGTTGGGGCCAAAGTCAACAGATGAGCCGGTCTGAACCGGCTTGCTGTGTGTTCTGATTGTAAATTGCGCTGGTGATGATTAGAGAACTCCAGCACAGGATGTCGACTCTTAAAACTGTCCAGAGAAAATAATTTTCGACTATGTTCAGGGAACTTTTTCCCCCCTTTTTTTTCCCTCTCTTTCACAAGACTCCAAACCGCCCTCTTGAATTTAAACATCATGGGGCGGCGTGACACGAGGTGGACGAGGCCGATGTGTTAATTGCTTTATGGGCTGCAGATAAAAATAGATGCACTGACTGAATGTACAATGGCTTTTCCTATAGATGACACGTACTTATACATGCATAGTACTGTGTCTCTCTCTGTCACAGGCTGGAACTGTATGATCCAACATTCATACATTCAAGTAAACTGAAAGTATTAAACAGGACTGCAGCAATGCAGAAAATGGGTAATTTTTAAAATAGACATTTCAATGGAATCAGATGTTCCCTTCCCAGAGCATTTCCAGGCTTCTAAGGGGGGGTTGGATGAGGACTTGGGACGATCACTTGCCCTCATTGCACTTCACGTCCCGTAGTCCAGTGATCCTGAACCATAGTGCCGGGACCCGTGGTTGGGCGGTGAGTGCTCCCTAGAGGGCCACTAGAAGTTTTTTGTTTTACACTGCTGGTTCGTGAGGGCCATGAGATTCAGTTTTAATACACTTGTCACACATGAGTAAATAACTGACTTGACAGCTGCAGATTTGTGATAGTTACCAACTATGAAGAAGTTCCTGAAAATGACAAGGAAAGTGATGGCGCACCTGTTGGCGCATTTTATGGTGATACTTTCATTTACACTTATCTTCTGTAAAGTTTATTTATTAAAAGGACATATTTCATGATAGGAATACATGAAGAAATATTTTTATGATATGAAGGAACATTTTTATGACATGAAGGAATATTTTTATGATATTTAGACATTGTTATTTCATTGAGAATTTTATTCATAATGTACAGTTTTTCCAATTTTCTCAACGGAACATGACTTGCACCTAGCTCTGCCGCTGGTTGGACAAATATCTTTGCGCTGATCGCATGGTTTCATGTCATTTCACAAGGTTTTGGTTTGTCTACGTGGATGGTTATTGAACAAAGATCAAATCAGTAATTCTCAAATCTTAAATTAAACAGTAATAAGTCAGTTCGATTCCTTGAATGGGCCCAATTGTTCTGGAAAAGGTGGGCCCCAAGATCAAAAAGGTTAAGAACCCCTGCCTTAGTAAACATAGTACTTTGTTTGCCCATGAGCTTGACTCTTTGTGCCACATTCAGGGTTTCCGACAGGATTTTTTGAAGCGGTATGGAAGTTTATGGATGGTACTAAACTGTGCTTTGAATTGTGTAGTTGAGCGTCTATATGTCCCCTGGATTGGCCTGGTGACTTGTCTGAGGTGTCCTCCACCACTCCCTATGTCTAACTGTAGACCATCTCAAGGTATCAAGCACTAGAAAATAAATGGTTGACTGAATAAAAACCATCCCTCCGATTACCTCCCCATTCATCCTGCTCATTCCCAGGTCATTCTCATCTAACTTTTAACCCTTGAGGACCAGATCCAGTCTTAGAATTTGTCACAATTTAGTCGAGGAGGAGCAGCCTTTCTTCTTTTAAGCACCCCAGTCCTCCTTTTCCCTTTCGTTCCTGCGCAGCTCATTCACTTTTCTCCCTTTCCCTTGCAATTCTCAATTGTTTATGCTAAATGACATTCCTTCTTAGCTGACTGTATTGTGGTTCACCAAAAGTAAATAAACACATTCCGTCAGACACACACATTGATTCACACACTGCACAGCCCATCACTAGTCGAGAGAAAAAGTAAGCTGTGGGAAGTGAGAGTAAATTGAAAACAAATCAACTTTAGCCGTAGCAGCTGTCGGATAGTTGACCGGCTAAAATATACGCCTCGGCCTTCGCTGGCGTCCTCATCTGTGCTGTCTCGAGTTCTGCAAAATGACCGGGAGATGGATTCCCGGCGGAGAAGACGATATGAGAACACCTTACCGCGCTGTGAGAGGATTGTCGTCGTCTTCGATCAGCGAGCTCACATTTGGCTCCGACACTGTCCTGTTAGTACATCGCTGTGTATTTAAACTCCAGTCACGAGTCCGGAGGGACCCATGGTCGAGTCTCCATGTCTGCCTCGAGTGTATGCGAGGGGGACTTGGAAGTGAAAAGACCCTGATTTATACATTTTGCTCATGGAATATCCGAGAGATATGTTGGAGGCAACCAGGGGATTTTATAAAAGACCTCTCCATTTTCTCTGCTTCAGCGTTTTGTCATAGCAGGGATATTACACGGTGACAACAGACAATAAAATACTGCCTCACATTCTCTTCACGCTGTTATTTTTCCCGACTCAACCGATCCAGTTTCCACCCTGCTTTTTTAATACAGTCAACATTGGACTCTTTCTACTGTAAAATATGACTTAAGTTAATTTGAAATACAATGGCTGTACAATGGATGCCACAAGCACACTGTGATGTCCAAAATACACATTTGATACGCAAATATTTACTCTCTTCTAAAACCACGCACTTAATCATATATTAATGGCGATCGCAATTCTAGCCACCGTGAATGAACTATACTGATCCTTGGTGATTTAAGCGCCAACGTGGCTCCAGATTATCAACCAAATGCTTACATTTTTACGACCGAATTTGGAGACCACGCTAGTGAATTCAAACCTACTCATGCTCATCCAATCTGTATGGCTGTACAGTTTAGCATGAGCATGACTTCAGTGCACTGTGGCTCTGACTGAGACCGGACACAGACAGTAAAAAAAAACAAAAAAACACAAAGCCCATCTGTTGCAACTCACCGTTGATGTTTGGAGTGTAATATATGCACAAGAGAGTACGAAGCCACTACTCTTTGGCACTGTACGCATTGTTATACTTGTGAATTCATAGGCAAAAAGGTGATATACCGGGGGAATAGATACCGAGATTGGAACCGTATTCTTTCCTGTATTCCTATTGTGATTGCACTAAGCAATAGTATGTTTATTCTGTTAGACAAGAATCACAAGTTTTTGGGTTTCATGTTTAAGATTTTGAGTTGCTATTGACGTCTTATTACAGGTTACAGTATAACAAGGAAAAATACAGATGCTTCCCCAAGCATCAAATTGTGATTAATAATTTAAATATTTATCAAGATAATCGTGACTTGTTGAACATCTTTAATAACGTATTATTGCTCATTATTGATACTGGTAAATTGTTGAGTGCTAGCCATGAGTCGTAGACCCTCCCTTGAATGGTCGCAGTGTTTTATAAGGCTTCCATTTTGAATGCTTTGGAATGTTCAAATTGTGTTGTTTAACTTGGCGTTCTTCTCAAAAAACTGTTTGTCTGGCTGGAAATAAGGTGGTGTCCTTCAGAGGCACCATAGTAGGTACTGTCCCCTCATCATATTTAGTCTTCCACTCAAAAAAAAAAAAAAGTCAGCTGGCTTGTTTCATGGTGACCAGTAATGACTTCAGCAGACCGCCGCGAGAAGATCCAATAACATGCAGGACTGGTGTTTACAGTCACTCTGCTGGACTCCTGTGAACTCTGACTGCAGTGGTGGGAGCGTTGTGGATTAAAACAGAGGTCAGGCTGCGTGTATGACACGCTATAAAAACCCCCTGTTCATCTAAATGAAATCTTAGAAAGCTAGTGGTGATTCAGTCCAGAGATTCGGTAAGTTGATACATATTCAGATCATATGCAAACCCTACTAGAAGGCTCGCAATTCTGCAAAAAATGTCAAATATCCACAGGGAAAAATACTATTAATCTGGTTTTGAATGCACTAGTCGCCTGCATGATCACATTATAACTTATTTTATTGGCTGTGGTGGCGAGCCTGTGTCTTCCAGGCTCACACCTTACCCTCTTAATATGGTTCTCAATCTAAGCCCGTGCCAGTGAATAATGAGCTTCTCCCGCTCAGATATGTTGCTGCTTCTTCCATTACAGCGAGGGCTTCATTTCAAAGGCTTTTCCTTGAAGCTAAATACTTATCTTATTCTAATGGTACTCCTGAGAACGGACCGCTTATCCTGATGTGAATTGAAAATTCACTGAAGGAAGCAGGCATGGCATGCAATTTGAAACATGAAACATAAAGTACCGTGCAATTCTTAAGAGGCCTATGCAGAAAAATTTACAGAGAGTTAAATTTTATTATCCTAATAAAAAGGGAGAAGCAGAGTCCAAGCATGCGACCGAATATATGTGTTGGATTGGGGGTTGTGTTTCACGAGATGGAGGTTTTAAAAGTGACTTGCACACAGTGTTAATGGTGATCAGTTTGTAATTTTGGCAACCAATTGCTTGGACCTCTTTTTTTAGGATTATGTAAGACAGTCTTGTCAGGGACAGCTACAGTGTGAGGTCGATGGTTGCTGTAATCCTTTAAATAGTAGAGATGGGACTCAGTCGAGAAGTCAGTCGAATAAATTGTGAGTTTTGTAGTTTGTATTTAATCGCAAGCAATTTGACAATTTGTCTAAAATAAAAGAGATGAAACCTAGAAATATTTGTATTTCATGGGGGTAAAATAAAGGATAAAGGCAGAGAATAGAATGAATTGTAATCTGATCTATAACTACATTATGCTATGAATATATGTATATATATATATATATATATATATATATATATATATATATATATATATATATATATATATATATATATATAAACTTCTTACCAACTGAATAAGCATTGTTCAGTAGTAACTGTTCTAGTGAACAGAACTAGTGAACTAGAACAGTAGTAACTGTTCTAGTTCACTAGTTCTGTTCTAGTGAGTCCAGTCACTTCACTGTTCAAATGTAAATACACATAAATATACAACAGCCTGCAACAAAACAAAGGCATCATCATAATGAAGAAAAACTAAAATGAATGCACCTGCATGCTTTTATCAATAATTGCAAAGCATGCGACCAAATATATGTGTTGAAAGTCAGTCTAATAAATTGTGAGTTTTGTAGTTGTAGTTTGCATTTAATTGCAAGCCATTTGTCAATTTGTCTAAAATAAAAAAGATGAAACCTAGAAATATTTGTATTTCATGGGTTTAAAATAAAGGATAAAGGCAGAGAATAGAATGAATTGTAATCTGATCTATACCTACATTAGGCTATATATATATATATATATATATATATATATATATATATATATATATATATATATATATATATATATATATAAAAACTTCTTAATTACTGAATAAACATTGTTGGAGTTTTGTTCTAGTGATTTCAGTCACTTCACTGTTCAAATGTAAATTCACATAAATATACAACAGCCTGCAACAAAACAAAGGCATCATCATAATGAAGAAAAAACTAAAAGGAATGCACCCGCATGCTTTTATCAATAATTGCATCTGGTGCAACGTGTTAAAATGCTCATGTCCGGTAATTATCATTTCCCCTTTAATATTTGTTTTGGCTGCAAGAAGAGCCACTTGGGTGTTTGTTTGTTTAAAGCGGAGGGCAGATATTATTTTAGCACACTCTTTCCCAAACAAGGGAAGGTGTAGACAGTGCCTGGTCAATATTCTCGATCGATGCTGTTAAATTTTGGGATGCCATCGGGCCTGACAGCTAGGAATTATATTATTTTGTGCGGGTGAGCGAAGAATTGACGAGTCAGGATTGTTGTGGGAATTTAAACCCACTATTTATTTTCTCACACAATATTGAGGGAGAACACGAGGTACTTGTTTTGGGTCAAATACTCCAGGCAAAGAAGGCCTATATCTTGTAATGATCATAAAAACAGGATTCACTTGTTGTATTTTAAAAGCGTGCTACTGAACAATCCCAACATTTGTTTCAAGCAATTCAGGTTTATAGTAGAAAAATAAGAATCTTCTGGGAAAGAGAAACACTATGGACAGTAGACCGCTCAACAGAGACACTGTCACATCTGACTTAGAGGAATCTGGAGAATTTAGAGAACAAGCAAGCAGGTTTGGTTCTAAATCCACATTGTTTCAGTTTGAAAAGTCTAATTTCTGAACTCACTGGTCATGTACTGGAGAGCACACACAGAGTTGGTCATTACAATTTACCTACGTGAAAGGTTGTGAGGGGTCATTATCATGTTTTTTTTTTTGCATAGTAATACTGTAAAAAGACTTGAGTGTCGAAACTTCTGTCACATAATTGAGTTATTATGATTTTATATGATCAAATGCTCAAAATGATGGAGAAAAATGTAATTTATTTAACTATTCCCCTTTAACTTGTGAATATCTGGGACAAGTAATAAAATAAAAAAATTAAAAAAAAATACCACATGACAGCATTTAATGATTAATAAATGTTGCTGGTGTATATCCAGACTTGCAAAAAGGAAAAGAAAAATGAATTATTACATATATATATAAAAAAAAAAAAAAAAAAACATTTATTGACCGACATTTCAACATCTGCTTTTTGGTGCACCAAGTCTCCACTTTTTACTGCTATGCTTAAAATGAATCAAACAAGCATTTTGACAAATGAAGCAATGTCTTTGTCCTGATCTATTCATTTAACTTATCGATTTCTCTGCTCAGAAAAGCTGTACTTTATCTTGAATTTCTCTTATTTCAGAGTCAACTTTTTTTTTTTTTTTTTAATTCCAAAGCATCAGATGGTTGGAGAGTTTTGCACCCAATATTTTCCATGTCGGTGTCGGTAAATATGCTGCTTGGTTAAACCTAATCCTCAATTCTGGATCAGAACTAGTGCATTTTGAAAGCTACTTTTCTAAATGTTTATGTGTCATCTGTCCCTTGCTGCCTCGTGCAGCTTAACCAAGCAGCAACTCAGAAGCTCAGCAGAACGGTTCAGAAGCCTTTGCAGTGCGCTGCAGCAGTGGAGTGCCGGTGAGGGGAATCCTAGCGTTCGTGTGGAGACATTCTGTCAAAGCCGGCCCGGGCTGACATCTCCGATCACAGTTTGATAGACGGAAGAGTAGTTCTCGCGGACTAGGTCCTATTAAGGTAGATGTTTTCAAAGTTTAGCCGAGGCACTTGGGAAAAAATAGGAAGGACACAGAGGGGAAGTGGAGCCTGAGCAGAGCTGACATGCTTCAAGACCCTCCTCC
This sequence comes from Synchiropus splendidus, assembly GCF_027744825.2. NCBI lineage: Eukaryota > Metazoa > Chordata > Actinopteri > Syngnathiformes > Callionymidae > Synchiropus > Synchiropus splendidus. Next base: position 22,710,057 of record NC_071335.1, read on the forward strand.
CCGAACACACAGTCGGGGGTCAAATCGCTTTCCTTCCTTCACCCAGACCGGCTTGGTGTCCAACTTGCTGAATGACGGCTGGAGAGAGCTGAAAATAAGTGCGCAATACTCCAGACACCTGCGCTGTTGTGATGCACATACATAGCCCGACTAAAAGAGGAGCGGTGAACATGGTGATCGAGCGTTCAAGCACAGATTTGAACAATCATCTGCATACATATAGCTCTGTTTACCTTTGAGTGTATGCTGGTTTCAATGCAAGAGTGAACTGCTTCCCTCCCTCCTGGATCAATGCTCTCCTGCTGTCACAGTGCAGTGAACTTGCCAAGAGCGGCCTGCTGGACTCAACAGCAGCACCAATGCTCTGGGAGCGGGTGGAGAGAGGCAGGAGATTGGGACCGCGCTTGGCTGTGTACGTGCGTGCCGGCTACTCGTCGTCAGCGCGGGGGGAAAGCAGACACAGTGCACCTTGACCACCTATTATGAAGCTCTTTGCCTCGATGTCAAGTGAAAGCAAGTTAATTGGGTGAAGCTGTAGAGCATGTTAGGGTGGTGGTTGAGGGCTCGCCGTCTGACAGTTGAGTGTCAGCGGGACCCAGTCAAGTGTGGCTGAGAGACAGAGCGCTGTCACCGGCCTAAAGCAGGGCCGCTGGGGCTGGCGCGAGACCAGTGCCCGCACACACACACACACGCTGACACACTCACAGCGCTCATGACACACGTTTAAAACGCGTACCCAATTACATTCTATCATTCTCCGCACGCCGACACGCTGTCACAAAATCTAGATTATTTTCCAAAGGTGCGAAAATCACATTTAACTTCTTTTCCAAAATAAGCAGTGATGCAATTTTGGAATAATTTCCCACCAAATATTTCACTTTATTTTCAGCTGCTTTTCTGACACGGACAAAATGATCACTTTTTAAACAGTGTACTGTCAACGTAAGTAGCTCATCATGCACTTTTCAGTGTGGTGGACGTCAAGTATTAGACTCTGCGTTATGGTCAATGTTGCATTAGATCTCCTTTGGCTTCCTAAATTTCTTTCCTCTTTTGCTCAGTATGAACTTTTCATGACTATATGTAGGCAAGTATTTGTATTGAAGCAAACATTTTAGATAGTCACTGTGTTATCTTAAACCACAGCCCGTTTATTTGAATTAGGTACACGAGGCTAATGTATTTTAGCGAATACTCTTTTTTTCTTTGCATCTCTGCAGTTGCTAGAGTTAAAATACTTTGGACTTAGAATCTCTGGTGCCTTGTGTGTCTGCCAAATCCTGTTTGGTCTACGGGTTTTGATAGGTCTAAGCAGGCATGGGTGATAAAATATAAAAATGAAAGAGCTATTTTATAGTGACAAAATGTACTAATATCTAGTTCATTGAAAGGCAAAAAGTATGATTCAAATCTAGAAATAATTTTCATTTGTAGAGTGCTTGTAGCTGTTGTCATGGTGCACAGAACAATGCACTGTAGTTAGCTCTATCACTTCTTCTTTTGCTCAAATAGTTCCCGACAGTGGTGCAAAGACAAACCTACGCAGAGCCAACTCCAGAATTTCACTACAGACCAGTTCCCTGGGGAGGGTTAAAGAGCAGATAGTGCCCGAGCCTCGCTGAATGCTCATTTATCTTCCTAAAGCTCACATTCAATCTCCGTCACACTGTCAGATGGAAATGAGACCCTCTCTTTTGTGCCGTTTACCGCTCCTCAGTCCCTCTTTCTCGCAGTGACAAAAAGACAAATTAGAGACGATCGAATGATAGATGAGAGGAAGATAGTCAGAGCATCGGCGTGTTGGATTCGCTGGCGTGCGCTTGGCTGTAATCTTTTGTACGGGAACAGAGCAATAAGGCGACGGATCCCCTGCTATGGATGTCTCCACATACTCAACGATCCATAATGTAGGTTTATGAAACCGATGGGCCAGAACACGGTCTCTATTCTGGAAGGCACAAAGCATTTGACAAGGTTGTTAGGACTTTGTACGGTCACAGTCACACATTAGGCTAATTCTGGAGCCCATTTTTAGTGCAGTGCCGGAGAAAAAAAGGAGAGTGAATGCCCTGCAGGCTCAAGCAGGTGCTTCAACAGTTGAAATTTAGTCAAATACCATCTTTATTTCAGTGTTGCGGTTAAATTTAAAAAGTGTTCACCTTCACCTGCGCTGTAGTCTTTAACAATGTTCGAAGCACCCGCCTGGGGCTCCGCTGAAATAACAATATGGTCACACGGCAGGATTCGAAGAGAGTTGCATGAACTTCATTTGGTCATCCACTCATTCGCCTTGAGTACCTCAGTTACCCTCTTAACCTCACAAAGTATCAGATAAAACCTGAGCGTCAGATTAATGCAATCACATGCACTTTTAAAATCCAATTCCTCAAACAATTGTACCACGGTCTGAATGTTCGCACCGTCTGCCTCAGGATTCTCTGCTCTTCTGCTAACAGCTCCGTAAACTGCTTAGAGAACCATTACTTCTTACTTCCTCTGCTGTAATGGGTTAAATGTGCCGTAAGCAGCCAAGGCTTGTAGTTAACTTAAAAGGCTGTCAGTCTTGAACAAAACTACTGTGGTATAAAATGTTTTGTGACTTGACGTTGAGCAATTGCTGACCATTGAAACCTGTTAAAACATGAAAAATCTGGGGAGTATTTTGAGATTGTGTCACAGTGGAACCACATTCACATGTGCCGCGGTACAGTCTGTCAGATCAGACTGATTCAAGAGGTTGGTTACTTTGGTTGTGGATTGTTATTATATTGTAATAACAATTTATTATTATTATTATTATTTATTTTATGTTATAAGTATTAAGCACAACCTCATACTCTATTAGCTGAAGTTTGTGCCTGGCTCATTGCAACCGTGCTAACTCATAGATCCCAAAATGTTGGAAATATAGCCCCATACAACAATTTTTATTTCGAGATGTCATCATATTTGTTGCCCTGGTAATAAATCTGACAGGAAAGCTGCAATATTATATGTATATGATATCTTCTTCATCTGACTTAGGTCCTCTTCATTTGTGTGATGTATTTTTTCAAAATGTATTTTGTTTATTTTTTGCTTGAGATGAGAATTTAAATCAAAATGAGTACACATTGATAGAAATTATTTTTTTAAATAAAGAAATATACGGCCAAAATTCTATAAATTAAATTAATGCAATTCACATTTGGATTGATTTAGTCTTTTGTTGTTATTTTAATTTAATTAAATCCATAATTATTCAATAGAATATGTGTCCCACAACATGCATGCAACCTAACCAACACACACACACACACACACACACGCACACACACACACACACATATATATATATATATATATATATATATATATATATATATATATATATATAGAGAGAGAGAGAGAGAGAGAGAGAGAGAGAGAGAGAGAGAGAGAGCCTCAGTGCCTGAGCTGAAACTATCAAGGTATCGATACTCTTTCACCTGTTATTCTCGAACATAGCTATAAAGTAGCAAATAAAATGTTTGTTTTTGGAAAAATGTTGATGCCAAGTGTCCTCCAATTCTGGAATGAGCAGTCTGGTTTATGTCTATGGACTGTACTTATTGTTATTATTTTACCCAGTTAGTTTACGTCACATGATATTTCCTGGGCTCTGGTTTTCCCATTTTCTTATTGACTGCAAGCTTCTGAGTGACTTTTTGCGTTATCTGTTTTTGGATGATTTTAAGTTCTACAGAATGAATATTGACTAAAAGTAATTCCGATTCTTATCATGTGTTTCTAAGGCACATTTGTCTCAGAATGTATGATGTTTTATTTATTTATTTTTAAAAGCAAACAAAAAAATAATTTGGTATTTTCTTTTTCTCCCAGGCTAGTCATCTAAAATGTTATGAGCATTTAAATTCTGTTAGTGTCTAATAGATAATTCAATACAAAACACATTTTGCCTGTCCTTGCTACCTTTTCTTCTGTTCCAAAATCTTGGATAATTAAAAAAAAAAAAAAAAAAGGATAAGTTTGAGGCGGGATTTTTAAAAGTTTCCCACAAAGAAATAGCGGTTAGAAAATCAATAAGCCATTTTAGTCTCTATCTATCAAAGCGGATTCCTTCTTGTCTGTTTTAAAGTGGGGATGTGGCACTTTAATAGGATAGCGCGCGGCTGTTTGAAATGTATGCCAATGATTCCTGTCATTTCATGGCAGCCTGGCCATGGTTCACTGAGCGCCCACTTCTCCCCTGTCAGCTCGACTGAAGACAAGCATTTAGTTGCAAACTTTGAGCAGGTTGCGCAAACCAGAAATGATGTGACTGCTACTTCCAATCCCCATCCTTCTCTTTCATGCTGCACTGCCACTGTCGGCTGAAGGCAAGGCAAAGATGAGTGCGCTAAAGCTAATTTAAGTGAACAAAATGCAGATCCAGAGGAGACAAAGGTGATATTGAGCTGACAAGTCGAGGGAGAGGGTGGGAATTAGAGGCTAAAAGACACACTTGGGCGGGGCTTCGTGCAGAAAAAGTCAAAGGTTAATAGTTGACCTTTGGTGCCCAACTATAAACAAGCCTTCAATACCTGCCGTCAAGCTGGTGGTGATGCAGCGGAGCGCTTTATTATTTATAAGATGCAGATGCAGTCATAGAAATGATTGTGATTTGTCCTTATAGCATAAGAAAAAGATTTAAAAACACATTTTTCATTGAGCCTTCTTATGTTAGTCAGTGGCATCCTTCCATTCCAACATAGTTTGGGTTGTATTGGAATCAAAGTGATACTTTAGTTCCCCAGTTTGGGTTTTGTTTATTGTGTATCGTATTAAGTCACTTCAATGTCATGCTACGGACATTAGCTGTGAAGTGTTGGTTTGAAAACAGAGAGGCGTTTAATCTGGTTGTTCTTTGTAATGTTAAATCCTGGGGTACAACCAGACTTGGAAATGCGTTAAAAAATGTGTCACAATATAATTTAATACAACAAAAGATGCAGAGCGCTTCTGACATGTGGCACCTCCAGGATTTTCTTTACTTTTTTGTGTCACAAATATTCATATCAATATTCACCACACGTATGCCAAACTTCATTATTGGATTTTGCTAAAATAATGTGACACATAATCTACGTCCCATTACTCGTTGAAATATTACGTATTATTAGCCATAGTTTAAACATCATGTTTAACATATTATGGATAAAATGTCAGTGTTTTCACTTTATTTTGAAGACTCATAACAACACATAAAAGATATAAAACAAGAGAACAAATCTTGTGACTCGTACTCCCAGGAAGAAGATTGAATAAACCCTTTTAAATAACATTCATCTTAATCCATATTTGTAGTCAACTGTCAGGCAGCCATGTGATATCTTGTTTAATGTATAATTCTGTATGATTCATTACCTGTGCTGTGTGGTTTGAACTTGAAGCCTTTCTTTGTGTGAAATAAATGTCTTTTTTTTTATTCATTTTTTAAAATCATAATAAATAAGCTCTAGCTGCAGGATAGTCCATCATCTAGTTTGATGTTTTGCTGACACGCCAACAATGATTGAAAGGGCAAATGGCCCTCACTGGTTGCTCATGTTGGTTCTCAACCGGCACCCACTTGGTTTGTCGTTGAGTGAACCAGCCCCATCTTCACCGATCCACTGTCAATTAAGTTGCACATATCTGCAGTGTTAATGTCCGATGGGCAGACAGACTCTTCCCTCAGATATTGATGTCGTGTCCCGGCCAAACATCGCTGCCCGTCTCAGTGTCTTCACACGAGGCCAGCGAGTGTATCAAGTTGCTCCGCTGGCTAGCTGACAGTTTGTGCGCATCAAGGCCATGGCCCTGTATTTTCTGCCTTGTAGCACACCAAAGTAAAATCGCTTGTCAGGCCGAGGTGTCTGTGAGCTGACAAGACGCCCCAGTGACATTTCAGCTCGAAAGAGCAAGTGTCTTGCAACCGAATGGTCAAATATCAGAGAATAGGTCAAGCAGGGCGGAGCTGAGTGCTATCCGGAAGGCCGGTCTCTGCCAAACGCCCCTTCGACTTTGACATGTGGGACTACCGGGGGGTCAGTCAGGGCAACGAAGGGGCGGCTGTGCGACGGAACAAAGCGATGTTCTGTTGGGCATGGCCAGACAGTGTGCACCTTATTGCCTTCAAAAGGGGAAAAGACATTGACATTGATTAATCTTCTTAACCCTCTTGAACATGAGAAGAGTGGTGGAGAGCTTCGAGCGCAGGGGGGTTTGGCAGCCCCATAAGATGGGCCACTCCAGTGGTTTGTACGGAGCATGGCCCCCTGAAATGTACTCTGACATTTATTAGAATATATTTGACACCTATCATGGGGAAGCCAGGCAGGCCAGGGAGGCTAGTGGAGTCTCCTGTGATCTTGGTGACGTCTACATACTTTCAGAAGGGGTCAAGTGTGAAAATTCAATAAGCAATCGAATCTCCCCAGATGTTGTATAAAGGCTGACTCTTTAAGAATTCTTATATTTTCTTATGGAAACCTAGTAAATCAGTTGGAGGATTGTTGTTTTGCATATTGTTGCTGAGTCAAAAAAACCCCAACCCGAGTTCTTCCGAATGTTTTCTGCGGTGTCTCAATGATTTTTTTATGCAAACAGGAAGAGAAATAGAGAGAAAGATGGAGAAAGAGAGAACACGTGTCAAAGCCCTGACAGCCATCAAGGCAGTACTGCAGTGCTGACATAAATATTTAACACTGAGGGGCAACCTACAGCATGTCATGTCACGGCCGTGATTAGGGTGAACGGTGACCCCCTCTCAAATAACACGGTTTCATGTTTGAGAGTGGTGGGGGGCATGTGTCAGCGCTTCGTAGGCTCCCTATCACAGGACGTCCAACGCTCCCTTTAACCCTTATTTCCATAAAGCCGTTGCTTCGGAACAAACTTCCCCTCTGGTCCGGACTCCCCTGCCTATTCTGTATTTCCAGGTGGTGCGCGGTGCTTCTTTCTTAAACTACACGATGAGCCCTGTTTGAAGCATGTTTGTGTTTGTGTGTCATTTTATTTGACATCACAGCTCTTAAGAGCCTCCCGGTGTTGGTCCGTGGAGAAAAGCTGTTTATCATTCAGCCAACACCTTTGAGTTGGTTTCCATCGATTGGTTCAAAAATGTTTTTCCAATGTTATGTCATTGTTTGCCGGCCGTCAGGGTTGGGCCCCAAGTGAATAATTCCAACCTTAATTGGAAAGAAATCCATACGTGGAACTTCCCTTGCACACTTGATCAAAGTACCTTGAAGAAACAATTACAAAGCATAGAGAGGTAATCGATGGCTAATCTGAAGCCATGAAATGTCACTAAATGAAGCAGAGGGCTTAAATTTATTTGCATTAGCATTGGTTAAATGCGCTGTACGAATGCATTTGCTGCTCATGTGAAGGCGCATCTCACCTTTTCACATGAAAACCTGAGAAGTCTTATCGTAGTCTCACTGGACTGAACGTGGGTTGCCTATTTGAGGTGGAAAAATGGCTGCACTTGTCACACAAACGCCGTAAACAGGCTTTACCTCCCAATATTTATCACTGTTCAGCAATATAAAACAGAAAATGGGATTTATTTCCATTTGTGTAGGACTCTCTCAAACCATTCAGATTGAACCATCAACCATTGTTACAGGACAAGTAGAATTCAGCGTTCATTTCTGATTATATCAAACTTCAATTCCATATATTATTCACTAATATTCTCACCATAAGCAGTGGTTCTTTGATGGACACTTGTGCCCAAAAACCTAAATCAAACCTTAATATAACCTTCAGAAGAAAGTTGCAACATACACACAACACCTCTATAACACTGTGATAACGGGAGTCTGATACCCACAACGCAACACAATTACGCACACAAGACATAAAGAGATAGGAAAGTGAGTAAACCAGGCTAGAGTCCTGATACAAAGTTGAATGTCGGACATTCATTGGACTGATAACATCCAAATCAAGTGGGATCGAGGATGTTGGACCTCAGACGATTCTTGTGGCGTCTTATGAGAAGCTAAAACAGATACTGTAACTGAAACAGTGGCGGAGCTGCCGCACAAAACCCTCCCCCTCAAGAAGTGATAGAGAAACAGAGGGGAACGTTTTGTCATTCACTGAATGATATCAGTAAAAACATGAGTTTTTGTTCCTGAGAAGTAAATCTGCCTCCATTCCAAGCCACCCTCACGTGGTCTGTCTTTTCATATGTTTGGCTGGAATCGCATGACCGAGAGAGCAAGGTCTCGGATACAAGCGGCTGAGGTGGCTTTTCTCCGAAGGGTGGCAGGTGTCTCCCTTAGAGGTAGGGTGAGAAGTTCTGTCACTCGGGAGAGGCTCGGAGTAGAGCCGCTGCTTCTCCACATTGAGAGGAGTCAGCTGAGGAGGTTCGGGCATCTCATCAGGACGCCCTCTGGACGCCTCCCTTTGGGGGTGTTCTAGACACGTCCAGCTGGGAGCAGACCGAGGGGTCGACCCAGGACCAGGTGGAGAGATTATATCTCTACGCTGGCCTGGGAGCGTCTCGGGATCCCCCAGTCGGAGCTGGCAACGGATAAGCGGGCGACGATGGATGGATGGATGGATGGCTGGAATCGCGTCTTGAGTTCCACAGGCAACAGACTTGAGTCATTATTCTTTTCTTCTCAGAATTTTCCAAAACTAACACGGTGAAAACCGTTATATCCATGTCCACCTCCACCTACATGATGTGTATGGTGGAAACCCTGCAACTGACAAAGAAAGTCGCAGCTCTTGAGTCCGTTGGTATCAACATATTCAGCGTAAACTGCTGTTAAAATGAAACCACGTCTCCTCAGTAACAGCTTCTGGCTTTATCGCAAAACTAAGGCCTTTGTGTCAAAACACATTTTCATTGGCTCCTGGAACTGTGATAATAAAGAGTTGAAGACTCTACAGAATCCCATACATGAGCAGCAGATGAGGCAAGTATCACATTTTCCCTCAGCTTTGGAGTTTACTCATTTTCCAGTAGGCCGAGCTGATGGCTCTTCCGGTAGATGACATATTACACTCGTCCTGTGGTCGTGCCTCCATCTCCCTGGTTCTTTGTTCAGTCACCAATCATCTGTGGGCTCCCTTAAGTGCATCCGTGTTTGTTAAGTGCCCAGACCAAAGGCCATGGTGTTAATCCAATTTGGCCAGAATTTTTTTTTTTTCATCTCGGCCTGTGGTCGTGTGGTCGTAGAAGAAAGGAGTGACACACCTGGGAGGAAATCAAATAACTCTCCCAAGGTGCAGGACGGGCTTGAACTTGAAACAAACAACTCAGAGATGGGCTGTGAGTGCTGCTACCTGTCCCTGTAGTCGTTCACACACGCACGGTCACATCAAGGGATAGACCAAAGTCCCTCATTAAAATTGAATGTCCAGCCTTTTTAGGCCTGCCCTATTGTCTTCCCCATTAAAGTCTCGGGGCTCCTGGTCTCCCTCTGGTGAATGGTGACAATAGAAGGCCCTCATATAGACAACTCCCCTCCTCTTTGGCAGGGAGACGGAAGAGGGATGTTATTATTATTTCATGCCTCAGAAGAGTCCAGTTGTTCACTTTAGGGCTTGGTCACAGCAGTGGAGCATCCTGCCCAGGGAGCGCTCTGAAAGGTGCTCTGAGTGCACATACTATTGTTCTTATTAGGTTGTGTGCCATTTTCATACATGCCCCTTGAGCAGAAGAGAAGCGTTGTTATTTCAGCCTTGTTTCGCTTGGTAAAACAAGAAAAGCATTTAGTGCTTCAGTGAAGGTCAAAGGTGACAAACGGAGTGATGGACAACCAACTGTAAAATCCTGCTCACGGCGTAAACGCTGCAAAATAAAACTACATTTATCCATTGGAAACTTGTCGATTGGAGGGAAAATATACAATTTATTGTGACACTTTTACTTGTGAAAATAAATGGTAATGTAAACAAGAAAAGCACTGGGAGAGTGCACACCTCAGCTCAGGAGCGCTTTTCACTTACCACACCACACCGTACCGTAAGTTTATTTATAATGCACGTGAAAACAAAACGTCTTGGCCGTAAAGTGCTGTACACAGGTGAAACATACCAACATTCAAAGCACTAAAACAAGACCTTACATAACAAAACCAAGAGACCTTAACACTATACCACCAGTGATCTCAGCATGGGACTATTCCTACACATGATATCACATATTTACATGAACACAGATTCATTTTGGTGATTCAATTGAATGCTGTGTTTTATGAAGTCAGATGGAACTAACAAAATATTATCATTCTTTTTCCGTAGTCAACAACCCCCCAATTCACACGGATGGTCAACACCAAACTGCGATTGTGGTGGCATGGCAGCGAGAGATCCAGCATGTTTTGAGGGAAATTTGGCACATTAAATGCCCAAGTTGAAAAAAAACCAGAATTGAAAAACAGAATTGTTGCATAAAAATGGCAAAGAAATTCAGTGGAATAGAAGCTAATAGAATTCATGACTCGCAGAGCTTTTAGCCCCTATGATGGATCTGATGGACCCAAAGATGGTGGAGTTCAAATTTCTTTTTATTTCAATACACTTCCTCAGTTCCACAAACCTTACACACGCCCCCAGCAGAGTGCAGTTGAACTTACGCAAGGCTAAAAAGGGCTTAGTCTATGATCTTAGGAATATGACAGCAATATGCTTAAAATCATGAAGAATTCTTTTTATGGGTTATTGTGGGGTTTTCTTTCATCACAGATTTTAATGAATCCGTGTGCCATCTGGAATGGAATGGTACGCTATCTTGCGTTTAATGACCCACCAACACACATATAAAAAGAGGAATAACAAAGTGAATGCACAATAATTTCAAAATCTACAACGGCTACAATAATATGTCACACTTCTTTTGAGCAACAATGACCCATTTTCCCGTTAAGACTTGACTTAAAGAAGTAGTCTGGTGACATATATCTTCCTCTCCTATGTTGCATCATGAATATATGTATTTATTATTCCACCAGAACCTTTGCCAGACGATTATTTAGGGAGTTGCGTGGTGTCTGTGCGTGCAGAGGCGATCTGAGGGGATAATTAATGAAGCCGAGCCCAGCTATGACCTTTGAGTCCAGTGATTGACACAGATAGGCAGTTACAATCTTTTAACCTTCAAAAATGTCAAGAGAAGCCTAAACTCTGTGCCTCGGCCTGCTGACACCTGTCCCGCGTGTTGTTGTTGTTTTTTTCCGTCGAGGTTGCAGGGCACAGTATGAACCTGCTAATGTTTACTATCGCCATATTGATTTGTTTGTGAAGAGACTGTGGAGCGCATTAAATATTCACAGCTTGTTTTTTCCCTTTCACCATCACTTTATTCTAAAAAGCTATTTGTCTACGAGAGTCCTTATAGGTCCTTTTCTGGCTAACGTCTTGCAGCAACATGCGGGCAGATTCCTTTTTCCCACATTAAACTTTAAATTTCTTTTCTTTTGAATCACTAAATGCCCTCATCGCCTGTGGCAGCCGGTTGATTTTGTCCAAAGCACTGCTTCAAATAGTCATGTGAGAGGAGCCACGTGCACTTTCGTGTCCGATAACTCAGCCCTCTCAGGTAGGTCATAGGAGGGACCTTCTCAGTGACTCATCGGATCATGCTATGAGGTTTTCACTGCAGAAATATCAAAGAAAATCGCAGTCAACTTCATCCGCATTTCTGTCAAGTTTCCGCGTATTGATTCTAGGGGGTGGCAAAACTTTTTCTTTTCTTGTTGTTTTCTTTCCAATTGTTAAATTGTGCCAAAGTAGCAGAGGCAGATTAAAGCCCTCTTTTTTGCCCCCCCCTCCATTTCCAACTCTCCTTTTTAATTCTGACGCTCCCAGAAGAGCAGAGACTGAAGTCTTGGCTGCCGTCAGAGTGATTAGGTGTGGCTGCGGAGGCCAGCTTCCTACCCCTGTCTGCAGCAAGTTCTAATTCCATGTGAGTAGCTGAAAGGATTCGTTTGCGTTTATTTGCAGCTTTTATGTCAAAAAGAACTTCAAAGACGCCCCTCTTGTCTTCGCCGACAGTATCATCAATGACAGATCGCACACCCTGGGAGAATCTTCATCTTTCCTTATTTATTTACTCAGTGTCTGAAGATGAAATGCACAGCCCCTTTGCCACACCCCCTCCTAAAAAATATAAAAAAATAAATAATGAAGCACAGCAGTGTTAGACAGAGTGGTGCAGGTGAGGGGCGTCAGTTAATATGTTAATGTAATCCTCCTGTTAGGTGTCTCCAATCCCCTGAAGATGGGCAGTAATCAGTTTGTTCCTGTCTATTGGCTTCCTGGGAGGGAACCGAGGCGCTAATCTGAAGTGGCGTATCGCACGCCAACGGCGGGCAACGGGGAGGAGAGCCGGATGACACCTCATGGATTTATTACCTCCCATCTTCAGCCGGAGCTGCGTGAACCCTTCGTGAAATGGGCAAAATAAATAATGATAACAGCCACCTTGACTAGGGATGGCAAATAGTTTCAGAGGAAGCGCTTTAGAATGTAGATGTTTGTATATAAGTTTCTCACATTAATATTTCAGGGCTGTACTCCAAGCCCTACATCTTAACTGGTATGCTGGGGTTGTGGTGGGATCTGGCTGTCCTATGAGAGACAGCTGCATTCTGAATCACATCTGCTGTCAATTTGAACTCCTGTATGTTCCAGGAGTGTGAGAGGAAATCCGAGTGAACAGGGGAAGTGCAGTCGCACCATTTAAGACAAGGGGATTTTCTTGCCACTAAACTTTAGATCTCCTTCAACATAAAAAAACAAAAAACAAGATGTTAGATGGTCAAATTTCCCCATAATATTAAAGAACCTGATGTATTCCTAGAGAAGACGACAGCATGACACCTGATCAGTCATTGTAGGGCACAAGTTACACAACAACTACAAACTAGACAAATAGAACTATGAAGCGCCAGCCTATTGTCCCTACACTGTTTTGTAATTGAAGATAGTAGCAAAAAACAAACTTCAGTAACGCAACCTTCAAGACGCCGACACAAACAAATTATACATATATGTGTATATATATATATATATATATATATATATATATATATACAGACATATTTATGACGTATCCAGTACCATAGCAAACATCATCACAAAATTTAATCACTACAGTTTCGCTCAAACAACCATAGCTCCAACATTTCCTTAATTTGTTTTTGCCTGATTCATGTATTATTGACTATTAGAGGTTTTTTTTTAAAGTATTTTCAAGGGTAGATATTTATATATTCATTTTGCTTTAATTGTAATGTACTTTGGAAAGTTCTTTAACCAAATTATTATCATAATTTATGAACATTTTTCTTTTTGTCATTTATATTTCTGCAGACATAAGTGAGTTCATTTGTTTTTATGTGTCATGTATATCATGGAGTCTCTTCTCCCTCTTTGGACCCAACAACTCTTTTAGCGTGTTCCCACGTCTTGCTGGTGTGTGGTGAAGATTTGTCCTCAAAACCCTCTTAATCGATGCTCTTAAAAGAAAGTTTGCACCACTGACATGGTTCCTAGAATTCCTGAAACGATCTCTACTATTATCCTCTTGTATAATATTTCATGTGCAGCGAAAACAAAGTCCTAACTGCACTCATGGTTCCCAACACATATTTAAACTATCCAAATATAGAACAACGCTCAGATTGATTTTCAACCTCAGACTCCAGACTAGTTTGTTAGGCCGTGCCCCAGAAACGTTTTGCAATTGAGCTTCACATTAAGGCTTTGACCTTTCAGTGTAACTAAACTGGCCTTTTCACCTACAGACATCCACCTTTGACCCCTTGTCACTCCCCGCACCCTTGTATCAAATTATGTATAAACTATGGATTTCATCTCTTCTTTTAAAGGTATTCCAATATCGAGCCCTTTTCACGTTGATGTGGACAAATTTTACAGTCAGGAAAATGCTGCCCTTTTTAGAGCATTGAACTTGAAATTTGTTTTTTGCTGTACAGCAATTTAACAATAGAAATATAGAATCTGGAACGTCTTTTGAAAGCATTCCCATGGCTTGATCCACATATCACAGTGCAAGAGGAGCTTGTGTATAGCAACATGGCGCTTGAACAAGCTTTCAAAACGGTTATCGCAGAGTTGCGATCCAACTGAGTGGTTACATAACAGAATGGATGTTGTTTGCGGCTGAAAATAAGTGGCGATGACCAAAGACCTGGCAACAGGTAAACACTGACCGTCATGTAGTCATGATGGAAAGCAGCACTTTCCTTCACCATTTACTTGGATTTGTCTTTGCTTTTTTTTCATCGCTTCTTTGCACAGCATGGCCGTTCAAGTGAGGAGCAAGTGTGTGAGTCCACACACACACACTAGAACGTGAAGCAGGACAGGGTTGTAAAGGTCAGTGTGATGAGTTCAGGAATGACAGGGAACAATGAACCTTCCCAGGTCCAGTAAATTAACCCATGTCATGGCCTACTCATTCCTCCTGATCAATACTGAACACTTTGCTTTCAGGGAATGAGGGTCATCCTCCTTGGGCCCCCAGTTTCCCCAGGGATGAGCAGAAAAGCTGATAAAACAATCACCATAAAGAGGTTCCAGGCTCCCCAGCTAAAAACGCAGGGAAACTCCCATAGTTGCCGTGTGTGCGCGCGCTAAGAGCCACTTGTTCCGTTCTGACAGCAGCGCGGTCGATAAAGTGGACTGGAGATATAAATGTTTCCCCAAGCCCTCTCCATCTTTGAGACACTTGCAGACCTGTGCACAATGACACAAAGGGAGTTTCTATACTGGTGACTCTGTCACCGCATGGCGGTCTCTCTCAGAGGTATGGCCACTATGAGATGAAGTGTTGCCAGCGTCTTCCAAGAGAATCATCCTGGGATCATATTGGAATGAATGTCGATCTCATCATGTTAGCCAAGCTGCTCATATCTTCCCACTCTTTTACCCAATATTATTGCCTTACATTTAGGATTTGCAATGAGCTCAATTGGACTGTAGGGGGCAGCAGTGTCGCAGAGCACCTGAAATACATGCTGGCGGCAAGCAAAGAAGAGCGTACAAAAACCGATGGTGGCAATGTTCAGTCTTAAGCTGGTTCTCTTCGCGTTCATTTTTGCTCTGCTCACGTATCAAAACTCTGGATTGCTAACATCCTGACAAGTAAGTAGGTGGTCTGTTTGGGACCTGAACCTTTACCTGCCAGTTCCAAAGGAGGCGTTAGCTCTGCTGCTATGCTGCAACTTCTCATGTGAATCCAAATGGACCTACAGAACACCACCAATCCCAAATCAGTTAACCCATTCCCAACCAGTCTTTAAAGTTTTATTGAAATACTTTAGTCGGTTTTGGTGTTGTTCTGTTGAAAAACTCCTGGGACTCCTAGTACATAACCTGTGGCACTCAGTGATTGGTGGATGTTACAAGATTTGTCATAGTCAGTCACCAATGACATAAAAGTAAGGTACAATTTCACAACGTCTCAAGCCTTGCGTATTTTTTTAATGTCCCAGTAAGTCATTCAAAGATAATACTGGCATGGCTTGGTTATTAAATGGGCTCAGGGACCAAGAACTCAGATGCATCCATCATTGTAAATCTTCACGCTGAAAGCCGTCTATGATAATCTCCTGTCATCTAAACACGGCCACTTGGCTACTGGACCTCAGTTTGCAGTCACCGTCGGCTGCCCAAAGCGTATTAAAGTCTCAGATGAAGGAGGCTGGAAACTGGTTGAGTCTGGCCCATCGGCCTGGAGAAAGTGCTTGGAGCAGCAAATGCAGCGGCGGCTGAGGGAGCCCTTTTTCCATTAGGAGTCATTTCCAGGTCCAGCCTCAGTCGGTGACAAAGTGGTCTCCGTGTCTTCATTTTCTGCTGATCCTGTGCGAGCCGGAGGGAGGGAGGGACTGTCATCAGTTACTGCTGCCGCCACCCCCTAATTGCAGCCAACTGTCGATGCGTGCATTTTGTCCTTCTTTTCAGGCCTACATTATTTATTGGGAGAAAATATTGTATTGATTTTGGATGGCACATAGAGATATAAGTGAAGTTGCTAAAGAGCTGACAGGACAGTCCATAAAGTTTTATCAGTGTGTCATAGCTGCGCTGTGCCCACATAAAATTAACACGCTTTAATGCAATTCGGAAAAGAGAATGAGTGCAATGCAGCAAGTTTTCTTTTGTGCTGAGGACAGATTTACATTCCCTCTATTCAGTCCTTTTCGAGATCTGCTTCCTGACTTCCCACTTAACAAACTTGACCTGTGTTGTGTGTGGGTGTGTGCTGCTTTTTTATTATTGTGCGCGTTTTGAAGACGTCTTTAGTTTTATGGCAGATTTATAAAGCGCTTGGAGTTGCATCAGAATATATGAAAGGCCAATATTACGGAAAAGAATTGATCTGTCCTTGCTACTGCGAGAAAGCGGCATTTAAATATTTCTTAGAGTGTAGGAATGTTTTCTCTAGCTGGAGAGAAACAGAAAAAAAAACATATTTTAGTCGTGGTTAATGCTGCTGCCTCACAACAAGTGTTTTTGTCCCCCCCGATGCACTTCACACTCAGGTTTCCTCCCACATTACAAAAATTCATGCACTGTGATGTAGACCTGCAACCTGCGTGTCCAGGGTGTGAGGAGGGGGATCCACCCCTAGGACTCATGGATATTTTTTTCAAGAAAATAAAATGAAAGTATCGCAGATCTTATATTTTCTAAGTATGATATTGTTTTACATGGGTCATAAATGTAATCGGAATGGTGTATTCTTGATTTGCATTGGGTTCAGTAAGGACAAAAATACCCATATCATTTGCACTTATTATTATTAATGCTATTTTGTTTCAGATGTTTGTGTGACGTTGCTGAGTGTTGTTGTCGTGTGATCAGTATTTTTGACCAGAGAAAAGGAAAAAACAAGCCGTATTTGCCCAATATTCTTGCATTATCACCACTCTGGCGGCCGGGTTTCATCCGTAGCTTTCTAAGCTTTGCACGTTAGCGTTAATGTGACTTTATTGTGTTTCATTCCACAAACATTACTTGCTGTTCATTCCCCGTATTGGGCTGAACATGTGTAAGATCTTATTCCAATGAGGTGACCTCATTACCTATTAAGGCTGCTCATATATTTGTGAGTATGTGAGAACTGTTCGTGTTTTTGTGGGTATTAATCTTGAGGACCTGCTTTTGGTTCCAGCTGAGGAACCGCAAGGAGCCCAGGAACAATACAGACTGAATGCTCCCCTGCATATAGAAGCTCTTGCATGTGGGGATCGACGCATGTATTCCAACACTAATCTTTGCAGACGTATTTACAAGGCTGCCGGTTCAAATAAAATCGTGCAAAACTCACCATAAAACGCTACATGTAGTAGTTAGCCTTGCAGAAGAAGGAGGAGTAAAATCTCATTGTTACTAAAAGCACACTTGTCGCCAAGTGCCTACTTACATTTGTTGTGTAATATTTTGACATGAAACAAATTCGACTTTCATGGGGCAAAGAGGGTAAAGGCGTCATGAAGGTCCCTGCCTTCCCCACTTTCAAGAGCGAGCGCTAGCATACCTGTTGTGTTTGATTCTGTGTAATTGAAACAAGGCAGGAGTGGGCACTTGCCAGCGCAAGGCCTCACCATTTAAGGCAATGTTTGCACTGCGAAAGCAGCTAATGAATCCAAGTCTTGGGAGCTGGCAGCGCCACTCTGCTCTCTGGGGTCTAAAAGCGCCTCGGGATGGTGTCCCCTTCCCTTTCACGCAGCTGTGAAAAGTTTAAAAAGCCTGAACTCATAACATGAAACAGTTAGGGTGAACACAGCCACAATTAAAACGTGGAGGGAATATTGCTTTGGCATCCTGAGGTCATTATCCACAGTTTATTGCCATTTGTACAGTGCTTTTATTTTGCTTTATATGAGAGGGATTGGCCTTTTAATTGAGGCGTTTGCTTGTGTTGTGTTCCTGTGTTTCTAATTCCAGAATGCTTGAAAGGGGGGTGGCAAATGCTTGTGCACCTTCAGTGACCCCGTGAGAATGAGAAGTGCCACTGACGTATTCTGACTAAAGCAATGAATAGGACAATGTCACAGCTATGCCAGTTTGTTTTGGTCTTCTTATCTCCTGCCAGGAAACAAAAACCATGGAGGAGAGGAGCATAGTTCGCAGTAGCCCTCCATTGCTGAGTACATTTGGCGAACATTAGAGAGGTGGAACGTCTGATCACGGTCAAGGTCTTGGATGACAATGGAGAGACGAGGCAACCTATGAATGGTAGGAGAAGAGAATAAAAAAGTTTTCTGCCACATATTGTTTGGTTAAAAATATTAGCTGTAGCTGAAATTATATTTAGACGATCATTTTGGATCAAACAAGAATCTTGAAATGTTTCATTTGATTTATATTTCCTCCTCTCTAATTTGACACAATGTAAGGGACCTTTGCTCACAGTTTTCTTGGATGCATCTTATTCTATCCATCCATACGTCATCCCTCCATGGATATTGAAACCAAATGGGATCAACAAAGACATGCTCAATGTATCACCCCAAACGTCTATTTCTGGAATGAGCTGATGATTGGCTACACTTGTTCTTCCTTTTTAAAGTGTTGTGACTATGAGTAGAGCTAGGTCTAAGTAATTTAAACAATCCCATATTCAACATTGTTCAGTTCATGTTTATCTTCATTGAAAAAAAAAAGAAAAGACAATGAAAACACCTTGAAACTATTCTCTGACATACATTGTTGGTCATATCACTGATAAAGTTTCCTTTATAGAAAAGATATTGATCTTTTCAGGGCACTAAGTTGTCTACCAATAAAGTCTAGTCTAAGTCTAAGTCTAGTCTAGGTCTAAGTCTAAGTCTAGTCTAGTCTAGTCTAGTCTAAGTCTAAGTCTAAGTCTAAGTCTAAGTCTAAGTCTAAGTCTAAGTCTCAGTCTAAGTCTCTGTCTAAGTCTAGTCTAAGTCTAAGTCTAAGTCTAAGTCTAAGTCTAAGTCTAAGTCTCAGTCTAAGTCTCAGTCTAAGTCTCAGTCTAAGTCTCAGTCTAAGTCTAAGTCTAAGTCTAAGTCTAAGTCTAAGTCTAAGTCTCAGTCTAAGTCTAAGTCTAAGTCTAAGTCTAAGTCTAAGTCTAAGTCTACCAGTGACAACTCTTGTAGAATGGAAATGAAATGCAAATAACCTAGCTTTTTTCAATGGTAAACCGTGTGTCACCCTTGGTAATGGATGAGAGCCTTCATTTTCCAACCGTATAACCTTGAATATGTGCAATCTTTTCAGGTAAAGATTCATTCAATGGCTTTCACCCGAGTGATCTGTCTGACCTTATTCATCAGCTCTTTCTTTTCCCAAAGGTCTCCATTTTCAGACTAATTCTCTGTTGAAATGACATGCGAGTGTTTCATAATAAACAAAGAGGACATGAATACGTTGTCTGTGATGCTCAGAATTTCACTTGACGTGAGATGGAGTCAAGGTTTCTTTTGCACTGTGGTTAGTCGTGTTAGTCGTGGACTGTTCTGAACACATGCTGCAGGCAGCAGAGCCGACAAAAGCGACACATGTCCCAAGAATGAAAAACACATTTGAAACCACTCAGGCCATTCGGCGAAGAGGAAGCACAGCGTCTATTATACCTTTTCTTGGGTGACATGCTCTATTGAGCCCTCGGAGAACAGCTCTTAATCCACTAACTAGAGCAGAGAGCACGCTAACTGGCCTAATCCAGCCGCTCTCTGGGGCTCTCACAGGTACTGATTGACTGATTGGTGGAGATGGATGCTATCTGGTGTTGTGCAGCTCCGTTGGGCATTTAAACAACATTACTGTTGCTGGATAGGCAGAGAGGAGCGGGGCATTATGAACTATGAATGATGGTCTCCTGACAAATAAGTGGGTGTCCTGACAAATGCACATTTTATGACACTCTCAGTTGCTTCTGTCAGCAAGGATGACAAATGTGGCTTGTGTGTTTGTGCGAGCGAGGGGTGATGCATGACTGTTGACTGAAGCCAATCCTGCAGGGTCTCCGAAAAAATCAAAAGTGTTTCCCCTTTTAACATGAGACACTTCCTTGTCGGGATATAGATTTTTATTCATTCATTCTGTCGCTGTCAGGAAACAAAAGGATCACCATGGGGACGACACTATCCCGATTTGTGTCTTAAAGTTGTCACAATGCTCCGTCTAAAGAGCATCAAAACGAAACAGATAAGTCTGCAAAACCAATTTTGTCAGTTGTGTATTTTTTGGTGTTTTTTAGATTATCATTTTTGTGTTGATTTTGATCATTTGGGATTCGATTTAGCATTAGGCCAGACTTTAAAAGAGTGGAACTTCAGAGGTTATTTTGATTTGTTGATAACAACGTGTTCAAGGGCGAGTTCAACACATCACAGACTGTGTTCCGTCAGTTATAATTTCGGGTTAAATTGTGCGTGTGTGTGAGACAGTGAATGAGAACGGCGGCGCTGCGTGAAACCCTGCCACTCCCACCACTCATGCTAGTCCCCAAATTTACCGAAACTGTTTTGTTGGACTGACTCATGAGCTGCTGTCATTCAGCTTGACACCCCTGATTTTGTCACTGTTGAAAGGATTGATAATCCTGCAAAACATTTTGCAGGTTCCGTATTATACTAGTTTAAGGGGGCCTTCAAATTGTAACTGTAATGCAGTCATTAAAATTGTATGTCTTACCTGCACCCCAGTTCTGGTTTGCTTTGGTGTAATTGGTTCCAGGCAGAACTTCAAAGTGGGTTGATACAGGTGTTGCTGCTTGCTGTCGCGTGTCGACCGCGAGTGTATGAAAGTGAAAGATCGTTTTGTGTAGTGGTAGTCAGAAACTAATGCTGAGGTATAAAACATTGAATAGAGATTTAAGAGATTTAAGCGTCACCTAAGTTTTATTTCACCATTATATCTGAAATTATTGTATTGTATTTTTTTGTTTGTTTGTTTTTTTTCATGACAATTTTATTTTTTAACAGTTAAGAAACATTGTTTTGTGTAGGCGAGTGCCCCCCATCAAAGATCAATCTTTACACGTTTACGTCTTCATCACAATCTGCTTCTGGGCTCTACAAACATTGCCCCAGTCACTGACTTAACCTGACATGGAGTGGTCACATGGTAAAAGGAAGTAATGTAATCGAGTGGCGCTGGGTGGGTGCAACTTTTCAAGAAACTCGTGACTTATCCTTCATGTTTTTCTGTGAACAGAGCTCTGGTGTCCTGATGTTTTTCGGTCAATCTGACACAGCCGGACCCTTTGCAATTTAACACATTGTGGTACATTTTAGCCCAGTGTCGATTTGTTGCATATTTATACTCCACGCCAAGGTTGTTAGCTAAAATCTGTGCCTCATTCAAAATCTTGTTTCCAGTCTTTCCGTGCTGACCGAAATGCCTTGTTTTTTTTTCAGATGTCGTCGAATAATACATAAAATTAAACAGCAAATTAACTGAAAATGTTATTCAATATCTACAAAACTGTATATTGAGCACAAACCTATTTACGTATAGACATTTGGATGGAGTTTATGAATGTAATCAGAAGCAATGGAAATCCATGTGCAATTGATTGTTGAATATGCTGATGAAAGCAGAGTATTATTTGGGGTTGAGTCCAGTGTGGGAGTGATCATTAAAAGCTCCTCCAAATGAACAGCATTATCCTCAGTCTGAGGAAGGGGCTTACAGCAGTGAGGGCTTCTCACCGACGCAGACCTTAATGAAGAGCTTTTCAGACAATAATATCACACCATCACAAAGAGTCTTGACTTTGAGAGTCTTTCTCTCCCGCTGAACTTACATTATTGCTTTTGAAAAGCAAGCATTTGCATCATTTGGAGAAATGCACTGTTTTTATCCCTCCAGCTCGAACCTTGTTGTGCAGTTTGCTTCTCATCTGCTGAGCACTTGAGTTCACACGATCCTTTTATTTTTATTTGCGTCGCACCTTTTCAATTGTGCCGATCCAAGTGAAAATCCATGTCGATTAAGTCTGTAATATGATTATGCGCATCTGGCATTGACCTGGCCTCCCAAGTCAGTCGATTCAAGTTAAGTCTGAAGCCATGCATGAGCCACTGCGCTAAATCGTATTAATAGTTAATCATGCCAAGTGAAGGGAAACTAACATGGCGACAAACTTCACATCGTGTGTTTAAAGGGCACAGATCTGCAATGACGTTGAAGGGTGTCAAGCATTTATATGTGTTTAACTGTCATGTGATTATTTTAAAATTCTGTTGTGATTTTTTATTTGAAGATGAAAGTGAAATAAAATATATTTGTAACATTGTCAGCAGTCTACATTGCAGTTTTACATAGTGTAGTTGTTCTTGTGTAGCTGTCGCAGATGAAGGACAGTCGTTCTGAGCTGAAGTACGCACAGACTTTCTTTTCAGTCTCATTTTGTCAACCCATCCTCACTCCCACAAACATAATGACATTGAGACTTTTGCGTCCTATCTTGACATCACAGGCAGATTCGCACACAGAAATGGTGAGAAGCTCTCTTCAATGAATCACATTGCAGTTCAGTTCCGTGGTTTGTCCTCTTAGTGACGGTGCCGCCGGCACCAGAGAGTCACTGTGACTGAAATGCACAGCCATTTGAGGGGCTTGAAATAACACAGTGCTATTGTAGCTTGAAAAGGAGCGCCATCCCATGGCTAACCTGACCCCAACCTCTGTCTTCTTTTTTGGTGTCGTGATGCCCACGGTGTCAGAGTATGCCACGGAAGATGGGAACTGTGTTTCAATTGAAAACCAATGCACCAACATGCCACGTCGAAGGCTGCCTTCGGCGTCAGTATCAGACTTTCCCAATGCCTACATATTTTTCCATAAGATTGAGGATGTACTGGATTTGTTTCTGAGTGATTTGTTATGTGGCTGAAATGCTCGAAATGTAGAGAAAAACATGACTTTCTAAACTCCGAATCTTCGTCGAAAAACAGAAAACAGTTACGCTCTCCCTTCCTCTGGTGCACTTCCTCTGTCACTGTGTCGTTGAAGACCTTGAAACTTCTTCATCGAGACTATTTCACTGAGCCAGTCCGCTCGCAGGATGCAGAGCGTCCCCCTGTTGTCACGTCTCATCCATCTAGAAACAAAAAGCACCTCTAAGACACAGAATTCCATGATGTAATGAATAGCCTGTGATATAGTTTTACACAGTCAGGACAGAAAGAAAAAACTCCTTTGTTCCTTAGAAGTGTTTGAGAAATGATGGCCTGTTCTCGTGGAGGTGGGAGAGTTATTTTAGGTTGGGGTGAGTGAGCGTTGCTATGAATTTGTTGTTGTTTGGTATCACTATGTTTAGAAGCTATTGTGATCAGCGTTTATTGGGTTGAGATTTTGGTCACTGGTCACATAAATTATCGTCGAACTGTATAGATGTATTGTCAGTTGCACTGGGTACATCAATATCCAGTAGATTTGGCAGAATTTTATGATTTTTTTTCTGAATACAAAATGTAAATGTTTTCTTTCTGCCCCAGTTTGTTGTACATGTGAAACAGCCAAGACGAGACCCAGTATGTTACCACTGTTCAAGCCTGAATAGGTTGGAACATCTTCATCTGTGTTGAAGTGTTGAAGCTCTGAAGTGTTGTGGGGTCCGGGTCACGAGTGAGGGCTGAATTTATTTTGATGGATTACGGCCATGTCTTCAGTTGTGAGGCTGCTGTGATGAAAGAGTCAAAAGACAAGGCTGTTTTTTTTACTGATGGATCTATGTTTCCATTGGTACCAATGTTCTTGGGTGTGGACAGTGGTTGACTGGATGAGTCTTCAGGGTTTCTGGACTCTCCTTTAGAGAAACCCAGCTTACACTAGTACAAGTGACCCGCCTCCATAACTGGGTGTATTGTGCATCTCATTTCTTATCTTTTCATCCCCTTTATGTTTGCACTGTTTCTTATGGAGTTTACTTGTGAAACCATTTGGCTGCTCCCGTGGGAGTGAAACCATTCAGAATCTTGATGACTCACAATTGACTTAAATGTTGTCAGTTTCTGAGCTTTTCCATTACATTATAAGACAAATTCAGACTTGCGTCAGAGGAGAATGTGTGCGGTAGAAGCGAGAGCAGTTGTCGTTTCCGTCCGATTTTCATCATTTAAACTGTACAAGACCACCAGAGGAAAGGACACACTTTGCATCTCGGATCTGCTTCGCATTACTGTACCAGAGGCCTTTTAAAATTCATCAGAAGTCTAGACAGGAACACACTACAGAATAAAAAAAAGAAAGGGTGTAGGCATGCAGTCCGGGCTAATGAGATCCGTTATTTTGTCCCATTTTATACCCACCTAATCACACGCTCAGATAGACTCTGTGAAACCCCATCTCCCTTTGAAGACACTGCTTCAGCTCATGTGATCTGATTAGTATTTTACATGGGATAGCAGCACAGGGCAATTATGAGCTCTGACCAGAATGTTCCAGTCATTTGATGGGGTGGAGATTCACTGAGGTGGAATCATAATTTTGGGCAGTTAAACACAGGCTGCATTAGTGGCTCCCATTATGCACTTGGGAGAGAAGGCGGCCCAATTACTACGTGCCCAAGAGCATTTTCTGTCCAGTTTGACAGTGTTTGTATTTTTGCAGTTCATTAAAATGACAGGTTTTACATACGTAAAAACTGTAAATCTAAATTATTCTCTGTAACGTGTGTTATCTTTAAACATCACTTACCAATGTGGGTTCAATGTTCAGTCATATATATCGTAGCGTGTCTACTGCCGTGTGTGCGGGGGACAATTACGACATATCATTAGTTTCGTACATAAAAAGCCAGTTAAAGGCAAATATTTTTATATGTATGAGCCTGACTGCCAGAAGCAGTTGCAACCTTGTACCGGGAACTGATACATTCTTGCTTTTCAGTTCCGATTTTCCTTGCAATAAAAATATGTTTCTGTTACAGTGACTCATATGTGGTTCTGCTTCAACCCTCCTTGACTTCATTGAAACTTTTTCATGATAATTTATGTAGCCCATGTATGGCACCGTCGCAGTGGTCATGGTTGATAGTCACAACCGTTTTTTTATTCGTGGGCAGAAGCCTGTTTGAATCCCGCATTCACAAATGTCGTACAGTTCTGAGATACTTTTTCCCATCCATCAGCCTTTCACACCAACACGGTTCTGGTTTCCGAACCGATGCCATTCGTGATGCTCAGAACCTCTGTCCTTTTTCAGTGGAACGTGGGAGGGCTCGATAAAGTGTCTCTCTGCTGGAAGTAAACTAGTCTCTCCGATTTTCTTCAGGACTGCCAACACTCAAGCAACTGGAGTGAGACACATGCAAATGAGGCTTGTCACAAACAGAGAATACGACACACCCACTAGGCCCACACGATTCGGGAGAAAATATGAATCACGGTATTTTCAGCTTTGAATTGATATCACAACTCTCGAATCCAAAATACAGCCACACAACCGAATGCGAGCCTTTTTCTCGTAACTAGTTCCCGGTTTGTCATTCATATTCCTTTACTTTCAATCCTGTTGCAGAGCTATCCAACCAAAACCACTACAAGGCGCGTCGTCATTGAAGGTGAAGCCATAAGCATCGTGGGAACTCATAAAGCAGTGGCTTGCAGCACCGCTTCGGAGCAAAAAACTCACAAAGGAAAGTAGCATTTGTGATGCAAATCCAGTCGGATTATAAATTAAATGCAAATTAAAATTGAAAATTAAATCAGACACAAGGGTGAATTGAAATTCATAACAATTGAATTTTTATTCATTTATTTATTTCTACAATTTGTTACACAACATTTTTTTTGTAGTTTCTCCTGCAAACATTTCAGCCTCCAAACCAGTTCATTTCCCTGTCTAAACACTCCATCCGGTTCAAAATTGCGTTTGGGAACTGGAACCAAGTTTTTAGATGAAATCATCTGTCATCACTGGTTACAAATTATGCTAACAAAAAGTTATTACTGACCAGTCAACTGAGACCGCTCTTGGATAGGCGTCAGACTTCTGCCACAGAATAAGTGGTCGAAAATTAATTTATAAGCAGGCAAAAGTTTCAACCTGGTAAGTCATAAATGACCTGTCAGAAACATCCAACCGTTACTGTAACCTCAGTAACTGCAAATAATCCCAACTAGATGACATTCTCTGTGACATAATCCGAAAAGTACAAAGTCATTATATCATATTGACTTGGTCAAATAAATCAAAGGGGTGTTAAATGCAACACAAGTAAACAAAATTAAGGTTTAACAAAATGATTTACTGCAATTTGCACCATATCCATGTGGTAGGGTTTGGGTTAGTGCTGGGGTTTGTGGTTGCCTCTGGTCCCAGTGGAGAGTCACAGACTGTGGGTCCAGAAGAGGGTGCCACAGATCACACACACCACGCATGCTGCTGCCTTTCCTGTGGTGGTCACACTCACTCAGACACACACCGTCAGCCAGTTCCTGATGTACGTTCACAGTTCATAACTGCTCACTCCTAATTCAATGCAGCAGAGCAACATGATTTATTGTCCAGCGGAGCTATAAAGGGAGACGGAGGCCACAAAAGGAAGAACTATTTCGGTGTTCTTTCTGTGAGGGAAGTAATTATGCTTTTATCCTGGACAATATTTGCTCCTTCTCCCGTCTCTGTCTCTTCATGAGTCTTTTTTGTCCAAACCAGTGTGTGTACTCTCCCGCAGGACCTAGGTGAGGAGTTATTTCTGCATTTGGCTTGAGGTTCCACCGAGCTTTTACATAATCAAATCAATATTGCTATGATTCACCCTCTGGCAACGGCTGCCTCGTGCTAGTTTCACTGGTGATGTTTGGCAGCTTACGAGATAAAAAAAGACAGACCGAGAGGCACACAAAAAATCCTTAGTTAAAAATCTCTGGGCTATTGATTTTTTGCCTTGTTGGTCTTCTCCCATCCGCCCGATTTCTCATTGTCCTCTCTTTCCTCCCCCTCTCCTTTGTTGTGTCTTCCGTGTTGCAGGTGCAATTCTTTAGTTGGGACGGGTGAAAAAGAAAAAAAGTGGTCCGACAGGGAAGTTGGTTTTTGGGCCAAGACGGAGCCTGAGGTTTGTTGAGGCTTTTCCTGTGAGTAAGTGTTGCAACATTCATCTCCATACGATGACGGGCATCTGGTCAGAGGCGGTGCGGCAAACAGAATCTGTAATAAAAGCAAATAAGGCAGCCAAATGTTCTTGAAAAAGTCCCAGAGAAACATATCCACTGATCTCCGGAACTTGAAGACGAATCGCTGTGGTGTATAATAGGAGAGAAAGATTTTTAAAAAAATGATCTCAGATTAACTTGTTCTAATGTCCAGTCCAAAAATAGATCAAAGCAAACTGTAATGGACAAATGCAGATATTTTTTTCTCCACTCAAGTATTACGGTTATTGCGTGGAAATTAACAGAGTCCACTATTGGCCAAGAAGTATCTTTGGTTTCACTGACTTGAATGGAGTTCATGAAAAAACTTGCATCCACTGTGGCCCTCTGAGGACCGGGTTGAGAACCCTAGTCTTTTAATGTGCGTGTTTATTTGGCGCCACGAGAGAGTTTCTTGTCTTCACTGTCACTAGGCCTATTGTCATTGTCTGTCAAAGCAAAATAGCTTACGGGAAACAGGCCATGAAACTGCTGATCACATCTTACCCTCAAATCCACAAAAACTTTTGGAGGATTCTTGACTGCGGCCTGTTGTGCCAGCAAAGTCCTCAACGATTCTGCCACCTGACTTGAGCTCTTTCAATTTACTTGTCAATGACATCGATATTATTTGGCTTCCAATTCATCTTCAACATATTTTTTCATATTTTCACTTAATCCGCGGCTAAAATTGTATGTTGTTTTCATCTTCTAAACGTCTCTACTTCTGCTTAAGGACAAAAATCGCAGTCGGTGACTAGTTTTTGTTTATGTCGAGTCCAAATGTGCTTTCCATTCGAAAACTTTGGTTATGTATGTATGAACTCATGAGTCAAAATGATCTTCTTCATTCCCTCAGGTGACCAGGTAGAACTCAACGCTCTTTCTATTGTTTTATTCTTACTGAAAAACTCCTACCACAGATTTCTTTGGAAGAGGAGATTAAATAATCCCTCCAAAAAAAGATATTGAGACCATGACATGAGGACACAATCCTGAACTGCCCCTCTTCTCTTTTAAAGCATGGCGCTCTGTGACTAGTAACCACTGCCAAGGAGGTCATGTTTTTTGATGCTCTTGATTTTTCTGTCTGTTTACAAAATTATTTGAAAAACAACTGATGGATTTTGATAAATTTTTCAGGAACATGGGACCAGGATGGAATGACTCAAATTTGCAAGTGATCCGGATCACTGTGTCCAGGATTTATTTCTTTATCTGTTTGTTAACATTGGGATTTTCAGTGTTTGTACCAGATTGGCATTTGGATGTTGGATTTTCGGGAGGATCCTTTGTTATCGGGCGATTGGGGTGGGGTGGACTGAAGCTGCTTGGTGGAGGTTTGTGCTCTCAGAGTGAACATTAATTTCTTATGTATTTAGATGAAAAAAAAAAGGTCTGTTGAGTGTTTTCTGCTTCGTCGTCTTCTTTGAGAGGTAGTATTTCACAAAGACCCAGATGTGACTCAGTCAACTCTGCATTTTTGTTTCGGCGAAGTGTCCCGACAGGCTCAGCATGGCCCTGTTAGTCGCAGTAGCAGAACATAAATCCTGCCCTCTTTGTCACTTTGATCATCCCCTCTTCCTTTCCTCAAGTGTCCGCCTGGAATGCGAGAAGGCGGGGGACAGTGGGCGGAGAGGGAACACGGCTTGAAGTGACAGCAGGAGCGATGAGGAGTGTGTGTTGGGGGGTGTACATAGCACATATCGCATCACATTGATTTGCTCCATTTGGTGGACTGAACATGAACCCAATAATCAGATCTTGCTTAAGCACGCGCTTCCTCAGTAATTGACTCTCGCGTATTGATTAAGATGTTGATGTGTCCCAGTCCCTCTGCTTTGCTAATGCAACTGAGAATGAGCCTGACCCCCCACGCTCCTTGCCCGCACTGACACCGGCACTGACACACGACGCACGCTCGCACACACCCGAGCACGCTTGAACAGCCACACACAGACTCTGCCCAGACTGAGAAACACACAAACGCGGCCGGAACAAGGCTGTCACTGGGCTCAGTCTAATAGATAAAGCTGTCATGCCGATGCTGCAGGGTCTCACTGGGCCGGCAGACCAAATTAGCCAGTCGATAATTTATGTAGAATAAGCAAAGAGAGAGTGAGACAATGATGTGGACAACTATGGGTGGAAAACGTGGACGTTGTTCTGAGCTCATGTTTTTCCTTTTAATGTACTTTTCTGATGCAGTAAGCTGGGTATGAGTAGTAAACCACAAGCATCCCTCGACTTTAGCACAGCGTGAAGACATTAAAAACATCTGCTTTGGGCATGTGTGTGGCCATTGTTTGTCCTTTGTGACTCTGAATTGTTCAGCTTCATTCACAATCCCAGACGTCCCTTGCTCACCAGTCGTCCAGATGGACACTTTTCCCAGTGGATTGATGTGTCAACCTCAGTCCCTGAAACATTTCTCCAAAACATATTAGAAATGTTTTTACAGTGCCCACACACACTCAGCGATATGATCACAGCTAGCTTCCTGCTCACTGAAGCGGGGACTCTTAGCATTAGATGGACTGCTGTTTCGTTATGTTGCAGGAGCACTTGTTACGTAGTCTGCTCAGCGGTTGGGTTTCTCAAATCATTGTAGATTTGTTTTCAGTATTGCTATTGCTCGTTGCTATTAAGCTGTAAAGTACGGACTTAAAATTCCACCCATCCAATGTTACATTTCAAATAAAATAAATAGTAAATTTCTGCGCTCTCCCTTTATGCCCAACATCAGATTGCAAGTGAATCGCTACGGATGATATAAGAGCGAGTAACTCTTAGCTAGTCAGCTAGTTGTTATGTTCGAGATGTGGAGTGGAACCCAACTGCAGTAGTGCAATAACCACAGGAGGCAGAACAGCGGGTCAAAATACAATGATTTCATAAACAATACGAAACACACAACAAAAAGCACCACGGAACTGGGATGAGTCCACAAAGGAATAAGTCCAACAAAACGCGTCACCGAACCAGGAGAAACGAATGCGAACAGAGTCTGCAAAAAGAGAGATCAAACACAATGAACAATAAAACAGAAAATAAACTATCGAGGTCGTCAAAACAAACGCACAAGCTAGAAGAAACAATAACAAGGAGAAAACCAGGAAGCCACGCGGACAACTCAGAATAGGTGAACAAAAGATAATTCAATGGACAGATAAATGCACGATGGCTCGACAGCAAGTGAATGGGGTGAATTACTAGTGAAACAATTGGAGTTGATCTGGCACACGTTGCTGGACTCCAGGTTCTTATACTCAGGAGGATTGGCTCCAGACGTGTGCCGCAAAACAGGAAGGAAGGAGGGAGAAACAATACAGGAATCAAGGGACAAAATAAAAGCGGATCATGACACGAGTCACCAATCCTTAGTTCAAAAAAACAAATAACTGAAATGCTTATGTCATCAAAACACTGCAAACATGAATAAATGTGATGTGACTGCAAGGTTAGATGACATTCAGGAATAAGGACAAAAAACGGCAGTGCAGCCTGCAGTGCATGCTGGGACATCTTAAGACGTATTGACCTGCACGTTATTCCAGACTGGCACCATGTGTGGTGCTTATTTGTGGGCATGACTTGTTACCATGTGTCACATGGCATTTGAATCCAACTCTGTTACACGTATCTGGTGCTACAGGTTTTTTTAAATGAGTCTGGACTTCCAGTACAACTGCATTTCTAAGGCAAGTACCTCAATATTCATGATCTACATGGCTTTATTAATGACTAAAGATCTGACAAAATGAGTGGCAAAAACCACTGTGACCCCTAGTGAGTCCAAGAGTCCAGCTATATAGTGTGACGGTGAGCCCTCTCTGTATAGTGCCAGGTATTAAACAAATAGCATTAGGTGTACTCTGTGCACGCTGTCCTCTGCTACACATGTTCTAGTCTTGGCTTGGCAAAGCCTCAGGCTGAGACCAACCAAAAGTCCCAGCCATCGCAGGAAGAAAGTGCCCAGATTCGCTTCATATAAATGACCATAGTAGAAGTGGAAGTAATTCACTCCATATGGCAATAAACTCATAATGACTGAAAAGTGTTCTTCACACTGATTGTCGGTATCAAAGTATTTTCTTCCTCCATTCCATACCTGGGTAAAGTGCGGTCCGGGGGCCAAATGCGGCCCTTTGACCGTATTAATGTGGCCCTCCTGGAGTCAGAGAAAAACTGCAAAACTGACATTGTTGTTGTAGCTGACATTTTGTCTTGTGCACTGTTTTATCTTTCTCATTTCATTTTTCTTAATTGTTCGTCTTTTCCGTTGACTATTTTAGGAGTCTTTATTGTCTCTTAAAATACATCAAAATTGAAAGTAGATTTTGAAATGCATGAGACACATCGAGAATCTTTAAAGGAATGTGGTTTAAATTAAATAAAACACAACAAGCCAACATGCATGTTTAAATGCACAGAAAGTTGGATATATATCATTAATAAATATATATTAATGATATATATTAATAAATATATATATATATATATATATATATATATATATATATATATACATACAAATAACTACAGTCATTCATTCATTCCCTTATTTTGTTGTTGACTCCTTTCTCCTCAGGAAGTCAACAAAGAAGAATGTGATCCCCACATTTGTTGAAATTGAAATTCAGTTGGAAAAAATCATCAGTGTAACCAGTATAAATATGTCTTTTGAATCTCCTGACCTTTGCACATAAGCGTGATTGTTGCATACAACCGAATACATTAGCCCGAACGTAACTTGCCGCGGACACATTTTGAATATTGATGCGCCGTATATTTGAATGACAGAAGTGTTTTGGCTGATGTGTCTAGTCGCACAGTTGAGAACTCGCACACATACACACATACAAACCAACACTTCCAAATGCACTTGACTATTCTACGATGGAGGGTTACGGTGGCGAGGCAGACTCGCAGTCTTGTTTGATATTAACCCTTATCTTGTTGGGACTGCAACTCCCATGACAAGAAAGCTGTTTTTTTTTTTTTTTTTTTTTAAGATCTGGTGAATAGATTGTTGTGTCTTCTGGAAATTCCAATGAAAGTGTGTACTTGTGTGTTATGTGTGGCCTTCAGGCCTCTCCTGCTCCTTGCCCCATTGGGATAGCTGCCTGTAGCGAGGTGAAGCGCCAACCCCTCCCTCCCTCCTCCTTCCCTCACTCCTCCATGTCTCCGAGGAGTGGACCGACACCTCCCCGCTGGCCAAAGGGAAGACCAGCGCCTCTCCTGTGCCTCCTTCTGTGTCTCCAATCAGCCCGCTCAGCCACGGCCCTGGGGCTGCTGCAGTGTTATAATCTCGGCCTTTTGCGTTATGCATTGCCCAGCTGAATTCATCTTGTGACCACCTGGCACTCGCTGTTAGGAATTCAAGTGTTGTTTTTGCTGCAGAGACCGGGCCGAGCGCTGTGAGGGACTGTTTTCTGACAGACCCTCGTCTCCTCCCTCCCCCTTCTCTTCATCTCTCCTCCAACATCGGCAGAATGTTTTAACCTCTCTGAAGACCCTGGCGTATCTGCTGTTGTGGTGGCAGGAGTGGGATTCTTCACCTCAGCAGGACCTGTGTGGGAAAAAGCCCTGCTTAGTATTTAAAAACGGAAGGGCTTTTTGCTGTAAGACAAATTGAAACGCAGGAGGCAAGAGAGGAATGTGGCTGTCAAGAGTCAACAGCTGCTAGTTTTTCGCTGTGAATAATCACTGAGGTTGACCCATGGAAGCTGTGGATTGTGTAACACACATTTCGCAAAATTAAAGGTCAATGCAAACATATGGTGAAGCTTTTGCCCCGTAACTTTTGACTTCCTTCAAAGCTACTTCGGTGACCTCAATTAAATTATGGAAATAGAAACTTGAGGCAGACAAAATCACGTTTGTGTTCCAGTGTCAAGTTTTATAATGCAGGTTCTATCAGAAATATTGAATTAATGGATGCATTTTTCATAAACCTTCAGCAAAAAAAAAACAAAAAAACCTCTCCCTGATGCCAAATTTGAATATGGTCTCCGTTGTGTAGTATGCAGTCGCACTGCACTTGGAATAGCTCGTGGCTTAAAACATTAGAATTTCATATTTCTCTTTTTTCCTAATTTCTGTCTGTCCGCCTGCAAACGTGAAGGAGAGTGAGGAACTCAGAGAACTGTGGCGTCACTTGGCGGAAGCTGCAGTTTACAAGTGCACAGAATTGTCCTTTGGTTTTTGCTTGGTATTGATCAGTTTGTTTTCATCCAGTGATCTGCAACAGAATGAATTAACAAAGCTGCATGAGTCTCATCCGACATGCTGTTTAATCATTACTTCAGCTGCTGCTCACTTTTAAGCATGTGTTTCTGTCACTTTTATTTAAGACATGTCCAAGCTAACTGAGATAATATTAACAAGGAATGCCTTTTTTTTCACACATGGATGACTTCGTTTAAAGCGATGGCTTAAATCTGGAGTTTTTTCATAGATCTATGCCATTTTTGCAAAGATTGAAAATGAAGAAAAAAACTTTAAAAAAAGAAGAAAAAAGTTTTTTTCTTCATTTTCATTATAAAATGATATTTTGACTGTATGTAATGCTGTAAGAGGCTCTTTCTAGAATTTATTGTCGCAACAAATACATTCTTTTTACATTTTTTTAACCATATTCAATTAAGCCATTTGCATTCATGTACGTTTTTTGGTCTTTCATACCTACAAAATAAATTCCATGTTACTTTGACATTATTTCATCCTCATATTCTACTGTTGTTGCTTTAATATTTTCATTGTTTTATTATTTTTACATTCTATTTTTTCAGTAAGGCAGAATTATTGTCATGTTCATAAAATGTTTTCCATTTAAAAATAAATAAAAATAAATAAAAATAAATTTTAGTAAAAGTTATATTGTCATAATATATAACTATAATCTCTTACCTATGAATAATTAATGAGTATGACAAGATAATCATTGAATTTGTAAAGCGATTTTAATGAGAAAAAGGAATAATTTCAGGTGATATCCCAAGGTTTTCATCAATAAATTAAAAATTCATTAAAAAAGGGGAAGATGAGTTGAAGTTGTAATCTAAAAAGAGTGACACTTTTAAATGGTTAGTAACTTACGATCCATAAATACATGACATCAGGAAAGTACAACATAAGCACAAAAGTGTGGCCCAATTTCGATGGTCAGTTTCATAGCCTCACTGACCTCATGACTAGATACCAAGGGCTGCACTTCAGGTTTGAGTTAGTTGTGTGGTGTTCCACGTCTCAGTGTGAGATTTGCCTGTGTTGGCGTGTGCTGGAGGGGAATTGGATTTGATGGTATGGGATGGACTCTCCATTTTTCTTTCTGTCTTCAATGGCTCCCTTACAATGTCGAATGAGTCTCTTTGAAAAGTGCTGAACAAAGTGATTGATTTCCAGACTGCAGATTTCTAAAAAAAAAAAAAAAAAAAAATCCCGATCCAAAACTGGAATTCCTGACTGAAGTGAATCTATCGGGCTCCTTCTGCTCTCTTACCCGGCAGAAGCCTGACTTTTTAACACCCTAAGTTGTCTGCTTTTGTGTTCTCAGCACAATGTCATCAAAGATTTTGATGATACTTCTTGAGGCCAAAGTTTGCCGATGAAATATTAATCTGAGGAGGTATCTCGCCCGGCCGCCGTCACTCTCCTCTCATCCACAGGACTTTGGACTTGTTAGCCGGGTAGCTGCGGGCAAGGCCTCGTGGCTGAAACCATCGCAGGAGCTGCTGAGTGGGCAGGTGTCTTTGTGTCAGAGCCATCCGTTGTTTTCCTGGACTAACAGTTTGTACGGCTCTGCCTCTGATCATGAGGGTAACCGTAATCGCGGCGGGTGAAGCCAATCTTTCTCAGCTGTCATTAAAATGTCCCCCGCGGCCGTGGTAGCGCTGTAGCAAGTCTGCACTCAGGGCTATTGAACTCGCCATCTTGTTTTTTTCTCCAGATCTTCATCCTCCCAAGTGCGTTTGATAGAACATGACAGCGCTGTAACTTCACTTGAAACAAGCGTCGAGCACACGCCGCTGCTGCGACCATCTCCCGTCGCGTCAGCGACTTTTGGGGCGGGGTGCTTTTTGTTATTCCTTATCTAGAAAATCTCTGTTCCTTAACTAAATCAAGTGCCGCCATCACAAGTTTTGCAGCTCTAAACTATGATAGACTTGGTGCAATTATACTTAATTGGGCCAGACTGGATTCTTTACAGCTTGTCTGTGCGCTTCCTAGTTAAGAGTGACTTGGCTGAGAGTCAGGACTGGAGTGATGCCATTGCTCCTGGCATCCAGTGAACTCTGACTGAGTGGAGGTTTGCATGGGTTTCTATGAAACAGCCCACAGACAATGGTGACTGCGCCGCAATCTTCGTTTCACTGCAGAGCTTTTTTGGAAAGAACAAAGATTTTATTTTTATGGACGACAAGAACACCGAAGCATGTTGCTGAACGTTGGGGTTTTGATGTGCAATGGGAGACCAACTTATGAAGAGAAGATGTATCAGTGGAGTATTTACCCCGATGCTCACTTCACCCTTCACATCAGCTTCTTGTTCTTCATATGGGTTTAACACACAAGCACAACTGCTTACATCAGACTCACCCTTCCACAGTAGGCGTCAGATCTGACTAAAGTGTGGCCCTTTGCGTCATCTGGTTTATTCTTTTGTTTTCTTTTAAAAGCCTTTTTTAAAATCAGTATTATTCATTGTTTTTGTGTTTTTGTCCTTATTGCTTTGTGCTTGTTTTTATGTTTAAGCAAAATTTTTGAAAAACTAAATATTTGGTTCAATATTTCCAGCTCCATTTATTGATTTTTCTGATGGAAAATATATATGTATCCATTATATCACTTTTTGCTTTGTATGTGTGTGAGTCTGTGAGTGCGTGTGTGCAGTATATATTTATTTAGTTTAAATTTAAATTATCCCTTGTAACTAAACTATTATCCAAACTACACCAAGCTACTGAATGTTATTTCCCATCATTTGTTTCTCAATACTTATTGGCGTTTGAAATATCATTGACTGCAATGGGATCAATCGGACAGCAGAGGGCAGTCGTGTTAGGGCACTATTACACACACAACCACTCACTGGAGACTCGGGAGGCACAATGGAACAATTCAGAACAACACCAATTTTTTTTTATTTCAGTTTTATTTCAATTTGATTTATTTTTTAGTTTTTATTTCACTTATTTATGTATTTATCTTTGCAAAGGAACCAGAAAATACAGCATGGATCCCATAACTTCCACCATTCCTTGACTGGCAGTGTTGCTTATAGGTGTATATTTTTCCTCCACACATATTTATTCATTTAAGTTCATTAAAATATAATATTTTCGAGTTTCAGTTTCGGAAGTCTTGTTCCTTTTTTATGTCTGTTGTGAGTTAGCATGTGCCAAACTCGCGGGGTCAAATCAATTAAATGTGGCCGCCCAAGAGCTTCAGGCGGCTCCAAAGCAACTCAATGTTATATTCATAAGTGGTGACCCATGAAGATTTCGCCGTTCATATGCCATCTGTTTGTTCGGGAATGTCCAAAACACAAAACAATGAGACGATAAAATGTGTGTTTGTGTCGCGATTCTGCTCCCAGCAGCTTCCTGTCAACGGGGTCCCTTTATAAACTGTTCATTCATTTTGTCTTTCAGAGACTTGGAACGTTTTGGCCCCTAGTTTAACTGTTTCTAGCTTCACACAAGTCTCAAACTTTAGTAAAATCTAAGAAATAAAATGTAAAAAGAAGAAGATTTGCTGGTTTAGGGTGCTCATCTTTGCTGGTGGTCCCACATGCAAAGCTCACCCAAAAGTTGAAATGAAACAGTCCTTCTATTAGCAACGACACGACGTTCCAAATGCAAATAGTGCGACGGTGGAAACGGCAAAAACACAGCAGAACAGTTAATGATAATGAGCATTACACCCACGCATTTCAAGTTAATGTGTATGTGAGTTAGATAAGAGGGCAAACTGTATTGTGCATTCTAACTCAGGCTCCTCCTCCCGCTGCTGCAGGCTAACAAGCTTGTCCTGTAATCGCGTTAGCCGCCCTGTCGGCCCCAGCCAGGGGACCTAATTGGGACAGGACCTTGGACAAAGTGAAAATTAACAACTTTTGTCCAGATCCTGGCACGTTGTCTCGTGCAGCAGCGCAGGTCAATTAGAAAGCGTGATGCGATAAGGAGCGCTGACTCAATTAGGACAGGGACTGGACGGTCGAGCAGGAGGGTTCCGTCCCGAAACTGCAGGTTAATGCGCTGCAGAGAAGTACGTTAAAGGGACGTGGCGTCATTTGGCTCCGCTGCAGACAGTCACAATAAAGAATAATTGAATATTCCCATGCCAAGGTGTATTAGATTTAACTACCCGTGTGCCTGTGTTTATTAAGAGCTTATGGCGCTGTCACTGAGATTGAATGTTCCCATGCAAGCGATGAAAGACCCTGAAGCGTGCATCTATCAGCGATGCACGACAGAGGAATTATGAGACTTTATTGTCATGATAGATGGCGGGATCCCAACAAGGGGACTCGCTGATGCTGATCTTTTATCTGTAGTGCGGGATCAACCGTAAAACGGATGTCGTCCAGGCGCTTGGCAGGCGGGAGGGGATCGCCGGCTCCCGATCCCGTAAACCGTTCATGATTTGTATGTGGTTAAGCTGTTTCGTTTCAAGTCAGATCTCTGCGTGCGCTCGTTCCATAGGCTTCCTTCCTCACCATGTGCTAATGATTTGGGGAATATCTCAAAGACCGACACAACACATGTAACTTCATTATCAGCTTTTCTTTGTGTCAATAGTGTCTGTAAAACACCAAAAAATTCACTCGCCGCCAAGAATGGGGAGAGGCTGATGATTGTTTTCTCTGGAGAGGAAGAACACTGATCTGCAACAGGCTGCTACAAGTTCGACTCTCTGCTCTGTTACTATTAGTGGCCTCTGTTTTGTGTTTTTTCTTTCAAGAAAAATACACCTTTCTCTGTCCTACAAGCACGACTCACTGACAGAGGGAACCAAGGTGAACCGTGTCTTACATTTTTCATGTTTGATATGTCGGTGTTTTAAGGTGCGCATGAGGGACAAAACTGCCATCATGATTTTGTTGAACAGCTTTCCACGCTTTTCTTTCCTGGACCACTTCATGAGTCTCAGGATACAGGGTTCTCAGGTCCTCTCCCATGCAGGCCTTTGTGTCCTTGGGTCAGGAAGTGAATCATAAACACACTGTGGGACAAATAAAGGATATAGAATCTACTCAAATCTAGTCGAATAACCTAATAAAAGAAGGACAAGGCAAGCGATCAATTCAAGATGTCCGCCGCCTCTTGACCAAAGTACTTGGGATAGGTCCCAAACCCCATAAGAAAATAAAGAAAATTCATGGTTTGTAAACTAGAAAAGCACTGTGAGAGTGCAGACCTCTGCTCAGGTGCTAATATACACCTGCATTCTGATTCAGAGGTTCTGCCTTACATTATGATTTTTATTTTTATTTTTTTGTATAGAATTCAGTACACTGCAAATTATGTGGTTTAACAAGATAAAAAAAACCTTTTTGAGCAACAGTTTCTTGTGTGCAACTTTTCACTAAAATCTTAACCTTGTCTTTTCTGTCTACCATTGACAGAACATCTTAAAATAAGGAAGATAACTTAAACATGACTTTACATTAAATTAAATCTTGTTTTAAGATTTAGTAATAAACTCAAGTTCAAGTTGAGTTTCCCTCAAATATTTATTTTTCGTCTTATTTCTCATCATCCAACTGTAATCTATATCACCTATTTTTGGGCTGTTAGGAGCTACAATCAAAATCACCTTATAAGTTTTTTTTTTTTATGATGTGTTATTTTATGCTCAGTTGCAGTATGTTATTGAAAATTATACATTAACTCAGTTTGAGTGTTTTATCGTGTTTTTATCAGTCTAGCTTTCTTACCATTTGGTTTGTCATTGACTGCAGTGAGCGTGATGCACCAGCGTGTGGCACTAGCATCACGGAAATTGAAAACCAGTTGTCTATTTTGAGTCATTTTGCTGTTGGCAGTTTTTGTGAGCTGAGGTTGTTCTTTTTCAAACCCTGGTGTGGCTTCCCACCTTTACTGTGAGTTGCTCATATGCTATTGTTGTTAGCTTTAAATGCTATGTTTTAGAACTCAGATGCACAGAGGCATCACAGCGCACCATGTGACACAAGCAGTTTAGAAGGTTTTCTGAAACCTTCACCTCTGGTTTTAGGAACGTTGTTCATATGATAACCATTGGAATCTTGAAGGTAAGAGCTCTTTAGCCAGCTATAGCCCTCATTTGTTCAGTTTTTTTCCGTATGTCCTATGATGTCACTTTTTTTTCTTGAATCTATCTCTTCAATTTACTCAAAATAGCAGTTGATTTTTATTGGGGTGATGACTGTTAAAACAACAGAGCTACAATAATGACGTGGTGTTGTCGCAAACATTATTTCTTTCCAGTAGGACTCGTTCAAAAAGTGCAAAAAAAAAAAAGAAAACGCTGATGGAAAATGTCAAAGGCAAGGTTATCTCGAGGTTCAGTAGTATGCCTGCTCCTTATTTCGCTCCATGAAACTGATGAAAGACAGTACACGGTCAAATAATTTGATACTGAACGGATCACGCTGTAATATGAAGCAGCTGTCTCAAGCTGCACGTTCCAAGTATCCCAAATGTTAGCAATTCAATCTAGGACTACATCAGCCTGTAACCTGGTAAGAAGTCCCTCTTGCCACGACATTATTGTTCTCTCACAACAGTGTTCCCTCTCATCGACGTCTGGCTCTCCTGCATACAGGTAATGCAGACAAATGGGGCTTTAATGGCATCTGCAGTGCCATCCGACATTCCCCCGCGTTGTCATCGCTTTGCCTCTCCTTCAAATGCGTTTCTCCACCTCAAGCAGCACTTTATTGTGGCGTGTTATTTTGTCCAATCGGATTAAAGGCACAGTAACCAGGATTCCATTTGAACCTGATCCTCGCGCACGCTTCCTCGACCCACTCCATTAACTGTCCTACTTTTACCGATGCCCTTCCAAGCAATGGCCCGACGTGTAAGTTGATGCATTGTCAATAACAAGGTGGAGAGCGAATGCTCAGTGTTTAAAAAGCAAAAGCTTATATTTTACGTCTTTCCACTGAGGCAGCAGATCAAATCAGCAAACAGCGTAGGCCCCGCGCTAATTTGTTTAAACTCTGATGAGACGCAACTTTAGACTCGCCTGAATGGGACCGCTGCACTCTTGCACTCAGTTGCTGCGTGCAAAGTGGTCTCATCCCTGAAGTTCTGAGCGTCGACGCAGACACC
The DNA here is from genome assembly GCF_027744825.2 of Synchiropus splendidus. Taxonomy (NCBI): domain Eukaryota; kingdom Metazoa; phylum Chordata; class Actinopteri; order Syngnathiformes; family Callionymidae; genus Synchiropus; species Synchiropus splendidus. Next base: position 22,750,498 of record NC_071335.1, read on the forward strand.
AGCGCTAGTTTAGACACATTAGAGACTCCGTCTTCCAAGAGCCAGCCCCTCCTCACATCACCATCCTGAGCTATTTTTCACTTGACTGTCCTCCCTGGTGGAGCTTTGAGGCTGGAGACTTTGGTGTGTGCTTATCACTGGAATGATTCCATATATCTCCCCCAGCGTCCTACTGGGAGCCGCTTGATGCTGGCGCGCGCGAGAGGACACCAATGCCGCGAGCGGCCTCTCAGATGTATTGAAACTTTGTGTCTTGTCCCGGCAGCTCTTCTGTCAGGAGACCTAATTTACGCTGGCCCTTAAGACTAATTGCAAATTTGTAGAAAAAGTGCTGATGTCGTTGAAGAGATCTCTTCTCTGCCACTCCCTACAGTGTCCCTTGCTAATGTGTTTCATCTTCAGAGCAAATGTGCAGAAGGGGACTACACGTTTTATCGTACTTGCCAACTGAGTATGAGCTTGTATGTTTACTGTCAGAACATGCTGGTGCTGATCATGAGTAGTAAAATACGAGTGGAAATTTGGCTTGGGTGTGACTGCATTTCATTTTGTTTTTTCTGTCACTGCTTTCAGATCAGATCTTTCAGATCTATTGAAGATAGCTGTTAGGCCTGTCCAGATAATAAAGTACATTTTGCTGGCCCATTCATTTTATCATCCGAAGTTACCCACTGCGCCTTTAACTTAAGCGTCTCAGTTATTGTCTGTTGTGCCCCCTCTCAGGAAGAAGTAAGAGTTTCGCACCTCCAACTCACCGCCGCCTGAGTAAATAGTATCATTTGTCTAGAAAATTATTCTAAGTACGCCTCCGCATAACTTTGTATCCTTGTTAGCATTAAAGAAAAGAAGATCAACTTACCATGAAGAATAACTTTATTAACACTGTTTTTGTCTGTAGCAGAAAAGATTTAAAGTGCATCATTAGTGGATGTGCAATTACACATTATTCTAGTACGGCAAAAAAGTACGTTCTGAGGTCACATGAGGCCCTCTCCTCCCGGCATCGCTTCACGCCCCCCCTATTGACCCCACTATTTGAGACTGACTTAACCGAACCTAAACTTACCCCCTTTATGAATGGCTGATCTGTTCAATGAAAACAGCCATTCAATGGAGTGACAACATCCTCATTGGCTGCTCAGAAATCTGGTGGAAACGATAGAGATCTGAGCTTCCTTGTTTTCTATAGAAACTGGTGACTAGTTGGTGCGACGTCCACCTGGCACACACCCCCGACAGACGTCAAAGGAGAATTTCTCCACTGAATTAATATTTTTCAGTAGGGATGCTCCGATCGATCAGTCACCGATCACCTGCCGATTACTGCGAGTGCTGATCAATACCTCTCACTGCCGATCACAACAGCCGATGACGTGTGGCAGCCGGCGCTCTGATGAAGCCCTGCTGGTTGTGATGTGTTCGCTCCTGCACACTCTGCACACATGTCTGCTGTGGAGGTTCTTTCGATCTGTCAAGTAAAGTTTGCATCCTGCTGCACATGCACGGGAAAATGCTTTGCAGGGAAGCGCCTTCAAACTAAACAGGCCAAGTAAAGCTCCAGCACTTGACTGAGCACAGAGAGTTTTCTGGGCTCATGAAAGTGAGTCTGCTGGTTCCACAGCAGCAGGCTGTTGGCGCAGCTGACGCTTAGCAACACCCACCAAATGATAAGAAACAGTCATTATTTTCACCGAGCAAGATGAGATGCCTTTCTCTGGTGTTGTTTACGCGGAGACGGGAACAACCAGAACCACTGCCATTTCACCGTCAGGTGCAGTGTTCGGGAGCCACCTGAAACTGAAACTCTTGAAAACATCCGGAGTGGAAACTTTCATAAATGCAGTGCTCTCTGTCTCGGAGTCCCGCTACAGTATGTCATTATTTCACGGACACAACACAGTCTCCAGAGATTCACCTGTGACGTCTCACATCAAATTAAATGTTTTTAATTTGTCCTTTTGACAGAATACTTGCTGCATTCAGCAAGGTTTTTCTTTTTTGCCGCCTGGAAGAGGTATATAAACACGTATCTGAATTGAAATGATTTAAAGTTTATTTTTTCACATCATGGACACAGATGGTCTCATCATTTTGATGACAAATTCATTGTCATCCATGTGATCGGTATCAGTGATCGGCAGAGCGATAATGCTGATCCCAAATTTCCAGACAGACGTGGGGTCAGATGCAGGTATTACGTGTCCATTCTATTTGTCATTCAGAGTTGTGTGCAGAGAGAAGCCATGAGAAAATGAATGATCCCTAAAAGACATTGAAGATGGTAGCATTCCTGAAGAACCACAACTTCCTTTCCTTTCATAGTCCCGCCTTCATTTTCTCAAGGTCAAATTCCTGGGGTTTTCACATTTGGCGGCATCACGACTTCATATTTCAGACTGTTTGAATCTTGGCGGAAGAGTGGTCTGTTATTAAAGACTGATCATAATTTCACCCCGACCATTAAGGTTTCTTTAAATGTCTTCCAACAATAATGTTAACATCTTTAAGAGGGTGTGAAGTTCCGTGAGCCAAAAGGCAGAGTTGTGGTCGAGCTGAAACTCAAGCGTCCCGGGCAGATGTGAGCGCTGAGCACACGCTGGTTGATTTGAAGGATAATATGCAACCGCATGACTTAATCAGGAGGTTCTGACACTTTCAGGAGTCATCGCGGCCAAATTCACATGCAAGAATGTCCAAGTGAAGGGTCCGCGTCGGGACTAGAACGTGTTTGGGAAACACTCCTTTGCATGTGTCTGGCTTGAAAAACAGATATACAGTCATGATATTCTCCTCTCATATCGGTTTACATGACAAATACTGAACATTATCTTGAACGGAACATATGTACGCTTGAGAAACCAAAACCCTTCCCTGTCATGTTTGCAGGAAGGAGTCTTGGCACATTCTTCAGAAGCAACATTCATGAGGAAAAAAAAAAAAATTAGGGGCGGTTTGAAGGTTCGAGCAATTATCTGATTATGAGAAAGATTACATGTCAAATAGAAAACATGTAATTTGCTTGGTGTGTGTGAGCAGCGGAGGGCCAGATGTAGAGATGTGTGCTTGTCTGTCAATGTAATGGCTAACAGCTTGACCGAACAGTCCGTAAGATCTGCGCCAGGAGGTTTCAAACAAACTATAAAATCCATCGCTTGCGTTTGTAAGCGCCGCACTCACCAGTTTGATTGGTAAAATTCACACTCTAATGGGCTTATAAAGAATTTCTTGGGCAGAGAACAATGAGCTGGAGGGCTTAAGCTGTGCCAGGTCATGGACACCTAGTGATTCACCACATCCCTCCCTTCTGGGCATGCTTAGTCCCCCCCCCCCATATCTACTGCTGCTCTCTGCGCCTTCGTTTAAAAGCCAGTTGGGATGTTGCAAAGGTATTTAATATTCGTTTTAGCAGGGTAACAGAGGTGGTGAGGGGGGTGATTCCTGGACCTCCCACATCCATGTTCAACCACAGAGCTATCGCCGTACACTCCTCCGACTCTTCTTAAATGAGAGGCTACATTGCCTCACACCTTATTTAGTTGTCTCAGTTGCTGGTGAGGACAAAAGCAGGGAAAAGCAAGTTCACTCATATAGAACACATTTATCCAGGCAGGCGGCCAGAGCATCACATTCCCAAGGACTGACTAGAACAGAAAAAAAAAAACTCTAGATCTCGCATATAAATACTCAAAATTGAAAGTGGCACATTCCTGTATTTTTTCTTTTTCCCCCCTCCTTCTTCTCTCCTCCGCCTCCCATCCCTCGTCCTCACTCCTATCAAGCTTCTTGTTTTGAAAGGCCATGTTGGCCATAGTGGCCAAGACAGGAGTAAAACAAAAGCAGAGGGAACCTTTTGAATTTATTGATCTTGATTTGTGGAGCGTCGAGAATATGTCGAGAGGTTTGGTGACCGCTGCCAGCTTTACCTCATTGTTCCGATATCCTGGGCCAGACAAGGGGGATGGATGGGATTTTAAAATCTGCGCTCCATTCCGCAAAGCCATGTTGTCTGTATCTACCTATTATTTTCCCCATCAGTAATGACATGGGATTTTTTTTGTAAGTAAAAATGATTCCATAATTGTTGCTTAGATGTGTGGCAAGTGCTCATGTTCCGAGATATCGTGAGATTATATCGCATCATGGTTGTCTCGTAGGCAAAAGCATATCAGACTGTTACTGTGGGGGGCAGTAAATTCACATTTGTTGACTCTGCCATGAATTGACTAGAAGGAAATAATGACATATCAGCATGAGAATATCAATGTTCTAGACGCCCCCAGCCCTTTTAAGTTGTTTGTATGTCAGCATCTTGGATAGGTTTTCTATTGTAAATAACATTGTTCTGTTATGTCTTGTGCCATAGGATGAATGTACAGTAGCGTTGCATACTTATTTTCAATGTCAAATGTCAATATGAATTTGGTAGTTTATTGATGAAGAGATGAGAGACTTTATATTCATGTATGTGGGAATGGGGGACTTGAGGTAGCTGAAGGCTGACTAGGTGGGAGAACTCTAGATAAGTTGAGGTAGAGGACGTTCATCCTGGGACAACTCAACTGATGGTAAATCTCAGAAGAATGAAAGACGACATTTAATATTCACTTTTGTTTTAAATGTGGTGACCTCAAATGTCTTAAAAAATCAATACAACAAAATGACCAACAACAAAAGTGTCCAAACAGAAAATACAAAAGGTGTAATGCAGTGTACTGTCTGGTTCGTAGTACTGCATGTGTACTGTTAGCTCTCCGTCCACACTGAGCCGGGCCTGCGTTGAATTGGCTGTTTGTTGTGCCTGTCACAGTTACGTGAGGTTCAGTTTAAAACAAATGTTGGGAAGCAGTTTGTGGCCATCAAGATGAAGCTCAGGCTGTGTTGTGTTTACGTCTGTTATAAATATCATTGGAGTTTATTTGATATCAATCACTACGTCCGTGTGATGGTGGCAATGGTGGTAATATTAAGTGGGTGTTTTCTCTCCTCCAACAGTCTCTCCACATGGCCTCCTGCCTCTTCTTTGTCTTTTTATAGCTTGATTCTCTCTCTCCTTGAATGCAGCAACAGCCAAAGCGCCTCTCAGTTCCTTCGCCAGGGTCTGTGGCTCAGGGAATACAGCTGTTCCTCCCCTGCTTCTCCAAACACACCTTCTCTCATCTCTTACTCTCCCCCCCTCCCTTCCTCCTCGCTTTATTGGACACAGATTTCTTCTTTGAGCAGAGGAATGATCAACGAGATGTTGATTGTTTTATTCGACTTGTCATTTTTCTGTCACATCAGTGTAATCTTTATAATTTTGCAATTTAAATCACCATGAAATATTTTCTCGGATTCGCCTGAAATGAGCAAAGAATGTTTGGTGTGTTGTCCGCAGCCTGCCGCTGTTTCTCGAGGAGCACACTGCACCCCGAATTGTATTTAGACTGCACTCTATTTGTTTTAAAAAACACAGCAGCAGGATTTCCAGCACCGGTGGACTTCCTTGTTTTTATCAATATTACCTGGCTTATAGATCGACTACTTCCTTGGCAGACTATTGGTTTTTGTTCATTACGGTAAACAATGAGAATCCACTTGGAGAGGGGTTGTGGGGGGTCAGCTACTATGACCTTGGGTGCTAATATTTGGCAAACAAACAGTTTTGCTGGCAGTTTGGTGAGTGAGAGTAGCTGAGATACGTTGGTGAGTGCAACACGGTCACATGTGGACAGAGATGAATGAGTTTGTTGAGCTTTTTTAGACAGATATATTCTCTGTCTGGACAGAAGTCACCAATAATTCATCAGCACTGGTGCAAGCTTGAGGAATAAGCAAACACATCCAGCCAATGAAAGTAAGATTTAGCATTCAATTAGAACCTACTCAAGTAGTTTCCATTCAACATTCTAGAAAAATTCAGGCTTAAGTCTGAATTTAAAAAAAAAAATCCCAAAAGTACACCGTATACCAAAGAGCTCATGTCACATGACTTTCCAAAAGCACGTTCAGCACCTTTGTAAATCCACATGGATGTATAGAACCAATTTAAAAACCGGTCCTTGTGTTATGATTTTCTGAAATAGCTATATGTTCATCTATTATTTTGCTAGGAGACAGACGGCCATCACATGACCTCCTCGGCAGAGGTCCGATGGCGCCACAACATTGACACGACCGAAAGACTGAGAATCTGTGCTCCAAGACTTAAACTTACCTTGGAGGGTTTTCACCGCGCCGCTGTCCAGTTACTAAATGACTACTTAACCTCTTGAGACACACCCAGGCATTGAGTGTCCTGTCTGCCCTCCGGCTGCCCTCGTCTGCTCCCCCGAGAAAAATGTCCGTGCAAGAAGAAATATAGAAGATTTTCACAGTAATCATAGTTGGCTAAAATGCTGATTTTGTTTTACTTATGTATCTATGTTCTCTGATGCCTCCCAGTCTTTGCCATCATTTTCATTTGTTTCATTTTTTTGTTTCAGTATTTGAAGTGTTTGCTTAACTTAAGATATATATATTTTTTACAACAACACTTTTTGGAATTACCTGCCCCGTAGGTTTTGTATGGCTGAGAGGGGGCTGAGGTGACACTGTATAACAAGCTTTTAGCTAGGAGGGCGTCTGGGCGTCTGCAAAACATAAAAAAATGCACATCCAATTCTTGACCGTATCTTGGCCGGCAGATTACGCTGGTATATGGAGGCATCTGGCGTCCATTTTTTCATGTTTTGCAGATGCCCAGACGCCCTCCTAGCTAGACGCCTGCTGTATAACAGGGATCTGGACCCTATGGCTCGCGAGTCAGGTGTGGCTCTTTCGGCGAAGGATGCTTTTTAAACGGACTCAACAGAGATCAGAGAGCGAAATACTATTACAACTAAGTCTCGCTGACTGTACAATTCTGCCAGTCTGATCCATCCTTCAGCTTCATCACCATCAACAGCAAGCTCAGTCACGTCTGTTTAGGTCACTGTAACAGAGTTTATTATTGAGATTGAAGGGACCAATGGCGCGCTGACTTATGTTATTGGTGACGGCAGTGTTGAGTAAAAAAGCTGTACTGTAGACATGGATGACACACAATTTGTTACCATTTCATGGATTCACTGTCGATAGATACCATCAAGCATCAACTGGTGCATTGGGAATGTAACGTCTTTGTTGTAAAGAATATTAAAATTGTTGGTCTTCACCTCTCATTTCATTTCATATATATATATATATATATATATATATATATATATATATATATATATATATGAGCAAAGAATAAAAAAAGAATAATATAGGTATATATATATATACATATATATATATGTATATATATATATACCTTCCCCTTCACCTTCTTCTGCCGCTTATCCGGGGTCGGGTCGCGGAGGCAGCATTCGGAGCAGGGAAGCCCAAACTTCCTGGTCCGCACAAACCTCCTCCAGCTTTTCCCGGGGGATCCCGAGGAGTTCCCAGGCCAGACCGGAGACATAATCTCTCCAGCGAGTCCTGGGTCTTCCCCGGGGTCTCCTCCCGGTAGGACATGCCCGGAACACCTCCCCAGGGAGGCGTCCAGGGGGCATCCGGATCAGATGCCCGAAACCACCTCGGGTTCCTCTCGATGTGGAGGAGCAGCGGCTCCACCCCGAGCTCCTCCCGGATGACCGAACTCCTCACCCTATCTCTAAGGGTGCGCCCAGACACCTCGTGGAGGAAACTCATCTCAGCCGCTTGTATCCGCGATCTCATCCTTTCGGTCACTACCCAAAGCTCGTGACCATAGGTGAGGGTGGGAACGTAGATCGATCGGTAAATCGAGAGCTTCGTCTTGTGACTCAGCTCTCTCTTCACCACGACGGTCCAATACAGCGACCGCATCACTGCTGCCGCTGCACCAACGCGTCTATCAATCTCACGCTCCCTTTTTCCCTCACTCGAGAACAAGACCCCGAGATACTTAAACTCCGCCACTTGAGGCAAGAACTCTCCACCGACCCGGAGAGAGCAAACCACCGTGTTCCGGTCGAGAACCATGGCCTCAGACTTGGAGGAGCTGATCCTCATCCCGGCCGCTTCACACTCGGCTGCAAACCGACCCAGCGCATGCTGATATATATATATATATATATATATATATATATATATATATATATATATATATATATATATATATATATATATCATGCAATTACGTTTTGAAATACGTGAGTTTTTTGTCTCTCTCAGTCATAGGATCCTGATCCCAGCCGTATAAGGAGCCGCTACTTGTGTGATATATTACTGCTGATTCGGACCGACTCCCTGGCATGACCTGAGCGACCAGAGGCAAGTCCAGAAGTGTACTCTGGCACACTTCCTTTTCTCACCTCCTGACCACACCCACCCTGCAGTACTGTGTGGCATCAGAGGTGCAGGCGTGCCACAGCACTGACGTGGTCGTTTGTCTTCTGAGCGCCGCAGCATATGGAGCGGGCTGGCACAGCACAGATGTCCACTAAGTGCTGATGAAGGGAGTGAGGGATGGGCCGGGCCATCGTTAGCTGGGCGATGCTGCAGGAGTCTGGTAGCCCTCTTCCCCACTGGTATTATTAAGTTTACCGTTCTGTCAGGAGGGGGTGCAGAGGGGAGAGAGTGTTTGCTTTTGCGCCCCCTACAGCTTCTGTATTCGATCCAGTGTGATCTCAAGCAGGCCGGCTCTTTGCAGTTGGATCTGGCTCTGGGGTCGCGCTTGCATGTAGAGGCTGAAGGTAGGGTGTGGATTAAAGCGCCCGGTAGAGCAGAGAGCCTGAAAAGAATAATTTGGAGCTTAAGGCCAATAGCATCAAAGTCCTGAATCCTCCTGGGTGAGCCAGTCGGCTCTGAACCTGTCAATGGTAACTTACTCCGAGGATTGTACACCAAAGACTCCAATAATGACATCACCCAGGCTTGGGGGTGTCGGAAAAGAGCCGGCGAGGCAGAGACGCTCCAACTATCAGGGGTACAAGCAAGACCCTTCAGAGCACTTTGAAGTCCTGCTTGAGGAGGGCTTTGCAGCTGCCTGATACTGGTCATGCTGTTTTCTGCATGGATCGGCCACAGAAGCCACCAGGGCGGCTTATCAGATTTATTGGGCTTAGGGTTTGACGTTCACAGGGTATTTGTGTGATGAGCTGTGTGTGTGTGTGTGTGTGTGTTTGAGAAACAGGGTGAAGAGGGAAAGGGTCAGCCTCTGGTCCCGGATAATTTGGACAGCCCCTTTGGGTCCGACCGGCACCACACCTCACTGGAGTCCCTCAAAACCTGAGCCTCAAATCGCAGTGTAAGCTATTCTGACTCATTTGATCTCATTTCGTAGTCGTGTTGTGTGGTTTACGAGACATTACATCACGTCACATGACAGTGAACAGACGCTTTTGTCTAAAGTGATATACAATGAGTGGATCGAATCATTCTGGGCGTCAAAACCGGAGCAACTGGAATCTAAATAAATTCCTAGTCTATGCAAGACATGCAATGAAAACATGATGGACTTATGGGGAGTGTCCCGTCCACGTGTCACTTCTTAATCTGATTTGACACAAAACAGAATATATTAAGTTTACATGACCAAACAAATGAAGTCATTAGCACCTCCAGCAGAAATAAACAGTTAAAGGTCGTCCATCACACAAAGTACTAAGCATTTGGTAGCAATAAAACTCTATTTTGAAGGTGCTCCAGCTCACATTTCTGTTCTTCAGCACTCCACTTGATCAAAAGTGTGAGAAGGAAGAAGTAATGTTTAAGCATTTGCCAAATAAAAATTGCGTCCAAGTCCAAATTACTGGTAGAAGAAGAAGTTCGGAGCCGAAGTTATGCTTCGTATTGGGTGTGACGGAAGACCACGAGTAGTGAAAAAAAAAAAAATGGAGAACGGTAGTCACCACGGTAACCTCCGGTGATGCTTTTACTGAGAAGAGCGAGACATAGAGTGATGCTGGCTGCTGCTTTCTAGTGTTTTATTCCCACGGAAAATGATTTCATTTTAGTGAGGAGGATCTTTGGGGAGTGTTGTTTGATGTCTCACTCAAAAATGACAGAGTCAGAGTGAGAAGGCATTTACCACATTAGCTATTTTAAATATGGAAAGCAGTTTAGATTTCAGATCATTTGAGTTTGCATATGTCATATTAGAGTTATTACCATGTTATTAGGTGGAAAAATCCAGTTGTGTTTTTCCTGTTTAAACTGTCATTGTACAGTCAAAAACTCATGTTGATGCCGAATGACTACCAGTACCAGACAGGTTGCGTCGCGTCAGTGTGGTGCCACCAGTCAGGATAGGCATTCTCTGACCCGCCAATGTCTTGCACTCTTTCTCTCACAATCAGGTGATGAAACACACAAAACACAGTGTGCACTGAACTTGAGTTTAAAGTCCAAATGTGTATTCCTTCCGTTATGAGCTTCAATCTTCATTAGCGTCCGTGGTCGCTCAGTCGCTCAGCATCAGTACCATCTCCATGTAGGGGTAAAAATGTTGAATTCTCCTTTGACTCATTCCCAGGTGGTGCTTAAAAGTAGAGCAAGAAAGAGGGGAAGAGTTCAGAGAGACAAATGGAGAGAGAGCGAGAGAGAGAGGATAAAAATGAGCAGAGGGGTTTGTTCAGGTTCAAGATGCGTTGTGTCTGTTGGCAGCTTGTTGGGCCAACATTGTTTGACGTTCTGCCCCTTTTGAGTTTTTGAGCCTTTGAGGGCTTTATGGCTCGCTGTGACTCTACCGCCAATCGGTTCCAGATGCCGCCGGTGTGGGAACGAGGGAGTAAAGTGAGAAGGGAGATGAGGAAGAAGCGTAACCAGGTGTGACCCATTGCAGTCTGGGACGTTCTCCACGGATACTCAGAGCAATATGTGCACGCCAGGGTGTGCGCTCGCTGAAAACTCTGATGCAAAGTGTTCTGAGTCTGACACTGGACAGACTCACAGGTACAGTACACAGTTGTGGAAACACACAAACAACCTTTTTTTTTTTACCTCTCGCGAGTAGCCCATGCACAATCTCTCTGCCAAGGCACGGAGTTCATGGTTTGAGGTGCATTGTTCAGCACATTTGCTGCTGGCACCGGTGAGGTCCGACATATGGCAGCACTCTGCGCCTCCTCGCACGGTCCGGACAGAACCTGCCAGCTCCACAGTGGCCCGACTATGAGGGGGAAATTGTCAAGAGGACCATTTAAGGACTGAAACCGCAAGCACAGATAATGTCTGAATTTCTTTATGTAATTACCTTCAATCCGCCGTCCCTTTTCCAAGAGACGGAAACAAGAGGGCTAATATGGTAAAAACACATCACACTCGCTCGGTGAGGAGAAAAAGAGAGACAGAACAGCTCTGAATCCCTGCTGAACGAAGCATTATTCTGCTGTCTGTGATGAGGAAATGAAGGGTTGGAGTATGGAGCAGGAATGACCTGCACGTAGCATGTTTCTCACTCCCGCTTGTTATATGTCCATATGTTGAAGGCCGCTATTGTTCAGCGACCCAGTCTCAGTAGATGTGTGGTGTCGAGGCAGACCTACAGTCTACGGTAGCTTTGGTGAGGGTAGCTACAGTGACCGTAGCAGCTGAGTACCACACAGTGATGGACTGACTTTGGTGACGTAGAACTGTGGCAACATCTCTAAAGGAAGTGAGGTGATGAAGAAGGTGCACCACTGCCTAATGGACGTTACAAAGCCCATTCTAAACCACATGAGATGAATCTCATGTGTACTGTACTGAGCTAGTACTTACATGAAAATTCTATTTTTTTTTTTATTTCGTAGTATAGTAGTATAGCAGGTACATAATATTACGGCTTTAAATTGTTCAATTTATTTAAAATATATATATATTTAACATTTTTTAGTTGTCTATAAATGTTAATTTAAATATTCTTTTTCACTCCAATTACTTTTTTAAGAAAGTGCCTTCCTGTCATATATCACATATAGTGGCTCCTTATTCTCCAACAGAGGTTCACAACTACAACGTGACAACAGACGGAGAGAAAAAAAAAAAATCCCTTCCTTGTCTTTTTCTAAATCTGTTCAACATTTTAGTGGATAATCCTCTCCTCCTCTTTCTATCATCTGCAATATAACCCCCACGACCGCACGTCCACCCACCTCCCGCGTCTGACTTAGAAGGGTAAGGGCTCTGTTAACCTGCTCGCATAGGCCACCGCCGCGCACCGCCAATTTCCTGCCTCTCTGTTTAGATTATTTCCACGGAGGCGGGTGACTCTCTTGTGTCACTGATAAGAGCGCGGTAGGATGGTGGCAAGAGGGTCAAACCGCAAGGGGAATACAAACTCAGGAAAACAGTGGAAAAAAATACATCTTTATTCCCAGGGAAAAGTACCCAAACTTCCTCACCGCGGCGCAAGGCTATTACACTGATAGAAATTCCTTTTCCTCTTTGGCCGTCTTGGCCCCGAGCGCGCAAGGGGCCACAGTCTTAGCCACATCTCGAGCTAATTTACAAAGATCCCGAATTATTCTCTTATCTTGGGCTTTAAAGGTTGTAAGGTTGATTAACAAGGCCCTGTTCTGTTTATCAGTTCTAGCCTGGGTGTGGAAAATAGCCCACGATAAGTGCACAGGCCATTAAACATTCTATTTCCCCTAATATTTGTCGGCAACCATCTGCTTAACTGATCTCCCTTCACTTTAATTAAAAGGGATTCCCGTCTTGTTGGGGTCATTATGCAGTGGCGGACGCCAGGAGAGGGGTTTGTGATGAGTTCAGCGTTCCCTCTGTCCCTGGGTTGCCAGAAGGCATTTTCATCCACCTTTCTCCCGAGTTAACTCGGATGTGCCTGGATGCAGCAGCAGATAAAGCCGAGTGTCGGCGGATGATTTCGAGAGATATCCTGTTGGCATAAACTTTTTAAGTGGGGAGATATTCGCAGTTTCTCTGTCAACTCGGGGCCAAAAGACGGGCCATAATGGTTTGATTTGCCCAACACTAGTTGGATCGATGCAGCTGTTTACAGTTTCTTGCTCTCTCATCCCTTTTGTCTTTTTTCTAATTTAGTGTTCCCAAACCATGGACAGTGGTCCGGGTCTGTCTGCTGCGCTTGCACCTTCACCCTCCTCCCCACTTTCCATCATTGTCCGTCGATGCCCCCCTCCCCAGCCCACTCTCCCTCCCTTCCTTCTCCTCGTCTTTTCTTGGTTGGGTTTGAAAAAAAAGGGTCTGCATGCCTCCACACTTCTGCACAAGACTGATGGCTCGTCAATAGCATTAGCCAGCACTGCAGGCCTCACTGGTGTAGAACAGATCAATAAGACCCAGTAAAAAGCCTAATATGTGTATGTGGTGCAGCCCAGCCAGGGTTCATGTTACCCCAGAAAAGTTTTTATAAGAATTTCTGAGTCACCGCTTCATGCCATGATGCGACACAGCTATGCTGCTCATTCGCATTGTTAATTTCTATTTTTGTTTTGTTTTTCCTCGTTCAAATATTTAAGTGAAAAAGTTATACTACCTAAATATTTTCTCTATTTTTTTCTGAATTATTTTTGTCTTATTAAACTGAGGCTGTTATTGATGGTAACCCAGAAAGTCTATCTGAATTATGGTGAGTGTTTAAATGCACTTTGTCTTTTGTCCAGGAATATTGTATCTTGTTTTGGAATGGATGATGATTTTTAACTCAGTGTGCTACGGTAGAACAGAAAGAAGCATGAGGTCTAAATTGAGCAACATGCCCGTAAAGATCTCCTTATTGGCAAATTCCTTCTCAAAATTAATTCAAACAGACTGATTCCTTAATCTGTCTTTATTATGTTGGAGGTTTGTGCGTGAAAACTGCTACAATAAAAGTACAATACTGAGCGGCAAACATTAAGCCATTAAGTCTGACAGTGATTCCGAGTTGCAGGTTTCATTTCTGTTAAGTAGGGATGGTGTTGTGTTCCGTATTTCTCTCCAGATTTTATTTTGTTACTGCCTGTTTGGTTCTGTGTTTCCGTTTCCTTGTTTTTTCCCAGCTTTTCAAGCAACATGGCTGGGACTCATTTGCTAGTCGAGCTCGCATGGATTTCAACACCTCGGTTCCAGCTCATGTCGCCAGATGGTTGCTTCGCATCCTGGCTGTAAACTTCTTCAACGCTCTTGTTATCTAAAATCGGTGCGTGCCTAACTTGTTTCTCAGCTGCCTCCTTAGTTACTCTCTCAATTTTCTGTTCATCACTTCTTACTGCTAGTTTGCGTGTGAGTGTTTTTGTTGAGACTCAGCTTTTCTGTTTCTCTGTGTTATAGTTATTCCTTGTGTGTGTGTGTAGAACGCTTTTTGTTATTTGTTATTTTTGTTATTTTGTCACTACTATCAGTGATGTGGAGGGGATTTTATGTAATATACTGAAAACTTATCTGCCCATGAGTGCCTCGAAAAGTGCCTCGGTTTGACCTCCACATTTCTCTATGACAACCACTAACCACTACCACATAACAAGTGACTTCTCAATGCGACTTCTCCGGTGTCTTGGCACGGAGCGAAGAATGTGCCAACATTTCCAACCTAAACAAGCGACAGGCGTTGATCGCACGACCCTCTTTGTAAGCTGAGTAATTTAATTGACGTTTATGATCCTGTGTTCCCGTCTTGTCTGGCCGCCATAATGATTTGCGAAGACCAGCAGCACCTTCCGCTGATCCCTAATAATTATAAATCTCATCATCTGCAAATGAGTCAAGATAGCCTTTTCCCCGATGTTTCTTATCACATGGTAATTAAAGAGCTCAGCCAAGGCGGCTGAAGTCGGGGCTTCCTTCCAGTTACATGATTGACACCCGAGGCTCTGTCAGTGGGGCACTTGTGGGCCCTGTGTAGAGGACTGGTCGGCCCTACATTGGCACGACAACAGCATTGTTTTTCTCAAGTTATAAAGTACATGTTGGGGGTATAGGTGCCCAGCGCAGGGTGCCCTGGGACAGACGGCACGATTCTGAAACATGCCAACTTGAGCAAGATTTTCAATGGTCCCTGTTCCAGTTTTGAATGGGGGGTGCTGAACCACGCAGGTGATTTACTAAGATGTTGTGGACACGCCCATTAACTCAGTGACCATGTCTTGTATGGTGTGCAGCGTGAAGAATTTGAATATATATTAATCCAGAATATGAAAACAATTTAGCAAACCTTTTGATAGACATCATTTAGAACCTCCTTCAGCACTTCTGAAAAGTCGCCATGGACTAGAAAGACTCAGGTAAATAACTCCCTGGAAGCAGACTGTCCAAACCAATGGAAAGGTGATGCGTTTTGACCATCATCTCCTCATTCATGTCCATCAGGATGAGAGTCTCCTTTCATTGAGGCAGTGTGTCCGTTTTGCTACTGCTACGCACCTGTACATTTCTACGTTGAGAAATCAGATTGAAGGACAATATTGTGTGTTAAAATATTAAAATATTAGTTTTTCAGCAAGTGGACTAACTTAGGATAAGACACTAGTCTGCACGATGGCAATGCGGCATCTGAGAATCTGGTCATTGGTCATCTGGAAGCAATTGGAAGGGAGCAGAGCAAGAGTGGTTTGAAATCATTCACACTAAAGGACCTGAACATACATGAACATAACCTGAAAATACTGCACGCCCAGTACGCCACCCTGTGTCCAGTCCTTCAATATATCTATGAATCCAGACTGATCTTTGAAAGGCCCTTCACAAGACATACAGTTCTTGTTGTCGACAGGACTGGTACCTTAACAGAAGAATCAAACCTGTTCAATTTTTCATTCTTGGTGGTGTAAGTGTGTCTCGTCTGACTTAAGTTTGTGACTTAAGGTCCGTCTAGCGGGCCACATAAAAAAGACCCTTGACATAAGCTTC
Source organism: Synchiropus splendidus (assembly GCF_027744825.2). Lineage (NCBI taxonomy): Eukaryota > Metazoa > Chordata > Actinopteri > Syngnathiformes > Callionymidae > Synchiropus > Synchiropus splendidus. The sequence continues at coordinate 22,766,311 of NC_071335.1, forward strand.
ACCAGAGCTCTAGCTAGCGCACTGGTGAATCAAGTTCCATCTTCTCCTGTGACCTTCCTCCTCTGATACAAGGTCAGGTAGCCTTGGTAGATTTTAGCTTGTAGCTGTTCCGTTTCTGCCCTGTCCATGACCAACAGTGTCTGTTGCTCTGTAAGATCTTACAACTACAGCCGTCATGAGAGCCTTTGTCTGATATCTGTCGGCTGAAACAAGACCCATTCTGGGCCCTTATTTCTAGATGAAAGAGAAGCTTGACGCTTCCCGGGTAAGTGATGTATAAATTCAACAGTGAGTGTGTCGTACTTACTAAGTCTTAGTAAGTAGAAACTTAGCAGCAGACACAGGAAATACAGTGTGCAGCTTGATGTTATTAATTCAAAGTTATGTGTGAAAGTCAATTTTCACTGGAAACCACTTATCTGTTAAGTAAAAAAGCCAAATAACCCACATACATTTGCTAAAACCATTATTATTTGTATTGCGAGTGAGCATGTGAAGAGAAAAACAAGGACCAAATACCAGTGACTGATAAATCTTTAATATAAAAATTGTACAAGAATTCTGATACAAATTACAAGAGGTATTTGGACAAAATATGAATAAAATTCCATTTACATCCCAAAACCCTTATGCATTTTATGCAAAAAATCATAAACATATAAGATGCAGAAACAAAATACAATAAAGGCAAAAATCAAATCAAATGAAAAGAAGGAACAAGCCAGAGTGTTTGGTAAAAGAGGACCGTTCGTCTGCAGGTGGGTAACAACACCGGTGCAGGTAACAGACAGTGTTCATCAGGTGTTTCAGTCACCACTTCGACACCCAAGTGATACAAGTTTCACGTTCAATGTTGCCATGCATCGCAACTGAGGACCGGTGTTTCGGGAAACACACGCGTATTTAAGACCAATGGAGTAACTTTCAAAGTAAAAGCGTCTCAAGCTCGCTCGGCCTTTAAATCGAAACGTTTTATTGGCACAGTGTAAAATGGTTACACCCCTATTTTCAGGCTTTAATATCCACAGGTTCCAGTTCAGTTATATACAGGTGCTGTGTTTACGATAATCCACCCCGATGCTCCCTGGATTAGCACATCTACCTCTCGCCCCAAGCCTCCCATGCGGTTCACGATCACATTTGGCTGACTCAAATTAAGTATTAAAGATGGGTCATGTAGAGTTTCCAGGATGCACCTGAGTCCATACTTTTATGGTCTTCCTGGGGAATGGTGAAGATCTGGATTTTATGAGGAAGTATATTGAGGGTGTTCTTATTTAAGGCGGTGGCATCGTAACCCTGGAGTGCTTCTCAGTTACTGGTGTTGTGGTCGTGACCCTCCTACTGTTGGACCAATCCATGGAGTCAGACTGGGGCAGTGTCTCCATCTGGTCCTGTATCACTCCATAGAGCTAAGCTGCACACCTTCTCTCACTCAGATCTACAACTCAAGACAGAGAGCGCAGAAGGATTCCTGACTCTTGATACTCCAAGTTGGTATTTCCTGGCTTCCAAAGAACTCCAAAGTTACTTGGTCACTTCAGTGAAATCCACTAACAATGGAAAGTTGCACCTCATCTGTGACAAGCAGTTGCCACCTGACTGCAAACTTCCCTTCAAAATTCAGATGCTAAAATGGCTTACGGTTGGCCGACTCTCTCGTCCCATCTTCAACCAGAGTTATTCTGTACAGTCCTTCTGGATTCAACGTTAGGCCGTCGACCCTAAACAGGATTTCTATTGACAAGACTGACGAGTGAATGAACTAGAAAGCACCTCTTGGAAAAGGTTCCTGTGCTGCCTCTCTTCCTCCCTGTACAGTGTCCGTCCAGTGAACTCTTTGTGCCGTGGCAGTGTCGGGATGTAGACAATGCGAATGTAAAGTGTCTGAGCTCCGACAAAGAGCGTTTAAGTGACCTAAATTAGACTGAGAAGACGCACTCTGAATGGATCACTTTAGCATATTAGCCAATTGTTCCAATTACGCTCGCTCTTTCTCCGTCTCCCATCAGCGTCACAGCCCTGTCAGCAATCTTTGTGCGGAACAAAGTAACAAAGTGACAAGTGAATTATTAGACGGGAAGAAAGGCAGGGACGCCTCCAGGTAGCGGAGAAGCAGCACATTTTTAATGATCTTTACTGTCATTCTTTCCTCCCGAGTCAGCCATCCACCTCCGCAACCTTCCCATCAGCTCCCTGTCTTGCACTCTTGTCTTTGAGGACTGAAACCTGCGTGCGTCACTTTGTCGAGGCTCTTCAAAGAACGATTGTTACAAAGGAGGAAAAAAAAAAAAACGGTTGATGTAATTTCTTAACACTGTACATTCATCACACAACATAACACTGCTTTTCCTGCCCAGCACCTATTATGTAAGATAAGTTCTCCTTGTAACTGCTCGCGTTGTAAAGTCTCCTTTTTACAAAAAACAAAATTTCAACGACACGACATTCGCCGATAAATACCCATTCCTTTGGACAGCTAGTGGACATTTTGGTACTGCAGGACAGCGGAGGACATTTTAAAATGCTATGAAAAAACAAAACAGTTGTGGAAACAAAAAATATTACAGCAAAAGATTTAAGACTCAAGTGCATCATGTCAATCCTCCAGGGTGTGATTTATACACAATTCTTTTGTTCACAGTTGAAGGACTAGTTTCCTTTTGTGGTGAAATGTCATGGAACCGCCACAGAATATGACTTTATATTGATCTTGTCAGCATTACTAGAGAAAGACCAAACATTTGTGATGTCAGGAATGTGTCACGGTCTCTTTCTTTTTATGGAACAGCTGAAAGCTTCTTGGACTGTACATACCTACATTTTTCTCATTGGGTATTGACTCAAATCACTTGGTCCCAGTTTCATTCACATTTCCTTTTATCAAGCATTCTTAAAACTTTATTTGTTCATGGAGGCCTGTATCGTATTGCTTTAAAAATCTGCACATGCACAACAAAAAACTGGCACAAATACTGTATGTCGAAGGTACTTTCCTCACTTTCCTTGGCACCGAAGCAATTAATGACCCCCCCCCAAAATCACCAAAATCCTCTCAGTAATATTACACGTCCCCTTTTGTAGTTGCAAAGTGCAAAAAAAAAAAAAAAAACAACTGAATACTAAAGCTCATAAACAAAACAGACAAAACTCAATAAAAATACAAAGAATGATATTTGTGTAGGAGCCAAAAAAGAGCATGCCGGCAACCTTTGATATCTAACAAGTAGATAAAACAAGTCACATGATATTTTTTTTTCTAGGACCCATTTTTCTTTTTTAAACTTTGTAGCTAACGTAAATGAGTCAAGCTAATAAGATGCTACCTCTGTCTTGCCTATAGCGGGAAGTATTGTACTGGACTGTAACATAAAACCGTAAAAGAGCGGGAGAAAAGCAAACAACCATCAACACAACTCTTTAACACCAAAAGCCTCTTGGGACATTATTTACAAATGAAGCTTTCATGCTTTTCGTAAGGGGTTTGTTTAAAAGCTATCGTTTCACAAATACAACTAGAAGAATTCCTTTTTTTTTTTTTTTTTTTTTCAATATCGTTTCTGCAGGCAAAGTCACAAAAAAAGAGTCGATTCTTTGGAGACACACATGGAAAAAAACAGAAGTGGGGAGATGAACTTGATAAATAACACTCCATGATCGAGGGAAGTCCTGTGCTTCCTTAGAAGGAGCAGTCAGTATCAGTGGCTGTTTTTTCTTTTTTGAGAATATTGAAATGGGCATTTCGCTGACAGTTGCTGACCCTGGAATGAAAAGAATTGGGGGAATGACACGAGGACAGTCTCTCATCAGTCTATTACAGCGGAAAAGGGCATGTTTTTATGAAGGTTGGGATTCTGAGAGTGTCGGTTGCGGCTGCGCACAGAGCTGAACACCATGTTGCAACCTGGGATCTTGCACTTGTGCATCTCGCGCAGGTGCACAGTCTTGTAGTGCACACGCAGCGTCCCTTTGTTGCTGTACATTTTGTGGCAGATGTTGCACAAGATCCCGCTGCTTCCCCCGTTACTGCCACCTGTGGATGAGAGGAGGAATAATGAGGAGGACGTGTCCAACCCGTCACCTTGTCCTCTCATTTCTCCCCTCTCCTCCAGGTGTTTCCCTGCTGCCTCCCCCCCGCCGTTCTGCAAGTGGTCCTCCCCCTCACTGTTGCCGTCCTCCTCGTCCTCCTCTCCTTCCTCGTCCAGGTCCTCCAATAGGATCCCTTCATCGCTGCCCTCGTCGGACTCGTGTGAGGAGTGGATACTGCCACTGGATTGTACACTTGACGCAGTGCTTAAGTCCAGCACCATGTAGTCGTCTTGCTGGCCGCCGGAGAAGCCGTTGGTGTGGTAGTTCTTAAGGTCATGGTGGAGAGGGTGGTGGAAAAAATCATGGCGCGAGGGAGAATAGTTGTGGTTCAGACTCGCTGGTCCAAATCTGTGGCCTCTGAGGTCCATGCCTGCCATAGGCTCCAAGCCAATGTGATGACCAGCGTAGATCTTAGCCAGCACCTCCGCCCGTAGGTCCTTGGGAAGGGGAGTTAGTTGGGGGTCCAAGACGATGTCGTCCAGCTCTTTGGTCAGCAGTTTGCGGTGCAGGTTAATGTTGGAGCTGTGCCTGTTGAAGGGAAACACTTACGGTCAGTCCAATGCAACTCTGTTCATTCGTCTCGATGACTATTTTTTGCTCGAAAACATTGCGAACATGACCACAGCTGGACTGTTACTCAGGCAGTTATCCTCAAAGCTCTCCTCAGAAAAGCCCACCAAGGTAACAGTCGCCCTGACGCTTCCCGCCTGAGTTTACCGCTGTCAGCAAGTCTGCGCTGCTTGGCCCTCAAATTCAATAGACTCTGACTCAATTAAATAGTCTCCCGTATTGAATAGTAGTTTATCAATTGATTCGAGCTGTGGTAATGTAATAATCGAGGGGAATTGGATAGCATATTAGCACTAGACAGCATTATCAGAGTCGTTCCCTATCAGACGCGGCTTAATGAGTGTGTCTTTATGTAGCTCTGGAATTAATAATGACGGGCGTTTTCCCAGCAACACAAAGCGACACTGGTGTGCACTGTAGCAAGCGCCATGCCGGGCGAGTTCAGCGAGCTTTAAGTTAGTATGCAAAGCCATGCTGAGAGATGCAAGGGGGGAATGGAGCTTTAAAACACAGCAAATATCACGAGCCTCTGGACATAACACACACAGGGGCCACTAAGTTTTGTCCGAGTCATGACAGGAATCAAGCACCCACACATGTTGAAGGGGGGTATCCATGCAGGGAAGCACATGTGTGTTCAGTAGATCAAACAACATCCTGCACAGGATACATGGAGTCACAATGGATAGTAGAGCTTACCAGCAGTGGCAGGGTTGATGCAGTCAAAAAGGGTCCCTTTCCTTTAATTATTTACTTCCCTATCCGACATTGTCCTGCAAGAGGTAAAAATACATTCATTTCAGGGACCCTTTTCTGTGAACAAGGCAATCAGGAGCCCGTCCACTCGAGCATCGTCAGCATTCAGGAGCGGGAGCGTGGCAAATCGATCGGCTTTGGCTGTCACTGTCTCTCTCTCTCTGCGTGTGTGTGTGTGTGTCCTGCTAGTATTATGTGAGTGCGAAAACCTGGGAATATACTACGCCCATACTGGAGCGCTTCAATCAAAAGACTGTAAATCCTTTGTTCTTCTTTGTCCTTTGATAGTGGACCCCACTCCCATGTGTTGATAGCTAATGGATAAAACATGGCGTGATTTAGAGCCTCGGCCTGGTAAAACACGTGTGGACACTTGAAGAGTTTAGGAGGACGTCAGCGTCCACCGGACCCACGTTACGCGGGGCTATGTCACTGGGCCCAGACGGAACGCTTCACTCAAGCCTTTTTTTTTTTTAGGGATGCTGTTGGTGATGCTCAGGTAGGCAGGTCCTTTGCAACATGTCGATAAGAAAACCTTTTCACTGCTCATAAGCTCTAGATTAACCACGATTTCTCTTCAGATTTACAACATGCTTATCATCATGCAGTCATTAGTCTGAACTGAGAGGCCTTGCTCTTGACAATTCACCCAGTCACATCGTCTTGTAAACACTTCTGAATTCTCAAAAGTTGGAAAAAGTATATCAAACATAGTACAGACAGTTCTTAAACCCGACAAGTGGAACAAAATCATGTAAACAAAATAGCTACAGAGTGCTTGAAGGTATGTGGAAGATTTTTTTAGAAGGTACAAATGGAGTATTGGCTTCTGTAACTGTACTGAGATGGAGACATGGCATCAATGAACGATGACGGCGAGAGCACACGTCTTATGTATGTAGGGTGATGTATGCAGCAGTGATTACTTTTACTTTAGTGTTATTTCTAACACATTTTTTTACTTTACTTATTCATGAATAATTTCTGTAAAAAGTCCTTTTCTGACGTGTTTATATAACAGTGACATCATTCAGTCCACAGCGTGTTTCATGACTCAGCTGTTCTACAATCCTGTTTTTCACAAGTCTGCCCGAGGTCCTAAATGAAGGGAAGCTGGCTTCTTGAGCTTTTGTCTGTCCAAAACTTGCTGCACATCATGATACAAATTATTAATACAGTAAGTCTGTATCCATAAACTTGCTTCATATTGTACAATTTAGTCAGCGGGGCTGATTCAAATTATTTTCTACAGCTTGAAGTTTCTTTCTTTCTTTCTTTATTTTTGCTAAACATTACCTTTACCTTTTTAAAATAATAAAAGATGTTACCTAAGGCAGTTCACTGCACATAATAACACTATAATTACATTTAAAAATTCATTCGATAATTGTCTTCCTCCTGGATTTGTATTGCAGATCGGTTGGTATTCACCCTGCTACTTGCCCATTTTTGTTTGGGGGTCAATCCAGTCAAGCCCATTCTACAAATCTAAACTAGATGGTGGGCTTGTGCTCTCTTTCAGGTGTTGCGCAATATCAATTTACACTTGTGCTTTATCTGAACAATACATTTGTCTTGAGGTTTGTACAATACTTAATAATGATTAAACCATAGTGACACCTGCACTTGTGGTACGGTATGTGTGAACAGCAATGATTCTTGAGTTTGTGACTATCTTTGTTGGTAACAACTCAAATATCTGTAAATGTGATTCCAGATTTGAGTGGTGAATATGACATTGTGGCTCTGTGTTTGAGAAACACTTCTCAACAACTGCAGTGGTTGATAATGGCTTCAGCCTGGCAATGAACGGTCACAGTGGCCAAAATTCACTTATCTCTCAACTTATCAATTTTACACCTTCTAACACATCCATTTCCCCACCTCCATTCAGCACAGTCGTTATCTCTCCCAACCCAAGTCCTCCGTCTACAATCCCACCCCCACCTTCCCTTCCTCCACCTCCCTGTAGGCCAGTAATGTGGCTGGCAAAACAATTTGACAGTCTCATCTCTGCCTAAAAGATGGGGGAGGCCTCCAGAGGGCCCATTTTTGACTGCGCAGAGGAGGAAGAGCAAGAGTCTGCCCAGCCCAACCTGGTGTTAATCATCTTTAGGTTCTTCAGATGGCCCTTGCCATCTATCCTGAGTGTGTGTGTGTGTGTGTAATTTGTCTAAATGACGCCTAATGAGATGGAAGGCTGTGTGGTATTATTCTGACACCGCTGGTCCTTTGTCTTTTGTGCCATCAGTGGTATGTTATGAGGTTTAGGTTTAAGTGGGAGGACGGGAGCCTTGGTCGCATTCATCACCGGCTGTCACTATAGAAGCCTGTATTGCAACGTTGTTACCACTAAATCGGAAAGAAAAGGGCGCGGGAATACATTACATTTAATAAGTCTTCTTGTTGGGAGAAATAACTTTAGATTTGGATTTTTCTTGACACTCGCCATGAAGCGCATACTGGATTATTAATCTGAGATTATTCTTTTTAAGTGTCACTGACTGATAAATAATTGAACAAACATTACAGTTGTTTCTTTTCATCAGAGTGTCTTTGCTAAGGCATTCTCTCTGTGAGCAGTGCGACCGCCGTCAGACAGCATGGCCCTATGATATAATAAAAAGTCAAACAGCCAGTTAATTGTGGCGCTGCAGAGCCGGGCCCACATGCCGTGAGGGGACCGAGGGTAAAGGAAGGAGGCAGGGGAGGGGAGGAAAGAGACTCTCCAAGATAATTAACCTTCACTCTTTCCGTTCGCAGTGGCCCGTGCGGGGACCACACCGCGAGCAGCGAGGGAATGTGGAAAAGGGGAGGCCACCTAGTTGCGGCGGGGACAAAGAAGAGTCGTGAAGGGAAGGTCCTTACGAAAACACGGGGCGGCGGATAAGAAGTGGAGACAGGTTCTGCCGCTGCTCAACACATTTTGATTCACGGCGCTTATAAAGGTACACAAGGCTTCTCAGCCATTAATCAAGACGCTGCTCCGGCACTTCTGTCGGCGCTGCTCGCTCCGCACAATAAATATGCAATGATTTAACCCGGTGAGGGACGTCGGCCAGCGGGTTGGGCAAAAACGCTGGTGTGTTGCTTTTTGTTTCACTCCCATCAAGTAATACGATGAGCTGCAGGCATCATTTTGACTGAGAGCTTGCTTCTAATTGGTCAATAATACGGTACTTTTCTTTGTTTTTTTGTGCTGAGGAGATGATCATTTTTCATTGACGACTGTAGCGGGAAGCCAGCAGGAAGAGAGCGGTCTGTGAGCTCACTGCTCAACACCAAAGGGGCTATGTCTGTCTGTGAAAAACAGTGATTACAGAAAGAGTTTTTCTGCTAAGCTGAAACACTTCTAGGTTTTGTTTGAGAATTAAAACATTCATTTCAATTCATTCTTCAGAACATTAATAATAAGAACACGTTGCACAGCATAGTGGTAACAGAACCCTTCTTAAGCTGCCTTCCTTTGAGGAGGCCACTGTTTCTATACTCCTGTCGCTCCAGTGATCGCCTCGACTCTTTTCTTGACTTTGATACAGAAGTGTTTGATGCCACTGTCTGAAGACAAATGCCTGTGGGCTGTTACGCAGGCCAGTGGAAAAATGCTAATATACCTCAAGCCTTCCTTACGTCAAAAAACTTTAACTGGAGACTAGAGGGGCTCTTAAAACTATCCCACATATATATATATATGTATATATATATATATATATATATATATATATATATATATATATATATATATATATATATATATATATATATATATGTGACTAAATTCTGTTGTGTTTGTGGGTTCTGTCATGCCATATTCTTCGATACTGAACCCACCTATGACTGGCAATAACATTGTCAAACTGAGGCACTGACCTGTCTCGACTCCGCCTGGATGGGAAAGCAGCGTTGCAACCAGCCACAGTGCACACATGCATCTCTTTCAGGTGGACATTCTTGTAGTGCAGTTTCATGCTATAGGAGCTCTTGAAGCTCTTTTTACAAACGTAGCAGATTTTAGGGTCTGGACTCGAGCATGGGTCTTCGTCTGGCGAATGGGAAGAAGGGAATTTGGGAGGACTCGCACCGTAGCCCATTGAGGAGATGAAACTCTCATGCAGAGCCGCCATGCTCGCTGCGGCGGCTGCCGCTATCCCTCCGTTGTAGAGGCCGTATTGGCTCATGCAGAACATGTCATAAGTGGGATCATTGAGTTCTTCCTTGATCTTGATGGGGGGCTGATGCGGGGAGGGTGAGGAATGGTCTTTCCTTTCCATTTCCTTCCGCATGTTGCTTTCCTCGTCCGCCTCGTCCTCGTGCTCCTTGTCCAGAGTTCTATCCCCCCTGCCATGCTTGTGCTGATCCTCCACCTCCATCATTTCGTCACGGTAAAACATCTTGGAATCGGATGTTTCGGACTCATTTTCAAAGTCTCGTTCGTGGTCCTGGTCCTCTGATGTGAAGCTATCCATGCATTGCTGGTCACTTGAGCCTCGGAGGTTACCCCGGCTCTCGCTACCAGTGCCTTCCCGGCATTCGTCTTCACTCTGCCGCATCATACCTCTGAGGCCTATGCTGGGACTCATCTCATCCTGGGAAGGAGACTGCGGCCCACTACCTCCGCTGTGGTTCCCTGTACCATTGCCAGTGTTGTTGCCGTTACAACTGCCGTTGATTTTAATGTTGTTGTGAAGAAGCAACGAGTGGTGATGGGAATTCCGGTGAATGCTGTCATCGTCGTCCTCCTCCTTGTCGTCAAATTCATCTGCCACGTCAATGACTTCCTTTTCGATCTTTACTGGCATGCTGGATTTACGAGGCTTCTTCTTGGGGGCGGGATCAATGGAGGGTTCGTGATTGGCACTAGCGTTAGATAAGCGGTGAGCCATGAGTCCGGCGTCGGACACGTGAGCGTTGTTATGGGAAGCCACGGCTGCCAACATCTGTTGTTGCTGGTCCATCAGAGATGTACTGTTTGTTGTGGTGGGCAAAATGGGACTGGTGGGCAGCGACACTGGAGGACTGACGAGGTCTGCAGGGGACAGCAGTGTGCGATAGAATGGAGGCACTGGTTGGACTGGCTGCACTGACTTTAGGGAGGGGAAAACTAAGGGGCTTTGCAGAGGTGACTGAAGCATTGTGTCGACTGGGGGAGTGGTGAAACCCAGAGGAGGCCGTCCAGGGCTGGTGAGAGTGAAGCCGCTGTTCTTGGTGCTTGAGATGACCGGCGTGCCAGAGGTCGACGTTGCACGGATGAGGTCTTTGTCACGGTTATTTCGCAACATAGGCATGTGCAACCGCGGATTAGGATTGGCGCTGTGGCGGTTGCGACTGCGTAATGAACTGAAAACCATGTTGCAGCCTTCAATGGTGCAACGGTGCTTAATTTTCAAGTGTACAGCATTATAATGTATCTTTAGTGTGCCTTTATCATAAAATGTCTTTCCACAAGAGTTGCAACACACCCGCCCCTTACGCGAGGTCGCTCCCATGCGACGCATGCGATGCATCTTTGACGAAAAAGATGGGTGGGTGATGGTTTTCGACTGCTCTTCCTTTATGAAGTGTTGATGCACTTGGTGGTCACTTAAGCTGTTGTTCTGCTGAGATAGACTTTGGGACTGCTGACTCTGTTGTTGGTGCTGCGTCTGCTGCTGTCCCTCTTGGCCATGAGCGGAAGGAGACGGTGAAACGGGAGACGCCCTGTTACTGGCCTCTGATTTAGGTTCGATGTTGTTTAAGGAGCCAAGTGTGCCGCGGCTGGGGCTCTGGCCAGTTCGGAAAGGGGAAAGAGACACTTCTGACTCGCTTGTCTCCACCTGTTCAACCTGGTTTGGCAAGTTGGGTTCCCTGAGCCGAAGAGACGACTGTTCCATGGGCAGGCCGTTGGGGGGCAGGCCAAGCATGGGGGCTGAGACAGGGTTTATGTACTGGAATGGCAACAAGAAGGCAAGACTGTTTGGTATATTCTCAAAATGATGAATGCTCGACGGGCTACTGTTTTCCATATGTGCCAGGATCCCTGGGCTTCGGGTCCTGTTGTTGCTCTCAATGAACGTCCTTATTCCAGAGTCTGTCTTGGAGGAGGGAACTGTTACTGCTTGACCTTCCTTCTCTTGAATTGCCATCAGCTCCACGATGGACTTAGTTTCACCAAAGCGTAGGAACTGCTGCAGGGTGATGATCTCTTCTTCCCGGGACATGATGGTCCAGCGGTCCAACACCTTGCCTGCAGCATCCTAAATCGCCCAGTAAAAGGAAGACAAAAAGAAAAGAAATTGCAAAGTGTTATTGATTGTGCATAATCTGTTGGGGTCAAAGTCATTAAAAGCAGAGTTTCTTTGTGTTTAAAACTAGGTATTTCCATTATAACTATAACTATTTGCTGCCTTGTTCCGGCGTTATGCCGTCAACTAACCATGTAGGAAGAGATTTCGGTGCAGGTGACGTGACTTCATTGACGTAATTTAGGGGAAAAGGTTACATTTATTTGAGGAAAAAACTATTCCAGTTTCAGACGACAGACTGCACTAAGAGAGATTATATTTCATATTCAAGTTAGTGGGGTCCCGGGGCATCAAATGACAAGGGAGTAGCCTGAGCGATGACAATTAGTGGCTGTGAAATGGTTCCACTTTATGGTTGCTGCTGGCGTCCATGAAAGAAACACTTTTACTCTTGTGAGTAAAAGCTGTAAAATCAACATCACATCGCACAAAGGGTGTGTGAGGAGAAAACACAAGATAAATGTTTAAAGAGAGACATCGAAAGGGAGAAGGGGGGGAGACTGAAGAAGAAAGAAGAAAACAGAAAAATGAAAGTGTGAGGCTTTTCGTATGCCCTCAGATATATGCTGGAGAAGTAGGTTCTTCTAAGACGAAACATCAATAGTCACTGGGGCATTCGCTGTTAAATATACATTAAAAAACATTTTATACTTTTATTCTGTGTGCGCTCTTGAGTTTTTAGCCTGAAGGTATGACTGGGATTCTATCCCGGGCACTATTATTTCATACCGCTGTTCCGCCGGGGCATTAGTACTTCAATTTCATTTCATTGAAACCAAAATGAAAGCAAATTAGAAAGTGAATGATTAAATAATTTTGTATTTTGAAGAGTTTTTGCGCCGGAATTAGGGTTCTTTCGAGTTTAAACATGTCAAGAGGTATTCTAACTGCTGGTGTGTGGACAGAACTGGTCCGCAGATGAACGTTGTTCAACTATCGCTGCTCTACAGTTGCAAATTCCTCCCAACAACATTTATAGCAGCAATATACACGCACTTTATTCCGTCGGCAAGTTTGCCATGCAGCACCGTACATGCCAATCCAGACCTTGAAGTTCTTTCTACACGGTATTTCACGAGTTCATTGGCTTGCATTAGCCTTGCGATGCTGTAAGGGGAACAAATATGCCATTAGACAGGCTTTTACAAGTAGGCACTCATCTTCCAATTAGCTTAATGTGGCCCTCTTCCCCCTATATTTTCCAAGCGTGCCCCACCTCTTCTTGTTCACTCCCTCCCGTAAAGTCTCATTAATCCTTCCCTCCCCCATCTCCCCCAGTGCTATGACATATTAGGCTGTCATTATGCATCCAGGAGTCCTTTAAACAATACAGCTAAACCTCTGTTTGCCGGGTTAATGACTATTATACAATAATTACAGCAAAGAGACAATGGCGTAGCCACTTTATCCGGTGGACAGGCGCGCTTTATCTGCTAGGCCTCGCAGAATTCACCTGGCTACGGCATATTTATTCATCTCCCAGCTGCTGCTACGCTCTTAATTCATGGCCTTTTCCATCCTCCGTCGCTTCCCGTAAGAACTTCAGTGGGTGTGTGGCGGCGGTTCGGCGGTAAAAACTGCTGACAATGACGATGAGCGACTGATGGCCTTGTCAAGGGCCTCGGCGCAACTGTCGAGCAAAACAAATCAGGTAATTATGCAATTAGCGGGGTGTGTGTGGGGAGGTATTATTGGTCAAACGCTTTTTTTTTTTTCGCTTCTGCAATTAACACCTTAACACGTACGTTCGCGGTAATGATCACCTATTAGACAGGCGACTGGAGTGGGCTTCAAAACAAATGAAACGCCATCGGACAGGTTTCTCCTGCCTCACGTCGCAGCTTTTGTTGACAGCTTCAAAGGCTTCATATAAACATAAGGCTATTAAAATAATAAAAAAAGGCTGTATCACTTGCAGTCGGGAGGATCGGTTCTCACAATGGCAAAGTGAACCATGGGAACCACATTGATCCAACAATCACCATGCAGTGAAAGTGATCTCTTGCAACTCTCAGGGGAATCCCCATTGATCTCCAGTCCTGCTTTCAGATCCAGTTCCTTAAAAAAACTGCTGTATCCCTGTGTTCGCCACTTCAAGGGAGGTTAAGCAGAAGTTCCTTGTGATCTGAGAAGGTCTTGAACCATGCCTCTTCCTTTTCCATATTCTGTTTCTCTCCCCACCCCATCACAAGCTTTATGAATAATGCAGAGGATCTAGTGGCGAGCAGTGCCACAGGGGAAGGGTTCATGCAAAGCCCATTGCCTGAAGCCATCACATCTGAGGGCAAGAGCTCCCAAGGTGCCTACTGTTCCCCCATTGGCTCTGTAGTAGCAGGTCAGAGGTGATATGTGAGCAACTAGCTCCACTTTTTCTTCTGTGATGGACCAGTGGGAAATCACTCGCGTTGTCCAGACGTGGGTGGAGGACATTTGTAAGTATCACAGAGGTTGAAATTTGCACTCTGTGATCAGGGTAAATGCTGTTTTCATGCTTTGCACATCAAAAGATTTTGACTCTTTTGGTGACCTAGCAGCTCCTGCGTCGGCTTTGTTTGTGGGGAATATATACAGCGTTTAGCTCAGCGGCAACTTTTATTGATTTACAGTGATCTCCTCACCTGACGTGAAAATCCTAGTCATTTCACTCTATAACTGTCGTGTTTATTCTATTCCGATTGAGGAAAATGGGCAAAAAGCAACTTGATTTGTGCTGTTTTAAATGAGTGGCTGTCGGATTAGAAGCTTCAACGGTTTTATAGTAGAAGTAGGAGTCTTACGTAACCGGTTAAAATGATCTTGACCCATTACAAAGTGCTAAAATATGGATGACTAAATATAAGGTCACTCTCCATTTATGACTTTATGAATGCAATAATTATTATCTTCCTCTGAGAGACTGTTGTAGCCAGTGACGTTTGAGCATCCTCAACCTCACACAACTCTTTATTTTCCCAAACCACATTGTTCATTTTAAACACTTTTAACTTGTGGAATATTCTAGATCGAACAGATCCACATATGGAAGCCATTTTCAGAGTTGCAATCCACAGATTCTCCACAGAACATCTACAGCTGACTTCCGTCCTTCTCAACGTCCTGTCGCTGAACATACGCGGTCGTCTCAAATCAATGGAACTTGGTCAGTGCTTAACCCCCGGCGGACCCGGCCCAGAGCTGGAGGGGAAGGTCTCAGTGAAGTGGGGTGGAGCGGTAACAGCCGTAAGGGAACGCCTGATGGTTCGTATTAATTGAGGATGATTCGTGTGATCTGCTGGGTCTGAAAGCACCAGTCAGGTCTGTCGCGGGACTGGGAGACAGATGTGGGGGCTGCTGCACTCCCTCCAGGCCCAACGCAGAGCAGTGAGGCGGTGGAGGCTCGCGCTGTCTGTCCGCTGGTGTGTGTTGGATGCAGACGAGAGGCTGACAACTGGATTCTACGCCACATCTCCTTTGTCTTCATGGCTATTTTGACTGGAGGCCGCCGCGGCAACGGCAAATGAACATATGCTCACAATTTGGCCACGGAATTGCGTGTTCGCACCGTGTCTTCAAGTGTCCGAGTCTCCGGCTGATTTCCGTCTTAAACCCATTTGCAATTCCTGTTTTTAAGGTGTAACGTGTTGTTTCTTATGAAACTCAAATCGCTGGCTTTTGGGTTTGGACCAAGGTAGCGCTCAAGCCAACACGAGCTGCATCGGAGTTCTACTCTTTTGCAACGGAGCAAAGAGAATAAGCTAATGGACTCTTTACTTAATGTGATCAGAGCCATTATTGACATGCTGCCAGGAAGATGTAAGACCATTAACTGCTGCTCCTCTCTCAGGTGCTGTCCTTCCAGCACACTACTTTACCAAACAGGTTTTCAGTGTGTGCTCGACTCACACGCTGGCAAAGCGGCCACAACGGTTGGAGCAGCCCAAATAGGTGTCTACCCTAAATCCTGCCATTGTTGAAAACAGAAAGTGAAAGTGCATTTTAAACTGTTTTGGAATGGAGAAAGTACAGCTTGTCTTCATTTTTTTGTGTATATTTTCAACTGTTTCAGGCGCAGATATGTCCCAAAACATTACGGGTGGGCTTTTAAATGTGAAGTGATGCAACACTATACTGTGCCTTCCACCTTGGAAGGGGGTCTTGACACCTGGACAAGTCGTGGGCACTCTCACACGTATAGACAGGCGCCAGTCTAATCTTAATGCCCAAATAAAGACAGCCAGAGTCGCGGGGCATTTTGTGAAATCACTAAAATAGTCGGAGGGACCGGTGCCTGGCGTGTCAGTTGGCTCATTCATCTTCGGGGTGGAGGGTGCCAGTGTGGCTGCAGTGTAATTTACACCAGCCCAGCCACTGTGCCAGAACACATCCATCCCTGTGGCCCGACGTCTTACATCGCCAGCAGCCCAGAGGATGTTAATGTTTATGTGTGCATTTATGCGTGAGTGTGTGTGAGAGAGAACGTGAATGTGTTCCTGTGATCATGTGGGTACAGCAGGAAGTGGTGCCGGGGTCTCCAGGGCCACAGTTTCAGGTCCCTGAGCCTGTCCAGTGTTACGTGTTCAAAAAAGGGTGATCGCTTACTGCAAAAATAAACACCATTACCATCTGGTGCTGCCTTCATACGCTGAAACCTATACACCAAGAAAAGCTCTAGACCATCAAAACACTGAATTAAGAACAATAACAGAACTATCTTCCCTGGATAAGAGCGAAAACACACTATCGGCAATAATGAGCTCGGATACTAAAATAATCCAAAATCAGCGTGCAGTTGATTTGAAACAAGCCGGGGTCTTTATGAGGACAGACAGTGGAGAACAAGAGCGGGCCGTATATTGGGAAAGGTGCAGGCATGGGGTCATCCAAGACCATTGAAGCCTTGCAGATCCAGCAGATGTTTGATCCATCCGCGCAACATCTGGTCTTTAACACACAATCCTTTTCACTCAAAATCTTCCTTTCATACATTTCATGGTTCCTCTCAGTCCACTAAACTCCACGTTCCCCCCGGGGCCCACAAATATTGATTTAATCTCTTTAGAACTGTCTGATTCCGACGAGAAAAGAATTGGGCCCCAGCAGCCATTTTTGAAATTGATATTTCCTATGATGTACTTGGAAAAAATAATAGCTATTTAGAATGGTTGAAAGATTAGCGTGTTAGAATGACACGTGTCACAGAAATCTTATTCTTACAGTAGTGGGTCCTCAGAGGGTCGTTCTGAGCTTAACAGCTTCATTGTTTCTTTTACTGTTGGAAACAGAGAGAGGTGTGTCGCGCGCAGGTTAGTGAATTCGGGAGTACAACGTGACAAGAGGACTGTCAACTCCCAGTAGCTCTCCACGCGGCTTCCTTTAATAAACGTCAACTCTCTGACCCGGCGGCAAACCCCTGGCAGGCCGTGCGGTTCAGTGGGGCCGCACAATGTCCGGGTTTGGCCTCGGTGACACAGGAAGTGCTCTATTTATTCAGGGGAGGATAAATAGCAACCTGGAGGCTCAGGTACATCACTGCCAGGCAAAAACATGATGCACGTGTTGGCTGTATACCGCATTTTTCGGACTGTAAGTCTCATTATGAAGAAAATAATAATAGTTTGAACAAGACTAGAAGTCCCATTTTCAAGGGAAATGTATTTTTTAAAATTGTGTTTACTGTTACGAAAGGGAGCTAGATTGCTAAGGGGGGGATTTTGGCATGTGTTTGCTTCAAAACTTAACTGCAACTGCTTTCACCGCCCCTTTAGGCGTCCCAGCTGTACATACATGTTGTGATAATGTTCCTGTCATTTGGTTATTATGATGTTTCTATCAGGATTCTCCATTTAAAAACATCCATTTCTATGATACGTGTTGTGTTTTCCTGTTGTGGTGCGTAATCCCGTGTGATCTCGTGAGATTTCTGGCGTGGAGAAAGACCTTCTTGTTCGGTGGAGGCACATCACGGCCGTAACGTAGTGTTTACTCCTTGGTCGCATCGGTCACTGTGAAGTGACATTTAACACCATGTGAAATTATTAATGTTATTATTAGGTATTTTTACATACACAGTACAAGTCGGACCAGTAAGTACAGTAAAACTACAGTACTGGTGGAAATGACTAAAAAAATGGTCACTAAAAACTAAACTTTCTGTTAGCGAAAAATAGCCGTTTAAATGAACACATATTATCAATATGACGATACAACACCTTGAGGAGCATAAGTGACACTGTGGTGCCGAAGTTTATTGGTAATGCATTCAAAAGACCCGGTAAACTGTGTATCATTGCATTAACAATGATCCTCACGTCATTGAAGATGTTCCGGGTCCATGTGTAATGCAATCCCGCCGTGTTTGCGTCTGACTGGCCTGACAGTCCCGTGCAGTGCAATTTTATTGATCACACTAACCTTGTGGTCCGCAGGGTTCCTGTCAGTAAACAAAATGAGCAAAAGCACCAGCCAGCCGCCCCCTTCTGCCATGTGGAGGACTACAAGCTAAACAGCCATCACAGAAACTCAATACAGGCAGACTGAGCTCGCCTGCCGCCATGCCGTGCACTGTCCCGCGAGGCTCTAAGTCAATTTAGTGTCAGTGCAGCCTCTCACCTTGTAGACCTGTTGCGAGCTTAATACGTCGCGCTAATACGTCTCTCCATATGAATTACAGGACTGGGAGTGGAACCCAGATGTAATAAGTATAGATTAGCTAATGTCCAAGTTTGTGTCTGCATCTTGTTAGTCTGGTGGAGGAGGCTGGTCACAGTAATAGGCTTTAACTGGGTCTCACTGTGGCCTGCAGATGAGATGGGGGCATCGAGGCGCCGGGGGTTGCTACGGCGCTGTGGGAAATAAATGTTCCACTGAGAAGAAAAAGACAGCATTGTGAAAACGCTCAGTAAAAAGAAGTGAGAAAGCATGGTGAGCTGCTTATGCTTTCCTCTGTCTATTGATCAACATGGTGGGGGGGGGCAAGAGGTGCTGGGGTTAAAGGTCTGAAGTCCGTCCACCTAGCATGCTACGTGTTAATGTGAGGACGCATTGATTTTGTTTTGTACGGGTGTACTTGCCCTGTGAGTACGCCAAAGCGCCTGACAGAGGACGAGTGGGATGGCGCTGGAATGGAGGAAAACAAAAAAACGGTGGGAGAGGAGGTGAGTGTGTGGTCAGTCGGGGGCGTAATTAGGAATCAGGTTAGCAGTGAACTCCATGTATTGATCAGTGATTTTTCACACCCACTCCATCTCGCCCTCAGCTATGCACACACGGCTTTAATAATTCATGGGACGTATAACTACTGTACATTGGCATGTTGTAGCACAAAACAAGTGCATCTTCAGAGAAGAAAGAATCATTAAAAAGAAATCTTTAATAGTAAATAAAAGCAAAAAAAAAAATCCACAGCTGGTAAAGAAGTAACTTTTTATGCCCTGGTGAATAAACATTTGCGCTCAAACCACACACCAGTCATGTAGATAAGGATGTTGCGAGGACGCAGTCCAGCACACGTTCTCTCCAGCCAGTCCTCATTGTCCCATGTGATTGGCCAGACTGAGGCGCAGTGTGAAGTTGGAGGTAGTCAAAACTATTGTGGAGAAAACAACACACTGGAAGACCGATTGCTCCAAAGGGAAACACCTCACCAGGAGGCATCTTGATTCGACTGTAAAGCCCATTCAGTTATTGTGGAGGTGCTGAGTGTTCGGGCATGTTTATTTTCAGATCAACAAGCCAGAAGAATTCAACTCTGGCACAGGAATGTCCTGCAATGGGCGAGTGGTTGAGGCGTCTTTTTGTCGCCGTGTCGAGGACACAAGTCTCCTTATAAAGCTCAGCCTTGTTCGCAGTTTGTTGGTACAAGCCCCGGGAGTAAGAGCTGAGCTAAAGTGGCCATTTATTTTCTGCCCTCACATGTGGCCTCAAGATTGAGATGACACAGCTAACAAGTAGCGATGTATAGATGAGGTATCATGAAACAGTATTGCAGTGTTGTTGAGACAGTTTCAGAGGCCACAAGGTACTACTTTTGGTTTAGAAATGACTGTTGGTTTCATCAAATTTGTCCAAACAGACAGAGCCATCTGGTGGCCTCTGGAAATCAGGACACTGTTTCATGAAGCCTCACCAACACATCACTACAAACAAGTATCGACAGGGTAAGGATCCTTGGTCATCGTCAGAGGGCCGAAGTGGAACTGCTCCACTTTCAGGAAAGCCAACTGGTTTGACCCAAAGAAGATCTTGCCCACCTTTCCCTGGTTTTGAAGTACGATCCCTAGACTGCCGGACCTATGCCCAACCTCCTGGGTGAAGTGAGAGCGAATTAGATTTATTCGTCGCGCAGTGGGGAAATTTTTTGTTCGATATTTTGAATCATGGATTTTGCCTCTGCTCTGAAGGACACAGATTGCATCCCTTCACATGTGCGTGCCACTGAACGTCCTGTAAATGTCTTCATTTCCATGTCAGGTAGACTCTGGAGAAGAAGCTGAGCAAATACAAGGTCATTAAGCGTATGAATTAGCCGCGGAGCTAATGTGAGCTCTGTGATAGAAAAGGCAACTAAACAATAGCAGACATTTCATCTTCTTATTGTCTAATCGCCCATTTGACTGTCTGTATATCTCCCCTCTTAACCCTTGAGATGCTGCTAATGGTCCTCACAATGGAATTATTTACTAGCCATGGCAGGGGGGCAAATGGGTCAAATTGCGTGCGCGTGTGAGTGTGTGTGTGTGTGTGTGCGTGCGCACTCTCTTTTGGAGTTGGAGTGAATGGAAGGGAGCGATGGAGTTGGTGAAGCGTGCAGTCACAGCCAGAGAGCGGCAGAGAGGGGGACTGCAGAGTGCTGCTTGCCAAAGTGAGAAATCATGCATTGGTGCTGAGGGGCCTGGTTTCGTCCCATTGGGAGAAGTGACTACATCTACGCTGGCACTCAAGTGCTCTTAAATACTCTGTCTTTCGCTGAGCATGTCCGCCTGCTGGTTGCCTTTCCAGCCCCCCCCCCACCTCCCTTACACATCTTACTGTCCCTCTTTATTCCATCTCCGGTTCTCCCGAGGTCCAGTCCAGGTACAAATGGCAATATGCTGTACAACTGTCTTAACAAGTCGCCGTCTGTTCCCAACAGCGTGTGATACAGAAAAAACAAAACTGCCTCTTTTTTTAGATTCCGAAAAATTGCTCCTGGGAGTCAAGCGGGCTTCTGAATGGATGTGTGTGGAGATGTCAGTGATGTGAGAGGTCTCGGTTTGAGGTTCTAATTCGTCATGTGACCAGTCCTGTATCTATTCAGAGCGCACCAAGGGTGAAACTTCATTAGAAGAGGAGAGGTCTATTGAATATACTGTCCAATCCATTCACTTACAATATACATTTCTATTTAGTCAAGCACTTGTTTTAGGGTTTACGGCAGGTAACTCAGATGTCAGACCTTATACTCTAACTATTTTAATACTTTTCCAGGCAGACTGCGTGTTTTGTATGCTGTACAACCTCAGAGTTTTCACCACATGCTAATAAGTGTGGCGCATGGCCACAGCTTAAATGAGAGAAAGATGAAATCTCGCCTGATCAAATGCATTTAAACAAAGTGGAAACAAGCAGATAACACATAACACATCATGGAGGTGGATACGAACATGATGGTTTTATGTGTTTTTCACGGAAAAATCGCAAAAGAATGACTGAGGTCTCACGGAACTCATGTGAGGACATACTGCGGATTAGAGACAGACTTACTTCTCACAACTCAAAAATAGTGGTTTGTTGTCAAAAAGTAAGTAAAAAAAAAAAGTAAAAGTAAGTAAGAAAAAACCCTGATTCTCATGTAACTATTGCTATAAATGTGCTCCATGTGAGTCCAGATAAATGTTTGTCCATCACTACCTTAACACTTTCGTATGAAAATACTTAGCAGATCCTGGATCAGTTATCAAATAGCTGCGCACGAACTAAAATTCCTCAGAAGACAGAGGTCTGAGCTGTAACTGAAGTCATTCCTCATGCTGTCCACCGAAGTGACGGATCATTGAAGAGCTCTCCAACATGATCTGCAGTAAATAAGGAAACTTCATCTGTGTTTTTTGTTTGAAATTTCAATGAGACAATGGATTTTAAATTCTATTCAAGACAAAGTATGAGGTTTGGAGAAGATCATTGGGATGTCTCGCCTCCTAAGAAGATCTAATTGTTTCCCTTCGACGTCGAAGTTGGGGAACGTTTTGAGTTCGCGATTCTAAATCTAAAAGTGAACAGTTTCCTGGATGAAAGCTGTCAGTGTGGAAGGAACAAACTGCCTTCCTCACTGTCATCTGCTGGGATTAACCCTGCGGTTGCCAACACATCCAGAACGCGGATGAAACGCAGCGGCAGACGGGCCTTTCATGCTCGCTCATACGGCTTCAGCAGCCTCTGCTAACAGCGGCACATCCTGAGTGTTTGCACACCGCACTTGCGTTGTAGACATATTTCCCCGCGCTAATTAGCGCCCGCGATCCCGGAGGCAATCCGAGCTGGGGTTAATGGGCGAAAAAAGGAGGGTGCACATATGAGAAGAGACAGGTTCGAGTAAGTGACACGTAGCAGGGCGCGCTGGTGTTACAGTATAATGCAGCCGTATTATCACGTTGTCACCCTGAAGGGGCAGCAGCCTGGAGGCGCCCTCGCTGATGACTGGCCCAGTGACACATCACACATGTGCACGACAAGTCCGCTCTCATCACTCTGGTGATTCTTCGACCCGCTTGTGCGCCGCTTCCCTGGGAAGCCCCAGATGTGACTGCATGTTTGGGAAAACAAAACGCGAATAAAAAGTGAGCAAAGGTGTAATGCCGAGGTGCCACAAAGCTGTCTGTTCTCAATCCACGCGCTGGAGGAAGAAGAAACACCACGGCAGATGTTACTTCATTTCTTTGCCAAGCGACTGAAGCCTGCCATTTCTGGAGTCACGTTTAAATCTGACGTTCCATAATTGATTCCCTAGTGTTAACAAGTTACACACAGATTAAAATGTTTTTTCTACATTGCCATGTAGTTCAGTAGAGGAGATATTTATTTTCTTTGCTCCCTCATGCACTTGCTGTCAGAGGGATGACACTGAATCCTTCTCGTCCAGATCCGATTTCCTGCCTTTGTTTTACAGCTTCGTATCCCAGTCCTGTGGTGTTTTACCTCGCCTCCCTTTTCAGTCTGTGTCACGGTGACACGTGTGGCTCATGTGTCATTTCAAACCTCCGCTGGGACGAGAGCGACGGAGTAAAAGGGTCCTGCATTATTAAAAAGAGTGCTGCCATTAGAGACATTTATACAGTAGAACGATTCGATCAGACCGTTGCACAGATACTTACGTATGCTTGTCTGTACATTCATTATAGATAAACGCAAGCACACACCCTGGTGTGTTCAAGGTTTGGTCAAACTTGAAGTGGAGATATAAATCTATGTTTCATTATCTTTCGCTTAGTTCCTTAATGGGGTCGTGGTGGGCCATCGCCTATCCCAGCTACTCGGGGGTAGAGACATGGACACACCTACTCACATCAATGTATAAAATAGTTATCATTTTAAAATTAATATCAATAAAAAGTCATCTTTTTGGGTTGCTAACTATTGAGGGGATACTGCAGGAAACACCAGTCATTCAGGGACTGTATGTAGAGAGACTACTTGGTTGCCCTTCTTCCGTAAATTACTCATTCAAATATAAGTCCTTTTATTATTTATAAATATTATGTTTTTTTTCCTCAGTATTTTATCCCCCCTGAAGAACTTTAAATGCAGGCCTGTGAATTTTACTATTTGAGACTCACCCGAGCAGATAGTTGTTTTTATTGAAACAAGTTTTTGAGATGAACATTTGCTGCACATTTTTCTTGTCTGTCGCTTTTCTGTGCCAAAATTTCGCCGCACAAGAAACGCACTCCCCCACATGTCCTGGTGGATCTACCTCTCCAGTCTCCTGGCTTATTTTTCTATCTCTCACCCGTTAATAATAATGCTTCAGGCTAGCACAGATGTAAGACACAATGGCCACGCTCGGAGTAGAAAAGATGAGCAGGAAAAAAAAGGGAAGATTAGAAAGGGAAACAGACGGGTAACGTTGCTCACAAGCATCACTTGTCAATTTACAGCCGTTGCTCCCTGAACCGCACCGTATAAATTTCCAGCGTGACATCCGTTTCTACTGCTTCCAAGCCGACACAGACCCCGTCCCACCAGATCTACTCCCCAGACACATACTTGGAAACTATAAGTACAGACATTGTGCCAGATGTAGTCTGCCTCTCCTTTTATTTATTAATTTTTTTTAGGTTTTGAAATGTTGACTCCTTTCCCCAACTGGAACACTACGGGGGAAAGAGAATGGATGGGGTAATGTCTCACAGGAGTGCTGTTTTAGTGTATTTGATGTGGCCGCTGCCCGGTTCCCAAGGCGCACATGTGAACATGCGCGCGCACACACGAGCATGAACACGCACAGGAGTATATGACTGTAAATCACTGGACTGATGTGTGTGAGCGTGTGAGAAGGTTGAAGATGAAGGGACGAGCCAAAACTGCAGGGGATGTTGTGCATCAGATAGAGAATGAAAGAGCTTTGTTTGTAAATGACTGCGATTGTTCAGGTTTGGAACGCGGCCCCTTTTTTTTTTAGCTGCTGCTCTCTCTTTACGGAGTTGATGGATCCCTGCGAGGATTTATGAATCCTTATGGTCTTCTTGAGCGTCATGACAATGTAATCCTTCCTTGTCACATTATCAACACTTCCTGAGAATATAAACAAAATCTATTCATCCGTTTTTGAGTTATTTTACTCATGGGCCGAAAAATGCTGACAACATTTTTATTTTTCATATAGTTTTTATATCAAAATAAGAAATCAGAAAATGGTTTAATCTGCGTATCATTATTATTATAGACTGTTTCTTCGTTTTTGCACCTTGCATGTCGCCACTTTAGCAGTCATTTATATAAAACACAACAAACATTATAAAACACATGCGTGCATGTAAGTTTATGGGGCCAAAGAAAGTCTCTCATCTTGGTTCTGTTCTCAAAAATACTGGGATTCACTGCAGCCTGTTTTGAAATCAAGAGACTTTAAATCCATAATTTAATAAATAAAATGAATGATTCCATGGTTTCAGTCAAAGCACCGTATCAGTCTGCGCTGGAGGTCATGTTGAATGTCCCAGCCACTCAGTAAATCATCCTGAAAAAAAGAAAAGCTGCTACGACTTGAGTCCCCATATGCCCAAGGCACAGGCCTCGCGGCCAAGAAAGGAATCTGCTAAGAAAACACGGCCTCTGAAGAGTGCGGGCCGAGGTGCTCTCACTAATGCTAGATTGCATTATAAGCACGGCACCTGTTTCAACTTAAAAAGCTGAGGCCGGTAGCAAGATTAGCGAAAACATTCCCATAAAGGGAGAAGGTGGCGGTGCTGGACGTTCTGATAACAGCAGAGGAAAACTGACTCCCGCTTTGTTCGAAGGGGCTGATGAGGTCATCTTGCTGAGGAGTTTGGTTTTACTGGGATGCGGCGAAACTGTTCCGTGACGAGAATAAGGAACCTGGCAAACCGGGAGAATCCAGCCAAGTGTCTTTCCTGAGGGAGTCGGCGTGAGCAGCTCACAGCGCTAAGGCGACTTGATCTGGGACTGAGCCCCATTTTTTTTTTTACCATAGTAATTAGTTTTGTCAGCTTCCCAAAAGTGGGAAAACGCTTTGTATGTTGTCACCTAAGTCGGCTGGATTTTTGTCAGGGATCAAGTTCAAGGCGGCGCACCCCCTTCCTAATGAGGCCCCCCGAAGGTGCGATGTCGGAGCTGGAAGTGAGACCTGGGTGCTGGTGGAGTCGTTGTCGAATTGTCAGTGGCTTCAACACATTGCTAAGCGGTCTGCTCCCATGGCATTGTCACATCTGAGTGCTGTAAAGTTGGCGAAGACGCTGTCAGGAAGTGGGAGAGGAGGTGAGACACCTCGCTGCACTGAACAGTCTGCAGACAAACAAGCATAACCTAAACAAACCTGGACCTGAACTGCATGACACGGACAAAACAAGACGTACACACCCTGCCACGCGACTGTGGTCTCCCAGTAATAGCTTGGTACCTCTCGGGGCCTTGCGCTGAACGTTCCTTCTCTTATCTTTGTTTATACACAGAGCAGATCATTGCGTGTGTGGGTCTTGCAAAGAGGTGGTTTCACATGCACAGGCGTAGAAGAATGTCATTGTGTGTGTGTGTGTGTGTGTCTGTGCACTTGGGATGTGATAAGGCTGTGCCTAGCACTAAACTGTCGGTTGGCTCGGAGCCTCAGATCCAGGAGATGAGAGAAACTCACACTCAGGAAAGGCTAATAGTCTGTTACTGGCATGGCCCTATATGTGTTGGACTGTGTCTCTTCCATTCACAAGTCTCACTTTTGAAGGTTCTAGTGAAATGCATTGGCATCGACATGATTTTTTCATCATGACCGACTTCACAAACGGAGCCAGTGACCCGGTCACCCTGGAGCCAGTCTCACTGTTCCCCCCCCCTTCAGACCCTTCCAGAGTTCATTTAATAAAAGCATCAATAACATTCTTGCAGGACGATGTCATCTTGACAAAAACAATTCAGGTAGTAAATCAAGGTTTAACCATGTTTTTGGAAGCGTTTCCACAGCAGAATTGCTGTTCAAAATACAGGCATCCTGCTGTATACAGTGGGACGTCGTTTTCAAACATGACCACCAGGTGTGAGTGTGCCAGCAGTTTGGTGCCTCCTGACTCGTTGGGGGGACAAGAAGACTCTGCTCCCGCTATTTTTTAAGAACTTTTAGGGGAAACTGACTTCTCGTTCTTGTTTGCCAAGCATCTGTGAAACCCAAGAATGACGCGATGAAAGCAAAATGCCTGGAACTGATGTGTCACTGAGAGTCGGGTCCACAACTTCGGTGACTCCATATCATATCCTGTTTACGCCGGAGGCGCTGATCCAGTGTGCCAGTGACAGCCGTGCTCACTCGGTGGTCCCTGCTCTCAGCCACTTACCCCTTTAATAAGAGCGTCTTTAACAGAACCAAGCCAAACATATGCAGCGCGCTGGTAGAAATTCTGTTTTCCCCCCACTTTTACAAGAGCTCTTTTTCTGTCGGAGGCCCAGGGGCTGGCGTTGAGCTCTGCTGCGTGTGTGTACGTGCATCTGCTCGGTATCCATTTATTCATTTATTACTACTATTAGTCCCCTCTTTCTTTCTCTCTTCCTCGCCCTGCTTCACCTTAGTGAAATTCTAATAAACAATCAGAGGAGCCCCACGCTGAGACGGCCTGTAACCGGGTCCTAATTAGCCCCTCCAAACGCGGAGAGCGGCGGCTTCACGCCTCGTTTTCTGCACTCATCTGCACAAAACTGAATGAATTGATCCCATTTGTGCGCCACTTAATGCACTGATTGTTTATTGGCAGGCCTGGGAATGAAAACAAACAAACAAACTGAAAACATCTTTAACCTTGCGGTGAATGCTCGTATTAATCGCAGCCGACGCGCTTTCAACTCGCCGAAAGAACTTCTGGCTCCAACCCGAGTCATTTTCGAGACGTTTATTCATCGATTCAGCGTTCGTGAACTAGTAGCTAAAAGTGGGCGGTGTGGGACAGGTGCCCTTTTCGAAATGCATTTACGACCCGTCCACCCTGTCGGCCCTTCGACTCATGTCTGAGGTGAAATGATGCCAGACTAACTAGTCTGAGAGTTCAGAGCAGGTTGTGCAGTTATTACCGCCTCACACCTGCCCGACAGGTCATCCTGCCTCATAAAACCGCTCATGCACGCCATGTCAAGGCGTGCGTTGACGCTATTAGCTTGACAGTCAACTTTGGACCGCATCATTTGAACAGGTGTCGGGGAACAGGAAGCTGCTTC
Source organism: Synchiropus splendidus (assembly GCF_027744825.2). Lineage (NCBI taxonomy): Eukaryota > Metazoa > Chordata > Actinopteri > Syngnathiformes > Callionymidae > Synchiropus > Synchiropus splendidus. The sequence continues at coordinate 22,793,892 of NC_071335.1, forward strand.
CCTTCTCTTGCTGACTTTGCGGACAGCACCACAGACATGCGGGACAACATGATCCCGAATATCTGTGGTTCAAACCGTGCTGTCCAAAAGCAGTCCCCAGTAGTTTGTGTGAGGTCCTCTGGTCTGCAAAAGCCTCCTCTCGCTCTCGCTCATTTCCTCCACAAGCTGCCTCCCTGCTACTTTATGAGTGAGAGCTTCAACAGCTTACACCTCAGGACTCACTTCGGTGTCTAAATGTTTCCATTTGTGCGGGAAGTGACACACATTCGCTCACACCGCAGGGCACCCACCCATAAATAACCCTACTGCATGCATGAAGCTGAGAACTAGGGTGTGATTAAACTGTGACCCTCGGAGCCAGCGAGAGCATTAACCTTCTCCTGTGCTGTTCTCTCCTCATGGGGCTGATATTCAGGCACCCGTCTACTGCAGCATACGTCCCTCTTAAACATCAATTTGTGAAACATTTTCATCCCTCATGGGGTCACGGCGCTGGAGGGACACTCAGAACTGGTCACCATCGAGTGGGACAGTCAACCACAGACATTCAGAGACGGCCATCTTTTCGAGTCGGATGCAGTGTTTGTTTACATGCAAACGCTGCTATTTCCACTTGAATCCGACGTCCAGTTTTCAAAACCTCTTTATTTAACCATTGTCTTTGGACTGTGGGAGGAAACTGGAGTGCCCTTTTCTATCTGATGAGCCACTCTACTCCTAGCTATCAAAGCTATCCTGAGCGGCACATACATCGCGCCAAACAAATATCTCTCCATTGACAACAAAGGACTCCTGAGAGAGTCTCAGTCCCAGTGATTTCCACCACGCAGCCAAACAATTCTGTGCGACAATCAATGCGGGACTTGAATCTTTCGTGCGGATCGATGCGGTGGGATGCTGTTAGACAAACCAGCGCTACACAAGATCAACACCTTCCCACACCGTCATTAGTGTCGCTGACCTTGAAGTAAAATTCAATTTCCCTCCACAACAACAAATCTGGCGGCTCGCGAAAAAAAAAAACAAAAAGCCACTTCAGAAGCCATTTCCTTCTTCCTGCCGAGACAGGATATTATAACTTATGAAACGGGATGCGCAGAATGAGGGACGCTGACACGGAGAGAGAGAGAGACATGTTGTCTGAGGACGTCATTGTAACATGTTTGAAAGTCAAGACAGATCACTCGCAGGGGGCAGCGCCACCAGTGACGGGTTCCTGGGAAGAGTGTGGTGAAGAGTGATCCCCCGACTCTAAAATAGATCATTACCTCGAAGACTGCTGCACACTGGTCACTCTGTTGAGTTTCAGAAACAAGTAGAGTTCATGTAACCTTCACTGACACCTACAGAGAGACCTATCCCAACTAAGGTTGTAGGCATCTGCTCTGTTGTGTTTTTGTACTCTATAGTTGAAAATGTATGTGGTGACAACAATTTTGTTGTGTTGGATTTGTGGAAAATGATCATTTTTGTTTTTTGGGGTGGGGGGTGGGGGCAAAAAGGGGGGAAAGCAACTTGTTCTGTTCCGATATGTTTTGGTGTCATTGTCGTGAGAAATTTACAAGGTGTTTTTTTATGTAATAATAACCATGAGAGTGTAAAATGTGTTGGATATCTAGTTGAGGATGAATGTAATTTCCAACCCTGAACCTAAAATACAGCAGAATTTCGAGGGAAACCGCAGCGTTGAGTTATAAAGCAGGTGTTGAGGGGAGCATGGGAAGAGACGCAGCCAGCGAATCAAACCAGCGTCTTGCATTAAGCTGTGGGATCGGCTCCTGAGCTTTGAAGTCCGCACCGTCATGGGAATTTAAACAGGGAACCGGGCAAGAAAGGTGGCGATGATCTCCTGCGTGTGAAGCATCACAGTGTGATCAAAACCTCTCTGAGCTCCCGCGGGGAGACCCCGAGACTTCATCGTGGATGTTAAACATATCATTTTCCCATCTCCTCGTCTCCCCGCGTGCAGCCTCCCACATCAGATTTTATTAAAGCGCACCCAAGCCACTTGGCAATCGAATATTCATGATGTTTAAATACGACCATATACTGAGTCACCTGGCCTTTTAGGAAGTAATATTTTCAAACGTACGTGTGGCCACCAGCCATGTAATGGATGCATTAACTGGATTTCCATATGTCATGAGATTACACCAGAGAAATAGAGGAATATATTGGCACTTGATCACGTTTTCTAATGGACACATGACTTGCATGCGTTAATGTCCGACCTACACGAATCTCTCAATAAAAATCGGTGCTCACAGCACTCAGTTCTTTTGAGCAACATTACATTTGAATCCAGGATCCAATTGAATCTCTATGTCAGACCAGATTGACACCAAATAATTCGGTCTGGGAGACAAATAAATGAGATGAAAACTGCAACATGTTTTTATATATATATATATATATATATATATATATATATATATATATATATATATATATATATATATATATATATATATATATATATATATGTCGAGCTCCCTCATTATTCATGAAAAAAAAAAAAACTACTTATTTTATAACATCCTGTGAGGCCTTGTCGAGGCTATGATCTGTTGAGACAAAACTCCATTTTCAATATAAAGGGAATTATTTGACAAATTCCTGTATACTGTGTAACCTGCTCATAACCTTGCTTCTGCAGCTTGAATTCATTTGAGGCTCAGATTCAGGATTCGGAGGCGAGGGACTGAGGATTTAGCTCGGGCACGACTGCTGCAAGACTTTTCAAGTGTGAGAAGAAGAGCCACCGCGCAGTGTCCGGTGTGACTGTTGAGTTGTTACGACGCACTTGAAGTTTGAGTTGAAGCGTTCTGAGAGTGATATGTGGATGGGTGCGAGCAGAGGCAGGGTTAGCATCACCTTGATTCAGAACACCGGCCCTCTTTGATGTGCTTGGAGTCCAGAACGGCCAGAACACTGCAAACCCGATGCCTTCTAGCAGAAATCCAGCCTGACCTCCCCACCAAATCATAACCATATGAATGAAGAATTTCCACCTTAAGAGAATGCTTTCTCTCCCGTCCAACTCCCAGGGTGAGGCATTAAGTAGTGATAACAGAAAACAGGTTCAGAGAGACGGGGGGGAGGCGCTGAGAGGTGATGCAGGGTGTAGAGGAGGACAGAAGGAAAATAGAAGTTACAAGTGTACCCGTATGTACGGGATTGCAGAACGGGATCCTGTCCAAAAATGTTTTTGCAAAGACTTTGAATACCTAAAATGGAAGTTTCTGGAGAGAGGATCAAGGGATGTAGTGACCTTCACGGATGACACGGTAGAAAGTAGCAGGGAAGAAGTGAGATGTGGGGAAGGTGTTATTTGTGACTCCTAACTCAATATATTTCACAGACAGGAGTTCGCTGTTAGTGTTATGTTTCTGTAATTCATTTGGAGGAGGAAACTTAGCGGCTAACAAGCTACTTTGTGAAGTTGGATGATATAAAATGAAATTTCACTCAACACGTTGTTTAAACCACTGATACGATGTGCACCACTTTCATCTCAAAAATAGCTATTTTTATACATTTCAGTTCTTTCTAGTCTGCTTACGTGTTGTAAGGCTGCTGTCTGTTTTGGTTTGTATTTGACCTATGGCAGGTGCAGAGAAAGGCAGGTTGTGGAGCTCTGAGATCCATCCAAGACATAAACAAGATTTTCGTTGAAGCAGAAGTTAATGCAACCCTTGGCCCCTTTGGCTCAGCTAACAGGCTTTGTCAATACAAATCGGCCAACTCCGACGTAAATCTGAATACCTGGAAATTCTAAACAGACCCACTAAATTTAAGAAGGAAAACAGATCTTGTTCATAAGCCGCGGGTGCAGTGGTGCTGTTTGAGCCGTAGGAAGGTCAGTGGTGCTTAAAAATGGTTGTCGATCACTTCTAAAACTGGTTTGGAAAATGGGGTCCAGCATGGAGACTGACTCATGAAACAAACTGGACAATGTTCTAAACCTGAATCATCAACTCCTCACATCATTTTTACTGTAAGGTCAATAAAACACCAGTGATGTTATCGGTTTGATGTATCGTGGCTCAATACCTTGGCAGCATGACACGTTGTTCTATAAGCCACAGAGGTCAGACCGCGAGAAAAAAGAAGCGGCTTATAGTCCAGAAATTACGGTAGTCCTAGTTGGTTTTGTAGAGAGTTGGGAAGTTAGGAAGGAAGTGCGTAGACAGAGATGTGATGGTGACATATACTCAGCTGTGAGTTGTGTTGTGCTACATAAATAAATTTGACTTTAATGTCACTGCCCATTAGAGAAATGCTGTATTTACTAAATAAGCATAAGCTAGTGAATTAATCATTTTAACGTTTCCTTGTGTCTGGTCATGTACAAGTGAAACAAAGCCCATACTGGAGGGCTTTTGGACTGGATTTTTTTTGGCTGTGTGTGTGTGTGTGTGTGTGCGCCTGATAGTTTGAATAAGCATTCCTCCCGCGTGTGTGTGCAATTAGGGTTAAGACTGTTTATGTGTGTACAGTATGTGTGAGTGTGTGTGTGTGTGTGTGCGTGTGTGGTTGCGTGGTGGTGGTGGGAGTTGTTAGCGGTTCCATCTGGGTCTCCTGGAAGCTGTGTGGAGTCAGGAAAACCGCATCTCATAAAAGCGGAGGCAGCCCAATGTTCTACAAGGACAGAACATTACTGAGAATGTCGCTCAGGAAAATCCTGGGCTTTGGCCCATATGTTGGCTGCAAAGACTGCACCCCCCCCCGACCTCCCTCCCACACCACCCCTCGGCCCCTCTCTTACTTTCCACTCTTTCTCTCTCGGCTTATTTTTTACTTGGTAAGGGATACAGAAGAGGAAGACAAAATAGACAGTGTATGTGTGGGAGACAGAGAAGCCAGCACTGATAGCAATTCCATCTGTCTGTATCAAACCGAGGAGTGACAGGCTGTGGATGGCTGGAATGGGGGCATCTGGTCTGGGTCTGTGTGGAAACAGCAACAGTGGGAGAGTGGAGAGGGATAATTCGAAAGGGAAAGGATGAAGGTCTGGAGAGTTGGAGCTTAATGGCCTGCCAGATTGAAGGGCAAAAGAATTCTGATACCAAATAAACACGTCTATGTTGTTCACATATTGCCTTGGACTGGATTTGGACGGGGGAAGATAAATATCGGAGATAAACACGCTAACGCCTAGAAACGAAACATGGCACATATCTTGTGTCATCCAGAAAGTCCGACTGAGAGTTTATAAAGTCTGTGGTTGAAATGTTCATGTCATCGGAGCAGTGCCGAAGCAGTGCCCCAAAACTATCCTGGACTCAGATTCAAGTAGAAGTGGATCCATTCATCTAAACTAAACGTTCCTCCTCTTATCTTATCTGTCATGTAGCGGGTCAGCAGCCTTTAGCCAAGCAGAATGGGCTTCACGTTTCACCTCAGGTGTAGAGATGTCACTCCATGGAGTGGTGCGGTGATTCTACTCGGAGTCTCTTTCTGATCACCAAGCTCCCCAAGAGGCAACTACCAACATTAGACCTTTGCATTTTGGCTGAGCTCTTTCTTCACTAAGGGCGACTTGGATTATGCATTGGCAAGAACCTCACAATCTGATACACATCACTATGTTTGTCCATAATATATTACCTTTTTTTAATACTGTGGCTTGAATGTAGCGCGTCATACACACAGTTATTTTCATTTTTTTTAAAAAGGTGAGAAGTCTATTATGTTGTAGATCAAAGTTTATGACAACAACAAACTACAAAACCAACATGGCGACTGTGGAAGAAGTATTTATAATGTACCTGTTACACAAAAAAGGAAAACGGAGGCAGCGTTGTAGGAATACATTTAACCAACCACCACGGTTGGTTAAATGTATTATGACTGGAGGACACAGAATTTCCGCCATTATTATGTCTTCTTTGTGTCTTATTAGAGCTGCGTATCAGGCAGCAACAGCAACACTGCCCCCAAAGGTTTTAAGTGGCACTGCACCATTCGGCCTGAATCCGTAAGCTTCGTAGAAATGTGCAGAAATACTGAGGACCTGGATTCATACGTTACATTGAGCAAGGACACTCAACCCTTCACAGAAAGGGCTCAGATTTTAGGTGCTGATCCTCATCCTGGCCACTTCACACTCAACAATATGAAAACCCTCTGCAGCTAAATCCTCTGGCCGGCTTGCAGGCGACTGAAGCACATATGAGAAACACTGTCTCACACGTAACCTCGCTTGAAAATAGCTCTCTAAACGGCTTGATTCCCTGACGGCACAATCACGCCACATATAATCTTAAAAGAAATACGATGATGAGCAAATGATCTATTTTTCTTGTGTGGGACTGTTTTTACGGAGCATGTTTATAAAAGAGACTTAATAGTTTTTGTAAAACATAAAGTAGCTCGTCCTGACTCCAACCATCTGAGAATTCACTTTTCTTAGGTGCAGCGAACTAGCCGGCCATTTTTTTTTTTTTTTTTTCCCTTGGCTGAACCGCTCGCCTGAGTTCTCAGGACAATCTTCTCTGTGGTGTATTTTACATGCCAGACAGCGGTAAGGGACATCGCAGAGCCTCATTAAAATACTTTGAAAGAATACTCAAACATATGATGACAAGCAGATATTATTTTCAAAAATGTCTGGAAGAAAGTGTTTACTCTACCTAAAAACATCCAGACATAATAACGTCATTTCTGTGGGGTGGGAGGGGTAATGTCATGTCATGTGATACCTAGTCATGTGTGCCTGAATGAGGGGGTCATAAGTGACTCCTGCTGCGCCGGTGCACTCTGATGACATCTGAAAGCACTTTCAAGGCCTGAAGGTCAAAAAAAAAAATCATTTATGGATTAATAAAACTGGAGGGAGAAATACAGACAATCGTTTCTTTTAATAGTTATTGGCGCTGTGTGTAATTCCTCCTCTTAACACATCAAAAGTCTGGGCGGCTGATAAACCATTGAGCCTCTCTTACTATTGATTCAGCAGTTCGTGAAATCTATCACAGGTAAACTGCAGTGGGTTTACATATCTAGTCACACGTCCTGATGGTAAGCACAGCCATGCGGCCTGACATTAGCATCCGCTGCCTCCGTTCTAGGTGCAATGAACGAATAAAAACTTGATTTAAAATAAAGAGAAGGGATCAATGTTTTATTTTACATGTTGAAATAGCGGCTTCACCTATAAATCGACTGGGCAGTGAGGTACGAATAAGGTTTCGGTGGCCATATAAGTGGATGTGTCGTGTTTCATACAGACTTTCAACAAGATAATTCAGCAAGTGTGTTTTCTTTAAGGTAAAAAAAAAAAAAAATCCCACACTCATGCAGCCAGTAAACGCAACACCTTCATCCCACTTCAATTTATCCGCACGCTGCGTCCTTCCTTGCTTATTTCTGCCCCCCATTGACTCTTGGCAAGCAGAAATACACAGTTACTAGTAAGACCACTAGCATCTAGCGAGCAGCCAGAACATTATGACCACAGTGCTTTAAATGTATTTGGCTTTTTATTTGAGAGAAGCCGTCCGTTTCAGCAGTCACACTTTTTCCGAACAGTGAGGAGGTTGTTGCTTATCTCTCTGAAAACACACTGTGCTGAGAAAGGACTGGAGAGAAATGTCAGGCTCAGAATCAAACCAGATGATGCTTGAGGAGACAGAGCAAGGCCAGATGAAGACGGCATGTAACGTGGCACCAGCGTATCTTAAAATGCATTTATGTCACTTTAAATGTCTTAAACAAATCATAATCAGTCTGGCTTTTATTATCTGAAGATTCTGTTTCCTGTTTGTCAAATGTCAGAGGCCACTTTTACAGTTGCCATGGAGGAAAATTAATTTTCCATTTCATGCTGAGGTCCCTTTTTGAGGTCCATTTCTGTCTCACTGTAGACATTGATTTAGGTATTTCAGTATCGAAAAGGTTCCTAACCTCTATGGCTATCAAAGCGTTAATGTTGAAGCCCAAAATGCCTTCAGTGAAAACCGGCTTTGACATACAGGGAGACGATATAATAAAACGTTATGATCCTGCCCTGCTCTTTATTGTGGTTGTAAGTGTTCTTTATTTATCCCGTGACATAAAAATGTACTTGAATCCGAAACGAAAGCGACATTTATTTACCATTAGGCTGCGCCTGTTGACACCAGCGTGTGAAAGATAACATCATCCGTCATCTGCGGCGCTTCTGTCCTCCATCAGCTCTCATTTAACGGCGCGGCGGCGGAGGAAGCGGCTGTGACATGAATTGCTGCCCCAAGGGTTCAGGCAAGATGATTGAATTTCATAGCTACTTACTGACTAATAGGGCCGTACAATGACTACTTACTGTCCTTAAGTGACTGGCTGTTCGGCGGCGGCCACACACCCTTTGAAGCAGATCTAGAGGATTTAGCCAGTAGCGTGACATGAGGCCGACTGGTTGAGTAACAGCGCTCCCAGCAGCTGGCTATTAGAAGCAGCTGATGAAAACACACAGTCTATAAGAACCAGGATTTCTCACCAGGAATCTTATTTAAAGGGATTATTTTGAGCTGATCCTTTTTTTCTTTGTGGGAAACGTTCTGAATCCAGACTTATTTCAAACTTAAGAATCTACAGTGAGTTATTTTACTTGTGTATTTTTTTAAATAAAATAAATAATTGTCATCAGATATGAAATATAAAATGGTGATTTTTTTTTTTTTTTAATATTTGATATTTTGCGAAATTTAAATGAATAATACCTTTAATTTCAAACAAAACTGTGTCGTACTGCTGTTTGAGGCTGGTATTATTATTTTTAGCAAGCTGGAGTCTGCAAGCGTTTTCCTCACAGAAGCTGTCTCCACGTCCGCCCTTTTCCTCCACCATGCTGTTCCACTTACAGACTAAACCGTATAAGCAAGCAGATAAGCACATATGTGCGCGAGTCACACACACACACACCTACGTGAACATGCAAAGAAAACCACATACACATGTTCACCCGCTCTTAACTAATTCATTCAGGAACACTTTTGGTTTGGGTTTCAACACCGAGACCTCAGTGTGTTTGATTGGGAAACGTGTCTGACTGCAATTATAGGGTGCTGGTACGTAGACGGGGGGCTCAGACGGGGGCGGGGGGAGTGCGAGACACTTGGTTTATAGTGTGACATTTTCCTCCACTTTTCTGTTTTTTGTGTGTGTCTCGGGAACGGTTGAGATGGCGGTCAGGCTAGCGAGGAGGGACTGAAGTGGTCAAGATTGTTGTGACCAAACCCCTTAAAATAACTGGCAGATTTTCTAGACACACTTGTGTGGAAGTAAAGTGCAGAGGACATTATCCCCACTTTCCAAAATTGTTGAAAATTGCAGGTAAATGCACTTGTAGAAACAGGAACTCGCGGCCATGGCATTTGGAGCGCTCCAAGGGCGGAGGGTGTGGGGGGTGTTAGGGGTGTCACTGACCTGCAGAATGTAGCCCCTGACATAGTCGCGGAGGGTCCAGCCCAGACCGTGCAGGATGTGCAGCACCTCCTCCTGCTTCAGCACCGAGAACAGGCGGTCCAGGAGGATCTTGAGTCTGACGGGTACGGCCTGGGTGCCGTAGAGCATCAGGCTGCTGATGTCGAACACCACATTGGACTGGACGATTTCCACCTGGGTGGGGTGGTAGAGGTGCTGGGTGCTGAGCTTGTCCAGAGCTGAGAAGAAGACAACCAAACACACATTAGGGGGGACGTGTCAACCTTCTGACTCCACTCCAGCGGCTGAGCGCAGTCATGAACGTAATGATCATCCAGACTTGTAACAAAGTTCTAATAGATTTTTTTTAAGTAAAAATAATTGTGCATAATATAAAAGGTATCAAAGTGGACACATGTTTGTGGAAATGTGCTTTTTGTTTGCAAGCTGGCAGCTCAGATGCTGTCACAAACATTTCAAGCCAGATGGGTCAGCAGGTACCTACAAGGTAAAGCTCGGGGCAAAAAGTTACAAGTGTGGGTGACACCTGGTCGGGTCTCTCTTTCCTCCGCGCTGCCTTTCTTTCCCCTCGCCCCCTCCCTCTCCTCATGTCTGTCTGGGTGACACCTGGTTAGGTCTCTCTCTGATCCTGGGACGTTTTTTTTTTTTTTTTTCTCTCCCTCTCTCTTGGCCTGACAACACGGCACAGCCAGACACGAACATAATAAAATATGAAGAACTGCTTGTCAGAGTCCCTGCCAATGCCGACATGAAATGAAAAGTGGGGGAGAGAAGGGATGGGTGCCTGACAGTTCAGAGGGAGAGATTAAAAAATAGTCAATGGGGTCCTGTGCGATTTGCTGAAGGGCCCAGGGCCCGGTTCTGGCGCAGAGGTGAGCCAAACAGGTGTTTTCTTTTATCTTCTCACCCTCCTCCTCCTTTGTACTTTCCTGCCTTCTTTTTCTTCTCCTTACACCCAAACTCATGAGGTGGGGTGTTTTCCTGTCCTCTGTCTTGCTCGTGTTCGGAGCACGTTTTGCTGATAACGCAAGCAAACTTTAATGGGGAGAATAGAAAAACAACCGCAGCACATTTGACAAATAACGGTGAACCATTGTTGGTTTTGGCTGGTTGATGCAAGTGAAAACAGACACTTGATGATCAGCTTCTTTGCAAGTCGATATTATGGAATAAATTGTGTAAATGAATCATCAGGAAGCTTTGCTAGTAGCTGCCATGCTGCAGTTCAATATGTATAATAATGCTATAAAATGTGTTTATCTTAATGTTTTCCTGGATCATTGGAGTAGTTTCTCAATGACTGTGCCAGCACAGGTTCGTTTAAATTTGACATAATTTAAATTGAAATTCAAAAGAACTCATTTAACTGACTTATTATTTGACAGTTGTGTCTCTATCTTTCAGGTTTTATGCAGACATGTTGTATATGATATAGTCATGAAGACTGTTAAAAATCTATGAAAGAGCCCCAAACTGGTGATACATCTTTATAATAAAAAATAAAATAAAATAAAAAATAAACTTACTTGAATTTACGTCATGTTTTTATTGGAAATATTAGCTTGTATTATTTCAGTTTTTTAATATATTTTTAAAACATTATTTTAATAAATCTTCTCAGTGACCAATATCTTTTTCATCCTCAATACGTCATTTTCCTGCTTATATTTATGACTCTTAATACTCCATATGATCATTTATTTGTCTTATATCCTGTTTTTTGAAAATTTATTTCCTTTAATATGGTACTGCTTTTTAACCACCTTGAATTTTAAATGAACTTATAAATCTTCAAAGTACAGTTTTGGCCTCATAACACATAAGTACTGATTCTACTGCTTTTGTCATGCTGCGTTGTTATTTAAACATTACCACAGTGACTCCAAACTTAGAACAATGAGTCAATTCATGACGCTAAATAACGCTGCATTTGTAGTCTTTGTAGTCTGGTGGAGTTTGTCCTCTTTAAGGTTTAGATTTCACACACTACATTTCATCTCTTCCATCAATCTCTTACCATGAGCTACCCAGCCGTGTTTGCACTGGTCACATGTTCGTAGGTGAATCTTTCCTGGCTGGAAACACTCACATGTGCAGTTCACCAGAGTGCAGCGGATGGCCTGCAGGGTTCAGAGAGAGAGACAGAGAGATGGAGAAACCCGTCAGTCACAACTCCACTTTTCAACCACTTCCAAAAACAGTGTGATGGGTCAAAGTGCTGAGAGTGTGTTTCTTCCACTGCCGAAGTGTATGAAATGAAGCGTGATGTCCTGTAAATGAGCACAACTTCATCCCGAGGGCCGCAGCAGCTGCTCGCGATAAATTTGAAACAGTCACATGCAGATCGACTTATTAGGAAGCAGAGTGAGAAATATGGCGTTTCTGATGGATGTTTTGCAATATTGTAATATTGATTCATCGGTGAAGAAAATTCTAACAAAAGACGACTCGGCAACCTAAAAGGTTTTTACTTTATCTCCTTGAACACACAGTGTCATGTTTTTGCAACATATGAGGTCATTCAAGTTCAGAAAAGAATCTGCGTTCATTCATGAGCAACAGTAATGGCTGTAGTTACGGAAAAAAAAAACTTGAACAGTGACCATTTTCTACCTTAAAAAAAGCCCACCCTCATTTCTCTGACGCTGACTTGGACCCAAAAGTTCACAGGTCAAAGTCCCCGTCTGCAAGTCTGATGAGCCACATTTCACAACATGGATCAGATACAAGCAAACGTCTGTCGCACAAATAAGGTCGATAGATTATCCCAGACCCGGCGGCGGACACGCTCAAGCAAATATCATGTGATCGGCTCGCCCCGGCTGAAGGTGTAGCAAAGGCGATTAGTTCATGGAGGTGTCGGAGAGAACACGGGCTAATCCAAGATTAAACATGAAATTACATCACTTCTGCCCGTGTCCCCTCCTCCTCCGAGAGACGGTTTGACGCATTTAATCTCTGCAGGTACCAAGGAGGCGAACCGTGCCGTACATCAGGATGAGATGTCATGTGTCAGTTTGCTTTAGACGTGAAGCAGAAGTTCTCATCCAAGGAAGCATGCGTGGAGTGCATTCCTTTAAGGGCACTCCCTCAGGAATCTCATCTGCTTAGAATCACAGCACAATCTCTGACCTTTGGAGACACGAAGAGCCCAAGTCGCTGCAAATCAAGTCAACCGTTTTCTCCTGCAATAACAAAGCCTGCAACACTTGTTTAAACTGGGTGTGTTTTCAGCTGAAGTGGGACTGTGGCTGTCGAGCAACGAAGCAACTGTGATTCACGAGCTGGAGTGTTTTCTGCTGCCACACATTCATGGCGACACAAATCTACCACCACACTTAGGGGCATGCCCATTGATGTGACTCACTTTCAAGACACTGTCGGGGGCAGTAATGATGTAGGAACAACTAAATAAGCACGTCGAGAGTTCAGACCTCTGCCAAGCAGCTTTCACCACCCATTTGTGAATTTGTTTTTTTTTATATGAATGCATGGCTTTTTAGCATTTGAAATATCATTGATGACATTCATAGTCTAATTCACCTGAGGAGCAGCAGGTGGCAGTGAAGATCCAAAACTTACAAGCGCAACATTGGATTCAGATGCCAATCCAGAACACCACCAGCATTTTCAAGATTTACTGGAAATGTTATTGAAGACGTGATCGAATGGGAAAGTAATAGTAAAAGCTTTTTTTTCAATTCACAGATTTTCATTTTAAAGATTAACACATGCACAACTATGGAGTTAATCTATGTAACAATGACCCACAAACACACAGTTATTCAGAAAGCAGAGAGCCCTCACTTCAGACTTCAACAGAAAACATCATCTCTCTACTGCTCTGACCGCATTTTATGCAGCTTTTAAAGCAGCCAAATTGTACTGTCCTCCCCTCTGCTCCTCTGTTATCAGCATTTCACAGATCAGTCATCAGGGTGACACCACATTTTACCCCAATTTTTTTCTTCCAGAATGATGAAGGGTCAAACTAAGGCTGGGACTTTGAAGATTCTTTTTTTTTATTGATTCATTACGGGCAAAAATAATCCTAACAATTCAAGTTTGAGAAGAGTTGGAAGAAGCACTTGATGTTAAAGCTTCTCTGCTCAGACTCGACTTTAGTTTGATCATTCAGGCACCAAGAAATAAAACGGGGTTAGTCGCAATAGAAGATAAAACCTCCAGTTAGATGATGTCTCCGCTCAAGTCCCAGCCCTGGTTAACACCTTGCATCGCTTCCTTGCTACGGGCTCTTCACCGAGTCCCCAACTGCTCTCCTTCAAGACTGAGACTCCTGAGGCGTCACTCCTTCTTTTCCAAAGTCAAAGAGCCGCCAAACGCAGCGCCCTGATGCCACAGCTCTTCTCTAATTACCCTCAAGTGCAGAGGCACCGTCAGCAGCAGACGGGAAATAAACAAATGGAAATATCAAGCGCACCTCTGCTGTTTACGAGGCGGCCCTCTGACAGCTGACAAGATAGTTAAGGGGCGTCTAATACGGCAATTAGTGTGTGGCACTGTGTGCGGGGCTGAGCTGTGACAAGGCGCCCTCTAATCACTGACTTATTACTCTGGCTAGCAGCACCTCTCATATCTGGCCCATTAAGCAGACAGCGGCATTAAGAAGCATTAAAGCAAGCCCCCTTGACTGAGGGGGTACTGACGGGAGTGGGGGGGAGGGAGGGCGGGGACGCGCTGCGCTGGCGGTTTTCCGTCCACTGATTCGTTCATTCTTCCTCTCTTAAGCGAAAAGCAACAGAACAGATATTGGTGACGGAGACAAGTCCGAGAACATTCGGCTTTATATACATATATATATATATATATATATATATATATAGTGCTGTGTGGCCGCGAGTTAACCTGCATGTGGAGAGGTTGGGGTCGTGGACAAGTTTGGGTCTGGATCCCACTCCTACACTCGCACATATTTGTCACAGCAGGCCGGGGGAAGAGGTTGTGTTATCTGAGTGAGCGCCAGATCCATAACATTAGTCACCATGCAAGCGTCTCGCCAGGGTTTCCTATTTGGCTCTCGGCTAGAGGACGCGCAAGAGGAAAAAAAAAAAAAGTCCAGCTAATGTGAAGTCGACGACAAAGAGCTGCCGGGGCAAATTTATACCGAACCCAAAAGTGCTTTATTTACTGCATCAGCCTGATGGTTCATGGATGTTTGTCTTGGCTCACGGTCTCTGTCCCCACCCAGTCGTGTAAACAACAAGTGGACTTCTCTGATAGACTCACTGAAGAATAGCAGGGATCAACACGCTTCAAACAAGATCTATTCATTTTGGATCTGCATTTAATGATTTGTTTTTCATGTCTCAGCGAGGAGTTCAATTATTTATATCTAATATCATTCAATTTGCTGTAGAGTTCCTTGGACTCCCGTTTTTTAACATGTATAAAAGATTATTATTGTTCAGTCACGTCTTAATATTTGGCCCCTGAGTGATGTCATTGCATCCGAACATCAGAGTGGTCAGTCAGTTCCTGTCTGTTTCACTTAGCCTCCTTCAGCATGGGAGTTTTGGTTATGACATCTGAAAAAATGAAAGTTTCCCTTTGTAAATTATTATTATTTTTTAAATAAATAAATCAAAATGAATGTTAAAGTCCTGTTTTTTATTTTATATGTATATATATATATATATATATATATATATATATATATATATATATATATATATATATATATATATACATTTTTTTTATATAAAGAAATATATTTCTTTTTTATATTTACTGTAAGCAAATACTATACCACACATTTTAACTTCTACTCTTTTAACTTTTAAAATTCAGATTCATTTCTTCATTCATCGCTGAATTACACACAATGTTGAGTCATCTATTGTGATGGTGATTAGCTTAAAGCAATGAAACTGACAACTTCCTCTTCACCTTGGTTGCTATAGTAACGGGTAGCAAAGCAAGTGCGGCTCACTTGACAAGTCAGCCTCTAAATTGAAAACCTCAGGACTGGTAGCGATTCATAACTAATTTCCTGTACAAGTGTGTTATCCTGTTATTTTTTTTCAACTGACTTTGGGAGGACATGCCAACGAAAACAGCAGTTGTCTTGTCCCTTTCAGCTCCTCTGGATCTGCTCGACACAACTCCCAACAGCCAGCCAACACAGACAGCTGCTGCTGGATGCGGCGCGGGTATTGTTCCTCCTACTTTAATTGAAACCTTCACCATGTTCTACACTCAGCCACAGACCGCATTTCTTGTTTGGTGAGTTAAGCAAAGCCGAGATTTAAATGAAAACCCTGTGTGTCCGTGTGCATGTGTGCCTTTAAAAGCAGCAGCAGCAGCAGCTTCAGATTTAAATTTGTCTCTGCTTAGGGTCACTGTAAAACACTGGGAGCATCTTGTCCTCTCTTCCACCCACTAGATATTATCTCATCCATGAGTTAGCTGCCGAAATGCTGTCAATTTCCTGCCAGAAATGTGCAGCCAACGTGTGTAGGAGAAGAGGCGCAGCAGCCTTGCGTGTCATAAAGAAGACCCTGGCTCGGTCAGATAAATCAGGACTTCACAATGTCCATATTGGAAACAGGTGACAAATAAAACATGCCGGTTGGAGAAAGGCTTTGTAGTCAGGCAGAGCGCACCGCGGAACACAGGAAAGCCGGAGCTAATTTCTCCTTATTCTATTCAATACTTTGGATGGGACTTGAAAGACTTGTTTGCGTAAAAACGACACAGGACAATGAATAATTTGTGCTGTGACCGCGGCGTAAAACTGCGCTGGGAGGCGCTGGACGTTAAAGGCCTGCGCTTCAGAACTCCCCAAAGTGTTGAAGCTCATCGTCCCTGTCAGCTCTGTTTGTGACCCCTCCTCTGACGGAGCGAGAGGTCCCTGTCCTCAGTGCAGCTGTGTGCCTGAGCTCTGACACGGGGCAGAGCGACCAGAGCTATGCTAATGGGAACCAAATGGGGCATGAGTCCCAGGTGGATTACAGAAGGAGAGGAGTGCGTTTCCGTGTGTTCATGTGGAGACCTGGGACCCTCTTTTTCTTCCCCTCCCGATCTCATTTCTCGAAGTCAAACAACTGGAAGCGGCCATGTCTGGTGTTTGCACGCACTCTTAATGACCAGCTGCGACACTGTTTCAATTGAGCGCTTGTAAAGCCGGATCCTGAAATAACTCGTAGTATCTGGGACCTACAAAGTGGGTTCGATAAAGCTGAGTCCAGTGGAAGCATGAATACCGAGCGTCTGATTCTTGTCAAGAAGAAGTGGCCTTAACACCTCTCCAGCGTTTACGTTCATAATGAACTCTCCATAAACGCGGTATAATGTTGGAATAAATAAACAGATCGAGCACTTGATTCCTGCTGTAATGCACATCGTCATCACCCATTTTTTTTGCAACCGTGTTTTTCTCCGTTCTCCACTCCTACGCATTAAAAATAGCAGGAAAACAGTGGCAATCTGAGTTCATCCTCCACAATATATGAGTGGGATGAAATAATTGATATGGAAGACCGTTTTTGGAGACTAATAGAGACCGGGAGCTCTGACCGTTTACTTGCATGTGCTCGCGATATGTGACCACAAAAAAATGTTTATCTCCTCATGTTTTTTCTTTAATATTCTGAATCAATACTTTCTACTAAGACATATTTATTTCAGTACTTTTCACTGCTGGTAAAGGAAACAGGTGTTTTAATTCATCTATATCCCAATATACTTGGCCAACAACTCCACACTGTTACTACACTGTACTGACAAAAATGGATGGTTTGGACGCTGTAGCAGTCACCAGACATGAACATGATGTTGTGTGATGTAGTTTAGACCAAGTCTGGGTTGCTGTGACAGAAGCATCTTTCAACTTCCTCCACTCTGATTCATTCATTTATCATAGGCAACCAAGTAAATGTGCCTTTAAGAGGTCGGGTCGCCACACGAGCACTGCTTATATTGATTTATGAGACGTTCTGTGGGAATAAAACTACACGTTCATTTTTACATTGGATTATTGATATTAGCAAGGTGTTGTTTGGCACATTCTAGTTTCACTTCAACGGATTCGAAAGAAAAATAAAACATTCCTATGGAAAAAACATTGAAGAGAAATTCAGCTATTTAAAAAGAAAGTCTAAATTCTGAACTCAAAATGCCTTGTTCTTCGGTGCGCCATGCTTGTTTACACAGAGCACATGACAAACGACTTGCCTGGCTCATGAAGAGCACAGAAAGTCCACGAGCCAAAGCAAAACACTGTGCTGCTACTATCAAGTGTCATCAGAGGCTGAGGCTGTTTCAGCTGGAAGACCCTGTCAGATTGGATATTCCGAACACTGGAACAGCACTTTACACTATGTTCTGTAAAGCAGCAGGTCCAGGAAAAAGCTTCGGGTCCAGGGCCCCGGCCTCTCTCAGCTCGCCTCAAAGCTTTTCCCCAGCCTGAGATCAAACCCTCTGCCCAGTGACAGACCTCACAATCCAGAGACACGAGTCTCTGTTCAAAGACGGGTGCTGGGGGATGCAGGGAGGGCGCCAGAGAGAGAAGCAGCAGTTTGAAAGGAGATTTGGGGGAAAGTTTGAGGAGTCGGATCGCATGGAAAAGATGGAGTTTGAAGAGAGAGTTGGACAGGTGTTGAGTTGCTGCGGTTTCCTGGGACCTCAGTCCTGGTCAGAGGTTATTCAGACATCTATATGGGGTTTATTTTACTCCAATATTAATCGCTGTATTGTGTTAGATCTTAAGGTAACTAGACAAAGGTGGGTGAGAAGGTTAAAGGTAAACTCATTTCCTTCTCTCTGGGGTGTTTTTTATTTATTTATTGGTTTTGGTCAGGCATGACCTTCAGCCTCTCCCCAGATAAGACGACCCTCCCTCCCAGACGTCACACCTCCTGACCCCCACCATTCACGTCACAGATATGGACTGGAGGAATTGGGGTGACCACATAGTCAGGGTAAGCACAAAAACAAAGTTGTCGTTCAACAAAAACAGATGAAATACTTAAATAAGTACACTCGCTAATTCTACCCGCAACATGACTGAAGACTTAAAATGAGCCGTGTCGACAAGAAGATGACAGGATAATTCGCTGTTTCAGATTCCCACACTTTCAAGTGTGTCCAGTGAAACTTCTGAATTCAGGTCTGAATGAACATGCTGCTGTCTTCTCATAGCTTCCTGACCCACCGCTAACCGCACACCAAAGTGCGGACAGATTGTCACCCTGCCTGGCGACAATGCTGACGCAGCTTCTTGGACGACACGAAGCCAGCGGCGTGGAGTCGCCCTGGTAATGACATTAGGTCCTCGCCGCTCTGTCCGAAGGCTGCTCCGCTCTTACACACACAAAACACACGCACGCGCAAATCTCCAGCCAGCAAAATCTTGGATGAACTCCGAGATGCAATCTGGCCAACAGCTCTTTATTATCATTGACCAATATTAATGTAAAAAGCCTGCGCTAATTTGTGTGTAAGCAATTTGCAAATGATGTGTTTTTTCAACAAGGCAGACCACTTCTGTGGACAGATAGGCTCTGTTTCAACAAACACACGCACGCACAACTGGGCCGTCATATTTGTTTCTTGGCTTTTCAACAGCGCTCCAGCGTGTCCCTTCATTTGTGAACAGCTCCACCTGTTTGGTTTAGAATCTGGGGCTGTGAATAATTCATCATTTAAACGGAAGACACAGAAGACTGAACCAATGTTACATTTAATCAATAATATGTTGAATTATTTGAAGCTAAAAGTGAAGCACTGGAGTCTCTTATTTCTGGGTTTGAGGTTGAAAAAAAATCTATTCTCATTTTTATGTTTGTCTTTATCAAGCAGCTGCTGACATGAATTGCTCTAAACAATGCAGCAAAGTGCAGGTCACTGTGCTGTGGATCATGTAGTTACCTCAGCCAGCATGGTGTGAGGACTGTCCCGGGGTCAGATGCCACAATCCAAGAGAAAGCTTCCGAAATATATTAAGTCCCACAGTTAAAGTAGAGTGTGAAAAAGAGGAGAGGTAGAAGACTTGACCGTTTGACCGCTGAGTACATAATGGCAATGACAACATTGTCACTACGAAGGAGGTGAGTGTGTGTGTGTGACGGGACAGTAAGAGAGAGACGCACCAAAGGAAAGTCTGTTTTCGTCTTTATCAGTCTGACAAAGTTCACTGATAGAGAAGCGGAGGCTAGACACTGTTGAGCAGTCACGGGTCACCAGGATGACAGATAGTGTTGCAGGTCTCGAAACCTTTCAGCAGATTGAAACCAGTCTCACTCTGACCTCCAGTCTTCCAAAGAACGGGTCAAAGAAAGTTGGAAAAGCGACGTAAAATAAAAGCTGAGCCATTTCTATTCTGACATCGACTGATCCAAATTGGATGCTGCCTCTCAGGACCCTTCGCGCCCGTTTCATTTGGGGGGGAAAAAAAGTGAATTCCTGCAATTATAAAGCTATTGACTAATCCGGCATGTTGGTGTGTTTTCCCGCTCCGGTGCCCTGATGTGCCATTGAGTCATTAACTTTGACAAATTGTGACAGACTTTTTTATCGCCTCCCAATCATGAGAAACAAGGTTGTGGCAGAGGAGCTAATGAGTGGCATGTTTCCGTCTCCGCTCCCCTCCCTCCCCGCCGTTTATCCTCCACCCTTCCACTTAGATTCCTTCACTCTCCTGAAATCCCCCTCACCCTACCATATTTATAATTTTACCACATCCTAACAATAACACGGCAGATACTCAGCACAAAACACGCGTCCCCCCCGCCTAATGAATCTCATGCTTTTGCCGCCGCAAAACGGCCCGTAAGTATTACCAGCTGTGACACACTCTCTTGCTTTCGCTCTGCTTGGCAGTGGCATTGAGGTCTAGAGCACAGGGGAGTTGGGGGAGAGTTTGGGAGTAGTGGGGTGACCAAGGCAGACACATCTAAGTGCAGCTGGACGAGAGCAGGAGGAGGAGGAGGAGGAGGAGAGAAGGACCCAAAAGCCTTCGTGTCTCCAGCTGCCTTTCTCAGGGTTTCGGTTTTCGCTCCTTCCTCTCGGTTTTTTCGCAAGGCCCTTCTGGTACTTGAAAAATCACAAACACACACATTCAGACGCACTCACGCCTTGGTCAACCTCCCCTCCTGCACATTCGGCCATCTTTGTTTGGACAGGGCTCAGGAGTTCCAGAAAAGCTCTCTCAGATGTGCTGATGTAAGGGGAAAACAAAACAAACTGGCCCTCGCACACCTCAGATTCATACCAACACACCTACAAGTCTGTCGCAAGCGTGTGTGACTCCCGTCAACTCAGATGCTAAATCCAATGATAGATGTCTATTAAACAATGTTCAGTCATATACTTTGCAAAGCACTGTTTGCTCTCAGTAAGTTGCAGCCAAAGATGGTTGGTGCACATTATTGTTAGATTTGATAGGTGAAACATCACCGTGCTTTTTTCTGTTTTGGTATTTCGGGATTAAAGCCAGTAGTGTGTAAGGTGAGTGTCTGAAGGCTGAAGCCAGGTCACCAGTCCATCGAAAAGGACACTCACTAACAGTCCAATTCACCTGAAATGTGAATTGAAGAGGAATGAACTTGGGGTGTCAGACCATTATAAGTGGCACATACATGAAGTTGGTTCAACAATGAATCAATTCTACTTTTAAAAATCCTCTGAAATGACCCTTTTGTTCCATCTTAAGGCTTATAAAAGTCCAGAGTTCATCTGGAAACTCTGAAAAACTCCTGCAGATGAGAGCCGGTGAAGTCGGTGTATGTGTGCGCCCCAAGGAGAAACCCTGAGGAGCGTGTGCCATTATAACCTCCAATAATTAAAAAGGCTGGCTGAAATAACATTTGTGTGAGTCTAAACAATGTGTTTGTTCAGTACGTTTGGCCCCTCGGCGTCATTCACTCCGACACCTCTGACTCTGATGAACTCAAGTGGACTATCATCATATTTGTCCCTCAGCCAAATGAAGACTTAGCTCTTAAACTACTGTTTCATTAAATGTCAGACTTTTTTTTTAGCAAAAACGGATCCATATTTTGTTGAAGATGACAAAGGCATAAGCGGCTGAGCCAGAACAAAAAAAAGGTGTTTTTCCTCGCCGAGGCTGGAAGCTGACCATCGCATTCTTAAAAACCGTGCATGTGTGTGTCCTGATCCCAGATCACAGCACCGGGGCAGAATCGAAACATAGCCCGGCATGTGTTACCTCTTTGTAATATTGACTTTGTTATCGCTATACGAGTGGGAGAGTGGAGTCCTGCTGTAGCCGAGGCCCCAGAGTTTGCTCGAAAACAAATACCTGAACGAGTCGTGAAAAAAGTGCCCTAAGTGTCATATGGCTCTTTTCTGCTTGGTATGAATGATATTTGTTTTACTGTTTTGAGTCGTCGTTCGACCTACTTGGTGTCAGAATGGTGTCGAAGTAATTGCACTGGTGCTTGGTTTATTTTACGAACATCAATAAAACACACTCACCACAATACATTACACGGCATTAAATAGCGAAGGAGGCACAAGGCTGTTTCTTCGACTGCAGAGTGAGGAGATCGATTATCATTTTCATCTACCCCCAAGTGCAACTGGCATCCAGTCTCTTTCCCCAGCCATGACAATGCTTATACATTTGAATAATGAAGGCTCGACATTTGAATATTCCCCCTGCATTTTAAAAAAATCATGTTTTTCCACGAGGCAGCAATATTAGCCATGTTAATTGGGCTCTTTGGACCTTCCCAATAGAAAAGGCTAAATTAATTACTTATGTCGACAAAATGTCAGACACGTCGATCTAATAAGTCTGACTGTTGTTTCCACTGGTTTGAAAGTGGATCATAGGCACTTTGAAAATACACAAGTTGTGTTTAATGAATGTAATGGGAACAAAATGCCCTGTGTTTCACACTCTCGAGAGTCCTTCCCTCTCCTCATACTAAACAGCCACTGTGCTGTGGACGGCGTTCGTGCTGTGACTCCTGCGTGTGTGTGTGTGTTTTAGACTCGCAAACCTTCGCCCGAGTCCACTTTGTGATTAAACTTGAAAATGTGACTGATATGCTCGACGTTGTGTATGTAAAATCCCTTCTTTAAACTATCACAGAAGGGCTTTGATGTCGCACTTTTTTAGCTTTCGGCTGTTTTTCCATCTTAAAGGAGTAAAATAAAAAAAATAAAAAAATCCGCATCAGCGCATTTTCTTCCCGGTAAACTAGGAGACGATCGGGTGATGAGTGTGTACGCAGGAGTCTGCGTGTACAGCCGGCAACAGTGAGGCCTGCTGATGCCATGTTTCAGACGACCCCTTGAAGTGGAAATGAGGTTCCTCGCCGTAGTCCGCTAACTAGTCCGTTCTCACCAAGTCAGCAAACTCCGCCACCCCTCAGAAGACACGCACTGACACGTCCCCACCCATCCCTGTGGTCAGCATACGGGATGAAGACGCCGCCAAAGCCTTAAAAAACTCTGCTTTTTTTGTCTTTGTTTTTTCTCAGGAGCCTCAGTGTCTTTGGATGGCTTTTGTGTTCAAGGTTAGAGCGGAACAAAGATGCAGCGCTGTCAAGTTGTGGCGCTCAAAGCTGAATCAGTTTGGCCTGCACTTACTTTAACTTTCTGCTGTGTATATTCAGGGTACAATGGTGAAAGAGGGGCGACCAAAACTGCAACTAAGAAACAAACCCGGCTGTTTGACAACACGACATCGGTGGTATGGATTAGTTATCACACACCAAATTGAGGGAAGAGAAGCAGGATCTGAAAGAGGAGTCATCCTGTTGAATCATTTATTTTTTGTTTTCAAATTCAAAGCTTGAAGAGAATCTTCCCACTGTTCCTGTTTTCTACTGAAATCCCCACGTCGAGGGCCTTTCTCTGGCGCCTGCCTCTCCTCCAGTGTGTGAGCAGGCAGGCTGCTGTTTGAACCTGTGCATCACCTGAGGGTCCATCCCCAGCAGTCCTCGGAGCAGAGAGCGACAGCTGTACACTAATGCTCCAGCGATAGGCATCATCGGGTTGCTGGAGACTAATTGGTCCACAGTGCTCCTCAGAGTGGCCTCGCTAATTAATTAGAAAGGCAGCAGAGCTGAAATTTTTAATCAGGACACCAGGCTCTGGCGCAAACAGGGGAGGAAAAAAAAAAAAAAAAAAGACACGTAACCCCATCATTCCGTGTAATCCACCTGACACTGATCTCCCATGTTGTCATGTGAAGAGTGTTGTGTGTTTAGGTATTCACAGCAGGTGACCAGGGAACCGGAATACATGCATCACGCCGCTTGCTAAAGCATTTTAATTCAGGGAAATCCACTCATGTCCTCATTTGGCATGCATGGAGTCTCCCCAGGAGATGGACGTTACGGTGGTCTTTTCCTGCTATGGCCGGTGATAGGAGTTTGAAGTTTCCCTCTGGTTGTCTGACAGCACAAGCTTTGATTCACTTTACGCAACATAGAGGAATCCATCGATATTACACAGCAGCAGGTCTGTACAGGTGAAAAGTTATTGGCAGATTCCAATAAAATCTTCAGGATAGGACACTGAATAAGTGACTTACATTTTTTTTTTTTTAATCGAATTTTAGGGTTGCTAAAGAAGAATTTTGAGTGGAAATGAGCTGCTTGGCAGAGGTCTGCGCTCACTGGTATCCATCATTATTTAGAGACTATATGGAGTCAGCAGAATTGAGATAAACTGGCAAAAAGACTTGCAGTTGCTCTTCTCTCTCCTCCCTTTCTTGAAGTGCCCAGCTTCAGACCACGTCTTACTTGACTCCCTGTCTCGCTCTTTCGCAAAAAGGACATTCTTCCTCCGAGTTTTAAAGTGTTGCAAGGGATCAACAAGAGTCTGTGCGAAGCCACTTCACACGACAGAACATATGTTTGTTATTGCAGGAGTAAAGCCTGCACCACCGCAGCAGCAACAGCGTAGTATACGCATCCAAATAATTCCACGTAAACACATCAGACCAACTGTTTCATCAGTGTACTGTAGTTTGTGGCTTGTGTGTACAGAGAGGTGGAAAAAATCCCCCAAACAAGCTTTTAAATCTGTGGTAATGGACAAGACTGACACGTGGCTTCCTCAAATCCGTGTCCCTCTTGGCTCAATTGAGAGCTAACCAGATCTCTCCTCTTATCAGTCGCAGGCTCCGGCCAAAATAAACACTGCCATTTCACTGCTTTGTTTTCACAGATCATTAGAGGAAGAGAGAACGCATTGATTCATTTTTCCAGGCCGCTAAATTATTGTTGTGTTACGACCATTATCATTACGACCCATTGAAAATTAGAGCATCGCCGGCAGTTGACTGAGAAAGTGGAGGCCTGCGTTCCGCTCTAATCACGGCGCACGGAAACACTGGAATATGTGACAGTTTGTTTGGAAAAAGATGCTTGGGTGAAACAATCTGTGGCTGGCCTTCGTTTCATTTTGAGACCGAGTAGCCGCTGCTCTGCTCAAATATTTGATTTAATCAGATTAGGAATGTGTTGTAGCGGAGAGATTTTCAATCACACGGAGGGAGAGAACCGTGGTCATAAAAGAAAGATGTTTTCCAAAACCCTCTGATGTGTTCTTAACTCATATGTGAGGCAAAAAAAGTATAGAATAATTCATCTATATTCTATTTTGATGCTTCCATGTGGCTCTATGTTTAGACTGATAAAACCATGGTGTTAGACTTCAGCTAAAGAAAAGCCTTAAATCTTTCCTTTGACCAGTCCCAGGTCAGATCCAGGCGGAGATAAGAACATGTTCCCAAAGCATGAAGATTCTGGCTGCCGGACTAATTGGCATGTGTTTGCTAGTTAGCAAGAGGGCAGCTCTGTGTGATGTGTACAAAAGCGGAGTAAAACAGTGGGGCAAGGACTCCACTAATGGCTGGCTTCCTCCCAGTGGGGACTCTCCTCTCAGCGCTGCAAATGCTGACATCAGTGCAGCCGAGGGGGCACCCACAGGGCTGCCGCCGAAGTGGGCACGCAGGAAGTGGCTTTAGCTGGTATCCATTTCACAGTGACACGCGGGGCGAGAGTGGCGTGCGCCGCCTCGGCCTATCCAAGCCTCCCGCAGCTGGGATTGGGTGTCGGCGAGCCGTTTGGCATTCATGGATTCATTATTTACCAGGGATGCCAGGGCTTTAACTCCAGTCTCTGGCACTTGCTGAGCTGGTGCGTCTCCGTCAGAGTGAGCAAACAAACAGCGGGGACGTGGTGTGATAGAGCAAATGGCACGAAGCTCAGACATAAACACATGCAGAAACTCATCAGGGAGTCAGGGGACAGTGCGAAGGAAGAACAAGAGGCGGAGGAAGGGGGGGACATCCATATTTATAGGGCCTCTCCAGCGTTTGTCCCCAGGCCAAATTCTGTGACTACACTCCGCTAATGTCAGAACAGCACTTAACCAGGCATTTCCAGCTTGTGACGGGCAGTGGGGAATACAAGAGGCAGCACAAAGAGTGAGAACAAGGATGAGGTGAGCAAACAGGAACTCAGCTGTGAATTCAAGAGGAGTGAAACCTGAAAACCTCTCGCACATTTATGGATTTCTTTTTCTTCATTTAATAAATAGACTTCCTCCTGTTATTATTTACATCTTATTTTCCTTATAATTTCAACAACTAATATTATCTAGATAGATTCACACGTTCTATCTCAAAAACCCTCCTTTTACTGACATAAAGAACAGATAAAAAGTGATTCATCGCAAGTTAAATCAGCTGTGCGACTAAACTAGCTTAATAATAGTCTCGGTCCATGTCTCTAGTCCCGCCTTCACAACATTATCTCCAGATCTCCATGACTAACTTCAGCTTCTATGGTCACCTCTCCATCATGAGAGGAGGGGTTTAAAGCATGCGCTCGCCCCATGGCATCTCTGGCATGCCTCCTCCGTCCGCTTCCTCAGACGGCGTGATACCCCCAAAGAGAGAGCGCTTGGTGGGTAAAGTAGCTCCTTTTAGCACCGTCTGTCATTATCTCAAGTGGGGAGTAATGGTTTTGTGTAGTGAGCATCCATTATGCAGCCGCTGAGGGCGGGCATTAATGATGGGAGGCTTAAATCTCATTGTTTATTTTCTGCCCCTAATGATATTTTTAGCAGTCAGTTTATTCCTGTTATGTTGAGCTCGGAGTCGCCGGGGTTCCACGCGAATATCAGCAAAACTAGACACGACCCCCTCCGCACAACCGCGATTCTCACTGCCCCGTTTCCTGGCGTATAACCGAGCGTATGCATCGCCTCAAAGGCAAATTCAACAACTAATTCAATTAGGACATCAGTTCTTTTACACTCCCGAAAAAGAGAGGATGTGAGTCAAAGCGCTGGAGGCCCGGCGGACTGCTCTTCATCATGAAGAAGTTGCTCTTTATTCATCAGCATCAGTGTTCAGGACTGGGAACTTATTGCTGAGCTTGTTAGCAAAATACCCTGATCTGAGGCAAGAGATGTGTGACTAAAGCTGAGCCTCTTAAGTGTCTGTCACCCTGATCTAACCCGAGGAGAGCTCTTTGTAGGCTCTGTTTCTCTGCCTGCGCCGCTGAGTGACTGGGGATGAGCCCCGCCGTGTAGCTGCAGGTGACAGGGAACCCTTTTTGTTGTCAACTCCTGACGGAGGCTGCACATGAAAAACATTTCACTTGACGCTGCCGCGGCTGTCTTTCTCTTCCTTCCTCTCTGTAGATCTCAAAGGCTACAACTGCAGCTGCGCTACCGAGTGAAGGCGTCAATCTCTTCCTCCTTCTTCTCCTTTGCTTTCCGTTGTGTTCCTTCCTCCCTCTTTTATTTTTTTTTTCCCACCAGCTTTTTCTTGTCTTTGCTTCTCTGGCACCAGCCCTCCCTCCCTTTGGTTTATAGATCTGAGTGGCGTCTCAGGAGGAAAATACAAGTCAAGCCATTGTCATTTCAAACAGTGTGATAACCAGATACTGCGCTGCCCACTGACAACTCTAGGGAACTGGCCTGAGCTTTGACTGCTGGCTCTCCTCGCTGGCTCTCCTTTTCTCTTTCCTCATTCCCATCAAGCTCACCTTCTCTCCTTCCTCCTCCACTCACACCCCCCACAGGTGTCTTACTAGTTACTTGTTTGTTACTTAGCTCCGGTGTGTCTTGCATCTGGCTGCTCTCCTCTTTCTTCTCTGTGCCTTGAGGTGCTGAGGGGAGTAGTTGTCTTGGCGCGCGTACCAAGGTCAGCGCTCTCCTCATGACAGTTCCCTGCCTCTCGACAAGGCGGAAAATCAATACTTTCGGACTTGTGGCGCTGCCCTCAGTGTAACAACAAGACTGTCCAGCGCAGAGCGCGGCTCAGACACCTGACACATCCCCAGCTGCCCCTCCAGGCCCCCGCCAGGGAGCTTCATCCACTCTCATCCTGACCCCTTCATATTTTATCAAGGTCTGTGCTTTACTTTACACCGACGTTCCTCCCTATACTGTTTCTCTTCAGGGCCTTCAACCTCTGAATGTGAGATTGCTTGTTTTTTCATATGATGCAATACATGTTTGTATAATGTCTCACAGTGCGGGCAGATAGATGCACGAGCATTAGGGAGTGGAAGATTGATCATCTTTATACCGATGCTCTCGACCACAGCACCTCTAGGTATTTTATAAACTAAGACCCATGGCCTAGCAAGGGGCAATAAAGTCACATAATCCAGATCACAACAGGGAGACAAGCAGCCAGAGATCTGTCCTCTGCTGAGACAGTAGGGGAATCTTACAAGGATGGAGTGAAAGAGGACTATACCCTGTTGACAGACATAGCTGTTGGCGACTCACAAATCCAATTGGACATTGGATGGTATAAAACATTGTTGGCATCTTCTGGCAGTTTCAAGGCACCTGAAGTTGCCACTAGTCCCCAAGGGGGGACTCGGACTTGCAACCGACTGGGATGCCTCAGTCAGAGCGAGTTGTATTCCGTGTCCCATTTCCAGTGTGCAGGACACATCTCAGGCAAATGGAGCGTAATTCACAGAATGGCATTTCAAATCCAAAGTATAGCCTTGGGTGACATTTTTCAATACAACGCTCAAGCTAATCTGTCTCCTTATGCCTTTCCGCTGCCAAACAGTTGCTTGGAGAAAACACTGCAGCGCTTCCCTCACCGACTGTCGAGCTCGACTCTTGGCTGTCTGAGGACAGCACAGGCCAATTACAGCTCAGTGACTTCAGCAGTGAAACAGAGTGTCTCCTGCAGAGGGCCGCTATGATTGGACCGGGTCCCTTCGCCCGTCCTGGGAACACACACACACACACACACAGACACACTACAAGTGGTTGTCCATCAACAGGGCCATCTTCCTTCATCCCCTGGCTTTCTCATCCGCTAAGGCATCAAATATAAGAGCCACTTAAATGAATTAGATATTGAGCTGTTCATTAAAAAAAAAGCAAACCCTCTGAAGTCAGCAGGCGGAACACGCTAACAGAGTGTAACCCGACTTGTTTAGTGAGTCATAAAACACAATGATCTGATGACTTCACTGAATCTTTGCCAGAACTCGGAACAACGTATTCAGCTTCAGGTATTTGAGCACCGCCGAGTCCTCCAGCTCCTTTCTCCTCTTCCACCTGTAACTCTCCATCACTCTGATGACCATATTGACCATTTCTTCTCTCAGTCTAAACATAACATTGATCTTGAATCATAACCAATAGATTTTCTGCACCTGGTTTCCACTTGCGCAAACTAAAAACCACTTCCTTTTTTTTTTGTTTTTATATTCTTGGTTCATAGAATAAAGTGGCAAAACAGATTCTTCATGAACTGCTTTGACACATAACATACTACAATTTAATGCAGTAGACCACCACACCGTGATATACTTATCAATCTGCCATGTTGCTTTTGCACAGCGATGCGATACTTTCCAAAAGCCCTGTTCATTTCCATCAAGAGTCTAAATCACCAGAGCAATGATACAAATGCCTTTCAAATCTTTACAAGCGACGGTGGTGTTTACAGTCTCCGCTCACTGCTGTAAATGTGAACATTATGGCAGGCCGCGAGAGAGCAGACAGGACCTGAACGCTCTTGTGTTTGTGTGGTCCGTCCTCCACCACCTTACTCCAAATCTGTGATTGGAATCTACACAAACCAAGGGGGAAAAAAACCTGGTGACTTCTTAGCTTTGCACGAAGAAATCCCTGGCAGAGTAAAATTATACATCTGTGGAGGCAGATATCTGTTTTTATTGGCCTAAATTCAGGCAGTACTTAAAACCAGCAGCCTCTCCTTTCACTGCTGAGCTTCTACAGAGCAACAGTCCAGCTCTAAAGCGCAGAGCATTTCCATCCGATAAGAGTGGTGTTATTTCAATAATTAGGGTTGTGGAAGGGCATCCAAACACTGAGACTGAGGCGGGAAAGGACTGGTTATTTTCCTACTCTTGATTTTATCTCAGAGGTGCCAGTCGGACGTTTGAGCCCCACGTCTCTCTGGATACGTCTGATCTAAACAACTGCATCTTCTCATCCTTTTCCCATCACCGTGACAGTTTCCCTCATGCATTAAAAAGCAGCCAATCGATTTTCCCATTGCTTAAATTTGCAACTTAATCCAACATATATGTCTAGAATCTACGGCCCTGTCAGTCGGAGGAACGGCGGGGAAACAGCCAAGACAATAACAGAGGGAGAATAATAGGTTGGTGGTAATGTGGTGGTTTCTGGCTTTGGCCAGGAATTCTGCTTCATGCCACTTGATAATGTATGTTGTCAATTAACAGCGACTCAGATTCTGTACCACAAACACAACAAACTGAATTAGCAGGGAAGGGAGACAAACACGCATCCCGTGACTTCGCCTGCGAGCGAGGCACACACACCACATCATTATGTTTATAGGGCTAATAAACCAATCGACGACCTCCATCTGCACAACGTAACCAGCCGTCCAACATGGCCTTCTGACGGTCGAATGTCATCGTATCACACACTGAAAATACGTTTCTGGGATCAAGATGGAAAAAGCACACGTGTCCCCTCTGAGCGAGGGGTTTGAGGAGGTAACAGGATATCACAACCTTTTCCCAGGAGCAAACAAGGCTGCGAGCCTGTTCCCTAATTCACAATGAGCACTGAAAGGTTCCTGTCGGGCAGCTAATGTGGACAATAAATTAACTTTGTTCAGTCATTAATAGTGCCATGCACGCATCATAAACATCGTAAATCAAAGTGTTAGCAAGAAGAAAAGCAAACTTTTTACTGGGCGAAAACACAGGACAGGTTTTTGATAAACAGCTGGACACTGGCGATGGTAGCTGTGATCCAGGATGACCCTTTCAGACTCACCCTCCCACACGCCCTCTGCAGTTGTAAACCCTATCCCATAAGCCTCTGGGGTGGTATGGCTACTTGCCAGTAGCTGTGTTGTTATTGGCAATGGATTTCCTTTGTGGCCTCTGGTACTTACTCGTGTAGGCCATAACACCGTACACAAAAAAGGCGAACAAGAATACACCAGCGCACACACACTCCGGGGCGCAAAATGACTGGCATATGCTGCACCCAGTGCACGTACAACAACACATGTAATTACACTCAAAATCCGACATCCAGAGAAGACCTGCAGCCTTAAAGGAAACAAGGAAGGGGAGCAAGCACGACGTATCCTTGACGGGTTCATCTGTTTCCAGTTTGGCGCAGATGCTCGTGTTTTATTGCAGAAGTCTAGTATTTCATGGCAGATTTAGCCAGTGGTTTTGTTCCCCACTTGCTACAACAGCTCTAATGATGGCACATTCAATTGTGGCACACCAGTAAAACATCTCGCTATCTTCTTGCCCTGGTGATGTGCACCAACACAAGCCGACGGCAAACTTAAGGTACAGGTCGGCACTGGATAATCGACATGTTGCTCCTCCATTTAGGGAATTTGATTTACTTTTCTGAACATTTTATGTGTTTCAACCATGTTCCCGGAGTGTTATCAACCTGGGCCTGAAACATAAGGTGCACTGTGTTCATGCAACAGGATACAAGCGCAAATCAGTTTAAACTAATAATGTTTTGCTCAAAAAAAATTGTCACATTTGTCACAGATGTTTTTCAAAATGATTTACTTCATCAACCATCGTGGACTTTTAGAAACTCTCAAATATATGAGAAATATTCACAGCTTTTCTTTGAAAAGAGTAAATAATGTATTACCTTTTTCATTTCTTTGGAAGCCAAAACTATGATACAGCGTTCTGCTCACCGCAGGTTGAAGAAGCTAATTTTAGCATTAGCATTTGGGCTGGATTGACAGCTCCATAACACGCACAGACATGCGCCCACTGTCACACCAATGACAACGCCACACACAAGTGCAGCGTCGAGCGCCTCTTAACTGGCTCATTCAGTCCTGATGGCTTAAATGATTTCATCACGGTTAATGACAGGGACCGGGGCTCCCTGTGACGCTTCGCCAGATGCTCGGGGACCGCGGAGGGTCTCGCTCACTTCTTGTCTCACACCGCAGCCGCTCCTTCTGTTCCGTTTAATGATTGTCCTCCACGTGCCCCCTAGCATCCCACTTCATCAACTTTAGCTCAGCCTCATACGGAGACAGAAGAAACGTGCTGTCGAGACGCAGCGCAGGCGCTCGCAGCACTTCAGGGTCGGCGTACAGCGACGTGCACAGGCCTGGAACTGCATTCACAAGTCGCCCAACAAGCTTGGAACTGTCAGGAATATTTAAAAGCTCAGAGAAATACAGACTTTTTACTCTTTTCCTCTTTGAGTTATTAGACAATCCATCAAATTAGCGATGAGCCTAGCTCCCTCGATGCTGCGGAGGTCAAAGTTTACATGAAGAGGCTAAACTGGCATTGGACCAGTCTATTCTCTCGAGTCTTTTTATCCAACTAAATGTTTTCCAAGCTCGCTTCAGGACAAAAGTTTTTTTTTTTTTTTTGTTCCTTTGGGCAACTTTTAAAAAAATTTATTTTATTAAGGAACTAGTACATTTTAATTGTGTTTTTTTTATTTATTTCCACCTTTGGAAAAAAGCTGTAACATCCTTTCATCAAGCATCACTAAGTCCTCTGCTCCCTCATATACATTTCATCTAGTATATTTATCGTTTACGAAATCGCTAAACGTGTTCCATTGCAAACATGAGTGTGGAAAAATACAGATTATACTACTTATGTGTTTCAGAAGAATTTCAATACATCAACAGTGTTTCATTTACAAGATTGTCACTGTATAGTGGACATACTATAAGTTATTGGAGAAGTACAGGAGAAGTACTCTGTGCTGATAAAAGAATTGTTTCAAAAGATCATAGGACCAAAAGATAAAAAGTAGAACTTAAACCGTATATATAAAGGTTTACTGTCCTTTAGACATTACAAGAGCCAGTACTGAAGTGGAAACCTGTGTAGTTTTATTATGTACTGTATATTCGACAAAAGCTGAAAAACGTTTTTCTGTTCTAGTGCTGCTTTTTTCTGACCAATACTGCCTCCTGTTATTCCTAAAGGGCTAGTTCCATAGCTTAACCATTACTTGTTGACAGGAAAAACTGAGAGTAAAACAGAAGTATGTGATGGAACAGTATCCCAGACTGAAAGGACCTGCCAAGTTTTAATGAAATATCATCCAAAAAAAGGAAAGAAGCAGAATGTGTAGCAGCACCATTTGGAGCGACGATTTCAGATGTTAATGGTATTCCTACACGAAGGAAGTGGAAGGGTCACATTCACATCATTTCCCTCTTAATACTCGAGCGATCCACATCTGTTGTCAGTGTGTAAAGTGCAGGTACAGTTTCCCCCTCATGTCTGGCCTTTGGACGCAACACAAAACCTGATTGCTGCTTTGAAGAAATGCCAAACGTCATGTAGTGTTCGAAAAGAAATTAGTCTGAACCAGTTCCCGTTACCAAAAGAGAACAAACATTGACTCGGATTATAAATGTTGTCACCGTCAGCTGGCTTTTTTTTTTTTCTTTTTGCAGCCACTAACGCATGTGTGTGTGTGTGTGTGTGTGTACATGGATGTGAACCTGCCTGAGTATGCACTTATAATTTCCCAGAGCTTAAACCACCATTGATTCAGATCTTCTCGTCTTCCCAAGGAACAGGAAAGGATTATGCGTTTAAAACGAGCTTTCTCTTCGCAGATATAAGGTCATTAATTTCACAGGCTTACACATGAAAATATTGACTCTTCCCAGACACCTCGCGATATACTCCGCTCCAGCCTCGGCCGAGCAGAAATAAATCTTTCCAGCTATGCAACATTGATATGCCATTGAGTTATTAGTCGGAGGAGCTCATAAATAAGCAGAAGTAGTGAGGTGTAGTTCGGCTCTTTATTATTCGAAATGAGAGAAAAATGTTTGGATTGTATTCGGCAGAATATTCTATCTTCATTAAATGTTCCTGAAATAATTATTTATCTTGTTTTACTTGAAGGTCTCGCTCAATTGAGGAGCAGGAAAAGTGTGGTTTTGGATCACAGATGCATTTTGGGTGACATTATTTGTGGTGCACTGATGGAGTTGGTAAAATTCGTAACCAAACTTCATATATAAAAGCACTTTTTGGGGGTCAACTTAAGAGATGCACCAATGACATGCTCAACATGTATCTTGAAGAATGTTAAAACTCACGACAGGATTGTGGAAAAATTCTGGCAAGTCAAGTCAGCTAGTGATGTAAATATTGAACCGCATGACAAAGGTTTTCTGAGAAATGACGCCGACTTATTTTTAAAAGCCTCTCTCTGATTCACATGGTTGACCAGGGGACCCGGGGAGTGAGACGCTACACTGCACGCACAGTCGAACGATCCAGGTCACACACAGTCTCACAATGAGACACACACTCATCGAGTGGAAGCGCGTGGGCGAGCGGCCTGCTTTTTATGTCCCCGCATAGCGGACAAGGGATGGGCAGACTTGGGGGGAAACAAAAGACAGAGTGAGAGTGCAAAGGTTGTCACAGGCCAGTCACAGGAGGGAGAGGAAGAGGAGCAGTGGAGGGGCGGGAGTATTCCGAACCTCTCACATCTGTTATTCGTTTGTCCCGAGCTGGGAAGAAAATAGCAGGAAGCGTTCTGGTGGTGGCGGAAGATGAAAAGACAAGAAAATTGAATAAAAAAACATGTGTCGCACATGCACTGCGGCTGATTGGATGTGTCCCGTGGATTATCCCCGGGAGGCGCCGGCAGCTTGTAACAGACGCGGTGGGCGACAAACATGCACATGCATAAACAAGAAGATTCGCCTCATTCATAAAAGGGCTGGGCTCAGATCTTCTCCTGTGGCCTTCACAGGTTGGCAGCCCTGCCAGAGTTGCCTCTGCTTTTACGGCTAACTTGCTGTTAGAATGGGGGGACTGAAACCGTGTTGCTGACACTGAGATGATGAACTTCACAAAAAACATCAGCGTGGTTATGTTCAGAAAACGCTGGTGTCAGCATCTTTGACGACATCAGCTCGCCCCCTGTTGGAGTCTGAAATGTGTCGCGACAAAGGCCGGTTCTGAAAACTGTCCTCACGATTGAAAGTGCTTATGCCTGCACGCGAGTGTGAGCACACACACACACACACACACGTCGCCACTTAGGGCCCATCCCACAGCTCATTAACAGTAATAAGTGACTGCTGCCACTTCTTTTTTGTCAGTGGGGATGCTAGACAATCAATAGGGTCATTTCACATCATAACGGCTTACCAAAGCACATTATAGCACTTGTTCATGGCTGGGAATGGCTGCCATTAGTGGCATAGCCAGATTAGATAAGGGCTGGGAAGGTGGGGGTTCACGGGAGGGGCCAGTCGCAGAGAGAATTAAAGAGGAAGGAGGAGGGCGGCCGATCAATATATGGATAGTTATGGAGATAACATCACAACAGGGTGTCTGGGAGAGAGACGCTGTATTGGAGACTGACAATTTCTTTTTCCTTTAGGGAATGATGTGCGTTCCAAAGTGCTGATGTGAACCTTCACGCTTGAACAAAATATACGCTTGTGTTCTAGGGTAGATGTGTAGGTTTGAGAGAAGAGGAAGCAGAGGACAAGGTGAGATGGAGGAAGATGATCCGCTGTGAAGCCGAAAGAGAAAGAGAGAAGTTCCAGAGTGGACTCCACTGGCGTGTGGAGGTGTGTTGCGCCTCTCTCTGGGCGACTCTTTTCAATTACACACCAGGGTTCGAGTCAGAGGCAGTCGCCATTAGAATTACAGGAAACGACTTTAATATTTGATGGAGACATGCGAGTCAATATTTAAAGGAAAGTCAAGCACTTGTTTGTGTGAAGTGAGCCGCCAAAATGTCCTCACTTTTAAACATGCCTCTTATTCATCCCGCAAACAGAGGTGGCTCGTTCACACATGAAGAGGGGATTCTTACTGCGATTATTGATTCAATATTTGACTTCAGCTTGTAATAAACCTGCGTTTACATGAACCGAATCTTCTTGGCTTCGGTAAAACGGCAATGGCAGTGTTGTTTATTGTGTGTAGATTTCATCTCAAAAATACTGGTGGAAAAGAAGAGACATCTACCTCCAGCCAAAATAAATTCCCTCGTCCAGCAGATGGGAGGTTTTGTTTTCTTTATTTATTTAGAGGCCGAGGCGGGCGCGTGTGCTCTCGTGTCCTGCAGGAACAGGACAAACATCAGCCAACAACAAGGGAGCGCGGGTGACAGGCCGTCGGCTCTTCACACATGCTTTACTACGCTTTGATATGCGGCAGCCATTAAAAATAGATGGTGAGCAATCATTACAGGCATCGGAATTAATCTAATTAGCCTAGCGCACGCGGGCTGGGCGGAATGGGGGGCGGGAGGGGCGGCATTCAGCAAACAGAGCCACCCGTCCGCAAAGTGGAGAGGACGCAAACGCTACAGGGCCGCGGTGGTGAAGGAGGTGGCGGGGAGTGAGGGGGTAAATCCGCCTTGACTTATGAATACGCACCACCAAGATTTAGCTCCTCAAAGCAAACAAATGAATCAAGCGCTAAGAGGAGCGGGAGGGGGCGGAGGGGGGAGGAGCAAGGCGGAGAGAAAGACCAGGGAGAGCGAGACCAGATAAATTATTTAAACCAGCTCGGACTGTAGCTGCAGCCACTGGTGTTAAAATTGGACTCAGGGCCAGAAAAGCTCATATTATTAGTAAAGAGATACTTTTCTTTTTCTGCATTTGAATCCACTCGGGGAGAAGCCCGGCCGAGTCACAGCATGAATGCCTGATCGCCACACAAACACTTCATACAAATGCTGTCTTGCTGAAATAGATCACTTTAAGGGTCATTGTGGACAGACATGAGTCCCTTATTGACTGTGCAGTCGATGAAGTGCTTAGTCCACAACCCTTCTTGACCCCTGTCAGGGATAATGACTGCTGCAAGGGAGTGTGGGTATTATGCCCTACAGAGTGGAGGCAGCCTTCTTTTTTATGTATAAAGTAATAGCTGCTGGGATCAGCGCTTGGCTGCGAGAGCAACACACAACTAGTTGCACAATTCAGTTATGCTTATTTAGGACATTCCTCAGAAGGAGTGACGCGGCGGCTCAGCTCAGAATCGGCCTCTGCTTGTGGGGACATCTTCCTCACTCAGTTCTAAATAAATATGTGGATAAATCTGTCATTCCAGGTTTAAGGTGGAATTGTCATGTTCTGGACCGAGGCTCTGAGACGGGTTTGCTCCCTCTTCTTTCATTGTGGCTTCGATAGTCTTTCTGCAGAGTCATTACCTTTGCTTTGATAGCAAAGCTGAGTTCAGTGGTCGAATGCCCCCTCAACCATCGCCCCACCCCGCCTCACGTTTGAAATAAATTTGACTGACTGACAGTGTCCTCACCATTCCGTCTAATAACCTCAGCCATTTTAAATTCCAAGCTCCATGTGCCACAAGGATCGCATGCTATTGGCTCATACTTTTCAGATGTATCTTTAGTTTTAGAGTCCCACACATCACATTGGAGTCACAGTACATTTGGGGGAAAAAAAATCGAAGCTGCTTCTGTTGTTTGTTCGAACGCGCTTGTCCACAAACAGCCCAACGTAAATGTTGTTTCGACTCGTAAACTCGAGGCGAACTGCACGTGTCACTCACAGACAGAGTGGGAGAAAAAAAAGAGCAGATGATTAACTCATAATAGAAGGACATAATAGTGCTGAGAGCGAAACAACTCACTGAAACAGGAAAATGTATTTCTTGGAAACCACTTACACTCAAATTACAGCGACATTCTTGGCAGACGTTATACGACACGGGTAAAACACAGTGTTCTCCAGGGAAAGGCTTTGGAGACACCTTTCAGACGTCAAAATCACAGGATGGGATTAATCCAAGAGCAGAATATGGAAATCAGCCTTTTCTTTCCTGACAGAATTCTTTGATTTTTTTTGTTTTTTTTCTTGTTCACTCCCTTCCCTCTATCACGGTTAAGTTACAGACATGAGGTGAAGGAATGAGGGAGTCGGAGTGGTACCACACGGTACCATGAGGAGAGAGATGCCGCCTCTCCCCGACGTGACGTGTGCTATGCAACGACCTCGCAATGGCCCCTGTACACACATCACACACACACACATGAACATTCATTTGAACTTGCAATTCCTTCAATTCATAAACAGAAGAGCCTCAACCCCTCCCTCCCGACAGCCCACTCCACATACGTCCCACCATATCGCCTGCAGACCATAAGTGTCGCAACTTATGCCGTTTTTTTTTTTTTCCTGCAAGCCACAGTTTAGAGGAAGTGAAATCCTTCTAAGTGACTGTCACAATGCATCAGCCTCAGGCAAGGATGCACACTACCCCCCCCCCCCCCCCCCCCCCTTACCCCTCTCAACTCCCCATTTCTGGCCACATCACTATCTTTTACTTTCAGTGTTTTTCTGGCTCAGATGCGCCACTTTGGCTCTCCCTCTCTCTCTCTCTTTACTCCTCTGTCACTCAGCTTTTTTTTTCCCTTAAATGTGGTCACCGTACCAGCAGGCTTCACTTCCCCTTCACTCCCGCTGTCATTCTGCCGTTGCAACGATTCTTATCCCGCATTTAACCTGAAGGGTGAGCGCCGGTCACAACACAACACACTGCAATTAGGGCCCTGCCTGGGACCCGCTCTCCGCACAGTCCTCGTTCCCCTGACTGCTCTGCCTGGAAGAAGCAGAGGTTGACTGAGTTTCGTTCCCATTTGCTGCAGAGGGACGGTCACGCCCTGACACACTTGTGGACACAAACACACAGTGGAACTTGAAAGGTGACGAGTGTGTGTTCTGTGGACAGCTGAGGTGACCTTTGTCATGACCTTGGCATGTCACAACCCTGTGATGCATGTGTCACTTTTTCCAGTTTGAAAAACACACTGCTTTTCTTGTTTCACATCACCAGCATCTTACTGGAGGAATTCTAAAATGTTAGAGATAGATAGATAAAGCTTGGGTTGGATAGATAGATAGATAGATAGACAGACAGACAGACAGACAGACAGACAGACAGACAGACAGACAGACAGACAGACAGACAGACAGACAGACAGACAGACAGACAGACAGACAGACAGACAGACAGACAGATAGATAGATAGATAGATAGATAGATAGATAGATAGATAGATAGATAGATAGATAGATAGATAGATAGATAGACAGACAGACAGACAGACAGACAGATAGATAGATAGATGTTTTGGTGCCCTTTCCTCTTTGCTATCCTTCAATGACCCATTTTAGGACCAGAGTTGGCGCTTTATTGAGCATTTTATTGGAGCTGTGGACAGATTAGGCACACATCAACCTTTCATCAGCCAATCGAGTGCAGCGAGGGGTGGGACTTGGGAGGTCTGGCAGAGACGGACACTCTGCAGGAGAGGAGGGGGCGGTGGTGAATGGTCACTCACTCATCACTTGGCTGCAGTCCGACATTCACTGTGTGCATATGTGTGTGTGTGTGTATCCGAGTCTGTGCGAGACGAGGGAAGGGTCAGTCTTTGGTCACCAGATGGTTACTGTTTGGGCTGGACTACAGAAAGCAAGACAGGGGGACCGTCCCTCCCAGACCCCCCTTTTTCTTCTTCACTGAAGTTTGCACTCAAAGCCCGAAGTCACAAATCTGATGGACAGGTGATAATGAAACAGACACTAACAAATGCTCACCTCTTGCTATGAGGCCTTGACTTGGACTGGGAAAACAGACACAACAAACTACTTCATGCTCCGCAGACAAAAATGGATTGACTGCCGGATTTACTCCATGTTGTGGCCAGAAATCAGCCGTTAACAGTCTCTTAGTTTTGCTAGCCTGAGGACAAAGTGGAAAGTGTTGGCTTGATGTGCTTATTGACTTGAAAAAATCGGATTGTTATGGGTAGCTTATTATTCAGTACAGTTTATGTGCAGTGAGTTTATTTAACTCTCTCATCCTGGTATTATGCGGGAGGCTTATATGGCAGCAGGTGCTGTGTGTAAAGAGCAGTTATTTGTGGAAAAGTTAGAAAAAAATCTCCACAATAAAGAGAAAAACAGTGATCATATTTGGAATAGAGAGAGTATATGGGGTTGGGTGGCACTATTGGAAGGTGTTGCTACAGTCAGTTTCAGTGCAAGTCGGACCCTGTCACTGTGTGTGGCCGTACAATGTGCAGGCTACTGCCGCTCCTCCGTGCGTCTGGCCATTAAATACCGAATGCCGGCCAGCCGCACATACACGGTGGAGAACATGGTAGTTTTGGCCGTCTGACGTCGCGTGAAACACAAAAAAACAGTTTCAAGGTTCCAGTTTGAAAATGAAAATGGGGAAAAGATAAACTTGCCGTTTGCCAAGACAACCAGTGCGAGCTGGAATGGCTGAGGGAGCACTTATGTTGCGAAGGGGATCTGGTACTACGGAGAAGGAAATGTGCGACGATGAGCAGCACCCCAGTTCAATATTGAGAAGTACTACACTGCCTAAGATGCTCCGTCTTCTCACTAACTCTAAGACCTTCAAATAAGTCAGTTTGTCTAAAGGGGTTACGCATCACCTTGACTTTAGAGACGTCTGTACTGCTGTGTACACAATGGTCCTAAAGAGAGATCTAACGCTATCAAAGCCAGTATGTGGGCATTTCATACAACTCGCGTTTGTTGGCTCATGAGAATGTTGTTGTCGAAGTGGGATGAAAGTAGAACAGCCAGCAGCTGGATTGCCTCTGCTAATTCAGCACTTTAACAAATCAATGCCACTTGAGGAGCACAATCCACAAACCCATCTCAGCTCGACGCATCAGTGAGACTATAGGTGTGTTTGTGTGCTGCCTGAAGCGATGATGGTGTGTGGTCGTCCACAAAAGTCTACATTACAGTCCGGTAATGTGTTAATTTATAACTCTATCACCCAAGACGCTCGCGGTATCCATCTGTGTCACATGCTCGGCTGCTGAAATCTATCATGTCCAGGGAAAAATGGCCCGTCTGGAGGGATTACGCCACTGGTCGCACAATTTCTCCTTCCCTCCTGCTTTCCTTTTAACCCATTAAAAGCCTCCACACCACTCTCTGTCCTCACTTGCTCAGGTCAGTGTCATCAATTAGGGCTGACAGACCTCCAGAGGGTCTGCAGACATCACTATCCGCCCGGAGACGGAGCACTAACACTGCACGCTGCGCAGCCGTCCATTTGGATATCGTCGATCTGAGACTGAATTACACACTTGTGCGACCTTCGCTGACCTTATTGATGTGAAATGCTGCAGTAAAATAGGTATATGATAGCGTTTTGACCACCTCCTTTCAACTCGGCTGTCATAAACTGTGTCATAAATTTTTTTAAAGGAAAATTCATCTAGGATTTGAAGAATTATCATCTGACTTTACAAGAAAACATGTTAAATACGATGCTAACACTTTACTCAAATGACTAAAATAGACATCATTTTGAATCCCATAGTCAGAGATGCTGCACACATGACACAGTCACCGAGTTGCTGAGCTCATGGTAAAGTTGTCAGTGTTGTCGTGTTGGTGCAGGTGGCCCATGCCGTCTCTGACAGAAGCAGCAGGCAGTAATAACACACGGGAGGATTTGATCAATATTCACCCTCTCTATTCAATTTCACAACATCACTTGTATCACTGGACACAAACACACACACAGGAGCTTGGAGGGAAAGCGTCAAAGTAACTACACCGGCATTAATGTAAAACAAAAGGTCTTGGACAAAACAGCCAGAGGGGCCGGCTGGAGCGAGAGAAGCGGCTCTGGTTGAAATGCGAGCAAGGCATTAATATTTATATGATTAGAAATACTCTCCTCTAACCTCACAGAGAGGTTGTGAACATGAGCTACAAGACAGTTAGGGAGGGCCGGAGGGTGGAGGGGTAGGGTCTGAAAGACAAGCTGGCAATTGCACCTTTAAAGGGTGCAACAGTCATCACAAGAGGAGAAAGGGAATCTGCCCATTAAGACTAAGTGGAGGTCTATTAGATCATGGAGGTAAGGAGGTGGGCATTTACCATCAGTCCAGCTCACAAACATCCTTGTTGACTGTGCCAACCCTCTCGGCGACAACTGTACTTGTTGTGCAAAGTTCCTACGTAACTTCTTTTTTTTGTTCAAATCTCTGTTTTTATGGCAACAAATAAGTGCTCGCTCACGGAAAGTTCTCAAACATCACCTCAGTCACCAGGCAGGCAATTTGGAGACAAGGTCACCGCCCAGTCCTGTGAGATCAAACAAACTCTGACCTCCTTTTTGCCTCATTCGGTTTGTCCCCTACACATCGCCCACCCCAGTCTAGCGCCCCCCCCCGCCCCCTTATCACAACAGTGCAGATAATCCTTCCTCTCTCCTCCCCTCCCCTGCATCCCTTGGGAGGGAAAGCAACACAAAAAAAGGCCTAAGAAAAGTGAGGACATTTGCCACTTGCCTGCGACACATAATACGGCGCAAGGCACTCAACTTTTACTTGCACTGGCTCATCTCCGGGACACTACCCGCCCCCCTCCAACACTGTCACGGGGGCGAGGCGGAGGCGGGTTGGAGGGGATGAGGAGCCTGAATTAACACTTGACATTCAATACGGTCAGGCCCTTAATTGGCCGGGGCCTTTCCTCGGAAGGCAATTCTCTATTCCCCAAACTGGCCCCTGACTGCGCCATGCGCCCGTGTCATCTGAGCGGCTTTGTGTATCCATGCGTCGGCAAGCGACGGAAGGAGGGAGCCGTGTGTGTAAGTATGTGCCAGGGAGGACGAGGTGTTTGTGTGTCCTGAGAGAGCCCCTCCGGTCCCTTCCCTCGCTCTAATGAGGCTGGATGAATTAGCGCTACGTGACATGATTTGAACAGCGGTGGCCCCCCGTTTCCCACCTCACCACCACCACCCCTCCCTTTTCTTTGTCCTTCTCCCATCCTCATCCCCCCTGTCCTCCCACAGCGGTGACAGGCATCTGGTGGCCGGATTAACGCCAGGAGCGACCCTGCGGCTCTGGCCTTTATATGTGCTTTTTGCTGCTTAACACTACACACACAAACATATGCACCTCGACAATAAACGGCACACGATGAAACACTTTGGGCATCCTCCTGTTCTTTTTCCACTCGCGCACGCACGCACGCACACCCAGACTAACTCGCACTTCCCGCAGATCCCGTTACACTTGATGTTATTACAGCTTTTAACCTGAGAGGTATTAGGCATCTTTTAACTGATCTGACAGCATTTACAACACCGGCAAGTCGACGCCTCTAATCGCCCCTGTGACTTTAGACTATTAGCAATTGATCTCAAAGAGAGCTTCCCTCTCACCTCACAAGCCGTCAGCTTTTTTTTTCCCCCCCCGTGTTGCTTTGGTGTATTCTGTTTTGTTACCTCTCATCTAATCCTTCCTATTATCTGCTGTAAATTTCCCTCTTATCTCATCATTATTCCTTCACTTCAACCACCAGCGTTTGCCCAATTCTGCCCCAAACAAGCCTGTGATGGATGGTTGTTAGCGCCTCTTCAAATGGGCTGTAAGATAAAACAAAATTTATATTGGAGAGGAAACATATCAAATGAATTAAATATCGTGAAATATTCATCAGCAGCCCGCGTCGCCTCACACGTGCAGCGGCTCCAGTCGAGCACTTACTGCTGAGTGTGTTTCCCGACAGTGGAAGGGGCGAGTCACTTACTGAGAAAACATCAACATAGACAAAGCAGGTGCGTGCTACTTAGTGCGTCTCTGTGCCAAAAAAAAAAACCCATCTGAAGCCTTTATATTCGGTGTCATTTCAGCGCGATAATGAATGTGGAGGTCGAAGACTGTGACCTCTCACCCCGGGCTGGTCGCAGCTGATTCAGGGTCAAAGCAATTGATGTCAATCACAGAAGGCTAATTAGATCATTTGTGATGTAATTGATATTATAGATTGCTCGATAGAGAAGCACCATGTTGCTCGATTTGTGGTCAGCTCAAAGAATCCACTCAACAATTGCTTATTAGTGTTCACCTCTCCTGGAGTGAATGAGGGTGGAAATTGTGCTACAACTCACCATGTCGACGAAAGACCAGAGAGCAAATGGGTCCTGTTTAGTAAAACAGTAACTGGAGTTTCACCCGCCTTATTTGGAGCCGGCTGGGATCATCATGTGCTCTGTTTGATATCAAATCTATTCTTTAGATTTGAACCAGTCTGATCAATATTCAAAAAACTACGACGTGGGAGGAGTTTCTCTCAATATGCGCACACAGTGTGATGCTTTATGACCTTGTACATGCATTGTACACGCACAGAAAAAAAGCCACCCAGGGTCTCAGTTTGTCAGAAGAAAAAAAAAGCATGAGCTGTGGGATGCCAAGGCAGCTGCATTTAACAGTGGCCATTAAATGTTATTAATCCAACAGCGCAAACATCTTTTCACAGTCAGCAGAGAGCACAAACAAATGCTTACACATGTTGCCTTAACACTTCGCTCGCAACAAAAGGTAGCTAATGAGTTTAGACTCGAGTTGAGACACTTTTTTTTTTCCGAGCTGAAATGACTGTTGTTAGGAAGAGGTTTCAGCAATGTGCATAAGGAAAGAAACTGTAAAAAGAAGCAGGTATCTAAGCGTGTGCGTTGGTGAGTGTGTGTGTATGTTGGCTGGAAGCCTACCACAGTCTGTACCAATAGCCTCCCTTCTTCAGAACCTCCTTAAAATCCACCCTGGGCCTCTAGCATTTAAATCCCCTGGTAAGCTCACGACAGAGTCTGGCAAAAAAGATATCAAGTTAAACATAAAGGTGAGAGCGCACTTGCACCATTGTTCAAATAAAACCAAGGCAGGGAAGACATCCACTTTCCTGTTAGCAAGCCGTCGTGAAAAAAGCGAGGGAACGCAGATATGCACCTCACCTCAAACGCGAGCAGCTGTCCTCCGACAAGCATTATCTTCAAGCAGCCCATAATA
Source organism: Synchiropus splendidus (assembly GCF_027744825.2). NCBI lineage: Eukaryota > Metazoa > Chordata > Actinopteri > Syngnathiformes > Callionymidae > Synchiropus > Synchiropus splendidus. The sequence goes on from NC_071335.1 coordinate 22,838,649, forward strand.
TGCCCATATCCGAGAGAACAAACAAACAAACACACAAGGAGTATGGTGGATCTGCCGGTGGAAAACAGAGGGAGTCAACTTCATGCCCTGTGCGAAATTACCATCATTATCCAAAACTATAAATGTAGCATTAATGGAACACCCTAATGATGATGGCTTTAATAATAATAACAGCAATTCGTCCGGAGTGCTTTGACAGCCATGACAGCATTAGTCACTTTGGCAACAGAAAGAGGGAACGGTTACGTGCCTTGAGAGCTCGTCTTCATCGCGGCTGATGATGGGGCAAATTGGCCAGCAGAGTGAGCAGACGGGGGTCCTTAAAGACGGATGTAAAAATAGTAGCTTTGCTCATTGCGCTGGCAAAAGCCCAGCGAAAACAAAATAGCAGGAGTTGAGGAATAACAGGAAAAGGGAGAAGCCACGGTGAAAGTATGCGCGAGTTCCTGTCACTTAACGCAGGTCACCACCAACGTCACCTTCCGCAGACGGTCTCACTGAACGCCAGAAAGTCACAAATGTCTGGTCGCTTGTGGGGTGATAATCTGTGGTTTTTCGAATCTAACCTGTGACCCGCCTCACCTCCTCGTGCAACAGCCACACGACACTTCCACACAACGGCCCTGCATTCCTCTCATATATGTCAGTGTTTTTCCGCCCCGGCACTTCGCTTGTGTCCCCCCCTCATCAGCCAGTGGCAGGGTGGTGACATCCTGACTGGACGGCCCTTCAAGCACAAACGTCTTCTGCTCACCGGCCACTTCTTTCCTCTGCAGGAAACCGGCCAGAGACAAATAACACACCTCTGCCTTGTCAGCGGTAAAACTCAGGAAGTTTACGAACATAGCAGTGATATTTCCTCGAGTAATATTTTACCCCATATATATATATATATATATATAATAATGGCCAACCTATAAATGCATGTCACTTATGGGGCACTTTGGGCTTAGACAGGCCGCATCCTCGGGAGGAAAAGAAAGAGCCAATCAGCTGACATGGATCCTGTCTGTGACGCTCACATGATGCGTATTGATCTCGGCTCACCCCGAGGTCGGAGTCAGCGTTGGTGCTCACATATCACTGCAGGATTTTGCTGCAAGGCTACAGAGGTGACAGTTGTGGTGAAACGCAAGCATCTTCAGCGCTTGTTTAAAAATATCATTGTAGTTAAATTGTTTTAAAAACGTGTCATAAAAAAATAAAATTGAAAAATGGGTTCAATTTCTAAGGTTGTGAGGGAGTGAATCCTCTCATCCTTTCATCTAAAAACACGAGATGCTTATGAAACTTTAAAAAATATTGTTTTTGTACTAGTATCCCACATAGGCAGCACTGTAAATACGCTTTTATTTCCAACTGAATATACTGTACGCACATCAAACACTGAAGAGGTGCTAAAGCTAAGGCACTTTCAGTCACTAATAATCTATAAAAAGCATGTCTCGTACTATTTTTAAAACCAAACAAGCCTCACAGAGGGCGTCGAGAGTTTACAGGTAGTACACTTCCAGTCTCATTAAAACATGATACAGTTGTGGCCTCAATAAGCACAGAGCCTTCTGTCTTACAGTGATTGATTCAGCATGTAAATTGAGCATCAGCTGAAGGTTCAGGCGGATACAGATTTGGAGAAAAGTTTGGGTGGGGGTGTGAGGACCGGAAAAAAAAGGGGAGAGCGAGAGGAGCATTAAGAGGCAGATAGAGTAGAAGAAAAAGCAAAAGTAGTAATGGGGGAAGTGGTGCGTGTCTTTTCTGCAAATCTCTTCTTTCACCTCTGCTCTCCTCCAGCTCTCCAGCCAAGGCCAGCCAAGAGACACTTCACCTCGCACCCGCACACACATGGAGCCCGAGCCAACACACACACACACACACACAAGACGGGAGACGCAGTCGCACACAGATAGACTCCCACTCCTCACAACTGGCATATGACTGTTTCGCCACCCACTCGGAGAAATGAATGGCACGAGCACAGGCACAAACACATGTAGACTGAAGCGTCAGCGCACACACACTTGCAGCCCCTCACACTCCCACAAAGAGAGTTGATATCAGATACATGTACGTATAGTGATCCCATATGCTCCGTGTGCAACGACCCATCAAAGACAGACATGGAAATAATAACAGTGGAGAGCGACGGCACACACACTAACATTCAGTCACTGTGGATAATTCTGCACATATGCATCAAATCACTGCCTCACATGCTCACACAGACCATGCAAACTGGCCTCGCTGTAACACAAAACACACACACACTCGCAGCCATTACAGTGTCAGTGTGCTAACAGGCAGATCATCATTTGTTAACTGTCATGATATAGTGAGTATGTGTTCAAAAAAAGGGAAAATTTCAATGCATTTTCTGCTTCACATTGACTATTGTTGTGATTTAAAAAAAAACTCATTGGTATAAACGTTTTACTCAAAGATGTATTTGGAGAAAATAAATAAAATAATTTTTATTTTATTTTATTACGTGTTTAAAAATAATTGTTTCGGGATTATAGGAGCAGCACCCTGAACGCATCATTACTCCAGCCGTTAAACGCGTCATCTCCACCGATGAAACAACTGTTTCGAGGTTTTCTACTACTGTGGTCTTCAGGTGAGAGGCGGGACAGACTGTACCTCTTCCGGGTCTCGGCCCAAAGTCGACCTGTCGCACTTCAAAGGAAGCCGCGTTACAGCACCCTTGCAAAAAGAAAGAGGAAGAGTCCGTTTTAGAGATCATCCACTGGACATGCGTGAACTTTAGCCCGTGTCAGGTCTGCTGCCAGCCCCGGCTCCTCAGGTGGAAGCGCCGGCACATTTTATCAGCTGCTCCGACTCACATTCCTGCGAGTGAAGAGGAAAAAAAAAAAAAAAAAAAACTTCCGCGGCCCTCGAGACATGAAGGAACGATGGGGTTGGAAATCATCACTAAAAATAGTTCCCACCTCATTTATTTAAAAACCTTCCCGCCACAAAAAAAAAAAAAAAATCCCTCCAAACTTTATATATATTTATCCGAGACGCTGAGTTTAAAATAATTTTATGATTTTTTTTTATTCAGTCGTTTCCGGTTTTGCTTTATTTTTTTAGTTCCAATTAAAACTATTTGAATTATTTCAATTTCGTTTGTGTTTGTGATTCATAAATAATTCCGAGACACAACACACTGACTCGCGATTATTTAAAATAAAAACCGAAGCATGGGGATGTGTTTATGATATCAGTTATATTATAAGTCCGGTATTTATTTGGACCGCCCTCCACTCGTTTTCACGCCATCTTTTTTTTTTGTAACTCATGAATATTACACAGCGACTCGTGCTTTTTAGACGAGCTTTATTCAGGGATAAATATTGTTACAATTATTGGATTCCGTTTTATTGAGAGCAACGGGGTTTTTTTCTCTATATTTCTATCGCTGATGTTAAACTGAGAGTCGTTGCCAAGACATCTCGTTTGAATCACTCCCACATTTTCCCGAATCGATCACGTTATTAGTTGGACAAAGGACGCGAAAATACCGCGTCCCACGTGTCACTCATCGTTGATCAGAGAGTGGGGATTTGGACCGACGACCCCTGGGTGCTCCAGCCTCGGCAAACACGCAGTCATTATGGGTTGGACTCCAATAAGTCTGTCAAGAAAGCGGCTTCCTTCCGAGACTTTCTGTCATGCCTGCTAAACACGGCGAGATGTCTCCTAAAGTGGTGCGGGGAAGGATAAATAACAGCGAGTCCCACAGCTGATTATATTGAAATAACGGTGCGCATTTGTAAGAAGGGGCGCGAGCGGTGGTGAGGGGGGGGTCCGGCAGGTGCGCAGCTCAGGGGCCCATTCACCTGCCGCTCACACCGGGAGAAGAGACGCGCCCCTTCATCCATTTATGTTGCTATTCAGCCACACAAAAAATGTTCATTACAAGCCCCGAATTCAATTCTGGCATTTCAACCCGACAGTTTATTAAAAATGTTTTTTCTGTTCTGCGTGTTTTCACCACACACCCAGTTGCGCAACGGTGGAGGAGTGTGTAACAGCGTGTGCGTGGTACCGGGAGGCTGCAGGTCCCACTATGATTAACTGCAGCCTAACAACCATGCTCTATCTTAACTGTCTCACACACACACACACACACACACACACGCACACACACGCACAGAGGCAGACGCGCTTGCACAAACCAGACTCCGATCGTTTCTCTCTTTACCTGACATCTATCAGACAAAGCCACAAACCACCGGACTCTTTTTCCCTCTTAAAAAAAAAAAGAAAAATCGCCTTTCTCAACTTCTTTAGTGGAGAGTCGAGACTAAAAAAAGAAATCTTTCGATCTGCTTTTCCTTAAAAAAAAAAAATCTTCCCGCGGAGCGAGAGTGCATCCCCGGCTCCTGTGCTGCGCTGCAGCCGCGCGAAAGGCGCCCTGCCCCGGCCACATGAAGTCAATTAGCCGGTCCCAGAGGGGAGCCCCCTTTCCCTGCTCTGTAGGTTACCAAAACACTGCGAGCGCTTGCTTTAAAACTCCACACCACTCAAAGACCAATTACTGAAGACTTAATCATGGATGTAACGAGTCTGGACATGGCTTAATCCATCAAGAGGAGAAATGAATGGACTGTCATATTTTTGCCAACAACTTCATAAATGTGACGTTAGCTGGAATAGTTTCACTCCAAACATTGTGTAGATGAGAAGTTGAAATGGAGCACCTTTGAAAGAGTGTGTGAATCACGACATTCATCTTATATCCCACTACATCTAGATCAACTGAGGTGGCCATTCACAATCATGCTCACACTTTAAAAAGGTAAAATAAAAGTGTTTCTCATGGCCATTGTGTGCATATATAAAAACATATTTTTCAGTATCATGAAAACATTTGTGAACTCTAACTAAGCGCATACAATGATTTAAAAAATGTAAAAAAAAAACTGTGGAGTTGCATTAAAAATATTACAAGGGTTGACATATTATGAACCATGAGAAATCAAAAATCAACATTTTGTTAGTCGCAATCCATGCTCCTCTTTTCACATGAACTATATCAAAAGCATTTGCATAATGTGTGTGAACTACACACACACACACATACATCTAGAATATCTCAAAACATTTTCTTTTACTGAGAACACATTTGTTTGGACTCCTGTCAACTCAGTTAAAATAACACAAAACCAGACAAAAGTGAGAGTATCATAAAGCGTTTTCAAATTATTCTTAACCGTGTTCCTCCTCTTCTTCTGACTGAATGGAGGCAAAATTACTCAGCAAAAAAGAAGTAATTTAAATAAAGTGATTGGCGCGTGACAAGATGAAACAGAGTGAAAGTGTGAGCTCTGTAGCTCAAACCCTTGCTCTGTTTCCCACTACTCAACCTCTTCATTTATTGATTCCATATAAGACAAACACACATGTCGAGTCGTTTTCCAAGTGTTTCCATAAGAACCACAACACGCTCCCAGCTTCTCACAAACACACGGGCCTCTCCACACATGTATGAGCAAAACAAAAGAGAGGGACGGGAAGCGAAGAAGAATGAGGAGATGCTGGTGGACGTACCTGCTGGGACATTCTGTACAGGAGGTTGCTGTCAGTGCTCTGCGGCTGCCATGTCCCCATGAAGCCCGGCTGCTCAGCACTAGGCGGTCTGGTGCTGAACTGCATGGAGCTTTCGCCTGCTCCCTCAGCGCTACCACTAACAATGCTTAGGCCACCCAGACCAGCCTTGCTTCTGCCGCTGCTACTGTGGCTACTGGTGGAGGGGTCGCTCGTGGAAACACCAGCGCTGCTGTCGGGTCTGTCAGTCTTCGCTGGAGATGACCTGGGCGACTCAGTGCTAGGCTCTGGTGGGACTGTGTCACACTCACTGCCTCTCACATCCGACTCCGCTTCCTTGGACTTGGACAGAAAGAGAGAGGGAGGGAGGGAGGGATGGAGGAGGAGGAGGAGGAGAGAAAAAGAAAAATAATTTCAAGGTGGGTTCTTTTGGGGTCTTGTTGCTTATTTGTATTATCTGAGCGTCCAGTTTCTGGAGGAGTGTGTGTTGGCCGTTCTGGTGGCAGCAGAGTTTGTGTGGAGTTAATTCTCAAGAAGACAGAAAAAGAGGATTTCCTCAGGGGCCTGATGTTGGACAGGGCAAGATGAGCCGAGTACTTGAGGTGAGGGGTGATGAGGAAAAGGATGGCGGGGGCTTATGTAAAGGTGAACAAGGTAGGAGGAAGACAAGTGTGGAGGGATGCGTTCTGTGTTGCATGTGGCCTCAGCTGCGGCTTAAAATCTCTGTATTCACTCACTGAACTCATGCAACATGCTTGAAATACACACCATAACACAAGCGCACCGGCATGCTCGCACACACACCACACACACGGAAACTTTTGTAAAAACAGCAAACAACTTGGGTCAAACTGAGGGTCAAATTTGGATTTCAAAAAAAAAAAAAAAAACGCAAAGTGTCACACACAAAGCAGCATCCTGAGAGCGAAACACTGTTTACATTTCTATGGAAAACGTTCAAAACCCCTGACCCTTGTTTCAGGGCAGAAAAGTTCCACAAAGTAACCAATGAAAAACAAGACAGAAAGTAGCTGAGGCGGTGAAATGCATGATTGTCTCTTACCATCAATTCTGTGTCTGTCCCAGCAAAGTGAGGATGAGGTGTGGGAGCGAGCCACCAGCTCTCCAGCTCTCCCTGCCTCCCGCGTCTCTCTCTCTCCCCCTCTCTCTCTCTCCGTATCTCTGATCCTGTCCCTCTCTCAACGTCCGCGCCGTGCCGCCTGTCCTCTCTCTTTTCCTCTTTCTCTCTCACTGACTCCTCTGTACTCCACTGCAGCCGCCGAGGAAGTGGAGTGTGTGTATGTGTGCGAGAGAGCTGGAGCATGTGAGAGCAAGAGAGACACTCAGAGTGTCTTATGAGTAAGAGAGAGAGAGAGAGAGGACAGCGTGTGTGTGTGTGTGTGTGTGTGTCGGGCCAGAGCAGACCCAACTGAGTCAACTGTTCTGCTCCACTCCGAGATGTTCAATGACATCGCCGGCGCATGTTTCCTCACACACATACACACACTCCTCCTTTGCTTGGGGCAGAGAGGTGGGGGCGAGCACCATCACTGAGCAGGGGGGCGTATTGTCCCCCTGCCTTATTACCATTTGTGCTGCGAGCCACGAGCAACTTAGCTTCCCGGTGGGACATCCCAACACACACACACCAACAGCTGAGGAGTTTAAATTTCACCTTGACGGTTGCTTCCTGGTGTTTTCTTCTGTTTCTCTGATGACAGTGTCGCGCGTGAGAATATATTTTTGACCATGAACAAGTGTGAAGGGAAAGATCATGATCAAAGCAGAAGGCGTCAGCAGAGAGCGCCGCGCTGCTGTCACGGTAGCGATGTCCGGCCGATCCAGTTGTTTTGATAGCGGCTGGGATATTTGCTGTTACACTCCTGCGCGCTCTTTGTGTGAACCGTAACCACCATCTTCATCTAACCAGCCGTCCACCTGCCACTTTTCTTGGAGCTAAAGACCTGCAGTTTGGGAGCGACACTCTTGGCAAGTCATGTGACCGACACAATTGCGATTCACATGAATTGTCGCCCCGGTTGATGCCAATAAATACCTTCCATGTCTGACTCCACCGCATCGCACAAGAGAGGGTTGCTTTTCCATCGCCGTGGAATTCCCTGCCACTTTTTGTAAAATGTTTAAGCTTCATCGTCGACATTTAATGCCGTAAAAACAGCCTCGGAAGTGGCAAGGTAAACACTAGAACCCATGATATTGACATGAATTGGAGGTTTGTGCTACACTTTAAATGACTATTTATTCTATTGTATATGACTATATTGAATCACATCTCCGGCCGCACAAAATGCGTTGGCGGGCCAGATAAGGCCCCCAGGCCTTGAGTTTGATACCTCCACTGTCTTGCTTTTGGATGATCATGCACTTCATTTGTTGTTGCTGCCTTTCTAATAAAAATGAAATGCACAAAAAATGAGGACTAATGGTGGAAAAAAACGTGAAAGGGAAAGTAGTTTGTGTTTTTCACTTTTCAGTTCGCACCTTTCCTCCTTTGGTTATTTGGGGTGGGGGTTGTATGTAATATATTTCTGCATTTACATTCGTCCAGTTGTAACTGAAGATGAGGTTGCAACCAAAGCAAGCCTTGCTCACCGTCCGTCCCTGAAAACATCCAAAATCAAATGACTGGAACCCCCAAATTCTGTTTCCCTTTGTTTGATTTTCACCAACTCTAATGAAAAACTAATGGAACGCAGGCGTTCTGCCACTGCCGTACACACACACACACACACGCTCTCACTCACACACACACATACACATACAGGAACCCCCACCCCCTGTGGAGGCTCTCACATTTTAATTAAGAAAAAAATGAGGAAGAGGTTCCATTCTCGCCAAATTGGTCCCCACAGCAGCAGAGGAAAGGGAATAAAATGAGGGATGGAGGAGTAAAGGGAGGCAGACACTGAGAAAAAGACACACAGGAGAATAGGACAAGAAAAGACGGAGATCTGCGCGAGCTTTGACACACCATAGGACACATCCGAAACAATGAAGACGTGCCCCGCCTCTTCCCCTCAATTATCTGTAAATCTTCAATCTCCGCTTCTCCACCCTGTCATTTCACCCACCATCATTAGAGAAATGACAGCTCAGGTGCCTCAAGTCCACAGTCAGCGGTAGATGTCACTGTGCACGGGCGGGCGAAAGGGAAAGGGACAGTGAGAGGGAAGTTATTCTGTCGCATTCAAGGCCTCTGATACATAAGCTCATGCTCAATTGCAGTGGAGTGAAAGGTTAAAGCCGTTTGGAGTCACGGCGGAAATTTACTGCGCTACGAAGGCTGTTAAAAATCCATGACGTTGTCTTTGCTAAAACAAAGCGCATGAATTCGTTCAGGTTTTTATGTTAGCAGTTAGCGGTTAGCTGCTACATGCAAGCGAGGCAGGGACTGATTAACTGGGGGGTTTGTTTGTTGCAAAACAACTGACAAATATACCACATAAAGCAATGTACCAAGGGTTATAGCACGGGTTGCACCAAAAAGACGCCAAGTTCGGGGGAAAAAACGGACTCATCACGACACATGAAGCACCTGTCTGTGTGAGGTCTGTGGCACGAGAAGTAGTGAAGTAAACCTGCAGAGTACATGGCAAACTTATTAGCATCTGGGAGTGTAAAGTACCATCTGAGGTCCTAAATACTGTGTTTATCTTTTAAGTTGGACCATGTATTTACATGGATTCTACTTATTTTGTGCTTGTGTCCCTCCAAACAGCTTTGTTAAATAGGCGTATCTCCGAAACATCGCACCTTTTGGACGCTAACCTGAGGCTCTATCCACATGAAAACACTTCATCTCGAACATGTACCACTGAAAACAACCTCGAACAATGTCATACATATTCTAAGCCTGTATGTGGCGGTGTAGTTCTCTCGCATCAAAACAAAGAAGAAAGCATGAAGACGCACCGTCTTCAGAAGAACAGCACAAATATGTATACGGAGCATTGGTGGCGCTGGGAAGGCAGTCGCTTCAATACATTTAGATGGTGGTTGTAGTTTGAGAAAATAAATATTTAGTTTACATATTTACATTTCTTGTCCTAAAAGCAACTCTTCGGTGCAACATTCATCTGCCGAAGACTTTGTAAAAATACTACGTTCTATTTGCTGTTTTCAAATCGATCCAAAGCTTTGGTTCAGGTGACTGCAAACACCAGATTCAAGTGAATGAAAGCCATGTCCAATACAGAACTAGTGCGGACCAGCCCGGTCTCCACGAGGACAGGACTATTTTGTAGATCACCCAGACTTTGAGATTGCACCTGCTACAAGGCACATGCGAACTCGGACTTCAGTAATCTACCCATGAATATATCTATAAAACTATTGTACTACAATATGAATCATTAAAAACTGAGTCACGGATGGTTTCAGGGCAGTTCACCATAGATATACATCATAAAAAGAGGCTGCTCATTTCCTGTTTCATTTGACGAAACTGAGGGCTGTTGTTATAGAACACAGCACAACATAGGACACTGATGATAGACCAGAAAATAGAAAAAGGGTATTGACTTTTGATCGACTATGACAGTCTTAACCGACTCAGAAAAAAAGGGGAATATGGAGTCATCACTTTAACTGCTGGTAATCCTGAGCATTAAGCTTCTATATATGGACAAAGGCAGCTGCAGCGCCTCCCTCTTCCGTCCTCTTCCACCAAAGCTGCGGCGACGTCCAGACTGACCGAGCCAGCGAGGGGAACTGCAGGAGCTCAAAAAGATGATGCTGGACATCCTTGGCTTCCTTTATTAAAACTATTATTGTGCAGGACTTGAGAATTCCCCGCGGACCAGGGGTCCATGTCGAAGCCCATATAATTAACTAGAGGCTCAGCTACGGATCAATTACCAGACAAGCAAGTGATGGTCGAATCAATGGAAGATCATCAGGCTTGTTATCAGTGTTGCAACTCATTAGAGAAAAAGTGAGGTAGAGAAAGTGGGGGGAAAAAAGGGGGCGGGGGGTGCGAAGGTGAGGCAGCTGAAGATGGTTTGAGGCGGACAAGAGTGTGGAAGTGCTGGTGTGTGATGTGCAGGGATCCTCCTGAGCTGCCACTGAGTGGTGACAGAAGCCCTGCAAGACAGCGCGCAGCTGCCTCTGTAGCCACAGTCACTGAGGCTTGTACAGATCAATACAAGTGTGTGCAGGAGGTTAAAGCTCTGCCACACCATCCCGACTCCCCAGCGACACCCGACAATCCTTCTCCCAGTCAAGAAATAGTCAAGTCTGATGATTTACAGAACAAAGGCGGACACCGGACTCCGAGGAGGCTTAGAGTGGGCTGCCACATCCTGCCGTCTGCCGTATATATGCGAGTATTCTTTAACTACTGCATGTAAGACATGATTTAAAACAGCTCCGGTGGCCATGGCTGTCAGCTGTGGTGATTTGAGATTGTTTTTTTCTAAGTGAAAAAAGCAATGAGGTTGAAGATTTGATGGATCAAGAAGTTCTGTCCATCCATCAACAACATCAGGTAGCGGGGGCAGCAGTCCAAAAGAGGACGCCTAGACCTCCCTCTCCTGAGAAACCTCCAGTTCTTCCTGGGATTTCTCCAGAAAGTTCTCTGCTGATCCAACCATAAAGTCACTCTGAGAAGAAGGGTCAATACTGAATACAGAAGCTGCGGTCATGAAAGCAGGTAGCGGGGACAGAACAAAAGGTTGCCGTAGGTGTGACGTCGTGAGAGCCGAGGCACCGGCTCCTCATTTCATTTCAAATTTAGTGGCGGAGAAACAACAATTGACATTTATGTTAGACTGAATTGATTTCATTGTTTTACACGTTTTGACTGGCGGCAATAACGTGATGTTCTATGTATGTACACAGCATGTATGACTCCACAGAAACTAAAAAAGGAGCAAGTCAGTCCAGACCTCATTTTCAACCCGAATCAAACAAGAACTTGAATCAAATGTTTGCCCAGAACTCCTTTATGGATCCATGTAACTTGATGCCTAACATGGTTAGCATGTTCAAAGTAAAATGAAAAATAAAATTGCCAAAATCTTAGTGCTGTAGCCAAGACCACACCAACTGAGACCAAGACATTATCGAGACGTACAAGACCAAGACGGGACCGAGACAATTGGAGGCTGAGACCAAGACAAGATCAGCTGAAACAAGCAGCGTCAACAGAAACCTTATTGGTGTTTGGGTGTCTTCCTGATTAGTTAGGAACAAAAACATGTGCCCACTGTGGCCCTCTAGTGGATCAATTTGAGGCACCTGATAAATATCAAAGAAAAAAAAACAAGAAAAATCGGAACAAAACACAAGGAATTCTTCTTTTACTACTTGTGCTTACTCGACTGGTCTTAAATAGAAATCCTCAGTCCACCCAGTCCAAGACCAAATAAAAATGAATTGGAGATCGAGACCCTAAAATAGTGGCCTAGAGACCGATCTCGAGCACTGCAACACTAGATAATCTATATCAGACCTGGGCAAAGTGCGGCCTGGGGGCCATATGTGGCCCGAGGCCTGTGTTTTTGTGGTCCGTTTGACGTCAGACAAACACTACAACTAATATGTCCTAATTTTCTGCCTTTTTTTGTTCTTTCACTTTTAGTCACCAACACCACTTCAGCAGTAATAGCATGTTCTTGTTTTAAGAATAAAATGTTCTTCTTTTCATTGTCCATTTTGTGTTTTTTTTTTTTGTTCCTCAAAATATATTGATGGAATACTGAAAATAAATGTTGAAATAAATTGCCGTTTTATCTTGAACGCCTGGTCCGTGGTTGATTTATTTTCAAATTAAGTGCATATAAAATGAAATATTTCGAGGTTTCATGGCATATTTACACTTTACTTGAATCAGCACCTATGTATCGCAATAAAATCACATTGGGGACAATTTCAGTTTTTATCCGCAATTGTATAGAAGTACAAGACAAGAAAAATCATGAAGTATCCATGAAAACAGGTCTTATTTCTTTGCAGTATTTATTGGAAGAATTGCACTAATTTAGAATACAATAAGTCAGTCCTTGTTTATTTATATTTTTGTAAGGATAACTGTGCGTGTTGGCGGATAAAAAATGCATCTGCGGTACAGTAGATGGGGGGGAGATGAGGAGGAGCACAAGTCTCAGAGTTGCCTCTTTTGTTGACCTGATTCAAGGCCATACAAGGATGTTCACTGTGTCTCCATGTGACAAGGAGCGGTGTGTCGATCAGATGGCACGGGGATAAGAACTGTCGCTGTATTTTTCCCGCAGAGGGCCACAGGACATCATATGACACCCACACGAACAGCCATTTGCTTGTGATAGTGCAAGAGGGAGAGAGACGCGGGCGAGACAGACGAGGGCACCGGGAGGTCTCGCAGTAGCGAGAGGGAGCCACATGATTGTCTCTGTCACTGATCCCCGGAGTGCAGCCTCTGCTAATAAGTGCACCTTTGTCAAAACCAACCAGATAACAGTGAGAGAGTTTCACTGCTTTTTTTTTATGAGACATGTATTTGAGGTGCACGAGTGGCAAAAGGTTAATGGCTGGGAGCGCTGTACGCCTTATGTTGACCTTAAGACACACATGCTTTATAATGCAGTGCTGCATGTGACAGTTTTGTGTCAGATATTTGCTGAGGTTAGATTATTCACCCATGCACACAGACATATGTGAAAACCATATTCCTGCCACTGTGTTTTAATGCTTAAGTTGGATTGTTTTCATGACTAGAGCGTCGATAAATAGTCCTGTCTGGAATATAGTACAAACAGCACTATTTAGTTGATAGCATAGCTGTCAACCTGCAAGGGCCACACAAAGACGGGCCCCGACTCTCTCATTGTATTGGTGGTGAAGACAGAGAAGCCAGTTTAGGATCACACGCAGAGAAGCCAGTCGCTAACACTAGTTCAATGTCCGGTGCAGGTACCAAATCTGTACACTTAACAAGTGCGTCCGACCTGCCGCTGGATGATGACGTAAAATGAGAAAATTGAAATGAAGGATTTGGTGGCACTTTCTACCGCAAGCATGACATTTATATTGGCAAAACACGATGTTTCTGATCGGGTTGTTTGCGAAGTACATGTCTGTTCTTCTCCGTCTCGTCGTGACTGGCTGACATGTATTGGTCTGGTCTTTTGCTGAATCAGTCCAACCAGTTCCGGGTTTGCCAATCCGTGCGTCCTGATTGGTTGACATCTACGGGGCATTGTTCTCCCTGGAAAATGAATAATATTTATCTGCAGATGTGCATGTCTGCTGAGGTCTCCATTCGGATTTTGGTGTGATATGGAAACCAATCGCGAAGTGCGGTTTGGCAAACCGGAAAGTGGATGGATCGATTCGGCAAAGGTTAAAACTGCACATTTTCCCTTGGCAAATGAATAGAAATATCTTCTGAGGTGTAAAATGTATTTGCTTATGAGTCGATTTTGGCCTTCGTGCAATATCAAATGAAAGCAATGACCAGTACTTGTCAGTCACGCATGGCCAGACATATACTTAACTAACAACAAAAGTCGTATTTTACGGTTATGAATGTTACGTATGTGGTAGGAAGTGACATCAAATCCTTCATTTCAATTTTCTCTGGCTCATTAAAACATCCAAAGAAAAAACTATGGATGTGACATCATGATCCCGCGGCAGGTAGGACACATTCAGTAAGTGGACAGATTTGGTACCTGCACCAGCGTGTACTGATGGTTTCTGAAACAGAATAAATCAAACAAGCATTTAGCCAAACATCACCAGATGGACTCCAGTTCTGCTCACAGAGCTCAAAAGTGCCATCATGTGTGACTGTTGTTGCTCTGTTATTTACCGTATACAAACATCTTCTGCAAAACCAGGGTCTGATACGCCCTACACCGTTTTCCGTTGTTTCGTGTGTGACATTTGAAAAGATTTTTTATTGATAATTTTTGCAAAACTGCTTTGCAAAACATCAGTTAGGTTGGGTTTCTTGTTGTGTGGACAAGGCATCAGAGCCAAATGGAAAAGTAGTTACCGACATGAAAACTGCGAAGCTGCTGGAACAGGGGTGGCCAACCAGTCCGACGCTAAGAGCCACACTCTTTTACTGTGTTACTGAGAAGAGCCACGTCTTACAAATACGTAAGGCTGTAAGGCTCACATGATTTAGCAGCAGTATAGCGGTTAAAGCACATCCCTGTGTGTCACAAGGTTGCTGGTTCTCATCCAGCGTATGTATTTTTAAAATTCATACGTTTTACCATGAGCCTCCTCAAAATATCAAGCAACGTAGATAGAAATGTGTGCGCCATTTATTTGACTTATATATTTTGTTTACGCGGCTCATGCCACCAATAACGTGGCCCCGGTCTCTGTGTGTGAGCGACGCTGCAGACTGGAGCGTCTCATCTTCACTCCATTGAATTAAACGGACTTCACCACCATCAACAATGAATGATTGGTGAAAAACACGTCATACGTTTTGTTTAGGGAATGACAAAGTGAAACGTGGCACTAAGTCATGTAAACCGTGTTGATCGTGGATCTGATGACGGTCCTCAACCGCAATTCACATCGCCATTGAACATGCTCCAAGCCCTCGTGGAGCACGTGCGGGAAGTCTATAAAACGCAAGTCAAAGTCTTTGAACAATATTTTCTCATTTCGCCGGAATAGCTCTTACTTTTTTGTATTATTTCCTGTATAAGCGATCATATCAAAAGCAACTTAACCAAATCCCAGCCAGTTCGGCGGCTCATTTGGTGAAGAGCCGCATGAAACTGGGGAAAGAGCAACGTGTTTGCCAGGTCTGTGCTGGAAGAAAAGACTGACAATCTCTTTCTCTGAAACACATCAGCTATATTTGGATGTCAGTGAAATACCTGCTCTGTGATGTTCGAGCGGCAGATCACATGGGTTCTTCAACATGAATGAGATCATGACTCCCACCTCTCTACTGGGTGGAGTGAACACCGCAGCTCGCTCCGTCTATGTAGTGGTGCTTCCATCATTGGCGCGATCACTGTCGTCGTCTCAGTCGAGATTCTTCTTCGCCTGACTGATGTCATCTGTGTGGGATCTCGGGTGTCCCTGGTGGTCTTACACTGCAGCAGCAGGACAGCAGGAGGAGAGGCACGGATGGCCTGCACTCGCTGTGCTGCTTGCTACCAGCTGTTGATTTTAGCATCTTCTGATGTGAATTCCATGTGTCCCTCTTCGGCCAACTGCTGTTGACCTCACGTCGGGCGCGGGTCAAGCAAAGAGCGTTCGAAGCAGGACCAGTTCTCAGATGGAGGTGGAGGAAGAAATAATGGCAGTGAAAGAAGAAGTTGTGGAGTTCAATCTCTTGCTTAATGGCCGAGCTGCTTTCAGGGCATCTTCTAACTTTGCAGTCGTCCGCGCTCACACATGGATAATTCTCTCCTAATCATGTCTCTTCCTTTCTCTTACACCACCCTCATTTACTCGCCGCATGTCTTCTCCCCACATCTTCTCCTCACCTCATCAGACAGGCCTCCAACTCACGCCTCCATTCCCTCGCTTCTGTCCTCTTCCACTGACCCGTGTTCCCCCCAGTCACAGGGCATTGTGTCTCTACCTGCCAAGGCTCCCTGACAGCCCCACGTCCCCCTCACCCCTTGAGAGGAGACCGCTTGCCCATCCGGAACGCTGCCGTGGCAACCGTGCCAGCACCCCCGCTGCCCTCCCCCGCCCCCCCCCACCACCACCATCACCAGCCGGGTCTGCTCCATACCCTGCTGGAGGAGTTTGTAAAAGTGAATCCTCGCACTTTCTTTTCTCTGTGAACTTCAACTTTCTCATTATTGTGTTTTCAGCCGTCCTGCTTCACATTTTAAGAGTTTTTCGCTGCCTGACCTTAATAATATATCTTCACCTCCTTTTAATTCTCCTGCTCCCGCTGACATTCGCCCAGCTGCCCAGATTAAAGTTAGAGTTAAGCTTTGTTTCAGTCTGTCTGATGGTTGCTGCCTTCAAATAATAATGTGATAGAAATGTTCATTTCTAATTTAGGAAGAAAAAAAAAAACATGTACAGCTGCATATCATCAAGTACTGCTCATTTTGAGATCAGAGATCTCAAACAAGATCAAGTAAATTCATGGTTTCATTCTAATTGAAAAGACAGCATGCAACTCTTTATAAAATGAAAATTATTTCCATTTATTAAAGATCTTCACTGTTTTTTTGTTGTACAAGTTATTTTTAATTCTTTATAATGGTGTATATTTTTCATAAATAATTGGTCTCCCTCATGACCTTAAATTATTATTTTTAAAATGTATAAATATTTTTCATTTTTAACTCCAATTCTTTAGTTTAACTTCCAATATTGAAGTTTAAAATTCCAATATTGTTTTTAATAATTAAATAATGTTAAATAATGTACCTCATGACATTCAGTTCTTCTAAAATCTTAGTTGAATTTTTTATCAAAATATTTCTCATGACTTCTTTGTGTGATCAAGCCATTCTCTATTGTCTATTTTCATTGCTACTTTTTTATGAAATCCCTCTCACATGTCACCTATGACCACTATCATGAGATAGTCTTTATACTTATGGACTCACTTTGGGAGTCATTCCACCCCAAAATTCGAACTCAATTATTGGTGATCTGAGGTGTTCAGTTGCATTGCTAATATCTTAATCCCGGGTTATTTTCCTCCAGACGGCCACCAACCTGGGTCTCTGGTGTGCACGTGGCGGCACGGCGATTTTAGAGGCCAAACTCTGCGTCTGAATTATTCCAATCAAACTGAATGAGACCACCAGCTATTATTTTTGTGTCCTGTCTGATGCCTCTAATCCTGATCGTGTGTTTCGGCTGAGACCGTCAGTGACCAGATGTTCAGGATCTGCTGAAATAATGGGAATCACACATTCAAGCGGTTCGCCAGTGTGAGTAACAGGGAAGTCCAGACTGGTTTTCATTAAGTGATATAAAAATGTATGACTTCACAAAAGCTTGAGACATGACCCAAACGACCTGCTTGCCATCTGAAAAAAAAAAAAAAAAAAGTGGTGCTGGAACGGGAAGGAGGTGGGAACCAATACCATGTGCGTTGTATTAGCTATGGATTTTTTATTTATGGCACACACGACAAGGAACATAACCACCGACATTACGACAAACACTTGTGACTGTTGCTGCCAAAAACCAGAAAGAATGTGACACAAATCATCTGGTTGTTTTTAAATCGAGGCGCATGCTTGGACCTGTTTTCCTCTCACCCCCAAGAACATTGACTTTCAAGCATTTTTTTTATTTCTAAAGTTCTGCATCATGCCAGTTCCGGCATTGAAAAGCCATCGCGGTTTCTGTTTCCCTGAACTTGTGATTGTAAGTTTAATGGCCACCGCCAACCTTCCGTCCT
Organism: Synchiropus splendidus; assembly: GCF_027744825.2. Taxonomy (NCBI): domain Eukaryota; kingdom Metazoa; phylum Chordata; class Actinopteri; order Syngnathiformes; family Callionymidae; genus Synchiropus; species Synchiropus splendidus. Next base: position 22,856,557 of record NC_071335.1, read on the forward strand.
GCATGAATACTCACCACCACGCTATTGTCAGAGCGATGAAGAAATTATGATTATTCCAACATCGGGTCTGAATTACTAAGGAGAGCGCAGAGTTTAAGGGAACATCAAGTCATATTAAAGTGTATCGAAGGCCAATGGTGTTCGGAGGCTCTGTTGAAAGCTCTCAAATATTAAGGCAGGTTGCTACATGTGCCTGAGCTGCATTATTGGATTATTACAAGCATGGCCACGGGTTTGGCTCTCTGGCGTTGAATTACTACCTCGGTTTACAGCCACTTCCATGGAGCGCCACGGCCTGGAAACGGTGATGAATGAATGAAAAAATCCGGAACGCAGCTGCGTGCGTGTGAGGTGGAGTGTTTACAATTGTGTGCGCCTATGTTTGTCTGGCTTGTTAGACCCAATGTGTCAGAGGGAAAATGCTTCACGACACACCTGACAGTTTTAATGACAGAATGATCATGAGGTTTCATGTTTGAACGTAGGATTTTCATCTCCTCTTTCTTTGCTGCTGAGTCGTGCTTGTCAGAAGTCCACACATCCCCTGCTCTTTCTCCGCACTTCAGTCAGCTCCCTCTGCTTACTCATGCAGCTGCTCTACTCTGAGTCTTTGGCTGATGTCTGAGCTGATTTTTTTTCACTATTATATCGCTGGATTCTGGGTCCTAAAAGCTGCTTATCTGGCAGATGGATCATCACATCAATGTGACAGTAAAATACTGGGTTTGAATCCAGTATTTAAAGTGGCAGATTCGGTAGATCAGGGATATACATGTCTTAAAATATTTTTTCTCAAAAATAGCTGGTGTGTACTCACCAAATGCAGGAGGATGTTTACACATAGTGTACTGACTTTTCGAAAAAATCCAATGTGTGACTCTTGAATGGACAGACGTGGGAGAAAAGAACGGAAGGGACGCAACGGCTCCGACCCCAGACTAACACCAAAAATGGGCGTGGTTTGCACACAGTTTTGTGTGGCGACGGGACACGACGCACGTCCTCAGTTCGCTCAAATGCATTAGATATGTAACACCGCGATATTGAAGACTCATTTAAAGAGAACAAAACAAGTGAAGCGAAAGTCTTCGTGGGTGGAGGGGCTACTGCATGAATAGTACTGTATTTTGCAGGAAGTACTTTCACTTCTGATGATAAATATCTTGTATGAACGATCATCTCAACAAAGCTGTACAAGCGGTAACGTTAAAAAAATGAGTAAATAAATAAAAAAAAATTCAACCAAAGAGATCTTCTTGACTTAAAGCATGAATATTTGACCTGTAAATTCTGCTGAAATTGTGAATTAAACAGCAGACAACAGAATCACTTTGTAGGAAATACTGCGACTTTTGAAAAAGAACTCGGTGCCATTTCGGCAGAGATTTGAACCTGTACGTGGCTGGATCAGGCTTGTATCTCTTAAAGATGGCCAAAGTCACGAAGCGCTTGACAACTTTTCAGAGTTAAGAATGTGTTTCAGAACTCAAAGATGAGGTGGTCTGGTTCGCCTGTAAGAGAGCCCTTAACTTAAGCATCTCCCTTTTGTTTCCTGCCATCACTCTGCCTTGCTTTGACCGGACAGACCATCAGCGCAGCCTCTGTCACCTGTCTCTGCTGGTTCTATCACCGCCAGAGAGGCGGGCGTCCATGTTCCCAGAGGCAAGACATAAAGGGCTGTGGATGGATGGTTGGCCAGTGATGGGGACGAAACCAAGGGCTAAATTATTAAGTGACACTTCCCTTGGCTTCACTTTGGAACACACGCAGACGCACACACCAGCCGAGAGGGTAAACGCATTAAAACAGTTAGCCCCCTGAATGCACCCGACAACTCAACTACATGCTAACTCGCGTCAAAATCATCAAACCAGGCCTGGGGCTCTTAAAATTTTTACGTCGCCGCTTCAAGAGACGTTGTAGATCCTGGGAGGCTTTCTGAGAGTGAGTGGCCTTGTCATCGCAGCCATCGGGGCCAATAAATAAGTAAACATGGGAGTGGAGCAGCTGAGCGGTATCTCCACTGAGTTGACAGTTGGAGTTGTGCCCAAGTGTGAACAATGATGATTGGTGAGGGCCCTGGAGGATCTTAATCGCCGGCAGGCTCCTTAGGAGGTCTTTTTCTCGCGATGGTCATTTCAGCTCGGGTGTGCCAAAGTAACATTCACATCATTTAGGTTCTGCGTGGACTTGTTTCCTGTGGACAGGTCTCGGCACTCTGAGAGTTTAATGTGCTACATAAGGAGACAGGATGACAGGCCATTTGGCCGGCACCGACCAAGACGCTATGTTTAGCTCCAGTAAATCAGATGCTGGGTGGAGGGATCACACAAGTGGCCGGACGGACCTCACAGATGCTCAGGTGAAGGTTACAAATGAAAATACAGATAGTTTCAAGCAAAACAAATGTGTCGGGAAAGTTTATTGCATATCAGGGGCCGGGAATCTTTCTGACTGAGAGAGAAAAACCCACATATTTTATAGCATTCGGATTGTTTGAAGCCACTGAAGCAACTGATTTCTCTGTAGCAACACGATTACCGGCGACACTGGCGCTCAAATACAGCGGCAGGGGATGCTCATATGACATATATCAGCCATTGTCACATCAAACAAGTTCAAAAATAGGGACTCCAGCGTCAAGTACGAGAACTGAAATGTTGACTTTCCACTCACTTAAGCCCCACCTCCAGCAACCAGACTATCTTTTATTAACGTGACTTGAATGGCAGGGGCTTCAGTGGCAGGAAAGCGGTGACTACTCAGATGCTAGTAGTTCTTGGTGTGAATGTACCGGTTCTCATTTGCATGTGTGGTGAACGAGTGAAGTCTGGTACACTACTGCCACCAACTGTCTGGTAGACATCTTTGCTATCAATGGAATTTCAAATTATTTAGCTGTAGCTGCAATATTGGTGTAAAAGAGCAGCTTACTGGAGTGCTGTGTTAGTTTTTGATTTATTTATGCATATGATTATATATTTGTTGTGAGCGTTCTGAGTTGGTACCGAATGTTTCTAGGGTGCCGACTTGTGTCACAACCTGCAGCTGGATTTTCAAACTGTATTTTGACCGATTCAAACTTTAAATGAAGGATTTGAGGGCACCTTCTACTTCACATGGAACATTTAAAAAAAACCTTCATCTACTCATTTTCATTACACTTCCTGGCTTGACAATAAACGTGTCGTGATTCATTTGTTGTCGCACAAAAATCTGACTTTTCAGTAGATAGTTGTGCACCACAGAAGGCACATTTATTGTCATCACATATTGTGAACATGACTTTCCCTTTGGGAATCTGTCTGCGCCTGTGCCATTTTTACAGTAAAGACAAGAAGGTTTCACACCCAAAAGGAGAAAAACACAAAGCTGTACCAAATATTGTGTTGAAAATTTTACTCACAATGAAAGTTACTTTACACAAAAGCAACACAAAATTGGCGAAAGCTTTTCATCTCCTAAACTTGGCGGAGACACAAAATAAAAATGCTAATTCAATAATTCAGCCAGAGCAAATGTTTGCATTCACAGTGCTGCTGCATCAGTGTGTTCGTTTGTGTGTGTGTGTGTGTGTGTTCCCTGTGTGTACACGGATTGTAAGGCCCTCTAATTGCAGTTGAGATTCCGTTAATGAACACAAAGAGAGGCCTCTGGGGTCCGTATGGGCACCGAGAGTGTGTCACAAGTTTAGAAGCAGCCAACCTGCGGGACACAGCAGCCCAGTCAGAGCCTTTTAAGTCCTGCCATACTCGCACTGGAGGATTCACTGAAGACACACTTTTGCAAATGAGACAAGAGAGGATGCCGGTGGTCTGGCTGACAAAAACAAGCGCGCAGAGTCGAGGAAGTGCCCCAAATGTTGCGCGAGGAGACTTTGAACTGAAATGGATGGCGGCTTTTCTCTTTCTCGATCTAGATTGATGAGTTTGGCATCATTTGCAATCTTTCTCTTTTGTCCACCCACTTTTTTTATTTGAACTTTTTTATGATTCATGCCAACCTGGACAGGTGCCCTGGTCAAAGATAGATTACACAGAGTCGCATATCAAACATGATCAATCTTAAGCCCCTGGAAGGCATCAATCTTCCGGTGAATCATTACAGCAATCCACATATGAGCTGCCGGTGCCAGGAGCGCTGCCACTGCCGTCTTGGACTGAGCAAGTTTGGGAGAGAAGTTTTGGAGGAGACAAAGGCTTGACAGATGCGGCACAAGGAAGAGGGTCGAACAGCTGATCAGTGCTGGAGAAGGGAGCAATCATCAGCACAGAACTTTGTCTGACAGGATTGATGTAGTCAAACCGGCCAGACTGAGTTTGGCCTCCATACATCTCAAGAGCAGCTGATGTCTTGCAACGTAGGAAACAGGCTACACCTCCCTCTGCTGCCCACACACACAAGCTGAAGGAAGGTAAAGATGATTAAACAGAGAGCAAGGGAGGCAGCGTGAAGACAAAAGGAAAATAGGAAAGAACAGCATGAAGAAATGTTGGAGGAGCGAAAGACGAATTGGTCGGCGGGCGAGGTGAAACAATCCACCTCTCCTGCACCGACAGGTCGCTCGCTCAGTGAAATCTGCTCCATAAAAGACGGGATCATTCAGGCCCTTTCATCAGGAGGAAAGTTTAGTGAGAAACACTGAAAGAAAATTGACGGGAAACCTGCTTTCTATGACATATGACGGGTGGTGAGAAGTGTGGATGAGAGGAGCCGGAGAGAGGGCAGTGGGAGAGAAGAGGGAGTCACTGCAGGGTATTGAGTGGAGGAGGGTGTCATTTAGGAAGTGGCTTGCTCAGCAGTGGCCATTAGTAGCGCTGTGACACAGTGGAGCGTCAAGTAAACATCGACAAGCTGAGGAAGAATGTAAACTGGCAAACAGAGAGGAGCGATAAGAAAAAAACAAGGGTGGAGGGGGCTCCATTCTATAATGTCATTTTGGATTTATGGTTAAAAAAATATATGACTATATATAATAAATATTAACAGTATGTATTTTACTATTACTATATCCAACCAATTTCAATATATATTTTGTCGCTTAATTTTTAAAATGTGATTTGTGATTTTTAATTTTTTTTATAGTTGGTATTTTCCATCTGGGTTTTAATAGATAATAACACACTTTCTATGCTTCTTCGGCGTGTGTTTGCCATCAGAGGTTTCCACAGCGGGTCCTCCACCTAAACCTGTCTCGATCACCCTCCCAAGTCACATCTGTCCTCCTCATGTCCTCATATATCACATCCTTGAATCTCATTGGTTGTCTTCTTAGTCCAACCCTTCCTGTCCTCTCCCTGCTCCAAACCATCTGGCCTCTCTAACTTCTCCACATCAGCTGTCCCTCTGATTCTCTCATCCCTAGTCGCGTCCTTCCGAGTCAACCGGAGCAGTTTTAACTCCACCACTTCTACCAGAGCGTCCTGTCTTTTGGTCTCTTAACCCCAGTGGCTGTTGAGTTGTATTACAGCGCCACAACAGATGCAACTCCAGGCTCACTGCAGTGGATCTGCTAGGGTTCTATTTTCACTGCCACTAGGTCGCGAAAACATCGCATCATAACTTGGACAAGTCATTTGATTGACAGCCAACATGGCACCTGGGGTTGGACAGGTAATTGCCATCTCTAAATGAGTCATGGGCCCCGTCCCATTTCTCTCCCTAACACTAGCATTTGGTTCAGAGTGCCCACTACGAAGTGGCCTCCATCGACGAAGTGAGAAGTGACCAATGTCTTGGGACGGCACTTGACCCGACGTCATGCTTTACTTACATCACATGGCTGCTGTTTTGTTTACTGTATAGCGAGTGCTGTAGGCGTTTTGGAAATGCCACCGCCAGCGTGTTTGCAACCTCTTGCATCGCCACTGATAGTCTTGCTTTGTTTGGTGAACCAACGGAGGAGGAATGGGCGGAGCCAACGCCGCCTCTGCCGCCATTTTGTTAGAGGTATGTTGACGTTAGCGTTAGCTTGGATGCTAGCTGACTGTTGTTTGTTAAGAAGAAATAACCACATACTCATTCATGTTGTATTGATAACGTTGTCGGACACAGTCGACCCTTTAGGTCACTAGCGTGTGATATAAGTTACTAAAATGTCCCTGTTGTCCTATCTCTCGTCATTTTTAAATAATGTTACTCAATTCACACTTTGGTGTCCCGGGAATCTGTCCGCGCTTCATCTTCCTACCATGTGTCTTAGGAGAATTGGGACACACTACACTCATACGTGATGCGCAAAACCCAGTGTCAGGGCTGAAAACAAGTGTTTAGGGTGAGAATCGCCCTTAGTATTGCGCAATCTGCCTGGCCTCTCTTGAGCGAATGTATGGGTCCACTTCTGGTGGGGATTGGAGTCCAGCTTGGTCCGATCCAGTGCACTGTTTGGAGAAACAATGGTGGAACTTTCAGATCACCTTGGGTAGTTGTCTCCAGTTGTCGCCTGGTCCCCCATCTTAGTCTATTACTCAGGATTACTGCTAAAAAAAAACCCATTCTTGAGGTGCGCAGAGCCATTCAGAATGTTTGAGTGGAATTTGTGTCAGATTAATGTATTTATTAATCGCAAAAAGGAGCGTTCTGATGAACATGTTGTTGGTTCAACAAAGCTCTTTTTTGGACCTATTTTTGGGTGGATTCAAGGAGAAGCAACTGCAACTGAAGGCCCAGGAATGTTTCCAGATGGGACCGGCAGCGATGCAGCCAGCACAATCTGGGGTCCTTCTGCTGACCATCCCCACCAGGTTTCATGTGGAGGGAATGCGAGTCCTTGTCTTGGGCCAGAGTGTGGAGTGAATGTTTGAAGAGGACATGGTTTGCATTTGACTATAAAATGTGCGTGCGTGTTTAAAATCCCTGACAAGTAAACTCTGGCTGCCATCACTCGTCACTTGCCGTTGGATCGGAGCCGCGTTGCCGCACCCGTCGGAATCTCGGCCCGGGCCAAGTCTTCTCCAGTTCCAATGAGGAGGCATTAACGGAAGAATAATCACTTTGGACACGAGCTGCCAATTTAGACTAAGCTTATTTATCTCATTTAGCGTGTGTTTGGGGGGGATGTTCACGTGGCGAATTCAAGCCTCACAGAAACCACTTGTGAGGCGGACAATTTCCCTTCTATCAGCTTCCCCGGCTAAACACAAGGGCGGGTGGCGACGGCGAGCCAAACCCTGACAACTGCAATCCAGTCGCTGCTCACTGCCGCCTGCTATGATTTCATTTCATTTCATGAAGCGTTTACTGGGAAGCTCTTTCAAGACAGCTCAGTCATTGTTAGCTCCTTACTGGCTACCTGTACGTCTCCCTGTGACATAACGCTGGGACCCCCCAAACACTCCGCCGGGGCCCGTGGCTGTGCATTCAGAAGAGCCAGCCTTGGACCCATAGGAGGTGCAAGCATGCAAGAGGAGATGGCTTCACTCTTCACACTCTGCGCACACGTGTTGGCGCACACACTTGCAGGTACACACAAATACTCACTTGCTGTAGTAAAGTCTAATTGCAGCTGTGTTTGTGCAAATTGGGGATGTGTGACATGAATGAAAATATGGCCGGGGGTTTGTTCACAATAAAAAAAAAAAGAGGGGTTTCACCTTGCCAGGTTCATCGGGACTCATACGAAAGTAATTTAGTCTAAAGAGAGAAGGAAGACAAGAGAGAGAGGGAAGTTGTAAAGAAGGAGAGGGAGAAAGAAGAAGAAGGAGGGCGATAGATTCCGTTTGGCCCAGAGTGAGAGGCAATGTGGGTGTCTGAGGGCCTTCCCTGCCAGTAATTGCTTCCATATAACAGGATTATACACACACATGCGCACAGACACACACTCCGGTGCAGACGGTGACATTTGGAGAGACAATAATCCCATGATCAACATCTAACGCAAATGACTGAGACATATTTTGGCCCAAAATGTGGCTCTTTACCTATAAAATTTATAAATGTAAACAATTCCAACAGACAAAAAGTTTGCAACATATCGTTTTGAATAAGAGAAAAGTGATTTTTTTTAATGTGCTTTTCTGAGTTCTGTTTTCAGTATTTATTATTATTAATAATAATAAAAATACATACATAATTTGTGTAAGTAAAATGTATGGCATTCGATAATAAAATAATAATGTTTTTCCCCAATATGAATGTATTTAAATATAAAATTGAATGAATCATCTGTATATGTTTATTTATTCATGAGATTTTCTCACCTATCATTTTATATTTACAACAGCGATGACAAGACTGATGGCTGTGAGAACACAAACACGGTGCAGCTCAATGAAGGAACAGATCAGGAACTGTCACTTCAAGTGCACGGCGTGTGTACAAACTGAAGATGCAACATTATGCCATTCTTTTAATTTTCACAAATGCATTTTTTACATTGCAGGCAACTGAATTACCCTCAATGACAACAAGAACTTTCAGATGAGTTACAGCACTGAGAGACAAAGTTTTAGTTTTCATGAAGCCATTTGCAGCTTCCAACCCTGACGTGTATAACTCCAACGATACCAAACAAAGAAGTCCAAAAACTAAATCCTAACTCTCTATGAAGGTGTGGACTCGGACATAGGGGTGTGTTGAGGTAACCGCCGATGTGTGTGCAGGGGAGACGCTTGCAAAATGACCGGCTCATAAAAGCTCATTCAAGGTTTTACAGGGTTCTTGTGCTGTTAAAAAGCAGAGGTGACGGCGTGTGTGATATCTGCCGCACTGTTTAAACTGCTGCTGTTTCACCGACGCACAACCACCAGACCAAATCTCTCACATGAGCCGTCATTCTAAACGCCTATAAGGCTGCTAACTCACAAACCCAAGGCACGTGGGGTGAGTTCAGGATTGCCACCGTGCGCTCTCTATATGTTTGGCCTGCGTGGGTGTGCGTTACTTCCCACTCGACTCGATTAGATCGCAGCGAAGCTCAGATGTGACATAACGTTTCATTATCTGAACATAAACATTAGGGGAGATTTCTTCAAGGAAATAAGGATCTGCTATCTTCCCCGCGCCACTGAGCCTCTCTCACACTGCAGATCGCTGTGGGTGCTGGACGTGTGTGTGTCCTGGAGGAGTGGCTGTCACTGTATCAGTTGCCACAGCAGATAAGGCAGTGCAGCGCGCGGGTGCCGGTAATGATGCTGGGACCACTGAGCCGAGAGGAGGGGGCTGCTGCCGCTGCTGCGGCTGCTGCTGCTTGCTGATCTCATCACATCACATTAAACAATTTTCACCCACAGTCGCACAACAAAATCCTCTTTTGAGGTGTGCGACAGAGGGTTTTTTAGGTTTCTCAGGTTGGTGAATTTAGAGTGAAGTATTTGTCAAAGTATTATTTGAACTTGAAGAAGTGCATGACCCGATTGATTTTATACCAAAGTTGCACCAGTTTGTCCAACCTGAAAACCATTAGCTGCAAAATTCTGGAACTAACATCAGCGGATGCTTCCTCACCTTTTCCTTAGCTCTTAAACTTGATCTCTGATCTAGATCTGCAGTCACAGAGTTGCACTTCACTTGTTTCCCGTCTTCAGTGCTTTGGAGTGAATCAAAACTTCCAAATCAAAGATTTCATTTTCTATTGACTCTACTGGTAGAAATATGCCGCTGAGTGCATTTTACAGGTCTAAATCTCATCACGTGTGTCGACTGCCCAGCTGCTTTGGTTGGGCGAGATCCGACGCTAACACTGAGCATTTCATGACACAAGATTAAAGAGGAAATATTCTCACTATTAGAAAACAAAAGACAGTAAACCCACGATGATCTGCACATTAAAAACAACTGTCTCAAGTAAACCTACCATTAGCCCCCATGCTACTAGACCACTCCTTTCACAGCTCCGCCCACTAAACATTGGCACCGTTGTGAATAATAATATATTGATAGCTTGTGACCTTAGTTTTTTTTTTTATTTTTTGCCAAAGCTTTGTGGATGTCTTTGATTTTTGTTATGTACTTTTAATGTCTTTGATGTGTGACAGTGACTTTGTTGTCATTGGCTGCTGTGACATTGAATTTCTCCACGATGAGACATAATATAATATAATATAATATATGTTGAAAATGTCTGTATGAGATGAATTGTGTATATAAAAACTTATATATTATACAAACTAAAATTAGATCTCGTGATCAAGAGCTATATCTCACGTAAAAAAACTAAAATTAAATAATAAAATGGCAGTATATTACATTGTTATTACACTGTAACTGCAAGGATAGACTCCCATTGTTACAATGCAGTGAGGTTCTGAGTTTAGACTGTAAGGGAAACAAAATCTGTTGAAAAGATAATATTATTAATAATAATAATGTTGTCGTTCCAGTTAAATTTCATTAAAATAGGAAACTGTAAAGCTGACTTCTGGGCCTCAAGTCACCCTAGTTAGTTGCGGGACAACCAACTGAAAAATCAGTCAGAGCTCAGACCTCTGCCAAGCAACTCGGTCAGACCTATATTGTGACCTTTACCTCATTGTCCGGCATTTGTTTTATCCATATCATTATTATTATTATTATTGTTAAGCATTTGAAATATCATTGACAGCAATGAGGTCAACCGGACAGCTGAGGGCAGTAGTGTTACGGAGCTTATGTGCAAAACTGACACACTAGGCCTGGAGCTCTTTCGACTGAACAAACGGACCAATCCTCAAAAATATGTCTGGATCCAGATGGTAATCTAGACACCAGAAAAATGTACTCATCTGCCCCTCATCCACTCATCATGGTTCGCTGGAATCCATTCCTCTGTTTTGGAATTAAGAAGTTACACTCAATACTCTCTACACTCTTGTTCTTGGAAAGGATTGCTGTGGAACTGAAAGGTGTCCAGGTCATGGCTGTGGTCAGGGCACCCAGTCTCACTGCTGTACAGGAGGGTGCTGAGCCTACAGGCCTCAAAACACCAGAGATATTGAAGAAATCGAGACTTTGACAAGGATGGTTGGAGTATTCATGTTTTTTTAGCCTCCAAATTATTCCACTGAGACTCTGTGGGTCCTCAAGAAATGTGTCAGAAGAGTTTGGTAAAGTGACTCTCAGCGAGGACCACATGCTTCTCTTCTGTGTTGAGACGCAGATCAGGACTGCAGCGCTGCGCTCCGGTATTGAGGTGCCCTAGTTGGCCTGACTTCAGTGTCTGGCAGCCGTGATCACATCCCAGGAAGTCATGAAAGTCATGTTAGAAACCCAGGGAGATACAAACGGTCTGGAGACAAAGGCACATGTGGTAATTGAATTAATTGGGTTATTAAACCAATAATACTGTTGCCCAAAGAGGCTTTTAAAGCGCCGGGGTTATTTCAATTACGCATTCCTGCCTTGTGCGAGTCAGAGGGTCATGTGGAGGATGTGGTCACAAACCCCTCCTGTCCTGCGTCTGACCTGCAGCCACTGTTTGGAAGTTTGTGGTGGAATTGGTTTAGAATCCGGCAGGATGAAGCCTTCAGAGGACATTAGCAGCCAGTGATTCTAAACAGAATTTGGGCCCTTTTCTCGTGAAACAAGCCAAACCACATCGTGGAGAGCGGCGTGTGTGTGCGCGCATACGTGTGTGTTTGCAGCCTTAATCAAGGGGAGAAAATAAAAACATAACAGTTGAAGCTCAGCTAAACAAATAAGGATGAGTAGGGCTCTACGCTGGAGAGGCTGGAACTAAACAAACGCTAGCATTGGCGTAAATGGAGATTAGCAGCTCCGGTGGAGGAGGTACAGGGGGATCCAAATGTGGGCGACAGGCTCACAACACGGACACTCGTGAAGCCTTTCTTCTCTCGGGTCGCACAGTAACCCAAGGCTGCCAGAGAAGCCCAAACCGTGGGATTAACCGGCACAACACTCATGCGTTGGCTTATGTCTCGGACAGGAGTAGGAAACTGTTTGCATGGAGCTGCAATGTTGCAGTTCACGTCACTCTGGGTTTGCAACTCAATTCTGTGGCTTGTTCTGACGGGATTCTCTCTGACTGGTGTTGGATCGACCAGGACGCTGCGGCATGCGGCTGCACACAAACACTGTTGCATAAGCTCATGGTGGAAGAGTCTGTCAGATTTTGATACATTTTGGGGGGAAAGTATTTCAAATGTAGTCACTGCTAAAAAGGCTTAGACAACTGAGAAAATGGTTTTCTCTCCAAGCAAAACACAGCCCCATTTTTAGATGGAAAAGAGGTCGTGTGATTGTTGTCGTCTCTCGGTCACCGCTTGTTAGCAACACAACTGCGATACTTATTTATGAAGTTCAAAGATGTTTTCAGGAAATCGTGATGAAAGGAACTGATGGTTATATGTTGGTGATGTTCTGGATGAACATGTGGGTCCATTTGACCTGTAGAAGGAATCCGTGACACACGAGAACTACTGCCACCTGCTGCACCCCTTTTGTACTTGTCTATGATATCAATGACATTTCAAATGCTAAAAAACATAAGTGTATGGATAAATGAATATGGGTGAAATTATCATTTTTGGGTAACCTTTCATTTATTATTATTATTATTATTATTATTATTATTATTATTATTATTATTATTATTATTATTATTATTATTATTATTATTATTATTAGTTTCCCCTAAATTATTTAAATCTTCTTTTCACGGTTTAACCTTTAACTTTTTTGGTCATTTATTTATGCATTTTATTTCTTTTTTTTTCTCAGATAAAAGGTCCCGTTTTAGTATTAACGCTTCACCAACAATTATTTCCGTTTAACTGTAATCAAATTTCTACTGTTTATTTATTTATTCATTTATTATTTAATGGAATCCTGGGAAATATCCAGCCACAACACAGCAGTTACGCGTCACTACCACCACAGAAAACGGAAGTGATGGACACTAATGACCGACAGGCTCTATAGGTTTCATTCACCCCCGAATACTGTTTGATTCTAATGTTTTCCTTTCCTTGGAACTCCAGTGACCAGTCCAGAAAACATCTGTGTGAATTGGCAGCAACTACAAAGGCGGTCTGGACTTTAGCTTTAAAGGTGACTCATCAACTGCGGTTGTGTTTCCCCTGGTTTTTTTTGAGGGAGACTGTCAAAAATGATGAATCAATACGGGGCAGCAAACATTTCACGACTCCCTCAGATTCTGGATCTCTGCTTCTGTCACAGGGCGAATATTTCAATCGTGTTATTGATCGGACTCTCTGATCTCCAGATGCTACATGTGGTTGTTTTTAGCCACGGAGAAAATGTGATAAACTCCATCTGCCCTTTGCTTGGAATGTAGCGAAACTGGTGTGAATCTGGAAAGCAGTGTTTGTCCTGAATCACCATTTGACAAATTTACTGACAAACAAATCGAAATTGGTGCAAAATGAGAGGTGGTTACAATCGATTAGTCATAGTCCTACTCTGGATTACTAGCACATCACGAACAGTCCTGTAAATTCCGGTAGAGCACGCCGGAATATTAGCCACACCCAGCATGACTCTCTTTAACCTGTAAAAATCCTTATACAGTGGTACCGTGGTTCTCGACCACAATCCGTTCCAGACGGCTGTTCGAGAAGCGATTTGTTCGAAATCTGAATCTATGCCGCTGCATGTGGGAGGGGTTGGCGAGTGAGTGACGTCTCTCCAGAAGTGAAGCGGTGCCCGGTGCGTGTCCAGCTCTGAATGTGCGCTTCTGTGCAGTTTGGCTGTGACAAAGTCATAAACCAAGTCACGCTCTGTCCCAGACTCGCCTCATCCCTGTCCCAGCTCCAGCCCACAACAGGACATCAAACCCTGGAGTGAGCGCTCCAGCACCTCCCCTGTGACACTCTACCACGGTCCAGTGTGGAGACAGGAAAGGTTTTACACCTCAATATGAAGAAAAAACTGTCAGTAAATGGAGCTAATGGGACACGTCTGCATACAGAGACTGCGTTATATCGGTCCACGCGCGTTATGTTTTTTCTGGCTTTTTCCAGGGGCGTTCGCGTTCTGGATTTTCATTCGAAATCTGAAGCAAAGGAATCTCTACATTTTTGTTCAAACTTCAATTTGTTTGAAGCCCAAGACTTTCGAAAACCGTGGCACCACTGTATAAGCTGTGTTGCTGTATATAGGGCTCAGACCGGGACAAAGAAAGTTGTTTTTGCCAACGTTAATCCATCTCAGCAAACTAACAGGAGATTTCTGTTACATTTCCAGATAAAGTTGATCATGGCACCCACTGAATGAAAGTGATGTGACCAGATTTGCATGGGTGAAAACTACCCAGCGTCGTGTAGTTGAAGGTAACGTATGTAACCAACGTAACTGATGATTGTGAAAAACCCAAAAACTACATTTGCAAAGGCTTATGTTTTGAAAGGCGGTATGAGTCAGTCTTTTCTCCTGCGTTTGATGCTAACCTCTAACAAGAGCATCATAGAGAGGGTCATCTCTTTGCAACATTCATCTCCCACATTTTTGTTTTGAAATGAAACTTAAGACAATGAAAAAAACAGTTTCTTCATTATTCATTTTTAAAAAATAATTCTAGTAATTTTTTTCCATGCAGTTTATTTTGCGAACGAGGTTGTCGATTAAAATATAATATTTTAACCTCTGCAGATTGACCATTTTTTCATAGTTTTTGTGTTTTTGCTGCTGGGATATGAACGCCGTGTTGAACATTTTGGCCAATGACACGCCTAGAACAAGCGCTTTGATTGGTCGTGTGTGAGTTCGCCCCAAGCGAAACTCGACCTCAGTCCGAAAAAAGAAATGGTCTGCGATATAACGTTACTGATGTGCAAGATGCAGTGAAAAACAGCGGGTTTGAAAAAAACAAGTCTAAAAAAATAGGCATCTGGTGTGCAAGAAGCATTGGAGCGATGCTTTTGCGATTTTGTCCAGGACATCAGTAAAATGAAAATCCTCCTGACCATCAACTTGAATTTGTCTGGTATTTTCTTTTATAAATAACACATTGACTCCAGCCGCGCGTTGCTATCATCAGTCTTTTGGTCAGCAAGTTCAGCTTGATCATTTTGGATGAACATTTTTTTTTTTTTTTCAGTTTTTCCACATGTAGTCAAAAGTTCTGCGTCTCTGCGATTACAAAGATCCTCTTTAATACACAAGTGGGCTGTTCAGGTTTCGCCTCACTGTGCCTTCAGCGATCAAGCCACCGTGGGAGGAGGAACATGTTTTTTCAAAGGACTCGATACATTTTTTACACTCGGTGCTCAGTGGCACGAATAAAGACAAACAAATCTGTCCAAATTTTTCCACTGCAAGCACTTGTTCGGTCCTTTTAAGTGTGCCTCACATGGTGTTAAATGTTTGATGGTGCCTCGCGGCAAATGTAGCAAGCAAATCTATGTCGCTGTGTCTTTTTTTTTTTTTCCTCAAAGAAGAAATCTGTTTGTTGGGGCCACATCAGCTTCTGGATATGAAAGCTTTTCCAGGTTTCGGGGATAGAGCAGCGGAGAAAAAGGGGATTTTCAGTGCAACCTGTGAGTGTGGCAGCTACACGTTAAAACAATTAGCCCCCTCCTGCTGGCTGCAGCTCTGCTCCACAATAGGAAGCCAAAATAAAGAGAGGGCACAAGGACTGTAGCAGAATTGTATCTAGTGTGTGTGTGTGTGTTCATGTTTGTGTGTGACAAAGTGCTTCCTTTAGGGAGTGATGCTCTGATTGTACAGACAGAGCGGCTGTGTGTGATAATGGTCTCCATTAACCTGCACTGAGCGTTAGAGGACCGGCGAGACTCTTCCTTCTTTCTTGTAACACACAATCACACACACACACACAAGAAGTTTTCTGTACTCAGATTAGTCTGGGGCGTCTGCAATAAGCTGGTCAGGTAGTTGTCTTCACCTGTGCTCAGAGGAGAATACAGGATAGGATGGATATAT
Source organism: Synchiropus splendidus (assembly GCF_027744825.2). Classification (NCBI taxonomy): domain Eukaryota; kingdom Metazoa; phylum Chordata; class Actinopteri; order Syngnathiformes; family Callionymidae; genus Synchiropus; species Synchiropus splendidus. The sequence goes on from NC_071335.1 coordinate 22,872,391, forward strand.
ACATAGATGGATGGATGGATCATTGATAGATAGATAGATAGATAGATGGATGGATAGATGGATGGACGGACGGACGGACGGACGGACGGACAGACAGACAGACAGACAGATAGATAGATAGATAGATAGATAGATAAATAGATAGATAGATAGATAGATAGATAGATAGATGGACGGACGGACAGACAGACAGAGAGACAGATAGATAGATAGATAGATAGATCCAAGAATTCTTCACTATACTTCGATACAGGAGGTCGACACAACAAACGATGCCCCACGTAGTTTGAGCCGGTGACGTTCCTGTTGATCCAGAAGGTTTTCTATTGAGTGGTCAATAAGGAACAGGATTCGCTACATCTACCGGACGCTGTGACCCTATAGCTGGACGAACGTCTGCGCTCTCTGAGTGCTTCTAGTTTATCATGCTGTTCATTTCAGGCAGGGAGGTGGTCACATTTGAGCCAAAAACAACATATTTATTATGGTTATTCACTTCAAATTAGCAAGGAATTAGTTAGCAACTGGTTAATGTGTTTCCCAATCGAAAGTGTAGCCAGCTTTTAAATAGCTTTCCCCCAGTGGAAAACAGATCGCTGTGGCAGGACTTGCCTATATTTAACTTATATTTAACTCTTCACTCTTTCATTTTCTCCCCCTCATTCCCTAATGGGGTGGCGTCGGGCCGCAGCCTGTCCCAGCTGCTTGGGGCACCACAGGTCGCCGGCCTGTTGCAGGGCGCACCTGTAGATGAATAACCTACAGTACTGACAGCTTACGGTTCTATCAACTATCCTGTCTTTGTTTTTGGGCTGTGGGAGGAAATCTGAATTCTCGGAGGGAGCCCATTCCAGCATTGTAGCAAAAACGCAAAGAGAACTGTCGACAATTAATACAGCAAACCAAGACACAACTTCACACTCTGAAGGATGAGACCAGTCTGAGCGAATGAATGAGCCTCAAAACAACCTGCCGACACGCTCTCAGGGAGTCTAGATGTGAGAATATTGGCGTCTTTCAAATCCAAAAGGCGACAAAGTGTCATCGTGGACAGAAAAGAGAGCGGGACTTTTTCTATGGCTGCATCTTACCTGGATCCTCTCAGTGGGAGCAATAATTGTAAAGCACAAAGCTCCTCCTGAGCACCTCTGACTAGGACTAGCACGCGGACATGTGCAGCAGTGGCCTCAGCTAAAACATGTCACGTCGTAATGAATAGGAACAGAGAAGGTGGTGTAGCAATTATTGTGGAAGAGCCATTAAGGGCCAGAGGTGGCATCTTACGGCTATCACAGCAGCTGACTAATGGACAACCTTGTTTTGCCTCCTCTCCTGGATTCATCTCTTCAGGCTGTCTTTAAAGAAAAAAATCATCAGCAACAGATTGCACATATTGAGCAGAGGTTTTACAAAGCAACAACATGGTTTTATTCCTTTTAGAGTGTGTGTTTGTGAGTGTGTGTGTGTGTGTGTGTGGACAGTCGTGTCCTTTTAGTGCAGCTCAGCCTCGGGGCAGCAAGTCCCTCATGTCACTCTTCTTCACATCTTCCTGCTCACACTCACACAACATGGATTTAGAGAATGTCAGGTTTGACAGCGCTGAGAGACGACAGCCCGTCTTTTACATGGGTGAACTTTCTGTTTGTTATTGTTGCGACTTGCTGATCCACCTCCTGACAAAAAAAAAAAAAAATCAACGCAAACAGTTGTAGATGGACCCCTCACACCAAGAGGACTGGAAATTAAAATGTCTTTTTTTCACTACATTTGCTGTTTGCTGCCTGGCGGCCATTAGCCCGGGCCACAGTCGGCACAGAAAAGAATATTGTGAGTGTGGTCGATGGCTGGGCGTCGGAAAGTCATTGAAGATGGCCAACTCTTCCCCAACTTTCATTTGGACAACCTCCTCAACCAAGAATCGCTCCAATTGAAATCCCCTTCTTTGAAGGACTACACAGGGAGCAAGTCACACGTCTGGGACCTTCATATGAATGTGGTCATTCCATAGAAGTCGAGATGGTAAACTAGATAAACGTCTTCTATTGGAGCAAGTCTGTGGAACCTCATATGTTTTTAGACACATTCTCGGAAATTGATAACTTGATGCACTATTTCCGGACTAATTCCAGACTGGAGAGTGCACCGGAACATTTGCTGGGCCCACTAAAATGAAGAAGGAAAATAGATGTTCATACATAAGACACACTGGTCTATAAGTCATGGGTGCAGTGGTGCTGTCTGCACCGTAGAAATGCATGAGGATCACTTCTAAACTATTTTGGAAAACATGCTCCAGCATGGAGACTGACACATGAAACAAACTGGGCCATGTTCTGAACTTCAATCATGAAAAGCTCACATCTTTTATTGACATTTAAGTGCTCAAAATGCGCTGTTTTCACCCGCGTGTCTGAAGTTCTGACACCACAGCCGGTCTCAGCTGCTGCGTGTTGTCTCCTGCCCTCCAGGAGATGGACTCTGTGGGCGGAACTGCGGACACATTTTGAACGCTTCATGGTCAATAAAATACTTGTGATTTTATCGTTTTGAAGTGACCACGCTCAATATTTTGGCAGCATGACGCTCTTTAGCCTGTAAAAATACATATATTAGCTGCGTCGTTGTATAAGCCCCTGGGCTCAGACCGCAAGAAAAAAGTAGCGGCTTATAATCTGGAAATTACGGTATTCAAACATCATGTAACATCATGCATTTTTTTATTGGCATCTAAAATCCAAATGTATATTGCCAACAGATTTTTGTCGAATAAGCAAAAAGCAAAGTCAACTATAGAATATGGAACGCAATGTCAACAAAAACTGTTGATCATGCTAGTGTCATGATCCAAATGTTTACAGCTACTGAGACATTAACACACACACACACACACACAAGCTTGACAAATACTTCTCCACATGCACAACCTGAGAATTGTCCTCATTGGAATGACACAACATTTTTTAGCATTTCACTGGCTGCCTTAGCTGTTTGCCTTGGGCATTGCTGTTGGCACAATCCTACATCACAGATACACCTAAAGAAGCTGGTGAAGGGGGGAACTGAGGGGGGCATGCAACAGACACTACATTGGCTCCTTGAATTAAGCATGCTGCGATTGAAAGCGGAGCAGTGACAGAAGCTAACATGCATGTTTGGCCTCTCACTTGCATGAGAGCTACAATGTGAGAGACAACAAAAAACAACTTACCTGGATTCACAGGAGGAGAGAACAGCACATGTAAAGGAAAAAAGGAGCGAGGGAGAGACATTATTGTTGTTGCTATTTTATATACAGTATGTATGTGTATACAGTCCTGGCTAGCATTTACGTGCGCTATGAAGCTGCTGTCAGTGTTTCCATCGCAACACATCACACTTGAATAGGAGGTAGAGTACTGCACTTGTCTTCACCCCCCCCCCATGTACGTAGTGTTATACCTTGTGGCATGTCCAAAGGCTGCCAGTGAGAGAGGCCATACTTTTACATTAATATAAATGGATTGAGGGGGATATACATTTTTATTTTTATTAAGGCAGACAAACTTTTTTTTCTGATCAATGAGCAGTTAGACCTTTGTTTGTTTAGTCAAAAAAAAAAAAATTCAATTGATTTCATTTTTTAGTGCTGTCATTGATAAACATTTTTAATCTATTTGAATTGCTGTAGTGGTGATTTAACTCAGGATGAATGGCACATGACTCATCCAGTTTTTAATCTGTTCTCAATGTAGGTAAATGTAATCGATACAAGTGGGGCTGCTAATCTTGACAGTGTATTTGAGCCTTTTCCGTGCCTCTGAGGAGATTCTGAAGAATGTTCTTGACAGTGTCTGTTATGTTGGGTTGTTGGACTAAACAAATGTTTGCCACTCTGGTGTTGACAAAGTCGTCCTTTCATTTACATTGAGAACAGCTTGAAAATGTGTGATAAATTTGCCATTAATCTTGAGTTAACTCAGCTTTAGTGCGATTAATTGAGATTTAAATTTGAATCTATAGACAGCACAATATATATACCGTGATAAAACGTGCTTCTTGATACCATGAATATGTGCAGTCAGCTTTTTTAAGTACTTTTATATAAATATTTGCCTTGAATGTCGGCCCCGCAGAGCTTTCCGATGGCACAGAAGATTTAACATGAAGAGGCAAATTTTGTGGAGGGCCCCTCTTCACATGAGCCGTGCCACTGCTCTTGTGGTGGTAATGGGAAAATTGGACCGAGAGGAAGGACACACGCAATTAGAATCTGGCTACTCAGCTGAACGGCGGGTGGCAGGAGGCGGGGAGAGAGAGGGACCCGCGGTGCGGGCCCACCGGACAAGAAGTCATTTATTTGAAAGCTGTTTTTTTTTTTCTCCTCAGCGCACTCTCCTCGTCCCTAACCGCCTTGGCGACAACAGCCCTGGTGTCAATCAAATTAGCCACCATTTACAGCTGATTTGCCCGTGTCATTTGCAATATCGCCGTCCTGCCTCTGATGGGGCGGCGCAGTGCGCGGGAGGCAGCGGGAGAATCGGGGGGGAAGGAGAGTCACTTGATTGCAGTTTTTCTCTGTGAATGTCATCTGCCCACTTATCGCACGTTCCAGTGGGACGCGGCGAAGGAGGCAAGAAGAGAGGAGATCCATGCTTGCACGGAGTGGCTCACTAGCACATGCAAATAGGACGGCGGCGTCGGGGGAGAGGCTGGCGCGGGTTTTAATGGAGTTGGGGCAAACTCATTTTGAAGCCCAGTGCCACAGAAGAGGAGGATAATAACATCAGCCTGTGTGTGTGGAGACGCTCCATGAGACGGCGAGAGCTGATGGGAACTTAGCTATGTTGCCGACTGAAGTGTCACCTGAACTATGACTTCAAACTTCTTTGTTGTGCTTTGGTTCATCAGCGCATTCAAAGTTCCCCCCTCCGGTGCCGTTAAAGACACACAAACACATGGAATAAGGAGAGCGGAGGCTACGGCGGAATGAGAGGGGGAGAAAAAAGCTCCTCTGATTGATGCTGTTTGATTCAATTTCCAGCGTGTGAGACATTTCAGGGCCCCAGGGGCCTCGGTGTCTTCACAGCAGCGAAAGAGGAAGAGATGAGGATGGGGTTGGGGGGGGGTGAAGCGGAGTTGTGGATGCACACTAATTTGAGATGCGCCTTTCAACATGGAAGGGTGCTGATGTTCAACTTACACTCCAAATCTCTGCTAGCAGAGGCAACTAATTGGCTTGAAACACAGGAAAGTGGTACTGGGGGAACTTCAAAGGCACGTGCGGAGCTCCAGACTTCAGTGTCCTCATATGTGCCCGGCAGCCCAGGTTAGATAAGAGACATCGCAGATGTCACTGAAGCATTAATGTCGCAGCAAAATGTCGGGTCCATGTCAAAGATGGATCCCAGACTTCTTCTGTAGATTCACAACACGCCTGTTGTTGACACGTTATTATTACTATTTTACACTCGCCTCCACATTGTAACCTGCAATATACATTGCTTGAAGACTTGGAGCAGGCCACAGGGAACATTGGGTTTATACCTCGAGCCAACGGCTGACAAACTCAGTCGCATAAGGGCCCAGAATTTAAAACACAGTCCAGGTTGCAGGGTAAGCAAAAAGTGTAACAGGGTAATACTGTATATGCTACTCTTTTGACAGGAACGACGGAAGCAACATTAGTCTGTCTTCAGGTTTGAGAAATTATCCATACGCTCAAACATCGCGACTCTGCGATATTGTCTTGATATCACAAGTTGTCCGTATCGATATTTAATACGTAGATACCTGGATATGCTGGTGTATTTGTGATGTGTTTAATACTGACATTTCTGTTTGAACACTTATTCTGTTGGTTAAGGAGGGATGCATTCCTGCGAAATTTAGCTGAAAGTTTAACTGGACTGATGTCATAACTATGAACTTTTCATGCTGTTGATATTGTGCTTCATTATCTGACTTTCCTTAAAATGATGGTACAGTACCGTAATATGTATTGAGTCGCCACTCACGTATATGTATCGTACCTGCCAATACACAGCCATAGTCGGCCGATGAATGTTTTATATATATATATATATATATATATATATATATATATATATATATATATATATATATATATAGAGAGAGAGAGAGAGAGAGAGAGAGAGAGAGAGAGAGAGAGAGTAACAGGTCTGATATTGATGTACAACTACATCAACATTATTTTTTTTGCTACAATCCAAACTCTCTTTTTTTTTTTTTAATTCCTGAATTAAATTCTCAATTCTTTTTAATTCTTCCTTGTTCTGGCGTCACATTATTCTTTCAGAAATGAATATGAATGAAGATAATTATGAACACAATATTTCCTGTAAAAAAAAAAATTTAATCAGTGACTTTCAGAAGTTAGATTCTATTTTGATTCACTGTGCTGAACTCAAATGTCACTTCAGATACTGCAACTATGACCACACTTGTGTTTCACTCTCACATCACTAACAGGGAGTGAAAACATACAATGATGCACACGAACCCTTTAGTTGTGCAATGCATGCTGGGACACTGAAAACATCATTGATACAATCAGATTATTTTAGTTATTCCATGTATATCTGAGTAGATCAGAGGGACAGCACATGTGCTCAGGTGTTTAGGAGACAAAGTCAGAGAGGCTAGATGGAGATGGTTTGGACATGTACAGAGGAGAGAGAGCCAGTACATTGGTAGATGAAGATGCTGAGGTTGGAACTGCCAGGCAGAAGGTGGAGAGGAAGGCCAAAGAGGAGATTGATGGAGGTGGTGAAGGAGGACATGAGGTTTGTAGCTTTGAGAGAAGAGGAAGCAGAGGACAGGGTGAGATGGAGGAGGATGATCTGCTGTGGCCACCCCTGAAGGGAGAAGCCGGAAGGAAAAGAAGATTTGAGTTTCTCCCGCACAAAGTTTCTTTTAAATCAATGAGTTTAGTGTAATTGTTGCTATTTCAACTAAATGGTTCACCAGTTTTCACCTTGTAATATTGCGTTTTATCCATTGGCGGCTAAAGCACTGGTTCTTTCGAGTGCATGTCTGACATCCTTTCTTGGTCCACAAGCCAGCATCATTCCAAAACTGGTTTCAACCCGCTTCAACTCATCAAAACAGCTTATGATTTTTTTTTTTTAACCACTCATCAAAGCTTGAGTAACATTTCCGCAAACTTGTAACCTGCTCGCTGACAACTCAGTTCCCCTGGTGTTCGAGAACATAATGGATAAAAAACACAAAAATATTTCAACCAAAAGTTCAAAAAATTTGGTTTGATTTTTCTACCTTTCACATCATATTGTGGTATGTCGTTCACAAAACCCAGCAACTGTATGTGTTAACTTCAGCCTTCTGACACTGAAGCGTTTTATATGGAAATTAAAAGAAAGCGTTTGGCAGACGTAGCGCCAGCTGCCATTAACATACCCCGGCCACAGCTTGATGAGCAGTGGGAAAAAGTGTCACTCAAGTGCCACTCAATTGTCATGTCCCATAGAGGAGAAAAAATACATATGGAGGCCTTAATGCAGCTTCTCTCTCTCTGCCTCACACACACACACACACACAAGGAGGAGTGTGGAGGGTTTGGCCTGTCACTGCTCCGTCACAGACTCCTTCCATTTAATGCCGGTCCTGTCACAACAAGACAGGAGCAGAAAGAAGTGAATCACCTTCAGGCACCACACCCCACGCTGTCTCTCCGACTCCCTCTCTTCCTGTTCCTCAGTCTGTGACTTGGTAGTTTGCCTTCAACCAAGTCGCATACTTTAAGGGTCAGGGCAGGAGTAATAGCTGGGAGGAGTCTTCAGAGAGTGCAAGTTGGCTCATCGTCTGTCATCAAATTTCAAACCACACTTGGAGAACAATGTCGGAGTCGACAGCTGCGTTAGATAACCTAGGTGCTAAGTGTTTATTCTTACGGGGATCTGGCAAAATGTTTTTCACCGACCATTCGGTTCCCTGAAGTATATACCAAGGTCCTCTCAGGCCAGTATTTAGCTGGCTGCACGTCTAGAGTCGGTATCATTGGAAGGTTCCCTGAACACTTCACCTGGATAAGATCATGAAGCAGCCTCAAATGGCTCTCTTTTGACCATAGAAGAGGGCGACTGACCAATAACTGCCCTGAGATCATCCTCCTTTTCGCCTTGGAGAGAGCTTACCAACCCATTGTCTCAAACCGAGAGGAGCCAGATCTAATCCTGGTGGCTCCCCGTGACAATGAAGATTTACGCTTGGCTTAACCAAAGGGGCACTTTAGGAAGCACAGAAACTAACTGAAACTCCTCCTCCCACTGGCTCGACGAAAAAAAAAGAAAAAAAAAATCCCAATATTGTTACTGGAGCACACATGAAGAGTCATTTTTGGTGAAGCCATAGAAGCTCTGCCCAACGAAATCTAGACTTCATGTTTTCAAATACCTTGTTTCGCCTCAAGGGGGGGATTTTGGTGGAATTTCCCAAAGTAAAAACAAGTATTGGAATGTCACCTGTGACCAAACTTGCCGTCCTCCAGACAGATGTGTTCTCCTGTACACTTTCACTCAACAGAAACGTGTTGGTCATTGTCAGAGCAAAAGGTATTCAGCGTGCCTGCGAGTGAAAATACCTAAGTTGATCACCTCCCGATTCTTCTCCCGGTCCAGAATTAAGAGTTGTATGTGGGGTGAGAGGGGGGGAGGTGACATGTTGCAGAAGTTACAGGCCGACTGCGATGGTCCCTCCAGGCCCTCACATCATTTTCTGAGGTAAACCAAGCGTCCCGATATACGGTCGATACTCAAATAATGGCTTAAAAAATAGCGTCACACACACACACACACACACCCCAACAGCAACGTCCTCAGTGTATCATGAGGAAGGGATGGATGAACCCCCATGTGCTTTAGGTTTACGTGTTTGATTGCTGTATCACTTCAACAATAGCTCAGGCAGAAAAAAAGGGAAAGAGTGGGAAGACGCGAAGTCAAGGAGGTAGAGGAGAAAGTTAATGTCAGGATGTGCCCCATAATGACTAGTATAAGCTCTGGTGGGAGCTTCCTCTCGCACCAGTTCCAGAGAGGGTAGCTTGATTGGGGATAATTGGCTAGCCTTCACTAGCGGTTAGCATCCAGGCGTGGAGAAAGGGGGCGGGAGGGGGGGGGGGCACAGGGGCTTGCCAGACACATGCACATACTCCGGACTCACATATACAATTTGAAGAATACAAATTCGGGCGCAGAGGCACGAGGGATAGACCCTGGCACCAGTGTGCCAGTAGAGGTCACGGAGTCAAGACGCAACGTCTAAATGGACGTACGATACAATTCACATGACTCCTTGCTACAATACAATTGAATCCCTCAGAACTGAGGATTCAAACTAGTGATAGTGTAAAGGCCCAAAATGTATGATTTTATTTGGCCCACACTTGTGTTGTCGCCCTTCTGCAATGGGTTCCAGACACAGGCAATTCTTGTCTCACCGAAAGCGCCATCTAAGTCAGGGGTTCTTTTTGATCTTGAAAAAATGGCCCTGGGGCCCATTCAAGTAATAGAACTGATTCATTACTCCTGATTTCATTTGTGATCAACAACCATATTTAATCTACTTACAGATAAACAAACCAAAACCTTGTGAGATGACAAACCATGTGATTATTGCAAAGACATTTGTCATTGAAAAGTACAACCATCAGCAAAAGCAGTTAACAGCCATATTCATCAAATTGGCCAAAGAAAAAAAGTACACTTGATGCAAACTGTTGAGAAAATTGGAAAACTGAATACAATTCTGAATAAAATAAATATCATAAAATAAAAATTCTGTGTTTTATTTAAACTCCAAAGAAGTTATTAATGTAGTTTAAATATAAAATGCTGCTTCAACAGGTGCATTCATGATCAGTGTTTCTATCTCGCTTTTTTTCTTTTCAAGAACTTCTCCATAGTTGTTTTTGCAGCTGCCAAGTCAATTCAGTGACACACTACTGCTACCGTATGTGGCTAATGTATTGAAACTGAGCGTCTCGCACGCCCTCACTGCCCAAAGGTGTAAAACAACAAAACCTTCTAGGAGGCGCTCGTGGCCCAACGGTGGGCCCCCGGCCCAATGGTTAAGAATCACTGATCTAAGTTACACCTGGAAAAAAGTGCCATTTCATTCTTGTTGTTCAGTTTCTACTGGGTTGTGCAAAGGCGTTTTGGAACCCTACTGCCACCTGCTGTCCCATTGAGCTCTTTTGAATTTGTCATTAAATGATCACTCAAAATGTCAAAGGGCATCTAAATAAAAAGATTAAGCAGGTTCTAAAACTTCTGAGTGAAAATCACAATATGCTTATCCTGAAAACTTTAACAATATTTTAGAGTTGAAGAACTTTGATTCTTAAATCCCAGATGTTCATAACCGGAAACATGTGTTCAGCTTCTCTGACCAGCACTGAGCAGCACAGAGGCCACATGCACCATTTCTTTTTGACCCCTCCATGGTCACCAGTTTCGGGACATTGCAAGCGCATGAGAGTGTTTGTCCGCGCCAGATGGCTGGAGCAAGGTATTGGCAGGAGAGTGCAAAATACCTTCTATAGTGTCTCATCCTAGACTCGACGGAGCATTATTTTTTTTAAAACCAGTTGGTAAAAGTTTGACTGGGTTAACATGGTATGAGAGAAGTAAATGTGACTCTTTTCCTGCCTTCAGAGGTTCCACCTTTGTCACAAAGCAACAGCACATTGTCCGCTGCGCGGCTCTAATCAGGAGAGTTCACAGGGGAGCTTCCTCTGGACACCAGCAAACACACGCGCCGAGTAGATGCAGTACCTGAGTGAAGCAACCAGGGTCAGCGGCCAGACCCCTGACTTCAATGACTTGAAGGAGTTGGACTGGATGTGAGGTGTGAGTCCAGAGAGACCGCGGTGGGATCGTTCTGAATGGCAGGAAATCCCTGAGATGTTTTCGGCTCACCGTGCCAATATACCAGACGTGTGAGAGGAAAGTTGGAGTCGGGCTTTATAGGAACGCCGTGTTCATTCACCGGATTATCTCCCTTTAAATGCGTCTGCTTTTACATGACTTGCTTCACATGTCTCGCACAGATCCCGCAGCCAGATGTCCTGGGGGAGGGAGGCCGGTGTGACAAACCCCCACATGTGTGTGCATGGACACACACACACACACAGAGTCTGGAGTCAGCGGGCAGGGGAGTGTCCCTGTGCAGGAATGCGAGGATGATAAGTTGTGGAGGTGTCAGGGGAGAGACACGCTGTTACAGACAGACACCTAAAAACACTCCACCCAGTCTTCAGCTCTCAACTAATTCCTCTGTCTTTCCCCCTTTTTTTGTTAATCTTTGGCTTAAACAAGTTTTCTCTTCACTTTCCTTCCTGCTGCATGTTCATGCGTTCCCTCACCTCTCCTCCCTCCTCCGGACTCTCCTCCCCATCCCACTGTCTTCTCCAACATTTTCATGAGTTCAATCTCCTCTTATCAGTCCCTCCTTGTTGCTTTCTACAGAAACCGAATTCCTTGGCCTCAAGTCAGATCGCTGGCTTGCCAGGTGTATCTGATAATGCTGGCAGGGACAGATTTGCTTAAAATTAATAGCTTCAAGTAGCTAGGAACCCAGTCACACGGTCGAATCCACAGATACAGGTTTTCTTTTCCTTACATCCGTCTGAGTCAATAATTACTTATAAGTTGACTCTTTTTTTTCAGAAGTATTTTTATTGTTATTGATGTCAATACCATAGCAGATGTTTTGTTTTACCTTCAGTCCTTCATTTTCATCACACTTCATCTTCCTGATACTACGAGATCTGCTCGGCTTCATACTGGATCCTGACTCTCATCTGAACTCCGGCTTATGGCAGTTTAAGAAAGTCAATGTGATTCTTTTTGGAATGAAACCCCTCTTGTCTTCTCTCCTCCTGCATCCCTTGGTATTGTCACATGACCAGAAGTCTCATTTAGCATGAAAAAAATCTTTTATTTTGTGGCGACGAAGGATGGGTTTTCCAAGTCTCTGATTCTGACTAGATTCACTCTAAGTTGCGGCTGGTTTGTACAGGGACAGATTTCACACTGCGATGTGACAGTATTAGCTCAACGTGGAAGCAACAGGTGCAATTTAAAAGAGTACCGTCATTTCTGGACTATAAGAAGGGACTTTTTTTCTTGGTCCAAACGATCCAAGAATGAAAAGATGGAGGGAGTTGGGCTTGGATTCTATGTCGAAACCGTCGTCAGACTGGTGACTGTAAGAGGGTGACTGGGCGGGACACACGCTGGAGGTCTGAACCCTGCAGCTTATACAACGATGTGGCTAATATATGGATTTTTACAGGCTAAAGAGCGTCATGCAGCCAAAATATTAAGCCTGGTCACATCAAACCAATGAAATCACAGGCGTTTTATTGACCTTAAAGCACACAAAATGCGATGTTTTCGCCCGTGTGTCCAAAGCTTCGCCCGCAGAGCCGATCTCCTGGAGGAGCGGAGACGAGAAGCAGCAGCTGAGACCTGCTGTGGTGTCTGAACTTCGGACACACGAGTGAAAACAAGCACATTTTTAGTGCTTTATTGTCAATAAATGTGCAAGTTGATGATTCAAGTTCAGAACATTGTCCAGTTTCTTTCAAGAGTCCGTCTCCATGCTGGACCCCGTTTTCAAAACTAACTTAAAAGTGACCCTCATGCGTTTTTAAGAACCACTGACCTTTCTACAGCGCAGACAGCAGACAGGTTTATAGACTGGTGCTATTTTCTTTCTTAAATTTAGTGGTTGTAGATAAGATTGCAGTACAATTTCATTTACTGACTTCCCAGCGCTAGCTCGAAGTTTGGACTGAACCATGACCTTAAACACTGACATTCGAAGCCCAAAGCCTAAAGCCTACTTTCCACCGGCTGTGTCTCGGATCGTCTCCATCACGGGTCACTTTAGCGCTCCTTTGAAGTCTGAAGTCTTCGCCACAGACGAAGCCGAAATTAATTCAACTTCACACAGCAAGAGAACACTGTTTCTTTTTAAATAAAACAAATTGAACTGAAATCTCTGAAATTTTCTGGCGGACGGCAACGGCAATTGGTGGAGCACATACCAGAGACACTACACTAGAGAGGCATTGAATGCCGATTTGAGTTAATGCACCTACTAATATGAACATGTGAATAGTTAGATAAGGATTTATTTCAAGCGTGTGTAAAATTTCCGAAGCTTTTACCTCGGCAGAGTATTATAAGAATTATCAGAGAGCGATTGCATGAGAAGCCGTTTGGACCACGCTGCACTCTTATAAACCCCCCCCTCCACTTGGTGCATTTCCCCTTAATTATTACCTCTATAAATAAGGAAGCAGCCTTTTTAAATCCCCCCGTTGTCCAGGGCTTTTTTCACAGCTCCAGAGTTGCGAAACCCTGCTCCTACGGGGAACGAGTGCAACTACACGCCTGGCTTGATTTATGTATCAGTTTGTGCTGGACTTTCTGTTGAATTTGTTGTGTTTCGTTCCCCTTCTTTTGATGAAGGTGGGTGTACGGAGCGGCTGGCAGTAGCATAGAGGGTGAGTCATGCCAATAAAGGCTTATTGAATAAAAGCAGATGTTAAAACTTTCCTTGGCGATTAAGCATCATGCTGCGAAGTCATGTGAAGATTAAGGAAACAGAGTTGTTTGTTCCCAGGCTGCTATGATATCACCTGGCGTTTGAAGACCTTCTTATAGCTAATGACATGGAGAGGAAGTGTTTTAAGTGTCTGTGTGTGCGCATTGGAAAACAATATTCCTCGCCACGAACGTGCTTGTGTAAATCGAAGTGTGTGCTCACCACCTGATGTGTATTAGCAAGCAGATGGGGCTGAGTTTAAGCATCAAGCAGCCGATGTGTCGAGACCTGCGTCCCTGTTAGATCAGGCTTATTTTATTTCTGCCTGTCCTGTCATCTCACCCCACCCTGCTGGAGAAAGAGTGTCTGAACTTGCACTTGGTGGCATGATCAAGGTGTGCGTTGTGGCGCTGCAGGAAAAAAAAAAAAAAGAAAAAGGCTGTGTCTCGCTCAAAGGTGAGTCACTGCAAAAGGAAGTGGGCATAAAAGGAGGTGATATGACAAGACATTAATGGACGGACACCCAGCAGTTGGGATAAATTCCATTGAGGCAGAGTACGGTTTTTAACACTCTTTTAAACACGCACACAATAAGAGGGTGCTGCTTTTTTTTTATGGGCTGTCAACAAAACGGAGCATCTAATAACAGTCTTGGCCCAGGCGGTGGCTGAAGCATCCCTTTTAGCCCATCACAGTTTAAGTGGCCAGATGAGGAGTTAAGGCAGCGACCGGGGCGACGAGTGGGCGTGGGGTAATTGTGCGGACCAGGTGGAGTGGTCTCCAAATGAGAGGAAGGAGCACGGGTGAGCAGGCAGGAGGATGGACGGACGGGTTTATCATCACGACATCGGGCGCTTCCACTGCGAGTCTGCGGTCGCCTCTTCGCAGCGAGGATCAGTGAAGCCCCATTGAACACGTCACAGAGAAACCAGCGGGTTGCCGCTGACAACTGTCAACGTCTCCAGGTGGACAGACTGGCAGGACACGAATACACAACAAGACAACGGACGGGAATTTGCTGGAACCATAATGCCTGAAACCTTCTTTGGATTAGAAGCAGCTAAAAAGAGCAACAAGTACACGCTATCAAAATAAAATCTCATCGTAACGCAGCGCTTTCATGTCGCGCTCACTCTGATTTCAAAGTGTTTTAAATGAGAAGGATCAGGTTAGTGTCAGAGTCCAGTCGTTCTGTGATGTTCAGTGCTCAGAAGGGCTGCTGGGGAGGAGGAGGTGGGAGGGGGTTGTGAGTGACAGGCAGGTACAGAGAGAGGGAGACAGAGAGAAGTAAAAAGATTAGGGATCAGTTTGGTGCTGCATTTGCAGGGGAAAGAAGAGCGGAGAATAGGGGAAGTTTTCTTTTATTGAGCATTTATTTAGAGGGATTCTACACATTATGATGCCCTTTAAAAGCAGTTTTCAGAAGTTGACCCTTTAATATATCCCTACAGGTTAAATACATTTTCTCTATTAACCATTTTCAGCAGCTTTTGTGGCCCGTTTTGGGCTTAAATACCTCCGTAGATCATAGAAACAGAATGTGAGTTATTTTCATAGCATAGTCATTTTCATCTACAGACTGGTCTGAAATCAAAAAAAGTCAAAAGTACTGGTTCAGTGCCGCAAGTTCGAGGGCGATAAGCGGGTGAATCGAAGATCAATATTTTAGTGACACTCGTCTTCTGATAAATGCCCCTTTCTCCGCTCACAGTAGTAACAGTGCAATTACATGCGCAGACCAAATCCAGTGTCCGTCCATAAATCACCGCGCTCACAAGACGAAGAATGTGACACAAAAAGCAGGCGAGGGGGAGCGGCACTGAGAGAAGTCTTGTGAACTGGGGCTGATCATTGCCAAAGTGCCTGAGGATGAGTGGGTGGAGTGCAGGGAGTAGATTGAGACGGTGGATAAGGCTGACAAGGATGAAGTACCACCCCCCACCAGCCCGCCTGTGCTCTCTCAAACATACCTTAGATTGTAAAGTGCAGGACACATCTGAGGCCTCTGCCCTTGTCTTCCCTTGCACCCCCCTGCTCTGAACCTCGCTGGTGAGGGGGCGCTGGGGAACATTCCTGGGCTCCAGCTCCTCCACTCTGGGCATTAATCCCCTACAGCTGTGCCCTGTACTCCCTCCTTCGCTCCCTCCTCTCCCCTGCCTCCTACTCTGTCTTATCCCAGCTGGCCCTTGCACCCTGAGTGCATTTTTCACCGGTGACACGTTTCGTTGTTGCCAACATTCGTGGAACAATGTTTATGCCTATAAACAATAAGGGAAGCATATAACTGTGTGATGCTTGAATGGTATTTCATGCTACATTGATTTACCATACCGCCATGCAGACAGACACACACACACACACACCATCACATAGATGTAAGTGTACCTAGAAAATCCCCTCTGGCTGTGCCCTGGAGCCTTAGCTGAGACTGGGTAGAGGGCCCGAGGCCCCAGCATCACACACAAGGACCTTAGGATAGCTCAACATGACTTCTGCCTCTTCCTTCGAGACTCCGCCTTCTCCGTCCATATTTAATTCTGAGACGAGAAAGTCGGGGAATAATGTACAGGGGCTGGCAGTGAGTGCCATCTATTATGGATGAAATATGGGAGACGGAGATAAACCAAAGTGAAGGTAGATATATGCAGCTCACCGCCTGTTGTTGTCGATTACTGCAGTCTGAGTGCGTTGGCACACAGCTTGTCCGTTGGTCTTCAAATCTAGATACGGCCTTCTGCACAAGATTAAAATGCAATGGCTCGACTTGAGTCTCTCACCGATGACTGAGCTTCTCACTGTGCTTCTGGTGTCAGTAACAACATTCCGGTTTTCTTTGTAAATCAAAACCACTATTAAAAAAAATGTGTTTTTTATAGTTCTTGTCTGGGGAACTCAGGCAGTTCACAGTGTTTTGGCGTTGAAATTAAATACAAATGTAGCTTAGCCAGAGCTCTCTGGTGGTGAGTTTAACAAGCAGTCAATACTTTATAAAGGCTGCGGTCATAACAACAGATTGGGACGCGCGAAAGCCCTCCATCAACTCCAGAACAAACTCATCCTTTTGACTTGCACTCACCGCATCTCTGTCCATTAACAGATCAAACCTTTTTGTAGCATAAGGTCTCCACTGCTTATATATGTGCGCAACCGCACACACACTAGCAACACCTCTTGACAGATCGAGGCACAGCTAATAAGCCATGTCTCCAGAGAGGAGGATGCATGCATTTGTGTGGCTGTGAGTGTGTGTGTGTCAGGGTACCATGCTCACAGGAGCGCAGGAGTAAATTAAAACACACTTTAATAAAGTGACCAGAGGCAAGACCTGTAGGCCACCAGCTTTAACACACACTCACAAATGAAAGCACTGACACACACACACACACACGCTCGCACACTCCCCTGGGACAGGAAGGATAGGTAACCTGGAGAAAGGAATGTGGCCAGTCAGGGGGGGGACAGCAGTCCTTTTGAGTAAATACGGAGAGAAGCTGGCGGGGCTGGTGTGAGGAGCAGCAGCCTCAACGAAGACCAGGTGTCTCCTCCACCAATAAACCTCGTGACTTCTAAGGCACCTGGTGTCCATCAGATTTTTCGTTTCGTGCGCCACTAAAATAAGCAACTACTCGAACTGACCCGAGTTCCAGTCTTATTCTCCAGGGCCATTAATGTGTCTCTTTGTCCCTGAATTCTTCGTGCTTCTTGTTCTCAACAGCTTAACTTGTGTTTCTGGTCACAAGCCCTACAAGTCAAGAAGTTCTTGGCTCGTCATTGGATTTACTTAAATATTAGTATTGCCCTCAGCCCTGTTTTTAACAGACCCATTGTGTTGTCCCTTTTCAGTATCTACCCCTGGAATTCCTCAGTTTATCTTAGTCGTGACCCCTGATAGTCTTGTTGTGTCTTGCCTCTGCCTCCTGGTGACTTAATTTTGAGCCTTAAATGACTGCTGGTTTTGACTGCTAAATGTCTTCTTCTAGGTTTGTAGAAAGTATTCTCTTGTCTTAGCGTCAACAAGTACTGATGCAGCTTTACTCTCGACCCCCTCAATACTTCTTGGCTGGTTTTATTGCGATCTAAACTTGGCAGTTTTTCTCATCATCTTCATCCTGTCCCCTCACAGTGTCGGTCAAACTGTTAAAGCAGTCGTCGGCTACTTTTACCGAACCCTTTTGAGCCCTACACTTTTTGAGCGAATTATCTTTTCTACATTTTCCAAGAAAGTGTGTCAAACTCATGGCCAGGGGCCCAAATCTGGGCCACCAAGCCACTTTATGCGGCCCGTGAGCGCTATAATAGTTGTAATAATATTCAAAATAATATTCAATAATATTCAAAACTAAAAACTAATCACCATGAAGCATGTCAACATCACAGCCCGCAACCTTTGCCCTTCAACAGCCAAGCATCTGGTCAAGAATGGATCTAGAAAAAATGTAGGAGCTGATGCCGGCAAAAGCAAATTCGCTGTAAGATTGCAAAGCAGATGGGTGCTTGTACTTCGAAGAAGTAAAGGAGGACAAATTGTCTATTTTGATTTTAACCTTTAAGAGGCATAACTGTAAAATGGGCCAATAAAAGATTCTGTTCAGACTACTTCCCTACAAAAGGAATGTCACATGCTGACTGCTAAATAAGTGACTGTGTCTGCGTTGGAAATGTTGGCCCCTTGCTTGTGAGACTCTGTCAACCCTGCTCTAACCCTTTCACCACTTAAAACTCTGTCTTGGTGTCTTCTGTGTCACTGGGAAAACTTGAGTCACTGTGAAGTATTGTCTGCTCCTTACTTCTGCTGCCTCCCACACAACAATCCTGTCTACGCTTAAATACAATCAAATTGTCTGTTTCATCCACACACTTGCGGAACACACACAGCTGTATTCAAATCCAGGGGACTTCCACCAACCCGCCTGCCAAGTGTTACAAACGTCTCGCAAACTTCTTCCAAAGACGACACGAGATAGCGGCATGGTAAACTTCAGCCAGACACCAGCAAGCACCTCGGTGAAAAGCCCTCCAGCCTTCACATCTCTTTATGCTGATCTGACGGAAATGAGTGTCGCAGAGCGGGTACACGCGGCCACTCAGCTCCCACGTAGTTTTCGACTATTCAAATGAATGCTGTTTTAATTTCGACTGCTTTGCATTTGACTGTGGGGCATCTCAGTGTGTGATGAGTAATCTCCTTTGATTAAGTCTTGCCCTTATAACAAGCACAGACTCAATGGATCAACCTGGATGATGCAGCGCCGGGTGCTGTTGACTGCGCATTAATATTTAAATTTCATATCTCCAAATGGTCTTCACACGCCGTAAGCAGGGTTGCTCCCATGGGGTCAGGTTTTACAGTAAAGGTTTGGACTTGTATTAGCAAATTATTTTCAATTCACCCTCCAAAGAAGAGCAGTCAAGGAGAGCAGCATTTTGAAATCTTCACTTTTGTTTGAAACATTTCAACTCTTCATATTGTGGTTCAACAGTTCAGCTTCTGTTTGAGACCAATGACAGCAGCAGCAACACGTTGCTGGACCAGTTTGTGCTTCAGAATATGTCAATAAACCCTTTTGGGAAACTTTTCTGCAACTTTTCTGCAACTGCTTGGTGATAGTTGGAGATTTTTTTTTCTCCCTTCTGAGCTGAGAAGGTGGCACAGGTTCTGCTCCGGGCACTTCCTATCTGGTGTCTAGACTTCTGCAACTCCCTCCTTGCTGTTACCATCAGAGCAGCTCATCAACAATGCAACAGCTCATCTGATATTCAAGCCGGCGTCCTCCTCTGGCATCCACTCGCTGCCAACTTTCAAGACGAAGGATCAGGCCAAGCCTGCACAGAGGGCATGGCACCGAAACCTTCGTGTTATCGACGCTGCTTGATCGTTCAGAAGTACAATATATGGAGCATCCTTAATCTGTTTCATGAGTCCTTTCTTCCACCGTGTCGTGGCGGACTGGAGGTCTGAAGAAAGAGATGCCGCTCCTGCATCAGGCCCCCCCCCCTCTCCCCAGGTGAGGGGCCCCAGGCTCTGCCTCAGACAAGGGTAGTAGCTGTGGAGGTTGACACAGAGTCCCCACCCTCCGTCCTGCGGGTGTTTGTGAACAGTAAGCCTGTTTTGGAAGCGAGTGTCCACACCACAGCTGTTGAACAGTTCAAGGCGGGGAGTCCTTCTGGGCAGGGGGACTGGGCGGTAATGAAAATTCCCCAGGAGAGAAGCAAGGGGAATTTCGCTCTGTTATTTGTTATGGGAAAAAAAAGGATGGGACACATGCACAGGAGGGGAGAGACGAGAGGGGCAGAAGTCAGAGGAGACGACTTTGTGAGCGTCAACCCGCGCACAAGTGTGTGTGTGTGTGTGTGTGTCTGTTCAGGTGGTCAAGAGCTCCCTCCAAGGGAAAATAAAATAGAAAGAAAGGAATGAGGTGCAAAGGTAGAAGGGGCTCACCGTGAGAGACAAAGGAAACAGTGTGTGTCAAGATGTGGCGCATCTCAACTTCACTCTTCTGATAAAACGCCCATGATCCTTCATGTTCCAGACACGCACTTGTGTTTGTGACCCTCTCCCCTCCTTAAGTGTTCCTATGAATCCAAAATATGGCTTCCAAAAACTCATTTTAAAATGTCATTTAATGGGTACATCTGAGGCAGTTTTTTCTCAATACTAGTACTTGACTAACTCCAGAACAGCAACATCACCACAAGTGCAGCCAGCAATGACCCAGGTGAACAAAGTGTTGCCATGTGGTCTTGTATTCCACCGTCACCCAGCCTGTGATGGATGGTTGCCATGGGTGACAGTAACTCGCAGAAAAGCTAAACTGAGTACAGACACGTTCCTGAGTAATATTCGTCTTAACATGGATGGGAGCAGGGGAACTACGATCCAAGACATCAGTGAGCAACACTCACTCTCAAAGCGTCACATACTGATAATCATACGATGGACTTCAGCGTCACCTTTCACGTAGTATGTTGAGCGTAGCATTTACGGACGTTGAATTCAGGCCTACAGTGGTCTGTTCAAGAAAGTGGTTTGACTCGGGGCTATGGCGCCCCATAAAGTTGCGCTCCTTAAATAAAATTTCATGTCACTTGGTGTACGTAGCGCCTCATTGGCTCATGGTCTCACACTACGTTGTGAATGACTCTCTCGCCGTCTGTTCCATACGTTGGAAAGCCGATTACAGTGGTCCCAGCACGATCACTTTGAGCGAACGTTGCATTTGACAATTGAATATGTCAGTTGTAAACGCCGTAGGCTCTGCCAGCGGCGGAGAGACAGTACCTCTTATGTTGAGTTGTTGTTGAATTATTCGCCACTCTCTGGTTGATAAAGTCTTTCTTTCACTTACAGTTTGAACAGACACAAAAAGTGCCACTGATTTGCGAGTATATATATATATATATATATATATATATATATATATATACATTAGATTTGCTTGAAACGTCTGCAAGTCTGGATACAGAAGTCCGCGAGGTGATGCTGTAGCAGTCAGAATATGTGGCAGCAGGCAGTCCAACGATGCTTTCGTGTTGGTGGAAAATCCACACAAATTCATGTTCTTAATTAATTGGAAAAAAAAAAATTGAAACATGATATTAAAACTGCACTCTTAGCCCTGTCTGTGCAGTGGAGTGCAAAATTGTGGAAAATTGCAATCGCAGGTCGTGTTAAAATAAAGTACCGCTGGGCCGAGATGAGGGTTAAATTGAGATGTTAATGGAGAGTGCGCGGCTTGTTTTGTGGAGACGCATCACTGTGGCACTAGCTTTTTTCAAACAGGTTTGATGAGACAGACAGTGGCGCATCGAGCCCATGTTCCTTTTATTGACTTCATATCAATATTCACTTTACAGTTTAGTAAAGACATTATCAGTTCTCAGCCTGTCGCTCTTGTCTTAAAGGGCAAATCCTGGAAAAACACTTTTTTCAGTTGGTGTCATGTCATCCTCACCTAATGTCTTTACTTCACATCTCTGCAACCAATTTAACAAGTCAGCAAACATAGTAAATAAAAGTTCTTTACATAGTTATCCAAATAAAAATAAGTTTCTTCATGCCTACATCTGCTGGAGGAAACATCCTCTCAGTCTGGTTCTTGGTTCGTGTCGAGTCTTTTTATTAACGCTCGCCTACAGTCAAGGCCACGACCCCGATGCAAAGGAAAGGTCGGAAGTCTCGAGTTAAAAAAAAGAATTTGAAATACCGATTTTTTTTACAATCCTTTAATGACAAGTAAACTAAAATCATGATTAAAATGTAAAAATATCTTTATAGAAAATCATCATAAAAATGTCAATCCAAACTGTTCCAACTGGAACTGGAAACACACTCAGAGAGCGCATTTAAACCAGCAATACGATCAAATCAATACAACAACTTCCGTGATTCAAGAATTGTGCTGGCTCACGGCAAAAAGGAAGAACCAGAACTCAAACCAAGGCCGTGGCGGTGAAAGTCAGTCCAAACCGCTTGGCCACCAGTGACGTCAGCATGGCAACATTGGGGAACTTGCCAAAACTTCAGCAAAGGAGCAAACCAAAAAAACAATACTGACTTTCCATTGTTGATTCATTTTAGTGATTCAATGTTGTGTGTTTAATAAAGTTTTCTATTGATCACATGACCTCCTGGGTGGATGTTCTAGACACTTTTATTCTGAAGAACACTTTATGCCGACATTTATAATGCATTGTTAGCTCTTTCATAGGACATCATAATGTATTTATAAGTCTTTATAGAACATGTGTTGACTGTTTATTAACATGCATGCTAACTTATGGCTGTTTTAAAAACTATTATAAGATGTGGACTTCATTTATTCTAGCTATAAAGACTCAAGAGCGCCTAGTTTTAACCCTTACAATACTAAAGAAATGTTAATATCAGTTGTCATATGTGATTATGAACATTCATAACACCTTCTATAGAGACTTATAAATGCATCATGATTTCTTAAGAACGTACTCATAATGCATAATAGATGAGCCCTGACTATGAAGTGTAAAGTTACAATCTTATATCACAGATGAATCTTGAAAAATATATGCTATACAAGACTAATATGAGTTGCTGCTGTTTCAAAGATCAACATCTGAAACTCAGGACTTTTTCCAAATCACCGCGCGCACACCAACTTATCAAACATGCCGCGTCCCCTCTCCGGATCGATCACCCAAAAAAGCTCATCATATCACATCTGCATCACTTATCAGGCCACATGGAGGAACACAGCCAGCATCAATATTATTCCTTGGCACAGCTTCACCTACAGAGTCCAAAACACGCATTATGCTCCATCTCAGTCCAATTGCAAACATCCTTGCCCCCTCAACAGAACCCCGGTACGGGAAAAGGAGCTCGCAACTCTGGCTCAACCCAATATATAATTATCTCTCACTGAAACATGCACAAGCTGATCAAGAAAGTGCTACAGCGTAAATCAGGAGTGAATCATTTCCCCCCTGACTCTCGGCTCGCGCACATCATGTGAAAGTCACTGGGAAATAAACATTTTTATTTTTATTTTTTAAGGAGCAGACAGTCGGATCTCTGCTGGAGCAGCGTTTGCGTCGCGTGTTTTCTACATGTAGTGATACAATATATGTGGCACATACATGTGATGCCATGTGTGGCGTGTGTGTGTGTGTGGTACAGGACTATTTAAGGGGCCTGAGGTCTCTGAAGGATTAATGGTGGCAGGCCAGGCAGGGTAATCAGGACAGCGGATAAGTCCTGGTCATCCAGGCGTTGAGCTGAATAAACATGAGAGACTTTTGATATTCTCTACACACACGCACACACACGCTGACAATCGAAATAATCACACACATGCACACACCGGATCCAGACTTGCTCCAGAGTATGATGCCAATCAAGAGACGGTGTCGCCCGCCATCTCACACACACACACACAGACACACACACGCACACATGCAAATAGAAGTGCACACGTATGCACCATATACACTCTTATTGCCTCCCGTGGATGCTGCTCCCTCGGGTCATTGACTGAAGCATGTTCATTAGGCTTTAGATAAGTCCTCACCGTACGCAGGCAGCAGGGTATAAAACATGCCTGGACTGGAGGAAAATCATTACTTGGCCGTCCTCCAGGCTGGAACCGGTCCTAATGTCGTGTGTGTTTCCTGTTAAGAATGTGTGCCGTCCTGGACGAGCATTTATCTCGCCTGCATCACTCTGGAACCAAGACGTGAGAAGACTTTCGCTGTCAAGCAACAGAGACTTGTCCACAGTCAACAGGGCTGAAGGTTTTTTTCAAGTATCAACCAGGTATCAAAAGTCAACCTTTTGTGGCAATTGTGGCGTCTGGAAAACTGAAGTTTTTAGAAAAGTCGAAAGTTTGACACCTTAGTTTTGCTGAAAGTCAATGAAGCGCAGCTGCTCGCCTCGACTCGAGTCAAGTCCAACCTCCCATAAAATGTGATGTGAAATGTGGATCTGATCAATTTTCAGATTAAAATGCTGCAGACTTTGAATCGCATTTTACTGTGACTGTGACATTTTTTTATCTTATTTTCAAAAACATTCACTAGTGAACAACATAAAAAACAATATTAAGTCACTCGTCTACTTGTCAGACAGTCAAATTTTTACTAATTTGTTTTTGTATTTTGTTTAATGGTCCCTTTCTTTATGAATAAATCATGTGGACACACTATGTACATATGGCATAAAGGCACTATATATTTTCTATACTTTCATAATTTTCAATTTATTTTGAGGAACAACAAAAACATATTATATAAGTCCACAGTTGGAGGACTTTATACCATAATTTCCAGAATCTAAGCTCTTATTTTTTTCTTGTGGTCTGAACCCTGTGGCTTATGCAACGACACGACTAATATATGGATTTTTACATACATACTGTTGAAATATTGAGGCTCATCGCATCTAACCAATGAAATCACAGGTCTTTTATTGACCTTAAAGTGCTCAAAATGCACTGTTTTCACCCTTGTGTCCTCAGCTCCGCCCACAGAGTCGATCTCCTGGAGGACTGGAGATGAGAAGAAGCAGCTGAGACCGGCTGCGGTGTCGGACACGCAATTGAAAACCGCACATTTTGAGCACTTCATTGTCAATAAAAGATGTGAGGAGTTCATGGTTCAAGTTCAGAACATTGCTGAGTTTGTTTCATGAGTCAGTCTCCATTCGGGACCCCATTTTCTAAACTAGTTTAGAAGTGATCCTCAAACACCACTGACCTTTCTACAGCGCAGACAGCACCGCTGCACCTGCGGCTTATAGACCTCTGCTGCTTATGTGAGAACCACATCTATTTTCCTTGTTGAATGTAGTGGGTGGGGCTAATATTCCAGTGCACTGACTAATCCAGAATTTACGATAAATACAGTCGAAGGGCCACATGTGGCCCCTGAGTCACACTTATCCCAAGTCTAGTCTATTTAGTCAAAAAAGTGTTCATCCATAATTGTAATTGAACAGGACATGGAGATCCAAATTACAAGCACAAAAAATTGGACTGTAACAGGAAGTGGTGATGATAAGAGTCTGTCATGTGGCTTCCCACCCAAAAAACAACAGATCAATAAACTGAACTATCAAAAACAGTTGTGTGAAAGTCTTGCTGCATCGTATACTGAATGAGTGATGGAAGTGCATCTGTGAATCGAGTGTGTGTGCTTGTGTGTGTGTGAGTGAGTGTGTGAGCCTGTAGCTACCTGCCTCGCTGCAGACAGTGAGTAACGCTTGGGTCCATGTCGTCACATTTTCTGCATTTAAACAGCGGTGCCCATGAGCAGAACTGCTGACACAGACCTGCCACATGGCAGATGTAGAACTGTTGAACTTTCTCTGCAACTGTGAAACGTGGTTTTGTCACATTTTGGAGCAGAGATTTTGTCTACATTTGAAGAGTTGATACGACTGGTGCTACATATTTCTATTTAATCGTGATATTACAAGTTAGAATTGGGTGCATTCCCAGAGTTGAAACATTCAAACAAAAAAGCCAAATGTACTTTGAAATATCCAGTTATTTTTCTGTCATCTGCCAGGCAGATCGTATCGAAAATTTCTCGTAATACGATAGGTTGACGGCCAATGAAGGGTGTCCCACCTTTCACCCCAAGTAGCGAGGAAAGACTCCGCCTCCTGTTGTCCATTATAAGGTTAAAGTGGAAGAAACTTATTTGAAAATATGAAGGAGCTATGCATCATTTTCCTTGTTTCGTGTGAACTCACAAGTCACCCTGTTTCCTCAGAATACCAATAACAAATGAAACCCAGTCTTCCATCAGGTGTCACCGGATTGTTCCAAGCATAATCAAGACTACTTCTAGTTTGACCATAAAGAGTCTAAACACTTACAGGCAACACGAGATAAAATAACTCCTTGCACACGTTGGAAAGTAGAAAACCAAGCTGGGAGCTATCAGGGACTGGCTGTGCTTGTTGTGGCCACACGCCAAGAGTAGGTATGCAGCCCAATGGACACCATCTGCATGAACACATTTTAAAAGCTAACATTTCAAGAGAGGGCCTGGTTGCGAGTGTGTATGTGTGTGTACATGTGCCGAGTCGGAAACTAGGAGCAAATGCTTCACGCCAAATCAGGGGGACGAGGTGGGAGAGCAGGACATTCCTGCGAGATGACAAGCCATCACAGTCACACACCAGCGCAGGAATGTCGGGAAAACAGACTGGGTGGGTGAAGTGCAGGAGGATGAGTGAGCTGAGCGAGGGAGGTAGACAGGGGTGGGGGACAGACGATGAAAAAAACGTGTCACTTCAGTGGAACTACGAGTCACTGGAGCGGGGGAAGTTGTCGTAATGTGTTGCACACACTGAACAGAGAGAGGAGTAGATGCAGATGGTCGCAGCCAAAAGGACACTGAGATGTCAGCGCCCCCCCCCCCCCCCACCCCCCCCCCCCACCCCCCCGCCACCACCAGTGCTTAAGTCCAATTTCTGCCATGCAACTGAAAAATCACTGTAGGGGTAACGGAAAGCGGAAAAATGGATGAAAACAAATCTCGGTGTTTGTCTGAGGATATTAAAGTTAGACGACAAAGAGCTGCAGGAATGTGTCTGGTGGCAGTGGAGGGGATGGACGCGGATCGCAGCACGGAACGAGTGGGAGAAGAAGTGTGAACACTGGTGAATATGCGCTCCAGATGTGTCGGCCCGTCACACTACAAGTAAACACCCCCACTGATGGACAGTTCGGGACTGGATGGCCTCACCGTCTTTTCCCCGGGGAGAGAGCTGGAGAGGGAAGGAGGGAGGGGGAGACAAGAGCATGAGAAAAGGAGGGGAAGTTGTCGGGATCAGTGCTGAGGGACCCGAGCCAAGAACAAGTCACCCTGAGGACCCGTGTAGCCTGGCAGGCTGGGTAGACACACAGAGAGAAAGGAAACAAGAGTAAGTTGAAAAAAAGAAGGAGGGAAGAAGGAAATGGAGGTATAGTGAAGCAGAACTGGTCTTAATAGTTCCCCTCTTGTCCCCCCCCCCTCCCTCCTCTCCCCTCCATGTGGCCTCCAAGGGGGCTCCTGCACCATCAGCAAATTTCCGTCTGGCACAGACCTGCAAACTCCTGGGAGCAAACTGAAGTATGAGCATCAAGAAAGAGGGATGAAAAAGAGGGACGATCAGAAGTGGCAGCGGACAGCCAGACGACAAAACGTCTGAGCTCCACTTTCTCACATTCTCACCTGCTTAGGTTTTCATTCCCAGGAAGTCGGCCATGTTTGTCTTAGATGCTCAACAACTACTGCATCTTTTTACTTCTTTGAAATATTTTGAAACTATATTTGACTTTTTTTTTCATTAAAAGAGAGTGAGATGGTATTTACTGTAGCGCCTCAGAAACAGAGCTGTAAAACAAAAGACACCAAACAAATGCCACCGGAGAGGAGATCACTACAGATACTGGTGAGACGTTCTGTTTTCAAGGCAGAAATTCACGTGGTAAATTTTAACGGCATGTACACAACAAGCACAAAACAAGTGAATATTTCATCTTGCAGCCCAAGTTTCGGTGGGAATATGAGAAGCTTTTGTTTTGGTGCAATAGCTTGCTAGATGGTTCTTATTGTGGACGGTGTTTCCTTTCTGACTCATTCCTCCTTTGTCCATAGTGTTTCCGTTTTCGTCATTCTTCGTTCGTCGTTCTAAACAGTGCATCCATACGAATATTTTCCCGACAGGAATCAAAAAGGAAAAACCAAACTGAAGCTCGTTGTCTTTATTGAGCGTAACAAACTCTTGTGGGCTCAGAAACAACCAGAATTCCAAAAGTTTACGGTCAAAAACCCAATATGCTCAAGCTGTCCTCCATAATCCAACATACCATCACAACGACAGAACCTTACACATGCGCTGTCCACTCCAAAAGACAATGACGGCCTTCAAACGAAAACCCTTACATGTATAAAGCACTAAACCACAAACAAATCATGAATAGCGTAACGATAGCAAATGAAACGCAGCAACAAAACACTTTGACGCTTACAATTGCATTTAAATAGATTTGCTTTAACTGAGATTATAAGTGTGCAAATGTTTCGCTTGGGATCAGTTTAATGTTGAGTGCTCGTGAGTACAAGCTTGACCTCCAGTGGGTCACAGGCATGTGGCACTCCCAGAGAACTGATGTGTGTTAAAGAGAAAATGATGCGATAACTTTCAACAGACTTTTTTTTTTTTTCAATTCCAGCTGGAGTGACTGGGCCAAGTGATAGCAGCAACGTTTGTACTCACACACGGCAAATCTGATACGGCACCTCGAGTGAGGAGTTCCAAAATCACATTAGTGGATCTGCTAAATGTGGGGGGTTTGTGCATCTGAGTCCCATCAACAGCACCGGAGCTGCTATCAGAAGGCAGCGCCGATGACACCCCTGCATTAAGCAGCTGTCCACTCCCATGATCATTAGCGCGATACGGATGCAGCGGAGCAGGGAGCAGGGTGCTGCTACTGCTACAAAGCCTGGTCTCCAGGGGGCGGGAGGCGAGCCGTCTAAACACCACCGAGTCACCACAGCCTCAGACAGAGGGTCACAACTTGTCCAAGCGCATGCATCCTCAATCGTCCAAACAGGACTGTGATAATCCCTCAGAGAGGACGTTTCATTCCAGTGGCCGATTGACTATAAAAGAATAAATAAAGACTTTGGTGGAACACTTGGAATTGGAGGATTTACTTGTCCAAATGCTTAATAGAATTAGAAATAATGAGTCCATCCTTCTGGCTGAGAGACTTCCCACTCCCCGGACACCTTCTCTTCTTGGGGCATAGCGAGGTGATCAACCCCGGGTCTACACCGGGGCCTCCTCCCAGTGGGACACCCCTCCAGCACTATGTCTAGAAGGCACTCCAGAGTCTTGAACCACCTCTGCTTCCATTGATAGAGTCCCCAATGGCAAACAGGTACTCAGACAAAGGCCGATTCCAAATATCCCTTTGAGCAAAACAGACCCAAAGCTAGGCCTCGGACTAGCGCTCATTGATGAGCGTCTCAAGGGGGACCATCTCAAATGCCCTCCAGAATAAATGTGAACAAATATATATTTGAGGAACAACTGACCAATTGCCTTTCAGAGTTGTGTGACTGAATCTAACTATATTTTCATATTCTCCCGACATATTTCTTTCATTGTCTTCCGAAGGATTAAGGCTTCTCAAACTACAAAGAAGAACTTTGAAATGAAGGAGGCAGGGGAGCAAGCGCTTCATCAGGTCAGGTATTTAGCTCTGGAATGGTTATGGCCTTTAGCATGTATCAGATTCTCATCCAGGAATGTAACCTTGCTCTTGGATAACCGCGTCTGGCTGACACAACGAGGTGAAACTGCGCCACAATACGACGGCTAATTAGCTTAATTATCTGTTTTCAGAGGCGGATTAACGCACGCGAATCAGAGGTAAACGAAGATTAGCTGGCTGTTTTTTTCTCTCCCCTTTTATCAAATTCAAGCCGCCATTAGCGATGTGACCCATCATTCCAGTAATGTGGGAAACGAAGATGAAGGGTTTTTTTTAATGAAAACTGAGGGCACACACACACACACGCACACACACAGTGACGCTGGTCTCAGATCAGCCTTTTAATCTAAAGCTACACATATATGTTTCAGCCAAACGAGCCAAGAGCGAGCGGACGAAAACTTTGCCATCGAGACTTATATTGGACTTAAATTTCACAGCGATGACTTTGCTCTGCTACACACCTCTTTAAATGAAATATAGGAAGTAAAGTGCTAATATTTTTTCTTTATTTCATCTCTTTCTTCTGATGATTGACCCATTCACCCAATGGTTATTATACCACATCTCTATCCACCGTAATTTCCGGACTATAAGTCACAACTTTTTTCTTGTGATCTGAACCCTGCGACGTAAACAGTATGTGGGTTTTTTCAGGCAAAACAGCGTCTTGAGCCTTGTCACTTCAAACCAATCAAAATGCATGTTTTCACCCACGGG
Organism: Synchiropus splendidus; assembly: GCF_027744825.2. Taxonomy (NCBI): domain Eukaryota; kingdom Metazoa; phylum Chordata; class Actinopteri; order Syngnathiformes; family Callionymidae; genus Synchiropus; species Synchiropus splendidus. Next base: position 22,902,435 of record NC_071335.1, read on the forward strand.
TCCGCAGCTCTGCCCACAGAGCCGATCTTCTGGAGGACCAGAGATGAGAAGAAGCAGCTGAGACCTGCTGTGGTGTCGGAACTTTGGTCGTTTTGAGTGTTTTAATGTCAGTAAAAGATGTGAGGAGTTCATGATTCAAGTTGAGAACATTGCCCAGTTTCTTTCATGAGTCAGTCTCCATGCTGGACCCCAATTTCAAAACTGGTTTAGAAGTGACCCTCGTGCATTTTTAAGAACCACTGACCTTTCTACGGTGCAGACATCACCACTGCACCTGCGATTTAAAGACTGGTGCAGTTTATGGATTATTAATCTATTTTCCTACAATATAGTCCAATTTAAATGAAATGAGAACAAAAGTTTGCTCACAGAAGAACAAATATTTATAAATAGATAAACAACTCAAAAGTTTCAACCTCCGGATGAAATTGCCACTTCAACAACACAGCTTTTGTCCTTGTTGCTCTATCTGTTTCCCTGCTGCTGTCATTTAGGAGGTTCAGCTGTTTTTATCTAATTGCCCGTAACAGGGAGATGAACATTCCTTCCTACAACACAAATACACAGTTTGACATTTACGCACAGCCACACGGTCCCTGGTGGACCAGTCCATGACTCTCACTATGTGTTTGTTGATGTGTGTTTACTGAGCTATAGACGCGGTGGTTCAGTGAGTATTCCTCACACGTTGGGACAGTCCGCAACCCAGCACGTCCCTGTAGACCCCCACCCTGTCTGCCTGTACCCTCTGATTTGGACAGAGGGCAATCAAGCAGACCCAGTAAACAATACACAACAAGGCCAGTAGAAAACCACAATAGCTCCTAAATTTATTCCTCTAATGCGCTGGGGACAGCAGTGTTTGTCCAATCACGGCTCTGTCAGAGGGAAGCCATACACAGCGACTATTAAAATGATCAAGGGTGTTGCTTAATGGCCAGGGAAGGATGACATGTTGCACACAGCTTTCATAGAGCTTCGCTGGGAACAGCCATTAGACTGATGGCCCGTAGTCAAGATATATATAGTGGAGTGTCAGTCGCCGCATTTCAAAGGCTTTTTCTTGTTTATTTTCTCCGGAGAACGTCTCTGGAGATCACAGCTCATTCAGAGCCAAGGGGGCAGGAGCTGAGGGGGCATCTGAAGACCTTTTTGTGGCTGCTCCGGTGGAGAGGCAAAGTGTTTTCTGGAATCAAGTTCTGTGCAGAAGAAGTGGAATTCAACATGCGTTTTCATTGAATGCTTCATTTAAAAAAGGAAAGCATCTCCACGGTGATTGATCTGAGGAGACCACCTGTCAGGTGTCACTTCCTGTCCCCCCAGGATGTTGGGTTTATTACGGTGGATTGGTGCTAAAATTCTTAACCTCTTAAAAAAGTTGTGTAAAAGCTGGGATTTTAGAGCCTTTTGACCACCAACAGGAATTCACTGTTTCCAGACAGACTCGATGTAGTTCAGTCACACCGGCGTGAGCAAAGCACCAGCAGTGTTGGACTGCTGCAACCGTTCTGCCTACATATGTATTTACATTGACATTTTCACAAACCAGGAGAAGAAGAAGAGGAAGATGTCACACATTGCAAATCACTTGTTTAATTTTCGGTTAGGGTTCTGTTCTGGAAGCTGCTCAAAATTACTTTAACAAAGCTCAAACAAGTCCTTCCAAAGTCCATAGAGCCTGATCAGTTAGAACAGGAGTCACCAGCCTATGAGCAACCGCACTGAGTGACTCGAAGGGCTGCCATCAGTTCAGTACACACATCTGAGATCACGATAAACAATGGACGATAAATGATATTCCTCTCAAATACTTGTCTCATTACCGAAAACCAATGGTGTAACAAAAAGGATTACAAAATCAAACATAATAAGATGGTTATTACGTCTTGGTGTCAGAGATAACAATATGAGCTTCATTGATACCGTAATTGAGAAGTGAGAAAAATTACATTAAAAAATGAAAACGTATTTATATTTATTGCCTAGCTTAGTTGTGAATGCAGTTGTCTCCCAAAATGGAAACAGTACCAGAAGCATTTTTGCATCAACAAGAGCCACGTTCAGTTTCTGGAGGATTAAGACTTCCTGTGGTCAGATTGTTGGTTGAGTCGCCATGGCTAAGCATGAACTCTCCGTATTCCCAGAAAGTGGATATTTGAATTTTGAAATTAAATTAAGTTTTCCAACTTTTCCATGATTTGATTTTATTTTTGACACAATTTAAGACACATTTAACTTCACTATTTTGTAAGCTTTTTCCCTTAATGTTGCAACAAGACAAAGACAAGTCAAAGTTATCATTTGAATATTTATCTGAATATCGGTCCGACGCCAACTCATGCAGTTACTTTGCAATCGTCTTATTAAATAAATGTCTTGTTGTCTTTTCAAGCCCATGAAAGAGCGTGAGAGTGTTTTTAATGTATTTCTTTATTTTTAAATATGATATTCCGCTGAGTTCTTCCACAGAGGGACCACTTCTTCAAGGCAGTGACTGTGTGCATCTAAAACGCGACTGAGGTCAACATAAACATGATCTCATTTGTGTTGTGTAAGAAAAAAAAAAGATTTGACCTCAGACAGACGTGGAGAAGAGAGAGTTTTGCTCTCATGTTACCTGCCTCTGCTGTGGCAAATGATTAGCCTGCTGAAAGCATCTCATTATCAGTATTTATGAGGGAGTGAGCAGCCGGAGTAATGACAGCTTTACTCCAAAGAGGTACTCTCTCTTTTCCTCTCTTTCTCTGTACACACACACTCCACTCTCTCTTCCTCTCTCTGGATCTTTTTAAACAAACACAGTGGCACCAAACAATTAAAACGTGCTTTCTGCAGGGATCGACCGCGAAGACCACGGTCAGTGCCGCCGCCGATGTTCAGTCCTGCGCTGGACAAGCGTGGGTCCTTTCTACGGCTTGATCTCGCCATGCTTTCCACCCTGGCCTCACTGTCAGCTCCAAAAACACCTTAATTCATTTTGGATGAGATATTTAATTCAAGGGCCCTGCTCATATCAGGGGCCTTTAAAATGGCATTGGACCCCAACGGAGCACGGGGGTGAGTTTCTTTTAATAAATTAAACATTTGGCGAAGCAGAAAAAAAAGCTCTGGGTCGCTGCGATGACGGTGGAATTTTCAAGTCGCCGACCACTGCAACTTATTTTGAGGCTGGTCAGAAGAGCCTCAAATGCTTCAACTATGAACGGCATTTTTCTTTCACATTAATCCGGACTGATACGGGTGTTGGACACACACATCACAGTCAAAGTGTGAGGATGAATATTTAAAATATCACTGATCGATCAGTCAGTCGGAGCTTAAAAATCCAGTTTAGAAAAATAAATAAATAAATGAATATATTTTTAAATATATGATGAATGTAAACATTTATCGAAACATACAGTAAATTAAAAATAATTTACAAATTGACAATGGGGATACATAAATACATTAACTTTAAATATTTGACGCGAGAATTTATGGGAAAAGTGCGTTCAATATGACAAGATGATTTGAAGAAATTTGGAAACATTAAATGAAAGATTTTCGTCTATTTTTCTGAAGTAGACAAAGCATACGTAGAACACTGGCATCTGTTTTTACATTTGACTTCGTGCAAGAGGGGGGTTGACTGGAGCTGACAGACCGCTGCCCCCGGGGCCAGAAATCGCCCAGGTCAGGTCTAGACCTTTCCCCTGGGTATTTTGCAGACCTGATCCGGAAGACAGATGGAGCGACAGGGGTCTGTCGCTTGCAGCCATCCCAAATTTGACTCTGCTTTCAAACAGAATAACAAGTTTTCCCTTATTCAGTAAAACGATATGGAGTGTGAAGTCAGAATGTTCCGCCGACTTCCTATCAAAATTTGAGTTTATCAATGGATCCAGCGAGGTTTTCAATAAATGTTAATGATCCAGGAAGTCTATGGAGGATGTGTGAGGGGACAGGAGAAATCCAGTCCTGGGGCGACCAAATCATTTCCAGGTGGGGAGCGGAGCATATGACCCGGCCCATGATTCCCAGACTACACCTGTGTATGCGATGACATATTAGAATAGTGAAGCCAGCTGAGTGAGAGAAAGCAGTCGTACATCTGATTCGTTTGAAACCCAAACAGCCCGACTGGACTGTAGCAGACGACATAAGCGCCGCACACATCACTAAAGAAGTGAGCAAAGTAAAGAAGTTTACACTTTGGTGTCAGTGTTTGAATTCAAATGATCCACGCTTTAAGCCGCCAGTGCGACCCATCACCAAGCCAGAAGTTGACCTCAACCAAACAACTCTGAATCTACCATCTTTCTGGCTTTAGTTAAAGTTGCCAGTCACAGTTGCGTCTGCTCTCATCACCTATATTTCTCTATATAGATAGATATTTTTTCCCATCGGAGCATCCTACCCGAGAGGCTGATGATATTTCTTATTACTTCAGATTCAGTTGCCTCGGGGCCCACAGAGCGAAAAGCTATTTGACCAAACGTGGAAGCCCAATAAAGTTCCATCGATTAGGACGAATGAGCATCATATTGGAAACACAGGTGGCTCCAAAGAAATTAAAAAAGCTGCAACAAAGAAATCAAAACTGAAGCATATTAAATCCCTTTCGCCACAAGTTGAGCGCGTCTGTTTGTGTTTTGGATCGTCTTCATTGTGAGGGCTTTGGCAGAAATCCACAAAAGTAAACAGAGTGGACCAAAAGATTTCTATATAAAATGTTCTTTTTTCCCCAAATTTTGACGGCTGATCCTCATTCATGATGTTTTATAGACACAAAACTGTTAGATTCCGCCAAAAGCTGTTTACCAATGAGCACTTTGGTGTTGCTTGACATATTACATTCAAATATTATCAATTTGATCGATTAGATTTTTTTCATTGTCTGTTTTGGATGGCTTCTTTCATGTGGTTTCATTTAGGTTAAATGTTGTCAGATGTCTTTGTTTCAAATGGATACATTCAGTTGTGTTTTGTGATTCAAATTGCAGCAACAGATCTCAGGAATTTTGAACCTTGATGAACATTTACATACTTTCCATTTGTTGTCTACTTGTAGAAGTGACTCTCCATCACCGTCTGGTATTCTACTGCAAAGGACTGATAGAGAGAGTAAACTCCATTAAAAAAATATCATTAATCTATCAATCCTCCTTGAATGTTTCTAGTTCTAGATGAAGAGAGGAAAAAAGATGTCAGTGAGTGCACATGAAAAAAATAAAATTATACATGATACATGACATGTTATACATAATATATTTGTGATTATTTATTTTTTTCATTTTTTAATAAGTACAGTAATACCTGCAGGTCTAATAATTAATGGCCTTAATATGTGCATTTTATCTCCCGAAGAAAAAGGGTAGCACTGAAAACAGAATTTAAATACATGTGAATAGTAGAAGTGGTAGGGGAGGAGCAAAGGAAGAAGGCGAAGGTGCATCTGTGGCACCACTCTGCCAGTAAAAGTAGTAGATGCCAGTAGTCGTACGTAAAGGAAGTATAAATAGGCCTCAATACAGAGGCGGAAAGGATGGAATGTTCAGTGTTGTAGGTGCCCGAATCCAACAACTTTTGAAAACAGGTTCCCAAGTGGGAGCTTTTGCGGACGATGCCAGTTCATCTCCCCATATTTTCATATCATTCATTGCAAGTGTTGAAGCTCTCAGTCTCTGACCGTGACCAAAGTCGCTTTGGTCTCACCAAGCGAGAAGGTTTGTATTTTATAATGGCACGAGAGCCGGCGAGTGTTGCTGTTGTAAATACTGAGTGTGGATGGGCTATAATATGAATTGGCTGCAACTGGATACATGTGACTAGGGGGCAAATGGATCTAATGGTAGTCTTAATGCTGGCCTTGAATAATGAGGCCTTTGTCTAATAAAACTGGAAAGCCTCCAAATACCTATAGGGACCACGGCTAGTTAGAGCAATAACAGTCTATCAAAAGAGAAAGCAAAGTGATTACTTAGAGGGTAATAAATACAAGGTCCACGCTAGGGGGTAGGTGGGGGAGATAACTGCGTGGACAAAAAGAGAAAGAACACATTAGCAGAGTATTAGGACATAAAAAGTTCTTTTTGTTCAAATGGTGGGAAAAGATTCTCAGTCGCGTGTTTAGTTGTTTGGAGTGTGAAGCGCATGGTGGATTTCAACATATGTCAGCAGACTGCTTTTATGTCCATTTCCGTGAAACTCGGGAATCAGAAACCGATTCCATTCAAGACATCTGTTTTAATTCCCTTTTCTGACGCTGTCAATGACTATCATTTGTTGCACAAAAAAGTTGCAAGTCATGGAACAGCAAGTGGCCTTTGCCCTTTTTCTTCAATTCTTTTCAAGTATTTTTAAAAACTGCTTCACACAACAATTGCATTTCAAAAGTGTGATTTAAAAAATAAATAAATAAACAAACTCCACGGAGCTACGCCAGGATCTGCAGACAAAGAATCAAACTCTCACGCAGAATTCCTGAGCAGTGTCCAAGGGCAAATGACTCAAAAGAAAGATGCCGTTCTTAACAATCTTTGTCACTACTCAACACTGTGTCCGAAAGTTTTGAACGGACATTAGCTATTACAAAACATTCTCACTCGCAAACACACATAAAGACCCTTTCCCAGCGTGTCGAAAGTGGCGGAGTACTGCTGACCTAAAGGAACGACTTTAGGGCCAAAGTGCTGGACACAATAACACCACCATCAATAATAGCTGTGAGCGAAGAAAGAGGGAGAGTCCAATCAGAGAGTGTGGTGCAGGCTGGTGGATTGACAGCCTCGGGGCACGGAGAGACAGAGTAGTGGGAGAGGACGTCAGCAGGCGGCTGACACTGCTGGTCACCGCTCTAAATAAGTGACAAGATGAGGATCATCACGCTTTGGTCACACAGAGTTTGAGGAGGAACTGCTGATAACAGTGAGGGATGGAGTTCATCAAGACTGCTGTCGGTCAAGGGTCACTCTGTGCTGTGCTGTGTTTGTGTGTGTTGGTTGAAACTACAGTGACAAGTGAGTGATTCACTACCCCGCTCACTAGTGACCAATGGCTCTCTCCGCTCTCTGCACTGATCTATTCCAGCTAATGTATTACTGCAGGCGCGTCTCTGTCCACTGCATGCTGACTGGGCTGGACGTCTGCCGCTTTCCTGACCAGACAGTACCAGGAAGAGGCGGACAAATGGTCGCCCACAACGATGAGATTTTACTTCATGGTGGTGCATGAACATCTGTATATGTGAAGGACATTGCTTTTTCCAGCCTCTGTTTCACATCATGTATTTTAGAAGCTCTGAAACCGTACTGTCACTTGCTGTCTGGTTGACCTAGATGACCATGAATCATATCCATATAGGGCAATAATATTGCATCTAAAAAGTCGCAATAAATTAGCGGCGTGGCGGAGGTACGCACTGTCCCGGCGCCTTTCTAGTTCGTTCTACTGTATTGTTTAATTCACATGGAAAATATTGATCGTGATGCGCTCAGCACTCACAGTAGGGACAAAGAAGAACGTGAGGCTGAACAATTTTTTAAGAAAAAAAACGTTTTTCCTGTAGGTTATTGTAAAGGTAAAGGTTTACTTCACGTTTCAAGGAATATCCCTCTAAGGCAGGAAGTTAAGAATCAACGTCAACTTTATTTATTTGAAGCACGGACACACAATTTTTTAAACAAATCAAGTAGCGCTACTGGCCTGCGGCCTCAAACCACTCCACCAACTCTGACCAACACCATTTCTCTTAGGCATTAATCCCCCCAACTATGCTTCTGGTCCAGCTAAAGCCAAATCGCAAGCTATACAAATTGTGTGTGCGACCAGTTCATGAGCGAAGCAGCATTGCCTTGTACTGTCTGACAGCCTGTCTGGGTTTTCTCTTTGTTATTAGCATAAATGAACATCTTGTGTCTTAGTGAAATGAATCATTATGAAGTACTTATCTAGTCTTGTTATGCCTGACTACATTATACCCAGGAATGTTCACCAAAAGTACCATCTAAATACCATCGTAATTACTGATTATTCACTGTTAATAAGCAAGTAATTACAAGAAATAAAAAAATATATATTTAACAGAGAAAAGCTAGTGACATAGTGCTGCAGAAAAACATGCGAATTAATGTTTGACAGGCTTATTCATTTTAATGCTGCACAGAAACTATAAAATGTTTGTAATCGCTATTGACAGGTCCAGGATTCTTGAACTTCGGCACTCGAGGCGATAACCCGCTCAGAAAGTGGTTCTTCCACAGAGACGAAGCTCACGGTGTCATGTAACTAATGTAGCCTGAAGAATAAAAAAACAATGAACAACGCTGTCCGAACCTCAGGGGATGTGAAAGTAGGTGGGCAATATCAGTCGTCTCCTCACTCCGACTTGCACCGACCGACCTCTGATCTTCGGAAGAGATGTGAATATATGCACTTCTCGCATATGATCAACACCTCACCGGGTGGCGAGGTGGCGAGGATCAATTTGTGGTCTGTGGGTGTCTCAATTACCTCCTTAGCACTAACAGAAATCCTCCCCGCCAAAGACTCCACAGATGTTAAACCACGTTTTTCATCCTTTAAAATGCATGAGAGCAAATTACATTTATTGGACATTTTGCACCTTAAAATTCACCGCTAGAGTTTGTTCACTCTGCATGAATCCAAGACCTGTAGAAGTCAGAACAAGCAAGACAGATCTGGTTCTGGTCCGTCCTTGCTCGGGGATGAAGGCTGTTCCTCCTGGTTGCCCAATAAAAACAAAATTCCTCCTCAAACAGTTTGTGTTTTTAGTTGAACTCCCCCAGGGTGGTGAAGTCTCGGTCGCACCACACCCGTCCTCCTGCTGCATGTCTCCCTTTTCTCTTCTTCCCACCTTGATCTCGCTCAAAGCTGTCTCTCATCATGTGACACATGTCCTTGACAAGTCCAGGGGATTCTTCACCATAGGAGATGGGCGGCGGTGTCAACCATTCACCCCCTCGCCTCCCCTCTGTCCCTCTTTCACTCTCCCTCTCTTAATATTGAGTTGCCAGGGTAAAAGGAGGGCAGAGGAATCTAATAACTGTGACAGTGGGGCTTTTTTGGCATTGTTCCTGAAGCTGTGCAGACACACACAGTGCTGTCTGCTGGCTCTAATGAAAGGTTAAATGAATAGGACAAAGTGACAGGAGGTATTATAAAGAAAGTGTAGGCAATGTGTGTCCAAGCATGTGTCCACATCTGTGACGCTGTCGTTCCTCGACACTGCCGCTGCATTCGACTGTCTGCGGCGGCGCTGCTTGTGCGCCCGTGTCACATGAAAGAGGGTGTCAGTCAGACTCTCCCAGCAGGACACAGATACTTTATAGAAATTCCAGCTTGGGGTTCTTTGATAAACGTTAAGGTCACCGGTGTTGGGCGGTGGGAGGGAAAGCGGAGGGAGTGACGAGGGGGGGACGCATGTCTCATCTTGTGCCTCTCCCTGCCTGTGCCCTGGTGGAATGCGGAGTCACATGAAAGAGGGCCTCTCTCTCCTTGCCTCTGAGACTCGTCCCTTGTGTCTGACTCAAAAGAGCCACTGTCCCCGCTCTTCACACACTACCTGTCAGCAGAACTCGCCACAAATCCGACAAGTGCTCGGCGTCAGCGCAGACGCGAAAGGTTTCCCGAAAACAGAAGAATTCCAATAAGACGCAAACAAACAGACGCAGGAGCCCATCATCCTCAGACTGCTTAATCACTGTGATTATGACTTTAAATAGCACCTTTGTCACAGACAATCGGAGAGATCACCGAGCAGGTGTGCCGCGATGTTGCAGGGCACGGACTCACGCGGCCAGCAAGATCAATATTTTCACCCAGAACTAGCCTTTGTTCTGGCAGAAGCCCCCTGAATATCAACCGTTTGAAGTGCGATGTTTGGGAGACACGTTCACTGTTCATGCACCAGGGCTCAGAAGCAGAAGAACGCCAGCTACATTTATTCTACTTAGTGATTTAGCCATAAACTCTGCCGCACACTTGTCATTTAATAACCATATTTTCTCATGCATTTGCACATTTTACTATTTCGATTCAACTTTATTTTAAGCCGTACGTGTTGCTCGAAAAGTAATCATCATTAACAATAACAGCAACTTGTTTTCAACATTTATAGTATAAAGTCAACCTCTTTGGTTCCTGCCCTGGATGGTACTGGTTCTGTAGCTTAGTTAGTGGAGTGTGTGCTGCAACAAAATTTCACTTTCAACTAATATTAGAAGAGAAGATGCTCCTCTTGATCACCGATGAGATTGTGATAAAATATTTCACTTTGTGTCAACATATATCCAGAACCAGGAAGTTAGGGCTGTGTATTGGCAGGTATCTTGCAATACGATACATATCCTGATACAGGAGTGGTGATACAGTACATTGCGATATACTGCGATACTGTAAGTTCAGTCATATATCGTAATAAAAACCATCATTTTATGGGGGAAATCAGATTATGCAGTGCAATATCATGTGCATGAAAAAGTTAGATTTTAGTTTTGATTTACATTTCGCAGAAATTCGCAACAAAATAACTCCAGCGTGCGAAAAGAAAACATTCCTGTTAAACACATCACAAATGCAGCAGCATTTCCAAGTATCTATGTATTAAATATTGCTTGCAAAAATGCTCCTGCAGGACATCAAAATTATGCATGGACGCTAAAATCAGGACAAAAGATGTAAGCACCTTACAACCTTGTTCTTGTCCTAAAAGAACCTCTCCGCATCGTCTCAGGAATGTTTCACTTTACATATGCTGAGTAAAGCAGAGGGCTTTGCTATAAACCATTCAGGGCTCAGTATTAGACCAAAACTCTAATACAGGTGGTTTCGCTTTGGAATCCAAACAGAGGTTCGAGGCTGACCTGGGAAAATGAAAAAGATATGCTCGACTTAAACATCCCGGCATCATCCTCACGTTGGGTCGACATGGTTTCCATTGTTGGGTGTTATCATTTTTTAAATCTAAATATCAACATGCATTAGGAATGTGCATCCTTGGGTCAAACCCGGGGGTTTTACAGGTTTGTCTGGTTTCCATTTAATGCATTATGAAATCAGATTCAAACTTTTTGGACTCCACTGTGTATATATCTTTTTTACGACTGGGAATTTAATGCATCATTTTTTATTCATTTCTCTTGTAAATAAAAACAGACGTGCATAAAGTGTCCAATTCCACAGGAACATATTGCTTTTGATTTATTTATTTATTTTTATAAATTTAGTATATATTACTCTGAAAGTGGAACTTCTTCTTCAATTATTTTTATATAATAATATATTACTATATTATTATATTATATATTTCTTCTTTTTCTATTAGTTTGGTCTTTTTCGAAATTCCAGGCTAAATTTTCGAATCACCTTCATTATATTTATATTCATATATTATTACGATGGCATTCAGTTTTTCCAAATCTCCCTATCCTTGCTCAGTACAGTGCAGTAAAGAGGAACGAAAACAAATGTTTTCCAATGCAGTTTCCCCACTCGAATTGACCTATTACCTCTGCCACGTTCTTGCCAGCATGTATCTGTCTCTGTCAGTTATGAACAGATCTCAATGAAATTCTCAGGTAATATTGATAAGGTTACAGGTGATTCCTTTTTGGTGGTCCTGGATCTGGATCCAGGAATCTTATTCTACGTCCGCACATTCTTAAGACTGAAGCAGAAGGTAGCACAAAAGACTAATCCGTCAGGTCTGCCTCGTCACGATTCTGACTCTCATTTCTAATGACTCCCAAATCTGCAGCTTCATGTCGTGTCATGTGCAGACGGGTAGGTTCGAGCGCGGTGTGTGTCACAATGCTGAAGAAGCTGATCGAGCACAGCGTCGGGAGAAGTCAAGTATAAAAGTGAACGAGGAAGCACATACTGTCTGCTCTTTGTTCAGAACATAAACAGGCTAGAAATGAAAAAAATGTGAGTCGCTGAAGCCGAGGAATTATTTCAGATCCAGTGCAGGTAGAAAATAATAATGTCAGGCACAGAAACTTGCGCAGAAGTAGACACTCAGGGCAATAATTCCAAAGTCAACAAGCTACGTCTCAGTCTTTAGGAATTTTTCATGAGCCACCACTTATCTTGTCATATCAGATTTCTTCCGCCATCTTTTTTGCAGAGACGAGAAAGGACACCTTGAGGGCAAATTATTCTCTTTTAGTCAAATCACTCCATAGTGCCTGAGGATAGGTGTTTATGCCTTTTGACTCAATGTGGCGTTATTTAGACACACCCATGCGACACGCACACAAACAAACACAGCACTTCAGGATGGGACTCCAAAGAAAAATAAAAAAAAGTAAGGCACCAAGTGGCGTCTGGAGTTTCCATCACAAGTGAAAACCCAGATTTTCCCACTCACTTTCATGAACAACTTTATGCCGGAGTACAGTCAGAGCAAGAGGGAGCTATAAAATATAAATTATACCACATAACCCTATACGTCCCAACTGAGCCATTTGGTTACAACTGTACTCCTGTTCGTTGCGCCGCTCTACTGTTCCTGCTATTTCTTTGGCATCGACATGAATTACGTCGGAGCAGAAGACGGAATGGATTACTAGTAAAATGTAATTCCTGCGCCGCCTGGACAGTTGCCACACGGTGACACGGAGGTGCTTATTTTACACACTGGCTGGTAATTAGTTCTGGACAAAATCAATCGAGGCCACCCCAAATTACAGCGAAATGCTCAGAATGATGGCTGTGTCCAAGAAAAAAAAAAAAAAAGAAATGCACTTGCGGGAATTAGTCTGAAGCCTGAGTTGTGCAAAATGTGTTCAATCGTTTTTCACTTAAGCAAATACAGACAGGGAGTGTGTGTGTGTGTGTGTGTGTGTGGCTTCTGCGCCCACTGGGTGTGTTCATGTTTAAGACCAAAGTTTTCCTGCGCCCTTTCTTGAGGAATCTGATAGTGTTTGGATTAGCCCTTGAAATGAAGCTTGTAAGGCGAAAAAAAAAAAGGCAGCAGAAAGTTGAACATTTGTACAGACCAGGATCGGTTGCAGCGCAGGACCAGATTGTAATCTGATTATGGGGAAGTGTGTTTCAGCGCCTTAGTTTGAAGACTTTACACTCATTTAGAAAAAGAAATGGCAGAAAGAATTAGTTAGCTTGTTCAGTTAGCGGCTGCTGTACAGACTGCCACCAGTTGGAGCCTCTTTTCAGCTCCCATCCATCAGCTGGGCACTTTGTATTCCGTCTGATTTTGTTAGTCAAACGGAACTAGTGTGGTCTTGTCTAGTTCCTGGCTCTCCACCTGGTTACTGGCCTTTTCCTTCAGGCTCAGGCGTCAAACTCAACAGCAGGGGACGCTATTCCTGCCGGCCGAAACATTTACGCACCCCACAACTTCAATACGTATCATTGGATCCAACTGAATTTCAATACTGATTTTAAGTGTGGCAAAATACATCCAATACATCCAACTTTTGCTTCGCTAAATGTTGTTTTCCATTAGATCATAAGCAGCTCAGCTTGAAGCTTCCAACAAAGGCAAAAGAAATGAATCTTATGTGAATGGATTCATGTTCTTGTCACATCCATGCTCAAATAATCCTGTTATTTCTTGTCACTAAAATGTATTTTCCTTTATTCACTTTCAATTATCACTTTTGCCATCAGTTCACCAACCACCTTGATCCACAACTCTGGTTGACTCGCACCAGATACCTCAATCTCAAAAGCAAAACGTCTAGCATATTCACATTATGGGGTGATGAGGGTGAGTGTTCTATCGCTGATCCATAGTCACCAAACTGGGAGCCAGTGGACTCTCAGACACTTGTTTAGAAAGAGATTTTATTTAAGATTTTGACAACAATGTATCATTGAGTCAAAATTGAATATGAACGCTTTCTGTCAGTAAAGTTTTGGGGTTACATTGGGTGAATGAGTGACAGTGTGCTGCAGTGTCAGTAAGCAGCAGTGCTCAGATCCAATGTACATTGCACGACTCATTTCAGAGCAGTTCCAGTGTTAATCCAGTGTCTGCGTCCTCGGAGCCCCACGGTTTTTAACAGCTCTGTTTAGTTCGCAGCTGAAGCTGCGAGGATCCAGTGCAGCACAATATCAGTGTACACTTCAAGTCAAGCTCTCTTATGATTCTAGTTTGGAAAAAAAACTCAACTCATTGACTGGCCTCTCAGTTGAGTGTTGTTCCTCAACTTCTCTGTGACACAGTCAAGCATATTCACTGTAACTCTAAAACAGCCCAGTAAACCCTGAACCTGATAGATTTCACTCCCCCATCTGACTGTTATTTACACGCTATCGCACAGAGGAGCGCTTCAGATGTTGGTAGACACGGTGCCACTTTTGGAAAGTTACTTCTCTAACTCACGTATTTCATGTGAATATTGTGAAATGTTTCCATGCTGAGGATGTTTTTGGGTCACAATGGTCTCTGCGCATCAGTAAGAGTAAAATGCCATAATCAAAGGTTACACTTTATATTAAGGTCTCATATATAATGTTCATTCATAAGACATCAGTGCATTTATAAAGTTTTAAAAGAGTTAAAAAAGAAAAGAGTAAAACTTATAGCAATGTTTCTTAAGCACTATAGGGTTTAGAGTTGGGGCCTCTGGGATGCTGTTATGTATTTTCACGACGATACAAAACAGCTCGATTCGAGGGAGCGCTTCCAAATACATGAATAAGCATGCCACGCTTTTTTCCTGTGCAAAAAGGATTATATTATGTGGTATAACCATCCTACAGACATCGCCGTGTTCCCTTCCTTCTGAGGTTTTCCAGCCCCAGGAGACCGCAGGAAGGAGGTTGTGGCGATGAAGATGAGAGTCAGCATGACACAGATCGAGAGTGATGCTAGAATTGGTGGATTTCTTTATCCTGATCCTTTATACTCCAACACAACGCTACCTGAGAATCATCAGTCCACAATCCACATTGGGTTAATATGTGTAAATAATGGCCATCTTACTGCAAAAAAAAAAAAAATTCCACACAGAATACAGGAAAAAAAAAGAAAAATGATGTCACTAGACTGAGTATTATTTTAAATCACGAGCGTCTCATACTGTGCACTTTATTAAATTAGAACTCCTGCCATCTCAAGTGTTTTAATATTTCATCGTGTCACACGGGTAGTGTTACACAGAAGTATTCGACTCCGCTCTGGAGCCATGATTTCCTTATATTGCCGTTCCTGTCACTGGCTAGAGCGAAAGGAGTCATTTGTGCCCTCAGTTATGAGATAATCCAAATTAATTCCTGCCATATTTTTTCCACGACAAGGACATTAATATGCCTTTGTACTCACGAGGGTAACTCCGGCCAGCAGGGGTGAACTCGTGATCAAGTAAGGAGTGGCCGCGTTTTCGATAGCTTTGGTTGATTCAGTCATTTGTTTGTCAACTTTGTGACTCAAAAATTTGTGTATGGATTTAAAACATTTTTTTAGGATTGGTCTGAGAATAGAACAATTACACAAGCGGAGTGAGTTCCAATCCCTGCAGGGAACTGTTTTATCTATCTGATTGTAGTAGCGGAGGTGTGCGCTGTCTGAGTGCTTTTCTAGTTTAGATTTAAGTCAAGTTTTGCATGACACTGCATTGTTTGCCGCCTGTCCTGGCAAGCCAGGGTTTCAGTGCACTGGAGCCAAGCTCAACCACTAAATGATGAGGTCACAGTCCTGACCACGACAACCACCAAATTTAGATACTCAAGTCACCAATTTTGAGCGGGCCGGACTCAAACAAGGACCTTGCTGCTGTGTGGCACACTACCGATGACATGAGCAGAAAACGGTTCACATGCGAGAAAAATGTGGCATAAAAAGGTCAATAAACTCGGGAAAAAATGTTTTGTTTTCTGACAGATGTTGAAGCAAACCACTAGCAGGCGCCGCTTCTGGTAGCTCTGCCTCTGGTTAGCGCTCAAAACGGCGGCGCACGTGGGCGAGAGCTTGTACCAAGTGAGCTTGTTGGATCTTAAATAGCCACTTTTGCAATTAGCGCTCAAAGAAACGGCGAAAGAGCGGGACAGTCAGTAAACCGCAGGGACACGAAGAGGAAGTTGTTGAAGGAGGGAGAAGAAGAGAGAGTTCTGGGTGTGAGCAGTAATCAGAGAAAGCCAGCAGGGGGGACAGCAAGGGTTGGCGGGGTCAGAGACGAGCACCACTAAGCAGCCTTTCACTTCATTAGCGGGCTCTCTGAGGACGGCGTCACAGGACTACCTGTCCAGTAGATTATTGAACCGGCTAACCAGTGACTCCCAATCCACACGTACACTCTCTCTCCAACGCCATGATTCCCACAGACCCAGAGGAATCACGACCTCGCCGGAGCCTCGCTGACAACTTTAACTTTCCCCTTAACCTCACGTAGAGGTGCTTCAGCCGGAACCTGAACATAAGCACTGTGTTTAGAACCACACTGCTGTTGTACATACACTTCTGCTATCCTTTTTGTGCTCTCCACATCTTGATAACCAGATGAAGATTCAATGCCTGCGTTTGCTCATCTGCTTCACACATGTTTACAATTATTTTTTTTTTTATTTAACAATGAGGTAAAACTGATGCATTTTTTCTTGCTTCATTCCAGATCTTCTGAAGAATGTCAATCGGAAAGGCAACTTTACTACAACAGGGTGGACGATAAGATTACAGCAGTTGAACATTCAAATAAACAGTGTTGATGATTCAAACTACTGACCCATAGTCCAGTTTAAGCCAGTTTCCAGCCTATACTAGTGATTTTAAACACTGACTTCAGCACAGACTCAAGCATCTGAAAGTGGCACCTGATAAACAGTAGCAGGAGTTTGATATCCCGCCAAGAAAATGCACATCAAATAGCAGACAAATACGTCATCATGGAATGTCTAAGTGACTTGCATAGGAGAGGAACTGTTTCCTTTAGTTAATCATGAAACAGTCTCACTCACATATATCTCTTGGTAATATTGTGACGACAGGTTTGTAGTGATGTTAAGTGCAGCCACTTACTCTTCCTGAGCTCCGCTCCTCAAGTTTGCATCGACAGACATAAGCAAATCTTGCTTCACTGGTGCATGACATTTAGTCATTTAGTCTTCAGATGTGCGCAACATCCCATCACAACTCTTGAATCACGCGTTACTACTACTATGGCTGTGGTTGACCGTCCAGCTCCAGAAGCTTAATGTCTTTTTTTTAGATGGGGGGTCTTGAACCCTACAGTGAACGAACTGAAGTTGATTGTCAAAAATACATCTCTAGGCTCTAAATACCTGAGTATTGAAGTAGAAACCACATGTTGCTACACGACCACATAAAAGACAGTTAGTCTTTTTGGCTTCCACATTAAATGTAGGTGCTTCTGTCTCGAAAGGAACCAAAAACAATCAACTTGCAGTTAGATATTAGCTTTGGAAAAAAAAAACTTTTTGTGACAAAGAATCTCAGCAAGTGCAATATTTGAGGTATTAATATAAAATACAGATTATATGAGTACTTGTGTTTGTAGAAGTGTCTTAAACAAGCCATGTAACATTTAAAGATGCTTCATTAATTCAAAAACAACAGTGATAAATGTACGCCTGAGAAGTTGACTACTACATCAAACTCATATCATCATCATGCGATCATAATGATACACATATTGCTGACCTCTTATTATTAGTAGTAGTAGTGTTAGTAGTAGTATTATAGTTATTATACTCCACACTCACTCTGAGTTTGTGTTGAATTAAATATCCACTTTTAGTTACTTAAAAATGATTGTTTTGGATGAAACTGTGTTCCTTTTGATTAGACTCGAATAATTTCACTCCATTCGTGATAAACCTTGAATCGAATCTTGAATCTTGGATTGAATTGAATGATGTTCGCCTCCGCTGTCAACAAGTGGAGATTCTGTAACTTTCTGGACCACGTGACTTCAGACCTAAGTAACATATTGCTGTGATGTGAAGGTATAAAAACAGAAATATATATAACTCACCATGTCTGCATGCCCCGCAACACGGAGCTGCTGAACTTTCCAAACTTGGTCTCAAAAGTCTGACTTCGCCCTCAAGTGGGGAACTTTTTCCTCTTCACTGCGTCTTCTTTCCGAGTCACTCGTCACTCAGAGTCCGGTTAAAATAACCAATCTTCTGTGTAAACGCCGGCGTTTTGTGGGGAAATTTAAGCCACTGTTCGATGGCAATGAAGCGCAAAAAAACGCGCGTCAGGACGCGCGTGAACTCGTCAGAAGGACCCGCAGAGACGCACGATCACCACGACCAGTCACCTCGTCTCAACCCACTTCTCATAAAACTCATTTAAACAATCGTGGTTCCTTACAGCGCGGTGTTGGAGTGAGGCGGTTTGACCAAGAGTAAACGTCTCCGCGCGGAGAAACTCCTTCCCCACTCTCCAGCGGTGGCTTCCTGATGCAGAGTCAGCGCAGCGGCGTGGACGCAGCGGAGGTCCGGACTGCTGAGACGGTGTCTGTCTGCCTCATTCCACGCCGTGTGGGACCGTGGCCCTCTCTCCGACTGTGCCACCTCCGCTGATTTACGACGTTGTGTCAGCCCTGAAGAGTCGCATCTTTGTGCGACTCAAATGTGCCAAAAAAACCTTTAGCCCCAAGGAGGTAAAAAGCAAACAGACGCACAGAGGAAGTTTTGTAGAGACTTGGAAAACACGGACGATTTAGTGCACAGCTGATTCTCCTGCCCGTCATTCCAATCGTCTGTCTGTCTGTCTGTTCGTTCTTTTCATCAGGCAGAATCTATCTATCTATCTATCTATCTATCTATCTATCTATCTATCTATCTATCTATCTATCTATCTATCTTTGTGATCCATTAACCTCTGCATAGGTATGTTTCTCGGACTGTGTGAGGAAACCAGATTGTCCAGATGTAAACACGAAGAAAACATTCAACACAGACCAAGGTTCACTTGAAACCCGTGTGTGTCTTCCTCAGGTTGTGAGGAACGCAACATGAAGAACTCCTCTTTCTCACACGCTCTTGAGCCAGACGCTAAGGAGTTCATGTGTTTGCTATATAAAAACATTGTGGAGGTCAAAACAGGGCATTACGTGTAGCGCTTTATATCTGCGAGGATGTTAAATATTTTTATAGACTCACAACCATATTTGGTCAAACGCCAGATCTCTGATCTTAGATGAAGCAGCTTAGAGGAGAAGAGCTTAACTACTGTTTCTGCTTCACTGCCAGAAGTTTGGGGTTTGCCTCCATTCAACTCAGAAAATCAAAGTTACTTGATATTCATCTTTAAAATCGCCTCATTTTTTCTTGAAAAATGACCCCTTTTTATGCAGCGATGAGACCATGATTGTGTGTCGCTGTTCATTCAGGTCCAACTTCCCATTAAAGAGCTGATGTTTTCTTGTCAGCGCTTCCTTTTGTTTGTCTTTCACTGCATCAAACTCACATTTCTCTTTAGCATTGTCAAGTGAGTGCACGGACAGAGTGAGCAAAAAAAAGAAGCTGCTGGCGCTCGCAGATCTTTAGCGGGTGTGAGCGAGACGTCGGGATCCCAGGGCGGTTGTTTCTATCAAGTCAAGTGTCTGGAAGCCCCACTTGTATGTTTGGTCAAGGGGTAAATAATAGATCGGGGATTAGGCCTGTGTAAAATACATTCCAGGGTAACAAGCTACTCAGGTCCCTGGATATGCATATTCATGGGCTGGCCGAGGCCGTGGGAGAGCGAGGACCATATGCCTGTTTGTCGGAGGGATTAAACTGCTAATTAAATGAGATATTACGTACTTATGTGAGCAACAAAACCACACGCCTTTAAAGGATTACCCAGAAATGGATTGGGGTGTTCGATACTCATGTCTGGGGCGCTCTCATGCTATTTGGACTTAAAGGCTGGTGATTGAAATCATGAGCAAAATATTGAACGCCATTTTTCCCAGTCGCCTACGGAACCATGTGGTCTTAATCCCATAACACATCTCTCTGAATATAACAATTACTATAATTCACATAATGTGTTTTTTTAAAGCAACTATAATATGTAATTTTTATTTATTTATGTATTTTTGTCTTCACTAAACAACGGATGCCTTACAACTTCATTTAAACATCCATGCCATTCTTAAATCACAGGCACAGAGAAGAGACCACACCCCCTACTGGCACTGCGCATGCCTCCATCACCTGTACAGAAGATTTCTGGAAGACTGGACCACTCATGCGAGATGGTGAAGTAAGTTTTCATGACATTAAGGGGGAATCGATTTATCAAATGCTTAAATAGCACATACAAAACAGGCGATGCAGAAGAGGAAGACCCAGAGTTGGATGTTGAGGGGGTGCACATGGATGTGGATGAAGCCCAGGAGATAGAAAATACTAGATTGCTCTAAGGAAGATTTACAAGTTTAATCGGACCTATTGAAGGGAGAGGGCCTTTTCTCATTTAACATTTTGAATGGGACTTTGAGGAGATTTTTGGATGAGTGGAAGTAGCTTGACTGAGTTGGGCTGGGAGATGCTTAATATTGAACCCAACATTCCTGTTTTAGTTCATCCATGAAACTAGTACTTAAAATATATTCTGTTCTACTTCCAAATCAACATGTTGAAAATATGTTTGAAGACATGTGTTTACATTCATGCTTCAATATGATGTACCGAAGCACTTTCCTAGTTGGTGGGATCCTCACTGACATTGGCAATAAAGATTTTTCTGATTCTGAATATTATATACTACTAGTTAGTCCTCCTTTCCATTATGTCCAATAACATCCATTATTTGTAAGTTTCCTATATGGAATATTTCCAAAATTCCAAAGCTTAGCTTCCCATGGAAATTTATTGGAAATGTTCTGTCCCTTTGGAGCTCTACCTTTCCCAACCGGGCTCTGCCAGCTCCAGTCAACCCAGCCCAACTGCGGCCCAACTGCGGCCCAAATGGCCCCTACAAACTCTAGTCCACCTCATCCAACCAGAACCCAACTGGGGCCGAACTGGGCCCTCTCAGTTCCAGTCCACCTTGACCAACTGGAGCCCAAATAGGGCCTAACTGGTGCTCACCTGGGCTCCAACAGTTCCAGCTCAATCTCTTGTCCTCATGGTCAACACATGCTTGATGATGCGTTCCAATTTCAACATGTTCCAGTTACCAAAGTTGGAAAACAAGATGCTGAAGCTCTTCTTATCCGAATACGCGGCCCTTCCTACTGTAACCATCTTGGATTGTCTACTACAAATTTTGTCAACTTTGTAACGTTGAAATCTGACCACGGTGGGAAGTTTCTAACAAAACTTCTGGCTCTTTACTTGGAAATTCCCTGTTTGGAGCATTGCTGTCACGCACCCTTAACATCAGTTTAGTCTTCCGTTTCATTTTGTTTTGGGATTTCTGTCACGTCATTCAATTCACCAGTGCACTGAAAGGTGAAACGACAAACCAACAACATCATGATTTAAAACAAAAAATATCAGTCTCTGTCACATGCTTATTTGGTTGACAATGTGTCTCTCTGTTCTTCCATGTTCCATGAACAGTCACTTTGAATCGCAGCGTTTGGACCTCAGGTTATAAATTATTTGTACTGGACATCATTTCAGATTTATGAAGGATTTCATTAAAATAAACTCAGTCGAGTGCCCAACTGGAATCAATTATCAGCTAGGTCCACTTCATTGTTCCATTATGAACTGGATAAATTTGAACCAAAATAAATGTGATTCACTACTTTGCAAAGGATTTCTGACTAACTTGAATTGAACTGAGTAAATTAAATGATTTAAATTTCTTTTACTTGCTTGCGTTTCTTTTATCAAAGATCACACAATGTGGTTGTCATTCTAGTTGTAGGCAGCTGGATTGTCTTCTTCATCTTCAGGACTTCAGGCCGCGCGACATTTACTCAGAACAATCAATGTCCTTGCTGGCTGTTGTCGCACTCAAGGGAAATATGAGCATAAATAGTACCTTAATTTACCCTTTTACCAAGCAAAGACAAGCTGCTGAAGAGAAATGTGCGACCGATTGTTCCTACACGTCCAAACCACGTGCAGCCTTGAGGAGAAGGACGCCCTGGGCGCTCACTGAAGCATGATCATGCTTGGATCAATTCTTCTCTTCAGAGGGGCCTTGCCTGTTTAGATCACGGGACCCAAAGAGAAGCAAACAGAGGTCCACTGCATCCCTTTGGAGGCTAAGTTCTGCAACAGAATAGCTTCCAGGAGGTCAGCACCAGCACATGCATACATGGATGTGGGGGTATTTGAAGACAGATTTGTCTTGATTCATGGTGTCTTTAGGCTCCGAAAGGTTAGCCAGAGTTTAAATCAATGAGTTGTCTGTCCTCAGGTTTTTTTTTTTTTAGTTTGCTTGTGGTTTCATGAGAATTAGTGATCCTTAAGGTCAAGAATGGCTCGTAATGCCCACTTGTCCACCAGCCGTTTTTTAATTAGCATGGCCATGAGCTTTATTACGTGCTGGATTTTCAACACTTGCACCTTTGGCCGTGAGCTCTAGCTGACATCATCCAGTTGCTTTCCATTGGAGATACCGTTGCTCCACTCGGCGACTAAGGACGAGATTTCAAGAAACAGATTATGAGCAATAAAATCAATACAGTGTTAAAATTAAAAAACTGCCACCATGTAAAAAATAATGCTGCACCGTTTTTAGCAAAAGAGCAGACTGACAGCAGCGAGAGAACAAGAACATGTCTTCAAAGACTTCCCTCTAACTCTCACGCGTAGGCTCGTGTCAATTCAGGGATACAATGTTCAACTAAATACTGTGCGAGCTCCACATCCCAAATGGCATTTGTACAACCTGTGTTCTCTTAAATCTGGGGACTTGTGACTCTTTAGTACCTATTGTCATCTCCCACACTTCTCAGGTTCTTTCCTCCCTCAGCATCAAAGCAAGGCCACATTAATGCAGACAATATCCCCACTTACCTGAGGCAGCAGGCGGAGACCGTGCTTTCACAAGTCTCCTCGGAGTGTCATGTTTTTCCCCAGGATCTGCCTCTCTTCCTTTTCTTGTCTGCATTGGCACGCCGGGGGTTGTCATTTGGCTTTTGAATTTTTCATGCAGTTATATTTGCATGATCACTACTCGCTGTCACTACTGCTCTTGGTAGATTAAACACTGTCAAGCCATGGAACTTTGCTGGATGTGACTCTGCTGAGGCAGAACTGGAATGAGACACGCATGCTGATTGGGATTGTTAATGCAAGAGCCGTCTTGTTCTAGGTGGTGGCTGTTTGCCTTTTTAACAGTCATCAAGTCTCTCAGGAAACACAAAGGAAACACTGATCATTTGAAATCACATAAATGTTTAAAGAGAAGTGTCCTATTTTTTTTAAGGAGCCTACAATGCCCTCCAAAGGCTCATGAGTCCTTAGCCAAGAAGGCCAGAGAATCAAATGGGAATCGTGCTGCACAGATCATTTATACCATGGCTGTCATCTGAAGAAGCACTTGTCCCTTTCCCTTTTCCCAATGCCTGTCATTTCATTATATAATGTGACCACTAATGTATTGAATCAGGGGCTTTGACAAAGTTAGTTCATGAAGAAACTTGTGTCAGATGATTCAGTTTTAAATGTTAAACACTATATAATATTTGTTATGTCCAATACTGATACTGATATCAGACCCAAGAGTGTGGTCGGATTCTGATGACATCCTTTGACCTGCCATCAGTTGAAAATAATGGCTACATTTTCTGAATATGGATGTCTAAAGTAACCAAACGTGTCAAGCACGGATCTCTGGATCTGTGCGTTGGGCTTCCAAATGGCATTTAGCGATCTAAAATCATTTAAAAAAGTTATCAATCAAATGCATCATTATTAGTTCTTTATAAATGTGTGTCTGTCTGCAGTTGTGACATCACATCACAACATCACCATCTTGTTCCTCCTGTAAACAAAACAGCGGCCAAGTTTTTGGGAAAAAAATGGAAAATTATCCCACTCTGCAATTCAACCTTCTAATTTATTTGGGACCCAAAGATGTATTACTATATTATGATCATAAGGAGAAAAAAAGCTCAACACTTAATCATTATTTTTATAGGGAAATTCCATAGCGCAAAATTTTCCAAAAGTCATCCCTTCTTTCCTGTGATTGAAACTGAATTTCTGAATTACCTTGTGCGTATAAAAGTTATTAATAACAAGAAATGTGTGCATACTGTGAATGTAATTCAAGAGTTATTCAGAGATATGAGATATGCCATGCCTGTCTTCTTTTTATTTTATTTATTTCTTTTTTTTCTGTTTCCCTTCTCTTCAATATTATTGTCTTATTAAGTTAACTTATTTTTATTTGTACTGAGCTACTGTATATTCTCTTTAATATCTATATGTTTATAAGAATATTATTATTTATGCATTAACTGTTGGGATTAACTTGTTAATTCAATTTCAGGTGTTGGTTGCACCTTTTTTTTTTTAAATAAAATGCCTTTGCTATTAATTGTTGACAATTCATTTATATTTGAGTCCATTGCAATAAACAATAGGCATCTAGGGAACTTGACCTGCAAAAGTTATTATCCAGACAATCATTATGCAGTTAGACAGTTTAGAATTTTTTGCTTGAAAGCTACTTAATCAATTTCAGGTCAATATCATAATCATAATTGATTTGTATCGTTCTTAACCTATATCATCCTTGAATCATGTGGGCTATGTCAAACCAATGGTGGTGACTCTGTCTCAGACTTTTCTACTCTTGCTGCGATTTCCGTATTTTGTGATGAGTATGGACAGCGACTACATTAAAGATAGACACAGAATAAATCACAAAATGCAACAGACATGTGGGGAAAGTCAAGTGAAGAAGGCACAGAATATATCAAAGGGCTTCATCTGTCTGTACCTGGACAGGCAAAAGAGACTGAGGTGACAAGCTCAGGGGGAAAATAGGATGGAACATGCCCGTGTGGCACTTGTGAGCAACCACTAATGTTTGGTGTGAAATTATAAGTATTTCATGATGATTACAGGACGGTTATGAGAGTCGTTGACTTCTTTCAAGTTCATCCCGTGGTCTGATGATGTCTTTTAAGTTTGGATGAGTTTCCTGGCTAACACGTACGCTTGAACTCAAAGGCGCTTCATAGCTTCAGGGAACATGTTCCACCCCTGCTGGGGGAGAGTTAGATGGCCATTAATTTGTGTGACATGTAAAAGTTTAAGGGCAGATATAGGGTGTCGTTGCTTATGATGAGTAAATCTCCCGTTCATTTTTATGCTCTTGTTCCACATCAATGGTTGTTTGCGCTGCATGAGAAACAGTCAAATGTATTTTTAAATCATTACCTCCACTAGTTATTCCAAAGTCGATCTTAAAAAAAGGTGTCCCAGCTTTTCCAACAACACAGACTGCTGTTGCGTCCACTACTGGTGCAGGTAATGCTACCACGGTGAGCAATAATAATAACTACAATAATGCAGGGCTCTTGAGTCTCACACATCCACGAGTGACACCGTAACATCAAGGCAGTGGAAGGTGCAGCAGTTCCCCGCTAAGGGAAGAATAAACGCAACCTAATGTAATTCAGTCTAAGCGAACAGCGGCTGTAAAGGTGAACCATGGGAGCCGGCTCACATCCATGCGTCGGTTTCTTTCCTTTATTCTCTGTTAGAAGTCAGAATCAGAATCAGAATTTAATTTATTGTCATGGTCAGTGGGGAGCCCACCAACTAGGAAAGTGTTTTGGAATAAAGTGCTGACAAAAATAAATAAATATAATAATAAAATAACAACAAGGCTGTTCACGAATTCAACAGTCTGATGGCCGAGGGGAAGAAGCTGTTCCTGTGACAGGAGGTTCTGGTCTGGATGGACCGTAGCCTCCTGCCAGTCCATGTCCAGGATGAGAAGGGTCGGCTCTGATCCGACACGGACTGTATGGCATGAAGTTGTGCATGATTGGTCACACATCACAGTAAAGCAAAGAAAAAGCTAATACAGTGTAGTCTGTGAAATAAACTTACTACTCAATACACATTTATTTGAAATCAGTCACACCTCACGTGGCCATAAAGCACGTTGGATTCATGAACTATACAGTATCAATCAGTTCGACTGATACTTTTGAAAAGCTGCTACACGTTCAAAGTTGCATATCTATTACCTTCAAATGTGTAATGGGACTGCAATATCAAGCTTGAGCAGCGTCATCTTCCTTCATATTTGTGAAGATTAGCCCAACGTTCATACATGTGTTCAATATATCTAACAGTAAATCACCCAGTTATTTATATAGACATGGATCTAACAAACCTGTTCTGAACATCCAGGCTGCCACAGGCGGAAGCTGGATGACGTCACGGATATGACGAAAACAGCGGGCTGAAGAGGAAGTTTGAAAAGAAAACAGACGACCAACAGAAGTCTGGTGTTATGGTAAAGAATATGTCATTTCGACGTCAGTCTAACTAGTTTTTCAGTGGTGTATGGGTGTTTCGAAGCATAAAAGCGACATGTATTCGTTATCGAGCAAAGTAAACTACACGGGCTAAAAGTTAGCTGAGTTAGCTTGTCATTCTTTACATGCTGGCTAACAAGCGTTTTTAAACTGCTAAAAGCTATTGATACACTTCGCCTGGCTTCATGTCTGTGTGTAGTGGCTTGTTGCTATGTGTAGATAAATGATGAGTGTGGTGTGCAATGTTTGTATCGTATAAATAATGGCTCTGTTGTTGCCAACGGACGGAGTGGCAACAGTTATGTGAGCGAGAGGATGTCGTTCATCTTACATTCATTAAATTTGGCTGAGTAGTAGTATTAGTAGTAGTAGTATTCTTGTTGAAAGTTATCTTTAAATATATTAGTTTATCTTTCAGGGTGGGTTTGATGTTCCTTTGGCCCGAGCAGTCACTGAATTCAATGTGTCCCATTAGGAAATGCTAACAGCCTTCCATTGCCATGAACTGTCGTTGCTTGTAAATAGGGATATTTTTTTGAAGATGTGTGTTCAGGAATCTGATGCACTATATCAAAAGGTAGATGCAATAGTTTTATAGTAGAAGATCTTGAGAACATCTTCCTCAAATTAGATATGACGCAGACAGAGACAGTAATTCATAAAAAAAAAACACAGTCATGCGTCTCATATATTTGACGCAGAAAATGTGTCGCAGCAACAATTATTTGTCTCTGAGCGTCCAGTGACTCAAGTGTCCATTGGAAATTAAAACTAAAGCTGAGGCGAACTCATTTATAAAAGCATTGTTTTACTATTTTTAAGTATTGTTTTAGTACATGATTGGGTCAATGCTGAGGATGTTTTATGAGTCGGTGTTGTCCAGTGCAATTCTGTTTGCTGTGGTTTGCTGGGGCAGCACATTAACGGTGGTGGACACGAACAGACTCAACTGACTCATCTGCAAAGCTGGTGATGTGGTGGGGGTGAAACTGGACTCATTGGAGACGGTTATGGAGAGAAGGATGCTCCTGAAACTAAGGAGCATCCTGAACAACATGAGTGAGTGCCACAAAGACTGAGTGCCACAGGAGGTCCTTTCTTCCTGTGGCAATAAAAACTTACAATTAGTCCCTGAAAAAAATACAATGTAGGACTTTTTGGCACTTTTTCCGTTCTTGAACTGCATTTGTTGCACATTGTTTTCTAAGTGCAAAAGCTTTCTAAGCTTTTGCACTTTATAATATTATTTCTTTTGAATTTATTGTGATATGTTGTGTACACAGCATGTCACAAACACAATTTCCCTTGGGATTAATAAAATCTGATCTGTTTTTCCTGATGATGTCATGACTGGTTGGCTAATAAAGCAACTAATTTAATACTCCGTTATAGTCGACTAGTCATTACAGCACCCATGTAGACCCAGACCCTTTCTTAATCACAGTCGGCTTCAATTGAAAAAAAATGCCTTGCCATTTAACTTAAATTGTAATGCATGTTAACATTTTTTTCTTCTTTTCCCCCAGCTTCAACAATGACTTCAAGAGACATACTGGAGTTGCAGGAGCAGGTTAGAAATCTGTCTGAGGAGTTGACACAATGTCAGGTATGTACTGCCGTTGCACAGTGATAATTCCAAGTGGCTGCACATCTACCGTTCCAGTTGTATGTCTGACATTGGGTGAACAGGTTCTGTAGTTGCAACAACTTTATCAGCATAAAACATGCCACATCATAGTTTTTGACATTATGACAAAATACGATTTTTGTTTTTTCTCATGACAAGAAATTTGTATTCTCAATCACATTGAAATTTCTTCTCAAGGTCGTGGTTAATTTGTCGTCACATACGTCCGTGGAATAAATGTAAGCCTGCGTATGATACAATGTTGTCATTGAAGTCATTCAGTAGGAGTCTTTAAAATGGGGCAAAGAAATGTAAAAGTCATGCTTTTAAGGGTCTTTTGAGACCTCACTGGTGTAGCACATCTCGCGCATGTTTTTCTGCTGTTATGTATTTATATGTCATCTAATACTATTCTTTTAGGAGAGTACACTTTTGTCTAAGTGGTTTGCCAGTAAGTAAATATGAACATTTTATTTTATGAAAGAGCACATATCTGGCCATGCTTTTTCATATAAAGTAGTTGATGTCCTCCTTGGAAATTCTTATCAACTAAAACTAAAATTAACGCTTGAGTTTCATCTTTGTGGTTCTCCATTGTGTGATATATTGCCACTGACACTGCGTAAATCATGACCCCTGCAGTTCTTCACATTTAAATGGCCAATACATGTTTTAAAAAATCATCTTCTTTTGATTGTACTGAAGGCTCTCCGACCTTTCTCTATTTAGAAGCTCATCTCTGATGGTTTTACCGTCAGTGAGGGGGGAGTGTGTGCATACTGACCACCAGGTGGTGCCTAATAACATTTGAATTAAAGCAAGCATACTCTGCCTTGCTGCAGGTGAGGTCTTTCTGCAGATGAGGTGCGACTTTTCCAGCTATGTATGGGCCCAACACTTATTCCTATTTCCTCATTTATGGTGTCAATCAAGTTTAGTTTTAAGGAGGTTAACATTATGGTGGAATTATCCCTTTCCTGCCTTCTTCAAGTCATTGAATAATTCTACATGAGTAGCTGATGTTTTGCTTTCATTTCATGTTCTCAAATTCATAAATCTCAACTCAAAATTGTGATGTTAAAGCATTTTCATTAAATTATCATTCAAATTTTCAGTGATAACTTAATGCCAAGTGACAAACCAAATCTCGAAAGATTTGCGTCTCTATTTAGTCTTTCATGTGTCCTGTGTAAATTGTTCCTGTAATTTTGACATTTTTTTTGTTAGTGTTCAGAGCCTCAGCATGTCAGTCAGGCATGTGTGGAAAAGGAAGCGATGGTATCACGACTAAAGAAATAGTTGATTATCGTTGACGGTTGACTCATCAGTGCAGCCTTATGAGCATAAATAATTTTCTTTTGTGAATCTTTCTTTCATTTTGGCATTAAAATGAAATGGAGACGTCCTTGGTGGTCTTGTCTGGAATGGAACATCTGAGATTCTTGCCTTCTAATGGGGACCTTTAGTTGTGTAGTGTTCCATTTAAATAGTGACATTTGAATATCATTGATGTCTTAAATCTCTGACAAGAACTACTTCAGGACTGCCATTAACATCAAAGACATTCATCTGTCGGCGAGCAAATGTTCCTACTAGACCAATGCTAATGTTATTAATATGTGGCTCAATTCCAGTGGATCTCTTTGGTAAGTTTAGCCTATGGTGGTTCACTGTCTCAATTTTAAATCAATTATTCAGCAACCATCAAACACACACTCACTGCATGTTTAAGTACGGAGTGCAAAGTAGCTCTCGTGATGAGGGGCTCGGATCAACTGTTGTTGATGTGAGTGCTAATGGCAGCCACAGGCCGGGGAGGAGAAGGCCACCTATCTGAAAAGCAACTTCACTTTGCTGTTAGTTGCATTTCATGACTGATCTCTATCCCCTCGTGGTCCATTCCCCCGCTGTATCCTGCATTTATGCAGAGTTGCAAGGACACATACATGTGGAGTCCCACTACTTCATATGTTTGGTTCATGGTCTTATCAAGGGCTGCCTCTGCCATTTTCAGTAAATAATTGATTAGACACTTTCGAAAGGGGTTTAAATTCATGAACTAATTGGAGACCAGCAGATTCCAGTGGGAGGGTTGACTTTTATCTTATGATGATGTGAACATAATTTATCAGATAATTTTATATTAAGTCGATTGGTATAATTCTGTCTTTTAATGTCAGAAAATCTTGGTTTTTAGATGTCCCTCATTAAATGTAATGTTTAAAATGTCTGGAAGTACCGAGGAGACTATTTGAATTGGAAATGTGTTGGGGTCTGGCTCCGTTCTGCTACTTGAAGATGGCTCTCTCTCTCTGTCATCAGTTTCGAGTTTCTTTGGGGCTAGTTACTTTGGAGCTGCTGTGAAAAACATGTGTGCGGAGCAATTGATTAATAAAGAAAACGCAAGCTCGACTGCTGTGTTTTGATTCCAATCCCAGCCCTCCCCAGCCATAAATACTGCATAATGACAAATGTCAATGCTTGCTCCCCTTGAGTCGAAGGTCACATCTCAGTGATGGATATTCTCTCTTATGAAACCCTCATGTCTCAGGCAGGCCAGATCACAAAAATGTACTTTGGACAAGATGCTTAAATAATTGATCGACTGCTCATATGCTAATGTTGCAGAGCATCCTCCTATTTGAGTGTGTGCGCGTGCAAAGGCATGTTTTTACGGCTTTGCTTTTCTGACACTTCACTTCTTATTCATTTATCACAAACTAATTAAACCAAGAGTGACATATGCTGCCTCTTTGAATCCATCAGGCAGACAAGGAGTTCGTGTGGTCCCTGTGGAAGCGCCTCCAAGTTGAAAATCCAGACCTGACCCAGGCTGTGAGTCTGGTGGTGGAGCGGTGAGTAGATTCTTCTTTAATTTAATGTCTACCTGGGATTCTTTAGCGTGGTATTAGCCGCAGTGTGGAGAAATATGGGGATGTTCTAGCGAGCGCCTGGGCCATTCTTCCATGGGTGGAACAGAATCTGGTGTAGATGCGCAGTTAATCCTCCTTATCCCCGGTCGACTGGTGAAAGCGTTGAAACCCCTTATAAAGAAGACCACCTCCTCCTGCTCCTGCTCTAGATGGTTGACAGACTCCTGCCAAATACCAGTCTTTATCAGATAAATTGAGATTCAATATGAAGTTCTTAATCAGGGAGGCTCTGCTTTTCTGAAAAGGATACAGATGGAGGCTTCCAGGAAAGAACAGTGGATTGTCATTCCATGGTTGGTTTACGGACTTCCCTCTCCTAGGCTTGCCTTGATATGTAAATCTCTTAAGTCTGCCTTTTGAAAATGACAATATGGAAGTTATTTCCTGTGTTGAATTGTTATCATTTTAACCAACAGGATAAAAATATTACATTAAATAGGTCTCACATGCCAAAGCTTAAGATCTTGCGTACCTTTTGTTTTCCACCTGAACTCTCTGTAGCTTCTCTTTAGTCCCAGAGGAAACCAATCAAAGTGTGTTAGTCCTCTGAGAGAAGAGAACATTTACCCTCCGAGTGTGCGTGCCTTGTATCACCTGATGCCGAGGAGGATATTGACATGGTAATTGTGCAGACTCTAGTCAAGAGCCGGTCCCGATTGGGCTGCAGCATTCGCAGAACCCACCCTCACCCAACTCTCTTACTATACCCAAATGGTTGGTTTCTATGGACAAAGAGAACACAATTTGACTCCTGGGACTTGGCAGCTCATTTCAATGACTATCTAGGGAAAGCACTGATCAGAAGGGGCAAAGAGACAGGAATAGAAAAGGCCTTGAACATAGGATTTGTTGAAGTATGTGATGGGTTAGGGGAATAGGACGTGGCCCCAAATGTATGAAAGAATGCAGTCCCAATGTGGTGCTCTGTTTGTGGTTTCCTTAAAGTGTATATGATGAAAAAGATACTCAGAAGATAGAAGAGTTTGGATTATGGTGCTTGAGAAGAAGAGGTTTTCATTTATTTACACCACAGTCTTGGTTTCAAACTATTTTAAAGCAGTGCTGCCAAACCATCACGCAAGGAGCCAAATTTTGTATTTATGAAAGTGTTTGTAAATGGTATTTATTTTTAATTTAATTTAATATTTTTTATTGTACACCTAAGTGGCAGTGTAGCGCAGATGAATAAAGGCATTATGAAATTCAATTGAGATGTTTATGCCAAATATTTTACTTATAGTTTCATTTCGTGTTGAGCACATTTCTCAGCTCACTTGTCCTAAGATGTTGTGTTAATGTTTCCAACACAGTAAGACCGATATTTCGGGGGAGAATGTAAGGATGGTGGGGAGCAGTTGGTGTTACAGGGAAGCCTGAGATTCCACTAGCATTTATGGCTCTTGTGCACTGCATAAAATGATGTAGCCCCTGGCCCTTTGACTTGTGTACTTAAATAAATAAATAAATATATAAATCTAGTTAACCAAATTGAATAGCTGTACATGTGTAAACTGTGTTTGATATTTCACCAAAAACATTGTAGAGAACATGTTCCTGCTGTGATATTTTCCCATCTTTTTCTTGATCTTAGAGAGAAGCACAAAAAAGAAATAAGGGACAGAAAAGTGCTGGAAATCCTCTTCGCCAAAGACCAAGAGATAAATGGACTCAAGCAGGTACACTCCTGACATTTGTTTGTTTGCTGCTGTGAACTAATTGTAATTGCATTTTCATTATTTTTGTGTAGCAATGGTCTCAACTTGTATTCACGATCTCAGTTTCTTATAATTTCGATGAGTACAGCTCTTAAAAGATGTTCATGCGAGACCAAAACCAAATTAGAAGCCGGTCCTGTGTATGGACCTTTAAAATAACTGCACTCACACAAATCAAATCTTGTTATTTCGAATGACACCTGCAGCAGTTGTTGAGAACTGTACAACTTGCATTTAACCAAGGATCTGCTTTACCATGTGGAGAGCCTATGGACCAAAAGATTCTATATGATAACAAAAGACTTATTTTATTAATTAATCGTTTTTCCTTTTATGGAGATGTAATAACCCACTTACCCCATAAAGGAAGTCCATATTATTTCCTAAAGTCTCACTATTCTTTTTCCTACACTCTTTCTGCATCTCGATCTATATGCTGTTCCTCACTGCTCCTCGAATTTTTACATCATAATTAGCTTTCATATTTGAGCTGTACTGGGAATTTTTCAGAGCTAATCTTTCTGTCCTAGACCTCTTAACTTGCCGGAACCCCCACTTTTTTTCTCCTCTATCAATTGAGTACTTCAGGGGTTCAAATTGTTCCGGCCTACCTCATTATCAGCGTTTGAATTTATTTTCCCTTCTCTGGTATAAATCTCTATTAAAACCCCTCTGTCTTTAGCATAGCCAGCTAGAAGTACGGGGAACGCTAAATCCGCTATCTGGCCGTATCTGACCGATTTTCCCCCAACATGGCAATTAATTGCATCCCAGAGCAGAGATATTTGAGAGGAGGATGTACCCACAGAGGTTTGTGGATTACCAGCCAATGTCAAACCACAGCTGGTGCTCAAAGTCCAGCTCTTCCCAAGTAAGGCCACTAATTCTGCCTAAACTTGAGATGAATATTTAAACAAGGTAGGCGCGTGAATATGTTTTTGCGATTCCATAACTTGAGCTCAACTGTATGATCAACTTTTAATAAAATGATAAACCTTTTTGGGAGTTTTATTTAGATTTTTACAACTACTTATACAAAATATGAATGTGTATGTGAAGTAAAATAAAATGCAACAATGTTATGAGAAAATACTTAGAATTTGGAAGGCTGATAGCATTCTTGAAAAGCAAATCCTCATTTTAGTCCATTCACTATCATGTGATCGGAATGTTTATTTATCAATCGATTTTCAGTCATGTTTTTCCATTGTGGAATGACCACTACAATTTCATCCTTCAAACAAGCAATCTCCCAGTGGGTGTTGTCAGTCTCAACCCAAAAAAAAGCATCCTATTTCAATGTCCTCGTTGTTGATATGACTACGTTTTGGACAATGATGGCACAAATCTCTCCTTCTATTGAATCATGGGATTTATTTTGGGTCAATGTTCATGTTTCTAGGATGAGAACTTATTCATGTTAATTGTGCATTGTAGATGTGGGCCTTTGCACTCTGCTTTGTAAACGTAATGTCAATACACTGATCAGCCTGGGTACTCAGGATAATCAATTTATTTCTCAGTTGTGATTTCAATTTCTTCCATAGAAAGTGATGAACAGCCATGAACAGAGGACAACAGTGGATGAGGAGACTGGGTTAATGAAGAAGGAACTAACAGCTCTGCGTGAGCAACTCATCAATAAAACCAAGGAACTTGAGGTTAGTGAAACCGATTTTCTGTGCAGAGCCCTTAAATTCAAAAGATTTTTTTCTGTGTGACAGCGAAGTGGACACGTCTCCCGAGACGAGAGCCACAGGCATTCCAATCAATTAAAAGAGACATTTCTTAACCTGCTTTGCACACAATCACATTTCCTCTGGCTTTTCGCTGTGACTCCTTTGGCTTTTAGCAGCGAGGGAGAGAAGAAGGTTGTTAACTTAAAGATAAATACTTAATGATCCCGTCAGTGGGAGAAAGTGTGTGTATGATGGTGTGGCTTTCCCCTAATTATGCTGGGATGGGACCAAGCTATGATTAATTGATAAAGGAATGGTCCTTACGCAGTCTTGTTGAGGTCTCATGGTGAGAAATCGTGGGGGACAGCATCAAAGGAGACCTGGGTTGAGTCTAATGGGTCTTGCAGCAAGCAGCATTCTCATTAGAAGCTTGTCATTAAAACTGACATGCTGGCCTCTCTACCTGCATGAGCTCAGCTCTTTCACGAGGCTTGGCTCACACTGCCAAATTCTGGCCGCATGGGCCTGGTCCCACAGCACAGGTGACCTTGGCCAATCAGCAACTCCTGCTGTTGCATCCAGATGCAAATCGGAACCATAGTTTACATATTCAGATTCAACCCCAAGGGTGACTTCTCATATACATCCCACTTTTTTATTTGTCTTCCGTCAAATAGCATTCTGTATTTTCCTCCATTTGTCATTGTTGTTTATTGAGCTCTTCTAACCTCCTTCTACCGTCCCGTACATAAACACCTCCCCTGTCCAGGAAATCAGGGCCGAGTGTAGGAGGAAAGATGAGGAGAATCAGCAGGTGGCACTGGCCCTTGAGGTGGAGAAAAAGGGATTAGCTTCCCGCTGTGCTGCCCTGCGAGCTGACCTGGAGGAGATGGAGCGGCATGCCAAGAGCCAACAAGACCAAAGGGAAGCCGCTCAGGCCAGAGTCAAGGTTTGAAAATCAGGACAAGTGTGATTGTGTAACTTTGTTTTCACCTGAAATTGCAGTGGGGGGTTGCTGTCCTCTCTATAGATATCTCATCTTCACTGATGTGTTTGTTATAAATGAATCTGAAAAGGTCGGAAAAAAATATTGAACAGATGAATCACGTATAAGTTTCACTGATTAATCTAAACATGAATAAAGGTGTGCTATTTTTATTGTTTCTAGATGGAAGTGGAAAGTTAATACCACAAATTAGTATGAAAGCAAGAAGTTTGTGTTTACCTTTTTTAAGATAATTGTTGTGACTCAGGCCATAATACAGTACCATCATTAATTACTACTATACATGTGATTACTATATATGTGACCTTTGCACATTGTATGTTGCACTAGGATCTTGAGGAGCAAATGCACAAGGATCGCCTGGCGATGTCCAGACTCCAGGATCACAACAGCAGTCTGGCCACCCAGCTGTCTTCCAAGGAAAGGGAAACAGAAACAAAAGAGCATCAACTCAACTCACTCCTGTAAGCCCTGATAGTTTGGCACTGATGCATAATACGTCTTTTGCTGCACCTAAAAAAATTAAATTCTTCATTGACACGTATGGGAGTGGAGCTCTCGGTAAGTACACTTCTCTCTGCCTTCAGGCTCCGCTGCGACACAGATTCCTTCCTCCCTGGCCCAACTAAAGCCACTCTATAAGCCCTGTATGTGCATTCGCTTTAAAAGAGGTAGAAATGGGAAACTGTGCGGCTTTTGCTAAGCTTTAGTCGATATGGTAAAACTGTGAGAACCGTTTGAGCCTTAGTGGAAAGCTCAACCTTTTCAACTACTTTTCTCCTTTAAGAGGAAGAATTCTGATATGTCAGTCACATTTGCACGGTGGTGCCGTCTCTAAGGTTTTAATAAGGCAATCGTCGCACCTTGTTGAATTTCACCTGTAAGGCGTTTCTTCCTGTTTTTCATTTCTGTTATTTGTTCCTTTCTATTTTACAAATAAGCTTTTATTGTGCGGTACCTCATTTGGTTTAGGTGCAAACACCGAGTTTCCACAGACCGTCGTTCTGTGGTTAGTTTAAAACCCCCATGCAAGTACACTAATGCTGTTTGAGTTTGTTATTTTGATTTCAGTCAGGAGTTTGCAGAGGTGCAGACTCTGTACAAATGCAGCAGCAAACATGCAGCAGAGCAGAGCGATCTCATCAAGCAGCTGGAGGGACTGAACCTGGACACACAGAGAGTCTTGAGGAACCAAGAAGAGGCTCACACAGTTGACACCAACTCGAGTCACATGGTACAAAAGTGATTCTTCTTTATGTGTTGAACTTCACTGAAATATTGGTAACTGAAACTAACCCCAGTCTCTTCCTAAATTAAAACCTGTTTTCCATTTGTGTTTTCATTCTCAGCTGTACAACGAGTTGAGTCGCAGCTACCAAGCTCTCATTTTGAACGAGTCCAAGCTACGTGAGAGTAACCGAGAGCTTACCACCCAGTTGGTTAAGAAGGAACAGCAAATTCTACAACTCCAGGCTCAGTTGCAGCAACATGCTTCACTTGAACAGCAGCATCATCAGCAACAGGCTGTGCACAGCGTCTTGTACCCCTCACCCAACAGACAGACCAACTTCAAGGTGAGCATCTTAATCTCCCCAAAGATGTGTGCAGATCTTTCTGGTAATGTATTGTGATGCCTTACTTTTGAAAAATGTGTCAAGTTTATAGACCATTATGTTTTTAAAAGGTCCAGTCTATGGTAATACAACTTTACCAAAGTAAATTCGTTGAACACACCACATAGTGAAAAAATATTACAGAAATCTATAAAAAAACACGATAATCAGGTTAATAATACGTCAATATCAAGTTGGGTAGTTGGCAGCAGAAATATGCAAACCAAGTTCCTACAGGTTTTCTTGTTATATATATCCATATGACCCAAAAAACATAATAAAAAATACACAATGTCATCTCAGGTTTCCAAAATAGCAGTAATTAGTTCACCATGTTTGTTTTTGATATCTTCTTCACCACTGAATGATTGAATGAATGTTTTAATTATCAGATACATTTACTTTAACATTGCTTGACATGTTATATGATCGTTTTGTATGTATTACATCACTTAGCTTCTTGATTTTTAGCCTGTAGTTTGGGGCCATGGCGGCCAATCGTATTGCAACATGTATTTAACATCAATATAAAATTTATATGAAAAGTTTCGTAAAAAAACACACAGCACACTGAACTGGATGTGGTCTTAACAATATACAGAAGTTGATTTACTATATATATACATATATATAAACAAAATAATGAATAGTGTAGTTTAATATGAATAGGAATGAATAGTCTAATAATATAATTTATGCCATGTATAGTGTACAGTAAGATCAATGCCTTATCTTTACGTTCTCATAATAAATATTTTGTTGGTCCCTAAAAAGTAAATTTATGCCATCTGCTTATTTTGCATTAGATAAACCAGTGGGTTTTTCATTAAAACAATTATCCACATCTTTGGCCTGTGCAGTTTTTCTGCTATCATTCACTTAAACTTTAAACAGATTTGAGCATTTATCGACGGTGAGGTAGATGCCTGAGAGGATTATATATTTGAAGCAGTTGGATCATTTCTGTGCCTCGGCTGGCTGACTGTGTTTGTTTAATTTGATTGGTTGATAAGTTCTGACAGTGCTTCCCACAGATTGTGGAAGTAAAGCGGTATCAGTTCAAAAGTTAAGTGAGTTACAATCACCCTGTATCGTTTAACCCTGCTAATTTAACCAGAGGTGGAGTTTAAGTGGATCATTTAGTCAGTAATTAAATACAATTCTGCAGTGTTTCCCCTATAATTAATACAGCATTTAGAGCAGATGCAGTTAGCGCTCAGTGTGTTGTGTAAACACACAGTTGAAGAGCTGTTTGTGTTAATGCAATCCACTTTATACCCTTACAGGTCAAACTTTAAAATAAAACCACATAGTTTCACGAGAGAATAAATTACAAACATATGTATGTTTCTTATGTCTAAATTAAATTTTTGTTTACTGAACACATGTAGCTGCTGTCTGGCAGGTTTGTGTTTTAACTCTCCTTCCAACTGACATCAAAGCGCTCAGATCAGGAATCCCAAGGTGTAGCACTCAGTCAGGAGAGCTTTCTGTTTCCCACTCTGTAATTTTACTGACAGATTGTGCGAACGTGTGAAGCCTGAAGGGGTAAAGGTGTGTGTATCTGAGCAAATAATCACAAATTCTATAACAACTTCCTCCCGAACACCTGTTAAATTCTAATACATTAGTTGTTCGGCAAAGTTTGATTTCAATTTTAAATCTTAAGGTGGAAGTTACCATGAATGTGATCAAAGTGCAAATCACAACAGGACCAGGAGGAGGGGATGCTGCACTCATTTGAATATGGACCGGAATGACGGCTTTGAACCGTCATCCCACAGTGGTTTTAGAAGGAGTATCGGTGTTAGGAGTGAGCAGAATAACATCCTTTGTGCGTAATACATGTCTCGCACAGAGATTCAGTGCAGGTTCTTTTTCCGTCTCATATAAAGTTAAAAAGACAGCAGGCTTAATGATGAGTTTTCAATGGAATTCACTTGCAGCGCCACTTCTTTGTGTGTTAAATATCATTTCTCTTTGTATGTTTCTCGACTTTAATATACAGTACAATGATATGAAATTACTAAATGTTATCTTTAGAGTTTTAAATATGATATTGAGAACCCATACTAGTGTTTCTAAGTTTGATGTTTTCATATTGTCAGGATGAAGGTGGCTTCATGCCCTATTAGCTGCAGGGCAAGGGTAATCATCTCACGCGTCACATGCTAGCTCACACAAGATTCCATCCAAATAAAGAGCCAGGTTGGAAAGGTTTCCATGGTCTTCATCACCACTGAGAAACAGGTAAAATTGTTGGCGTGAAGAGACCGAGCGTTCAATCATTTACTATCTTCACCACTGCATCTCTGTATTTAGTGTAGTTTAGTTTTTGGCTACCAAGCGAGCAGAGCAGTGATTAAAGACCAACATTAGAGTCCTGAGTAGACCTCAGGCTTTCTGGAACATCCTCCACAGTAAATTAGGGAAGAAGTTGTTCATCATGTGGGCAGTCATTCAAAACAACGGGTAATCTCGCATCAGCTTTGAAAAGAGGAAATGAAGCGTGGTCGAAGACTTCAGAAAACTTCCATGCTACGGCTCAACTTTCTCAGTCTGTCCAACATGTACAGATACTGTATAGATTTTTTTTTGACCAACCTCTTAAAGCTGAACATTTCATATTTCATACAAAAATCTTGACCAACTTTGACCAACATGTCGGATGTGTTTATGTGTTGTGATGTTTTAATGTGAGGAAAGGAATATTGAAGCATTGGGACCAGATGTGATATGGAAGGAAGGTTCAATCAAGGTTGCACTTGTCAAGAATTTTAGCTTTCTGTGAATTATTTAATGCTCTGAAACACTAGTGAATAAGAATTCATTAAACTGTTTTCTTTTTTCCTTCCCAGTCTGATAAAATTATTTTATTTCAATTGAAACACTTCAGTTTCAAAGGCTCAATCTGGTATTTGTTGAGGTGTATTTTTGTTTTCCAATGCAAGGCTAGAGAAATGTATTTTTTGGACTGGTATTTGTCAACATAGTGGACAGTTATTTTGCCGTCAAATTGAACCCTTAAAGTTTTGCTCCTGATAATGTCATGAAGTGATATAAGTTTGGAGAATGTTACTAGTGTTTACCAGAGATTTTATGGGGCGGTGTCATGTAAGTTCCTTAAAGGATTGTTTTTTTACAGCTTTATTTTTCTCTTCCGCTGCAGTACGTGCAACTCATGTATGTATACGCGTCAAATTTTCAATTAATTCCCCACTAATTCAGATGATTTAGTGCCTTATTTGCGCATGCTGTGTTTTATCAGCAAATGTTGTTGTCAACATAAATTTCTGTATTTCTGGAGCTGAGCCACGTCCAGCGCCATGCTAATGACATGGACTCCAGTGGTGTGTTTTACCAGCTCTCCTGCTCTCATTAGACGGGATCCACTGTGTAGCTCAGCCCGCCTCATTAATGAAGCACGGCCATGTGATGCTTCAGATACAAGCACTGGTACGCCCGGGTCAAACAGGCTGTGTGGACGGACTCAGCTGTGTACATTCACACAAAACGCTAATGTGTCCCACTCACAGTGAGCTGCTGTCCTGTTCTAGAGTCTCTTTCTGGACTTCACCAGTTAGCGCACACGCTCATGCATATATGCACACACATATTCTTTGAAGAACCACCACTTTGAATACAAAGTGGACCTGGCCTGGTGGGAGATGTGCTCCATCTCGCCCCTCAACGCTGAAGCCTTCCCGATCACTATTTTCAAATCTTGTGTGTATTTGTTTATGCATGATGCCCTCTGTATTTCTTCTCGCTCTTCCTGTGTGTGTGGCTCTATGTTTGTGTGGCAGAGGGCCTTCCTGGTTATAGCTCTTCCATAATTAACAGTGATCAGATTTGTTTTGTGGCATAAATGGTGCATGTGTAGAACATTAGGCCTGGCAAGTCTCATTTCACATTCAGCTCAAGGGCTCGGCAGCAGACGGGTCACGAGCTTTAGGGAGCACAATCACAAGCCTCTCTCCATATGGTGCTGCTACCGCATCCTGACTAGCAAGGGCCGCCAGTGCCAGACAAGTTCCCCGAAGAACCTAATCGTGTTCAGTAATTACCAAGACTGGCTTTTTTCCCTTCCCTTCCTCGCCCCCCTTTTTATCTCCTCCTTATTCATCTGCTGCACCTGTTTATTCCCCTTTTCTCTTCGTACCACTCCATTCCTCTACTCACTCAACTCTTTATAGTGTTTTCCAGATTAGTAGTGATCTCTGAAGAAGAGAAGTGGGGGAAACTCTTGACACTCCATTACAGTTCATCGCTAAATTGCTTTATGTAGCTGATGCCGAAAAACGCTGTCCGTCCTCCTGACTGCGTGGAAATTATAAATAATTGTAACAGATGCGCCAATATGGCTGGCCTCCAGTAAATGAGACCCCAGGTAATTTGACCAACCCATTTTGACAGGCCAATTTAATAAAACATGAACAAAATATTCTTCACTAATAATTTATCATCCCCTCTCCTCCCCTTTGGTTAAAGTTGATTAGCCTGGCAGTTAACAAGGTCACACCCAGATGCCAGGTTTCTGATAATACAATCATGATTCATGGGGAAAAAGGTGATGACATCCAGGACACTTTTCTTATTCGGTATCTAAGTTGAGAAGTCTTCGTATAGCCAGATGACATGTTAGGTGGAAGTGCTGTTGATAGCAGCAGCTGTAACAGTTTTTTGTCTTTCACACATTTTCATTGAAGAAAAGTGTAAAAGTAGGCAGGTATGTCTGGTTGTCAAAGTGGGGGGCGGTTTGGCTCCAAACATCCTGCTTAAAAGAAAAGGAAGTTCTACTTTTTTTTACTTTAACTTTTGCTTTAAAGCAGTCTGTTATATTTATGTCCAATCATAAGGTTTATTCTTCCATTTTGTTAATTTGAGACCAAAATAGTGAGATTTACTAGAGTGCCAAAAACTTTTCAATAGAAAATAAGTAAGCCTAAAACCTCGTGGAGTGCAGCAAATTATATTTCAACATTGAGATTTTCTTGTGTCTTTGGTACAGGAGGAAAGATGGTACACTGTTACGCTGAAGGTCAATAAAAAATGTCAAACATTATCTGTTAAGTAGAGAAAGTAGCAGCTAAATGTTGTGTAGACTGAGAAGTAATGAACGTTCCCATCAAATTGTCCTTTTGAACTGCTGGCGCACTCTGGTTTTTAAACACAAAGCATTGAGTCCACATCATGAAGAGGAATGTTTTGATGACTATTATCGCCATGCCATGCCATTTTACACTGAGTCCAAACAATGCTTACACTGAGCAGTTGGAGCCCTTGAATCTCAGTGAGTCC
This sequence comes from Synchiropus splendidus, assembly GCF_027744825.2. Lineage (NCBI taxonomy): Eukaryota > Metazoa > Chordata > Actinopteri > Syngnathiformes > Callionymidae > Synchiropus > Synchiropus splendidus. The sequence goes on from NC_071335.1 coordinate 22,944,699, forward strand.
CAATGGGTGAAGTTGGAGTGGACAGCTATAGTTTGAAGGTCATGTGTTCTTGAAGGGTGGTGAACCCTGACAGTTGGAGGCAAGGGATGCCTTTCAGGGCATCAGATAACACCTGAAATGGTTGCAATACTCAGGAGAAGGAATGAAGCAGGAGCAAAATTACAGTGAGTTTCGACACAGATGGAGGCGTGGAATCACCACGCTATACTGCATGAAGATACGAAGCTTGTGGTCAGTTCGACGGATGTGGTGGAGGTAGCAAACTCATTTCCTCATTAGATTTGTTTTATGAGTCAGAGAATATTAGTAGGAAAGATCATGGTGAGTTACTGTGTTGTTTTTTTTAACCAACAGGTACCTGTTTTTGGACCAGAAGCTTCCACGTCTGAAGCTGACGCTATATTAAAGTCAAGTTCACTGGATGAATCCTCTAGAACCCAGTCTTCCATCAGAGGACGCCAGGTGAGATAGTCTCCTACTATAATCTCCTAACTCGTGAGACGTAATAACAAATCCATTTTCACTTGGCAAATGTGAACAAAGCTGTTGAACCTAAGAGGAAGAAAGAATTGTCAGGAATCTTGTGATTCATTAGTCCCAGTCTTCTGCCAACCTTTGTCCCTATTACACCAACAGTCAGGCAGACACACGCACACACAAACGCCCCTCCGACTGTGACCAGACCGGCGTGTGCTGCTGGTTTCACGCATGCCTTGGACTCAGACACTGGCTAATTTACCGCGTGAACAGGACATTACAAGTGAAAAAAAAAAAGCTTTTGATCTTCTCTGTGTTTCTCTTCTTAGTTTGGCAAGATATGTTTCTACTTGGCCTTGTTCACTCGCTAAACAGGATTAAAGTGATACTGTCATTTCACTTCTGGATCCAATTTACTTTCTCACATAAAGAGAGATATATTGTGATACAAATAATCAATAGTCTTGTTGAAGTTATCAGTGATTAATTTGGTGGAACTGAAAATGCTTTATTTTTGGAAGAAGCTGTGATGAAACCAGGTAAGAAGATGATGAATACTCCTGTTTACTGTACGCACATTTGCTGTTACTGACTTTGGAGACTGACCGCTGTAACATTCTTCTGTTCTCTTCATTTCTTCCTTTATGTCTCTTGCACCAAAGGACTGCTTGGCATTTAGTCGCCTTGCATATTTTAACTTGCCATCTGGTCAGACCTCCTTGGCACCACAGGGCTCCTTCTCCCCTCTCATATTCATACTCTGCTAACATATTGTTCTCACTGCTTTTACTACAGCATGGCACCAGCCCTTCTTCATTTATTCGCAGCAGAAGAGGCCAGCTACTAAGCTGCACCACCCTCCTAATCGGTTGTCCTATCAAGTGTAACCTGGAGGCCCCTAGTAGAGCAATTAGAGCGGCCTCCCTGCCCACCTCTTGTAATGAAGCCCAGCACATTCTGGAATCTAAGGCCCCTTTAGTCTCCCCTAATGGGACATCATTATTGTCAAAGAAACAATGTAAATGGAAATGAACATACTCATTAGCTAGTCACAGAGAAAAACCTTTGCGCTCTCAGCTTGCTGCTTTGGCGTCCAAACAAACACACTTGTACACACATAACATTGAACTATCCTCTCTCAGTGTCTTCCGGCTGCAGTCCAGGCTTTTCTTCTCCCTCTTTCAACACATTTGTTTTAGTGTGCATAAGAGGAAAATGGGGTGTTTGTTTGTTTCACTCAAGGTGAGAGGGGATTAGGAGGAACATGGATAATTCAGTTCTGGCTTTCAATCAGGATCTACAGATGTTAACTGTGGCATCGTTTTGCTGATGACTCTCCCAAGAAATGTTTCTGCGGTCTCAGGTGAAACCAGTTCATCGCTCCAGGTCTATGTCCCCGACCTGCAGTATGGACTTCAGCTCCAGAAGGGGACATGGGAATGAGCAGATGATTGAGGACCTTGAAAGTCTGTTAGAGCTGAAGGTAACTACAAATGCGAGGAAAATAATTCAGAATCCATGATGATTTACCATTTCTTTATATGTGGGTGTGGCTTTCTTACATGAAAGCAGAAGCCTAGTTTGGAAGTTGCTTTTTTCTCCTTCCTCTTCTTCCTTCCTTCTTCTCTATTCTCATGGATGACCCCTACTTCTCTCCTGCCTGTATGTCTTGTATGTCTACCTGGACGGGAGTCATGAAATCTCGTTGTTACTACTTGTGGTATGCAAGTATGCAATGACAATTCAGAGGACTCTGCTGTCCAACTGGATGTTTTGGGCTTTTGCTAATAGGAAATAAGAATTTAATATATCTGTCTGTATATAAGTCCGAATCCTTTATGTTTAATCTCAACAGTATCGCTGCAAATTTTGACCTGAAAAGTCACATGCGGTATTTGTTTTTGATAGCAGAATATGTTGAATAATACTGAATAGCCATCACTGTCACAGTCTCACACTCCATCCTTCCAGCACTCCTAAGATAGACCTTTAGATGCTACCCCAATTGGAGACTGATCGCATTGCTTGCCTCAAGACAGCATGTTACCCTATTCTGACAGAGATATATGGTGACTGGCTTAAAGGAGATAATACTGGGCACTTTATGTACTGTACTTTACACCGGCATGTATAAACTGTTTTTGTGAATAACAAAATTTTTATCATTTGTATCATTAACCAAGACCCTTGCTTTTTGCTGAATGCTTTGTGTAACTTATCAACATTGGCTTCATCATCTTCATAGTCCTGATCACATGGTACACAAACATTCGTCGACATCAGAAATCAAATGTGAGATTTGGGTAAATGTGTTTATGATTAGCCCCAAGAGACTCACAATATCCTCCCTCCTGAAGATGGAGAGCTTTGTCCTTTTTCCCCCAACTGACCAATGAGCATATGCAGAGGTCATTCCTGGATAAAATAAGAGGAACACATTAGGGGTCATTTTCTTGTCAAATCTGAAGTGTCTGAATTAAATCACCGCCATATTCCTCTTGAGGTGCAAATGCTCAATGGCACGCTTGACTGTGTCAGTTAATATTGCCGTTTATGCATTTCCCACTTGACGAGCATTTGGAAAAGAAACACATGATGAACTGTGACTGGCAACTGACGTCTGAGGCCCATATTACTTTAGGAACTGCTGAAGGATGTGCAGCTCGAGATTGGAGCTTCCTGGCCTCATCTTCCCTCTTAGTCAGTGTTTCCATTCATAGCACCCCAATACTTTGTTTATTCAATTCAGATATTGACCTTTGCCCTGAGCAGCATGAAACGTTTCTTTTAATAGTGGCCATCCTTTCCCCCACTTGCTTTCAAGTAAACAGCTGCTGTTGCTGTGTAATTATTTTTCAGCTTGAAAACTTCCCCGGTTGTGTATGCTGGCTGAACAAGGGCGTGTATTGATCGGTGGGCAAGGGTCTGTGGCCTGATATCCACAACTGTGCTACCCAGGGGAAGCTGTCAGAGCAGCCTGGGAGTCTATGATGTGGCTAATGCCCTGCCACTTGCTCCTTCCATCCTTACTTTTATTTGTCTGCCTCTGCCTCCCCAAACTTTGACATCAGCCAGTTAACACTGACCTGGACTGACCCCTGTCATTAGAGGAATGTGGGGGGAGTTGGGTTCTTGATGGCAGCAAAGATGTTTTACAGATGTCCTTTGTGAATAATCCGCACGAGGGAAAATCCATACTTGTCACAATGGCAGTGTGAGTGTTCTTTGAGTGTGTGCATGCACACATTCTCTTTCAAGCCGTTGTTCACTGTATGTTTGTGTGTTCTGTCTGTTCTCTTTGTCCTTGTTAATAATAACAGGGCTGAGGGCTCACATTTCCCTCTCTGCAGGGCAGCCGTGTCATATCAGCAATAAACAAGCTTCTTCCCTTCTGAAAGCCTCAACAACTCTCCCAAGCCCTGGCTACTCATGCAGAAACCTGTCCTGTGCTCTTCCTTTCACTCACCCCTCTGCTTCAGTTACTCTCCGCTTTCAGATTTCCTCCGTTTGCTGTTTTTTCATCCACTATTTTCATCGGCTACTTTTCTGTCTTCCCACCTCTGTTTGTCCTGCCTGTTGAAAGTTGTATTCTATTGCATGCACGTCTAGGATCACAAGACTTATAGGTCTTAACATGATAATTGTACTGGTGGTCTATTTGTTCTGAAAACAATATGTGCCGCCAACACTCTCGCAAATGCACTGTCTGTCTTCCTATTTGGTTTCAATGACCTTTCATTTGTCCTCATAGACAAAGGAGATTGAAGAACTGAAGAGAGCTCATGACAGACGTCGCGAGCGAATGTCTCTCTTTCGAAAAAACTACAAGACAGTTCAAGAGCAGCTTAAACAGCTTCAGAACACCACAGAGTAAGTGCAGCTTGATTTGAAAGATTAGTCAAAGCAAGGAAACTATTTCTAACCCTAACCCATTGCTCAATTCAAGTAAATTGATGTGAAATATCACTTTTCACTTGGGAAAATACATTCATTCATTCTTATTCTTGCTTTTACCTTTCATTGACAATATAACATGCAGAAGTGTTTAATGACGTTTGTGCACTTACAGTTCATTTAACCTAAAATCATTTTGTGATTCAATTTTTCCTGACTAAGTAATGGATATTTGTAGTGTGATGGTATGCTTTTTTTTTTTTTTCAACAAAACAATCTGCCTCCAAAAAGTCTTAATTCTGGCTTCACATGTCTTGAAAATTTTTCAAAGGTATTCATCATATTTTTTGAAAATACTAAAGGTGTTCACTGTTGTCATTGGTACCACTGTAACTTCAATTTTCCTTTATAAATTCATGTGATCAATAGCTGGTCCACAACGTCTAAAACAAACAGAAGTATATGTGTCTAAAAAGCAATATCACCTAAGTGCCCACAAAGTTCAAGTAGTCTATTTAAGGGTAAGTAAACCTTCCTCACGGGGTTCAAGGTGTTTCTAGAAGAATGGGAGACAATTTTGGAAACTGTGCTTTAATTTGAATGGAGCTTAATATTTCTGTTCTAAGCCTTTGTGGTATTGTTTTGGGGATCATCCTGTTTTGCTGCCTGGCTGTTAATTGTCTGCTACCCTCGATGAGACTGCGGCAATATGCGAGCACAAATGCATATGGCTGGTGGCTGAACGGGAGCAAAGTGTTGACCTCGTCAGCTGTTTTCTCACTGGGTTAATTAAAGAAAACAGTAGTGCAATGTGAGCCCGTGTGAAAGTGGAGAAAGGGAGAGAGCGTGTTCAGTGCTGGACTCGACTCGGCTCATGTCAGCTCAGCATGGCTCAACAGCATGTGTCTGAGACAGTGGGAACAAAGAGGAAGATGTAGCAGGAGGATACCCTTCAGAGTCAACGTAAAGTGCGAGCCTGGTATGGCACTAACTCTCTGGCAAATAGGTTACATTTGTCACTTGAATTGGTCCGATGTGAACTCCATTGAGAACACACCAACTGCAAATTTGAAATATACATACAATTGGTTCCTTTGGTCTCTTTACCCTTTAATGCCAGACGCCCACATTATACGTGTGTGTTGGCATTCATTTAGCAGTGAGGCCCACCCGGAACTCAATGCCAGTGGGAATTGAAGGCAGTCAAGAATGACTGAATGTTCACATTTGTGCTTGGAGATCTAGGCCCTATTTGAGTGACATCATTTTAGTGTGTGGTCAAGTGCCCTGATGCTTCCAACAATGGGTTATTGGTTCGATTCAGTGATCAGTATGCAGGGTGGCACCGAACTTGGTCATTGGCAGTGTACGAACCCTACCAGTCAACATGATCCACTTGGCTCCACAGCAAGCGTGAAGAAGAGGGTTAAATAGCCTCTTTTGAATTTGTATTAAGGATGGGGAAAAAGTTTTTTAATCATACTGTGGATGATAGGGTAAGCAAATAAAATTAAAGGTTATTAAAGCATCTGTACTCTGATCAAAGTTGCGCCCATAAACAGATTCCCTCTGAATCAGAGCAATTAGCTGGAGCCGAGTGGAAAAGTTCTCTGCGTTTCCTCCTGCTTAATAATGGAAACAAAGATTCCAGCGGGAAAGGAGCACTGGGAACCCGAAGATGGCTCTCTTATGGCTTCATAGCCTGTAGGCCAACTGTAAACAAATGATAGTATATAAAGCTTTTCTATGGCTTCGCGTAGCCTCCTAAAAACATTAAATGTAAATGATAGAGAGCATAACAAACGTGCACAGTGGAGAATTAGAAATGAGGCTGTGGTTAACAAAGCATGCAATTCTTGTATTTTTATGTGCTTTAAGAGTAAAGCATAATTTCATGTGACAAGAAGCTCTTCAAAGAAATGTTGCACTTGGAAATCCATTCAACATATACCTTTAGGATGCATAGATGTGCTTATTTTAACTTAAACTTAACTATGATACAAAATGAAAATTTGTTCTGCATGTTGTTTTGTATGTGGTTTGCCCAGAAATGTTATACACACATGGAAAAGGTCAGGTCTGTTTTTGTCTTTTAGGTTTAGTGCTAGAGCAGTCATTCTCTTTTTATTTAAGCATAAAATAGCTATGTTTTAAACACAGTCACGTGGCCATTATTATAATAAGACATTCTAAATACTAATAAGTAAGGGTGTAAATTATTGAACTGAAAATATAGAACACTAGCAAAGCAATCTAATGCCGGCGACATTCATTTCTTCATCATCTCCCACTTGTTTCCTATGGAGCGTGAGAGAACACCCTCGACTGGTTGGCAGTCATCGTCAAATATCTCAGTTTTTTAACTAAGTCCTCACATGTACAGTGGCACATTAATTTTTTTCAACTTGGTGTAATTCCACCTTTGTGGAATCTGGAGCTCAGTCTTTCATCAAGAGACTGAAGTCAAGCTTATGTGCTTGGATCGGAAACGCAGCATTATAAAACTGGCAGGTGAAGCAGGTTGGTCAAGAATTGAACTGGTTAATTCATTGTTTGAGAAACCCAAGTAAGAGACCTCAGCCCTTGCAAATTCACTGAAGCTCTGACACAATATTGTTCATACCTTTTTTCAGGACACGTGAAAGAATAAAGCCAGCAGAACCGTGGCAGCTAAGACAAGAAGACAGTGACTCTGTCTGGAATGAAAATACTTACTTGAAGGATCTCACCCAGAGACTCACCATGGAAAAGTAAGTCACTTATTCATAATCAATGTTATATCAAATATTTTTAAGATTTACTTTATAATGCCTCTGAACAATGAAATAAATGTTTATCACCCTTGGCACAAAGATCCAATGTAAAGATGCACCGATGCTAACACAGTATTGCCCATAGTATTGTTTATTGTCCATATTGAAACATTGTTTTGTTAGATCCAAAGAGCCCCTTACAATCGGACCGCTATAGTGAGCTTTCATGGCTTCATACAAAGAGCGGCCTTAAGCCAAGGTTTTTGTTTCTCTAACTTCCATAACCTTCACCTTTCTGCACCTTTTCCCTCCTCCATCTTATGTCTTTGTACTCATGTTTTCCCCTTTTGCTACTTGTCCTCCCAGTTGCCTTTGTACTCTCCCTCTCCGTGATGCTGCTCTAGGTTGACTCTTGAATTCTGGTCCTTACCCACTGCCCCCTCCAATGTTCACCCCTGCCCTGTCCTCCTAATCCCAGTTGAGCTCATTATGATATAGCCTGACTGCATCTCTCCAAGCCCGAGCTGTCCGAGCTAATTACAAGCTAGCAGCCTAGTACCGCCAATGCTGCCTGTTAAGGGATGTCCATTCGCCTACCAGTCTGCCTGCCCGTCGTGCCCAGCCACAGATGATGCTGAGAGGAGAGTTGAAGGGGGCTCTGGGAGTGTTGTGTGGGGCACGAGCAGACTAATGTGAGCATGCATGGCTCCTGAACTGACCTGCAAGGGATAGGAATGGAAGCTGGCGAGCCTTTCTCCGGGGCTGTGCAACCTCTCTGTCCCGTGGGTTTAGTGTTGATCCTCTTCATGTGCACCTGACAAGCTACCCCCCCCCTTTATGACTCTGTGTTAAACCCCATGTCCCCTTTTTGCCCCCGGTGATTGGTGCAGATTAAACTTGGCTGACGCCTTTAAAGGTCTCATTAAATGTGAAAACAGCACCATTTTTAAAAAGAACCTATTTATAAACATATTTATAAATGTATGTTTACAATGGAGAGTGTGGAAAAATACTCGCTGCTGCTAAAGGTCACCCAAATTCATGTCACACTGAAAGATGTGATGAATTATTTTGAGCAATTTCATTAATTAAATCTATGTTTAGTTGCTGTTTTTGAAGCCCAACGATGAATATCCCGAAACATGATGTCCTGATGACAAAAGTCAAATGTGCTTTGTTTAGAAAAGTGGTGTGAAACGTGCCGATCTACAGTGGAAATTTTTGGATTGTGTGTGGACAAAAGAGTGATATTGCGATCAACTATGTTAAAACTTTTAAAAATGGCACGTCATTTGTTTCACTCCTAAGAAAGCACAGTCTTTTCCATTGAATGTGTCAAGCAGTTTTATCTTCGGGTTGTGTTTATCTGCTGATGAAGGTTATGTCAGTAATTATTTACTTATGACGAATTAGGTCATAGCAGTGGAACAATTCAGGCCCATATTGAGACATTTCATGATGCTTTAGTGCCCACGATTCATGCTCGAGTCTCAGTATGATCCTCCCATTTGTTTCTGTTCTTCCCTTCCTCACTGTCAGGAGATTGTGCACAGATGCGCCCCATCACCTTTCCAAAAATGTTGCTTGTAAAACACTGCCTTGTTGCCCAAATGAACACTTCGCACAACGGTTATTGCTTGAATAACTCTTGAAAATGGTCCCTACAGTGTTAAAAGAACATTATCACATACCACCCTCTTCACCTTCCTTTATGTAGTCTCGACAGCAGTCAGAGGAACTGGTTGAAATAAGTCTCTTCACCTGTCTCATTTTATATGGTTCCATCTGTACCATGAGTCTCTAGTTTAGAGCAGGTTTAAATTGAGGGTTAAGTGTAGCTCAACTTAACTTTTCCTTGGTTATTTCCTTATCAAATATTTTTCATAAAACCCATGGAAAATGAGTGTTAAAGAACAGAAATGTGTCTGCTCTTAAACTGTATTGCTATATCTCTTTCAACTCGACATGAATCATGAACGCTCACAGTCATTCAGAGTATCGCTGGGTTTTTTCTGATCAATTCATTTATTGTTTTCATTTTGTACGGAATACTCTGGGTCTTCTTATTGCTCCTGGTACATGTTTGTATTGTTTTCCTGCTATTCGTATAGTGTTTTTGATTGTTTAAAAATAAATAAGTAAAACTACATCTCCATTATTTTATGTACATGTATACATTTATATAGTTATACTGCACGATTTAATTTTGTGATTTTTACGTCCTATAAAATCAATACCAATATGGTCATCAAAATTAAATTAATTACTAACTAAACTAATAAATTCATTAAAACGAAAAGGATGTATGCTCTATAGGTGTGTAGGAAAACAATAATAAGAATTATCAAATTAAATATTAGTTTCCACTCTGTGATTGAAGTCACATTTTGGCTTCTATGAAACTGCTTTAAGGCCATGATCATTTTAACCACCTCTTTATGCGTCTATCTCCATTTTCTGCCCATGCTTGTTAATTGTTGCTTCAAAAAAAAAAGGCTGGAGTTATTCAGGCTCCATAAACAGAATAAACACATGCAGTCCTCCCTTCGTCGTAAGACTCCACACTCAACACGAGACGACATCAAAGCATAAATTAAAAAGCGATTACCGCGGAAAGAGCCTTTGAGATCATTTGCTCTGTAGCACTAAGTAAATACAGATAGTGACCATTACAGGCATGAAACACCCAATAAGCGACAGTGAATCTAATTATGTTTAATAAAGTTTAGGCCCCTTTTTTCTTTTCGTTTCATCTTGATTTTCCTAAAAGGTATTATAAGTAATGAGCGTCTTTTGCCCCCTGGACCAGGGCTTCGTAGGAGGAGGGACATGTTTGCTAACACAAACACAATGTTTTATGCATGTTTTTAGACAGCTGAGGTTTTTTTTTACTTCATTAATTATTTGGTAAATTAATAAGTGTCGGGGAAAAATGCTTTGCACTAAGTATTTACATTGCTAGCTTCTGAGGATTCTGCTGGTTACATGCAAGTTAAAGGTGTAAAATGCTTGTTGGATTTTTATTATATTTTATTAGTTTTAGTTTAAGGGACAGATAAAGGCTGATATCTTAAATTGTTGTCAAAATGTTATGTATTTTTATGGTCCCATCTAATTTCCAATTGAATCAATTGTTTTGTTTACTAAAATGAAACTACAATTTGAATTCATTGAATTTCTTGCACACCGACAGCCTTATCACAATGTAAATCCATCAAACTATGGTTTCCTTTTCATCCTTCAGATTTGTAGGGAGGCCTTTGCTAAAGAAGTTTATTCAGTCTTGCCAAAATTTGTCAGCACATCATTGACGTGCCCTGTTTTAGTGTATGCACCATCAACTATGTGACAATTTATGTTATGGCTGTCATTAAAGTCCTAACGTTAAAGTCTTTATGGTTTCAAAATGTGACTTCATATTTGTGGCATCATAACTGTGTGTATTGCCAGTAAACACAATCCATAACTCATCCAAGAAAATGTGTCTGTCATAGTTGAATGTTTTGCATATGAATGCTGTTTTAGCATCAATAATATTGGCATTCAAAGATAAATAAAGGAGAAACATGAGCTCCCGCATACTTCATGTTTCATCTCCCTTGTACCCATTACCAGCCCGGACACTCAAGGCAGAGCTGGTGCCTCATCGACTGGGAAATCTATAGAGGAGCGACACATATCCATCTGCCCCCTTCCCCACATCCCTGGGGAGAGTCATTTGTGTACTTATTTAAGCTATGGTCAGCTCACGGAACAGATCTTCTCCGGACTTGTCTGTACCGAGGCTAAACAGCTAATTACTTCTCTCTTTTCCGTGGTAATAACTTAGCTCAGGTCATTTTCCTGGAGTGTGTTTGGAGAACCACTTCTCTTGTTTGACACTGCAGAATACAATTGGTGGAAATGTGCTCCTTAATTGCATTAATGTGCATAATAGTTCACAATAATGGCAAGTGGTTTGTCACCGATTCTATCGCATTTGCTGCACAGACCGTCTGAAGTCATTGAGAAAGATGGGCTGCGGCTGTAACAAGGTTAGCTTGGAAGCAATGACACTGCAGCAGCAGGCGCCTGTTTCTCCTGTTTCACTTTGACTCCACAGAGCAGAGGGGCGGGGAATTAGGTGTGTTTTTCAGGTGTGCCTGTCTCTGTGGGCCTCTGCGTATCCTCGGCAGACTTCCATTGATGTCCTAATAATAACTTGAAAGTGTAAAGTCTTGAGCATGGCTCCATATAATTAGCCTTTAGCAGAAATCAAGCTAATTGCAGAGTGGTAATTGGGCGCACATTGAAGTGTGTCTGACTGTTATAATATACACTGCCGCACATGCACCCTTGGTTTTTCATCTTGCTTGTCACTTTGATTTTGACGTGAATTAAGAAGTGTTTTTCATTATCCTTTTTTAACAAGGGGAGAATTCAGTTGCTTGATTCATAAGGACTGGAATAGTCCGATTGATCTGTGTATTTCTTGGTTTTATTTTTAATAAATCCTTTCGTTCACCAGAGCCAGTTTGGAAGAGGAAGTGGACACGTTGCGAGTGCAGTCTGCAATGGATCGCGCCACTGTTAAAGAGCTCCACGTGCTTCTCTCCAACGAACACCAAGGTTGGTTAAAATGAATGTTTTTATTTCTCTAGTTGCTCAGTGATGTCGTTTCAAAAGTGCTCTGCAATGTTTGTACCTCTCTTTTTAATATTTCAAAATGAAATTGGCAAATGATTTGCTTGTTTCTGTGACCGCAGGAGTGAGAGTATATAAGCTGCGCTTTTAGCTTCGTGTTGGCTTTAGAATAAATGAGACAAGCCTCATTGGATTTTAGAGGACGACTCAATTAAGACTTGATCAACACCTCTCACATTGATTAGGAGATCAAGCAGTGTTCGTCTTGTCAGCTCCTGCCCTTCCCAGTGTTAAGAAGCACATATCTTCAATCCAATCTGCAACCTTTGTCAGTGACCACCGCTACCACCATCTCTTTAATTAACAAGTTCAATAATGAATGTATCCTTGATCACTTTAATTTCCCTCAAACTGGTGCTTGCGTCCTCTAGAGAGTGAAGCCATAAGGTTGAAGGACAACGTGTGGTGCTGAGCGTGTGATTTTATTTTGGTGTTATTATGTGAAGATCTTGGAATGTCATTGGGAAATGTATCTACCTTTTTATTTTGCTTTTTCACAATAAGACTGTTCTGCATTTTTTAAAACCTCTGTCTGGATTTTTTTTTTTTTTTAATCTGCCAAAATGAAATGTCTTTTCCAGTTCAATATCTCATTAACCAAATCTATCGCCCTCTTTGAGAAGTTACTCCAATTTGCTTTCACTTGATTGAAAGTTCTCTCAAATATTACACTGAAGATTGCCCACCTGCTCTTGAGATGCAACTGGTGATGCATTAACTGTTAATTGAGCGTTTGAATATCTGCGTGTCAACCTCTTACGCACTTGAACTGTGTTGTTATCTTAAAAATCATATATTTGCCAAGGTCACTGTTGATGTTTTCAGAGCAAAGCGGTGTGTTATTCTGTGGAGATAAGTTGTCCATTGGGGAAACACAGTGGACTACAAAGCAGTGCAGCCTGGGGCTGTGTTCCACATGGGGTTCAAGCACTTCTCTTGGTTTGTTTAAGTTCCCCAGAGACTAAGTTTCTCATTGCATGTACCAGCTTGAACTTTTCAGCATTGTGTTGCTATTTCCCTTTTATATTCCAAACCACAAACATGTGACAAGGTGATATTTGGGAAACAGTGGGGTTCTATTTCTCTAAATCCCTGCACTAAAGGCTTTTGGGACTTGTTCATTTCTCCCAATTTTTTTTTCTGCCAATTGATTTAATATTTCTTTCCTCATCGCAGAATTGCTTCACAGAGTGGGAATGGAGCACCTAGTCAAATGCAGCTCTTCAAACCAGTCGTCGGTTTCTTCGAAGCAAATAGAAGAGTCATTGATGAAGGTACAGTCATGAGAAAAATCAATTATTTTGTCTCCATGTTATGGCTTTTCTGGAGTTTGTGTTTGTGAATATTGACCAAAAAAATCCCTTCCTCATATACAGACTCCTATTTAACAAGATAATACCAACTCAGTGTGAACAAAGCAGTCTGTAGTAGTAGTAGTATTTGTTGACATCACTGTCAATGGATGATGTTGCTACAAGGGCCTCTTTAAACACGCTTTTATGATACCTAAGACTTGCTGTTTGATTTATCATACACAAGACAAAGAGATGTTGATATTATGTTGTTGTCTTTATTGTTCATCGTTGTTAAAAAAGGCCCCCTGATTAGCAATTCCCAGCACATTGCCAACCAATCCCTGCTAAGAGTCAGAATTCATTCAGACTATGTGAGTCAATAATAAAAAAGTTGTATGGAATCAGCCTTGTTGACTGTCTTCAGCATACCTCTCTCTCACTTAAAACAGTGTGGTGTGTTGCTTTGATGAACATTTGGCTGACTAAAATTCCTGATACTCATCCCTCAATAGTGTTCTTAAATTATGCACATTGAGTTAGCAACAATAAGCGATTTGTTTTTATGTATGTAGCAAAAGGACAACAGTGATAAAGGAACTTTAGGAGCAGAGATGTGCTGGCATGCATGATGTTCCGTGATTGGCCGTCATTTCATATTCCCTGGTGAACTTGGTGTACTGGTGCAACCCCAATATTTTGTGTGTTATTTTTTTTGTAAAACAAAAAAAACCAATATATTTATTTGAGATTGGCACTTATGCTTTGGTGTTTGTTATTAAGGTTAATTAAAGGAAAACATCTTGTTAATTCCTGATACTTTTTACGGATAACTATGAAACAATGTGTTGTTCTGAACAAACTTATTTAATGTTTTGCGGATATGCACCTTAGTAAACATGTTTAAGAAGCATCTGTGCCCAAAAGTGCCTCTCTAGAAAATTGCTGTGTGTCTTGACTGTTTCATATGGGAAAAAAGAGCTTGTAAGTAGTTTCGGGAAATAAAATCTGAAAGAAGAAGACTAAAGTGTGCTAGAGTCGGTTGATGGGTAGGTAGTTTTTACAAATAAAGATTTAATGGCCAGAATATTGAATTCAGTGTGTTGTTCAACCTAGAATTTAAGGGTTGGAATAGCAGATAGTGTTTAAGTTTCTCAAAACCTGTATCTTAAACCTCATAACGTCCTTTGTTGCTGCTTGGTTCTGAAAAGTTTCAGCGTAGAAATGAAAACGTAAGGCCTGAAATATTTGTTTCTTACAGATGGAACAGCTTGAGAGGCAGATGATGTCTCTGGAGCAGGATACTGCGAGACTCAGGGTAGAGAATAAACATCTTCTTGTGACCAATGAAGACTTACTCCGCAACTGCCGTAAACTTCAAGCCTCCCTGGATCAGCAGAGAACCCATGATGATGCCCAGAAACAGTTTGCTAAGACACAGGCACAAACCCAACGGGAGAAGCAGCAAAATGAGATCATGGCTCTAGAATCCCAGTTGGCTGCATCTCAAAAAGAAGCAACAAGGCTTCATAATCAGTTACTGAAGTTGAGGCAGGAACTGGGGATCCTGAGGGCGGCAAGGGACTTCCATAGGAAACATTCAGCAGGACCAACTCGCCCAAGCAAGAATGCCAGCAACATTAACAACAAGGTCAAATTGAAAACAAGGCACAGAGGTTCCCGGCACCGACTTAACTATGAAGCGCGGAGCTCCAATCAAGCCATCAGCTGTCGAGGTCGTAGTCCCAGTCCCACCCAGGAGGAATGGGAGGACATAAGCATAGATGGGTAATGATTCACGTTCTCTCTCTCTATCTCTCTCCCTCTCACACACACACCTACGCTCACACACGCATCCTGATTCTAGCTGCCTTCAACCTCATTATTTTAGGTGGCTGGAGTGCAGACTGCAGGCGGACTCACTTGTGTGGGGCCATGCAGCATCGAGGGGACAATGTGCATATGCAAAACAAAAAGCAAATATGGGAATTTCATTGTCTGTCTATTTTATATTCAGGAGGTAAAAGTACAAGTAGGAATGATACAGAGAAGTAGAGAGAGAGAGGGAGGAGGGGGGACTACTGTCAGAGCCTTTGAAATATCCTGGGACGCCTTGCTTGGAGCTTATTGACTGAAATTTGCATGCAAAATTAGCCACAGCTCCATGCAAAGTTGAACCGGTGCCAGGAAGCGCAGGGATAACGGGGGCGCCAGTGCCTTCATACCTTTCAGTAATGTTTGCATACACTTGTCATGCAGCACCAAAATTGTCAGTTTTGGCAGTTTGATTTCAATATACTGTTCTGCATATTCACCAGCCGCCCAGCCCCCTTCGACTTGTCAGCACTATGGGGTCTTCGCCAGTAATACCCATAAGAAAACACAGGCAAATTCGCCTTGTTAACGCTACCGTTGACAACATTTCCACACTGATCGAGGTCTTCTGGTGATTCTACAGCACACGGTTTCGTCTTGCGCCCCTCCCATCCGATCCCCTTGATTTTATTTAATATATTTCCGATGACCCTACTTAATGCACCACCAGATGTCTACAAGCTGTTTAACACCTTTTAAATTAAGGCCCATTGACAGTAATTATTTCAAGTATGTTTTATGCTAGGACGCCACTGAGGCAACTTTTATTGAGTGATGGTCAGAATGATTTCAGTCCGAGTAATCAGCTCATTATTCCACTCCGCTCTCCCTGTGTGCTTCGTCGTTGCCCGCTCCTTCCTCTGCTCACTCTTACCGTCTCTTCCCAACTAATTTATCGCACTGTAATCCACTCCAGCCCTATTCACATGCGGCCGTTTATCAGGGGCTGGGTGCAGCTCTGCCCAGCTTTTTTAATGTCTCTCCATGTGGCTAATAAGCAGCTGCGTAATATACACTTCACCTGTGAGGAGGATCTAAGTGGATTTGGGAAGAAAAGGGTCTAAACTGAGATGTTGTCTTCTTTAAGGCACCTGTCAACTGATTTGTTAGTGGAAAGCCTTGTGCGTGTCTTATCTCACTGGGGTCCTCTTCAGCTGCACGTCTTGTTTGCACTCCTGGAAATACAGTGTTTCTGCCTGAGGGTGTTTAATCTTAATTTCTGGAGTAGGATGTTGCTGTGCAAGGATGGGAACAAGTCCCAAATTCTTCTATCCTCATATCTTCGAGTTGAGTTACTGAAAGCACAGGACTGTCTGAAGATGTGAGAAGGAGAATACAATTTGATCAGTTAAGTGACATTGTGACAATACTGGGGTTTTCATTGGCATCGAGTTGGACGGACAAGGTCAGAAATGAATGTATCAGAGGCTCAGCTCTTGTGGAGAACTTCGATGATAAAGTACAGGAGGTCAAATTTTAGCACTCCAGTACTCTAGGACGGTGTCTGTCTCAGAGTGGTTCAAGATTATAGTATAGGTCTAGTTTTGTAATCACCTGCATTGATAATCACAGTCAATATTTCGTTCAAGGCTATCACTGATTTTTTTTCTTTTCTTTTACGATCACAAATGTATGAAATTCTGGAGTTCAAATACTACCAATTGAGTTATCTGTTTTGAAAAACATGTTTGTAGCCTATGTCCCCCTTATTATCATATGCACGGTCTCTAAAGTGGGGAGGGCTAAAGGAAAGCTGCCCCCTTGGTGTCGAGCTAGCTGGAAATGCAACAAGAATGTCATAAAAAATTAACTTGTCCAACTTATATGTGCATTCTAGAACATTTTGTCATGTTTTAAAAGATAACATTTTAGCCTTAAAATGATAAGATTTGGCAGGCCTCACCAACTGTGAGAAATAAATGTATATTTGTATATTATTGTATTGTGTAACGTATATTTCAGTATGACTAATATATTTTACTTTTGTGTTTTGTAGTTAGCTTGATTCATGCCTCCTCTGTCCTCTGAGGATCCAGGAAAAGAAGAAGACAACCAATGATGTTAATAGATGTCATAAATGAAAACATAGTGAGAACAAGTGTGACTAGGAAGAACTGGGTGGAGGTGGAGGAGGCTGGCTTTGTCAACCCGTGTGGGGTTGAAGAAGTACGGCCCGAGAATTACAGGACTTGATTGCTGTTCTTTTTCAGGACTATTGGCCGTTTTTATGAAGATTTTTGATCAAGGGTGACTGTCATAGAAAAGGAAGGATGAAAGTAAACACTTTGTAGTTTTCAGAAATTAGATCAGAGACCCCAAGGTGGAGACTGTAATGATGGGATAAATAGTGAGGTGGCTTTAAGAAATGTACTTATGACCCAAAATGTTAGTGTCTGCAGCATGTATCGTATAAAATACACGCCTTGTGTGTTTTGCTCAGCGATGCATTTCAAGTCCCTGTGCGGCAAGTTTAAGTCAAACTAGCCCCCGACCTTGTCATGTTCCAGTTAGACCCTCTTTTTGTGGTCTTTACCTCTGCTGCCGCTGAAAGGCTCCACCTTAATAAACCCGCCAGCGTAAATGTCACTGGCTTCCACCTTCACGTCAAAGGTCACTGTCAATAAACCTGTGTGTGATTCTGAGTGTGCACATGCGTGCGTGTGTGTGAGAGTCAGGAAGCCCTTACCGTATGTCCATCAGACGCAAGTTTGCTTGGCTCTGCTCAGCCGTGCCTCTCAAACACGTCTGTCACACGCAGAGGGCTAATGAAGGCCACAGCCGCTCTCATACATGTTGATGCATTCACCATCAGCAACAGACACTGCAGTTTTGCACTTAATTTACACCCACATTTACACTTCCAGCTCTGAAATTGGATGGGACATTGATTTTCTGTTGGACAGAGGCGGGGTTGAAATGCACATATTTTTGCTTGATGTCAACTAAATCAACTATAAAAGGTAAATTGGATTTTTGTCCAAGGGTGGTAGTTTCAGAAGGTTGTGAGTTAAACTCCTGAATGGCAATAAACCTTCTCTTTTTTCCCCCTACAGCGACAGTGGTGAAGAGTACTCTGACAGTCTGAACAGTGTGTCCTCACAATGTCCAGCCTACAGACAACACATGAGCAATAAGGTTAGTCTGCTTTTCATATGGAAATGACTGTTTTTCTCTTTTGTGTCTGATGAAGTTGCACCAAATTACCAGAAAATACAAGATACATGAAGAAAAGTGTAGGTAAAATGTCCCTTTGAAGTATGCAGGTTATTATTGCATTTTTTCTGCCACGGAACTGTCAGGGTCCTTTTACTCAGAGATCCTCCGCTTCAGCCTCTGTAATGTGCTACTCATCTCCTCCTAAGCTGATCATGATGACAGCCGCGGCCTCTATCCAAATACCGTGTCACAAAGCAAACGGTTCATCTCCTCTCCCCGCTCCGCATGACACCATGTGATCAAACCTGGCAATGATCAAAACCTACCTGACCCCTGTAGAAAGGAAACAGACAGAAGAAGGAAGGAGGGGTGCAGCCGGGCAAGTTGCTTCTTTGATGTCACTACAAACGATGTTGCAGTTGGGAGATGTCACACATCCCAGTACTCATGAGTGCAAATGACTGCTCACTGGTGCGCACAAGCACATCACATTGTAGAGGTGCATCACGACTTGTAGATGTTGATTGAACAAAGGCAGCAGTTACAAGTTGCTGTCACAAGTCATTAATTGCTTAGTTATTTTAAATTCCTCTAGTCACTCTAAGATGAATTTGTTGAAGTGCAAGGCTGGTTGTCTTATAGCTTGTGATCATGTGTTGGTGTTGGTTGAGAAAAGCTCTGCATGTTACCTTCCCTACATGAAATAATCTTTCCATTAAACTTACATGGAGAACCCAGTGCAAATGGGACCTCTGCTTTCATTCTTTGTATTATTTGTTTGTGTTATCGAAGGCCCAACCCTGGTGATCTGATGACAAATTACATCCATTATTTGACATTAATTTGTGTGATGACTAGTTTAGATTGAATGGAATAAGTCAAACTCTGACGCAATTCAAACAAGTCCAAGTCCGCACTGATGTATGCTAAGTTGACCCTCATCAATGGCATGTGAGGCCTTTTCCTTTGGTACAAATCTCCAAAAAAAAAAAAAACAGGAGTTTAAGAACTGAATTTTGATAGAGATTTACTGTGGCTTGCTCATTCTTTGGGGTAAATACTGGTGCTGTAGTCAAGACCACACCAACTGAAACTTATCAAGACTTCAGACTACCGAGACCAAGTCAAGACCAAGGCATATGGAGATCAGGACCAAAACAGGACCAAGACATTTGGAGGTTGAGACCGAGACAAGACCAAGACAGTATATGTAAGGCATCTCACACATCTACAAATGAGCTGCAGTGGTGCAAGCGCACATTTGTGAACCAATCAGGTGTCAGCTGAAACAAGAGGCATCAATCTGACAAACAACAGTCTTCAGAAACCTTATTGGTGTTTGGGTGTCCTCCTGATTAGTTAGGAACAAAAGCATGCATCCACTGTGGCCCTTTTGAAGATCACTTTGAGACCCCTGATAAATAGCAAAGAAAAAAACACAACAAAAGTGAACCAAAAGCCAGAGTCCTTCTTTACGATTTTCTCTGTCGGTCTTGACCGGTCTTGCAGAGTCTGCCCAGTCCGAGTCCATAAAAAAATGGTCTTGACAGCAAGTCTCGAGTACTACAACACTAGATGTCATGATATAGTGGTATGTTTTTGTGCAATGACAATGAAGAAAGTCCAAGTGTAGTAAATACATATAAAACACTCCTTTTGTCTTTTCTCTTTTTTGTCCACTGCAGTTTCTCTCCTAACAGACCTATTTATTGCTTCTTTCAGTCCTGCAGGTGCCCAAAGTTTCAACGCCGAGTAGCATCAGCTGGAGAACCAGAAAGAAAACAAACTAATGCCCAAGGTAGGAGATTCTTCACATTTATGCTTAGCCAAAAATTCTAATCGACAATTAACTGAAGCAGAAATCACTTAATGTTTGCTCATAGTGTCAATCAGAAACACGGGTTACAGAAGTAAACAAGTTTTTCCTCTCACTCCTCAAACGTTATAAATGGAAAGCAATTAATCATTGAAGTTGTAAAATATATCCCGTTTCCTCTTATGTTTGCAGCAAGTTTTCTCCCAACAGTTGCATCTAAATACGGATGCGGAGATCTCAGTTGCACTTGTCAACTCTTGGGTGTTGTGTGTACTTGCTCACGTTAGATGATAATCAGCATGAGCAGTGGGAGCGAGGGACGAGAGGAAAGAGGAGGAAGAGGATGCTTGTAAAGGCCCAGCACTGCTCCTCCTCTTCTCTGCAACAGCGCGTGGAGTCCCTACAGCGCCACATTCACATGCTGCAAAGTTCTAGGAAGGCTGCTTTGCTTTCAGCCACAGAGCTGCGTTGCGAGAAAGAGAAGATGACGGCACAGATGAACTCCCTCACTGAGAAACTGTGTTCCAGCAGACAACTCGCTCAGGTAATGCACACAAACAAGAGCAACTACTGTGGTAAAATAAGTTTGGCTCTATGTATCTGGTCCTCAAAGGGCAGTAGTCACCGGTCCTGTTCCACGATTATATTATAAATAAAATATTTGGTCCAATTACCTGTCCCTGTCCGTGGAGTCATGTAACATATGAGGTCAGAGGGAATGTATATGCGTGTGTCACTCCCTTGCTTACTGTTTCTATTTCACCCTGCTGAATGTTTGAGTTTGTCTCAATGTCACTAGCTTCACCATCGCAAGACCTGCCAGATACCTGATTATGCTCCGGTGATGCTCCATATGTATCCTGTAGAATGGCAGAAGCCCATTAATATGGAATGGTTGGAGCTCAGCCCTTGTGCTACTGCTACCGATCTAGTGGCCATGTCTGGGCGTTTGATTGCCATGGCCCGTCAGACCTTGCACACAACACTCAAATTCGCAAATACTAACACATTGCTAGAAAAATCCACAGTGTTGTGTGAGCCAGTGGACAGTCTGGGATTGTTGTCTTCCTGTTTGTTTCCTCTTTTCTCCTGCAGTATTTATGCCACTGCACCTGAGAAAGTTGGCTGTCTGGTCAAAGCCAGTTGTTCTTACCCGCTCTGTAAAGGCCAAGAGGTGATGGACTTGGGCATTGTTCCAGTCAGTCCTGTCCAACTCTCCAACTAAAATTCACTCCTTGTAATTGGCTTAGGACACTCTCCACTGGGGCCATCATGTGGACAGTACCATGGCAGTTTCACTGAAACCTGTTTGTGATTTGTTGGCTGTTCTGTCTTTCTCTTGTTGCCTCCTTTCCTGCTCATGTTTATCAATTATAACAGCATACGTTTCTAGTTTCTCTTGCTTCCTCTGTAACTATTCATGAGTAAAACCAACAGGGCTGATTATAAAGACACAAACTTTGGTTTAGATTTTTATAAATGCACTCATTTTGACGGTGTTAGAACAGTTTTTTTTTAACCGGAAATGCCACTTGAAATAAGTTAAAAAAAACATATTTGTTCTTAGATTAGGGAATTGGACAGGTGATTGGTTTGTTCAGTTTTGGCATTGACCTAGATCATGAAAGACTTAAAAAGTATTCTGAATGAGATTTGAAACACAGTTTTTAAGACCTGGAATGCGGGAGAATGGAAATCTCCATAGTTGAGTTTTAGAACATTCAATAAGGGGTTAGACTTGGGCTTAATCTTCTAAGATAGGAAAAACACAAGTGAAAATACACAAAAATTAACAGCATCTTGCTAAGCTGTCAGTGCTGGAGGAATGGCCAATCAAAGCGTTCGTAGATGATGCTACCTGTTCAACATGGAGCCTGCCATTCATTCAGTCTGGTGGCAAGTCAGAGAAGACATCGGACGAAGGCTATGTGAAGACCGCAATTGTGATATTATTGACTTTGCCAGTGTAAGAAGAAAGAAGTATAAAGTAGCATAAAAGTCTTGGGGAAAATGTCAATTTTACTGATGTTGAGTCCAGAATTTGTATTTGGAAGAGGAGGAAGCACCCTGATAGCGCTTTACTTTCACTCAGAGCAGCTCTTTCAAGCGCTGAGGTGACAAGTTAGGCCAATCCTCAGATACCTGCCGTGCCCATCCTGTTTTTAATGTGTTTGTCATGCATGTAATGCATATTTCAGATTATGAAGCTGCTTGGCTGAGAGAGTTTTTGGTTTCCTTGCCGGTGACATTGCGTTTACCTGTGATAACTCTTTAAATGTGAGCCGTTCTCTCCACCTCTTTCATGTAGGGTTAAGGGATTATTCTAGGATTACAGAGAGCCAGATTCCGTCTGAATTGAAAGTTCTGGATGTCATGTAAATTGCTGGATGTTAAATGCACTCTACACTGCATGGATCTTTTATCGTATTAGTGTGATCCCCTCTGAATTTGTTGATATTTAGGATAACTGTGGGGCTTATACTGAGATACGTCACTGACGGTGTGCTGCGACTCAGGGGTTTGACAGCTTGTTCGTCTGTTAACTATTATGTTCAGTTCATCTCAGATTTTTGGTTTTCAGATTAATTGTTGAGGGTTGTGATCTCTGCTTGCTTGAAAACAGCCTGCTGAAGGGCAAAGATTGGACACGTCGGTTTGTCCTTAGAATTTGAAGGAATTGCATTCTTGCAGGGTTTTTAATTTTCTACTGTACTAGTAGAGTTTGATGCATAAAAAAGACAGTCATCAGAAATCATTTAGGACTGTGAGGTTTTAACAGCTACCCCCTCAATCTTTACTCACCAAACAACCAAGCGTTAGCATTAATTTCATCTCAAACAGAGACTGCTTCATCACTCACAGTTCTAAGTGGCATGAAAAGAAGCATCTATAGTGTTAGACCTGTGCTAATTGTGTCGGGTCTTTAAGTGTAGCTGACTGGCAGTAAATGAGTGTCATCTCTCACTGTGACTGAAAATGGACTAAAATCAAATCCTGCTTTACTGGAAGTGTCATCGATGCCAATCCTTAGTCATTACTGCCACCGCATTCATCGCCTTACTCCTCTATTTGTATGCACCTTTTTCTCCTCTCTCCATCACTTCATCCCTCCTCTGGGATCTTGCATGTGTGTCTTCAACATCGCACAGGAAACCTAAAACAAGAGTGATTCTATTAAAAGGTGTCAGCCAGCAACCAGATATCAATAACCTCCGTGTATGCAGAGTAGAGAGCATCCCCTCGGGATTCTGTGGTTTCACAATGTGTCTGTGCATGTGTGTTCAAGTTTGAGGCTTATCCTCAGTGTTCAGTGTCTTTCTTGATCCTGAATCTTCTGTAGACTTTCCTGGTTTTTACGCATTACTTGTGAATGCCGTTGTTGTGGCGACACAATTTTTAGAGATGCTGTGCAATGTGAAGAAAAAAACGGAAAAATTTGATGATGAATTTGGGTCATGAAAGCTCTTGAAATGAGGGCTTAGACTTGTCTGCCTCACAAACATTCAGCTTTGTAATGGATCGGGTTCATACATCGGGTTATAGCTGCCTTTCCAAAAGCACAAGGTTACAGTATATTCCGAAAATCAATGCATAGCGTCTTAAAAAGTGCAACCAAGGAAGACGACCTGATGCATTTCATTTTTAGAGGATGAATGCTCCTTAATTATAGCGGTAGAATGCACTGGTAACTGCCAAAGTCAAACACATAAGAGCTTTTTGTTCAGGTAAATATATTAATTTAATTTAGATTTTGTAGTTGAACAAATGTGTTTTTTCATTGCCTTTTGTCACATGTTATATATCGTGAACAGCCTTGTTGTTATTTTATTTTATTTTATTTTACTTTAGTTTATTATTTATTTATTTTTGACTGCACGTTATTCCAAAACACTTTCCTAGTTAGTGGGCTCCCCACTGACCATGGCAATAAATTTGATTCTGATTCTGATTCTGATTCTGATTCTGATTCTGATTTAAACCTTTTTTCCCAAAAATGATCTATTTAAAAACGCAATGGCTGCATTGATCTGAAGTCTAATGTTTTGCATTGCATATGCTGCACTCATCCTAAAGCTATTTACAGTTAAGTTTGTGGAATCTCACGTAGTTGATCCACTCATTCTGTCTGTCAATCCACAGAAGCTGGCCTCTGACCTGGCTGGTGTGGAGCAGCAGAAAAAGGTCCTGGAGATGGAGCTGGGGCAGTGGAGGCAAAGCGCTTTCTCCCTGCAAACGGCTCCAGTGAACACAGGCAGCGGCCAGAGCAAAAGCACGCCTGCCCCGGCTAACTCGGTCTCCCAGGCCCTGGAGGCCGAGGTCAAACAACTTCAAGCTCGACTCAAGGTTAGTGGTGTAAGTTTGAAGGGAACTCTGGGGTTAATGAAGCAGCCACAGCTTTGTCTTTTTTGGCAAGTTTTCAGAGATAAATCTTTAAAGCGAATGATGACATTCGTTAGCTCCCCCACTTCTGTATCTTCTCTTCACTAGTCCATCGATTTTTACAGGGCTCAGTTCTATAATATCTATATGAAGGAAAATATGAGCAATCCAATGTCTGCCAAATCATCAAATGAAATGATAAAAGAAAAAAATCAAAACAGAGAAAAAATATCTGAAAAATGATCATGTAAAGGAAATCATTTTCAGTTTGGTTTAACAGACAGAACTGTGTCCATAATGGTCAAATAATGGGGAAATTAAGTCCAATATATTCCAGATTACAATAGTAATTAATGGTGGTGGAGATGATTTTGGTAAAAAAAAGTCCTGCCCCCTGTTTTCCGACTCCCTGTAGCCATGCCTCCAGCTGATTGCAGTGAGAGTGGGGGTGGGGGGTTAGAGGCAGTTGACTTTGATAGCCACATCACAGACAGGACGTTTCATTGGTTAAGTTAAAATGATTGAGCTGTGTTCTTACATGATTTCATGATTGACTGACATGTTTTACTTTTGTGTTAGAAGATTTATGCAATTGATTCGGTCATGAAGGGGTGCAGCAAAACGATTGCAAAAATGCTCTTGGACAAAAAAATCCTACCCCACCTATAGGAGTAAGAAACGTGTGTCTACATTTCTACATGGTCACTGATCTTATGTGGTCCAAATATATACAAGCCCAGATCTAATTTCGACTCATCACCCTCTACATGTTCAGACACAACATGGGAAGAGCATCCACTCAATCGGTTCACTCTAAAGCCAAAGTTGCTCACAGTGCGCAGATCGTTGCCCATGATATGTTCTCCTCATCTTAGTTTTCATTTAGATTTCCATTTTTCTTTTCTTATTATAGGCGTTCATCATCGTTCTTTCCCTTGTTTTTTTCACCCCTCGTCCCTTGTTCAATTTTATTAGTCTGTTGCTAAATTAAATCATTTCATATTCAACATTATTATACTAAGCATTTTGGAGTAAATCCCATTTTGTGTATTCTTGCACAGCTGATACCCAGTTTTGAAATGCTTAATTATGACAAAATATATTCCTGAACGAAAGCCGGCATTTAAAATTCAAATCATGTCATTTTTTTTAAGCTACTCAATTTACACTTATCACCTGAAATTACAGGTGATTTCGACATGTATTAGCATTTTTTATCATTTGATCTTATTACCAAGCAGCTGTCAAACTGATGAGAAATTGGTAATAGCAGAAGAAACGAGCCCTACATCATAAGGAATTAGCAGTGAGTGGTACCACAGTTTCTCACCTCCTCCGCTGCCAGTCGTCAGTGTCACTGAGCAGATTGCTGCTGTCACTCCACTGAGCCGAGAAAGTCATGTCAGGTGACAGCAAAAACGAAAGATGCCCGGGATTCGCTGTTGGGGGTTGTATGCATGTAGTAAGCGCATTATCAAAAGCTCACACTTGGTACATTTGCCACCAGAGACACTGAGCTCTTTAAACCAAAGTGAACATGCACATTCAAATATCCGTTAGCTGCAGGCCTGTAGCGACCAGCCATCTGTCTCCGAGCGGCATTCAGAAGAATCTTTGTTCAGTATGTGTCTTTTTCTACAGTGACACTGCAACCATTGTTTTTATTAAAACAAAAAAAACATATGATGCATGTTTACGCGTCTCAAATGATGACTGAACATCTTAACATACCTTTCTTTCCTTGCTAATGTAATATTTAATATATTATATTTTATTGGTCGCGTTTTACTGGTGGCTGGTCCTTGCTTTGGAGCGGTTTCATTGGATGCCTGGACAGATGGTAGGAGCTGCCTCAGTCGCAAATTAATTTACCAAAATTGATGAGCTCAGCAGGATTTGTACCTGAAGGTTTGGTCTCAAAATAAGTGTTTTGTTTGTCGTATCACGACTTTTGCTGGAGAGACAGATGAGTAAGAAATTGAACTGATGCTGCCAATATTTAGTTGTGTTCTCTGTGCTGAGTACATTTGCCATTCCTCATGTCCATTGCAATTGTTGCAAATTGCTACCTTGAGCTTAGCAAGTTCATGTTATTACTTCAGTGTGAGTGTCGTGCAGCAACTGTATTATCATAACAATTGTTCAAATTGTCGACTTTGAACTTTCAGTAATTACCCATTAGTCTGCCGTGCAAGTGTGTCACTTTTATATTTTAATTACCTCCTCATCACATCCACTTTGAAAAATACACTTTTCCTCTTAACCCCTTTTAGCACCTTCCACCCTCCTGCTGAAACTATAATGAGGAGCCGTGCTGCGTCTGACCTGTCATCAGCCATGTTGTAAAAACATCCCCCACCCCATCACACATGCTGAAACACATTAACTGACACACAGTCCATGTGCTTCCTCCTCATCAGAGTACAAGCGCCGAGGTCACACGGCTGGTGGCAGCTAACAAAGCCCTGCGAGCCCAACTGCAGGAGAAGGACGACAAGCTCCGCCAGCTTCAGGACAAGTCAGTCCATTCACCCACTTTGTTTACCTCTTTTTCCTTCACCATTTGACCTCTTCTTCTTTTCTCTTTTCACGTCATCCCTCCCTCCGACTTCCCTTTCGAGTCTGCATCCTTGCACATTCAGAGCAGTTTCATCTGCAGTGTTTGATTCCACCATGTGGTAGCACGGTGGCTGCTGCAGTGCTCTCAACACTCAAATCACTTGTGATATTATGCTGGTCTCCAACAGTAAGCAAATAAGCAGGCACTGAAGGAATTATTTTGGAAGTCCATGTGGGTGTCTGGTCTGTCATGTTGTGGTGTTTGTGGTGTTGTGTGCCTGTGTGGGTAGCTGATCAAAGCTCTTTATTGATTGTGTGCAACAGGAGGGACCATTTTGGCTCATGACATTAAAGCTCATAGCTGTGGGCCGCCAGTCCTAATGACTAACTTGGAACTCCTACTGGTGCACCTCTGAAATCCACTCTGAAAATCAGAACCCTGGTTGGAGCTGAACAACGGAAATCTCTCTTAACTTAAAGTTAGCTGTGCTGCGGTGGCTGGAACCACAATGACAATCTGGCGTTTTGTCTGCTGCTAAAAAACGTGGTATTGGAAAGGATTTAAGGTTAAGACTAGAGCATGATACAACATTTCTTTGCTTAACTTGTGGACACATTGACAGTAGTTTTTAACCAATAGTGTGGCTTTGGGGTATTTTCCAACATTAGAACCAGGGATAATACTTGGTGACCAAACCTGCCTCAACATGAGTGACAAGAGTGTGTAGGAATTTGGTTCTTGTTAACGTCACACGGTCTCACAATCATACCAATTAAGGAACTTGTCTTCCAGAGATGTGCAGAGTATGTGTTTATGTATTACTACTACAACATTTTTAGCCACCATCATGGCAGAGAATTTCAATGATAATTTGTGAGTTTATTCATATACTATTCACTGACTTTAACTTCTGTTTTAGAATCTGTCAGCAGTATGCGATTTTTTTTTTTTTTCCCCTGAGGATATGAAAGTTCATAAGTCAGTGTTGATACTGTGGTTTCTTGAAGCAATGTTTACAGAAGGTTGTGCCAAGGTTGATAAATGTGACTGTGTATTCAGGTGAAAAACATTCCACATAGATTTAATGTCCAAGTTGCTTTTTTTAAGACCAAACCAGCTGGATATTAATCTGCTGTTAATCACCGTCGAATCAAAAGTAACCTGCTAATCTAAATAATATATCGTCGTGAACCTGACTCAGTTCACAATCACCTGGGCATGTATCTCTTTGCAAAGAATATTGCAGTGACAAAGTGATCCTGCAATTCAACTAGTCTTAAAAATGTTAATATTATCGACCAACTGTTGGCTGGTTAACTCGTGCCCAAGCTATTTTTGGCTACATATACTGAGGCTGAATGCAGTACTGTGTCTGCGCCCGACTCTTGAAGAGTTTCACGAAAGTCATTTTAACATTCCGCTGTAGGATTCAGTCTCTGAACCTGAAGAGGGGCACAAAGAGAATCTTCACTTCCCTCTGTCTTTGTCTTGTATACTCTGTCCTCTTCCTGCAGTCCTCAATAATGCACACTGAGCATGTGTACAAGCTCAGTGGGTTTGTGTTTGTGTGTGTGACCAAAGTGCAGAGGATCACAGTCCGACAGAGCGAACATCTCCCAGCTGAGTCTCCACGACAGCCGGATCCCTGTGTCACAGACGACTTCAGACTCGCACACACACACGCGTAAAGCGCCACATCTTCCAGCCCACCAATCCAAGTGCCTCGTACGATGGACCCCCTTCTCAGAATGAAAGACATGTCTAGACGTCTCTGAAATATACATCTCAGCACACACACAGGGACCCAGGCTGCTTCGCCTTAAAGAAGAGAGGGGGAAAAAATGAATTTCAAAGTGCACCGGCATGTCCTCAGTCAATATCCGGCACCGTGGCCCTGCCTTATTTATGAAGCTTCTTCTTTCATCTTTAGCCCTGTTGTCTATCAGCCACATGAAACATCCACCTGCACTTCATTCTTAACAACATACACAGAGATTGATGTTGGTGCTCGCTCGTTGCTTTCATACCAGCGTGCTATCATTACAATACACGCATGTTTGATGAACAACCTCGGCAACAATCGCGAAACTTGTGAGTCATTTGCTGTTAGTTTGTCTCTCTCCTACCATCGCTCTCATAAATAGAGATCACAGACCCACTACAAAGCCATCATTCTTTTTTATCCTCAATTCTTTTTGGGGTGTCAGGAAAAAAAAGGAGAGCATCCAAAATAAATGTTGTCCAACTAATTGCCATTACGCTGGAGCAGAAGCGGCTGCCGGCTCTGTTATTGCGGCTCACTCTTTAAGTCAACAGCAGATAGTTATTTGAAAGGTTCAATATGGGTTTTCTCATTAATGGCCTAATCCACTGGGGTAACCAGCCAGTAGAACATCGCCCCTCAGTCCCCAGGCAAGACTCCGTTTTCATTTAATTTAATGTCACTCCAATAGGACAAGCTCACATTTATTTAGCCAGTCTGGCCTCAGGCATCCATCCACCCAGGGAGCATGGGACATTTACTTACACAATAGCGTTTTCTCCAACATTGGATCTGTTTATTTAAAAGTCACGCTGCGTGGAGCAAAGACATGCTCCTCTCTGAAGCTGCTAAAAATGAATAAAAACGGTTTTAATTAACTGCATCCTTATGATCTTTATTCTATTTGTTCTAATTCCCACAGGAGCAGACAGCCGTGAGAATGACTGCATGGAAAAAAAAAAAAAAAAAACAGCTCGGTAGAAGGCAAAGCTGTCGTACAACAAGTCACACGTGGTGTAGTTGGCAACATTTAACCATTAAAACAGAGGCTTGCTTGATAAAACATTCAATAAAGCAGTTTTTATTGCTGGCTTCTTGACAAGCATGTCCCGCTGTTGATTTGTTTTATTTTATGTGCGATGTGTGTGATTCAAAATGTAATCAACATTTAAATACTTGATTACAATCTTTCAAGCTGTGTCACTGCTGATTCAGGATGCTGTTTGTCAAAAGGACTCCCCCGTCACGGCGCGCCAGAGCACTTTCTAATAAGTGCCAGCTGCATAAATCTATCCCCATTTGATCAGTGAGCCCCAGTAAGCCAAACATCATACCAGTGTATTTAGTTGTCATAATGAGCTGTCATGCTTGCTACGCTGCAAGGGGACTCTGTGCCTTCCAGATACATACATATATATATGTATGTGTGTATATATATATATATGTGTGTGTGTGCGGTGCGCGTGTGTCTCTCTCTCTGTGATTATGCATATGTAACAGAAGCTAATAAGTCTTTTTTTTCCTAGCATTTGAGTGTGAGGAAAAAACACCTCTACATGTTCTGAACATATGCAGGTGCAATCACATGGAGCGTGACGTTAATATGAAGCGGCAGCTGGTGGAGGATCTGAGGACCAGGTTGAAGGTCTTGCAAGAGATGGAGAAAAGCTATCGCAGTCAAGTGGAAGACCTGGAGAAGAAGGTAAACAGTTCCTGGACGTTCAACCAAAGCATCGCTGTAGCTACTACTTTTGATTGACTTGTTTAAAAATCTACTGTGATGATGATATATTCATGCTTACCAGTTGGGCTACTATGTAAGAGGCGATGGTGGTCAGTGTGATTGTTTGAAGAACATGTCCGTATCATTGATGTCCACATACTACTTCATTGATAGATAGTTTTAACAGCCATGCTAAGGACTTCCAGTTAGACCATCTCTCTGTACATCCATCTATTTGTCCATCTGTTTCGCAGTCTACCTCCGCTTGGGCTGCAGGGTTTGCACAGCCCGATGTTTGTCAATTGGAACTCGAAATACTAGTAGAATAAGTGTTCTCCTCTTTGTGTACAGTGCAGTCAGACTTAACTGCGGAAGTTTTACCTTTTCAAACACAGTATTGGCGTCATCAGATCAATGAAATGCTTATTGCTTATTATCATTGTTTATTATTTAACACAAACTGGCTAATTTGCATTTGAAGAAACATACACAACAAGTCAGTCACTGGAAACTATTACAACATGTGTGTTCTTGGTCGCTGGCTATTCGATGTTAGACTGCGCAAATTAGTGTTTTCTGTTGTTTTGGTATCATTCTGTTTTGTACCTCATCACATTGCGGAAGGACTGGAAAACAGTGCAATTCCTAAATGATATCCTTAACTCTAATAATAACGTTTTTGTTACTATTGTTTTTTTAACCATGACACCTTAATTTAAGTAATAAATATTTATGATATTTAAAACTACTGTGTGATGATTCATAACATTACAGTTAAATAATTAAACGTAATCCATGACAGATCAATCCTTCATGAAATATTCCAAATGACAGAAGCGGTGATGATGGATATGGGATTAAAGATCATTGAAGGAGATGACTGAATGATTAGTTATGTGCATTTCTGTCATCATCATGGTTTGTTTTGCTAGGTATTCCATGGTAAAGACATGAAGTCTGTCATCAAACCTGAGTTGCAATAATTGACTCGAATTGAATCCACTAAACATGAAGCAGTAATTGGCCTAAGATATAGACACCACAAAGACTAACTTGTAAATTAGAATATTTACTGCCATCATTCTTAAAATTTGACAAAAAGAAGTGATCAACTGTCCACTGTGCCGTTTACTTATGTATTTTATATACAACCACCGTTTGCCTCTGCCCAGGTGAAGACTTTATCGGAGGAGGCTTCCAACAAAAAGACCCTCATTGAATCCCTCAAGAGAAGACTTAACTCAGCAGCCACAGAGAAAATCCAATACGAGACGTCTTGCACAAATCTGAAAGAGGAGCTGGAGAAAAAGGTGAGAAACGTCCAGCCTGCTGTTTGCAGGTGTAAGACTTCTGTGTTTTACTGCACTTTGCTTTTCTTGAAGCATTTTATCACGGTGTTATGAGACTGAGCTTATTACAGATTTGCATTGCTACCCAGTTGAAATGAATTGAAATTTTATCTGGATTTGAATTCACACACCTGCCAACTGGACTTGTTTCAACAGTAATCTGTCAGTATGACTGATAGAAGACTCTTTTTCTATTTTGTCTCGGTTTTCTATTAGGGACATTGTTTAATTAATCAAATGATTTTGAGAATTTATTGCATTCTGACTTGGCTTTAAATCTAACTGACGTAGCCCGACGTGTTGGAAAATAACCTGTGTGAGACCTAACCTTTTTAACTGCCAGCACTGAATCGTAGTTCCGGCTTTTCCCCTATTTTTTTCTGAGGCAAAAAAAGTACATTTCACCTCACAACTGACCATTCCTGCCCATTATTTCTCCTTTACAGGAGCAGCGCATTCATGCCCTACAGGCTCGTGTGGGAGCCGGTGAGCAATCTCTGGCTGCGATGGAAAGGACGGCCACTGAGCAAATGGAGGGGTTGACCCAGCAGAGCTCCCAAGCTTTGGAAAAGCTTCAAAAACAGCTGAACCAATCCCACGCTCAGCTGCAGCAGCTACAGTCTTTCATCAAGGTACTGTCCTGCTGTAACTTTCATCAGTTATGAATGCTATTATCAGCCTCCTTTGATTGGGAACTCTCATTTCGGGGTTGAACCCAGTTGTTTAATCCATCGTCACATTCTGAGACTGAAAATTAAGATCAAACCTACTGAGGAAGAACTGCTGATGCAACAACAGCAATAAAAATAATATTTTAAGAAACAGATTTAAAGAGACTTTTTGGACAAAATTGTCACAAACCTCATCTGAATGACAGTTGGCTGAGAAGTAATTCTGATACTATGTTAAGCATCATTTTAATTCTGTTCAAGTGGATACTGGCAGGCACAACTTTATTTATGCCTACAGATAAGATAATTAATGTGAGTTAGCAGGTTTTAGAAATTGGTATCGATGTGGTGACAGGTGACAAATATTTACATATACTGAAGCCTTTTCTGCCTAATTATTCATGAATTTCCAAGAAGATAACAAGATTGAGAGATATCATCCAAACACCTAACCGACCTGGTGTCACCTGACAGAAGTAACTGTCACAGCTTGATATCAAGGCCAAAGCCAATGGAAAAGACACAAGTTTACTAAACAACATGTGTGCTTTAGAAACAGAGTTCTCTTCTTCTTCTGTCTACAGTAATGAGTGACCTTTTGATGTGGGATTGTTTAGAAGCAGCAGAGAAAAACCGCGTTAACTAAAACTTGAGGTGAGGTCATAGCTAGCAGATTCAAATTTAAATGGAACCTATTTATTAAAATCGAAGCATATGTAAATGGCCGCCCACTCTTAAACAGTTGCGTTGAAAAAGAACAAAACAGGTCAATATTTTGGGAATATGTAGAGCACAATTAAGTCTCATATTAATGGGAAGAGAAATCTTGTGTGAAGGATTTTTTTTTAATCTAGCGCTTTTATTTGAAGATTTTTAATTCTGTGCATAAAGTTTGTATATAAGCAACAACAAATAACGTATGGAACGTATTCTGGGAAGTTCACATCCCTTCATTATTTCTCCCCCACCACCAGCTTGTCACGGTCAAATCAGATGGATGACTTTATAATGACACGTGTCATTACATATGCACATTTTTTTCCAATTACTTGAAAGCGATAAAGACCATCGCTGGTGGAAAGTGCCAGCTCAGTGGGAATGAGCCCATTTGTTTTTGCTAAGCCTAATCCATCACCTTGACATATGTATGTTTGTATCTGGAAGAGGAAGATAAAGGCTGTCCATCAACTCTGCTCAGCTGGCAGCTGTCTGTCAAGGACCCAGTCGTGATCATGGTCACAGTGTATTTTCACACAAAGACACACAAATTTGACCGGATACCTTTTGTTTTTTTATGTGACGCTCCTGCTGAATGTTTGCTGCTCTGTTTTTCAAAGACACACCTTGCTTACAGTCCTGAAGTGATGACTGAAGCACATTATATCTACTTCTGCTTTCCATTTATATGTACATTTATAAATATGTATTACTCTTTAAGTCCTTTCCCATAACCTTTGGATGGTCGGCTATTGTGTTGTTGTTGAAGATTCACACCAGTGTTTGTCCGCCCCTGGCTCTTGTGATCCCCTATAAGAACACCGAGCCCTTTGATTGGACTGCCTGACGTCCAGAGGAGATTTACTCTTGTCATGTATTGATCAGAACCGGAGGGCTGCACATGTGTGTGTATGTGAATGAATGGGTCTGTGTGTCGTTATGAGTTTTTTTTACTTCTTTGTCTGTGTGTGCTGTGCATGTGTTGCTGTGTAAACCTTTTTTTATTGTGTGCCAGCAAACCCTTTTGGCCCCTGCACATGCCCCAGGCTGTAAGCACTGCCGTTCAACTGCTGAACAGTGGCCCTGTGTGTAGTGACTACTTCACAACACGCACAGGGACCCGCTGTACATTTGCTTGTTGTCCCAGGAAGACTAAAAGATTTTCAAAAGATTGGTTTATAAATATTGTACGGCTTTACACCAGCATTATTGTGCAGTCCTGTTTGTTGTGTCTTTTCAGTAAGCTGCTAATGTGAACATTTTCAGTAGGATTAGTGGATATGTTTTTACATCTTTTCATCTTATAACTGCAACCTTTTGCATAATAAAAACACAGTAGCCAAAACCTGAAACGCGTCACGTGATTTTGTGACGTTCTTAGTGTTCAAATAAAATAATTATACTGCCAGTCAAAAGTTAGAGCCGAACTTTCTTGTCAAGCCAACTTCAAGCCATGACTTCAAGCTGCATTGTTATTCAACATTTATTTCCATTTTACAGAGGCAGTCATATGCGATCGATCATTTGAAAACAAAACACTTAAAAAATATATGTATATATTATTGATACTTATATAATTGTGCTTGCCCCTTTCATTCTTTCGCCGCATTGTTCTTCCACACGGTTCCCTTGTGTGTGAAGAGGTTTAGTGAGCTTTTTATCGTATAGAAGTTGTCATTTAGCTGCTCATTTGATCCCTCTCTCTGAACCCTAATCCTCACGCAGTTCAAATTGGCCCTTTGGCTCTAGTGATTGAGGCACGGGGCCGGATAACAGCTCCTAATGAGCACACATGGACACTAGCATCCACACATATGTGTTCTAACACCCACCCTGGATGCTTTGTTGTGACGTTCCCTTAATCTCTCTGTAAATTTACACCAGGTCAGCTAAATCCTACCCCTCACTAGTGACACAGGCTGGAGTCTCCATCTATTAATGAGCCATGTATATCTAGAGGCTAAACGCAAATCCGCTTTCTCACCATCGTCTTCCTTTAACAGGAAAAAGGCAATTGTTATGATTTCATCTGAGTGCCGTTGAGCTTCTTTTACACCTACACAGAAGTCGTAGGGCACCTGTGGATCTACTTGGCTGCCAATTTACCATTTAATTGGACAACACTGATCACACTTCTGCTATAGAGACGGCAGAAAAAGCCCTGGAGTCGGAAAAAGGAAAACCTCCTACCATGTGTCAAATCAAATTTGCCTGTTTATTTTCATTACTTTACTTATGGTTTTATAATAGATGCCGGTTGGTTTCCCACATTTCTAACAACCTTAGGTGAAACTTAAATGTGATCAGCGTTGGGCCTCTTTTTGTTATTGATACAAAGTGTTGTTTTTAAATAGAGTGGTCTTCAAAACATCTTTTTTTCATGATATAGAATTAATATTAAACAAGTTAATAGATTAAATCATTTTCAGATGTTCGCTAGCACAAAGTTACTCTCAATTGTTTTACTACAGTTTATAATTGATTCATCTCAATTAATCGCATTTTAATATACACCAGAATAATTGAAGTTACTAATTTAAGTTGAATTTCAAGTGAAAAGATCAACTTTTTTTTTTTGCTTCCACACTCATTGTTCCATCACAATCTTAGTCTCTCATTCACCATGGATGTTTAGCTGTGTAATACAGGGCCTATTTGAAAGAACCTTTATCCAAGTTTATATAATTTTTTTTAACATCAATTTGGAATTATTTGAAATTAAGCTCTAGTTTTATTGTGAAGTTGATTCCGCTTCTTGAGTGTTCGAGCTGACCATGTTCACGTACAACACACTCACATACCTGAATTATCTATGACGCTGACCTTCATATGTTTGAGTCTGTTTTCTTGCTTCCATACGCCTGATTTAACCGTCATATTTGTCATAAAAGAGAAACAAGACTCTTCTCAAGACTATCCTAACCAAACTAACATAATAACGCAACCTGTTGCCTCAGTGACTTGTTGTTATCTGTAACTTTCAACATATATATTGACTTGAAAAAAGAAGGCAGTGTTGCAAAAAATGAAATACTTCCAGGCATTTTTTAATTTATATTTGTGTCCCTAAGTCTTTGTAAACAGTGTTTCTTTGACTTGGTTGCTCATATTGTGTTCCATCCAAGAGCATGTTCCACGCTTTCTAGCCTTTGTGTGCTATGAGCCTCTTGCTTCCCACGTCAGGCCATCTATTCCAAGGTCAGCTTTTCAGCAGGCTTACGAGGGAATGATACAGAAGATTATTGCTTCGATCAATAAGCTCAAAATGAAGCAAAGGGGAGTTTACTTTATTGACTTTCTTGTGTACAGTGGCAGTTTTAACATTTAATTGTCTCTCTGTATTTAGAGCAAACTCCCATTTAGTGCCTGACAACTGTGCCATCCCCAGCCTTCCACGGCCCACATGCCATTCACCCGGGCGCCATTTGAAGCAGCGCCTCGTAGCTTAATTATTTACCATGTTATGCTACCCCGTTGTACAGTGAGACATCCAGAAAGCAAATAAATAAATGAATGGCTATGTTATCTGCAGCTCCCTGTCTCTCGTTCTCTGATGCGTGATTCTTTGTCTGTAGAGATTTTAGCGAAACTTCGGGCGCGTTTGATATCAAGATGTGTTCCCTCTGCTTTAAATCGACAGGGCAACCAACCCTGAGGTCCATATTCCTACAAGAGGGTTCTAAAAAAATAACCAAGAGAGTCTTAGTGTGTCAAACTCGATATTCCTTCATAATGTACCAGGCCTCTCTTGGACATGCTTGATCAATTTCATTTATTCATCTGCCCAGGCAGAGCCTTCCCTCTTGCTTCTCTATATCCATTTCATCATCCTCTTTTTTTATTCCCTTTTCTCCACCTCCTCCAGGCCCTGGCCACTGAAATACTTTTAGACGTTCAAGAGGTCAAACAGCAGTTGATGAAGAGGAGGAGGTTGAGGCAGGCCGATATTGTGGCAGCAAAGGGCGGCCTCTCAGCCAAGTCCATGATCAAAGCCAAGTCCATCGCTGCCTCCATACTCAATATGTCGGAGAACGATCTCGCAGAAATGATGGACGCCGATCAGGTAAGGCAGTGTGACCATCGCCTCAATGTTTTGTCTTTTACTTCTGACTCCAGGCTCAATATGAGATTCCAATTATGCCCACTGCACTTAAGTTTACATACATTTTGACTCCAAGAAACGATGATACTGTAATGCTGTCAACTATTGATCTCTAGCTTTCGGCGAATTTCTGTCATTTGAGACTGTATAACTACTGCACTGCACATTGATATTGAAGATGGGAGAAAGCAAAACAGTGGCTGTCGAAGTTCAGCTGTCCTTCATCTCACAGTCTACGGTTCAACTTTTGACCCTTTTTTCAGTGAAATATATTACACATGAGCAAGTTAACTCTTTTTCCGATTGAGTATGGGTAGAGTGCGAACACTTCTGAGCATGAAGCCCAGGGATAACTGTGATGCTGGATGAGGCAGCCAAAGCCTTTAAGATGCCCAAAACTGGTTGATTAAATGTGGCAACTCCATATTTCCTCTTTACAAAAAAAAAATGGATTGATTTAAAGTTGAATGTCGTGGCAACAGTTAACTTGTTGAAATGGCTAACAAAATGTTTGACAGCGAATCAGAGTTTACTTGAGCTGGAATTCACAGATCACACAGATCACAGCCGTCACTGTCAGCAGTATGTGCAGGTATTGGATGGATTGTAACAATCCCTCTGCTGAGACGTCCTCCATCTATCACCAGATGAGTGTGCTCTCATTCAGGTTTGAAACCAATTTGAGCTCATATAGACTCTGTCTCCACCTCCAACTCATTCCTGCTGAAAGTTCTTCAGCTTTCTTCCCAGTCATCTCGAAAACAACGGCTACTTGGTGCTTGATGACTTTTTTGTTTCTGTTGAAATTGTGCATGTTTAGTTTTGCGATATGAAGAGCCAAGAAAAAAACATTTACAGGAAAAAAACAATTTGATACTGGATTCCAATGGATCCCGTACTTCAACCTCTGGAGCCAGGTCTGAATAGACATTCCAAAGACTCACTAACATATGGCCAGTTCTCTCACCTTAGGTGTCACCTATTGACAGTTGTGAAGTGAACCATTCCTTCTGATGTCAATGCAGACGTCAGCCTTTTGTGTGGCATGTTGACCCATCTGGCTTTTCAAATAAATAAAATCAACATTTCTTAACAGTCCAAAAAGGATTGTTGGGTTAAGATGACAATCAGTCAGAATCTTATAGGTGCATTTTCAACAATAAGAATCTGGCAAGGTGCCACACTGCTGCCGCGAGTCAAGCTCATGGTCACCAGGGGTGCTATATGTACGTGATGTCAAGAGTGAAACGATAACCCTGCCATACTATTGTCCGGTGATGTGCTGCTTGTGGCGACAGACAATGGAGCGGATAAAGAAACATTTGTTTGCATTTAATCCAAATGTCTCAATGTGCAACGTGGGAGGCTGACAGCTGTCACCATGGCACGATATCTTGGCATCATCGGTATGCAACTATTTAAGGCCTATTTATGCTGAATCTACATCCAGACGGAACCTTCTGTCAGTGCGTTCATTTCATCCATATTTCTGCTTGCTTCCACAAAGCTGACAGATACATACCAAACAGAGCAGTACCACCAGTGTTGCTGCTACTACTGTTACATACAGTAGCTCTATTGAGACGCGAAGAAGACATAACAATCGCAGAAATTCTTTGTCTTCCAGTCACGATATATTATAAAGGGTCCAACAACACTGGCTCCATTCTCCTCATTTGTGCGAGAGGTACTTTATCAATACTTCTTCCACAGTCGCCATGTTGGTTTTGGAGTTTGTTGTTAACTTTTGAGTATGGGCTGCTCCCCCTGGAGGATATATTGGTGTACAGCAAAGGATGAAGGAAGCATGTAATCAGTGACAGTGTCACCGTTTGAAACAAACAATTACAATTTTGTATGTAAAGGGAGCATCAATGGGCCTTCAGGAGTAGGGACACCTCGAGCCTGGAGTATGTCATTGAACTCCACACTATTTCAATCCAATAAAACCTCTCTCCTGTCACCGCGATGTTGATCCTTTATGTAACCATCTTGACTTGTGTTAGAGTCGTTGTCTAGGGAGCTGTGGCCGCTGGACTGTGTTCTTCAGTGGGTGTGGGTGTAGAGATCCAAAACAGTCTGTCAAATGCCCATTCTCTGATAGAAACCTGGTGTGTTGCAAGGAGCCATCTGGGGGTTGTCAACAGGAGTCGTGCTCTCGTGAAGTTTAGTGATGTATGAGATAGAACTGTATCTGAAAATATACTCAAATGAATACATTTCTAATTTCAAATCATTTTCTTTTTAAATTATTTTTCTCATATTTATTTCTACAGTAATCCCTCAACACAGACCAAATGTTGGTCTGTTGTGTTAAAATTCTGATTTTAGACTATTCAGGTTTAAACTCCTTAAGTCTTGATCAAATCTAACAGTCATCATAGCTGTCTCCCCTTTTTCTTTTATACAAAGGATGTGTTTATATTTAACAATTGACTCCTTTTTTTTTTTTTTAAACACATCACCTGCTCTCATATGGCTCATTCGCCCAACTCTTATCTGCCTCCGTCGATTGGATCGTGAGCTTCAAAGAACCCGAGAGTGTCGGCCTGCTCCCATCCCTCTCTGGGCAACTTGTTGTCGAGTTAATGATCCAGATGTAATAAGGCTGTAATTGCCAGGCCAGTTTGTTTTGCACCTCATGTTAAATTGAGGGTCAGAGCTTTGGTATATTTCTACCAAGGGTGGACAATTATGTTCAGTCTGACCGTTTTCACACTGTGTTTATCTTTGATGTAGCTTTGAATGCTGCATTCCTTTCCTGCTGCTTCTCCCTCACCCTCACTCGTCTCTCGCTTTCAACGTTATTTTAAGTACTAGTCACTAATTAGACACACTCTGGGAAAAAAAAGAGCTTTCCGAGTTGGAATCTCAGAGGATCACACCTTTTGTTCCAGGAAGCTGGAGAAGTCCTGGAGTAAATAAGTGCGAGCTTAGTCTGACTCTCCACACTCCTAGACCTTGGGAGTCAGCATGGTGCTTTCAAACACAGTCATGCCGACCACTTGACATGTAAATAATCACTCATTATTTGTCAGGAAAAAAGTGTTTCATTACATTCCTGCCTTTTATTTCTCAACTGTAGCAATAGCTGTTTAGTTATTTTTCAGTAACCCTTCTTTGACAGTGTGCTCAGTCGTCTCCATAGCCAGTTGAAATGAGACACCCTAAATAAGACAGTTATGGGCATGATCTTAGTTCAGTCCTCAGACGTTTCTCATTTTAATTGAGCACTGTCTGCTACTGGCCCTCTGTTATAGTTGAGTTGTTAACTTGGCCAGATAAATAAACTATTTCCTCATCCCCTACTAACGCTCCACTCCGTCAGGGCTTTCTTGTTTTTGCTGTCGATCAACTGTCGTCTTGTTAAGTCTTGCTGCACACTTTAAGACCCCTCTGGTGAACAGACCTTCAGTCTCTGCTTTTCTGGAAAATATTTTTTGCGCCTTAACTAGTGTGAATGCTTTACTTGAAATTAAATAAAACGTATATATTTTTTTATTCTCTACTGTCACTATTCTTTGGATGAGGGGTTGAAAGTCCGTATTCACTGTGCATGTGCCATAGATGGACGTTGGACAACTCTCAGGACTCAACATTGGACATGCAAGCGCACGATCCCTTGACGTTGCCGTTGGTACTCTGGTGTTTTATGTGGATGATCACTGATTAACAGTAAAATCTTTTCTACTCACAGGAGACTGAGGCCAGTGTAGAGCGCACCAGAGAGCGGGATTGGCTGGATCTCATTCACCACATCCTCCAGCAGAAGGTCAGCTCTTGTTACTGCTTTAACATACTGTTGTATGTCAGTTCAGGAAGTTGCCACCAGTGTTCAATAAGAGTGCAATATAAATCACCAAAAAATGTCTACTTTTATTTTAATACTTTCGTTTTCAGTTTTTAATACTTCACTAAATTTTAAAATGAATTCTTGGCCTTAGCATTTTGCTATGTCATTGATCAGAAGCTATTTTCTACCATTTGGCCAAAGTTCACTTTCGAAACACCATCTAGTTTCGCAGTTTTATATCAAAGTTTCTCTTTTCACATTGTGTTGTCAGCTTAGGAAGGAAGGGGATGTCAAAATAGCAAAACCATTTTCTGCACTGTGGATGGATGAAATTAGATTCTCAGCCATTTTTCTGAGGCTATAGCCAGTTTTTTTTATCTATCCTGAGCAATGGAATAAACACCCACATCTGTCTTTTCCATAGCTCGCACGAGACAGCCCAAACAGAAACTTGAGCCAAAGCCAGATGGGTGAAACTAGATGTGTTATTATTGTGTTTATTATACAGCACAATTAGGCACCGTCCACTTCCTCAGGATGATGCTGAGCAAGCAGTATTCTCTCGAGTAGTTAGTTTTAGGCATGAATGCACCGTTTGAGGCCGCTTTTTAAATTTTGTTTTCTTTTTATGTTTGAAATATTTTGGTTTTATTTCTTTTTTAAATTGGAAAACATCTCAGAATTCGAGTAATTAAAGTAGCCTGGAAGTATTGGGTAAGATATTGGAAATAATTGTGCTTCAATTCTCGTATAGTCCATTGAAACATATTTAGTTTAA
Source organism: Synchiropus splendidus (assembly GCF_027744825.2). Lineage (NCBI taxonomy): Eukaryota > Metazoa > Chordata > Actinopteri > Syngnathiformes > Callionymidae > Synchiropus > Synchiropus splendidus. The sequence goes on from NC_071335.1 coordinate 22,986,480, forward strand.
ATTTTAAGAAATTATTTCTCCTAAATGCTTTCAGGTTCAGTAAATCCCATGCAAATGTAGTTTGTAAAAAGGGAAACTGTTGCTGTTCCAGAGGACAGTAAATCAATAATATTATACACAAGAACTTGTCAAGGAAGCCTGGAGAGCAACAGGACAAGAGTAGTACAAGGCAACTACAAGTAAAAGTCACTGAATCCTGCGTGCGCTGGACTCTTTGTGTGTGCGGCCACTCATCTGTGAGAGCTCGGCTGGAGCTTTGCTCAAGTGCTGTCAACGTCCTTTGGCTGTGATACGTGTATGATTGAGAGTGTCGAGCTTGTGTATGTGTGTCTTGTCTGTGCTCTTGTCAGCGGCTGCCGCAGGCACTCATGCGTCGCCTCCGCACCACGACACACACCAGGCACTGTTCTCTTGTTCCCTAGATCTTCTCCTGACCTTTCCACCTTCCTCTCCCCCTCCCACACTAACACACACACACACACACATAAACACACACACTAGCTCAGTTCTGAATCCATGTTTTTTCCTTCTAGCTGGACAGCTCTCAGTCCCTGTTCTCCGTCTATCTCTGCCATCCGGCACTGTCCCACTTTCCTTTCTCTCTCTCTGGCTCAGACCCCGAGGCAGCTTGTTAGTGGGGAACTAAATATTGATTTGGCGGGCCTGTCGATGCCGGGAGAATGAGCTAGTGTCCACCAGAGACCTCGGCACCGGCAGCCTGCTATCGACGTTTTCCGTGGGCAGAACAGGGGTTATGTGGGGAGGGGGGGGCCTGGTGCGGGGAGTAAAGCAGGAGAAGAGCGAGTATGACAAGGCTGAGACTCGCCCTCCGGTCCCTGTAGAGACTGCTGGGACCATTGCAGACACACCCCCCCCTCTCGAAACAGACTTTTTCAAGCCCTTTCAAGTCTGTCTTCCTGCCTTTTTTTCTTCCACGTATAGTTTTTTGCGTTTATATATAATTCCCACTCATCATCCAGTTTGAGAAAAACGTATTAATTAGATGTGTTTCTTAAGAATTTTTGCATTTAAAATCCTGATAATTAAATTCATTTGAATTTGAAGTTCAAATTCATGTGCACTCGCTGAAACATCGCACTGGTGAAATAAAATTTGGAAAACAAGCACTCCTTTTATTTAAAACAGACCCAACAGGGTACAGATATTTTGTAATTTGACTTTGATTTTTTTATTATTATTATTATTTATTTATTTATTCATTTATTGTAATCTCGACACAGTCAGTGACAGTGCGATCATATGGTGCCATCACATGGTTTCACTGTGGTAACTAATGTGGCTGACCAAGGTTTCCGCCAGGATTTTTTGAAACTGTGGTGGAGTGCCCCCTATGAAGCGATACAGAAAGGGGAATGTCATTCACTAAATTGTCTTTGTATGTCCTGCTGGAATGCGCAACTTGAGTCCACAAACGTGTTTCTTTCAGGATTTTTCTGCAAATAACACAGCGAACAGTCATGTTCATGTCCAACTGCATGATGATTTGTTTCGATGTTTCCACTTTGTTTGAATACATTTGATCATGTGCGATTTCATCTTTAAAAAGAGCGTCATTTTTAGCGGTGCACCACAGTAGTTCATATGTAACAGAAACCCTGCTGACAATGACAAGCTAGTCAGTTTTATTTTCATGAAGAGGTTTGCTTCGACTGCTTTTAGTGCTTCACTGATGTCTTTTATCATTTGAAAACGGTTCAGAATCGCAGGCATGGTGTGTCAGCCATTTTTATTGTCCTTGTCGTCCCTTGAAAAACAGATCATTTCAGCTCTTCACTTATATTTAGCTCCAAGTAACTTGTTTTATGTCAATACAAAGCTACTTGCATGTGAGATTGGTTTACTGAAGGAGGAAAAAAGCGCAATAGGTCCCCTTTAATAAATGAACTATTAGATGATCAGCTTCCCCAATAAAAAAAGGCAAGAAAAGCCCAATTTAAACTTGTCAGAACACGTCTTTAAATCTCTTTCTTCTCCTCTGTCTCTCTTAGTGACTTGACACCAAACTCCATGTTGGTGCAGTTGAGCAGCCCGGTCTGTCACCCTTCCTGTGACACTAATAACATACTCCCCTAATAGGGATATGATTTTACTCCTCAGCTGCTTTGACACACACCGAAAATAAAAAGTCTGAGCCCGAAATAGGCCTGTTGGAAAAGAGGCTGAAAGATCCCCTTCCTTCACAGGCTGGCTGTCATGAGACATGATGAGGATGTGTCCAACCGTATGTGGGGATGTAGTAAAAGACAGCATCGCCTTGTCACTTTCGGTGTCTAATAGAGCGGCCAGAGGGACAGCACTTTATTATCTCTGTGGCCTTGTCAATAGACCCCATCATTCACACGTGTGTGTGTCCCTGTCGTTCTTGCTCTCTGTCATACGCTGCCACCTGTCAACCAGCAGTGAAAGGGAGACATTGCTTGGCAAGCGGCGGAGTCGTGTTATGCATGTCTGTTGGATTATTGTTGCGTTTGTGCGAGTGAAAGTGGCATGGATTTCAAGAGCCCCTAACTGCTGCCCCAAGTGTCCTCTCAAAATGAAATGAAACATTGCTGTCTTTCCCCCATTCCTCACCTCTACTGGTGAGTTAATGAAATCAAAGCCTCTGCCTTGCAGTAGAGAGCCACCTTGAGTGCCGCCGCATTGCCAGGATCGAGGGACGCTGCTATCTAATAATCATGAGCAGGCCAGGGGGTGTGCTGTATAGCTCCATCGCAGCCCACCATGAATAAGGCCAACAGCGAAGATGGAGTGTCCATATGGGCCGTGGGGTCCAGGCACCAGCCCAGGGAAGCATTGATTTAATTGCCTTTGGTTTATTTGTGGAGTCCTAATTATTGACTGGAGGTAGAATTTAATGGGCCAAGTCTTTATGAAGACAGGGAAATGACTGTCTTCTGCTGCTGGCCAATAATGAACAGAGCGAGATGGTCGTGAAAGTGTGTGTGAGCGCACTCGCGCGCACGTCCCCTCTTGATCATTTTTCAGACTCATTTTGTACACACTCTCCTCCATCTCTGGGCCTCATGACAGTATAATAACATTTAAAAAGTCATTGACTTTGTTGATTCCTTTATGAGAGGACAGTGGTTTGGTTTACTGGCATGGGGTGGCGCGTTGGGCCTGCTAATATTTACCTCCCGATCACACCCCGGGGAGACGTCCAGGCTTCACTTCTCATCAGCCTCCAAACTAAACAAGCAGGTGAACATGAGGACGGGGGCGCCTCAACCGGTGCTTATTGAGCAAGCTGTTCTGAAGTCATAGCCTTTTTTAAATGAAAATACGAGAGAGAGAAAAGGCGATGATTTCGTGCGGAAGTTTCACGGGCAAAGACGCGGTGTGGCTGCTGATATAGGGCACCACAGCCCTGGCACCATTGCTCCCAACACATCACTCACCGAATTAGAGCAGTGAGAAGCTTCCCCGTTGTTGTCGTTTCTGGCAGGATGTTGTGTTGTGTGGCTCATTATGCGTCTGTAATGACAATGCACCACTTGGAGTCAACACTCCGCTCTGAAGGAAAGTGGCTCTAATTAAGCCTCATTTAATGATTGAGCTAATTAAATCAGCCCCTCTTTTTGTCTGTAAATCTGTTTGTGTGCGAAGGGGACTCAAGTTGAGTTTTTGTACTGTAAATATGGCGCGGCGGTGACTTGAAGCTCAACTCCCAGGGGTGGCTTCTATTTAATCCCGGATCTCCCTGTGAATTATGTATGTTTACATCAATAAGTGCAGCTTTTTTGGGCTTCGTCTCAAATTAGACTGTTGACTGAACGCTTAACCCTCTTATATTCAAATGCATCACTTACACTAAGTATATTGAGTGTGTAGATGACTATGACTGCAATGTGTCAGACATTCGACCTCACATATTTTAAACTACGAAATAACTCAGAGAGCACATACCACCTGCGCCAAGGAGCTTGTTTCACCCGGCTATAAATAAACAGCCAAACCAGTTCAACTTAAACCTCACGATTCAAGAGGTGTCTAGACAAAGAGGTGTCTGGGGCAAAAGAGCCCTAACCACGGTCACAGAATCGGCCGACTAAAACAGAATCTAACATGGGATATCATGGAATTTGACATAATGTGCCTGATAAACAGTTTTTGTGTAGATGAAGGATCTGTGCTTAGGGACAATTGTGCAGAGGGACGCAACTCTGCAAAGGCAGAGCAAGACCACTACACAGACTGAGCCCCCTCCTTTCTACACAAGTTAACCGTGGCGAACTGCACACAGCTCTGCCTGAGAGAGCTCGACCCTAGAACCAGAACTAGAACTGGCCACTGTTCACCGTAGATACGGCCGTCTACACAACGGCTGCATCATTTTCTCCATCAGAACCCTCACTGGATTAGACACTCATGCTGTGTTCTGAGTCACAGTGATGATAGTCTGAACGGAACAAACTGAATTCCTAATTGGAGAAAAAAGATGAAACAGATTTTTATAAGGCAAAAGGCCAGCAGTGACCTCAGTTGACTCTCTTACAGACCTTCTTCAGTGTGAAGACGGTGCATATTCTGATCCTACAACCCACCATAAACCCTCAAGAAGTGCTGAACTTCCAGCTGGTCCCTGTCCCTGTGACTGTGAATCAAGTTCATATTCCGGTCTGTTACCCAGTCAATCAGCCAACCTGCTAACTTTCACCTAAAGGCTGCATCCCTTTTGTATGGATATCACCTTTCTATATTAAAACCCCAGTGGTGCCGGAATCACCTCCTTTTCACACCTAATGAGAAGGAACCTGAAACAAAGACCCGGTGCTTTCCTGTGTTTAATCCAGGGTTTATTTAGGTCAGATCCCTAACAAATGCATGTTGCACACTGAAATGATGTTTCCAAACACTGTATCAAAAAAGAAAGATTTTTAATTACGGTATTTGTGGCCCCAAGTGACCAATTCCCTTTCATATCAGTCTCTAGTGGTTTAAAGGGAAAAAAGGGATCTGCTACGCTGCAAGAGCAGGTAATTACCAGGGAGAAGGCGAATGGGCTTGCTTACCTGAGCGCCTCTTTGCTAATGTGACATATTCATTATCGCAGATAATCAAATGCAAGACTTTATAGTACGGTGCCTTTGTGCTTGGGCTCCTTTTTTTAATCACTTTATCATGTTGTTGTTGTTCTGCTCCCGTTTGATAAATTTGATTTTCAAACAAAAGGGAGATCAAGGATCAAAGAGCCTTTAAAAAAACAACTGTAACTATCCCTTTTTACCTTGAATAGTGGCCTAGATCGGAGACAAACAGGGACAAAGACTTGTATGAAACCCTTCCAGTTGTGTGGAAGACTTTTGCCTGAGTGTTGCTCAAGCGCCATCCTGTCAGGGAACCGTTTTATGGATGGGAATGGAGGCAGAAAAACAATAATCTAGGTTTTGCTGATGTGCTGTTTCACTGTAAATATATGTTTATTTGGGGGGAGGGGTTGTTAAAATCTGCTCCATCTTCATCACACAATTTATCCTCATAACACTTTAAGGAAATAAACTTGTGTATCCAGTTTGATGAAGAAAAAAGGCTTTTTTTTAAACTTATGTTCAACAACCTGAGGATAACATAGTTTCCAGGTGTCACATCGGGTCATCCCCCGGCCGAGTCTTTTATGAGAAAACGACCGGCAGGTCCCACGCACGTCTGCAGGTCAGCAACAGTCTACTGGGGTGCGCTCCAGCAAGCATGTCACTCACTGTTTGTTATACATCTAAGGCCAAAATAAGTTGGAAGGTCCACAACAAACCTCATTTAAGAACCCCCCATCCAAGCCGGTTGTTGGCTCCTATGAGCATTAAAAGCAATATTGTTTAGTGTGACTAGACATGTAGATGGGAAAAGAAGTTGCCTTTCTGAATAACAGGTAGGAATAATTTTCTTAACATACAAGTGACTGTGATAAGTTCCCAATTGATGCCTGTTACTACCCACTTATCCCGCTTTTGTAAATTACACTGGCTGAACTTCAGTTTCATTAGAATGTTAATACTCTTAGGAGCTTTTGGTCCTGTAAGCTGTTGGTTAATATTTTAAGATTTCAATGGCCATCATTGTGGCATCTGCATCTTGCTTCCAAGGCAAAGCTTGGATGGTCTATTGTGTGCAATTACACAGTGTTCCCTGACCATCCAGGTGGGCCGCACGCTTAAGGTCCCTGTAGTGGAAATACAATAACAGAAATACTAGAAACAATTGCTTTTTATTTTGTCATCTTAGCACTCGTCTGTCATGGCTGGCAAGTAGGGGTGTAAGAAAATATTTATGTTCCAAAAATCATGACACTTGACAGTGCGATGCTGTATCAATATTTTTGCGGGAATATTGCGATTGTGTAATATTGTCTTGGTAGTTCTCTGGAGTTATTTTGTTGCTTAAGGAAGCTGCTTATTCCTCCGAAATTTAACTGGAAGTCTAACTGGATTGACTTCTTAACAAACAAACTTGTTTTCATGCAGACGTTTTGCGGAATTTATATTGTTGCAATATATTGCAATTTATCGTATCCCCACGCCTGTATCGGGATATGTATCATATTGCTATATTCCTGCTTTTACACAGCCCTTCTAGCAAGCGGCAGCAGAAAAAGAACTCCTTTTGGTTTGCAGGGAAGATGAAGACAGCTGATCTAATGTGCTCTGTGAACTTCTCACTCGCTACCACATCATTGAAATTCGTTTAGATATTCAGCAACATGACAAACTGCTTTTCACAAATTGAGCCCTTGAAAATAATGGAACTAATCCGCTCTTGGGGAGAAGACAGAAAAGCTGGAATGATCGATCGGTTAAGAAAAAAGAATTGGTATGTGTAATGCGACTCGCAGACAATGGTCACTGGAGTGCTGCAACTTTGAGCTGCTCCTAGCCTTGAGGTGCGCCCCGGGCTATAGAATACCAATGTCACTTAATTGGCTCATGAAAACATCTTTTGCTTGCAGCCGCTGTCCTTGTCCTCACACACCTGCCCGTATGCACACACACACTTGTCAGTGACTTTACATGTCAGTTCACTTCTGAAACATGTTCATGAAATCACACCTAGACAAAAGGTCTCCTCTGCAGGGCCTGTTGAATAGTAATAGGCATGAGTTAGCACGGCTTAATGCTGCAGTAGCTATTTTAGCGTGGCCAAGGGGGACAGGACCTCTTGCAAAATAGCAGTTGTGTTGCTTAGCACAAGCGCTGGCTTGCTCTGCCAAAGGGGACAGAGGCCCAGCTAAATCAACTGTAGCATAACATTAGAGCCAGTTCCTTACACTGCCCTAAGGAGCCCAAGGGATCCAGTAGAGCAGCTGCATCACAGCAGACCTTTAACCATCCTGCAGGGTATCAGTCCACAGCCAATGTGGCAGCTGGAAGAAAGGGAATGAAACTCAGTGTGCAAACCTGAGTGTGCTTGTCTTTCCTCGTGCATGCTGCTGCCAAAATCTGCCGATATGAGTCACAAATTGTTAGGAGAAGACCCAGCCATTTCTATTTCGAAGCAATGAAATCATTCATGGCCAAGAGGTCATTCCAAGATATTTGTCCATAATTCATTCTAGACCGTGTGAGGAACACACCGAGGAGGACTGTGATTATCTCTGTATTTGACCAATGGTCACACGCACACTGCATTCCCGATCATTCTCACTCCCAAGGCGTCAAATAGCAACTATTTGCAGGTGCTCTTTTGCACCCCCTGTTTGCACATGGGCGTTTCTGTGCCGTAAAACGTTTCCGCTCCCATGCGACGATTTGAACGGACAGCTTGGGGTTTGTGCATCACAACTTCAATCCCCACCTTTTGCCTCAATAGAAAACAATGGGTCACCATACAACGCAGAAGGCTGACTTCAGCGCCACTCTGCGATAAAAAGGTCAACTTGGTAACCACCAATTAGAAGTGTGATTTTATTTTTTTCCTTTTCTCCATTTTCGTTCCGTCACACCTGACGTTGCCGATCACTTCATATCTGGTCAAGTGTCTTGGACAAAGTCAACCTTCAGCGGCGCATGTTGCCACAGTATTCTTTCAATTTGATCAAAAATTTCCCACCAAAAATAGTAGAAATTCCAGTCTTACTTTAGAATTGGAATATGTCATGCCTAAGTGACCATAAGTTTGACTCGCGTTGCTGCATTTTTCTCACCAACAATCAAGTTTATAATCTCATAAGGTACCATATGTTCTAAGCAGCACCTCCTTTAGATTCGCTCATGAGCGGAGCTTAGGTTCACCGCAGGTTCTCCAGTTCGCCCGACCTTTTCTTGTCACCCCATGTGTCAAGTGAGATCTTAGCGATCCTGTGTCTGCATCATGTTCACTTATTTCTTTATTAAAATATTTGCCATGCCTAAATACTTGTTCCTGTCAATAACTGAACACAGATTGTCTCTTTAGTTTTTTATCACTATTTAAAACATCAGTAGAAAAATAAAAACAACACAACATGGCTTATCTAGATCATATTTACCTGCCAGTGTTGTTTACACATTTTCCCATGTTGGTTCTTTTAATGATCCCGTCTCCCTCTTTGGTGTCCCATCGAGCCGTGTGTTGTGCTGGTGTCTCTATTTTAGTGGGTTTGTTTGCATAGTTAGTGGCTCTAGGTGCAATTATAGTTGATGGGGAAACTGCACGTCTGCGTGCTCTGGAGAGAGGCAGCCAGAGTGAACGTTCCCCGGAGGACAGACACGGAGGGAGATGTCTCAGCAGTTACTTCTGTGTTGAGCTTCTCGGAGGAATAGCCTTGTGTTTGATGCATCCTCCGCTGCTGGAACCGACTCCCGCTGCACACACGCCGGAGCTCTCCAGCGGGCGCACTCTTCCCGGCACATGGGGCCTTGTGTTCCCTGCTCCTGTTACCTTTAATGAAGATGGGGAGGTTTCAAGGGGCAAACTGCGCGTCTGACTGAGACTTTCTCGCCCTTCAGACGTATCGGAAATTGATTAGACGACGGTGTCGTATCTCATCACAGTCCTGCGCTGTGATTCAATCATGTAGTGTTAATTCTATTATGAGAGATAATGGTTGCTTTTTTCTGCTCTTATTAGGTTTTATGTATCGCTTGTGTCTGCTTGTTCAGCATGCGCCGGAATTAATGAAGCCTCTCGCTTTTTCTATCTTCTGCTATATGTCACACATTCCACTGTGGGTGAAACGTAAACATTGAAGTTGAGGGAAGTAAGTAGTTTCCCTGCTTATACTTATATATTTACTTCCTTCCCAGAACCCACCTCTTCTGTCTGTTACACAGTTTGTTCACCACTGAGACATTGCTGTGACTCCTCCTTTTCCTGTTCAAGCTTTCTTTTTTGAGATGTTGTTCAACTCTCTCACAATGCTGCTGGAACTTTCTGCCTTCGCGTTCCACTAAGTGCTAGTCAAATTTTGTTTTCTAGATGTTGAAAAGTCTGGAATTAAGTATTTGTATGTGGATGGACTCTTTAGTCAAGTGTTCGAGTTAGCTGAAAGCTATGAAGGTGGCATCAACTGCTTCCTGCTTAGATTCGCTTCTCCTCAGGACGTTACAGATATACCTCTCTCATTCTTTCTTACCATCTTCACCCCCAAATTTAAACTGAGTGTCTGGTCGCCATCTTGACTGAAGGATTTTCTGCAGGAAACCCTTAAATTGAAATGATTTTGCTCACCAGTTGGTACTGGAATCACGACTTGTGTAGCCTACAGCTATGGGATTATCCTTTCTATAAAGTCCAGGCAAGGTTTATGGATAAATACTGATATTTTGTGAGGGGGTGCCTGTCGCAGATGTTGTATTATTGTATTGGTGTTATATATTTCAGGCTTTTCTTGCGATGGCATGTATAGGTTTTGCCATGGGGATGTGGGTGATATTGCTTGGATGCAAGATAAGAAATGTCAGTGAAACCCAAACACAAGAGCATGGCATCACAGAGAGGCACAGTAAAAGAACGGTTGCTCCTACAAAAAGGTAGATATTTGGGGGGTCAAATACAGTTCAATGCCATGATTCACAACGGTAACATTTGGCAAGAGACGGCACATTTACTCATATCTCTTCAGTCACTTTCACAGAGCATGAAAGTCTCTATTCTCGACTAGCATTAGAGACTATTGGCTACAATCTGGTCTTTTTCACTTTGCCTGTCGTCCTTAAGTAAACTAATCTAATCCCAATGGTGCTGATGTGTTCAGTCACATTGACACCATTTCCACAAATTGTGCAAACCAGCTCAACTGTCCAATCAAAGTTTGGCATCATAGCGGTCTATTTTTACAAACGCCTCTGTTGCTCATTTGTCAGTTTCCGTCTCCATATTAATTTTACTGTGGCCGTTCAAAGCTGAAACTGATGTATTGAATTATGCATCATTTACTTTAACCTCATGACTAACTTTTGACAGTTGCATTTCATAAGCGATGAAAAGTCATCGGGCGGGTGGCAAGTGGAACACCCACTTCGGTCAAAATCCAGTCCAAAGGAACGATTCTGAGATCGGAGTGTAAATGGGCTGCGCTGGAGATTGTGGTGTGGCTAAAGGTGAAGGAAACCCCTCTGGCAAAAAGTTTGTCCGATCCAAGGTCACATGACTGAGTTGAGCTGAGGATGATGTTAAGTCTTTCACAATGGACATTGTCCTGATGCAGGAATGTTTGAGTGGACTGATCCTTGAAGAAAGTCCAATTCAAAAGTAGATCCATTCTGAAGGAACCTCGCCAGTGCTTGTTTCCTCTCCACCATAACAGGCAAATATGCTGTAGAAAAACCTGCCAGGTGACAGAAATTTGACTTTTTTTAAGTCGTGTATATTGCGTGCAATTCTCTAACCCCCCTCAATCCCCCTCCCCCCATCCTCTCCCCTACAGATCCCCTCTGCTGGCCAGCTAATGGAGGCTGTACGAGTGAAGATGAAGGAGAGGAAAGTGCTGACAGAAGAGCTGGCCGTGCTCGCAACACCAGTCAGCGAAAAAGCCTGACTCCCTGGGCTGAGGCTGGGAAAACTGTCATCCTCCTCTCTTTCTCTCTCCCTCCCCGGCTCCCGCTCAGTGGGTGCTGGGCCGAACCAAGCTGAGCCGGAGCAGCAGAACCAATATTTGTGTGAAAAGCACTGTTGACTCACTCCGGTCCACTGGCTCAACACAGCAGCCGCGGTTTTGTAAATGAGCCCTCGACATCTGTGTTAGTGCTCAGTGTTCTGTCTATCTGAGAGAGTCCTTTAGCGCCCGAGCTAATTTACTCTGCAGCCACTCGGCTGCTCTCAGACCTGCGGTGGTGAGGCAAGTGCTTACGCCCATGTTAAAGTTTACTTTTTTCACCTCCGCTGCTCAATTATTCGGCACCTCAAGGACTTGAGGGGGCTCTGACGTGACCTCGCGAGTCGCATCGTCAAGACAATGATGAAGGTGAATGTGTACATTGTTTTGTTTTTTACTGTGTGTTGCACTCATGTGTCAAAGCTGTTTTACTGCATGAAGAAGATGACGCTTTAAGTTCAAATTAAATGAATTATTTGGGTTTTTTTTAATCAGCCTAAAATAATAATTCTGCCTCATCTTGTGCATTGTACAACTCAGAAATATAAAAGTTCATCGAAATGCGAATAAAACAAGACACTCACTTCCGCCTTGCATGTTGACACATTGGATGTCAGTTGCTGTATATAAAACCCCTTATGTGTCTCTGCTCCTTACTGACAGTCCCGACTGAAAAAGTCACCGTGCTTGAAACACACAGCCTTTTGAGTGGCTTTAATGGAAAGTGGAATGCTACTTGCAGAACAACAGCGTGCCATCCTATACCTTATATAACCCCAACTTCCGCCTTTTCTTTTATTCATTTATTTATTTTTTTATGTGAGGCGCCAGGATAAACATGTGCTACTCTTGAAAGCATAAACATGCCGTTGGTGTCAGCATTGGAGGCTGCAAAGTCCACTCTCTTTGCATCAACGTATCACACCATGGGAGTGAGAGTGTGTTGGACCGACCTCTGGTTTCCGTCAGAAGCCATGAACCTTTCAGGAAATGTATTACCGTTGATTTCAACGCTGCGGATTTACCTCCACTGATTTTCTTCTTCTTTACTGCTTGATTTTTGCAGTCAAGTTTCCAGAATTATACAGCCCCCTGCTGTCCAAATCATATAATTCGTTTGATGTTGTTGGTTCAAACTCTAAATAAGAATTTCAATTTAATAAAAATGAGGGGAAATATTGGGTGTAAATTGAGCTTTTATAGCTAGTCTTGTAATAACGGAAAAAGAACTATATTTTTAAATGAATACTCTTTTCTGAAGGCATTTTTAACAGCTCATCTTAAGACATTGCCGAGCAAAATAGTGATGAATCTGACCATGTTGTTTTCCTGTTATTGTTTGGTTTCTTTTCCACTCCCAGTCACATTATTAAACATCCGTGGGGTTGCCAGATCTGCGATGGCATCCGAAGGTCTGCCCGTGGTCTCACACTGCTCCTGATTGACAGCCTACTTTGGGGTGGGGTGTCTGTCTGCACCAAGTGACCCCTGCTGTTGACATCATTAACAAGGGTCCGCGCGCTGGCAAACCTCTTTTATCTGTTTCTGTTTTGCTTCCTCTCTTATTATTCATTTTGAATAATAAACTGTGATCCCGGTCTCTGCTGTCCTTGAGTCGGCAAACCACACAAGAGACCACACACTCCTCCCCTCAAATCTTCTCTCCCTTTTCTCCCCTTCTCCAACCTTTCCCTGCTTTTGTTTTGCCTTCCTCACCACTTCCTTCACCTTCTCTTTATTATGCGTAATTAGCAATAGTGTGAGGAGCCCTCCATTCAGGAATTAAAAAGAAATAATTCCACTTTTTAATCCCCCTCCCTTCTCAAATATATGCTAATGACGTCGTTTTCCTTTATCTTTTTATAATAAAGGATTAGGCCAGGACTGTCTCTCGCTGCAACTCGGGGACCAATTTAGCCGGGATCCAGGAGAGACGAACCCTGGTGGTTAATTACCATTCATTAACATAGTTTGCATCTTTCCTTCTTCTCCAATACCCGAGAGCCGGCTTTTGTCAATATTTGTCCCGTATATATATCTATATATATATATATTTCTGCTCCTTCTCCCGCCACCGTCCTCCAACGTGACTTGACGGAGTGGAACCGCTCGACAAAAACCTGGCGCCCGCCCCACCCACCCCGCGCTCACGTCTGCCTCCATTTGGCGCCTTCCTTCAGTGCGTGCGCGCAGTGTTTGTGGGCTGTGCCCCGCCATCCGGCCTTGGCTGACACAGTGTTGCTATTTCTGTGACATATTCAAATGAGGACCCCCTCAGCCGCCGATCCCGGGGGTTTAATTAACCTGGCCTTGTCTCCGACGCTCCCTCAGTGAAGATGTTAAAATGATGTTGATCCACCCTTCACCCCCAACACGCGCTAACGTGCTGCACAAGGCCTTCTATACTGTGCTCCTTTTATCTGCCACCACGCCTTTTATCTCACAGCCAGTTTGATGCCAACCGTCTCACATAGAAGTTGTGAAAGTTTTAAATCTCTCTTTTGGGCGTAATGTGAAGTCATAGTTTCATCACCTTGTTTGTTACTTGCCGTGTGTTCCTTAGCCAGAGTGAAGACCTTGGTGTAAGTGTTCTTTTTTGGGCTTCTGAAGGGCAGCCATCCTTCACTTTCCATGACCGAACATCTTGGGTCCTAAGCCTCTGATTTCGTCTCTAGTGCTCCCCTAGAATTGTCCAGATCTTATTTGCGTCTGGGTTTTCACCTGGATTTTTTTCCCCACATGGGTCAGGAAGGAGGCAGGGGGAGTTCAGCCAAAGCAGTCGACCAATCACAGTCGTTGATCATTATATTATGGAATTTAGCCGGCAAATTGTCATTCATGCTGCCAAGGTTGCGCCTTGTCACATCAGACCAATGAGGTTACAGGCGTTTTATTGACATTAAAGTGCTAAAACACGCTGTTTTCTGCACTATGAATTCCCACTTCCCTTCAGTTCCCACAGTGCCGCGCTGCTCAGCTGACTGGCTGTGGAGGCGGAGCCATGTTGAGCTGTATAGTTCACCGTAACTGAGTTTAATATTGAGTGTGGTGGTACCAATGCTGCTCTGCCCTATGTAAAATTGTTGCAGATTGGCTGCACTGTAGTCTCGGAAGGCGTCACCATTTCATGGAACCATTCAGTATCGGTAGATACCAATAGACCATCAACTAGTGCAGGGATGTAACTTTATTGCTGTAAGAACATTTATATATATATATATATATATATATATATATATATATATATATATATATATATATATATATATATATATATATATATATATATATATATATATATGTGTGTGTGTGTGTGAAACGGTGTCCTAATTTTTGCCGCCCACTAGATGGCACCGTATGCTTTTTAATCTTTGAAATTGAACTGGGATTTCAATGAATTAATTTTTAGTCAAGATTGCCACCTACTGAGCTCTGAAAATTCGCACACAGCTTCATGAAACCCCATCAATTCATCACTACCGAAATCTAGTGCTTTGTTGATGTATGTGATAATGGACCTCATCACTCATCTTTAAATTAAATTAAAAATGTAGACATAGTTTTCTCTGAAGTGCAGCATTTTTATTCCTTAATGCTACATAAAATATTATGAAGAATTAAGGAAGTTTATTTTTCAGTCTTTCAGCGGCCACCCTGCAACTGCACCAACTATCTTCCTAATTCACGCCTGTCTCCTGACTGAGTCTCTTTCTGAAGCTGGAGCTCTTCACTCTCTCTTTAGTGTCTCTCCACACACCTGCCGGCAGCAGCTCATTTTGTTTGCTTCGTATCACGGCTACCTCCATTCCTCATATTCTCGGTCTCACTCTACCTCTCTTCCATCCATCCATCCAACAGCACCTAATCTTTGGAAATCACATTAAATATACCATGTTTTCTTCCTTCTAACTCAACATGAATCACCCTAAATTTAAAAAAATATGTTTTTGCGACTTACATCCCAAAAAATGTCATTTTAATTTAATTTAGTAGGCTGGTGCAGATCTATCTGCTTTGTCACTTAAGTTATTTGATTTACATGTGTAACTTTTTGGTGCCAGTTTAAGAAGAAGTCATTGGATAAAACTGTATACACTTGATCAGCTGCACCGGAAATACACATGCATTTAGCCAAACTGAATTCAGAATTTCTGCTTATGACAGGACACATTTAAGAGCAAATATTTAAAAAGTCAAAAAAAACTTGACTTTCTCTGACGGAAATCTGCTTCTCCTTCAAGTGGAAATGAGATCTATGAGTTTCATTGTGTTTATTCCTTCAAATGTCATCTGCGCGTCTATCCCTTCCCCGATTCTATTTACATCCATTCTTCTTCTCTGCTCCTGCAAGACGTTCCTGGAGGGGGAGAGGAGGTCGGGGTCACAGGTTGACTCCAGGGTCGATCAATGATTTCTGTGGTGTTTTTGTCCCAGGGCTTCTCTGTAGTACTTTCAAGTTCCCTCGTTTGGTGTGAGTGTGCGCCACTTGGGTGGGAAGGCGGGAAGCCCACGGTACACAAAACAGTCAAGAGCACAATTAGTTTCCACCCATCTCGTCGGGCGGCTGTGGAGTAAATAGAAAAGAGCCTCTGGTGTATTTTTTTCTTCTTCTTTCCTCTCTCCACATCACTGACACAGTTTCACACCCAGGCTTCTGCTGCCAACACGACCCACTTCGCTTTGATATCTCAGGCACAGACACTTGGCACCGTCTTAAATAACAAGGTACTTGTGACACCGAGCCAAATGTTTTATTTTTAAATTGACGAATGTATAATGCAGCGTTTACAGTTTCCCTTTCATTGTTGCGCCACTAGGGTGCGCCACACTGACTTAACACTTGAGCTTCACAGGTGTAATCTAAACTTCATGTTGAGTTATTGTTTTCTATTAAACTCGTGCATATATCAGAGAAGAGATCTGGGCAGCTTCTTTTTTTTTTTTATTCATCTATTGTATGATACACAGAAGCTGGGAGAAAGATGTTTTCTCAACTCTTGTGTCAATCATTTGGAGCAGGAGTTCGTAACCTTTTTGATCTCAGGGCCCATAGAAGGAACATTGCTGATTCATTGTTGTGATTTCTGATTTCAGAATGACTGCTTCCATTTGTGTTCAAATAACCAGACAAGTAAACAAACCAAAACCTTGTGAAATGACCTGAAACCATGTGATCAATGCAAAGATTGTCATAGAAAAGTCCAACCAGCAGGAGAACCAGGGGCAAGTCATGTTCTGTTGAGAAAATTGGAAAAACTGTAGGTCAGGTCAATAAAATTCTGAATAAAATAAATATGATAAAACAATTTATTAATAGCATCAAATATTTTTGTGTAAAAAGTGTAAATGAAAGGATTGCCATGAAATGTTCTCATGAATTCTAATTTAAAACTTCTCTCACAGGTGAACAGTGTTTACTGTTGTAAACTTCTTTTGAAGAGCTTCTATATTGTTGTTCACTATCACAGATTTGCAGCTGTCAAGTCAATTCAGTGACTCACTACTGCCACCATATGTGCCGAATGTATTAAAACTAAGCGTCTCACGGCCCCAGAGGTGTAAAACAAAAAAACTTCTAGCTCCCTCTAGGAGGCGCTCGTGGCCCAACCATGGGCAAACAAGCATTTCTCCACTGCGCTGAACACTTCTTTACGATCAGCCAGGGGCAGCGAATTGGAGTGGGACCCGAGAGTCTGGGACACTTATTAAATATAGAAAAGATTCTGATGACTGTCTAGATATACAATCATATTTTTCCAACAGGCCTTGAAAACACTCCTGACGTCGACCTTCAAAATCGTAAATTCAAGAAAACTTTGAATTAAACTTGAGCTTATTTTGATTTTTCAAAAGGCCATTAGTAATTCCGACGGACTTGAACGCACCACTGGGTGTGTGTGACTTTGATGTGCTGATGCTTTTCATTGTCCAGATTTCTTCTGTTCCAGGAAATATAGAGAAGCAGTGAAAGTGTCGGGAAGCTGAGGTGTTTTCATGCTCTTCACCTGCAGAGAAGCTGAGCGAGGCCTTCACATGGAGCAGTTCAACTCAGTCATGCCTTCTTCATCTCTCACCTCTTTTGTCCTGCCATCAGAGGTGAGCTGTTTCTACACCTTTCTTCTCATACAACACTCAGTCTTTTCCCTGTAGTCAGCTGGGAAGACAAGCCCTTCCTTCCACAAACCAATGATCCACATGGACAGCAGTCAGGCTTCAACCCAGAACTATTTTGAACATTAAAAAAAAAAAAAAGGGTGCAGGTAATTTTTAGCGCCTTTCACTCCACCATATATTTGCCCAGGTTTTGTCACCATTAAAAGAACATATTCCCCTCCTGTGGCAGGAGTTTGTGCTCTGGTTCTGAGGACTCGGTCCAGACCAGGGAAGTGTGAAATACCGCCTCAGTACCTTCTCATACCTTTCCTGACACTGAACCATAGACAACCGAGGGTTTCATGGAAGATGTTTCACCAGTAAACTCATCTGTGATCTTTGTTTCCCCAGACTGGGGACCCCTCCACTCTCAGGTGCCTGGCTCCTTGAAGCCCATCTCCTCCTTGGCTAACTTTTCCAGCGCTCATTAGCGCCCGGACTAAAGTTTGGAGGGTACGGAGCGCGGCGCTAGATTCCCCCCCCGTTAAGTAGTACACCTCAGGTAATCATACTAATGAGTACCACCCCCACCCCCCCACCTCGCATCCCTTCTCTCCACTTTCTTCCACAGTGGCGAGCGAGAAGTGCCAAACAACAAAGACGTGTTTGTTTGCATCTGTTTAGCCTTGCACAGTGGCGGCGGCCCGACTGCAGGACGGACTGGAGGCTGCCCACCAGCGCAGGTGGAGCAGGCCCGGCATCACTGGGACCAATTAGAGGCCAGCGCAGGTACATTTGCATGTTGGAGTGGAGCAGGGTGGCATGGCTTGTTTTCATCTTAAAACAAGCAACGTTTTTTGCTTATAAAAATATATATATATATGCTTTGTTAGGTGAGAATAAATTCACATCTCGATCGCTTATTTACTCATATCCAGTTGTGTATGTTTGATTTCATGTGCACGCATGAACCATACTTCACTGCCAAAGGGATCCGGTCCCAGTGAGCGGCTGCGCTTACACTGCAATACAATCTTTAACCACATGATGGCAGCATACAGCAAGGTTCCACCGGTCAATCTACTGAGCGGTGGCGGCTCCGGGAGAGGTTTAATAGAAGTCAACCCGGAGGGTCACTGTTTTTTAACAGCAAAGTAACAATGCTATTTGCATAAAGAAAAATATTTCTCGTTTCTCGTGAGAGGACGTAACTAAACGCAGGTGACAGCGGACCAATGAGAAGCGGCGCCAACACAAACTGAGGTAAAGCGTGTTTTAAAATTATTATTATTTGTCATGTAATCATGAAAAAAATCATGATTTACACATGTATGGTAACATATAATAGTCACCACATTTAACAGGTCTTAAAGATCTCTCTAAATATATGCGGCTTCTAAACACGATTCCAAATGACGACATAAGATGCGTTGTTTTATTTTGTTAGTTTTTTTACCTCATGCATTTCCGTCTTCTATATACAGCTTTTACTGTTCAGTGAAATATTTGTCCACTAGATGGCGGCAAAAGCACACACTTGGACTTGTACAGCGCTAAAGTAACGGAATATATTTTGCTTGTTAATAACTGTATTAAGCTTCAAAGAGAATTACTGTATTATGTTTGAGTGAAATTGTATTGTGTTTTATATAATATGTATTTGGCGAAAAGGAAACCTGTCTTCATTACTCTCACGTTTATGTCAACTGCTTTAAAGGGGGCGTGATAAAAGGTTGATCAATAACTCAAGATACTTATAGCGACTATCAGTTATTTTCTAGTGTGACAAACATTTCTCCTAAAAAGGGTCGTTTTTCATCTTTATTGCAGCTTGCACAAAGACATGGACAGACTGACTTACGGCCGTAGTTGCGCGTGCGGGAGGGAGAAACGGTGTACATTTGTGGCATTTTTTTTTTATCAAGCCTTTTGTTTTTTAAATCAACTCGATAATGCTCAAATTCAAATATTACGACCATCTGCCTCAGCGGCGTCTAAGCACAGTCTTCCTCGACATGAAATAAGAGACGCCGTTCAATCATTTATGCGTGTTATGCTTTCATGATTTTTTTTTACTTCGTGTTTACACAGCTGCGACTGTATAGTCAAGTATTATCCACTAGATGGAGGCAAAAGCAGGCACTTTTATCATACAGTATTTATAGCTCCTCTTTGCTTTTTAATAACTATATTAAACTCAATAGAGAATGATAACGTTTCCAAATAGTGAATTGAACTAAAATGTTGAGCAAATAAATATGTTCACCACTTTGGCAAGACACTGATCTTGGGAGGACATTTGCTGTGTGAAGCCATTTTGGCTGGTCCTCATAAGGTTTTGAGGGTCAAAACATCCACATAAATATGTTGGGTTTAGAGTCCTGGTTAAGTTCAGCCATTTCCTGGATGTTTAGGTCAAGGGTCAGGCATGACGTCAATAATGGTCCTGACAAATATAGAGATGCAAAAAGTGTGAGTGTGGATGCCAGTTCTAGTCTCCATGAGTGAAAATCCACCCGTTAATACTCAAACTATGATCTTGTATGTGTCTCTCAGTACCATGAATGGTGGATGTGCTCACGCTCAGCGGACTGGTGAGAGCTATCGAGCGACTTAATGATGGCCACTGTGAGTCTTAGTCACAGACTGACTGGGATTTGACCATATGGGACCAAAGTCTGACTGTCCAGTGTCTGTCGCTCTCAGCCATCTGTCGTCCTGGTGGACGTTTGCCTGTGACTCCCTTACATTCAGAGACAGGTGGAATTTCACAGAGAGCTTTTACGGATGGTAACAATTCTGACTTGTTCCATGAGTCACATGCTTCAGTCTTAGTGTATTACTGTAGCTGGCAATACTCATCTGTTTCTGCACCCCATCCTGGCTTCCATGGCGTAATGTATTGACTTTGGAAAGTCGACTTTTGCGTCCTATACTGATGAAAAAGGCAAACTTCAGTGTAGAATGTTACGTGCAAGTGTGTCAATCCGCAACCATTTCTGTCAGAAAATATATCTATTTATCAACCTACAAAGCAGCATAAATTTATGGAACTTAACATTAGCAAAATCAACCCCATAATACTATCGCCTTCTTTTGAATCTATTTTAAATTATACATTTTTTTTATTGATCCACATACATACATTACAGATATCAACCCTTTTTTAGATTAGATCTCGCAGGAAAAACATAGTTCTCACATGTGAATGTGATTTAAAATGCTTTTTACAGGTGTGAAACGGGACAAGACGTTAGGTTTATTGAATCTGATAGTGACGGCTGAGGCAGCAGTGTGGAGCTGTCCAAGGTGCTGAGTCTGCAGACTCGCCGGCCAACAAAGAACAGCCTTGTCTCTCATTCCTTCCTGCTGGTATTTATTCAGACGTTTTTTTGAGGGGGAAACACTTTTATTTCACCGTTTGCATGACTGAAATGGTCTTCACTGACTAAAGTAACTGACGTCACTCGTGGTGAACATGAATTTTCTTTTGTATATTAATATGTACTCTGTAATTATCATTCACTTTGCAAAGTGAAATGGAAACTCACTTTGGATTTAGTTTGATCTCTAATTAAGCCCAAGTAGGCTAAGTGGTTAAATTACACCTTTTAATTCAGCTGTCCGTCATGGAAAATCCCAGTCACCCACTTCACCTCACAGTGGAGAAACAGGAGTTGGTTCTCATCCAGACTGACTCAGCTCTGCTGCTTTCAGATCAATAGGATCCGTCCGTCCATCTGTAGCTGTGTGTCGATGAACTCCTGCTTCTGTGGTTAAATATCACAGCAGTTTGGTTGATATTTTACCAGTTGTCAGATTTACCTTTAAATATACCAATCTACTGTATACAAATTTACCTGTGAAATATATCTGTGAATATATGGATGGATGGATGGATGGATGGATAGATAGATAGAGTGTTCCACCCTTGTTAACCTACACTAACTAAGGGACGTGACCGGCGCCATCTAAGCGCAGTTCAATGTGATTCATCTGTCCATATGACCGGCATAATTGTCATCTTTATGTGCGTATATGCATTTTCAATGACGCCCCTGCCTCTTTAAAAGGAGCTGCGTGACGTCGGAGGCGTATTAGACGTGTGGCTGTGACCATCCAATAGACGGACGAGGCTTTCCTTGCGCTCCTTTCCACGCAGGAGGATCCTTCAGTGAAGACGCGTCCGGTTGTGTTATCCGCGGTTGCAAGAGTGAAGCAGACGCACCGACGACTCTGTTGCAGCTCCTGGCCTTCTCGCCGCCACCATGTCAGTCGCAGGACTCAAGAAACAATTCCACAAAGCCACTCAGGTAAGAAGATCCGCGCGGTTCTGAGGCACGAGCGCGTTGTCGTCAACGCGCGGCAGAAACAACGCGCGCACTGCACCAGATCTGAAGAGCGTCTGCGCGCTCCCTACTTCTTTAATATGATATTTTGTTTGTGACTGTCCCGAGTGCGGCGGACGTGTCCGCGGTGCGGTGGTCGTGATGCCCCTCTCGTCCCTCCCTCCCCATCCCCCCCGCTCCGTACCCTTCATATGACATTCCGTTACCACAACACCCGCAGCGAAGTTGCCGTATTCGTGGACGAAGGGCGCTCGCGACGCGTGTTTTCCCTCCAGCCAACCACGGAAGGGAACTCCGACCACCACGTTATGCAATCGTTAAATGCACCGCGCCGGAAATCCGCTTCCCTCGGCAGCAGGAGATTCACGCCATGACCTCTGCTGACTCTCCGCCGTCTCCCTGCTGCAGCGGTCACTCTCACCTGCCTCATCCTGGTGATGATGATGATGGTGATGATGGCGATGATGATGGCGTGTACAGGTGACGACCCGCGCCTGCAGAGTGTGTGTTTCATTTCAAGGTTAAGTGCTCGCTGGTAGCGCCCCACACACGCGCATCGACCTGAAGGGTGATCGGATCTTCTGTAGATGTTTACCAGTGTGTGGGTGTCAGTCACTAGTGAATTCAACTCTTGCTTTATCCGTTTTCTGCCCATCTTTCCTTTATAAATTGCTCAAACTGCATCCTGAATCAGTTCATCTCAGTGAGCCTGGACTGTGGGAGGAAACCAGAGTGCTTCAAAAAACAAAGTGTTCTATATTATATATGATAATCTTTTTTTTTCCTTTATTATTTCTGATGTTCTTGAGCTGCATGACCTTTCAGGGGTCTGTTGAAGTGGAGGATTAGTGATTATATTTGACTGCCGCCACGATGAGCAGATGTTATTTTGAAATCATTACCAGATCGATGCCACGTCGAGGAAGGCAGCAGGAGCAAAATTGTGACAAAGAAAGTGTGTAGGTCATTTTCTTCACCTTACCTCAATTTGATGCACAAAGGTAAAGTCAGGATCTGGCACTGACTCATGTCGAATGGGAGGCGACTTTTATTCTGGCCGCCATGACTCCGTCATGACCAGTCAGTTTGTGAGGGAGGTGGGCACCGCATGGCCCTTTGCCTGTGTTTGTGGGACATTTATATTCAATACTTTTCCAAATTCTTAACAGAAAGTCAGTTATTTGTAAACTCTCCCCTTTTTTTATATTGTAGTTGTAGTTTTCTTTCAAAAATAAAGATATTCATCACGCAGTCCCTTTTTTTGTTTTAAACATGGTATGGTTCTGGAACAACGTGATAAGAAATAAGGACCTTTACGACCATCAGCCTGTAAAAAAAACGTCAGTAGCGAAACTATATTTTATTTGCCAAAAGCAATGCATCGCAGAACTGCAAGGAACACACACACATACACATGTACACAAAGTAAACGTACAGGGTAAATTGAAAAATGATGCTAAAGGAAGTACATCTTTCTTATTACGATATTTCGTGAGTAGCTTCCGTTGTGACAGCGTGTAGTGTGTTTTTGTAGTTACGCAGCTCCTCACAAGGGCGGAGCCTGACCCAGGTTTGGATGGGTGGTGTCTGAGAGGTAAATGTGGGGCATGTTTGTGTTTGTGTGAGACTGGAGTTGCTCAGCGGCTCATTAATACAGCAAATTAAAACAGTAACTAGTGATATGTTCCTCAGGGTGGAGCTGTAGAGTGTCAGAAATAGCCTGAAGAGAGAGATGGATCTGGCGGTCAGCCATGTTTGTTTACATCCTCCCCCTATAGTGTTCGGGTGACGCTGCGCTAGTGAGTTCCGCTTTTTAGTTATGTCTTTATTTACATTTAAATATTTGGAATTTGGACATTTATGAATTGATTCACAAGTGTTCACGCCCAAATCACAATATTTGCAGGCAAATGTGAGCGTTTGGCTTCACACATGACTTGGCCACAACAAGGTGGGAGTGAATGTGATGCCACATTGCAATTTCCTGGAGGGCCAAATCCCTTATAAAAATGAATATTAACCGTTCATTTATGATTTATATTGTGACTCTTTAAATAAAATGCATGTGAAATAAAAATAGATACTGCATATATCTAGTCAAATAACACTTTAGGCATTCAATATCATACAGAAGAACAAAATGTTTTTGTGGCTTGACGGAGTCTGACACTGGTCTCAGTGCACATTGTGGCCCTCCCTTGTTCTAGACTCCGAATTCATCTCTAGTCATTCATTTTCATCATATAATCTAATAATATGCTGCTTTGAAGGTGTCCTTCACATGACAAGAGGAGACCTCATTTGAATTCATATATATATATATCAATAGCTGGAGCTGCTTTGCACTGTCGAAGTGTAGGAGAAACGAAGTCAACTGCCATCAGAAAGTCTGACAATATTCCGTATTCTAATCACCGTCACGTTGTCATTTAAGATACATGTTAGAGCTAAGCAATGTTAGCATTAGCTTCAGGGCAGTAACGCTCACATGGAAGCTGGAGCCCAGAGTACGACTGTTTGACTGCAGTATTTACATTCCTTCACTGTTTGTGGATGGGCTGGCGGTAAATGGTGTGTGTGTGTGTGCACGGCGATGTTTGCGTGTTCAGGGAGTGAACCTGCTGGAAACGTTCTCTCTGTTGACTGTTCTATTCTCAAGGACACTATTTGCTGTCGGCTGAGCGTTTTCTCTGGTCTCCTGGCATCTGTTCCTTGGAATTATCCTCACTCAAACACACACACACACACACGTACAGACACACACTGTTTCTCCCCAGACTCCCAGTGGCTGTCAGCTTCCCTCCACCCTTTGTCCACGTGCCATCGCCTGGTAATCCAGACTGAAATAGGCAGCAATCTGTCTCCTCTCTTACCCCGACTTGCAGGACCCCCACTTCCTCCCAAGGAGCCGCGCAGAGGCAGATTAAGTGATTTTATAAGGGACTTAAAGGAATCTAATGAGAATCTGGCAGGATGGATTTCCTCATGACTCAGCTCATACCAAAGTGTAACTTAAGCTTCAGCACTCATCCAGAGGCGTTTCATTAGCCGGATGGAAGGTCCGCTCACACGTGGCGTGTGTGGGTGACGGTTTCTCGCCCTGTGTTGAGATGGTTTTCTAGCATCACCTCTGAAGATGACCTCCGTGGCTCAGAAGCCTTGGACTCCATCTCATGATAGCAGCCTCCTGTTTTATGACTAAACATTTGATGGTGGATGCTGGCGTCACGCTTGACGGGTCACCAGTCAGGACGGATGACTCACTCTTCCGTGTCGATGAGTGCGCCATTATCCTTGGTGCTTACTAGTGAACTGTGGAAGTGTCAATAGGGAAAGCATGTGAGAAAGAAAGCGCAGACCTCTGCCAAGCAGCTCCAGTCCGCCCCCAACACAATCTCCCATCTGAGCGTCAAATCCGGGATCGAACCAGGGACCTTTTGATCTTCAGTCTCCATGCTGTGCTGGTTCAGTACTTCTGTCCTTGTGGGGGCCTCTCATCGCCATAACCCTTTCCCCAGCCTCTCACACGTCCACAACAAACAGCTCACATTAACCAGGACTCTAAACTAAACTTAAACCCAATTTTAATGACCCAGTTAGTTTGACCTTTTCACCCTCAAAACTCTATGTGGACCAGCCAAAATGTCCTCATAAGATCAGTGTCTTGTCAAAGGTTAGTCAACACAACAATATTAATATACACCTACACATGCCCAAAGAGCTAAATACATGAAATCCATCCATCCAAATTCAAGTTATTTTAACACAGACCAACCAACACTGCGGAAAACATAACCTCCTCAGCAGAGGTAAAAAGACAACCTTCCAGAGTGAGACTTGAATTTAGAAGCTTCCTGCTGTGAGGCAGTGGCATTTACTCACCAGTTCCTTAGCTGCCTACTTATATATACGTTCCAGTTACCTCAGGAGTGAGAAAATCGGAGCTGGGAATGACGTCACCGTCGAGCTCAGTCAGAAAAGAGGATAGTGAGGTCTACGAAAGCTGGTCTTACGTCAGCATTGACCGCACCTTCATGTTAAATACTGGCTGCAGGCTGCAACTAGAAAACCTGGAAGCAGGCTTGATGGAATGTTAGTTTCTGTTGTTGTATTTCTATGATTCAAAACTAGTACTTCTTGTTCACGTTCAGAGAAGCCATCTTGGATTGTGTACTGTGGCTGGTTAGGATCCTCCCACTGTCCGACTTGAAAATCCAACATGTCGGATTGGTGGGTGGTGGGGTGGGGGAGAACTAGGGTGTCTGACACTTCTCTCCGTGATGTTCAGACAAGTATCTTGGATGTCACCCTCCTGGCTGAGCTTCTTTGATGTCAACAAGGTGTGACCCACTACCAGAAGCCCTGATCTGCTGCAGCACATATGAGGCTGGTTGCAGCCAAATCCATTCGCTCTTCTTTCTCTAGTGTAGTGCAATATATGTTAATCAGACCTCGCATTGAATAAAAATATCCAGTTATTTTTAGTGTCTGTTGTGTAGAACAGAGCCACTGAAGACATTATTCTAATTATACGATTATATGACGCACCCGCTCGCCTCTTGTTCCTCAACATGGCGGCTCACCGAGACGCAGCAATGACGGTGGCCAGTTGGAAAGCGTCAGGCCGTGAAGGTGAGAACCGTATGAGGTGTCTCGATATTCCACGTGAGCAAACCTGCGCTAATTTTATTTATCATAGCTTATAAATATTATACACCAAAAACATTACTCAGGAGTCAACTGGAGCTGCGGGTCACGTGAGTCACTGCGAGAGCCAACGTGGCGTTCGCCCCCCTTGGGATTCTTTTGTGTGTGTGTGTGTGTGTGTGTGTGTGTGTGTGTGTGTGTGTGTGTGTGTGTGTGTGTGTGTGTGTGTGTGTGTGTGTGTGTGTGTGTGTGTGTTTTCCATCAGAGAACTTTCCGCTCCGCTAATGTTTCACTGTGCACCTGTGTACATCTCTGCTTGCTGTTAGCATTCAAGCATTTTGAATGCAGGTAGTTGACACTGACAACTGAAGTGTGCTGCAGGCTGCGGGCGAGGAAAGGAGGGGCGACAGGGAGATAAGAAATCTGGTAAACAAGTGTCTGAAAATTCCCACTGTGGGAGCCACATTATCTGAAACTGTATTGTACTTTTATCTGCCCAGTTGCTGTGTTTGTTGGGAGAGGAAAGCGACGCTTCTGTTTGGTGCGAATACTGTTTTGAGAGCTGTTTCAATGAGCTTGTTGTGATGAACCGATCTTTACCTGCTGATGTTTATTACTACTATCACAGTTTATGGCTTATAGTCATTGTTTTCCTAAAAAAGAGAAACGTTAGTGCTGCTGAAGTCAGCAAAATCTAAGAGAGAGAACAGTAATGGCAGTTTTATTTCATATATTTCTCACTCCATTTTCACCTCCTCATCTGCTTCTCTTGTTGCTTCTTTGACAGTGGTGTCTTTCTGTGGCCACATCCACTATTGGCAGTGAATATAAGGCGACGCCATCCATGTTTGACGGACAGTTTTCATGCGACATGCTACATGGTAGTATTCCTCACTGGAGAGCCACCTTCAGCGGGATGTTTCCTGCAGCGTGTAGCCGAGTAGTAATCCTTTATTATGTAGTCTGTGTGGGTTCCAGTGGAGGTTTCCCAGTGTGTCTGAGCTGAATACTAATAGGTGTCGCTCTCGTTTTCCAGCGTGTCGTTCTTTCCTCGGTTGTAAATCTCACGCAGTCGTGGTTTCAAGCTCGCTGAGGTGTTGTCACGCTGATCCACTGCGTCATGTGCACCTGCATATATGTGTGTGTGTGGGTTTAATTTATAAATAATGTCATGAAAAGAAAGTATAGCTGATGCGCCGTGGATGGAGCGGAGAGCCTGCGGGACTTTAGGGCAGCAGATTGTGAGTGGGTGACTCATCCTGCCTGGATTCTCACTCGGCCGACTGCAGTGCAGCGTAAAAGAGATCCAGCTGGAAGATAACAGATTGGGAGGGAGGGGCCACGAGCGCAGCGCAGTAAGAGAGATAAGAGTACAGATGATGACAGTACTGAGACGCAGTAACCATCTTGAACAAGTGAGTTTTGTTGGTGAGGGCTTGGGTTTCTGACGTGTTCCCACCTTCATCAAGTATTGCAGAATGAGCTGAGCCGAAAGACAAGCTCGAGATTGAGCTCCTGCGGTCGCGAGTTTTGACTGAGAGGACCGAGATGGGAGGGGCTCGAGTGAGTTCCGCCCCTCTGTTGAGAGGCGTTGCCCCAACAGCCTGACTTGTGAGTGGACGCTCCTGACATGGCTGGTGCTCTTAGACAAGACTGTCATTTTTAACAAAAGCAGATACACTATCGGGGTCTGATGAAAGCATTCGGTCCTGTGCATGATCACATTTCTTCAGGAATGTACCTGTCATAGCCTCATCCCTTCTGCAGTGTAGCTGCTGAATAGTTATCAGTGAATATTGCTGGTTTTTTTCGATGTCTCTCCAGTGGAGTTATCTCGGCGCCGTGCTGTTGGAAAAACAGTTTAATGAGCAAGTTAGAGACAGTCATGAATTATTCCTCCTACTCAAGACACCAGGCGTCTCCTTGAATTGAGGCCTCGATGACTCTCACTGTCAAGACTGTAGATCAGATTAAAGATAGATGAGAATATTCCAGAGTCAATATTATCCAACTCTTGGATGTAAATATTTTCCATCATTCCAGTTTCACTTTGACATGATGACTCACCCGCCACTAAAAGCAGGACATTGCACTGAAGCGCTCAACCTTTTCCCAGCTTCCTTCACCTTCTCTGGCACTTGTGCGCTGCACTCGCCCGCCGGGCGAACAACTCAAGCACCGTGGCGGAACGGGCTGCTGACCAGAGCTCGCTGAGTCGGCGCCGGTCTGACAGCTCTCTAAAAGCAAAAGGTTTTTCTTGTCTAAATCCACCTTCTTATCCTCTGACTGGGGATTCTTCTGCGGGTCTCGACTGTTGATTTAGATTAAAAGCTCTCTGTTAATGTTCTCTAGGGGCCACACTGTTAGCTGGGAGCCCGAAGCAGCGCTCAGAATGTATTAACTTCGAGAAAATCAAGTAGAAAAATAAGAAAAATACCATCCTAAAAGCAAAGCATAATCCTGGAAAATATGGACACTGCTGGTGAAATGTGGTGATTTAAGCTCAGACAAATATATGTTTTAGATGGAAAACTAAGAAAAATAAATTGAATTCTGTAGTCATAAAAAGAAATGCAATATTCCGAGATATGGATGGAAAAAAATGAGAGTGAAAAAAGAAAGACAAAAGAAAACGGAAACATTAAAATGAAAGCAATACTGTGAGGTGAAAAGGAAGCACAATGTCCAGGTCTCAGTATCATGTCATACAGCCGATTCTGACCTTTACATGACCTCACCAGGGGTCAAACACCACTAGAGGTTGTTCAGCAACACAAGAGACAGGTCGACAACTCATTCCAAACATATCTTGTTGTACAAAATGCCGTCCATTTTGAGAGTTCTACTTAACATTTTGGAGTGTTCGCTGCATTACTACTATATTCGGTGACTCCAGTTATGGTGAGAGAAACGTGCAGTGAAGCGCTTTGGCATCTGAGACTTATGGTAGAGGTTCGACTGGGATGAGTGCCACTCTTGTTGGGTTGAGATGAGTGGACCCTCAGTAGCTCGTGGTCCCTGATGTTTTAGCTGGAAGATGTTCTCATCCAGTTTTGCGTTATCCAAAGGATAAGTCCAGTGCGAGTCCTCCCGCGAGCATCCTTTCCTCTCGGGGTGGCTGAAGGTCAGATGGAGTTCTGAATGTGACCTCTGAGTGGGGAGAGTGCTGCTTTTTCCAGAGGGATGCGATCTGGACAGTGGAGTTGTCAGAGCCGTGACGTCAGCGCTGCTCTGGAGGTGAACAACAGACGGATCTGGCCTCTAGCAGATCTATTTTTGGTTCACACAGAAGCTCCTGGCTCTTTCTGAATGAACGACTCACTCAACAGGAAAAGAACAGTTAGCGCGCTAAAGAGGGCTTTTGCAGATGAATTTGTCTTGAGGTCTTTGCACTGGTTTTCTCCCCTCATTCCACAGTCCTTGTCTGTGTATTTAGGACGGGCTGATGTTTTATTCAGGCTGTCTGTTTTACATTCGGAGCATCAGCCACTGCAGCGCAGACAACCCGAGCGCGGAGTCGTGCCGCTGAATGTAAACAGCGCCGTAATTGAAGAGTGGTCCTTCAGTTGAAGAGCTGCAGTGTGTCTGCTGATCATTATTCACACCCTGAGAAATAATAGAAATGTCATGTCAAACTGCAGCAGCATTTACAACGCTTGTTTTGGAGTCCCAATTTTCACTTTTATCTGAATTGAGAAGCGATAAAAAAAGACCTCGACTGTAGACAGTGAGATGAGATAAGCAATGTGGCATCCAGGATCAGTGTGTGTGACTGAGTTTGAGTTCAAATGCTCTCAAAAACTCTTGAAGCGAAGGGTGATGGTCTCTATACACTTGTGCTAGTGAGGACTGTACAATCCTGGTGGAAGCAGAAGATATTGACTGGTGTTAATAAAACGCGTCTGCTCTCTGGGACTCGATATCAGGGGTGGAGCAAAATCTATACTCTGCTCCTTCACTCTGCCCCTTGGTCTGGACATAATGAAGAGCAGCGCCTTATACCATACAGCTGTGGCTGTGTGTGTAGAGGGGAGACCTTGGTAAAGGTTGCTGGGAAACAACGCTCACATGAGATGACTTTTTTATGACATAGATTTCAATATACTGTGCATTATTTTACCTCAAAATTCAGGTCTTATTAGGCCCATGTCTCATCAAGAATAACAGCATTAGCTTAGTATTTGCTTGGTCTATAGCAGATGTGGGAGCTGGGGGGCCACATGTGGCCCTTTCCTTGTGTTTATCTGGCCCTCGTGAGGCCACAGCAAAACTGCAAAAGAAATTGTACTTTCTTTTTTTGTCATTCATTAAATAGAATTGAAAGTAACTCCTGAGTTATTTATTTATGAAGGAGTTATTTCTTGTCACTCCAAATAAATAAAAACTATGGAAGTGCTGTTATATCGTAGATGTTTTCATTTACCAAGATGTTGTCATCTTAAAAGGCTCTTTGAGTATTTTTATATTACTGTATACTGTGTATGTCTAAATGAAGTGTCAATAAAATTGAACAATACATAATCGAATTTCAACGTAAGCCGCTTTTTCATCTGTGCTTCTGTTCAGAATCAGATTTATTGCCATGCTCAGTGGGGATCCCACCAACTAGGAAAGTGCTTTGGAAAACGTGCGGTCAAAAACTTAAATTAAATTAAACAACTAATAAATAAATCACCCACAAACAACAAAAGCTGAGCACATTTCATTCGGCCCCTCACAAAAATCAAGATGTATAATGTGGCCCTTTAAGAAATGTCATTGAACCTCCCAGGACCAGAGTGTTGCACTTATTGTGTAAGAAAATAATATCGTGAAATTGTTTAGTGTACGTTTATATTTGAAATGTGTCGATATTTAGTCAATTTTAGAATGTGTTTCTAGAAGTAACTGGGCTTTTCTCCCTCTCTCTCGCTATAAAAAGATATTTTTTAAATAATATTTAAACATATGTATAAATTGATGTATTTCTTATTTGTTTTTGTTCTAAAAGAATGGAAAAATATGAAACATGTTGTCTGGAATAGGCCAACTTCTATAGGGCAAGGTGAAAACTGGCAGTGAAATACAATAAAGCACACACTTCTTTGAGACTTCATTGATTATTATGAAGAGAAAAACTTGTTTATCAGTCACATACCTGTGCAGTATGATTTCCATACACCTAAAAAATGTCAGTGTCTAATGTGACTAGGAGCCGCCCTCCTGTTGCGGAGGTTTTATGCCGTCAAACTGGCTGTAAAATTCCGGCCCTGGCCAAAAGGCTCTCTGAATGGTAACCTTGATTTCTGCAGTCAGAAGCTTACAGTGCTTTTATGCAGCGTTTGCCAGTTATCTAAGCAGCTTAACCGCTCTTCCTTCACTCAGATGAAAACAAGATGCGTCAGTCAGGTGGATGAAAGCAATTCCTCGATTGAGGTGGGTCTTTTCTGTGGTGAGGGATGGGACGACAGCTGAGGTCCAGCATGAGCGAGCAAGCGACACGACAAGTCTTGCTCATGAATGGTCAGGATGGTTAGCTGTTTTAAATCTTCCCTGGTTGATCCACATCCAGCAGAAGTCAATGTTCTCATGGCGTGAATGGTCACTGTGGGGGGAAGTGACACGACACTTTGTCACATGGACCACATAAAAGGACGCCGTATTGAGCGGTTGCACCAATCCCCATCATGTAAAAGCGCCATTTCTATTATTGAAGCCAAATCCTTGGAGCTGTTTTGGGAGCTCATTCAGCGTCTCAGTTGTAAGATGAAACTCTAAGATTTTCAACGATGAAATCATATTCCGTTGCCTTGTTTTTGAAAGAGGGTGGGCTGGATAATCTCAGCTCAGACTCCTGTGGAAGATTGAAAATTAGAGTGGGAGGATTGTAATGCAGAGGTCAGGGGTCGGTGAGGGGAGGCAGCGTTGTACTGGAGCTAATGAAAGCAGAATGCCACCGTGGTCTGGGTCCCACTCGCCCAGCAGCGGTGCCCTTTAATGAATTTCTCATTTGTAAAGCTCTCCATTCAACACGGCCTTCCGCTGTGAACATAGAAGGAGAAGCCACGAGGCTCCGCAGCTGGGGGATCGCTGGATGGAGAGGGGAAGTGAGAGCCGAGGGGAGAAGAGGAGCCTGGCTCCCAGGCAGCTGTCGCTCGTGTGTCCTCCATCTGACGCCCAATTTGACAGATGAAGTAACTGTAATGAGGCCTGCGAGGTAAAAGACTGGAGTCCAGCGCTTGAACCCACCAAGACAGATTCCTCACTCCGGCCCCTGGGCTCAGACGGGAGCCACGGTCCGGGTTTTAGGGTCGGATTAATGCGGGTCTGCGAGTGTGTGTGGGAGCATCGGAGAGATAATCTCTTCAACGTGCCGCATGTGCTCGGTCCAAGCACCAAATTAACCATGTGACCTCGCCGGCGCTCCGCAGCTGGATCCGAATCACACAGCCAGAAGTGCGTTTCGGTGGAGCGAGTTGAGGGTGGAACTGCACGGTGATGTTCTTGACTGTAAACAAAGTCACTATGGAGAGTCAGGACACAATCCTCCACCCTCTCACTACGATCGCTGTGTGTTAAAACTACCATCAGTTTTCCTTCTTTTATCAAAATGTACTGCCCTCCATTGGACACATTCTTTTACTTGTGAACGAAAATGTTTTGACAGATTTTGCCATCACTTTGCATTTTGGTATATTTATAGACAGCCAGTGCTGTGTTTCTTTGTTTTTTTTATGGTAATAGTGTGTAGTTTTTCATATCTATCAGTAACAATAATAATACTCCAGAAACTTGATCCTTCTTTTGGCTACTTTTCCTCTCAACTGACATTCTGGATTGACTTGAATATTGAAATAATTTTATAATATTTGAGTAATATAATAAATATAAAATTTGAATTCCTCAAAACATCTGCCTTGTAAAACCTGTGTACACGCCGAGGTGCTTGAATCCAGTGCTGTTGTTTGAGTTGTGTTGTGGTATTGTGAGACACAGAAGTCGCTGACTTGTTCCGTCTCCAACTTCAATCCACAGAAAATCTATTGGAACCAGACTGACGCTGTCAGCTCGTCAATATCAAATAAACCGGAGAGACTTTCAATTTTCTGCTTCATCATTACATCGTCTGGATGTAAAAAAAAAAACCCCATTGTTTCCCAAAAGCTATTTCCACTGTTTTGTCCAGACAGTCTTTGATTGATTTTAGCTTTTGTGAGCTGCAGCCTCTACCATCCTGGATCCATTCCTCTGCCGCTTCAGTCTTGTTTGGACATTTGTCTTCATCCTGGTTGGGTCACTCTGGTGTCCAGCCCTTGCTGTTACCAATACTGATCCCGTTTCCTTCTCTCCAGTCAGTAAGGACGTCTAAAAATACATTCACCATGCGGAGAATCTTCTGCTCCCCTGAGGGCAGAACTAAAGTGGCTGACAAAATGGTTATGCAAGTCTTAAAATTCGACAACAGCGTTTGACATTGGTCAGCTCCCTGACGTGCTCCCAGCATGGCCACAGCTTTCTCATGACATTGATGACGTCACTGCTTTTGGATCAAATCGATCCCTTTCTCCACCAAACGTGTTGCTCTGCTCCACCTCATGAAGGGCTTCAGTTTGTTTTGAGAAGTGGATGGTGTTACACAGGTTTATCACACGTTTCAAGTGAACTATAACAATTTATTTTACTCCCATAAATATTTATCCTTTTTCAAGCGAATTATAAAATTACGGAGCCCCTAAGGGGACAAGACCAAAAAAATTAAATTAAATTAAAAAAAGAGAAGTTTTGCGAGATCTCGCAAAAGTATTGCAAGATATTGCAAACATATTGGGAGATCTCGCAAAAGTATTGTGAGATCTTGCAATACTAGTTTGAAGTGACATCAAACAACCATAACAATGGCGAGTCAGCATCCGTGGGAAAGTTTCATTGAATTGTATTTCAAAGTTGGACTAAAATATGAGGACATACAGTCCATGCTTCGTCGCAAAAGTTTTGCGAGATCTCTTCTTTTTTTTTCTTTTTTTTGGTCATGTCCCCTTAAGGGCTCCGTATAAAATAACTTTTCTCACGAGTCCGTCTTCAGTGAAACTTACTTTTTGTCCTCTTCAGACCACCGTAAGCAGCTTTTCTTCATTTCTTTCGCTCTGATGTACATATCGCGGATGTGTGCAAACGATGTGTTCACGAGCGTCGGAATGTTCAATACTACTGACTATAATTGAGGTTGAGATGGTTTACAGGATTTGCATGTGAATGGGAGAAAACCACCCTTAATAAAGAAGTGGGAGACATGTTCCCCTCGTCCACCTAAACCGAGGCTTATGTTTGGCAGCCATTTTTACTTGTATTACAAAATAAAACAAGAATAAATGACGGAAACTGAAAGTGAAAAAAATGGATTGTCCTGCAGAAACATTTGTTTTGTTAAACGACACTGTACTATACACACTATTATTACTATTATTATTACTGTGATGTGCCATCGCGTCCTCATATTCTCTGTGTGAGGTCCATATAGGTTTGTGGAAAGGCTGTGAAAAGTACTGTACATTTTGGATTGAGGCAGTTTGACTTGGCAACCTGGGGTAAAATTGCTGAACCTTCAGTTAAAGGTTCAGTTTAAAAGCTGCAGAAAAATCACACCCTGTGATACAAGTACCATGAGTGTATCGATTCACAGCGTCTCTGGACAAATTCTGTTGTTCCATCTAACTGTTTCTGCCTTTATAGCAGCGACAGTTCTTTTGCTTCTCGGTGCTGAGCGTTTGTGAATGTGGCGGGAAGATTCAGCACTTTTATTAATATTATTTTCAATTATTCAAATTATTTTAAGAGACACGGTTGTAGACAAGGCTGCCACGACTAGTCGACCTAGTCAATTATTATCGACTATTAGCGCTGATGGCCTCATGTCTCGACCAGTTGTGACAATTTGTGCTTCATATTTTTATTTATTTAATGACTATTTACAACACTACAGTCAGACAAGTTGCAGTGTTCATCACCATATGCCGACTAGTCGACTCTACATATAGTGGTCAGATGCAGTCCTACCTGCAGGGGGCGTCACTTCTATCATTGCTCACCTTCTCAAGTCTGGAAGGACCAAGAAGGTAGCTCAACTCAATAGTCACTGGTGAGAGCGTCGTCCCTTAGCTCAGCTCTTCTTCAGGATAGACTAATATTACGCTCTACTCCCAGCCCGATTGAGAACCATGGTCTCTGATTTTGCTTTGCCACGATCTGCTCCAGCTGTGCTCCAGAAGCCATTTTAATCTTTCTTTAACGTGAACTTCCATTTTGCATTTTCACTTTCCGTGTTAACATTTGCGATGCTACATTATCTGATGTAAAAGCCGCCGCGTTATTCTCATGTCACCGTCCTTCTTTAAACCTCGCCATCATCCCTGTCATGTGTGCACTCACTCATCCTTCATCGTTCTCTCCGCATCATCTTCCTCGCCGTGCACTCCCTCTCTGGCATGCTTTCCTCACACGCACGGTGCCAGCTGCTCTCCTCCCGCGCGGCGCGTGGACGCAGCGCGCGACACAGACTCATCCCCGCTGTTACATAAGAGCCATGCGAAAGCTTACAAATCAGATTAGGATGACTGTGTGCTGCGAGCTCATCCAGGATGGAGGTCAGTGAAGCGCGATGCTGCCGCCGCGGCCTGATCATGTCTGGTAGTTCGATGCACACTCCGGTGCAGATTATTTACTTTGCATAATTGTTGGGATAATTACCGAGTGTAATTATCGTG
This sequence comes from Synchiropus splendidus, assembly GCF_027744825.2. Classification (NCBI taxonomy): domain Eukaryota; kingdom Metazoa; phylum Chordata; class Actinopteri; order Syngnathiformes; family Callionymidae; genus Synchiropus; species Synchiropus splendidus. The sequence goes on from NC_071335.1 coordinate 23,022,335, forward strand.
ACCTTTAAGTTGCGAGTCACAGAAACACAACCGGAAGTCGCTGCCCACGCTGTTGTGAACACCAGGATTTAAGAATAGTGACAGGATTTTCCAGGATTCCACAAGAGCAGCCATCTATTCTCAGGCCGGTGTAATAATAGATCTGCTTCTAACTTTGTTCCATCAGTTATTACTGCCAAGTACATAGCACTGGACAGCGAAACGAAAAGGAAGGGACAAACTACAAGCTATAGAATACCAGGCCGCCGACTCCAACTGGTCAATTTTGATTATTTAGTTGCAGACAAAAAGAATTAATGGTAAGTTTCGCAAGTAGCAGTTTTACAATTGAGGAAAAAAACTGACACTGAACAAGACCGTGAGTCAAATGAAAAGCAAGGATTGAAGATGCTAATATGGTTAGCATTTTCTGCTAACAGCTGCTTATTAGCTCTGACGTTAGTTGGATATTGGTTATTTTTTAAGCTCCAGAGGTCTCAGATGAACCACGTGCAACAACTCAGACCTAAAATTTTCTGGACCACTGTGTTCTTGTCTGAAGCTTGCGAGTGGTTGGTTGTAGTAGGCCATATGTGGCCATTTTTTTTCTGCCATTTTTGTTCTTTCTCTTTTAGTCACCGCCACCATTTCATCAGTAAATATAGCATGTTCTTGTTTCAAGGCTAAAACTTTCATCGGCCATTTTTTCTTGTTCCTCATATTTTGAAATAAATTGCCTTTTTATATTGAACGTCTGGTCCATAGTTATTTATATTCAAATGTAGTGTATATGAAATGAAATATTTCAATAGTTTTCATTGCATATTTACACTTTTTAATATCCGTACTTACATTTAATCTTTTTTAGGTCAACTTGTCCTTGTTGCTTAAGTATGTATTTTGGATATTTTTCCATCATGTTTTGTATTTTTCGCTGTCTTTCTTTTGATAATGGCCCCTCACTGTAGTTACAGTTTCTAATGTGGCCCTTCACGAAATTGAATTGCCCACCTCTGTAGTAGGTGATGGAGAGTCGCAGTTTAGTTCGCACTGAAAAACAAATGGCAAAAAGTTAAGATGACCAACAAAAGAATACCATTTTTGGAAGTTTTGTTTGTGTTTTAGTGGCTTGTTATCATGAGGAGAACTCGTGATCTGCCTCAGAATCTTCTCATGGAAAGAGATGTGGGGGTTCAGAGCTCGACCTGGACACATTGTCAGTGCCTGTGTCTGTTATCTTCTAACTTTGAGAGTGTCTTAGCTGGCTTGGTCTGTGTAGCTGGAGGGTTTTGTTTGTGGTGCCAACTTCGTTCTTCATCAACTTTTCCTATTCTGCAGTTTGGTGTGTCCTCTGGACTCTGGATTATTTGGGCCGGAGTGAAATGTTTCTGAAAGTTTCAGATGAGCCGCGGCGGCACAGTCCCCTGTGCGGTGTTATGCAACGCTCCTCCTCGCGACTCATTTGCTGTCCATTCCTCCACAAACTAGTGGATTGATCAAAAGGATTACTCCGCTGAATTGTTGGTTTCCAAACTTGAGCCACATGTTGTGGACCAGCAGAACTCGATGAAGTCCTGTCACTACCCCCCCACCCCCCTCTCTAATAGTCTCACTAATGACTCTTGTCATTTTTAATCCCGCTCCTCCACCTGGGGCGTATTTAAAGCAGGGGCCTCTGTGTGCCCGACCGAGATTAGTCTAGTGAACAGAGGGGGAGGAGAGCAGCCGCCGCGCACAGCCAGCGCCTCACATTGGGCCGCATGTGAGGAATGGCACCGCGGTAGATGAGAACAAGGATCTCTGTTCTCTGATGTTGGAGGATCTTTTTACTCGTTCGACATCACTGTGCACCACCGTGTCCCGTCAAGTCTTAGCTATTAACTCGGCAGCGTCGCAGGTGCTGATGAAAGTAGCCTATTGAAGAGTCACCTCTGTCAGATGTCAGAGCGTCAGGTGCAGTTGTTTTCAAAATAAGAAGTGCAGTGAAGTGTTGCTGGAGGAGAGGCTTCCTGTGGCTGACTGAGCTGCTCCGGGGCCCAGCTAAGAAAGTTGTGAGTGAAAAAAAGTCCCTCTCTGCGGAACAGGAAGTGAAAGTAGTTACTAGTTACGTCACGTTTCCTCGTTGACACCTGTGTTTTTGTCGCTCGAGGCGGGCCAGACCTGGATGTGCCCTCAGCAGATCTGCTGACCGGGCGAGTCAGGACACCGTCTGCCGCGTCCGGTGATGCAAGAGTGACGGCCCTCTAGGCCGCACCTCTCAGAAGATAACAGAAACTTCATCTCTCTGATTTTAAGCATGGATTTCTGGTTTTTGACTTTTGAAAAATCTTATCTCAAGCATAACTTAATCTTTTTTGTCTACAATAGACAGGAAAATGAGGTACATAACGTAAAATATTTTACATTGATGTCCCTGACTCATTGAAATAAAACTTCATTCTAGTGTTCAGACATGATGAGATACAGCCATGTCACAACTCCTCATCCAACAGTCCTTTATTTCACCATCTTATTCTTGTTCATCTCCTCCATCTTGGTCTTGTTCTTATTTGTGTTGATGTTTCCCTTTCTTACAAATACAGTTAGCACTGTAGGTTTGTGTGTGTGGAGAGGACCTGTGTTCTGTTACATCAAGCCAGTCTAACTAAGAGTGTTTTATCTTTTGAGTATGAATTTTGAAAAACGTTTATTTTATGATGAGGAAACTTGCTTCTTACTGACTTTGTTTTTTACCTAAACTAACCAAGCATTTCCCCTTGATGTTGGTATTGATGATCTTGTTTCCGCTGTGAGGGGGGACCAAGCCAGTTTCTTCTCACGCCAGTACCAGGCCTGGATGAAGGCAGAGGATTGTGTCAGGAGGGGCATCCGACTCGCCAAACTAAAAGATGCAGATCAGAAAAAGAAATTTCTAGTCTTGATACAGAGACTCATTTTAAGTAATATATATTTGAGTCAAGTTTCATTAGTTCACTTTCACCTTTAAGTACATATTATCAAGAATTCAGAATATGGTGCTTATTTCTAGCTGACACACATTCACCACAGAATTCTTATTTCTAGTCCTGAGCTGACGACTTGTCAAGAAAAAATATGTCTCAATCCATGGGCAGATAATTGTACTTCTATGCTTGGTATTAGTGTTAAAATTTTGCTGTACCTTTTTATTGTGCTGTATGTTTTGAAAATCCCTTTCACCGAGGGGAAGCGTTTGTCGTCTGACATCTCCCTCTGAAATCAGCCATGTTCCGCTCACTCTGTGGAAGCAACTGAGTCTCAGCTTAACACAGCAAAATGAATAATGGATGTCTCGAACGCTCTAGTATTAAAAACATAAATTTTGTACCCACCCCGCGGTAGGGTTTTACAGCGAGGTTGCATCAGCATTCTGAGCCCAGCCCAAACGCTCTCTCTGCAGTGAAACATCATCCCTGCATTGACTTCTCTTCCTCATCCCTGCATGTGTCACGCCGTCGCCTGACGTCACTCGCGGGGATGTCAGAGCCTCCAAGTGAATCTCAGGGATGCTTTTTATTCTCCGGTCACCTCATCAGTTTTTGTTTTTTTTCACAGCGGCACTGTTGAAATAGTGACTTGTAATTGTCGGTTTCTACGTGGCATCGGTCACAGCCGCGCACCATCTTTACCTCACTGTGACTCACATATCAGCCCTCAGCCAGGAGCTGTTTAGCTGTTCATAGGGAACCAACGTGTTAGTCTCTCTCCCCCATCAAAGCCGTGCGAGTCTTTGCTCACGTTGTCATTCGTCCTCCAGCTCCTCCCTTGAAAAATGTGTGGACTCCCTTATATTAATGCTGGAGTTCAAGCATGAGCCAGTGCTTGCTTTGGTTTGCTGCCAGTGTTTTTCCAGTCTCATGCTCACACCACGCTGTTGACTTTAGCACAAAAAGCTAGTTTATCGAGGGCGCCACCGAGTCGCCTGGTGGAATAAAGGCAGAAGCTAAATTTAAAAAATGGCTGGGGTAATGGAGCCTCCCACCTCTTTCCCACTTTCCTCTGCCGTCTCCTAATGTTCACTCCCAGTTGATCTCAGGCATAAACACGTCTGTCAAACTGGAGGCCCGCGGGCCAAATGTAGCCCAGCAAGTCTTTTCATGTGACCATAAACAACTGATTGTGATCCACAAATATTATTGTTTAAGCTTTGTTTGTCTTGGGAGTTCACAGCGACTAGGAATAAATCAACAATAAATCCCTGTGATAGCGAATGCATGTTCCTGTGTGTGAGTCAATCGGTGCTGATGCTGCTAAATTTAGCCGCCAGCAAATCAAACTGAAATACACTGTGCAGGACCCGCCACTCAGGTGGTGCTGAACATCTTTGGCTCCTTGTGTTTGGCAGTGATGATGACTAGTAGATACACGGTGAAGTGACCAGTTCATGACAATTTTCAATGCCGTATCAGGAGCTGATGGATGAATGAATGAGTATTTTTAGCTCTGAATCTATGGATTTTGACGTTGACATTTTGACGCACAATTGTATTCCTGTTTTGTGGGGTCTTTCAAGCTTTCCCCAGCCTCTCACCCTAAACCTATCTAACCAGGACTCTTCTTACTCAATAATAATGATGACCCAGATATTTTGAAGTTTTAATCCTCGAACTGAGGCTGAAACTTGTGGAGACCCCACTGAATCAAAAGGTTTGTTTCCAAGAATTGGTCCCCACAAATACAGCTAAACCAGGCACACACATCCCGACGGATCATTGGCTGAGCTCACACTGCTCCTTGGGTCAGTCTCATAATAAAAGGAGGAAGATGATGAGAGGAACTCGGAGCTGCACACTGGTGCTACCTTGACACCCGAAACACCTGTTTCCACAGCAACAGCCGTCAGGAGCACGAGAAGGGATGTGCTGCTCGGCTTGTTCTCTGTGTGTTTTGCCTCCTTGTCATTTCGTGCAGCTTCACAAGAGGCTTTAGGAGCGTGGATGAGTCATAGAGCGGAGTCTCACTGAAAGTCTGCAGCTTCCTAAACTGCTGTCACAGGATTACTGCCCCTCAGAAGCATCGCTCCGCTCACTGTAAAAGATCCTTTTTCCCCACTCTGTCAGAGATGGTCAGGGTTATTCTAATGTGTCTTTCACTGGAGGACACGGCTCCGAACTGACCTCAGATTCATCTTTCCCTCAGTGATAAGTTGTGATACTCCCTGGAAGTCTTTCCCTTTTCTCTCCCTCCGTTGCTTCTCTCAGGGCTCATGTGGCCTGGTTGTGTCAAACTGCTGCCCCCTCCAGGCTGACGGTTATTTCAGAACGTCTGGGTTTCAGCAGACAGACATGTCTGTGTGGTGGGAGGTGGTGGGATCTCAGACCCGGGTCCTGCTGCTCACTGACCTTCAGCGGTGCCCCGCCACGCTTAGCCAGGTCGCTCCATTTTTTGTTTTATTCCTTTATCCTAAATGCTAATCTTCTCTGGAAGTGGCTGCGTTTTGCTCCCTACTCTTTGTCATAGAACTGAATCGGAAGAAACAAGTGGCATGAAATACTTTTCAGGATGCAATAACCCCCAAACATTGCTGAATATTCCAACAATTATTGCAGTTCTGCCTCAAAATGCGACTTCATATGATCATTGTCCAAGTGAGCTCAAGTGTTGCATCATTTTCTCATCATTTTCTTCTCCCTTACAGAAAGTGAGTGAGAAGGTTGGAGGAGCAGAAGGAACAAAGCTCGATGAGGACTTCACAGAAATGGAAAAGGTGCGAATGCTTCACACAAAACCAGTGGCACGATGAAGCTTTATATGTTGAGTGACGTGGAGCGTAAGGGATCATGAATAAAGAAGCCTGCGTGTATTCTAAATAGCAGTTACAGTATGTTCATACCATCCTCTTGAGAAGACATATTTTCACACGAACAGATTCATGTGTCTCACTTGGTGCGTCTGCAGAACAAAACAACACTTCTCTTCTCTCTTGGCGGGTTCTGCTCGCCTGTTAAATATTTCTGTTCTGTTCACTGACATTTTTGTTTCATTGCTGTATTTTTGTTCAAATGTTTTTCAATGTTGTTTTTAGAAAGTGGACACCACCACTCGGGCAGTGATGGAGATCATGACCAAGACCACCGAGTACCTGCAGCCGAACCCAGGTGACCTACACATTGCCAAGATCTTCTTTAAATGAATCGCAATGTCATTGTGCTGCTCTGCTTCAGTGTCTAAACTCAACACGGATCATTTTGTTTTCCCGCAGCCACCAGAGCCAAGATGAGCATGATGAACTCCATGTCTCGTATTCGAGGTCAGGAGAAGGGACCTGGATACACCCAAACTGAAGCCATCCTGGGGGAGTCCATGACGCGGTTCGGGAAGGAGCTCGGCGAGGAGTCCAACTTTGGTCAGACATGCAAGCATGTTGACAGTCCTGACCACCTGCCTTTGTTCTGTTGGAGTTATCTGCACTACAATCTCAAAGCCAGGTGTGTAAAATAGGTTTGTTGTTTTTGGCTCCCAGGACTCGCTCTGATCGACGCTGGGGAAGCCATGCGTGAACTTGCCGAGGTGAAGGACGCTCTGGACATGGAGGTGAAGCAGAACTTCATCGATCCGCTGCAGAACCTCCACGAAAAAGACCTGAAGGAGATTCAGGTGCCGCCTCGCCCCTCACCCTGATGGAGAGTCGTGTGTTGTTGGGTCCGACTCCGTCTGATCCGCTCCTTGTCCTTGGCAGCATCACTTGAAGAAAATGGAGGGTCGTCGTCTGGACTTTGACTACAAGAAGAAGCGTCAGGGCAAAGTGACCGAGGACGAGCTCAAACAAGCTCTGGAGAAATTTGACGAGTCCAAGGATATTGCCGAGATCAGCATGTTCAACCTGCTGGAGAGTGATGTAAGATACGCTCAGTTCCTTTAGCTCAGGAACGCAGATGCAAGTCCTTTCAGACTGGTGACTCACGACTGGTGCTGCTGAATTCAACCCAAGTACTTCCAAAATGAAGTGAAATAAATTCACTTACATATATAAGATGCTTCTGAGACATTTTCCACAGCTCACTCTGACTTTCCTGAGGATTATAATCCCTGTCTCATCCTTCACAGATTGAACAGGTGAGTCAGCTGTCAGCTCTGGTCCAGGCTCAGGTGGAGTATCACAGCCGCGCGGCCGAGATCCTCACACAGCTGTCCAGCAAGATCGACGAAAGGTCAGCAACAAACCTCTCCATGCCGGAGAGGTGAAACTCTGAATTCTGTTGTCGCGCCTCACAGGATAAAAGATTGTTCCAACAAGCCGAAGAAAGAATACATCCCTAAACCCCGGACATCTCTGGACTTCTCCCTCAGCGAGAACCACAACGGAGGCATCCACAGCGCTCGTTCTCCGGGTGAGTCTGTCCAGTAGGACGCGCCTCAGTTTGTGCAGTAAATCCTCAAATGAATGTCCACAAAAAAAACAGCTTCTGATCAGGACAAAAGTTGACCAACATGAACACTTCTAGGGCTGCAACGAAAATGGTTTTACTTGTTAACTAATCTATTCATCATTTTTTCCATTAGTCACTAATATATGACCTTTGTTTGGACCTATTTTGAATTTCTGTTCAACCTAAAGTTGCTTAAATCATCTCACTGTCGCACTCAGACACCATACATTATTAAACAAGTATATTAAAAGTCCTTTAAAACAGAGGTCTTTATTGGTCCTGGAGAAGAATTTAAAATCATCACTGTACACATATGTAACTGATATCAAAACATCTGATCAACATCCACATCAAAAGCTCTTATTTGTTGTTATTTATTATTATTTAGCAGCCCTAAACTTCTTCACACACGGATGATACATATCCTGGCTGTGGACGGTTGGAGGATTTACTCGTTTTTAACTGCCCCACAACGTTAATTTCCGTCTTCCTCAGCTCTCTGACCAACTTTTCTGATCATAATTCCAAAGCGCTGAACTCAAATCTCGACTTTTCTCTTTCCCCCCTCAATGTTTTTGTGAACAGGAGCGAAGTCTCCAGGTGAGCCTCGGTCACTCTCCCTGATGTGTTTCTCTGCCATCACCTGAATGTTGTTTGACCTCCACTGTTCTCTCCTCCTTTCCTCTCTTTCCTTTTGCAGCAAGGTCTCCAGGTGAGACTCAAAGTGACTCCTGGAGAGATACAAACATCTCTCCTCCATCATTTAACCATCGCTCATTTCTTTACACTGCATCCTCATCCAGTCACTGACAAACAGAAAGATCAAGTGCGGTCCGACTGACCACAGCAGCCGCAGCGGAGGCAATTGCTGTTTCTGTTTTGACCTCATTGTTCTTCCTCACGTCCCTTTCATTTAACCCGTCTCCAGTTTGACTCACCTCCTCTCCTTTATTTCACCCCTCATCATCACCAGCTCGCCGCCATTGTCAGGTGCCGATACTAATCTGAACGTTACAATTCTTGTCTTCTTTGTTTCCTTTGCAGCAAGATCTCCAGGTGAGCACCATGACTTGGGAGGAGAGTTCAAATCCCAAATTCCTCTCATGTTCTATCTGTCTATCAAGTGTTGGGAGTGTTCTGTCTGCATTTCTTTCATTTCATTTTGTGTCTAACCCCTTGTTTCTCTTTGATTTTCTCCCCCACTTGTGAGAGTTTTGTAAATGAAAGTGTTATTTTAAGGGCGTGCGTGTTTGAAGGCAAACTTTTGTTGGTCAGGTGCCACCAAAACTCTCTCGCTGAACTGAGCGAGTAGCTGAACAAGTCATTGTCCTCACCTCTATACTGGACAGAAACCAGATTCTTACCAACATAAAAGTCTTGCCCTCAAAGCACCGCAACACAACGCTGCAGATTAGCGTTGCGTTGTTGATCCTGAATCACAAAATGTCAAACAAAGAAGCTGCTGATGCGTTTCCTCTCTGACTGGCTTGTTTTATCTTCTCGCCCTCTGGTGCTCCCGCGCTCCTCCCTCTTCCAGCCAGGTCCCCAGGTGAGCCCCTTCTTTGGCTTTCATCCTTCTCCCTCTTCATCTCCTAACCTCCATCTTCTCCTCCAGCCCCCATGGACCAGCCCTGCTGCCGTGCTCTCTACGACTTTGACCCCGAGAACGAAGGTGAGCTAGGCTTCAAGGAGGGCGACATCATCACCCTGACCAATAAGATCGATGAGAACTGGTACGAGGGGATGTTGCACGGCAACTCTGGCTTCTTCCCCATCAACTACGTGGATATCCTGGTGCCCCTGCCTCACTAGAACAGCAGCTGCTCCGGCGCCAGTGAGAATTCTGAAGCCCCGCCCCCTAGTTCCTCCCCGTGTACGCCCAGTTACCTTTCCTAAACCTCCCCCGCCCGCGCTCCGCTTCACAGGAGCCCAAACAGCAGCAACACAGTAAAGATAAGAATGAAAAAAAACACATCAAAGGAGTGTCAAATAAAATAGAGTCTGCCTTGATGTGGTTGCTCCCCGACCGTCAGGGGAGGGACTTCATGTCATGATCTCCGTCCCCGCTTTTGTTCACGTCAGCTGTCAGTCTGTCATGAGTTGAAAGAAACATCGATCTGCACCACGTCAACCATTGTTCTTCTGCTGTGTTCTCCGTTTGGACTTCACCAAAGTCATGTGCTTCCCTTTTACTGCAGCATCCAGTAGAGCTCCAGCGGTTCACTTGAGTCCAATGTTCCATCCTGAGGGCCATTCTCGAGTTGCTGTCCTCTCGTGTTAAATCCTGCATTTCACGATCATGTCCGACGCATGTGAGCCTGCATGGGCTTTGCTAGTTTCTTCTACTTGGACCCTTCAAACATCTGTGAGGGGGTTTAGTCCAACATATCTTCAGTGAAAGGACGTCCTGAACCGAACGTCCCTATATGGTCATATCCTCCAAGCGAGATACTTTTTCACCCCGATACCCTGCTCATATTTCAGATATCAATAAATGTAGTCTATTTTCACACCTTTTTGCTGGTGAGACACGCAGCACTCCTGTTAGATGGAAGAGCCAAAATCTGACTGGTGACAATCGACTATATTTAGAGAAGCCAGAACAAATGGACGCCTCTCTGCAGGTGCTTTGAGTGTCACTGGATAAACAGTGAGCTGCTGGTGTGGCCGACTCGCCCGGGTCCCACTCAGTTACGAGAGAGCAGGACCAGATTTGCCAGAGCTCCTTCGACACAAATGTTTCTGAAGTCGAGTGAATGTACCATGATTCTCACAGTCCTCTGAAGGGTCGACGTCTAGTCAGAGTTCAGATCAACATCCAGCTGCACTAGTGATAAATGGATGAGGCGGCTTCGCAGACTTTCTGGCAATAATAGTTGTTAAATAACAAATCAATAATAAAATCCCGGATTATTTTTTATGTCAATATATTTAAATGGATGACACTTCAAGTATAAAGGGAGGAGGAAGTGTATATGGACAAAAGCTAAATATTTATTATTTTTAACATTGTGTCAGCCATTTTTTGTGCACTTTTACGTGATTATTATTTATTAAACTCTACATTATATGATGAAACATATGAACTGTTTTTTCCCACGTGTTTTAACTACATTATTATCTTGGAGAGACGATGGCGTCAGTATTAAATAAACTCTAGCGACGTTCAAGTTTGGACCTAGCATTCCGTAGTGTCTCTACATTTTGAAGGCATTAACTATGTATATGTTTAAAATCACAACAATATTCCCTTTGGTCCCGGTATATATATTTACATTTAGTTGCAGACACTTTGAAAGCAGCATTAGCAAAAGAAGTCCTTCATTTAATCGATTTTTTTCCATGTTATTATCTGTTGCTGAGGACGTAAAGGTCGTCATTTATAATATTCCTGACGTGATTATTCATTTCATAACAAAGATTTGAAAATGAGCTTGAATGAAAGGCGAGCTCAGTCGTCGATGAGAGACGTGGAGCGCAGCTGCTCGCCTGGTGGTATAGGCGAGACTTGTTTGTTGGTGTTTTCAGCTTCTCTGAAGAGCAGAGCTTCACTCTGAGGATAATGGCTCAGAAAAAAAGGAAAATCTGGTGCTAAAATAAAATGTGACCCAGAAAGAGAGGAACAACTTCAACTCTGACTTCACTGATATTTTCGCATCAATCTACTGCTGTTGTTTTATGCATCATTTTGCCGGTTGAGAGCAGTTTCCGAAGGTTGTTGATTGTAGCCAGGTGATTTTGGGAATGTTATTGGAATATTGAAGTATATAAACCTGTCGTCGATACCATCAATGCCAAAGTCAGAAAAAGAAGCGCTGTCGGTTTGTAAGTATTCGTGGCGTGAGGACTGCATTTCTTTGTTATGAGCACGAGTCCATGTGAACATGTTCAGTGTGACAAGCGTGTTGTGAAGATTGTGAGGCAGCCAGTGTTCTGTCGCGTGCGATGAGCCCTTCGCCAGCTTTTTCTCATGCCTCCATTCGTACGCTGGACTCACCTCAGTTGAAGAGCCCATGTTATCGCTGCTCATCTCATGATTCAACACCAAACCTGATGCAATACGCCGTTTTCATTTGTTTCCTTTTTTTCAAGAGAAGCACAATTTCAATTCTTCCCTTATTTATTATGTCACGAAGAAGTCATCTGTGCTTTTATTTTTCTCTTATTTTATAACAATGGTGTGTATCTTTGCCCTCAATGAGGACTGTACAGCTTTTCTGTGTTTTGTTTTCACCTGGTGTGTAGAGTCGCTCATCTACAGTAACGTATTATTTTTGTAACCGTGACAAGCGTGAAACACATAATAGATGTATATGCATATATGGTATCTAATCCAGAGGCAAAGGTGGCGGGACGGAGTCTCTTGTGCTGCACATTTTTGGATTGTTTGGTTTCCTCTTTGTTGCCATCTGCACTGGATTTTAAGACTGTATGCTCGATGTGAAGGAAAATGATGTGACAAGTCTGTGTAATTTATTCCAATAAACGATGACGAACTGTGGTCAGGTTGTGGTTTCCCTGGACAAGTTCTGTTGGCGAACCTGACTCTGGAGATGGAGGCAGATGTATAATTCATCCTCCTGGAGCGCTCGCTGGTGTCTTCCCTGCCAGAGTCACGCAGGAAAAAATAGGTCAGGTAAGTCGCGCCTTCTCGCTCAGCTTATCCCATTGGCCATTTTCATTCACTGGGAATGTGTCTTCAGGTCAACACACATGTTCAGAGGTGACTGTCATCTTAGTGTGTTCAGCAGATAATTCTCACTACTAGGAAGTAAATGAACTATAGTCTCCCTGCTCACGGGGAAATAGCGACACGCAGTGGGCGGTAACGCTACTTCAACTGCACTGCGTTAACCCTCACTGAGCAGCCATTTTACACCATCATTTTGCACCTCAAATAAATGACGGATAATTCATACATTTCACCTGCGACTTGCGTTAGCATTTTATAACGTTGCCATCAGCTTGAAGGTGCTAAATGCGGTGCTTTATTTTATTAACTTGACAGCACACGATCCTCACGTGATCCCAAATAAGAGGAAATATTATTGGTTTGTGCCTCATGGTCCCGAAGACTGGACCGTTGTCATGGAGTGATCACCTCGGGTGAGCTTCTGACCTGCGTCACCTTGGTCGACTCTCCTCCTTGCGAAGGTTGTGCACCAATAGTGACGCGCCCTCTGGTGGCTGAAGTTGTGGCACTGCATTTAAAACATAACCGTCCTCTGTATGACACCACTGATTTAATACGTCTCTCAAGTTGATATTCATATATACAAACCAATGTACTTGTAACTGTTTTTGACTTCTCCAGAACTCAACATCATTCAACTCTCTTTTAAAAGCACGTTTTTTACAAACTCGCCTTTTCATGATGCTGTCCACGCACTGGATTTGCTAAGTTTTATTCTGGTTGTGTTTGGCTTATGTCTGTTCCTCACTGTTTCTTTGTCTAGTGTTGATTTTAATACTGTTTGATGTAAAGCACCTTGTGACCCTTTGTGTCTGAAAAGTGCTCTATAAACATATATTAGTATTATTTTAGTATTATTATTATTATTGCTGTTGTTGTTATATTATTATTATTATTATTATTATTGTATGAGTGAGGAGTGATCCAGGCCAAACACACACACACACTTACTTACTGGGTGGAGGGTGGGGTGGAGGCCAGACAGACAATCCAGTAAAAAGCATTCCTGGGACCCCCCTCCCTCCTCCTCCTGGGTGGTCTGCTTGGTCACTGAGACGGTTCTCTGAAAATCCTCCACAGCCATTGTGTGTGTGTGTCCTCACACTGCTCTTAATAGACTCTTAACCGATGACGCACCGAGACTCGCTGTCAGCTGCGCCAATGTTCAATGAAGGTGAAACTTTTACTTGTTCACAGTAACAAGTTAACAAGTTTATATATATATATATATATATATTTATAAGCTTTTCCACAAGCAGCTTGGAATACAGATCATTTGTGTGGTTTAGTGTAAATAAGAAGCCACTGGTGACTAAATTTAAATTCAAATGAAATTAATACATTATATAAAGATATGATATATATATATATATATATATATATATATATATATATATATATATATCTGTGATTTGCTCTCAACATCCATTTAAATGGCCCACTAAAATATAATGATAACCAAAGGTATTTATTTAAATACTTGATGAAAAATAATTCACATAAAGGTTGGATGTTTCCATTAGAAAAGTTCGGAAAACAAAACACTTTATTAATATTATGCTATTACTATTATTTTACTGTTAGGAAATAATAATAATTTTGTGATAATTTTGAATTTTTAAAGTTGTGAGGAAGAATCAGCCAGCAGCCAAAATCATTAGCGATATAAAAGTTATTTTTAAAAAGCTCTATGTAAATCAGTGGGTCAGTCAGAGGAGAACAATGGCGCAGTAAAAACAATAGAGGAGAAGTTATTATTGTCTTTGACGACGCCCATCCGGCTCAGTCGATATCTGATGACTCTTTATTTCTTTCATTTTTGTTACAATTATACTCAGCTTTGTAAAAAAAATACATTTTTGTTTGTTTACATAATATATTCAATTTTGTATTTATATATTCTCTGTTGTTGTTGTAAGTCCAGTTCAGCAAGCGTGAAGTGAAATTTGTGTCCGAGGCCCAGTGATGGCAGCAACAATACGTGTTTTAAAAGGACAACAAAGAAAAACATCATCTAGACAACCATAAGACAAGCTTGCAATAATAAACTCTAACAGGATTCTGACCTTTGTGTCGACACCCAGCAGCCAGGGCCAATGCCTGTGACTTGTGGGTGAAGAGTTGGCTCGCTCCTCTGTGGTGTGAGAGCATGAGAGTGCATGTGAAGCAGCTGTCGGTGGGAGTGTGCCAGTGTGTGTCATTACATGTTTTCCTGCGGTGCTCATACATAGTTTCTCTATTCAGAGGGAAAGCCGGGCTCTCAACACCAGACTGAGGCCACTAATACCCTGTCTGTCAGGACGCTGGAGCGCCAAGTGATCGCAGATGACAAACGACGCGGTAAGACAGGTCAGGCAGCTCCGCCGCCGCAGCCGCCGCGCGGGTGTGTGTCTGCCAGAACGTGACACTCCACGTCTAGTTGAACACTTCATCAGAAATCTTCTTCACATATTTGCGCAGGTGTCCACGGATAGTTCAGCGTGACGGTGAAGCCCAGTTGTTTACGCCCGACGGTTCATCAGAATATTGAGCATGTTGACACAGCAGACATGCACCAGCGCTTTCTCTCGAAAGTGTCTTCAGCCAGCGACACATCGGGAGCAGCCTTGTCATTATTCAACTAACCAATTAACAGTCACTTGCTAATCCGATGCCAAATAAACCACTGGCCAGCTTGGTCGGCTCTCACGCAACCACAAATGGTAGCTAAACCCAAACTGCTAAAAGTAGTACAACTTCCCATATGGGAATGTTTTCATGAAAATCTCTGTCTCATTATTGAGAATGGAAGAGTTCATTTTTTGTTTACTTATTATTTACTGCCGTATCACTGCCAAACTACTGCCAACATTTCCACTAATCGTGGGGCTTTGCTTGTGTCAGGTTTTACTGTAATATCCAGACTTTTGAGTGCAACATATTGTAAGGTCACTGACTTCCATGTAGGACATGGGTGGGCAACTAACACTCCTAAAGGGCCAGGGTAGTAACTGTGACGGCTGTGAGGGCCCATGCCAGAAGAAAGACGGCGATGACGACAAACCATGATGGGAAAAATTCAAAATATACACTTAAGGAACGAGGAAAAAAATAGACCTAAACAGATGCACTGGACGTGAGGATGTTAGAAGAGTAAATATAACAACAACAACAAAAATCATTTTAGATGCACTTTAATTTACTATAAATCAAAGTAGATCTATGGACCAAAGGTTTAAAAAAGATTAAAAGTGCAGTTTATTTTGAAAATATATTTTCTATTTTCTTTCAGTGTATTTTGAGGAACAAAAAATACCAAAGACAAAAAAAGAGAAATTTTAGTCTTATATTCACAGTTGAACTAGTAAATATAAACACTGAGAATAATCTGTTTTAGTCTGACCTCATAAGGGCCACAAAAACACAGGCAAAGGGCCGCACTTTGCCCAGGTCTGATGTAGGCGCTTAAAAATGCGCAAGGATCCGTAGCGTCACTCCTGAACAAGCAATGAGCAATGAGATCACTGACGTTCCTGGAGCTCCACGCTGAAGCTGAGACAGGCTGTGGAGGCGGAGCACAGTGAGCGCTCTAATGTGAATAAAACTCCTGCCATTTCATCGGTCTGATGTGACGAAGCTAAATATCATAGCAGCGTGGACCTCATTTGCCCGTAAAAATCCATATATTGAGCTGTTCAAGTTGCAGGGTTTACAGCTTGAGAAAAAAGATGTTTTCCTGAGTAAAGCAACAGCAACTTGGCAACAAGTCACACTACTTTCACTTGACTAGTCACTAGTTTCTAGCTGACTGTCTCCCGTGCATCTCAAGTCACTTTAGAATAAATGGGCAATTCTTTTGGGGTGGGGCTAATGTTATTGGAATGTCAATATGGCAGATTGAAGAGGCAGAAGCTCTTTATCGCTGAAAAAGTGACTGTATGAGCGACTGCCGAAGTGAACCCGGACCCTGTGGATATTCCAATGATACTCCTCAACCAGCTGCGCTACTTGAACACAGCATATCCAGCACCTTATGATTTACATCTCACCGCGTCTTCAGCCTTTTACGTGGAAAACTGTCACCTAAAATGTGCTGAAGTTGTGGCCTTGTTGCCTGAAACGTATCACACCTGCGCTACGTCATCGTGCCTCTAGAATCCTAACCCAGACTTTACATGAAAGTCAGACACATTTGTCTGGTAGTTTTGGTGCGAACTCATTGAGATGAGCAAACTACAGTCCATGGGACAATGATGTTCAGTTATTTAATAGATCCTGGTTGAGAGCCGACGGTGCGACTGCTGAAACGGTGCTGTGTCTCACAGAAGAGTTCCCCATGTTGGAGCAAATCACACCATCACAGAAGAGTCCGGTTTAAAGGTCAGGAGGCGCAGTTGTCGAGAGGGAACGTGCGGCGCAGAGGAGCTACAGATGGATGAAAAGGTCGCTGCTCCGCCCTCTCAGGCGCTCGCTGGTGCTTCCAGTTTGTAGAGCTGAGATAAGATCTCCAAATCACTGAAGGACTCTACTGTGTGTTGGCGAGAATAGAGGCGAGGGAAGACCTTCCACCGAGTCGTGGGAGGGTAGCGAAATATTGTACTGCTGAGAGGCTTGTACCAGCACAAGATAACCGATGAGAACTGTGATTTCATGACTGTCAGATTAAATTAAACATTTGAGGCCTCATAAAGAGTGAACTTGAGAAGATACATTTGAACGTTTACTTCCCAGCGCAAGGTGTTTTCTTAAAATTTGATTTAAAATTGCACATGCAAATAATGGAATATGACTGCAGATATGTTCCATTTGTTTAGTAGCATCACAGGCACATGCTCAGAGAGGATCA
This sequence comes from Synchiropus splendidus, assembly GCF_027744825.2. NCBI lineage: Eukaryota > Metazoa > Chordata > Actinopteri > Syngnathiformes > Callionymidae > Synchiropus > Synchiropus splendidus. Next base: position 23,039,220 of record NC_071335.1, read on the forward strand.
ACTGATTTAGTATCAACACATTTAGTATCAACTGATTTAGTATCAACTGATTTAGTATCAACTGATTTAGTATCAATAGATTTAGTATCAACAGATTTAGTATCAACACATTTAGTATCAACTGATTTAGTATCAACACATTTAGTATCAACTGATTTAGAATCAACTGATTTAGTATCAACTGATTTAGTATCAACACATTTAGTATCAACTGATTTAGTATCAACAGATTTAGTATCAACAGATTTAGTATCAACTGATTTAGTATCAACAGATTTAGTATCAACTGATTTAGAATCAACACATTTAGTATCAACAGATTTAGTATCAACACATTTAGTATCAACTGATTTAGTATCAACACATTTAGTATCAACTGATTTAGAATCAACTGATTTAGTATCAACTGATTTAGTATCAACACATTTAGTATCAACTGATTTAGTATCAACAGATTTAGTATCAACAGATTTAGTATCAACTGATTTAGTATCAACAGATTTAGTATCAACTGATTTAGAATCAACACATTTAGTATCAACAGATTTAGTATCAACAGATTTAGTATCAACACATTTAGTATCAACTGATTTAGTATCAACAGATTTAGTATCAACTGATTTAGAATCAACACATTTAGTATCAACAGATTTAGTATCAACAGATTTAGTATCAACACATTTAGTATCAACAGATTTAGTATCAACAGATTTAGTATCAACAGATTTAGTATCAACAGATTTAGTATCAACACATTTAGTATCAACAGATTTAGTATCAACACATTTAGTATCAACTGATTTAGAATCAACTGATTTAGTATCAACTGATTTAGTATCAACACATTTAGTATCAACTGATTTAGTATCAACAGATTTAGTATCAACACATTTAGTATCAACAGATTTAGTATCAACAGATAAGTATCAACAGATTTAGAATCAACTGATTTAGTATCAACAGATTTAGTATCAACACATTTAGTATCAACTGATTTAGTATCAACAGATTTAGTATCAACTGATTTAGTATCAACAGATTTAGTATCAACACATTTAGTATCAACAGATTTAGTATCAACACATTTAGTATCAACACATTTAGTATCAACAGATTTAGTATCAACACATTTAGTATCAACACATTTAGTATCAACAGATTTAGTATCAACACATTTAGTATCAACTGATTTAGTATCAACACATTTAGTATCAACTGATTTAGAATCAACTGATTTAGTATCAACTGATTTAGTATCAACACATTTAGTATCAACTGATTTAGTATCAACAGATTTAGTATCAACACATTTAGTATCAACAGATTTAGTATCAACAGATAAGTATCAACAGATTTAGAATCAACTGATTTAGTATCAACAGATTTAGTATCAACACATTTAGTATCAACTGATTTAGTATCAACAGATTTAGTATCAACTGATTTAGTATCAACAGATTTAGTATCAACACATTTAGTATCAACAGATTTAGTATCAACACATTTAGTATCAACAGATTTAGTATCAACACATTTAGTATCAACACATTTAGTATCAACAGATTTAGTATCAACACATTTAGTATCAACTGATTTAGTATCAACACATTTAGTATCAACTGATTTAGAATCAACTGATTTAGTATCAACTGATTTAGTATCAACACATTTAGTATCAACTGATTTAGTATCAACAGATTTAGTATCAACACATTTAGTATCAACAGATTTAGTATCAACAGATAAGTATCAACAGATTTAGAATCAACTGATTTAGTATCAACAGATTTAGTATCAACACATTTAGTATCAACTGATTTAGTATCAACAGATTTAGTATCAACAGATTTAGTATCAACTGATTTAGTATCAACAGATTTAGTATCAACACATTTAGTATCAACAGATTTAGTATCAACACATTTAGTATCAACAGATTTAGTATCAACACATTTAGTATCAACACATTTAGTATCAACACATTTAGTATCAACAGATTTAGTATCAACACATTTAGTATCAACACATTTAGTATCAACAGATTTAGTATCAACACATTTAGTATCAACTGATTTAGTATCAACTGATTTAGTATCAACAGATTTAGTATCAACACATTTAGTATCAATAGATTTAGTATCAACAGATTTAGTATCAACACATTTAGTATCAACTGATTTAGTATCAACAGATTTAGTATCAACACATTTAGTATCAACTGATTTAGTATCAACACATTTAGTATCAACACATTTAGTATCAACACATTTAGTATCAACAGATTTAGTATCAACACATTTAGTATCAACACATTTAGTATCAACAGATTTAGTATCAACACATTTAGTATCAACTGATTTAGTATCAACTGATTTAGTATCAACAGATTTAGTATCAACAGATTTAGTATCAACACATTTAGTATCAACTGATTTAGTATCAACAGATTTAGTATCAACAGATTTAGTATCAACTGATTTAGTATCAACAGATTTAGTATCAACACATTTAGTATCAACTGATTTAGTATCAACAGATTTAGTATCAACAGATTTAGTATCAACAGATTTAGTATCAACAGATAAGTATCAACAGATTTAGAATCAACTGATTTAGTATCAACTGATTTAGTATCAACACATTTAGTATCAACTGATTTAGTATCAACAGATTTAGTATCAACAGATTTAGTATCAACACATTTAGTATCAACACATTTAGTATCAACAGATTTAGTATCAACACATTTAGTATCAACTGATTTAGTATCAACTGATTTAGTATCAACAGATTTAGTATCGATAGATTTAGGTATAATTTTTGAAGACAGCAATTCCATTGAAACCATGTGACACCTGAACCATGAACCAGTTGACAGAGAGTTCGCCAGTTCTGTTAAACTGAGGTCTGTATCGGTCCGTGTGAGCAGTTTAAAACATCAATGTACATGTTTGCATCTCATCTTCTCTGCAGAAGAAACCAAGCCACAACGGATGGTAAATTGTCTTTCTTAACAATTCCAGAGAGTTTTGAACCAGTTCTGACCACAAACCGGTTCTCGATGCCCATCCCGAGACGTGTCGTCGGTGTCTGAACTTCCGAGCTATTTTCGGTGCAATGGTTAGCAGGTCCCCGGCTGAGGAACATAATGGCGCTGGTTCGTGCCTCTTAAATCTTATGCATTTTACCATGAGCTAGCTCAACATGTCAAAGTAAATAACAACCGATCAACAATCCAAGATAAAAAATAAATAAAAATTATCAATACTCTGGCTGAGGGTATCACTCTGGCTCCTCCCACTCCCCTTTCTCAGGGGGGAGTGGGAGGAGCCAGAGGCACGGGGAGGTCGGAGAATGAATCTCACATGAAGTCAAATAAATACCTTTTTTTCTCAAAACTTCCTGTATGAAGCAATAATAATAAGAATGATAATAATGGGCTCCAGAAGGGGCACATTTTTTCATGCAGGAAAAAGGGCTGGCACCACTATGGTGTAGTGCGCGTCCTGCACAACAGCTATTCCACTGGAGAAATGAATTGCAGCTCACACAAAACCAGCATGACACCACTCGACAGACTTTAACTCTCCGCAGTGGTGAGTATGTAAACGCGCCAGGCAACAGTGGGCTGGAGCGCAGGGCCCTCCAGACGCAGGGTGGCGGGTTAAGATCCAGCCGCACTGCATGCAAAACAGTACAATGGGACAACATTTGGTGTGCAAATCCACCCGTCCATTCAAATGGCGTCACACACACAAGCAAATTAATAAACCAGTGGAGAAGGGAAATCGAACTGCAGCATTTGAAAGGTGTGCGATTTAATCTTTGAACGGAAACAAATATAAGTCACAGAAGTTTTGAATTCTAATATAATTGCTAAATGTAAAATTTTGGTGAGACTAAAAAATCTGTTCAGTCCAAACGCATTTTGGCAGCGCACCCTTGAGCAGGAGAGGAATTCCTTCAGCACTTGAACCCATCGTGAGCAGCTCCTGGTGTGGAACCTTTGTTTGTGCCCACAGAAGACAGGAACTCAACCATCCCAACGCTCAGAATGCTTAAAAATGAAAGACGCTCCAAGAAATAAGGAGTTCACACCAATAAATCTTACTCTCTTCATGCATGAAGTATTTACAAAGTAGACAAACTGGAGGAACGTCGGCCTGAAACGGCGCGTTTCGCGGCTCTGCTGACTGAGCCAAGTCCGTTTCTGGCTCTATTCTCCTCTTTTAATCCCGGAGACAGTCACACCCATCACGCTGCGATTGTTCGGCCGATGCTTCTTTCCGCATGACGGAGGCCGGCTCTATCATCCTGCGTGCTCACTTCACCTCCCAGAGTCGCTCGCAGCCGTGCAAACACCGCGCCGGCTCTTGTCACGCGGCTATTTGTTCCTCTGTATCCATTTGGCTTCACACTTGCCACCTGCATCCAGGTGCAGGAGCTGCAGGTTACTTTTCTGACAGATATTCAAATAAAGTCATTTATTCTCTGCGACAACCCAGAAGAACTTGTCTGACAGCGCCACGCGTGAAAGCGCTTCTTTCACTCCAGCTAAGACGCATTAAACCCTGATTCCTCAGGTTTGATTGTGCGACAGGTCGTGGCCTCTGCGCTCCGCAGCTGCTTCTTCCTCTGTTCGACTGACTCACAAACTGAGTTCAACAAAACAGAGAATTAGATCTCACATGCCGTGGAAACTGCAGTTGAAGAAGTCAACTTAGTGAATCATAAATTTGACAAGGTCATGTCAATCCAGTTCATGTGAACGGCTCATGTAAATATTTAAGTATAGAAGGGTGTGTGTCTGACAAAGGTTGGAGAAAAGAAGGTGTCTGCGGAGCTTAAGGTCGCAGAGATGATGGCTGATATTTACAGTCTGGCACGATTGTCCTCCCAAGCCTCGTCCCACTGGGACTGTTCACTCCAGTGGATACAAATGAATTTTGGACTTGAGCACATTGAACTATTGACAGCTTTATGCAAATGGATCTGGAGCATGGTTACATGAAGCCAGGGTACACAAGGACACACACGCTCAAACACCACACTTGACTGCTGAAGCGCGAAAACAGGAAAACATAACGCAGCCGCCAGAGTTATTTTCAACGGCTCTGGTCGTGGTTTTGGTCAGTAAATAAGTAAGTAGCATGAAGGGAACGAAGCGTCCAGGAAGCTGAACGGAAATGTATCGTTTCAGTTTCCGCTGCAGATTTAAAACAACAGTGATTCCTTCAAGTAGCAATTAGCATTGGAAGCGCTACTTGCCTTTGATCTCATCAAAGGTGTGCGGTCCGGTTTAAAACGCCTTTAATGGCAGAATCTGGGGTCCCAGTTTCATTTGCCTGCATCAGTGGGTGAACCAGGAGAATCACATTTCAACGCCCTTAAGATCTGTTTTACAACACACGACCAGAGGAGGATTCATTCATTACAGATTCAAAATCATTGACACAAATAAACACACATTTGTCGCGTACACATTAGACGACATGATGTCAGAACCTTGATCATTAGTTTATCTACTTTCACCTTCACCTTCACCTTCATCTACCGCTTATCCGGAGTCATCTCCTAAACACCTGACATGTTTCATTAATTCACTTTTTTATAATAATAATTTATACTTCTAATAGTCACATCAACCCTCCATTTAGTTGCCGGTAAGAAGCCAGGATCACTTGACTCAATGATCAGAGCGAGAGGCCTGGTAGAGTCCCACCTTTCTGTCCACAGCAACTCGACTATTCCAACTCTCTGCATTAGATCTAAACACTCTCCCACTGATTTGTTGATATTTGGCTTACAGATCGCGCCTCTAATCTCTGGGAAAACACCGCTGACAAATCGACTTCCCTGTGTTTCACAACAAAGATGATTTATTAGCAAGTTCAGAGAGGATTCAAAGCTAACCTTTGACCTGTCCCGTGCTCCCCATGCGCCGCCACCTCGGCACGTCACCGATATCCTCTGGTGACGCCTGCCAACCTTGTGATTTGGACTTGTGAGTGTAAATATGGTAAGAGATGAGTGTAATTACACGGCAATTATCCGAGTAGTCGTCCTTACACACACGATCCGTGCGGGGGGAGCGAAGAGGGGGGTGATTTCTGACACACAAGATGCGGCTTGCCGTGGCTCTTTGCTCTAAGAACAGATAATCCACATGTGTCAGTGATTGAGCAGCTACAAATCCCACTGCAACAGACACACAGGTGGCGCTGGGAGGAAACCACATACCAGGCTGCTCCTCTGTCTTCGTCCGCAGCGTGGCCCCGGAACTAGCACCCGACGCCGCTGATGGAGTTTCTGCTGACACGGCTGCTTTTGTCACATGACTTGACATGACATTGACTTGTCAAATGTAGTTGGTTTACTCTCATTTTACCCGTCCATCCTCTCAAATACAGCCTGTTCTACTTTTCATGTGTATATATCTTTCATGTTCTTATGTGTGTTGTGGGTTAAGAGGGGTTTTAATCCTCAAATTTGTTTTGAAAACTTGTTTGTAAACCACCTGGAGTTGCAATAATATTCCGTGAAATGTGCTACAACATTATTTGGAGTCTGTACATGTAAATTTCTGTCATTTTGTTGTTCAGCCAAACAGCTTTTAAAGAGTTTTCAACAGTGTTGAGACGTCGCCTGAACACAAAGCGTGTGTGTGAATGTCTGTATTCCTTCAATAAAACGAAACTTTCATCTGCAACAAGAATGAGGAATATTAACTAATAACTGTGTGATAATTTTCCAATGAGATATTCAACTTTGATGTCACTATTTCAAAAGGACGTAGCTTGAAAACAGCGGCAGTAAAAGAGAAGACTCTTCTGGGAAGAATGCAAATACACTGATATAAATTTCAGGTTATGATGTCCTCACCTGTCAAGCAACAGTGACGATGATGATGAAGATGATGGCTGAGCATCATCACTGTCATTCACCGTGACCGTGAACGCAACTGTGTGTAGTTTCTCTGCAGCGTCTGCCATTTTGTTTTTACATTCCCCACAGGCAGTGTTTGACCATTTGCCTCCGAAGCCTCGGCTTCAGTCTGCGCTGCTCGTGGACCGTCATGGTGAACGGACAGCTTCAGATAACATCATCAGAGACTGACTACTCTTCTTCAGAACTGACTACTGTTCTTCAGAATCTGAGTCAGTCACATTCCTGCAGCAAAGGGCGTCAGTGGATCGTTTCCCAGTCACGACGGAGGCGCAGCAGCATCTCGACAAGATCACACAAGAGTCAGCGAACTGCAATGTGGGCCGTGCGAACAGTGGCCATCGCTAGCCTTGTTGAAGCCAGCAGCACTGTTTGTGCTTTGGTAACTGGAGCAACCTCCAAGATAGCTGGAACACAGCGTTGGTACAGTATCGGCCATTTTTGTAGTCCTTTCAATGTTAGTGGATGAGATGGTCTTCACAATGACCAAGCGTTTTTAACATGGCAGCCATTTTGGACATAAAGTTAACCTGAATATATAGGTGAGCATAGACATTTTAATTCATTTTTTAGGGTTTTGAGCTGGAAAAAGGAAAAAAAAAAAGGTTATCTCTGTCGTTGTGGTCCTTGCTTCTTCCCATGGTCCAAAAATGGCTACAAGTGTGGCTCATTATGATTCTCCAGAAATGCATCCGAAATTGACCGAAACATTTTTAGTGCTTTTTTTATTTTGAGAAGTCAAAGAACCGATCGCTGCATTTGGGGTGCAGTTATCCAGATCTAGATTGAGAAGCGGATACTATCTAGACAAAGATAGTAGTGAAGCAGTTGTAGGAACTGTGTGCCAGCGAGACCATGTTAGCGCCTTTGTTTTTATTTGTCTGTCAGCAGAATAACTGTCAATTTCAGTTTCAGGACACGGTCAGTCACATGACCTTCCACAGGAAGTAGGAAAGAAGGACTTCCTACTTCAGCGCGATGTGCTGTTGGGCTCATTTTAACTTGACTGTTGATGGCAACAATGACATTTCAAATGCTAACAAAATCATTCAGTCACAGTGATAAAAGAAGCGGGAAAATGTATTTCTTCACTTTGTTCGGTTCAGCATGAGAGAGAAAAAAAATCGTACGAAATGTCGCTTTGAACATACCTCTGATTCCACCCTGTGTGGTCATAAAATGGACATTTCTGAAATGATTTCTAACAAAAGGTCCTGCTCTCCGCGACACACCTCACCCCTGACGGAGGCTAATAAAAATGAATCCAACAGGTTCGACACTTGGCAGTGACAAACATGCATTTCCAGAGCCAAAGCCCTCTCCACAAGTGCTTCATCTGCCAGCCCTAAAAAGACTTGTCAGCGGGTGACAGCTGAGAAAACACGCGCCTGTGCAGGAGGATCGAGGAGAAGCCGCCTGAATACCTAGATCTTCCTGCTGAGGAGTCGGAGGATTTAGGCGGCGCTGAAAGCTTGTCAGGAAAGACACACAAAAGCCTTGTCCTGCGTCGCCTAACAATCACGACCTAAGCCTCAATTACGATCGAGACTTACGCGGGGATCGCGGGATAAACTGGTAGTGATGGAGATATGTTTTTAGTGGGTCCAGTCTCCAAACACCAGGCTTATCGAGAACATACAGGAAATGCAGACGCTCATTCAATATTACAGTAAAGCACCAGTCAAAACACCTGTGGAAACGCTTTATTCTGCATCCTGTGTTTATGATCATGTTTCAGGTGAGAAGAACCCTTTACTAAGGTTGTGTTTACCATTTCAAACCGATACAAGTTTTGTTGGATCGGCTTAGGTGTGTGTTTTTTTAGCATGGTTTTGTGTGTGTTTTTAAACAAACCATTAGTAAATAGATGTGGAATTACAACTAAACGACGTCATCTGATAAAGGTAAAGTACTCTTGTTTTTCAAAGTAAAACCATGGAACTGAATGATTTAAATGCACTTTTCACCAACAGACGTACCTGCATCGAATGACTGCCGTATTTCTCATCGATTATTTATCACTGACACAATAATTTAGTCAAACTCAAAACGACTCAAAAACAGTATCAAGATAGATGTACTTTGCTTGTCACTAACCAAGTAAGCTAAGTATTTGCTTCCTGTGTTAGTTGTGCTTCAAAGTTAACAAAGCATATACAAAATCCATCAAATAAATACAAATATGAGGCTTTGCCCCTTTTAGTTGTCTAGTTTCTGACACATTTATTAAAGTGTAATTCATTTTTTTCAACTGTGAGTTGTCATCTTAGTGTGTTTATTTTCCAAATAACCTTCTCAAAAAAAAAAAAAAAAAAAAAAGATACCATGGATCACATCCACAAAGTGGTAGTAAATCCTTGTAGACATGTTTGCTATGGTTTGTGATAAAAAGCAGTTAATATTTGTGCTTTTTAAATTGTATTTCATTTGAAATTTGTAACAGTGGTGACCACTCCCTTTTATTGAACTACAAAGGAGAGAAACATTCCACTTTCGTTGTTGAGCACAGTTTCCCATCAAAGCAACTCGATATTCGTCAGCAAGTTTTCCCAAGTATTTCCATTGTCGCGCCGTTGCAGATGACATGACGTCAGCGGCCCAGTGGACGCATGTCGGCGCCTGCCTGACAGAGCTGCAGCTCTATGCTGCTAATGAAGTCCAGACAGCGAAAGCTTCACTTGGTGGGAAGCGTTCTGCCGGAGACACACGCTCTCCGCACGGCAGCGCCTGACGTCCTTCATCCCTCCGTCTCTGTCAGACACCAGAGAAGTGAGTCTGTGGTAATGAGCTAGAACACAACACGGCGATGCTCTTGTGCAAGCCAGGCTCCTTTCAGGTGCAGGCACGGGTAACAGTGCTGCACCGTGGCAGGCTCAGGCATCTGGGAGGTGTTGACACGCAGATCCTAACTGCTCTGACATTTGCACCCAGGCGTGACTGTAATTGTGCGCTCTGATGCTGGAGACAGCCAGGGCTGTGAGGACCGGTCACATTGGTGCATCTCACACTATTTTGGAGGATCCTCACTGTTGATCTTTCTGCATGTTTTCCCGATGCCGAGGTGGTTGTTGATCCTTGAGTGACTATAAAGTTAAACAGGCAGGTGTTGACAAAGGTGTCCTCATCTGACTGCCTCATGTTTGGCCTGCCTGTGATGTGGCGGATGACTTGTGGAGTGAGGTGCCTGCCTCTGTTTGACCACCAGGCTGCTGCTGGGCGAGTCACCACGCTCACCTTGAGCATCATCTCTGCCACTCAGTCAACTGCTTTTCTCAATAGTTGTGTTATTATTGACAAATCTTCCAATATTTTTTATTACTATTATCATTATTATTTTTACTTATTACGCTTTACCTGTCTTATGAGTATTGTTCTTACCCAGGGATTTTTACTCAACTACTGTTTTGTTCGAGTTATTTTTTTTTCACTTAATTTTTGTCTATTACGATTTATTTTTGTTTTATTTTTGTGAACTGTTCTTTCATTATCATGAGTAAACAACTTTTATTATGAGTATGTTTTACCCAAATATTTTAACCAGTTATTTTTTATGGAATGGGTTTATGGAAATTTCTTCTTCAGTGTTTTTACTTGATTACTTTTTTACTCAATTGCTATTTTATTCATGTATTTTTCTCCTTGAATATTTTTACTCCATTACTTTATTACTATACTATTACTATTTTTCGTATTACTACATTTCGTACATGAGTATTTTTACTCCATTACTTTATTACTTAATTACTGTTTTACTCAAGTATATTTCGTACTTGAGTATTTTTACTCGATTACTTTTTTTTACTCAATTACTATTTTATTCCAGTATTTTTACTCGATTACTTTTTTACTCGACCACTATTTCATTCAAGTATTTTTCTTTGCAGAATATTTTCACTCGATTACCTTTTTACACAATTACTATTTTATTGGAGAATTTTTCAACTCAAGTATTTTTACTCGATTACTTTTTTACTCAACCACTATTTCATTCAAGTATTTTTCTTACCAAAGTATTTTTACTTGATTATCTTTTTACTCATTTACTATTTTATTCGAGAATTTTTCAACTCAAGTATTTTTACTCAATTACTTTTTTACTCAACCACTATTTCATTCAAGTATTTTTCTTAGCAGAATATTTTCACTCGATTACCTTTTTACTCAATTACTATTTTATTCGAGAATTTTTCAACTCAAGTATTTTTACTTGATTACTTTTTTACTCAACCACTATTTCATTCAAGTATTTTTCTTACCAAAGTATTTTTACTCGATTACCTTTTTATTCAATTACTATTTTATTCGAGTACTTCCCTACTCAAGTATTTTTAGTCGATTGCTTTTTTTAGTCAATCACTATTTCATTCAAGTATTTTTCCTACCAGAGTATTTTTACTCGATTACTTTTGTTACTCGATTACTTATGTAATAATCAACATATTTTTCTACTTTAGTTTTTTTGCTTGATTACTTTATTTATCATTGAGTATTTTATTTAAAAAAAAAACTGCAATTAATCAACCATAACGTACACATGAGTCTTACAATGTTTATCACAATAATGCGTAACAAGTGACTTAATTTGGGTGAAATTCAGTGCAGACTTTAATTCTGCTGAGAATATGGACGGAATATTTGGTTCTTGTTCGAACATGGTGAGAGGAGAAAAACCCTCACACACACGCACACAGACTGATGGACGGACACACGTGGGGATTTAACGGCAGGGTGGCGGGGCACTGCGCTGCTTCAGTTATGTAAACTGGCCTGAGTTAGGAGCAAGTCAACCGTCGGGACTTTGCATCCTCCCCAGGCCTCAGCAGCTGCTAATGCAAACAAGACGCCTTCTCTTGACACACAAGGCAACAACACACACACACACACTTCACCACAGCGGACGCCAAAATCTATTACAGACAGTAACTTCACCTCGATTCTTCTCTTTAAGTCTGAAAGTCACGAGAGAGTTTGGCTTTTCAGGGAATACAACATGCGTCAACATCAAAGGACCGCGACTTGTAAATGTTACAGTCGTTTCAAAGGATCGATGTCAATAACAGCAATAGTAAGAAGGTGGTGAAAAACACAAAGATCTCTGAACCAAATAAACACATTTCTAAATACAAAAATCAAAAAGGAATAATAAATACGACAACGGATAAAGAAAAATAAATACAAATCAAGAAAAAAAAATGCAAATCAAGTAAAAATACTTAAGTGGAAAAAAACAACACAGTACCAACTTTAAATAAAGCAAATCAAGTTGGAAATATGCTCAAATAAGAAAGTTACTCAAATAAAATAGTATTTGAGTAAAACCAATGAAAATATTATTAATGATGAATTACATCTTTTTACATGTGAAACAGAGGTGTGGCATAAAAATAAACACGAAACAAATACAACAAAAGTACAAAAGTAAAACAATAAAAAAGTAATTAAGTATGAATACTTGAGAAGGAAAATGCATTGAACAGTTACATGAAACATGAAATAAACAAAAAATGTGTCTATTATTAGATAATAATATGTTCCATGTATAATAACTTACAGAATTCTTGAGGAAATAATGCATACAAAAATTATAAAATGACATACAGAAGAACAATGCTTTTGATAAATTATGAACACATTAAAAAATAGTTACATTTGAGTCTGTTCCATATTTGAGGGAAGGATTTCAGCCTGAGGAAGAGACGTAGGGACAAATCGGACCAATTGTTTTGCCTCATGGTTCTGCAGCAGCAGCAGGCCTCTGTGGTCACATGATCCCGCTCCGGTCTCTCTGAACACGCGTCCAAGTGGTTGTGTGCCTGTGTCGCTTAACTCAAACACCATCAGTCTCACAAGCTAAAAGACGAGGTGTTCACATTCAAATGTGTGATTTGCTTGTCTTTGTTTGGGAAGAGTCGAGTCCCTCGGGCAGCGGCGGCGGCAGACACAAACTGAGAAGCTCTTCATTTGCCTCTGCGACGTCAGCGCCACGGCGCCTCGCTGCTCGCACTTCAGAGCTTGACACTTGACACAAGAAGAATTTCAATCTTCGGGTCGAGAAGGTGAAGGAAAAATATCAAGGCTGAGGCGGAGCAGAATAAGCTGAGGAGGAAATAAAAACACACCAGTTATTCCTCCGAGTGAAAGCAAACTGAAGATGGGGACGTTTGGAATCAAGAATTTAGCTTCGGCAGAATCAACAAATTTCGTTCTATTTAACGGTCGTAGACACATGCTGTGTTTCAATCCTCAATTTGGGGAATTCAAGAGACCTCAGAATTCTAGCTGTGGAGAGACGCCGACCTGAAACAACAAGCTGTCGTCCCTTTACTCAGTCACGGTGCCAACAGACTGGTCCGGTCAAAGCACTGCGGAGACCTGGAGTGGAGCTACAACACAGACTTCAGGGGGAGAGAGTTCATGGAAAGGCAGGCATGAGGTGAAAATGTGCCTTTGTTTTTCCAGTGCAAAACCTGAAACGTCTGCAAACAAAACAAAGCAAAAAAAAAAAAACCTTTTACACATGAAGGTCAAACAGCATGAAGAGAAATACAGCCAGGAAAATAAGGATGGAACAGAGTAAATCGATCTCAGCTTCATTTTAAACATGAAAAAAGGCGAAAAGTTTAAACAAGGATTTATAAGATGGTGAGACCAAGAGTATCTTTTGTAGGAAGTTCAAAATGTGAGTGACAGAGTGGCTTTAGCCAACGCAAAAACTGGAAAAAGATTTGTCACATCCTGTCGACCGACAACTTCAGTAAAGCTATATATATATATATATATATATATATATATATATATATATATATATATATATATATATATATATATATATATATGTGTGTGGGTTATCAATTTATTTGTTGAACTTTTTTGAATTTTCCTATAGCTTTTATATAATGAAATTAAAAAGTTTCATTAATAAAAAAAGTTTTTTTTGCTATAATAATAATATTAGTATTATTGTTATTATTATGGCTGCAGCATCAAATGGTATCGAACAGCTTCCTGGATGTCGACTGAGCTTCCAACTTTAGCGCTGACAGGGTTGGAGTCTTGTTTCACCTTCTCCAGCTCACAACACTGGTGAGCCACACACCATGTGTTCAGAATGGGGTCAGACTGTAACCAGTTCAGCTCATTCCCATCGGCCGATGGGAATGAGCTGAAGGCCCAAGTGACCTTATCAAATGGCTCAATAGCTGAGCTCACGGCTAATCTTGTCGGACTTTACGGAATCATCTTCTGCTTGGACAACACCAGCGAGGATTTGTCACCCGGCAAAAACAAACAGCAGATCTTCAATACCCTGTGTCTGTGTGCTCTGCCTGCACAGTGAGAAGCCAGTGATCCGGTTCCTCCTCCGACTTGGGCAGAAGCGCTGAGACACTGGCCTGTTGACAGTGGACTCATCCGTCAGCAGCAGGAGGTTTCAAATCCAGCCGCGCTATCGTGCCGATAAAAGCCTCGTGAACAAATATCAAGAGCAAACGTTGAACATCTGCCCAGCCACGATAAAGAAGAGCAAACTATGGCAACTATGAGGCTGAGCTTCTGGAACAACGGCTACCTCAGAAATTAGTCAGCCACGATTGTTCTCAGTCATGGAGCATGAGACGCTCGTCTTAGTGGAAGGGTGAGGTCCGCCGCTCGCTACATGACACGTCCATCACAGCTGTCAGAAATCTCACGGCAACATGAACCCGTGGTGATGTATGCATGAGAGGGAGAGCCTCCACTATTGACTCTGTCAGCCTGAAAGTCATTACACTGCCAACCAAGTGCAAGGAACACAGCAATACAGTCACATTTGAGAAGAAGAAGAAGAAGAAGAATGCAAGTTTGTAGTGGCAGAAAAGGCTGCAATCGCATGAAAAACAGGACCAGATAGATACTTGAATCAGCTTGACCAAAGGTAAAAGTTCACTATGAAAGACAAATGAACACTTTGAAGCTCCATAACGTAATGAAATTATACATTTTTTGCCAAAGACTGAATCATTTTTCAAGCAAAATAAGGTTGTCTGTCAAGCATGTCCTGTTCCACCTCACCTGCACTCTCTTCTTCACCTCCTTTGATCTGCCTGAATGAGTCTGTTTTCAACTTCACTGCCTTTCTTCTGCTGAATGTCATACCTCTTCTCTCCAGCTCAAACCTTCTTGACTTGCTACAGATCACTCTACCATCAGCAAACATTATCATCCATGGAGATGCCTCACTAATCTGACTCTTGGAGTAAAGCTGTATTTCATGTCAAAGGAAGGGACCAACACTTTTAACTACGACTGTGAAATGCAGTAAAATTGCAGCTCATCTATATTGACTATTGGGCAGCATTGCCTTTGCATGAAGAATTTTATTTTCTGCATCTAAAAATGGCTTGTGGAAACAGAGTGTAATTGAGCTTTAAGTTCACAAAGTTGAAGTCAGGGTAAAAATTGAACTATAACTATTAGAATGGCAGACATTTTTAGGGGGGTAATTACAGGCAAAATGAAGTAAAACAAAAATGCTGCTCCTTATATGTATATTGAAATAACGTTGGCATGCATAATATTTATAAAAAATAAATAAATAATTTGAAAAATTCCATTCAAATCTGAAAACAAAACTTCAGAAAAACATTCCCAGAAAACATTCAATTCAGAAAAAAACATTTTTTTTCTTCATACTATTTTAATAAATGTGGATTTTCAAATAAAATATAAAAATACATATAAAATGGTTCTGTAAATAAATAAATAAAAAACTGAGAGGGAAAGTGTCACCATATTTTTTATCCTGGACTGAGTACAGTATTTATAATTGTCATTTATAATTCTTTTTTTTAATTCTTTTTTACACAATACTTTGGTGTCAAGCAAATTTTACAAATCTTTTGTTAGTGCCGTCAATAAATTATTTTTTATCACAATTAATCGCACAAAAAAGGAGTTAACATACGTTTTGTAACTGTTCTAAGTGTAACAGATACAAAAATGTAAATGTGAAGGAAGCTATTTCAAGGTCTCCGGCTCAACATGTGGAAGGCGTTGACACCCGTCTTCCTCAAGGCAGAGGCGACCACACATCCGCAGGAGGAAACCTTTCAGCGGGTTTTTGTCCGACTAAACCCACCCGACCTCTGCCGCAAGTCTCTGCTCAGTCCGGTTCTGACTGGCGGAGGTGAGACAGGTTGTCCCCGGACGTCATGCCAGAGGATCATCGTGTTTGTGTGGCACAATTCATTTACTGTATCTGGCCGTGGTGTAACAAACAAGTGCCCAACCCACAAAAGGCTTCAGGACAAAGGTATCAACCCACACAAAGGACAAACTGAAACTAAACTTGTCAGACCTGACCGGGTTTTGCAATGGAATCAAAGGAGCATTGTGACTAAAAAAAAACAATAAATAAATAAATAAGGGAATGTAAATATGTTGGCATTTTGGTGGCATGAAGAAGATCCAACTCTCCCATTTCAGTGTTGTTTCAGGGATCAAAAGGAGCTTTTCTTCTCCCAGACACATTGTCAACTATAGGTTTTTGGTTTCCAGAATCCTGTAAGTTCACTTAAATGCAGATTGTTAGATACACTAAGAGCACAAATCCTGTTCCCTTGAAAATATTCCTTTCTTTAATGCAAGTGGCGGCCATCTTTCAAATGGAGTCTCAGCTTGGCATCATTTCCCAGAGGGCTGCACCGACTTTTTTCCAAAACGAGTGGTGCACATGTAGTTGCATGTGAGTGCTTACCAATACCGAATACTGTGGGCCAGTCCCAAGTCCCACCCTAAACACTTGTTTTCGGCCCTAGCACTGGGTTTTGCGCATCACTTGTGAGTGTAGTGTGTCCTAAGGCACTTGCCGACCATCACTTGAAATGTAACCGAGGTTCGGAGCTGACTTGAGACCAAGTGGGAAGATGAAGCGCGGACAGATTCCCAGGACACCGAAGTGTGAATTGAAGAACATTATTTAAAAACAATGGGACAACAGGGACATTTTAGTAACTTATATCACACGCTAGTGACCTAAAGGGTCGACCGTGTCCGACAACATTATCAATAAAGCATGAATGAGTATGTAGTTATTTCTTCTTCACAAACAACAGTCAGCTAGCATCCAGGCTAACGCTAACGTCAACGTACCGCACCGCAAAATAGCAGCAAAGGCAGTGTTGGCTCCGCCCATTCCTCCTCCGTTGGTTCACCAAACAAAGCAAAACTGTCCGCACTGATACAAGAGGCTGCAAACATGCTGGAGCTGGCGTTTTCAAAACGTGGAACACACTCGATATACAGTAAACAAACACACCACGGCAGCCAATGACGCGTGGCGTAAGTAAAGCGTAACGTCATGAAGTGTTGTCCCAAGTCTTAGGGACGTCAGTCACTTCTCTCTTCATCGTCGGAGGCCACTTCGTAGTGGAGAGCACTGTTAAGGGAGAGAAATGGGCTTGACGTCACTACACATAAAGTTACTTTGAGTTGTTTTTTTTTCCAAGATTCTGCAGTTTTTCTTGAACATGAAATCGTAATGAACTGGTCGTTGATCGGTGGCCATACTCCAGCCGGGTATTGGACCAGTACTCGATATCGGTATCAGTGTATCCTTAATTTCCAGGGACATTTTTTCTCATTACGACTTTGCTCCCACCAGTGGATAATCAAGGTCAAAAGTGATCCAGGTCTGATCAGTGACTGTGACATTAGTTTGAATTTCGTTTCAATTTCAAAAACTGCAGAGTGTATCATTGTGTTGTTTACAAGCTAACAGTAACACAGGTCATAAATCTTGCCAGAAACCTATCTCAAGTCCAGGTACAGCACCACCAGAATGAGTTGAGCGGATGCCTCTGTCCATTTGCCCCTCCGAGGTGTGTTAACCCTTACCCCGGCCAGCTGGCTAGAGCGGTCAGTAATGAGTGGGCGGATGATTTCTGGGGGTTGGTTTCTCTGGTTTGTGGGGTCCCCTCCACAGGTCTTAATGATGGTGCGGCCTTGAAGCTTTGCATGTTGAAATCACAGGCAGAGCTTTGTCTGAAAAGCATTTACATCTCTTCACACAGCTGGCTCAGGCAACCACTGGGACTAAACAAACAAGGAAGAGCGGCAGGAAAAACAACAACCCGCTTTAGTGACCACTAAAGAGAGTTTTCAGTGTCAACACAACAAGGAGTGATTTGGACCTTTTAAAGCAAACTGAGGTCAACATCAGTGCTGGATCTGAATGTCGAGAGGTGTTTGAACAGGATAAAAACATCCGAAAGCAAATAGAAAACATCTGAATAACAAGGCTCCAGATGAAAAAAAAAACGGATGTGAAAGTTTGTTTTGTCTCACCATAACACTTGAAGAAATTTCTTCCACAAAAGTATGTCAACTTTGTCGTGGCAAACAATAGACCCTTATACAGCGCAGGTATGTGGAGAGCATGTGATGCTCTGGGAGGAGTGGCCCTGCAGGTAACACACTCTTCAGGTAAAGCAGAGTGACTCATTCTCACCCACACACCTTCGCAGCAGCACACGCAGGACCGGGACTATGACGAGTCAGACGGGCGTCTCGGAGAGTTGAGGACGAGCTGGGATTCGGACGGTGGCGAGTTACCGACCGCGTGCCTCCCATGTGAAAGCGGAGGACAAGACAGCTCTGCTTCAAAAATCGCAAGATTCCGGTCTTCAGCTATGCCTGTGGTCAAAGTGGAGAAAGACTCTGCGGCAGACTCGAACCCAGGGTCGCAGGCGGACGAGCAGCCGAGGGGCCGCAGGAGGAAGAGACCCCTGCAGCGAGGAAAGCCTCCTTACAGCTACATCGCACTCATCTCCATGGC
Source organism: Synchiropus splendidus (assembly GCF_027744825.2). Taxonomy (NCBI): domain Eukaryota; kingdom Metazoa; phylum Chordata; class Actinopteri; order Syngnathiformes; family Callionymidae; genus Synchiropus; species Synchiropus splendidus. The sequence continues at coordinate 23,057,977 of NC_071335.1, forward strand.
CATCGCCAACTCCCCTGAGCGAAAGCTGACCTTGGGGGGCATCTACAAGTTCATCACCGAGCGCTTCCCCTTCTACCGGGACAATTCCAAGAAGTGGCAGAACTCCATCCGCCACAATTTGACTCTGAACGACTGCTTCATCAAGATCCCGCGAGAGCCGGGCCGGCCGGGGAAGGGGAACTACTGGGCTTTGGACCCCAACGCAGAGGACATGTTTGAGAGCGGGAGCTTCCTGAGGCGCAGGAAGAGGTTCAAGCGGTGCGACCTGAGCACCTACTCCTCCTACGTGCACGAGGCGCCGGTCTTCTCGCCGGTCCAGATCGCCAGGTCAGCGGCTTACGCCAACTCAGTCTACCCCAACATGACCGTGAGTCCCAGCTACGGTCAGCAGCTGCCCTCAGCCTACTACCCTTCTCCTTCCCCACCTGGGTTTGGACCCGGTCAGACTCGCATGTTCAGCATCAACAACATCATAGGACACCCGACTCCTAGCATGCTGGGGGGTCAGGGGTCGGAGGTGCTGCAGCAGCCCACTAAGAGCTACAGTCCCGAAGGATCAAGTCCGTGTAGTCTGGCGCCTGCTGGATTTCAAAGCCAACCGTGCGGAGCTGCTGCACCTCCAAGAACCAGCGCAGGGTTCACCTACCCCACGGCCAACAACCACCCACACCAGCACCATTTATACGGACAGAACCAGGGCTACGGCATGAGTGGGCGCCATCACTGCTCGGGTCACGGCTCTGCAGAGGCAGTGGAGCAGTACGGCAGGGTGTCCCCCGTGCAGCTGGGATCGTTCTCCCAGTACAACAGCGCCGCCGGCTCCATCGCCAACACCGGCGGCTACCTCCGACACCCCACGTACCCCGGGAACATGGAGCGATTTGTCTCAGCCATCTGAGGGAGAACAAGGGTTGGGACTCGGGAGACTGTCGCTCACCTCACCGTCGAATACTTCCCGTCGAGTGTAAACCTTTATTTAAAATCCACAACATGTGAGTTCAGGTTTGTTTGACTCAAACGCGCACAAGACTGTCGGACCTCCTTTGTCGTGGCGGGACGGAGCTCTGTTTGTGTGCACTTGGAAATGCTTCATAGGTTGATACTTTGGAAATAAACGGTTGTACAGTCGCTGGTTTTCATTAACGCCTTCATCTGGTCAAATGCACTTGAAGGGAACTTGGCCTCATGTGGCACCTGAGTGAGTCAGGTTCACCTGAAGTGAAAAATGATGGCTAAACATGATGAATTGAACTTTAGTGAGAGTGTCAGACGCAGGGAAATGTGGCAGAAATGTCAACTGTAATCTCTGTCAAATGTTGTGACGCTTGTACATCGGCAGATGTCTATCACTATATATACATACTCTATATACATAAGGACAGAAAACTTGCAATTATGAAAACCTCACCATAATTTATGCATGAGATTGAGATTAAAAAATACAAATGCTTTGATTTTAATGAAAGAATAATGAACTGATCTACATATTTAGACACAGACGAATCATTGTTCAGTGCTCCAGGTGCCCCACATTCTAGAATATGATGTCATAAAACATCCAGGACGAAGGATGACAAGTTATGTTTAAAAAATATATATTGTTTTTTAAATATATATATATTTTTTACATGTTTTTTTCATCATTCTGGTATCAAAATGTCATCAACTACAATTAATTCACTGGTTAAAAATCCATGCAATAATTCTTATATAAAAACGTTTCCAATTTATTATTGTAAATCAAAGCTCCAATTTCAATATTTTATTCAATGAAGTCTTGACAGCCAATATTTATTTATGAAAAACGAATTTGTTGGTTTAAAATTATTTTATGACAGATCGTTTATGTTTGTGAGGTTCTATCATCTTTTTTTTTCACTTCATCGATAAGATTATGATTCTGAATGAATCATTTTTACACATATTAATAATTTAAAAAAACAGCTGACCCTCAGTATTATTGCTCAACTAAATGATGAAAACAAATTCAAGCGTAAAAGACACTTAAAATTCCCGTTTTGTGCGTCACCTCTTGGCAAAAGTCGAATTACTGAAATCCTTGTCGGTGGCTGTTTGGCTGAGCCGCTCTCAAGTGTCGTCTGGAGCCACAGCGCTAACCAGCCGGAGTGACCTGCTCCGTCGACCATGTCCGGGCGTCCACACCCATTTATTCCAAAGAAAAAAAAAAGACAAGCTGCTAATCTGGAAAATGAATTGGCCTGTAATTGGATTCTGGCAGTGGAGCTTCTCCCCCTCACCTGACAAGACGAGACTCGTGTGTGTGTGTGACCGACACTTGTGAGTCGACAAACACGCCTCGACTCAGAAAAGATCCTGGATTTTCTCAAGAGCTGAGGATTTAATCTCTTCAGATTAAATCTGATAGTAATCACCCTACATTATTAAAAGCAGTGGTTTGAAAAAAAATAAAATAAAATCTTGAACAGGATGATGCTGCTGCTTCAACCTCCTGAAGTCAGAGTGAAGACATGTCACACACCTGCATCTTAACCGACCAGAATTTGTTCTTCGCAAAGCTTTTTATCTTTTAAACTCCGGCTCTCTACTTTCTAACATTGACATTTTTACTGAACTACTTTTTGCAGAATATTTTGGTCATCATTTTGTACATACATTTTTCTACTCACTCCATCATCCTTTGCTTTATGGCAATGTTTCACCTCTGCACTTCAACATTGGATGCGAGTTTAAATTGTTTTTAATTTAAATATATGAAAAGAAAAGTTTTGTTTGAGACATGAAGTACAAGAAAAATTATTTAAATGGATTTTGGTTCAGGTTTCAACTTCGACAACAGGAGCTCTTGAGCTAAAAAGAGGGCGAGAAAGCGACTGCTCTGAAGTTCTAAGGTGTGATTTCCTCTGAGGCTCTGCTGCCACGTAAACAACCAGTCTAAAGCCACAAGTATTTATTTAAGAACAACAAAAACTTATCATCTCGACTATAGATAAATATTGTCCAACCTATTCAATTGTCTTCCAAAAGAAAAAAAACATTTTTTTGGAGCGATGTGTGTTTCGGATCGCCTTCCCCCTTCAGAGTCGGGGGGTAAAGCTGTGTCCTGCCCCTCCCAAGATTCAGGTCTTGACTGTGGGGAAACCAGCCAGAGCTGAGGACCCTGCTGGCTGGTAGAAATACCTGTTACTATGAAGTATCTGAGGGCGAACTGTGACCTGAAAACCCCTGAATAAAGCAACAATAACCAGCCCTTTTCTTTAAAATTTTATTTGTGGGAATTGTTTTCCTCTAATAAAAGTTATTTAAATACAAAATGACACATCAAGAACGAAACACAAACTGGTTGGAATGTTAGAAAGACAATAAAAGACAAGTAAAAGTGAACACAAACTACAGTAAAAGTTGAAATACTTATACACAGTGACGTTTTAACCGAGGCACTTGACCAGTTGTTGCAGCTGCTCGCAGCTCTTCAGCACATGTGGCAGGGAAAGCAGGGTCTGCGTGAGGAGAGCGACGGTGAGTTGAAAACAGACGCAGTCAAGACGTGGCGGGAAGAATCACGGCTCACCTCTCGAACTTTATTGATCACGTTGCTCAGCACGTAGAGCTGCTTCTCGCTCTCCTGCTGGATCATTTGCTGTTCAGAGGAAGACAACAAGCGTCAGTCCGTGGAGAGCAGGTCTGTTCCCACGTGTTCAGCCTGTGTGGACGACTGACTCCTCTACAGTTACTCAAACGTTTGAAAGGAAAAGTGCAGTCGTCTCACACTGACTTGGACAAATCGCTCCACAAACATTTGACAAAGGTCAGCGGGTCGTGTGACCTGATCCGGGGGTTCAAAATCTAAAGACTTACCAGTCGCTTCGCTCTGTCCTGCAGCTTGGCTGTGGCCTGCTCCGCCTCCTGGAGGCTCAGCTTCAGCTGGGTCACCTGCGAGAAACACACGGTGAAGAGACAACGGAAGGATTTCAATGACAACTCACCTGGATTCACAGCAAACAAGCAATTGTCAAGTGGAATTTTAGCACTTAAACTGAGAGATGAGGCTTGTGGACCAATGGCAAATTGACAGTGGTGCAGTGAGGCTCGAATAATGACAGACATAGAAATATAATATACATTTATCCTCTGTTAGAGGTGGTGATGGCTCCTACCTCCTTGATCAGCTGGATCTTCTCCTCCATTACAGTGGAGGGGATGGCCTGGCTGCTGCTTTTCTTCACCTCGCTGCGCAGCACCTGAGACTCGGCGAGGGACTGCTGGAGTGAGCGCTGCAGCTCCAACACAGCTTTACGCAGATCCTGTGCCCAAAACAAAAACAAACATTTCACTCCTGACTCATCGCAGGACAGTGAAGCCTTCGGCGAAGCCGTGTTACATTAGCTTCCAGCTTGTGTCTGGTCACGCTCGCCTGGAGCTCCATCACTTCTGACTTCAGTTTGGCGATCACTTTCTCATTCTGGAAGAAGCAGAGGAGCGTCAGCAGCCACCGCCGACACACGCGTCAGAGCCAGTGTGGTAGCGCCATCTTGTGGCGGTCGTGATTTGAGCGTTCTCTTACTTGAGCGTTCTGCTCCACGGCCTGGTTCCCCAGCTCCACCTGGCTGCTGGTGCGATTCAGCTGATGCCGCAACGCCAGCACCTCGGCGTCACGCCTGTCGTTGGAGGACCTCAGCTCCACCTGCAGGTCACAGCTGGAACAACAGCGCTCATGAGCGAATTCACCACAATCCCTGCGAGATTTTACTATAGGGCTCATCTCAGGCCCAAGCCACGAATGAAGAAAAAATAAATAAAAATAAATTCTTAATAAAAATACAGTTATGACGTATAAAGACACTGATCTGCTCAGTCGTGATGGCATGTAAAAAAATAAAATTAAGACCACCAGAAGTTGAAGACGAAGACAGAAAACACAGCACCAGAGCCTCTCAGAAAAAACAGAACAAAACAAAAAAGACTATATATGAAGAAATATAAAAAATAAGAGTAACTTGGAAGTGGAATCACATTGGGCCACAATAAGATCATCATAAAATAAGCCGATATATTATCGCCTTCCACTTTACCTTGGTTATCAATTAAATAGTGTTTGAAATTAGCACAAAAACTTACCACGACAATATATTGATAGACTAACAAGACGATGTTCTTTCTACTTTGACCACAAAGTTTTAAGCTTTAAGAATATTGTTTTCATTTACACTTCATTTATATCTTCTTTGGAGTTTAAAAAATATATATCATTTCTATTTTATGATATCTAGACATGGATTTATTATTTTTAATAAAAATTCCCAGGTCCATTTGTCCTGGGAAAGGTGGGCTCCGAGATCAAAAAGTTTAAGAATCACTGCTTTAGTGGGTACATGTAATGAATCTGAAAAAAATCTATATAATAAATATTTGTGCATGATTTAGTTGAGGGGAGAGAAAAAAAGAAAAAAAAACAATTGAAAAAAAAATGGTATTGGTCAGTTGAGTCTTTAAAAAAAAAAAATTGAATGCAGCAAAAAGAACTGGCATTGGTGCACATGTACTTTAAAACATCTCCCTGAAGCCTTGTTTTCATAGAGAGGGACAATTTGACCAGAAGACTAAAGAAATTGAGAAATTTCAGACACAATTGGTCACCAGCAATAGAAACCACAGTCAGCCGACTGCAGCATCATGACTAACCCTTGACCGTATATGACCGCAGTTTACGGACCACATGAAAAAGCAGTTCTCGCGTGACTTACACGTTGTTCCGCAGCTCTTCCAGCTGAGCGTTCTTCCACTCATGAACCTGTTTCTGTGTTGTGACCAGTTCTGTGACCATGTTTCCGAGGTTCATGAGCAAATCTGCAACGTTGCACTCGTCGAAGCCCGTTTCACACTCTGCTGCGCTCATGGTGATCACTGGGATGCGGGTGAAGGCGCTGGTTTCGCTGAATAAAGAGGCCGAATCTGAAGTGACAGGGAAAGAAAATGAACATGACACACGTTGACTAGAATGAAAAGACAGGTCATCTTCAGTGCCAACTATCACCGAGTATTTATTAACGATAAGTGCACCAACTTTGGGGTCAACAATGACAAAAATATTGTTCAGTTCTGAGTCATTCTGAACAGATTATTGGGCAAAAATAAGCTAAGCCTGTTTATTGACAGGAAAATTCAGTGCCACAGACATGAAGCAATGGAATTGACTTAAAGACACAAACAGAAAACATGGGCACCTGGTTCAGCAGGTCGGCTGTCAGTCAGTGCTTCCTCTTCATTCTCTGTTGAGAATGCAGCCATGACGCTGGAGGGATGACAACTCTCCACCTGGAGCGATCCAGACATGTCTTGATTCTGTCGGGAGGAAAACAAGGGAGATGGTGGAACCAAATACCAAAGAGCGCCGTGAATATTCTTCTTCAATAATGAAATTCTTTATCAGTCATAAACAATGAAGTTGGAAGAGCTTAACACAAGGTTTTCATTTGCTACATCAGAGAATCGGCTTGGCAAGAGTCTCTACAGCAGCCAGCGATATTCCTGCCACCTCATCACTCACAGATGTGTGAAGCTCATCGATCACTCCTCGCAGGGTGTGAAGCATCAGGGCGACCTCAGTCATGGCGTGGGCCAGCTTCTCTTTCAGCTGCAGCTGAGTGTCGTTGGCGCTCTGCCTCGTAGCTTCCAGATCCTCGTACAGGATTTTGTTTTCAGCCCTACAACACAGAATCAACAACTAGAACAGAGGCACAATATATACAGCTTTAACCACATTATAAACTGGACCTGCACTGGGCCACATACCTCCACTAAGCCACTGACTTTCACCCTCAATGACCCTTGAGTATTTTAACTGTATAATGCGAGTCAAATACATTCCGCGTGCCAACTGCTTCATCACATCACACGTCCTCTGACTGGACTCGCTGTTCATTGACGGGCTTTTTGGACATTTCTGCACACTATCGTTGCATTTTTTGTGGTATTTATATTTCATTTTAATATTGTCACTCTAATGTTTAATTTTTCTGGTGTCTTTGTTTCTACAGTGTTGATGCCACCGGAGCAGCTCCATTGTGGGAAGAATAAAGGCAGTTGAATCTCATCTAACTGAAACACTGGCAGCAGCGAGAAACGTCAACAAAAATAAATTGTCAACAAAGTCCCATGAACGTTTATTTAAGTGATTCGATTGTATTTTTGTGATTTTTTTTTTTAAACTTGAACAAGCCACATGATCGGAAGTAACAGAAATGATTGGAATCTAAACAAAGCATCGGGTCCAACACAATCTGACCACACAATCCATATCCAACATGTCCATGACTTTCTGAGACGCAATACTAATAACACATTCATGCCAGAAACAGACAGTAGCTCTGGTCACTTCCACCCATTGCACCCACACTGAGATATTCTTGTCAGCCCAAAACATTTCCCTACATTTAATGAGAAATATTCAGAATGCAGTGGCCTCAGACGGACTGCAGATGCCAGTACCGTGATTCTTAGAGACAGACAGAGAAGTGAAGAAGAGGAATGAATTAGCCTCAATAAGATTAGACTGTTTTTATATTGAATGAGAAAACGCTGGTACATTTTTAATGATAATATGATAAATATGTTCACACCAATTCTGGAGTTTTTCTGTTTACAACCCAACAACATGAGTTCTACTACATAACATGCATCAAAAACTAAAAGCACAACAAAGACGAATCCTAAAAAATATCTTGTAAACACATACTTGAGTTGAGACAGCTCAACTTTGAGGTCCTCACACTGGATGTTCCGCTCTCGGAGACCATGTAAGTTCTCCTTCAGTAGGCCTTCACTCTCAGACATTTGCTCCCGCAACAAGTCATTCTCCATCTGTAAAAACTGTCGGGTCCAACACACAAAAGTGAGCGTCTCAGGAGCCTGCAGATGAAGGATGCAGTTTGTCATCACCTCATTCAGCTCCTGGACACCATTCAGTTTGGTACAAACTTCCTGAAGCTCCTGGAGCTCCTGCTTCTGACAGTGGGCGAGTTCTTGAAGTTGGTTGAGTTGCTCACTGGCTGAAGCCAGGGAGCAGCTTAGCTCGCTGTTGCGTTGCTCAGACTCACTCAGGGACGACTCCAACCTGGATGCACAGTGTCAGCTGCATTCATTCCATCTCATGCTTCTCAATAGAGTTCTCACAACAGCCAAACCAGTCGGATAATGTCACACCAAAGATCAACACTTACACCTCAGACCTCTCGGAGGACAGTCGTAGATCATTCTGTGCTTCCAACAACCTGAAAAAAGAAAAAAAAAACGGCATCAATGGCACATTTTGGCCATGAACAGAATGAGATCTACTGTCGAGATCTTACTTTGCCTTCTCGGCTGCGGACGTGTGCTCGAGGAAGGTGTGAGCAGCCTTTGTGGAGGACAGGGTGGCCGACATCTCAGTCACCGTCCTCTCCAGCTGAGCCAGCTCCTTCTCCTGCTCTGAGCTCTTCTGGCCCAGAACGCTCATTTCTAAGTCACCAAGAAACAGATTTGTGAAGGATATAGAGCATGGTTATTGATCCTTTCATTGGCAATATATGGAACAGACCACTGACCTGAAGTCAGAATTGTAACCTTCAGGTTTGAAGCTCCAACCTCCTCTCTGGCACTTTCCAGGTCCTGTTTAGTCTGAATGAGCTCCTCCTCCACCTGTTATTGGATGTGAAGTTGCGGTCATGTTCTCACTCTTGAAAACAACACAAACACAAGTTCTGACCCGTTTCATCTCTTCTATGGCTCTATGTTTTTCAGAGAGATGCTCGTCTCTTTCTCTCACAGCCGCTACAGCTTTTTCATTCAGTTTCAGGAGCATCGGAGTCGTCTTGTGCAGAAGCTTCTTGACCTCGGACAGCTGCGAAGGAAAGCACAGGAAACATCAGCCCAGTTTTAAGCCCTGGGGGCTTTTAGCTGCTGGACCTTTAATAATCAGGCTCAATAACCAGACATTGCCGTGTCTTGTTGTACAAAATAGTTTGCAAGTTTGCATTTTCAGTTTACCCTTTTAAAAAAACTACTGGGGGTTTTGGTGCACTTAAATTCAGTTAAAATGATGTGTTGCTGTCAGCAAATAGTCACGTCCTCACTGATATTTTATTACGTCACATGACTACTGAGTCATATTTTATGTTGCAAGAGTGCCATTCATCAGAGTCTTGTTGTTTACCATTTGTTATGTTTACTTTACTCTGGCTAACATCTTTTTTTATTCTACATTTTTCCTCGTAGGACTGTTTCACATACAGAGGTGGTTTTGTTGTACTGAGCAGAAACTTGCAAATTGGTTTCAACTGGTGATACAATCCAAATTCCGATATTATAAAAATCGTCTTATGGTATTTTTGTCACATCATCCACCCATAATTGGTTGGACTCAGCGAGGAGGTTCAGTTCAGTTGCACCTTGATTCAAATATTTGTGATACAAACTGTTAAAAAAACTGAAAAATCGAGTTCATAATCGTGATAAAACGGAGCACAAATAAAGAAAAATCCATGCCGGTTTACGACTTCAATAGTTTAGTTCTATTGATAGCAAGCCTTTGTTTTGCGGGAAAACAAAACAGAAAAAGTAACGTAAAAACCTACTTCTTGAATCAAACTTGACTGCTCCTCCAAAGTTTGTTGTAGAAGATCAGAAGCAGAGTTCAGAATTTTGGTGCAGTCCTCCTTCAGTTTAGCCTGCGAGGATGGAAGAACAGAAATTTGAAAAAAATAAAATAAAATACAATACAATACAATAAAAGCATATAAAAGCGCTCATAGTCCACCCTCAAATACACTCTCCCAGACTCGAAAAAAATGGCACAAATGCTGAAAATGGTCCCAATGTTTGTGAATCAGTTAAAAAAATCCTGGATGCTTAAAGTCTTTTTGAACAACGTTGTTGAAAACATCACCTCCATAGTGGAGGTGATAAAATAAACCGTGGTCATTGAGCAGCTGCAGGGTTTTTCTCTGCACCTGATCTGGGTAGGTTGTATTGAGAGCAGCCAGCAGTTCTTCCTGGGATCCCAAGCTCTTCTGCAGCTCTGTGATTTCCCTGGCAGAGTGAGACCTCAGCTGATCCACGACACTGAAGGCCTGGACAGAAGACAAATGCATCTCCGGTATAAAAGACAGCTGCTATAAAAAGTTTGAGAAACCTAAAAATGTATTTTAATTGTCTTTTAGAAGCACAGTAAACAATCCAGCTGCAGCTTTGGTGGAAAATTAAAAAAGGTCCATCAGAGCAGACAATTTTCAGGAATATTCTAGGACTCTTACGGCCTCTTTGGCTGCGAAGGCGTCCTCCATCCGTGTTCTCATGTCCTCCTTCTGCTCGAGAGTATCTCTGACCTTCTCCATCAACCTCCCGTGCGTCTCTTTTGACCTTTGAAGCAGCGTCTTCATTGTGCCGTACTGAAAAGCACCAACATCTCAACAAAAATGTATTACACGCGTGAATATCGCCAGGTGCCGTGATGACATACATGTGAGACAAGGCTCTGGTGATCTTCTCGTATCAACTCCTCCGTCTGCTTCATGTTAGAAAGTCCAGAATCCAAGTCACTTGACAAAGACGCCTGTCAGGACGCATATGTGATCAGCGTTCAAACAACAGTATGATGGTGCTAGAAAGGCCAAGACAGCACGTGTTTATGTCTCACCATGTTGAGCTGCATGTCCTGCATCCCACTGACAAGGCTCTCTAAAGAACGGCCATCGAGCTCCAGCTCTTGGATCCGCTTTAAGGCAGTCATGTGGAGATCGCGGTACATGGTCGTCTAATAACATGAACAATAAATAAGACAGTGAAAACGAAAAAACAGAACAATGAAATGTGTGATAAAGAAGATAAGAAGGAAAACAGAAAGAGAAAAAGAAAGCGGTTCAGAAGAACATGAAGAATAGTCAAAGTAAAAACAAGAAGAAAAAGATAAGAAAAGGAATAATAAAAGGTTTTAAAAGATGATTGGAAAAGAATAAAATGGAAAAAAGAAAGGCCACGTTGGTTGAGGTCGTAAATATTTGGCAGAATTTAATAAAACTGTGGCTGATTCTCACCTGACTAAGCTCAGTGTGCTCCGTCTGCACCAGCTTTTCTCTGAGTTCCGATGGCAGTGGACCGGCAGAAATCCTTCTTGCTGATCTGGCAACACTCAACTGCTGCACCAAGGCTTCGACCATGATCATGCTGGACCTCAACCTCTGCTCAAGCTCACTTCTGTCGAGGCAGTCCAGGCTGCCTGAAGACACACTGAAAAAAGGGGAAGAACTGAATCAGTGAGGGGAAGAGACAAAGACGACCACAGCAATGAGAAGCCCACTCACTTCCAGAGCAGGGGGTCAGTCAGAGTGCAGGCATCGGCCACAGAAAATTCCCTTTTCCTCACAAACTCTCCCGAGGTATTGAGGCTGCAGTCCACCATGTGGTCAGCGCTGGTGCCCACACACACACTGTGGGTGTCTGCAGGTGCAGGAGGAGGAACGAGAGCAGAGCTGGAACCGACAGCCATTTTTCCTGACGCCAGCAGGAGAAACTCTGCCATCTGCCGGAGCTGCTGCTGCAGCGGACCATGAGGAAATAAGGGAGCATCCAAGTTTTTCATTTCTGGTGCGGGAGCTGCCGTAGGACTCGATGTGTTTTCAACTGCACGAGTTTGGGGTTTGCACCCCAGAGCCGTAGAGTTGAAAAGGGGGGACGGCATGTTGCTCTCCACATGTTCCGCCCAGAGAACAGAGGCCTCCATGTGAGCAGGATTCTCCGAGATTCTCTCATCTTCAAGTGCGGCAGCACCTGCCGCCTGATCTTTGCTAGTCCGAGCCATAGAAGCTCTGCGAACAATCGGACTGAGGATTGACAAATGCAACGCAGACGCCATTGACGGACATTCTGAGAGAAGTCTGAAAACATCAGGGAGAGTCTCTGCCAAAGGTTTTTCTTCAGGGTTACAGAAGTTTCCAGGTGACCCAAAGGCACTGTCCTTGGTCTCGCTGGAGCGAGATTGTTCATTTCCAGAAAGCAGGTGGGAATGACCCTCCTGTAGTCCAGACACAGGCTGAAGATGAGAGACATCCGTCTTCATGTGTGGAGCTGTGGGCTCAGCTCGATCCAGGGGTGTCGTTTCTGGATTTCCTTTTGAAACCATTGTTTCCTCATCCAAAGTCCGGAGTGTGGTGTTGACATCAGGTGTGTCCAAATCATGTTCAAGATCAGTGCTGAGCTCATCACTTTTGAAGTGGGATTGGGCGGGATTAAGACTGATCTCCGCCTCAGGTTGACACTGGTCAGGCCCAGTGCAAATCTTCAGAAGCATTTGGGAGTCGTTTGAAGGTTCACAGTCAGTGTGAGCAAAGGAAACATCATCTTGCACAGTCACTTGCTCTTCGTCACCTTCAGCACTGCATGACTCTTGAGCAACGGAGAGGTCACTTGAATGACAGTCTTCTTCAATATTTCCAAATGCTGGATCCAAATGAAGAGTGACAGGTTGGACGTCATCATGCAGCAGCACAAGCTCCACCTCAGCACGGATCACATCACGACTTGGAGCAGTTTGGTCAGCTGGACTGGCATCGTTTACGGACTTGGAAGTTTCACCCGCAGATTCCGTGAAGTGTGAAGATTGCAATTCTGCTTCACTTTGTTTCTCAGGTTCTTCACATGTGGATAATGGAGCCGTTACAGCAAGTTCACCGCGACAGTACTGATGATCTTCATGCTTTGATGGACTGAACTGTGAACAGTCTACACTGACATTTAAGGTCTCGTCCAGCTTTGGCTCAGCGTGCTGCCCCTCAAGCAGAGGAATAGTCTGGTCAAACTTCTTAGGTGAATCAAAAATCTCAACTTCACCTCCATCACAAGCAAAGGATTTCCAAGTGATATCACGTCCTCCATGGTCATCTTCTTGAACGTTGGCTTCATTTGGTGGGTCACTGTCCAAGTCGGCAGGGCTCTGGAGTTTTGCATCATTTGTGTCCGTGGAGAAAAGCTCTTCCAAAACAGGATTGGAGTAGGGATGCTCTATATGGTTCTCCATTATACTATCAGAAATAAATGACTGCAGTTCGTCTACACCACTGACATCTTGGTCCTGAGGGAGAATGATGCTCATTTCCATGCACGTCGTTCCATCTGAGATCTCCACCTCACCCCCATCACAGATAAAAGATTTAAGAGTAACATCTCCATGTCCATCAGCGACTGCATCCATCAAGGACGTAGTGATTTGTGGCGACTTTGAAGGTGTAGGAATGTTCTGGAGATTTTCTTGATCATCCTGTTAACCAGACATAATGGTTAGAGTTTCACTGTAACCTCTTCAGGCTCCAACACCCACCTACCTTGATATTTCCAGCAACTGCATTCATGGCTTTTGAATTGTGCCATGATAACGGGGTTGACCATCTTTCATTGCCCAGACTTCTCAAGGGGGTGCGTTCTCCACATCTGTTTGAAGGCTGGAACAACAGATAAACACTGGTATAATAACACACACACACATATATATATATATATATATATATATATATATATATATATATATGTCAAGCATGTAAACAATTATTTATTCTGCAGTAAATTCGCAGTCAAACTTGCGTCAATATCCACTGTAAACGCATCAGAATCTTAACTCGTATGATCAAAACATGTATGGGAACATTGTGCTTATTTATTGAATTGCATTTATTTATTTATTTACTTTGTTTAAGGATCCAATTTGGTGCAGCTTTGTGCTGTGTTTTTAAGGATACTATTGCTCTGTGTACATCACAGTTTAGTGTGTGTCATTGATGTCATGTATTTACTGTTGCTGCTGTGACAGATGAAATATAAATAAGGTAATTTCCAAAGCTAAAACAAGTCAGAAGTGTTGAACTGATCCAGTGTGTCCAACCATATTTTTTACCCAGTGGGAAAATTCAACATGTGACACAGCAGCAACTGCAAAGTCAGTAAGACATCAAAGAGATGCACCAAACAACAAAGATGTACACAGAGCAATGGCAAACATTTAAACGCAAAGCAGTTCCCACATTGCATATTTACAGAAATTATGTAATACAAACATACATCATCAGGTAACCAGTGCTTAGTCCTGTTCAGAGTTGCTGCAGCCGAGAGGCAGAACACACCATAATGTATGCTCATTCAGCAAAATAAAATGAAGACTAGCAAGACTAATAGCAAATTGTACCTCGTATTTTGAAAAAATATGTGCAGCAACTTAATTCCAATTAATTTTCAAAATAGAAAAAGGACTGTAGCCATCATAGATGTAGAGTGGCTGCAATTTTCATGGGGTAGATTCAGAGAAATCCCAGAAACCAAATGTTGAACCACAGTCTCTATATTATCTGCTGCTTTTTCTACATTTCTTGGTTATTATTTTCATCTTCCCTTATATTTCCAAGTGTTAAGTGTGAGAAGAAAAAAACGAATTGTTATTTCTGCCAAGTGAAAGAATAGAGCCTTTTTAAAAAGGAGAGCAGAATTCAAATCTGAGGCAGTTGAAATGTGCAGTGCACGTGTCAATAAAGACCTTTCTTTATCTTGACCTTGCTGAGACATGGAATATGAATGGAGTAATATCAACACATTTTAAATAAAGTATCTCACCAAGCCTTCCTCGTCGAAACCTGGATTGCTGGACATGTCAGCCAGTCTCTAGTAAACCTGCGAATGATGACATTAAATAAGGAGGTGAACGTCAAACATATTAGTAGTGTTAAACAAAGGTAGTAGTTTTAGGGTTTTATTGTTCTATATCAACGATAGAAACGTGTCCAGTCATGACAGAAGTAGCCGGTGACTCGAGCAACCTGTAGGCGAACCCGTGTCACAAGCGCAATTTGAAACCAACTAAATCGACCAAATGACGAGGCTGACGGGTTTCTTGTCACGACATTTACGATACATAATACTGAAGGAAGATTACCTTTACACGTCAATGAAGTATCAGTTCATGAAAATACAGCTTCAGTCGCTGTCCGAGCCGCGTTTGATTCAAAACACAACTGTCAGCGCTGTTATTGGTTCCCCTCTCTTCTTCGCTTGAATTTCAACACCGTAGTCGTCGGGTCGGGGCGCCCCCTGTCGGATTTTGATATATCACTCCGCTTAACGATTTACTAATGCAGAGCAATTCTTAATGGTTGTTTTGTTGTCTGTAATTATATGTAACATTACAAGTGACTAGAGTGAGGAAACGCTGAAAACCAGCAACAACACCGCGGGCGGTATTGTCAGAGACGAGAACTGCACTGTTCT
Source organism: Synchiropus splendidus (assembly GCF_027744825.2). Classification (NCBI taxonomy): domain Eukaryota; kingdom Metazoa; phylum Chordata; class Actinopteri; order Syngnathiformes; family Callionymidae; genus Synchiropus; species Synchiropus splendidus. The sequence continues at coordinate 23,073,235 of NC_071335.1, forward strand.
GCCGGAGGAGGCGCTGTTGCCGGAACAAACGACAGCGTCAGGGTGAATGTGCAAACATTTTCTACTCGGATAATAAACAAGAATACCTCAGACAGACTCACCTTACTTAACCGTTGACAAGCGTATACAGCATAAATACATGCATATAAAAAATGTGTTAACAAAACATGTTTTATTTTCAAATCCGCAAACTTAACATTAAATTTAAAATTAAATCATTACAGTCACATGGTCATAAATGTGTAGATTTCTCCCTGATGTCAATACCTGAAGTTACTCTTGCTCAATATAATGTCATCAGTTCACACAGAAGTGTCGCCCTCCACAGGTCTGACTCGGAGCACCTCAGCAAATCCTTCCCCAAACCAGGCGGTGACGTCAGCCGTGTCCAGGGTGAAGAAGAAGAGTCGGTCTTTGCAGCGGGTCCTTCTGTAGACTGAACGGGGGTCAGCGGACAGAACTCCTCGGATGGCGGCGACAGCCTCCTCTGAGCTACGAAGAAACCTAAACTTTGACTTCCCATTTCCCGAGGTTCCTGGAAAACAAGCGTCTCCTGCAGTCACGTCACACATTTTGGGCCAGTAAAAGGTGATGTTTAGTTAAACAGTAAAGAAACTTAGCGGTGGTCTCAATATACTGCGGAATATATTGCACGGCTGAGTGTGTTTGTGTTGTTCGAATCCAACTATCTTTATAATAAAATCAGATTTTCATGACGTGCACAAATGAAATTAGGTACTGGAGCTCTTCAGATTCTCGTACGTTATCACAGCTCTTAGCATGAACTGTTACCTGGAATAAATTGAGCCAACTGCTCCTGAGAGTGAGGCGTGAAGCGAACCTCCAGACTGGAAACAGGTGGCTCTCTGATCCAGCTAGCAATGGTGCTGTAGTCTTCCTCCCTGAAGCGCAGCGGCTCCTCTGACTGCAGCGCTTCTGCACTCCTCTCTGGCTCTGAAACTCTCTGTAACTTGCTTTTAGGACCAAGCAGAGGTGGCTCCCTTTGGTTCAGATAGTCCTTCACCTCCTCCAGCACAGTGAGTAGGTCCTCGCTCTGAGAAGACTGAGGCACAGTTTCGGACAAATTCTGGGGTATCACCTCGCCAGTCTGACCGTCTGATGTCCCCTCTTTCGGCTCTGAGTCATCGTTGTTACAGAGGTGTGACTGACTAGTTTGACCAGCTCCTTCAATGTTCAACTGGCAGGGGTCGACATCCAAAATGGCCCTTGCATGAGGGGAGTCGTACTCTGGAATGTAAGGTTTGATGTCCAAAACTGGGGTGCCGGCGATCATATCAATGCCTGACAGATGAATAGTGTCTCCTGAAAACACAGAGGGAATAAAAAGGATGGATGATGTTGAATTACTGTAGACCTTAGAACTCATGGAAGGTTGGTCAGAACTTCAGCTATCAAAAAAATCAAAATAAATATAGGAAAATTATAAATAACCACAATAAAATTATATACTTTTTACAGCTAAATATGAGTGAATCTCAAAATATATCAAAAGAATTGTCAAAAAGGGCAGTTACAGGGTTGGAGTTGGTTCAGACCAGTTTCAGACCTTTAAATTGAAGTTATCTCAAATACCAGTACTCTTTCCACCTACAGATACTCGTACCATTTCACTCTCTGAGCTCAACATTATTTATACTCACCAATTATTTTATCCAGCTTCGCTAAAGTCAAGCCCAAAGCGTTGGGTCTGTGAGGACTGCGAGTGGAGTACACACCCACTCTCTGACCATTCAGTCGTGGAGGCTTCACTTTGGCCTTGTAGCTCAGGTGACCGTTTTTGTGGAAAAGGAAGATGATCCTTGGAAGATAAGGTTTAAACTCATGAGGCAAATTCCTAACAATTAAATCCAAAATAACTAAGTGATTTCATTGTTTCAAGGTAAAATTGCCCAAAAATATATTGATCATAAACCATTCTGAGTACGTTTTTCAAATACAACAGTTCTCCTTGCTATGAGTCCCTTCAACAGGACAAGGACTGCACCGCCATATTCTGTCTAGGAATCCTCATCACATACTCATGTTTTTATTCTGAAACTTCCAGCAGACAGTCAGCGTTTACCAGCGGAGACACAAGGTGGCATAAGCCTTTCATTGACTGCACACCTCTTTTCAGCGCCAATGTGAGACGCCAAGTCACAGACTTACCAGACGTGGGAGTACTGGTCCAGTCCCACCAGAGCGTGGTCAGGATTATTGAAGACTCTCTGCTCAATGCGCAGTTCTGCCCTGGAGGGGCCACAAATGGTGGGCTGCCTCGGAGTGGCGTTCTTCACAGCAAAGCAGGAACGAATAAAACCAATTGGCACTGTTTGGATGTTTCCTGCAATTTCACAAAATCATTTTTCCACAATTTTTCTACTCAATATAGCATTGTACTGCCCCACAACTAAATGTTGCTTTTCCTTTTCCAATAACCAAACCAATGAAGATTTTTTTTCCTCGACCTGTCGACCACTTCAAATGAAATGCAGTCGATCACTACCTTGTTCCAATGTGAGCTCTGGTGGAGACCTGGGACGGTCCTGGTGGAGCTGAACCGACTCAGAGCTTCCGACCCTTGTCACAGCAGACTGGATGGAATTCAGGAGTTTGCGATGGGCTCTGACTGCGCTGTCCAACGACTGTCTGTTGCACAGAGATGACCAGCACATTTTGGATTTTTGAGTCACGTTTAAGAAACATTCGTGGTATGGCCTGTCTTCAATTTATATTGTCAGTGAACAGTACATCCTTAAAATAGCCACAAAATAATGAGAATATTTTGATAAAGAAATGCAAACGTGTTTAAAAAAAATAATTAAAAAAAGTCCCAGCAAGTCAAGACGAGGAGACAAATACAAACTATGCAACATGTGCAATGGGACGAAGTCACCGTCAGAGTTGAATAGTTACGTTTATCAAGGTGTAAACAATCTTACCTCAAATTCTTAATCTCCTTCCGCATCACTGATACTTGCTGGTCAAGTTTATCGATGCGCTCGCTGCAACCGCAAGTACACGGAGCCATTTTTGCTCGAGAAAAGCTAAATAAACAGTAAACGCTCCACTTTCTGGTTAGCTGCTAGCAACTAGCCGCGCACGCACGCCGACGAGTCACGTGATTACCTGTCACTGTGAAGGTCATGTTCCAGTTTTAAGAAAACAAAGCGAGTTTAACCGATAATTATAACCGACATATTGACATGCTTGAAACCTATATTAAAGTATATCGGGTTCATGTTCAACGAAGAGTTAAAGTCATGCGGGTTGTCCACCAGCAGAGGGCAATATCGTGCGTTAGAATGAATTGGCAGCCGCTGCGTCACGTCATAATAATGAAGAATAGAATAGAATAGAATAATGAAGAAAAAAATAAACAGCGGCGTGCAATTAAAATTAAATATTACAACATATGTGTTACTGCTATTGATCGCTATTTATTACTGTAAATAAAGAACAAAATAAAATTTTTATATATATATATATATATATATATATATATATATATATATATATATATATATATATATATATATATATATATATATATATATAATTCTTTTTTTTTTTTTGACAGCACTTTATTTCGAAGCACTTTCCTAGTTGGTGGAACCCCCACTGACCATGGCAATAAATTCTATTCTGATTCTGATTGTGATTCTAAAGGAAAAACCTGAGCATCATGTCCACTATCTATATCTACATGAAACAATCTACTTACAGCATAATGGAGGTCATTATTGTCAATGACATTTTGTTTGAAGTGACAAACAATGTTTAATGTCTTCACTAGCATAGAAAAGCAATATTCAAAAAGTCCTTCATCAATCGTCACATCATTTCAGAGGAAGACAATGATACTGTCCTGTCATGATATTTTATTGAGTGAAAAACAAGTTGTATAAAACACCATAGCTGTGCAGTTGGATTAAAAAAAAACTAAACTCCAATGGAATGTTAAAATGAATGTATCTTATTTCACGATAAAATTAAATCTACTGTCATGGCAAATGAGCATAAAATAAATAAGCACACGCTTTTATACTGATTTGTGGGAACAGAGTGAAGATGATCGGCATATTGACAACAAACGTTTTCTGAAGTATTGAGTATTGGATCAGCTCATCAGGCGGTCGGCATCAGTTTCCGTTTGGATACTCCTGCTGCTGGGGAAGTGCTGAGGACTGCGTGAGGAATTTCTGGTTTTGCTCAGTCGTGCTGTTCAATGGCATCACACCTGGAATGAAAGTTCAGTTTAAAGACCATTTGTAAGATGGAGGTTAGGTTTGACAGTCCCGACACTTTCGAATGGCTCACCTTCATCTTCTTGGGATTGTGGGAAGTCTTCAGTCTCATCCGGACCCTCGTCCTCAATTACAACAGGATTCTGTGGGGTTATTGAAATGGTCACCTCCAGTGAAGGCACAGTGGACGGGGGTGCAGCATCAGCTCGGGTGACGGCTGAGTCATCAGACACAACCAGAGACTCTTGAGGATTCAAGGTTTCACTTGTGGAAACAGTGGAAGGTAGAAGTGAAGTCGGGTCAACTGCGACTGGGTCAGGACCGACTGGAGCAACGACTGAGGGCGTAGCCAAAGTTGGTGTACGGTTATCTAATTCTTGGGCAACTTGAATGACTGGGTCAGAATCGGCTGCAGTGGATGAAGCAACGACCAAGAGTGGAGCCAAAGTTGGAGTTGAGTCAACAGGAACTGCAGCAATCGGGACGAGATCCGGCCTGATGGGAATGGCTGGAGCGGCAACGGGAGGGGAATCAAAAGCTGCTGTGGCGACCACTTGAGAAGGAACCAGAAGATCAGAAAGAACTGGGCCTTGCTCTGGGAGATCAGCAGGTCGTGATCCTTGAGCGTCAGTTCCAGAGCTGGTCAGTGCCTCCTGAGGCGCAGGCACCAGCACCACCACAGCTGGAGCTCCCTCAGCCAGGACGGCTGCATCTGGAGCCGGACGGATCTCTGCCTTCCTTGGCCTTCCTCGCCTCCCTTTCGTCTCAGCCCGCGCTCTCTTTCTTGGGCTCTCCTCTCTGGAACAGTACAAGGGTTGAAACGAGTCAGCACCAGTCTACACCAGTGAACATTGATACATTGATATTGGTGCTAGTTCTGCAAAACTAATAGTACAAAGTCCACGACCTGATCTGAGGCGCCCACAGCAGCTGGAGAAGGTTTGAACTCTTGCCCCATATTCAAGATCAATAAAAGCATAAAAACCAACAACGTAGTGTAATGTTTACACACAACATGCAAAAATGTGGGATCGTCTGTTGGATAAAGTTACATAGTGACAAAGCTCTTCTAAAATGCCTTATCTCTCATGTACAACCCCAAAGTCCGCTTGACAGCAGATAACATGATTTTTTCGTTATTTACCCGAAAAGCCACTGGTTTGTTTCCTTCTCTTCTGCTTCAGCCTTCCTCTTCTTCAGAAGTTCTCTGTCTCGCAATCTTCTCCGGATTCCACCTTCACAAATGTGAGAAACCTTGTTACTATTCAGTGTGAGATCGAAAAACAGCAACACAAGTGAATCCCCTTTACAAGGAACAACAATGAATTAAAGCGGGAAAATAAACACCAGCTGTCTTGTCTCTGCCGTTTTAGAGAGACCACAACTTTTAAACAAAACCGTGACAAACCTTGTTCTTCAGTCGGGCCGGGATATTCCAAATCTTGAGTCTGTTGCGGCGCTGACTCCTCCATTGTTGTCCCAGGTATGAATGAATTTGACTAAAGAAAGGCGGGCAAGCCAGAAAAAAAGGAGCCAAAATAACTTCTGACTGTTTTCTCTTCCCACCCCTTTAGGTTTTATCTGGTTAAAGATTAGCAGAGCGCTGGGAGCGTTCTTACAGTGCGGCCCTTATCATATTTGAAAAGCTGGAGGTGTTGGCACACAGACAAGAGGAGCAGTCGAGAGACTGAACACATCTGTGTGACAAAAAAAAAAAAGTCATTTTAAACAATAGTCAAATTGGATTTAGACAAAATGCATTTACCTGGATAAACAGAGTTGGTTTAGTCAGCGGTTTAGCTAGACAAGCCTGGAGCCAGGTGCTCCCCACAGTTGCATGGATCTCCACAGAACACTCCGGTGACCGAGCTGGAGTCCCATGGGGAAGTATCTATTGTAGGGGGAAGAGTTTGTCTTAAAGGAGTCTGTTGGGGAGTCCATGAATGAGTCCAATGATTCCCTGCAGTCACAGTTCCTTCCACCCACTTCCCTCTTTCCATGAAGCTCCTGAGGTGTTTGTCAGACAGAGAGACATGATGTCTCGAGCGTGCAGCCCCACTTCATCACTCCTTGAAGAGCTCGCCAGGGAGGCGTCCAGGTGTCGTCCTGACGTGAGACCTGAGGCTCCACCAACCCCAGCTTTTGTCACTGTCTCTGGCGAACATAATGAGAAGCTTTGACGGTGACTGCGGGGGGTGCGGTCATATGACCCCTGTGGTGACATCTCCAGAGCTCAAACAAGAGTTGTTGCTTTTATTTAATTGTTTACTGTTATTCATTCAGTACAAATGCACCAGAGTTTGTGTACAAATGTTCTCCTATCCGAATGATGGGACACTTGGGTGGAGGAAAGCCAATTATATCTTGCAGATCTATAGCTGCCTGCTTTGGGTGTGTTCTCAATCTTCCGACAACACATTTTCACCAGCAAGTCGAGAAGAGATTCTGTCTGGTAAAGTTGACATTTGAGGGTCAGACGCTTGGGCACAATCTTAATAACGCTCAGATTATTTTCGGTAAGCCTGGCTTGGAACAGCCACAGAAAAATAAAGGGAATTGAGCGTTCATTCACTGAACGCATGACATCACTTCCATGGTTTTAACTCCTCTTCAATAGCAAAGTTTGTCTATAAAAAAGACCATTTTCTGATGCCTAAATTGGAGCCACTTCAACGGTCACAAGGCATCAGCTGATCAGCCCCTCCTCAGTGCGACCACCCCCAAACACAAGATTGATTATTGTCAGTCAACTGTGTCCTCAGGGCACGAATTTGACTGTTGACCATTCTTTTCATTTCACAGTGACCACTGGAGCCCAAACCAGGCGTGGCAGTGCCACCTTCTGGCAGACTTCCTTCATTACAAATACGACATTAACTGTATTTACTGTACTTCATTTTGCATGATGCTAAAAATAGACGCGCATTGATTGGCTAAGAGTCTAAGGTCAATTGACAGGTTTGACGTAGAGCAGAAAAATAAAAATCTCTGGATTCTTGAGATAGAGAGTTTTGTTTGAGTTTTGTGAGTCAGCCAGGAGATCCATGCCTCAGGAAGTGGGCTGTGGGTGGGGGCTCACAAACCCCCCATGCATATACAATGCTCTCTTTACTGCAATATACATGGAGCCCTTCTCACTCCATGGACCAGTAGCTTGATAAACACAAATCTATTACATAAATCCAACATTATGTTATAGCAGCTTGAGGGCACATAAATCAGTGGTTGAACTTAATGTATTATCTGGTTGTAGAAGATGTACAAAGACAGAATAAACAACAGGACAGTCATCTAGTGTGCCATGAAATAAATGGTAAATGTTCAATATAAGTAAAATCACGCAGTCACCCCTACTGTTCTGAGTGAAGACGTTTCATGACGATAAAAGAAGAAAAACAGACACACAAAAGTCATCATAAAATGAATAGTTGAGCATGTTTATTAAGCAAAGTGAAGGGATCAGCACACCGTTGTCTCATAGAACATTGTTTATAGCAGTAATACATACTGAGGGCCTGTGTCAACACCCGGGTGTGTGTGTGTGTGTGATATCTTGTCTACAAATTGTGTTACACTAAATATCGAGCCAAACTTACAAAAGGCTGCCAGTCCATCCAGGAGAAGGCAGACAATTCACAGAGAATTTAGGCTTAAACTGATCTTTTGGTAGTGGGTGGGGGAGATCTTCATATCCCCATCACCCAGCTGTTAAGAAATAAAAAACACGTTATTAAGTACATCATACAATTAAATAAAAAATCAATTTAAGGCACATTTTGAATTTATATAGTCGCAGAAAATAAACGATCGAGTATTTTTAAAACCGATTTTATTAAAGAACAGAACGATTTAATTTTTTCCTCCCGAATTTTATTTGATTTTGCGGCCGAAACGTCAGGTAAGAGTAGTTTTCTTGGTGGAATAAATTGCACCACAGCAGCGTTAGTCGAGCCAACGTCATGTTGTGTGACTGCAATGCCTTTTAAGAGGCGATGGGCGTTTCTGGGCGAAGGGGGCGCTGTTGAGCATATATTTTGTTTCCCTCCATGGTTTCTCCTCTCCGACTAACTTAGCGTTTGGCTCACTTCATTATACAGTCCTATATTCTCCCTCCATTAGGGCATCACTGCCTTTGGACTCGAGATCCCGCGGAGACCCGAGAGAGAAAAGTTTCAGCGCCACACCACACGATGGAAATGGAAAAGAGGATCCACTTGGAGCTAAGAAACCGGGCACCGGCTGAAGTGAGTTTTTAAAAAAGCAACCCCGTAGTTTTCCAGCGAGCTAGCTTGCTACTTTTTTCAGAGTGGCGAACGGTGACCACATGGGCTTTAGGTTGTGTTTTCGGAGCAGAAGAATGCGGGAAAGACACACACAACACGCCTTTAACGCTTCCTTCTTTCGGAATGGGGCGTTCGGAGGCATGGAGTCGGAGAAAAAACGCGAAAACCAACCGTTACTTGGAAGCCCAGCTCGCTGGCTTTTATTGCGGCGCTTGAGCCGCTTCGCAGCCCCCGTGGTCACCGGTGCCCACACGGTCCGTTCCGACCCAAAGACCCGGGAACAAACGCTTAAACTTACGGCTCGTAGCTCTGATTCAACCATCGTCCTGTGTGTGGTTTGCCATTCACGGAGCAGTATATTTCATACAGACACTGGGAGCCATGTTTGCTGCTAGCACAACTGCTGTAAGGAGGAATTTCACTTTAAATCCGCTCGTATTTCGTTAAAATGTGCTTCAAAATCGCAAACGTGGCACCAACGTTTATGCATACAGCCTTTAAAAAAACCCCACATAGTGTTCGAAAACCAAGCTTTACTGGTCGCCAGCAGTTGACCAAAGTGCGGTTATATTTACACTCATATCACACAAAGTCAAATAATCTCTGTTGTTGTTATTTACACAATGTGCTGTATTACGATCGCACTATGGTAACGACACAAGTCAGCGCAAAATCGACAAGAATCGCTCGCACGGGCGAAACGGCAACAAACATTGTTTCTTAAATCCATCGCGAGCTGGTGAATTGTGTGTGTTTTCAATGGAGTCTGGCGGCGCTGCGACCCCCAGTCATTTAGCCACCGAACTTGTTCCCGCCATATTGTCCTCGTCTTTATGCCGAGCCCGAAGAAAGACTCTTTAAATGCCGAACACAGAACAGAGTGGGGTTTAGTACAAACGCGACCGGTCATTATCAACGCAGGTCGCTCGCTCTTTTTGTTCGACTCGTGGTTTTAGTCGACCGAGTGGCCGCAGTGAACCAGGCCGCTTGAGTGACGAGGATATCCGGTGCACAGCGCTTGGTGCGTGGGCACTCGCAAACCACTCGTCGGTGCCTGCTCCAGACATGCACAAATTACACTTACAAATACCACAGCAGCACTGTTTAATGTGTCGACACTCGTCGTAACCTCCTGTTCCGAACACACGTCGACAATAAAATGCTCAGAGAACTGCATACTGTATCTGAGGAATCGCCATGTTGTCATTCTGTCGTCTTTGAAGCGCTGGAAGAAAGGAACTGTCTCCATCTTTGTTTTTCACTTTCCGTTCTCATTGCTACTTCTTCGACCTGTGAACGACGCGGCCGTGCAAACTAGTAGAATGTGAACTCGACGACGATAATTCCCCGGAGAAGTGGTCGAGCGCCAAAAGAGACTCTTAAGGCCGGGTGTATTCGCAGTGGTGTCCGCTGCTGTTGTGGGCTCTAATGGCGGGCAGGCGGCTGCCGGTGCACCGCACGGCAGCGTTGCACAGGGGCAACGGCTTAGCTCGTAGCCACCTAGCTCGCAAAAACCATTGCATTTGCCATTAGTGGCTGAATCCCATATCCGTGTTTACACACCGCCGGGCTCGGTTCTTCCCGCGGAACCCACGTCAACTGTCGCCGGGCAAGCGGCGATTTCGCGTTAGACAGACACCATGTCACCACGCTGTTAGTTGTTTTACTTGCGATATGTTCATCGTTTGTGTTGGACAATAACTTTGTTTTGTGTGCGCGCGGAGCAACCAGTGTGCGTTTCAACCGCTGACCCCGCCTTCGGGTTTCTGCGTTGACATTATTTTGTGGGAATGGACGGTTGCAGGACCGAATGGGTTTGGAATTTTTAACCCACTTTTAAGGGTGGTTCGAGTCAAAACAAAACCTTTTTGCAAACTTTTAATAATGCAGCTATTCAACAAAACAGTGGACCTGCTAAACGTTTTTATAAATTTATAATGCAGCAAAAAAATCATTAACTTTTTCTACAGTACATCATTGTGTATTTAAAGGGGCATAAAAGCCCTATGGATTTACGTTCTTCACATATAATAATCATAAGTCAATGTTGGGAAAACTTGCTATTGAGTGTTATAGTTTATTAAAGGTACTTTTATCACCCAGTGACATCTAGTGGTATAATGTCTGACCACATCAAAATGGCTCAGATCATGTGGAACTGTAAATTATAATGAGAATATTTCCAGTGTCTTCATGTTAGGGGAATATAATAACACACCAGATGATTTCAAATCCAAGTTCGGTGATGTATCCAGACTAGAGTGCGCTCGTCTCTCTTCACAGGCGCGAGAACTTGTCCTGGACAACTGTCGATCAGGGAACATCGAAGGCCTGACGGAGGAGTTTGTCAACCTGGAGTTCCTCAGTTTGATAAATGTTTGCTTAATTTCGGTCTCAAACCTGCCGCATCTAGCAAAGCTCAAAAAGGTAAGAGGACAGGACACGTCTGTCGGTGTTTTTCGGAGAGTTTTTGACCTGCATTTCTGGCATGTTTCAGCTGGAGTTGAGTGATAACAGAATCAGTGGTGGCCTTGATGTTTTAGCAGAGAAACTCCCAAACCTCACACATCTAAACCTGAGTGGCAACAAATTGAAAGACATCAGCACATTAGAACCATTGGTAAGGTCTTCTCCAGCTCAGGGAGCATTTGGTGCTACGGGGTTTAAAGATGAGTCGTGTTCCATTCATCTGTGCAGAAAAAGTTGGAACACCTGAAGAGTCTGGACCTTTTTAACTGTGAAGTGACAAACCTGAACAACTACAGAGAGAGCGTGTTCAAGCTGCTGCCACAGCTCACCTACTTGGACGGGTACGACGTGGATGAGAGAGAAGCGTCCGACTCAGACGGAGAGGTGGATGGAGACGGAGCCGATGATGACGACGACGAGGGTGAGAAGCCCATCTGGGGTGTTGTGTCTCTCAGAAATACTGTTTGGGAACAGCTCACCCAGCTTGAATATATTCGCCGCTCAGGAGCGCTATATTAAACCATCTGCGCTGCTCTTCTATTTCAGAGGGAGAGGAGGAGGAAGACGAGGACGGTGAGGAGGAGGACTTTGATGAAGACGAGGATGACGACGAAGATGAAGAGGAGGGAGACGGCGAGGAGGACGATGATGAGGTCAGCGTAGAAGATGAGGTGAACATGACTGCTCCAGCTGCGGCCCTTGGAGGGAAAACTGAGAGTTGTCTTTTTCATGGTTCTGACTCGGATCACGCAGGAGGAAGATTTCGGGCAGGACGGAGAGGTGGACGACGAAGATGAGGACGAAGATGAAGACGAGGACGGTGAGTATTCGAGTCACGTGTCTGGACCATGGCGACGGTGACAGACTTGGAGCGCTGACCATTTCTTCAGTGTGTGTCTCCAGTGTAAATAACTGAACTCAAATAAGCCGCATTTCCTGATGATATTTACACCTATTTGGCTTTAGCTAATAAACACTTAGACAGATGTTGAGTGTTTACTGATGATGTGACTTGTGTGTTGGTGGCCCCCATAAATTTCCTAAAGGGCCACATTACAAACTATGACTGTTGTGAGGGGCCATCATGCCAAAAGAAAGGCAGCGATGGCTACGAAATGTGACGGAAAAAAATCTCAAGTAACGTGGACGGAATGAATTGACGGAATTTTTAAAATGTATTTTTCCAACCACCTTTGAGGAAGATACTTATAGTTAAGCGAAAAGAAGAAACAAAAATGTAGTCATGAATGCGTTGTATTTACTCTTGAACCAGTCCGAGCTAAAACGGAAGCGACAGAAAAATGACTTGATGAAAATGACAACTTATCACTTGTATCATTTTTTTGTCTGACCTCTGGAGGGCCACAAAATACAGGCAAAGGGCCGTTTTTGGCCACCAGGCCGCACTTTGCCCCAGGTCTGTTGTACAGCGTTGCTCACTGCTGCGCTTGCTCCCTCAGAATCAGCCCGGGGGGTGAAAAGAAAGCGAGACGGCGAGGATGAGGACGAGGAGGACGAGGACGAAGACGACGATTAAGAGCGAAACTGAAAACGAGAGCCGACCGAGTGACCCTTTCTCCCCAATGTCCGTTCCCCCCTGCGACTCACGCCACTGTTAGAATCCGTGTCTGCCCCTGAGCGACGTCACGGGGCAAGACTGCGCTGGACAGGTGGGCCGAGCGGAGATGCCCCGCCCCTGGCCATTTTTATTCTCCCCCTACAAAGAACTGAAGTCCACCAAACAAGCTCCACTTCTCCCGACGGCCTTGAGCTTCTCAGGCCGTCCACCACTCTGCATTCCACAATTTCACTGTCGATCCCTCTCTGTGTTCCATGTGAGGACTTTGGGACTGGTTTCTAGTTTTTGGGTCTGTGCTTTTAATATTTCGTTGGATGGTTTTTTTTTTTGGTATTGTTGGATTTGTTATCTCTTTATTTTCCCATCCCTTTTTTTTTGTTCCCCTCCTTGTTTTCCCAATAAAATTATTGCTATAGCAGCTGTGCAACCAGCAAGCCATGATTTTTGTTTGTGTGGCCACCTGTTGCACAAATCAAGGTTGTAGCTACATTTTTACTTTCTGTAAGACGAGAAAACAACTTTGTAAATAAAAATGTAAACATTTTCTGCTTTCTCCGTTTTCTTATGTCACGTTTAAACAATGCATTTGCTGAGCACACATCCTTGTTTAGGTCATATCCTCAGTGTTATTTCTGTTCTTTCTTTGTTGGATCAAGTTTACATGAAATAAACAACACCGCAAACAAGTGTTCAAACTGAGAGCTCATAGTTCGTATCGCTGTGGCTAATGTCATATATAAGCTGAAGGCGAGGATTTCAGAAAGATTATTATTAATCCTGTGTTGAATAAAAACAATGTCGCCTTCTGAAAGTTCGAACGTACCTCAACTTCAGGTTAACAAACTTCACAGCCATATTCGTCCGTGAGTTTTTTTTGAACCGCCTGATTTAGCCCCAGTCCACATCCGGTTCAGGACTCGTGCACTTGAACATCGCCAATGAAGTAAAGTGTAAAGTGCAGCAAATTACGACAGAAGTTTAAGGAGACAAGGAGTTCAAAACATAATGAAAATTTAAAAAAAGGTGGACCTGGGACTTCTTTATTTCCTATTTTTTGTTGAGTTTCATTCATGCAGGTTATGACATATAATGATATATAGGAATTAACTTGGGAACTGGACCTTGGTTTATCAAGTTTACCAGATTCAGGAACAGTTTTGTTCCTGGTGCCATCAGGCTGCTGAATGTTGGACAATAGCTGCAATACTGTTTGTTTATATTTACATGTACATCGTCTGATAAGTATTTATCTGATATTTATTCATCTTTGTACATATAGTTTTTGGAAACCGGAGGCCTCAGACCGAAATTTCGTTGCCATAATATAGTGATACGTTTTTGTGCAATGACATCAAATAAAGTCTAAGTCACTTCTTGTCTGAAGTGACTCAAGGTTCAGAGTTCAAACCAAAGTCAGGCTGGGTTGTCAAGGCATCTTTTTCTAGGGACCTGATGGTCAGCTCGTGACCCGGCTCTGCCCCAGGCCCTCCTCACAGTTAGACCCACCGGAAGATCGCCATCCTGTCAAGACGCCTGAGCCACCATCATGACTCTGTCTCAGTCTCACCAGGATGACTGGTCCTGACTTAAGATACTTCGGGAAGGATCTCAGCTTTAACTTACTGAAATGATTCCACACTTTTCTAATGAAAGGCTGAAGTTGTTTGGAGAATATCATCTCCATCATGTGAAGTCTCCACCCGCATTTTTACAAAAGAGGGAGGACACCTCACAGTCAAGGCTTTAGTTCACAAGACAAGCAGCATATTTTACTGTGGAGCTCCAGGCTGAACAAAAGTTGGATTTCTGAAAATGTTGAGATTCTTTTCTGTTTCCAAGCCAAGCTTTTTTTTTTTTTTTTTTTTAGAAACTGTCTTTCCACACAAAAAACAACCTCACTAAAATGCAGTTTTTAACTTTGTATTGCCTCAAAAACATTCTCTATCTTTATTAAGCGTCATTGTCCACAACAACCTGAGGGGGACACAGCTGCCAAAATCTGACCCGAGAGGTCGCCTGGCAGTAAAAGTCTGGACCGGTCTGACACGTTGGTCCAGTTCAGTAGTAGCTCATTCAATCTGAGGGAAGCCAAAGCAGTGTTTGAAATCAACATTACAAATGTAGTACTGAATTACACAGTTGGAATAAATAAAAAAAATAAAGACAAAGCAGCTCTAAATATCAAAGTCCATTTCAGGCCAAACAATAGAAAAAAAAAATCACAGAGAAAGATTCAAAATTCTGAGGTGCAAAGCAAGAGAATAAAAATAATGGAATATAAAACAGTAATCTGGAAAAACCATTTGGCATCACGAAAGCATTTGTTTTTGTAGCTCCAAGTTAGTGAGTTACATTTCTCAATTGAAAGTTTTAACCAGCTTGCCTCTTCAGCGGACGTACAATGTACCATTCAGAATATAAAATATAACTAAAATGAACAGTCATTTAATTTATAAGAAGTAATCCCAGAGTTTCATAAACATTCACTTCCAATGATGAGCCGACGTTAAACAAACAAAAATAAAACTCCATGTCAGCTCGCGTTCTAATCTGAAACTGTAAATCACTGAAGGAATTTCAAAATATGAATGTCTCAAAACGCATATCAATACTTTTCACTCAAGTTTATTTAAATAGTAA
This sequence comes from Synchiropus splendidus, assembly GCF_027744825.2. NCBI lineage: Eukaryota > Metazoa > Chordata > Actinopteri > Syngnathiformes > Callionymidae > Synchiropus > Synchiropus splendidus. Next base: position 23,088,453 of record NC_071335.1, read on the forward strand.
AACGTCAAAATATTAAACTTTTCTTAGAATTTTAAATCCTGCATTTTCCAAATGTAAAATATATTTCTTCACTTTTTAAAATATTTTAGTTATTCCAGATATTGATTTACTGGAAATATGGGTTAAATATAGAAACAGGATATTTAAATGGAACTAAATTATGACTCAATTTTCATTCCCATCATTTGTCTCTTGTTGATCAAATATGATGTATGAAACGGCAGTAACTTTGATATTTTAAATGCTTCGATATGCCAATATATATATTTCTTAAAATTCAAAGCTGTTTAAATATGAATAAAACAACCATAATTATTTTTTTCTTTGGTTTGTTATCTCCAAATCTGAAAACTTACATTATTTTTAACATATTTTATTCACAGTATGAAATTAAAATGAAGGAAATGTGAAATTCTAAAACAGCACATGGTTAAAAATTAAAAAACAGGACATTTCAAACTTAAATTTCTGACCCTCGAGATTTAGCCTTAAAATATGAAATGGGCTGTTGTATTTAGTACTTTGGACCAAATCGTAGCCATGAACACAAAAAGCAAAAGAAAAATAAATTTGGTAAAACAAAATTATAAAGTTTAAAACAGAGTTCAAGACTTGGTTGAAATAGTTGGTTCTCACTCGTCCCAGCACGCGGTCGCCTCCGTTTCCAGTAGTTAGAGTGTAAAAAAACAAAACAAAAAAAAAACCACGAAGCTCACGCTGCAAACATTCAGTCACAGGTCCTGTAGTCTCTGCAGCACGGAAGACCAGGAGAACGTTGCATAGCTCTGATGATTACAACAGCGTACAAGGTGTGTATTTACAACAAAGTGTGTGAAACAGTTGGAAGCACAAGTGTAACGGTGGTGTGGGGGGGTGAGGTAGGGGTGGGGGTGTGGTGGAGCGCGGCGGTGAGGACAGCGTGAGGAGGCAGTAAACAGTTTGGTAGTTCAGGTGCAGCATGTGAGTGAGTGGGAAAAAAACGGTCCTAAAGTGAGGTCTGAGAGTTTCTGATGTTTTTCATCTCCAGCTCCAGTTGCTTGATGCGGACGTCCCTCTGGTTGAGCAGCTCCCTCAGCCGCCGGATCTCCTCCTGCTGCTTGAGGAACTTCAGACGCAGCTACAGGCAGATGCAAGTTAACACGCTTAGCAGAGCTCACCCTCCTGCGCTCTCTCACAGATGTACCAAAAGTGTTACCTCGCTCTCAGTCTTCGGCGGCGAACACAGGCTCGGGTCGTCTCCGTTGCTGACCGGTGACCTGTCGCCCCCGGACACGGCGTCTCCGGCTCCCAGCTGGTCCTGAATGTAGGAAAGCTGCAGCATCCCGGGTCGACTCGGAGGCCGCCGGCTGTCCAGCGAGTTTCCGTTGCCTTTGCTGAGCTCTGAATACGACTCTGCCTCTTGGTTTCCGGGCTTCAGCGACATCAGCGCTGGACCTGGAAGTGGTGAGTGAAAACGTCAAAAAACGCTGCAAAGCTCGGCGTCCAACCGTTTAACAGAAGCCATCATGCAGGAGGTGAACATTTTGTTTTATCCTCCATCAGTGGACAGTATGAATGAGTTTTTTCTCTGACCTTTGTCAATGCCGCTCATCCACTCCCCAGCAGTCAGCGCAGGCTTGTTGCCGGCCGTCATGGGATAAATGTCCTCTTGGTACGACTCCGACTGACAAACGCACAGGAGTTCACCGTTATAAACCCGCCTCTTTCCCGCGGCTCTAACCTCTGGCGTGTTGTGGCTCACCCTGCGGGGTACGATCATGGACAGGGGTTCGATGAGACTTTTGATTGTCACCAGCCTGTAGAACCTGAAGACCTCACAGGAGCTGACGTCCAGCCCTCTCTTCGGCATCACGCCTGCGGGAGGACACAAGAGTGACACTTCAGAGACTCTGAAAAGTTTGATCCTACAACCACATCCAGGTCACTGGGGTTTATTATATTAGATCATAATATAATGTTATTAATGTATTTTATTATTACATTGCATTTTAATATACAAATAAACAAATGAACATAATATCATGTTATAATATAATAAATATATAATATATATATATAATATTATATTTATAATAAATACATAAATATATTATGGTAGAATATGAGAATGAATAAATGAACATTATGGTAGAATATCAGAATCTGAAAAATTGTGTAATTTTATTATAATAATATAGTAATTGTGTAATAATAAATAAATATCATAATATAACAATTAACAAATACAATAAACAATATATGATGTCATAATATAATAATGAGTTTTTGATAGGCTTCAATTCAACTTTACTCGAGGAAGAACTCTAAAATAGCTAACTGGGATGATGAATATGAAGATTATTTCATACATAGTTATTGAGACCCAGCTGGTCTTTGTCACTGCTCGATGCTGCATGATTTTGAGCAAGACTCATGTTACAAAATGTTAAAAACAACACATGCAAACCAACTTCCTAATGACTGAGCCTGTAACCGCTCAACAGCGCCCTCTGTGGACGCAGCAGGTGGGTGTGTTCAGCAATGTGTCATCCAACATGGGAAGCTGTCAAACTTCTATTTTCAGACACAGTTTGATCAATGTCTTTAATCGTAAATGAGTCACTCCTGCACATGTGCAGGTGATTCTCTTGAACATACGTGTGGAGATGGTGAAGTCAATAAAGGGTTAACTGTATTAGAGAAATGATAACATTCTCAGACAGTGGTCGGAACAAAGGATTATAGGGAAACTAATATGATTTCATCATTTCATGTTTCTTGGTCAGTGAGCTTGGGTTATAACTCCGCCTTCATTATCACACTCTCCTTACACATTTGTGTAGTCAAATCTTTCATTTGCATCGCAGCTGCTTGGACACGGAAGGGACACCAGCAACACATTTGAGGCTCCGTAACCTGCCGTCACCCCTCCACTGCCTGTCACTCTCACCCATTCCTTTCTGCGGCGAGATGGTGCGGTACTCCGTCAGGTAGTGGACATAGGGCTTCTCTGAGCTGATCTCATAGTACCTGATGTTCCCGTCACCCTGGAACACACACACGAGACAGGAATTTCTGGATGAATTCCGTCCGTTGATGGACTTTTGTCGCGCGACCCCGGCCACTGACCTTGCCAGCGAGATACAGCATGTGGGTGTCGGGGTCGTAGAAAGGGAAAAGCGCCCCAGAGGAGCCGTCCAGATTCTCTTCTAACAAAGGCACAGACATATCATCCTGCAAACACACAAACAAGATTACAACTTTAAAAGACCCACTTTGGTTTGGAGAGCGCTCAGTTTGAGATTAAATCTGATGCACAGAATCAAACGCAGTCCAATCCCTAATCCAGGCTTGAGCCCTAATCCACCTCTCACGGTACAAAAAAATAAACAAACACAGTTGGAGTGGAAGGTTGTGAACATACAATTCCATATCCTTGAATTGTGATGCTTTGGGAGGGTTTGTTGGCAAGGTGTGTCCACTAGATGGCAACGTCTTGTGAACTGGAGAAGCTGTGAGAAAACGTTTAGCGTTTTAAACAAGTCTATTGGAAAAGACAAATGACAGTGGACGTGCACTCAATCCACGCTTCAGCGGTGGTGAGTTTGGCAGCATGTCATTTGGCCGCATGCCACTGGCCCTCGTAGTTCTCACTGAAATCCACCAGGGTGCGTTTGGACTCTAAAATTGTGCAGGTTTTAATGCGTGACATTACTGCTTTAAAACTCAATAACAAATAATAAGTTATAGACTAACTTAGTTATTGACGACAAAGTCACATAAGTGAAAAATAAGAATGAAATGTCTTTATATATTGACCATCGACCTTGATTTTGAAGGACAGGATTTTAATATTTAACTAGATGGCACTTGCCTAATATGGAATATGATCATTTTTAGTCATTTTAAACTGCATCATTCATTCACAACTTGATTGGCAGTTGTGTTTTCACGCTGTCGTCCCTGTAACAATGAACACAAGCTTGTTGATACCTGCTGTTAATAGACTTCAACATTGTTTCTCTCCTGTGTTAGAATGATCGCAACACCATCCAATAGCAAAGATGCACACTGGAGCCAAGTGAAAATACACGCACACATACAAATCTGATGCCAGTGGGGTAAGAAGCTTTAGTTTCAGCGCTTCACCTAAATACCTGGAACATGGAAAACTTGCTATGTCACATAAACACCATCTTTAGATTGGAATCAAGCGCGAACCTTCCGAGAATCAGATCAAGAAATATTCACACAGGACACACTCACCATATCCCACAGGGCTATCTGCCGGTCGTTCCACCGGGACGTTCCTGTGGTGAGCATCAACTTTAGGTTCCCCAGAATTATCACCTTGCTGGCCCGGTGGGTCTTGCAGTTCGCCTCCTGAAACAGACGTCACATCGAGGCTAAAGCTCCGGTCCGCTCTTGCCCATTCGCCTGACATGGTGAGGAAAAGGAGCATCTAAGCATTGTGTTCTGAGGCTACAGTGGAGGCTGGACGGGGTGTTTAAAGTTTTACAGCACTCGCTCAGGCTGCTTCAGGTATAGGTGCAGAAGAGAGTGAGACAGTGGTGGTCTGACCCGGGGGTCTGAGCAACTATGCCGGGGTCTGGGTCGGGCCAGAGGTGTCAGTTTTGGCTGTAGGGTGCCGGAGGGCTTGCTGTGAGGTGAGAGTGCCACGTACGCAATATTTTCTGTCTCCTCAGGGTGCCATCCACAGGCTCCACCGTTTTCTATAACTCAGTTGTCAAACAGTCGCTTTAAGGCTGAAGGAAGGCGGTAAAGGAATATGATAGATTCCCACCTGGACACTAAAGTTTGTATTTGCTTGAGTTATGAGCTTCCTCAACAGTCATTTCCTCATCAAAAATATAAAAGTTATTCAGAATTTGAAGCCTCATAAAACCAGTTTGACAGCATGAATCTGCGGCAGATCACAGTCCAGGACGCAGACCTGCAGAAGGCTCCCTGAGCGTGGCTCCATCAGCCGGATCTTCCGGTCCTTGCAGGTGGTGGCCAGCCGGCTGCCGTCTGTGTTGAAAGACATGGAGAGGACCACGTCCGTGTGGTGGCTGATGGTCCGCACCGGGTTCTTGATCACCTGCTCCGGACAGTCCAGGTTCCAGATCATGACCTGAGGGTGCACCACGCAATGACACGCGAGATGAATTTAAATGAAAAAGAGAAATGTTTACACCCTGACCGTCGAAACAAGCAACTGGATATTGAATGACAGTATGGAGATTAGCGTCAATAGACTTCATTTTGTTTGTTATTTTGGTGTTTGTCCCTTGATTTGTTTTAATTGACATGTTGAAGATGAATCTTGGCGACATTTTGTGCTTGAAGAATCCAAATCTATTATATTACTATACATTATTTTACATTTGTAAAATCAACAATTTACTTAGAAAATAACAAGATAATTTTAATTCCATTTTGAATGCGAAACAAGCTTCTGGAATGGATGACAACAGACGCGCTTGAATCTGCAGCAAAGATGTGGCGTTTGCGCTGCAGTGACCAGTTTGGCCGCATCGTAAAACACAGAGCTGCTTCAGGATCAGTTCCTCTGTCCGTGATCGTCACCTTGTAGTCGTAGGCTGTGCTGAAGAGGATGTTATTGGCGGTGGGGTGCCACTCGATGAGGCCCACCCGGCGGCTGTGACCCTGCAGCTCCTTCCACGGAACCGTAATGGTCTTGAACACACCATGAGGCGGGATTTCCCACACTTTCACCTGGGAACGCACGCAAAGGAAATTCAACACAAACGCGCAGGACCATATTTCACTGCTGAATACACACTAAATAAGTGTCATGCTTTTAACCCGCAGGGAGTCAGTTTGTGGAATGCCAGGAATTACGTCTTCATCGTTAAAGTGAGGAGGAGCGTGACCTGGGCGCCGCGCAGAGATAACCAGTTTTAGACGCACCGTCGTGTCCTCGGAGCAGGAGGCGATGCAGCAGTCGTTGAAGGGATTCCACTTGATGTCCAGCACGTTGCCCTTGTGGCCCGAAACCCGAGGGTGGAGCGGATCCACTTTACCCGTCTGGAATCAAGACAATAATAATTCACACTTGCAACGCAGAAACACCAAACAGCATCAATACTTGTGTAGACATTTAAGAAAATGCAACCGAAAAACTCCTGAAAAGCGGCTCAAAACCAAGTAACAGGTCGGTTAACTGCTCGCTCCTAATTGGCTCAGGCTTCTGAGGAGACCCACTGACTCAGCAGATCCTCCGCCTCAACTTGACAGCTCATTATCTCCATAGAAAGAACATCTGACTCACACATGCTCGCGCGCACACACACAAACACCCGGCAGCCTGGATCGCTGTGATGTCATAGCTATCAGTGCAACCACAGCAAACACAAAGCCCATCTGTGTCGCTTCAGTGTTGAGGTGCATTAGCCACTTTGTCACTTGTCAAGACACACAGGTGGGATGAGACAGCAGCAGTGCTCAGGTTTCATCTCCAGGAGTCACACAGATGAGGGGGGAGGGGCCGGAGATGACTTCTGTTGTTCCTTAGCTCGTGTGCAATTCCGGCGCTCGGAGAAAGTTGATAACACACCGGCGAGATTTGACGCTGGCCGGGCGTTTGATTGTTTGATCTTACCGCCCGGGTATATATTTTTGCTGTACTTTTCAACATGCACATTTAAAGACTTGACCTTATCCATCATCGCTTGGCTGCTTCAGTGAAAGACTGATGTTTTGCAGGTGTGTGAAGGAGCGATACAGTCGGTCTCATCTTTCAACCTTCAGACAAAACAACCAGAGCTGCCTCCATTCTCAAGCCTAGAGCAACGCTTGCGACTTCCCATCGTTGCAATTTCTCCTTCTTGGTTGCTCTTCATTTCCCTCTGGGGGGCACATTCTCCAACATTCTTCGAGCAACACTATCAAACCATCTGGCCTCTCGACAATTTCAACGTCTGATCTTGTCCTTTCTAGTCACTCCCAATGAGAACCTCAGCAAGTGCTCCTTCCACTCTTGGTGCGTCCCATGTGACCGTACCATCTCACCACATGGAAAGCTGGTGAGTGACATGGCCGTGGAGGCAGAATTCCCCAGGTGTCATCATGGAGGAGAAATGGATGGAAGTGGTGGCAGGACTCCCTTTGCCTCATGACATTGAATGTCCCTTCCAGGACAGTGGATGAAAGGCTCTTGCCCGAGGGGATTTGAAAAGTCCAAACCAGCTTGTCAGTCTGGTGTTTCAGCTGAAGCCTCATTGGTTAAACTGTGAGTGCTGGATCGGTTGGAACAAAAACCTGCACCACCCCGGCCCGATGAGGACCTGAGTGCCCGCCCCTCCTCTAAATGGTCAACGACAAGTGAAAGCAAATTTGTTTTCCTGAATCAACATGGTCACTTTCAGGAAAATCAACAGGAGTGGATCCTGTTCGGCCACTTGCTGGAGTGTATTTGGTGTGGTGACTTTAGTATCTCCGGTTTCAGGCTTTCAATGTGTGAAATAAAGAGTCTAAACCCACATCACCATGAGCAGGTACTCAATTCACCCATGTACAGGGGTTGGACAAAATAATGGAAACCATTATTTTCCATTATTTTATATTACGACAGTGAACCCACACAAGCACTGGGAGAACATACAAACAGCGAACCACCCGAAGTGGCATCTACAAAGGATTTCTAGTGTTCTGAATACTGCATTTACAAACCATCAATTTAAAAATATTAGTGAAAAATGAATTCAATAGCAGCAGCATGACCTGGAGTTGATAACTAAATAATGCTTGAATACTTTTGTGTTATATAAACCTTGTCTAGTTGCCGACACGTCAACAGGCTGGCTGTAAACCGGATGCTCTGACGCTGACCTCATCATTCAGCCTGCTGTAGAAGACACTACACAGATACAGAGTTCATGTTCAGATGTGTCGCCTGGCACAGAAGGATTTTACGGGACAGACTCACTCAGCGCCAACACGCTCGCCAGGTGAGATGACGAGGGTGGGCGGAGACACTCACATGATGGATGGACAGCACCAGGAAGGCCCCCCCGCCCGCACACTCGGTGATGACTGCCAGGAAACGGGGGTTGACGGTGCAGAAGTTGTTGTCCTGGACGCTGCGTGTGATTGGCACGCCGTCATAGCAGCTCTCCTTGGTGGCCGCTTTCCCAAACACGTGTCGGAACTTGGAGCTGCGGTATTGAGGACGCCATGTCATCTGGGAAGGACACAGGAGGGACAGTAGAGGTCAGTCAAGGACAAAAAAAAACTTCTACAGTTTGTATTAATGCTGCTCACCATCACCCCGAAATGAGAAGTGTGACCCAAACTTTTCAAAATAAAATTTGAAATCCATTCGCCCTGCGAGAGGCTTACAACCCACCAAAAAGCAGCTTCGCGGGGCCTTAACCCACTGATTTATGCCGTATACTGGCATATCATATCAAATATATTACACCAGTCACACTGGTGAAACTTCCCACAATAAATACTACAATCCAAATCAGCATGTGAGAGTCCTAGGATTGTAATGACACTCTTAATAGATGCATTTCACAGACATCCATCCGCCCACTCCTCCCCAGTTACCCAAGTTTTTCCATTCCCCTCAAACCTCCTCTGCTTCCTCTTCCCCTCACCTCCAAACATGACCCTAAACATGTGACTCATGAGGTCCTCCTAGTGTCTGGAGGAATTATGTTGAACATATTTAGGATAGAATAAATAAGGGGAGTGACATTACATTACATCCTTCGAGGCAAACTTTTATACCATATAGTGAGTAAAAAAAATAAATCATGAAAAAAAAAATTATACTAGTTTTACAAATGATACTCGGCGAGACAGGATGTGTAGAGTAACAAGGACAAACAGGAAAGAAGATCCAATGTTGTGTTCGACATAGATATTTTCTCATTTAACGTACAATGTATCATAAAAATGTGAATATTTAAGTAGAGAACGTCTTGAGTATTTCAATTTATTTTTAGGGACACGAAATAAGCACAAATATTTGTCAACTTGTGAGAAGTAAGTGATTTATAATTAGCAATGATAGCAGAAAAACAAAAACACAAAATGGCAGCCAGAGAAGTCAAGTCTTAGCTACCATTTTGAATCAAAATGGTATCGTGACAAACAACGAAAACATTTCTTCATGCTCAGTTTGATAGCTTCAGCCTGACCTCCTGTGACCTCCAGTATAAATGCAGGGAAAGGGTCACACGTGACCCCCGGGCTGTACTTCGCCCAGATCTGATATGAAGCGAAGCTCAGCGCAGGATGACAGTTAAGCCACGCCCCCAAAAGGTGGGGCTGATGTCAATAAAAAGTGCGGATTTATATTTCACCGCCTGACGCTTATCTACAGTATGTAATCTGACAGACCTGATTAACCTTCCACCTCAGTCTTTTTTATTAGGTCATCGCCAGTCACTTGTTCATTCAAGAGCAGGAAGGAGACAAATATGATTCGTGACTTACATGAACAGAAATCACAGCTCCTGACAGAGGTCAGCATTAGCATTAAAGGGCAGCCATTTTCATAAATCATTTACCACGAGCACAGCAGAATACATGCTGGTTTTATTCTCAAGATCACCCTCTTCTAAGGTCTGTTCTGATGAGACATCTCACCGAGCAATAGTGAGACAGAGATCGAAGAAGTGTCACGTCCATGTACCTGTAAATGACTGTTGAAAGAGAACATCGTCGGAGCTGTAATCTAATCGATGCACAGGTCATTATTTTAAAAGCTAAAAGGCTTTATTCCACTGGGACTAGAACTCGCCAGCCAGCTTGTCTGCTCTTCGACCAGGCTGCCTGCTGCACCATCATTACTTATGAATTAGGGAGGAGGAGAGAGGGGCGGACGATGGGAAGAGCATTTTGAATAAAGCACAACTGTTTTCAGGCTTATAAGAATAATACACAAGCAGGAAGTTCCGCATAACCAGACACGGCAACCTCAGCAAACCCAGGTCCTATATATATATATATATATATATATATATATATATATACATATATATACACATATATGTTTTTCACTTATGTGATGATTATCTTAGTGAAATGCTATTTTAATTGCTGGTGAAAGGACTTGTTAAAGCACATGATTTCACTCAATATTAAAAGGAGCCATGGGGAATGACAAAAAAAACTTCCAAATGAAAAGAATTTTCATTAAAATGGTCGTGATGAAATGATAAAAATGTACATTTACAGCCGGCATGGTTAAATATTTGAACATAACTCTTTTACCAAATGTCATGAGGCCTAGCAAGTTCAGGCAAAAGGCCCCATGAAGACCCGGGGGCCACACTTTGGGCTTAAACTCCTCAGATTCATGCTGTTGGCACTGCAACGTCCCAACATGGCAACCTTCCATAGCAAAATTGAAGTTTTTCAAGACCTAAAATCCTTTGTGATGAACCTTTTCTCAGACAAGATGCTTCCTCGGCACTTGCCCTCCTCCGGATTTGCATTTGCAAATGAGTCACTCCCAAATTTAGACCGTGTTGTCTTCTGCTGCTGGGTGAGAAGAAAGAAACTAACAAGGAGACTTGATACTTCGCACAGATGTTTCTGCTGAATATCATCTTTTGGGTCTGTCAGCTGCACTGATTTGGAGGTGTTCATCGTGGCATCATCAGCATATGTACAAACAGTTTCTCTCTGGAACCACAAAAACAACCAGAAGTGTTGAGTGTTCACAAAAGTGCCCCACTTTCTGCTTCCGTCAGCCAGTGCGTGTACTTTTGTGTCCGCAGACTAAACTCTTTAAGCGGCACTTACTGGATCATATCTGACTTGATCTAATCAGCGTCCATGTCTTTGCGGAGGCTTACAAGACCAGAGAGAAGCTTCCGGGCACCACGATTATAGACGAAGAGAAACGGCACCAGTGCACTACTCTTGAATTTTATGTCACAGGATTAGGAAAAATGTTAGCTTTAGGCGCCCATCTTATTTATTATCATCCACTTTTACTCTATTTTGAACTGCCCCTTTAAAAAGTGGCTCTCTTGAGCCTTGCCAGACCAGAGACGTTGAACCTTTGGAGATCTACAGCATCACATCTGCATTTAAATTATTGTCCTATTCGTTCTTTATTCATCTTTGTTTTAAGACATCAAACTAACAAAAGTGGGTCGCGTTCTTTCCTTAAAATAGTTTCAAAATTGCAATTGAACTGAAGGCCATCTTGAAATAAGAAGCTACAAAGACAACGAGATTTGCATCAGATTTGCACAAGCAGACCTCTTATGTAACAACTCCTGTATACGGAAGTGTGACCAGCTTCCTCAGCTCCAGATGGTGAATCACCTCATAACTCGCCTCCAGACACTCCTCATTAAGACGCTCTGCCCTGTTCAAAGTTTACCTGAGCTTACAGGCTATCAGTTACTTAAGCTGCCTGTGGGCCTGCAGCTCTGAGCAGAGAGAAATCGGATGCCCAAGATATGAGCAGCCAGGAGTTCGCTCTCCTTCACTCCAAACAAATCAGCGCTCTCAACCTAAAGAAACCAGCAGTTTTTCTTTAAAGAGCGATTTGGGACTCAGTCAGGTTTTACACTGGAGATCCACCGCTTCTGACTGAAGTATGTGCGAGAGAAGAAGCAGTCAATCTCATAACAGAACGGAGCATCTCCAAGGTGTGTGACCAGCTCAGCCTCACAAGGTTGACCCTTAAAAGTGCAACACACTCGCTCCACTTATTGACCACAGTGGACGGAGGTTCGCATCTCAGGCTCGGATCAGGGTTGCAAACCTGACCAGAATAGTTATAATTCGACATTAACCAGACAATGAGAGGCACGACTCCAACCGAGAACCCCAAAAGCCCCTCTACCAGGGGGCCTCCACCGACTCTGATAATGTAAGTGCCCTCAGTTGGGCACTTACATTATCGTCTGTGTCCTTGAAGGAGCACCACAGGGAGGGGACCAATATTGCATGTACTGCGAGGTTATTTTTAGCCTCTACACACAAACAGTACACACACCGGTGACGGCAGAAGCCGGGATCAACCAGACCAGCTCCTCACTGCGATTGATCTGACAGAGCTGTGTCTTTGTCTGATATGATCTATTTTTTTCCAGAGTGAGCGATGTGGAGATTCATCCATAGACGAGGCAAAATCTCATGCTCAGACTGAGAGTGAAAATAACATTAGTTTTGGACAAAAAATGACCAACTTGCTTGAGCTTGAATATTAAATTACTATTTCATGTTATTTTGGCATTGACAGAATACATTTCTAAGCGCTATTACTCTGTTAAGCAACGGACCTGATGCGACCTCTTTTGCTGAGGTCATCATTAACCAACTGCTGAATCTGGTGTGCCAGCTAATTGATTTCATAGTCATTGACAATGTGCTTTAATGAATTACAAACAAGCTCTTCACGCTGAAGCTATCAAACTAAAAGTGACTGTTGTTTAAATCAGGACAACGTCAATGTTGCACCTTGGTTGTCGTTCCACAAACATTCATGTGTTGACTTGATTTCATGCTAACTCTGCAGAGACTTGTGGAGATTTCACTTCCAGGTTGGTTACAAAACTGTTCACTTGGATCTGTTGACGCACGTTCACTGTGAATAATGCAGAAAGTAGCCCAAAAATGAGGCTTTAAAAAATCACACTTCACTATCAGCATCTTCATAATGGCATTTCACAAATTTAGAATTAACGTTTAATTTTACTGCCAGAATATTAATGTGACTTTTTGGCTTCATACTTCCATTTTAGAAAATCAAAACAGGCAGAGAAAGATCACGAAAGGTTCAGGTAGAGGACTAGCTATGGCAACGCCTGAAGGAAAATATCCAAGGAGGAGAAAGGAGAAGAAATATGGGGTGAGGCCTTGTGACCTATGAAAAGAATTACACAGACACTTTTACTATCATTGTTCTTATTTATCATTGCCATCAGTAACAAACAAACCCTACATTCATCTCGATAATGAACACCTGTCATGGTTTGCTGGTGCAGGTGGGTTAGCAACAGCGGTGACATCACATCGATACTGGTGGTCACTATAGGGAAGGAGCAATGAGCAAGGGCAAGTTCACTTCATTTTGTTTTGCCCTCAGGTGGTCATGGGGTGGGAGGCAGGGGACCTCCTGGATGGACCACCAGTCCATCACTGGGAACCCACAGACAGGCACACACACTTAAGAGCCATCACACTGTCCTTGGGAAGGAACTTCACTCAGGTTTTTTTAAATCAGTTCTCACTCATAAAGCCTTCTGTATTGAAATAAAAGATGGTGGCAAGTAATAATCGATTTGCATGACATCAAAGGCTCTTCAATCATGGATAGCAAAATGTTCCTGCGCCAGAGTGGACCATTCCACCTGGTGTTCTTCTAAGCAGAATCCGGAAGTTGCCAATTTAGGACCATCAGCATCACAAGTTTGACAGGGAACATTAAACCATTGGACTTGTTCACGCCTGTTTCATCGCAAAGGTGCAGGGGAGCGAAAGACTCTCACACAGACTGCTGCGTGGATTTCTGCGCTGTACTTTGAACTGATAGAAAAGTGGAGGATCAATAAATTCCGAGGCAAAAAAAACATCCGCTGAAGAAAGGAACAAATGGTGAAGGAGTTTGGACTCACCGTGACGAGTCACTGGGCTCAATATCCAGCAAGTCTTCCTGCAAAAGTCGCTGGTTACCTCTCCACGTGGACTACTGCTTCTTCATCACACGCTTGGATCACACCATACACACAGTAAATATTCCACGGTCCTGTCCCAGCAAAGACCTGAGCTCCTTTGATGTACACAGTCCACGGTGAGTGTGTGTGTGTAGCAGAGGGCCAGCGCATGTGTGAACAAGCAGGAGAGCGCAGGAGTGTGTACACTCCCTGAGAGGGGCGGTGACGCAGCGCAGAGAGAGAGGAGCAGGTAATCACACCCTCCCTCTGCCGCTCCCTCCGCTCACTGTTTGCTCAACTCGGATTCTTCCTTCGTCTCCAGATGGAAGAGACTCCACATCATTGCTCTTACTTGACTCGGCCTTCTCTTGTCACACTGGAATCTGAACCTCACAGTAGAAAGTAGACTTCAGTGGCACATACTAACAGACAGTGTCTCCAGATAATCTCTTTAAAGAGAACCAAAACTCCAGCACAAGACTTTGGCTGAACGCCTCCGTTGCTCTAGAACCACTTCACAGGGCTTCAGCCGGACAGCACTGGTAATCACTCCCGGCCAAAGTGAAACATTACGTAATGACACATTAGCGGTGGAGTAAGAGGCCGCCGGGTCGATACGAACGTGGACGGTGGGTCGGGGGAAAACTGTCAGCTGGCCTTCACGGCAGCCGATCAATCCTTGTTATTGCACAAACATGCGCAAGCCAGGCGAAAATCTCGCTTAACCATCAGGACTTGAAACAGAGAAATCGAAGTTACAAAAACCCGGACAATTAAGAAAGTGGTAACTGTTAGCTTGTTCTAGAGTAACTTCCCAAATTCACTCTTTATTTATGTATGTCTCAAATGTAAGACTATAACGTCACCCTATTTCAAAATGGCAATAACTGTTTAAAACATTACGTTTTTCTTTTTTCCCCCTTTTATTCTGCAGCATGAAGAGAAAACGTGAACCAAAAAAAAAAAAAAATAGCACAAAATTTGAACAAAAACATCCTCTTGAACACATGGGAATAGCTGGATTACAGACATTACTATGTGGATTATTATTACCACTAATTTTAAATTGAAAAAAGCTGGATCCAGAAAGATGATGCTAATACAGCTAGCATGCTCTGTTAATATCCCTGATCTGCACTATTTTTTACTTTAAACATTGACTCAAATATTATTGCGAGCAGGGTATGATTTGTATGAAAAGAAATAAGGACATTTAAATCGTTTTAATTTACATTAATTTAATTAAAATATGTCTATTAAAACACTTTGTGGATATTAGTAATAAATTCTAAAATCAAAATTTTGTTTACTAGCATTTGCATGGGCAATTGATTCAATTTACGCAGATCAAATTATGATAAGATCATATTAAGTACATCAGTTTAAGTAGTCCAAAATAATAAAGATAATTTTTCAAATTTTTTTTAAAACACAGATAAACAGACAAACCACTGCTGCCAAAAACCTCCTTGGCGAAGGAAAGAAAACACTCAGTTTTTACTGTTATTGAGGGTTTTCGCCAGGATGCAGAGTGTGTCATGTTACATTAGCATAGCTGCCTGTGCAACACATTATAAAGACTGACGACAAGGTTGCACTTCACAACATATCCACAAAAACAAGAGAAGACTCCTCACAAGATAAAGTCAGCATAGCAGTCAGACAGCAGCATCAAATTCTTAGCGTAAATGCAAACACAATAAAGCGCCTTCTCCAGCCTATTTAATGACAGATTTTTGTGTTCAAGCAATCCGCCAACACAATAAAACATCTTCACACTTAATAAAGATCAGGGAACATATGTAGTAGCTGTCAATTGCAAGAGAGAGCTCTCAGGGTAATAAGCATTTGGAAGAGGAAGACTTCCATGACTCAAAAAACCCTGAGTCGAATAGCTTTCCCAAATGTTCTCAGACAGAATGTAATCCTTTCCACGATGTTTAAAATGCATTCTGGGCCGGTCTGGCAAGAGAAAGTGCATATTTGACACCTTCAGAATCCCAAAAGTGATATTTGTAGCTGCCAAGCTCCAACATACCACTCTAGTTGGACCAGGACAAATGTAGTGGGATTCATGGAAAACTTGACTGCATTTTGGCATTAAAGGTAATGAGAAGGGATCATTATGATGATCTGTTCCAGTACAAAACACCATCACGAGTGTGAGCAGCACACAGCAGGGAATTAATAAGACGCAATGACACACAGCTGACAGAGCCATAAACAACAGTCGCCTCCCAGCTAAAGTCCACCTCCGTGGTCAGACCACGCTGTGAAAACTCAGAGAACATTCACTGACTCCTCAACCTTCTGCATATCTCTCACTTCCATGTAAACATAAACTAAATTCTGAGCGTGGCTTCGATGCCTCGTTCCTCACGACGCCTTGATGTCCTTGCTTTGTGTCTGAGTAGAGACTAATAGACAGTAAAGACAGGGCCAAAGTTCAGACCAGAGACCTGCTCTCTAATCACACTGCCGCAGTCTAATAACTGGCTCCTGTGAGAAACTGGGTCGCAGCCTGTGACACCACAGAGTGAGTGCCTGGCTTAATGATGCCATTCCTGATGTGTTCGACGACACAACACCTGGTTAGACCTGGTTTCGTCTGCCCAAGTGAAGGTCAAGTATAAAACTGGGATTGTACCTGAGTCACTTATTGCCAAACAATGGTCTTGAAGTGATGAAATAGGAGTTTGTCTTGAGCAACAGTGCGGAATTATTCACTTGGAATTTATCTATTGATCAATATGAGCGGCAGCTGAACTCGTCGTGATCCAAGCCTGACAACTTTGTTCAGACAGTTCACATTCATAAATAAGTATTTTAGGATCCAGGTTGAAACCAGGTCCTGAGTGACTGAGTCAAGCAATGTTGGGGTCTGGAACACAACTCTTCAGTCTGTACAGGTGTATTATTGTCCAAAGAAGTGGGTAGTAAGCACAAGAATAATCTCCTGGATACAAGTGGCGTCAAGAGTAGAGCAGTAGGTAGCTCATGCTCAGGGTGAGGTTTTCTTGGCTTGTCCAATTGGGAGGAAGCCCCAGTGGGGGCTCATATGGGACTTTCTGTTCCCTGCCCCGATGAGCTATGACAAACGAACTGTTACCATTTACTGCAAGGTAAGACAATGGTGCTTAAAAGCACTTCTGGGAGGAGCTTCTACTAATGTAACCAAGTGGAAAGTAGGAGGACGCAGGTAACAACGCAGGTATGCTCTCTCTCTCTCACCTTCACACAATCCCCAAAATAAAACTGAGAAAAGTTACTAAACAAGAAGTTACTAAACTTCAAGCTCACACAAACCAGCAAAGAACATTTGGACTTAGTATTCATCAATTGGCAAAAAAACAAAGTACAAGTCCAGAAGTTAAAGTTTGTTTGTGTAAGAATGACATAAGAATTCCAAGAAGAACCTTTTGGCTCACTTCTGCACGTAAGTCTGTAGCATGTTGTGAAGTAGTAACATCAACTTCCCCCACCATTAACACATGTGTAGTCAAAAGAAACTCAGGCCACCTGTGAAAAATAGTAGTAGAACAGTTGACACAGGTGCAGATACAAAGCAGAGGACTACAGGAGACAATATTGAGTCAAGCCGCTCATGTTTTGGAGGTGAGTCTATCAGAGGATTGAAACATTTCCTCTGCCATGTTTCTGCTCTGCATTGTTCCAACCCCTGTTGCTACACATTAAAGAAAACAAAAGCCCAAGTTGAATGATTAAGAGTGTGAGGATGATCTCAGTATGTTGCATGACTCACGGGCTAACGTGCCCCTACAGAACAGACGGCTGATTCATGTGAACAGATCTGCACTCCTACAGCCGCTTCCATCAAAATTGCCCCGCCAGTGAAATCACCTTGATGACATCAACTTTGGCACCAAAAGGGCTTTGTGCATCCAGAAATCACAGCATTCACAACAGTGAGGAATATTAACAAGGCTAACACTTTCCCAGGTTGGATATAAGAGGCTGGTTATGATGATTGTACATTTTTGGAATGCAGGACAAGAACTGCAACACAAAGCCAGATGAGCCTGTAAATCTGTTGAAACAGGAACAAAGGAGGACGGGACACTCTAACACCACATACAGACAAGCACCTTAAAAGGTATAGCAACTATAATGACGCAAACTACAATAACACTTTAGCTTTTGAGGCCAGTACGAGACTACTGATGCAAAGACACTGCAGGTGTCAAACAACTGACCAACCAGGAAATGTTTTCTGTAAAAACATCGCCTCCAAAAATCAAAAGGGAAACTGATGTTGCACTGTTTTTTGACTCGTTTCCCTATTTTACTTTGGCTCATGACTTGGACTGAAATTTTGATTTAGTTTGACACTTGTGCACAACAATCTGTTTTCTCCATCCAAGGCTTCTTACTAGAAATTACTAGAATCGCTGCAAACAATGCTCACAACATTCCCTCCACTTACTACACACTGTAGTCCCACAAAGCACTGCAGCAACTAATCTTCTACAGTGAACGGATGAATAAAGTTCAATTAAATAAACATTACTCAGCATTTTTGTTGCTTGGGTTGGTGCTATGGCGCTTGACACCTCTGCAGTAAATGGATAAAACATGACATGGTCTTGTGAAAGGGTCACTCTAAGGTCATTCATCCGCCCGGAAACAATCATGTACCGTCCCGTTTTCAGACAAGCCCAAGAACCGTGGATGTTCTGCTGGAGACCTGGGGAAAGTGAAGCCACAGATGACTCTGATTTGACCTGGATTATGTACTTAAATACAATATATTTTCCCATTAACTAACAAGACTAAAGGTTTTTTTTTTAAAGCTAAAAGTGTTTGATCGCCTCATATTTAATTGTATATTATTTCTCAATATACATAGTGAAATAACTATGTACATGAAAACATGATATAAGGGAACTTTATTTCAAAAGAAATTACTTTGTTTCAATTTATTTTAAGGGACAGGAAAAAGAGAAAATTCATTTCTAAAACAAAGAACTTCAGAGTTGAACTTAAAAGTAGTAGTAGTTGACAGAAACATAACAGCATTATCAGTTTCGTAGTTCTACTCATAGTTCTACTCTGACCTTAAGATGGCCACACACACAGTGGAAGTGCAGCATGTGGCCTATTATTCAATATTCTATTATTAATCATAACAGAAATCATAATAAACAAATATTTTTTAATCTTAATTCCAAGAAACTGAGGAAACTATAGGAACACAAGTCATTTCGCATTGAGATCAGCAGCTTTCCGACCTCTTAAGGGCCTGACTGATGATGGGATGACTTGATAAGTAGGCAATGAAAATGAGGGACGCGTTTTAAACAGCTTCAGTATTCAAGCTTTCTCCATTAAAACCTCATAAGCGGCTTATCGCCCACTTGACAGGGGATAATTACGGCTATGGATCCAGTCACAGAGGGACAAGTGAGCTGCGGCTCTCTGGAGTGTTTATCTTGAATTAATTACAGCTGAAGGAAAGACACTGTTGTATTCAGTAACTGACGCTGCTAAAAATAACTAAGACGAAAAAAATGCAGCGGGAAAAAATAGATCTGAAGAATCTAAATTTAGGCTGGACGGCACTGGGGCAGTGATATTACTGGGAATGACACATTTGCAGCGGATAACTGCTCCAATAAATATTCAAAAAGAAGGTGCATTCATTATTAAACAAAACAAGGTTTGACCTCAGAGTTGACCCTGATCCTCCTCAGCCTCATTAAGAGTGTTGGTAAACCTCACGAGCTCAGAGCGTAGTAACGGCAGCCAAGCTGAGTTTCACTTTCCTCGGCACGAGTGGCTTACAGGTCTTTAAATAGTCCCGGCTCATCGACAACAACACAGGTTCACCAGGAAGCTCCTCATCAGATCACTTCTGTTAGCTGACCTGAGTGAAGCGCTGTGGCGCTGGACAGAACCGACATCAACACTTGGCTTGAAGATCTTCTTCTTCGGTTTCTAATCGACTGGGAAAAAACATGGTATAATGATCAACACTTTGGCAACACTAGCTTGAAATGTGCACTGAATTATTATTCATGTTTCCATGATAAAACAAGTAAATGTTGACTTCATTATCAAGTACTTAAAATACTGCAACAATAGCAGTTCAGGAATCAACACACTAGACACTCAGACACACAACTGACGTGCGATTAATAATGTACAAGGTTCGGGCCACACATCTGCTCCTTACACAAACTTCGGTCTAAGACTATTAATTAACAGCAGCCATTCATTTGTGGCGCACTTGAGCCAAACCTTGCACCACAGTGGAGCTGCGGGAGTCCGTCATGTGGGACAGCTGGGGACACCATGGAAAGGCCACTTACGTTAGATCGCTTGCATAGGCATAAAAATGTGTCATTTAAATTGTTTACTTCTAACAACTGATACTACATTATAAATAGTTTAATATATAATATGTGGCAAAAATGACTTTATGATGCTAACGTGACTATTTCTGAGGCTGTTCCTTCTCGACCCTGACGACGGTAAAACTTGGACAGATTTGGCAGGTGTGGCACCTCCAGAAACAGAGATGGCTGAGGCTGATGGCTGATCAAAGGAAAGCGACAGTTTGATAATGGACTCCACTCATGTATTAAAAACACCGTAGATAAACCAGCAAGCTCGCGACTGGAAGAACCGTTGTAGATAGCAGTAGGAGAGAATTTACAAAATGCATTGACAATGCAGCCAGCGACAAACTTAAGGGCACAAAAGGGACAAAAGCTTCACCTTTGACCTCTTAAGTAGGGGAGTATTTGAAGCGCCAAAGTGGATAAAAAGTGAAAACACTTCCTTGTATGCATTTCCACTTTCTACTCACAGGTTTCTTCTACAGTGAGGAGAACCCTCCACGCAGGACAATTTTTTTTTTTTAAATAATCCCCTCCCTGCACGTGAAGGCAGATAATCCTCCCTGGGTTGGACAGACAGCTGTCATGGCAGCAACGTGCCGCTGCGAGAGATCTGAGTGAGAGTGATGTCACGGTAAACACAAGCCGAGCCTCGGGGTTTAAAAAAAAACACTTTGCTTAAAAGAATCATGATATGGAAATGACGATGACCTGCACTGACTGCAGTTGGAGACGACTCCAGCGAGGGCACGTGCCGTCTCCGGTTACATAAGAGCCTTTTAGGAAGCCCAAACCATTGTCGGTCCAGTAATAATCCCCAGCGTCCACCAGCGGATCGTTTCCTGCATCCTACTTGGACAAGGCGGATATTAATGTTTTGCGTGAGAGAACATAAAGAGGAAATACTCTGGCACAAACGTGTTTGGGAAATGATGGACAGTCTGAGTCAGTTAGCACAAGGAGCTGCTGGATACAACGGCTTCTCCAGTGCAGAATGCATGAGGCCTCCATTTGACCTCTCCAGAAGTTTTTTTAAACAATATAAATCGGATATTCCTAAAATTTGGATTCCATTAAAAGGTGGTTTTGGGCAGGAGGAAGGCTGATGCTCATGAATTTGACAACTTAGAAACATGAAGAAAATATAATTCAGAGGCAAAGTCTGAACGTGATGCCAATGTTTAGCTAGTATGCTCCACCCACCAGAAGCGACCACTTGAACGGCATGAATCTGCAAATCTACTCAACATTGATTATTCAACCTCAACCAAATATATCCAGTCTGATCAAAATCCACTGTTGCATCGACGTCCCATTTTCAGCGACATGGAACAAGTAAACTAACACAGCCTTCAAGTATGGGAGAGGACGGAGTCGGATCGGTGGCTCAGGGTTGGACACAGACCTTACTACACAACAAGTTTCTGTGCCTGTCTTTAATTCAAAGCTACGCGGCGACTTCTTCCTGTCCACTTAACATGTATCATCTTGAGTTTCCACTGAATTTGGTCGGAGAGTCTTCTCAAGCAGTGATTCTTAACTTTTTTGATCTGGCCCACCTTTCCCAGAAGAAATGGGCCCGGGGCCTATTCAATAGAACTGCTTCATTACTCTTGATTTCATTTGTGATCAACAACCATATTTAATCTACTTACACGTAAACAAACCAAAACCTTGTGAAATGACACGAAACCATGTGATCGTCGCTAAGATATTTGTCATCAAAAAGTCCAACCAGCAGCAGAACCAGGTGCAAGTCATCAAATTTACTAAAGAAAAAAAAAAAAAAGAAAAATACAAAATACACTTGATGCAAACTGTTGAGGAAATTGGGAAAACTGAATAAAATTCTTAAAAAATAAATATAATAAAACCATGTCTAAATATCATAAAATAAAAAATAACATTTTATTTAAATTCCAAAGAAGACACAAGTAAAGTGTAAATGAAAGTGTTGCCATAAAATAAATTTTCAAAACTGCTTCAACAGGTGCTTTCTTGAACGGTTTTTACTGTTGGGGGTGCCATCACTTTATCATTTTTACAAGAACTTAGTTAACTATCACATATTTGCAGCTGTCAAGTCAATCCAGTAACACAATACTGCCAACATATGTGGCTCATGTATTAAAACTGAGCGTCTCGCGGCTGTTGTGGCCTAAAGTTGTAAAACAAAAAACTATTAGCAGCCCTCAAGGAAGCGCTCGTAGCCCAACCATGGTTAAGAATCACTGCTTTAAAGCACATCGTCCACATGTTATTCACACTTGCTACCTGTGAAACAGAGGCTTTGTTGACACAGTTAAGACAACACTTGACACGCGAGCAGTGAGAGTAGAGAGGGCCTCTTGCACTTGTCAACACAACAATGCGCTGGCCCAGGACATCGTCGCCATGGCGATAATCAACAACAGTGGCACAAACAGCATGATGTCCTGACAGCAACATAAAATAACTCTCACAGATGTCAATGAAATGTGCTTCAGTCCAGCTCATTAAGCAAACATTATTTGGTCAAATCGAAGAAGCACTCACTTGTGGCTGGAGTCAGAGCCCCGGGGGTCTGTTGTGTCGCTACGATCACATGATTCATTTCATGGCAACCACACAAGCACCTGCAGACACAACGTCTGGCTTTATGCTGGTTTCGAGATATGACCTCATCCCACCTCTTCAGATGTGCAGCCAGCATAAGACTGAACAGGAGAAGTAACAATGCGTCACTTATTTCCTTACCTATCCTTTTACTAGAGGTTTTAAAATGTCCCATAGATGGCATCATATGTTAAACTTAGCGGCATCTGAACGTAAAACAAAAATTCTAGGTTTGAGGAATCATCAAACATGATGAATCTATGAAACCATGCAGGACCTCGAAGCATCAGCTGTAATTTAGACGGACAGAAATCCAAATAGGAGGTCAGGTAGAGAAACTAGAGACGAGAGTTGAGGTGGCAAACATCCTCTTTTAAAGTCAACAGTACTTCAAAAGGTTAACTGTAGGCAGGTTTCAGGCTGGCACCTGTAAAAAGTTTTGATCTTAGCTGCGTTTTCTTCCCCTTAACAGCTTCAGACAACCCATCAGTAACAGCGGTCTTCCATCAATCAAATGCCTGTGTGAGGACTCACAAGATAAACAAATATGGCGTCTGTGATGGCAAAGCCGCAGAGTTCACGAAGGCATGAGAATCTACGAATTTCAACGTAATTCAGTGGAATTACCAGGTACAAACACCCATTTCATGAAACCAGTATGGCGGCATTAGGATTAGGGCGCTATTCAGGCAGTTATGATCAGAAATTTAGGGTGTCCAGCTGAAAAAACAGGGTGTCCAATTTCTTATGTTTTTCAGTTCCGAGCATCCCTAACTGAAAAACGTGAACTGGATAAGGACAGTATCAGGGCATCTTGTTTTTCATAAAAACTGGCAACATAACCATATAAGGAAGGTATAAGTTACTTTGAAATATGATAAAGGAGCTTGAAGATTAGAGTCTCTGCAATACTAAGATTTTCATGTACTCATAGTTAAAGACAAAAGCCACATTAGGAAAAAGCAAACAAAATGAATTACAAGGGTTCGCTTGAAGGCACACCCATAGAATATAGACAACAAATGGATATCATATTTAATGTCCATTATCGGCTAATATCGGCTTATTGTTAAGGAATTAGGCAGCAGATCTTGTAGAGAACTGTTTTTCCCTGCTCAGACAGCAGTTATAGCGTTACACAATCGCTGAAACACACATTGAGAAACAATCCCTGAGGATGATTTCTGCCAATCAGAACAGCAGTTTTGTGTTTGCTCACTGATTGAACCTTGATACCTGCGACTGGTACGTGCGAGAAAAAGGGCCTGATGAGTGATCCGGTACAAGATAAACACGCTCCTCACATTTTATAGAAAGTAAGTCAAACACTCCCAGGCTGAGACGGCGCTCGCAGGTTTGACAACATTTGAAAATGTTAAGAATGCGATAAGAGTGTGTGAGATCACTGGAGATGTGGGCCAAGAATTCAAGGGCCAGCATGTTTTTGGTAATTTTTAAAGCCAGACTGTCTTAACAGCAGACCTCTGTCAGTTTTACACAGTAAACACTGAACAACAAGATCGTCTTTAACAGCATATTTCATTCCAAACCATATTTACATTTTTAAAATGACCATTTTTGCCCACCATATATCCTCTATTTAAGCTACAACATGACAAGAAAACATGCACCAGGTGAGCTCCGGTTCAACTGTAAACAGGTCACATCTACTGCAAGCTGTTACCTGGTTGTCGTGTCGACTGCGTCCAAAGCTTCTTCAGTTAGCTGAGACTTGAAGAGATGATTAAAAGCCAGGGCGCAAATGTAACCAGCTTCCTCAGATTTAGCTCCAGACCTACCAACTCAAAGACACCTTCATATTGGAAAGTGGAGCGTTTGCACGCTGGCTCTGGCCGACAACGCAGAAGCAAGATATAAATCACCCAAAAATGTCTCTTGTTGCAGGGAGTTTGGAGATTGAATCCTGACTTCCAACTCGACAAGCTAAATAATAGTAACAGAACTCTAGTTTTCTGTTTGTGCATGGATGCGAGGCGGCCTCTTGCTTAATCTGAGTGGCATTTTGGCATGTGCCATCAGCAGCGTTGAGACCTACTTACACTAATCTGTTGATACATTCAGGGGCCTCAGACTTGTCTTCCACAGAAACATCACTGGGAGGTGCGGAAGTCAAAATATATCTGCAAATAGAAGGACTTACTTGTGAATCATGGTGGATGGAATCCATAATACCACAGCTGAAACATTTAGCTCCCACTAAAGTAGCTGGGTGAGTACCAGGACCGCGGCAGACCCGATTCTAGTCCATGTCAGAACACCGGCATGATATCGGACTCCGTCGTTCTGTGCCTAACCCACACCAGAACCATGACTGACAGCCATCACCAGGGTTGCACTATCAACCTTCCTCTGAGGAAGCCTCACCAAGTCCTCAGTTTCTCCCTCGATGAATGGAGACTATTAGCCTCAGGTCATTAACCGCAGATCCCTCAAACTGCTGCTTCTTTTGTCTCTTAGTTTGTTTACACCCGTCCAGACAGAAGAGAGAGGGAAAAAAAAAACAATGACTCCAAACCATCTGATCAGCTGGTGGCCCCTGCAGGGCTCAGATAATAGATTTCACCAGCACCAGTAAGGTGATAGTCAATGGGGATCTATTTGTCTGTTCAAATACGACTCTGAGTCAAAGGTTCATATTTTTAAATGTCTCTGTAATGTGTGCTCTAGAGAGGGACATGGCACAAACACCGGCTGTACCTCTACCACTTGGGCTCAGTGAGGGGGAGCAGGTGGGGGGGATTGTCACTCCCAGCTGACACGGAGGGTGAGAGGTGGGGTTTCTCCAGGTCATTTCGATGACAGCTGACATGATCAAAATTTAATGTCGTCCATGTCAGGAAATATATCAGTGAAGCAGCATTAAATAAGAGCTTTACAAACACTCCGTTCTTCAGTGTGAATGCAGCTACAGATGAGGAACCGTTTTAACAGACCAACTATGTCAACATAACTGATAAAGATGAATCTGCCGTTGACGGCGACTGATCCAAGCTAGCTTCAACATATTTTCCAGTATGAAACTGAACAGATGATGCGCTTTTATAGTCAGTATTGTTCAAAAACCGCAAGACACCAAAGAGCACTCAAAAAACAAGCAGCAATAATGAGCTTTTGCTCCCCAAATCTCTGGCTTTTCTTCCTGCGGTTTGCTATTGACCACTGCAGGAGAGTGAAACAGAACTGCTCAGGTTAATGGTTGTCACATCTACGCTGTTAAATTTCTCATTTGACTCATATATAATCTTTTAATCCTTGCAACATGGACTTAAGTTTCATTAGAACAAAAGACTTGAAAAGCAACACATTTAGACAAACATTATCTTTAGCAAAAAAATGCTAAATACAGCGCAGAAACACCTTAAATATTGCGTTTAACTGATATGAGATAACACGAGATGTGTTTATCATCTTATCCTCGTCTAAATTTTCTTCAGTCTTAATATTTTTTTTCGCAAACAACATTGTTTTAAAACCTTTTCAGACTGACGTGATGTTTGGATGAAACTAATGGCGAACACCTCACGTTAGCAGTTGAAACATTGTTTGGATTCACATGCAAATTTCCGCCGTGAAAAGATTTGAGGAATATCACAGAGTCATATGTTTGTCACTCGCTTTCTGCCACACATCCTGTTGGAAGTAGTTAGTATCCGCCGCCAGGAGGTTTGCAGCCGCATGGCAGTGCACCGACTGCCGCCACACTCCGACACACCGGCCGCTCGCGGTGTGACGAACTCGGGTGGGTTTCAGCGACAAGCTCGGAAAGCGGGAGTGAAAAAGTGAGCCTCACCTTTGTGACGGTCATGTGGCGAGAGATGCGGCGGCAGGTGCTGGAGGTTTCCCGGCGGGAGGAGTCGGTGAGGCGGAGCCGGTGGCGCGGCGTTAGGAAGCCGGAGTTGGGAGGAGCAGGTGGGGCATGGTGTCCGAGGAAGACCCGACCTACACGCAGTTCCTGAGTGAAACACACTGCGAGCCACCGGGGAGGAAGGAGCAAAACAAGAGCCGGATGATGATGATGAGGAGGGATGGAGGAACAGGATGAACGCGGGGGGGAGGAGGCGGGAGGGAGGGGAAGGGGCGAGGCTTAGAAGTCCATTCAAACTGCAAAACAGTAAGAGGTCGTCAGCATATGCTGTTATTGTTTTTATTGTACGTTGGTGATGAGCACTTTGAACACATTCTGATGGCTCCTTAAATATTGCTTTTTTTTTAGAAATCATTTTTTAGCATTGGTATTTACCAAAATAACTGTCATTTGGTAGTATATTTAAATATTGATGTTTAAAAATGGAAATATGAGATGCAATCTTTATTAGGCCTCAGATTGGCCACCAAAAGAAGTAAAGCTATAGAAGGCAAATGCCATACAAGTTGATAAAAAAAAACTAACACGGTGGAAGAAGAGAGCAGCTTCCCCACTACTTACCCAGCTGCAGATGATATTTTAATGTTGACCATATTGATAACACCTGATATGGGGAGATGTGCTGCACTAACTCTTGGTTCCCCGATTTACAGCCAGGCATGTTGTGCAGATTCACTTCATGTTTGTGTTCCTGCATCTGTCGTGGTTGATCCAGGACCCTACATCATATATCATGTCCCTGAAACAACTGCTAGACAGACATGTTGTAAAAGTAAACCAGTACACTTACACCACACTCTTCAATATTGTTCCCATTTACTTGTATTATTTGTCATAGTACAAATCAGGATCTTTTTTCACCATTGCATTGCATTCATTTGTTTGCAGAAGTCCCAGTGGAGAGTAAATGCTCACCACGTTCTGGAGTTACGGATTATTAAAAATTGTTTTGATAAGGGATTGAAAGGTTCATCGTGCGTGACATTTAATAAATGAGCGTGTGTTGCCCTCTAGTGATGACCAACAATCACTACAGGGTATCTCAAACGAGCCAAAAACCTGCGGCCACATGACACAGATGATCCTCCCAGGTTGAACAGACTGCAAGTCGGCAGCAGCTTCATCAGTCTTTCCTTGCCAGATGAAACTTCATTTCAAAATTAAATTCATTAACATACCTTATAACGTACACACGTTTTTTCCTGCTCTCACTTTCCTTCCCTCGCTGACCTCAAGTTCTTCCCAATGCTGATCTGAACTGTTGTCTACTCTCACTGAAGGGTGCAGCTGAAAGACTCCATGGGTGTTTCTCTCTTCATCACACCTATTCAAGAGCAAAACGCAAATTTTCATACCTTTACATTTGCAATGACACAATAAAGAAACGCAAGAGACAAATAGAAACAAGTGGCTTTAGTAAAATTTAATTTATCTACAATGAATCCTCCTCACAGACTGATAGATTACTCTAGGTGACTCATAAAATGATAAGTTACACATTATCTTACAGGAACTTGATGCCATCGCGTGACACAAAGTTGCAAAAATATTCTTGTCTTTACATCTCTTCTGTCAGTGTTTGCAGCATATTTTAGAGCAAATCGATGTGAAAATACTGACAAGACACCAACTGAAGTGGGGCGAACAAAACATGGCTGTGCGTCTTTCCTACATGAGATGGTGGTTTCCAAGCCCTCTCAAACAAACTGGTGGAAACATGAGAACGAACGGGAGATAAGAGATGAATCCCCTGACAGGTTTGATCGTGATCATATTTCTGAGTCGTGGAAATCAAATGCAACAGTGATGTAGAACGGCAGCTTGGGTGTGGGACTTCCACACGTTTGTCATTTCACTTTAGTGCCTCAAAATTATTGCTTTTCTGTTCTATTCTAATCATCATCATCATCTTCATCTGTTGGGTCCCTGGTGTCCAGGTCGTCGTCATCTTCCACCTGGAACAACAGAGCCACAGTCTAACTACAGCCAACAGGACAAAAGGCAGAGTTACAACACGAATAACTGCAAGCAAACAAGAAACTTCTCCTTTTAAAACTCAACAGACGTGGAGAATCTGGAACCTATTGTGAGGGGAAAACTGTAGGGTTTCTATGTCAGCATACCGCTTGGCCCAGGTCTTTGAGCTTCAGTTTGAGGCTCTGGATCTTCTGGTCCTGGTCAGCCAGCAGCATCAGTAGGTCGTCCTGCTCCTTCTTGGACTCTTGAACTTCCGTTTGGAGCTTTGATTTCTCTGTCTGCAGGATGGCCACCGTGCTGTTCACTGAAGCCAGCTGCTGCTCCAGTTCCTTCCGGCTGTCTGACAAGCTTCTCACCTCTTCCTGAACATGTGCATGACATTCAAAACAGTTAGAAGAAAACCCTCCATCTACCTTCAGTGCATTCAGAGAGAACGAACTATATACCTTTAGTCTTTCTGATTCTGCAGTCTGGGATCCCAGCCTGCTTTCAAGTTCTGTCATCTTGGTGCTGTCTGATGAGCCGTCTGTGTCGGAGTGAGCAGCAGAAGGCTGTGGAGGACGCAGATGAAGGATCAGTAAGATATTTCTGTGAACAAGTGTTTCTTTTACATCCTACCAGTGTTTCAGCTTTTCTCAGCAGATCCTGGTTTTCTGACTTCAGCTGCCCGATTTCAGCCGACTGCGACTGAACCTGACTTCTCAGGGCCTCCAGCTCCTGAAGGCGAAACACAAAACCTACTCTAATAAAGTTCATCACAGCCATGCTGGTGTTGAGAGGTCTCCCATCTTTCTTCGAGAACTGAGGGGTTGGTATAGCAACAGTCACTTAAGCTCAGATGTGAGTGGAGTTAACATGGAAACATACAGGACTGCTTCTATGTCACAGCAGTTTAGCACAACGAAACTGACCTGAATCAACTCGGAGTTGTCTGAAGCTGGTCTTTCTGTTGTGTCTGGAGCATCAGACCTCTAGCCACAACAAGAAATGCATACATATTTAAGTCATGATATTGCATTGAAAGACACAGATTACAATGAAGATTATACACATAACTACAGGATTTAGTTCCTATTAATTTAAACATCTCCACCATTTTTCTTGGGAATAGTGAGGTGTGTCCAAGCACGTCCATTGGCAACAAAGGTGTTGAAGCTAGAAGTAAAGCCCTGGCCATAATAAAGACAATTAAAACATATAAAACATGAAAACATAATTTCATGTTTTAAGATGATTGTTGAGAAGAACAATGGTGTATACATGTGTAACAACATACGCACCAGCGTGTTAATGAGTGTGTCTTTGTCGCTGAGCTGTGTCTGGAGTAGTGTGTGTTGTTGGCGTAGCTCATCCAGCTCCTCTCGAAGTTGTGTGAGCTCTTCTATCTGCATCCCGTTCACCTGAGAACCATCAGCCTGGTCACTGACATGGCTCTGGCTCTGGCTCTCTTTTCCTGGTCGCACGAAAAAACAAAAGCAGAACCAACAGGTTAGTTAACAGAAGAATAAACACAGAGTTCATGACCAACCCTCAAGCTCAGCGTCAGCTCACCAAGTTTCAGTTTGAGGATATTGTACTGGTCTTTGTGCTGCTGGATTTGGGACAGCTGCTGTGTAATCGTTGTCTGCAGCTTTTCATTCTGAGACGTCATTGACGTCACCTGCTCTTTCAGCTCCTGGATTTGAGCATCCTAGAAAGCAACACAACAAAAACAAATGGCAGAGATTGATAAACACGGATGGAACACGGGCATCTTTGGTTCCGAGATCTGTCTACCTGTTCCCGGATCAGCTCTTTGTATTGGGTTACAATGTTGTCATGTTGCTCCAATGTTTTCTTCACTTCCTCCTCCTTCTTCTCCTCCTCGCTGGACTTGTGTACTGCCTTGGTTATCACACCTAACGGACAATGACAACCAATGAGCGACGGCTGTTAGAGAATATTGGCTCTTGCCCTCAAGTTGTGCTGCACCTTCCAGTTCTTTGACCAGCTTGGTGAATTCATGATCAAACAGCATTTGCTCTGGAGATGGAAACACCGGCTGTGGCTTTTGAGCGGCTCGCGAGTACAGCTCATGCTTGGTGATGAAACCGAGCTTCTCGACAAAATTCTCCTTCCCGATCCGCTTCTCAATGAGCTGCTTCAGCTTCTCTCTGCAGGAGACATGGAAGTTCAGTGACTCCACTTCGAAGCCATAAAACGCCGTTCTAGTGTTTGTTTTGCCCTCAAGTGCAACACAAGACCAGGTAAACTAGAAGTAGAAAACGTACATTAACATTTTAAAATTGAGATGTATAATAAGATTAACAAATCAATCTAGTCTAAAACTAATCATATTCACATCTTATCTTGCGTCTTGTTCCAATTGTCACACTTACTTGGTGTAGTTTTCTAGTGAGTTGTCATTGTAGTATATGCAGATGCCCAGCAGTAAGGCACACAGGCCCTGCACAAGCCTCTCGTCCTCACCAAGATTCTCGGATATTTGTGCTGTTAGCTACACAGATCATGAGGTTAAGGACTTGTACTAAACACCACTGGCTGCAGAGGAGAATGTGTTCATGATAAAATGTTAACGGGGAACTTCAAAACGTGCATCTCTCTGCACTGGAAGGATACAAAAGGGACATTTTCTTGGTTGTGTAGAAAATGCGTGACAGCAATGGGACAGTTGTTGATCCACGTGCACAGCAGGATGAGCAGGCCCACTCGAGTCTGAACTTTGCTGCCCTGTTGTGAAGCACAGAGGAAGATTTAACCTTAAGAATTCATTTCTTAGAATTTGGAGTTTAAAACAAAGGTTTCCCCAAAGTTCTGTCGTGATGTAGTCAATATGCACTATTGCCATAGAGTCAACAGAGATTTATCCGTGACAAAATGTGATTGTTCACCATAGTTCTTAAACATTAAACAAATGCAATACATTGGTTAAGAAATTTAGACAAAGCATATTCACACAGGATTAGGTTGGTGAATGCATGCGATGCCGATAAGCAACATGTCAGAAATATACTGTGTATACAACTTAAATATGCATTTTATACTTCTGCCAAGATGATTTTCCGGCTTGACACGACTTCTTATTTAGCGCTGTGGTGGTCATAAGCACATGCAAAACAAATGCATTGCATTTAGAAAGTGTTATATATGAATTTCCATGAAAACGCATTGTCTCATTCACTTATAATTGCTGATAAACCATCTTAAATATTCAAACACATAAGAATCTTGTTTTCATGGAAACAAAGAAAACACAAGTGTTAACAAAAGGCAAGCCAAAGCCTTGAAACGAACATGGTCAAACTGCTTCAACTAAAGAGCATTAAGATTCTGCACAACTGAAATTGCAAACCCACCTGAAATCAAACAAAGAATACCAAAATACAGAGATCGGAGCAGCAAAGGAGGAAGCAAACGCATTCAAACTACAAGATCACCTTTTCAGATTTATTCTCCAAATGGGACGGAGTGGAAAAAAAATAAGAGAAACAAGAGTAAACAAAAGAAAGGAAAACGATCAAAGTTATTTCCTCGGACATGAAGTCTACACGAAAATAGAATACGTGGTGACTTTCATATACCAGTCATCCTCGTCTCTGCTCTCCAATCATATATGACCCAATGCACATCATTTTAAGACGTTTGTTTCTCCTGCCATTTCTTCCAGTGTGCATTTCCGTATGCAAAGCTCAGACTGGAGAGGAGTGACGTTCTACAACAGCGCACCAATATATTTGAATACGTTATATTTAACTTGAGGAGTGTACTGTTGACTGAGTAAAACTGTTGGGACCAAGTAGTCGAAGAAAACAAAAATAAAGTGTGAATGTGTAATGTGAATGTCTTCTAAATACACAGATCGTCTTCCATGCTCACCTAAATAAACCCAATCAAGACGGCAATGCTATTCAGGCAGCTGCCTTCACTTAAACTGCTAGATTAGGCTGCTCTGGTTGAAACTGACAGAACAATTCACTGACAGTCAAACATCTGCACTCACACTTGCAACATCAGAGAAGACCTTATCAACGCTTTGATGTTTACACACATTATTAGGAAACTGTGGACAACCTTCAGGTTAGGAGAGGGAGTAAGAGCATTTAAGAAACCAGGAACCCCGCCGTTCACAAACAGGCAGCAAAAACCCCTTTAAGATGCCAAGCCATCAACCGGACAGCTGCTGTCCACACACACAAAAACCACCTTTACTCACCCGTCGTGTGATCTTATCACCCTGAAAACCACAGTAGAGCGACAGCGTTCTAATAAACTTGATTCATCTCAAAAATAATCATTAAAAACATAGAAACCATATTTGGAAAACTATCAGTTCTTGAGCTCACCCTGGTCTTTTTGCTCACCTGTGAAAGGATGTTGGTGCACTGCTGAAGCAAAGACACTGGAGGCTTCCCAAGGCTTGTGGCCAGCTGGACGCGCAATAGTTGTTCTTTTTGGGTGAGATTGTCTTGCAGGGCATGTGCCAAGGCCACAGCAGCGCACCAGTTGGACAGAGAGTCAGGTGAGAAGAGACCTCCACACAGAAGCTGGCCGGCAGAGATGGAGTTGGCTGTGTGGAAAAAATAAAAATAAAAAAGAGCTCATTAACAGAGATCTTTGCGTGAGGATTTAAGATTATAACCCAACATACCATCAATCGTAGAAGGAAGCAGTGTGGCCACTATTTCCCCTTGTCCTTTCTGGTTCTTGTACAGAAAGCACTGGAAGCAGTAGAGGACTGCGCAGCGGAGCACGAACGGCTGTCTGTCATTCACCATTGACATGAGCAGAACAACTATAGCTGGTCTAGGGACAGAAAGAGGGAACTATTTAATCGTAAAAATTATAATAGTAAATTATAATAATGAACAGTCAGTACGAAGAAGGAATGGAGGGGCTTATCACAGCGGTCTTACCTAGGAGGGTTTGATGGGGCATTGACCGATGCAAAGTAATCCTGGTTTATTTGTGATCCGCGGATAACTTCTGACACAGTGTTAATGGTCTTCAAAAAAAAAAAAAAAGAGAGTCAAATGAGTCCCACGCAACACAAGCAACACAATTAAAAATTAAACACTAATGTAACAGGTCAAAACATGAGATTTTTCTATTGCAGCTTTACCACTTCCAATTACTTACTACAATGTTCAAACTGCTTCTTTACTCAAACATCCATTCACCTCTGTCAGGATATCAGCTGGAACACCGGTGGCCATCAGGATGGTGCACAGCTGTTGCAGCAGGCCACACTGGAACATGGACTTCTGACAGCTGGCTGTGGCTCCAGGAGAATTCACTGGGGACACCATGACTCGTACCAACTACGATACGGACGGTGGTTTAATGTTAGTTAGGTTTCACGTCACACTCCAGGTCCATATTAGATGTTTCTCACTTGCAACATTAAATGAAGGTTTGTGACTTTCTGCGCTGACCAGCCGGAATTGTCGTCACCCACTTCAAACCAGGGCTTCATTCTTTGAATGTAGGAGCCCTCCTTGAAAAAGTTCTGATTGGAACTGTTGTTCTTTAGTAAGTTCAGGAGTAACAACAAACAGTCCTCCACGACGATACCTGTACACAGAGTGGAAAGGACAAAGTATGGCATCAAATAAACCTTTTAACAGACTCATAGTTTCAGGCAATCGATTTTACCGCCGTCGCTGCTTCCCTCCTCTGTGATGATATCTAGAAGTCGTTCAAATGCATTTTCAAACGCCACGATTTTCTGAATGGCAGCATTTCCTTTTGTTAACTGCTGAAGCAGCAACAAGCCCTGTATAATAAAAAAGTAACAACAGATGATTAGAAAACATGAAAGCAACTAATCACTTTTAACTAAACAACCTTCACACAGATATTTATTTCAGAAGAAAATGAATAAAACGGGTACAGATGACTTTTAGCATCTAGCAGACAGATTAGTTGTTCAACGCTGTGTTTACGGGATAGCAAAAACAAAAGTACCCAAAACAGAGGTCACATTTGTTACTTAAACTGACTATGCTATGTGCGGAATGTTAAATAGACACAAGGCTACTCTGTCGATAGGATCAGCTGCAAACTTATGTACTCACATCGTTGCGAATAACTTCCCTAGAATCTGCCAAAAGATCCATTAATCTAGAAACACCTGCAAAAGATGTTGGGAAAAGGCAATTAGGAAAAAAAATCTGAATGTAAAAACTACTCCAGCAGTACGCACCCATGGGGCTGACTAGAATTATGCCCTGCACTTGGACACCCTGGTTTTTCAGAAGAGCGGTCAACAGCTTCACTCCAGGCCAACGCACGTGAAAGTCAAATTCCTGCAGAAAACAAACCAATTGTTTGAGCAAATCCGTCGTTTTCAGTAACAACTTTACATCCAGAAAGTACCTCCAACAATGTGAGCAGCAGGGTAATGTGCTCCGGGTCTTGTATGAATGCCTCAGTAAATTGAGCGCCGAGATCGTCTGCCTGCTTCTGTGCTGCTTCATCTGGGAGGTGACATTGAGATGTGATATCAAACCATTTCATTAGCGACTGACACTGACTAACAGAGGGTTAGATGGAGGGTTCACAGTCATCATCCTGAGAATGAATGATAAAAGTTCTCAAACATTGCACTTAGACAGAACAGAAATGTTCTTCAGGTAATAAAAAGTTAGTAGACTGTTCATGTGTTGTTAACATATGCTCAGGTTGATACTAGTGAACAGGACCTCTCTACAGGACTACAGGGTCACTAAAGCACCAGCCAGAGAGGAAATGGTGAGGGCATGTCTTAATGGTAAGGACAATACAAAAGAGGGAAAAGGATTTTAATCAAATCAACACACACAATATAAAGGACTATTATTTTAGTCCTAGTGACACCCTCACTCATATGTACATTTAACCATACACTTTAAACCAAGAACAAAATGAGGAAAGGACTTAAATGTGATGGACTAAATGACATGTTTAACAGCTAACTTCTCCATCCAAACAACCTAAAGAGGTTCATACTCATAATCTAGTCATACTGCTGCCGTCGTGGCACAGAATATAACTGTTTGTCATTGAAGAACCATTAAATAAACGCCAACACTCTCACTAGAGGTCAATAAAGCAGTGACATTTGTGAGAAAGTAAAAAAAGGTGCCAGGTGAGTAGAGTGTCCTTGTAGCGGTAGAATAACGTCAGTTTCCAAGTGCCGTTCCATTTTAGTCAGGTTAGTTAAGCTCATCTAAACTACTAGGGTTGAGTACTGACCGGCCACAGACACATTCTTATGCTTCCCTGAGCTGGTAATTACAGCATCTGTGGAGGCATGTTACAGTAGGGTTTAAAGCTGTTGGAGACATAGCAATCACGTGCAGCACTACAAAGACAGTAGGAGTTTCTTCTTTTTAACTCACCAGCAACCAAGGTGAGATGTTAAAAAAAAGCCTCAAATTTAACCCAATGGAGAGTGAACTATGATTTGTGAGTAGTGCTAGTGGTTAATGGATTCACCATCATGCACAGTCAAAATGCTTTACCTTCTGATTCATCTGTAGAGTTTAAACATGGAAGAAAACAGAGAGAAGAGAATCTTTAAGAGATAAAACATATTATTCGCCGTCTGAGGAAAGGGGAAGGATAACCTTGAGACATTACTGGACCGTTGTACAACACATGCAAGCACAACAGAGGAAGCCTGGGAGCTTAACACATAAACAATGAAATTGTCTTTTGATATTAAATTGGGAGATACCTTGTTCTTCCTCTTCATCATTGCAGATGATGTTGTACAGCGTATCCAAAGCATATCCAAGAATTTCCGAGTCTGATCTGTGGATTACAAAGAATTTAGGTGGGTATGATGAGCGAGTTTGATTTTCTTTTTACATTAGAGCACAAGTTTTCAATTCAAACAAGGTCCACATAGCCATTTATGTCATCATTTTCTTCTATTACTGAATGGTTAAAGCGGCCTGAAAAAATAGGAGATGATATAATAACACATTTAGATACTAATGACACCATTTCACTTTTATTGATTGTTACGGTAGACCAACCTGTAGCAGCATTTGACATATTCACATACCTGTCAGTTTGTAATATGGTGATCAGGTGATCCATCGCTTGTGTTCCAACCTCCATACGATATTTCTACAAAAAGATATAATGAAACAAGAATTGTTGATGTTGAGATTAGTTCTGAAGAACCTGTAACCGATAAATAAATGCAATAATATGTGAAGTGCATCGAAAATACAACAAAATATACGCCCTTCTAACATTTATTAATGATTTGTCAACATCGTCCGCATTCTGAAGCAAGGCGTTTTTACCTTTGAAAGGGACTTGAGAGCCCTGACAGCATCTCGGCGGTCTTCCAGAAGAGTTGAGGAGGCGACCCTGTCACACAACTTCTGGATCTATCAAGGAACAAGAGTGCATCTTTACTTACACTTTTGAATACAAACACAACAGCTGACCACTTATTATGCATGAGAAAAGCAAGGGCTGGAGAAAGACGAATTTCTTATTCAATTCACTTTCATTCATTTCCCCAGACTTAAAACACAATCCAATAATATAATAAAATAAAGACATATATTATTTTTTGTGTTCGAAGACAGGATTTAAAGCAGCTTTAAAAGTGATCACATGAATTTAAAAAAAAAAAGAGTTTTCACAGTGACGACTTTTGACGTATGTATCACTGGACTACGAGGAACTATGATCACATACTGTAAGGTGATGTGGCTGTCACTCGCGTCATATTCCATGTATTTATCTTGACACAAGCTCTACAAACATCGTGTGGCATTAGAATTTACGCATTTTGGTCACTTTGTAAAAGTCGTCTTCCCTATTTCGGTGCAACTGCAAGTATGAATGGCGATTTCTGGTTGACAGATGGTCAATTCAAGCTTCCGTGCACCACAGTAAAAGTGAATTTGAGTGGAGTTCGGTTATAAAATGGGAGTGTCATTCTGACATTCCAACCACGCTGGGTGCGGGGACGCTTTTCATAACGCAGAGAATAAAAACGAATGCTTAGCATAGCATAGCATAGCTTTAGCTGCGGGAGTGTTCCCTACCGTCTCTGCTCCGGACGGCTGCGGCCCGGCTCCCTGCCCACCTATTACACCTCTGATGAAGTTCATCTCCACTGACGTCCGCAACAAGCCGTCGTAAGTGTGAACGTCCCCTAGAGAGACCGACTGATATCCGCCGTGTTTTAAGGGGAAAACTGAAAGAAGATACAATCACTGTATTACTGACCCCGGAAATGTACTGCGCATGCGCGTAGACGTGGCAGTACGTGGCCCATCAAGCTCAGCCAATTATTTAAAGGGACTGAGATGTGCACAACCTGCTTTGATGTAGGAAGAAATGGCAAATATGAACACATACACGTGCACCCTGACAATGGATATCGATATCAAGCATACATAGTTTAACTGCAACAATGAATTATGCAGTATTTCTGTGCAAAAATCTCTTTCTGCAACAGATGTGTCACTTACTTTGTAGTAAACCTTTTTCAGACCCAAGTGCCTTTGACCTCAGCCTAGTTGTTTGACCCTGCAACCATCCAGTGTCCATGTGATGTCACTGCACCAACCGAGACCGCAGGGCTCAGATCTTCCTCAAACTTGAAAACATAAAGTATATGGTGCGAGTTCACAAAATAAATTCCCATTCTGTAACACTCTAAAGCTGAACATGTTTACATTTTGATGCTTTTATGGTCAGGCTGGAGTGTACAAGGGTGTATGGACTGTTTTTTTTACCTTTTATTAAAAGAAAAACATG
This sequence comes from Synchiropus splendidus, assembly GCF_027744825.2. Taxonomy (NCBI): domain Eukaryota; kingdom Metazoa; phylum Chordata; class Actinopteri; order Syngnathiformes; family Callionymidae; genus Synchiropus; species Synchiropus splendidus. The sequence goes on from NC_071335.1 coordinate 23,126,675, forward strand.
CCAAAATATTAGTGTAAAAGGAACAAATATCACACGTCTTGGAGGAATTGGTATTTTTAATTTAAAAAGTGCAGTAATCTATCCAAATTATTATAATATTCTAGTGTCCTGTTCATGGAATGGGGGATAAAATAACATGGAGAGTTCAATGTCTGTGCCTGGAATTGAAAATTAAAAAGAGGTCACAGATCCCAACCCTGCTGACTCTAGGTGAGGAGCACGTATTTTCCACATTGTTGGGTGTAAGATCTCAATTATATATTTAGAGTCAATGTGTCTGAATCTAATAACCAGGTTTTATGACCAGTTGCAATAGTAATACAGTTAGAATCCAGGTATGATTTGTGCTTGTGTTCTTTGTCTAAACAGATCCAAATAAGGAAGATCCAAGATCTAGATCCCCCCAAAAAAAGAAAAAAAAAAAAAAAAAATAAAAAATAAAAAAAAATATATATATATATATATATATATATATACAGTCACTCAGAACAGTATACCCAGGACACAAAAGTTAAACAATATCACATTTTTCCTAACCTCATGCTGAAAGCGACAAAAACGGTTGGAGCTGATAATCAGTAGTTTATTGTATGTTTGATCCAACACATTCAGATTGAAAAAAAAGAACATCCTTCACCTGCAACAGTTTTGTACTAGCAACAAGGTAAACACAGTACACAAAGATTGCAGCCAAATGTTTACCACACTGCTAAAGCCAATAATGTACCTCTAGTTCCATTCAGACTAACTGGAATGATTCACAATGAGGATCGGCTGCGCTTTTCCAGCACAGATACATTACGCCTCGAATATCCTTCGAAATGGTTTTAGCCAGGGGTCATGTGTGCTCATTTTCCAACCACACATGGAGATAGGCTTGTTTTCCAAGGCTCTTTAGTGTCACACACCCAGTGCCCATTGTAGCCAATTCTTTGAGAATAAAGGGGGGGAGATTTTCATTTGGAGAACATTGCAGGAGAACATTAAAGAAGAAAAAGCAGCACAACCAAATTGATGAGGTTTGTGAGTTCTCTGCTACACAAAGTGGATTCATATCGAGGAGAAACGACTTTACAACTGGCATCTCGCTTGTAAGCATATGGAGAGTCTGTGTTCGAACCAACAGATTGTCCTGGAAATTTTTTGGAATAGTGCAATACCACCAGACCAGGAAGACCATAAAAGCTACATCAATTACACTTCTCCCCTTCCATCAGTGCAAGATTGAAAAAAACAAAGTCTTCTCGTGTTTTCCTTCCCATCTTAAGACAACATCGCGCCTCTCGACAGACTTGCAATAGAACATGTTAGTGAGAGTAATGAGAGAATTCATAAGCACTGCGTTCACAAAATGTAAAAAAATAAATGAATTATAATAAGCACATGGAATAATTAGCTCATGAAAATACAAACAGCTAGAAAAGTGAGCACAATTATTCACTGTAGGCTGGAACAATGACCAGCAGCCCACCCTCACAGATTACAAAATTGTTTCTGGAAAACAAAGTCTTTACAACACATATGTCCGGCAGTCAACCCAAGTGTTGCTGTCGGTTGCAAAAACCATGGGGACACAATTACTGTGCCACAATCATAACTACTTTTTTTTTCGAGGAAAAATGCTTATGTGCAACCCTTAGACATGGATTAAACATTTCACCATCCTGTATTGTACCTATGCAAGGAAAGATCCCCGCATGCACCTCCTAACCACACCGCTACAAACCCGAGGCACCTACTGACTACATGTGAAAATTTGCTCTTTATTTTAGGTAGTAAATCAATTTGGACAAAAGGACAATAAATTAACATTTAAATTTTGGGAATACTGCAATTAGCATCTGCTTCCAGATGATTGGACCAGTGGGCAGCTTCAGATAAACACAAATTAGATCGGAAAAGTTCCAAGAGAAGGCACCATCATGCTTTATCAAGTCTAGAGAAATTAAAATATATATTTATATATATATACACTGAAATATCTTACAGTAAACCATTTTTTCTCTATTGTTCTGCACTTAAGAGCAGGAGGGAGATGGAGATCAACCATGTCATTCAGGTTGTAGGTGGTGGACAAACTTGGAATCGAGCAATCTTTGAAACAAAACAAAAAAGGAACGACAACATCAAAACATCACCCTCACCAGTCTCTTATTCAGTTGCTATGAGTCATTTGTTGTTCCAGGTTTTTTTTTTTTGACAGAAGTCCAAGAATTTTCATTTAGAAAATATACTGTATATCTATTTCTTCAATCGTGTCCATCCCACAGCTTCTGAAGCGATGCTTAGGACAACAATAAAACAAGTTTATTTGTCACAGCAGACCGAATGTGCGAGGCCTGCCCCGGAAGTCGTTTTGCTCTGAGACAAAAGAAAGTCCCTCCAACTGTGTTCAGAGTGTGGATGTCAATGTAACGAGAAAGGTACTCATGCAGGTCGAGTACATTGAAGCCATTTTGAAGCAGTGCGCTCTCAAAAAAAAAGCAGTAAGCCAAGCCATTTCCAGGGACTGTTTACATCTCTTCCAGCAGTAATGGGCGGAAAAAAATGAAGGTGCAACTGAAGTTTTTTTTTTCTGAAGCAGCAATCCGATCAAATCAAGGCTCATAATCTCATATCCAAACGATGGGCTGTTACTGTCATTACAAGTCTGGCAGTCCCTCCTAATGTGGCAGAGTGTGTCCAGGTTCCTTCACAAATTTAAACGTTAAACATTGTGAATTGTGGAGACCAATAAAAAAAAGGATCCGCAGCTCACAACCAATATGCTCCAAAAATAATTTGCCTGCTTGTTATACATTTCAAAGAGTTGACAAGCCTTGTCACATTCCTAAGGAATCGGGAACCAAAATCAAATAAATCCTAAAAGTAAACAAATATGTACGTTTATACAAGAGGATTTCTTTTTGTTTACAAGAACGGCTGAAGATGAAGAACATGGAACTACTTCCACACAGGAGGCGTCAGGCCTTTTAGCGACGCTGGGCTGTGAAGCGACCCTCTCCCTGGCCAACAGAGCCTCGCCCAGAGCCCATACCAGGCTTCGGCACCATGTTGCCTCGTGGGGGTGGACCCCTCCCATCACGCTCCCGCGTCAATCCACCTCCCACGATGCTTCGGGGGCCTCCAGAACCACGGTCGCTGCGCCTCATGTCTCCTCCACCACGCGTATCTCGTTCACGTGCCGCCCGTGTTTTTTTCTCCTCCACATTCAGTCGCACCTCCCCTCGGAACATGATGGGCTGCAAGACAAAATCCAAAGTCACAAAGAAAACCTCACTTTTATACCCACATATATCCTTTCTTGTTCTCCTAAGTTCCCACTACCTTGGCACCGAGGATTCTTTGCACTGGTTCGGAGTCGTCAAACACCACAAATCCGAAGTTGGGCAGCTTCCCACCGACACCTTTGGTGTTGATCCTCAATTCGACAACGGTGCCATACGCTGCAATTTGAAAAGCGACAGGGGTGGAATCAACAAAAAATGAATAGTGAGGGGAAAAAAACTTCACAAGCAAGGCACATACTCATAAAGAACTCTTTCAGCTCAGTCTCATCAATGTCGTGGGGAAGATTGCCAACAAAAAGCTGGTGGCTGTCAGGGTACCGGACGACCCTGCGGTTGTCCATGTCACCAGGCTCGCCATCGCCTCTGCCCCCTGCAGATGAAAATGAGAAGTGACACGCTGAAAATTCAGAATATCAAAACAACAGTAAAAAAAAAAACATACTATGTGACTCTACCAATATGTTACCTTTGTTGACAAAACTCGGATGCGGTTTCCCAGTTTGCGACTCTGACGCTGCAACGCCATCTGGAAGGGGACGCAGTTTTTCAGTCATCACATCCGACAAGCATCTTTCGAGGGGGTTACAGACAAACAACGGTACCTGGTCTCGGACCACGGGCTGTGAAGGTTGGTCTGTCCCGCGTGCGCTGGTCTCTGGGGCGCATGGGTGCCGCCTGCATCTCTGGTTTGGTTTCAACCCTGGGCTGATGAACAAGAACAAACTGGGTTTAGTCGAAAACCACTACTACTTTAAGAACTGTCAAAGAGAAATAAAAGTAGTGCCAAGTTAAATGGAAGCTTGTGGGAAAAACAGAAGAAATAAGTCTTCTTGAAAACAAAAGGATTTGAAAGTAATGTCATAAAAAAACAAGACTACGAACAGTCATGACTGTACGGAAACTTCTGAGAAATGTAGTCCAATTGGCTTAATAGGTTTTTATTGGTTAAATTCCTGCTGAATGTTCTTTAAAACGTGCTAAACCGATTGCCCCCATACAAGACTGGCTCAACATGGATTCCAACTTTCTTACTTAATTGTAAGACGAGGTTCATGAGCGGCGTTACCTGGGAGCTTGGCGCTTTAATAACATGAGGTGACAGTCCAGCAGTGACCGTTCCTGCGGGCGGCAGGTTTTTACTGGTCACTGAAGCCCAGGAAAACGTCTGAAAGATAACAATCATTGCAATGAGTTCATCAAAAACAGACGAAATGATCAGGCAAAGGCTTGACTCCAGTGTGAAATAACCTAATCATGGCCAAGGTTTAAATAGAAACATAGATAAGGCCTACAGATAATTCAATTTACCAAGGTAAATTGTTATGAATAGCTTTATTTTATAACAAAAAAATTGTAATCCAACTCATGAAACCATTCACCACAAAGAAAAAACAAATTTTAGGTCAGAAGTAAACTTGCTAATGGATTAAAATAGGGGTGAGTTTGCCCTCACCTTGGGCGCCTCTTGAATAGTTGGCGGTGACTCCACAGGAACCGGAGACGGAGACTTTTCCTCAACCTCCTCCATCACTTTCTCATCTACTTCAGGTTTCACCTCCTCAACTTTGGGCTCCGGTTCTGGCTCGGGTTCGGGTTCAGGTGCCGGCTCCTCCATTGGTTCTTCAACACCATTACTGAACGAAGACAAAGTCAAAGTCAAACACAGTGAAATTAGTGAGAATTTAAAAACAGACTGGAGATATGCACAACTTCAAGACGCCGTTACAATGTAGTTATCTTACGTGACGGGATGGGGCTCATAGTAGGTGCTGCTGTTGGGACTATCTTGGAGTGGTTCAGGGGAGGGGAGCCTCTCTTCTGGTTCCTCCTCAACTTCCTCCTCAGATTCTGCATGAGCACAGATCAACCATTTAGACAACTGACTGCGTCTGCTAAAAAAATCCAACAATATACTGACTCTTCTCTTTGATGCTTGACAAAAAAACCCTCACCTTCATCAAGCTCAGCTTCAGAGTCTCCAAAAACTTCATCTTCATAACGAAAGATGTCATTGTGGACGTAGAACTTGTTTGCAACAGAACCCTGAAAAAGCAAAGATCGCACATTTTTGTAATTTAACAGCTATGAAAACACATCATGTAAGTAAAAGCAGTATCTTCACATGTGACTATGCACTAAAAAAGCAAGCAATGAGGAAGGTATATGTTAACGGCTCCCACCTCTGGGGCGAGAACAAATGTCTGCATGAACTTCCTCATGGGTTGCCCATTGTTAGACAGTTCGCCAAGCACTTGCACCACAACTCCATCACTCAGGGTGGCATGAGCATCCACATGCCTGATCTTTGTGTGGCATTCGCTGAACTGCAGAGACATGACCTTTTTGTGGATTTCCTGAGGGACAAAGACCAATGAGAAAATGAGTGAAAGAATGTGAAAACATTTTTTGCAACATGTCATTTAGTATATAATGGATATCCTACAGTTGCAATAATTTCTCCACTAATGAATAAATAAAATTACATTTCAACTGCAATTTAGATTAAATATGTCACATTGTAGAGATTAATTCCAGGAATAAAAAATGTACACACCGCTTGCCCGTACACAGCTTCAGCCAGTTTCCCATTCGGGTCAAGACCTCCATGAACATACGATGAGTTACGGCCATAAAACCTGAAAACATAACAGATTTTTTTAAATAGTAAAGAGGATAAATGCTATTCCCAGTGAGGTAAAATGGTTCAGCAGTACCTGTGCAGGAAATCGGGGGCCTTGTTCAAGAGTGTGTAATACTGCCTCACAAACTCCCGCCCTACAAGCAGGGGACTTGGTTTCTCCATCACCATTTCTTTGGTAAACAAAATTAAGTGCTGAAAGAGAAGAGAGAAAAGAAAGCCATGTTGTTGACCGATATTCATAAGAAAACTGTCCTTTTCATAGAGGTTATCGATCCATTCCGTGATGGATTATTAACGTGTTTTGGACAAATGTCTGTGATAATATGCTCAGAAAAGGGTTAAAAATGTAAGACAAAGTAAAGAAAAAGACAAAGTAATCTTCAGTAAATGTGACTTTGCCGATTTTTTACACGGATCAGATGTCTTAATAATGAATTGGAATGGCAAACCTCAACATTTGTCAGACTTTCCTTTGTCTGGCTGAGCATCCATTTCAACTGACCCCCACTAAAGCAGCCAGACAGCTGACTGTTTAGCTCGCCTGCTAACTTCAGCTAACAATCAAACTGCGCCATGATGTTTTCAAATTAAACGTGAGGCTATTGACTGAACAAATATGAAGCGACTAAATAACGTCAGATAGAACGGTGGAAACACAGTCTGTAGACCTACGTTTGCGTCCTGACCATTAAAGAATCTTCGTCAGGCCTAATGTTTGATGGAGGCCACCGTGTTTGGCGAACAGTTAGCGTTCACGTTTGACGCGATGCATTGACCAAAACAACTCGGTAACGTGTGTTCACTAAATATGCACATATACAAACGAGTTAATGCGACACAAACACGACAGACAAACAACGCAAGGCGAGTGAGTGGCCGTGTGCACGATTGGGGAAGTAGCAGCGTCTCATGTTAGCTTCAGCAATGCTAACTTGTGGCGTCGTCGATTTTATTTTAACATTTAAAGGCGGGCGTTATCGATTTGAGTTGAAATACATACAAGCTGCGTGAAAAAAAACCCGATCACAGCCCATTCCTGGGTGTCCAAACACAAGTAAACGAAAGTGCGATTCTCAGTCGGGTACATAATTGTAATCTTGGATGAATACATAACGGTGTGATATCCAATGGTCATCAGCGACAATAAGTAAAAAGACAGCGTCTGCATGAAAACGTGTAAATCTACTCGTTTTCAGTCGTAAACAATGGGGTTGAGCACTTATAACAATGGACGGTAACCCACTTTAACTAAACCAATTAAGAATCAAAAATAGGTAAAATAAATGAATGCAGTTGTGTAATTCAGGATTCTGTTGTTACTGTAGTCCGTTCACGTTTTTCATTTTGATCTGATTTTTTCTCAGGAAACAATGAAGCCAGTTAGCCGGCGATGCTAGCTTGATAACAATAACACAGCCGACTCTGGGTGAAGGATGGCTCACTTACCTTATGATTGGCCGATCTATTAGACGGTATGAGTTAGTCAATACGAAGTAAACTGTGGGCTGTAAAGTATGCTGAGACACAGGGTACTCCAGGTGTGTTATGATCGCTGATGTATCAAAGATTTAAAGTGATAGGGGCTCGATTTATTTGTTGTACCCGTGCAGACTGGGGTCGGAGCCCCCGTCACACCCATCGGACCAATCAGAGCCTCACATGAGGCAACATATTCGATGACGTACATACAGAGAGACCCGCCCCCAACAGGGCTCTGTGCGGTCATGCTGAAGCGCTTTTTTTCCGGGGACCATTTGGAATAAACACAGGGACTATTCGAGAATCGCTGGTCTAGAGGTGCTGAGCGAAGTGCACCCGTGCGTTTGTTTGTGGAAAAATATAGATTCGAGTCTGGAAAGTCGGGCGGAAGTTATTTTCAATACTGACGGAGTGATTTAAATCATAAATGAAATTACATTAAACCTTAATTATGGATGTCATTTTGATATGGGAGCTCCTCAGCATATACATATATTGCACTATAATAATAAATATAAATGGATTATCCAGTAAATTCCATTGTAGGTTTTTTCCTTCCTTTCAGTCTGCATTATGTTAAGCAGACACATGAACAAAAATATCATATCAGCTACCTCACAATGGAAGCAAGCTTTATTTCTGTGCAAGTACATGAAGACTAGTGATGATAATGTGCTGAGACACACAAGTAAAGAAGGTGTCACATTGGCAGGTTTACTTCAGGTATTCACACATGCAGATGGAGAGCAAATCACTTCTGTTGTTGATGTGTTGTGTTCCAACAGTGTACAACAGTGTAAATCTATGCTGTATACCGTATACTGTATTCTTCAGCTCTTCATGAAAACGGCCTAGATTCACCGCTGGTTAAGTAGATCTCACTCAAGCTCTCTCTGTCTCCAATGCTGCAAGGTTCATCGTTTGTTTGGCTTTCAAAAAGACTAATTTATGGGTAAAAAAAATTCCAAACATATCGGTAGAATGCTCCCTATTATAGTCCATAAATTCAAGGGACTTTCTTTGCTCAAATAATAGGGACTTGAGTTTATTCTTGACAAAACAATAGAATACACAAAACAACCATAACACTTTCTTCTCCTCAAGCCAATACTGTTTTCTCCAGGTGTCGCTGATGAATCATATATATTGCACTGCATTGTTATGAGCCGCAGCACAGAGTACTGTACTGAAAATCCTAGACTATTAAACTACACTTCTCCATGCAATTGTCTTGTCCATGGCGGAGCCACCATACATTCTGCATTCGCCTAATAAATGTGAAAATGATGATTTCATGCCAAAGATCACTTGCTTTCAAAAAGTGGATCTAGATAAATATGCAATATTTAATACAGTATAAAATCTCACAGGTTATATAAGATTAGAAAGCCAGCTGTGATGTGATTCTTATATGAGCCTGGATTTTATTCTATCAACATAATTTACGGCCTCAGTTGATGTAACCAAAAATATAACAAAAGAATGTCAAAGAATTATGAGAAGAAACATTCACTTTCTGACATATAAGCTGCAACTTTATGTGGGTTTTAACTATATCAAGTCATGTATTATGTGATACATGAATTATTGATTAGTGTATATGTTTTGTCTTGAATGTAAATTCATTCTTAATACTGGCAGTTATTTAACAATCCATGCTGCAAACTGTTGATTATTTTAGGTGATATATTGAATGAACATGTATCTTATTGCAATCCGAAATATTTCAGTGAGACCTGCTTTTTGCTCTGATCGCTGTCCCCAGAAAATCCAAAGTGTATAAATGTTAAATTAAATCGAATTAACGACTCAATTTACAATTCCAAAACAGTATATTGGATTTCCATGTTGTTTTCATGTGCGGCTGGAGGAGGGCAGTCTTCCGGTTAAGAGGTGTGTTGTTGCCATAGTAACCAAGGACCGAAACAATGTGGACAGAATTAGAGTAAGTAAATGTTGAAGTAAACAGTTTGCATCTAAACTTGTACATATCAAATTTAGTAGCATTTAAAGAACGTTTTTTTTTTAATGTTTAAAAAAATGCATGTTTGAAGTTGGAAGTACGTTCATGATATATTTTAAATTTTGGCCGAAAAAGCAGGTTATACCGAATGTGATTTCTTTTTTTAGTCTACAGAAGATATTTAGACACAAAATCTCAGTTTTATTCTCAGAATTTACGGCAGGAGTCGCGCTGTAATCTGAGTCCGCACAGATGTGAGCAGCTCCTCCGCGAGCACTTCAGGAACAAGATGGCTGTCCCGGACGAAAAAAGTTGTTTTTCTACTTTTACGTCAACTTTTTGATTGAAACCGTCGGAGCGCTTTTACTAACGTATAGCGTATCTACTGAAATCAACCACGCTGTGGACCAACCACACTCATTTTGGAGAGAACGTTGAGGATTCCCAGCTCTTTTACAGCTAAGACGTTTCGTAAGAAAAATAACGGAGGTGAAAGTGTTCTCGAGAAGAGGAGCCGGACTAAACTGATAGCGATCTACGGTCCTTCGCCGCTATTTATCTGCTTAGAACGGAAGTGATAATTTCAATAACTTGGAGAAACTTAAAGCATGAGTTCATCCAGAGTCAGACCCCAGCAGCAGCCGGCCCGGTCCCCCAACAACTCGGACGTTAGCGAGGGGATAGAGATGGAGAACATCCAGCACCAGGAGCTGGAGCTCGGGGATGCAACTCCGTCCCCTCCGTCCAGGCAAGCGTGGAGTCGGGACAACCCTGGGTTTGAGCCCGAGGATGGGATCATTCAAGCGGACTGGCCTCCGGCGAGCCCCGGGAGGAGGTCGGTTTCCACGGTCTCCAGTAGCAGCTGTAGCAGCGGCCTCGGAGGCTTCACCGGCGGCGGCAGCAGCAGCAACATCCCCCGGGGTGGACCGTATCCCAGCCCGAGCGTGGATGCTCGGCAGGGAAAACACGAGCACCGTGGCTGCTTGAAGCAGATACTTCATAAAATCAGAGGTATTTCACACTCGGATGTAAGGACACGGTAGCAACTATATAATTATGGTTATGCTCCATTCCCTCGTCATGTATTAAGATGTTCCATTTTGACGATTGTAGTCCTCAGTTAGAGTCGTCACGCATGTGGATGTGTCCAGTACATGACTACAATACAATCCCCAAGTTTTTTTGTCTCTCAAAATGAAAAGATACTTGAAAAGATACTAATGTAATGATCCTTGTTGCTGTTTGTGAGGCTACAGTTGTGAGACCAGAATGGGAGTCAAATATTTCACAACTAAATATTGAATATTGAAATTCAGGATAAAAAAAAAATCACATTTCATTCCATTTTAGCAGTAATTACAGTGATTACAAATTGGACAACGTCTCTCTGAGGGCCACACTCTTTCTATTGCTTTCATCATTGAACAAAAGCATTGTTTTCAGGGCTGATATTTGGTTATGGAAGTAGTCTTGACTGGTCTCAGGTGGCCTTGTTGGTGTGAGTTAAACATGAATAAAAGTATTGTAAAGTACTAAAAAAAAACATTGGTAGAATGCTCCTTATTAAGTTGAAGGGACTTTCTTTGCTCAAATAATAGGGACTTGAGATTTTTTTTCTGCTAATGTTTCGCGACAAAACAATAGAATACACAAAACAGCCATAACACTTTCTTGTCCTCAAGCCAATACTGTTTTCTCCAGGTGTCGCTGATGAATCATATATATTACACTGCATTGTTATGAGCCGCAGCACAGAGTACTGTACTGAAAATGCTAGACTATTAAACTACACCTCTCCATGCAATTGTCTTGTCCATAGCGGAGCCACCGTACATTCTGCATTCACCTAATAAATGTGAAAATGATGATTTCATGGTAAATGTATTTTGAGACAACTAATGGCAAAGATCACTTGCTTTCAAAAGTGGATTTTCAGGTGGCCTTGGTGTGAGTTAAACAAGAATAAAAGTAGAACCTACAGCTGGTTTGGATTAAGCCAGTATCCTTTTTTTTAGTCACTGAAATGGAACAAGAGGCTGCATTTAAGTGTAATTAAGTATAGTAAGTGCTGTCTGGGTTGCGTAATAAAAAGCATCATTCTGATGGTGGGCTCATTCTTTTGCTCTGCAGTGTTGTGGGGCACTGAACTGATGGAGGACAGCGACAGCAGCCGGGAACGTTACCTCAGGAACGTGCTGAGAGAGATGGTCACTTACGTTGCGTTCCTCATCGTTTTATGCATCTGTAAGTAGGCAGCATTCACAATACAGTACTGTAGCTTCAGTCTGCAGTGTATTGTGCCTCAAATGAAACACAGATTGATGGAATACAAAGAAAATAAAGATCCAAAGTACATGCGTTTAGCGACCGAGAAGCCCATAATGGTTCTTATAAACATAGCTCACAGTGTGGTGCTTTGTTTATCTGTGAGTCATTTTCCAAACGTCATGACTTCAGCAGCTTGAAATGAAATCTTTAGTAACTATGGGACTGATTCGATTCCACCAACTGGACGGATCTGAATAACGTGTCTGTATCGCCTCAAGCATAATGACAATCCCACATGTAATATGTGTGTGTTGGAACGAAAACGTAGCTGCCCTCAAAATGCCAAACTCAGGCTTTGGCTGGAGTGTAATTATTTCCTGGCAGAACCGAGGGCTATAATGCCGACTGCGCAGCAGGACTGAGGAGGGAAGTTCGACTGAAGCAGATGGAAGTTGCTATTGTACAGGTCTGTGCTCGGTCTTCAAGTTCTCATGTTGACTTTTTATGAATGCAGTGACTTATGGGATGGTCAGTTCCAACATGTATTACTACACCAAAGTGATGTCTCAGCTGTTCCTGGACACACCGCTCTCGGCCGGACACCCTTCCACTTTTAAGAGCCTCTCCACGATGGACGACTTCTGGAAGGTAATTCATCATATCATTTGAAAGAGCACCGAAATCCTAGGGTCTGTACAGAGGAGGGTTTCAAGTCTCCGATCATCCTCAGTTCACAGAAGGCCCCTTCCTCAACGGCATGTACTGGGAAGTGTGGTACAACAACAAGAGCCTGCCGGAGAATCAGAGTCTTATTTACTATGAGAACCTTCTACTTGGGGTCCCTCGTCTCAGACAAGTGAAAGTGCACAATAAATCCTGCTCCGTTCATGAAGATCTGAAAGACACAGTTCAGGACTGCTTCAACATGTACACCTCGTCCAATGAAGACAAAGCCCCCTTTGGGCCAAAGAACGGAACTGCGTACGTCTCAAACCACGGATGTCAATGTTTAACATTTTTCCAGTTGTACTGATAAAGATATGAATTCTCAGGTGGACGTACACAACAGGGAGCAGTTTAAATGGTAGCAGCCATCGAGGTCAGGTGTCCTGGTATGGAGGCGGAGGATACTACCAGGACTTGTCTCGCACCATGGAGGGCTCTGCAGTGCAGCTGCGCTTTCTCAAAGACCATCTGTGGTTGGACCGCGGCACCAGAGCCGTCTTCCTCGACTTCTCCGTCTACAACGGCAACGTCAACCTCTTCTGCATTGTCAGGTGAGAAGTATCACTGAGAAAAGTTCTGCCATCACATTATATGGAAGTCAGAGGAGTGACACTGGTTTTCATACCTCAGGTTGCTGGTGGAATTCCCTGCCACAGGTGGGGCCGTGACCTCCTGGCAGTTCCAGACAGTGCGGCTGATCCGATACCTGTCTAGCTGGGACTACTTTGTGGGCTTCTGCGAAGTGTTGTTCTGCCTGTTCATCCTCTACTATGTGGTGGAGGAAGTACTGGAGATCCGGATTCACCGGCTGCATTACTTCAAGAGCGTGTGGAATTGTCTAGATGTCATCATCGTGGTGGTGAGTACGGAGGGCAGTGAGGACTGGGCGAGAAGAGCCACCGATACAGGAGTCTTTTTATGTTTCAGCTGAGTGTCGTGGCTATCATCATGAATATCGCCAGAACAGCCATGGTCGGAAATCTCCTCAAGGGGCTGTTGGAGAAACACAACACCCACCCCAACTTTGAGACTTTGGCCTACCTGCAGGTCCAGTTCAACAACGTGGCTGCTGTTATTGTCTTCTTCTCCTGGGTCAAGGTAGTTGTCCTCTCCTGGCCGGAAATCACTGCTATGGTTCTGGCCGAACTTCTTTCCAGTCCATATCTGTTGCATGAAAAATGGAAAAACCACAGGAGCTGGTAGTTAAACCTGTGTGTCTCAGCTCTTTAAGTTCATCAACTTCAACAAGACCATGAGCCAGTTGACAGGCACCATGTCCCGCTGCGCCAAAGACCTGGTCGGGTTCGCCATCATGTTCTTCATCATCTTCCTGGCGTACGCTCAGTTGGCCTACCTGGTGTTCGGAACCCAAGTCAATGACTTCAGCACGTTCCAAGCCAGCATGTGAGAACATCCACCGACGCAACCGTCTCCGTCGCGTGTTGATTCCAAGCGTTGATCTTCTTCTACTGTGAAGTCTGACGCAGTTCCGGATCATCCTGGGAGACTTTGACTTCTCCGAGATTGAGAGCTCCAATCCGGTGCTGGGGCCGATCTACTTCACCACCTTTGTCTTCTTCATTTTCTTCATTCTCATGGTGAGGAAAAAAAACCTTTTGAGCGTAGGATGGAGTTCAAACTGATACCCGGTTCGCTGTCCTGCACAGAACATGTTCCTGGCTATTATCAACGACACCTACTCTGAGGTGAAGGCAGACATGTCTCAGCAGAGGTCAGAGATGGAGATGACGGACCTCATCAAAAAGGTGAGTGATGTTAAGCAGCAATAATAGAGTGCCAAGAGAAGAGCTGTGGTATTGTATGTGGAAGTATGGAGTGGCAGCGAAGTATGTTGGCAGACAGTGGTGAGGTGTGCTGCAGGTGTAACAGATGACTTCAAGGTGGAGGTGGGACTGCACCAAGGCTCAGCTCTGAGTCCTTCTTGTTTGCCGTGGTGATGGAGAGGTTGACATGGACGATGATGTTTCCAAATGACATTGTGATCTATGGTGAGAGCAGGGAGCAAGTGGAAGATCAGCTAGAGAGGTGGAGGTTTGCCTTAGTAAGGAGAGGAATGAAGGTTAGCCACAGTAAGACGGAATACATGTGTGTGAATGAGATGGATTTTAAGTACTGAGGCTCAACTGTCCAGGGCAATGGAGAGTGTGAGAAAGAGGTGAAGAAGTGGGTGCAGGCAGGATGGAATCATTGGAGAAAAGTGTCAGGTGTGATGTGTGACAAAAGGGTGTCGGCAAGGATGAAAGGGAAAGTGTCCAAAAGGATGGTGAGGCCAGCAATGTTGTATGGTTTGGAAACAGTGGCACTGAGGAAAAGACAGGAGGCAGAGCTGGAGGTAGCAGAGATGAAGATGCTGAGCTTCTATCTGGGAGTGAGCAGGATGATGATAGGATCAGAGGGACAGCACATGTGTTCAGGTGTTTAGGAGACCAAGTCAGAGAGGCTGGATGGAGATGGTTTGGACATGTACAGAGGAGAGAGAGAGAGCCAGTACATTGGTAGATGAAGATGTTGAGGTTGGAACTGCCAGGCAGAAGGTGGAGAGGAAGGCCAAAGAGGAGATTGATGGAGGTGGTGAAGGAGGACATGAGGTTTGTAGGTTTGAGAGAAGAGGAAGCAGAGGACATGGGGAGATGGAGGAAGATGGTCCGCTGTGGCCACCCTTGAAGGGAGAAGCCCAAAGAGAAAGAAGAAGAAAGTTGAAAATAACAGGAGAGAGGAAGGAGAGAGAAATCAGCGCTGTAACTAAAATCTACAATCTGGTTGCCGTTCTTCAGGGCTGCAACAAAGCCCTGAGGAAGTTGCGGCTGAAAAAGACGGCGGTGGATGACATCTCTGACAGTCTCCGGCAGGCCGGCGGGAAGCTCAACTTTGATGAACTCCGGCAGGATCTGAAAGGGTTTGTGCCTTCACACACAGAAAGACAAGATCCGAATCTAAACTTAAGTGATGAAACACAGGAAGGGCCACTCGGACGCAGAGATCCAGGCCATATTTGCCAAGTACGACCACGATGGCGATCAGGAACTGACGGAGCACGAGCACCAGCAGATGAGAGACGACCTGGAGAAAGAGCGAGTGAGTGGTGCTCATCAGTTCATTCAGGTCTGACCTCCAGGGGCTCACTGCCTTTCTGCTGGTCTGCTAGGAGGACTTGGACCTGGAACGCAACTCCATGACGCGGCTCGGCAGTGGGCGGGGCTTCCCCAGAGTGCAGGATGACTCGGAGGAGGACGACGACGAGGATAGCGGCCACAGCTCCCGTCGGCGAGGCAGCAGCTCCGGAGGAGTTTCCTACGAGGAGTTCCAAGTGTATGAGTCCGTTTCTCTGTTTGCTCACCTGACAACGTTGGACACAGCTGAACACCTGCTGGACAAACAAACCTCAGAATCGACTTCAAGATGCTGTGGGGCATGAAACCAGTGGCCTAGTACTCAGAGATGGAACACCTTGAGTAAATGTGGTGTGAAAGGTCTCACAC
Source organism: Synchiropus splendidus (assembly GCF_027744825.2). NCBI lineage: Eukaryota > Metazoa > Chordata > Actinopteri > Syngnathiformes > Callionymidae > Synchiropus > Synchiropus splendidus. Next base: position 23,142,542 of record NC_071335.1, read on the forward strand.
CTGACTGTTAGGAGGAAATCAGAGTGAAACATAAAAACCTGCATTATGGAGTATTACATTTTAAAGTTGAGCACTTATGATCTTTTATTACATACTTAGATTTTAGACAATTTTAAGTTATGAAACTATATTGTGAACGACTGAATTTTAAGGGAATGAGGAAAAATATGAGAAAGGCTGGATGCTTTTAATTCAGTCGGACAATACATAAAATCAACAAAAATCAGAAAATATTTCATGAATATTTTACTGTTAAAACAAGCGCAGCAACAACAAAACTAGGCTTCACTGCTGCCACCTAGAGGTGTCTCCGAATTTTGAGCTGCCTCATGATTTTTTTTTTTTGTCGGCAGGTTGGTGAGACGAGTGGACCGCATGGAGCACTCGATCGGCAGCATTGTATCCAAAATTGATGCCGTCATTGTGAAGCTGGAAACTATGGAGAGAGCAAAACTGAAACGCAGAGATGTTCTGGGTCGACTTTTGGATGGAGTCATGGAAGTAAGTCGACAACTCTAAGACTAGTTAAATATTTCCAGTAGGTTGGTGACACAGCGAGATAAAAGATAAAAAACATTTGAACACATAAACCTAAAATTCATAATCGCGTGTCTGTCTCTCTCAAGGATGAACGACTGGGGCGGGACACAGACGCTCACCGAGAGCAGATGGAGAGGCTGGTGAGGGAGGAGCTGGAGCGCTGGGAGTCAGACGATGTGGTCTCGCAGGTCAGCCACCCGCCTCCAGCCACGCCGGTGCCCCTTCGCCAGCGTCCCGCCTCCACCCTGTCCACAGAGGAGCTCGACACAAGCGGGAGTGCACATGTGTAGACTTCAGAAGTAACTTATTTGGACATGATCTCCGCTTAAATCCTGAAAACTTTATGTGCACGTGACCTGAATTCCGCATGAGAAGCCTCCACCGCTGTACATATTCCTCATATTCTCCACAAATGCCAAAAAAGCCGTTTTTAATGTGCATTTATGAAGAGCAATAGCAAGTGTAGTACATTGCCTCACTCGTCATTTAAGCTTCCTTTTATGATACATATTGTAACTTAAAACAAACTTCGATTTGGAGTGCATTGTGTGTTCATGGGAAACCCATGCATTTACATTTGACTGTACTTTTTTAATATGTTTAATAAAAGTTGTACATCGAGGATCACGTGTGTCAGATGCTTCAGACTAGATGAGGGTTAGATATGTTGGAGCCTACGCTCTTGCAATAGACTCTTCTGGAGTCAAGGCTCCGAGATGGAAACGGCCTCCATCCTGCTCGACTGCGTAACAGTAACACAGTGTGGCAGTGCGCTGGGACAGCGCTTGTGCATCCCAAGATGGGATCAAGCTCACAACCTCTGAGTCACAGGTTGACAAAAAAAAAACCCAAAAAGAAGTACATACGGCATATCATGTTTCAACACCAAACTTTCCTAATTATTTTATTCAGGACTGTGACAGCAAATGTAAAATTTCAACAATAATATAAAAGAACAGGGCCTATGAATTACATCAACTAAAATAAAATAAATGTTGATGCTAACTTAACATAGAAGTGTAGAATAATGATTATAATAACATGATTTTAAGACTCACACCGCTAAGATAAAATACTGCTGAAGGACAAATGCAAGTTTTATACAAATATATTCAAAAGTGAAAACACAAAACTGGTATTTCAAAGCTGAATAAAACAGACATGCACAGGGTTAGAATTTCATAAAAATGTTGCCCGTAAAATGTGTAAACTGGAGGTTTGACATGGCATAATGCTTTGTCTTAATACTGTTATTGTGATTTTAAAAATGGCGACGTTGCTGTTACATTTTGTGAAGGTTCTGGTATCACAGTTGGCTTGTTTGGTTAGAGTCTTGGAACATCATGGTCATCTTGTCTGCTAAAAGTCTAGGAATCATTGAGGTCTTGTTTTATAAAAGTCTTGGAACATCTTTGTCTTCTAGTCTGCTAAAAGTCTAGGAATCATTGAGGTCTTGTTTTATAAAAGTCTTGGAACATTTTTGTCTTCTAGTCTGCTAAAAGTCTAGGAATCATTGAGGTCTTGTTTTATAAAAGTCTTGGAACATCTTTGTCTTCTAGTCTGCTAAAAGTCTTGGCATCATTGTCGCCCTGTTCCCTAAAAGTCTTGGAGCATCTCAGTGATCTTGTCTGCTAAAAGTCTCAGCATCATTGGTGCCTTGTTTACCAAAAGTCTTGGAGCATGTCAGTGATGTTGTCTGCTAAAAGTCTCAGCATCATTGGTGCCTTGTTTACCAAAAGTCTTGGAGCATCTCAGTGATGTTGTCTGCTAAAAGTCTCAGCATCATTGGTGCCTTGTTTACCAAAAATTGTGGCATCATGGTGGTCTAGTTTATTGGTTTGATGTTGGACTTGGACACAGTGTACGACCCTCCATCATTCTGTCAAATCAAAAGTCAAGAGGGCAGTTGAGGGTATTATGCAAAAAGCAAACATTTTAAGAGAATTTCTTGAGGAAACGCAGCTTTAAATAGGCGATGGTAAGAAAGATGAGGGTCATGACAACCAGGGCGACATGGTTCTGCCAAAGCCCCCAGGTGCTGAACTCAATGCCTAAATAATCCAGCTGCTGTTCTCCAGTGCATCTGAAAAACATGAACTGTACATTAGAAACGGTAAGGCAGAACTGGTGAAACCAAAGAGGGCGCTCACGTCAAAGCGGGCGTGCTGGCGCTGCAGTTCAACATCAGTGAGGACACGTTGGCGTTTTTGGTGACGGACTCCCCGCAGAAGTTTAGTCCCACAAACTCGTTGATGTTTAAAGCCTGTCGGTGGAAAGTGAAGTGAATGACCAGCTCACACTCGGTGGCGCTAGAGAGCCTGTTCTTACAGCAAGACCGTATCCAGGGATGCTGAAGTACTTGAGCCAGGAGAGCCAGTCCTGGATGCTGGGCAGGTTGACCAGAAGGCCAGAGAAAATCTGAAGACAAATATTGAATAGTTTAGTCCGTTTGGCTTCTGAGAGACTCTGGCTGGATTGAAGCACCTTCAAACTAGGTGATTCAAAAGGTGCTTCTCACCATCATGAAGATGAACGTGATGGTTATCAAGATGTTGGCCAGAGCCACAGCCGTCTGGTCGGCGGCGATGGCGAGCGTCAGCGCCGTGGCTGTGTACGCCAGCAGGGTCACCGTCAGAGTGAAGATGAAGAACGCCTCCACTGAGGTCTTCAACCCTGGCAGCAAACAGAAACACAAACACGGTCGAACATTTCCGCTGCAGGGTTTCGCTCAACGCGTGATCTTACCGATCAAAAAGTAGATGACGATGCTGAAGAGCACAGAGGTGACAGAGCGCAGAGCGAAGTCCGCCATGACCTTGGACAGGAAGTAGACAGACACTCTGTAGTAGCCACTGATGAACTCGTGCCTGGTCCCAACAGAAACATCCTCATGAGCCGCTGTCAGTGTCGAACACGTTCGATCATCGGTACGTACAGAAACAGCTTCCTCTGGATGATGAAGAGCTCAGCGGCCGACACCGTGCTGAAACACTGGTTGGTGCTGATGAAAAAAAGAGCTCCCATCCTGAAATACAGGTTGGTTGTTTACGATATTAAACATGAAACTAACGGGGTCATTTCCAGCGGCTTTACTGGCGCCGACCCCAACACCCTCCGGCCCCCTCAATAATTACATTAGAGGAAAAGAAAAGAAGTCCACTGAGGTTTTGAACTTGATTGAGTGAGCGCCTGAGCACACGACGTGCCCAATATTCTAAGAAGATTAGACAAGCAGGAATGCATGCAAAGATTAATGCAAATAATTCCTTATGCACTATGAAGACACGTGGTGTCTAAGGGTAAAATCTGGACCCGCTTCTCCTTAGCACGAGTGAGAGCAAAGTTCTCCTCTGTGATATGATGAGTGCAAGCCACTCGCACAGGGAACAACAGGAGCTCAGACGCTTTCACTGCGGCTTTGGATGCAGTGTCACGTGAAACGTGATTTTTAGTCAACAGTGTAATTTACCACCCATTCCAGACACACTACACACCAATGTTTGTACAACGCAATGTTTAACTGTGTTGTTGAGAAGAGCCACGTCCTACAAACATGTCTGGCTGTAAGTGTCACCTGAACAGCTGGTCACGTGACTCGGTGGCAGAATAGCGGTTAAAGCACATGCCTGTGTGTCACAAAGTTGCTGGTTCGCGTCCAGCGTATGTCTCTTGTGCATGTATTTTTCAAATTCATACATTTTACCGTGATCGAAATATCAAGCGCCGTAGATAGAAATGTGTGCGCCATTTACAGTGGTACCTCGGTTCCCGACCACAATCCGTTCCAGACGGCCGTCCGAGAAGCGATTTGTTCGAAATGTGAATCGATTTTTCCCATTACAATGAATGGAAAAAGCAATAATGCGTCCAAGCCTTAAAATAGTCTTTTGTAGGAGTGAATGTAGAGTGTGTGCTGCAGGTGGCTGTTCCTCTATGTGTGTGGCCGCTGCATGTGGGAGGGGTTGCCGAGTGAGTGACGTCTCTCCAGAAGTGAAGAGGTGCCCGGTGCGTGTCCAGCTCTGAATGTGCGCTTCTGTGCAGTTTGGCTGTGACAAAGTCATAAACCAAGTCACGCTCTGTCCCAGACTGGCCTCATCCCTGTCCCAGCTCCAGCCCACAACAGGACATCAAACCCTGGAGTGAGCGCTCCAGCACCTCCCCTGTGACACTCTACCACGGTCCAGTGTGGAGACAGGAAAGGTTTTACTTTTACTCTTTTTTCGGGGGCGTTCGAGTTCTGGATTTTCGTTCGAAATCCTAAGCAAAAAAATCTCTAAATTTTTCTTCGAACTTGTTCGATTTGTTTGAATTCCGGGACTGTATTTTTCTTATATTTTTTTACCTGGCTCATGCCACCAATAACGTCTGTGTGTGTGAGCGACACTGCAGACTGGAGCGTCTCATCTCCACTGAATTAAACAGACTTCACCACCATCAACAATGAATATTAGGTGAAACACATGCCATACCTTCCGTTTAGCAAATGACAAAGTGAAATGTGGAACTAGGTCATGTCAATCGTGTTTTGGAGTTTTAATCCTTCAGTTGAGGTTAACCTCAAGGATGGGTGTTTCCAAGAACTGATCCTCAGGTATAGCTATTCTCACCATCTCTGTGGGGTCCGCTCATCGCCATAATGCTTTCCCCCAGCCTCTCACCCTTAACCGAACCATCCAAAACTTAACCAGGACTCCGACGTTTTCACCCTCCAAATGTGTATCTATGTGGACCGGCCAAAATGTCCGCACAAAGCAAAATGTCCTAAGATAAGATCAGTGTCTTGTCAAAGATTGGTCCATACAAGAATATTAATAGATGTGTACACACACACTTCCTATACATTGACATCACCCTTTCCCCAGCCTCTCCCCCTAAACCTAACCTAACCTAACCTTTACTTACTTTAAGAAAACTAAAACCTAATTATAAGCTATTTTGTAGTTTTAACCCTCAAAATGAGCCTTGACAAAGTGAGGACCGGCCAAAATTCTGATGATTAAAAACTGATACAGGTTCTCAAAAAGATAGAAGTACAAGAACACACACCTCTCTGACATAACCCCTTCCCCAGCCTCTCACTCTCAACCTAACCATCCAAAACAAATGGCTCACCTTGACCAGGACCCTGAACCAAACTGAAACCCAATTATAATGAGGCAGTTATTTTGAAGTTTTAATCCTCAAATTGAGGCTTAACTTGTGGGGATGGGCAAAAATGTCCTCATAAGTGGGTGTGTTTTTGGTCCCCACAAATATTGCTAAACCCAGTACACACACATGCACACAAGGCAATGCTGCATAAAGACACAATATAGACACATCTCACCTGTAAACACACAAATGTAAAAACACAAATGCAGATGAGCTGGTTCATAAACAAACCCAGACATACACACAGGTCAACAAGCATAGACTCACACAGCTCATACCATCATACTGGCAGTATGACTGTAACCCAATAGATACACATGAGAGCACACACACATGGATGCACATCTTCTCTGTTAAAAGACTGTTGATCAGAGTCAAATGTTGCTGATATGCAGACACACATCGCCACACTATACACACCTATACAGCACCACTGCGCTGTTACACACATCAACACACATGCAAAGGAAGACGAAAGACAAATGGGCTACAAACACAATGACACATTTCGCAGCAGGATTGAACCGTGGGTGGATTTACCTGTTCTGGATTCCACTCTGATCCTCTTTGACGTCGAAGAAAATGGCTCCGACAACAAGAGCCAAGAAAATGTGGACGACCACCTGAAACACAAAACATTTGCCATGCAACCCTCATGCACTCGTATACAAGGGCAAAGATTTGGCACTTGACTGCAGCTGAGAACAAAAGAATGAAAGGGATTCAGCAGCAAAATCCAATTGAGTATACAAATCGTTTCAATCGGCTAAACTAATTTAGCCCCTTGCTTGAGAGCAAGTTCAAGGTTCCCGAGGCTCAGGGGTTAAGTGGAGCCCCGTCTTTGTGCAGGGATGACAAAAAAGAGAGCGGGACGTGAAAGCAAGACAAATAGTAATCCCAACTATTTACAGATTATGAGAGGACTAAGCGGTTCCCAGGGTGCGGGGATCAGCTCAGAAGGTTGAGCTTTTTTCACCTCATTCCCACCGGCCCTTCATCCGCCATGATGCCGTCATGTGAGGAGCCCCGCAGCCAGGGCCCCGGGGGCTTTGCTCAGATATGATATCAGTTTAGATCCGGGCCAAGAGTCGGGTCACAACAGTCACCAAAGCCGATTAGGGCGCCCACGCCAACCCCAGCCCTTCTGGTGGGATTATTTTGACTTATTTCGGGCCAATTAGCTGTTAATAATTCTTAAAGTGAGGAGACTTCTTTAGGCATTTCGATTGCCAGAGGGTGACTAATGAGCGCGCTAAGTCCTGACCTCTCCAGTTCTGCGTGTAAACACCACCGATGCCGAGCTTCACTTCTGGCAGTTCATGCGAGGCGATGCTGTGATGTCAAAGGAGACAGGATCTAACTGGACTGAAGCTGCGCATTCTTAGACACAAAGGGATTAGTGGTGTCCAAACTCCAGCTTGAGGGCCGTTTTTGGACCAATATAAAATTGAATATGGCCCACTTTTGTTTAAATTTGCCCACAGTGTAATTCATCAACTAATCCAGTCGCACTCAAACACACTGTCTGTGTGGGGACATTTCATTGCTATAACGCTTTCCCCAGGCTCCCACCCTAAACCATCCAACACAAATGGCTAACCTTCACCAGGACCTAAACCAAACCTAAACTCAGTTATAATGACCCAGTTATTTTGGAGCTTTAATCCTGTCAAAGGAGACAAGATATAACTGAACTGAAGCTGTGCGTTCTTAGACACAAACTGGACTTTGGACACAACTAACAAACTGTTCGTTTTTGGACCAATTTAAAATTGAATATGGTCCACTTTTATGAAGAGCACACCTGCACCATTGACCACCAAATGGAAAATGGTTGAAGAACCTAACAACAACAGAACAAAAGAAAGCTTTTTCAACCTCATTTTGACATCTGTAGGATGAAGACGCCACAAAACCAGCCTCTTCAAAGTGGCAAGTGGCCAGAAGTGTGTTCCACTTATCCCTCAGTTCATGTGTGTTTTGGATTTAGATTTAGATGAATCTCCTTTGAATGGGCTTCTAGTTATAGTTTTCACTCCTAACTGAATTTGTGATGCCCAAAACAACCTTGAATCATCCCAAAATTCCACATACAGACATCTTCAAATCATATGTTGATATTTATATGTCATCATTATTAGCTCCTCTCCTCATTTCACCGGAACATAAACTTGGTTGAACGTTAAAATGGCCTTTAAGTTTCATAGCGATTCTGAATTCAAAGGCATTAACAGTATCATTTGCTTGAAAATGGCTAGTAACAATTGGCCTTTCATGTCCTACATTGGAGAGATTTGTAATGACATAACAAACACAATGATTCAGATTTTAAGGTAGGATTGAGTCCAAAATAAGGTAACAAAACACAGAATTAAGGCAAAACCCTGAAACATGAATGAAATTTACAATTCCAAATCACCACCAGCTGTGGCATCAAGATCTGCTGTCCTGGAAAGTTTCGCTAACATGTGGCCCCTAGACAGCACTTTACCTTGGTCTGCTTCATGTTTTAAAATCCTGGAATATATGGTGGAATAAACTGCCGATGAGCCAACTGAAGTGTGTATTATATGGGACATCATAAAGTGGATTTTGGAGTCAAATTGTTTCAGGCGTGTGCAGTTTCTAATTCCCACATAACATGCGCTACACAGTGATAAAATGAAGACAGCTACCTGGGAGACAGACGTCTGCGCGTCCAGCAGGAGGTTCTGGAAGGTTCTCTTGAGAACCCACCGCAGCTGGTGGAAGAAGGAGTTATTGTAGTTGAAACTGAAGGTCGTCCGAAAGTGGTTGGGTTGAGTCTGGACGATTCGCTGCAGCTCCGACTGAACGTCCCTGTAGTAGCTGCTGTTCTTGTAGCAATCCAGCAGGTGTCGGACGATGTTCTGCCTGGAGCCCTTCTGATTCTCAAACTCCAACTCTGCGAGGGAAGACAACGTGTTTCAGATGCTTTTGAACCTTCGAGCCAAACATATCATCACCGCAAAGTTTGGAAGAACATTTCCACGTTGAAGATATGAATCCATGGAAATTACACGTGGAAACACGATTAGAAGGAAAGCTATCTTTCGCACTCTGACACTAAATTGTTGCTGGGTATTATGTTCATGTCACCGTCAGAGTTGTTCTCCTTGGAGACGCAGACCCCATTCGAGCCAGCATCCCCATTAATAACATCCAGGAAGAAGTCTGCCGGGTTGTTGTGGGGTTCGCAGGAATATCCTGCAGATCACAGATACAGAATTCTTTTTGAAACCTTTTACAATGACAACTGTGCACGCAGTTTTAACAACAGTTTAAAGACATTGAACTGGCAAGTATCACAGGAGTACCAATGTTGCTGAAGTAGTCCAGAGCGTTGGGTGACGGGCCATGGTACGCCATCTTGCCACTGACCAGCAGAGTGAGTGAGTCGAACAATCGAAAAATGGAGTATCGCGGCTGATGGATGGACATGATTATAGTTCTCCCCTGGTTGGCCATCCTGCGAAGCAATACAGGGTGGAAATATTAAATATAGACAACAGGTTTTAAAAATATTTTTATTGCTTTATTTCCAGTCAATTCTTTCTGTGCAACAAATGTGCGTTTCCAAAAAAACTTCACATTCAAGCAAGACAGATATTAAACAGGAAACAAATTTCATACAATAAAATGGTAAGTTGTAGAAACAAAATTCAGTGAAGCACATAAATGAGAAAAATCCAAAGAAAAAATCCAAAAATCCAAATATTATATATATGATTAAATAACTTAAAATAACGTAAAATAAATAGAAAAAAAATACATATTTAAAGAAATTAAATATTTTGCAGTTAGAATGTGTGTGTCTGTGTTTAATATATCTTTCTTTCTTTTCCTTTGGGTTCCACCTTCAGGGATCATCTCACCCTGTCCTCTGCTTCCTCTTCTCTCAAACCTACAAACCTCATGTCCTCCTTGACCACCTCCACCAAATTTTTTAAAAATAAATTATACAGGGGTTGGACAAAATAATGGAAACACCTTAAAGCTAAGAAAGCTTTATAAATTGTGTATAAATGTGTAAAAATGTATAAATTATACATTCAATGGAAAATATAGAATTTTTTAAATATGTATTTTTTTCTATTTATTTTACGTCATTTTAACTTATTTATTTAACATGTTTGCTAGACATAAAAAAGTTTATTTATTTTGCATGAAAAGTGATGTCTTTAAATGAATGTAGAATTATTTTCCCTATTTTAATATTTTAATGATTTAATTTAATGTTGATAAATATTGTTACATTTTCAGTTGCAGTTACGTGGGATTTTATCATTTTCATTGACTTATTTGTATATGAAAAAAAATCTAAATTAAACTCGCGTTTTTGAAGAAAAGCAAATACATTAAGAATAGAGTATGATAAGAAATCAAAGTTGTATTATTACATGGTACACAGATGTGACTCACCTTTTCAGCAGCAGCAGGACAGAGTTAGCGGTGCTCGCATCCAGACCAGTCGTCGGCTCGTCCAAGAAGAGAACTAAGGGATCAATAATCAGCTCCATGCCGATGCTGGTCCTCTTCTTCTCCCCACCAGAGATTCCCCGAGTCAGTGGTGTGCCCACCTGGGAATGAACATCAACATGCTTGAGCACCAAAGCCGTTCAGACTCATGCTAAGACACATGTTGTCACCTTGCTGTCGGCCACCTTGGTGAGGCCCAGCTCTTTGATGAGGTGGTTCACTCGAGCCTGCTTCTCTGTCTGTGGAACTGAAGTGGGAAGTCGAAGCGCAGCTGAGAAGCACAGGTTCTCTCTGACGGTCAGTGTTCCCATGACCACGTCTTCCTGGATGAGTGACAGGTCAGAGATTACACAGCGACGCGGAGGATCCATTTAAGACCTGTGAACAAACCTGAACGACGTAACCAGACAGGCACTTGAAGTTGGGAGGTTGAGGCGCTCCATCGATGAGGACTTCTCCAGAGAGGCCGGATGGGTCCTTCCTCGCAGCAAGAACATCCAGAAACCTTTTGTGAACAGCAGGAAAACACTTGAGGACACATAACAGATCAGAGCGAGGGGGTCTCAGTGCCTTGCAAATACTCACGAAGACTTTCCACCACCGGAGGGTCCAAGAATAGCGTTCAGGCCCGGCCTCATGATCCCACTGCAGCAAAACAATTTACATTAAAAATGCATCAGGAAATCATCCAGAAGTTTCTATGTTTTGATTTAGTTTACAATTCTAAATATGGAATTTAAGTTGGAATGCTATTACACCATCTGGAGTACTTGCTATAACAAAACAAGCTTGGTCAAATTAACGTTTTTTTTTTCCAAGTGTTTTATTGGACAGTAACCGTATTAAAAATGTTTTTTTTGGTGAACAGCATTTATTAGATTTGGAGCGTAACAAGATGAAGCATGACATTTTAAAAGCACATAATTATCCGACAATTCTTTTACTGGTCAAGTGTGAGGTTTACCACATCAATCTCCATTTTACTGATCACTTTTTAAGTCCCTCTTCTCGACTACAGAGTGGAACTGCCGACCCCCTACGAGTGAGCCAGGACTCTCAATGTCCCCAGATCTAGAGGTGACAGAGTCTTCCTCCACTCTGGAACAGTCTGCCAGAGGAGAACGTGCACCACCCCTCACTTTTTATAGGTTTGCATTTATTCAACATCCTCCTAACATTTCCTTTTCCACTTCTGGATCACTGAAGGCCTGGCTGCCCACGTATGTGGTCAAGCACGTGAAAACATTCTTTGTTTTGCCTGGAAAATGTGATATAAATAAAGCTTTATTTTTAATATTATTATTATAAAACAGAAGCATCATTTTGTGATTATATACTTGTAATTCATTTTTTTATTGTTTATTTATTTACATCTGAACTATGCTTTTGGGTTTTTTTTGTATGTGTGATTCCTAGCTTGTTTTTTATTTGTGTTTTGTCCTTGCAATTCCTTGTCAGTGGTTGTGATCTTCCTCAGTGATTGCCAGTTGCCTTCAGGACGGCCATATGCCTTCGAGAAAAGCCGAGTTGGTTCCCAGCTCTTATCGGCCCACTGATATAAAAGCGATCCAGACCGAACGGCAGGCTCCAGTGGGACATCAAATAAGCCATATTATAAGTGTATGTTTATCTGTTGAATTATTCAAGCAGTGAGAGTTGCCATCAGATCCTTTAGCGTCCTGACTGATCGAGACTGCGCCCAAAACTAACACTATTCACCAAATACGCGGCATGCATTCCTGATTCAGAGCAGGTCAGCGGTGAAATACCCGAATGATTTGACAGTTCCCACTAACTGAAACCCCCCTTACCCCTTAATCTTTTATCACCCTTCAGAAAATGGTATTCTTTCTAACCGGTTACAGATATTATGAGTTTTTCTTAACAATTCAAGATCCATAGAATTCCGCAAATCCTCGGCAAATCCCCTGACTTCAGAGCCAACGGCTACACAAAAGGCCTGTGGTATAAAATGGAATTAAAAGATTGTATAAAAGCCTGGCAGTGACACGGGACAGTGTTTAATTCTTTCCCCTGGCAGACTGCTCTTTAGCGCCAGGGAGATTATATGCAAACCCCCATGCTTAATATCATATAATTAACCCTGAGGCCATGAAAAATGGTGTGAAAAATGGGGAAACGTCAAGTGCATTTAATGCCATCAGAAGGAATGGTAGGTCCTACCCAGAGTGGCATTTACACTGTGACACTGTAGCAAGCTCTAATACTAGAGCTGAATACCAGGATTGCTCTTTATATGTTCAATGCCAGTATTAGACATAACCCCTTAAAAGTTTCTCCGAAGAGTTACATGGATGGGTTCTGTCTCCGGAGATCGAGAGGTTGTAGACCCTGGCTCCAGGAGATGCCGTCTATCTGTGTGTGTTTGACTTGTTCAGTGGCCACAGTCTTCGCTCCAGGCAGCCAGAGAAAATCCTCAGCATGTCTCACTAGGTCAATGTCCCCCCCAGGACTTTAGCTTCAAGTTTGTTGATATATGACTGCATAATGCTCACCTGTATTTGTCTTATAATTTGGCACGATAAATACAAACTATTTTCAAGTCAAAACATTTGCTTAGAAGAAGCTCATTTAAAGTCTCAGTCAAAGCAGAAAACTGGGCGAGACTTTTGCGTTATTATTGTGCAGTATCAAGTTATTTAACTGTATTAAAAGTAGGAGTATGTTTATCCTTTGGACGTGCGAAATATTTCCATTTCCAATATTAACGTTAAAAAGCGGAAGAGAGGAGGCGACCCTGTGAACCTGGCCAGACTGGCACTGCTCTGCGTTTGAGCCGGTTTGAATTGAGTAAATCATGATTCTGCAGCCAAAACAAAACACTAAACAAGTGATAGCGGGAACTGACTTGAGGTCCACCAGGATCTCCTTGGTCGTGACGGTCCTCTTGCAGAGGAAGCCTGTCTTCAGCTGAACTTTGTAGTTGATGTTGTGGAAGCTCACGGTGGATCCGCGCGGCTGCTTCGGCTGCTCTTCGGTTCCGACGACCTTTGGCCTGGGCATTCCATTGGTGCTAATGTTGTCCATCACTACGATGTTAATGTGATTAACCGGCTCCATCATCATGAGCAGAAGAACCTTTAAAGAAGCCCAACAACAGCGAGTTGAAAAGAAATAAAAACACTTAAAGAAGTGAAATACAGAAACAATTCAGAAGCTTTCAAAACTGTAAATGCCATGTTGATGAATATTTGTGATGATGTTTCATTGCATTTCTTTTGGCATGTCTCTACTATTTTTTTAAATCCATTTCAATTTCACTTTTAACCCACAAAACAATAGGACACTGACTTTTATTGACTCAAATTGTTTTCCAATTTTTTCTCTAATAATAATTATAAAACAACACAATAACAATATATATATACTGCACATAAATACGTTTAGTCTGCTTGGCATGGCTATTGATATGTATTTTTCATTCATCTTTGATCTAAACTCTCCCTCATTTATAGAAATATTGATGGATACATTAAATAGCCATGATGAAGATAACAAAAAGATAAATAAAACCATATTTTATATAGAAATAAACTGATGTAAAGGAGCTAGTGAGGAGTAATGTCCGTCTGTGAAAAGAGTACAGCAACAATGACATATGTAAATTCAACATTCACGAGGCTATAAATGTCACTTTACCCAGTTACTTTTGCATTGGATTACTTGGTATTGAGAGTGAAAAACAGAACCAAACTCACCTAGACAGACCGCTCCCCGCTCACATCCGACCCTCGCCTGGGTTGTGATATGTTCAGCAGCGGGGACTCACCACCACACTGTGATGACGCGAGCGCTGCTGCAGTTCCTCTCAGCACCGAGTGGGGCGCACGTCTCATGACAACAGCGACAGGTGCCTCACGCCGTGAGCTGCAACCGACGATTTAACCCCTTGTTTACTGCGTCAACTAAAACATACATGAGACTTGAGTATTCATTTAAGAAATAAGAGTCATTTCAAATGGAATACTAATGATAATTTGCGATGTAAATGCATTTTAATTTCAATATCAAAAGTTTTTTGACACAAAAACAAGTATATTTGATATATTTTGTTTCATGTGAAGTAGTTGGTCTGAGACTCATAGAGAGAGAATCATAGATAATATATGGTAATATATGTAGGCTAATCTCATCTACAGTGTAATGAAAAGTTTAGCTATCTGGACGGAGAGGTTTGTCACGACACACCTTAAAGTTAGTAAACAAGCCTGTTGCCGCCCAAAAGAAAAAAAAACATTTCGACGCAGCTCCTGCGGGTGGATTAAGGTAACGCTTCATTCACAAATAAATAAATTGCAGAAGATGTGGAAACAAAGATTGTTTTATTTCTATATAATATTACACACCTGTCTCCCTGGGAACATGTTTATTTAGATTACAGAGGTAGTGTGAGTGGATTTTGTCCATTTAAATGGTGTTTATATAGTTTAATAGGATTTTGAACAGCACATCATAGATGTGTTTCACTTTTCAGTTGAATAATTGTTAGGTAAACAATGGTATGGAAAATACAAATACACATTGACAAGGTATGCTACATATTTGCATGTTCTTTTTTTCATTATTATTATTATTATTATTTGATTTGATACTATTTTGATTTATTATTAAAGTTGAGCTAGTGGAGTGAAACAGATGTCATTTTTTTCTTGAAGATAAATATGTGACTGAAACAGGACATATCTGCTGATGCTTTAGTAGGAAAAATTGTTGTAACCTTGTTTTTGTCTTTTTTTTGTCAGATGTTCAGATAGGGGATTCTACTCTGACTTCATGCTCTTCCCCCAAGCGCCAAGTGGCGCGATGATAATGGTGACGTTGTCTTCAGAACCATGAGCCAGAGCCTGCGACAAACATCTGCTTTAACCATCAACTGCATGAAAACATGACATACAATGACACATACAATTATTCACTGTGTTTTTTCTCTCTGGTTACCTGCTCACAAACTCTATGTGCCGCCTGATGTGGATCCTGACTCTGAGTGATGATGCTACAGGTCTCCTGGCTCTTCATTATCACACTGATGCCGTCAGTGATCAGAGCCAGGAAGGAGTCATGTTCGTGGGACAACTGAAGGAGAAAGAAGAGAATGTATTCACAACATCATATGACAGCATCATAGAACTAATAGCCTGGTGTCATCCGGGAATCATCATCTGGGAAATAAGAGGGTGTAAGGTCCTCAGAAGGAGCACGTTTTCAGCACAGGATCTGGCAGAGAAAACAGTGTCTCACACAAGGATGTCTCATGTGCCATGCTGCGAATGAAAATAATTGAAATGTATCTATTTAAATGAAAGTGAAGATGAAGAAAATAAAGCTTATCAAGATAAAAACACAAGTGATAGCAGTGAGCTCTTCATTCCAGAACTTGTGCTCCACTCCAGTTCAGAGTGAATAAACAGGAAATGATGCTCCAAACTTACCAGGATCCTCTTGATCTCAGGCTCAGGAATAACACCGAATTCCCTCAGGTGAAAATCACCGATGCTTCTGGTCATAGCCAGCCGACCGTTGACGTACAGATCTCCACAGCTGTTCGGCACCACAAAGCCTCCACGGCTCTCGATCCTGGGGACATGAGATGGGACTTAAAGTAAACGCATAAAGCTTAACAACAAGCATCAGCATATGAAAATGTTTAACTTTAATATTAACCATTGTGTTAGGTAAATTTCTCTTCTACAGTTCAACTGTGTATAGCTGGGGTCTTGAATTTGGCCCTCAAAAGGGCTGTGGTGGTGCAGGTTGTCCAACCACTCAAGCAGAAGATCAACCAATAAGGTATTAGAGCTGAAAGGTCTGAGTTAAAAACCCATGCTGCATCGTAGTGCTGCTATGTTGGAGGTGCCACACCTCTCTCTCTCCTCCTTCCTCTCCGGAGTGTGGTCGCTGGTCAGCTGCAGCCCCTTGCCCTCACGACACAGCAGGGCCCGACTGTCGCCCGCACTGGCCACCACCAGCTCAGTGTTGTCCCTCAAGAGCGCCACAGTGGCCGTCGTTCCTGTGGCAAGGAAGCAGAAACGACAGACCCAGGATCAAATGTAAAAGTTTACTCTGCACCTCTTAAGGTTGAAGGCCAGAACTGGAGTTGGGGAGGTTTACACTCACCGCTCTGGCATGATGGAGAGCGTTCAGCGAGCTCTTTGTCCACTTCTGTAAAGGCTTTTGTTAGAACAACTTCCAGGTTCTGTGTTTGTCTTGCAAAACCTCTGGAAATATACAGTGCAAACATGTGTGGTAAAGGTTTAGAAGCCCAGCTACTGACTGCTTCTCTCACTTGATGTGCTGCTCCATACGAGCTTCACAGAAGTCGGCAGCTTCTCGTCCTCCGTGGCCATCAAACACCGCCAAGTAGAGGATGTTGACGGCCGGTTGGCAGATCTTGAAGCGGTCTTCGTTGGTCTTTCGTCGACCGATGAGCGAGGCAGAGCCGACGTTTGACAAACTCACTGAGCTCACAGCGGAAGAGACACGTTTACTGCTGACATGAGGGTGAACTTGCTTTTTCAGACTGTGGAAAAGGTCGGGCTGAAGATTGATCAGGGACGTTAAGGGTTTAAAGGCTGGTGTGCAGTTTACCAGGCGAGACAGACGCACAGCCAGCATGAGCCACACTCACTGTCCAGGAGAGACAGGAATATGTTGAGGGCAAACATGAGCTGTAGCTCAACATTTGGGAGCATTTATTGTCATTATAAAAGTACAACTCCTGATGTTTGCACTCCTTTGATGCTCAGTTCCTTTATGTCCTTTGTTTTTTCTTTACTTTTAGACTTGTTCTCAGATAAAATAAAAAGTTTATTTCGTGGTGCCAGCTTCTCTGTTATTACACAGCTTTGACAACCTCATAGTTACATACATGAATCGTGTGCTTCCAGTTTCAGTTCCAGCACTCCAGTCACACAATAGAAAGCACGAAAAGAGAAGATTGAAAGAAGACACAAAACATTCTTGTTCTTGTTTATAGTTTTCGAATCAACTGATGAATTAAATGCTGACATCTAGTGTTCACCTAAGGAAAGCGAGGGTTGGGGCGACAAACAAGTATTGGAGCTGAGCTTGAAAATATCAACTGTAGAATAGAATATTCTATATATTCTACCTTCAGTGATAAGGATTTTGAGATTAAAAATAAATAAATAATAATGGAAGAAATATAGTCCGGCAGTGGGTATTTATTTTTTTTAAATCCAGTGCAACAAGACACTCAGACAAAAAAAGAAATATATAAAGAGTAGGAAGGGTCACATTGAGATACACACATATACATATATATATATATATATATATATATATACATATATATATATGTATATATATATATATATATATATATATATATATATATATGAACAGAGCGGACGTCTAACAGCAGAAGGGTTGTGCTGAGGTGTTCTGAACCACGGAGCTCAACATTTACATCACAAATTGTAACGGAAGACACGGAGGCATTGATCAAAAGCGGTCGCTGTTTTGGTCCACGTTGCGTACGTTGTACAAAGCGTTTCACCCAGGGAGGGACATGTAGCAACAATCGCGTTGTCATGCAAGGCAGGATTTTAGCTGATCTGTGTCGTCGTAGCGGTAACAACAGTGACACTTATGATGCCTCGCATTATTTACACAACACACATTGTACGTATTAGTCACCTGAACTCTTCTTTGAACCCAAACAGAACCGTAAAGCAACCGACCGACCTCGGACGGACGCACAGGTATAAACCTTGCTTTTATAAATATCACAGATGCCACATACACAGCTCGGAGCCCAGCAAGTGTGCAATTCAAAATATCATTGGTTTATCCTTGTTGGTGTTCATGTAAACACAACATCGATGTTCATAGTTCTACAGCAGCAGCAGCAGCTCCAATGGCATTCTGACAGTTGACCTAGCAGTTGACTTGCATCTTCACTCAGAGAACTGGAACCAAAGTTCAAATGAATCTCGGTCCAGAAACTGATATTTTTTTAGGCGTAAATATAAATGCAGACTGGCTGAACTACACTACAAGTCTGCATAGTTAAACCTCTGCATTCATTGGCTTAAGGTATCATCAAAACATTTTGTGCAAGTTTATTGCTTCCTAAAACCACTCCAGCGTGTGCAAACACTGTCACACAGTGGATAGCACCGTCTAAATTGATTCGAAGGGGGCGTTTTGTTCAGTTATATTGCACGTTTTGAAGAAAGGGCCCATAAACCGACTCCCAGTGTCGCCATGATTACGCCCAGCGCCCACTGGACACAAAGCTTCTGCTGAAAGAGAAGCTCGTGTCCGAGTTCTTGTGCTTTCCCCATCCTCCGAAGGGCACCACGATGATTGTGCTGTTGTCCTCTGAGCCGTACTGAAGTGCCTGGTGCAGAACAGATGGGAGGAAAAGGCAGTCATCAACAGGTAGACTTCCACTGCTGAAAACAACAGATCATGGAGACTCCCCGTCCCAGAAACCTACTCCATAGACTCTGACATGCAGTGCCGTGAAAATTGAACTATAAGTAGTTTGCCACTGTGGTGAGGGGTGGCGCGGTGAGCACTTCTGTCCACTCGGTTCCTTTGACCATAGAAGAAGAGCAATGGAAGCTGACAGGTAGCGAGGAGCCGTTTCAGACTGTTGTATTGAAGACAGTGATCGTGCTGAGCAACTAGTTTAACTGCCAGGTCCAGATCATTGCGTCGGACCGATGGTTCAACGCCGTCGCTGTCATCATCATTAACACGCTTCCTTCGGCAGGTTTTGGAGTTAAACTCCCAGGTTTCTGAATAAAATTAAACACAGATGGTGTTTTCTTTGTATCACATGAATGATAGCATTCACAGCAGTGGTGGGCAGTTACATTTCCTAAAGGGCCACATTATAAACTGTGGCTGTTGTGAGGGAACACCATGCCATAAGAAAGACTGCAATGACTACGAAACGTGATGGAAAAAATCTTAAGTAACATGGACAAAATGAACCATTAAATATTCGATGGAAGCAAGGATATTAACAAGTCTAAATATGGCATGAAACCTATAAAAATGTTTTACATGCATCTTAATCGAATCGAACTATGGACCAAACAGATAGATAAAAAGGCAATTTATTTCCAAATACATTTTGAATTTTGAGGAAAATACTAATAGATAACCGAAAAGAAGAAGCAAAAATTGAGTCATGAATGTGTTGTATTTACTGTTGAACCAGAACTGACTAAAAAGGAAATGGGATTTTAAAAAAATGACGACTTATCAGTTGTATAATACTTTGTCTGAACTCAGGAGGACCACAAAAACACAGGCAAAGGTCGCACTTTGCCCAGGTCTGATCTATAGAGTCCTGCTTTTGATCACTGGAGTGAGCCAGGACTAGCTTAGCAACGGTTGCTAACATGGAGGAAATGTCTCCTTAAACCAACAAATCATGTCTTGTAATCTCCTTGTGTGAACTAACAATCTAAACATGAGACATTATTAGACCGTGATTAGTCTGGGAGTTTGTTTACATCCACACATCACCCGCTCAAAGTCCAGCTACTGGGCTACATGATAGCTTACTCCAGCTATTGGCAACATTATCCAGGTCGTGTGGTCGGACGAGAGAATTCAAATTTCTCTCCAGTAGTTGGACAAAGCTGTGTAGATGCACTTCAAAAGTCCAAACTTAGCCGGACTAACACAGTAATTCAGATTTCTGAGCCGCCATGTAACACTCAGTGCTCAGTCTCGCCAGTGTGTCTTGGGTTTGCCTCTGGACCTCCTCCCAGTTCCACATACCTGGAGTACCTCGAAGGAGCAGCTGTTGGACTTTGAGTCTCTCCTGGATGACCCAAGCTACTCACTCCATCTCTGAGGTAGCCATCCAGGAGAGAAAACTAATTTTGGAGGTTTGTATCTGCTACCTCTTTCCACAGAGAAGAGCAGGAATTGGCCACCAAATTGAAGCTTCCTTCCTTCCATTAGCATGACAGACGTCTTCAGGACGCTGTACGGCTCTGTTTCCATCTTATCCCACACTAGTGATTCACTCCTGCCGAAGGATCTCTCCATAAAAAACACATCCATTTTAAATCAATCCCACTCACCTGCTCTGATATTCTCTGCGCCGCCTCTTTGGGGTCGTGGCACTGGTTGATGATGTTGCAGATCTCTTGGCTGTTCATGATGAAGTTAACACCATCAGTGGTCAGAGCCAGGAAGGAGTCATGTGCGTGGGCCAGCTGCCGGGTCAAAGTTCAAATCCAAATTGACTTGGCTGAGCCGTTTTAACTGTGACGTGAATCAGCAAGGCGGATGACACTTACGGATATCCTCTTGGTCTCCGGCTCAGCTGTCACTCCCATGTTCTTCAAGTCGAAGTCTCCGATGCTCCGGGTCATGGCCAAGCGGCCGTTCACGTTGGGTTGGCCCAAACTGTTCCAGGTAATGAAACCGCCGCTCTTCTTTATCCTAGACACACAAGCATAAGGTCATGTGATTTCAATTGAGTGGTTTCACTCCTATTTTCTTATAATAAAACCAGGGATGGGACTTCAAAAAAGACCATACTTTATTAGAGGCTTGATAAGTACTTCATGGTGCACTGAGGTACTAGTGGAAGAACGTTTGAAAGCACCCCAAGTGAGGAGAAAATCAGCATGTTGTGAGGACACACAGAGCCAGATGCCTTTCCTCAGCCTTTGTTTTCGTGAAAAGCACCAAGCTGGCGTACCTTTCTTTCTCATCCTTCCTCTCCGGTGTGTGGTCAACAGTGAGCTTAAGGGCCTTCCCCTTGCGGCACAGCATGGCACGGCTGTCGCCCACACTGGCCACCACCAGCTCGATGCCGTCCCTCAGCAGAGCCACCGTGGCTGTGGTTCCCGCGTTTGCCCCGACGACTATTGAGACATAACAGCCAATGTCAGTGGGCGGACATGGCTACAGCAAAAGACACTGATAACAGAGCAAATCTGCATTGGGTAAAACACAAAGACGAGAGGATCAGGTCAGCAGGGGCACAGTAAATACGAGAGCAAGGGGCGGAGCCACACATGCAGGTGAAAAGCTAACTTGGCACCGCACTCATTTCAAATAACGGCTTTGTCACCGGTGCTTTACTTGTTTACTCAGAGTCATTGGTGTCATATAAAACCACTTTGTCCGATGCTAGTTGGGTTCTACACCTATCACTTAACTGTAGCTCATAACCCAAAAGCTATGTATCTAGTTATTGGCTTCATTACGATAGCAGATCTTGCTGGGTTTAGCAGCAGACATGACAAGAGTATCTGTTCTAAAAACGCTGACTCAACACAACAGCCCCCATACACTTGTTGAGAGAAGAAAATGGCAAGTAGAACAGACAGAGAGAAAGAAGAGGCAGAAAGAGAGGGAACCTTCCAGTAGTCCAGGATCTAGGACCCGCTGGACTCTCCTTCAAAATCTAGCCTCTCGTCATCCACATTGGTGCCACGTTTGGGCCTCCAGCTCTGAGCTGGTTCAGCAGCTGCCGCAGATAACAGGCACACACATACAAGCATATTGGGATATTTCACACAGTGCGGCTGAAGTTCGCCGTGTCAACAAGTAGCTTCACAGACTTACAGTTTAGCATTGCTCTGCTGCTACACTGGAACAGACGACTGAATGACATTCTATAAAGATCAGATTGAAGACGATGGGTGACGGGTAAAAGGCAACAAACGCGTGTGAAGCAGGATTTGACTCAAGCACATAAAGAACTCGTTCTTCAGGTATTGGGTCCATTTGTTTTTGTAATATAATGTATTATTATCTATCTACTTATACATACATTTATTTTATTGATTGAATTATTTCATAGGGATTTTTATTCATACATTATGGGAATTTATCTTTTTTTATGCTGATACTTTATGGACGTATTTGATGTTTGCTGTGCATCTTTAATGCTTTTGACATGTGTCTGTGTCTTTGCTGTCTATAGCTGCTGTGATACGTTGAATTTCCCCACTGTGGGACTAATAGAGGCCGTCTAACCTAATCTAATATAATCTGGTGCATCAATCCAGAGAGGAGCCGAGGTCAGCGTTTTAACTGGGCCACCTTGTTGAAATGCCAATCTCTTATAACAAATAAAAAATAGCAGACAATTCATTTACAGCTGACATCAATTACTGCTGACTTGTGTCAAATGGCTACTGTGTTTTCAATGGTGACATGCTTAATAGCATTAAATATATACAATATAATATATAGCAATGTAGTAATATATAGAAATATCATTTTAAAACACTATCTATCTGAAGCAAACTGGAGATTAATTTATGTCACTTGTCCTAAGCAGCACATATCAAAGATTTGACAGCCATTTTGAACATCTTATTACAGCTTGCGTTTCTTCATATCTCTTGATCGACCAGCTCTTCTACCCGGCTATTTCATGCAGTATGACTGGCATTTGGAAGCGGGCAAACAACCCGCCCACTGCCTGGGGGGAGCATTTCTTGGCAGTTTAAAAGCTCCCTCAGTTCCAAGTCCTTCTATGTTCAAAATACTGGAATGATCCGAGCATGCATGAAATGACCTTCTGGTACATCATTATGTATTGCAAAATCCATGCAATAGTGACTCCCAGAAACTAGAGTCAAAGCTTTACTGGAATGATATTGTTTGGATGAATCACCATTTCTGATTGAAAACTAGCTAAATATATTTGACTTACTGGACAGACCGCAACCCCCACACATCAACGCATAATTCAATGAGTACTTGGTCTATACACAGAATAATAGCAAAGACGACACAGCCCCAGGTTATTCCTTTTAACCGCCACCCATAATAAAACATGAACAAGGCCAGCGTTTAACTCCTGTAGCAGGGTCTTTCACTTCATGCCAGTTAAAAAAGAGAACGCTGATGGAATTGTGAGTAATTTCAGTTAAAGGGATGAAGAGCAATGTTAACTAAGAATGTAGTCAAGTTGGAAATCTTTGTCTTTAACTCACCACTTGGAGAAAAGTGCACATGCTTTGCCAGGGCTTTGTCTACTTCAAGAAAAGCATTTTTTAAAACGATCTCCATGTTCTCCTCCTCTGCCACCAGGTCTCTAAAACACAGAACTGAAATGATTAGAACATTTGCAAATCTCGGGCTAAACAAAATCTGTCGGACAGGTTTCTCACTTGATGTGTTTCTCCATGTACTTTTCACAAAAGTCGGCAGCCTCTGGTCCTCCATGTCCGTCAAACACGGCGAAGTAGAGGATGTTTTCCGTCATTTGGGAAATCTGGAAACGGTCTTCGTTTTCCTTGCGTTGACCAATTAGTGAGGCACAGCCCACTTTGGAAAGACTGACTTTGGGAATGGGTTTTCCATAGCGAATACTGGAGGGCAGCAGGATAGGCTCATCAATACGATTGTCCCAGATTCCAAAGGAATCCCAGGTTGTTGGGCGGCCACTGCTGTCCGCATCAAAGCGGGTGTTGCTGTGTCGTCTTTCTGATGGACAATAAACGCGTCTTTTGAGGATGGTGAACAGCGTGTGACTGTCCTGCTGGTTTGACAGGAAATACAAGGCCATTGGTAAGAGACCACTGTGACCAACATGACGACCACTGCATCTTGCCAGGCGAGCGAGACGGGCTGCTGACATCACCCTGGCAACAGCAACTCAGAGGAAAGGCTGAAGTCAAACAGGGACACTTCCTGCACAGAAAAAACAAAAAAACATTCCATGAGCTTCTGCTTGGATGTTTTCTTAAGCACTAAAATTTACATGACAATAAGTTAGATTGAATATTTGAAATACCGCTGTCTGCAAGAATAGTTTACAGGAACAACTTCAACATGCGCTTATAGAAGAATCAGAATCAGAATAGAATTTATTGCCATGGTCAGTGGGGGTTCCACAACTAGGAAAGTGCTTCGGAATAAAGTGCTGTTAATAAATAAAAATAAAATATTAATAAAAATAAAATAACCCGCAAACAACAAAGTGTGTTATTTGTGAAGATAAAATCTAAGTAAATGTCAAAAGAGTGCAAGTCGATCCATGCAGCATTAATACATTTATAGGTTTATTGAATTACAGCAAATTCAGCATGAAAAAAAATCATTTTCTGAGTTTAACAGTAGATTTAACCCGTTCAACGGATGACTGGAATGTTGTAACCTGTAATGTGTGAAGGAAGCAACATATTAAATTAACGTACACAAAGAAATGCCACAATTTTATCATGAGACTTTGACAATAATTCATTGCAAAATATGCCAATTCGATGTGCCATTTAATCCCAATCTAGTACTAATAATAATACCAATAGAATAATGATGAAGCGACGTTTAATACCAAACAATTCTAAATACAGGGTTTCACATCGCTGAGAACAACAGTCATTGATCGGTCTTAGTCGGAGCTCAGTCTTCACCGCCTGTTGCGACAGGAGGCTGTAAATCATTGGTCGGATTAAAAGACAACTAACATGGACAAGTCGCTCCATATGCGGTTGGTAGGCGACGACAACGACGGTGGTTGACGCAACAACAAACATGATTATTGTCATTTGCCGCCCTGGTTTCATAACCAGCTAATGCTAACCGCGGGCTACGCTGCTCGAGGTAAAAATTCCACACTAAAACCGACATTGAAACACCGGAATCATACCTTGGCAGTATTGGGCAGATGGTTCCGTGTTTATTCGCCACTAGTGTCCAAATATTGTGTAAGTTTGAGTCGATATGAAGAGTGAATGAGACGCACGACGGCTCCCCCTGGCTTCAAGTTCAATGTTATTAAACAAGGCCTGTGCAGCGCTTTGACCAATCAATCAACAGGAAAAATGTAAAACCCCTCCTTTCTAGAGACGCCTACTATCTCCGGCCACGGATTGGCTAAACGGCACGCGAGTGACACCTCAATTAGCCAATGAACGATGTGCGTGCCCTTTATTTATTTCCAATCGTAAATGATTAATAGGAAAGGATTGAAAGCCATTCATCTCCTTACCGACGTTTAAAGTCAATTTCATAATACGAGACACATACCGGAGTTTAATATGTAAAAAAAAAAGTATTTTTTAATTATATAGAAAATTAATAAAAATAAAAAAACTAAAATAAATAGTAAATTCACTTCCTTCATTGAATTCACTACACAGCGTCTAATAACTCGTTCATCTTCTTAATGCGTTTAAAAGAATAAATATAAAGCTAAAACAAAATGCATCGGTGCAACGATTGTTGTTGTTTACGTTGTCTCTCCTCCTGAGCTCTAGATGGCGATATTACAATGCGTTCAATAATACATATCACTAAACCGTGGAAGAAGACGCTGTGCTGCAACTATGGTTCTTCCTGGTTCGTCTTCTGGGCAGAACCGAAAACAGAAACCCATTACCAGCATGAAAATATCCAGGTATGCGCTCCTTTAATTGTATTGAAACACAAATAGACGCTGAAAAGAAAGCCATTTTCTGTTTGCTTGGTAATTTCCAATAATAACGAAATCTTAGACGGCTTGCTAATGTTAGCACATTTAAATAATACATCATACAGTAATGTCAGTGTGTGTTCACTTGGTTTTACGAATTCATTTTTACTGATAACTGAATAACGTACCATACCGTTTCCCTGCCGTTCGGTTGCGCACGTTTAAATCGCCAAACATACAGTAAAAACAGTGCTTACGTCATGAATATGAAACCCCGTATACTCGATTACATACAAGACGCGTATACAAAAATAATTAGTGAATTACCATGTTGTGATGCAACTTTACCAGCACAAAAATCGTGTTTCATCCTGTAAATGTGTAAAGTACCATTGTCATTTTAAAAAGTGATTTGGATTTCTACCAAAAAAAAGAGCATGAGTTGAATTAAAGGACGACTGGTGTTAGATATAACTGACTCGATAGTCAAAAGTTTATTCATACTTGAACATGCACTGCAGTGTGACTGACCATGGAAGTGATTGGAGGTGCTTAAGCAGGGATTACACTGACAGGGTTTATTTAAACACAGTGCCTATTGCTGTAGAAGTGTTTACAACGTGTCCCGGCACAGCTACATTGTCATTCATCTTCACCAGCTTTTACGGCTCACCAATATGATTATGTGTGTTATTTATTTGTGCCTGCCAGGTTTGGGATTCACATGAGGAGGAGAAAGCGGGGCTGTAAAGCGTAAGCCTGTTGGTGAACTGACTTCTCTGCATTACTGTTTTTGCCTTATCTGTGTGGACCTCATACCCTCACACCGACATGCTGTGTTGGGGTAATGCAGAAGATGGACAGTTGGGAATTGGTGTCATGTCCAACGGCGTGTTTGAGCCGCAAAACTGTAATACATTCAGTGGTATGGGACTGAAAGATGTGGCGTGTGGAGGACAGCACTCGATGTTCCTCATGCGTGATGGGAGTGTCTACAGCTGTGGCTCCAACAACTGTGGGCAACTTGGCCATGAAAAGACAGACGGTTGTCCAGGTAAGCTTTAGCATAAAATGTTTCTTGTATTCTCAACTGATAGTCAAAGCTGCTTTGAGGTCTACAGAAAGACAGAGTGAGCGTTCATTTGTGACGGACCAGTTTGGTTAAGAGTCACACCCTTTGAAGAAAACATTTTTGTACTGGCCAAATACCTAAACGTTTGTTTTGGAGTGAATGTGTTTGTCAAATATCAAATACAAAAATGAAACAGTTTAGTCCTGTTAGCTCAGGTTGCATCAGAATGTCCTGTATGGTAATTTTTCTTTGTCATCCTGCACCTCAACTGTATTGATGCCATCTCTTTCCCCATCAGAGCTGGTGTCAGCACTTGGTACCCAGAAGATAGAAAACATTTCCTGTGGTCAGGCACATTCTCTGGCTGTAAATGAGCAGGGTCAAGTGTTTGCATGGGGCGCATGTGATGGCGGACAAATTGGCTTGGGAATAAAAGAGGTGGCTGTTCGTATCCCAAGGTAATGCATTCTTCTGTCTCTCAAGTCTTGGCCCTTACAAAACAAATGCGGAATATATTGCAGTTGGAAAGTAATATTTATACATGAAAACATGTTTGCAGTGTAGTTACATACAGCCTGCTTTCTTTAGGTTGGTCAAGAGGCTCAGTGACCACCGAATTTCTCAAGTAATGTGTGGGAACCAGCACTGCATTGCACTTTCAAGAGGTATTGAAAAGCACTTAACCATGACATAGCAATCTGATAAAGCAAACACACACTTCTAGGTGTGATATCTGTGACTCCTTCCAGAATGAATGTACTAATCTTCCACACAAATAATCAAATACGTTAGTATAACACCTGACAACCAGAACAACTTTTGCTTTCTGTTCATTTTCAGTAGTCATGCGAGGAATGTCAGTCCTGTACACAATAACTTCTCAAAACAGGGATTTGCCTGAACCTGTGTTGCCAAACTAGCCCACATAGTTTCACTATTATTAAGATCTACCTCGGTCCAAGCCACTCCTGTTCAGAAATAACATGTCATGCTGACAAGAGAACACCACACCAACTAATAAGGTAATAACTCTGTCCATGGAATCATAAAACAATAAAATAATAAGGCAGTAAAGTGATAGAAGACGGTCAAAGAGCTGAACATAAAACTGCATTTTCCTTGAGGCTTTTCTAGTCGTATTCAAGCGACGAGTGAGATTAAAATGCCAGTACACAATACGCCAGAGACAAATACAAGCTGTGTTGCTGGTCATTGCGACAGCATGTCAAGGCTCTGAAAACAGCATCTAACAATGCAGTTAAAGCATTTCTAGCGGTGTCACAAAAAAAAAAAAAAAAAATACACTCGGATTTTATCCTTTTTATAACCTACTTTGTGTGTATTTTAATTGTTGTGCATTGATTGTCATTTGAAATGTATTTATATTAAAACCATATTAAGCAGTGTGAATATGCAATATTACACAAATATATTTTTGTCTTTCATCCTAATATGAGTTTCAATAATCAAAGATCTAATAGAGTCTGACTGAAAAATTGTAATTGGATTAAAAGATGTACATGTTTAATGGCTCTTTTGTCTGATTAAAAATATGTCTGCTCTGTTCCCCTCTGAGATGGTGAGCTGTTCACATGGGGCCAAAACACCAGTGGTCAGCTGGGCCTGGGGAAGGGAGAGCCCAACATGCTGTTCCCTCACCCCCTCAAGTCTCTGGCCGGGATCCCGCTGGCACAGATCACTGCGGGAGGAGACCACAGTTTTGCGCTCTCACTCTCAGGAGCAGTTTTTGGTTGGGGGAAGAACAGCGCCGGACAGCTGGGTCTCAATGACAAACAAAGTTGGTTTCAACCCTTTTTTTTAAAAAGTACTATTAGCCTACGCATATAAAATAACTAGACACGAATGCTGACCTGCAGAGTCGAACATTTTGAAATGAAAATGAAATGACTTTGTTGAAACATCCCTCCTCAGATCGGGCCGTTCCTTGCCACATCAAGTTTTTGAGATCACAGAAAGTAGTCTACATCAGCTGTGGGGACGAACACACCGCAGCTCTCACTAAGGTATGAACCCCAGGAGAGATAGTCAATATTGAATCAAGATATTCTACTGCCAAGGGTCCAGAATTGCTGTATTGATACTTGCTGCAGGACGGTGGGCTGTTCACATTTGGGAACGGTTCCTGGGGTCAGTTGGGTCACGGCTCTACCAACAATGAGCTCCTGCCCAGACGAGTCCTGGAACTGATGGGGACAGAGGTGTCCCAGATCACATGTGGCAGGTACAAGCCGAGGAGTTATTCTGTAGAAGAGTCATTCACTGCCCTTTTTTTCCCTCTTCCCTAGACACCACACGCTCGCATTCGTGCCATCCTCCGGTTTAGTGTATGCTTTTGGTTGCAACAGCCACGGCCAGTTGGGAACAGGATTGCTAGGGGGTATCTCGAGTCCATTTCCTGCCAAATCCAGTCTCTTGACAGGAAATGGCAACAGATCTGGTAAGAATGGTTAATGTTATCTAATCTGAACAACAAGGTTGGCTGCCATTTGTCACATGGTCATCTCTTAATCTAAGCCTTTATAATAATAGTGATGACAATTCTTTCAATGCTGAAGTTTTGAGGTATAAAGTTTCAGTGTGATGCGTCTTGTCATTTCAGTGAGGAAAATAATGTGTGGTGGTGACCACAGTTTCCTGCTGTATTCTCATGACTTGGTGAGTCATCACGAACCAACCTCAGCTGTTCCTGTGGGAGGGCTATAATGACACGCCGCACCATTGTCTGGGTGGATATTTGAAAAGGGGCAACATCTTGCTGACATCAGCGCAGCAAGAAAGCATTTGAATTGTGCATCTCAATGGTGTGTGGAGAGATGATGCTTTGACTTTTCCCATTCCAAGAATCAATGTTGAAAAGAGCAGTGTCAGGGTCAGACAGACTGCAGCAGAGATTTTGCATACCTCGTGGCTAGGACAAATGTATTAGAGTATTGTACTACAGTGTACATTCTGCAGTCAAAATCTTCCGATGAACGCAATGTCCCTTTTATATCAATTCACTGTAAATGTTTAATACTTTAGTCGGCGTTGTAATGCAGTTCTGTTACTCTACCACAAGATGGCATTGTTGCTCTTAATCAGCGAGGTGCCCCTCAGAATTTGGACCGGTGGTGCTGCAGTCCCCAGAACGCTCCAGTAATGGAAGAAAAGATACATACATACATTGCTGTTTAGAATTTGTCATCTGAAATTCTGTATCGATGTCCGTCTCCTCAGAGCAGCCCTCCAGAGGACTTCCGAGTGGTCAATATCCAAAAAAGCCTGTCTCCAATAAACTATGAAAGGTTGGATTCATGGAGACTAAAACTGATGTCCAACTCAGAGTCTAGTGTCAAAAAGTAAGTCATTACGAGTCTTTGATTTATTTAGCTTTTTTTAAGGAGCTTGTATTATGAATAAAAAATATGTTTTGTGCACAGTGACATCATAGTTCAACTTTCCTCCACTGCTTGTTGGAACGCCAGCTTCTTGGACCAAAGGTACAGCAATGCTCTGTTTCCCCCCCCATTATCTTCTTATTCTAAAGAACTGAAGAGGGCTCCTGCGGCCTGCGTCCCTCCATCCTTATGAGCTCCAGAGAGGCACATAGTAAACATCACCTCTTGCACTCAGCAACAGTCCTGGGAAAGACATTATCTGCCTGGTCACAGTGACACGAGTGTCTGGGCTGCAAAGATGGCTGAAAGGTTAAGATTCATCAGCAGATATTTATCAATGCCTGGGAAGGTCTGTAAAGGTCATGTGCTCCCAAAAGCCAGCGTGGCTGGGGAGAAACCAATTTCGCTTTGTAATAAAAATTTTCTCAGACCTGAAATGCAACAGCAACATTTTTATTGAAAGTATTGAAGCATGTTGCTGCATCTGTCTTGTGAATTTGTGTTTCGTAATTATCAAACCAGCGACCAGAAACAAGTGTTGAAATTGTGTATTTGCACAAGTAGTGGCACTTGAAAGTGTTGGCTAATCAAATTTACCTTTTTAGGGCAGCAACCAGATGAAGCGATAATATCTTAATAGATCCTGTTAAGGTCTGTCAACACTCGATAAGCTCTGTTATCACGTCTCATCCTCTGTGACGGAAGATGCATCGTGTTCCCCACATGCACTCGCATTACAAGGCCCATGCCGCAACTCTGTTCCCTTTTTAACTAAAATGCTTCATCATCAAATCATTAAATGATTAGAAGCAAAAGTGAACATTGCAGTGAAATTGATGATGGCTGATGGAGCTCTTGTAACTTAAAAAAAAGAATAAATGCGCAATAAGAGGAACTCTGACCCCCACAATCTACAGCATGTTGACAGTTTGCTGCTCATCTGAGCAGAGCAGATGTAGTGCTGCCACTAGTTTAATCTGCATTTTAAGTGCTGTGACATGACTGCTGTCTATTTATAGCATTTTACCTAAAAAAAAAATCCTGATATATTAAAAAGGATACTAGAACAGGGTTGTACAGTAGTATGAAAATGATTCTATTATTCTTCCATTTTGAAGCATTGTGAAGTGAGAATATTTGACATCACAGGTATCAGCATATAACTTTGTTTACAGGTCGCATTTTATTCAGTAAACTTAGTTTTGAACATCCAAGGTCACTGTGGTTAAAACAGTGTTTACAAGGTAGAACATTTGTGCGCCTCATGCTCCCAGGCTGGAGTGTTGATCAGCTCAGAGATTAACTACTGTAAATACTGTGGAGCTGCTGTGTGCGCTTCCGCTCACCACTGTTGACAATAAACACTCACTCTGAACAACCTGTGATGATCCACAGCATAGAGGCCGCTCGGGTGTATTTTTATCTGGATCACAGCGCCTTTTGAAACGGTTTGAAGAATGATGTGTTTGTTTCTTTTCATAGCAATGATAACCACTTCAAAACCAACCCAAAGATCCCTGGCATTGATCTCAACTCAGTCAGACTGCTATTTGAGACTCTGAACACACCGGCCTTCTCTGGACTTCTGGAGCAGGTACTTGGACTCAGTTTAGTCAAACATAATGGACACCATGTCACACTATCGGCATGTAATGACTCGTGGGTTGAACTCAGAGAGACTTCAGCAGTCTAGAATTGGACTAGATATTACATCAACTGTGGATTAAAAGTGAAAGCCTATGAGGTTAGTTGGTGGAGTGGTTCAGTTTCAGCAACCTGAAACAGACTCGAGCGGGAGAATGATAAAATATTCAGGATTTAGGTTGCAGTGTTGATAAGAAGGTTGACTATGTAAATCACCTCCTTTATGTAGTTATACTCGATAAGACAAATGCTAAAACGTATAGTAATTCCTTGAATTGAATTATAATTTTATGCATTTGATATTAGAAAAAATAATGTACTTCATTCATACACATTTAAAGGTACACTTTCAATATTATTTAATAAATAATTTAACATATTGCAATGTATTATAGGATTTTGAATTTTCATTATTAGCAATAAAGCGAGTTACCCCCGTTCCAAGATGTTTTAATCCAAGCTGGCACGCTGAGAACCTGGTGGTTGAATATTAATAATGCTAATAGTTGAAGAGAAAACAATATTTTGCTGTTACAATATTCAATGAATCACTATTGCAGTGTTTTTTGTCCAAACTAAGGCTCTTGTCTCAAGTAATGTAATGGGACACGAGAGACAACTACAGTTCTGTTTAAACCATAAGAAATATTACTTAAAAAATGAGTTAAATGAAAACCATCAGATTAAATAACATGTGAAACATGTTTATTTGAAGAGGTAGATAAGGGAGGCGAAGCAAAATATGTTCACAGCATTCCACCAGAGCTGTTGATGCCAGCGCTCAGAGGTTTGGGATGGTACCTTGATGATTCATTTACGTCTGAACTGAAGTCTGCGAAAAGCCTCTTTTAAGCTTCCCATGTTCCTTGCTGCTGATATGTTTGGATCCAGATGTAATTCATGAAGCAGTATATCTATCTACCATGTGGTTTATCATGAACCTCACTGACTGCTGCTCTCATCCGTGCAGGCCACGAAGAGCTTCGAGAGTCTGCTGATCCCCCAGCTGCCTTGTTCCCCCCCTGATGTGGAGGCCATGAGGATTTATCTCATCTTGTCAGAGTTTCCAGCCCTGCAGGACTCCAAGAACTACATCAGACTCACAATCCCTCTCGCCATGGCCATCCTGCGGCTGGACGCCAACCCCAGCAAAGTATTGGGTATCACAAGTGCACTCACAAGGACCTCTCATATCTGCTTTGGCGCGTCTCGCCGTCGGTGCACTGTACACAGCAGATAATAACTGTCTGATGTGCAATTAAATAAAGCTGTGTGTGGATGATCTAAGTTGTTATCACGAGGTGAAGATGAGCTGCTTCAATCACGGGATCTTTTTCTCAGAAGAATACAAGTACAAAGTTGTTTACGCGTTAGATTTCCGCTAATTCTTATTTGATGTCTCTCAGATAACTGGTGGTGTTGCGTGGATGGAGGTGTGTTTCAAAGAATGGTGGACATGTACAAGGGCATCGTGGTGTTCCTGCTGATGGGAGGGAAGTCTCTCCTCATCCCTCTCTTCTACGAGAAGTATTTTCTGGCCACACTTCGGCTTCTGGAAAAACTGCACAAGGTACCAGGAACTTGGCAGCCAGCTACGTTTTTAACACTGAAAATGAAGTTCGACATTTCAAAGTGAATGTATTCAAGCTAAATAAACGTGCACTTTGCAGAGCTCTCATGATAACGGCATGTAGGGTACGGGTCATAAACCGTGGATGATGAGGCTGAGTCAGATTTGTCAACCTGACTGTGGTTTCCAGGTGAACCTCAGAGCCCAGCATGTGGAGTACAACAGCTTTTACATCCCTGACATCACCAGCCTGGTGGACATCCAGGAGAACTACCTCAAGTGGTTTGTGAGCAAAGCTGACATCGTGAGTGCTGACGTTCACTTTTGAGCGAGTGAAGTTGATGTCACATTGTGAGTCCTTTCTCTTTTTCTGCCCTAGAAAGTGGCGTCATCTCCTTCAGAGGTACCAAGTTGGCCACGTTAAATCAACACGTCTGTTGCCTTTGTTTCCGCTTATTTACGTTTTTTTTCCCCAAACAGAATGACTTTCCCTCAGTGAACCTTTGTGCCTACCCCTTTATACTGAACGCTCAAGCCAAGACAACAATGCTGCAAACTGATGCTGAACTGCAGATGCAGGTACAGAGAAAGAGAGTTATCCAACCACTTTTTTTCCCACTTTTGCTTCTATCTGACCTAATTCTTTTGGGCCTGTTGTAATGTCATTGTCATTCTTAAATGGATTGTGTGTGAAGGCTCTTCAGTTCAAACGCCAAAACATGCGGCTCATGCAAGAATGGAGCGCTATTACTTTTCTCAAAACGATGACCATTATACGCTGAAATATTCCAGGTTTTGTCCTACAATTTTCCCATAGGAAATGAATGGGAGAAGGAATGAGAAGTCAAGACTTTCACCACTATTTCATCGTCTCAGAGGGGTTCCATATTTTCACTTTGAGAATTCATGTAAAGCAACATTATTATTAAAGGCCACATTATAAACTGTGACTGTTGTGAGGGGCCATCATGCCAAAAGAAAGGCGACGAGGAGTATGAAACGTGACAGAAAAAAAATCTTAAGTCACCATTAAACATTCAGTGGAAGCAAGGATATTAAGAATATGGCATGAAAACTTTCACATGCATCTTACAGTATCAATCATAATAAAACTATCGATCAAGCATCTAAGATAAAAAGGCAATTTATTTCAAAATATATTTAGAATTTTCTTTTGATGAATTTTGAGGAAAATTGATAAACGAAAAGAAAAAAATTAAGTCATGAATGTGTTGTATTTACTGTTGAAGTACTGGCTAAAACAGAAACGGGATTAAAAAAAAAAAGACGAATTATCAGTAGTAGAATTTTTTTGTCTGACCTCATGAGGGCCACAAAAACACAGACAAGGGGACGCATATGGCCCCCGGGCCGCACTTTGCCCAGGTCTGATGTAAAGCCTGTCATGTTACCACACTCCTCATCTGTAGGGACGTAATAAATGATGTCATTTCTCAGTCAGAAAATGGTGAGTCCTCGACAAATGTTCTGTTCTGTAGGCATACACCAATCTCGTTCTTGTGATGGGCTCAGAAAAAGTGTCAAACTTGGAAGAGCCTCACAAACTCGCTACCACACCCACCACCCTGCTCCCAGATTCTGGAACTTGTTCTCCAACTAGTAAAATGTCTTTCATTTTCAACTCACCGATCACAAACTATATACCTTAGACACATGAAAAACGGGTCGGTCATGGAGGAGAGCCTCAGGAGTCTCTCAGTATCCTCATTGTAGCTGTATCATCTATAGTTCTGTTTTTCTGTCAGTGAAAAAGAACAGGGCCAGAAGACACCGTCTTGTTTCTGTGTCAAAGTCACAGCTGGGTTGAATGCATGAAACAGGGGCAGCTCTAGTCAACAAAATGTCCTCTGAAACATCTGTGGTCCACCAGAGAAGAGCTGCCTTTTCCCTCCCTAGTTGTGGGTGTCTGGTCACTGAGGTGCGTTTGATCTCTCTCCAAGATGGCGGTCAGCGGAGCAAACCTGCACAATGTCTTCATGCTGCTCTCCCTGGAACCTCACCTGGCAAGAAATCCCTTCCTTGTGCTGCACGTTCGGCGGAACCATCTGGTGAGCGACACGCTGCGAGAGCTGACCCTGTACTCGGACGTGGACCTGAAGAAGCCACTCAAGGTAAGAGCTACGGTGAAAGTGTCCACCGCTCCTCTCAACTGGCTCTTGGCCGTCAGGTGATCTTTGATGGTGAGGAAGCTGTGGACGCCGGTGGGGTCACCAAAGAGTTTTTTCTGCTGCTACTGAAGGAGCTGATGGATCCCATATATGGAATGTTCACTCACTACAAAGACTCCAACCTGCTGTGGTTCTCTGACAACGTAGGTTATGGTTGTCTTCAAAATAAACAAAGTCCTGTTGTCACAGAAAAATTGCCAGACCTCACAACTGACTTGTTTATGTCGCGGCACATGTTGTGTGTGTTTAGTGCTTTGTGGAGTTGAACTGGTTTCACCTGATCGGGATCATCTGTGGTTTGGCCATCTACAACTCCACGGTGGTGGACCTGCATTTCCCTCTGGCTCTCTATAAGAAGCTGCTCAACGTGACGCCGACGCTGGACGACTTCAAGGAGCTGTCTCCGACCGAGGCGCGGTGGGTGAGGCTTTAC
Organism: Synchiropus splendidus; assembly: GCF_027744825.2. Classification (NCBI taxonomy): domain Eukaryota; kingdom Metazoa; phylum Chordata; class Actinopteri; order Syngnathiformes; family Callionymidae; genus Synchiropus; species Synchiropus splendidus. The sequence goes on from NC_071335.1 coordinate 23,178,430, forward strand.
TGGCTGCGGTGACTCACAGTTAAAGCCACTGTTGTTATTGTTCGCTTTAACAAGTCCAGTAATGTTTGGATCCAGATGGTGAACGTGCTAAATTTAGTGTCTCCCTGCGCACTGGGACAGGAAGTGCCTTTTGCCAAATTCCTCGTGGGAAGGTTTTCCATTGAGTTGAATCATTTTCAGCTTGGAAAGTTGGAGCTTGAGATTTTAGGTTTTTCATCAGAGCAGCAGCAGCCGTGAGAAACCAAGCAGTTCATGTAGTTTCAAAAGAGTGGATGAAGGTGAGACTTCGGTGAGGTTCCTAAACTTCTCTGAGGCCGGTCAGGAAAATAAATATGGGGAACGGTTTGAATGGTCCAAATTCACCACAGTTCATACATCGCTGTGTGAAACGATCCTGTTGTTGAAATTATTTTTGTACGGGTTAAAATATGACTTTAAAGTCTGTTTGTATGGGATAATCTTTAAGGCAGGAGTGACCAATATCCTCAGTTCTTTGGACTTTTTGGTATGAAAAACATTCTTTGGCGATACACAAGTAACATCCCACTTACAACCGGGATCGGTTCCGAGCAACAGGCAGTAAGTCAGATTGGATGTGAGTCGAGTGCCTTTCAAAATAGCCGACGCGAGGGTTACAGGTGCTACTGTAGTGGTCGATCACTGTGTGAGAGTGAGATGCTGGGATACTGTGCTGCTGTAACTGTCGTATGTGATGCCGGGCTGCTACGTGCTGCGGTGCCAGACATTGAATAAAAAAAAAAAAAAAAAAAGGTGGTCGTAAGTACAGGTGGTCTTAAGTCGAGCAGGTCGTAAGTAGGATGTTACTTGTAATGGAAATAATTTATTGGATTTTTATCCCTTGAGGGCCACATAAATGTAGTCAAGGGGCCGCATGTGGCCCGTGGGCCACATGTTGCTCAGGTCTGCTGCCTTGACATTTGCTTGTTTGTGATGGGCAGGAGTCTGCAGCAGCTCCTGGACTATGACGGAGACGATCTGGAGGAGACCTTTCTTCTCACTTTTGCAGTAAGTTTTGGAAACTTTGGCTCTGGGTTCACTCAGCAGAACCTCTCTGTCATAAAAGCAAAGCAGGGACCAGTTCTGATGGCGCCCCAGTTTTCATGGTGGGCATGTTGTTATGAAACAAGAGCTTAGTTGCAGAGGCATCTTCATCACAAGTCAAACAAGTCTGTTTGTTTGACAGATCAGCTGTTTGATCAAAAGCTTGTCAACTTTTCTTCTGGTGTTAGAATCATCTGATCAGAGATGATGATTTAAAGCACCTCTGAAACGTGAGCTGACTTGACATGAACCTGACTCCAGTGCAGTCTCACTCGTTCTCTATGATATTTACTATTTTAAAAAGCCTTCATGTGTCACAGCAGCTGCTGTTTTTTCATATTCACTTTGTCAATGATCAGTTTCACCTGTCTTTTAGGGTGAAAACAGCTGTATAAATGAGGGCCTCTAAGTCCCAGTTCCCTGTTTGATAAGTATTATGTTTAATTTTTTCTATCTCAAACTTGATCTCAGATCACCAGGGAAAGTTTCGGGGTCACTGAGGTGAAGGAGCTGGTCCCCGGAGGAGAGAGCATCGCAGTGGACAAGCGCAACAGGTTCAGCTCATCTTCTCAACCTCTCTTGTGTGTAGTATGACTGATATCTCACGGTTACCGACGGCTGAAACCATGACGGCCCTCTAACTGGGATCCACTTTTTGTTTTGTTTTCCTGGTGAGTCACTGCACCGAGCACTGACACACTGGAGTCATGGCCCGCGCCACATGCAAAGATCAAAACACGGCATTGTTTTGCGGGCAGCGTTCTCTGTGTCAGCGGCTTTGGTTTCACTGGTTATGATGCAACAGAGAGAGAATTACAGGAACAGCCACGAGCCTGGCTGCCGCCGGTCAACAGATGGCGAGAGGCAGCGGCTCGTGTTCCTGCAAATCCTCCTGAATTTCAAATCAGAGACAAACACGGCTGACAAAGCCTGTCGGATTCTGCTGCCCGGGTTTTGTTTTAAGTAAAGTAAAAAGCAGTCAGTCGATCAAACCGTGAGAGATCGCTGCCGAAATACACAACAATTTTAGAACCAAAAATGTTCAGCTTCTTTTAGGCAACTCACACTTTGACTTTGATTCTTAGGTTTTCTGTTTCTGTTTTATATTACAAGTTTCCCTCACTGACTTGTAATGCTTGTCTCTGTTTTTCACCGAAGGAAGGAGTTTGTGGAGGCGTACCTGAACTACGTGTTCTGGGAGTCGGTCAGCGAGCAGTACTCGGCCTTCGCCTCTGGCTTCCTGAAGGTCTGTGGAGGAGAGATCCTGTCACTGTTCCAGCCCTCGGAGCTCATGGCCATGGTGGTTGGCAACAACAACTACAACTGGGAGGAGATGGAGAAGGTCAGTGGGGAGTCGTAAAACCAGCCTCCTATAACCAAACCAGAAGTGGTCGCGAGGCGCTGGAAATATGTCAAGCTGCTAAACATAGAAACCCTGCGCGGTCCAGGTCATCTCCAGCACGGTTTAAAAGCCGAGGCTTGTCTCTCTATAACATAGTGCTTTAGATGCCTTTGATCAGAGAGCAGACTGTGTCTTCCTGACTCTGGCTTTGATCAGAGTTTCGGCGTCACAAAGAGGGGCATTTGGACGATGATGACGTCACACACTTTCATAAAAGTGTGAGAGCTCAGCATGGAGCTTCACGCCATCACTACAGTCACCTCCTGAAGACTCGTACTGAACTTTCACTGCTGAAATGGCGACGCAGACTTGTGTTGTTTTGGTCTCGTGTTTGAGTCTCGTCCTCACTTCAGGCTGTCGTTTCAGATATCATCAGCTAGAGTCACATCTTGTCGAGTCTTGGTCTGGACCAGGTTTAGTTGACCAAAAGTCTGAGCATGTTGGTCTCAATCCATGACTGTTTTTAGCAAGTTTTCCTCAACGAAAATGACATTTTTCTTTCAAGTACCAAGCACTGTAGATCAGGGGTTCTTTACCTTTTTGATCTGGGGCCCCACCTTTCCCAGAACAAATGGGCCCGGGACCCATTCAAGTCATAGAACTGGTTCATGACTCTTGATTTTATTTGTGTTCAACAACCACATTGAATCTACTTACACATAAACAAACCAAAACCTTGTGAAGTGACATGAAACCATGTGATCATCGCTAAGATATTTGTCATGGAAAAGTCCAACCAGCAACAGAACCAGGTGCAAGTCATCAAATTTACTGAAGAAAAAATATTGCATGATATATCTAGTTACAGTTATTGTCACATGGTCATCCTCCTCACAACGGAGGTTTGTCGACCCCAACATTCTTAAATTCAGCTTAAAGAGGTGCCTTTAAATGCTCGCTGCCTTCAGCTACAGCACCTTGAGAATGGACCCAGTGGCCACAGCCAGAGGTCTTTGCTTCAGTGCAGCTTCTGTTTATTCTACTGGATCAATGGAGAAGTTCTGAGCTGAACTCCACGTGAAGATCAACTTGTCTTTTCATCTTCTGTGCCTCGGTGGATTCGCCTGTCAGTTTTAGGAGCCTCATTTTGGTGCCTTGTATGAGGACAGACTGGGAAGAAGTAATAACTCCCTGGCCCCAAGTTGCCGGGGCAACAGCCATCCCCTTCCTCACCACGCGCCTCTGTCTTCCCAGAATGCAGTTTACAAAGGGGAATATTCAGCCACTCATCCAACCGTCCGAATGTTCTGGGAGGTGTTTCACGAGTTCCCGCTGGAGAAGAAGAAGCAGTTTTTATGTGAGTTGCTCTTCCAACAAAAGCAAAGGAAAATATCGGCTTTTCTGATTCTAAATTCATGTCAATGTTCTTTAGTTTAGCTGAGCTACATGACACAGAACTATGACTTGACTTGTCTTTGTGAGTGTGGCGTTTTAACCCCGCCGTCTCTGCTCCTGCAGTATTTCTGACCGGCAGCGACCGTATTCCCATCCACGGCATGGAGAGTCTGCGCATCATCATCCAGTCCACCACAGCCAACGAAGACTACCTGCCCGTGGCTCACACCTGCTACAACCTGCTGGACATGCCCCAGTACACCAGCAGGGAGACGCTGCAGCGCCGGCTGACGCGAGCCGTGGAGCAGTACGAGGGCTTCAGCCTGGTCTGACTTATCCTCCGCACGAATCACACATGGCAACTTTTACTCCAAAAACTATACACACAAGTCTTTCTCGGCTGCATTGCTCACTTCACCACGCGTCACAGTACACATCAGCTTCAGTCTAATGTTGCCACTGAAGGCGGACAATTCACTTGACAAATGTCTTTTTCTATTCTTTAAATTCTATTTTCACGTCATTCTGTTGCACTTTGGTTAATATAAATATATATATAAATATATATCGATGCTTTTTCAACTTGTGAAAAAATTATTTTTCTGAAATTGTACATGCATGTAAATAGCACTTCTACTGCAGTAGTTTTTTTTTTTTTTTTCCTCAGTATATGTTGATTTTATTTATTTCATTTAGGACCAAACTCAAAATTGAAGGGCAGATTTCAAAGGTTATTGCAGTACCAGATTTACCAGAAGTGTTGGAGTCTTTGTTTGTTTTTTCATTCAGAAGTGTTGTTGAGCGAAAGAAACAAAAACCCGTGCGATCCAACCTTGTGACTTCGATGTATCGGATGTGAAATTGGGACTTTGTTTTGCTCGGTCGGTGTCGACTCCTGGCGCCGCCTTTCCACCCTCTCATGTCCATGTTTATGCAAGTTCCTCGCTCAGACTTGATTCCTATGCAAACGCTCAATGATTCTGCAGCTGCTGACGTGTTGCTTTCCTTTGAGCCAAGGGGGAAATAAAGCGGTCCGAGAGCACACGTGCACGTGTCTGTTATTGTATCGTGGATATGGACCGTGTTCCGTCCTCAGACACCCCCGCGGTGAAGCCGTTTCTATCGGTTACTGCGTTTTGATTCGCTCGCAGACGAATTCACAAGTAGCTCAGTGCCGTACAGAGACGTTTGTGTTTAGCAAATGTACTGTACTCAACGGAAAGTCGGACACGTTTTTTTGTTGTGACGCGTTCATGTGCCATACGGAGACTTGGTTGTATTACGTCAGACAAACGAATGCATTCAATAAATAGTCCTCAACTTCCCAATTAACTACAAGTTAGAGTTGTTCAACAAACAAAACGAAGAATATCAAAAGCACATCACACTTGGTGTCCACATTATCGATACCTCTGTTCGTGTTTCCCGCCTGCTCCTGAACGCACCAAACAAACAGCGACGTTCCACACGCGGCGCTTGAGGTTGATGTTCTTGGGCGGTGACGCTGACAGGTGAGCGCGCGCTTCTCCCTATAAACACGAGTCCGCCATTTTTTAGGAAACCAGGTGCGAGCGCCGATTCAATGTCACCTGGTCTTTCCCCTCATGTTTTTTTCAATTTTGTTTTTAGTTGGTTCGCTTTTGAAATGTGTATTTTTTGAAAAAAAAAATTTTTCATTTCATGTCCTAGAAAATATGCGTCAGTCGAACAGCGACACAAGATTCATTGCGCGCTTTTCTTGTGTCATGCAACACCTGTACGTAAGTGTGTGTATGTGAACGCATTTGTAACGCATACTCAACATTTATTAAGTATTTATTAAGTAAGCAAATCAGGATTTATGAAGTATAATTACAAAGTATTAAGTGTCACCTCCTCAATGTGTACTTTGAAATGCAGCTTATAGTTATGAAGCACACTTCAATAATACAGTACAAGTATACTAAAAGTAGTTTTGTTCCTAAATATATATGAATCAAATATACACAAAGTGTATAAAAATGGTTTTGTATTGGTCCCTGAGGGGTGTTGAAGTACAGACCCCAGCAGGAAGTAGTGTTGGTATTTCAGTTGAAGTCTTTTAAAACTGACCTGGACTCTGTGTTTCTTAGAGGAAGAAAATCCACACCACAAAAAGCAGTAAAAATAAGATTTCATTCATTATATATACAAAATACAAATAGTTTTATGTACTAAAATGTACACACTCTGAATTCATCCATCTTTTCCAGTGTTTACATTCAATACAACAAAATTCACACTGGGCACTCCACCTCGCAGGAAGAAGAGAAAACTGTACTTGTCCACAGAGATGTAAACGTACACAGTCGATAATATCTACACACCGATATAAACACGAGCTTTGAGCCCAAATTTCATTCCGTCGACTCGCAGGAGTGATTTTGAAAGTAGCTTATGTGAGAGGACGGCAGATGTCACTCACGACCTCCTGCTGGGATCCAGGTCGAAGACACCAGGGAACATTTATGTACAACATGAATCTGATAGTGTTGCCGTGAGCGCTCGTACAAAAATACAGGTGAATCGCCAAATCCTTCTTTCAAAAATATCTCATTTAAGACTCGTCTAGTAAAATGTTCCCGCTCAGACGTTTAGAGAAATAAATTAGGATGAATACACTTGTGATTCTGCCGCTTCGTATCCAGTCCAACCCGCCCGGGACACGTGCGGAGCGTGTCGCGGCTCCGGGTGTCGAGGTTCTGAGCATCGAGAGTTGTGACTCCGAGTGTTGCAGCTCCGAGAGACGAGGCTCAGAGCGCCGAGAGTTGTGGCTCCGACTGTTGCGGCGCCGAGCGTCGAGGCCTTGCTCCCGGTGGCTTCAGGATTCAGATGAACTTGCTGGAGTCTCTTTTGCTGATGAGGACTTCCAGCAAGCGCAGCTTGGCTTTGACGTGTTTGTACTCGCTGTACTCCACTGCCAGAGGGGAGCGGTCCTCCTTCTGAGCGTTCCTGCAGGGAGAACAGCACCGATCTGAGGCTGACCAGGGCTTCAGTGCAACACAACCTATGGAAATCTCTACATTCCTATCACATCTGCTCTGTGAGGAGATGTGAAGAGTGTGAGTTCTCTCGTTTCCTTCTCTCACCTTCCGTTTTGTCGAAAGAACTCCTCCTCGAACTCCTTCAGACTCTTGCGGATCCTCTTCTTCTCCTCTCGAGCCTCCTGCAGCTGCTCCACGAGTTCTTGCCTGGAACAAAGGGAGCGGTCAAACACCCGCTCGCCTCACGCCCGAGCACGTGCTCTTACATGTCGGCCGAGTGCAGGTTGGACAGCCTCATGTCCATGGAGGTCTTGGACGGGGAGAGTTGGTCCACGGGGGAGATGAAGCCGTCCACCTCCTCCTCCATGTGCTCCAGTAAGCCCAGCACGCTGAAGTCCGGCCGCGCCGTCACGCTGAACTGGCTCTTGGAGTCGCCGTCGTCCTCCGAGCCGTCCTCCTCCTCCTGTAGGGGGAGCAAGGAAGAGGGTGACTGGGGGGGTCAGAGCCTCGTCCTGGTGAGCGAATCAAAGGCTGTTAGTCTGACTGGACGGTTAAGGAAGCAGAACACAAACTGAGGCAAAACAAAAGCACTTGACTGGCAACACTGTCAGCCGTCCTCTTGTGTGGGACTCGCTCAACACCCAACACAGTGAACTTTATACACACCGCGAACACAACAAAAACAACGGCTGCAATGCCACAAGAGTTTCTAGGTCAAACTGTGCTGAAAGAGAAGAGAACGTCTGTCACCACCTGCCACAGGTATTTGTTCGACCTGAGCAGCATTTAAATCCACCTTCCCTTCTTCCTGGTACGTGCTTTGGTTTGTCGACTCAAGCTGTAGCTTCAGTTAGTATTTTGGCATTTTAGAGAGAAATGTCATCCTGTGAAAAGGTTTATTGAAAGCATATTTATTTCACCCACTTTTTGTGTCATTTCCCCCCTTTTCTTTTTCCAACATTACTATTTTTCACTTTTGTTCTAGTAGCTTGCGAAAAAGAAAAGGCAATATATTTGTGCACATTAGCACAGTTTTGTACAATTTATAAATATATTTTCGAAGAAAAACATGCCACTTACATAAACGCCCCTTTTATGGCTAATACAGTTTAAACAGAATTCAAGCACAATTCGTCTCTGAATTATACAGCAGTGGGAGGAGCGTTGCTGTTGACGTCATTTCCGGGGTTCTTGCCTGCTGAGTTGAGCCTAGCTGGCTGCCACGCTGTAGTTTCGCCCGTTAAAACTGGGGCCTTATCTGTTGTTTATGGCGGTGTGTAGTTCACGGTGACTCGTAACAACATCCCAACCTCGACGCCACCCAACAATAACGTCCTCGTTTCGACGAGTAACTGTGCTAACGTAGCTAATGCTAATCGGCATGTGCGACGCCGTCTTCTTCGTTTGTTGCTCAAAAGTGACAACGCCACCCATAGGTGTGGCGCAGGTACTACTACCTGCATTGACAGTGTCCTCCTTGACGTCATGCAGCCCAAGTGCTCACATTTGTCCAAACACAAACCAAGCGACTGATGTGAACCAGCTAGTGAAGCTACAGGCCAATGGACAGGCATCGATCAGGGAGATTAGTGCGGGGTAGCGGTCAATAGAGCGGGTCAGGAGGGGGGTTTGGTCTGATTGGAAAAGCAGCACCAGCGCGTCACCTTGATGTCTTCGAAGAAAAGTGCCGTTTCGCCCTCTATTATGGGCTGCAGGTGCAGCCCCCGCCTCTTGCTGGAGGGTGAACCCTGTGGTGACGGCGAGGAAGCAGGAGTTAGCCTGGCGCTGCGCCTCCGCCTTGACCGCGCCACCTTTACTTTATCAGGTCAGAATAGAACGCTCACGTCCTGTCAGACCCAGTTCTGATTCTGAACGGCTCCGTAAAAGTCTTTAGAATTCCTCTTCAAGATCTAAATCCTTCAAAAGTGTTCCTTTTACATAATGATATAAATGTACATCCTGAGCAACAAAAAAAAAAAGATATATTATATTATATTAAAAATAGAAAGTTACAAGGCTAAACGTTGACTTGTTAGTTCGACAAAATGACTTAACACATCACTGCCTTTAATATTGTGTATTGTAAAATGGATCACCTCTTTCGCAATCTAAGGTGATTATCCGGTTTGATTTAAATGTATGAGACGGTGCGTTAAACAATCCATAGAATAGGTCGACATGTACAATGGAGAGCTGACGTCTTTGAGTTATATAATGGATTTACAGTAAATGGAGATTAAATTTTACATCATAACATGGCTTTTTAATGAAGAACGAAAGTGAATGGAAAATTGCAGGAAACAAGTGCGCGTGGTCCTGTGCTTCATTTGACTCCTAAATCCTGCAAGATGGGTATCAATGCTGCGGCACTGTGGCTTCTAAAGCCGAAAGGAGCCGGGATTAACTGTCCGCAGACGTTTAGACAACGTGCTGATCTCTGTCACTGGCAGGTCAGGGAGCAGCAGAATGGCAGGGACAGCTGTGGGGCAGACGACCGCGCTGCGATGATGATGATGCGGGAACTTACTATGACGGGAATGGTGGAGGCCCGACACAGGATCTGCTTGACCAGTCGATAGCGGTCGTACAGCGGCTTCATGACCTGCCGCTCGCTCTTGGTGACCTGTTGCAGCAGAAGCAGACATGCCTGAGTCACTGACCTCATTCATGAAGGGAGGATGAGACTGAGATCAGGGCCAGAAAGACTCTTATATCAAAGACTACACTGCTGAGCGAACCTGTTCAATTATTTAAAACTATGAGGAAGTGGTGACTTACACAGCAAACAACTTAAACAGTCATGCTGTTTAATATAAAACCCAAATGTTACCTAAACTATAGAAGGCATTTATGTTCAAAATTGTGGCTTTAAACACAAAAATATGACTTTAAAAGTGAGCTTTTGAAACCACAACAAAGATGAACCACTTAATTATTCAACAGCTTTGTGTTTTTCTGCAGGTAAAAAATTGAAAACATGAGCTGTGAAATACAAAAATGGATGTTTTAAAATAAAATATTCATGGGCTTGTTGTAGTTGAAACAATTGAATCACCGTCAAGTCAGGCGTGCGTGTCATTCTGTCAAAAAGCTCAGTAATATGGCTCAAAAACTACCCGTCGACTCTCTAAAATTCATCATGCAAACCTCTACGATGAAGGCAGAAACTTACTTGCTACTAAAACACTTGGACATTAAATATTATATTTCTTCCTAACTGAACAAAAGACTGGCCAATAAATGAATCAGCTTTTGACTTGTGTCTACCAAACATAGCGCTGGCAGACTCACAATGGCATGCGCACACGGCTCTGGGAAATGATTCACCCTCCACTAGAAATTTGGGTCACCAGCATGTGGTAAACAGGATCTTGTTTGGAGCAAGAGGAGAGGACTAGATGCTCTTTAAAGGGATTTGACTCACAGGCCGGCCGTGGATGCTCTCGTAGTACAGGAGCGACTTCTGCAGGGCCACCTTCTCTGCGCTGATCTGCTCCCGAGTCATATCCTGCCGAGCAAGAAAAGAAGTTCCAACCAAACCAGTTTCAGATCCGTTGTTTATTGATTCAAACCTTCTCCTACAAGTGACTCCGTGTTCCCACCTTTATGTCCTCGGGTCTGTTCACCTCCTCCCTCTTCTCCTGCAGCTTCTTTAAGATGGCCTCCAGCGTGTTTTCCACAGGCGGCTTCGGCACCTTTTCTTGCTGCGGCTTCTTCTCCAGCTGAGAGCCGAAGCTTTTGGGGAGAGTGTTGCTGCGCTGGCGGGTCTGAGGAGGAAGGTCTTCTTCAGATTTGATGATCTTGTGTTCTGGTGACAAGACAGGAGACAATGGTGAAATAAAATTCACAATATAATAATAATAATTATTAATAAGATACAATATAGACATAATTCCCACCCACATTGATTTTTTTCACAATTACCCAACATGTATTTTATCTACAGTATATACAGTAGTTGGTTAGTTATTCCGAAAAACAATGATCCCCATCGGTCAGCAGGTGGCAGTAGCCTAACAGAGCACCGACAGCAGCGAAGAAGAGGCAAGCAGCAACCTGGGATGAGCGTATGTTGTTACCATCGACAGGTGAAAGTTGATTTAATACAGAGGTTCGATTGTGTGCTCTGTTTTATTAAGTCAGTTTCTGGCTGTTTTAACCACAGCTGGTCATCTGACAGGATGTGCCTCTCATTACAATGAAAAACAAATCCACATGAACCTACAACACTCCATCAAAAGAGAATGGCTTGGGAGCGATTCTGGATGAAGGAGTTGAAAATCAAGCATCGGGGTTTCAGTTTTGAATTTATCAGTTGTTTGCAACATGACTAAATGTATGATGGTTAGAAGAAGCCAAGTCACTTCTCTTACCCTTCAACATTTTGCGCAGTTTGGCCAGTTCGTTCACCCATCGTAGCACTTCGGGGTTTCCAGCCTTATCACTGTGAGAGGGCTGAATTGATAGAGATAGGAGTAAAACAACTGTAGCTCCACACAGACGCCATGTTTATTGAGAGTAAAATGCGGCTCACCCTGTACTTGCGCTCCTCTTCGAACTTCTCCTCAAACCTGTGGATCTTCTTCTTCAGAACGTGAATCCTCTTGGTGAGCTGAGCCGTGGTCAACTCCTCCTTCTCGTCGTCGCAGGAGCCCAGGGATGAACTTCTCCGCCGACTGAGGAACCATATGGAGTGTTTCCATGAGTAACTTCAACTCACAGCTGCCAGTTTGGCGAGTGTCTACCTGACAAAAGAGTGAGCGTTTGGCGGCGACGGCGGCACTTCGGTGTCGTCCAAATACTGCTGGCACTGGCCGTAGGCGTAGAAACGGGGAGACAGCATGGGGTCGCTGTCTTCCTCCAGCAGCTGGCGAATCAGGCGTCCTCCTGCGTGGGGCGACAGTCGAGCCTCGTCACGGTCCATGCTTTCCCTCTGCAACGGCGAGTTTGCTGGCACCGGCTCTGGATCGCAGAAGAGAACACGCCACCGCTGTGAGAGCTGGACTCCAAAATGACTGATGACATGCGATGAGAGCCTGCTCCTGCTGCTCGTGTGAAGAATGACCAGCTAATGCGTCCTCATATTTGAGCTGGCGTCTCGGAATATGACAGACTGTGTTTAAAATATTCACCACTCGCATCACAAGAATATTAATATGCTTTAATATATAATATTCTGAGTTGAACAAGCATATCTGAAGTAACTTTATACTTAAACCTGTTTTTAATTCTGCCAGAAAATAACACAAAAAGCAGCACATTACTTTGACTGATAGAATAAAGAATACTGACATACTTATTCCATAAAGAATTATTTATAATAACATACAAAGTAAAAAAATATGTTAAAAAATACTCAAGTCTATTGTTATTTTAACATTAATATTAAAATGCCTCACTAATGTTGACTTATTTTAATATTTAGATTTTTTTTACTTGTTTTAAAAGTATTTCTCTCAAGCATCAAAATATTCACCTGAATGTTTTTTTTAACATAAAATATTCACATTATTTTGACTAATCAGTGTTGACAGAGTCATTTAATGATTTGACAATGACAATTTTTCACTTTGTACGTCATAGTACAGAATTATTTTCAATAATAATAAATATCTGAATATTGTGACAAAAATATAACAAACGTTTGAGGGACGGAGTCAAAATAAATAAGCTGCTGAGTGGAAATTTTCAGTTTATTTTTCCAGTGAGAAGCAGAAAAAAAGTTGAATTATAGAATTACTTCAAAGATGCTTCAGCAACTCAGAATATTTAATATATTACAGGATATTAGTGCTTTTGCAAATCACCAACTGAACAATATACATTTATCGGCAGGTCTTAAACAGAAATTTGAGTTGGGAAATTCAATGGAGACTAACCCCAGCAGTTTCAATTTGACCTGAATTCAGTTTTAAGACAAAAAAAAGTTGAAGTTGACTGTGCCTCAGCCTGAGAAGGTGAGGGAAAATGTCTAGTGCGTCTTGTTTATTTTTCCTCCAGACAGTCACACATGTTATGGTTGGACTCGGAGACACGCCCACCTGGTCTCTCATGCTCCGATTACAATCCATCAATAATGAATTGCAGCGACAACAGCCTGGAGGATACCATGACAATCGCTGGGCTATTTATAAAGGCCTAGTTGGAGGATGTCAGTGATCCCTGCTGAGAGGTGAATAACTGTTTCACTTTCCAGTCGCCGTGATGAAAGACAAAGTGTTAGGAAGCGCCTTTCCAAACACGTGCACTGGACAAAGGGCTGGACGGATTAGGTTGCTCTGACAGAGGTCACTGTCACACAGCGGAGCCAAGACTGTTAACGAGGCGAGGACGCCCGCAGGTCCCGCCAGGTGGGAGGCCATTTACGAAAATGAAAACTTAGCCGGCTCCACCAAACGTCAGTGAAAACAATCACGGCCAGCCTAAAGGGGCACATGAGTATTTTCACTAGCTGCTAGTGCTAAAACAATACCAAGGCTCAAGTTCCTGCTCTGCAAACCAGGGTGTCGCCACCCTGAACTGCACGTACGTGCAGCTTTGGAGGCTCGGAACGTGATCACTTGCCGCAGGGGGAATCTCTCAATCACACCCAGATATCCTTGTATCCTCAAGCTTAGAGAGCAGGGCAGGCGGCCAGCGATCGTCGGTGGCATTCCGGATTAATCCTTTAAATCAAGCGCCCGCTGATGGCCCACGATTAACTCAACTAATGAAACAAAAACACGGCGGTTTGCCTTTTCACGAAAGGTTGTTGTTGTCTAGCCGGCGGGCCACAATGTTCCAGATCATTCAGCCTGTTGCCATGCAGTGGAAAAGGCCATTCACTCTCAACCTTTTCTCCGTTTGTGATTTACAGTGAAGCGGGCTGGCACTGATGCTTGTGTTACTCACCATCACAACTCAGATGGAAAACGGTTTTGAAATCAAGGAAAGGAGAGTTAAAGAAGGGAGCATCTAGAAGAGCAGAAGATGAGAAACAGATTCACTGTAGCAGTCAACCACACTGGCAGTTTTGGAAAATATTTTCAGAGGCCTGTGCTGCGTGAAATGTTCTTATCATATTTACATTTTTCACGCTCATAACTGTGGATCCAGATGTTCGCTTTCGAAAGGTTCCAATGAAAGTCTCCAAATAATTTTCAAATCACACTGATCCATAGGTTAAAAAACTTCACTTGAGACTGTGATACCACTCTCTCTGTTTCCCCTGATTCTTTATCAAGTCTTGTCTTGGCCCCAAATGTGCTGCATCAGCTCTTTGCCTCTCACAAATGCCTGATAGTGTCTTTCCGTAGGCAGCAAGGACGGAGCGACAGCAAACATCAGGTCATCCAGACGAGTGTTGGCACAAAATGTACTGGGGCAAAGGTCCCCTGATCACCTCTGGTGCCCGCATCCCAGAGCAGAGCGTGGCTCATCCTTTCACAGTGCATGTATCATCTATTTTAAGTCTCTGGGACTGTATGAGCTTATAAGTTTTACCTGCATGCCGTTCCAGTCTTGCACGTGGTTACAAGTTATTTTTACGTTTAAAAGTTCCGGTTAATATTAACCAAACAAGATATAAATAATGAATATCAATATTAAGACATAAATAAGACAAACTTACCGCCCGAAACTTGAATACTTCAAATGGACTCGATAGAATGTTGAAAGCAAAAGACGCATGGACGTCTCTGCTACACCGTCAAAGTGTGTTCATAGATGCTGAGTAAGCTTAAATGCTCTGAGGCAAACAGCACAGAAGAACAAACATCACAGCCATGAGGCGAAATCACGCTTGCACTTGTGGGATGTCACGCCTCGCTCGCCTCCGAGGACTCACAGAAAACGGTCTCGGCAAACAGTTACATAGTAGTGCTGCTACTAACACAACCCACTCCCTGCGGTGCTCTCACCACCACAAGACAGTCATGTACAGGATGTTGAAGACACAGACGACATGATGTTTGAGCATGAAAGAGCCATATGGATTGTAAATCTTCTTAAAGAGCTCCTCTTACCACACCCTCCATAAATGCCATGCTAATGACACAACAACTCCAAACACACCTCACAGGATCTAAAACTCCACAGGAAGAATGTTGTTATTCCTGTACCACGCTTGGCCACTAGAGAGCTCCACAACGCTCGCATTAAAAAAAAGGCAAACAGTGAGGGTGAAACCTTAGATCACAATGTTCTGGGGAAATAAATCATCACATGCCACGACGCGCTCCTCGCCGCGTGCAGCTATTTGGGGAGGAAAAAAAACCTGTTGGTTTCCATTCCAAAAAGTGACCACTGAACACCAAAATCTCCACCCACATTCTGGCTGTCGCAACATCCCATCAAGACAAAACAATTGAGACTCCTCAGCCATGACTTCCTTTCAGCCGTGAAACCACTTTGAAATTATGCTTCAGCTATTCAAAACAAGGCAGAAAACAAACTCAAAAGTTCTGGAGGGACATTTTTGCATGTTAATAATTGTCTAATTACAGAGACAATATTTATTTTTCATCACAATGTTTGGACAACAAACAAGCTGCCTTAATCCAGCATCTCCTCCAGATAGAGGTGTCTAGGGATCTTAAGAGGATCCTTGCCATTAAATCCTGCTGAAGGAGCAACGTGGGGAAGTAACAGACGGTGTGCAGACAACCATGTGCACAGCAGGCTGTCAGGCTCGTGCACAACGCAGCACAAAGACGCGACTTAGGATTCATCATTACAGAGTGGGACCGTGCTGTACGGGGCAATTACAACAAGCATGCTTCCATCCTCACCTCCCCAGTTGTTGTCCTCAGTAAGTGCTGTCAGGTCAAGCCGGGGAATGTCCTCACAGTCACAGTCTGGATCGGAGCCTCGTATCTCTCCCCCGCCGATCCTCCCTGTGTCACAAGAGACAGGCGACTCCTGGATCTTCATCCTTAGCGTCTGCACAACCATGAGAGAAACGGAAAGAGCACTCAAAGACGACGAACAGGCTGTGGACACACTCTTTAAGTTGGGCCACGGGCTCTCATAGACAGGCCCTGCCCCAACAGAGGGGGCGGGTCGACGGCGGCCATTGGCTGCCTCGGCGGGGCAAAAGCATCCGCCTATCTTTCTGAGGCCGAGCATGTGGGAGGAGGTGTGGATTGGCTCCCGCGTGCCCTTCTCTCTGAAAACAAATCCCTCCCACTTTCCTCAACAGTAGTGCCTTTGCTCTCTCTCCCGCCTGTCGCGCACATTTTCCCCACCAGAGTCAAACTGGACTTGTTTGTTTCACAGCAGCAGGAGGGGGGCGTGGGGAGGAGGGTGGCGAGAACAAAAAAAAAAAAAAAAAAAAAAAGCATAGATTGTGAGCCAGCACACGTACACTGAATCCGGGGTTTTTCCAAACCAGACCCAAAAACTTCGACCTTCATTTTTCACTTCTCCTCCAAGCTCTCTCGAACCCCCAGTGTGAACACTTCTTTACTTGTACCACATTAACACTTTGTCATGCAACACTCACACGTATAACAATTTGGTCAAACAGCTGCAACATTTACAGGCTGTATAAATATATATAACCATGATGGTCACGCATCACTCAATCCTTAGAGTCCAGTTTCATCTTTCTGGGTGTGGGATCCTGCTATTTTTAGGGAGAACAGATCAAGACTCACTGTTGCAAGACTGCCAGAGACGGCTCAAATTACGACACCTTGTGTTTTGTTGCGCGAGTCTGTATTGTTTTTTGTAAGCAGGTTTAGGGGAGATTACCGGTCACAACATAATTTAGACTGATGTCTTTCTGTGTTCCAGCCGATTCCTCTTAAGCACCATGCTGGAGTAGAACCTGAGAGACTGAAGTGGGTTCAGCCACTCGAGCATGTGATAACAAAACTCTAACAGGAAATGACTGGACAAACGATCCCTTGCTGTTCCCAACAGTTACAAGAAGCCACAGGAGTCACAGACAGTTCAGTCATGCTGTACTCATTCAGCAATACAGAACATATGAGCATAAAAAGCCCAAGAGCTGAAATGATTTCCAACAACCCCATAAACAAAAGATTTTTGATTGTGTTCTAGAAACTAATAAATCCAGGGGGCGCTAACCTCAAACCCAGTCTGTAATCATTTATTCTCATAAAAAACATGCAGTAAAAAAAGGAAAATGAAACTCTTATCTACAGTGCATTATTAGTGCATTTACTCTATATGAAATCATAATGCTTTTGTAAGGTTTTAGAAAAGATGTTAGGAATGTTTATAATGTATGGTAAGATATGACAGAAGTATTTTAAGTTGTTAAGTTAATTTCTGTTTTTGTGTGTGTATACATATACATATATATACACACACAAACAAAAACAGTATATACTATATTTAAAAAATGCCCTGTCTAAAAGAGCTAAAATAAACGTAGAAGCAAATAACACCACTCATCTACAATTCATTATTAGTACTATCATAAGAGCTTATAATGCATTAATAAGACTTTATAGAATACATTATGAATCGTGTATTGAAACTGAATTGCACTGAAAAATGTTTCATAATGCATAATTTTGTTCCAAAGCTGAGACCCCAAAGTGAATCTGGCCAAAAATACTGACTGATGGTGCTCTTTTTTTATAATGTTTACTAGTGGATTCCATAACACTGGTGGTATTTCTTGGGTGCATTGAGGTTTGCTTGCTATGAAAACCTAATTGAAGTAAAAGCAATTGAGTAAGATGAGAGGTATAAAGTTCAAGGGTAGCCCTCAATATGAGCTTTGAAGTCTACACAAGCGTATTCAAGAGAAAGGTTTAAAGTCGTGTGGCTTACAGCCAACTTGGTGCTTTTAAGTGAGGACATAGAGACGAAGCACACAGAAGTAAACAGACAAAGATGTCTGGCTGCCTTCACACGAGGCGATTGTCCATAAGTAGGTCGATTTTGATGAAGCAGGTTGAGCCAAGAGTGGCGCTGCACGTGAGCCGCATAGACTGACACGCAGATCTGAAAGCAAATCTGGAAAAAGCAGCTAACTACCATCTCATTATATAATGCAAATAGAAAATGAAAAAAAAAAATCTCTCAACTGGCTCAACCGGGTTTATCGTGATGACTTTTATGCATTTCTGAGCAAGAATTCCAGTAGAATAATGGCCTCCACCTGAGGATCAGATAACCCTGATTGAACTATCAGTCAAACTGGTGAGACAATCATTTGGTGCGGCACAAGACTCTCGCTGCAGAGGACTCTGGATTAGGAGCACAGATGCAGCGGCACATTCACGCACGTGCAAACTCTCACACACACACACACACACACACACACATACTGACCACTGTATTTGAAAGAGCACTTTAAGCACGATTACATCATCCTGAGCAGTCCAGCTGGCGCACCACAGCTCTGTCCGTGTGTGTTTGTTGCATCATAACTTGATTAAGCAGTGTTTGGGGGGGATTTAGCAAAAGTGGACAAACACATGGCACAACTACACATTTGCTAAGATGGTGCATAATCTGTAAAAATATAAAATCTTTGGGACCAATGTCCGACAGATATCTGTTAGACCTCAGAATTCTTGTGTTATCGAATCATGTCCATATATTTTGGGAGGGTTGGAGTAGTGCATATAAAGACCTCATCACCTCAACATCACCTGGAAAAAATCTGAACTGATGCTGAAGTGACAGAGGCAACACCTGGGCATCCCTCAAATATGAGATCTGATTGAATCCCTTCAAGATTTCTCAGGCCATCGTCCATTAGGACATCACCAGAAGGGCATCCAGGATCCATCCAAACCAGATTCCAGATCCTCCTCAACTGGTCGATAAAGTCAATTGGATATCCATCTATCTAATTAAGGTTGAGGCTTCTGCTGTGGTTTCTGACTCTGATACTTAAATATTATAAAATGGATGCGTACATGCAGGGTAAAACTGGCAGCAGCAGCATATATACTGATGTCAAGAGTAGCTCACTAGGAAACTCAGCACTCGTGTTTGAGCCACACTCGATTGTAAGGGGGTGTGAAGAACCAGCTGAGGAGGCTGCCGGAACAGAGAGGTGCCAGCTCCAGATGGCTGCTCGGCGACACAGTGTGGCAGAGCTGCTGGGATCCATTTGCACCATTCAGATAAGATCCGTTTTTCGTTCACTTTCAAGTAGTGCTAAGAAAACCCATCACCCGGAACATACGTGCACCCTAAAACATATAAACATAAAAGTACCTGCGAGGACAGGTGAGACACTCCGGGTCTTAAACTGTCACTCCTGGAAAAAAGCACAGGGAAATATTTAGAGAATAACAATGTTATTTAAGACATGGAATAACCAATGGAAATCAAAATTGTGGCAGTGAAAAGGGAGATATTGGTGTGTAGTTCCAAGACAATGATAAAAGGCACTGACACAGATTTTTTAGAGATGAACTAAGCTTTACCCTTTTCTTAAAGTCTCTGTGTGTTCAACTCCAGTTTGTTCGTACATCCCAGGAACACTTGAAAACTCCTGCAAACAAAGGAGTTACACACATTCCTGAGAAATGATCGAGAAGTGAAAATGCTAAAATACCCGCCTCAAAACATGTCAAATACCTTTGATTTGAGCACAAAGAAAAACAAACAAAAAAATAAATAAATAAATATATATATATATATATATATATATATATATATATATATATATATATATATATATATATATATATATATATATATATATATATATATATATATGGAATGCATCCTTTTATGAGATGCTCAAGCACGTCAACAGCTGCCTTAAAGTGGGGGAACTCATCACTCCCCTGAGAAGACACAGGCACTCCACTTCTAACCTGCTGATCTGACCCTTGATCCACTTCTCTCTTCCCTCAGCAACGGTTCACGGTAAAAATGAATTGCTAGCTAAATGCGTTGGCGTTTTGATGAAATGTTTTATCGTCATAAAGGTTAGGAAATATGAGAAGGAGCGCCAGCTCTGGCTGCTCTGATATTAACTCAAATCTCATGCCACCCTCTCAAGCGCACACACAAAATAAAACACTCAGAACTAGCAGTAAAGGCAGCAGGATTGTACTGTCTGGAAGGAGGAAAGAAAAATCCAACTGATGAGGAATTTACAAAGATTTATGGTGAATAAAGTGTCCAGTACTTTGATTTCATGATGTGGGAAGTTTTTTCTGCATCAGCACACTTTGGTGTGTACGCGACTCTGGATTTGCTTTACAGTTAGTATTAATGTGCATACACTCTTCTACTGTTCTCAGTGATATAACACTGTACATGAGACATGGCACCAGGATGGAGCAGAACAAAGGCTCTGAAAATAGCCACTCTTTGGATTGTCACAGAGTGTATAATTTTCTCCCAGCATTGATTGATTTGAGGTATAATTTAGTCCATGTTATAGTGAACCCTGAAAAGATTTCTGACAATATGACTTCATGTGGAAGGGCAGAAACATTGAGCAGCAGAAACAGATAACGCTGCACGTTTTCTTCATCAGTTAATAAGTGGTCCCGGTAATTGCACTCCTTCCTCCATGAATCTCCACTTCCGCTGCTCAACAATTTGAAGACAGCAGCTTATGAGTGTGAGGACAGTGCGGAAGTCAGCTGATCTCCACACACATAAAATCATTCCACAATCGAGAGCTTAAGACTCAAGCAGGACTGGTTCAATTGACAGGTTGGTTGTAGAAAAATATTCTTAAAGTAAAATATTTTATTGCTATTTTTCAATATTTTTTTTATTTCTTTTTGTTGCACATTTTTGCTAATCCTCATGTATGAAAAATGCAGAAGAATTAATAAACTATATTAAAATATCCAAAGAAGAAAAAGCTGATGACTCACGGTTTGGGTGTCCTTACGGTCAGTCTTCAGAACCAGCATAGGGCTGGATTTCCTGGCTCTCGCGCTACGTTCCTTGTGCAAATTCAGACCTCCGCGTGGTTCAACTTTACTCCTCCTGTTCTCTCCAACACAAGCAGTGCTGCCTTCTCCACTCGCCGGGATGTTCTCCTTGTTGGTGTCTTCCTCGGCGCACGCGACTCTGCTTTCAAATAGAAAAAAGAATGAGAAAATCACATGCTTTCTGAGCAACTCGACTCGATCTGCCGAGGTGATGCTCATCTCTCATTACTTATATCCTATCGTGCAGCTGAGAAGCTGTTTAGCCACTGTGCTAATTCTATTTACTATCCACTGTCCCCAGGCTTATTGGCTGTTTCTGATGTCTTCCGACTAATGCTCTCCTCTAATCCATGTGTCACTGTTCTCCAGACTTTATGAAGTCTACATCAACACAGATTAGCTCCTGACACTGGTGACCTTGGCAGATCAGAATCTCAATCTCAAACCAAACTGCAGGGCGAAAAGGAGAGCATTTGACCTACATAAACACAAATATAGTAAAATATGGAAGCATTTTCAAATAAAATTTCAATGTGTTAACCTATTCAAACAAACTTTTCATCCCTGTGAACTTCTATAAAGAGAACCAATGTTTTTTTTTTGTTTTTAAAAGTCAATTTACTGCCCTCCGTCATTGAGTAAACCAACAGCCTGAAGATGCCAGCTTCCTATAATGTTCTTTAACACAATTACAGTGATTTTGGGGTTCCAGAACCCGTCACCAGTGAAAAAGATCTGTGAGGTAGAAACATAAACTTAATGTATATTTTCAGGCACTAAAAACTCTTCAAGTTCAATAATTAAACCAGCATGCCACAACACATGAAAAATCTAGTGAGAAATATCTGCCATTCCACTGTGTACATAGTCTTTGAGGATATTCTTGGCATTTTAATATTTATGTTTAAGCACCATGATCTTCAAAACTCATTATACCTGTCTCTCTCTTTCTGTATTCCCTCTTCCTGTCGCTCTCTGCAGTGTCGACGTCTCTGTCTGGCAGTTTGCGTCACTCTCAGAGAAGGCTGACAAGAGGTCAAGTCACAGTCATCTGAAACAGGATCCCTCGAGTGGTCCACTTCAAAGAGAAGCTCCTCCACCGTGGAACGTATTGTTCTGTCCAGGATGCTACAGGAAGCCATAAACACAAGGTCACTTTCTATATTCAGAACGAAACGCAAGTGACTGAAAAACCGCCAGGGTTTACAGTGACAAGAAATGACTTACTTCACCACATCAGGTCTGCAGTTGATGGCTGAGAGGTGGGAACTGGAGGGAAAACAAGAAGGGTGGTCAGCTCATGCTACAGGTGCTCACAATACGTTAGAGAATATGGCTACAAATTGGGCTGCTCCTTGGTGATGAAGGTATCCATTAAGCAGGGAAATAGCATGCGTGTAAACGCAGCCATGACTACCAACCGTATGTTTAGGTATGTTTTTCTTCCACTTTTACGGGCGTTTATTCCTTATTTAAAGATCACTGAGGTTACGGTATTCGTATGTTCATTATGGGAAGACGACGCCTTCATGCAAACAAAAAAAAAGTACTAGTATGAAGAGGTCACGTGTTGCCACAGGCTCAGAGGCTTCATTTCCAATGCTTATTCCCCAAAGCATCTGCGATAGACCCCAGCTCCCACAAACATACGGCAACAGCCATGCTCGCCCAACCACTCACTCATTAGCCCCAACTGTTGTAGGGAATGTACAGTATGCTTTTATGCAAACTATGGTGTAGACCAGACCGGGGCCAAATGTGGCCCTTTCACTGTATTTATATGGCCCTCTTTGAGTCAGAGTAAAACTATAAAACTGACTCTCTTTTGGTCTTTTACATTGTTTTTTTTTTCATTATGATGCAACTGAAACATAACTTTCTTGTTTGATTTTTTTTTTTTTTAGTATTTCCTGTCCCTTAAAATACATCAGAATTGAAAGTCGATTTTGAAATGTATGAGACATATCGAGAATCTTTAAATGGTATGTGGTTTAATTAAATAAAACACAAGAAGCCAACATTTTCTGTGCATTTTTAAATTGTAATTTCATAGTCACACATGCACCTTTCTCAGCCACAACGGTCACAATTATATCACCTGGACCTTTACGAAACTTAATTGCTCCTCAGTTGTACTTCCATGATGCACTGGACTGACTCACTCTAGAGCTAAACCTCACCATGACGTTGTGGGTCAAGACACACTTGACTGAACATCTGTTGGGGGACAGCAGTTTTGCTTTTCACGCTGGACGCACTGCTCCTGATAAGAAGAGCATCAACTGTTTAGGAGGGGTTGAGATCGAGCTTGTTGAGGGATCACAGGTCAATGAGGCTGAGCTCACACCTGGACTTCGCCATTAACAAAGCAAGAAAAAGAAAAGATCTTTTTCTGTCGGTAGCATAATAGTCCAGCACATGCTGGAGTTCTGCCGCATCAGGGGTGACCTGCCAAAGTCTTCAGTAAACATGTTGACAGTAACAGCAGTGTTGGTGAAGGACCTTACTGAGAACTGATTATAAAATAGATAACGTTGAACAGTACACATTCTGGTGACTGCTGAGCAGGATATCGGTGAACCCCTGATAACACATGGGAATCAAAAGGTGGACCTGAAAGAAGAACCACTTGTTTAAGAGGGCGCTCACGGATGGAAAATAGTCCAGAAATGACAGGGTAAATTTACAATACTGGTTAATAATACAGTCGATTGTGTCTGCAAATACAAAGTTCTTGTTTAAATACTAGCAAACCACGACAAGCAGGAGTCTACTGTCTAATTATAGATTTGACTATAGATACTTTAGGTTAAACAAACAAAGAAGGGTTAATGATTGAGCAATGTTGATTCAACCTTCGACCTTAACAGCTTAAATCCTCTAATGCCGCACCTCATGAGTTGGCAGAGCTCAGACTTGGGGTATCTTAATAACATGACGCCGATGAGCTGAGAATACAGAGCAGTATTTTTTTCAGTGATCAGAATGGAAAATGACTTCAGGACTAAAACAGGGCACAGAATTTAAATACATCCAAGCCATTTTAACATGTGACCGTGTGCGCATAGCATCAAATCAAAGACAAATTCTACTGATTTTAAAATACACTAAAATCATACCAGATTGCTGAAAAGCTTGGTTTTACATGAGACTCAACTTGTGCATCCTGGACAGACTAAATTACTCTAAATAACAATAATAATAATAAAAGTCGCGTTTGACATTGCAACATACATAGTGTTAAATACTTCTATTTACTTGTAAACCATTGAGTTCAGGAGATGAGTGGTTCAAATGATCCATCATGTATTTTAAGCCCCAGAAATTTCCATTAAGAGGTTGTCCTCGTCACTAGGAAACATCCGACCGCCGTTGGATGAGATGTGGTATGTTGAACCAGTGACACCAATATGCAGACTCACGGTAAAAAAAACCCGGAAAACAAAACGAGTCTGCCAGTGCACGAAGAGTCACGTGAATTTTGGAGTTGTTAAATGTCCCACGGTGGCCAAAACCTGCCGGAATGCTCTTTGGTTGGAACACAGCAGCGCCCGTGCCATGTCTGTAGAACATTATTTTCTGCCAAGAACTTCACGAATTTGGCCTACTATCTGTCGGAAAACGTGACCAACCAGAATAGCTCCAGGCAACATTGTTTCTGTGTAATGGTTAATACTAAGATGAATAGTGATTACTGTCGCAGCCAGGGCACAACTGCAAAGCCTTGTGAAAAGTTCCACGCGTTGCAAGTTGATACCAGTTTTGAATATCATCCATCAATGGATCTGCAATATATACCGATGTGGGTCTTAATGAAGAATGTTAAATGGCTAGCTACCTTTTGTAGCACTCAGTACACTCCGAGCAAGTTACCTGTATTGACCTGACCAAAAAAATCATCTAGTCGGTGACACTATCGCTGGATGAATATCACGTGAATCTAAAATTAGCTGGACTACTTTATATCTGACAGCATATAAACGCGTGATTAAGCAAGCAGCTGCACGGGCGCCTTATCTTTCCAAAGTCATGCCAGCCATCCCAACATGAGCAAAAACGTCCCTGTGCTAAATGAGTAACTAAAAAACTGATCATGCTATCGCTGTTTTAAGGTTGACTGAGTGACTAACAGCAGCAGCGTTGATGATTAACGGGAAATCATGGCGCAGGTTGCACACAGAGCCTGAGGCGGAAGTTTAAGTCATTAGGTTGTTGTGTATTTAATTTTTACACCAACTGGTGTCTGCTCCATGGGAGCACCGCAGTTGTCAACAAGAACAACTATGTCCTCAAGTCGGAGGTTTTAACTTATTGAAGTGGTTGTATGATCAAACCGATTTCATTTTGAAACAGTCCTAATGTTAACAGCTTTTTATTTTCAGCATTGAAGTCACTCACATTTATAGCATGTTAAAAATTTGATTTATTTCATAGAGTTGAATTTCAATTGTTTGTATTCTTCAAGTAACTTATCGTTTTAATGTAGCCTTTTTCATTATTTTTTATTATATTCTATGGCATTCATTCTTATACTTTCCTGGTTTACTTTTTTTCAGATAATCCATTTGCTTCCCTTCAATCTAACCTTAATCTTAGGCTGGTTTAATATTTCCTCAGTTGGAAAAAGGTTATGAAGGTGATCAGTGCCCTGTCCTGGAACGCTCTCCCAGCTGGAGAAATGAGAGGTAAAGTCAATTTGACATTATTAACCACCTCAAGTGGTTAATAATATCAAAGAGGTGGCAGATATCGGACAAGGAACATCCTTTTGCATTTGCTTCCATGACCTAGTTTTCATGGTCTTCCCTCACAAACAGAATCAAATGACTTCTCTTAAAAACCCTTTCAGGCCCAAACATGTGATTGGTGCTGCTCAGATCCACCAATGAGCTCCCATTCACACACAAAGAGTTTCTAGTATTTTGGCAGCCTCATGTGTCATCCATCGGTCACAAAAACCGCAGCACTTCAGTTGTCTTTTAACTCTGTTGATGGAAAAGCTATACACTTCTGTTGAAATGTAACGGGAGGGATCTTACCCCTCAAGTTACAGCTGGCATTTATCAACTACATCCCATAACATCTGCACCTGAACCAGGTCAGTTTACGACACTTTTTACTACAAAGAGTGGGTGACTTCCGAACAAGACCTCAGTCTTCAGCTCCACTCTCTCAGAACCTGGCGAGACACTTGAGATCCAGCTCTCCCTGACTCCTGCCAAAACCTTAATCCCGCATAATATCACATCCCACACAACCAGACAGAGGTACAGCCTCTGATCTAGGGTGTCATCTCACACCCATGCTATTGCCCGTCTTGTACAATCAGACCTCTGTAGGCAAAGGCAACTCTATCTTTAATTCTGGTTCAGCTTCAGAACACACTTTGCTTGTCGCTGTTCTGGGTTGGAAACAGTAAAAGAAAAGGCATCGGAATGTTATAAAACAGCCATTTTAGCAAGCAGTGAAAGTACATTATGTTCCATGTGCCCAACACCCTGTTTACTTTCTGCACTGCAACTTCATTGTCTCAGATGACAATGAAGTTGCGAGCAGAGCCAGACCACTGCCCCCACAACTACAGTTAAAACAGCATGTTGACAGTCGAGCATATGAAGACGAGAAGCCTACCTCATGTAATAGGGAGAGATTGGTCTGTCTTCGTTCTTGCCGCTGAAATAAAAACACACAATTATCTTTAAGAATGTCTGAAAGTAAAGTGGAAAAACAACCGAGCCATAACATGTTATTGCGACTGAAGACTTGGCCATATGCTGTCTTTTGTCTGCCGAATAAAGAGCCGAGCCATGTTTAGGTCAGTGCCTTTGTGGAACATGTCACAGTCAATTATGGAACAGCAGTTAAACGGGCACTAATGCAAATCATTGGCAGCTGGTGGAAGGACGTCGGCAAAACTAGAAAAGCACTCAGCAAGAGCAGACCTCCACCAACATCTTCTTAATATGATATCACTTCTTAGCATTGCATAAAATATCAATTTGGAAGTCATTCTGGAAGTTGCTGGCACTATCCAGTAGAAACTGTGCAAGGAAGTCAGTGAAGCTCTTTGGAACAATTTGATCAGGATTCTGGAACAACACCAAAATATAATCATCTCTTTCACGATTCCACAATATTACTTGAAATAACTGAAATAAATGTCTCCTCTTTGGCAGAGGCAATAAAAAAGCTGCAGATGATTGCTCAACACTGACTGCCAAGTTTCATTTCATTATAGCCTGTCGTTGGTTCCCCAAAATTTGCCAGTTGCAATGAAAATAATCACTTGTAAAAGAAATAAACAAGCAGCCTGCAATACACAGCAACTCAATAACCACATGGGTTTCCGGATTACCCGCAGGACAGAAAGCTTAAAATTTTATCGCAAAATAAATCAAGCATTAACTTGACCAATACAAGCACTCATGAATCATGAAGCCCATTAACATGCCGTGCAGCATTCAGAAACAACACAAAAACAATTGTAGACCATTCCCCAGACACTTGTGTTTGGAGGAACATGCACCCTTTCACGTAGCTCCAATGTGTTTTGATACAGAATGTTCCTCACTCTGGCTTTGCTGTAACGGGCATACAAAGGGAGGGGGAGTGGGGGGCATTGTCGGAACACCTCCAGTTCAAAACAGAGGATTTATGTTTCAGTACAAGCAGAAATTAAAACTGGTGAAAGGCTATGGACTTTCACTTGGGGGTGCGATTCACTCGCAGTGAGAAACCCATCATTCAGGTTGTGATTTTCCTGCTCACAAGGTAATGTTTTGTACTGGAGTTATGAAGTCTGGCAGCCGCATTAAAGTCATTTGTGCCATCAGAGCGGTCGGAGCGGAAATCCTGATTACCCACTACCTTACTGAGAGGATAACAACAAGATTTGTGTGAATTCTTGGAGGGGTTCCTGGTCACTGCCGTTCTAACAGAAAACTACCAACATCCAGTTATAAAACCTGAACAGCCTTGCATTTGTAAACATCGCTATTTAGCTTATCTTTCATTTACTGTATTTAGTACCGTCAATGATCTGAAATGTAGCGGTGTCTGTAAATGGTTAAAAAAAACAGCAGCTGCAGAACAGTCAAAAACCAGCTTTAGACATTCTTCGAGTCTCAACATCCACATTGTTGTAGCCAAGCTTTAACATTCAGCGATAATCACTGACTAAAGTATGCATTTAACTCCTTGGTTAGAATGAACTGCAAACCAGTTAATCTCAGCAAAGCTCTGGGTCACATGTGTCATGGCCCGAGTTACATTTGGCCCATGAGATGATCAGAGAGCTGCACTTGATAAATTCCTTCCAGAGCTGAAAAACTATTCAGCAAAGTATGTTCCACTTACTACAGCAGCACAAGGAACTTCTCTGTTCATTGATGGGTTACTCAGTGCAACACAACTCATCTGCTCACGTGTGTGGCACGACGAGTGCCGACAGCAATGAAATAAA
The DNA here is from genome assembly GCF_027744825.2 of Synchiropus splendidus. Classification (NCBI taxonomy): domain Eukaryota; kingdom Metazoa; phylum Chordata; class Actinopteri; order Syngnathiformes; family Callionymidae; genus Synchiropus; species Synchiropus splendidus. The sequence goes on from NC_071335.1 coordinate 23,206,567, forward strand.
AGGAGCAATAAAGAACCAAATGAAAGCACCAACACAAGAACAGGACAAACTTGGTGTTGGAATTGGCAAAATGTTTAGTTGGGAATCCGATCCTTAACAGCAACAATAGTAAATACAAACTAGAAAAGCCCAAAAACATCACATTCCTCTGCCCAGGAGCTCATTACACTTTATAAAAACACAAACTCACAAACACTTGGGAAGGTATAATACTTCATCTTTAACTTCATTATTTGCATTTCTTTACTTCCAAAACACATTTATTTGGCTTGCACACCACCAACTCAAAAAGAACAACAACAAACCACTGTGAAAACCTTTTAGCAAGTAAAAAAAAAAAATCTCCTACTTAGAAAAGCATGAAAATACAAGAAAGAGGAGAGTCATAGAATCGTTTTTATTTAATTATGATGGGATTCATTCATTCCACACTTCATCTTCCTCTCAATGAGGTTGAAAGCCCAGACTACTGGATGTGAAGCCAGCATAACAGTAAATCCGCTCACTCACACCACAGCGCAACGTTCGTCACACCCATATACTTCCAGCGGGCTTCTAAGAAATTTAATGTTGCATCACAAGAATCAGCGGACCGTGGCCAGTGCACACAAAACCCAGTATGCATCCACGACGCACGACGACCCATCCCCAGACGAGATCTCACTGACTTCACAAAAAGTGTCAGCTGATTTGGCGCAGGTGAAAGTTTCCATACTTCAGTTAACAGTAAACATACTGTACACCTAAATAATGGAGCAGGAGTTTTCCAGAGATAATTCAACATGTCACCAGGATTCAACACCAGGAGAAAAAAATGAAATAAATGAAGATTAGAAATTAAGTTTATCTTGCAAATTCTACTATAAATGATCAAAGGATTGTCAATTTATTTAACACTGAAATGTGTTACTGCGGCTGGATGGTGCTTTGCCAACATTCATCTGAAATAATTAGGCTCAAATGTAAGGTGTCACTATGGAAAGCAAACTCACAAGTGACACTTGGCGCACAGCTCATCACATATTTGTACTCATGGAAGCCTTCCTGGCATTAGTTCTGGATTTCAGTGAAGATATCTGGCAAGTGTTGATCAAACCTACTAAGCTCATCTATTTCTAGGTATTTTATTTCATTTCAGGCTCCTCTCTGCTGCAGGTGTTAACTGTGGAGTACTGACGCACCACACTGGGGTCCCCTTACAAAGTGTCTGGACATTCATCCTGCAGTGTGACCTGACGTTGCGCATTTAAGGTTGAGGTTGAAAGATTTATTGACCTGGTCAGGAAAACTTTTACCGCACAACAGACACAAAAAAGACATTAGGTGGGGTTGAAAAAAAAAAAAAAAAATCTGTAATCCACAATTTTACGACTTCATAAACACATTATTTAAAACACAGGTGTGAGAACATGACTTCGGTTTCCACTTCAACGTTTATGTAATATGTTAATCTAGACGGTGTTGACGCGGTTTAAAACTATGATTAATGTGTTTGTAAAGGTCATTGGCAGAGTTGCAACAGAGCCACAACAGTGTCAGCATTTCACAGCTCAGCGCCTGAACCTCACACCTCTAATTTCCACTCAGTTAATCGAAGTTTCATTTCCACAAGCTTCCGCCATTATTGCATTGTCATGAAATAGAGAATGGAATTTCAAAATTGCTGTTCGACACCGGCTGTCAGGTTCAAAGGGAAGTCAAAGTGGTTAGGGTCCCAACAACAGTCACAGCTGTAGTCTCGCTATTCCAGGACTGATGACACCTGATGCCAAGTGGCTAAAGTTACGGTCTTATAATAGGCTTGTTTGCATGCCAAGAGCACATTACCACTGTAGCTAGATCCCTTACCAGTGTCTGACACTTACCGTCATTCCTCACCCCAAGTCACACTAATGGCACATCATCTACACAAACAGAGGTGGTAACCTATTTATCACTTCTGACTCACTTTCTACTGCTGACATGGGATTTTTTTCAGCCCTAAAAAGACACAGAAAATATTTGATTTTGTCAATTATGATAACTTTTGTCAATTTAAGTTCATAAATAGTCCACGAATTATTCATATATATATATAGGCACAGCAGCCAATGTATGTGGGATAATTGAAAGACTACAAACTTTTCATTAAAGCATTAATTTTAATGTTAACAGAAACCATTCCTGTTATAATATATAATAAATCTGACATTTGAGCTCAGGGTCACACTTTACTACACTGCCTACATTACATATATAAATGCCCAACGCTTTTAAAACTTCAAATAGTCTGTAAGAAACTGAATACTAATTAAATTACATAGCCAGCAGCACGACTGTAAAACGCCACATCAAACATGTCGGGGGAATACTTTTGCTGGTACAGTCTTACAGTATTGCATTACAAAGACTGGACATACTGACCTTTGGAGGGCCTTCGTGTCATCAGAAGAGCTGACACAGAGGTGTGTGGGGCCAGAGACGGTGACTTCCTGAGCCAAACGCTCAGTAAGCTTCTCCATCACCTCTGGACTGCAGCCTCTTACTGGCAAATCCTCTGGCATGGAGCGAGGCCTCACACGGGGCACCTCCACGGAGCAGATGGGACGAGTAATGATCCGTCTTCTAGCGTCACTCCTGCCTTTCCTCACCTGTTGTACAGAGCCAAAGACAGCAGGTGAGTCTGGTGGGCAGAAACACAAGAGCACATGCGAGGCAATGATACACTACCTGCTGATATTGGCACATAATCAGCGTAGCATGACAGCACACACAACCTTTGCTCAGTACACATACATCTATAAATAAACTTTTAGAAGCAACAAAGAGAATGAGCATTAAAAATGCATGAACCCGACGGATCCTACCTGGGCGACCCTAAGTGGCTGCAAACTCTCAGAGCCGCCTGCTGTTGTATAGGAGAAGAGCCTTAATCTTATTATAGCCACGTTGGTAAACGTTCCTTTTTGCATATCCATGCCAGATAATAAAAGATCGGGAAGAGGAAGAGGTAGAGCCAATGTCAGGTGTGATAAGCCTTCAATTCTTCTTGCTTAAAACAGCAAAGAGGCACTGACGTCAGTCATCATTGATCCTCAGTTAAAAAACACCAACAATTAACTAAAAAGGGCTTTGGTTCAATGAAAAGGCCCCGTTCCACTCGAATTATTCAACAGAATGCATCCATTTAGTGATTTACTTAATAGGTTAAATCAATGGCGGCAATGTCTATACGGACAATTAGCCTCTTCATGGGTCACTTTCCCCTGAATCCTCTACATTTGGAGAGCTACATTTGTTAAATTAGCATCCAGGATATGTGCAATAGATTGTCCGCTTACGTCAGAAAAAAAGAGTCATGTAAGTTGTCAATAAAAAGCCATTGACAGGTACGACATTTTGAGGTGCAGGGGCTCAAGCCGGAAAAGAAGAAAGCCAACATTTGGGACGTCCGATGGACACGTGTAGGAGACATGAGGTAATTGAGAGAAGGAGGAAGAGGAGGAGGGGGAGGACTTGCTGATGTCATCCATTTTAACTGTTGAATGAATTGTCTTTTATACCGTCAGTATTTTGAAATCTGGTGTTCCTGTATAATAAAGTCAATTTTATTATTTGATATAAAAAGACCTGTGATTCTCCCTCGCCTACCTAAATAAATGACACCAGCACAAACAGGAAGATGAGCTGAATGAATCACAGGCCCATATACTACCCGGTTATTCTGTAATAACAGCACATCTCATCGCACTGAGCCCACTGTACGACGTTTGTTTCCTACAGTGTGTTGTTTCCTGCAGCAGATTGCCTTTATTAAATCATATCATGTGACCATGAGTCAGACAGAGACAGCCAATACTAATGAAACACAGGAGATAAGGATGGAGGCGTTATCAAGCAGGACAAGGAACAGATTGCGGTCCACTTCCAGACCAACCCCTCTATCCACATAGACACTGCAGAAGCAAAACATTTCTCTACCTTCTTGTGTCTCTTTATTGAATGGACGGAGCATGGCTCGCACAGAGACTCTTCAACATCTGCCAGATTTGTCTGTGCAAAAAGGTAGAGTTGGAGTGAGTGCAAAGGTTTTGGAATGCAGGGAGGAAATTAGAGTGTAAATTTGATCGAAAACATCTACTCTGGGTGACCACCGACAAATGAGTCAGCTGACTACGACAGCGTCTTGGAAGGGAGAAAGGGCTGCGGTTTCAGAAAACAGGTTTTCCAAAACATGTTATGTTAGTCACGTCACACGCATCACATGGTTAGTGTTAAATGGACTTTGCAAGGAATTCAAAAGGAAAACATTGCATGAGGTTGAGGGGCGGATTTTGGAATAGGACTGAAAAAGTGGCACGATGGCAGGATGAAGAAGTACACACCTGTACTCTGGGAACTGGTGTCGGTGTTTTGCTACGTGGTGTGTCAGTCAGCTGAGCCTCCTAGGGTTACAGACAGAAAGAATGGGATCAAATTCAAAATCTTTATCTTGCTCCAGTTGGGTTACAAAGGAAAACATTCCTGAAGAGAAACAGTCTCAGGATCCTGTTGCTGTCGGTTTAATCAAAGTAGTTTCCACAGAAACATTAAGCCGCTCATTTCAGGGGCTTTTATTTTAGATCATATCCTTTTAATTAAATAATACATACATCTCAAATTGTGTTGATGGAAAACTCGATTCATCAGCCATCTTTTTTTTCCCTTCTATTTTACTTGGACCTCCTACTTAACTCTCTATTGTATTGTGATACACTGAGGCAACAAACCACATGTTCGTACCTCACACTGGGATTTCAATTAATAATAACAACAACAACTTTTTTTAATAATGCCTCCAGGCACATCTTTGTCCAAAAAAATTATCCTCCAAAAAATAAACGAAGAGGGTTACTTTTTCTCCATTTGAACAGCCAATGTCAGAGAAACACTGCAGAATATGATTTAACAGCGAAGTACGCAAAGTTGGAATTTGTCCACGGCGCACCAACATAACTTTATTTTCTGTACATATAAAGGCATCACTCAAATCAAATGAACACTGAATCAGAGTCTCATTAATGTCATTGTCATTAGGAAGTTTTTCGATGTATTTTAAGATACATTTCCTGTCACTGCAGAGCAGGACGGGTTATCATTGAGCATTGCGTTGCATCCTAAGACAGAACTTGTGGCCACAAGTCAGGGCTGTTTGTATTTGTCATTTATTTGGGGTGAATCAAAATTTCCATCCTCAGCTCCCCCTGACGACAAAAGCTCCCAGAATAGACTCAAAGATCTCTGAAATGCGCAGCAGCCACAACGCACATAAACACCTTCTGCTAGTAAGCGTTTATGAGAGTCAAGAGGAAGTTAGAAGGGAAGGGGCCACCACTGACTGCTGTTCTGTTGACGCGAGCATGTTGGTGTGTAAGACGATCTTATCCCGACGGAGGGCTTTCCTGCTGGTCAGCATGTGGCAACCCACTTCCACTCCCTTGCCAAGACGTGAAAATTTACTGCAGCATGAAATTCAGATCACAAATATATTAACAGTGACACTCTGCGTCACTTGAAGTGATAAATGAGCCAAGATTCGGATTCGGAGGGAAGAGGTGAAATGCCTTGCTCGGAGGGAGTCGGCCCTCTTGGTCCTCTTATCAGCCTGGGGCGTCTCAGGTGACGGAGGTCACGTTTCAAGAAAATAACACAATCATTCATCAACGGTTCGATGATGTCATTTGACAGTAAGCGAAGTTCAACTTTGGGAATTCCTCACATAGCACTGTAGCCAAGTTTAGCAGCTGTGGGTAATCAATATTTTTCTGTCAGGGCTCTGGAGGGCTCAAATATGAACTATTGAATGTACAGGCCTCCACTTCAAATGATACACTCATAAGTTACAGTTAATACATTTTAATATGTATTATTACATTTTAATTTGATCATTACAGCAAGTTTATTTTTGTAATAACGATCTGAATATTTCATGCATTTAATGGCATTATTTATTCTTATTTATGTTTCAACTTTCATCAAATAGTTGATAAATCATGACATTAAAAGAACAGAAAAAAATGGCAACGTGGTTTAAATTTCTGTCTAAGAAAACAAGAGGTTCTCCAACAAACAAAGCAGCCTGGCTGAAATGCAGTTGAACTAGCCTGGCTAGGGTCTATTAGAATCCAAGGCGGTGGAGCCACTGTCATAATTTGTGGGTCTGTGCTTGACTCTGTTTTTCCTGTTATACATCAGTGGGGGGCAGAAGGAAGCCACACACAGCCATGAGGAAAACAACTCAGTAGGCTGATCAGTTGAAACAGTCAAGTTTACGTCACCATCAGGTTGAAAAATCAATCCTCAGATGTCGTACAAATGCTTGGATTTGGATTTGGCAGACAAACAACACCACGTTCCTGCAGAAGGAATACACACCTTCACCACGATTAACGTCGACTGTGGCTCTGCGACAGCACTTTTCTCTGCGTTGTCCTCAAAAATACTGCTGTAGTTTTGGATGAGCATCACCATGATTTTGTTACAGATGTTTTGCTCCATCAGCGCTTCAAAGCCGGGGGACACACTGGAAAGAATCAAATCAATATGATCATTTACATATCACAACTGTGCAATGTTGCTCTGTCACTACACCATAGTTGAAATAGAATCTCAGTCATCCTGATTAAATGCTGAGTTACAGAACAGCTGTGGGAGATGTCCACTTGGCTTAAGGCCTTATGGTAGATGAAATTATATAACACACACACACACACATATACACATAACAACAGGCAAATGCACATGAGGCCAGGAGCTGCAGAAGGAAAATGACTCCATCTTTCAACCATTGTTTTATTTGTGAATGCATGAGCACATAGACACAACTATGGGGCCACATCAAATGTGTGCTAAAAATGTTTTATGACCAACCAGCAAAGACAATCCACAGTTGTGCACGGAACTCAAAACTTTTTCTTACTTTCTTATTAGATTTTGAATATTACAGTTTCTTTATTCTTCTTTATTCTTTATTCTATAAGCTGCATGAGACTGTATTTTAATAATTCACGCACGTACACATCTCTTTGGGTAAGGTATAAGAACAACTTCATTCATTGATATTTTATCACGGTCCTAAACTTAATTTCTACATAAAACACTACAAGTTAAAATGGTTCTGAAAACGAACTTAATAAACGCTGGCCTTAAATCTATCCTTAATAATGAGTAACAGCACCACCATCTGGGGATTTTTTTGAATGTCATAGACCCAATCAGTGACCTGGTTCTCAAACTCGATCGGAATCTAAAAACCTACTCATAGCCTAAGTCAAACAAAAAAAATACTTTATAGGATATTATGTTGTTCCATTACATTCCATACAGACATATATACATTTAAGCTTGAGCATGTTTGTGTTTTATGTTCTGTGACCATTCTAAAGGAGTTGGCTTTGCCAGTTCTTTCATATTTAAACTACAATCAATTCAATTTTCTAATTGTTTTGTTGTCATCTAATTTAACATTAAAATTCAGATTTCTTTCATAATTAAAAATATATAAAAGTAGTAGGGACATTGAAAATGCCAAGTTAATAGCTACCAATAAAACTCAAGAACGAGTGTAAAATAACATAATACAAAGTCAGAATAGGCAAGCAGAGAAAGGTTTTTCTAAAGATAGAATATCACACAGGAGACAAAGGAGAAGTGAGTGTACAGAATTACACTCCTGCATTAAATGAAGCTACAGCGCTGAAAGTTTAATAACAGGTTGTCTCAGGAGGCCATGATTAAAACTTTGCACCAGAGGCAGAAATCAAAAACGCTATAATACCAGTGTTTTTGAAGTGCAGGAGCTTCAAAAGAACATGAGTGGCCTCAGGTATCGATCAGATTTGAGTGAGGCCGATATGTTTCTTGAATCTAATTCCTGCACCGCAGGGTTGGTTGTTCCCAAACCAGCCAGTAATTCATGCAAATGCAAAGCAGCAACCGGAGACACAACTGTTGATGAGGCTTGTTTTGGTCTCAAAGGCTGTATTAGTTGGAACGTTAGCACTGACAAAGTCTCACCAAAATGTGGGATGAAGGTCCAGATCAAGAGTTGTGTTCCTGCACACTGTATCAGTGGTTTTATTCATATTTAAATCATAGTTTAGAGGAGTGTTGCACTCAATATGGAGGTGGGCAATTCATAATGGGAACAGTTGAGGGTGAACTGAAAGCATTGACAAACAAATTCTTAATCTGATAGGAAAACTTGCATACTTAGGTTATTCCATGAAGAATGTGATTTGAATTCACCTTTTTTAATGATATACACAATATATATCATGAATATTAGAAGATCACAGTTTATTCTCAATTATTTTAAGGGACAGACACACATCACTCATGGTAAAGTCTTAACTTCTGGTTGTGGTTGTGGATATTAAAAAACACACCCATGAATTTCTTTAAGGTGCTTGGAAAGTTGTTTTTTTAATTGTGCTTTTGGGGGCCTCACCCAGAGAGGAATTGAAGATCGTACTGCCACTGTATCCAACTGAATTATGAATAATCATACTCACTGGAAGACGCTGGGTCCAAGCACGGTGGCAAGGTTGAGTGCAGTCATGCGGTTGTCCTCCTGGTGCAGCGCCACCACGGTCAGGAACTGACACAGGTAGCGAAGCAGGTTCAAGTTGACACTTGGAAGCTGCAGGAGAAGTTCCTTCAATTCTGACCAGGATTGCTCATCGCCACTGTCTAAGGACACACAACCACAGAGAAAAATGTGAACTAAACCAACCACTGAGAGAGTGAGTGAGAGAGAGAGAATGCTGATGAGAGAAGCACAAGTAGATGATGGTATCTCATATGAAAAATATATTGCAGTTTGTTTCTAGCAAAAGTAGTTTGAGGCAACATAAATTGTTGCGTGCACTTTTTAGGTAACAGCTTGTCTCCGACAGGCAGTACAGGCTTTTTGTACCCGCACGTCAAATCCTGAGATCCAGTGTGATGGGATACATGAACGGTGGACCAAAGAGCCTGAAATATGTTGATGCTATTACTTCAGCACGCACAATTGGGTCACGGTTGGATGAACGGATACGGGTAGTGTTCTGTAACAAGGCAAATGACGCAAATTCTCCAAGCATGTGCGTCTGTGAGGGTTAAGAAACGTGTGTCAGCACGCTCCATTTGTCGGAGAATGTAGATGAGGGCAATAATCCAGGGTATGTAAAGAGCATTAATGGCTGCACCGGTGTTAAGTAGGAACTGCAAGTACTATCTGTACTAAAGATAAAATAATGGCACAATCATAATGACGGATGAGTTGTGTCGTTCGGTTCTGACTCAGCAGTGAGTCCCTGCCATCAAACAACGGCCTATTTCGAACCACCATGATATGCAAACAGGCCATACGTACATTAGACAGCATTTGAGACGTATAGTTAGATAGTTAGTTTATATGGGCTGTTCTTGAAGGTTTTCATCAGCATCCAGCCCAAACATTGAAATGACAATGACTGACAAATAAAAAAAATCTATCCACTGTGTGTTCATTACTTTAAGGCCCCAACTGTTTCACAGAGCTGTGTAAAAAAAGGGGAACAACACCATGGCCGCTAAATTCTTTTTTGTTTTACACCTTTTGGCTGTGAGGGCCGTGAGACGCTCAGTTTAAATACATAGGCCACATTTGGTGGCAGTTGTGTGTCACTGAACTATGGAGAAGTTCTTGTAAAGAAAAAAATGACAAGGAAAGTGACAACAGTCAAAATTGTTCATGAAAGCACCTGTTGGAAGTAGTTTTGAAATTGCGATACTTTTATTTACACTTCACATGTAACTTTTTTGGAGTTTAAATTAAATACATTATTTTTGTTTTATGATATTTAGACAGGGTTTTATTATGTCTATTTTATTCAGAATTTTATTCAGATTTTTCTTTAGTAAATTTGATGAATAGGACTGGCACCTGGTTCTGTTGCTGGTTGGACCTTTCGATGACAAATAAATATCTTTGCAATGATCACATGGATTCATGTCATTTCACAAGGTATTGCTTTCTTTACGTGTAAGTTGATTAAATATGATTATTGATCACAAATGAAATCAAGAGTAATGAATCAGTTCTGTTACTTGCATGGGCCCTGGGCCCATTTATTCGGAGAAAGGTGTGCCCCGAGATCAAAAAGGTTAAGGATCCATAAGCCCCTGATCTGAACCATAGTCAGACGAAATACCAAACTACATTTTCAGGAAATTTAAAAGGCTAATAAAGGCACAGTTTCAAAGCTCAGAGTTGGCAAAATAGCCACGATTGCGACATTTGTCTGCTTTCTCTGTGCTTGCAGGGGTGTTAACTGGGCACTCCGATTTCCTCCCACACTTTAAACTCATTTTAGCACACAGGTTAATTGGAGACTCCTAGTACTTACCCATTTAATATGGACGCTCACATGACAATTTTTCACAACAATTTTCCAGCAGCAACAGAGTCTCACCTTTATAGTGCTGAATCAGCACCTTTTGTACAGCTGAGTCCACCACGCCCCCTGGCAGGTCCCTCAGGAACTTCTTGAGTAAACTGGAAATTGTGCATGGCTCGGAATGTGAGAAGTCAACGTCATCGCCACTCTCCAGATGCTGTTTCAGGTTTTCCACAGCACGGACGTTTCCACTGACTCGGAACAAACCCTCATGATGCAGAGCTGCCAAAAAACAAAACACATAAGACACACATTTGCAAAATGTTTCAGTAAATTGCAGCGGTTACTCACAAAATTGAGTTTTATAACCACACTACACAGCAGTCAGTAGAATTTTTGACCAGGGCTATGTTCATTTTACCTTTTAAATGGCTTTTATTAAAATCAATATTTGACTTACTGATATGAACAAGCAACAAATCTGAACGTTCCAACTAATATATCATGATTAATGCAAAGTTGTTTATGCCTCGTATTAAAATGTTCAATATTCAATGTTTTTGGTGAGGATCAAGCAAAAATTATTTGCTTATATGAATGGCGTAGCCTTTGCCACCTTTGACCCAGTATCAGACCACCACCGACCCACCATGAGACTCAGTATTGCCCACGAAATTTGGACATAAGACACGTTAAAGGTCAAAAAAGTTACCCCAGAATTGGCCAACAAGAATGTCATATTTGGTTTAAAAAAATCCAGACTAATAAAGGCCATCTATTATACTCAAATCAAAGTCAGTATGCAGAACAATAAACTCAAGGTCCTCCAGTCTGCTTCATAGTCTCATACTGACATCTAGTGTTTACACCTGAAATGTGCAGATACTGTTTTTCCTTTTTCTTTAAAAGAAATTCAACTTCACTTTTTTTGGCATCAAAACAAGATTTGAATGTCTCTCTAAAACTTCAATATGAGATGTTGATGCGGGACCAACCAGGTACGTATTTACCATGACTGCGGAGATGCTCCACCATCCTCCTCACCACTAGAGGCACACCGTCCTCCACCTGGCACTTCTCTTGCAGCTCACAGAGGGGCACCCCAAACAGCTGAGTGTACTTGGCCGCTGCTGGCCTGGGTCTAAGGATCGGCAAGTGCACCATCTTCTTCATGTCTTCCTTGATCAGTATCGCCGTCTCGTTGTGCTGACAGGAAAAGACAAGAGAGAGGTGGTCAGCTGCAGACACGAGAGGGACGGAGGACACCACCAAAGCCCTCATCCTGAAGTCAACACGGTCGCTGGGTGGAGAGAGCAGTGGTTGCTACGACAAATGTCAGGTTTCCATGCAACATCTTCAGTCCACACGAGGCAGTAAAAGTGACATTCACACCTCGAGAAACACGAACAGGCATGTGCTTCACAGCTTTCCTGGAAAACATTTCAAGTGCTAACGCTGTAAAATCAGGGATCATTCTGTTTATTTTGATCTTATAAAAGTATTGATATTAGCATTGATTTATATTAACTTCACCATCACATTCCTATTCAAATTAACATCTTGTTAAAAACACACAATATGAAATTATTCTTGGGTCATATTTGGATATTATCTAATAAAAACATGCATTTATGGGTCGCTCTATGTTGAACACTCATTCAGGTGCTGTTAGAAAGCTTCTCAAGTATTTTATGACAGCAAACAGTGACACTGAATACAGTATTTCAGACACACTGTTCACATCAAGCGCTACTTTTGCAACTGTATCCATGGCAACAGCTGAACCATGTGACATATTTTCGCTTCAAAGTTCATGTGAGCTCACCCATGCAGGCAAATGGAAGCCTTTCAACTGAGGATTACAATAGTTAATAAAAGAGGTGTGATGTGCTATTCACATCGGCAGGATTCTCCGCTGATGGCAGTGAGTCACAGACAACACCACAAGGTGTCTGTCAACACCTCTGAGTAATCGTAATCATGAGGGCGGCTTCACTCAAAAATAGCACTGAAATGTTACTTGATAATAAAAAAATATCAGTGAGCACTAGTATAATATTTAGCTTTCATTAAGATAATTGTGTTGCTTCATTGTGTTGTTTTATATATATTATATCTGATAAAGTTTTTTGGGAAATGTTTGATGTACACATTAAATGAATGTCAATTTTTCTTGCATTATATATTTTATGGAGTAGGATGGTTAAAAAATGACTCAGCCATGCACTGCAGTTAAACTGCTATCTAAATTGTAACAATCCATTGAATCGATTCGCCACCTGGCCAGTAGGGGCGCTGCTCATGTAACTCGCATTTAATGGAGGGAAAGAACACGCTGTCAAACACCAAAACAAAGCACCAACTCGCACAGGATGATAGGTCTCAACATATTTTCAATACACTCAATTATTGCACTAACAGTTACTGAGACTCTCAGTCAAAGCTCGTTTGTTAGATCAAGCCGTGCAAATGAGGGATTTCAGATGACTCATGACATGCATTAAATCTGCCATCACATGATTTAAAGCTAGTTTTAAAAAGTTATGATCTGAACTAAAATCATGCCGCGTATTTTTTAGCATTATTTATCATCAACCATAATGGTTGAACAGTCATTTTTCTTCAGCAGAGATAGCTGCTGACAGACTTGCAGATATTAGCAACTGACTTTCACAACACTTATTGTTAGTCTGTTGTAATTCAGAATACATGTAGATGAAAGTATTATAATAACAATAATACGATATATTGTAAACTGTACAGCAGAGTGATTACTAGTGTGACATATTGGATTGTTATTCAACTATTTAACTAGTCATCTTCTTAAAGCATCAGTTGCAGTGATATGTTATCGTTTCAAATGTTTTTACTGAAAAAGTGCCACTGCACTAAATAGCTAAGCGGGTTTAAGCTCAGGCTGTGAAAGACTGTACGGAACAGATGTCCCCTAAATCTGTCCATACTCATGCAGACGACTGAGTAATTGCTGACCAGACATGCCATATGTTTTCACAAATCAAACTGGACACAGCTTCCATGTGCTTCAGTCTGCACACATGGGCTCCGCACAGTCACATTTATACAGCATTTATGATAGGTTTCTATCTTTATTCATAAGATCTCCAATGTGATCTAAAGGTCCTTGACCATGAGCATCCAGTGTATTAAAGTGAACATGCGTAAGCACTCTGATCCAAATGGAATAAAAGCAACACATTAAACAGGACACGAAACAAGCTTCTGTTCTTCTGCAGCTCCCCACACTGACAATGCTCTGCACTCGGCTGTAAACCGTGACCCCCAAACATAAAGTTGGTTTCCTTCGACGCAATGCTTAACATCCCCACTGTGAGCTTAGGCACCCAATAAAGGAGAAACATCCTCCTCTATTGTCCGCCACAGATTCTACAGTGATTTGCAAATTCAATTAAATCCGTGTTGCACCTCCCCCTCTTTACCTCCTTTTCACACCACCACTTCTGAGACTGAAGTCAAAATCATACCCGGAAACATGAGCACAGCCACACTCGACCACTCAGCAGACCAATAATTCCACGTATATTCTGTCACACATTATTTTCAAGGGATGTTTTAAATACATAATGTTTTTCTATTGTGTTCAATGGCCTGAGGGTATTTTATTTTGGGGAACAACAGAGCTAACCGATCAGTATTCATGCCCCTGACTGGCTTCGAAAAGAAGCACCATCATGTCAGCATTAAGTTTAACTCAGCACTATCGCTTATACTATTGCTTATACTAATATGTTTCACAGGTCTCCTCTCTGCGTTTTCTGAACTTTAAGAGGAAGATGAGCAAACCTTGAAAGGAATGGAAAGTGTGGGGAAAGTTTTATTTGAGCTTGTGATGGTTTTTCAAAAGTGTAAATAAGTAGTTTATTACTTATTTACACTTTTGGAAAACCTTACCACCATTCGTGGAAACGTCTGGAACAGCAATAATCAAGTGTTCAACTGTCGTTAAAAGTTCTATTTTTTTCCCATACTATTATATGTTTTTAATGTTTTCCAGACCACATTCTTACATGCATTCAAAATACAGACCTTACTTACTTTAATAATACACTTTAACATATTGTCTAAATAAGAGGGAACTATTGAGAAAACACTAAATACTTTTTGAGAAAACGCAGATACAAATTATTACTTCTTCTTGAGAAGTCAATAGCAGCCGCTTGGTCAACAGTGAACTTCAGTGGGGTAGAGGTTTATCTCCGGACTTCAATGGATCTTTTTCGCTGTTGGACTATAGTGACTCACAAAGCAAAGAGCGAGCCCTTGCACGCACACTCTCCCTTCTCCCTCTATCCGAGGAGCGGGTGGTCATCACAGCAACTGGTGGCAGATGCACCGTCACAGACAACTGGTCTGCAAAACTTCAGTTTACGTGTCAACAAACGGAAACGACTGTCATTAAAGGGCAGAGAGACATGTTTCTGCGCCGGTGTGAGCTGCATGTCAAGCAAAAAGGCACACGGTTGAGACAACAATACGTCTGTTTTACGTTCAAAGAAGGTGACAAAGAGTTGTCCAGTCGAGGTGGCTGTACTTACACAGATGGTTAAAGCTCCAGCCCCCATTCTTCCAGCGAGAAAACGCCTGCACAGACACAGATGTGGAGAAGAAACTTGCTCTCTTCAACTCTCGCCCCGCTAGATCCCGCCACTAACTCCGCACCGGCCTCGGCAACAGTCCCCAACTTCCATTTTAAGAAGTCACTCAAACACCAAAATCCAGTTCCACGGCGAGCCTAGAGCAGATACGTTGCCGGCGGATCCAGAACGTGTGCAACTCCAGACCCTGAGGTCTTCTTCTTCGTCCTCCTCTTCCTCCCTCAGACTCTCCTCTTCTCCTGAGGTGAAATCTGAGCCGAGCTTCCCTATTGGCTGGTACCATGAGTCACGTGATCTCCGGAGTACCGAAGTGCGGAATTTAATATTTTTTTATCATGTGGAATTCTTCGAGAAATGTACTTATTTCTGGAAAACAATCACTGCAAAAGTAAAATTGATTAAAAAAATATCTTATAGCGCTGAAGGTATTTCAGTTTGCTGCTTTTAAATTAAAGGTTTCAAAAACATCACTGCATTTTTTTTTACTTATTGACCGTTAAATAATATAAACAATAGCATAATTATATGTGGAAAACAATGAAATTAGTTTTGAGAGTCATGTTTGCTTATTTGTTTATTGTGGATTTCAAAGAATAATTGATAGTGGTCATTGCCAAAGCAATGTCTTCTTCTGTAAATGGGATTTAGTTTCATGTACATTTTGCCAGAATGTGACAGTTTACAGAAACACACAGCCACGTACCAAAAACAGTCATTCATGGCAACAATGTTATGTTGATAAAAGGTAATGTTAGCTCACTTTGTTCTGCTGAGAAGCCTCTTCAGGACCGATATGTCTCCAGGACCCAGAGACGTGCAGGTGGGATCAGAGTCGACCCTTCTCATCCTGGACATGGACTGTTTGTTCCTCTTCCCTCTGGCAGGAGGCTACGGTCCATCCAGACCAGAACCTTCCGTCACAGGAACAGCACATGGAAGCTGAATTTGTGAACAGCCTTTATTTTATTTTATTTTATTTTATTTTATTTTTTCTGCCAGCACTTTATTCCAAAACACTTTCCTAGATGGTGGGTTCCCGGCTGACCATTGCAATAAATTTGATTCTGATTCTGATTCTGAAACTAGAAATACAAAAAAAACAAGACTCAATTCATTTCAATATAATTTTATTTATCATACATTTTACTCGAACTTTAACGTTGACTCTCATGGCAGTGGGTGTACAGCTGTTCAGTAATGAACCTATAAAACAGGTTATGTAAAACACCACAGGCTCACAGTTTCCATAAGTGTGTTTTGTCCATGGCAGTGGAACTATATTCATCAAAGTGACATGAAGATTCCCACATATTCATTATGGTTTGCCGCTGTCATAAATGAACTTTTTCATGTTGTCATGTATCCAGTCGCTGAAGGCCGACACGCGGGTGAACACTGAGGGCTTCTTGTCTTTAATGCAGCCCTGCGGTCCAAAGCTGACGATGCCGTGAACCTCCCACTTGGACGGGGCGCCGGCAGCTTTGCAAGCAAACGGGCCTCCAGAGAGGCTCAGGTCTACTCACTGATAGTTATGTTGTCCCAGGGATTCGCGGGTGCTGGGGCCAAAGTGGGGATCACTTTGTCGTCAGTGGTCCAGTAACCACGGAAACCCATTTGCTGGTTTGCCTGATTGCTGAGGAAGCGAATGACCACTGTGGTGCTGGCGATGGTGAGTTTGGGTGGAGGGGCAAATCCACAGTAGCGACCTGGATTACAGAAAACATCGACACTGTTATCCCATTGATTCTCTTCAGCTCAGTAGGTTAAAAAGGATTTGACCTGCGGAGGCCATGGTGGCTCCGTTGAAGACCTCCACGTAGTCCACACAGTTCCCCAACACGTTTACTGCCTGCAGCTCAAAGTGAGTGAAGACTATGTGGATGTTTGTGGCTGATGGGATGTTTATACGCCATGTGCAGACAGACTGAGCATCATAGTCTTTGGGCCAGTTGGGGGTTGTGAAGTCACCGTTCAGGGAGCTGAAACTTCCCCCACAAGGAGCTGTGGAACAGAGATTAAGTTTAATTTGAGAAAGATATGCTGGAAAAAAGAGGTTTTTGTTTTCTTCCCCCCACCCTCTGATGGATCCACTGCCCTCCAGATGGCAGCAAATCCCGAATCCACAACTCGATCATTGGAAGTGAAACTGAGACTCAGAGTTTCTCCATCACTGACCAGGGCTTTCGGAGGGTTGGTCCCACAGTATGTGCCTGGTCATTAAAAGACAGTTAAAACAAAGTGCTTGATTTGCTTTCAATCATTTCCATATTCACGTACCGAGAGACCCTGTCCCATCAGAGATTTGGACCTTGTCGTTTAAGCACATCTGGCTTTCCTCCAGGGAGAAATTCAGGAACTGAAAATGGACCAGTTTTCCCACCGGCACCCGGATGTGCCACTGGCAGCGCGCTTTGTTGCTGTAGCTGCCGGGGTAACCCATGGAGGACAGGGTGCCTTCAGTGCCAGTCACGTCTTTGGGCCCTCCACAGCCGGATGCTAAAAATAAACAGGGAAAAAACAAAATGACTGTTGTTGCAGGAGGCACCTGAGACAAGGAGGGGACGCACTCTTCTCGTTGTAGATGTCCCTGCGTATGATGTTCCGTATCCAGGGAAGGTAGGCTGAGGAGCGTGTGAACACCGAGGGCTTCTTGTTCATGATGCAACCGATGGGGCCAAAGCTTGTGATTCCGTGAACTTCCCACGGCGAGGTCGGGGTGTCCTGGCACACAAGAGGACCCCCAGAGTCACCCTGTGAAAAAAAGAGGACTCTTAATATTAATAACCAATATAACAGTCAATTAAAAAGTGTTTTTTTTTTTACCTGGCAGACGGACTTGAGCTCATCAGGAAGGGTGTAACCGCAGCAGATCATGGAGGTTTTGACCTGGAACCACCAGTAATCCATCCTCTTGCAGGTGTCAAAGGGAACGACAGGTAAAGCCACCTGGTTTAGAGCCTCAGCTACTTTGGCATTTAGCGAATCACCTGGTGACCACAGGAGAAGCCAACAACACTCATTTACACAGCCTCATGTGAATGAGAAGAAGTCACACGACGCTCAAATCTTCACCAGTTTCATCTCCCCAGCCGGTGGCGTAGCACTTCTTTCCTCCGGCCAGGACTTCCTCTTCGGAGGGGAGGCAGGCGAAAGAAATCTCATTACTGGGAGACACTTCCCCATCAAGCCTGATCAAGGCAATGTCAAACTCCACTGTGGGCACAGTGGGGTACTTGAAGCCCTCGTGGCGGTAGATTGCGGAGACACTTAAGCAGCGCTCGCTGGCCTCTGTGTAGGTCAGATTGTGTTTGCCCAAACACATGCGCCAGCGCTGGAGCTCATCAGCATAGCTGGGGAGGAAATGCGCTGGTTAAAGCCTCCTGGTTTTATATATATATATATATGTGTGTGTGTGTGTGTGTGTGTGAGTATATATATATATGTATATATATATATATGTATATATATATATATATATATATATATATATATATATATATATATATATATATATATATATATATATATAATTTGAGATGAATTGATCTCAGTTTATCACAGTTCAGTGGTATAAGAATATTTGGCACAAGAAGCCACATTTTTCAGTTTGAATGAATTTGGTATATGACTGAATCAAATGATGGAGTCATTCATACATTTAAACAACAAAATATTGTTTATTTTGCATCAGTTTGACAGTAGCACAATAAATCAGGATGGTGTCTATATTCAAGTTTTTATATCACCTTATTTAAACTAAAGCTCTTTTAATGTCTTGAAAAAATTTGTATAAGAATTTCAGTTTTATAAGAATTTCAAATACATTCAGAGTAGTGGAAACCCTGGTCATTGTGTGGCGAAAAACCTCCCTGAACAAAAGCAAACAGATGCTTTTGTTTGCTTTTGCTCAGGGATTCCTCCATGTTTGTTATTGTTGTTATCATCCAAGCTGCCACGTGTCTTGTGCATCAGTGGGATCAGTGGACCAGGAACTATATATATATATATATATATATATATATATATATGAAAAAAATCCTTGCCTCGGCACAAATCTTTACAAAATTGCACTTTAGATCTGGGACGTATATATAAATATACCAAACATCAACAACTTATCCATATGTATATTAGTACCATATTAGCCAGTTATTAATCACTGTGATCTTCTTTGCTATAGAATGGATGTCAAAATATCACTCAAAACAGCGCGACAATTACTACAATAGAAAAATAAGCAATTCGATATGTGAAACATCCATTGTGTCAAGTGAACTATGTGAGCTGTAATGACAGATATGAGCACAGACTTACTTGATGAAGCAGTGGGCCGCAGTCAGAACCCAGTTCTTGTGAATGAGAGTGCCGCCACACGTGTGGAAAAAAGTGGGCTCAGGACGACTGGCTGGCCAGACCTGATGGAGATTGTCCAATGATTATAGGATAAACATTCGCTCTATTATATGTACAGTCTATGTTTCAATGTCCAGTGACCGACAAGCAACCAGGATAGAATGTCCCCTGCCTTTTTCTCTGAGAAGCTGGGAAGAAATCCCACCGTGGTAGCACATGTTTGTAAAAAAACATCACATTAACAGTTGAAAGTTTGACAACTTTGGTCAGTCATTCATTTCTTACCATCAAAACCCTAACAGACATGTCACAATATCCTGATTCAAAGCCCATCAGTTAACTCAAATCTAGTCCAGTCCTCCCCTCAACTGATCATTTCAGAGTAGATTGTAGGATCCCAGTGCCAGATAAGCTCTACTCAGACGCTACAGATCAACGTAAGAACACTATTTCTAAACTAAAAATTGATAACTGATACATGAAATTTCAGTCTAGAAAGTGGTCCCTTACCTGCATTGACACCTGCCAGGGCCAAGAGTGAGGCGTGGCTGGCTCTCCGTTGACAATGCGAGTCATGACAGCTGGGGGAATTGCAGGTTTGCCGCAGGTAGCAGGCCAGTCTAAAGAACAGAAGAAAATTCGGTCTCTTTTTTGGGTCTTATTTGGATTGACTTTTCCAATTCAGCACTAAGCGTTCTACTTCTTCTACTTCAGATGTCTAGTTTTCTGCGTCAGTTTCATGCTGGTGGTTAAGACACAGATACACGTACTTCTAAAGTACTTCTAAAGAGTATTCAGCTATGGGATTCATATATAAAACAGAATGGCCACTTATATTTGCCAGAGATTTAGGAACGCAGATGAGCTGATAAAGAAAAACCTACCGATTTCTACTTCGTCCCAAGGATTTGGTGGAGTGGGTGGTTCAGTCGGAGCGGGCAGGCTGGGGTTTGTACTCCAGTACGCCCTGAAGCCTTTACCCTCCGTGAACAAGTCAGAGTGGAACCGTATCACCATCCTGTTGCCTCTGCTCTGGATAGCAGCCGGAATTTTACTGCCACAAAGTGGACCTGAGACAGAAGTGTCACTGAGAAAGGAACATCACAGGTCTGTCACTGCCAACTATCTTACCATGTTTCTTATTCAAGTTGCCGGTTAAAGAACTGATATCATAAACCACGATGTTGTCGAAGCATCTGGACGTCAGGATGTCCTTCCCCTCCAGGTCAAAGTGGGTGAACGTCAGCGTGATTTTCTTCCCTAAAGGCACCGCAATGTTCCACATGCACTCGCTATTGGCTTTATAGTTCATGGGCCAGTTTGTAGACTTGATCACGCCTGTTTGCTCTTTGGAGGAGAATCCACATCCTTGGATTTCTATAATAAAGACAAAGCATTCAAAGACGAGATGTAAATTTAGTTTTTTGACATTGAAGCAAACTCACATTATACGCTTAAATATCTCCAGTGGTGATTGACTTTTCTTTTTTTATTGATCAAGTTTTATTGTGGAAGCGTTACTGAAACTGACAATAATACACACAGTGTCACAACATTCTGAAGAAACGCTACTACAGAACGAGCACCAAAGTCACTCATGCAAGGAGCCAGACTTTTCATTATGGTTTCTTTTTTATGGTCTATTACTGGAAAATAATTTTTGCATTATTCATATCTAGCACAAGACTAGTGATCAAAAACTCCCCCAAAAAATGGTGCAAGCTGTTTGAGCTTGTTTAACTTTGGCACGTCGTACCTCCAATGTCTTCAGGATACACCTCCTCCCACCTGACAGAGAATCCTCGATCTGTGAAGCGACTGTCTGACTGGAAGGTGAGCGTCATCGTGTCTGTGGCGCTGACCACCACCGGAGGAATGATGTAACCACAGTGGGTTCCTGAGACAGGAGAGAAACAGTTACGGCAATAGTTAGACAGCAAAGTGATTCAAGGCATGAGAACAAAAACAAGTTCCTGTCACCTGTTGTTGTGATTAATGTTTTATGTTTCATTTTTACTTTTTTCCTCAATTTATGTTTGGGGAGGAATGCCAGGTCTCACCCCACGTTATGGACAGATTTCCATTAAATTTCAAGCAAACGTTTACCACAGGACAATAAACATGATCAACTTTGTCGGTGTTCTGCATTGCCATTTGGATCCACAAATGTTATCAGACAATTGACCTTCTCTGACCTTGGAACTGCGACGCAAGCTCTTCTAACTTGTATCCTTACTCAGCTTGGAAAGCTGTTTGGCAGAGATCAGCACCTTCTGAGTGCTTTCATAGTTACAATTGAGCTTAAGATTTATGTTCATGTTTGAGTTGATATTGGTCTTGTTACTGTTGTTACTGCCAGATTCTTATCACTTAAGCCCTAAACTGCCAGCTCAGTCACGTCTCCATCACTTACTTGAGATGTGAGTGACATTATAAAAAACAGAATTTCAGAAAAACAAAAGTTCTCATGTTTAAGAACCTTTAACTCAATACAGTTAACTACAATTACAAACAAAAAGAATAATTTATAAAATTGTTATTTCAAAACATATTTCAAAAATGTGTACATATTTACTTTGTACGCACAGCGAATGCATTTCAAAAATGTGCATCAAAGAAATTGAAAAAAAAAAAAGGTGCATTGGTAAACAAAGCATGGACCAGCACCATTTGACAAGCACAGCTTTCGTTTGTTTGTAGTGAAATTTAATATGAAACTTATAATTTGAATGGCACAGTTAAGTATTCAAGATTTCAGGAAGCAAAGGTGAACACAAAAACTTACACAAAAATAGAGGCATCAATTACTGAATTCCAAAACGTGTCAGAAAATGAAGTTATTGACGAGATATTTGCAGCCGTATCAGAAAAACAGACGGCAACTTCAGCTTTAAGACGCACTCGCTTCACTCTTCTTATCAAGCACTTTTTGTGCCGCGCTATCGCACTGTATCAGCCTGCTGTTATGAAACTCCTGATTCCAATCTCTTTTTCTGCAACGAGAGAGACAATCTATAAATTACCTCCTCTTATTATTCACTTCAGCGGGCGCGGCGGGGCTGATACAGCTTTATCTACTGCTGAGTTCTCAAGGACTGGAGCGGCGAGGTTCACGTGCGCGCGGCTATGTGAGGCCCATGCTGAGTCGAAAAGCGTCGTGAGCGAGGAGACTTGTTTGTGTGAGTGATACTGCAGCCTTCATGGTTGTCCCTGAAAGTTTTTTTTCCCTGGTCAGGTGGAATCCTTGTCATCTGGCCGACCCCCTTAAATCTAAAACATACCTCACACATTCATCATCTACAACAGATTTTATGATAAGGTCATTAACTTTAAGTGCTAAAAACAACACGCTGCTTTTCCTTCGATCAAGGTCCTGCATGAAAACAAAGAGGCAAGACAAGGAGAAGGTCTGGCTCAGCGGCCATTTGTCTGCTTCGATCAAATGGTAGCTTTCAAGCTATGACAAAAAAAAAAAAAAAAGTATATATATATATATATACATCGATCCTCACCAAGTGTGCTGTATCGATCCGAGACGATCAGTTTGTCCTCCTTGCATTGTCCCGTCTCCCCTGGGATGGCCAAGTCAGTGAACTGGAGCTTCACCAGGAAGCCTCTCGACACTGTGATCTTCCATACAATGTTCTGGTGCGCAGGGTAAGCGTTCGGGAAGCCCTCCGAATGGATCACCCCCTTGCGACCCGTGACAATAATAGGCCCGCTGCCTCCTGTACCGAGGAAAGGGTTTCATTTTATTAAGTTTGCGATCAATGCGTCAACAGTTCAATTAAGAAGTCAGCTGAGAGTAATAACATTACGACCTCCAGGCGAGACTCGCTGTGCTCATTTGCATTTATCTTACGCACATAATTGGATTTTATACACAGATGCCTTATCATAGCCTCCCAAACACAAAGCTCAAAGACGCCCCTGCTGGTGGACAAACAAAATTATTCATGTCAATTTGGCTCATTCAGGTAAATGTTCTTTAAAATAAATCCCCAGCAGCAATAGGTGAGAAGGTTCATGCTCATGGAGCAGCATCCAACATGGCACTCACCGGTGGTTGAAGCAGAAGGCAGGGTAGACGCTGTTGTGGGCCTGGTTGTTGTGGTCGCCGGTGGTTTTGTAGTCGTGGGAATGACAACGGGAGGCAGGCTGGACTTTTGATATGTTGCTGTGAATCCCCTGGAAGTCAAGCTGCTGTCTGATTTGAATCGGACTGTCATTGTGTTGGTGTCGGACACCAAAGGCTTGGGCACGGATCGGCCGCAGAATTTACCTGGAAATAATAGGAGAAAGTAAGTGTTTTCCGATGCTATTCTATGCGTCTCTTTGGGTCGGAGTGAGGAGGTGAAAGGTGTTGAATTGTTGGAATAGAAGCCACTTGGCAGCCATTTCATAAGGAAGGATGAGTGTACCTACAGTATGCATGGTAAAGGCCATGGAGAAAAAAAAATACTCTGGATCTGCAAGTATTGCATATTTTCTGGGAAAAATAAATAAATAACTAAAACAAGTGGGAAAAACAATTACCTATTACTATTACAAGTTTCCTAAATTTAACATTATTTTCATACATGCATCTGGATTATTTAGGTTACATTATATATACTGTATATATGAGTGTGTATATATATATATATATATATATATATATATATACAGTACATGTACAGAGGAGAGTTGCGAGTACATTGGGACAATTTTATTTTGCTGCTTGTTAATCTTTCTATATGTTAAAGTGAACTTTTGATATAGTTAACTATTGAAAAAGCAGTTGTTTTTACAATAAATAACAGGACAAGAAATCTATATATTCAACAGATTGGTCATTCTCACCCAAAAGAGAGGAGCCACCGTAGACCTGAACAAAGTCTCCACAGACCTCTGGAACCAGGTCAAATGAGGTGAAGGTCAGACGAACACGTTCCCCTTGAGGAACCGTGATTTTCCACTTTTGTGAGAGACACATAGACAAAACTCTAAATGTAAGTATAATCTCAATATGTACATTCATGACCATTTAGACAAAAGAAAAAAGAAAACAACAATGACAATGTGGTCTAAATGAGAAAATACTGTCATTCAAAACATTTATATATGGTTTATAATATTTTGTTACTTATATCGTTGTTCATCACAACTACCAAAGTCAAGGCTCGGGGGCCAAAGGTGGCCCGCCAAGTCATTTTATGTTGCCCACAAGAGCTGCACTGTAGATACATTATCTTTTCTTAAGTGAAAAGAATAAAAAAAAAACATGTCAAAAACCAGTGTTCAAGCTTCACCCTATGACTGCCTTATGAGTTATGATTATCAGTTCCAAAAATGAATTTCCTAAAAATCAATGCTGGTGAAAGGGAATATGAAATATGGGGGAACTAATGATTGAGAAATAATATATCAAAAAACAAATAATATATTTAGAAGCTAACCACAGAAAGGTAAGGGTATGCTGATATCAGATTCTGTTAAAGTGTTTTATTATAAAAAAATAAATAAATATGAAAATATGAATCTGTATTCCCCAGTAGGTGCGGACACGCCCGCTGTCCCTTTCCTTTTCTTGTCATCACATGAACTGACCACGGTGTCATTTAACCAAGCAGAGCGCATGCATAGTAATCAATCCCTTATGTTCAGAGCCTGAAGCTAAAGCAAAGCAGCATGAATGAATTATGAGGAGCAACAATGCCAATATGAACGCAGCACTAAAACAGGGTCATCACCATCGAGCTAGATATTACGCTTGTATTACAAGTCATATCAGAGCGATGGAAGCCATCACTAGCGGAAACACTTTGATACAGAGTCGCCGATTCATCGGCAATGAGCAGAGTGTGTGAACGCAGAGGGTGAAATGACTTGTTTGTGATGTCTCGCACGGTTATCTGGTGAGGACATCACTCCACAGAAGTACCTGGTACAAAGCTCCGTTCTCGTAGTTCTGTCCCGGAGAGCCGGGGGTCATCAGATTCCCCTGCTCACCTTGAAGAAAGCCACCGGCCCCGGCTATTTCTGGCAGCGGGGAGAGAGGGCATTTCAGTTTTCCACGCGGCTCAAGGATACAGACAACACAACTCTCCCCTCATTTCCCTGCTTCATACACCGCCTCTTGAAGGTCAATCATAGTCGGAGGGCAAGAGCATGTGATTGCGGGCGTTTATTGATTCGCGAGCGTGAATCAGTTCCCGGGCCCCACCTGCTGTGCTTTCAGGGGACACCGCTTTGAAAACAGCCTTGAATCCTTGGTCGGTTTTCCGGTCGTTGGTGTCGAAGAAGATGGTGAGGCGGTTGGTCAGCGAGACGATGGGCTTGGGTTTCTCGTAGCCACAGTACTTGCCTGTGGATCAGATCGGCGGTCAACACAATCACAATATACGTTTAGGTCAGGCATTTTTCCATCACCAATGATTCCCATTGAATCCCGAAGCGTGATGAAGTCAGCTGTGCAGAGTTTGGTGTCTTCTAAAGCAAAGTCTTCAAACCACAAGGAGATGACCTGCAGTACAAGGGACTCCATCAGAAGGTGTTGAGCAGGCTTTAAATGAGGGAAGGAGTTTGTTTCCTCCCACTGGCAGTTGGGAAAAACTGAGGAAAACGGAGGAGACAAGGTGGCCATCTGTCAGAGAAGCTGCCACTGTGTTCTTCCCAGCTGTCCTCAACTACTTGGCCTCACTTCAGAGCGAGCTGATAAACGACAAGCAGAGCGGGTGCTGCACAGAGGCAGCGTAGCAGAGCAGCAGAGAAATCTGTTTATGCCTTTCACTTCTCGCTGGTGATAGAATTTTTGAAGTCATGCGAGCATCTGTGTTAGAAAACGTGTCGGTGGTCCTCATGGTCTGTGAAGCCATCACCTTGTCTGGGTCCACAGTGATGTGCCAGGAGCAGCTCTTCCCGTTGTCATAGCTGTTTGGGTAATTCCAGCTGGTGAAGGTGCCAGTCTCTCCAGAGAGCTCTTGGGGTCCTCCACACCCGGAGGCCAGACCTGAAAGTGAGCAAAAATGGTTGGTAACAAAATCCAGAGTTACATTGATGAAC
Source organism: Synchiropus splendidus (assembly GCF_027744825.2). Taxonomy (NCBI): domain Eukaryota; kingdom Metazoa; phylum Chordata; class Actinopteri; order Syngnathiformes; family Callionymidae; genus Synchiropus; species Synchiropus splendidus. The sequence goes on from NC_071335.1 coordinate 23,232,980, forward strand.
AGTCATTTGACCGATTGTGGCAACTAAATCCAGTCACTCCGTGTGTGACGATATGTATGAGCCACAATTAAAAAAAACTTTACATATGTGAAGAGTCCAAACAACAATTTCGGGAAAAACTGAAAAAAAAAAAAAAAACAGAAACACAATGTTAAAAATAATAATAATAACAATAAAAATAAATGAATATCAGGTCCATTGAACATTATATGCTTTGTAAATGTTTTATTTGCATGTGAATCCTATGTCACTTGATTTAAAAATATATATTTATTATATTTTATTATTAGCATTATACATTTTTGGTTTCTCCTTTGGGGACCAAAACGTACCAATTGAACCCATGTTACATTTATAGTTGAACTAGCAATGAATAGTAACAATAATAATACATTAAAATAATGAATTAAACAATAAACAATATTAATAAATTAAAAATAATTAAAACACACCAAAGTAACCCATCAGATATATTTCAATATGATCAGTTTTATTATTTTATTCTGACCTCACAGACGCATGTGTTGACTCAGAGAGAATTGATTTTGTTGAAAAGTTTTTACCAAATTCCTCAAGTCCACGTTAGGTAGTGCTGTGAATGTAGATATGTAATTACATAAGTAACAGGAGTTGCATCATATGTTGTAATGGTGATGCTGGGAAGCTCACAGCTGATATATTTATGAAATCTATTCATTTAAAGCCGGATATACAGTAAGAAAGAGGGATATGAGAGGTCCCATGTAACGCCCTGTCACAGTTGAAGCCGTTCACACCTGACTGTTCTGACCGCTTACCTTCAGTGCTGGAATCGGAAGCATCTTTCTCAACAAAGTAGACGACCACCAGGCCGATGCAGGTGCCGGTCATGGCCACAAACAGGAAGATCAGGCATTTCTCTAAAGTGCTCATGCCTTTGGAGCGCGGCCGACCCTTTTCCAAATCCATGCTGCTCACCGCGGAGAAGATGGAGCAGACTGAGTCCTCCACATTGACCTGCAGTGCTTTACCAGAAGGTCCAAGCCGGGCTGAACTTTGGCAGGTGAACCTTGAGTTTCCACAGGTGTGATGATGCTGCAGCTGATTAGATATGCAGACTGATACCTGTTATGATTGCAGGTTACTTATTGATGATTCCTGACAGAGTGTATGGTAGCAGAGAGGGTTACTCAATGTCCAGCTCTCATACAGTACTCACCTCAGTGAATCTAATCTGCCCATGTTTTCTCTTAAAGTGGGTGCGACATGAACATTTCAGCCATTTCAGACTGAACTCTGGAATTATTTTGATTATAATTACTTTTTTTTTTTAATTCTAATTGGTTATAAACAGCAGAAGGTTATGATATTTAAGTTTCCTCTAACATTTCAGTAGCTTTTTTCAGAAAGAAGAAACACAAACAACAGCGACTAAATAATTCAAATCATGTCCATGAAAGTAAAAAATGTTTGCACTCTTTATCTCTTGCATCTGACTATCTGTTTCTGAGTCTTGCCTGCTTCCAAGTTTATCAATTTAGACACTAAAAAAGGCTGCAACAGCTTTGATGCATGACAAAAAAACTCAATATTTGTTGTGTAAGTTGGTTGCTCTCCAGCTGCAGCAAGAAAACCCAGACCCATCAGCTGCGGCTGTGCTATTGCCCTGCTGTTTCTCTGTATTTCTACATGTTAAGTTGTAGAAAATGTCCTCGAGTTCTCCACTAATGCATCCACGGTCGGATGGTTTCTCCTCAAATCCTGCAATCCATGCTTGCAGAACCATGCTGCAATCCTCACACTTGTTCTAGCAAATCTTCTCCAGCCGCTATCGACACTGACCTTTGATTCTTTCCAAGTAAAACCAGTTTGAAAGCTGTTGGGTTTTCAAGCTCGCTTTCCATCGACTGTTTTCACTTTTCATTCTGCTGCGGCCATTTATGAAGGCAACCTAAATCCTAGATGTAGTATCTATGAGGTTGAGAGACATACTGCATGCGCTCATAATGTTTTTCTTCTTTCATTTGTATCTGAAATCATGATGGCTTTACAAACCAGTATTTTTAATTGCAATTTCGTCACATCAAACAGAAAGGTAAAGTTTGGCTCTGTAGCAGTGTACAACAATGAAGTAATAAAACGTATAATAATAAAAAATAATAAGAATCGCAAAACAAAAATAAAAAATAAACTACGTAATAATGAACAAAGGTACATGCCTTTCTTTCGGAATTCCTGTTTGCTGGCGATGATCTGTGTGAGTAAAATAAAGTTCTGAACAGATGAAATTTTTGTGAAATGTTCATAACAGGACAAGTAATGACAGAATACAGTCTGGATCCTGTAATCTTTGGATGAACTTGTCTGGATGTGTTAATAGGGCTGCAGCGTTGTCCTGGGTTCAGGTCACAAAACGAAGACAAAAAATAAATAAATAAAAAACACAACTCAATGAAACACATCCTACAAACCAACCATTTTAAAACACAAAAATGTTTTAAGAAATTGTAATCTTGTGACCTGCAAAGTTCCCACAGCACTTGAATGCAGCACAGCTCTCGAACAAACAAACATTGGATACCGACAGCATTATCTGTCTGCCGAAGAGTCAATGGCCACCCATTCCTACCAGAAAAAAAATAAAACTTGTGGAAAAAACTAATGGAAAAAAGGTGGCGTTTTACCACCCATTGTGCGTGGGAAAACTTCTCTCTTGTAAAATCTGTACTGTAACTAGCCTCTTATAGAAATCAAAACGAATGGAATTATATAATGGAAAGTGCTGCTTGTCGGAGGTCTGCACTCTCTGAGTGCTTTTGTCTGGGTCGTAAAACTGTATCCAACCATGTTAAATGTCTATCAAGTCAGTGGCTTCTTTCAAACATAGTCAATGCCAGTGCGTAATTGTTAAGATCTCCGTTACTGTTTAGTACAGGTTGTTTCCCTCCACCGGGGGAACTATGATTTATGGACATGTCTTTCGCGTAATAAACGACTCTCTAATGGCGATGGGAAGGTGACCTTTGTCTGCTCCAAAATCTGCCAAACCACGTAAAAACAGAGAGGGTTGACGGAAATAAGGATAATGTGCTAATGTGTGGGGTTGATTCCGAGTGCAATCCGACTCGCTGCAGAAAGCTGGGGTTGTTTGTTTAAGGAACATACGCGGCTGTGCGGCGCAGCACATATGTAGGCCACGAAATCCTCGGGGAGCAGAGAGACCATCCAGAGCTTGACTTTCTAGTGATACAACACGGAGATAAATACGGCAGCGGGAACATTCTGCAGAAGGGAAATCCAGCAGGCTGCTGCATCACCTTTGCCAGTCAGGATTCCGTCTTAGATCTCTGCCTAAGAAAAGGGAAAAAAAAACAAGTCTGGGAAAGAAATTTACTGCGACTGAAGAGATTGTTTTATGTCACATTATTGATTCCCAACATACCACAGTTTAGCTAGTCTAATTCTGTCAAGTATCATCTCCTGTTTCTTCTTCTCTGTCCTCCTTCTTTTACGTCTAGAGCCGACATCCTGACTCACGCTGAGGTGGCGCTCTTGGCTGATCAGTATTCTTCTTCCTGGACCCTCAGTTTGCTTGACAATTTCCCTATTAGCAGATTCAAATCATCTGTCTGTGATTAATAAATTATATTTCTTTTCTCTTTTTGGATTACAAATGACCATGTTTTGACACAGTGTGAGAGGAGACACACAGGAACACAAGTCTCCTTTGGCGCAACAGCCAGAAGAAACTTGGATGGCTTTCTTTATTTTATTCTACTTTGGGGAATTTCCCAACAAACCTTTAACAGTGTTTGACTCAACTTCACAACAACAATGATGCATTCTGTCTTCACATTTTGGAGTGCATTTATTTGGTTCTGCATTTAGTTTAAGCCAACGTTTGAACAACAAAGCAAACTTTGATGGTCGTGACGTGAGTTAGCCATTACCTTTGTTTGCTCTGTGGTGCAGACAGTCGCAGGTCCAACATGGTACACTCCATCACTCCATTGTGAAGGTGTGTGGTTACATAAAAGAACTCAAAGTTGTGCATTTGACTGGCTTCTTTGTTGTGTGTATGAAGGGGAGCGCCATTCGCGGCTGCGTCTTATGGACGAGTCAACGTGTCAGCATAGATCCATATCTATGTTTTTAGGAGACGGTGTCCTCAGGATCGACTGGAGCTAAAACCCAAAACCCACTTTAGCCCTTTGTGAAACTGGATCATTTCCCACAGCTCACCTGACTTTCACAGCACATTGGTTGAAAATCACTGAGTTAGGTGATATGGACACAGGATGAAAGAGCGCCCACTGCAGGCTTCTATGTTCCTCATAGCAATGTTGAGCTACTGGTAAATATAAAGAAACAAAACATAAATAACCTGGAAAATTATCCGGGGAAAATTCTGCATTACTTCAGCACATTGAAACTCTGTCTGGCCGGGACGACGCTCTGCGCTAACAGGCTTATTTCAAGTCCTGTGAACACACATCTAAATGGGTCACGTCTAAAACCCAAGCACCAGGACATCAGCTCCGCACCAGGACTTCAATTACAGACCAGAACTGTGACAGCTGGGAGGAGGAAAACTATTTTGGAATCAGAAACAGGAACAAGAAACGAGGCGTGGCAGGTCAGGGCGGCGTCTGACTTCTCTCCACGTGTCCTACACATCGGACTGATCTTGTACATCGACAGTGACTCCCTGTAAGTCGGGGGGGTCAAGCTGATCCACAGAAGGGCAGCAGTGGGTTTTTGTTGAAACACTGCAAGTATATTATAGTTTTAAATTTTAAAACTATATATATATATATTATAAATTATATATAACTTAGATATTTTATAAATGCATAACATTGATAAAATGTAGAATAAAATGTCGTTTATTTTATTTATATATATTTATATTTTTCCAGTATATATATGTTTACTAAATGTATTGATATTAATAAAATCTAGAATAAAATGTGTTTTTTTGTACATATATTTATATTTTTCCAGTAAATATATATACTTTATCAAATGTATTGCTATTAATAAAATCTATAATAAAATGTTGTTTATTTTATTTATATAGATTGATATTTTTCCAGGATATATACTTTTTTCATAATGGATGGATATTAATAAGATCTAAAATAAAATGTTTTATATAGAGAGATATAGATATAGATATCGATATAGATATAGATATAGATACATACTTGCAGTATATAGTCATGTTAACGGCCAGACTACCTAACCTGAGACCGAGACCAGAGCATCGAGAGACCAAGTTCAAACTTCAAAGGGGTGAGACAGAGACCAAAACCGAGTTGAAACAGAATACAGAAGCCTAACTGCATTAGTCGATTTCTTATTGCAGAAGATAAAGTAGTATTTATCCCGAATGAAATCCAAAACTGTAATGCAATCATTGGAACAGCCTAATAGTTTACTTCTGTATTCAGTTGGGGCTCGAGTTTGGTCTTGGTCTCTGTACGCTCTGGTCTCGATCTTGACTCGGGTTCGCTGGTGATAAATAGTAACAGAAAAAGATAAATATGTATGTAAATTGTAAAGAAATGCAGTGGTAAATGTTGTTTTCAAACCGCATATGATGTGTTTTGTTTATAACGTTGGATTTCACTTTGACGTTTGGGTCGTGCCGAACCCAGCTCCTCAGCATTTCTGCTCTTACCGAGCCGTGCACATGTGGAAAAGAGAGATGGATGACACCTTGACCCGTGGCCTCATGAACCCTGCAGTCGACTATGACGGCTGGTTGTTGCAGCCCTGGAAGACCACCATCATGCAGACAGATGGAGCAGAACTGGTGTGGATACGACCGTCTCTGTCTCATTGCCCGAACCGGGGGCTGTCAATTCTCTATTATCCGGCCCTTAAATCAGCGTCAGTGCCTGTGACAAAATCTAATCTGCCGCTCCTAATGAGAGCCAACCATACACCGAGAAGGGAGTTATTAAATATGGAAGTACAGCTCATTTAAACTGCGCTAAAACAGGCTGGTGGCCAGGCAACAAAAGACATAGACAAGAGATAATTGGGACGTGAAATAGAGGCTGGAAAGTCAAGAATGGAGGAGCAAAAGTGCTGTTAACAAGATGTGCGGATGAAAGTGCTCCAGGCAGGAAGGAACAGACAAATCGCTCGGCGTGATTCTTCATAGTTTGTGACAGCTGAGTGACCGCGGCTGCGGTGCGGCTTGAGTCCCACCACCTTCTGACACTGACAGGAAGTGACACGCTTGTTAGAACGATAACTTCACTCTCTTGATCAGTCGGGGAAGTTTTAGCAGAACTATTCACCATAAAATAAACCTGATGTCCTCACATTAAAATAAAGGCTTTAAAAAAAACGTTACGTTTTTTGAAAAGTCATTTTGGTCCAAATCGAAATTTCATTTTGTCCCTTTTCACAAAAATGACTGGGCGTATTGCTCCCCATTTATTTAAGCCCCTGAATGTGAATTCAATATTCAAGTCTTCCACATATCTAAACATTTTACCAAAACCTTAAAAGGTAAAATATACCCCAAATATTAATAAAATGATGGCTCAAGCAATTCATGTTTCAAGATTTTATTAGTAATCCAAAAATGACAGGAATTTTAAAGAGTGTGCACGTGGTCTCGTCGTTGATGCTCACTATAGAAAATAAAATAAAGCAATCTTATAAATATAAGTCTCCAAAACACCTCGGAACGTTTACCAAATGTTGATGGTTTAATAAGCAGGTACTTTGACACAATATTTATATGTATATATTTATGAATTTTTTTACCGCAAAGGTCCATTTAAGGTCACTAATGCACATGCGTTTCACTACTATCGCCGGTGGGCGTCAAAAGTGTCTTTCTCTTTCCTATCTACGCTAAAAAATAAGCTTTTTTTAATATTGCTACTTCATATCTCCTTTGATCACACGAATATTTCAGCTCTACTCTACAACATTCCGTACGATGAGTACAAGGATTGACGTTATTAAGTGAGTCACTTGAGGACAGCTGCTTGGTGAGGAGGAGTCCTAGTCGGCGACAGAAGAGGGGGGAGGGCGAGCGCAGCAGTCGGGCCGCCTGAGGTTCTGGAACATGGAGCGGAAAATGTTCTGATGCCGTCGCTTGCTCTTCTTGCTGTTCTTGGGCGAGGTGGCGCCGGAGAAGGATTTCCGAAAAGAGACCTGGGCGATAAGCTTCCTCTCCTGCTCCTTTATCTTGCACTGCAAGTGGCTCTGGATAGCGAACCCCAGCGATTCTGGATCCACGGACGCGCCGTAGACTTCCCAGGTCATGCCCTGCTCGTCCCACACTACGTCGTGAATGCTTTTTTCCTTCTGTTTGTCCGAGTCCGAATTCGTCTCTTTGGATTCAGTCTTGTCTTTTGTCGAGTTTTTCCCTGATGTTGCGACGGCGGCCTCTGAGGATCTCACCGTTGCCTTGTCCCCGTCCACAGGAGCCGCTTCAGGTGTCGTCCTCGGGGCGTCTCCTGATTCAGCAGAGGGGGCTTCCACAGTCTTATTCCCAGCGCTCTCCTCTGCTCCAGCATCCTTGCTGTGCTGTATATCGATCTGATAAACCGGCTGTGTGTTGCAAAGAGCTGACTTTACGCACATCTCTGCTTTAACAGTCACCTTGTCTGACTGTGGCTCCGCAGACGGAGAAGCAAAGTGAGCACCATCTTGCAGCTGGTGGATAATAGTCAGGCTCTCGGCCTCCTCCTCTGGGACTGCAGCAGGACCAGGCTTGTGCGCGGCTGGCATCAGACTCGGACTTGTGCAGACAGATTTGCTGCACATGTTCGCCACCGCCTGGACCTCCATGTCTTGACACTGCTTGACTGTTGCAGAGCAGGGAGATGAGGTCATCGTGGAAGCCTCCCTGAAGAGCGGCTGACCTTCACCGACAGCTGCACTCTGGCTGCACTTGGTCGCCGTGTCTTTCACAGCCTGCGGCGAAGCGGAGGAATCCATCTGCAGCTGACGCTTATCTGAAGAGGCTTGTAAGGAATTCACAGTTCCAACGTCCTTCTCTGCTCCTGGGCTGCTTGAACTGATCAGAGCTGAAGGTGCGCTCTTCTGCTCGTGCTGCGACGCTCCTGGGGGGCAGCTTTGTAAATGCTCCGACTCTGACCGAGCCTCTTTATTGAGTTTGTCATCTGCACATTTGAAATCATAAGCCTGATTAAGATTGTGTTTCGATGAGCAGTTTGCCTCTGTGTGATTCCGGGACCTCGTATCCGCCTCCGACACGCCAGAATTGGAGACGTCACAGTTCTCACCGAGACCCAACGGTCTGATATTTGCATTAGAATCCGTGTCGGCGCCCCCTGGCTCATCAGCAGTCACTGAGCTCCGCTGCACTTTACCGTCCGCGCTCCCATTGTTTCCATTCGACGCCCTCGCCGTAGCCTCGCTGCCGACGGGAGCTGCGTTTTGACTTTGGGACGCAGTCTTCGATGCCTGCGTGTGATCCGAACAGACCTGAGGGAGCTTACGGTTGGACTCATTGGCCCAGTTGGCGTTGGACTCCTTGTTGCCCAGTGAGTCCACGGCAGTCAGCTGAGGAACCATCTGCACTGTCACTGTCCGTTTCGGGTTTGAACCCATTGTGGACACTTGGAAGGAGCTTCAAATGCAGTCCAGAGGTAATGGGATCAGACCCCGGAGACTCCACTCAGGTTGCAATATGTCCTGTGGGGACAATAGAGACGTCTGATGAGTACACAACAGGACAATTACACATGCACACATCACAATAATAAGGCTGTTTTCCACCCAATTCTGCCCCTTGCCCACCTTATCTCTCGTGTGATTATCCTGTTTGACAATCTCACAAGAGATGGGTTCGGTTTGGGGTGTGTTAAGAGTGAATTTGTCCCATTAACTGGCTATGAAAATTGCCGAGGCATATTGAATATTTATGATCAGAAATGTCTGCGTGTGGCGGCAGCCGACCGCTCTCAACTTAAACTGAAGAAACGAAGAAACGATCTGACAACATGCAAGGAAGAAAAAGAGTCACAATAGGAGGAGTCAATCTCAATTCCATCTGCCGTCAACTCCAGGTTTATTTCCATGTGTTCTTTCTTATTTCTTCAATTCTCTACCAAAGATTTTGCAACCTGTCTTCAGTTCAACCCAGTTTTCACCTTTCAGCCCCCAAAGAGTGGCACAGTTTCCATGTAATCTACGTCTGTTTCTTTGTATCACTGCACTCATGAAAGGGGCGGAGCAACGACGGTCAGTGGCTCCTCCTTCACCTCTGCAACTTCACTTATTTCTTATTACCCTACTCCAGTGTTTTTCAACCTTTTTAAGCCACAACACACTTGGTCCGTTGAAAAAATCCAGAGGCTCACCACCAACCGAACCTCAGCCAAAGCACAGTTATGCTTAGTCAAACGTCCTGTAGAAAATCCCTTTTCATTTGTGAAAAATTGTAGGAACTCATACGTATTTGTTTAAAAATCTATGCAGAAAGGGGTGGGCAATATGGCAAGATGCATCATCAGTTAATTTCTTTTAAATAACTGTTATTGATACAATTATTCTTTTGTTTGATTCTGCATTTCAGAATCAAATACATAGATCAGCATAGATCTATAGTGTGTAGAAAGAATGTGACCGAATCCATGTAATGTCCTCAAGTTAATGTCATCATATCGTCCACCTCACCTGACACTCTCTCACAGCCACCGGTTGAAAAACACTGCCCTACTGCATATGTCAACTTAAGGCCCAAGGGCCGGATGCAGGACACCAAGTTAGATTTTGTGGCCGGCAAAAGCTTAGCCACACCGATAAGCAGCAGCTTATCTTGTCACAAGGACATTGGGAGTGACTGGAAAGGACAAAAACAGAAACCAGCATGAGGATAAGGAGATGGTTTGGACAGGTTGAGAGGAGAGACAGGAAACATGTCGGACCAAGAATACCAAGAATCAGGCAAAGGAAGACGCAGAACCACTGAGGTCCATGCATGTGATGAAGAAGGACATGAAGAGGACGTGAGAACAGAGGATGGTCGAGATAGGTAAGGGTGCAGAAGGTTGAAGATTACACAGGTGGTTTTCTGGCATGTAAAGAATTGACCAAGGAAGAAGAAATTTTGATGAAAGACATAGTTCTGCTGCTATGTAAGGAGGAAAGATGGGTTTGCGAGTACCAATGAAAACAGAGGCTCAGCGTTTGAGGCTATTTACGAGGCAAGTTCAGAGAGGGACTAGCACCTGAAGCAACCCCAGACTGAAAAAAATCCCCAAAAAGTGTCCTAAATAAGAAACTATAAGATGCTACATGATAATAATAATCAAAATAAAGCAGATTCACTTCGAATTTTCTGCTTAAATTAGATGTAAACAGCTCATATTTTGCCCCTTTGGTAGACACAATACAGTGGTACCTCGGTTCTGGACCACAATCCGTTCCAGATGGCCGTTCGAGAAGCGATTTGTTTGAAATCTGAATGGATTTTTCCCATTACAATGAATGGAAAAAGCAATAATGCGTTCCAAGCCTTAAAATAGTCTTTTGTAGGAGTGAATGTAGAGTGTGTGCTGCAGGTGGCTGTTCCTCTATGTGTGTGGCCGCTGCATGTGGGAGGGGTTGCTGAGTGAGTGAGGTCTCTCCAGAAGAGAAGAGGTGCCCGGTGCGTGTCCAGCTCTGAATGTGCGCTTCTGTGCAGTTTGGCTGTGACAAAGTCATAAACCAAGTCACGCTCTGTCCCAGACTCGCCTCATCCCTGTCCCAGCTCCAGCCCACAACAGGACATCAAACCCTGGAGTGTGGCTCCAGCACCTCCCCTGTGACACTCTACCACGGTCCAGTGCGGAGACAGGAAAGGTTTTACACCTCAATATGAAGAAAAAACAGTCAGTAAATGTAGCTAACGGGACACGTCTGCATACAGAGACACAATAACAAAGCGGGTCGTGGCTCAGCTGATCGGTCCGCGCACGTTATATTTCTTCTGGATTTTTTCGGGGGCGTTCCAGTTCTGGATTTTCATTCGAAATCAGAAGCAAAAAAAATCAAACTCCGATTTGTTCGAATTCCGGGACATACGAAAACCGAGGTACCACTGTACATTGCTTTGATAAATTCTTTGGCACATTTTCCAGTGAGTGCAAACACTTTTGCACATGTCTTAGTGCAAGCTAATCTTATTCCTGTCCAGGAATATCCAGAAACTGGCTAGAGTGGGACAGGCCAGGAATGTTGCTCCATCAGTCAGCGTCTGAACTGTATTGACACGATAAGAATTCTGCTCTATTAACAACATCCCAGTCACTTTGTGATCGAGAGCTGAGATCAATCTGGTGCAAAACGTCTGCACCGTTACCAGAAATTAAATACACATACACACGTGCATATAGGCTTTGTTGGTTTGGTAAAAACAATGTACTCCACCGATTAAAATGTGTACTTGGGTTCCGAGATCTGAGGTTAAAATGTACCCAGGCTAGTGATGACCAAAGGCTGGCCATGGGGCCATCTGTAGCCCTTGAAATAAGCGTCTCACGGGCTCAGCAGCACGGTCCACAAGAGAGTGGAAAACCGTTGCAACATCCACTCTCTTTGCCAAGATCCTGTGTGTCAATTAAAAATGGCCCAAGGTCGTGCTACTTCATGGTGATGCTTATTTCTAAATGAGACAAGCCCTTTTCCTGTCAGTCAGTATTATGTTCCTGTTTTAAAGGATAACATTTTGTTATTCTGTTTTCAGCGTCTGGAAAAGGGTATCCAGAACACAGCTTCTTCGTAGCTAAACCCTACAAGCTGCCGAAACTCCTTTTAGGAACTTCGGGTTCGGGTATCCACAGACGGTCATAATTCTACGTCAAAGTAAGACATTGTCACCAAGCACCAATGAGGGAGACCCTTGAGCTGTTCTCCAATGGGCCCCATTCAAAATGAAGGAAATGGAAAACGAACTACGCGTCTGATCCGAAAAATCAAAATGCTCCGCCTTACAATTTGGACTGGACAGCGAGTCGATCCTAGCTGGAGCATTGTCACAAAACTAACATTTGTATTCGATACTAGACCAGGGGTCACCAACCTTTCAGCAACCACAAGCTACTCCAAGGGCACTGTGAGACACGAAGGGCAGCCATTGGTTCAAGCACATCACAGATCACAATAAACAAAGGAAGATAAATGACAGAATTTAAATTATTATTGTTTTACTTTTTCTTTTTTTTAGCAGCCTGTGGGCTACTGTGGGTACCATGTTGGTGACCCCTGCTCCAGACCAAAGACTCGTAGCTCAATATCGCTGTCACTTTCAGCTTTAATGTGAAGAGCGTACCGTAAAATTCTGCTCAAAATGAGGCTGAGAAACACAGCTTGTTGTCGTGCATCACCACTCCGTCATACTCCATCGTTTTAGAAGTCAGCGAATGAAAAACATCCGGAACTCAAACAGCAACTGTGTCAAAACCGTCCCAAGAAAAGGTCTTCCTGAGACTGTAGCACATCAACAATTCAGCGGGAGCCATTGGCGAAAAGAAGACGGAGGAGTGGATGAAAAAGAAGACTGTCTTCAGTCTATGTCAGCAGGTACAAGAAGATGTCGCTTCGACATCTCGGAGCAAGTCCACCAATCAATCTGTCTAACAAGCGTTTCTGTGAAAGATTGATGGAGCAGCAGCGATCGGCGTTGGTCTTTGGCATCAATACGTCCGTGAGCACTGCTTCTCTGCAGTTAAGCAGAGACCGTGCTGAGGCCAAATTTGGGGCTTTTTCCTCAACTCATCCTTTCGTATCTCGTCCTGAATTTGAAGAGAAACCGAGATTGTCTTACCATCCCATCGCTCTGCGATGTCAAAATGACCTGCAGTTTTGTCCCACATCTCCGTCCTACCGTTGACGGATGGCTCCGTCTCAGCTTCCTCAAAGTGTAAAAGCATCTGGGCCATTCCCGTGAGTGATGCTCCACCTCACAAAGATCTACTCCCTCACTTTCTTCAGACCATGAATCTGCAGTGAGATCAATGTTGGAGTCGCACACACAGGAGCCCCGGACAGCTCAGTGTTCGGCCGCCTCCTGGGACTAGCGGTTACATTTGCAGTCACATTATTGATGAGGACTTCTCCCGCAGCCTCTGACACCGAAAGATAGATGGTCTTCTCATCCAGTGCGTTTCCTTTCCCACCCTTCCCAGTTGCTTGTGAATGAGTGCTGAATGAAGGCAGAATACTCAGCTGTATTGAGTCATAGACAGGTGGAGCGTTTGTGTCTGCTCTCATCTGCTGCTCTGTTGACAAAGTGCAAATATTTATGGAGAGCAGACCCTCTACAATTGAAGACCCCCGCCTCCCTCCGGTGTCTACAGGCAAATTCAAGGTTCCATTTTCTCTCTGACCTTGCGGACAAACGAGGGAGGAAACCCCTGCTGATGAGAGAAAGCGCCTTGTCTTACCTTCCCGGAGAAGCCGCCTCTTCCGCGCGTCCGACTCACAGATGCGCTCGTGTGTGTGTGTGTAACGTCGAGAGGCTCCGTGACACCAAGCCACGCCTTCGACCCTCGAGGTTTCGATCCGACGTGACAGAACGCGGCGTTGAAGCAAAACAGCTCGATTGTCAGAACGATCCTCCGGCGCTTCTCTGCCTCCTCATCTGGAGAAAAGTGGGTGCTTCCCACTCGCACCCCACTCTGCTCCTCCACCCCACTCTCAGCGTGGTGCGGCAGATGAGCGGATGAATGGCTGGATGGAGGCTGCACCCTCCAGTCCCGAGCTTTCCCTTTTTTTCTTGCCGTCACATTCGCTATGATCTTCTGTATGGAATCATTTTTGAGACAAAAAAATGGACTGCGGGAGGAAACCAGAGTGCCTAGAGGAAGCAGATATAAAGAGTCATGTACGATAGACATATTCACTACAAGAGAAAGGGAAGTTTATTTTGGAGCGACTATATGTCAAAGGTGACGCTACAGAGGTTGTCAAGGTCAGACATGAGTGCATCAGAGGGCGCAGCTCATGGAGAGACAGTTGAAGAAAATCCCACATCGATTCCTCAAGTTTCACCTCTCAGAGTGGCAGGAATTGAAATCAGATTTTGGCCAGCGCTCTCTCTCTGCGGCTGAGGATTGGTATTGGACATTTTGACGTTGACAAATTGTTGTGTAATTTGAGTTGAGCGACATAGTTGCAGATATCGAGCTCCCGTCACTCAAATGATCCGTGCATTATTTTTAAGGGCTAAACCATTTGGGCAGGATGATAGGACTATGGATCGAGTGCGTGCGTGCCAAGAGAGGAAAAACAAAAAACAGAGAAGGAGAAGCAGGACAGATCAACGTGAATGTTACATGAGTTTTCCACAATATTTAAGAAGCTTAAATATAGTATTTTATATTGACTTACGAGGGGTGAGCTGCTGGGTGGAAGCCTGCCCTCTCTGAGTGCTTTTCCAGTTGTTCCTCAGCTTCTGGACTGAGAGCTGCGCAGCCCTGGGAACCGTAGCAGGAGGATCTCCTGTCTTTAAGGGCCCAGAGGGACTGATGAGGTGAGGATGCCCAGACTTAAGCACAGTTGAGAGCACACTTGGCCCAACAGAGCCGCTGGACTCGCTCGATTAAACAGCCTCGGGCTCGTGATGCCAAACACCAGCCACGGAAATAAATAAACTGGAACAGGATAAAACACGGAGCTTGCTTGTCTCGCAGTCATGGTTGGAGTGAGAACTGTTTTTTTTTTGGTGTTGTTATTATTATGAACATGAATTTGCAGTTTAAGAACCTGTGCAATGATGTGATCCTCATCCATTCAGGGAGGCAACTCACTGTCACCATCTAACACTTTTATCTTTTGAAGTGCAGCCCATTTGATGAGCAAAGTCAATGTAAGAAGCCATAATAGAATGATTGAAGCATTTTGTGGTTGAGGGTTCAGCTTTTTTATAGTTTGAGGTTCAATTGTCGTACTGTTATTTGTCCAGTTTTATTAACATTTTAGGAAACTTTTCTTCTTTTCCTTCCGGCTTCTCCCTTCAGGGGTAGCCACAGCGGATCATCCTCCTCCATCTCACCCTGTCCTCTGCTTCCTCTTCTCTCAAAGCTACAAACCTCATGTCCTCCTTCACCACCTCCATCAATCTCCTCTTTGGCCTTCCTCTCCACCTTCTGCCTGTCAGGTCCAACCTCAACATCTTCATCTACCAATGTACTGGCTCTCTCTCCTCTGTACATGTCCAAACCATCTCCATCTAGCCTCCCTGACTTTGTCACCTAAACACCTGAGCACATGTGCTGTCCATCTGATCCTATCATCATCCTGCTCACTCCCAGAGAGAAGCTCAGCATCTTCATCTCTGCTACCTCCAGCTCTGCCTCCTGTCTTTTCCTCAGTGACACTGTTTCCAAACCATACAGCATTGCTGGCCTCACCACCCTTTTGGACACGTTCCCTTTCATCCTTGCCGACACCCTTTTTTCACACATCACACCTGACACTTTTCTCCAATGATTCCATCCTGCTCCATCCCAGTTCTTCACCTCTTTCTCACACTCTCCAAAATCACTCTTAAAACCCTCCACCTTCTTTACCTCTACATCCTGTAACTTCACCTGACCACTTGGCTCCCTCTCATTCACACACATGTATTCCGTCTTACTGCAGCTAACCTTCATTCCTCTCCTTACTAAGGCAAACCTCCACCTCTCTAGCTGATCTTCCACTTGCTCCCTGCTTTCACCACAAGTGTCTCCATCATAAACACTGTATTTTTAAGGCAACAATTGTTTAAATTCAACGGAAGAATAATCACAGATATTAGATGTGCAATCTTTGTTGATCAACCTCAGCGACGCTTATTAAAATTAAAATAAATCTGAGTTTAAAAAGTGAATCGGACTCCCCCTTGTGGTGGAGATGGGTACTAATATAGAGATGACCTGCAGGGGGCGCACGCGAATACGCACACGTTGCAGTACTTTTGAATGCTATGTTCAAAGACATCAAGTCGTTTTGATCGCAATATTTTAAAGACCGTAAATGCAATTGAAAGAGTGGAGGTTGTATTTAAATGACTTAACGCATATTTTAGTGTAAATAAATGCTTTGTGAAAAAATAAGAGCGCGGTTGCTACTGAGAAATTAGATAGCAGCCTAAAATTGTCCGGTGTTCCCTGAATGCACCATGAAGAAACTGTTGTCAACAGAGACGTCGCTAACATTCCTGACTAACTTCTGACTGAATGTGACTATTGACTTGATTTCCCGATCGGAAAACCCGGGGTAAGAAGAACAATAACCTATAACAGTAACAGACCACACACTTTTTCATTTTGCACGCTCTCTACCATCGAACGACTAACCTCCTCTTTCACATTAGTGACCCATTGTTTACACTTCACCGTGCTGCTGTTTGCTAACTATTGTTCGCCGCGACAATTGGCGAGTTTTAAAAACAATAAGCTGTTGAGTTATTTCCCAGAAAATGTAAAATGTTCGCTTCGAGTTAGTCAAACGTTTAAGCCACAATGCTAACAGCTAGCACAGGCGCTAATTCCAAAGCAGCAGTTCATACAAATGTGAAGGAAGCTGCAGCAGCGAGTGCTACAGTTGCAGCGTTATCGCCACTTCTGGAAACAGTCCGGCAACGATCGGAGTACATTCTTTTTAGATCATCTGATTGTCATTTACTCGAGTTTCTCCAAACATCTCCGTCCGTGTGAAGATTCTCCGCCACCGGTTGTTGTCACTGTTCTGTTACACTAAAAACTTTGTTTACAGCCACTGAAGCCCAGAGAGCTCAAGAGCATGAACGTAAAATCCGGTTGCAAGACCGTCATCGATGCGACCTTCTGTGTGTTTTAGAGAAAATGCTGGGCGCCATCTGGCAGTATGTGTTCGCGTCCTTCCTGCGACACTGGCTGAAGTGGCTGATCCGGCAGGCCACCGGGACCTGTGAGCTCCAGAGGATCCTGGCTGGGTACAAGCCTGGAGCCACCAGGACTTTGAAGACTGGTACATGACTTTACTGCAAATACATATTGACTGTGATGCTTCTATGTGTATATATATATATATATATATATATATATATATATATATATATATATATGTGTGTGTGTGTGTGTGTGTGCGATGCATTAATTTCTTGTTTTCTTTTTGAAGAATATTCTCTCAATTCATCAAAAAGCCCGGTAAATAAATCCACCATTAAATAATAAATGATCTACTGAATAGCTCGGTCTGACTTTATTTTTTTTGCTTCAGGTTTTAAGAGCCTCGCTGAAAGGCAGCGACGATGATTTGGAAAAATGTGTGGGCGCAATAATGGAGGCGAAGAATGTCAAACAAGAGAAAGATCCACAGTAAGCTTTTCACATTGGATATTCTTTCCTGCAACAGAGTTGGCTCAACCCTGTTGCTTCTTCTAGGTTCAAGGAGAAACTTCACACCTCATTGCTGCAGATCCGAGGATACACAAGTCTGTATACATCGGTGGAAGACATGAGGAAAGAAGTTTTCTGCTCGGAGAACCAGGAGCACGAGGCCATGCTGCTGAAGGTGCCTGCCTCTACTACTTTTTTCTACTATTGTGTTTTCAGTTTGAACAGTGTTTCTTTCAAAAACACATCAATATACAGTGGTACCTCGGTTTTCGAACGTCCCGGACTTTGAACAAAAATTTTGAGATTTTTTTGCTTTGGATTTCAAACAAAAATCCAGAACTCGAACGCCCCTGAAAAAAACCTGAAAAAACACAATGTGCGCGGACCGATCAGCTGACCCACGAGGCGCTTTGTTATTGTGTATAACGCAGCCTCTGTATGCAGACGTGTCCCGTTAGCTACATTTACTGACTGTTTTCTCTTCATATTGAGGTGTAAAACCTTTCCTGTCTCCACACTGGACCGTGGTAGAGTGTCACAGGGGAGGTGCTGGAGCCACACTCCAGGGTTTGATGTCCTGTTGTGGGCTGGAGCTGGGACAGGGATGAGGCGAGTCTGGGACAGAGCGTGACTTGGTTTATGACTTTGTCACAGCCAAACTACTCAGAAGGGCACATTCAGAGCTGGACACGCACCGGGCACCTCTTCACTTCTGGAGAGACCTCACTCACTCGCCAACCCCTCCCACATGCAGCGGCCACACACATAGAGGAACAGCGCACCTGCAGCAGACACTCTACATTCACTCCTACAAAAGACTATTTTAAGGCTTGGAACGCTTTTTCCATTCATTGTAATGGGAAAAATCCATTCAGATTTCGAACAAATCGCTTCTTGAACGGCCGTCTGGAACAGATTGTGGTCGAGAACCGAGGTACCACTGTGTACCCAAAATAGACATTAGTAAGTAAGTAAAGCACAGATTCCTTTCATCGTGCATTTTCTGCCTTCCTGACAAAAAGGTGTCTTAAGAGGTGCTGAATTTAAGTGCGACTGGGAGTTTGCTCGACAAGTTGCTGCGGTTTTTAGTGCTGGGTAAATGAGGCATCATAACGCGTTGCGACACACAGTGTTGCTACTAGTGCTGAATACTGACACCTGCTGGACATTAAAAGTCCCTGCAGGCAACGTACTTGACAGACGGAACTGACACTGATTTGAAGCCCTACTGTATACGATAATAATATATCAATGTCAAGTATTTGCATTCATATTGTATTATTCCAAATATTTAAATAACGTGAACATGTATCATAATGGGAAAATTTAAGTGAAAATGATGTGAAGGAGGATGCTTGTAGAGTTTTTGGACACATTTTTATTCAAAAAGAAAAACTTTTTTCCAATGTTTAAAAATCTTCCATGTTAAGTCTGTTGCGTTTCTTCCAAAAAATAATGTGACAGTGAACTAAGACTGACCTGAATTTGAATTAAATTTGAATTAAAATGGAACAAGACATGTCTAAAATCGGAGGCAAACTGGTTGAAATAAATACATTATTCTCCGATGGGAGATCTAAATGGTCCACAAAGACATTGACAAGAAACCGTGAGAATAGACTGATTCAGCACTTGCATCCTGTCGACAGATGCGCTTCCTTATTAATGTGTTATAAGTGCGTTTTTGCCGAGTCGACACAGTTCGTTCATCTGTCACGAGGCTGTCTTAAAGTGATACGTGCACCAAGCTCGGCACATGCGCCGGTGCATCGGTGTTGAGGGACCCATCACTCGTGTGTTGTGGACTTAAAGAAGCCATTAGACCGTGTTCTTCCAGGCATCCTGTGAGAGGGGTTGCCAGGTTTGTTGGTCTCAGGATCTCCTGTTAGTCCCCTCAGTCTGAGTCCTCTAACGCTAAGGCTATGCCACTCAGTTGGTATTGTGGAATGGCATCCAAATATAGATGAAGGAGTGAGAGACTGTCATGATTCGAAGCTCAGTGAAGCAATACAATGGCCGACATCCTCCAAGGTGAAGCTGCCTGGACGTGGATCAGTCGACTGAACTGATCTGGAGCCATGTGTGACCACCACTCTGACTGTGTCTCTTTGCACTTCCAGCTGTGGGACTTGCTGATGCCAACAGTCAAACTGGAGTCCAGAGTGACCAAACAGTGGGGAGACATTGGATTCCAAGGTGACGACCCGAAGACGGACTTCAGAGGAATGGGTCTGCTGGGACTCATGAACCTCCTGTGAGTACTGCACTGAGTCAGTGTGTGTCGCCGGCGTAATGGCTCCCGGGTCACCGTCAGTTCAGGGGCGGAGTCTCACGGCTCAGAATGTTTGAGGTGCATCAGTTGGACTCAGAAAATTTATGCGGAGTTGGGGAGACAGCACCATTTGGGGGCTTCAGTTGCTTCAGAATGTTAATAAACCTTGTGCTTCAAGGTTGAATTTCAAGAAGCACTTAGTGTGGGACATTTCAAATCCTACTCATTATACGTTTATGGAGCAAATGACCAGAATGAAGGACAAAAAAGGTCAAATGAGAAACAAGAAAGGACAACAAGGCAGTTAGTAGTAACCACTAGGGTTGGTCTATATGCAGAAAAAAAAGTTATCAGGATAAATGTTGTAATTTCGGCGATAACAATAATTATCACGATAAATACATTTCCATTTCTCTTCCATGTGTTGGACACTACAGTCTCTCTGGAAACTGTTTTGTGATGAAACTTGTCAGTGGAGTTTGTCTCCAACATCATTATTCGTTTATGTTTCAATATAATAGTTTACCAAGTGTAGAGATTCAACGCTTCACATTTCTGGTAGAAGCCGCTGGTGTCTGACAGACAGCTCTGCCAGCTTTATTTAGGGGTTAAAATGAGCCGTCTGTCTGCTGTATCTCATGTCTCTGAACAGTTGACTTGAACTATGGAGCAGTCTGGACACATTTCCTCGATGCTATCGAAGAAATATTAGAAATCATGTGAAGAAATTATCATGTAGTCATATTGTATTCTCCAAATCATTATACCAACTGTCAGTCCTTTGTCTTGTGTGATGGAAAACCTTTTCACAATTCTCTCTCCAAAAATGGTTGTTTTTCATTGCCTTATTGAAGATTCCACTCATACTTTGACTGCTTTAGAATTTGTTGATGGTCCCTAACTGATGCCGGGGTGTAGCATTAGCGCTGCCTGTGAGAGCGTGTCCACGATCAGTGAATGGGAAGAGGACGCCGCCGTCAATACCGGAGCAGAGCTCCGTCCAATATCCAACTATTTTCACCAGCGCTGCAGGAGACCTGCATGTGTCGATGTGAACCAAGGCAGACGACCGCGTCAGAGAACCTATGAGGACCACTCCATCTAATAAAATAAACACACACCCAGAGACTCAGTCGACCAGTGTCATTATCAAAGGTTCCCTGTATTAAAAATTAGTAAACTATAAAAGTCCACCACACTCTCCACAGCTGTCACACGCCGGTGTCAGCTGTCAAACGCTGCAGAGCTTGAGAGCGCGGCGCGCCGTCCCCTCACACGTGCAATGCAGCGAGTGAGTCACGTGTTTATCGAAGAATTGTCATGGTGGAGATTGCGTTTGGTGGTATATCGTGTACGATGAGTTATCGCCCATCCCTAGTAACCAGCAATGAAATCCATGAGGTGGAACTGAAGGTGGATTGAAGGGACAAACTGACGGCGTCTCCTCTGCAGCTTTTTCAGTCAAAACTACACAGAAGAAGCTCGGCAGGTGCTGTCACATGCGAACCACCCGAAGCTGGGGTAAGAGGCCGTCGCAGCCTTTTTGAAAGTGATGCTGTGTTTGCCTTGTTCAAACCTCAAATGGCTCCAGGTATTCCTACGCCATCGTGGGGATCAACCTGACGGAGATGGCCTACAGTCTGCTGAAGAGCGGCGCCTTGAAGCCCCACTTCTACAACACAGTCCCAGGTCTGCCGGAGGTCAGGCACTTCCACCAGCTCTACTGTGAGTCAGCACCTCTGCTTCTGCTGTTCTGCTCTGAAGTCACTCTCAACACTCCTCGTCTCTTTTAGGCTACCTGGCGTTCGAGTTTGACAAATTCTGGATCACAGAAGAGCCTGAAAGCATCATGCAGTTCAATCTGTACAGAGAAAAATTCCACGACATTGTTCGAGCTCACCTGAAGGAGCCCGACGTGTCTCTGACTCTGACCAAGTAGCTCAGTCTTTGCAAATGTTTCCAGCAGGTAAGTCGAAGGTCAGGCAGGAATAAAGGTCAAGAAAAGACAGAGTCATAACAGCGTGTATGTTCTGTTTGGTCTTTGTTCCAAATGTGGAGCTCAAGCTCGGATACTTTCACCTGACAGCTACGATATATAACATCACCTTTGACAGTGAGTGAAAAATCTATTTGCACTGAACACTTTTTTTACCGTGATTTCCTGAGTAGGTCAGAGGTCGTGTGAATTCACACTTTGACCCCTGAATGACCCCTCTAACTCTTTTAATGTTGGTTTTTCGGAGCTGTGACACTTGGAACGACAAGTGGTCAAATGAAATACCCAGTGTCTCAGTGGGAAACATGGTGGACAACTGCAAAGCTCACCAGCTCATCGAGACGCCTCGGGCTGATCGTAAAGTCTCCACCATCTGTGATCGGCTCCAGTGCTCGCTCACGTGTGCTTTTTAAAATGACTGAGAATCTGTAAAGAAGGATTTTAAAACTTTGTCAAACTATAGAGCATTGGTTTGTTGTGTACGTTTGCCTCAGAATAACCATCATTCCAACCAGTGCTTCAGTGGTTTCATTGAACAAACAGTGCTATTGTTTACAGTGGAAAAAAAAGTACATTTAATTTAATTTTTTCTTTTTTTTTTAATTTGTGACACTTGTTTCCTGAAGCTGTGTGGGTGCTCTGGAATGTGAGCTGTTGCCCTGAACAGGAAGCTTTTCTGGAGCCACACTAATAATAAAGCGCTGATGTCGTCTTTACATGGTCCGTGTGTTGTTCATGCGTATGGTGCGAGTTAATAGCTGTTTCTGTTGCGACACAGTCACTGATAAATGATTCATCCATAATGTGAGGGAAGTGACAAAAGTTTCTAGATGTATTTTTTAAATGATAATATAAAATAAGGACATTGAAAAAGTTTGTGTGAATACCATATTTCTATATTTATGTTCCATAATTTATTGTGGTCACAGGCAAACGTTCATCCACAGATGTTCACACACATATCCAGCGAGACTGTTCTTAGATAAAATGTCCTAAAATCCCTTTTTGAACAAAGGAACTTCTTAAAATAAATGACTTTTTAAGTCATTGTTTTGTTGGGTTTTTTTTAACAGGAGGTCAGTTGGTGGCCTCCATCCTCTTCTTGGTGACCATCATGGCGCGCTTGATCTGCTCGAAGGAGACGAACATCACGATGTTCCACGATCCCAGTCGCAGGAACGAGGGGACGAACCTGCAACGCAGAAGCGGGAGCTCATGTTAAAGCTCAGGCGGACTGACCTCTTATTTCACTGGTGGTTGCTATTGCGACTCAAAACCCAAAAACGCTTCGGGACACACGCTAGCTCACTAGGTGGCAGCAAAACCATGATGGAAGCTGAGGGTTCGATTCCCAGCGAACTAGCCTGCGGATAAAAGCATCAGCTAAACAGCATTTATTTTAAAGATTTGTCAAACTGAGTTTTTATTTTTAGGACACGTTGATGATCAGTCAAGGAAGAGTCTTTGCTTTTGCTCTGGATCCATGAGAGGTTTAAAGGTTTGTGCTCTCCGGTTGCTACAACTGCCGCTAGCAAGTCCAGGGGCCCGTGTTTGTGAGTCCCAGGATTGTAGGGGAAGGATACCGCCTTCCTCGCTTCTGACTGGCTAGAAAGCCTCCTCCCCCGACTATAACCAATTTCATTTGACTTATTATTATTTTGCTGAAGAACTGATAACTTGTCTTAAAACATTTACCTCTGCTCAGCTACTTACCTCTTGCTCTGAATGTGAGATGACTTTTTCCAGATGGCAAAGTGGAGGCCCTACCTTCCCCTACCATCCTGGGATTCGCAAATTCCTGTCTGGCAGGCCATTTTCAGCCCCGAATCTCAGTCATGTGACCCGCAACTCTGTGGTATTATTTCTGAATTTGCACGAGCCATTCGCGATGCGCTCACCCCTTGTAGAAAGCCGTGGGCCCCTCTTTGGTCAGCATGGTCCAAGCGCAGTTGATGGCGCTGCGGTACTGTCCCGGCGGCGAGTTCATGTACCTCGTCTTCACCACGTCGACAGGTGAGGCGATCACCGTGGTCACAAAGCCAGCACCGAACGCGGAGACGAAGTGGCACGGCAGATTATCTGCAGCGTCGACAAGGAGTTATCAGCACCGAGTCCCGAGCCACGGCGTTACGTAAGAACACAACAGTTTACAGCATGTTGTGAGGCGGCCTCGTGTGTTATCAGGAGATGAAGGTTGGTGGGTGTGTGGAGGTCGGGCCAATTGCCTGACTCCTGCTTTGTCTTCAGTAGGGTAGTGTCTTAGTGTCGCCGCATGTGTGTTGCTTCTACTCTCAACTCTGAGAGTGAACTGGTACGATGTGTGTGTTCGTCTTCACCTGACATGAGTTTGTGCTTCAGAATAGCTTCTTTGATCAGATCGTAGGTGACCAACTCTGTGCAGTTGACCAGAGCGTTTCTGGTGATGTTGGGAAGGGTCCCTGAAATCCATGGTAAAACCACAAGGTTATTCACGTCGGCCAAATGTGACTCGGATCGGAACCGTCTCGAGACCTTTCCAGAGGCCTCGCAGTCCCTCGTTCTGGAAGATGTGCTTGTACGCCTGCATGGTTCCGTTGTAGCGGCGGGCCACTCCGTCCAGGTTCATCTGGGCCTGAAATCGGACCTTCACGACGTCGGTGGGTTGTGCGAACGACACCGCCATGGCGCCCGTCGTGCAGCCGGCCAGGATCCGGACCAGGACGCCGGGACCTGATGAGAAAGACACGTCGGCCTCAGCACATTTACCCGGCAGCTCTTGACAAGGCCCAGGTCGGGTGCGGACTAGCTAGCTGTCCTCGGCAACCTGAACTAGCCCATCACGCCCTTCAACACGTCTTCCCAACCTGAAGTCGGTGCTGAGTCCCGACTGAACCTGCCCTCACATTCAAATATGAGTGTTGTGTGGGAGTCAACTTGAGCTCTCTCGTTCGGAATTGTGCCTCAAGCTTCACTCCTGGTCCTCCAATAGAAGAGCTCAAGACCTCCGGTCAGAACAGCCAGATGAGCAGCAGAGTCCTGTGCTTCCTAATAGGGCTGACATTAGATCAAAACCTTTAATCTCGATTCATCGCGCCTAAGCAGAGTTAACTCGCGATTAATCGCACTTTCAAAATCTGTTCTACAAACGTATAGAAAGAGTATATCAACACAAAAGTGGCCAGTAACGCTTGCTTTGAGGTTATTCTACAGAATGTTCTTGATGGTATCAGTTATGTTGAGTTTTTGGAGTAAACAAATGTTTGGCAACTCTTGTGTTGATAAAATCTTCCTTCATGTTACATTTAGAACAGACGCAAGAAGTGTGATTCATTTGCGATTAATCGCGAGTTAACTATGCATTCGTGCGATTAATCGTGATTAAAGGTTTTAATCTATCGGCAGCCCTGACTCCTAGCATTCTGAAGATCACTATCCAGACACACAGAGACCACACACCTCTCCTGAACTTGGGCTGACCACTTACTCTCTTTGCCGCCGGTGTAGAAGTCCCGGACGTTGTCGTAGAGGCCGATTCTGACCGAGGCGAAACACACTTGTCTCTGCAGGCCGGCGACCAGACCGTTATACAGAGCCCGGGGCCCCTCTGTGCGGATCATGGTGCTGATGGTTCCGAACACGCCTCTGTAGCGGATGTTCTTGGTGGCCTCCACCGCAGCCTTCTCTCCTTGAATCTGAAGATGCGGTGGGGCACGTCAAGGAAAGGGGGGGCTCCATCGTGGTCGTGTCTGGGAACAAACCTGCAGCCGGACTTTGGCGGTGTCCAAAGGGAACGTGACCAGGTCAGCGATGCAGGCCGCCGCGCCGGCGCTCGCCATCTTCACCCCGAGCGGAGGAGGAACTTCTGAGGGCTTCAGTCCGACCATGTTGTCCCGCGACTAACTCTTCACGCACCTGAGACACGTCAGGATCTTCAGAGAGTAGCTCGATCATGACAGCGGAAAACTCACCGTTCAGTCTTGACTCGGATCCCTCTCTGGGATTATAATCCATAAAGGGCCCGGCTGCTCTGGAAGGAGGGATGACCTGCTCTTTGTGTGTTTATATATGTGGACAGCAGCTTCCATATGACATCAACAGAGAGGCGTTGCTGCCGGCGGCTTCGGTCCAGACTCCAATCAAAGTCCAGGGAAAGTCAATGTTCAATTTGCCTCACCGCGCAAGCACTTGTCAGGTAAACAACATTCTTCCCCCCGGTGAGCGTGAGCGACAACTGCAGGACACGGATTTGATTTCTTTATCTTACGACACCTATATGAATCAATGCTTCACTACACCGAGGGTCATGACCTGAACCAGCTGATCACACGAGAGCTGCCGGTTGTAATGAAACTCCCCGACACCACCGGGCGGATCACATGGCGCTGCTCAACCCGTGCGCAGCCAGCGAATCGAGCCCGCCTGTGTTTTAGGAAGGAAAACAAGAGGGGCTACGATGTGACGTGAGATGGGGACTGAAGTTCACTGTGGCGCTGATAAGAGCTTTTGCATCACTGGTGGTTCGACCTCAGCAGTTTTACAGAATCCAGTGTTTCATAATGCTTTTCCTGGTGGAGATGGACCCCATTCTATTGACTTGGACTTAGGCAATACGTCTGGATTCGGGGTTCGCGACCTTTCCTACTTCAAGTGGAGAAAAAAAAAAAACACTTTTTATCCAGTCGAGGGCAGCAGTAAAAATACTCTTTTACTCTTCCCCCATCATCCTACTCCAGTTCTCCTAGTGGGGGCAGAAGAACTGGAGTAGGTCAGAGGGGTCAACCTCTGTGTTTCCAGGATCTGCTCCGGAACACAGTGTCCAAGAGGCCTCAACTGGGGACGAGCAGAGGTTCTACTTTTAAGTTTGAGCTTCACTCTGAAGGCACCGACACCTGAGGAGAGGAACAAGGCCCATCATATTTGTAACCTTTTTGTTTGGTCATGACTCAAAGCCGTGTAGAAGCAAAGGTGAGGGCCAAAGGAGGAAGCTCGGAACTAAACTAAACCTGTCCAAATGCCAATGGAGCAGCCACCAAACACACATAACACGCAGATGCCACAACACACTTCAAAAGAAAACAGCAATAAAAAAAAAACAAAACAAAAAAAACGTATATATTCAGTGTATCGGGGTCGTAGTTATTAGCGTTTTCTTTATTGTCCAACAATTCAACAGCTTCCCCGTCCGCTTGAGCGATTCATTGAAATACCACAAGGGGAGCCGTGTGATGGAATAACTGTCGATGATTCACCATAGTTTGACCGATTTACACGCTGCACAAACATGTAATGAACCGTGACTTCAGTTGCAATTATGTACAACAATATTTCATTAAAAAATAAAAACAAACTGCTGTGTTACGAACGTAAAAAAACAGTTGTACTCGACTCACATGTGGCTCACATGACGTTGTAAACAAAAAAAGTGAAGGCTCGTAATTCGCAGGTTTTAGTGTAATCACCATGAAAAGGCAAATAAAATTCAAGTGAGTCACTGGAAAACTGACGCTCAATTAGCAGCGAACGGCGATAAAGTAAAGTAGCGGATGATGGTCCGTGAGAGTATAGTTCACTGTGGATGTGTGGCGCTAACAGTGGCCACTAACTTCAACACGGTCTACAGGGACTTCAGAGACTACACCGCTGACATCTATATGGTCTGATAAGAGCACAACACTGACACAGCCATTCCATGAGCGCAACATGTCATGTACAGTGGGGCGTCTACGCTCTGATACCGGCAGTATCTAACAGTCTGGATCGTAAAAGCTCTTCACATTTGATAAAACACGTCGCTAAGATTTTGGAAACATTCATTCAACAGTCGCTTCCTCCACAGTCTCGGAGGCTTTAGCCGGATAGGGAGATTTCATAGTCACTTGAGGACAGCAGGGGGCGCCCCACTTTACGCACGTTCTTGGCGTTTGTAATCCGGGCTGCGATATCCACTGGATTTTCGAAGTACTGAACCAGGGCCTGCTCGGTGAGGACGGACGCCAGGAACTGCTCGAAGGTGATGGCCCAGTCCTTGTCGACGCTGGTGCTGTGCGGCAGACCTCCGGCGTGCGGCCCGGAACCGAGAGGCCGGTGGTTTGTTTCGCCGCCGGACCCACTGGCCACCAGCACCGTGTCGTCGGCGATGTCTTCGCAGTGCAGCTTCTCGTCCAGCTCGTGCGACCCGGCGCTGAGGACCGAGTAGGACGACATGGACGTGTCGTCTTTGGTCTCGTCGTCGGAGATCAACATGGCCGAGGAGGTGCCGGCGTCTTTCGGGGAGGAGTCCTCCAGCTTGATGTCCTGCATGGGCGGCATCTGCTCGCAGCTGTCCTCCGTCTTCGCTCCCTCACCGCGACGCTGCTGCAGGTACAGTCCGTCCGGCTCAGTGGGCTCCGTCGCACTAGGGCCAGCCCCGTCCTTGGCGCTGGGCTCGGAGCTCACCCCGTGGCTGGACTCCCTCCTGGCAGAGGAGAAGAGCTTGCCGACCTCTCCCATCTCCAGCAGCAGGCTGGTGACAGTGGCGGTGGCGTGATAGAGCTCCTGCTCGGCTGAGTCCTCGCTGAACATGCAGTAGAGAGTCTTGCAGAGCTCGATGAACTGGCCCTGAACACAAAGTCAAGGTGAAGCGAAGGCTCCAGAGGCTGGATCCAACAAGTCCACCGTGTTACCTGATTCAGCTTGGGCAGGTCTTTAGTGTGCTCCGCCTGGGGTTTGGCGTCCTGGTTCCACAGCTTCAGGTACTGACGGTAGTCTGGGTTATTCAGTTTCTTCACTGCAACAGCAACAGGTCAGAATCACTCACACGCCCGACCTGTGATCAGTCTATTTTATTTCATTGAAATAAAGTTGATTCTGACCTGACCGACTCGTGTCTGCTTCCACTCACCTTTCTCCGTCTTGAAAGTCACTCTCACAAAGCCGTCGTCTTTCTCGGCCCTGCTCTTTGAGTCCTGGCCTGAAGAGAGCACAAGGTCAGCTGCACATTCACACTGAACACCGACGGAGGACGTGCTTACCCAGGGAGGATTCAGGAGTGATGTCTTCAAAGAAGTACTGGGTCGCCTCAAAAGCCGAGTCGGGTTCTTCCTGGTCGTGAGTCAGATCTGACAAAGGAGATATAGGACAAACGCATTAAAGCGCCGCTTGCTGCCTCTATGGTGTTTGGAGTGTGCCATCTACTGGTGAAACAGGGACAATGGACGAGCGCTGAAGACACTCAATCTTGAAATAAAAATAAAAAAAACACACTAACCAGGTAGAACATGCATCTTGTACAGCAGCTTCAACTTCTCCGTGAGGTCCAGATGATACAGAACACCTGAAAACATCCACCTTCAGACTCAAACACATTCAGGACACGGACGTTCCAAAGCCCGCTCAGCTCACCGAGCCCGCTGATGAACTCTCGGAAATTGATGAGCGCGTCGCCGTTGTGGTCCAGGAGACGGAAGAAGCGCACGGCCAGCGGGTCGGTGTGAGCGCCGTTGGACCAGGGGAACAGCAGCGAGAACAGGCCTTTGAACTGCTCCACGTCGATGCGGTACTGCTCCAGGTAGGGCAGGCTGGGGTCGTGGCGCTCGGTGGGGTCGCTGCTGCCGCCCCAGTAGCAGCTGGTCAGGTGCTCCGTCTGCCACACAAACACCAGCTCTGTAGCGCCTTCCACTCGACAATACAAATCTTGAGTTTTCAGTTGAGATCGGGGGGAAAACCAGGCCGTGTTTCGGACTCAAAGTTGGAGGGGATGGGACACTGTTGGTGTCTCACCTTGAAGAGAACAAAAAGCTCCTCTAACTCGTCGATGCTGAACGCTGTTTCTGTCACGATGGTCCTCACCTGAGAGACAGAAGGGTGAAAGTGAGCTTCAGCGATAAGCACTCGGCCTGTCACGGCCAAGAAAGAGCTGAGCCAAAAGACTCTCAATTGACCAGTCAAGGTGGCACAGTACTGGAACCAGTAATGGAGGTGAGCAGGGGGAGATCAAGGCTCTCTTTACTATGGTGCTGCCCCCACGATCCAACTTCAGAACCATCAATAGAGATATGAATCAGGAGGGTTTATGGGTATTTTTTTACCGTTTGTGTCGTAGCATTTGTTACATTCAATAATTCATTCACTCATAAACAGCTGTTTCTGATCATTCATGAGCCTACTGTTGAGGACTGTGGTCATAAATGAGGCTATGAAATGGAAAAGTGGGTCAGAAAACAAGAACAAGTCCACATTTCATGGTGCAATGAAAAGCTGAGTGAAAACAGGAAGAACCTGTGTGTCCACCATTAGAGCCTGTAAACACTGCTATTGCTGCTCTGTGGATGCAGCAGATTAGTGGTATTGAAAGTGGGTTAGTTGTGTGTCAAGTTTGAGACGGAATGCTCCGTCACTCACCACATTGCGTTTGGTCGTGTCCTCGATGGTTTGAATGACCCTCAGTCGCTGTCGGAAACGCATCTGCTCGATGACATCAGCGCGGATCGAGCCGAATTTCTGGAGCACGCAGAAAGGATGAGCTGCCTCTCAATGTACACAACTACAACATATGAGAATCTATTCAAAAGGCGATCCGACCGACCTCATAGGAGGTTTGGACCAGCTTGAAAATGTCCACCTCTGGGTGTGGCTCCCCGTTGTCGGTCAGCAGGGAGTGAAGATGAGGGATGGGAGGCATGGTGCTGTCCTTGTTGGTCACGCTGTCCAAGTACCTACAAGCAGTGTTGCCGCAGTTACGTTACTTAGTTACTTTACTGACTACTTGAATTTAAAAGTAAGTAAGTTACTTGTCAAGTGACATCTGGCAGCCGGCGACAGCTCTCATTGCCTAAACAATATCTTTTATGTCAGTTTTGAGGTTGGAGTTCTTGGGGGTCCAGAGTTTTTCCATGTTTGGGGTCATTTTTTTTAGCACAATCTCAGTTATATGAATGTACAGTGAATGTTTTGCCTTGACACACTCTCACCCACTGCAGCGGAAATCACACACAAAAAGCTACAAGTGTGAAAAACAAAACAGTCATATATTGCCATTTCTATCATAAAATGTAGGGAATGCCCCATTATTTTTATGATTATTTTACTTTTTTTATTAACTACAAGGCAAAACTTTAGTAAGTGGAGGCAGTAGTTGCACTTAAGTGGCTGCTGTTGCTCGCCTCTACGCTCCATTGCGCAGGAGGATAATTTTAGTTCTGACTTTCGAGAGAAAATGCAACATCAGTACATCACATTAGTACCGTTTCTTCCTGCACTAAAGCAAAAATAATCTGTCAAAGTCTAAAAATCTAATCTAACTATACCTATCAAGAGGATTTTAAAGAACAGGTACATAGTTTTTTGAGTCCGCACTTTTGACATATTTGTGAGGCTCCTTTATTTCACTCTCTTTAACTGGTGGTTTCTGCGCATTGGTGGACGCTGCAGGGTTAATACTGTCATCTCTGGCACAGTTGTAGAAAGCCAATGGTAATATTTTGCTTCCCGACAATGGCAACAATAGTAACGCACGGTGACCAAGATAAGTAACTTCAATTTGATGAAATAGTAATAGTAGAAGGTTGTGATACCGTGTTACAACGCACCACTCTGAAGTTCCCTCACCTTCCCAGCACGGTCATGGCCTCGCCGTCATCCTTGCAGCTCTGCAGCTGATGGATGCTGTCGTGCAGCACCGACAGGGCCAGCTGGAAGATGACCTTGATGCCCTCGTAGAAGAAGCAGTCCACCACCACCACCGCGCTCTCGAACGGCATGACGGACAGAAAGATGGTGAGGAACCAGGAGAGCGAGATGGTGGAGATGACCCCCAGGTCCTGCATGCAGTCGTAGAGTTGGGGCACGTGCTCGTGGGCCAGCTCCTCAAACACGCCCTGGTCCACAAGAGCACCTGCGAGAGTCACGTGACGGGTGAGTTAGTGAGAAACACCATGTCTTGGGTCAACATTCATCTGTCTGTGAGATCTGCTGACCAACAACTCTTGTGTTGTAGTAGTCTGGCAGCATCCGCTCGCAGAGGGCAACCAGCAGCCAAAAAGCCTCCTCTTCTTTAGCGTAGAGCAGCAACACAGACGTCACTATGTTCATGGCCTGTGGAAATGTACAGCGCAGACGGTCAACACTGAAACAACCACGACAGCCAGCACTCCAGTACCTGACAGTAGCCGATGTTGGGGTTCCGGAAGGCGTAGGCTGTGAGAACTCTCCTCAGAGCAGCGATGCCCATCTCGTTCTGAAAGGCAGGATGTTCCGGCAGAGAGCGGTGCAGGTCACGCTCGATCTCCTCGGTGGCCAAGTTATATTTGCCCATCGACTTCTCCACCAGGTCCTCGTAGTATCCAGGGTGCGTTGCCATCTCGTTGATGGCTCCTGAGAGATCCACAGAAAAATACTTGACTCTTCATTTGACCTCAAAATGATGGAACAGTGAGCTGGTGCTGAAGCAGATGGACCACCTCTATAATAATAATAATAATAATAATAATACTACTTGGCTGCCTATTTGTCACTAGAAGAAGCTGTTAAGTAGCACATAAATACACTGGCTCTTTAAAAAACTGGAGGCCAATAGTCAAGAGAAAACAAGAGCCATTTGTTTTCCAACCTTTATGACTCATCACCTCGTGATCAGAGCTCATGTATACTACGTTCTCGCTTGACTGGTTCCCAAATTCTTCAGTCTAAAAATACAAGCCATTAGACAGGGAGTGTGTAAGTATTCATGTACACTATACTGCAGTTAGTGCATGTGTCTTACGAGCAGAGGTGAACCTGAGTTTGTCAACTGGGAATGAGGAAGCAGCTGGTACGTGGGTCACATGTTCAACAGCAGCAGCATATATGAAGTCAACACTTGCAGCTGCAGTTTGAAGGCGTTTGGCACCTCTGTTTTATGTGCTCAAAGGTGATTCCAGGAATATGAAAACGGGTCACAAGCTGTTTTGCCTTGCGCTGAACTGGGTGGGGCTTGTGTGGGTTTCCTGAGAGCCATCAACAACATCTCAGCGCATTCATTTAGAACGCTCACCAGAGAAGAGCAGCCACAGTTCGCCTCTCATGCTCTCAGGAATCCCTTTCAGCACCAGCTCCTTGGTTTTCTCCGTGCGGTACATGCACACTCCCTGACCGAACTCGGCAAAGTGGTTCTTCCACGCCTGCTCTTTCAGAAACTCCTTAGCCTGGAAAATGAACAGGACAATGAACAAATTATATGAACATGTTTCACCAAGAATGTCTCATGGAGGACTGGAGCAAAGACTGCCACTGACCAGTTTGGGGTTGAACTCCTCCGGGGAGCGGTGGCGGTACATGGTCATGAGAGCTTGAGTCGCCGTCGGCACGCTGCTGTCGTTCAGGTTGAAGGTTCGCTCTCCCTCAGAGCTCAGGCTGAGCTGCGGGCTGCTGGACAGTAGCGACCCCTGCTGGGAGTAGGCCTGCAGGAGACCACCATGAGCCCAGGCCACTGCGGCTCCTCAACTCCAGCATGACCATCTCACCTCATCATCAGAGCTGTTGAGGCTGCTGGTCAGCTCCCTCTCCAGGTAGATCTTGGAGGTGGTCTGCTGCAGGAAGTCAGAGATCCGCTGCACCAGGAAGTCTCTGTCCTTCAGGTTGGCGAAGAGGAAAGTCATCCGGTTTTTGGTGCTGATGGAGAGCGGGCTGGGCAGCACGTTGGAGCTGTCAGCCTTCTCCACAATTGTCACCTGGAGGAGAGACAGTTTGAAGCTTTGACTAGACACTGGAAAACCACTGTGAGAAAGGAGATCAAGTCAATAACAAAACCTCCATTATTCAAGTATCGTGTGGCCTTACGGCTGTAATGGAGCCCTTTGATGCAGACTCGGACTCGGGCTGAGCAGCATTGGCCTTGTCTTCAAGGCCAATGATCTTAGCAGCTCGAATCACCACATTATCTTACTGGAGCCACATGAAAGTCCCTTTGATGAATGCTGTTGTAGTCAAGCTTTCCGCTCTTTAGCTAGTTTAGGACGGAGCATTAGCTGTAGCGCCAAGTGAATGGCGACTCTTCAATCCAGATGAAACTACTCAAACAGCACCAAAATCCAATCATTTGTTCCCTGCGTCACCACGATTTTATTGAATTATACTGCCATAATACAAATAAATAGAGGCAAAACAAGTTAAAAAAAAAAAAAAACGGCTTAGTTTTGACAGCAACAGTAATGTGATGAATACAAGCATTACTCACCGACATCATGGCGCAAAAGATGGTAATATTAATGGTATGGACAACTACATCGCCACTGAAAACAAGTGGATGCAAGAAACTTCACACCAAGTGACACTGTCTTTATATGCTGACAGTGCCACGGCAATGTTATTCTTTATTGGAAGTTGATCTATATTACTTTTTTCCTTTTATGTTAACAAGGGTACAATGTTATGCAGTGGTGTACTTATATATAATAATTTTATATAGAAATGATGCTATTTACAGAGGCGACGGAGAGTTGGGGGGCACGAAACGTTTACTTCTTCCTGAGGGGGGCGCAACAGAAAATGACTGAGAAGCACTGGTGTAAGCAAACACTGCATCCAACACAAAACTGTGGTGGATTTGGTTGCTTCTGTCTCCATGTAAACGGAACCTCAAGCCGTCATGTGACCTGGCTTCATGTGCCTCCTATGCTACTTGCTGGAATGGCAGCCAAATGAAAAACATATGGAGAATCAACAGAACAGCTAATGCAAATAAAAAAGGCAGAAACCTTTATCAAATGGGAACAAGGAAAAACTCTACTTTCAGTTTGGGTGGAAGGCAGGGTTCAATACTTAGAGATATACTCAAGTCTACCTCCACTCCGTGAGAATAACCTGTGGTCAAAGCAGTGGAAGACAAAGTGACTTGAAGGATTAGAAGTTTAAGCCATGGGGATGAATGGGGTAGACCAACCTCGCGCAGGGGAATGATGAGGCTGCACTGCATCTCCTCCTTGCTCGTGAAGCAGATGTAGTTTGTGGACACAAACATCTGGCCCAGGATGTGCATCTTGTTGAAAGGGGTCCAAAGGGTGCAGTCCGTATGTCCATCCAGTTTTTCATCCTTGGGCAGACGAAACAGCGCCCTGTACCGCTCACTCTTAGCTCTGGCATCCAGATCTCTAAACACGCAGGAGGAGAACTTTGATTCATATTCAGCAAGAGCAGGACACATCGACCATGACACAGTGCATGGAGTCTAACCAGTGTCTGTTAACCTGAGGCTGTTTTCGTGCTCAGGTTAACAAAAACAACAGCATAACAGGAGCCTTCATGTCACACTAGAGGTCACAAGGCCTGAGGTCATGCAAGCTGATCATGATTTGAACTCTTCATTCCGTGTTGCTAACCACGTTTGCCGTGAAGCTAAGGCCTCTCACACCACAAGTCTCACCTCTTCAGAGCAGACACCTTTTTGGGAGACTTCTTCTTCAGTTTGGGCAGAGAGCGGTCCTGCTCGAAGCCTTTGTTGTCCAGCAGCTGACGCATGGCGATGTTGGCCAGTTGCTCGGCCAGCTTGAAGGTCTCGTTGATGTTCAGAAAGACGGAGAAGATGTGCTCGTTGGTGCGCGTGCTGACCTTGATCCCCTCGGGCAGGAGGAGGGTGTTGCTCTTCTCCAGCTGAGTGATGTCGGCCCAACGCACCACCAGTTTGACTGGCAGGGGAGAAAACAACAAGCGAGAACTTTCAGAGAGGGGACCACTTCTACCATCATCTGTCTCACCTCTTCACCCAGAACAATCACTGTCAGAAGCTAATAGGTCACAGGCACGGTCTAACTTTTGCTCGCTCATAAATGCCTGTGGCAAAGGGCAAACAGTCGCGGCAACTTAAAGGAGTTCCGCTCAGCTCATTCTTTGGACCATTGCCCATCACTAGGTTTTCCCCGCCAAATATTTTGGATGGGTGACATCAGTAACCGCTCACCTTCCTTGCCCAGCAGGTACGAGTAGAAGCAGATGTGGTTGATGCTGAGGTACAGCCATCCCTGCCGGGGCACCTTCCCTTTCCAGTAGCTGCAGGAGTAATAGTTGACCAGCTTCTCCTCGTCGGGCATCCCAAACAACTTGCGGAACTTTGCGCTGGCCTCCTTAAACTTGACAGTGTCG
The DNA here is from genome assembly GCF_027744825.2 of Synchiropus splendidus. NCBI lineage: Eukaryota > Metazoa > Chordata > Actinopteri > Syngnathiformes > Callionymidae > Synchiropus > Synchiropus splendidus. The sequence continues at coordinate 23,268,642 of NC_071335.1, forward strand.
TCGTCCTCTTTCACGTCACAGTTTTTGGTGTATTCTGCGATGATGCCCTGCAGAAGGTCAACAGAAGGTCAGGGGTGAGAGGTGAAATGAGAGATGCAAACTCATGATGGTTCTGGAGGTGACGCTCAGCACACCACAACTAAACATGAAGAGCTGGATAAAATAAAATGTTCTAGGAATCCTTTCCCTTCCTCAGCAAAGAGGAAGACACATGTAGCACTGCTACAGAAGAGAAGGTCCATAAAACTCCATATCAACCTGAGCTGTTTTTCTCGACAATAAATGACCATCTGAAGCATTTCAGCAAGGAGTGCGAGTTTCCCTCTGTTTGAAGTGTCCACTAGACAGATTCACTTCACTGATCCAGGCAGAGAAATGACACTCTGTGCAAACAAGGCAAAAGCAAAACTAATAAAAAAAAATAGAGGAATAACAAGATAATGTTAATCACATCACAAGGAACCTATTTGTCACCAGCGCAGCACAACATGGTTGTACAAATATGACCAGGAGTCACACAACAGACATCAAAACAACATCAAAAGTCAACGAGTTGAGACCAAAAGATATATTAAAGTATAAAACCACAAATCGCAACTCGCGTTGTTCAATCCTTCAAAATACGGCACTTTAAAGTGCTCACGTAACCGTTGTGACGTGCGGTCTGGTGGCTTCATGCGGGCCTTATAAGGAGTTCAGAAAAAAATTCACAACTATTTCGTCATTACTCATCGTCTGCATCTTCTTTTATCCCCATTTCACATGCCTCTTTGTCTTCCCCAGGTGATGCTAATACTGTTACTGTAATACTGATACTGTGTCAAAAGATCTTCCAAGGTTTATCATTCATACGGACAACCTTCATAAAAAATAAAACAACATACGATCAAACAACAGAAACACATTAAATTGCAGAACACATTAACTGTTAATAAAGTAATTACTTCCTTATCTATGGTTAATACTCAGTTATTATATTGTTGTTTAGAGTGAACTTTTGCTGACAATTTCAGGGTAAAACCTAGTTTGAAGACTTATCAATATTGCTGCGAAACACAGATGAATAAGTGGTTTATTTAGGGTAATAAATGTTCCCTTATCTAAAGTGTGACCCAGATAACATATTTTGAGAAGCCACTGCCATGACAAGTGTACCATTTATTCTATTATTTATAGATGGGCTCAAATCAAAATCAATGATCCATGCCAAATTGTGGAATAACCCAACCGCCAGGGGTTTTTTCCAGCGACTGGCCCGATGAGTCATGGTGGAAACACAAGAAGAAGTGGAGCATCAGATGTAATATCGAACTGTGATGTGATGGATAAATGGCAGACGGATACCTGGACTTTTCCTTTAACAAAGGTGGTGATGTCATTTTCGTTCTCGAAGATGGACAGAGTCTGCAGAAGGTTGTGTTCCAGCCACTCCCAGTGCTCGGTGATCTCCTTACGGGAGGTTCCTGTGGAGGATGCAGAGCAGATTAGTGCACTCAAGCACGGACCACCCCCGTGTCAGGTTTCAGGAGGGAGAAACAGAGGGCTCAGCGCGAAGCCCAGCTGAAAGCAAGAGATGTAACAAATAACAAAGCATGTAAAAGACAGAGCGATCGCTGCCAAGGGGGTCTCTGGGGACCATAATCCCCCAAACTGGGCTGACCACCGGCCATTTTATGATTCTGCGATACACCACCATCACTGAGGGTGGTACTCTGTTAACCAATATATATATCTATAGATATAGATATAGATAGACACACACACACATACATATATTATTAATTGAATTAATCGCATTTTTTATGTCATATCTGCTAAAGGTCTTCTGATAAAGAATTTGAGTTCTATGATATTAAAAAAATGTCGTGCATGGCTAATCAATTGAATACAGTAAGAAGAGAAGATTTGAAATCCATTTTTTTTTATTGGTGAACTGTGCTTCATAAATGAAATCCAAAAGTAAAGGTCAAGCACATCAGCGCAAACCAGTTAGGCCAACAAATACAGCAATACATTTAATAAATAAAATAAAGCTGTCTTCAAAAATGTAAAACAAAGAGCAATACAGTCAGATAAATAAAATAAGGCTGTCTTCAAAAATGTAATACAAATACAGTGATTCAGTTAAATAAATAAGATTGTGAAATAAAATAAGGCTGTCTCAAATAGGCACTAAAGCTCAATATAGCCATTCAAAAATGAATAATAGAAATATAACACGCCTCTAAATGAGGCAAAATGAATTGCGTTAAATTTTTAAACTTTTTTAACTTAAATTGCGGCGTAATTAATTAATCGAATTAATGCGTTAAAATGACATATACATATATATATATATATATATATATATATACACACACACATATATATCTATATATATATATAGATATATATATATACACACACACATACATACATATATATATATACATACACATACATATATATGTATGTATGTGTATGTATATTAGGGATGGGATTCGATTTAAAAAATGAATCTAGTTATTTAGAGAATTTGTGATTCAATAATCTCAATTAATCGCAGTTTAATGGTATCAGAATATTTGCCACAAGAAGCCAGATTTTTCAATGTGAATGAATGTGGTATATGACTGAATCAAATGATGGAGCCATATATACATTTAAACAACAAAATGTTGTTTATTTTGCATCAGTTTGACAATGGCACAATAAATCATGATGGTGGCAGTATTCAAGTTTTTATATCACCTTATTTAAACTGGAGCTCTTTCAATGTCTTGAAAATATTTGTATAAGAATTTCAATTTCATAAGAATTTCAAGTCCATTCAGAGTAGTAGAAACTCTGGCCATTGTGTAGTGAAAAACCTCCCTGAACAAAAGCAAACTGCTGCTTTTGTTTGCTTTGGTTCAGGGATTCCTCCATGTGTGTTGTTGTTGTTCTCATCCTAGCTGCCACGTGTCTTGTGCATCAGTGGGATCAGTGGAGCAGGAACTCCTGCACTGACAAAGGTTCCCTGTTGTCTGGAGAGCAAACTGTATTTTTTTTCCACAAAGTCAGAGACCAACAGCCATTTTGCTCCAAGATCTATAGAAACCTGACCATTCTGCAAACTATTAGCCCCTGGCGGGTCATTTATCGACCAACACAACCAGAGCCATTTACGTAACTGGACATGCTGTTAAGTCTGTGCAGGATGTGAAAATAAACAAAGAGCCCAGTCAGCCTGTAATGGTGCTGTTGTTTTGGCTGTGGACTCGTACAAAACAGTCGCTGGTTAAAAATAGAGTCCAACAAAGCAAAAGCATCAGCAGATATATGAAAGCACAATGGCGTCTTTATGGTGACCAATAGAGAGAAATAAAGATCATCAATGTCCCACCAGCACACACTGCAGTAATCCTCCTCTGTACTGTAAAACCATTCAGGCGTGACGCGGTTCTTGGAATTCTGCTGCACAGGCTGTTATAAAGTGGGAGATGTTACCTCACCAACTGTGTGCAGAGGTGAAAGCACAACGGTTTCATTTGAATATGGCACGATTAAAACCTCAGATAGGCAAGTGAAACAATGTTTTGTTTTGCTTTTTATCATGTGGAGGGTGGCGTGAAGATAAAAAGAGACATTACTTTCAGGATAAAGGGACCTTTTTATAACCAGCTTCTACAGATGATACTTATTGTTCAAGTGAAAATATGAATATGAAAATATGAAAAAATATGGCCATTTTCAGATTGACTGTGATGATACGAGTGAAAATCGATTCTAAGTAAATAACAAAATCACAAGAGAGGTTCAGATCACACATGCCGCCCGGAGTCCAGGGAAGGATGGCAGCAATTGAGAGTAAGATTTACCCGTCCAGATAGAAAGAGAATGTATGGAAGCATTGTGGAGTTTATGGATTGGAAATCGGACCAGGCACTGACAAGACAACTGCAAGGCAGAACTATACATGTTTCCACCCGGGCCAGCGGAGGAGAGGAATTCCCAGGTTGTTTCTGGCATCCAGAGAACAATCGGAGGAGGACTTACTATCCTGAGAACAGCAGTGAAAGAGAAGACATGTATGTGATATGTATGTTTTCATACATAGCCTAAAATTGTCAAACAATCCAACAGTAAAAGTACGAATCGTAAACTGGCCGAATGTGCCTTTTCAGGGAACAGGACATGAGTCTGGTCCTCAGAGAGGCCCTCAGGGTCACAATGAGTTCCAATGAGCCACTTGGTTCCGGACGCTCACAGCCCTTATAAAGAGTGGGGGTTCAAAGTTTATGACAGCGACAAACTCCAAAACAATCATGGCAAGTGTGGAAGAACCAGATCGCGACTGGAGACTTTCCGCCATCGTCTTCTTTGTGTCATTAGAACTACAGTTCAGGTAGTAACAGCAACACTGCCCCCATGGTTTCCAGTGGTACTGCTCCGTTTGGCCTGCAGCTGTAAGCTTTGTGGGCACGTGGATAAATGCCAACGAAATGAATGCAGAGCATGGAAAGAAGGCGCTGTATGTATCGCTACATAACGTAGCGCATGAATGGGCCTTAAGTTGAAAAAGACGCTGTGGGGAAAAAAAGGAAAAAAATCTGCCATAAATATATATATATATATATATATATATATATATATATATATATATATATATAAATATAAGGACACCAGGACACCTTGCTAGTGAATACCCCGAAAGACAACCGTCCTAAACTTGAATAGGTTCACCGACTGTGTTGAGTTATTAAAGCCTGTTCTTAGGTTTTGCTTCCAACGTAAGGTTCAGAGTGAGCGCATGAGAGGTTCCTGCCACAGTCTGTGTCAAATCTGTTTCGGTGGCGGCTCAGTCTTGTGAGGCCATTCAAAGGACACACAGGGAAACTTGAAGCCCTGAATGAGAGACATTTGAGAGTACGAGGGGCATGTGACGTTGGTGAAGTCCGGATGGTGTGGCGCCACGTACCACTGATTAAGTTAAGCTCCACGCTTTGGTTCTCTTTGGGGCTGGTGTGATGCCAATTTGCCATGGACAGATGTCCACAGAACAAGGGCAGCACAAGACACAAGAGATCTCACGGGCCCCACCCCACACCTTTAGCCCTGAAACATCTACATGTAGGTGGATTTATACTAAGAAAAGAACCCACCGTGAGCAATGATCCAGTAACTTAAAGAGTCCGGGGTCTGGTAGAGAATCCGGTACGGGGCCATTCGAGCACTAGAGTCCAGAACAACATCCAGTGTTCCAACCAGAAGCCCTGAAAAACACACAAGAAAAACAAGGTAGTTCAATAAATAACCAGCAGTCAAGAACACAATGAAGGGAACAAATGAATATTATGAAGGATGCAAATCAAATTCTTTCACCATATGCCGTGTCTCGAAAGCAGCAGTATCCAGTATTTGTTATTCCAGACATGGAATGTCACATGGAATCACTGTGTTTCACGGGGTTATTTCCCAATGTCAGGGTATATAATCCGTGGTACTGTTTCTCAGAGAATGTTCTTAGCATTTCTAATGTCACAGACGTATAGCTCATTCCACTGCGATACAGCATGGTGGTGCATTTTCAACAGTCCCGAGAGCGTCCTGACTGACCCATAATAATTCACCCGTCCAATGAAGAGCAAAAATGAAGGGTTCACAGCTGCTCCATTTACCAACCATGACTGGCCCAACTGGTCCAGAACTCATTGCTAGGGCTTCTATCTGGTTCTAATAGATGACGTCACATGACTCCAGTGGCAGCCTGGACCCAACGGAGTATGATGGTTCCCTAAAGTCGACACTGAAGAAGGCGGGTATTCCACCTGAAACTCATTCTTTTGTGTTTACCAGACTCACATTCACGTGATGTTCTGTCTTGCCAGTGTACCTACTGATATTTCATCCCCATTCCTGGGTGTCACACGCCGACGGTTTAGTGGAACTTTTTGTCTAAGGTTGACTTGTTAAGCTTTCAATTCACTCACCTTTCCCCTCCTGCGATATTGCTCAGTGATACATCACCAATATTGGAACTAGGGAAGGCCCCACCACAGCATGTGATTGGCAGTCAGGGCCAGTCATGTGACTGGCACTTATCAGCAATTGGGCGTAAATGATCGGACTAAACATGCGTGTCTAACACTAAGAAAACAAAACACCCAGCCCGAAAATGAACGAGACATTAATAAATAGCAAGAAAGTGCCAGCGGACAGCAACACCAAACACCGTCTGCGGTGAGATTCTACCGCCTCCTGGAGCCACAGAACTTCCGCCCTTCCTGCCGAGGTTCTCAAAACTAGAGATGAGAGCTGGTCCACGTCCCTGCAGCTTCCGACTAACAGATAAAGCTCCTTGTTCAGAGAGCTTTCAAGCATCCTAAAGTAGCCATAAGTGAAAACATGAGGTGAGCTAAATCCTTCGCCGCCACTTTCAAATAACGTTTAATGTTAAACAAGGTCCAACGCACAAGGGGTTTTAATATTATACCAATATTTAATAAGATCAAGTTGTCCTGAAAGTTCATTCGTGACTCATAACACCGCACATTCTGTGTGGAAAGATACAAGATCATTACAACTACGTCTTCTTCTGAAATGCATTCGCCTCCACCACATAGAAAAACAAACTTCCTCATGATCTCTTCTCACAAACGCATCCAAACAGACAGCTGCTTCAGACTTGGGTCAACATAAATCAACATCCATGATGGATCAGTGCATGAGTAAATCAGTGCATTAGATGTTAACATGCAATCATAAGGGTGAAGGAAGGACACAGGGATAAATGAGAAATACACCCAGGGGCACAGAAGACACAGCTCGTCGGAACCAAATGCATCCCACAAAACAAACATCACCTCTGACTCAGAGACAGCACCTTTTTTTAAGAACCGCTCTTCTCCTTTGAGTGGTTTTCAAGCCAGCTGTGTTGTTTTAGCCGTGTTGTCTTCACGAGGAATGTCCCCAAGACTGTATGCACCAGACTGAGGCTATAATGCATTGAATACACTCGAATACTATTTGGAGTGGATTAGTCTCACGAAGGTGGAAAATGAGCAGAGATTTTAGTGCCATGCAAATGCACCACATCAGCTATCTTAACCGCACTGTACAAAGTAGGGCACAAAGCTTCCTCCTTAGTTCAATTCCTGCCTTTCGTTGCAATGCCCGTTGTTCTATCTGTTGTTGACACCATTGTTTTTGGTCTGGCAGTATCCAGGAAGTCGCAAAGCTTGTCGCACATTAGGGTTTCCCGCTGCACTTTATAGTTAAGGCGGCCATCTTGACTATGACATCAGCTCCTGTTTGGTTATAATGAGCAGTAAACAGTCACTGATCCCTGTACAGAGAGCCTTGTAGCTTACTGTACCTATACAGTGACATTTAATAAACCACTACAAGCCTCAAGTACTGCAAATGAACAGAACTAATAAATGGCATTAATAGCAAATTCTAGTTTTCAGAATGAGATGCTTCAATAAATAATATGAATGCTTGTGAGTGTAGCCAAAATGCGTGTAAATAAATCAACAATATCAATGTATCTATCTACAATACGGTTAACATTTGCGAGGAGAGAGTAAAGACAATTTTGATGCATGTTTATGACAGATAGTCGTGATAAAGCGTTTAGTTCTGCATTTCTTGATGGTTCCACAGACCCATATGCACTGCCTTGCCTGACTCCCTCTGTCACACCGTGCAGACGCAGAGGGGAACAGAAAACCCCAGCGCCCGAAATGTTAATTTCATGATGATAAAAACACTGCAGCATGTGATGTGTTGCACTGACCGCAAGAAAAAAGAAGAGGTTTCAAAACATTCAGTTTTGATTTTTAGACATTATTTTGCTGTTCCTACATATCTGTTGCTTTACACTAAAGACAGGACAAAAAAATGTTCTTTTATTCTTTACTATATAATTTCACTAAAATTTGGATTTCAGGGTTTCCCACACTTCATGTTCAACTTTGACCCTGGAAAAAAGGGTCAAATTTCTTCAGTTGTATTGCAACATCTAGATTTATCCTCATTGTGTTAACACTGTTAGCAATTTCTGATAATTATAATGCGCTACAAGCTTAAGAATCAATGAGCCTTCTTCTTCATTATTCGCAAGGAGATCGGGACACAGCGCCACTTAAAGGATGGGCATGTGTACTGCATCACTTTCACCACATAAAAAGCTGTGTCCCCCGGCTAGGAGCCACATTCACTAACTAAAGATCAGCTGAAACTTCTTTCTTAAGTTTTATTTTCCTTCAGCGAACAAACAAAGACACATTTGCCATCTTCCACTACGGCATTATCAGCTCCCTTGTGATTTCAAAAGCAAACATTTTGTTTCATAAGCCATACAAACAACGTAAGTATGGCTATTTAATGCAAAGCTTCTAGTTTTAATTTCAAAACTGAGGAACAATTCCAAAAATAACAAAAGGAAGAGAGAAGAGGAACTCGCTCTGCGGGAAAATAAAGCTGAGTCACACACGCACGTCTGCACGCTGCCCGAGCTCTGTTTAAGGCTCCGACACTGCTGCTGCCGCTTTATATGTGACTGAGAGAACCACCAGAGTCACAGGGTGTCGAGAGCCAACTGGCACGGCTCACCATTTACATAAGCATGACATCATCCATAAGGCAGAGGACAGTCACAGCTTCACTCATGCTGACTCGCCATGCTTCACAATGCATGCAGACGCCTCCGAATTAACCACTGAAATGGATTCAATTCATGGGAGCAAAATGTCTGTATCAGTCCAACTGTACAAATAGCCAACGCCAAAACTGTACATTCAGCAGCGCACACATCCCTACTGCTATAGTCTGCATCTAAACTGTAACTCATGGAATCTCACTCTTCTATTGGTGGATGGTTTTGACTTGTGAAGAAAGGTACGTCATAAGATCCGACATCCAGCTGCTGGCTCTGTGCTCTGCTCAATTTCTTATCTTCAAATGCTGCAGGGTGGTGATTTTAGATGAGATTAGATTAGATTACCTCTGTTCGTCTCTCAATGGGGGAATCTAGCTTGTCGGCTCTGTTACATCCTGCTTGTGGGGCACCTGATAAAGTGCCCCTTCGGCACTGCAGTTCAGCCAGTGACAGACATGAGGGTCAGGGCAGCTGAACCAGCGCCATCTTGACTGGTCCTCATAGCTGTTTCACAGCACTTTCTGCTCAAACTGTGAAGAAGCTCACCTACCATCCTGCCCTTTTCTTTGTTAGAACTTGTGTTCCACCCTGGAAATGGCAACAAAATTCAACCAATCAGCACCTGCGTATCTGTTGCCTGAGGGGCAATGGACCTAGTGCCCCAAGCTCCGCCACAGTTCACAAGCATGAGCCATTCAAATGTGAGCACTGCGTAGATTTTGCAGTTATATATTCGCAGTAAGGCTCCATTAGTATGGTGCTCCCCAAGTGGTCTTTCAGCCGCTGCCACTGACTGAAAGTGACGTGCATCCGTGACCATGATTCCCAGGGAACGTTGCGTCAGACCTGCAGCAGCATATTGACGGGACAAAAACAAGACGATAAACAGGAAGACAAACAACCGTCGTGGACCACTTGAATCACCTGTCTTCCCCTGCCTCAAGCGGTGACCCATTTTCGAGAGGCAGACTGCGGGAGGACATGACTCGGCATGTCGAAGCTGCAGACTCACTGTTTTTGACGGCGCTCTTGCTCGTTTTTAATCGTTAAACACCGACGAAAGGCACCGCGCGTTTCAGGTGAACATCACCTGACAAGTGGCTGGTCATGTGACCGGCCGGTTGACGCACACGGTAGCGGTGTTTCAGACGTGAAGGCGAGCAGAAAAGGTGTTCGGCTCTCACCTGCCAGTCCCCCGCCTCCATCCCCGTGGCCTTTGCGCTTCTGCAGGACGAAGTAGGGGTTCGCGCGCTCGGTGACCCACAAGGCGCCGGCCAGCAGCACATCTTCGGGGCTGACCCACATGGCTGCCTCGTTTTACGGTACCATCGAGAGCGGAGACCACAGCTCCGACCGGCACTTTCAACGACTGATGCGCAAAATGTCGCCAAGCGAGGCGCAGCCGATGTTGCTATTATTAGCCGCAGGACCGGAGCAGGCGGGCGAGTTCGCGGCTCCGAACGTCGTCGCTCGACAGCCTCTTCCGTCGGTTGGGTTCCGTCAGCGGCCCGGTTCTGGTGTCGGTCTCAGCCCGTGTCGCTCATCCTGCGCAGCAAGTGCGAGTCGGGTTGCGCTGCTCTTTCGCAGGAAGACAAACGTGATTCAGAGAGTTAAAAAAAAGGAGGAATTAAAAAAAGGTCTTGGCTCTGCCACACTGTCTGGCAGCACAATCTAAAACAAAGCTGAGTGTATCCTTTTATTCTCACAATAACACCGCCCTCCTCCTCCTCCTCCTCCTCAGCTGCGGGACGTCGCAGGAGCAGCACGTTACGCAGAGACGTCACAAGGCGCATGACGTCATCAATAGGAACCAATAGGTCATAGTTTCCCAACGCTTTTTTTTTTTTTCAAAAGTCAAAAGTAAAGACAATTCCGTTCGGTATGATATTAAAACTACAGATATTAAGTCTTGTATTTTAATATTTTTGTTATTAAACGCACTCAACCACCTATTATTGAAACGGGTTATTGATATTTTGCTAGTAATTTAATAGTTTTTCTTTTAATTATCAGTATTGCTAGACCATATACACCATAATTCTTAATTTATTTTTAATTAAGTCATATATGTTAGTCAGAAATACTATATTTGCTTGCTTCAATTTCAGAAAAACATTTATAGTAACCCATCCCAACTAAATATTTGTCTTGTTTGGTCAAAACAGTTTACATAGTGTATGTTTTCCCAGCGAGTGTCATTCTGTTTGTCATGCATGCCATTGTTATTTATTATTCTGTAGTAATTTCTGAAAAACTTAACTGTAGCTTGTGCATAAAACAATCACCATCACCTTCTTCTGCCGCTTATCCGGAGTCGGGTCACGGAGGCAGCATTCGGAGCAAGGAAGCCCAAACTTCCCGGTCCGCACAAACCTCCTCCAGCTCTTCCCGGGGGAGACATAATCTCTCCAGCGAGTCCTGGGTCTTCCCCGGGGTCTCCTCCTGGTAGGACGTGCCCGGAACACCTCCCCAGGCATCCAGGCATCAAGCCACCTCAGCTGGTTCCTCTCGATGTGGAGGAGCAGCGTCTAAAACAATCAATAGCCATTAAATAACAGTGACGTCTTTCCACACTCGACAGATTTCGCTCTTGTTCTGGGAGGAATATTTGTAGATACAAACTAAACTACCGCCACAGAAATGATCCCAAACCATTTGAACGGACATGAGAATCTTTTACAGAAGTCTGTTTTGCTGAGCAGGGTTTCCTTCTCTCAGTTAAAAACAGGATGCAGGAAGAAATGGAGCTGCACAATTCTTCATTCTGTGATGTCGAGCTGGCGGATACGTGACTTTCGGTGGTTGTTTTTCAACTTTCCCTCCTGGTAAACCACCCCATCGGTGGTCTAGACTCCTCCTCTGTTTTATATGTATGTGCTTGTTAGACAGGCAGGAAGAAATGAGTAATTCAACCTCTCACTAGAGGTTTGGTTTCCTCCGTGTTGAAAGTTCCAGTGGGTGCGAAGAGAAAGTGCAGTCCGTCTTTATGACGTTTCATAAAACCACTGTCTTGTAACCCAGGTCTTTTTTTTTTTTATCATTCTCTCATTTGCATGAAAGACGGTCTTCGGTTGTGCCCACACTCTTTTTCGGGGAAGGATCAAAGCATGGTGATCATCAACACCAAGTTGATCAGTTGTTTATGTCCTGTCAGTCAAGAGTGTTTGGAGCCAGAAATTAGTATTCAAAGATTCTGTTCCCCTTTTATGTTCCTGAAACACCAATGCTGCCTCTTCAGCCCTCAGTTATTTTACTTCCTCCAGCAGTAAAAAATGCTGAAGTGAATCACCATAAACACTGCCATAAACTAAAACAGTGTCTTCCTGTTTGGGTAATTCCCATCAGCACGTCGGTGTCCTCCAACTAGACAAGGTGTACCATTCAAGACCTCCGAAACCACATGCATGGGCCTCACTGGTCGTCCTCCTCTTGCCTTTTAATCTTGTCCCTCCATCTTCAGCATTCATGGTGCAACACTCTTCTCATCCTCAAGTGTCCAAACCACCTGGCCTCCCTTACTTAGTCTGTAAACTGCTCCACATGAGCTGCCCCTCTGATTCACTCCTTTCTGGTCTTGTCCTTTTTTGCCAATTCTGCCACAGTCTTCTTCACCTTCATAAATCTCTACTTTGGATGACTGATCTCATCACCTGAATTGTTTTTACCACTTCAACACCCTGTATCTTATATATATATATATATGTGTGTGTGTTCATATATATATACACATATATATTGCGGATACAAGCGGCTGAGATGAGTGTCCTCCGCAGGGTGGCTGGGCGCACCCTTAGAGATAGGGTGAGGAGTTCGGTCATCCGGGAGGAGCTCGGGGTGGAGCCGCTGCTCCTCCACATCGAGAGGAACCAGCTGAGGTGGCTCGGGCATCTGGTCCGGATGCCCCCTGGACGCCTCCCTGGGGAAGTTTTCCGAGACCCTGGGGAAGACCCAGGACTCGCTGGAGAGACTATGTCTCCCCCGGGAAGAGCTGGAGGAGGTTTGTGCGGATCGGGAAGTTTGGGCTTCCTTGCTCCGAATGCTGCCTCCGCGACCCGACCCCGGATAAGCGGCAGAAGGAAGGTATATATATATATATATATATATATATATATATATATATATATATATATATATATATATATATATATATATATATATATATATATATATTAGGTGCAAATTATTCATTTAAATTTGCACCTAATGTTTTTGTGTCCCAAATGTTAATTTGTGGATTTATTGTCATTATGATAATGTCACAACAATCACAATAATATAAATACATTATTGTTATAAATAAAATAATAATAAATAAAATTCAAGGCTGTCTGCGATGTGTTCAGAGAAAATCGCAAAACAACATGATCCTCGATGCGTTGCGTGGAAAATGAAATGAACACTGGTGATTAAACTAAAATCCACGGCGCTTTATGTTGCAAAAGACGTTTTGGCCATGTTGGTGTTTAGGGACCGTCGTCAATGGACAACGCAGTGCAACAGTGCCGTTATGTGGCCACTTACCGTAGTGCGGCTTGTATACACAGTACTGTCTCGTTATTGTCACGCGCTCTTTATATTATTCTTATTTATTGATTGATTTAATCAATAAAATCAATAAAAAGCCAATAATAAAGGCATTGATTGTGGATTCACAATCAATGCCTTTATTATTGGCTTTTCATTTGGTCACATTATTTTCTTCACACTTGTGCACATCACGCGTTATTTCCCAAAGCTTTAAAAATGATTATATAAATGAAACGAATGGTAAATATGAATGCATTTGCTGCAAAGACACATTAGAGTCTTAATTATATCAATACAACTGTTTGTCTTTTGTTTGATTTTAAACTATTAATAATTGCTACCCGACCACCTATGAAGAAAATAGGTTCACAATATTACCAAGAAACGACTTCGTTTTAACACCTTCATTTGTAAAAAATGCACAGACATTTTTTTTATAGAAAAACAAACCTTTATTACAGCTTCTGTATAAAACCTGGACACACAAACATCCCATTCATTACAATACATGCAGTAAGATACAAGAAAACTCATCGTACTTACAATTGTTGTGTATTAGAAAACGACAAGCTATAACTTATAATGCTGGGCATCGTGTGCAATATATTCCCCACCCAGATACAGTAGAGAGAGAAGAGACGCGTCACAAAAACAAGCAACAACATGAGCCGAGTTCAAAAGCAGTCGCTCTGTAAAGCTGTACACAAAAGAGTTAGCTCACTTGTTCCCCAATAGCCGGAGGGATAAAGTGCAATACACTGGAGAAAACATACGACAACGCATCATTACATCATGAAACCCTCCAGGACAAAGATCGGAAATGTTTTTGGGGATAAACGTCTTCCTTCTTCGCCCGAATGCTGGCAACTTCTCAACGCACCATTTCAGCGATTTCTCAGCTCGCTCTGACAGAGTGGGATGATCTTGGTGGCCGTCATGATAACACACGCAGAAAAAAAGTATTTGGAATTAACGCAAACAAACAGTGGTTAAATGAGTCATTTGCATCTCAGTGTTTCACATACAAGAAAACAGCGACACACAGCGTCCAAACATACAATCTCGAAGGCATTTATTCCACCGACCATGTTGTTGGGAGGAATAACAATCTTGCATCGCGTTTGAGACCAAAACATCTGTGCAAAGGTCTCAAGCACTTCCTGACTGGATGCTACATTCTTTCAACCAAATGTATGTGAGAGACTGCAACAGTCTACGTCAGTACACGGTGACAAGGTCCCTCCTCTGACTTCATGTCTCTCTCTGAGAGGACGCACACGATCGACTACTATTAAGTCCCCGAAAAGTCCTGCACACTTGAGCGTCAGCCATTTTGAAGTGTGATGGTGTGATCACACGCGTTCGCGAGGGTTGGCCGCCATCTTGGCTCCCATTGAAACATCATACTCTTTTCACTTCTTCGTACTTTCATTTAGGAGCTCTAGGGCTTCGGAGAATGTCCATCTTAAAATGAGAAGATTCGCCCTCTGGCTCAGCTCTTTTTGTGGGCACTAAGGTGCGGACACCACCCAATGGTCCTCACCAGAGAACTACTCGTCCACCGTATCCACTAGACAGCGAACCTCCCAGACCCCTTCCACACCAAACATGACATCATAAAAGACATGAACCCACGTCTACGCTTTAGGGCGCTGTTAAACGACAAACACTGTGTCAGCTCTCAGCAAACATTTCCTCAGAAGTATCCCAAAATGAAAACATGTGCTGGTTATATAACAGAGGTCCAGATGGCTGCTGGAGGGGAGCTGGGACAGGAGAACTTCATCGATCTGAACGTGTGCTTTGTTTTCGTACAGGAATGTGGTCTGTTTTTTTTTTTTTTTTTGCTTCACCGCCGCAAGAATCGACACAACGCACGTGCAGGTAGCAGACGGAGCGTCGGCGATGCACCATAGATATGAACCACGAAGGCTGAGCTACACTCTCTTCAGGTGCTACAGAAGTATAAACATGGTCCCATGTTTAACATTGTGCGATGACTGAAGAGTTCAAGAACAATCCCCTCTGCTGTGACATGAACGCTGCTAATACGTGTCATGAATGTACGTCAGATGAGGGTTCCACTGCAACTAGCGTTGAGCTAAAAGGGAGCACACTGTTCCTGGAGCTGCTCCAGAGTTCAATTATAATTAGCATATCTGCTCACGACACACACACGTGACTGAGCAAGTTTGACATGAAAACTACTGAAATCATCACTAAACCTCCAGTGTCCCACAGTGAGTTAAAACTATAAATTACAATGAGACAGTTCCTCCAGTTTAGAGAGGAGGCTTTTAAAACAAGGAAAATAATAAATAAAGGATTATAAACTTATCTATATATGCATTTGTTTATATTAACTACACATCTATAGTGGTGTTTGGATCCCAAAATAGACCTGAATTCACTTGTTACATAAAATAAATACAAGTTTTTGATAAACTTTTCCTTCATGAATTGTCTAAACACCCCAGTTGGGGGTCGACTTGCAGTTCATGAAAACTATAACTGAGAAAATATATGTAAAAAATAAAAAGTTCAATCGAGTCAGACCAAACTGGTGATGCCAATAGCTTTCTGTCCACGAGGGGGCGACACTTCACACTTAAGAACAGTGTCAGATTTGCCTGTTCTAACTCTAGGTCTGATGGTGGTGTCGGGTCTAAATGCAGCCTCCTGGAAGTTTCATTTCCTCAAGCTATTTATTCAAGCCTTCCATTAGTACGGACATTTTCACTGAGTGTAATATATACAGCGAGAGCAGTCGCTCCCCAGGGGCCGTCACCGTTGTGACTGATTTAAAACGCCACTCTCAGCAATGCGTCTTGTCAATTCCAGATAAAATATAGGAGCCGATATTATTGGGGCGTGTGGTTGCCTGGTGACTGGGCGTGTGAGGCTCATGTTTTTTTTTTTGTTTTTTTTTTTACCCCGGCAGAATCAGAATCTTTCTTGGTTCAACCTGATCACAGCACATGAACCGGAGCAACCCTCGGTTACAGGCTACATTTCAATATCAAAGTGACAACATGGGTCTGTCGTCTCTGGAGAACACCTGCATGAAAGCTGCTTCATAATTTACACCTCTGGAATGGTTCACTAATGATGACAGCATAAAAAAAACAGTGCTGGTGGCTATTAATATGAACTTCAATTGAATAATCGATGAAATGATCATTTATTTTAAGTAAAAAGGGCGCTACATTAGCACTTTATTTGTTATTGTTTATGGGTCAAACGTACAAATCAGAGACGATTTCAAACATAAATCATAAACGTGTGATGTTTCCCTTCAGATTGTAATAGAATACAACTGTTTTGGCTTGAAATAAAACCTACAGTGAATAGATTATTGCAGCAGAAACTGGTTTTATTTTCACATCACCTAATTCACATAATCATGAGTGATCCGCTTCGAGTCGCTGGTGCTTAAGCAGCCTTTGCTGAGCCACTACTGAACGGTGGAAAGGCAAAGAATCACAACTCTATTAATACGTTTGGCACGGAGGCTCACTACACCGCACTGACTTCTGTCATTCCAAGGGCAGAAGCTGGTGTGAAAATGTCCGGTGGAAGTGTGAGTGACACATTTGGGTATCAGCAGCAGTGTCGAGGGGCTGTGGCTGACATCACTTGTGCATATTATAGTTAGAAACACGATTGTCAAACGTGAGAAAGAGGAATGTGTGTCGCTTTGAGAGCTTCTAGAAGAGGAAATGGAACAGTGACAAATCAAACTCGGGGGTTCTGTGACCCCATCGACCGCTGAACTTCTCAGACACGAAGAAACAAAAGCATTGTTACGACAGAACAATCAACCGTCACTTTTGGATGAAAGAAGGATGTGTGTTCCAGGGATTCTGGATGCAGCTGTGTGGAGTCTTTGGGGTCCCAGTGTTTGAGGGTGCTACTCTTTACCTGGAAGGATTCTGTTTGTCATGTCTTGCCTCGGACTGAGGTCGTCGAATTCCGGGTCTGTGGACAGGTCCAAGTCCGAGGCACACATTCCTCCTGCGGTGATCTGAGATGGTTCTGAATCGCTGCTGTGCGGCACCAGGTGCTCGTCTGAAAGAGTCAGATTTCATCTGATAAACACCTTTTGCAAGTGTGTGTTAGCAGGCAAACATATTCGCAGTGACTGTACGAGTGTGTCCCACTGTAACCACACTGAATTCAGGGATTAGCAACAACTTTGGTTTAAAATGATCTCAGATTCACTTAGAGCTGAAACCAAACTGTCAATACTGGAGCCGGGGAAGTAACAACAGGATTATTTCACTAAAAAAACACTCATATTCCCATCCAAAATCTGAGTTTTACACCCAATATTATTGCCCAACTCACATTTTGTCTATATAATCCGAGTGAATTTCCTTTCGAGTGCAATCGGACACCAGGTGGCAGTAATGACACGCAGCACACACCACCATGAAGAAGAGGGCACTCATGAAAATCGGTTTATTACAGTGATAGGTGTGTATCTTGAGTTTTATTTCGTCATAAAGTCAGGCTTCTGTTTCCTGCTTTAACCAGCAGAACGTTCATAAATCCACACAAACATAAAAGACATTAGCAAAATAAAATCAGTTCACCAATGAATTTCTGCTGTTGCTTTTAATCGTAAGAACATTATCAATTTAAGTCGTTCATAACAAATTAGACAGTCTATCTTAATAACGTATAATTATTCATTGAAGTTACATAAATATTCATCAGGAATACAAGTAGGTTCACAAGAACTACAGCTGTTGCAGTGGATTTTAGAGGCGGCAGTGTTTTCGACTACAGATACGTCCTGTAGCCACAGTCACAGTCATGTGTAACTGAAGGCTCCAAACCAGCCAGTCGTGTCAGACGCCATAGTCACACAACTTGGGACTTGACTGAACATCATGACAAACCAACAAAAATGTAGCCCCTGTCTCACAAGCGACAAAACCAATCCTGCCAGGCAGGTACATTAAAATGATCAAAGGACACATTGACATAGAATACAACTCTCTCTGTCAACGGGGAACCGGTTCTGAGACATAATTCATAATCCGGTTTATGGATCTAGCGCACGGATGGTGACAGCTTGACAAATGTGATTTCGATTCTACGCATTCAAGAGCGTTTCATTATGAGCTGCTACTGCGCAATGAGTCCCGTCGGCTTGAAAGGTTGCGAAGCTTTGGTTACAAAATATTTGGACACACCATATCATATAATATTGCATGAAAACATGTTATCACAGTTCATGTTATCATTTAGCCTTCATTTACCTTTCGGCAGAGTGTTCGAATTACGTCTTATGTTTAAAAAAAAGTACAAGTAAGGCATATAGGAGAGAAATAAAACCATAAGAAAAATGCTGTTGTGAAGAGAGCGGATCGAACTGCAGGTAAGGAAAAATGACATGGGTCTAAACTCCAGACTGGGGGCCTTTCATGCACCAAAAATAACTGCTAGCTTTAAAATTTAACATTGAATTAGTTAGTAATATGAACCAAAATATACATTTTATGTGCAGGAAGTTACATTTATTTTCAGTCAGAGGTATTTTAGTCAGGACTTTTACATCTGAGGAAGTGTTTTATTTGCAATGCAAAGCTGGAAATTCCCTTAAAGTCTCTTTTTAAAATAGCTGTTGTCTGGTATTACTTTGACATGCACCTTTATATATTGATTTAAATCATTTATTGCTTTGTGACACACCTGTTTACATCATGATTTAATATTCTCAAAAGTCTTGCACAAGTACCTGTAGATATAACCGTCATTATAAGAAAGAAACCAGAAGACGAATGACTGGTTTATATATCAGTCAGCGTCTCTCCTTACCGCTGGTGACCATGTAACGCCCTGCAGCCTGAGGCATCATCTCAGCATTCAGATAGACCGGCTGGTGACCCGCGCCTCGGTCCAAGGGATCCAACGCCATGGAGCTCTCGTTCACGGTGATGTCACTGGCGCCGCTGATGGGATTGGTGGCTGGACCCCCGAGAGACATCTCGTAGTCCAGAGGTGGGTCATTGGAGCAGTCTGTGTTGAACTTCACAGTCACAGAAATGATGAGAAATAAAACCAATACAAACTAAAAGAAGCCTTCCATCCATTCCCTGTAAGTGCAGTGGTTTTAAAGGTCACTTACTGGTATTCCCAGCGCTTTGAGTATGTTCATCTTACACATGGGACACGTGCGGTGGTCCAGCAGCCAGGGGTCCACACAGTGCTTGTGGAAAATATGCCTGGACAAACAAGCAGCCGCGTTAAAGGCGCTCAAATAAAACGAATTAAAAAAAAAAAAAGATCACTCACTTGCACGGTAATATCCTCACGACGTCATGAGGTTTGTAGCCTTCGATACAGACGGCACAATTGTCGAAATCCGACTCCGTCTCCTGAAACAGGACACATAACGCTGTGAACACAGGCGCGATAATCCCCCCCAAGTACGATGCATCTAATCCAAAAAGTCAATAAAGAGAAGCTTACCTTATCTCCTTTTTTCACAGTTCGCAACTGAAGCTTGCTCATGGCTTTTTTGGCAGCGTCCCCCAATCGTCTCTGGGAGGAGTAAATAAAACAAGTCCAAAAATTAATGTCAATTTATATGTCCCTATTAGGCAAAAAATTATGCTCAAATATCACGCTACTTGATTAAGTGATACTGAATTGATATTTCTGCTGAAATATTACAATGCTGGATGGTGTGATATTGTCATTTTAAGTCGGCCAGATCGACATTTAATACATAGACACTTGAATATGTTGCTGCATTTGTAATATGTTTACTACTGACTTTACTACTGTGAAATGTAGCTGAAAATCTAACTCCACTGACTTCATTTTATGCACCATATTGTGATTTTCCCCTTTAAAATGATGGTTCTTATTACAATATAATGCTGAGCTTAAAGTATCGCAATGCATCGTATTGTATTGTATCGCAAGCTACCTACCAATACACAGCCCTAATAAGACAACAATAAATATATTTACAGACCACATACACAAGCTTTTCTGTCCGCCACAGATATCACTCCAAAAACCCAACTGATAATAAAAAAACATGAACAAAGCAAAAATGTAACGCTAAAAAGGAAATAGCAGACGCCGCTGAAATAAGTTTGCATTAGAATAAAAACCGTTCTGATGTTTAGGCCGTGTTCATCGCGGATGTTTTTACTTCCCACCGTTCCTCAGTGACGTCTTTATCTGAGCAAACTGCGGCTAAATAAACAACATTTTGCTACACAAACAGTCAACATTTGTTGTGCTGAGAGAAGAAACATGGTTGACATTAGCTCAACATGACAGTAAAAAATAAATGACAAAAACAGTTTCAATATTGAAGCAAATACATACTAGAACAGTTATGTCACCCAATACTTTGAGTAAATTTCCTGATGAGAAGCACAAACATATAAAGATCAAGCTGTTTAACATTCATCTACACGGTGGACGTTGTAGAAGCTTGAGCTGGCCAAAGCTGAGCTCTCCGCCTGAAGGAAGCACGACTGTACCTGGTTGCGATCTCTGGCGTTTGCGTAGCGGAATCTCTGGATGTAGTAGAAGACGAGCCAAGCGAGAGAGACGATCATGAGGACGATGAAGGAGATGGAGACGAACACCACCGACGTGCGGCTCACGTACTTCTGCAGGTTGCGGGTTCCCACTGTGATGTGGGTGAAGACCACCACCTGCTTGTCCAGCAGAGAAGCGATCTGCTGGCCTTTCGACTCTGGGATCATGACGGCCACGATGTCGCCAGTACCTGCACACACACAGACATTAAATCACATTTTTTTAACGAAATTTCCGCTCCAACCAAATGACACTTTTCTCAATGTCTTATTTCCTTAGGAGGGTCAAGCCTAGAGTTGGGGGGACACCCTGGACAGGCTGCCAGACCATCAAATAATCTCTAGAGTTTCGGACTGCAGGAAGAAACCAGAGGCATTTTCCCCCCCATGAAAAGCTTCTTGTCCAAAATATGATAATGTATATGACAAAGGTTGCAGATGACAGTTTGAACCAGGTTCCATTGTTTCACTTGCGTAACTAAAATTGTTTAAAATAATTCCAAAACAAAAAGCATGCCATCGGTTAAAGCAAAATTAATATAAGATAATAGAAACAGACAGATATCGGTTGCAGATACAGTTTGAACAATATGAATGTGAGCTCAAGTGTCAGTATTACAGCTGTTAGCTTAAGGGATTCGAAGGTTGTGAGTGAGCTCAGGTGACTGGGAGCTTAGAGAGAATAAAGTTAAGCCCAAGTCAGGAACCCAGCCTGCAGCCATCTGTCACTGCACTTGTGGTGTCCATTTTTATTTCTCTCTTCATAAATGTTCCAACCAGGCTAGACTTACTCTGGGTGACTTTCAGCTCAGGTTCGGAATGAGGGAAGAGTGATGTGTGTTCCCAACAGGACCGCCCCCTCCGGCATCACTTATGGGGACTTGTCAAAGTCAAGAGTCTCCATGTCTCTTATCACCTGACCTCAAAGGGTCGACTTGTGTACAGCTCAGGGTTCCTTGTGAGGTCCCTCAGTCCGCTTCTTTCACAGCCAACACCCTGAAGCTGGGATTAGTAAAGTAGCTCAGAGGGTATCCCCCATTTCAGATGACCTCAGACAACCCGTGGCTGGAGCTCCATCGGGCCCAACCTTTCATCTCACATTGTCGAAGAACTCATACGTCTTTGGGTGCAGCATCAACCCTCACTCCCTCAAACCTTTCAGCGAACATTAACACTGAAGCCTGTACAAAGGCATCACATCCTCTCAGATGAAGTCAGACTTGGTTCCCTCAGGGCACCGCTAGTTTACCCAGTTCCCTCCACCTTCAGCAAACACTGGTAAGAAGCTGAATAAAGCACATGCAAGTTCTAGTCATGGACCAGAGACCTTTGGGGGAAAAGTCATGTTTTGTTGCATGTTTGCATCATCGCTGAGGTCCTATCGATAGGTTGCCAGAGTTGCTGGACTGTTGGTGATCGAAGCGGACGAATACAACCGAGAGACGTCATCTCCCCGAGTGCCTGGGATACACCCCTCTTTTCAGTCACCTCATCAGGTTAAAAAATACTCTCCTGGGGCTTGATGTCATCAACAAGAGTTTGCAGTTTCATTCACAAGGTCCATCTGTTGATATAAATCAGGGTTCGCCACAGTGCTTCCTAGTTAAGGCTTCTGAAGAAAAGTCAACTACTCCCAGTCCTGACCACATCCCCCGAGACCCTAACTTGAATTCATTGAATTGAATTGGCTGCTTGCACTGTTTGCGCTTTCTGCTAAATATGATGAAGCTAACACTAAGCTACAAACAGCACTCAGACACACTCACTGTCTCACACACCCTGTCTGGGTTTACGCCAGGAAAAAACCCAAAACACACAACAGAACGCAGTCAAGAAGTGATAGAGAGATTGGTGAAAAAAGAAATGCTAGCTTTTAAGCATATTCAGTAAATCTCTCTCCAACCTGCAGCTGTCCTCACCTGTATGTCCCTGAATAATGCAACAGAATGCAGTCATTATGTTTCTTTCGGGATTTTTCCGTACATAACACCACAAAAACTGCTGTGTTCTGGTCCATCTCCATGATGCGTCACAAGTCATGTATCCGATGTATCCTTTTCGTTTAACTATGTTTGATCACGTGGGACACTGCCAGAATTAAACCTCAAAATAAAACTGACTGAACAGTCTGTGATATTGCCAACACAACCATATTCTACAGGGCACAAGCTTGACAGCTAGTGTGCCCTCTTCTTCGTTGTTTACAAGAATCTACAGAGATACAGCGCCACTCACAGAACTGGCATGTGTACTACATCATTTTCGATTTATCATCAGTTCAGTACCGCCCCTCCTTGGCCAGCGACCACTCTCTATTATTATTTCATGCTTAAAAAAAAAGAAAAAAAAGAAACAGTAGTTCACGAAAAACTAAACCCCACAAAACTGAATAGCATGATGCCATCAGATGCTGACAATCCAGACGCATTTTGCAACCGCAAAAACGCCACTTTTCTATTGTGGAAAGACAGACTGTCTTCATGTGGACTGGGGCCCCCAATGGAGAAAGCACGTCGGCCACTACTATCCCTGGACCTGTGGAAAGTCCACTGACAATGGACAATCACCACCATTTAGTTTCCACAACAGGAGCACGTTACTGTGCTGTAACAGTATGTCCAAGTCATTAGAACACCATAGAAGTCAAGTAGAGTAAGAGAGTGAACGACAAATCGAGATCATCAGGTGACAGAGAGAAGCCTGGATGGCACGTACCCCTGCCTTGCAGATTTAGAGTTTTATTGACCATATGGTGTGGGGTGAAAAGCCCTGCAAGCAAACAAAAACCGGAGTGAACACAATGTCAAAGGAACAATGTCGCACACAGCAAGCACCACTCATCACGACAGGCGAAGCTTGAACCTGGCTTGAGGACGGAATCTTGCTCTGAAGACTTTTGCTCCGCGCCGTTCACGATGACACAGCCAGAGCAGACAAAAATAGCTTCTTCTAAAATAGCAGGACCGGTTAATCACAGCCCGTCAAAAGGTCACTGCTCTACTGAGCTGATGAATGGGTCCCCTTTATTCAACATGCATTATTGGAGTATTTCATTCACTGAAATTCTGTAATAACAAGTGTAGAACACGCAAGCGTCTGGCAACGCTCCACTCTGACACGCAAGGGTTAAACGCTTTTGTGAGTCAGGCAACAGTGGATTTTACAGCCCAGCTGTGTTGGCTCCGGATGGAGATGTGTTCCGTTCTTTATTACACCGCTTCACATTCAAGAAACTTTCCCTTCATCCCTGCGCTGCCTTGCTTTCCTCTGCTGTCACTTCACACCCTGCTGCCTAACCTGCCTGATAAACCTCACTTAACAAGAAGACTGACGCCGGTTTGTCCTAAATTATGAGTATTAAACACGGAAGTACCCGAGGCCCGGGCGTTTTTCTAAATCAGAAATGGTACCATCACCTGCAAGTCCAAGGCCATAGTTCACAGTGGGCTGTGGAGTATTGAGCAGTTTGGAAACCCAATGATAGTAAAGCTAAGCTCATGCTAGTGAGGCGTACAATGGGCTTCAGCAGGGACTCATGCAACAGCAAGTTCTGCAGTCAGGAGATTCTTGTTTGACTTTCTGAACAGATGCTTTTGTTACACAGCTCCCAGGCATGCTTCTGTTGTCCAGCACAGATGTGTCCGCTGACCACACCTTGATGAACTCGAGCTGCAGACTGAGAACATTTCCATGGAAATTCCAGTCAGATAGAAAAACATGTCAAGGGAGGAATGACACACCAATCGATGATGTGTATGTATGTAGTTCAGGAGGAAACACGAAGGAGGTCGCACAGCAATGCAAAGGAGAGAGAGGAGGAAGACGATGAAGTCAAGTGAACCGGAGAGTCTTGATGCACAAACCATCTGTCAATCGCAAGTTTGTGAGACGCACCAACAGATGTGAAATACTTCCACTGTGGTTTGGTCATATGGCCACCAAATTCTTATGTCAAATTTAATGAAAAAAATCATTGAAACTTTTATTGCAAAATCAAGCCACATTTTCTCTGCTGTGCAGCAAAACTATATTATTAATTACATTTAAAACAAAAAACAGTGTATCAAGGGAGTTTAATATGCTTTGAGAGGTGGGAAAATAATTTCAGTTACACGTCAATATTGCAATGACATTAGGAGACATTTTATCTCCTTATGTCATCTTTCTTATGTAAAGATGAAAATCAATATTTTAGCACTATTTTTTCATCTTTTCAATGACAGAGTGAGATGCACTAGGGAGCTAAGATGCTCCCAAAAGGTGGTTTCAGTCATATAATTTTGACATAATTAAATACAATTAATGTCTGAGAATTTTTTTTTCTTTTTCAGTTAACTGTGTAGAATATCAAAGTATGTCACAAGATTGTGATACTACCATTGTGTGACCCAAGTATGGTATCATTCTTGCCAGGAACTGAAACATACTGATAGCACTTCATTTGAACTGATATGTGACGTAAAACCACCTCATTTATCAAGGGCGTAATAGTATCTTTCTGAGGAAGAGAAAACTTTTGTCTTCTGATCAAGTGAGGCTGAGAAGGTTTAACAGTCTCCTGAAGACACAGCACTTAACATTCATCTCGTGTTTGTGTTATCCAGCAAGTCAGCTTTACTTTAATTTGAATAATTGAGGGTGTGCCACACTTGGAATTCAGCTCGTACGAATGATATTGTGAGACACATTTTATGTACAGAGATGCAGAAAACAACGGGTGATCTTGCGTTACCAAATATGATCTTCAAAATAGAATAAAAAAAAACTTATTGAGGGTTTACTTGACTTCCAGTGTCTTTTCAGCAAGAAAAAAAAGCGACTTGAATAGGAGGAAAATAGCAACTTTCTCACCGGGGTGAGGCATGGTGATGGTGTCGTTGACGCCACTGTAACCCACGTTATAGATCATCACCGCAGTGGCGTTTAAGTTGGCAACGTTCCGGATCTTCTCCTTGAACGTGCAGTTGCCCGCCGCCACCAGCGCCACCCACGAGCTGTTGGCGGCCGCACCGGGGAACTTGGTGGTCGGGTCGCACACCTGTCGGTCCTGCGGGACGCCGGGCATCAGCAGCCGGCCGCGGGCTTCCTTCTTCGGCGAGTGCTCGCCGTAGCGGCCGCACTCGCTCCTCTCCGTCCGCTCCTGCATCGTCAGCATGTCCATGTAGGTGATGCTGACGAACGCCGTGTACCACTCCTCCTTCTCCGCCACCGTCAAGTCCAGACACAGCAAGTGCACGAAGCAGAAGGACAGCAGCCACGTCGAGAGCGCCAGACTGCGGCAGGCTCGGACGAGGGACGCGGCCATGGCTGCGCTCGCTGGCCGGGGGAGGACGAGCGTCTCCGCGCTGTGAGAGCTCACTTCCTCGCGCTCATTGGAGGCCTGCTACGAAGGAGCACCACCGAGAGCGGGACCTGACGTGTCCGAGACAGAAGTTTACTACACATCACCACCTGCAGGAGAAGCAGACCGCCTTGTTGTTGTTCCTGTTGGCCGAGTCCTGATTGGCTGCCGGGCTCGCCTACGTAACGTGGGCGTGGCCAAAGCGTCCATGACGTTTGACATGGGACACGCAACATCGTCCGAAATAAAATGAATCTCTGGATTTACAGAAATGATCACAACCTTGTGCAATGAAATACGTGTTTTTTTTCTAAAATACAATTATTTACTTTTTTTTTTTTACATTATAAAATATTTGTTATTTCATATAAAAAACGACTATTTTTTAAAAATAAAATAAAATAAACTTTTTAATATAAAAATAAAACACTTTTTATAATATAAAAAAATACAATATGATATTGTATTCTAGAATGGAAAAATTTTGACTGAAATATTTATTGGTCTCTCTCTCTCTCTCTCTCTCTCTCTCTTTATATATATATATATATATATATATATATATATATATATATATATATATATATATATATATATATATATATATATATATATATACAGTATCGGCAAATCTGTAATTAAGTGTCTATGAATGTGTTCAGATTAAAGTATTATAACGTTTGTTGTCAGCTGAAATAGCTGTGTTATCGAAAGGAACCACAGAGTTTGGATTTATTCTATTTTATTTATTAAAAAGTGTCATTATAAATGCCCTATCTCGGAATGTTATGGGGTTCACCATGAAACTGTGAAAGTGCATACGTAATATAACCTTTAATTTTAATTGTATTTATTTATTAGATTTCCAAAACTAAGGGCAGACATGATGGCGAGTTCATTTTAACTTTGACTCGAAAGATTTCCACATAGTGATAGTTGACCAACCCAGGACCGAATGCTAGTGAATCGTTTCCCCCCGGACACATTTCGGGAAGGACCGAGCGCCGTCTAGTTCCAGGCGGATATCACATTGTTGAAAAACATCTCATCGAGCGCGTAAGTTTCGCCGTGACATCCACAAGAGACGCGTTATATGGTTTCAGAATTGATGCGACACTTAAATGCTTTCAAAGCTGTCCATTGCAATGATTGAAATATTACTTTAATGCTTGCTTTGCTGGTCTCGTCCGCTGTGTAACCTGTATCGTCCGGCCTCATCTTTGCTCCTTACAGTGGTTCGCTGTGTGGAAACGTGGACTCTCTTGTCCATTTGTGTTTACCTGCCTGTAGGTAAACGACCCAAGTCTGTGTTGAAACCTCGGTCGTCTCACCAAAATGCCTAAAAAGAAAACGGGAGCCAGGAAAAAGGCGGAAAATCGCAAAGAACGAGAGAAACAGAGTCGAGCCAACCGAGAACACGTGGATGTGGCCAAACATCCCTGCAATTTCTCCATGGTAACCTGGAATAACTATAGTGTAAGTCACACACTCTGTGCATTGACACTGATGCTGGGTTTTCTGTTGACAGGAGTGTGACAAGTGTCAAATGTGAGTATCTGATCACTCTGGTGCTGCTAAGATGATCTCTGCAGGGTTGAAAATCGTTTTCTTCTGGCAGGAAACAGAAGAACAGAGCTTTCTGTTACTTCTGCAGGGCCGTGCAGAAGCTGCCTGTCTGTGCCCAGTGCGGTGAGTGAATGATGAACATCTAGGAGAGCTTATCAAAAGTAGCAACCCGATACTCAATATCGGTATCGGCTGCTGATACTGCTGTTTTCAGAAGATGGGGTATTATCGGATTTATTCACAAGATGGGGCCGATACAGCTTTCATGTGCGAGCCATTGGTTTCTCGCGACGTAGTGACAATTCATTCAGCCTCGCTCCTAACTTACTGTTCGATTAATCCTGTACACAGAGAATGGAATGGGATCGGAGGATCTCATCTTAAATGGACTTTATTTGGCTTCATACTTCACCTTCACTTCACTCAGCGTTTTGCTGCTGTTGTTTTTCCACGGTTCCTGCTTCCACCACGTAGCACGGACAAATCCACTACGTCATCGAGTGTGTCGCACAGATTTGTTTTCAAATCATTATGGTTAAAAAGCTGTTCTACATATGTAGAAAAAAGAGCAATGTACTTATAAACATATGGGATAACTAATAGTATCGAATCGGTATCGGTGGAGCTGAACAATCTGGGTCTCCCCTGAAAGTTGCCGTCATGCTTGGTACCAATTCATGTTGTCACAGTGCACTAGTTTCCTGCTATAGTTACGACATAGATCTCCTCACTAATGGTGTTTACCACAGGTTTCAATGGCCATAACAGTGACAATGTACAGAAGCTTTTGAAACATAAAAAGAAGTAGTCAGTTCGATAGACGTTGTTCAGTGATCTGGTAAAACGTGGCAGGCCTGATGTTCAGGTACTTTCTTTAAACCGTACTGCAGTTTGTAAACATCTACTTTTATCACATGCGCTGAAGCGTCAACAACAATGCGTGTTAATACATGGGTTTTTATGGGTAAATGAGCTTCAGCCTTGTCACATCAGACCAGGCTTTTAGCGAGAGGGCATCTGCAAAACATGAAAAAATGGACGCCCTCCAGCACTCAGAACCGGACGACCTGTTTCCTCAGCAGGACGCCCTAAATGTATTATTAGTGCCTGTATAATGCCCAACTCATAGTGTCATCTCAATGGTATACATTAAATTGTGTTTTCGCCCCGTAATGTCGATGAATATGATCCAAATTTGCCGATTCTCCAATCTTTCGCAACCATATTTTGGCCATCACGGTCGCTGATGACAGGAGTAGACGGTAGATAAGTTCCAAACTTTAAACAATCGCTCACAAACTAATTCATTGCTTTCTAATTGGTGGTATAGTTGGCACAAAATAGCTAAACAGGGATCTAAATTCAAGAGTTGTTCTATTGATTGAATCGAGCCACAAGCCTTGATGTATGTATTGTTTGAATGAATGAATGAATGTTGTGGTTGTGAAAGTTTAGAAAACCCTCACAGCTGATACAACTGCTTATCTTGCATAAATGTATGAAAAAAAGATGTAGACACAAGGCTGTACACATGATAACTTGTAGTAAGGGAAGGGATAATTATAAAAATTATTATTATTATTTTAATTCACCAGGGACAGCCAAGTAAAAGAGTTCATGATGTTTGTTGTGTGACTCAGATGCTTGTTTATTCATTGTTTATCAAGTTATTTTGGTACAAATAGATGTCTACAGCTTTGTTTTTTACAAAGCAAGTTGTTCAAGTTATGGCTTGGAGGCAGGGTTTTGGACTCCCCGTTTCAAAATCCTAGCTAAAAGCATCAGACCGATGACTTCACAGGCGTTTCATTTATATCAAAGTTAGACTTTATATATAAAGTGCTCAGGTTGCTGTTTTGTCCTGCGTCTGGTGCGGCACTTTCTGCCACAGCCGACGGAGGTCGGCAGGTCCATTCAATAGTCTATAAGTTTCGCCAGTGCGATGTATGTGACACAGGAAAATGTGTTGTACATTCAATTGAAAGAGTGCGTGGCGACATAGATGAGTACGTTTTGCAGGTGACTCCCACTTGTTTTTCAGTAGTTACAAGATTAAAAAGTGTTTTCTGTTCAAAGGTAAAACTAAGTGCATGAAGGCTTCAGACTGCGTCATCAAACACCCTGGTGTCCACATCACCGGAATGGGAATGGTGGTAAGTTATTGCTATCATTCAACAAGTTCAATTCAACAAGTTCAATCCTATTATGTCAAACATGGGGACGGGGTGATTTGCACAAGGTCCCAATTTAATTCTTCTCATATTATCACGTCTGGATGCCACTGGTGAAAGTTAGATCACTCGATCAGTCGCAACCACCAAGTCCCGATCGTCTCATCTTCAGAATTGTAAATTCAGCTTCTTAATGCATGTGAAATGAATGGTAGTATAAAAGCTGCTTTGCATGTATACAATCTAGAACATGGTGGGTTAATACAAGCCAATGCCGCTCTTCACTGTCCTCTTGAATCCCAAGGGTGCTGTTTGCGACTTTTGCGAGGCCTGGGTTTGTCACGGCAGGAAGTGTCTGAGCACTCATGCCTGCATTTGTCCACTGGTGGATGCAGAGTGCATCGAGTGTGAACGTGGCGTCTGGGATCACGGTGAGAGCCCTTCCACCCTGTTTTTTTGGTTTTTTTCCATGTTGTAAACACTTGAATGTATTTGTCTTTAGGAGGGAGGATTTTCCGCTGCTCCTTCTGTCATAACTTCCTGTGTGAGGATGATCAGTTTGAGCACCAGGCCAGCTGCCAGGTCCTGCAGGCAGAGACCTTTAAATGTGAGCGTTAAGTCGTCGTAGAACCATTGCCACAGCTGGGAGTTATGTAGGTGAATGTTGACAGTGGAGCTAATTCATATTTCATTATAGGTATTTCCTGCAATAGACTGGGACAACACTCATGTTTGCGCTGCAAGGTGAGAGTGAATTACAGCATGTTATTACTGGATATTCTTCTGTTTTCTTATGCCTTTTGTCCTTAAATCAAAATGCTTTCCCTTCAGGCTTGCTACTGTGACGATCATTCGAAGAGCAAAGTCTTCAAACAGGAGAAGGGAAAAGCACCGCCGTGTCCCAAGTGCGGGCACGAGACCCAGGAGACCAAAGACCTCAGCATGTCCAGTGAGTTTTTCTTGACTGTACAGAGCCATCTCTGTCAGACCGTGGAGGAGAGTGAAAGCATGGACTGGAGCGCCATCTAGTGGCGAGCAGGCAGAGTGCAGCGTGCCGTTTGCCAAGTGAGAGTTACGCTCCATTCTCCAGGAATGATGTTTATAAAACACACTCTCACTGCCTGAGCCGGGTGTGTAAGGTCAAGAGTGTGGACTCAATCTATAGCTGTTAAAATTCATGAACTAAAATATTGTGTTATAAGTGGAGTTTAAATGTGTTTATGAAGCTATACATTTTAACTGTCTCTTAAAACGTTTACGGTGCCAGTAAATGCTGGTCGCTGCTTAGCTTTTCACACATTTACGCAGTGTGAGTCGAGCAGCGCTGTTGGACTTGACTCTTCTTCTCTTTGTCTTTGACCACTGTTTTTCAACCACTTGGTTCATTGAAAAAAAATCCCAAGGCTCACCAGCAACCGAACCTTTGCCATGTATTTATTAAATGTCTGCATAAGGGGGTTGGTAGGATGGCAAAAAATATATCACAATTTATTTGAAATGACTGTTTTGCATAATTTTATTGTAGTTTAGGGAATTTCCAGACAAATCTTTCACATTTTTTTGCCTCAGCTTTCATAAGTAAAATGTTTTTTTTTTCCTCTCTTCACATTTTGCAGCACATTTATTAGATTCATTTAGTTTTTCGCAAAGTTTGATAGTCTACGAGTGTCGATAAAGTTTAGAAGTGAGACGCCAGGTTAGCCGTCAGCTCGGCGGTGCGGTCTTTGGCGTGGCGGGTCCGACATATAACACCCCATCATTCTGTCGTGAAGGTGTGTGGTGAAGTTAGAGGCACATCAGGTTTAAAAAGAACTCAAAGTTGTACATTTGACTGGTGTCTTCGCTGTGAGTGTGAGGGAAGAGGAGCAGTGCACGTAACACTGCGAGTGACGGACGAGTAGCGTCAGCATGGGTCGATAGATCTGAGGTCTCCTGACTGGCCGGTCAGTCGTGTCTCGAAAGTCCTTGCCAAGAATGTGTGACTTTCTCATGACAAACTTGCCACCTTTCTTAGATCAGCTGACCTCCTGTCTTATGTCCCCTCTCAGCCCGCACTCTGAAGTTCGGACGCCAGACCGAGGACGACGATGACTACGATGATGGCGCCTCGGGGTACGACTCCTACTGGCAGAAGGCGGCATCTGGGGGCGGACGCCACGGCGACGAAGACGGGGAGGATGATGATTACGATGGGGGTGACTATGAAGAGGATGAGGATGATGAAGAAGACGATGAGGAAGAGGAGGAGGAGGAGGAAGAAGAGGGTGAGGAGGTGAAAGCCACAGAGAGCTTATCCAGCCTGAAGTTGGATGGAGCCGCTGCCTGAGGAGATATCGACTTTGGAACTGAGTAACCAGTGTTGTGTTGTTGCATTGCCAGGTCTATACAAAGAGTGTGGTCAGTTATGGGAAGAAGGAAATGATTTGTAGAGTTGGGTGATGAAGCACATGCAAAATATTTAAAAGAAGTGGCCGGTTTTAAAAGAAGACTTTCAGTTTCGCTGAGGGTTATTGATTTCTTGTTGTTCTTACGCTGACAAAGGACTTCAGCTACAGCTGGTGTGGGACACACTGTTGGAAGCATTTCGCCTCTGTTTGTGAGAGAAATAAAGCTTTATCAGAGAACCGTATCAAAGCAGTGCCTTTTTTTTTAAGTCCGACTTCTAATCCTCCACTGAGGATGGATTTGCAGACATTGTATGCGTTCCATAAAAACACATCACCGGAACTTCAGTATTATAACTTTGGTCAACGAAGATTTAGATTGTGAGTGAATGAATTTAAACTAATAAAATAATGAACGAAAGACACACAGACTGATCAAACCTGAATGAAATATGTTCATGGATGCGAAAAAGGAGGATGCGCTGACTAGACATGGCAACCTCTGACCAGCCTCCATCACCATGGACGAGAACAAGTCAAGTTTCTTGACCTTTTTTTCTCTTAAAATACTCTCAGTCAGTATCTGAACGAGCTGCTTGAATGAACTTTGCCACTTCAGGATCAAGCTTAACTGCTGAAACGATCAATTGGTCGCAAAGCCTTTGCTAAGAGACTCGGTTTAGCACATATTGCATCGATGAAATGTGTGGAATCAATAATAGCGAAGGGAGATCCATGCATATTATAGGCGCATTATCTGGCGTAGCGTGTCGATTAAACATTAACTGTAATAACAACACCGTCATGACACAAGCCACGGGCTGAAAAGCTGCGTAAATCCTGGCGTTTCAAATGGACAGAGGACTGGTTTCCTGCGTGTGCGGATCCAGCACCGTGACGACCGCGGAGTGGGAGTGAACAATTTTGACTTCAGGGCGTGTGAGAAAGTCGGCTGCAAGTCCGTCACTTGGTCGTTTTTGGAGGACCCTCCGAAGCCGACGGCTCCGGCTCAGTTTAAATGGCAGACGAACAGCTGGATTCATGACGGCGCCTCGGCTGCTTCAGCCCAGTGGTACTGCACAGCAGGGAGCGGTAGGTGACGTTCACTCGCGGACGCGCTGGTTGGGGTCGTCCTCGCCATGTAGTGGGGTGGATCGTGTCCTGTCCAACTTTCACCCGTCGGGAGGTGTGTCTTTATGGGCCACCCACGTGTTCGTTATCGGTAACTGCAGCCACTTTTAAGGCAAGAAACCAAAACAAGCACGTTTTGGGTCACGGCTCGTTTCACGTCCAATGAGCGTTAACTTCCGGTCCGTTTCATCTTTCTGTCGTCCTTCACTCATTTAAGTTTCATCATAGCACAGGAAGCATAAAACTGAGATGTTCACCATCCGAAGACACACAAAATTCTTTTGTGGAATTTGTTAAAATGTGGAGCAGTGCTGGTCCTCAAATAGGCAAACTAAGCAGATGCCTGAGATCATCAGTCTTTCAGAATTATGACCACATTTGACCATAACATACACGATTTTTCATGTTTCTGTATTGGTTCTGCGAAAAAATATCACCACGTGACATTTTCTCTTCTTCTTCTTTATTATGCCACGCAATAAAGTCAAATTAAATGCCACAACCAGGTACTTTATGAAATAAATAACAGTAATTTTAAAGTGAGTGTGAGGTAATGATACTTTCATGTTGTGTCATGTCTCATAGTGGAAATAAATCAGATCCTAGAAAGGCATACACAGTGGTACCTTGGTTTTCGAACGTCCCAGAATTCGAACAAATCGGAGTTCAGACCAAAATTTCAAGGAAAATCTAGAACTCGAATGCCCCTGAAAAAAGCTGCAAAAAACATAACGTGCGCGGACCGATCAGCTGACCCACGACGCGCTTTGTTATTGTGTATAACGCAGCCTCTGTATGCAGACGTGTCCCGTTAGCTCCATTTACTGACTGTTTTTTCTTCATATTGAGGTGTAAAACCTTTCCTGTCTCCACACTGGACCGTGGTAGAGTGTCACAGGGGAGGTGCTGGAGCGCTCACTCCAGGGTTTGATGTCCTGTTGTGGGCTGGAGCTGGGACAGGGATGAGGCCAGTCTGGGACAGAGCGTGACTTGGTTTATGACTTTGTCACAGCCAAACTGCACAGAAGCGCACATTCAGAGCTGGACACGCACCGGGCACCTCTTCCCTTCTGGAGAGACGTCACTCACTCGGCAACCCCTCCCACATGCAGCGGCCACACACATAGAGGAACAGCCACCTGCAGCAGACACTCTACATTCACTCCTACAAAAGACTATTTTAAGGCTTGGAACGCATCATTGCTTTTTCCATTCATTGTAATGGGAAAAATCCATTCAGATTTCGAGCAAATCTCTTCTCGAACAGCCGTCTGGAACGGATTGTGGTCGAGAACCGAGGTACCACTGTATTTTATACACTGTGAAAAGTGTCATTTTTTCTGTAAAAAACAAAAAACAAAAAAAAAAACGTGCACAAAACAACATGTGCAGTAATCCGTTCATTTATTTTGTGTGTTCCAGCCTTGATGCTTATTTTCCGCTTGAGGTTGAGGTCTGTGGCGGCCGCCTCCTCCGTCTCAGCGTCTGCTTCTCCGTGACCATTAGCAGTAGCCGAGCAGAGACAGAGAAATATGGCTCCACACTGAATAAGAGACACAGAACTGACGGCACCGAGATGCGTTCAGGATAAATAATAAATCATGTCCCGTACTTTCTTCATCGTACCCAGCCCATCTAAGTACTGTACGTAGATGAATGGGACAATCAAGAGCTGCGTTCTTGTGTTGTAGCTGTGTAAAACCTGTTTTGAGTCACTATTTTTCCAAGGCATTGGCCAAATAACTGAGCGATTGGCTGCAGAAGGATTTATGTTTTGACAGAGAAGAAGTGGAGGAGTGCAGCTCACGAAATTCTCATTTGTTGCATCAGTGAAACAGATTAAATATCAAGCGTTTCCTAAAGTAGCTCCATACGTGTTGAGGGTCCATTAATCTTGTCACTGAGTGTGAAGCCAATGTTTTTTGTTTTTTAAATATTAAAAATTGTTTTTGAAATAATGCAACATGTGTTAGCTTCCACATTAGCATGGAAAGTTTATTTCCGAGTTGCTCATATGCCACGTGTGTGGAGCCATGTCTCCGCCCAGTTTTGGAATCTTGGTGAATGCTTGGTGAATTAATGCAGTAATACACAACTGCTGGAACAGAGCGTCATTGTTCGCCAGCTGGAAATGCACTGCCGTTGAATGATTAATCCGACTGGCCAGAGGTATAAAATGCATCGGTCAGATTCCAAAGGTTGAAGAGGAAGTCTTTCCCATGGATCCTAAATTGACGGTGAGAATCATGGCGAACATTGTACTCTTGTGCCACACAGCCCCGTATGAACTGAGCACAGAGAAATAGGAAGCAAAAAAGAGGAATTCAGCGATTGCTAGTAGAAAGGAGGGGCTGTTGTGGTTACACCACTTCTGACACGATTTGGAATCGCAAGGGTAGAATACAAGTCCTGACCCGGTCTGTCGGGAAAAAAAAAGGAGGGTGCACACCTCCAAATCGAGTCATGCTTATTTTGGTCCTAGGAAGTTGTTAGTGACTCACCCACTGGCTCCACCCTTGTGTGATGCGATAGCGTGTCGATATGAAGGAATGGAAGGTGGAAATGATGGTGGTGAACAAGTCAGCTAGGTCGAACCTCAACTGGCCACATTTTGTTGGCTTAACTTGGGAACAGGAAGCTGCTCACAGTTCCCATCTGTCCAGATTCCTAAGCGTGTGTCAAAAAAGCATCAGGCCAAAAACAATAACCACTTAATAGGCAGCAGGGTAACGACCGCAAACAGCTCTAGTAAAGAACTTGGCCGTCGTGACCCGGGTTGCCTTGGCATGAGTCCATATATTCCCTCGGCAGGAGCACACCCTCACTTTCCGTGTCAGTTCTATACGGGCCGCTTCTTCAGCAGGTCAAACGGGACTCAACTGTGTCGTTCAAAGGACGGCGACAACCCGCCAATGATGCATTTTAGTCATCTTATTTGAGGTTAGGTCGCAGGGCCACTCGCTGACCTAAAGAGGGCCTGACTTCCCTTTGCCCGGGAAGTGTTCTCAGGTGAGATGTGGTCTCAGGGTCTTTCACCTCTTCGGACATTCCCGGGAAACACCTCTCTAGATGACCATACAAGAGGCTGGAACCCACTAAGCTGGCTTCTCTCACTGCGGAGGACCTTCTCCCAGAGGGATTCATGTCCCCGGAGTCCACCCGCCTAAGTACTGGACCTTAAAGCCTTACACCACAGGTGAACCATCGGAGCGTAGATAGACTGGAAAATGAAGAGCTGTGTTCATTTGTTTTAGCTCCCTCTTCAAAACTTGTTTTGAGTCACTATTTTTCCAGGGCACTGGCCAAATAACTGAGTGATTGGCAAGCAAACAACTGCAGGAGGCGCCAGTGAGCTCACATGCGTCTCAGTTACCTGCCGTCATCAATGAGTCACAGTGTTTCCATCCCTGGGGGCCACTAGACATTCTTCAACCAGAGCGGATGTGTAGCCTCTGCCTTCAGTCCCAGTGTCTTCTACCAGTTGGTCGACTCCTGACAACGGACCAAGTAGCTCAAACAGGGCTTTTAGCCCGTCACTCTGGCATATACGATATCTTTTTTTAATCTTTCACTGAGCTACAGGAAATAGAAATAAAGGATTACAAGGCGACTTCTACCACGTGTAGCATTTATTTCCACAAAATACGATGTTTGTCATCGAAACCTTTGCAAAGTTAATGTCCGTTCTTCTCCACAGTCTGTGGAACAACGCGTCGTGATTTGGTGACATGTACGGAGCTTTGTTTTTCTTTATTATCACACAAGAAATCACAACAGTCTCCACAGTAGAGAATGTCAGTCAATCACAACGTGTTGTTCCGCAGACTGCAGAGAAGAAGGGACATAAACTTCGCAAACGATTCGATGACATGATGGAATGGGAACCAACAGACAGTGCAGTCTTTCAAAGTGACCGTGCTGCTTTCCACCACTTCTCTGTGGTATTACCCGACAACTGGAATGCCAACACAGTCGCGCACCGACAGGAAAGCCGCGAACAGCCTGAGCCATGTTTTTTCCTGCGCTAAAATCACACAGCTACCGGACCATAAACACCTCTCACCCCTTGTTTGCAGACCGCCGCCTGGTTCCACCTGACCTGCAAGGTTTGCCATAAAGTTTGGCTGGGAGTGTTGGTTCTCAGGTACGTGGGTGTCAGTCATTCACTATGGTCTGGATGAACCTATTAAGAATTTTTGTGCTTTTCCACAAAAGCTTTCTGAGCGGCACCACGTCCGCCACTTCGGACTACGAAGACGTATTGCGATGCCTGGAGAAGCTGACGGACTCCTTTCAGGTGAGACAAGGTACCCAACCAGACAATTGCTGAAAAACAATGACCTCACAATGAGCTCACGCGAACGCACACCGCCACCGCTATTCTTCAGTTGTAAACTTACGTGGATTCCATTCTTTGGTTTCTGTGAAAGGTGAAGGGGTGAATTTCACTTCCACTTGACTATTCTACTCATTTTTTGAAATGTACTCTTGCCAGGATTCAACAGCAATGTTGTACGCACCGTCAGTAAACACTGAGGTAAGTACCTTGTTTGTTTCTACTTCATTTCAATTTATTTGGTGAAAGTGCGTCACAAATTTTCCAACCCGCATCTTAAAAGGCAACATTCCTCAAAAAGCTTGTCAGCAAACAAAACCAGGATTTTAAGTTTCAGCATCACTTTCAACATAATCTATGAAATGTTTACACACATAGACTGACACCGAATTACAGCCCTTGCTTTCACCCCACCACTGCACTGTGTCGAATTCTTAGACAAGTCACATCCGACTTACGACCTGCTCGACCTACGTCCACCCGTACTTACGACCACGGCCAGCAGATGCTTATTTTTTTATTTAACGTCTGGCACCGCAGCACGTAGCAGCCCGGCATCATAGTTACGGCAGCACAGTATCCCAGCATCTCACACTCACACAGCCATCTACCACTACAGTAGTACCTGTAACCTTCGCGTCGGCCATTTTGAATGGCATATGACTTACGTCCAATCTGACTTACGACTGGTTGGTTGGAACCGATCCCGGTCGTAAGTCGGATGTTACTTGTATTATAAATGTGTTTTACAACTGCCATGGCAGTCACCTTTTATCAGGAGATCTTCCACTGTGCATTGAGCAGGAATGTTTCCGTGCCTCCTGCAGGACAAATGTGAAGAGATGTCTCTCAAGTGTTACCTCACGGAGCTGATGATGGTGATCGGAGAACAGGAAATAAATAACTTATACACTAGATGCATCGACGATTTTAATGCCGGGCTTCTGGAATCTGTGAGTCTTTTCCCTTCATCCTGCTCCCGTCTTGTGCGAGTGACTCCTGCTGACTCATCAGAAAATCACGCTGCTAAAACGGAACCTTGACTGCTTTCGTTTTCCATAAGGCTAGTTGACTTTACTTGCCGTAGAATGTTTGTGAAAGATATTTTGGCCCGTTTTAAAATGAAATGAAACCATTTCCCTTATTAATTTTTTTATTAAATTATTATGGGATGACGATGATGGTTAAGATAGTTATCTATATTTCTCTCAGCAATCGCAGGACCGTTGTCTCCAGTGCGAAGTGCACCCGCAGCAGGACATCACCACATTTCTGAAACAACTTAGAGAACTGTTGGAGCGGCTCCTGATTAAAAAGGCCCCTGATCCGAAATGATTCCATGTAAATTGTGTGTATATAAATATATATATATATCTGCTGTAAATGTGAAGGTGCATGTGCTGAACATTCTGGCCAGTACGAGTCTCAAACAACCGTGTAAATTCCACTGGATGAAGTTTGACCCTTATAAGCTACGGTAATCGAGTTTTGCTGATGGAATATTCTGACTATCCTGGTTGTCCTCCAGTGTTTTTCAACCGGCGTGAGCCGCGAGAAATCGTCGGTTTCACCTCATCTGTCCGGACACAGAGGTGGGCGATATGCTGACTTTAAATCATTAGCGCGTGTTGACAAGCGACCAACGTGAGGAGACGACGTGGATTCTTTCCATACACTGTAGATCTGAGCTGATGTGTCGAAGAACCTGGTCAAATGTGCAGCTTCGAGTTGTTTTCAAACCTGACGTGCCTCTAACTCCACCACACACCGTCACCACGGGATGATGGAGTTTACCTGGTCAGTCCTGCGACGCCTAAGACTCTCTGCCCCGCAGAGCTAACAAAGCTAGCGTGACGTCTCACCTCAAAACTTTATTGACAATCGCCGTGCATCCAATTTGCTTTGTGGTTTAAAAGTTTCCTAAAAAGTAACTGCAGAACCAAATAAATGTGCTGAATAAATAAATAAATGTGAGGAGAGAAAGAATTATCACTGTTATGGAATAAGCTGACGCAAAGTAATGATAATAATGTGAAAGAGATTCAGTTATTTAAAAGAATGAAATTTAAACAAATACTTTTTTTATGCAGTTTGTTTCTGCAAATAACAGGGCAAAATAGCTGAGTGTCCATAGCTACAATCGCAAATTAAAGGGTATTTTCTACAGGATTTTTCTACTTTGGTGGTGTGCCGTGGCTTAGAAAAGGTGGAGAAAAAAACTGGTCTCTTCATATGTGCCTTGTTTTTGTTTGTTTGTTTTATTGAAGGCAATATAGATAAAAGTGGACATATTTTATAACTGCGTGACAAACGATGAAGCTGTAGGAACGTGCATGTAAGCTGTGAGTAAGAAGAGAACTTTGGAACCAGGAAAATAAACCCACCCACAAAAGTAACAAATCACTTTGTTTTCCTTTTTTTTGGAACTGGAAGAGTGCACTGTTTCTATAAGTTTCACCTGAATGACTGTTAAGATGACAAGTGCTGTAAGTTAAATTAAACACCATGTTTTGTGTGGATTTATTTATTTTTCAGTAGATAGAAATGTTTCCTCAAATCCTCTGGTTGAGGTAGATCAGTGCCGAGTTGACACGCGGAAACTCTCGCAGAACGTTCCCATTCTGGACTCGGATGTTTGGAGCTGCAGCGTGAAGAAGCACAGCGTCCGACAAAACCTTTCCGTCTCTGGGCCTAAAGTGGCAAGTAACTCACCTCCTGCCAAACCTGGTCATAGAAAATTGGTTGCGTTCCTCTCTGGCAAAACATTTTGCATTGAAAGCAACTCCATAGCCTCGCAAATAAGGGACACCTGAAAACAAGATAAAAACACCCAAACACCATGCAGCAAGATCATTTCACTTGTGACTTAAGATCGGCATACCTATGAGATGGATCCACGGGGGGCGTAAAATGAGCAATGAATATTTGGGTTTTAAGTAGTAACAATTTAATTTAATTTAATGTAAGCGTTTGCTCTCCAGACAACAGGGAACCTTTGTCAGCGCAGGAGTTCCTGCTCCACTGATCCCACTGATGCACAAGACACGTGGCAGCTGGGATGAGAACAACAACAACAAACATGGAGGAATCCCTGAACAAAAGCAAACAAAAGCTTCTGTTTGCTTCATTTGATTCAGTCAGATACCAAATTCATTCAAATTGAAAAATGTGGCTTCTTGTGGCAAATATTTTTATACCATTAAACTACGATTAATTGAGATTAATTCATCACAAATTCTAGAATTAAGTTAATCGAATCCCATCCCTAGTTTTAAGTCGACGTGACCTAAAATGTAACTTGTGACAATCCAAAACTGCGTATAATATTCTGAATTTAAGCAGAAAATATCTGTTTTTTTTAAGATGGTTTCGCTAAGATTGTAGCCTCCAACAGCCAACAATTGGTAAAATAAAGTAGTAAATAAGAGTTGTGATATGGCTGAGTCTCATGCCTGAAATAAGAGCAATAATTAAAACTCCATCTAAAAACCAGACGTATTTTGGTGAGATGTGAAGTCATACTTGAACAGTTATTTTCCTTATTTGAAGATGTTCTGCCTGCAGTGGATAGGAAAGACAAGGATATACTTGCTTTAAGTTTTAGTTTTTTCATCTAGTGGAGAGCCACACAACTAGGAGAGATCCTTGCTAGGTGGTAGAAGACAAGTCCAGACAACCTTCAGAGAAGATGTCAACTTTATTGTGAAATGTACCGTGAGATATAAAAATACTCTTGCCCAGCAGAAGTGTCGAAAAAAAAAAAATAGAGCATGATATACAAATGATGTGTTTCCGTCATGAGTTCAGTCCTGTCCTGAGAAAGAAGTGTTTTTTTTGTTTTTTTTTGTTTTCGACTTCCAAGCCCAGACATGATCCTGCCGAGCCCTCACGAGTCCACTTTGCCGTACGTCCCTTCGGGAGGTCGGTAGCACTTGGGGAACGCCATCAGCTGCAACATGTTGAAGGCGTACTTCCGGCACCTAATGTTCTTTTCAACGTTCTCTATCCGACATCCGTCTCTGAGCGTCACGGAGGGAGGGATGAGTGCGAGAAAGAAAAGAAACAAGACATTAAAGGAGGAAGGAGCAGCTTCCTTCCTGCTAGTGTGGCCTTCGTGAGCACCAAAAGATTTTAGCGTTGAAGTCTGTCGCAGTTCGGAAGCGACTGGCTAAAGTCAAGACTGAGGCTGGAAGAAAGACAGGTCAGTTCTGTCGAACTAAGAAGCCACAGATCTACAGTAACTGGATTTTTACTTTCATGTTGTTTAAGCAAAAAACTTAAGGGATGTGGTGGGAATGAAACATGGATTTTACAAGGCAGTTTAGTGAGACATACAGTCGCCGCTGTAACACGACAAAGTAGAAGAATGGAAAAATGTAGGTGAAAAAAAAGAGACAGCATCACACGAAAAATAGAAAAATAAAATAGTGGAAATATGAAATTATGCTATATTATTAGAACAAAATTAAAAAATGACATCTGGACTATTGTGTCATGTAGTTTTTCTTTTGATAAAATAAATGTAAAAAAATGTTGACTATATCTGCCTAATAAATAAAAACAGAAGACATAATAATCACCAATATTAATATCAGAATAAAAATATATTATATAATAATCTATGCATCAGGTTCAGGAGGACAAAATATTTATTATTTTCATTTTTATTGTTATTTTTAGATAACACTAAAAGTACAATGACATTGTCCTCCGGTGTATATAATAATATTTTCTATGAAAAGTGAACGGCAGCTGGTTAAAATGGGTTACATTTCTGCCATTTTTTTTTTTAACGCCTTAACGTGTATTTCTTGTGATAGCCAGCAAAATAACATGAAACTTTCAAGAATGTTTGTTCTTGTTCTTGTGTGAAGAGTGTTGTGCAAGTGACACCTGCTGTCGCACTGCTATGAACAATAGTGCAGAAAAGGTATTGACACAAGTTGCTGTTGTAGCGCCAGAACAGTGGGTAAAAACGTTTGTAAGTGAGCGGCTCAGTGGAGGTCTGCGCTCTCCGAGCGCTTTTCTCACGGACTTTGAGTGAAATGTAAGACTAAGCAGAGCAGAGAGTGACAAACAGTGCGCGTCAGTCATTTATTGATATTTAGCGAGCAGAAAAACAAGACTTAAAATGAGCCAGACAACCAGTAGGTGGGAGCTGACGAGCAGCAGGGCAATGGGGTAAAAGTGGCGAGATGCTGGTTTGTTCTCCGTCGCCTCCGCAGCCTCGGGGTCCTCCCACTGCCCAAAGTCTCCCCCAGTTGGCTGACTGCCCGACGGGTGAGGAAGAAAACACGAGACAGAAAGAACAGTGCGAGAAAAGAAGGGAGAGCTGTTAGTAAGAGACAGAAGACGTGGGAAACATCACAGTGACGTGTGGCGCCGGGGGCCGTGCGGAGGCGACTGTCAAACGCTGCCTGATGGCTAGTTCAGACGACAATATTTACCTGGTTGCTAGTTGCAAATGAGAACACACAACCTGTTCCACTGGAAATGCGGCGCACATTCCAGCAACTCCCAAACATCAGTCAAAAACACTTCAGCTGCAGAACCAACAACCGAGGCTTTGTGAGCAGCTCCACAGACGGTTGTGGTTCTTTTCTAACGTCCTGTGTTCGGATATTTGTCCACCAAGTCTCATCCTCCCGAGGGCTGTTTTGCTCAGGCCGACATGACCTGCCAAGCCGCGCCACTAGAATGAATTTCCGTCCGAGTAAACAGCTGCCTTCAAACTGAAAGTGAAAGCAAAGCCTCCACTTGGTACGCAATGTTTCCACCGGCTGCTCCAAAAAAGCAGCGGCGTATTAAATGTAGACTTCGTCTTAGCCGGAACACAATTCCAGGAGTGAATACCTGGATGGGAGGCCCATTTGTTTCCAGGAAATGTGTGGCCTATTTTTGTTTTTGTTGTCCATGGAGATGACAAAGTGGATTTGGTGCTGCTGCAGAACAAAACATTTCCTCTGTGTCGCTCCTCTTATCGGCTGCTGCAGCTGCATTTTTCACAGGAAACTCCTTCTTATAAAGTTGGGGTGAACTTTTTTGACCCCACAAACCGACAGCCCTCTCTGCTCGATTGCGACGCTGAGCGTTGGCAGCCAGACAATCATTCCAGCTGAAGCTGAAGCCAGACGCGGAGAGTGATCCTGCCCTCCCTGGGTGGAGTGTGGCGTTTCATGGAGGCTTATGCTGGTGGGAGGAGTGATAAAGGAGGGATAAATCTCTCAACTCTTCACCTCACTCACACCAAGGTTGCCAGATCTGACAGCCCAAACCTCCCAACTGGACGGAAGACACACAACATTGTTCAAAGCAGGGCATTTTCTCACCATATTCCTTCATGGATTGACCAATTCATGAAATGTTCCGACTCAAAAATGAAACGTCTTGTCACCTGTGGAATGTACAAGGACAAAGGCACCTACCAATCATCTTAACCAAGTAGTTTGAAATGACTGGACGGTGACGTGTCCATGCTGCTGTGCCTTTCTGGAGGCGATGGCACATTTTCAGGGACAATCGCAACATCGTCTTGGGTGCCAAGAAAACAGTTGCTCAAATGTTATCGGCCCATCCAAAGTTATTTCCAACCCCGGCCCCCCGCATTGGCAGGGACAGCGAGTGACCGC
Organism: Synchiropus splendidus; assembly: GCF_027744825.2. Taxonomy (NCBI): domain Eukaryota; kingdom Metazoa; phylum Chordata; class Actinopteri; order Syngnathiformes; family Callionymidae; genus Synchiropus; species Synchiropus splendidus. The sequence goes on from NC_071335.1 coordinate 23,312,921, forward strand.
ACTCTCGACTTGGACAGGGTGTCGGGCCCCACCCCAGATCCATGACACAGAGTTTGACTGTCGGCTTCTCAGCCCTTCCGTGCTCCAGACAGATCAACGCCGAGAGTCTTGTTTTCAACACCGTGGCCTTGACTGTGTTTCAAACAACTTGAAAAGCTCTAGGCGGATTTGAATGCAATTTTCTGGAAATAGGTGATATGAACAAATGATGATTTTTCAAATTTGGGAGTGGTTCGAATCACCGTCTGGATTTTTAAAGGATTCCTTTTCCTTCAAAAGATACTGTGTCATTGCAAGACTGTGTTGGACTGAAGCTGCTTGGTGGAGGTCGGCGCTTTCTGAGTGCTTTTCTTGTTTCAAATGTCACTGAGTGTAGTGAATCGAGTAATGATCGTGAGCAAGCAGGACGCCGCGCGTCATATTCCCACTCTCCAGAGTCGTATGAAAACTGTCCAGAGTCTCAGAGCCGGTCGAGTTTTCCGGGCAAGAACATTTATCTGTCAGATAAACCTCACCCAGTCTTCATCTGGGAAATGCATCCTTTATTTCCTGCTGGGCTTGCCACATCAAGTCGACCTCTCCCTCTCCTCATCTTATCGCGATCATCTGCCCACATCACACCCCAGTTTGTCCACCCAAACTCCAGGGTGGTAAGATAGTGAGTAGCCTGCTCCATAGCTGACACTCTTCAGACGACCCTGACTGATCTCAGCCTTTAACTTTGATCTTTCATTCCCTTCACAGAAGAGCAAAAGTCACACACAGCACAACTAGTCAGCAGACTGGCAAGCAGACATGTACATGCATGACTGATGGAAGCATCAAGGAATGCAGAATGATATGTTTATACTGGCACATTCACTGGCGACAAATTGTGAGCAGGTCATCAGTTCAACTGTTGACTCAAGTGGCAACAAGGTTGTTTTCATAACGGCATTCAGAGGCTGGATGTTTACCGGAATTATTTTTTGGGGTGTGGGGGAGGGATAATACATCATCATCGACGGGGTCAGCTGGCTACAGTCAGATAAACAATGTGTCTGAGCAGCAGCCCAGTGAGATCAAGGGTCAAACCAGAACCAATCGTGGAGGTTTACAAAAACACAGCGACGAAAACTAATGCGATATGTGAAAAGTTTGTAAATCGGAATGGCTTTTCTTTTAAAAATACAAATTAGAAAAAAGGTATATATATATGTATATATATATATATAGAGAGAGAGAGAGAGAGAGAGAGTGGTACCTGGGTTCTCAACCACAATCCGTTCCAGACGGCCGTTCAAGAAGCGATTTGTTAGAAATCTGAATGGATTTTTCCCATTACAATGAATGGAAAAAGCAATAATGCGTTCCAAGCCTTAAAATCGGCTTTTGTAGGAGTGAATGTAGAGGGTCTGCTGCAGGTGCGCTGTTCCTCTATGTGTGTGGCCGCTGCATGTGGGAGGGGTTGCCGAGTGAGTGACGTCTCTCCAGAAGGGAAGAGGTGCCCGGTGCGTGTCCAGCTCTGAATGTGCGCTTCTGTGCAGTTTGGCTGTGACAAAGTCATAAACCAAGTCACGCTCTGTCCCAGACTCGCCTCATCCCTGTCCCAGCTCCAGCCCACAACAGGACATCAAACCCTGGAGTGAGCGCTCCAGCACCTCCCCTGTGACACTCTACCACGGTCCAGTGTGGAGACAGGAAAGGTTTTACACCTCAATATGAAGAAAAAACAGCCAGTAAATGGAGCTAACGGGACACGTCTGCATACAGAGGCTGCGTTATATACAATAACAAAGCGCCTCGTGGGTCAGCTGATCGGTCCGTGCACGTTATGTTTTTTCTGGCTTTTTTTGGAGGCATTTCGTTCGAAATCAGAAGCAAAAAAAAATCTAGAAATTTTTGTTCAAACTCCGATTTGTTCGAATTCCAGGATGTTTGAAAACCGAGGTACCACTGTGTGTGTATATATATATATATATATATATATATATATATAAATTGCAAAAACAAAGTAATTTATGACACAGTGTGGGTAATATTTGTCATGTATTTTTACTGAATAAAAAGGCAGATGCTTCATATGTTTAGTAGTAGCGCTAGAGATCGACTCTTCACTGTGGATTATGTAACCCAGCTGACTCCGCCAGCAACGGCGATAAGATCAGCTCAGATGCTTCATGTGATGAACTGCGGTCAGTGAAAGCAGCCGTGAGTGTGAGGTGTAAACACGCAAGTTGCTTCCGTCTGCAGATAACCCATCACCCTTTCTGGAACCAAAGACCGTATAGTTCAAAGCAACCCAGCAGTCTAGGCTGTGCCACTGTGAGAAAACATTCCAGGACTGATGCCCGAGAAGCTGGGAGCAGAGGCGTGGATCTGAAGTGAGGCGGACCATGCTGTGGCCGGGGGACTCACCTCCTCATACAGTCCAGAGCTCGGATGTAGAAATCCTTGTTGAGCTGGTGTTCGTCCCGCAGCAGCGAGCACTGCTCCAGGGTGACAGACATGGACGTTCGGTCTTTGGCACTTTTACAGCTGGTGAATCTGATGCCATTCAACCTCCTGCAGATCTGAACGTTTGACACATTGGAACAGTTCAACGGAAGCTGAAAAGGTTCTTCTTCTTCAAAATACAGACTTCATAGGAAATAGGAATTACAGTCTTTTACTATCAACAAAGACTTGAAGTGAATTCGGATCACACTGTGACTTTTAATGAGGTCGATGTATATTGTGGTTTAATCTAATGTCGGGGAGGCTGAACCCAGCGGCAGGTCGCAGCCCCCTGCCACCTCAACCTCATTAAAAACCCCATGTGCTTCCACACAGATGTGTGGCAGCCCAGAATTAAAATATGTCTTTTTTAATTCACTTCAGCATCTCAGGTTTTTAAGACTCATTTCCCTTCTAAAACCCAAAGTCGAGCGTCACGGATGCGTACCGCTCCAGCGATCCACAGTATCTCCACGTTCTTCCTCTTCTTCGCGACTACATTCTGGCCCAGAGATTCAAGTAACTCCTTCGTGTCAGTCTGAGTCTGAAAACACGGTAGACCTGCTCGAGACGGACAGCGGAGCTCAGAGTTGAGTGACTCACAGGGGGCAGCAACAAACGGGGCGTACTTACATTCCGTCGGCACCGTTTCGCTTAATGATTTGTAATAAAGTTCTAGCATCTCAAAGTTCTTCTGGTTTATTCTCTCCTGGAGGGAGATGTCTCCGAACCTGGAGGGGCGTGCAGAGCTCAGCATTGGACAGGAACGTCGGTGCACGTGTCCGACTCACCTCTCTGCGATGGTCTGCTGTTCGTTGATGCCCACGTTGAACAGCACCGGGAGCACTCGCAGAGGTCGGCCATCTTTGATTTCCTCTGGGAGGGTCAGGAACGCCACTTTGGGTAATGGCACTTCGACGATAAAGTGATCTCTGGACGGAGAGATGAGGATTTTTTATCTTATTCTCATTCACATTTTATTTTAGGTTCTATAGATAAATCACAAAAGAATTATAAACATGTAAATGCCACAAAATTTAATTTATTTTGGGAGACATTAAGTACAGAAAGGTGAAGCGAAACTTGGAGGTGAACCAGTAATAAATAGGAAACTAGTGCGGTCAGAAACCTTTCTGTCAGTTTTATAGTTCCACTCTGACCTCCAGAGGGCCACATAACCACCCGCTCAGGGCCCCCCGGGGCGGCGCTCTGCCCGGCTCTGATGGAGGATCCAGATGCCCACTCCAAGCAGGGGTCGTGTCCTTGCATGAATGAGTTCCTCCTGAGGCGTTTTTCTTCAGTGACTTAACAACTAGCCTCAAAACCGCCCTGGTTTTCTGCTCCGCTGACAAATTTAAATTGAAAAAAATATCGGATGCTCTTTAGCTAAAAAAGCATCCGATGTTTTTTTAGCAAAAAGATGCATTCTTTCCTGCCATTTGGTGCTGTAGCCTTGAGGGGTTGATGACCGGTCACGTCTCCCGCATTTAGCTTTCTGCACATGCCTCCTTTAAGTTATAGCACGGGAGTGTTGGACATTCTAACCTTCTGCCGCATATAACAGGCTCAAGGTCACTGAGGTCATCTGTCTTTGCTTCCGTGACTTTAAACGTGACTCTCTGAAGGTCGGAGATGCCCACCTCCATGTCCTCCAACATGCCGATCTCCTCACCTGCAAGAGATGCTCATCGTTTAGCCGCGTCTTTCAAGGACAAAGAAGACTGAACCACGACACCCAACGTAACTAGCTAAGCTCAGACTACAGTCAAATCAAAAACAGTCTGGACCGGGAGAGGAGTCTTCATCACTAGCCATACGCTACGTTAGCTTGGTAGCATTCCTGAGTTGTCAAACCTATGGCAGCCCTGAAGAGATGTCCAATGAACAAAACGTTTCAGTACGGTGGCTGAGAAGTTCAAAACTCATTTCTAATCTTTCAAACAAATTTACACTTCTTTAGCAAACCATTTTTTTTCCTGGGTTTGTAAGTGTGTTTCCAATATTGTAAACGTTTTTTAGAGATTGTAAATGTGTTTTCGTAGTTTGTAAATGTGTTTCCGTACTTTGTAAATGTGTTTCCGTAGCTTGTAAATGTGTTTTCAGAGTTTGTAAAGTGTTTAAAGAGTTTGTAAATGTGTTTCCAGTTTATGCAAATTTTCCAAAGATTCATACGGAAAGGGAGGGGACCAAATTACGGACGTGATCTGGATGTGTTCCACTGGATCATGTTCCTCTTGTACAGGACCAATCGCAGGAGATCTCCGTTGGGAGTCCACTAAATGTTAAAAGACGTTAAAACAAATTTACAAACTCAGAAAAAACATGTACAAAATTGGAAATACACTTACAAACTCAGGAAAAAAAACAATTTGCTGAAGAAGTTTGTGAATTTGTTTGTTGTAAACGCATTTCGCGATTTGTAAATTTGTTTCAGGAGCTTGTAAATGTGCTTTGCACTTCTCAGCCACCGTGGTTTGCCGCTACAGTCACATCAAAGTTGATCACTCCAGTGATGTGGTTCATGAACGTCTTTGTTAGCAGTGTAAGCAGCCGCCATACAAGTGAATGACAGTTCAAGGTCGCAGTTTAACTCACTGTAGGTGCTGAGCAGGCTCTCGAACTGGGCCACGACCCCGACCAAGTGGAGCTGCCGAAGGAAGCCGCTGTCTTGCATCCCGGCGTACAGCTTCATCACAAACCCGCAGGCCAAGGCAGTCAGCTGTTAAAAACACACAGTGAGTCATCGCGGCCGGCTCGCGGCACAGTGAGCGCTGTCCTTCCTATAAGAAGGCGCTGCTTCAAATCTTCAGATGAAGATGTGGCCTTCTGTTGTGTTCAGGGGCCGAGACTTTCAGGAGGCTCTCAAAAATCTGGGGCAAGAGGCCAGACAGAAACATGAAACTATTGAGGCTAATGTGGAGGACTGGACCCACCGCCTGGCTGAAGACCACGTCTCGCCTCTGCTTTAAAAGGACGCCCTGTGGGATGCTGCAGGCGGCGTCCTGCAAGAGCACAAAGGTCATGGCCTTCTTGGCTCTCTCCGACACCTCGCACACGCACTCCTTTAGCCTCGTCACCAGGGGGCACAGCTGCTCCCGCCAGTCGCCTGTGGAGTCACAAGGTGCCTTCATGAGAGGCCGCGGAGTCAAGAAGGAGAAGGAACCAAGGCGTTCCCACAACAAACCAAATCACTTGGCGTGTAGAAACCAAAGCAAGTGAGATACAAGCCACTGTGAGTTAAATATACAAGCTGCATTTTGAGGGCGCAAATAGCAAAGGTGGAGGAGGAGGAGAAAGGTTTGGAGAGTTAAGGGAGGGGGTCAGGAGAGGGATGGAACTTGGGTTGGTCGGTCGGTGGTGACGGAGAACAAGACCAGTCTGCTGGAGGGAAGTTGCTTTGCATGTTAGCAGGAAGCAAACTCTGTGCAGGAAGGAAAGGAGGGGACACGGTGAAAGTCCTGCACTAGCTATGTTGAATCAAAACACAAGTAGAAACTAAAAAAAATTAATATTTCTGGCTTCCAAAATGATGCCACATAGTTCACTTAAGTCACTACTCAGGTTTTCATAGATTAACATGATCAAATTGGATTTATATTATAATATTTTATTCACTTTTATTTTATTTATTTATTCTTATTTTATATTTTTACACTCCTAACATGAAGTCTGTTACTTTATACATTGTCATTTTTCTTTCTTTCAGCAGGAAGCTAAAACTAACACTAGCCAACAGGGGGCAGTGTTATCCAACTGGTGGCCAAAATAACACACAAGACGTCTCAATATTCAGATGCCACACAGTAATCCAGGTGATCTGTGAGAGCAAAAGGAGACAAACTCATCCGCAGATAAAGACACGTCCGATGTTTTGATAGTGATACGATGACAGCTTCCGTGGCGCACCTGTCCAGACACGCCGTGTGAAGGCAAGTGAATGGCTCACTGCAGATAAGCAGGTTATTGTTTGCTATTCTGAGCGTGGCGTTGTGTCGACAAGCACTTCCTCTAACGCAGCAAGACGCTGCAGTAAACGCAGAGGCAAGGCTTGCTTATCTCCTGCTCACAATGAAGAGCAGACAGCAGGGATTTCAGCGCGACACACTTGGACCGACTCTTTAAAGCAGCTTTAATTCCGGTGTTACAGGCTGGAATGCAGAGCCTCCTCTTGTCGCGGGTTCAGAGAAATTCCCTTGCTTCACGTGCCAGTTGGCGGCTGCCGACAGACCAGCCGCTCGTCTGGACACCAGCTTCAGGCAGGATTTCCATGAAAGTCAGAGCGGTCCGGGCAGTTTGCGGTCAAGTGTGACTGGCTCAGCATGATAAATATTGCCCTGGTGCACCTCTGGCAACCACTCGGGCTTCTAACAGTGAGACTGTCCGGAGAGCTGTCCGCGGTCACTTACACTTTAGGGACATGTCGTTTGAATTCATTTTCCAATTTCTTCTGTGGCAGTAAAACGTTTCCATACTTGTGTCCGAAGAGGAGGATCAGACCTGCTGTTCGGCGGCAGATCATAGATGAAGAATTACGGGGCTGTGGATGACACAGGCAGCCGCTGCACGGGGCTCAGGAGAAAGCTAAAATAAAGCTAAAATAAATGGTTGTTTTCTCTCATCGTCCTCAACTGAAAATTAGCATTGAGGGTATAGAAACATTCAGTTGGTCTTGATGAATTAATCTGATATGATATAAGCAGATCAAGTTGAATCTGTGCACATGAGCTTAAACGACAGGGTGGAAGTGCTCCAGTCATGAGTCAACTCATTTTTTTATCCTTCTAGCCTGACTTTTTTATTTAAACTTCCATCAACCTCATCTGGTCTCCTCCCTCATGGATGTTTCGGTTATGAAAATTGATCAGAATTTCCTGCGGAAGAAGGTTTTCTACGTGATTCATGAGTTTTATGTGGATTAATATATATATATATATTCTGAAATTACTGAATCAAAATAAACGCTTGATTCTATATTTCTTTTTGCTATTTAAAAATCTCTCATTAAGTATGTTGCTATATGCTAAAATTAGGTTGCTCACGTTTCATTTATTATTCCATTCTTGTAGCGTTTTATTTTCATGAATATTCCTCAGCTTAAAAGTTCACGGTTTCAACTTTGCTATACTAAACCATCAGAAAACTGGACCTTGTTTTGGAGGCACTACCTGGGTTGTGTGAGGAGATGACGGCGGCTGGTTGCTCCCCAGGACCGAGCTCTGGCTTCTGCGTCTCCACCTCTTCCTTGAGTTTATCCACCATGGCAATGACGCAGTTGAGACATTTAGCCACGTTGGCCCAAACTCTGTCCTGCAAGGTCAAAAAAATTAAAGAATGAAATTCAGCAATTTCATCGAAAGCATAACTGGGGTATGACGGCAGAATAGCTTGTACGAATTGTCGTAAATTAGACCTTTAGTTTACATTGGCGTGGTATGAAATGAAGCTCTTATTTTGGAGCAAATTTAAAAGCTTCCACTTGCCCATTCCTCCTCGTCGTACTCTTTCTGATGTGGTATGGAGCCTTGCTTCAGCGGCGTCGACCCATCGTGGATGTGGTGCGTCTCCTCAATGTTGTTGCACAACACCGGGCTCTCCGTGTGTCCCGGGAGCCTGTGGACCTGGCCCACTTCCTGTTCGCCTTCTTGATGCTTGTCCGGGTTCTGCTTCTTTGAAACGTAGCCGGGACGGGCCGCGTGAAGCGCCAGCAGGGCGCTCTTCACCAGTTCATCTTTGAGGGTGTGGACGAACTGCTCCGTCTGCAAACCAACAAGTCACCGAGAGGTGTAGTTACAAGATGTTACGATTAATTAATTACAACATTATTACGATTAATCAATTACAACTAAAAAAATGTAATATAATTTAATGTAACAGTTTGCTTTGTAAGTGCAGGAGTTCCTGCTCCACTGATCCCACTGATGCACAAGACACGTGGCAGCTAGGATGAGAACAACAACAACAAACATGGAGGAATCCCTGAACCAAAGCAAACAAAAGCATCTGTTTGCTTTTGTTCAGGGAGGTTTTTCACTACACAATGGCCAGGGTTTCCACTACTCTGAATGGACTTGAAATTCTTATAACATTGAAATTCTTATACAAATATTTTCAAGACATGAAAAGAGCTTTAGTTTAAATAAGGTGATATAAAAACTTGAATATAGACACCATCCTGATTTATTGTGCTACTGTCAAACTGATGCAAAATAAACAATATTGTGTTGTTTAAATGTATGAATGGCTCCATCATTTGATTCAGTCATATACCACATTCATTCAAACTGAAAAATGTGGCTTCTTGTGGCAAATATTCTTATATATATATATACTGGGATTAATGGGATTAATAGAGATTAATTCATTCTGTAATTAACTAGATTTCTTTTTTTTTATCGAATCCCACCCCTGATAGTAACCCACGACTTGGAGGGAAAACAAACCCAGTGGTTCAGCTTCACACCGTTGCTCTCCTTTAGTGTGTGAAAACAAAGCGCACTGCCTGTGTTTCTCAGAAAACATTCACACAGCTTCATTCCAAATGTGAGCTGATGGGGATCCAGCTGGTACGAAGCTTCGCGCTCACCGTCGACCTCTCGAGAATAATCACTCAAGCTGTGCGATAAACAATTCAATTACCAGAGCAAAACACAAGCAAATCAAACATATTCGCCGGTGAGGAGGAAGCCACAACGGAACTACAGGTGGAACTCCATCAGTGCTTTTGAAGCCTTCAGAAGACTCACGGCTCCCCCAGGGACGCTCTGTTTTCACTCAGAGGAGCTTTGTGGAGGATCCCATTTTCCATTTGGTGGACAGCAGCAACAAAGCCCAAGCCTCAACTCTTCATATGAAGCTACTAAGTTCTAACAACACTGAGCTTAAACCGCTGGCGTTTCTGCTGTCACTGAGACCTACTAACACCTTCAGCAGTACTTTTATTTTCAATTTTCATCATACGTATAGAGAGATAATACTCATATATCTCATATATCAGGGTTCTCACCAGCAACATAGGAGATTTCCAGCCCCTACAGAGAGAACCCAGCATATTCTGCTTTTAAAAATAATCTCAGATTGCAGGGGAACATGATAGTACTCTTCTCTAAATAACATACTCCATAATCTCACTTCATGCGTGGCACAAAATTGATCATTTCACTGACTTCGAAAAGTTCTCCTCGCTGCATTTGGTTGGAGGCAGAATCCAGCTGAGCCCAGCAAAAGTGCGTATGATCATAGCACGAATATGATGGTGTTGAATCATCAATGAACAGGAACACATCACTACAGCATTTACACATGAATCTGATCATGTGCTCCCTATTCTGAACTTCTGCTCTCTTCTGCTCAGGAAGCCCCATACACACACACACATTTGTATTGTATTTGCTGTATTGAGGCAACAACTTCAACTGAGTTTTTTTTAATGTTGCTGATGAAAATATTTTTAACTCACTGTCAGAACAATGACAAAGTCTTCCCTTAAGTTCAGCTTTGTATTCAAAGTAAACAACAAAATAGACTCACAAAAGACTACAAGCAAATAGCCTGGAGAGGTTCCGCTAATAACCTTCCTCCAAACCAGAGTTTTACTCATGGACCGGGAATATTTTCACTCATTAATAACGCACTGTTTATCAATCTGTAAAACAAGCCCGGCACAAAATACACTGCATCACGTCCCCGCGCTGCCTGCATTGTTGCGACTTCCTTAGCTCCAAAAGCAAGCTCTGAGTCTCTCCGGGTTTCAGATCTCAGACCAAAAAAGAAATCCCTGGGGAGAAATCCCACTTTGTTCAATGAATCTGCTGACCAGCCTGCAAGTCTGCTCAGGTGCACAAGTGAACCGGCAGAGAGGAACAGATCTGATGGTTGCTTCCGCTCGCCTGGAGAGGGAGACGACATTTACAAACTGCAACCTTTTGTATTCATGTGGTCGGAACAAAAATGGACTCTATTTGGTTACCGCTCGTAGTTTGCCTTGCAATGTGGCGCAGTGAGATAAGATGACATTTCAGGGGAGTTTCCCCTAATTGTGGAAGCCACAGACAGAGTGTAGGAACCGGGGGAAGGACCTGAATTAAATGGACGGTTCGCTGAGCGACTGTACCAAAGGATCTGCCTTAAAAATGTTGTTTGGCAACGCATCACATCATGGCTTTAAACACACGCTGCTGTCACTTTAGAGCCAACGCCACGCCACACTTCGCTCATTGTAAGAGCACACCACCAAAGGAACCTCGGCCATTGTGCAATTGTGCTCAGTGGAAATTGTAGAAAATCCATTTGCATTACAGAAAAACGGTAGCTACTGACACTTGTGGATGTGTTGCTATATAAGCAGACCATAACTGCAGTGAATTAATTTGTTTAAAAATGTCTGCAATACATCACAATTTTCTATCTATAAATCATGATTTGGATGTCATGACAATTTACACACATCTACTTGTAAGTTTCTGTGAGTAAAACAGTCCAAAATATATGCACAAAACGTAAACATACCAAAAGTAAATAAGAACAACAACACTCGGCTGCAGACGGCTTTGAACACACATGGAACCTAATATAATATCCATGAGCACAGGATTGTTTACGTTCATCACCAGTCATTGAGACTATATTTGAATGCACCAAAAAAACTACATAGCACATCATGAAAATACAGACTTAAGTAACTGTTATCTCTTATAACGTAACTTATAAAGAAGTATAAGTAACTTATAAAGAAAAAAAACATCAAACTGCAGGGTGTGATAGTTGAACCTGATAATAAAACAGCCTGACGCTGGCTAGCTAACTAGCTTAGAGCCTTAGTTCTTCTTTGTTAATAGACAAATGTAGATGTAGTGAACATATATATCAGGTCCTGCATCAACTATTAAACAAGGAGGGAAACCTTGATGCCCTTTGGGGGTAAATGAAGGTTTGAAGTTAAACATCATGTTAGCTATTAGCTACGTTAGCTCCACACGCAGTGTTTGGCATGGCGAGTCAGACAGTAAACTCTCCATCGCTCTGCTGTGAAGGAGTGTGGTTGAGTTAGAAGAATTTCTGGTTAAAAAACTACTAGAAGTCGTTTTTTTGAACAGCTTTTCCACTTCCAAATGTGATGTGTGGGGCAACGTGTGCTTGTGACGAGTGCACTGCTCCCACAGCGTAGAACTATAGCGCACGACTGAAACGGTCCATATAACCTCCTCACTTGGAGAGATCGCCAACTGGTTCTCCATCTAATGTTGGGAAACTTCAACAAGGACAAAATGTATAAAATAGAAAAGGATCTTGATGTGGAAGTCCAGTGGTTTGTTTCCAGTGTGGAACCTCAGGGTGGACTTCCCGTAAAAGCTGCAGTCTTGCTAAACCTGTGTAACCCGTGTAGTCGCCACGCAAACAACACAACTGTACAGATCATACGATCAACTGTACAGATCAGACAACATGGTGAGACTGTCATGGGTCTCTCGCGGCGCACTAGCATGCTACGGCAGGCGGCTCAAACGACTTGCCGAACCTCTAGATGGAGCACAGTCCTTGAGGTGTTTTGGTTCATGGCATGTGTTATGAGCAGGCTGTTACGACCAACGGACCCTCTGATAATAACACACAAGGACAGTAAACAAAACCAGTCTGAGCACTCACAGGTAGCTAGCAAGAACAACCGTCATCAACGATTCTTTCTCTCAAACACCTCTCTTCGCTGCTCAGAACCTGCGCTCATTGTCCCCGAACACAAACGGCTCCACAGGTGTTCTCAGTTGCACCTGATTGACAATCAAGCCAGGACTCGGCTCCCCTCGACTCCAGATTGTCCAGGGGGCGCCGAGACTTGCCCGCCACTGATTGCCTTCCCGCTCACACATCTGTTCAACTGACTGATCTCCTTCTCTTCCTTCGGCTTTGTACTTTACATGTGAGCCACTTTTTCAGGAGAACATTCGTGCACGTGAGAAATGCGAAAATGACTTCAGCTCCCATCACAACGCACAACCTTCATCACTAATGTCCCTGAATGTGCAAATAATAGGACTCGGTTTGTATATCAGCCACCTCACAACAAAAGACGATACAAGGTTCGCTGACTTCAGGCTTTTGAATGTGGCTCCAACAGCCCCTCAGCATTCTCACTCACCTTCCGGTCTTTGCTTCTCCCTGGAATTACTCTGCATGTGCGGATAAAACCGGAAGGTCACCTGTGTGGTGAGACAGCATCACCTCTTCTATGAGGTCCAGAACCTTCAGCTCCATCATCCGACTGGTGTGGCTGACTTTATTGAGTCTCCACTGTTCTTCAAACCTTCCTTTTGCTGTAGCTGACCTCTCATTTCTCCCAACAGAAACCGCTAATATTCATATACAGGTCAACCAGGTTTATATTTTATGGCTGTAGAATTGTTTAAAATGTGCAGCAAGTGTAGTACTTGTATCCCTTTATATGCGGCTTATATTCAGACATACATAACAGAACTAAGAGTGAAACCTGCCTCGGTACCAAAACAAAGGCACCTAGTGTTGCTTTTCCACAGTACCGGTTCTACCCAGGTGGAAACACTTCCGAGGCCAGAAGAGCGGAGACAATAGCCCTGATGTTCAGAACCTCCCTCGCCTGGTTCTAGAATGCGGGCACAAGGGGGCAGTGACCTTGCTGTAAAGTGTTAGCGGGACATGTCTTAAGTGCACTGGGCTCAAACATGGACTGGACTCTCCCACAGCTCTTCCAGCGAGTAAACAACTCAGCCGTTCATCAGTGACGTGTGTTTGAGGCATACTCAAGGGTCTTTATCTGGTGGTTCTTTGGATGACACACAATCGGTTGTGCACTCCAGAGTCACCGCATGCTTTGGTTTTCTATCACAACACACCCTCGCCAGAGGCTTGCCCTCCATAGACTGATCAGACTGGTGGCGCCATGAGCAGCTACCAGTCCTTCATATCATAGCTTCCATAGATAGGTTCATCCCATGGGACAGTCACCCATGATAAAAACTGGTTGTTCCAAAGAGCTATGGTGGAAAATTTCAGGCGAAATTTCCCAGTCAGCTTCTTGCCTTCCTGGATCAAGAGAATGATAAGCACCACTTTGTAAGTCATTCTCAAATGTAAAATTTGCCAGCTGAAGCATGTACTACTAGTACTGAGAGCAAATCCAAATAAACTATGATATAAATCCCCCACTGCGACGTCTCTCTGTGACAAACGTTCCATCTCTTGGTTGACTCTAAACACTTGTCTTCATCCTCTTTTTTCATGCAAACTATATTGTATAAACATCACGCACACTGACTTGTTACCCTCATATTTAGCATCTGTTAAGTCCAGGTTCCGTGGTTATGGTCGCTAACTATACGAAACTTCAACAAGGACAAAATGTATAAAATTGAAAAGGATCTTGATGTGGAAGTCTAGTGGTTTGTTTCCGGTGTGGAACCTCAAGGTGGACTTCCCGCTTCAATCTAGCTAAACCTGTGTAACCCGTGTAGTCGCTATGCTAACAACACACCCGTACAGATCATATGACAGGGAAAATGAGACTCGCTTGCTGCTGGATTGCATTGTCAACAGCAACAGAAGAACTAAACTTTGTTTCTGAACGGCCCTTTAAAAGAGTCAGAGAGAGAGAGCTTGCCCTCCATCGACTGATCAGCGCCGTGAGCAGCCACCAATCCTGCATGTCTTAGCTTCCACTGACAGCCTCTTCCCATGGGACAGTCACCTATGATAAAAACTGGTTGTTCCAAAGAGGCACGGCAGGAAATTTCGCCCTGCTGGATGAAGGCTGCTTTTCGCCACCAGCCGTGGTGTTACTGGCGCTTGGGTAAGGCTGATCTCACAACCCACCAGGACCTGATTTGTGGTTGCTGTGGTAGCACAGTGGGGATCCTCTCCTCATCAGACGCGTACGTTAGTTGGAAATGAAAGGAAGTCACACTCAATATATTGGACTCCAGGTGCCGCCGCTTGCTCCAGGTGATTTTATTTTCACCCCTCTGGAAACCATCCCTGGTTCTCAGCCTACAAACGCCTCTAAATGTCTAGCTAGGATAACCTTTTCAGAAATTCTCAGCTGAGGTGAGGGAAATGTCAATGAAGGGTTAATAAACTAATATTCCACAGAGCATTACAGGCCACGAATCAGAAAGTTTCACACTCCCACTTGAGACAAACCCCAAAGGGGGAGATGTAAATGCACCAATTCTGTTGGCTGATTGTGTTCTATTCCTCCGTGGCCCAAAATAATTTCTTCCACAACAGACTGCAGTCTGACAGCAGCAGATGTAATTCAGTGGTTAATTAAAAAATGGAAAAAAAAGAAGCTCATTTTATAATTTGTGAGTTTGGAATTTGAAAGGTTCCTGCACTTACAACTTTCCTAACTGATGTTTAAAATGTTGCTCTACCTGCCGACCCTCTTCACCTGAATGAATTGCACTTCACCTGAAAAGACTGGGGCTCTACTAAACCCTTCAGCATCCGGGAGACTCCATTAGTCCTCACAAATCACCGCTTATGTTTCTCTCACCAACGTGGCTGACTTGAGTTGAAAAGACTTTTAGCTGTGCAGAATCACGAGGCTACAAATGAAACTGCATTTATTGTTCCATTCAGGTCGAGGTGCATCTCAATCTGAAGTACTGCAAATTATTCACGGCCTTGAATCCCACTAATTCACTGTTCCTGTGTCATGTTTATCCCGACTGAAAACAGTCTGCGGAATCCGCATGACTCGAATTGACTGGAGAAAACTTGGAATAGATTGATAATGAACTGCAGCTCTGACGCGGCGGATTTTCTCAGCCCAGGTCAGAGCAGCAGCCATGTTGCTTCAACACTGAAATCTTCCCAATAAAACTCAAAGATTCCCGGACCGATGCCAAGAAAATGGCCCCAAAGCAAGCGGAATTTAGAACAAATCTTTGACGCGGGCCTCTTTTCTGGAGCCAGATCTCACTGAGCCTATTATGCTGCTGTTATTATTGTTGTTCGGCAAAGACAATGAAGCATCCTATCATCTGTGATCTGGTGCCTGCGTCTACTGCTGATCTTTCTCAAAGCAAATTCATGAAAAAGGCTTTAAAAAAACAAAAAAGCCTGGAGAATAGCGGTCTGCCTGCTGGGCCTACATTGAGCCAGTAGAGGTGTGAAGCTTGCCAAGTCTTTTAAACACCTCCTTCAAGAGAATCGTAAGAACCAGTTTGTGAGCCATTCTCAAATGTAAATCTAACCTCTGTGCCTGTGCCCAAGTGCCAGGTGAACCACTTGTACTCAGAGCAAATCTAAATAAACGACGACATAAATGCCCCACCGCGACATCTTTCTGTGACAAGCAAACGTTCCATTTCTTGGTTGATTTAAGAATCGTGTGTAACTTTTGGAAACACTTGTCTTCATCCTCTTCTTTCATGCAAACTACATTGTATAAACATCATGCACGCTGCCTTGTTACCCTCATATTTAGCATCTGTTAAGTCCAGGTTCTGTGGTTATGGTCGCCAACTATGGGAAACTTCAACAAGGACTAAAAGTATAAGATAGAAAAGGAAGTTGTCCAGTGGTTTGTTTCTGGTGTGGAACCTCCGGGTGGACTTCCCGGAAATGCTGCAATCTAACGAAACCGGTGTAACGCTGTGTAGTCGCTGTGCTAACAACACAGGAAATTTGCCACAACTGTACACATCATAGGACCAGGAAAATGAGATTCGCTCGCTGCCATTGCATTGTCAACTGCAACAGTAGAACTAAACTGAACGGCTCTTTAAAAGATGTCATAGTTCCGTTTCTAGGTGCTTTTATTTTGTTACTTCCCGTGTTCCGTGCATTGTTTCCCTGTTCTCATCCCACTCCGTCCAGCTTATCTAGCTCATTCCACCGATTACTCCAGCATGGATATCAACTCCTGAGTTCCAGTCTGCTTTGCCAGATGGTCACTTCGTGTCTGATGTTAAAGCTCTCTCTCTCTCGACCCTCCGATCTCTCGTTTATTCCAATTTTGATTCTTGTTTCCGCGTACGGTGCTTTTAGTTGTTGTTTCTGGCTTAATTCCCTGAGTTCCATTGATCGCGCATGAGTGTTATTTTGTACTCGCCTTTTCTTTTTTCACCGCGTTATTGTCTTCCTCATATCAGCTTTGTTCACCTGTTCTGTTTTCAGGTTTTCTCCCTTCCCTACGTGTGTGTCCTCCTCGCTCCGCTTCTGCTGTCGACGTCTTCTTTTCATCCTTATTGTTCGTGTTTGGTTTGTGTTAATTGTATAAAACGATTGCTAACTTCACTTCACAATTGAGTCAGATTCCTTTCATGATCATGAGAAAAGAGTCATGAATCCCAAGCTGCCCCTTGAGTGACTCACATTCTTTTCTAAACTATATCCAAAGTGCGTCCATTTTTTCAGATCAGACGTGACTTTTCACCAGCTAGCCTTGGTTTGGACAGGTCCGCACTCTATTGTACTGTGGGCTAGACTTGTGATTTGACCTCTGGCCTTTGGTGGAGACCCGAACCGTTTCACCTGTGAAGACGCTCCTATGATTTTCCAACAAAGACACTTTGTTGGGGCCAGTCACAGTGTGGCCCTTGACCTCATGTGACCCTGCCGACCAGATGCTGTCACCATGGAGATAGTTCTTACATCATCTGTAAAGGCACCAATGTAACAACAATGATTTCAATTCCAGCTCCAGTCCGAGTGTTTTACCAGCCAGTAGAGCTCTAAATAAACGGAGCGCCATGTCCGCCTTATCAGTGGCTAATGATGCCGCCGATCCTGAAGAGGTAAAGAGGAAGCTGCTCCTGCTGAGCCATTTGAGCCGTTTGAAGGAAAATCAAAGATAAGCAAAGACGAGCTTGAAGGGAAGGAAAAAGTGCATTAATAATCTGATCCAAACATCGACATGATGCTATCAAACGCTGCGGTCCAGCGACGGTGATAATTGGCAGCAGACTGAGAAACTTAAAATGATCAATACAAAGTAAGAAAACTGTTATTCTCAGCTGGTGCCAGTTGGACAGTGATGAAGCCAGATATATAAAAGACACTGGCATTCTAGCACTTTGTTCAATGAAAAACTTTTCAGGGTTCAAACCAGGTCGAACACGGGGTAAACAATGAGGTTATGACTTCAGAAGTTGAAGAGCAAACTTTGTTCCTCTGCGCAGCACGGCGAAGTGAAATGGGAGTTTAGGGCTTCAGGGAAATAAAGGGATATTTGCAGTGAGAATAAGAGAGAGCTGGAGCTGACTTACGTTGTCAGAGAGGTTCTTGAGAGCGTCCTTCAGGCCAGAGGAGGAGTGCTCCTGGGCCGCCTGGAGGAGCTGCTCCGCTGACACCGTGATAATGGGCAGGAGGTAGCTCATGCTGCTGAGGACCTCTTGAGCTTTGGCAGTGTGCTCCGGAGAATAGTAGATACACTGGTAGGCTGTGCTGAAGCTGAAACGGAGAGGAGATTTATGAAGCCCACTTGAGAGACTGACAGCTCTGATACTAGACCCAGTCACATTCCGATCACGTTCATGGCTGACCTACGGACGGCGGGAGCGCATGGAAGCTTTGTTGGGATTATTCTCTCCTCGACATGCAGAAAACCTTTCCTTGATCGCAACCTTTCAAGAAAATCTTGCCATTCCTCTTTGAACAACAGCGGCTGGAACTCGAATTTCCATTCTTGCGTAAGGTTTCCTCCATCGGGTAAAGGTGTTCAGGACAGGTCCCTTTTCACTTTTATATATTTATATATATTAGTGGAAGGACTTGAACAAGTTAATTACGATTAATTAATTACAACGTTATTACCATTAATTAATTACAAAATAATAATAATAATAATTTAATTTAACATAACAGTTTGCTCTCCAGACAACAGGGAACCTTTGTCAGTGCAGGAGATCCTGGTCCACTGATCCCACTGATGCACAAGACACGTGGCAGCTAGGATGAGAACAACAACAACACACATGGAGGAATCATCCCTGAACAAAAGCAAACAAAAGCATCTGTTTGCTTTTGTTCAGGGAGGTTTTTCACTACACAATGGCCAGAGTTTCCACTGCTCTGAATGGACTTGAAATTCTTATAACATTGAAATTCTTGTACAAATATTTTCAAGACATTAAAAGAGCTTCAGTTTAAATAAGGTGATATAAAAACTTGAATATAGACACCATCCTGATTTATTGTGCTACTGTCAAACTGATGCCAAAATAAACATTATTTTGTTGTTTAAATGTATGAATGACTCCATCATTTGATCAAATTGAACAATGTGGCTTCTTGTGGCAAATACCACAATATATATATATATATATATATATATATATAGTTAATGGTATAAGACTATTTGCCACAAGAAGCCAGATATATGTATATATAAATATATAAGGAACATCAAATCTCACTAACTTTCTAGTTGCAGATGTCACAGTCCATCCATACACGAGTTCTGTGTTTTTTCCAGTTGTAAAAGTGGCGCCTTGTTTTGCAGATACGTGCTGTTTAATAAGCTAACAATGCTTCAGATTCAATAAAGGTCGCCTCTTTCTTTTTCACAACAGAAACTCTCCATTGTTCCGACCAATGCTTTCAGGGCCAATCCCTCTAATTAAACTTTATTTTTTAAAACCTGTTGACTTTCAACGGCTTCATCTCCTCAAGTGGAGTCCGACTTCTCTGTTCGTTAGCAACCGACTCCACGAGTTTCTATCGAGGCATGACTCAGTGTGAGACCCTTAATTGACACGAGGGGTGGGGCGGGGGGGAGTGCAGGAAGCAGCGGAGGCAGGGGCAGACACAAAGGCTGAAATATTAACCATAAGAATATTTAGAGAGTCGGCAGGATCAATGCAACACATCACCCGCACAAAGCCACAGCTTCTCTGCTTTATATAGAGCACGATGAAGGTGCACATTACACCAAGAGGGACGTCTGAAACCGATCAATTCCCACGGCAACAACCGGCCTGGGAAACGTTCCGTCTCCGTTGAGCAAGAGTTCAATTGGGGATGGTGAGTGCGATTCAATAAGAAACCCCGTCGGCTCATAAATACAAATCCAAAGCCATTAGGGAGTCTGGAAGGCAATAATGAATGGAGGGACATGCCACCTGATGCAGGGACACCAAATTGATTCAGTCTAAAACAGGAGAGCGCAAGAGACTGCAATTGCCTCATCAGCGATGCTGTCAGAGCAAACAGGTCGACGGCGACCCAAGACCCCGCCGCAGTAATAGCATAAACCTGTGAATACAGATGACTGGACCCGGATGGAGGTCGCAGGGAAGCAGTGGTTCAGAGGAGAGGGATTCGAGTGAGGACGCACAGAGTCACCAAAGCTCACGTGTTACCATCAATTTAGCTGAGGATTTATACCCATTTCTTCACATTGTAAATGAGTTGCATGTTGTTTGGCTGGAGAAGGGAAACTCTCGTAAGAATCTAAAATGAATGGGGGTGGAACAGAGCTCTCCGTGTATGTGACTGCAACAAACCCTCAGACTCACACGCTCGGCTGTTGTTCCTGCTCGTTCTTCACGGGTTGGGATTCTATTTTTTATTTTATTATTTGGAAGAAATTATTTTGTCCCTCATGACTCAAGAGGGATGGAGGTTTTCAGTCAGACGGATGAGGAAATATAAAGAGAAAAAATGAAACTCAAATGTTCCATTTCTGACTGAGGGTTGGTTTGTGTTTCCTCCATGTGCATTTGCTTCAGGGCTTTTCTGTCTTTTCATAGATATCGATAACAAAACGGGGGAGGTTTCCTGGAATATTCACGGATTACAAAGTAATGTAGCAGTAAAGGAAACGCCACTTTAGCTCCAACGTTTCAGGACCCCGCTGCTTACCAGACGCCATGTTCACTGAGGCGTGTGGTCTGTGGTGTTTGGAAACAGCTAAGTTGCATGAAGAATAAATAAAATAAGTGAAAGAAACACACTATTTGGGCTCCATAAAATCTGTTCTCTTTGGGTACGGGATAGCAAGGTGGGTCGGTGAAGGTGTGTCCAGTGAGTTTGAGGATATTGATCACAGTGCTCCCTGACAAGCTCCCTGAAACGGTCCCAGCACAGGGGTCAGAGTCCCAGTCTAGAGGGCCCCTGTGCTACTAAAACGCTGGGTAGAACCCTGGAATGGATGACACCAATGGATGAGCAACTGGGATTCAGTACAGTACAGAGAGACTCCAGTTTAGGCGCTTGAAGAACGGGCAGATAAACAGGAACTTTTGCAAGCTGCACTGCATCACAGTCGGAACACTTCTGAACACGCTTTTTAAAAGCATCTTATGTGTCCAATGTGGGCCTCTGGCCCTGTGTTTGACACGACTGCGGGGTGGAATTGAAGCATCTTCCCCACTCCCCCCCCGCCGTGGGGGACTCAGCCTGCCACCAGAGGCGTCTACGTTGGTTTAAACAGGTATTTATAGAGGTAGCAAGGCCACCGCGAGGAGCATCCTGCTTGTTTCAACGGAAGATCAATAGGAATATGTTATGAGCGTGATGACAGCGACAAAAGCTCTGGGCCCGGCGGCGTAATTAAACCAGGAGCTCCGGTACCTGCCTAATTAGTAGCGAGAAGACAAATGAAGCAGGAGCCGGAGCCCTGCTGCTGGCAGCCAGCAGGAAGAAAATACAGCCATGTCAGCACTGTGCCTTTCAGCGCCGCCTGAGCTTTGCTCCATCATCCAGATCGCACACTATTATCACAGTCCACACACCGGGCCCATATTGCAACCTGGTGTTTACTGTGAGAAAAAACAAAAACTGTCTGCTTTACTTATGCTGAAGAAGGTGCTCTCAAAATAAATGTGCCTGACTGCCAGTCGCCATCTGTTGTGACTCCATCCGCAGGATGAGAGCCCAGATCTCACGCTCTAAAGTTAGAAACCTTGATTCCAGTTCAGCCCGAAGGCGACCTGCAGGTCTACATTATTCTCCGTGGAGGACGGGCTCTGGACTGAGCCGTGTTGTTGAGCTGCTCTCCATCACCTGCATAAGCACATCCTATGAGTGGGTTTTCCTTGGGCACTCTGGATTCCTCCCACTGTCCACAACTGAACAAAAGGTTTATGGACGACCCACAGATCTAAGTAGTTGTCTGTCTACATGAGGCCCCTTTAAGACCAAAGCTTCTCAAGCCTCCTGCGACCCCAGTGAAGGTATGAAAGGAAGACGGTGGAGGCAGCTGGTCATAAGTTTGAGGTCCAGTCCTCTCATGAGCAATTCCAGGTGCTCTAGTCTACATGCCTCCTTCGGGAGATTTTTTTTAGAGAATTTATACCTATTTCTTCACATTTTAAATGAGAAAAAATGAAACTCAAACAAGAAATATTGTAGTGGCACTGGGTTCAGTAACAAACTCGCAGACTGTTTTTTCCTGCTCGTTCTTCACGGGTTGGGATTCTATTTTTTATTTTATTATTTGGAAGAAATTATTTTGTCCCTCATGACTCAAGAGGGATGGAGGTTTTCAGTCAGACGGATGAGGAAATATAAAGAGAAAAAGATGAAACTCAAATGTTCCTTTTCTGACTGAGGGTTGGTTTGTGTTTCCTCCATGTGTATTTGCTTCAGGGCTTTTCTGTCTTTTCATAGATATTGATAACAAAACGGGGAAGGTTTCCTGGAATATTCACGGATTACAAAGTAATGTCGCAGGAAAAGAAACGCCACTTTAGCTCCAATGTTTCAGGAACCTGCTGCTTACCAGACGCCATGTTCACTGAGGCGTGTGGTCTGTGGTGTTTGGAAACAGCTAAGTTGCATGAAGAATAAATAAAATAAGTGAAAAAAACACACAGTGGTGGGAGGTTTTGGGACTAAACTTTCTGAATAAAACTGAATATCCTGGAGATTGTTTTTTCTTTGTATCACATGAATGATATCTGTAGAATATATAACATACAGTGCTGCGCTTTTGACATCAGCTCAGACCGAGGAACACACATACTGCATCTGGTTACACACACACGACTTCCAGATTGTAAACAAGGTTTGAGCGTCTGAGAGTTTGTTCACTTCCACTGTGTGGTTGAGGCTCGCGCACCCGCACATCACCCAGTCCGCTCATAGTCCAGCTACTTGGCTACAAGCTAGCTGTGAAGAGAAATTTGAATTTGTCTTAGTCTCCCAGTCTCCCAGTAGTCGTACGAAGCTGTTTACATGTTACATTTTAAAAGTCCAAACCTCTGTTTTCTGGGTCATGTATCCGCAGTCAGTGTCACGATCAAAACACCCAGGATGGCAGAGTGAAAAAAATAAAACAGATTCAACTTAAATTTGATCATTCTGGATCAAATACTGAAAGTGAGGATTATTCATTATAAACATGATAAACTTTCTTTCTATGGATCCCACCCTTAACTTGGATTCAAAGAGAACTGTCTCCAGTAAATTCTTAACTGCTCTCAGTCGCAGTTCAAAACAACACATCATGGCAACATCATTGTGAAATGGGCGAAATCAGATTAGCCTTAAACCCTTCATCCATATTCCAGAAGGCCACTTCACCTCTGCCAAAGCCCCCTTTAATGCAGTGTAATTACCGAGCAAAGGCTCCACCGACGTTTGACTTTCATCTACTGAAGTAAACAAGACTTTTGGAATCAAGTTAAAATGTTTTCAGGATTTAAAACTCGGCCCATTGGCCCAAATGAAATCATCCAAGGACAAACACAGAGCATCCCAGTACCAATACTGATTTAACAAGATCCGAAGAACAGGATTCTTAATCTTATCGGAGGCTCACGGTGCTATATCTTAGCTGAGCTCGGGTCAGTAGGTAAATGGGATAAAATCTCCTTCAGCGACTCAAGAGTCACATGCAGCGAATAACTTAACCTGATCATTCACATGACTCTTCACAGAGGGCGGCCCGACGTCTGAGCAGCGCAGACATGAGCAGACCAGAGTTCACCATCGGGAGGGTGGAGTGAAGACACAGCGCTTGGTGCAGTCTCACACAGACATTTACTGGAGGGGGGTCAAGATAAACGGCTGCACCCTGCCCGTGTCTGGAGGAACACTAAGTGTAGTTATTGATCAAACCATATCTCTGTCCATCTGCAGCAACAAACTAAATAGCTCTGGCCTCAGTGGCAGGTCTGGCTGATGCAGACTTCCTTAAATCAGACCACTCTCTCCTTCCTCATCTGGTTACAGAGGCCAGACACTGTTTTAACGCCCTGCTGGTGAAACGTCTGCGCAACACCATTGCAAACTAAAAAAACACCATGGATACATTCTGTGTATCCTGTGTATTTGGGCGCCAGCTACGCTTTAACAGGGCCATTCCTTCATGTCAAACAATAACACAGCTGTCACAGGATTGTTACAGTTCATTACATCTTGCAGCACATTGCCTCTCTGTGTTCTCTTGTACCATGTAAAAAAATCATAAGCTGCTGGTGAACTCTTTTATTAAAGGGACTCTATATTGCTCTATATACTCTATACAGTTTTTTTTTTCAGGAATCAAGTCAGTGTACTGATGGAGTGGCTTTGCATCAAAATAAACATTGAAATGTTTACACCCAGAAATGCTCTGTTTACATTGAAAGAGCGCTTAGGACTACAAACATGGCTGATGTAATTGAATTTTAACTGATCATAAATATCATTGCCAGAGCAGCTTAAACCAAACAGTTTCTTAATGAAAACAAAACTGACTCAAGTGTCACCTCGGCAGGGCATTTATATATATGAAAAGTAGTTCTTTTTAAATGAGCTTTTAGAAAATTGCTGTCTTCATAATACAGTGGAACCTCTGTTATCGAACGTCTCAGAATTCGAACAAAGTAAAGAGTATGAACAAAAATTTCGAGATTTTTTTGCTTCTGATTTCGAACGAAAATCCAGAACTCGAACGCCGGAAAAAACATAACGTACGCGGACCGATCAACTGACCCACGAGGCGCTTTGTTATTGTGTATAACGCAGCCTCTGTATGCAGACGTGTCCCGTTAGCTCCATTTACTGACTGTTTTTTCTTCATATTGAGGCGTAAAACCTTTCCTGTCTCCACACTGGACCGTGGTAGAGTGTCACAGGGGAGGTGCTGGAGCCACACTCCAGGGTTTGATGTCCTGTTGTGGGCTGGAGCTGGGACAGGGATGAGGCGAGTCTGGGACAGAGCGTGACTTGGTTTATGACTTTGTCACAGCCAAACTGCACAGAAGCGCACATTCAGAGCTGGACACGCACCGGGCACCTCTTCACTTCTGGAGAGACCTCACTCACTCGGCAACCCCTCCCACATGCAGCGGCCACACACATAGAGGAACAGCCACCTGCAGCACACACTCTACATTCACTCCTACAAAAGACTATTTTAAGGCTCGGAACGCATTCTTTCTTTTTCCATTCATTGTGATGGGAAAAATCGATTCAGATTTCGAACAAATCGCTTCTCGAACGGCTGTCTGGAACGGATTGTGGTCCAGAACCGAGGTACCACTGTATTTTTATTTCTATTACTGTCACACTGTCTTGCCGTGGTGCATTTACAATTTATAATCTGTGGAAAACTATAATTTATCTGCTTGATTTAATATCAGCAAAAATAATACTGAATTATAACAGTAAAACAGTAAAAATTAACACTTTCAGATTCAATTTTGTGGTTTTACACTGACCCCAGAAGGGCTGGCTAAACACAGGAGAGGGCCACATGAGGCCCCGTGGAGCACTGCATGCTATGGTTTCATAAGAATATTAAACTGTATATGCAGTTAGCTAAACAAAATAACAGTTTGCTTCTGTAAAACACAAATTCAGACGTGATTCATCTTAAGCATTGATCACGCTGCTTATGCTGACTGATGAAGGACTGCTATCTGGGTCAAACGTGAAGGCGGCGGAGCACCGTCGCTGCTGAGTTAGCGGCGCGTAAAATTGGAAAGTTTAAGCTACTGTGAGTCATTAGCCAAGTCAAATACGAAACAAAGTGCTGGGTCTCTCAGGAGAATTCCCTCTGAAGTCTAATCTGGTGTTCATGGACAATGGCTGCTCTCGACGTGATGCTAAACAATACGCTGGCCTTATCGCAGTTCCGATGTAATAGCCCAGCCTCAGCAACTGGAAGCCGTCTCTCTTGAATTACTATCAAAGAAAAGCCTCCCAGCTCTTTTCTTGTGTCAACTTATGAATTTAACAGATAGCTAACTCTTTAATGCTGCTACTTGCGGTCGTGTTTGAGCAGCAAACTCAAGAATTATTGGATCCGGCTCCGTTGTCTTTTTCTTCATAGATGGAATCATGTTTCATGACTCATCCAGGTGACTAACTCGTGCCATCGTCACTCTGAACAACAAAAATACACATGCTTGTTCCAGCAAGTGACTGTTTCTCCAGCCGCAAAGTGGATTTTTGTAAAGAGAAATATTAATAAACAAAGTTAATAATTCACCAGGATTAGATGCTTCACATCGATGGAGCCAAACTCGCTTACTAAGCGCTCAGTCCTGTGGCAACAGATATAGGAAAAACAAGGACAGAGTTTTGAAATAAAAGAACATTTGAAAATGAGTGATGCGGTACAAAATAAATTCAATATAAGGAGCAAAAGAATCATGGAGAAAAGGCACAACGGCAACACGTTTCTGGCGGAACAACTCTAAACCCCGGTGTCATCTGGGTTATATTGAATTCACCTACTAAATAATCCACAGGCATCTGCAGCAGCACCACAGATATCTGGACAAATAAAACCTGACGCTGCTCAATGCAGCATTCATATTTTATACTTAGTCTATACAAGAATGTCCCGGTGAGTGGATCATTGGCGTACAAACAAACAAAAAAAATTCCTAAGTATGTACTCACAGGTGTGGTGTAATGACAAATCAAAGCCATTTGAGTCGACAAGTGTGTGATAACTGCCTTCAAAGGAATGAAGAGCGAACGCAAACACAGTCACAGAACAATGTGAGGCTGAAATGGCCAAACTCATGAGACAATACACCGTATTTGCTTGGAATTCAGTACATCGCAGACGGAGGAAAATATTTGACTTTGAGAAGTTTGTCATTATTTTAATATTTCCTGGTGTGAAATACCAATTTAAGTGTCAATAAAAACCCAACAGAAGTGAGTGTGGAACCTGCACGGAGACGCGCCTTGAGATCAGTTAAATCAACAGCAACAGCTCAGCAACCACTGCTCCGGGTTAAATCAAGGTGGCTTCTCACCTTCGTTTCTCGCTTTCATATCTCCCCAGCAGCCGCTGCAGGCCTCCTCCCTTGAAGCCCTGGAAGTGGGCTGCAGGAGCACCGACTGTCACGATGTCATAGATCGCATCTGCAGAGGAAGAGAGAGACGCTGGGATCAACAAAGGAAGAGTCTTCACCTGGAGCTTCATGGAAGCCTGTGCCTGGCTGTTGCATTTCATGTCAGGAAAAAGCAGTGAGGTTGGCTACTGGCTAAACACAACCTTATTCAACGGACAACTAGTGCGTGGTACGACAAAAATCACGAATCCTCGCTGCTGGTTTTAAGGATACACTGCCATCAAAAGCCCTTTTTTTCAAGGTTTTTTTTCGAGTAGAGAAAGCACACAATGGCTTCTCAGAAACAACACAGGGTTGTTCACAAAGATCTCGCCCATTTCACAGTTTCAGTTCTCAAGCGTTACTATAGAATGAGTCGGACACCAGTAGCTGCAAGAGGCGCTCTGGAGCCGTGTAATGTTCAGCTGTGAGTTAACCCTCGGTACGGCTAGTCCTCACCACAAGACATTGACGGGATTCATGGAAAGAAATTTGGTTCGTAACAAACAGTGTTCAACGCGTTGGATTGTGAAATACGCAACTGGGAGGAATTCTCACTTGAAGACATTCACATACATTGACACATTTGCTTGTATATATTACAACAGTATTATCCGCTCACACTCATCCTAGACGTTGGGCCAAGACCACATACAATTGTATATTAAGTCCTGTCTCGTCTAAAGCCACCCAAGACGACCCGTCCGATGTTGACGCCATAGTCAGCATCCTTCCTTGAATCTTAACACATCGGTGTTTCAATGGTGTCAAAGAAGTCCCTCCCATCCAAAAGCAGAGCTAGTTATGAGCCACCACAAGGGTAACACACCGCTGCCCTCAGGAAAAGCATGTGCTTCAAGTGAAAACCTAATGCATCAACACTGACATCTGACTTACTGGAATAAAGTCGCTATGTGTATGTGACCACGTCGCTCTGCCGTCTCCCTTTCATGCAGTGGATGGGTGGTCACACATGAGAAGGAGTGCAGGGCGATGTGGATTATGCAGGAGTGTGGACTTAATGAAACCCCAGGGAGCCACGTGGCACCACTCTGACAGGCTTCTTTAAACATTGTTGAAAACAGAAATTAATGAGCGGTTTTCCAGGCCGCCCGTTGATCCCTAACAACAGCACGCTGGTTTCAGTGTGAAGCTCCGCTTCCACTCGCTGCCTCTTCTATCAATTATCTGGACGGGACAGACACACGCCACGTGTCAAGCCTGGAGGGTTCGGACGTCCTGCAGTTCGGTAACAAGAGGCGCTGCCTGGTGGACTGGTTTACTTGAGGACATCTGTCTGAATGGTCACCGAATCAAACCCTTTTGATCCGAAC
This sequence comes from Synchiropus splendidus, assembly GCF_027744825.2. Lineage (NCBI taxonomy): Eukaryota > Metazoa > Chordata > Actinopteri > Syngnathiformes > Callionymidae > Synchiropus > Synchiropus splendidus. The sequence goes on from NC_071335.1 coordinate 23,340,984, forward strand.
TAAAACGCTTTCTTCAGTGCAGATTCACTCACTCATCATTTCTATGAGAAGGTGAATTGGCCTTCAGCTACATAAAAGGGTGACGAACTTGTTTCAAGCGTTGCAATTATTTTCACGATGTCAAAGGAGGATGTGGCATCAGAGGTCTGGACTTGTTTGAGATTCAACTCTCATTCGGCTCGCACGACCAGGCTGCAGAGACGAGAGCAAATCACGTCTGAGGACGCCAACACTGAAGGTTTCATGGACTTAAAACGCCGTCGAAATACATCACCACCTAAACTAAGATCCTGACCGACCAACACCGCCTCACAGATCTAAGCACCAACTCAGCTTTCATCACATTTCCTCCGACCTGCACAGATTTGTGGAAGCATCCAGATTGCTTTTTCAATTCCACAGTCTGTAGAGTGGCGCGGCAAAACCTCTGAGATGAGTTGTGACATCGATACGTTCTGGAGCTGATTTCGTTTTTGGTGCACAGAGGTGTCACAGTCCAACTTTTTCCATTGAAGATATGAGACTTCACACCAAGATACAGATGTGATGCATACTTTTGCCACCTATTTCGTCGTGTGAAGTCACTAGAAACAGTCTTACAAACATTGAGGGGAAAAAAATGGAATAAAGACGCGATGGAGAAACAATAAATCAGAGGGGAAATTTTTGACATTTACTGAATTGGTGACAATAAAAACGCTAGTGAATGCGCGACTTCAGTTCCGCGAGCAACGGACTTCAGTTGTTGTGAGGTTTCTTTCAGAATTTTTCTGCGCGTTTCTCTCAGTCACTTTCAAGTCCAACTCCGTGATGTGTTCTGTGTTATCAGTTTGTTACGATGTTTCCACTTTGTTTCAGTACGTTTCATCATGTGAGATTTCATCTTTAAAGAGATCATCCTTCTGAAGGCGTGGCTGCTCTCATCTGAGCCGTGGCCGTGCACGCCAACATGTAGCGGAATCCCTCAAAGAGTTTGATGAATCTCAATGTGAGATTATTGAAGTGATATGATTAAAACAAAGTCTGCAACAGCAGCTATCAGAAAATATCACCCACTTATTCTAAACATAAACTGAACTTACTGTAACCGAATAAAATACATAGAAACAAAATGAACACCCTGAGAAACAGTCCACATCAGTGAGTCTCAACCATAGGGCCGGGGCCCATGGCGCCTCCTAGAGGGCCGCTGCAAGGTTTTTGTTTTTTTTTTGTTACAACTTTGGGCCGTGAGACGCTCAGTTTTAATACATTAGCCACGTATGGTGGCAGTAGTGTGTCACTGAATTGACTTGACAGCTGCAAATCTGTGATAGTTAACTAAGTTCTTGTAAATAAAAAATGATAAAGAAAGTGATGGCCCCCCCAACAGTAAACACTGTTCATGAAAGCACCTGTTGAAGCAGTTCTGAAAGTATAACATTTGATGGTGATGCTTTTCATTTACACTTCACTTCATCTTCTTTGGAGTTTAAATAAAATATATTTATATTTTATGATATTTTGACATGGTTCTATTATATTTATTTTATTCAGAATTGTGTTCAGTTTTCCAGTTTTTTCTTTAGTAAATGTGATGAACATGACTTGCACCTGTTTCTGCTGCTGCCTGGACATTTCTATGACAAATATCTTTGCGATGATCACATGGTTTCATGTCATCTCACAAGGTTTTGCTTTGTTTGTGTGTAGGTCGATTAAATATGGTTATTGATCACAGATGAAATCAAGAGTCATGAATCAGTTCTATCACTTGAATGGGCCCCAACCACATTTCTTCTGGGAAAGGTGGGACCCGAGATCGAACCCCTGGTCTAAATAAAGGTTGTTAAAAAAAAATAAATCCTTTTTTTTAAAAAAAGCAAAATACCAATTTCAGTGCAATACTGTATGTTCAGTGTCCAGACATTATGCTGGAAATGTTTAGGGGCCCCAAGATGAGATTTTCCTGCTGTTTTTGTCAACATATAGAGACGCGCGACTCACAATATCAGAGCTCCCTTGCTGTCAGCCTTCCTCCTACACTGAGAAAAATCCTGGGGTGAAGCCTGATACATAATGTATAGACTCAATTCACATTTTCAGTCTCCCCAGCTTTAACTCTGTGTTCACTAATATTAGTCGGACAAGTCATGCTGACCTCAGGAGACGACTTGGGCGGCCGGATTTGTCCTCAAGGCCATGACTTTGAAACATACGATCCACGATTGAGACCATATTAAAGCCAGCTATGCAGCGTTCAAGCCCTGGGCGGCCAGATTAGGCCCTCAGGCCTGGCGTTTGACACATCCTGCAGCTCTTATAAACTCCTGTCTTCTCCATCAATGTCCTCCTCCGCTGAGCCGCCACGCAGGTCTCAGCCACCGCAGCGAAAGACCGCTCACTTACAGCGCCACACGCGAGAACTGGCTCCGTGCTAACTGGCCCCGCAGAGGCTAGTTATCGCCACGTCAATCAATCACCGCGGCACGTCCTCACAGGAACGCCGCGTCTTCACGTGCTCCCTTGTGGAAACCCGACAGAACACACGGGGTATTATGATGTCTTGATTATACTTATCTCGGAGACGAGCGGCTTATGGATGGGTTTGTCAGTCTGGGACTCGCCATCCATCACCGGCTCCACGCAGCTGCCGTCAGGGCTCTTTTTTGAAAGGTGGCGGAGAGCAGGTTTGGCTGAGCACAGTTCATTATTTTCATCTTTACATCACACCGGGTGAATGTTAAGCGTGTTATCCATCACGGCAAAGAGACGGCTGAGCTCTCTGACAGACAGGGAGGCGAGGAAAACGTCAACGTGTCAAGACCAAAGCCAAATTCTTCTGAGTGAGCTGTTACGCTAGGAAGATATTCTAACCACATAAGAGGGTGTAATACAAGCGACATGAGTATACGCAGTGTCTAACCAGCGACTTCATGAATCGATGAGCGCATTAAGCTGCTTGACTTGGGTTACATTATTATTTGAAATGGACGTTTTATACTTAAAACTTAACTGCAAATGATCCTGAAAATGTCTTGAACCCCTGCTTCTGTGTGGATGTCAGTCAGGCCACGGTGACGCTTGACACTGACTCTGTTAGTTACATGACCACGGACACTGAGCAAGGGAGCTTCATACCTGCTTTCCTGGGGCAGGTCACCCTCATCCGCTGGGTGTGCAGGTTTATGGGGACGAACTCCAGAGACTTCTGGGCTTTGCAGCAACTCGGCTTGAAACAATTCCCTGGAAAGAATCAATCATGAAGTTAAAAGGCTATTATGAAGCGGCAGGGTGCGGCGCTGCGATCGGGAAAGTAAATTAAAAGTGTGTTAGACGTTAAGCTGCAATCCTGTGATAAAAAAAACAAAAAAACAATTACACAACATGAGATTTGGGAATTATCGTACAAGAGAAAAAAAAAGTTCCACGTAAGGGAGTGTAAAGATAAAATACACAAATGGGCCTCTTTATTTTTTTAACTCGACAGATGGTGAAGTATGGGGCGAAGCAAGAGGAGTGCAAATGGGTCGCCCGACCTGGGTGTTGGGGAACATTTTTTCAGACAAAAATGCAGTTAACACCAAAAAATTCTGGGAAAAGGTTGATGACAGTGAGATATTTTTGGACTTCTTCTTTGAGACTAAAGGTCTTGTCTCATTTATAATACCTTCAGCAACCAAATGTACATACTGCTACCAAGACTGGACTTTATTTTATGATATATCTCAATGTCTCAGTGATACTCAAGGAAAACACAGACGAAGTACAGTATCATCTGTATGGAGAAAAGGAAACACTTGCCCACTGCCTAGAAGGCAGATAATAAGAATTGTACTTCATTCTGACCTCTATAAACGTCACAAATTTTCTAATTCAAATCCATCTTTGTTTCTCTAAACAATATAGAAAAACAAAAAATCAGACATTCAAGACAAATGATCAGAAAAGCACTGAGACAGCACATACCTCCACCTAGTATGTTATGTCACATGAGCTCATAAAAGACAGCGACACAGTCAAATCCATAAAACCATCTCCATGGTGCAGGAATTGTGTTGGCTCGCGGGAAGAACAAAGTGGTGTGGGTTTGTGACAGTACAACACACAGGTGACAGACTTCAATAGATGAATGAACTGGAATGCATATTTAATCACACACTCTTGGACATGGCAGAGACAGAATGAGTCCTGCTCCACCGTCTCTGCCTGGTGCAGCTCTGGGGAAAGGGCTAATGGAGCTGCTGACCATTTTAGTACAGATGAATTAGCCCCATCAAGACCCATCTGCTGGCCCAGGTGGTCTGCCAGACAGAAGGTCTGAGAACCTTCACTGACACGCATCTGGTGGAAGGCGACCCGTCCTTTCTTGCCCTGCTATTGCTGGTGTATTTGCTATTTATCAGCGGTACTGGGGACTTGACTAAAATACCTATTTTTCTTTATTAACAATCATTTATAAAAAGGAAAACGTTGGTGTTCAACATCAGGCACATCACATCAGAAACACATACAACTGAGGACCATTTAAAGTGACCTGAGTGCAGGAGACATACTCAGGGGGCGCACATCTTCACCCAACTGTCGGCTCACGAATACTGGGTTTTTTTTTTAATGTTTATTCTTTTTAGCCGATGTTATTGCCCTTATCTCCTTATTTTTCAGCATTTAAAATATCATTGATAGCAATGAACTCAAAGGGGAATTATGCTACCGTAATTTCCGTACTACAAGCCGCTACGTGTTTCTCACGGTCTGAGGCTTATACAACAGTGCGGCTAATATATGGATTTTTACAGGCTGAAATCAGATTAAATCAGAGGCGATGAAATCGATGAAATCAGAGGCTTTTCATTTACCCTTAAAGCACTCAAAATGCGCTGTTTCGCCCCTGTGTCCAAAGCTCCGTCAACAGAGTCTGGAATCGAGAAGCAGCCGCTGCGACCTGCTGTGGTGTCAGAACTTTGAGCACGCGGGCAAAAACATCCCATTTTGGCTCAAAAGTCCAACGTGAACACAAATGAGTCGGGTTTTGGCCGCTGACTTGATCCCGGCAGGAGAGCTGCGCCTTCTCTGTTGTGAGAGCAGCGTGGATAAATAAAGATGCTCCGTATTACACAGCTTGTTTCCGCTATTACCTCACTCTTGATGCTGGACCCCGTTTTCAAAACTAGTTTTGAAAAGCATTTTTAAGCTATTGCACCACTGACCTGTCCACAGCGCAGACAGCACCACTGAACCTGCGGCGTTTAGTCTGGTGTGGCTCATGTATGAATGAGGTCGACTCTCCTTCTTAAATTTAGCGGGTGCAGCTATTATTCCAGTGCGCTCTATTGTCAGGAAATTCCGAATTAACAACAGAAATTGCTAACTGAATCCCATTTCAGGGCGTCGGTGTTAAACCCAGTTCCCACCTGTTGCCTAATTCTCTCTTGACAACTCATTTCAATGACGGCCTGCAACACGCACTCGACGACGGAACGTGAATCTTAGCAGACAGTGGTTGAGCTCTCTCTCGCCTTGAGCTCGCAGGCTACTATAATGACCTTGTTTCTTTATCCTGCCGTTGCTTTTGCCTTTCCACCCTTTATTTTCAGCCATTTACTTTTAATGTCACTGGTTTATCACCCTCGTGAACTTGAATCATCTCCATCGTATCTGTTGTGGGCTGTGAAGTATTTTGTGCTTCTGGAGTCATTGAGTCCAAACATTGTTTTGTACGTAAACTCTCATCTCCCTCCTCCATCTGCTCCCCCCGTCACACTGACTCCTGAGTCGGGTGGTTGAAAGCAGTTGCGAGAAACCGACCATTTGAGGTTCAGACAGAGCTTTTACGAGAATTTTCTCTTTCCCCCACTTGACGTGTGTTTGCCGAGCGATGGGCTCACACGAGAGCTTTGACACAACAGCTCGTAAACAATGGCGGAGGGATGATTTATTCATGATGGCAGCGCAGCTATTAGAGCACCAAAGCGCTCACTGAGGTCAGATTGTGATGAAAAATTGATAACAATGGATTCAACCTCGGTGACGAAACCGAACAAAAGGATTGTTTTCTTTCTTTTTATTACATTGCAACCGGCGAGCGGAATGTGTGGCTCAGGAATGATTTTCCAGATTTCAAGTGATGCACTCTGACTTGCCTCACATCCATCGCTCACACATGCACAGCTGCATATTGATATCGTTGAGGTTTGTCATTGATGACACCTCCCACCACCGCTGCACCACCAAAATGCTGGATACTCAAATACAGTGGTACCTCGGTGTTCGACCACAATCCGTTCCAGAAGTAATTTGTGCGAAGTCTGAATCGATTTTTTCCCATTACAATGAATGGAAAAAGAACTAATGCGTTCCAAGCCTCAAAATAGTCTTTTGTAGGAGTGAATGTAGAGTGTGTGCTGCAGGTGGCTGTTCCTCTATGTGTGTGGCCGCTGCATGTGGGAGGGGTTGCCGAGTGAGTGACGTCTCTCCAGAAGTGAAGAGGTGCCCGGTGCGTGTCCAGCTCTGAATGTGCGCTTCTGTGCAGTTTGGCTGTGACAAAGTCATAAACCAAGTCACGCTCTGTCCCAGACTGGCCTCATCCCTGTCCCAGCTCCAGCCCGCAACAGGACATCAAACCCTGGAGTGTTTTGGATTTTCGTTCGAAATCAGAAGACAAAAAATCTCGAAATTTTCGTTTGAACTACGATTTGTTCGAAGTCTGGGACGTTCGAAAACTAAAGGTTCCACTGTACTTAAAAGCGTCGCAACAAGTGAGAGTAAATTGTTCCAAAAAAATATGCTAACTTGTCTATTCAACACTGAAATGGTTAGAGTTGGAACAAATGCCTCACGACCCCAACAGTTTCCACATCAGATCAGTTCTCTCACCAGTGATCTTGTCCAGCTCCGACAGAGTCTCTTGGTAGGAGCTGATGATTCCGGCGTATCTTGTCATCACCTCTGTACGCAAGTTCTCCCAGTGCGGGGAAAGTTCTCCTAGCTCCTTCAGGTCCTGCACTCTGTGTAGGAAGAACATCTTTTACTCTGTTTTTCAAATGAATTTCAATTTATCACAGACATGTTTAGACACAACAAGATCAAGGTTGTTGTCGTACCTGGACCATACAGCTGTGCACCACCTCACGTATCACATCACAATGAGTCTGTAATGAGTCCCTCCAGGAAATCGCAATGTTGCGTTCGATACTATTAACGCAATTTCAACCAATCCATCTGAGTTCTGCAATTTTGTCCAATCGCCTGAAAATGAGTCTCCTATTGCCCGGCCCTCTGTGCGTCGTCATATTCGCTCCCACCTCGTTGTGAGGAGGACAGGTGCGAAGCTAAGAACTCACGCTTGCTCACAAATGTTGCCGCCGAGGGTTGCGATTCGGAATCTATTCTTAAATATTCTAATAGTGATAATTTAAATGTATAATAGGCGGAAGTAAAAAGCGGAACTCACTAGCGCAGTGTCACCCGAATACTATACGGAGGAGGACGTAAACAAACATGGCTGACCGCCAGATCCATTTGTCTCTCCAGGCTATTTCTGAGACACATCTCCACCCTGCGTAACACATCACCGTTTACTGTTTTAATTCGCACTATTAATGAGCCGCTGAACAACTCCAGCCTCACACACACACAAACATGCCCCACATTTACCTCTCAGACTACGCCCATCCAAACCACCGTCAGTCAAAGGTAACAAAACGATAAGCGCTCACTACTTGCTGTCACTCCGGGGAACGACTCGCGGAACATCATCATAAAAAAGATGCACTCATTTTTATCATCATTCTCATTATTTAGCATGTACATGTATTTCATTATTTTGTGCGTGTGTTAGCCAGGATTTTTTTTGTACAAAAAAAAATATTTTTTTATATTTTTACATCACAATTTGCAAAGGTTGTTATTTCCCGCAATGTTATGCCAAAACCACAAATGATGGCAACTTTCATTGCATTTAAAAAAATGTTTGAAAATTTTGATGTTTTCCCCAACAAAAAAAAAAGTAAACATCCACAAAATCCTGCAGGGACTAGTGATAATAGTGGAATTTATTATCACGCTCCAATATTTAACCACTATCACTGCTCCTTCTTTTGCCTTTCACTATTTTAACACTGTTTTTCCTTAACAAGTTGAACTGCAACAGCACCTCTGAAGTAGCGATTTTGTTAACATCTATGTAAATGTGTTCTGTGTCAGATTTATTTTCAATGAAGTTTTATCCTTTTGTTTGTCTCCATCAGAACAAAGCAGATCTGTTTTAAATAATCATCAGCAGGGGAACAAGAAGAAAGAACAGCGAGTGGTGCAACCCACAATGAAATGGCATCAAAGCAAACAAACAGGGGCACAACACATCAATTGCTAACCATGAGAAGAAGCGAAGCCACCCACCAAACACAGCTGCGACTTTGATACGGAAACATTAGCAGGACTTTGCTCAGAAGAACTTTCAAATATTGTTCAATAACTGAAGGATTTGTTTTTTTTAACTGTTGGTAAGAAATAAAAACAGACTGCCTCAAACGCTGTGGTGATGTTGGACTAAAGTGACAACAAAAGCATGCAGAGAGCGCAGACCTCCACCAAGCACCCACTGTTATTCCGCATTTATTTGCTCTATAAGATTAGATACCATCTTTAGCATTTGAAATCTCACTCGTAGCTTTCATAACTGAATTCTAATACGTTCCACTGGACAGTGGGTGGCAGTAGCGTTCTAGAACGCAGTAGTTTAAGCATCTGTTTGTTGTCAAAATGTACTGGTAGCTTGTAATCATCTGTTTTACTGTGCGGTGGTCTAGGCAACGATGCTGCCTCTGCTACCGTGACAACACCATAGTTCACGCCTCTCTCGCTCCACGCTACACTTAATATACTGTACTCATGAGTGACGGTGTCTCATGTTCCATCTTCAGTTTCTCTTCAACAGATTTATGCAGTTGACTGTTTTGTTTAGCAGCTATGGCCGGATGAAGAGAGCAACTGTTTTCCAGAACAAGAAACCTCCATTTTGCTTCCACCTTTTGTCTATTGTTCCTCGGACTCAAGCCAAAATCGTGAAAAAATAAAAAACATTGACATCATGTGATCAAAAATAACTCTTCCAGTAAGTGAGGGAGTAGATTCCCCTTTTTAAAAACTATGTACTTATTGAAAACTTAATGGCAGTTTTTCTGGAAGCTGTCAGTTGCCATGGTAACCCAGCTACTAACCCACTGCGGTTGACCTCGTCTCACTCTGGGTCAAACAATCCCACTTTCTGATGCACAAAACACTTTCTTGGCTTCAACTTACTGACTTTTGACTGAATCGTGAGATGAACTCTGGCGTGTTGGAAAACCCCCAAACTTTATTTTAGAGTTCCGTGCTATTTTCTTTGGAAGCGCTGCCTTGGGAATACGCGCAACTGGGAAGTCACATTCAGCGTCCTCTGATGCTCACCTGCTCATGTCCTCCTGAATGTAGAGTGACAGCAGCTGTTTGGGGACGTTGAAGGAGAGAGTGCACTCATCCATTTGTTCTCTCACGAGCATCCACTTGCTGTCCACAGTTTGGAATCGGTACACCTTGCATACTGGGTTTTTGAAGACTGAGAACACAAACAGTGAACAAGTTTAAACCAAAAGGGAGGGACAAGACAGACACAGCAAAGGTAAGTCAACTCATGATCAATACCTCCGACTGCCACAGGACGTGTGCCACCTCACTGTGGAAGTGAAACCAAACTCCTCCCGCGTATTTAAAACCACATGCATACATCCCCATCCATATTCAGCGTCCATTAAAACCAATTTGGATTTAGGTTTATTTTGGTCGGTACTTTACAGATGGACTAATAGCCGCAGCAGACCGGTGAAAATAAAGTACAGCTCTAATGCCCTTATCTCAGCGCTGACAGCAGAGGCCAGGAGAGATGTGTGCAACCAACGGTGAATCCGAGAAGAAATTTATGAGATGATTCGGTCACGAGGCTTCGCGAACTGATGTGGTGACCATCTCGGCTGTCAAACAGGCATGACAGCAGCAATTTTATTTTCATTCACTTTCAAGTCCGGGCCAGACTATTTCTTTTTACATGCTCTCTGGCAGCTGGGTTCACGCTCCTTTTTACATCCTTCTTTCTGAATAACCTCGTTCTGCTTGGCGTTGTACCTCGACCGAGTGGATAGTTGGAAGTGTGAGATGCTAGGAAGCTCAGTGAAGCAATTATTAGAAGCCTACAAATGGAATTCAAAGGGCGGCCTGAGGGCTAAACCCTGCCCTGTGTCAGCCTTAGAGACGGTCAACAGGAGAAAATGAAAACATTCTTAGCAGTAAAATGTGAAAAATATCGATATAAAAACGAAACATTTTGGGATTTCCAAGTCAAACCTATTTAACTGCTTAACCACGCTGGCATGGATGACTTTGAACCTCCATACACAAGACAGGGGCCAAACTTTGGGATGCCTCAACTCACACTTTGAATTCATTGAGCTCAGACTGAGCTCTTTCCTTGACTGGCCTTGGTCCGGTTCTGGTGCTCTATTTGATTTGATTCTAATGACCTGAAAGTGATTCTTGTCCCTATGACCCACAGAGGTGAGAAGGAAGCTCTATCCCACACTGCATGACTTAAACACACGTGGGTCCAAAGCCAATTACAGTGGTACCTTGGTTTTCGAAAGTCCCGGGATTCGAAATCGGAGTTCTAACAAAAATTTTAAGATTTTTTTTGTTTGTGATTTCGAGCGAAAATCCAGAATTCGAACGGCCCCGAAAAAAAGTCAGAAAAAAACCTAACGTGCGCGGACCGATCAACTGATCCACGACCCGCTTTGTTATTGTGTATAACACAGCCTCTGTATGCAGACGTGTCCCGTTAGCTACATTTACTGACTGTTTTTTCTTCATATTGAGGTGTAAAACCTTTCCTGTCTCCACACTGGACCGTGGTAGAGTGTCACAGGGGAGGTGCTGGAGCCACACTCCAGGGTTTGATGTCCTGTTGTGGGCTGGAGCTGGGACAGGGATGAGGCGAGTCTGGGACAGAGCGTGACTTGGTTTATGACTTTGTCACAGCCAAACTGCACAGAAGCGCACATTCAGAGCTGGACAGGCACCGGGCACCTCTTCACTTCTGGAGAGACGTCACTCACTCGGCAACCCCTCCCACATGCAGCGGCCACACACATAGAGGAACAGCCACCTGCAGCAGACACTCTACATTCACTCCTACAAAAGCCTGTTTTAAGGCTTGGAACGCATCATTTCTTTTTCCATTCATTGTGATGGGAAAAATCCATTCAGATTTCCAACAAATCGCATCTCGAACGGCCGTCTGGAACGGATTGTGGTCCAGAACCGAGGTACCACTGTATTGTGAGTCAAACAGGGTCAACATTTCCTATATAATGAAACGCAATTTAAATTCAAACCTTTCGCTCCTGTAGACTGATGCGATGCATTATGGACCTGCAGTGACTGGAGCCACAAAGCTTTTGACTAAAAAGACCACTAATAACCAAATGGTCTGAATTTGAACTCATTAAATCAAGCTGCATCAGAATACAATTATAAATCATGGCAATAATCAGGCATGAGCACATACATTCTTGGGGGCAGGAGCTCGGCCTGAAAATAGGGCACCAGTTGTGAAGATGATTTATTGATTTATTGATTTATTTTGCATCAGTTTGTCTCCCCAGTTCCCTCTGCAGTTCAGTAAGGAGGGACTCGTGAGCACCACGCAATAAATTTGACTCGGATTCTGATGCTGCAGGTCAAACAGGGTCACGAATCTCCAAAGATCAGAAATGAATTTCCCATTAGATTCCAAAATATATTTGGGTGGAATTGAAGTGAAAGGGTGAAGACGTTTTTTTTTCCCTTAAGGATCCCAGAGGAAATGGGCTCCAGCCAGCGGAGCACTTTCTCTCATGCCGGGGAAAAAGGGGTCATCTGTGCATGTGGCTGGTAATGATGACACAGCAAGACAGTTGGGCTATAAAAAACATGTCTGCTTTGACTGACGCTGCCACGCCAATGAAGGGGAAATGCTTATTATACATTATAGAATTGTCTCACCATTGCAGTGCATTATGGGTCATTATTATGTGAGTACTGTTTTCCGACTAGTAACTATTAGGGGTGGGATTCAATTAAAAAAAATCTAATTAATTCGAGAATTTGTGATGAATTAATCTCAATTAATCGCAGTTTAATGGTATAAGAATATTTGCCACAAGATGCCATGTTTCAATGTGAATACATTTGGTATATTACATACATTTAAACAACAAAATATTGTTTATTTTGCATCAGTTTGACAGTAGCACAATAAACCAGGATGGTGACTATATTCACGTTTTTATATCACCTTATTTAAACTAAAGCTCTGTTAATGTCTTGAAAATATTTGTATAAGAATTTCAGTTTTATAAGAATTTCAAGTCCATTCAGAGCAGTGGAAACCCTGGTCATTGTGTAGTGAAAAACCTCCCTGAACAAAAGCAAACAGATGCTTTTGTTTGCTTTTGTTCAGGGATTCCTCCATGTTTGTTGTTGTTGTTCTCATCCTAGCTGCCACGTGTCTTGTGCATCAGTGGGATCAGTGGAGCAGGAACTCCTGCACTGACAAAGGTTCCCTGTTGTCTGGGGAGCAAACTCTTACATTAAACTAAATGAAATTAGCTTTCTGTTGAAATATATTAATCGTAATAATCTATAAATCACTATAGATATTTGGTGCACATCACTCTGCAGGCTGGAGGTGTTTGGTCATTTATACATCACATTTTGCAGATTAAAAGGTGGAATATACTACGACTACATTCTTAAAATGTGAAGAGATGATTAAATAACTCAGAAACCAGAAAGTTCATTGGAAGAGAAAACTGTCGACGCAAGGACGAACCAAGAGAAGAGGTCGGAAACATAACCTCAGTGCGCAGAGAGACATTTGCTGATTTTAATATCCTTTTGGGAAAGGGATTAACACTTGAACTTCAGCGAGCACAGACACTAATAAGTCCGCCAGTCAGACGGCCGCTTCCCTCACTCCACCTCTTATAAAAATTACTTCCTGGAACGTGAGGCGCGTGCATCTATTCCCCAGCTCTCCGCGAAAGGTAATAAAAGTGGAAAACCAAATTGCATTACTTAATATGGCAGCGTCCACTGGGAGCAAGTTCTTAGACGGGCAGCAGATGTGCGCCTGCAAACGTCCCTCTGGTTTAGCTGCTCATCACGGCAGCAACAGTAAAATAGGAAGACACTTCAGTGGCGCCGCAGAGGAAGGCATGAGATATGAACTGTGCAGCAGGAGTGATGCCAGTTTGGTTGCTTCCATTGAATATTTATAAGCCAAACCACCGGTCTCACTTCTGCAGCGTGAATTCTCAATTTAAATGGCCTTCTGTTTTGTGGGTCCAGATTTTCTGCTTTATTATTATTTCAGTGTTTTAAAGGTGAGATCAAATATGACCCACTGTAGCTGCAGTGGAGCCAGGACACTTGCAATAGATGGGTGCATGCGTGGCTGAGGCGTGCTGGTCTTACCGGGCCCAGTCAGAAGGTTAATGTCTCTGTTAATGCAGGGGCTGGACACAGGATCGCAGACCAAGGGGCACTGAAAAGGCACACAAATACCACAATTAGATTACAAAAAAGGAATTCAAAAATCGATTTATGAGCAACGTAACAAGTAAAAGCTCTCTTGAATTAGTTTATATGCTTCCCAGAGTTACGCTCATCCTGGCAAAACGTCACCTGATGCCAGTTCCGCTGTCGATGTGTAACCACTTGCATTGTTCAAAGAGCCCAAACGTTATTAAACTGTTCGTTTCAAGTCGTGAAATAAAAGCAGAAACAAAATACAATTCTTCTCCCTCCATTCTCCCGCATGAAAAATGAGCTACCGTCTTAAAAATATACGCCGACTTCAAATCTCATGTCAAAACAGCATTGATAAAAGCGCAGCCAAGCTTGTCTGAGATTGACTGCAGGCTACAGCATTTCTAGAGCCTCCGCATCCTTCAACAAAAATCAACCAAGAGGTCATACCGTCCTGTCTGCAACTCTGGTACTTAGCTACAAATATTGATCTCAAACTTGTGAAAGAAAAATACAAAAATGTGACTGCCAAACAAACCTCTTCCAGCTCTCGACGAAGGCAGCTGTTACACAAAACACGCAGTTGTGGTAATAAAAACAAGCTGGAGAGGCAGGTGAAACAGCACGTCACTGGCTGCACACTGGATACAACACTAACATGCCAGGTTGAGTTTGACCAGGTTCGGGTTTTCAGAGATCTCTGTTGCCCAGTTTTGAAAATGGGGTGCCACAAATTCAAATGTAATGTTTGCTCTTTTGAAGTATGAACGATTTCTCCCAAGAAACCGGAGCACAAACATAAGAGAAGGTGCAACTCGGTGCTTCCTCTGTCAGTCGTGCGGCATCTGTAACAACTCAGGAGGAGCTGGAGGGGAGGTGGGTTGTAAGTTTGAAGGATGAGGTCGTGGACGCTGCTTGGAGGAACAGGGTCAATGGGTGAAAGCACTTGAAGCTGCTCATGGCCGCCAACGCGAGCTCCACCAAATCCTTGAGGAGCCAGGACTGTGGGAGCCTGACATTTAATAAGATGTGACATAAAGACGATCCGAAGCCCCTTGTGGTGGCGCAAAAGGGCGAGTTGGGCCACTGCTGCTGAAAAATATATGCTGCTTTAATTTTGCATTCGGGGGCACGTGACTCAGCGGGAGGGAAGGTCAGTGGAGGTGGACATGTTGTCCAGCATCAGCACGACCGCACACATTTCGTCCATAGATGTCAATGAATCATATATAATAAGTAATAATTTCATGAAACCTTTTTCTTAAATCACAAGTGAACTGTGAGAAGTAAACTGGGTGCAGTGAAAAGGCGGAAACAAAGCACCAAATCAACAGTAATACTACCTTAATGCCCTTAACAGGGCTTCAGATTCAGGCCGAACTACAACTTCCATATTTAACAGACTCAGACGGACTCGATGTTTCAGGGGGCTTTGGAGGCAACTGTCAGGTTTCTCTTGCAGGAATATAAACAAAGATTTACACCAATGTTGTCTGTTCATGAAGTAGCTTTAGCAGAGTCAAGCAATACTGAAGAAAAGTGGAGACGTTACATGAGAAGGTGAACGTAGAATCAGTATTCCAGATTAGGGCTTTAAAACAAACAAACATGAACATTCTTTTCCCAAGCGTTGGCTTTTTAACACAAAACAAACACCCCAAAAAACAGCCTGGTCAACAAGGTGATAAAAACACGAACCCTTTGCTCCACCCCAACTATTGGCACCTTCTACATCAAGGGCGTCAAACTCACTGTAGGAAGAAGCCGACACTTTAAACAGTGGAGGTCGTGGGTCGAATTAAGTTTCTTTTTAATGAAGTATCGCTGGCAGTGCTTTAACTGCACAGTTAGACACCTGCCTCACGCTGCACAGTGTGACAGGTTCACGTCAAGTCCCACCGCCGACTCACATGAGAGTCACTGGCTTTTCTCCTTGAAACACAAACATACATCTGCGTTCCCATCTGCCCTACAAGTCACTGTTTTTTAAAGCTTCCAGCTTGCGATTCTGAATCTTGCATGGTAGGAAAGGCTTGACACGCTGATCTGTGTGACCCATGACATGCAGTGGCAGTGAAGGATATGTGTCTTAAGCTTTTGCCTGTCACTTAAAGTGAATGAGTTTGTGGATTCCATGTGTTGGCTACTTGATTCGCTGAAAGTAAAAAAGCACCACAACAAACAGAGTTGTCTACACAACTAAAAAACAATTGTTTTTTAACTACTTTATTTGGATTCAGCTGAGTCAATTCATGTAGTTTGTATTCTAGAACCACTCTACATAGACGGAAACAGAATGAACTACTTTTTCTTGTACACACTGAAAGTTCACCAATATACGGATTAGAGAAGTTTCAAAACAATATGAATATGTAATTGAAAAATCATTCACACTCATTGTTCATTTAATCCGCGGGGCAGTGGAGGAAATCACTGGCAGATTTATCAGCAATAGAACTATCACTGCAGGACACAAGTTCTACTTTCACTCATGACTGTACAGATCCAGGAACATTTCCTTTAAAATGAGAAATGAAGCAGGGCTCCCCAACAGATAAAGGCTTCCTGTGCTGTCGCTGAATCTTCCTATAAATCCCATATCACTGTTTTCTGACACATCTGTTCGTCCTTCATTTCCCTTCAGGTGCTTCCACGGCAATGTGGCGTCATAATCCCGAGTGAGTAGTTGGAGATTTTCAGCGTGTAAGAAGACACATACGTGATATTCTGAAAACATTTTGAAAAGTTTTACTCCAGAAAACAAAGTGCAGGAGACAAGTGCTCAAGCTCTTTCTCTGTACACCTGCACGGTGCATTTGAGGACATTCTGAAAAAAAAAAAAATCATCAAATGCTGGACAATTCCGCATTTCATGGGACATGTGGCAACGCTACTAGCGGTTTGGTCTCCAAACTGGTTGTAGCACACAGGGAAACGTTGCGTAAGAGCAAACAATTATCCGGCTAGCCAGTATGTTGCTCATATAACATTAGACCTTTCTCTGAATTTTCAAACCATGAGCCTCACCAAATTTGGGTGAATTCCATCTTTACCCTCAGTGTTAACCCTTAACTTAGCGCTCCCATGATTTTGAGATTAAGGAATACCCAGACTACCCAGAATTCTTTGTGTATTTACAGACAGAAGAAAGCATTTGTTTTATTAAAGGAGATATAAATCACTGTATTATCTTAGCCTATTTTATGGCATATCTACCTCATTGTTATATGACATTTACTTATATTTTACCATCATTTGTCTTCAGAAATGACAAACTCAACGCCACTATAACGTGCAATGCCACAGTCTGAGGACGTATCTGCTTTCATAGCGTGTCCCAATTGTGTTTGCTCGACTCACACACTTCCCATGTCTTTTCTATTCCAGTGACTCCTAATGAGAACCTCTGCATCATCGACACCACCACTAATTTGAATAGTTGCGTAAGTATTTGTGAATTTCCATTATGATTATTTTATAGTCACAAGTTATATTTGCAGTCAGCGGTAAAAAGTTTTTGGGACGCCCGATCTCCAAAATTGTCATGAAGAATCCTGTGTCTTGTGTGCAGCTACATTACACAGGTAGTATATTTGTTTTGTTTATTGTTTATAAGAAAAACTAAAACAGCTTCTCGACCGCTTCACTATGTCAGTTCAAAACATCAAGGTGAACAAAGGACAAAGGAATGTGTCCAGATCTGAACAAAAAACAAATAAGAACACATGATCAACTTAACATTCAGTTGTCCTGTCACTTGCACACCATTAAGTGCATGGAGAAAACTACACATCCACACACAATGTATGAGGACTGACAGGGTGAAAAGCTGAGCTGCATCAAAGGAGTGAAAAAGCTGAATGTTATTGCTCTTAAAGAGGGCCGAGTTTCTGGAGGGAAAACACTCGCGTGTCAAGCAATGGGTCTGTAATTGTTCAATCTATTTAAATAACATACAAAAACAACGGCTGATCAAGTCCTTCCACAACCCCAGCGTCTTTCATCTCAGTACTTGAAAGTTTTTGGTTTTCAGTGTGAATCATATGAACAAGTATTTGCCGAATGATGTGCAAAATATCACAGCTCACCTGTAGCTCACCTTTGTGAAATCTTCCTTTGCCTCGCAGAAATTAAGAATGAATGCAGTGACAGTGTCAGGGATTCTTGAGTTCGAAGTCTTGACAAACACTCAAGCTTTTGTGGAACAACTTTCTCTGGAGATTTTTCTTTACACAAACACTGGTTGGCTCCATGTCAAATCAAAGTGAAATGGAATTGAAAAATGAATTTGATCAGGGACCACAAATGGCCCACGGACCTGTCATGGGACACCCCTGGTCTGGGGTCCGGGGGGCAGCTTGCAACTTCAAACCACACAAAAAAAAAGAGCAGCGGACCTGGAGGACACGTCCAAAATAGAGCCAGCGCTCTGGCTTCAAGACATCCACTCCACTAGTGAATTGCTGAACATCCCCACAAGTGAGTCTCGACTCTCAAGTGAGCCCTCACTAATGTTTATCACGTCTCGGCTCCAGCGCCCTGCCTGCCTCCTCTCAAACACATTTGTGTGGATGCGCGCAGCGATAACACAAACACACGCCAGGAAAACATTCATCAAGCCGACACTGGCAGATTGTCAGTGACAGTTTGGAGCTTGGCAGGGAACCTCCCTTCACCCGTGACTGGGTGGGCAGAAACAAAAGCCAGTCAGCCATGTGGAAGGCTCGGGTCAATTATATAAGACAGGGATACACACAAGCTAAACGTGCGCGCGGCTTGGCGGAGCCCATTCTGACGCCAGGATGTAAATCTACTCCGAAAAATCTCTTCTAAATGGAGACAAAAACCAGAAATAAAAGTTGGGATCGACTGCCTGAGAGGCTTCAGGCGCTGATAACAACAGCCATCGACTCGGTAAACACAGATATCAACCCGACGACTATTTGTTGGACCGCAGCAGCTGTGAGCAGAGCAGGAAATTGCTTCCCTCAAAGCGCCAAGTCAGGTCTGTGGGACCCTTCAAAACCTCAATCTCAAGACTTGAAATAGATAAAGACGACATGTTTCAATTCCAGGGGAAAGAATTGATTGATTCAAAGAAAATGTCTTCTAAATTTGCAAGTAGGAGGCGAGAAACACCTACCAATTCCTCAGAAGGAATTTCTCAAGTGTTTCCTGGCTCTGCCCATGACCTCCACCTAGTGTCTGGAAAGCTTCACTCTGCCTTTTCAGTCAAAAGAGCAGCAGTTTGAGTCTGAGCCTCTAGACGATGACCGGCCTCCTCACTCTACCGTCCAAGAAAGAGCCTCGACCATCGACACATCCGGGTCTCAAGTTCTCTTTGGGCCAATCTCAACTGAGCTCCTTGGATCGAAGCCCAGCCACACGCCTTCCGCAAGTGACGCTGTTGTGCCAGTGGCACCAGACCATCAGATCACAGAAATGACAGACATCACAACACATACCATTACTGGCCAAAAAAAATGTAAAAATGAAGTACATACAACTTCAGTTCTGGCGAGGAAGCAGCCCATTGGGAAGACAGATCTTCAGCTTAGCGTCAAACTGAAGAGGGAGGGCAATCTCCAGTCAGTGGCTAAGCTTAGGTAAGTGGAATGCATTGTATGGGATTAGTGCAAAGAAGAGGCAGCAGTAAGAATGCCACACCTGCAATACTGCCAAGCAAATCGCTGCCTAACAAGGCCAAGACAGTCACGTTTTCTACTGCTGCACATTTGACAGCCAAATCACAACGGTGCCAATCACTTAGAGACACATAGTTCAGGTACATCGCCTTAATCCCCCATTCCTTAATCTGAGGAGCTGAGTCGCCGGCTATAATCCTTGAATTAGCGCGATGGTGCTTGTTGCCTTACCTTCTGTGAGGGAACTTCAGCGGAGATATGATCAAACTCCTCCATCTCCCCCATGGTCAGCCGATTCACCACAACTGTAGCTGAAGTGCACACACCATTGGGTGACCTAGAGAGGACGTGAAGAGAGGACAACAGCGTCAGAGGAACACGCCCGAGGCAGCCACAACAGCAAGTGGAGGATTTTAAGATACATGGAACTGCAAATCTGTTAACATCCGACAACTTCAAACTAACTTCAAATTCATTTTGTCTGACAGCATCAAGTTTTCTTTGATAAAACAACTGGAAAAGCACTGAGACAGTGTATACCTCCACCAAAGAGCTTATTTCACGCAAGTTTCCAGAAACACAGGCAATAATGTGAACAATAAAACGTTTTCCGTGACTCACAAATTGTGTTTGCTCAATTAAAAGAAGTTCCCTTCAAACTCATGACCTAAGTGTTAACTGCTACACCAGTGGGGTCAGTGTCATTCAACATCTTTAGTCATCTCAGTTACAGAAGGCTTCATTTATCTCGGTGGGTCCATGGTACGCTGTGTTTTACCCATCCAGGTTTTCAGGGTTTTAAGCAGCGATGGCAGGTCTGCAGGGGGCGACAGTGGAGGACCCCAAGCCCCTCATAGAGCCATATGGTGTATTGACATATATATATTTAAAGGAATATGTTATGTATTATTTTTCATGACGACAGTGTACTTCAACATGTCAGCAAAAAATCATAACTCATACTTTGAAGCACAGAAGCTCAGCCAACCACAGATTAGGGATCCTCATATTTGGACGTCTGATCCGATCCGATAATGGAATTTGGATATCTGCCGATACCGATATTCCTCTGATGCCATATTGAGCCCAGTTGTTTTTTTTCATGATTGTTGATTTATATTAATTTGAGCCGACAACTAGAGGTAAGACCACAGACAGAAGCATGAAACGTGACGACAGCAAAAACTTTATCCGGAAAACAAATTTGCACATGTCGGCATTTGATATTTATTAAATCCATAATGGACATATGAAGGAAGTGAATGGATAGAAGGCGCTGCTTCATATGATCAGCATGAACATCATATACTTGCTCTTGGAGCATAAATAAATCTGTTTTCCGACTGACAAGTGACGTAAGACCGACGTCTGAAGTCCAACATCGAAGATATTTGACTAGTTTAAGGACACACACTGCGTTTGAAAAATCGAACACATCCAGTGTGCTGTTTGTTCTACATGTTTTCAGATAAAAGTCACGGACTGCTGCTCTGCGACATCAGTGTAAACTGTGGAATGGACTTCCTAAGTTATGTCTCTCACCTCTCACTAATGTACAGGAAATCCATTCCACAGTTCGGACTGTGAAGTTCAGTAAGAGCTTGTCATCTCCTTCCAGGGATTGTGAATTATTATTTTTGAACAACAAAACCTTCCTAAAGCCACGTGGATCTTCAGACCACCACTGAAATCGAATCACTTCTGAACAACCCTGAATACTTCATTGAAATTCATTGACAACTTAACTCTGCTAAAACAAAACACTGTCAAAAACATTGCCTCCGCCGTCACTAAATGATGACATGTCTACGGCGGAAGCGTAACGAAATGATACACTTTGGGAGGAGAACAGTTTACAGTTTGACAGCCAATAAGATTAGAAGGCTGAGAGACAGCATCAAGGCAGGCGGGTGGATGGTTGGGCTTTGCCTCTATCCTTAAGCACAGATGCTTGAAGACTATTAAAAGTGCCACCACTGAGGTCTGGCTGAGCAGGACACCTGTGCTGTGTAATATTCCATGTCTGAAATTCTCTGGACATTAGTTCAGCACATGCCTCACCATGAACAGATTGTAAAATCGCAAAGGTATTTGACTAGAAAAGTAGAGTCCGCCCGTCTTACTGCAGCAGTTTCTTTTAAAAGTCATTTAGAAAATTGTCTGCTGGCCAAAAATATCGCATGCTCCAGTGGGAATGTGATGGGGTTAGGCCCACCGGATAACAGCGTAGATGGCTGTCTAATAAGCCACGGTGTGTGTCCTGCCAGACGCCAGATTGATACTGCAGGTTTTCTTATCAGAGCCCGCACCAATCGCCTTCCCAATCATAGGGGCTGATAGAAAATCAATCGTATTGGCAGAAAGGCAGACGCTTTCAAATGAAGAAATATGGCTCTTGGACGTTTTCGCAGGCAAGTCAGATCACCTGACACACCCATCCTTAGTGTGTTCAGTTCCACTCCAGCCTGAGCAGATACGGGACGGCGAGTGCCAGTAATGGTGTCAGAGAGAGCCGGAGGGACGGATGACACACCTCCGACTGAGGGAGGAAGCACGGAAGGGGCATTTAGGAATCAAACCTCCTGCTACCAGCTACTCGCTTGTGCTGTTGAAAGCATACGGTTATATGGCACAGCGGTTACACACCAGGATTTTGGGTGTGTTCAGGTTGTGCTCGGAACTGGGAAATTTCCAGTAACACCGCGACTAGATGTCGGAGTTCCATGTTGGAAGGTCGGAGAATTCTCACCACGTCAAGATGACTTCCCTGAACGTAAACAGGAAGCAGAAGTTCTTATTCAAGATAAACCCCAAAGGAACCAACACATTCAGTGAATTTGTGGTTCCTCTTCATCCGACATAGTTTGTAGTTGCAAACGCTTCTATCCGACTGAGGCAGGCATGAGAAGATGTCACCATCTTGTTTTCTGACTTCTATATTGTTGACCACGGTTGAGACGTCATTCCAAGCTCCAACTTCCGAGGTGATTGGAACGCAGCATTCACACATGGAAATAACAGCTCAGAGATCATGATCCAGTTAAGACTTGAGAGAAACGTAAACTTAACGTGCATCGTTTTTTCATAGGAGTCACTTCCACCACCAAGGAGACTAAGTTTTTGCCACAGACACATTGATTCCTGATTTCCTAGATTTGTTTTTCATGATGTCACACACGTCACATCTGCGCTACTCTGACACTCTGGTTTCAGACTGTGTTTTCTGTAAAAGTATTATACAGTATATAGTGTATTTCATTTGAAAGTCAAATCCTGTCAGCCAAGGCAACAAAAGAGTTGTGAGCCAGTGTGGCTACGCTTGTGTCGAGGAACTGAAACTCGCCTCCATTTCGATCCCTTTGTCTTGATCTCTGACTGTTCAGCATCTCAATCTAGGTTCCGTAAATAAGTCGGACGAATCCGCGGAGTACAGCCAGAGGTGGAGTATCGAGGGAACATTCACAGTCAGAGACACGATGAAATACTCTAAATGAGAAATGGAGGCGCAAGTGTGCGCACTGGTGCAGGGACAGCGAGATCTCAGTTAGCGCTTAATGTCTCGCAGCGGTCCCCGAGCGAAGAAAATAACATCGGCTGGTTCATAAATCTAATTATTGCCTCTTGCCAGACACCTGTCACACTGTTTACTCCATTTCCTCATGCTGTCTTTCCGACTTGGCTCCTCTCAGCGACGGAGGTGCTGCAGAAAAAGTCACCCTGACTTTGAGCAAACACCACGGAGAGACTGAAGCATTACGGAGGAGATGGAGATTAACATTTAGCAGGAGTTCTCCTGTGGCAAACCTCAGAGGTTAGCCGCTCGCGACACTCCGCAGATTGCTCAGCCTCATTCCTCTAATGAAAGTCTCCTTTTAGAACACGCCGGGGAGACTTTGTTGTTTTAAAGTCACTGATTCATGTCTGGGCTACACATTAACGTCTGCTCTTATTCAAACTCTGTACATTGTTGGGGATTAAGAACGTTCCCCGTGTGCAGCTTAAAAAAAAGTCTTTCATTTAGTTCTGCCATTGTTGTTGCACTGTTTTTACACTCAGTAGCTGCACGGAGTTGGTCGCACACGCACGAAATAAGCCTTTGTCTTCCATCATTTCTCAGCAGGGGTTGCCACGGTAGCCTTCTTGTCCGACCCTGATCTTCCTCCCACACACTCTTCAGGTCCTCCTTCACTGCATCCTTGTCTTCCTCGACTTCATCTCCAACATTCCAGGTCAAACACTGTCGCTGCTCTCAACAAGTCCAAACCATCTGGCCTCCGTAATTTCATCTCGAAACCTCTCCACTTGAGCGACCCCTCGGATCCATACTGTAATCTAGTCCTTCCATGTGCGGGTATGTGTACGATGAGACAGAAATGATGGCTAGTCTGATAGCCTACGTAATATGGACAATTTGCAAGACTGATTCACTGTTGCAGCGGATGGCTTGGAGTCCAGTGAAGAACAGATCAGACCCGGCAGTGTCATGCAAAGCTTGAGCAGTCGGACTGCAGCTAGCAAGATCGCCTGAAGCGCGGAGTCTTGCACTGAGGGTGCAGCACTCTGCTGCTGAAGGAAAGGTGGGAGGTGCAGACACATCTGCCACACCAGTGGTGTCACACCCTGATGATCTTCAAGAGGACTTTGGTGTCCAATGTTGACAGAGAAGTCAGCCTTCCACTTCGCCTCTTGAGGGTGTTTCAAAGGAGTCAAATGTTTCCCTTCCCGCGTGACGTTCAGAAGTAGGGGACGGGTTAGCAGGATCGTGAGCTCTCATCGCTACTTAGCGTTACGTCATGTACATGTTCGTCACTCTCGGTGCCGATGCACATTCAGTGAATATGTGGTTTCTCTTCATGCGACAGATTTTGGAGTTGCAGACACTTGGCATGAGAAGATGTCAATATCTTGTTTTCCGACTTTGATGTCGGTGACCTCAGCTCCAATCTCCCACTTCCCACTTCCAAGGTGATTGGAAATAACATCCTGTGCCGATGCACGCCATCACATAAGATGCTATACAGAGCGAGTAGCATGTCCTTGACTATCCAGAGCGAAGGCAACCTTCACCCCAACTGCTGTCGAGGCGCCACCTATGCATCAAGGAACCCAGCACAAGTCAGCGCAGGCGACTGACTGAGCATCACTGTTGGAGGCCCTCATCCACTTGAGAATACTCAATATTGGACACCAGAGAGAAAGAGTTGCCCTGTCAGGGCTTCCACGCCCAGGTCCACACAAGCTGTGGCAGTTGCACGGTGAGGTGTAGCACAGCTTCGCCAGTTAAATACGATAGGCCTGGACGATTCCGGCAAAAATTCTCATGTCATATTCATATCATAATCACGATTATTCAACAATTTAATATTTTGCTGTCGTTGAATTTTCAAACTTTATTGAACAACTGACCGACAATAAAACAATGCGTAAAATGTAAACAATAATTTAACAGTTATATTTAACTTTCATCATGTAAGTTAAATCTCTTTAGAAACTCCAATCTGTAAGGTCTGGCTTTAGAGAACAGCGGAGATGAGAAAATATTTCAAGTTGAGCAAGCACTTGACTGGGATGTGTAGCTTTTTCTGAGGTTCAGATGTGATTTCATATCCCATTTTTTTCCATTTTTAGTCATTTTTCATGGTGATCATGAGAGAAGTCACTTGTTAAATTATAAAACTTCCACATCAGAGCGCTGCGTCTCTGCAGCACGTTGAATGACAAGGAGCGCTGTCTCAGGTCGAGCGCGAGCCATTGTTCTTATGCATTTATCCACTTCCAAATAATCATTGGTTTTTCGAAACAACTCCAACAAGCGGCTATCACTGCTGTTGTGACTCGGAGGTTCTGATGCTGAATACCATGCCGCCGTTGTACCGAGTCGGCAGCCAACAGTGGCTAACACACCGTGTAAACAGAGGCTGAAGCCCTGCGCTACTCCGTGTAGCGTTTCATGACGATTGTTAGGTTTTCAAATTGTAATCCCGATAAAAATTCTATTAATTGACCATCCCTAAAATATGCCCCAAATATTCTGCCAAAAAAAAAAAAAGGCGCACGCTAAAGAATGTAACTATGTGTCTGTGAGCTGTATCGGAGACTGACCTGTGTTGGCCATGATACAAATGAAGTTTACATTATGCAGTTAAATAAATGCAATGATCTTATTTCAAACGCTAATATTAAAATTCATTTAATGCAGAGTGTTATTGCCAGCACTTTGTGCATGTTAGAGTAGGTGTGCAGCTCGCACAATAACAAAGTCAAACTTCAAAACAATTCCGCTCGCACACACTCCGCACAAAACTAATTGTGCGTGGGCGTAAATCAGCCTTTAAGTTGACAAAGAAGCCGATCGCGCTCCCTTCCTCTCCTCGGTCCCGTCTGTCGCAATTGGCTCGGGGGAAAAAAGCGATGCAGATTGTTCTCTGCCTGCGAGCCCATCCTTTAAAGACCAATTGGCTCAGCGGCTCCTTCATGACCACGCTTCATCAGACGGCTTTGTTCAAGTGACAGAAATGAGGTGGGTAAGATGACCACGGTGAATTCGGGACGATTTAAAAAACGATTTGTTTCCATGAAAAGCCTCTGTTGTGACTGGTTCCAAACGTTCAAGCTGTACCTTCATGGCTCCAGATGAGTGCAGGAGCCATGAGCTGATCTTAGTTCACGTGACTGACGCGATACCGTTTATCAAGAAACGCAGAGAGAGTTTTAAAAATATTGTCTCTATTCAGGTGCGTTTTTTGCAAGTATATATCAGTAGGAGTTTCTGGTAACTGTACTTCATTTTTACTGACAAAAAAACTGATATAAAATAAATGTGTCACTAGATTAAAATATAAAAAAATATTAAAATAAAAATCTCAATGAATCACACTAGAGGAATATCATACACTTTGAACAGATACAAAATGTGTCATAAATTTGCCATTAATTGTGAGTTAACTCACCTCTATTGCGATTTTAATCCAGTGACAGCCCTAAAAATAAGAGAAACGGCCACAGTCACTTTCAGCAGCCGTTTAGTTTTTCATGTTCTGTTTCGTGTTACTCCCACGGTGATGACACCTTGAGGAAGACTAAGAACTATTTGGTCGATTCTTCACAAGTGCATTTGTTGTTTTTTTATTTTTATTTTTTAATAAGCGCAGGACCATGTTTGTGGTCTACCAGTCTTAACTTTAAAACAGACTCCATGACAACTTTTCTTTATTTGCAGTGTCTATTTTCACTTTCACTTCCTTTAAAACTCAAAATGTCTTACGCTGAAATGAGTTGACATGTTAATATTCATCCTTTTTTTTTATGTGAACAATTTGTGTACGTTATGTAGCCGTAAATCCTGACACATAAAATTTGCAAATTTCCACACGGTATGTAACTTTTGAGACTTATTAAGGTTCAATACATTTACCCTGAATTCTTTTTTTATCAGTTTCCACCGACTAAATTCGCGACCAGATGAAATATTGCAATAAAAAAGGCTCATAATGGCTGCCATGCTGGTTTCAGAACTCAACTCTGCTGCACAAAATGGCACATAAAGACATCACTTCGCCTCATTTATTTTCTTACAAAGAAAGATATGTTTCTGTGAGACAAAGAAAGCAGAGTCATTTCTTCAATCACAGCTCACGGTGTGAAGAGCTGAAGAAACGCTTGAAACTGTTAGGACTCCTGAATTCGGAAGGTTATTTGGGAGGTGTCATCTGCGGAAACAAACACAACTGGGCCAGACTGATGAAAGACTTCAGAGCTGCAATGAACCGATAGCTTTGGTTTCAGCACCTGAGAATCTGTTCCATGCGTGTGCTCCATGAACAAATGAATGAATGAATGAATGAACGGCCATTCAACCCCGTATTCTCTGCATCACGAGCACAGTAAAACCAAACTGATGCAAATGTTCCAAATGTCCTCCTGAGACTTTATTCCAGGTCCGTGATGATGAAATAATTCTGTGGTGAAAGTGTACGCCTGATATTTTGGGAACGTTCATCTCCATGCCATGATGCACAGTACGGCTCACTTTGCCAGGGGACAGTGTTCTGAGTCAGGCTGCTCTTTAATGAGACTTGGAAGGCCCTTCTTCGAGTCTTTCATTCAGAATCTATCGAAGGCTTCCAACTTCAGAGGATTCTGCCAACCTCAGCAGCAGACATAAGGTGTGACTGCTAAAGCAGAGACTTGATAACACACGGAATCTAGCATTTAGAGGAACTGTGGAAAACCAAAAGCACAAGACACGTCCACCGAAAAGGACCTTTTGAATCCACCACTAAATAAGACATATGAAAATTCAAGTCTTGCCTACTGACACAAAAACGTTTCACTTGTACTTATCGCATGAACCTTATGCCATATATATATATATATATATATATATATATATATATATATATATATCATATATTGACACTGGGAAAGTGGCCTTTTGAGTGCTGTAATGCCAAAGGCAGCCTTCTCCGTTGCATGTTGACACTTTGGCAGCGCGACACGTGAAAAAAAGACGGAAAAAACAATGGCGCTTCCATTCAAGTTTGACAACAATTACTATTCCAAGCAGTTTAACACAGTGACTTCTCTCTGCCCCCGCAACGCACGATCTCCACCGCCTTGCTTGGAACGCTACACGAGAAGGACAACCTTCTTTTAGTCCATTGAAACACATGTGCGTAACATTCAACGCTGAAGGCTACCTTTGTCGTCAATATAGGACGCAAAAGTCCACTTTCCCAATGTCAGTGTAGGACGCCATCGGAGTGAGCACGGGTTGATCCGAGAGTATCTGCCACCAAAGGTGGAAGGTGCGCTTCGACGGGCGAACACACAACACAGTCACAGACTTTAGCGCCACCCTGTGACTGGAAAGGTGCACTTGAGAATAGCTGCCAGTTGCTTAGGAGTGACAATAGCTTGCTATAAGTTATTGAAACTCTCCTAAAGTTTATATATCGACAACAGTTACAAATGCTATGAAAGTCTCTGCCCATCCCTGACTGCTCCAGACGGTCAATATTCTCTCTGTGTTCTCATGTCTCATCCACAAATCAATCTTACTGGCCGTTTATCCCCAAATCATTGACGTGCAAGAGCGGACATCTGCTCTGGGAAACACGAAGATGAAAGCAATTACAAATTGACACCAACGGTAACTGCATCGTGCCCAGCTTTCAATCGCGTGCGTGTCGGTGCCGTTGGGTGGGAGCGCTTCATCAGAAACTTCAAAGCAGCAATTGCTGTGTGGCCTCCAGGCGCTTCTCTCAGCGGGAAGCATCCGAGAGAGGAAAACACCTGACCAAAACAGAAAGGCAGCAAAATAACATTGGCTTTTCTGCTCACAGGGGCTTTAAAGCTCCAACTATGGTAAACTAGAAACACACAGCAGGCACTGGAAAAGCTGTTTAGCCATTAGTTTGGGATTTCACTCCAACACCACTTGGTGCAAAATCCATTCAATACAGCTTAAAGCTCAATGTTGTCCCTGGTGCAGGAGAGATGATGGAAAAAAAGCCCACCACAACAGGATCTTACACGGGCGAACAAGAACGCAGCAAACCCACAAGCTAGCACCGACTATCTGACCTACATTAGTAAGTGAATGGGTCGGCCAGATATCGCGCTCTCCAATTCTCCAGATGTCAGGACGGACCAGGCTTCAGACCAGACAGGTCCGACGTCAGCGTGGATTTTCACCGGTGATTAATGACCTGTACACGAGAGTCGGCAGCAAGTGCAAATTTCACAAGAGAAGAATTGACTGGATTGATGGAGACATTGTTCTCAGCGCAGGTCTGAGGCACCCGGGGACCCTGGCTGTCCCACCACATGACAGCTACTCTGCCTGGTTTCTGAAACAAATCTTTTAAAATGTGATTAAAACGACAGCCAAACTGGCCCTTTTTATTAATTCTCTTCAAACTAGTCAGTTATTGATGCAGCTTTATTCCTCTACTTAGTCACTTAGCCCTAGTCATTTTCCATTCAGCCACATGGCACGGTAAAATCTGTCTTTCAAAGGGTAAATGGTTCAAACTTAAAATGTGACGAGCTGCTTCCATGCTGAACTAAAAAAACTCATTTTAATGGGTCAGATGTAAAAACGCAGTCCAGGAAATTGAAAATGAAACAAGCAATAATCGCTGTTAGAATTACATCATCAACAATATGCAAGCAGTTAAAAAAAAAAAAAAAAAAACAAGAAAGGTGTC
Source organism: Synchiropus splendidus (assembly GCF_027744825.2). NCBI lineage: Eukaryota > Metazoa > Chordata > Actinopteri > Syngnathiformes > Callionymidae > Synchiropus > Synchiropus splendidus. The sequence goes on from NC_071335.1 coordinate 23,370,421, forward strand.
CTCATTTTCTTGGCCTATCTGGATACGTAAAAGGCTCACAGCTGCCAGTCAAATGACTCCAGAGTTGTCTGGCTGCCAACCTGTACCCTCGACTCATCCTCACTTCCACGACATAATGTCGTGACGTTGGGAAAGTGAAAGGGTTTCGTGTCCTGTGCTGACACCGATGGCAGCCTTTCAATAGAGGCACATGCTCCACCTTCCGTGGCACATCCTGATGCCGTGGGGAGCGTGTCACGTAAAAGAAAGACGGAGGTTGGGTTGATGTAAGCCATAGGATGGCGCTCCTTTTTGCTCTATACATCACAATGTGTCAATTTAAAGCTACTCAAATGGCTGTGTTTTTCAGTCATTCAGAGACTTTCTGATATCCAATGTAATTCAGAGAAGCAGCTTCCGAACATCAGACCCATACTTCCGCGCAACACAACACAATGCTTCTGATACATCACATGTTGTGCAGTCAACACTTGGTCGTACATTTCACTCAGATTGGAAAGGAACAGTGACTTTTATCATTTCCAGCTCTCGTTCCTACTTTTCCCAAACAGTGATTATGTGAAACTGTTTGTCTCTGTGTGACGTTGCGTTGTGTGTTATGCTCAGTTTCAATCGAGTAACTTGAGGGGTAACATGGAGGAGGTGTTGGAGGTCAGGGCAGCAGTCACCTGAGGCCTAGCAAATGTCCATCTTGCAGCACTGACCAATGTTATAGTGAGGATGGATGACTGACATTTATTTTTATAAGTCATGAGATCAACTCCAACCCCATACTGTCGATGGAGTGGATAACCAGGCCTCCAAATCTGAAATATAGAGATTTTTTTCCAAAACAAATGGCTAACCTTAACCAGCACTCTGAACCAAACTGAGACTGAACTAAACCTAATAATGACCCAGCTTTTTTTGGAGTCTTCATCAGGTAAATTAACAAGACAGGACTTCAGCTACATTATTTGATGAACAACATTTTTCTTTTCTTGTCCAAATGATTTCATTCTTTTCCATGAGTCACGTTTATGCAGTTGCTAGTTCCCTAAAAGTTGCCTCCGCGGCGCTTATCAACTCCAATTTTCGTACCTGTCGAAAAATGAGTTGCACTCTTTTTACCTGCACTTCAAGCTCCACCAATTCTCCAGCAGTGATTTAAAGAGAGAGACGGAGGGAGCAAAAAAGAGAGGAGGAGACAGCAGGTTCACTGCTATTACTCTCTTTGTCAACTTTATTGCCGGTGTTTTTCTTTTATTTTCTCCTTATCAAGCCTGCAGGCTGTGATATATTGGAGAAAAAGTTTATGTATTTCAGTGTTTCTATTGTGTTTGTGAAGAGCAGTGGGAAAAGAGAAACTGATGCAATCTGAAGAGCAGGTTGATAAAAATCTTGTATTTCTGTATCTACTCTTTCCCATCCGTGGTGGCCACCCGATCCGGACCACCCTCTCTCACCTCACCTATCTTCTTCATGCACTGCGAGTCACGCTCATGGGGACTATAGATACCAAAAGACATCACATGGGAGAACAATAAGAGCTTACGATCATCATGAATCCTCATCCTGACCCCGCCCATCGTTTCTGGACGTCGACAAATGCTGAACACCTATACGTCCACAAACAACAAGCGTCCGCATCAGCACTGGACACAAGAGTCAACTGGACAATTGTTGGTAGTAATACAAGTAACATCCGACTTACATCCACCTGTACTGACGACCACGGCCAGCACATGCTTTTTTTTGTTTTTACTCAATGTCTGGCATCACAGCACGTAGCAGCCCAGCAACGCGTATGACAGTTATGGCCGCCAGCCGACAACGTGTGGGACAGTAAACTGCTTGGTATATAATAGTATTCAATAGAATAAGTTCCTCAAAAACGCAACAGATTGACATTGTGTATCCTATACAGTAGTACCTATAACCCACGCGTCGGGCAATTTGAATGGCACTCGACTTAAGTCCAAACTGACGTACGACCGGTAGGTCGGAACCGATTCCGGTCATAAGTCGGATGTTACGTGTACTGTGATTTTCAGTCACGGACCACCCTGAACAATAGTCTCCACCTGTACCGCCCTGTATGTCACCTTCACCTTTCACCTTCTTCTACCGCTTATCTGGGGTTGGGTCGCGGAGGCAGCATTCGGAGGAGGGAAGCCCAAACTTCCCGGTCTGCACAAATCTCCTCCAGCTCCTCCCGGGGGATCCCGAGGCGTTCCCAGGCCAGACTGGAGACATCATCTCTCCAGCGAGTCCTGGGTCTTCCCCGGGGTCTCCTCCCGGTAGGAAAGGCCCGGAACACCTCCCCAGGGAGGCGTCCAGGGGGCATCTGGATCAGATGCCCGAGCCACCTCAACTGGTTCCTCTCGATGTGGAGGAGCAGCGGCTCTGCCCTGTATGTTCTCTGAAAGAAAGTTGATACTTTGATAAAGTATTCAGTTAAAGGTTGAATTACAATTGTTCTCTTAATCCTCAACGTAAACCCAAAATCTCTGCCCTCAAAGCCAAGTGTCAAGGCCTGACTGAGAAATTGGACACCCCTTAGATGCAGATACGTCCTCAGAGTGCAGGGGGCAGCACCGCCCCAAAGTGGTGTTCCGTCTGTCAATTCAGAAGAAGAACGACAAGATCGTAAACTAAAAGTTCATGTCGTGCTAAGACAATACAATGGTTGTCCTAATATTGGTATCTCCATTAACAAAGAAAATACTTTTGTAGCTCGCTTTCTTCACCGCTTTGGATGCCATTTTTTATTGGCTGAAAATACGCAAACCATTCTGAGTAGTGTGGGTATTCCTCGATCCTCAGTCTTGCTCCTCAGCTCCTGAGAAAAGGGACAGCCCGTGCTCTTCGCGGGAGGTTGAGGGGTAAGATTGAGAACTCAGGAAGGAACCGGAATTCACCCAAATCCCAGCCTTCTTAAAAGATCTGAAAAGCTTGTTGATTTTGTTCTCCAATTTGTGAGTTTCGTGTGTGAACTGCAGCTATTGTCAAAAACACTCTGAAACCAGTGCAGTTCTAGAAAGCAAAACATTAGCATGCCTTGGATCGCACTTGAAGTATGTGCTTAATTTGCGATCAATCTTTAATTTATTCATGGGGTCCTGTCGCTGCGGCGGACACGTTGCGACGCCAGCCTGGTTGACACAAATCCAACACACTAACAAACAAAGACACAATAACTCAGACTAACAGATAGAGGCTGACAGAAAGAGCAAGGGGAACTATCTCTCTCTCTGCAGCAGCTGTTTCGTTCTACATCAATACCAAACTACTACCTGCAAAACCACGGGGGGATACTGTCAAATTGATCTATGTTGAACCTCTAAACAAGCTCGTAGATCTAAGCCACGAGGAATAGAAGGGATCATTAACAACCTCCGGGGAGGATGTGCTAACAAGCCTTTATTTGTTTCTCTGTACAGATTTCATTAGGAGATTGAAGCAAGGCAGCGAACGTGCGCTCGCGAGAGGCGCCGTGTGTGTGTGTGTGGGAGTATGAAGGATCGAAGTGTGAACAAAAAAACTACTTCGGGAACGTGACGTTGCGCTCATCTCAGTCACGGTGTTCACTTCACGATAGGATCCTTTTCATTGCCACCAGCAAAGTGGTCATGTGACTGTTGATGTTCACGGTCTGTCTGTCAGCAAAATCACTTGAAAGGTCTTAGAATTCCAGGAAGTTTTAATGGGACAGGGAAAAGATCCAGTTCCATTTGGACGGTTTAGATGGTTTTGAACAGGGGCATGTTCCATTAACATGCCGGCAAAGACATGGAAAACTTGATCTGACATATAATGGAATTCCACATAAATCAACTGTTGCATTTTTTTAAGTACAGTGGTGCCTCGGTTTTCGAACGTCCTGGACTTGGAACAAATTGGAGTTCGAACACAAATTTCGCGATTTTTTGGCTCCGGATTTCGAACGGAAATCCAGAACTCGAACGCCCCCGAAAAAAGCCGGAAAAAACATAATGTGGGCAGCCCAACCAGCTGACCCACGAGGCGCTTTGTTATTGTGTATAACGCAGCCTCTGTATGCAGACGTGTCCCGTTAGCTACATTTACTGACTGTTTTTTCTTCATATTGAGGTGTAAAACCTTTCCTGTCTCCACACTGGACCGTGGTAGAGTGTCACAGGGGAGGTGCTGGAGCCACACTCCAGGGTTTGATGTCCTGTTGTGGGCTGGAGCTGGGACAGGGATGAGGCGAGTCTGGGACAGAGCGTGACTTGGTTTATGACTTTGTCACAGCCAAACTGCACAGAAGCGCACATTCAGAGCTGGACACGCACCGGGCACCTCTTCACTTCTGGAGAGACGTCACTCACTCGGCAACCCCTCCCACATGCAGCGGCCACACACATAGAGGAACAGCCACCTGCAGCACACACTCTACATTCACTCCTACAGAAGCCTATTTTAAGGCTTGGAATGCATCATTTCTTTTTCCATTCATTGTAATGGGAAAAATCCATTCAGATTTCGAACAAATCGCTTCCCAGCCAACTCCCACAGAGTGGGCAACACTAACCCAGCCATCACAGGACAGGATGTTAAAGGAATGACCAATTGTTCCACAAAGGATCCAAACTATCATCCAGAAATTTGAGGGAGGAAGGTTCACCGACCTGCATCCCCTTAAAAACATACACTTAAACAGCATCTTGTGAGCTTCCTAAAACCCCAATCCCCTCCTTAAACAATGCCGCACCACAAACGCAAGACATTATCAGTAACAAACATGGTACAAACAAGCTACCACTCATCAATGGCATCTACATGTCGCCGAATTTATTATTCATCCTTTGCGCACCTCAGTAGAGCCGAGTAAATTCTGGGGATTCGATGTTGGCTGGAGGACACCAGTTAACATTGAATATTTCATCTTGTTGGTTCACTCAAGAATCAAGGGATGAGAAGTGAAAAACAAACAGTGAATTAAAATCTTAACTCGGCAAACAGTTTGTCTGATGTTGTGCCTGGTATTCCCTTGGCAACATCGGTCCCCGCTGAGCGAGCACAGTTTATCCTAACGTGTCGGTCCACCATCCAACACTTGTTTCCTCCATGCTGCAGGTTGTGGAAGCGTAGCTTGATCGCCCGTCACAGATTCTGAAATAACCCAACATCTTCACAATTAATATTTAACTAGTCACATTTTTGTCTCATCTGTTGCCAGGTAACGGGAGTTGACTCGTTCCACTGGGAACGTGGCTACATTTGGTTCCACCATGAGGTGTCCTGGACTTCAATCTGAGGAAAACCTGAGCTGTTTTCATCTGCAATGTTGACAGCAGAGGAACATCATGACTGCTGACGCTTGGCGCAAAATCTGCATGGTGGCCTGGTGACTGGGCGCTGCTCGTATTTTCCCAGGTAGCAACCCACCAGATGAGCTCGTAGTTCCTGGGGAGAAAGAACCTGTGCCCCACTCGATGATAGGAGGAAGAAAATGGTGTTGAAGTTGTCACTCCTGAGAGTCATTTTTGGATATTGCAACACAGATATAGGTATAACTCTCTGCAAACATTGAGCTTTGAAGGAAGGTACCAAGATGAGTCACATAATATGATAATTCATTTCCATTCTTCTTCAAAAATAAAGGGAATTCAGGAGTTGCTAGCGTGTTACATCAATAACCAACAGGGTTGCAGAGAACACAAAAGAATAAAGAGGCTGTTTTGTGGGGAAAAAAATATGTGCTCTTTTAATTACAAGTCCAAAGCATTTCAAAAGGAACCCACCCTTTGACACTTCCTTAGACCCTATGATGCGTACAGGCCTGGTCCAAGAGGGACCATAGGATGGTGGTAAATGCTGGTCCAATGTGCCTGCTCCTTGTGGTTCTACCCAACTTTTCCCACTAGTGTTGTCCAGTGCTTCCAGCGAGTTCAGTTTCACCAGTTTCACTACCTGCATCTGTCTGGTTCAGGACCAGCTGTAGTGCGACATTAGAGCAACTTCAGGATGTCGATCAGTTCGGCCATATCGAAGACACCGAGCGAGCAGAGGGACTCTGACAAGAACCTCTGTAATGGCAGCAAAATCCATTGTTCGCGGGCTAATGAGGCGGTGAAGGACTGTCTGGCCATTGTGGCAGATGATTGGGTCCAAAGAGAGTTGGAAGGAGCAGCGAGGATCGAGAGGAGTCACCAGAGACTTCAGTGGAAGACTTTCAGAGGAATGGCGCCACACAAATATAACCAAGAACCAGTGAAAGTGAAAGATGACTGAGCCTCCTCGGGAGGTTTGTGTGACGTGGACGCGGCTGCGATGTTGCTGAAGGCCATAGTGAATGATGTGGTTTTTATCTTATGCCTTTTCACATTGCATTATTTCAATGACAACTTTGAGACTCGAAGTTGAGATGATAACGGGATACTGAAACTTGAAAGAAGGACTTGCTCTCTCCAACAAGTGATTATTCCATCACTACCGAAAGCAACAGAACAAGCTGGCTCCCAGTGTGACGCATGGTGATGGCGCTGCATTGTTTCTCTTGGATTAGAGCTTTTTGTTTGAAAGATGGTTTTCCTCTTTTCTAGCAGTTTGTACTTCGCCCAAAGGCTGTTTAATGTGAAGCTCCAGGTTTAGATGTGACTCACAAATCCCGCTTGTACAGCACGTATCACACACATCACTGTATATAAGAGAAATACTGAAATGAGATCTTTCAGATAATGTGCTTTTCTGGTGTCGTGGAAAACAGGATTCAGCAAAAAGAAAAGACCTATTTTCTAATCTATATTAGGCCGTCACCGGGCCATGAACTCTGAGGAGCTATATCTTTGTGAGGAGGCAAGTGGCAAGGCTTTTCCAAGTGTCAACTTTCAAATGACATTAAGATCACAGTGACACTTATCTGAGCATTTCTCACCTATGCTGTGGACCTCAAACAGCAGCATACAACGTCCAGATCCAAAGCTGAGCCCGACAGTCTGAGACGGGAAACCAGACCTCGGCCCAGGTGGTATCTCTGGGTGAACACATGAAGGAGGTTGCATGCGAGCCATGGATTTACCCGTGAGCTACGTTCCCACTAGGGATGGGCGATACGGACAAAAAAAGTTATCGCTATAAATAATTTCTGCGAGACAATTATCATGATAAATCAATTTTCATTCTATTGCATGTGTTGGACACTACTGTCTCTCTTGAAAGTGGTTTATGATGAAACTTGTTAGTGGAGTTTGTCTCCAACATCATTATTCGTTTATGTTTCAATATAATAGTTTACCAAGTGTAGAAATTCAATGTTTCAGGTCTCTGGTAGAAGCCGCTGGTGTCTGACAGACAGCTCTGCCAGCTTTATTTAGGGGTTAAAATGAGCCGTCTGTCTGCTGTGTCTCATGTCTCTGAACAGTTGACTTGAACTATGGAGCAGTCTGGACACATTTCCTCGATGCTATTGAAGAAATATGAGAATTAATGATCATTTAGTCATGTTGTATTCTTCAAATCGTGATTGTCTTGTGTGATGTAAAACCTTTTCAAAATTCTCTCTCTTAAAATGTTTGTTTTCCATTGTCTTATTGAAGATTTCACTAATAGTTTGACAGCTTTAGAATTTGTTGATGGTCCCTAACTGATGCCGGGTCGTAGCATTAGCGCTGCCTGTGAGAGTGTGTCCATGATCAGTGAACCCTAATGGGAAGAGGACACCACTGCTAATAATGGAGCGGAGCTCCGTCCAATGTCCAACTGTTTTCACCAGCGCAGCAGGAGACCTGCATGTGTTGATGTGAACCAAGGCAGTCGACCGCGTCAGAGAACCTATGAGGACCACTCCATCTAATAAAATAAAGACGGATCCAGAGACTAAGAGTCGACCAGTGTCATTTTCAAAGGTTCCCTGTATCAAAAATAAGTTGAAAACTACAACCGTGAACCAAAGTCCACCACACTCTCCACAACTGTCACACGCCGGTGTTGGCTGTCAAACGCCGCGGAGCTTGAGAGCGCGGCATGCCGTCACAGCCTCATCATGTTCATGTGTGCAGGTCCAATGTAGTGAGCGAGCTGCGTATTTATCGTGAGCTGCAGAACGGTCATCATGGAGATTGTGTTTGGCGGTTTATCGTGTACAATAATTTATCGCCCATCACTAGTTCCCACCCAAAGCAAAGGTCCTTGGTTCTTTATTGTGACCAAAAGAGGAAGGTTGCAGAGAAGCTTAGAGCAGGACTCCCACAGTAGAGATTACGCTTAAGTCCAGCCATGGATGGGTAGGTTGACATGTGTTGTTTTGCTGCCTCACAATATCAGACACATTATTCCATGCTGCTTGAAGCCAAACTAACCACCACAACAATTTCACCCAGCATTAAAGCTAATCCCCAGAAGCTCAGAGGCTATATTGATCTGTACGGTGGCGGCGTAAATTCACGTGCCGCTGTTTCTCCGCGTCACGTGCAGCCCCTCAATTGCTCAATCGTTGGCTAGTTAGTTGCCTTGTCAGTGGCTGAGATGCAGCCTATTAAAACGTAATAGCCAACATCTTGTTACGCTCATTAGAATGCACGTCACAATTGAGAGACCTTCCGGAACAACAGCGTTTGATGCGCGGTCATAATCCTCGCCTCCTCCTGCCTGTGATTTTCTCATTAGTTTTCCGCTGACTTGCCCGCAGTGAATCAGCAATCACTCGTCCCCCTTGTGGAACCGAGTCACAATTCACGCAGGAACAGCTCACCTCTGTCCTGTCAAGAGCGTTCCGGGTGATCTATGGATTTATTGATCATCACATACATTTCAGGCCCACATTGTAGCCATAATCTCCGGCGCCTCTCCTGGGCTCAGGATGCAGCTGCCCATTTCATTTTCACCACTCGCGCTCATATCATTCCCCGGAGCTTGTTAGGTTATTATTTGACTCATTTGCATATTTCATTCAGCACTTTGATATCAGTTGTCGTGAGGATGCAGCAAGTTCAACTCCCAAGACTGTTCACTGCAACAGGCATCGATAAGTGCGGACACGTTCGCCTAACCTCACCACTTGTTCCGCTGGGTTTGAGCCGCAGCCCTTGGGATACTGGAGCACTGGGACCGAAAGACAGCGGAGGGAGGGATTATTGAGGTTGACGAGGGAATAAGAGCTACACATCTGGGCGACTATAGTTAATCCCATTCTATTCAATTTTGTTCTTTCAATTCCATTTTCTTTAACACGCCTCTATTGAACAAAGCCTCTGCGAACAACATTAAAACACGTTGTTCGGTTCCATTACGTTTTCATCTACATCTGCCGTAAATTCCGGACTATAGAGTGCACTGGAATATTAGCCACACCCACTAAATTTAAGATGGAAAACAGATCTTCTTCATACAGAAGCCACAGTGGTCTATAAGTCGCGGGTGCAGTGGTGCTGTCTGTGCCGTAGAAAGGCGAGTGGTTCACCCGGTTAAAAAAAAATGCTTTTCAAAACTAGTTTTAAAAACTAATTTTGAACTTTAAACTAGCTCCAGCATGGAGACTGACTCATGAAACAAACTGTTGTTCTCAACTTGAATCTTTTATTGACATTAATGTGCTAAAAATACGCTGTTTTCACCCACATGTGCGAAACAGCTGGTCTCAGCTGCTGCTTCTCCTCTCCGGTCCTCCAGGAGATCGGCTCTGTGGGTGGAGCTGCGTCGAAAACAGTGCATTCTGAGCACCTTCAGGTCAATAAAACGCCAGTGATGTGACAAGGCTCAATATTTTTGGCAGCATAAAAGCCATATATTTTTAACCGTTTTGTTGTATAAACCGCAGGGTTCACACCGCAAGAAAAAAGTAGCGGCTTATTGTCCGGAAATTACGGTAAACTGTCACTGTAAATTGTCACTTCTACTCAGGACTGAACTGTGTTGTATATCATATGCCTCATTGGATTGGCTGGTACCAACTAGAGCTGTCACTGGAGAAATAAATGAATAAAAGATTTCAATTGAGATTCATCACGCTGCAGATTCAGAAATTCATCACTCAGTGGGACAGCAGGTGGCAGGCTCACTTGCACAGCACACACAGTACAAGGACGGTCGTGCAGTAGCTCCTTGTTCACCACAGCAACTTATATGTAACAATAATATGTGATCATGATGGGTCACATTAATAGTGTACTTCCACTTACTATTTACTGTTGACATTTAATGCTTTTGTCACCTCCCGGGTTCATTTCTTGGCGTGCCAGGTTTGGCCCCCGGGCCGTGGGTTTAGCATTTGAGGATGTAAATGGAAGGGAAATTGTCCTGTTCTTCTTCTGTTTCCAATATTCTTCACTAAACGAAAAGGTAATCTTGACGTCTGTTTTCATAAAAATGCCACACAAGGCCACGCCGCCACCTTTTAAAGCAAATCTGCTCCGTGGGCAAAATGAGGGGATGTTATTTTGATTGGTGTCCCGGAGCAGCCGAGCGGAGATAAAATCTCTCCATCCACTTATGTGTCTGCGGCGCTGCCTCTCCCCAGCGTGAAAAACGTCCTAAAGAGGACGACCTTGAGAGGACGAATATCAAGGTTGGCAATGTCTTCAAGTCATAAAACACAATTAAACACAAAATTCTGACAATAATTGAGTAGTTTCCCAAGATTCTCAGCTGAAACAAATCTATACAATGTCCCTTCAAGTCATTTTCATGGACTGGTAATCGAGTAAATATGTTGATGCGCCCATGAAGAGAATCTGATTAATGAGACGTAGCCGCCTCCGAAAGGACGAACGTCTGTGTCACTGATGAATTCAAAGCATTTAGCTGGCGGAATAGCTCGCAGGCCGTTGCAGTTCTAATCGGAGCGGAGCTGCAGAAATGTCGCGCTCAGGTTCAAACGGCTGAACGGATGAGACATTTGTCACCCTCGAATGAAACAAGCTCTCAAACAAGTCGCATCTCGAGGCACTGGAGGACGAAGCCACATTCAGGATTGGTAGACAAGAACTTGAGGTGGAGCTCAGGTTGTGCGCACCTGCCTGCACCATCCCAGCTGACACGTACCTGACCCCCCAGAGGTCATAAAGTTACCTCAACTAGCCTCCATACAGTTTAGTGACTCTGCTTATGTCAAACTCTGTCACGCAAAGGTCGGAATTTGAAATACAATATTGATATTTACTGATCTGTATATAGCAGGAAATCACAGCCTGTGACAGTCGCCCCTCATTCCGTTCTGTTTGCTCAACAGCGTAAACAGAACTTTCTGGTAAAACAAAAACATTTAAAACTGAATCCGACAGCTCTGTTGACTGGTGTGGTTTCCCTCGACACCACTTCTCCGCCTCCCCACAACAGGCAGAGGCCTCCCGGACCAGAGACAGCGTATGGTGAGACCGTTCAGAAAACCCCAGCACGTCCACTCAGCTCAGCGTCAACCACAACAACCACTGTTCCCTCGGTGAGCGGAGCTCAAGGAGCGAGCGGCTGCTTTCCGTTTTTTGCTTTTGGTTTCTGTAATTCTCGTTTTGTGTTTCCTTCCTGTTTTGGGCCACACGGCTGGAGTCAATCGTCTCCTCAGCATCAAGATGGACTTCATTTGTATCCCCGGTGAATCGGCTCTGCTCGCTTGCTCTTGTTCCGTCGTTCATTTATACGGCCGTTGACGTATCTTTTGTTCACTTTATTTAAAACCCTGGTGTTCTGAGTTTTATGTTGTTCTTCCCTTTGTCCTTGTTGCTTCCTGGTTTTCTCTTTGTTGTTGCTTCTCCCTGCTTGTGCGTTTGTTTTGACCACCACTGTAGTTAGTGTGTGTTTTACTGTGCATTGTGATGGTTCTCTCTATTGACAGACAGATTTGTTCTCCCAGTTCGGTGAGGCCTTATGTTGGACTTTATTCCGTTGTGGACTAATCCCGGTTCGGTGACGCTGTGATTTTGGACTTTAGTTTATGTATCTTGGTTTGGTGACACTTTTTGTTGTACTTTTGTATTGTTGTATTAAAAAAATGAATAAATAAATAAAATAATAACAATAAAACATTGAAATGAAGGATTCTTCTTGAACTGCATTTTCTTGCACATTGTTTCAAAGCTCTTTTGCATATCTTAGATTATATATATTATATGTTGTGTCCAGAGCATGTTACGAACACAATTTCCCTTGGGATTAATAAAGTTTTCTGATTCTGATTCAAATGTTGTATGCGACCTGCTGTCTGCCTCCTGTGACTCTTCAATGACTGTACTTAGGTCCTGATCCGCATCTTGAATTCCGACTATTCCGACTACGTACACTGTTTATAGTACGGTAACTTAACTGGGTAGCAACAATGATACACAGGCGTTTGGTATATCAGAGTAATAGTGGTTGTTGTCTCCATGCTGCGGTGTTGATATACGATGACGGTGGGGGGGTTTGGGAGGACATCAGTGCGCATTGTAGGTTTAAGCGCTTCGTCTTCCACCTTTACTCAGTGAGTGAGCGCTGACAGTGTGAGTCACACTTCACTACATGTTAAAAAAGACAATGATATCTCTACATGAGGGGTCAAAATCCCATTGCGGGGGCCCATATCCTAAGGACAGCCCTACAAAAGGTTTCCGTAACCCTAGTTAAACTTTCAGTTAGAGAAGGAAAATCAATATCCTGCTATTTGAAATTGTGAGTCCATGTCGACATTTATATACTTCATTCATTCGTTCACCGAGGTCCAAGCCCGGAGGCGAGCCGACAGATCCAGAGCACGGCTCGCCCCATCACGAGCACGGGGTGATGAAATTTTCCGGCCGCACAACTTTCTCAAGTTGGTCTAAGTAGACTAAGTTCTTTTGGCAAAAAAGGCTCCTAAAAGCTGCAGTTTATATTCCCACTTCAGATCTGCCTGGATATAAACGGTTCTGTGCTGTCAAGCTGCAAAGAGGAAAAGTAAGAGCAGAGAATAACAGGCACATCAATGAAAGATGATCTGACAAAAGCAATAACTATCTATCATGGAGCGACTTGAGGAGCAAACAAACACCGTGCCTGTAATAACACACGCAGCGTCTACACTGTCGGAGTGAATAAGAGTTGGATAAGAAATACGCCGAAGGGCTTCATTGTATGACCTCAACATGGCAGGTAAAAAAGGAGCTCATGTTGCTGGGAAATGAACAAGATGATGTGTTCGGGTCCATGGACCCAGCAGGACGGCTGAATGATGGAGCGGAACACACGCTAATGGAGAGCTGTCGGACATTATTATACACACCTTCTCAGGTCCCCTCCTCATTATTACCTGCTCATCCTTTAGACAAGGACTTGGCATGAGCAGCGCCTCCAGCAGGCCTCAGCAACAACTCCGGCAAGATTTATGAAATGCTTCTCCTCTATCGCCGCGGCTTACTTTAGCGCCTGCCTTTGATGTGCTGAACGATAGGACCGTAATGAATGATGGACCTGGATAAAACAGATCCTCCATTATCGGCAGCGCTTCTTTAATGTGTGTGTTAGGTGAGATCCTTATATTAGACTCAGAGTGATGCCTCATTTTCTGCTGCCTGGAATGGTAAACACGCCTGGCAGGTAATGAAAGCGGATTGCGAATAGAATATTGCGCCGCTTTTTCTGGTCCAACTGCATCTTGATTCTCGGCCGCCCCAGTGGTGAGTGAGTTCATTTTCATACCGTGCCTCCGCGGCCTCCTGCCAGGGGGATAGAGCGGGTTACGAGCACAAACACATCACATAAATGTGCATAATTTCATAAGGAGGAGAAAAGTGGGAAGGACTGCCCCTCTCCTAATGGTTACTAACACGCAGAGAGGTTACTATCATTCCAGCAGCACAGTCAAGCCCTGACCTTACATGCCAGCCAGACGTTTCAGAGTCGGCTTCTGCTGCTAAACATGGGTTCATTGACATCCAACAAACGCTCCGTGAACAGATTCATTTTATTTTGATTTATAAATATATATCGACTGCCAAATTGATATGAAAGAGACCCTTTTCAATTAAGTTTTTCTGCATCTATTTACACATATTTCCTGCCATATTTCAGAAATAAATGTAGACTTATTTTTCCCATTCAATATTTTGGACCTTCTGATATTCCATACATGTTGACCTTGGTCACACGCTACGGTTTCATCTTCCATACAAATGCAAAATTTGTCTTAAAATCGTGGAAAATGTGCGCTCGGCATGAATACGGTCTTTGTACGAACGATGGAAACAACTAGAAACAACTGCTGGCCATGAGTGGTGCAGAAAATAATTACATTTTCACAAAGAGAAAATCCTCAAAAATGCCTTTCACCATCATTTCTAAGAGCATCTCTATGTCAGCGGCGCCTTTTATTGAATCAATATATTGAACAGAGTATAAACGCTGAGATTCCACTGAAAAAAATATTTTCAGTTCCAAGGCTTTTGATTTGCATGCGGCTCTATTGTAGAGTTTCCATTTGGAAATCAGTGGCTTATAAACACAACCTTGTGATGCGGGAGTTACACATTTAGAAGTATAAGTACCAAAGTCGATTTAAGAGTTGTGAAGTGAGGTGTTTCTCCCTACTAAGAATTTAGTTGCCTTCATATATTCACTTAAATCATACATCATTAATTAATGATCACACATTTTTTATTTATTTTTTTGAAATATCTTATTGCTAGATTTGTATTTGCAGGAGTTCATGCGTTTCCCTTCTATGTACAGTGGTACCTCGGTTTTCGAATGTCCCAGACTTCAAACAAATCGGAGTTTGAACAAAAATGTAGAGATTTTTTTGCTTCTGATTTCGAACGAAAATCCAGAACTGGAACGTGCGCGGACCGATCAGCTGACCCACGAGGCGCTTTGTTATTGTGTATAACGCAGCCTCTGTATGCAGACGTGTCCCATTAGCTACATTTACTGACTGTTTTTTCTTCATATTGAGGTGTAAAACCTTTCCTGTCTCCGCACTGGATCGTGGTAGAGTGTCACAGGGGAGGTGCAAAGGAGAAAAGAAAATCCATTCTCAAATATATCAGGATTTTTTTGTGACAATATTATATATATTCATATATTTCCTGGAATTAATTTGAAGCAACTTCACCCCAAAAACATTACTGTCAGAACCTGTTTTGGCACCTTGTTATTACACATAAACTGCTTTGTATATTAATAAAGAGTGAATAATACTCTTTATAAATACACAAATACAACCACCACTTTCACCAAATGTCTGTGGGAAACCGTGAAGTGCATTCTTCTTATTATTTAGTTTGAAACTAATAAACCACAATCGCGATATACATTGAATCGACACCCAAGTATTGGGAAAATATGGATATAATATTACTGGAATTCATTTTCATAAAGGATAAAACTAATAATACTTGAGAAATTTCTACTTGGTGATGACTCGCCCACTCTATAGACAGTGGGCCTCCCCTCCATGATGCTGCCTCCAGACCCATCAATCTTACAATCTTATATCTGAAATATAGTGACATGAAGGAACGAACAAGGAGGCTGCTATTCATCATTTCATTACGGCTAGTTATCGGTCTGGTCGATAAAGGAATACGGAGGGCTTCATGGTGGCTCAAATGGTGACTGAAACTCACAACAATAACCAACAAGATAGTGTTGATCCAGCAGAGGACACATGCAGCGGGGTTAAATACAAATGAAAAGATCCAGCCCCGACCCCCTTCTGCCACAGCAAGGTCAAACCCCTGAAGACGCAGACATCAAAACTAAATCTATCAGTGTGCTGTAACTGGGTCACCGAAGACCTCGACCACAAATGACAGTCACAGGGAAGAGAAATGGAATCAACCTCAGATGTGCAGAGATTACTTGACTGACACCAGGCTCCTCCAACAACCTACTTCCATGGCGTAACGTGAGCAGAGAGAGAGGCACTGGAGAGAAAGTTTCTCTGTAGCAAATCTTTCCCCCGGTGTGTGTGTACATAGCATGCATTATTGAGAGGCAAACACCTTCAGCTCCCGCACCACGCTCTGAGGCTGCGGCTCATTTTAACAAGGCGCTGAGGACGGAGCTCCTGCCAGAGGTGGAGAGCAACACCGTAATAATAGCCGTACGGTACGGTAAAAGGAATTACACAAAAGGAAGCGCAGGTCTGTCCCAAATTGGGATCAGCATCCCTCATAATGGGCTAATGCAGAGTCTCAGTATTGAGCGAGGCATGAAGAGCCGCGCGGGAAAAACTGGCAGAGCATCAGCACTGTAATTATGACTGTGTATTATGAACCTTTGCTCCAGCATGTGTTCTAGTCCTGGGTACAATTGTCTTTCCGTGTGTGAGAGTAACCGCCCTGAGGAAATCGGTCAAGACAACACAGCCGCGAAAAGCAATCTGAGCGGGCGTCAAAGACAGACACCGCAAAAGGTCACTAAACACAGGAACGCGCCGCAACCTTCGCGTTGAGACATGTAGAATGCCTTCGATAAAAGGATGTATAGATGTCAAATGGAACTGCATTTAAAAAACTGACTCGCCAATCCGTTACATGTTTTAGTTGATGCTAAATAGATGCATAAATGACGTAAGCGGATGCACACACCTTGTTCTTTTCCTCAGTTTATTCCCTGAAGGAGGGATGAAGCGTGTGCTGCAGCCCAGTCCCAGATATGTTTGTCAGAAGGCAGCGGTTGGTCACCAGGAACCACGAGAAACAGGTGGTGATACAGACTAGTAGCGTGGCGCCACAAAACAAGATTAACTGCTTGGTCCGGTGATGGGCCAGACAATAGAATTTCGAATTAATACCTTGATTGGGACAAAAATTTAAAAATAAAGACGTAAAAATCATAATCAGTTTGAGGTTTTTAAATTGAGTGGATACTAAGTAACTCACTACTGAAGCATGATGGACCTGCTACACACAGGAAATAACGCTAGCTGTTTAGCATAGGCCTGGAAACATTGGCTGGTCCAGGGAAAAGACAGTCCATTAGCATATAGTCCACTTTCACTGAATTTTTATATGGAATATTGGCGTTGGAAACACTGCTACCAACATAGAACACCGTAAATAATGTTGTGCAGAAAAGATCAGGTGAACTGGAGACACCTTCAGGGTCCACATCTAAATAAGAATTCCATACTTTTTCAAGAGTGATATTTTTCCCAAAGACCTTGACCTTATGTAGCTTTACACGTTCCACTGTCAATGTCAACAACAGTAGAGCTTCATTCTTCACGTGGCCTTCATCGTGTCTTGGTTGAGTGCTGGGTGGTTTGCTCCTACAGAAACACTGCCCAGATCCAAGCAGGATCATGTGGGTGCCGTCATTGTACCATCTTGACGCTAACTGTGGCTCAGCGTTTTATGGTGTTCTGATCAACATCGCAATCGCTGACAACACACTCATGTGACCGTCAAAGATGCAGTTTTTCACACGCTGTACGACATGCTGTTCCTACTGCACATCCACTTCAGATGTAAACAAAAAAAAAACTAAACAAAAAGTCCTAAAGTCCTATAGGGCCAGTATGATAGGCTCTGCCACTCAGCTCCTGGCTAGCTGGGATTTTAACATTTTATTTTATGTATTTTTGCATTTGATTTTGATTTGCTTCAGCTCATTTGCACAGAATGGACAGCCATGTTCCAAATAAAGACATTTCAAATTGATCGGTTTGAGTCGCATTTCACTGACACGCTGTACGGCATCACCATCATCAGGCCTGAGCAGTGCCACAGATTGCCGGGGCGGAGGCAGAATTACGGCGCGGTGAATGATCCATTACTGTCACAGAACAGTTCTGGATTACAGTGAGAATATTCCCTTCTTTCCACTAAGATTTGCGCCCACTTCAGCAAGACACAGCAGCAGAGCATGAACACCAGGCCATTCATGTCCAAACCCGCTGCAGAGGAAACATATCCGAGATGAGCGACTGACACACGGGTCACATGTCTATCGCCTCTCAACGTCTTCTCAGCACCAGTGCAAATTCAGAGCTTGTTAAAGACACGTGCTCCACATGTGCTCTGAGCAAAGACAACCAAGGAAGCTCAGGACAACTCCTCCAGCTGACTGAACATAGGCGACAGTGGCTACTGTTCAGCGGAGGGCGAAGGGCGGTGCGTCTTCACCGCTGCTTCCAGTGACTGAAGGCACGAATCACAGCTGAAACTGAACCAGGCCGTCTCTTGAGATCTTATTTGGAATAGTCCCTTTCTGCACTAGCAAACATCATATCATATTGTCCTTGAATGTGGAGCCAATCGGACAAAGACATGAATAAAGTCCCTCACGCTCAGGCTTGCTGCAAACACCCATCGATTACTTGTGTTTTTAAAGCACATTTGTTAGAAGGATCCTATCCGGAGGAGGCTCGCACTTCTCAGCCAACATCACAGGTGAGCACATAGACATGAAAGGAATCACACAGAAGAAACAGACTTGAGCTTAGAGGGATTAAAAATGGAGGTGCACAGACTGATGGAGCGGCCAACCGTTGGCCGCCGCTCATATCCTTCATTTTGTCGGATCGGCTCATTCCTTTTGAGGAAACTGATCCTATCTCGCGATCTTATCTCGCACAGTCCGCTCCAGAAATTAAAGAACAGACAGATGAGCCGCTCCAGACAGCAGGCACAATTCAGCGTGGCTCCACCTTCTCCTATCTTCATCCTCCCCAGTCGTTCCCTTCTTCATCATCCCCTCCTTCACTGCATCCATGAACCTCACTGGTTGTCCTCCTTTCCTTTAACTGACCTTTATTTATCGCACTCTTTGTCCCATACTTTCTTAACTCTTCACGCCGTTTAAAATTCCTCACCTTTTCTCTGGACATTTTTCCCCCAGTGTTTTGCAGTGGAGTCCAACACGGAACAATAACTTACCTTAAACTCAATGTCAATTTCTCATCCTTAGCCTTGAGCAGCTCGCCAACAGAAAAGGTAGCAGAACCCAGGATCGTGCCCTGAAGAACAACGAGAAGCAAAGAATAATCCGATCAGTCACAAGCATGTCAGATCTGCTTTTTTGAATACAGACAAAACACTTCTTAGAAACGCTGCTGTTGTCAAAAAAAAAAAGAAGCTCAACATGGTGTTTCTTTTGTGGTCTTGACTTCTGTCTGCTTGTCTAAGAACATGCGTTTGCTGCAGGCTCGGTTTCAGCATCTGGGAAGTGGGTCACGGACAGAGAGCTGGGGAATGAGCCTATCAATAACACAGAGGGATGAAGCACATTTGGAAGAAAGTACACTCCATCTCACACAGGATGGAGACACACAGCAGACGCCTCACCTTTTCCTAACCTTTCAAATGGCCTGGCTTGTGGTGCATTAGGAGGCCAGACAGTTACAGAATAAGACAAACGCTTCAGGGGGAGAGGGCAGACAACAGAAGTGGCGGCTCTGAAATTACGCTTTGGTTTTTTACATTTGAACTGTTGGTAGCAACACCTGTCCAATAAATCCGTCTAACACATACATATATATATATATATATATATATATATATATATATATATATATATATATATATATATATATATATATATATATATATATATATATACATATATATATATATATATATATATATATATATATATATATATATATATATACACCACTTGATGTGGCTTCAACTTCCACTTCCATCTCACCACAGGTGGCATCCGGAAGAGCGACCCAGGGGCCTTTGTCTATACGTGTGTGGCCCCCATGAAACACTTCATGAATAAATCGTGAGCAGCCCCTACTGCAGAAATGGGCAGTTAAATTTCCAATAGTGCGACATTATAAACTGTGACTGTTGTGAGGGGCCACCATGCCAAAAGACAGGCGGCGATGACCATGAAACATGACACAAAAAAAGTAAAGAGGATGAAATGAACCGGGTTCAATGAAAGCAAGGATATTACGTCGTGTAAATATGACATGAACCCCAAAAAAAACCCAAAAAACAAAATATATATATATAAAAATACATACAATGATTTTTTATATATATATATATATATATATATATATATATATATATATATATATATATATATATATATATATATATATATAGTATGTAGGATATATATATATATATATATCCTACATACTAAAAATAAAATACTAAAATGTGTGAACCTTTACTGACTAAAGTGGATACAGGATTAAACAAATGAGAGAAAAACGACAAATTATCAGTGATATAGTTTTATTCTGACCTCAGAAGGGGTGCAAAAACACAGGAAAATTGAAAATTTAAAAATTATTATTCATTACCATTTGTACAAAAATTATTGTACTTCATTTTCCTCATTTTCTTGTTTTTGTTGCCATTTGTTTGTCATTCTCAAAAACACAGTGCCCTTTACTAGTATTCAACAATTCAACTGAAAACACTCACCTACTTAATATTGACATATGAATATACTGACTGTAAAGCACATGTGTAATGGACGTTTTTGTTCAAATAACCCTCTGTTTTTGCTTATGCTAACACTTAGCATTCATGCTAGATTAACATGTTGCATCTTTTAAGTTTCACCAAGCCTTTTGTTGTAATAAATTCCTATACATTTTTAGTGTTTCATTCGACACGTCCAGATACATCTGACCACAATCAATTTGGGCATTTTTAGGAATATTCTAAAAGAAGAAAAAGTAAGTCATGCTTGGATCAATGGCAACATCACCACTCAATACAACTCAAAGCATTAAGACCCTTATACACAGGTAGCATCCAGATGTTTGTGCTGAAGTCCTTTTGTGTGTTCCACATCCACTCGTACCATGAAAAATGAATGAGGTCGATCGTTTCATAATCTTAAAGGTCGCGCCAGCGAGTGCTGACGTGAAACGTAATGAACTCTGTCATCAATGAGGGACTCAAATTAGACTCCCTCATGACTCAGTTATTTTGGTCCCTAATCTAAGTCAGACTGCCGGGACAAGTTACAGCCAAGGAGAGCGCAGCACAAGCTGATATAACCTGACAACGTAGCCCAGATCTGGAAGCGGAGTCTGAGTCTGCTCACAGAACCAGCTACCATCAGCACCATGACACGCTCGGTGAAACATGCTGACACGGCGCACCGTTCACAGCACTGACGTGGTTCAACAATTCCAACCGTTTTTTTCAGTTTTCCGTTCCTCAGCCATTGACTGAACATTGCTTAAACTGGAGATGAGGTGTGGATCACCGCCTCGACACGAGAGTTGCTGTGGATGTGGTGATGAGTTACATCCAGCCAGCGAAAAACTTGAACATGTTAATCAATAATCGTCGCGCCATCTGAGACTCCTTTCTATGTTGGTTCAGAGGAGACTCCACAGAGTCCTGCTCATGAGATTTCCACAAATTACTCAGATGAAAAAAGAAAATCCCCGATGATCCACTGCAGAGAAAAATGTGGTATAAAAATGCCCTACACAGCAGGATGCAGGCCACACACACACCACTGAGACTGGAAAATATACACAATAGAATAATCTTTCCATCGCGGCTACATTGACCACCACATTTTCTGTTAGAGAGAGCTGAGCCAAAAGGTAAAGCTCTCTATTTACCGATCGATCTTCGTCCCGACCCTCACCTATGGTCATGAGCTGTGGGTCATGACCAAAAGAATGAGATCCTGGATACTAGCGGCTGAAATCAGTTTTCTCTGATGGGTGGTGGGCGTCTCCCTTAGATATAGGGTGAGAAGGAGTCAGTTCAGGTGGTTCGGGCATCTCATGAAGATGCCTCAGGCACAGCCTGCTGGGAGGAGACAGAGGGGTTGACCCAGGACCAGATGGAGGGATTAGAGCTCAACACTAGCCTGGGAGCGTCTTGGGATCCCCCAGTCAGAGCTAGTGCATGTTGCCCGGGAGATGGGAGTTGGCCTTCTGAAGCGGCTGCCCCTACGACCCGTAAACAGATAAGCAGATGAGGATGGATGGACATGGTCTCATTGCAGCTCGATTGTGATGTCAATACTTGGAGGAAGAAGTGTGATTTGACCTTTGCCCGTCTGTGGAGACCCTATACTTGTTGTCTCCTTGGTCTTACAACCACCTTACGGACGACTCGCACAAAGCAGTGACTCACCACAGAGGCGGTTTCTGTCCATCAGGTCGACTCACTTAAAGAAACCGACGTCCCAGGAAGAGGTCACTGGCTTGCATGCAACAAGCTTGTTTGGCATCTGATGACTTGAGTTTTGTACCATGGGTAAATGGGTTGCGATATTTCATTACTATAATCCTAAATGTTATTTTTCATTTTGTGATTAATATGCTGGTAGACACGTCTGTGGCGTCCAGTACTAGGATTAAGCAACTAACCCACTAAACCTAAACCAAACTGACATTCAGCTTCAAGTGACTGTAAACAAAAACCAGTTGAATATTTGAGGCAAACCTTTATATTCAAACCAGAATCAAACAAGAACTTGAGGTAAACACATACCATTAACTCACTACAGGATCCACGTAGCCCATGCTAACAGCGGCTAGCTGCACACTGCTAACCAAAATAGAGCATCGCTCCTCTGAGGTTGTAGACGCTTTTTCCAATTTTCTCAACAGTTCGCATCAAGTGTATTTTGTTTTTTTTTTTCTTGAGTAAATGTGATGAATATGCCTTGCACCTGGTTCTGCCGCCGGTTGGACTTTTCAATGACGAATATCTTTGAGATGATCACATGGTTTCATGTCACTTCACATGGTTTTGCTTTGTTTACGTGTAAGTAGATTAAATATGGTTATTGATCACAAATGAAATCAAGAGTAATAAATCTGTTACTTGAATGGGCCCCGGGTCCATT
The DNA here is from genome assembly GCF_027744825.2 of Synchiropus splendidus. NCBI lineage: Eukaryota > Metazoa > Chordata > Actinopteri > Syngnathiformes > Callionymidae > Synchiropus > Synchiropus splendidus. The sequence goes on from NC_071335.1 coordinate 23,393,107, forward strand.
TGTTCTGGGAAAGGTGGGGCCCGAGATCAAAAAGGTTCAGAACCCCTGACTTAAATATCTCTAGTGATAAAGAACCAATGAAGCAAAGCTAAAAGTTTTGACATTTACTGAACTGGTGGCGATAGAAAGGCAAGTTTTTAATCTAGAGAAGTAAATCTCTCTCAGTTCAGCAGCAGTCCGTCTCTTCATATTTCCTGCCGGAGTTCCATGGACCTCAGTCATTGTGATGTTTTGTTCTGGATTTTTCCATGAAAAACACGCCCGAAACCATCATGTTCATGTCCACCTTCCTGATGTGTAACATGTTATCCGTTCGTTTTGATGTTTCCACTTCTTTTTAATCAGATTTCATCTCTAAAAAGAGGTCATTTTTGGGGTGATGCACCACACTGGTTTACATGTAGCAGACACCATGGTTAATGCAGATTTCAATTCCTGGCACTGAAGGTTGCAATCGCCCAAAAAACAGAAGCCACTCTGATTTTGGCAGCGAAAAAACAGCTATTGTTTTTTAACTCTGCCGCTTTACTTCTATGTTATGCAGCGCTACTGCACCTTCGAGGCCCCGGTGATAAGACGCTCATCCATTTCAGTTATTATCGCAGGATGACATTTTCAAATCCATCAAACAAGAGTTGTGTTGGACGAGCAAAATGATGCGGGACTCATCTAAAGATTGCTTTCCTGAGTGGTCTCTGTCGAGCATTAAGAATCTGCGCCGCCGTTTAATCTTGCATGAACCTCAACCGTACACACCGATTGTATTTTCTTCGGCTGCTCTCGCCCTCTATCTTATATATTCTGGAGCTTGAGAGAAAAAAGGCCATTCCCTCTCCTGACCTTTTCTTTCAATCATCTCCTCTGCAGCAATTTCCTGCTACCCAGTTTGAATCCACACATGCTACAGGCAAAACACTGTCCCCACATTTCCTTCCTGGACTCGCACAGACATGCAGAAACAGAGGAAGGAAGTCGTCGAAAAGGTCAGTCATCAGTCCAAAATAAAGTGGAAAGAAACAACACTGGCGATCGAGAACAGAGTGCGTTTGTTCAATTCAGCGGTGAACAAGATCAAACGAAAATGATCTCAGTCTGAATTTCTGCAGTACTTTTTTCAGCCTTTTGAAGAGAACTTTGAATGGGAAAACAGCACTGAAGGGAATAGCATTCAAAAAGCATTGAAAAAAACGGCCTGTCTCTGAAACTTTAGGAAATCTGAAAATCTTTTGACGTGCACTACATTGGTTTCAAACAAACTTTTAATCATGAGTCAAACTCATTTGAACAGAAAACGAGGTGCAGCAAAATCCAAGCTTGTGTTCCTCAAAAACTACTGAATACCTTCATGTAGAAATGACAAAGCACAAAAGCTAATGGACTTAAAATGTGTAATGCGAATTAAATATATATATATATATATATATATATATCAGTTTGACAATAGCACAATAAGTCACGATGGTGGCTATAATCAATATTTTTATATCACCTTATTTAAAATGAAGCTCATTTAATGTCTTGAAAATATTTGTATACGAATTTCAATGTTATAAGAATTTCAAGTCCATTCAGAGTAGTGAAAACATTGTGGCCATTGTGTAGTGAAAAACCTCCCTGAACAAAAGCAAACAGATGCTTTTGTTTGCTTTTGTTCAGGGATTCCTCCATGTTTGTTGTTGTTGTTCTCATCCTAGCTGCTGTTAAATGTAGTTAAATAAAATATTTTTTTTGTTGTAATTCTAAGTTGTGATTCCAATCGTAAAGATTTAGCTAAATCGTAATTAACTTGTTAAAACCCCACCACTAATATATATATATATATATATATATCCATCCCACGGCCGACCAGACATTGTAGCAACAGAGAACCATGAGTGCCACATGTGGCTGTAATGTCCAAGTAGCGTCTCATAGAGCCATTAATGGCTTCTCACAATGACAGCAGCAGAAGACATGAAGCTCTTCAGACCCTCCTCCTCCTGTGTGAGATGAAAGGGTCCATTTCTCAGAAAATGAGAGGAAGACGGAGCGCAGCAGAATAAAAGGACATTATTAATGCTGGTATGATGGAGGCTTGTGATGGCCCCACATGTCCTCAGACATGAAGTGCACCTCTGGCAATGATGGTATTTATGAATTAAAAGGGAAAACTGCAGGTGGTAAGTCATTTTAAAGAAGCAACAGACTGTAATGGAGGAACAAGAAAGAGCAGATTTGTATTTGTGCAGTTCATTCGCTTTCCATCCTCTTTGTAGTTGGTTCGTCGGAGTCAAAACTACAATAAACCTGTCGTCTCCTTGCTTCTCCAGCAGACTTATGAACACGCCCACTGGCGCATTCAGGTGCGTCGCAATTCCTAGTGCCGCGTTCAAAACGTGAAATGAGTTCTGAGAATTTTCTCTCTATACCCCCCTCTAAAGTGGTGCCCCCAGGTAGGTGCCAACCGCAGTCAATTTATTTGTAAACATTGCTCCTCTTGGACAATTTAAAAAGGATCTACAGGGGTCCCCAAGTGGGGCTGCATGTTTGCCAAACAAAATAGTTTTGGAGGACATTTTGGCTTCATTGAAGTCACTAAAATCTGCACCTCTGTGATGCAATGGTGAATGTGCCTCTAGTCCCAACCCCAGTCCAACCACAGTTTGCCTGTGCAATATCAAATGCAATAAAAAAGGATTAAAATTACACACATATATATATATATATATATATATATATATAGTGGTTTTTCCACGTCTGCCATTTTCTTATTATACTTATCCCATTGTGTTTTTTTCTTTCGCTATTGCTCCCAGAGCTATTGCCGTAGCACTAGTGGGGCACTTCTATTTTTCTACCCAGAATTCCCAACATATTCCAGGATTTGTCCCCCAAAATTTCCCCATTGCAAATAAATGGCAGGAGGACGCAAAACCTCAGAAATGACATCCTAACCCATGACTTCAATGGTTCACAGCTCCTCCATACTGTCACCTCGAAACTCCATTAAAATCTTAAAATGTAGCCGCACTCCTCCGCAGTCGCCCTAAAATCAAAAACCTGAGCAAACTTGTATCATTTCCGCTCTAATGAGCCTCAAGTGACACCAGATTCGCGGAAAAAAAAATGTAGTCAAGCTGGCTAGAGTGGAGCAGAGCAGAAAGTTTAAGCCAAAAAATAATATTAATTGGACCGCTGTGATCAAAGGTGCAACACAGAAGCATTTGTCGTCACACTTGTCTTTCGTGTGATGTGCTCAGAAAGCCTGTAGCACACTCAACATTTCCGTGAGACCCACCAATGTGTAGCCAAAGCCAGGTTGCGCCTCCATTGACTCCCATTATAAAGGAGGAGCAGCTCCCCAGCAAAAACAGGAAACAATACTCATTTTCAGCTCGCCATCCTCTGCACCCTATTGACTGTAGAAACATGAAAATCAGGTCAGATATGGACGACAGCCCTCGGATTCTCACGACGTGTTTATTATATGTGCATCTGCCACGGTTTTCGAGATTCCGTCGTTTGTTCGGACGGTACGACTTGTTAAAGTCAGAGGGGAGGGGAGCGTTGCCATGACAACCAGGCTTGACCTGGGAGTTATGCCAAGGAAAACATGGCGATCTTTTGTGAACAATGTTTCGGAACATACCTGCGCTATTATGTGCTCTTAACAATGCAACCCACCCAGAGGGAGGACAAAAAACAACCATTTTCACAATCTTCAGGAACCATTTTCCTGACTCAGTGGATGCTGAAAGCCACATTGGAAAGTCAATGCTAAAGAAACAATTGAGACCCATGTACATGTGTCATGTGACTTCACTGTGACAACGTCTATGTCTCTGAAGAACAAAAACCCATCAAATGGGAATGTGAAATGTTTGTGTGTGCAGTTTGTACGCGACAATCTTCTGACCCAAGCGGCATCAGAGCTCATCTAAATGAGGAGTGCCTTCCAGACTCTTCGCCGAACTTCAGACGGAGCGGCGCTGATCCAGAATCCTGCCCCTTCAAAAGCCCTGTGGTCCTCAGATGACTGTCTGACAAAAGCTCCGGTGACATCTGCTGCTCCACAACACCCTCCACCCAGAGAGCATCATCAGTAACCGGCACCGAGACTCGCTGCATAAATCGGAGGTCATGTCTGGGGGATTAAACTCACTAGCAAGGAGGAAATCCTTTTAAGAAGAGACGGCATGAATTCAAATCTTCAGAAATTGGACATTAATTCCTTTATTGCAGAATTGATTTCATTTTGTAACACAGACAGCGCGTGCTCTCTCAAGAATATGGCATTCCTCTTTAAAGCGCGATAACATTCTATAGGGGCTTTTTTACGAGACCATTATATGACAGTCGGCGACTCCCACTCGGTTTTGCCCTACAGAGGACGGAGGAAATATTGATAAGTCACATAACGCATCCTGACTCGTAGCATCTGAATATTGCTAACACGCCGTGTAATAATTTACTTTAATGCAGTGCTATCGTTCAGTGCCATCAGTCTCATTACAGCTCCTGTGCTGCGATGGTTCCAATGGTTCAATGTTGAATAGACGGCCAGTATTAAAGTCTAGCGGCGCAGTGATCTGAACCCTCAGTTACAACGGCCGCAGGCTCATTGATTCACCCATGAGGCCACATCAAAAACGGCAGTCTTGTCAGGGCATGTCAACGTTCAGCCTTCTCATTCACAATGTAGCAGCAAGGTTTTCCTCTGACTAAATACTGTAAGAGGACTCAACATGTAAAAAAGTACGCAATTTAGAGGGGAAACCAGTAGGAAAAAAATGGGAAAGATATTAAAAAAGGAAATACTAGGGAAAAAAAACGAATATAAGTACGTGTAAGTCATATCAAATTTAAAAAAAAAGTGATTATTAAAAAGGAAATATTAGAATAAAAGACAAAAAACAAGAAAGATAAATATGATATGTTTTATTTTAAAAAATGAAATAAAAAATGCATTTAGTCTTATGGTTATTGTATTGCTTTAAAAAGTTGAGGTGATATTTTCAAAATGTATAACATATGTATGTAGAGTATGAATCTATTACTATGAATATCATGAGAAAAAAAACAGAATGACTCAAGTGGCAAATGTAAGGAGAAAACCCATAGAAAAAAATAAGTGTTTAAAATGGAAATGAAAAAAAAAAAGATTTTTGGAGAAAAAAAACATGTGTACAACCATAATTAATTACTCAAGTAGTAGAGTTTAGGAGAAACAATTGTTGAGGTAAAACGATAATCCAAAAAGGAAATTTTGAAGAAAAAAAGAAAAAAAAAAGAATTCGTATGGCAAGTAGACAGAAAATAAATGGCAAGGAGAATGTTGGGGGGCACAACAAATAAGTCAAAATACTCAGGGAAAATGTTTGAACATGAGATGTTGGGGGCTGACCTCAGGAGCCAAGCGGCCGCAGGTGGCCCCGGAACCACGCATTATTACATGACAAGCAAGACCTTACTGTGTGAGGAGCCAGGACAAGCCTCTTTGAGGAACCGCCCACTACTTAGAACAGAGTAAAATAAGATTCTCATCGCCATCGCAGATCACACTGTGATGGCAGCGCAGGTGTGTGTAGGGCTGCAGTCCAACACAAGTTACACACCAATAGATCACATCAACCATCACCTTCAGATCGGTCGTGAGGATTTGCACCTTTATATACAATTAGTCCAGGCTCCTGTGGAAATTCCCAACTTTGACTTCCTGAATTGTTTGGGTTTTTTTTTTTCAAAACTCAAGACTCAAAACTGAGATGACAACACAAGAGCAAGTCTCCCAGCAGGATCCACCAAGAAGCAGCACCATAACCCTCTGCACCACATGATAGTCACTCACTGCTTATCGAGGTTCATTCACTCGCTCAATAGAGGCGTTGACTATCGATCATTTTTCAGACTTCTGGTGTTGTCGACTCCTGGTCTGAGGTGAAGGTAGGATTGAAAATCGTGAACCTTCTGGTCGGCAATGAGGACTCGCTGCTGCTCCAACAGAGGTTCCTCTCTGACAGCACAGTCTAGTTTGGTCATGTTTAACACGCCGACCAGGAGACCTGACAACACAACTGGACACTGTCTCAGCCTGACACATTTGAAGAAGAATTAGGAATCATTTATCAAGGAAGAGTGTGAAATAGTGGGTAGAAATCGAACACTGTCCCTGGCTCACAGATGCAACAGTGAAAACGGGAAGCCAGCAGCTCACTCACTCACAGTTTCCCAGCTGCAGCCAGCCAGCACCGTGGTGAGAGTCAAGCCTCAGAATGGAGGAAAGGTCAGCGGAGTTGGCATCAAAACAAAAATCGAGTCAGGTCGGCGTGTTTCCCCTCAGCCTGTTGAGAAACGCCAGGATATCCCCATCGCACATCCTCCGCTCGCCGTCACTGCCGCTCCATGTCCACTCTCAGCGAAAGCAGCGGCAGTCTCTGGTGTGACTGAGAGTCAGATCCAGACGCTGCTGTTGCTACTGTGACTGCTCGACAATAAGCAAGAGCAGAGCGAGGGAGAGAAGGAGGCAGAGGGACGCGCAAGAGGGAGGGCACAGTGGAACGCTGATGGAGGGGAGAGAGAAAGAGCAACACAAGAGGGGTTGAGACATGAAGGAAGGAAGTTAATGGGCAGAACACAATGCAATAATATAAGAGCCGATATGACAAAATAGAGGAAGACAGGCTGGAGAGCAGGGGGTGGAGCTGTGTGTCACAGGCTCTCATGTGGCGTGTGACTCAGACGGCCAGAGCAGGAAGGGAAACTCTTGATGTGGCGACTCCAATGAAAGCCAACTCACATTACCTGAGCATGAATAAAACATAGGACAAAACACGTCTGAAAAACGGATAGAAAGGCGACATAAATAGCTGCACGGAGGCAAATGTGTTCCTAAAACACGGCGGAGATAAAGCCCACACTGACACTGGTTTCAACAACCTGGACTCAAACCCTGGATTAAGAGGGGTTTATTCTAAACGCGCTGACACCAAGAGGATGAGTAATTCTGGCACCGCAACAAACCCAGCTCCTGTTGCAGTCTGCGCGGAGCACACGGCGCTCTGCGAAGTGTGGCACACAAAAGCAAACGTGCGGCTTGTTCGCGGAGACGGTTCACCTTGCTACAAGAGTACTTCCATTTCCCGCGCGGCGATACGCCTATAAAAGATTCATCCCTGCGTCTAGGCTCGGCGCTGGCACGGTTGAGTCACGGAGCCACTGCCGTCTTCCATCGCACAAGAGGCACGACCCCCCGCAAAGGTTGTGCCTTCATCACAGGACACACGCTGAGCCGCACTGACGCGCTCCGGATAACCTTCAGTCCCGCTTGAATCAGACATCGTAAATCACCCAAACGTATACGCCGTATGACACATGTTCAAAAGCAGGCCTGAGGGCCAGTTGTGGCCCTTGATTGAGCTCCACACGGACCCCAACTTGGTGGGCCTTTTAAATACGACCACCGGAGTCGACACCAAGCTACATTTTTATATACAGATATATGGATTTATTTTCTGAATAAAATAACTCGACATACAGCTCAATACACCTTTACTTTACACTGGATAATGATGGTCACATTCAACCATCTTACCATAAAATACTATCCCGATACAGGAGTGGTGACACGATACATTGGCATTCGGTTTCAAGTACACATTATCCATCATTCTAAGGGGGGAAATCAGATACTGCAGTACAATATGATATGCATGGAAATGAGTTTGCTGCTATGACGTCAGTCCAGTTACTTTCAGTTAAATCTCAACAGAAGAATGAGATGAGATCCAAGTATCTATGTGTTAAATATTGACATAGCTGACATACAAAATCAAGACAATATCACGCAATACAACACTGATAAATATCGCACAACCAAGTATTGCAACACTTGAGTGAATGGATATTTTCTGACACCCCAGTATTATTATTATATATATAGTATTATTTACTTACTTTTTAAAAAGTATTTTTATGTGGTCTTAAGTATTTACTTTGAAGTATTTATCTGTGGTTCACTGTTCTTAAAATGTTAAAGTGTCATGGTGATCTTAACATATGTGTGTGGTTTTGAAACTTCGCCAACAGCTGTGACAAGAGGAATTTCTGTTTTTCTTTAGAACAATAAAGTTATCTATCTATATATGCATCTATCTGATAGCACGAGAAAAACACAAGTTTTTATATCCATATATTCTCAGTGAGTAATTGGAACCATAATACTGTATATACCTGCTTCAAAGCATGATAAAGCTTTATACTGAAATGCATGCAATGCTCTCACTAAAACAGCACTTAGGTACCATTGTTATGGCGACTCAAAATAAGTTATGATTAATGAGTCCATCTGCAGTCAGGGCTAAAACTAAAGTGAGCAAGCAGTAAGTTTGCAAACGGAGCAAAGAAACCAACATCATTCTTCAGGCAGACGTCCATCTTTGAGCAGCCTGAGGAGACCAGTCCGCATTTGTTTCTCTGGTTTTGCACTGTCTCACCATGTCTCCACCGCAGTGCTCAACAAGAGATTCACTGGAAAACTCACTAAAAGAAAAATATTTTTCTTGCCTCAATTTTAAGTTCAAAAACCTTGAAGCCGCTCGGGCATTAACGTAGTGTAGTGAATTCGGTTGGAAATAAGCATTTCCTTTCACTTTGCTGAGCAAGGCTGCCCCAAAGGTGTGCAGCACCTCACAAACAGACAAAATGAAAGCATAAAAAAAACAAAAAACAATTTATTTTCCTCCCAAACTCAGGGAGGATGGCCACCTTGCAATAAAACCTGGACACTAAATTCATTTCCAAGTGCAAAGCTGTTCCTTATGGCATGCACCCTTCATTTGCATTGCGAACGCATGAACTTAAACCTGCCAGAAAATATCACACAATGACACTTACTCTCCGAAACCTCACTCAACACAATAAAAGCATAGAAAATCCGAGATGAAAGCTACTTCAAAAAGCTAATGGAGCTCAATGGGAACTGGCAGTTTTTTTTAATGCCCCGCTTTGAAGTTTGAATTGTTTGACATATTCAAAGGTTTCTAAACTTTGAGCTTCTGAATGGCGCAATGCGAGACTGGTGGGGCTTCATTATACATCACTACACCTACATAACCCGAGCGGCTGATGGAAGCCATTTAAAGCTCTCCCCCCCGATTCCGCGCTGGAGACAGGAGCACAGAGGAGGAGAAAATATGACACCGACACTCTTTCCAGAAACTCCCACTGATAGCACAAAGCTCAATCCATCCATTCTAGGGTTGTTTGGGGTTTGCCTCACGCCCTCTCAGTTTAGCGTGGCCATCAGAACAGCTCATGAGTCACCATGCTTCGATACTGCACACCTATTCACTGGTTAAAATGGTGCATTGCAAACATTTAAACATGTACAAGTGTTACTTTCCACATCTGAGCTGTTATTGTGGAGGGTCAAGTTCCTGTCCAGTGCTTAGTTTTGTTGTTCCTTTGTTAGTTGAGCTTGAGATGTTGTTCCTCACTGTGGATTTCTCCAATAAATTGTGGACTTGTTGGACTGGTTTTCTGTTGAAGTGACAATTGGACTCCTTGTCGGTCAATGAAGACATGTATTTCAAAAAGCTTTCAACAGTGAGGAAGCCAAACTACTCTTCACCCTCGACTGGATACTCAAGTACTACTGAATATTCCTTTAAATTCCACTGAGTTAGTTCTGTACCTGCTGCAGATCAACTTGGGTGCACCTGAACATCGCATAACTCTTGACTGGGACAAGAAAAGAGTCTTCACCACAACTGTTCAATTCAGTGAACAGTGCCTTGTTTGTGCCACAGTGACATATATCATAGTGAGCATGAACGTCAGGTGAGTGTGTGACAGTGATCCAGTAAATTACAGTGTTACCGCTACATAAAAACAGACATGTTGCATGAACCATTCACATGAATACTGAGCCTATATTTGTGCACATTTAAGGGCCATATTAAGGACTTCAACTGGTACTCAGGAAATGTCGAATCATGACTTCTAAACCACCCTAAGACCCTTCCCCTTTTATCACCCTTCAATGTTTATTGTTCGACAACACTATCAGGAAGTAGCGTAGCAAACATGAAGCAGCATTATATGCAAACAATGGAAGACGGAGTGTGAGTGTGCCACTAAATGACAGCGATGTGACCCCTCTACTCTAACTGGTGCTTTAGACGTGCAGGTCCCCTCTCAACTGATGGCGACTTTGAGCGAGTGCCACTGTTTCCATAGTCCAGCACAGCTCACAGCCAGCGTGTTCCACCTGCTGCTACACAGCGCCTTGTTGGTAGAAGAAAAGGAACCACCCCTGGCTTTTGATATTCCTCTGGCCCCATTCTTCAGCGAGACTGGTCCCAGGCGTGCTACTTTATTCTACTTTGGAAAAAGATCAATGAGGCAAAGAGCATTTTTATTTTCGCGGATTTTGGGGTTCAGCTTTTTTTTTTTCCTTTTATCTTCTGGTCTGTGATAAATCTACATCACACGTACATAGATCAGGTTTGTTCCGATCCTTTACACAGAACATGAGTTTTGTACAGTAGATGCCTTGGGAGGCATATGGTGTTTTGTGGGGTATGAGAAAAGTACTTTTCCCTTGCAAACTGAGGCAAAGCTGCACACTGAAAGTGTGGTAACACTTTAGATTGGGGAATAACTTAACTACTAATACAGTAATTACTTGCTTATAACGGTCTATTACTGTCAGTAACTATGATGGTGACCATCCCTGAGTACAGCGTAGACCGGCTACACAACATAATACTAATAATATTTAATAATAAAAGAACATATAAAGATTCATTACTGGCTTATATGTAGTGTATTTAAGTGGGAATATGTAGCGTATTTATGGTAGTATACTGTATGTTCGCAGATCAAAGGTGCGACCGAATTTGCGAATGAAACTAACACGAGCAAGAAAAGAATTGGACTGAACAACAGTACAAGCAGAAACACAAAGAGAATGGAGTGTGGAGCAGCAATTTTGCTCCACAAATGCACACAATGGAACTCAGGTACAACAGACATGCAATTGAGGCAAGATATTTATATGACTATTCATCGAAATGAACATGATTTTTATCCTTCGATTCTGCATAAATCCGCACGAGCCTCCAGACACAGCCGGCGATGGTGAGTCTCCAGGGAATATTCGCTTCTTTTACCAGACTACAGTTATGAATAAGAATAAGTTCTGAGCTGCGCTGCCTGGTCAAATAAAGGTTAAATGATAAATAAATATTTTCTCTTCTCACTTTGATGTGTTTGGTGAGCGTAACCAGCTTCATGCATCATGATGTTTCCAGCACGACAGTATGGGTTTAGCTCTCTCTGAAAACACGCTGCCAGGAAGAGCTATGAGAGGAGCAGTTGCATATGCAGTTAGAACACTTGTGTTCGCCGTCAGCACAGACACATCGGAGCTGTAAACACGACGACAAAAACAAGACTTGTCTGAAACCTGCAGACTAATGTGTGTGTGTGTGACATCAGCGTCCTCTGACTCATCTGCGTTTGATTTACAGCCTGCAGGCGAATGGTGGACCATTTCTAACAACTTAGACTGTAATGGCAGCGAATGCAGATGATCTCAGACTTCACACAGGAGCCACCCACGATAAATGATGTTCGTCTGACCTCCGTTTACTGGAGACAACACTTGTCCACGACCATGACACCTCAGTCCTTGGCTGATGACGGTGCAGTTCTACAGCGCCATCTCATCATCCTTTCCTTTCACTACTCAGACAGACAAATACGGACAGAAGTTCTTGAAGAGAAGGAGGTTAACCATCTCCCTGGTTTCTCCAGAGACTGGAAATCTCTTGGTCAAACCCTTTACTTCCACAATTACATGGCTTATTTTTGTGGGAATTTGTTCATGTTTTTGCCAGTTACATATACACTTCAGCCAGTTATTCATTTTAAAGAAAAAGAAACACAAACTCGATGTGTAGTTAGCAACAACCTCTGGTCCTGCTGACCACCTGGAACCAGCAACCATCACCAGAAACACCCCAACTGATATTGTGTACCACACGTTGCACCACACAACCACAACATTGTATTTTTGTAAATATGTTATGATGACGACCTGTTTGCACTAACCACTTACTTATTTCTAACAACTTCAGAGCTCCTGTCACGGTGAATTTCTCCTTTGTGAGATCAATAAAGTCTATCTCATCTTACCTCCCCAAAATGAAGCCGCTTCCCCACTCACTGCCCAACAAAATAAAGAGTCATGTAGCGCTGACACTGCTGCTCCTTCAGTCTGGCCCCTCCCACTGAACTGAATACATCATTGGAGATTGCTCCTTTTCCGACAACACAGAATTAAATGACATCACCCAGACTGTGAAGGATAGTCGGAAGCCGACAAAACTCCCGACACGTGATTCCGCTCTGCGTTCATGTGGTGCCGGTACAGAGTGAAATCTCTCGACAGGATAGTTACGGTGGTTTGAAATGTGCACAGCATATCCGCCACAACTGTCAACAAAAGTTTAGTATCTGTGTTCATTTTATTATTTTGCAGTAAAACCCAAATTCCTCGCGTCTGTTTCCGCCCCTCTCCCTCTGCTAAAAACACAGAAGTCGCTCAGACAGTTGGAGATGAAGGAAGACCTGGACTTGCCTTGTTTTTACAGTGACATTCACACATCACCCAGACGTGGTGACGCTGCTGCTCTTGAATAAAGGTCACGAAGCTGAAATGTTTTGGCCGTTTGTTTTGAAATAATCCGACATTTTCAATTTCGTATCCGCCAAACACGTGACTGCATGCTCCAAATGCTGTGTACTTCTTGTCATGCTATTCATGCAGCTCTTCAGGCGTGTACTGCATTTGCTTCGAGCACTTACTGCCACAATAACCTCACTGAATGACTTATTCCTCCACGTGCTGAAAATCGCCTTCCTTTGCGCTGTTTTGCTGACAAACAACACGAAAGTGCCCTGTATTCCTTCGACCTCCTCACTGGAGTTCAAGGCCTTTTTTTTGGATTAAACCTACATTCAACAAAAATGTTCCAATTTGAGCAAAATATATTTAAAAATATTGGCCTTTTTCATGCATCTTTGTATGTCTCTCTTCCTTTTCACAGCTGGCATGAATCCAAAACTAAATAATTCAGTTAGCTCCAAAGAAGTTTTTGCATTTTATTTCCACTAATTGCATTTACAATTCTCTTCAGGCTTCCTTCGCAAAATTGATTTTTTTTTTTTTTTTGGAGTCGGAGATTTTTCTCTCTTGCAATCAGACAACAGCACAGTCCAGAATAGATTTGATAAAGAGACAAATGGCGAAGGAGCGCGCGCCATTCTTACTGCAAGGTCGTGTATTTTTAGCCCCATCCCTCGAGGAGAAACTCACGGTACGTTCACGTTGCTGTATTTGCTGCATGCAAATTCTGGTGACGCAGAAACTTCTGAAACATTCACGGTGAGTTTTTCTACAGCAAACACAAATGGATACTCACTGTGAGCAGACTTCTAAGAAAGCCTGGCTCCCACAGGGGAAAACATCGCAGTAGTTCTTCACCTGCTGCTTGGCGCAGCCGAGTCTGGAAATCTCAACACGTTGAGGCGAACAATGCTTCTCCTCTCATGTGACTGATCTCTATTTTGGGGAAACTTTGATTGTGTGTTGCCTCAGACAGTCATATGTTTAAAAAAGCAACAGTGCGGGTTGAAAGTCCAAAGCTGCTGCTGACACACACGTCCCTCAGCTTGTCAATGTCAACGCTCGCCCCAAAACAAAATTCAAATAAATGTAGAAATATCTACCAGAGAAAGACTGGCTGGTGATTGAAGTATTCCTCCAGTAACAAAGGATTGTAGAAATCACCGGTTTAGCTCTTGGAGCTTTTATTATACATTCTTTGAATATAATTCCTCCACTTGGGCCACTTGAAACTTTCTTCAGTGCCTCAAGAACGAGACAACCACAACATCTGGTCATGGTGTCACATGGTAAAGGCCTTGGCTGTGCTCTCCAAAAATAAATAAATAGACAAATAAACAACTTCACGACAACGCAATAACTGTTGATCTTCCTTAACGTCTAAACAAATCTCCAATACCACTTTTACCTCAGAACACTCGGGCTCACCCTCACTCACCCTGACCGAAGAAAGATAAAACTGGCGGAACACAGTCTGCGCAGTAGTCCAGTCCACATCAACCGAGACAAAGACCTGACAAACCTGACTTGTTTGAGCCACACTGTGCTATTAAACTGTCTGGTCCCTGGTTCCATCAGGCTGTTTATAAGCAGATGGGCAGGTAGAGAAAGATCTTTGGCTGCTTATTCACGAATGAATATCAGCAGGAAAAGCGTCTTCTCCTTTCTACCCAAGTCTCTCTTTCTATCGAGTGCTTTTCACCGGCGCACATTTAACAATGCTCTAAACTCAAGAAGTGAACCAGGGACATGAACAGTCTTTCAAAGGGGAACTGCCATATACCCTTTTCATGACTACTTCCCTCCTCATCTTCAGAGTAGACGGTTGTCTTGTCCTATTTACTCCTGATTCTTCGGTCCTCCTCACCTCTTCATGACGCCTTCATTGCCTCACTTCCTGCGTCTTAAATCTGCATGTGCTCCTGCTGCTTTTCAGAATATATGAGCCACCAACTAGTCTCGCTCCTTAGGGGCCACATATTGACCACAGCCAAGTGGACATTTGCTTCACACGAAACACAAAAATTGTATTTCGAGAAGAGGACCAGCAGTGCCACCCCATGGCTTAACCCTTAGCCCAGCCGTCATATGTGATGGACAATCTGGTGAATTGCTGCGAGCGGCGTCCCGTAGGAGGGGTGACATTTGATTCAAGTGAAAGCCTGAAGCTTCAACATGTGACACGGAAGGCTGACTTCCACATCCCCTTGGGACACAAAAGTCAGCTTGACTATTGATAATATCAGGGATACCAGTATCTGTGCGGTCCCCAAATACGTAGTCGTACTCATGAAATGGCCACTGATACCACGTAACCGATACCACTACTGCAGCACGCAATTTTTGAGTATCAGTATGTGACAATTTTACAAAATTTGTGTTCATACCGCAGTAAAACTTGTGACCATCATGTACAGGAAAAACATAATAGATGACATATCTGGAAAAAAAGGAACTTGCAATAATGTCAGTACTCACTAGTTTCAGTGAGTACTGAAATACAAGTACTTGTACACGACTAGTTTTTTGCTGAGAAGAATATGTGAGAGAGGATTAGATTGTCGTGACTTTTGTAAGAGTCTGTCAGGTGTCAGGTCATATCAGCACAAGTCTGAGTTGGATCATCCTTTTGTCCACTCAAAACTGGCAAATTTCAGTCAGTGGAAATGGATTTTTTGGACCCTGATACAGAGTGGCTTCTTTTCACTTTTTATGAATGACCTCTACGTTTCCTAACACACCAACTGCAAAGCGAATAAACGGCATGACTAAACGAAAAAAGGCGAAGTTTGACACAACTATCAAAGTACATCAGAAACGTGATGAAATACATAACATTCTGAATTTAAATGAACTATCGCAGAATTTGACTTGACTGTCAAACAGTTTTTGTTTGGAAGACGGACGATGTCTGTGGGAAACTGAGCCGAAGAAGGCTACTCTTAAAGGCCTAGTTTTGCCATGTTGAATGTTTTGGTATAGGACAAGCGTTTTCATTGATCGGATGTGTGCTCGCCCCAAATATCGACCTCGGTCCGAAAAAATAAAATTTGGAATTTGGCTCAGTGAATCGGTGAGTTGCAAACCTACATTGAAAAACAGCAGATTCAAACCTCCTCCCGCTCCACGTGTGAACTATTCATACGAAAAGTATGGCCCACACTGTTGGGCTTGGAATGCAATGAAACACAAAACCTTCCACTACGAATGTCTTGCATTTTGCTGTGTTCGTATTGCAGTACATTTTTTCTGAGAGCACGACACCACCACGTACATGTCTGGCATGTGCACTACATCATTTTTCCGTTTACCAGAAACAATAGAAGACTGGAAAAGATCGGATAGAAAAAGATCTTTGTGGCTCTACAGTTCTGCCTCTGTATCAGTAAGAAGCAAGGACGTTTGCAGAAAACTGCTCTATAAGCCTTCCATGAACTGGGGAATGAACATTGCCATCTGACAGCACAAAGGAACTTCAGGAGACTCTATCCTGAGCAGTCACATCTCATTACAGTATATATTCCAACAAGAAAAGGATGGCGGTTGTGATGCTTTTACGTCGTGGTGAAAAGCTGCTGGCTCTCCCGCAGGCCAGTGGGGCTCCAGGCAACACCACACTCCGCCACGCTTTGTCTCGACAACACACTCAAACACAAATGGCAAAATAATATGCTTGCTCACGCCTGAAATGTTTGATAGCGCTCTCTTCCTGGGAAAGCCGGGCTAATGGAGCTGTGAGAGTAAACAGCTCGGATCAAACCAACTCTGGTGTCACTCTGAAGAGCGGGAGACAATTACCAAGATCAATGGTGCAGCTCAAAGGTAGTTAGCAGCTCAGACGGGGCGACAGACAGGGATTGATGCCTCATAGGTCGGACGCAGTCAGCTCCACTCTGAGTACCATCCGAACATTTACACTGCACTCCCTCACCGGTGAACACAAAGGTGTTGTCATCCAAGATTCACGCCAAGAGTTAAAATAGGTTTGGTTCTGATGGCTTCATCATCGCGCTGGATCGGTTTGCGTCTGAGTGTGAAGCGGCTGGCATGAGGATCAGCACCTCTAAGTCCGAGACCATGGTTCTCAACCGGAAACGGATGGATTGCTCTCTCCAGGTAGGGACTGAGATCTTGCCTCAAGTGGAGAAGTTTAAGTATCTCGGGGTGTTGTTCTCATGTGAGGGGATTATGGAGTTGGAGATTGGTCGGCGAATTGGGGCAGCAGCGGCGGTATTGCAATCCCTTTGCCGCACTGTTGTCCATAAGAGAGAGCTGAGCCAGAAGGCAAAGCTCTCTATATACCGATCAATCTTCGTCCCGACCCTCACCTACGGTCATGAGCTTTGGGTCATGGGTCGTCTCCTTTAGAGATAGGGTGACAAGTTCTGTCACTCGGGAGAGGCTCGGAGTAGAGCCGCTGCTTCTCCACATTGAGAGGAGTCAGCTGAGGTGTTTCGGGCATCTCATCAGGATGCCTCCCTTCGGAGGTGTTCCAGACACGTCCAGCTGGGAGCAGACCGAGGGGTCGACCCAGGACCAGGTGGAGAGATTAAATCTCTTCACTGGCCTGGGAGCGTCTCAGGATCCCCCAGTCGGAGCTGGGTGATGTCGATCGGGAGAAGGGCGTTTGGCGTGACCTCCTGAAGCTGCTGCCCCCGCGACCCGGCAACGGATAAGCGGGCAACGATGGATGGATGGATAGATGGACTGTGAGAGGGACCCTTCAACCCTGCAAAGGATAAGAGTGTGACCCATTTCAGTGACAATTTAAACCTCACATCATGTCGTTCATCATGGGTCAAATATAAATGTACATTTTTCCACATTTAAATTCTCATATGTGAGGCTGTGATGGTGAACATGGCTGCTGCGCTTCTGTTGGATCAGCAGTAGTTGAGAGGGAAGCCTTTGGTAAACTTGACTTGAAATCCTCTTTACTTCCCCATCGCCGTTCTCCCTGCCACTGTATTTGGTTTTTCTTTTCAGACAAACAGTGAAACAGCGTGAAAAGTTGTCAGAGTTCATTTGTCGAAATGATGATGGGTAACAAGCCAACAAGTCCCATCCGCCTACTTATCATTAATATGATTCGATGCGGCGCCGATGAATAATGAATGACATTTAACGGATAAAAAAGCGATGGCCTCATCTGCGGCAGTAAAACCACACAAAGTTTGTCAGGAAAACACTGAATGTTAAAGTTCAAAAACGGGGATGACACAAGCAAATGTCATGCGAAAATAAAGATGGTGAATCGTTCCATGTCCGCGTGTGTGCGTGCGTGTGTGCACCCCGCACACCCACTCCTGTGAGCGGAACACTGCTGACACCAAGCCCAATATTTGCCTGAGCTGAGGCTGCTGCTTTGGTGGCAAACTTCTGTTCTCAAACAACTCTTTTATTAATAAATGAAAACCCTCAGTGACAACATACAAAACACAACTGTATATGTGTTTTTAATAACTCGCCGCAGTATCACGCACACACACGTTTGTATTGCTGTCTCTGTGGAGACATTGTGAGGTTTCTCATTGTCATAACCCTTTCCCCAGCCTCTGCCCCTGAAGCTAACCATCCACAACACATGGCCAACCTGAACCAGGACTCTGAAGCAGACTGAACCCCAATTATAATCACCTCCCTATTTTGAAGTCTTCACCCTCTAGTTGAGGTTTGGATCTGTAGGGACCAGCAAAAAAGGTCCCCACAAAGACATAAGGTCCCAGGGGGATAGTGTTTTGTCAAGAACTGGTCCCCCCTGAAGCAGTATAAAGAAGCCCATGCACACACTCGCTCACCCAGACACAAACTGAAACCCTCTTCTAGAGCCAGTGTGTCTCTTCATCCAGCACTATTCCTTAGTTTTTCTTAGTAGTTCCGCGCTGAAAGTGCTGCTTTCTTTTCAAAACAATGTGTTTTTTATTATTTGCATTGGTATTCGAATATCACCGATTTTCCCTTCATCCATTTCGTGACAGCTCTTCTGTTTTAAATGTCAATATTGCGGTTGTTTTATTAAACTGAAAACACACCTTAGACCTTCACTCACTTATCTTTGTTACTGAAGTATCGTCCCCTCACATTACATCTTTGCAGAGTGACAGGTGTGTTGCAACCCGTCCTCACTCCCACGGCGTGATATATTGATGTTGGGAAAGTGGACTTTGGCGTCCTATACTGAAAAATAAAACAGCATTTTCGTCATTTGACTGTAACTTTATGTTCATACCGTTTTTGTGGTCCACTTCCACCAGTAAAAAGTCTTCCAGCAAAAATAAACATTTTGTCATTCAAGTGGGCCGAGTATCTCAGAACTAAATGTGAAGTGCCAGCTCAGAAAAAATAAATAAATAAAATAGAAGCAGCCACTTTGCTGCGCATTCATGACGGTTCCTCGGCCAGGAAGCCGAAATACTCCCCTGTCATGAAGACATTTCAAGTGGATCTCAATAGGAGCAATCAAATTCCTTGAGTTTCAGCATCTCTCTCTGGCTTCCAATATGTTGATCCTGGGATCAGCCGCGCAGAGGCCCAATCTCTGCTGTCAGAGTGGTGCACCACACTGTCTGCCCCTGAAAACCAGGCGTGTCAAACTCCATCAGGCAAGTGGGCAATACTTCAAACGCAGAACAATCCAAAGAGAAATCTGATTTATTGAACCGTCTCTAAGTATGTTTCTTTAATAAGGAACACTAGCGTAAACATATTGTGAAACCAGAGCAGTTATTGGAGGGTTATTTTAGCGCACGGCGTCAGTGGTTAGCTTCAGAAAACGCCCGTCACCACTGACTCACAACAAGGGCTTTCACGCTACCTACTTTTCATTTACCTATAAAAGGAAATCACCGTCATTTCCCGACTATAGAGTGCAGTGGAGTATTAACCCCCCACACTAAATTTGTGAAGGAAAATAGATCTTTAAGCCACGGGTGCAGTGGTGCTGTCTGCACCGTAGAAAGATCAGTGGTTCTTAAAAATGCATGAGGATCACTTCTAAACTAGTTTTGATCATGGAGACTGACTCATGAAAGAAACTGGGCAATGTTCTGAACTGCAATCATGAACTCCTCACATCTGTTATTGACATTAAAATACTCAGAATGTCCAAAGTTCCGACACCACAGCCAGTCCAATCTGCTGCTTTTCGTCTCTGGTCCAGCAGGACACATTTGGAGCACTTTAAAGTCAAGAAAACGCCTGGGGTTTCATCAGTTTGAAGCTCAACATTTTGGCTTCATGACTTCTTTGGCCAGTAAAAATCCATATATTAGCTGCGTCGTCGCAAGCTGCAGCCATGAGAAAAAAATAGCGGAGTACTGTCCAGAAATTACGGAACATTTTAAGGAACTTTCCAGATGAATTTCCGTAATGCTGCTGGCTCTGTGAGGGCAAATCTTGAAGCCTAATCTTTGTTGGTCATGATATCGACATGGACACAGTGAGGCAGTAAGTAAGGACATGAATCGGACGGAGGTGACTGCGGAGGATGTGCAAGGCCGGTTAGGGTGGCGTGAGGTGTTGCAAGACGAAGCACTGACCCACTCTTTTCATCTGATACAGATCAGATTTCTCTGACTACAGTCAACTGTGCACAAACGCATCCAAAACTAGATCCCTCCACTAGTCCCAGAGCAAATTACCAGCGTAAACTATTTGTTCTGCGACCTCCGAAAAAAGTTAAGTCGCAAGTGGATTTCTGTCAGGTGTGTTAGTGAGTCATTATTCTCAGCTCATGCAGGCCCACACACGCACACGCCCACAGACAGTGACAGATAGTCAGGATAAAGTAAATCAATCGGTGAGTAAACAGACAAGAGGGTTTCAAAGAAGCGGTGTCACTTGATCAAGAAAATGTTTGTGAATCAGATGTTTGTACAGAAACGGTCTCCGTTATTACAGAACCTGATGTTCCTGAAAAGACCAAAAATACTGACTCCATGGAGGAGGACGTGACTCTGTTGCTGGGAAATATTTGTCTCATTGTGTGCCGTCATAAAGATGATGTTATGACACTGAGCAATGTTTCTTGTCACCCATTTCAGGAAGTGAAACCTGTACATCGATTCATGTGCCATCGAGTCAAATATTGCAAGCCTTTGTTTTCTTGACATTTGATGATTTTGCTGTACAGATAATGAAAACCTGAATTCAGTGTCTCAGGACATGACGTCTCCACTCCCCCTCCAGACCTCCAAATGAAGTGGAAAGTTTCCACAGCCAGTGATGGTTTGAGTTGCCAAGTCGTCGACTGGTGTTGATCCACCGCTGTTTCTGATGTCAGCAAGCTCATCTAAAGGACATGTATGGAGCACTTCGGTCGGCCGACAAGCTTCACTGAGATGTCATTTCCAGCAGGACCTGGCACCTGCCCTTACTATGGACGCTACCAAAAGCTGGTTCAACCACCAGGTGTTAGTGAGAAAACCCCACGGTGAATCTAGGGGTGTGGCCAAGAGGAGCATGAGCGACACCAGAGTCAACCATAGCAACCTGAAGGTTGCTATCAAAGCAGGTTGGGCTTCCCACCTGAGCTGCACCGCTGGCAACCAGGCCCAACTAAATGAATAACATAATAATAATAATAATAGCAAAAGCACTATGTAGTGCTTTACAGGCAAAGACGGACAGCCAGGCCTTCAGTGATCGAGAAAAGGAAACGTTCGGAGGCTGTTGCATAAATGCAAACCTATAAAAGTGAGGTTTTATGGGTGGCGGTGCACGTTGTGTTTGGGATCTCCTCTGGCAGTGGACGGGGAGCAAGTGCAGAGAGGCTCACACTGGAGTGATGTGCTGCCATCTGTTAGAGCCAGTTGGAAGCCCTGCTGCTGAGTTCTGAACCAGCAGGAGGTGTGAGAGAGATTTCCTCCTGATGCTACAGAGGAGAGGTTACAGTCGTCCAGGTGGGAGGATATGAACGCATGAATGAGTTTGTCTAAGTTTCTCTGTGATCAGCTCTAGATCAGACATAAACTCAGAGCCTGTTTTATTGGTGCAAAATTCCTCTTTTTCTCAGATCATGCTTTTTTTTCAGCACAACCAGACATTTTTTGAGACGTCTGATTTGAAGGCACTTTATTTTTTGGTACCCAAAACTTATTTTAACGCACAAAAACATTGTCAAAAAAGCAAATAAAAAGCGGAAAAAATGTATTACCTATTAAACATTACAGGATAGAGTGTGGGCAAAATAGCCAGACAATTCCCCAGTAGGGAAACCTTTTTCGACTGTTCACGAGAATCTCTCCAGGTTATTCTTTTCACTTTCACTTGCTGACAAGGACTACAATACACACACATCACACCCCCATATGGTATCTTGACGTACGACGTTGAAGCGAGGGGTTAAAGCCATTCTAACTGGGACTCCAGTATGTTTTAGCACAGAGGTGGGCAGTTAAATTTCCTAAAGGGCCACATTATAAACTGTGACAGTAGTGAGGGGCCATCATGCCAAAAGGAAGGCGGCGATGTCTAAGAAATATGACGGGACAAAAAAAAATCTTACGTAACAAAGAACGAACCATTCAATGGAAGCAAAGATATTAAGAAGTGCAAATATGGCATGAAACCTATAAAAATATTGCATTTTTTAGGCAATTATGCAATTTAAGTTGAATATAAATAATGAAACTAGAGCAAAAATATCTATGAAATATTAAAAGGAAATTAGAATATATATTTTCAATTTTCTTTTCATGTATTTTGAGGAACAAAAAATACTCACTAAAATGGCAGATGAAAAGAAATTTAAGTCCTGAACATGTTATAATCATTCTTGAAATAGTAATGCTAAGAAAGAAACAAGACAAAAAAATAGTCCAAAAAATGACTACTTGTCAGTTGTATAGTTTTAGTCCGACCTCATGAGGGCCGCAAAAACACAGGAAAAGGGCCGCATATGGCCCCCGGGCCGCACTTTGCCCAGGTCTGTTTTAGCAGCTCACGTTTTTCCCCATCATGAGACCAGACAAGCCTTTATAGACGATTAGCTTCACTCGGTTGCTTTTAACGCGTGTGTTCTGTTCTAACAAGCATTTTAATGAACGGCAGCCAGAACCATTGAAGCCTGGAGAGCGCTTGCTTTTCAATAACTGTAAATATTCATTGCCGCCACAGTGATCCGCTCTAATTGGAGGCAGCAGACTGCAGCGGAGACAATGACAAACAAGGAGATGGCGCGCCTCTCTCATATATAAAACCATGGAAAGCAGTTGGCGCTTTGGTGGCGGGCGAAAGCATTTCGCTAAAACATGTGTTTATTGTGACACGTTGAACTGCAAACAATCCAGCCACAGGGCTTTTTAGGTGCCACGTGCTGCGTGACAGGCTCTGACACTGGCGCTCGGGATTCACGGCCTGTTGAATGCCGCCTTCCTCAGGGAGCCGAAATGTATAAGTTGTTCAAATTGCTTTCTGTCTGACTTCGACACTGTTGCTGGTTCACTAAATTGAACAGGATTTTCTCTTTATTAAGATGAGACGGGCCTCACAGATTTGGAAGCTTCGCAGGCAATTGGCCCATCAGAATGAAACGCTGCAGAAGCACTTTCATTCATGACCGCATCAGCTTTTTTGACTTATAAACTCCATTAATGTTGATGAGAATTACGGCAATGCCAATCCATCATGGGAAAAAGGCAGTTTTGCTTGATGGAATATTGGAGCGATTTTTAATACTAAGGACATGAAAAACGTGTGAAAACCCGGCTACACCCAGACGAGGATGGGGTCAGGAGGTCAAAGGTGAGATTCAAAAAGGCAGCGCAAAGGCGGGTGGCGACTCAGTGGGACACTGTTGAAGTCGAGCCCACATAGCCCGAGGCCTGGTTGCGACTGAGACCCAGACCAAGCCCAAGACTTTCAGGGGGCGAGACCGACTCAAGGCACAGACCAATGAGGGCAGTAAGAAATACATGTGCATGGCTACTAGACTTTATTCTTGGTCTCTCTGTCAGGTTGGGTGATCTCTCCACAACACGGCAGGGGCTGGGCAGAGTGACAGAACCAGAATCGACTGAACTCACGTCAACTCATTTCCTGATATCGATGTTGCCATTGCGAGTGACTAGAGGGGACAAGACTAGAAACTAGTTTATCAGCAGGACAGCTCATGTGAAGAATCAAGAAAGTCAGAAGGACACCAGAAGAGTAGAGCCGAGGGTTTGAAAATGGTCCGGGAAACCCACCACAGAAGCCTAACTCTGGTCTCCCCATGGACTGACTTCTAACAAGCTGCAGAAAATAGATAAAAACAATATCAATCTGTTTCAAATTCCATATTCTTGGACAGTGTATCCACCTGTGATGGCCATCTGAACTACACAGCAAAGCGAAATGGCTCTTACCGTCTTTGTTTCCTTTCTTAACCAACAACCAAAGGGCTTTACACGAAGCCACCCATTCACAAATACACACATCTGAACCGCCACAAGCAAGCCAATAAAAACTATACGAGGTTGACTGACAAACTGGACGTGGAAGTGAGGAATGTGAATGTGGTCAAAAGGTATGAAGGCAACACATGACGCATTTCTCTGTCGCACAAATGTTACTGGATAGTATCTTGTTCTTAGACACAACAACACAAACAAGTCAGGAACTGCAACCCCTTGACCACTGGAGCCGTGTTGCCCCGAAACAAAGCTCAGGTGGTCAGACTCATGCGTGAAATGTCCTTGAACTTAACTCAAAGCTGTTCACACTGACTCACATCAAATCAGGAACACGTTTCCCTCTGTATGTCTCTGTCTCTGGCGGGAAGCAGATGAGAAGACTGTGTGTGTGACCAGACAAACCCTGCTCCTTTGCTATCCAGTAACATCGGTGCGACAGAGAAATACGTCACGTGCTGCCTTCACACCTCGACCACATTCACATTCCTCACTTCCACGTCCAATTTGTTACTCAACCTCACGTAGGTTTTATTGGCCGCATCAAAAAATTGGGCGCCGTGGGGAGATAACTGGAGGTTGCTGCATCCATCACATGCACTTTGTAGCTGTCCTTTCCGGGATGTGTAATTAAACGCACATGAATGAGCATAATTTATGGTCAGTCGGAATGGGATGGATGCGAAAGAGGCAAAAGTGAAATTATGTTCACAGTAAATCACATCATAATCACGAAGACTGCAGCATTTTCTTCCCTGGCAAAAGCCTCGGGGTGATTACTCACCAGCTGTGCAGTGAAATCAATGTTTGTCTGACACATTTCCACAAGTGACACGCTTTAATGCTGGACGGATCGAGAGGAGGATTCCTATGGGAAGACAGCCTTATGAAATGTATTAAACAGCTAATATTGGTGCTAGGGATGGGCCATATGGAATAAAAAAAAGTTATCACGATAAATCCATTTTCATTCTCTTCCATGTGTTGGACACCACAGTCTCTCTTGAAACTGTTTTATTGTTGAAACTTGTCAGTGTCATTATTTGTTTATGTTTCAATATAACTTAACTAAGTGTAGAGACGAGAAATTCAATGTTTCAAGTCTCTGGTAGAAGCCGCTGGTGTCTGACAGACTGCTCTGCCAGCTTTATTTAGGGGTTAAATTGAGCCGTCTGTCTGCTGTGTCTCATGTCTCTGAACAGTTGACTTGAACTATGGATCATTTCCTCGATGCTACTGAAGAAATGTTAGAAATCATGTGAAGAAATGATCATGTGGTCATATTCTATTCTCCAAATCATGATACAAACTGACAGTCCCTTGTTTCTGCTAAAATGGTTCTTTTTCATTGCCTTATTAAAGATTTCACTCATACTTAGAGCACTTTAGAATTTGTTGATGGTCCCTAACTGATGCCGAGTCGTAGCATTAGCGCTGCCTGTGAGAGTGTGTCCATGACCAGTGAACCCTAATAAGGACGCAGAAGAGGACGCCGGCGCCAATATTGGAGCAGAGCTCCGTCCAATATCCAACTATTTTCACCAGCGCAGCAGGAGACCTACATGTGTCGATGTGAACCATCGCGTTAGAGAACCTATGAGGACCACTCCATCTAATAAAATAAACACACACCCAGAGACTCAGAGTCGACCACTGTCATTATCAAAGGTTCTCTGTATTAAAAATAAGTTTAAAACTACGATCGTGAACCACACAGCTGTCACACGTTGTTGTCGGCTGTCAAACGCTGCAGAGCTGGAGAGCGTGGCGCGCCGTCACGTCTCGTCATGTTCACGTGTGCAAGTCCAATGCAGCGAGTGCCGTGTGTTTATCGAATTATCATGATATGCAGAATTCTCACAGCAGAAATAGCTTTTGGCGGTATATCGTATACGATAAGTTATCGCCCATCCCTAATGGGTGCGATGACAAAAGCACGTTTATGTCTTTACATTATAGGAACAGGATCCTCCAGCAGCATGTTTCACTCACCACACAGCAGGGTGAGTGGGTGGAAGAAACTGTAAACTACAGCTGCATTTTGACTGCTGCTAAAAAGAAACCCACAAACAATTACGTTTTATGAGCATTTGGTTTAATGCTCCCAAAGACTCGCGTAACATTCCCTTTCAAACCTTTGCAAGGTCCTCGTGAAGGTTCGCTAAAAGAAGCAGCGAGTCACAGATGCGTGATAAAAGGAACACAGGCGCGCAATGAAAAGACGCCTGTGAGCAATAATTGCAGGGATTAATTTAATAAAACACACATTGCAACAATGAAAAAGCCTTAACCCACCGACAGTTGCCTCGTATACTTTCCTGTTCTGGTGACCATTAAACAGGACTGGCATGGCAGATGCTCAAAATGATCATACACCTGCTACAGGAGAACATGGCCCCTGACGTCCTCGGTTCAAAATACACCTTCACTGAAACATCTTGCATCTCTCATAGGTTGCCATGTTAAAGGTGATTTTCCTTATTGGACATTCGGAAGCACAAGAGCTTCCCAGCTGAACACGAAGACAGACCCAGTTCCATCGGAAACAACTTGTTTATCCGCCATCCATCATGCTTTATCTCTTGCTGTGAAATCACTGCCTAAAGCTTAGAGATGTTTCCTCAATAAAGGAAAAGCATTACTAATGTTGGCGTCATTTTAGGCGCGACTGGAGAGAAGGAGCAGCTATGGTGACCGAACAGGGATTTGGCTTCTAAAAAAATGTCCACGGAGAGGAGCATTTTTCCCCAGTCTGACACACTATGGTCAGGTACAATTTTTAGAAAAAAAAACAAAAAAACAAAACACTGGTGTTACTTTGGGGTGACACTTTTTACAGTTAGGCTTTCAGAATTTCGCCTCATGTCACTTGGTACCGTAATGTCCGGACTATAAGCCGCTACTCTTTTGACACGCTCTGAATCCCGGAGCTTAAACAACAATGTGGCTGGTATATGGATTTTTACCAGGCGCACAAGCTTCATGCTGTCAGTATATTTAGCCTTATCACATCAGACCGGCGAATTCACAGCCGTTCTATTGATCTTGTCTAGTCATGGCCATTGAAAGCAACTGCGCTATTAATCATGGGAGGGAAATGCAGAGGGAATACATACTCACGCACACATTCAGTCCAACCCAGCTAGAATGAATGGGCTTGTCATTTCATCCAGAACTATTTCCGTATGTGTTTTATGTCCCAGCTCTTTTGAAGTCTACATGACCTTCCAGTGTAAGAGAATTGTTGACGTGGATTTTATCCTCACTGTTCTGCTCACTTCCTTACTAGGGGGCACTTTGGGTGAATGTTAAGGCCCTGTCTTGCGGTGTGGCTTTGGTCTAGGGCAGGGGTCGGGAACCTATGGCTCGCGTGCCTGATCCGTCTCAGCTGCATCTGAAGTTTCCCAAACTTCAGACCAGTTTAAGCATCAACTTCAGCTGAATCCACGCAGTATGTGAGGTGCCACCACTCTCAACATCCAGCTCTATTACGGTGACTTTCCTCTGCAGCCCAGTACACCAATCATAGCCATCGATCACTGTAACATGGATTTCTAAGTACAAACAGGCTTAGACCAATGAAATGACATGTGGTTTTATTGTTAAAGTGGGCTACAATGGGCTGTTTTTGCCCGTATATATTCTTGTTTTTCCCTCTTCCCCTTTGTTCCTGGAGTGCCTAGCTGCTCCGGCTGTGGAGGCGGAGCCATATTGCAATGCCCAACCACTGGACTGCAAAGCATCACTTGAACCAAGTCACCATAAGTGAGTTCATTATTAAGAGAGGAAGGACTAGGCTGCTCCATATAAATACTGTTATCGGCTGTGACTGGCGATCGGAGACACACCTGAAATTCAGATCTGGAAAAGTACACTTATCACAGCATATATCGTGTTGTGTGTGGTGAATAAAATGAACAGTAGTCACTAGAAGGCGGTGTAAACCTGGAGTCGAAAAGGTACCAGAGCCCTGGTCAAGGCTCTGGTTCCTCACTAAGGCTTTCTCTGTGCTAGAAGGCGCGTGTTTTCGGACTAACACCTCTTTGACTATCGGCGCAGCCCAGATGGCTGCGACTTCACCATCATTAGAGACCACTTTTTTGTTAGGTTCCTAGTTGGACCGGCATCTAGCCAATGCCACTCAGACCATGAGGGCTTTAGTGGTTAACCCTGGCTGCCACTTGTGATGTCTTTGGCAGCGACTGTCAAACCACAAACTCCACCAAGAGACCAATCTGGTTGGACTTTGTTTGCAACAGCTTGCCGGGGTTAAGGAGCAAGTATGTGACTGAGAGCCAGGCATCCATCCAGCAGAGCTCCAATGAGCAGCCCCACAAATTGCTATAAAGGACGACATGAAGAGGCGGAGGCTGACTAGACCTGGCAACTCTGATGGCGGAGTTTAACTAAAACCTGTGCAAATAGCAGCGAGGAGCAATCGTGACTGAAATAGGAAGTGAGAAAGTTTGATGCAGCTCAGCCGTGTCTCATTTATTTCCACTGTTCTCCGTTGCCTCGAGTGGTAAACTGGCCATCCGGCAGTCCTTATCTGAGGCGCTACTCTCATAGGTTATCGCTGTCCAGCCGTCCATCCTCCGACGACCAGTAATACATCTCAGATTGCTTCTTGTAAAATCGTGTGTGTTTGTCGCCTGTAGCTACGGCTCACCTCTCTGTCCTTGTCAGGTTCCAATTCCCCCTGAGCTCTCTCTGGAAATACACTTATCATCTTCAAATATTCCTTCAACTTAACACCGCTGCTCAACCTGAGCATGTCACCACGAAATCTAGCCAAACTCGGCGTCTACACAGACTTGTTGAGGATAAGAAATGTAGCAACAGGATTATAAAACGCAAAATCTATCTTTAATAAACCCCTCATAACACGACTGTGTCCGTCCAGTGATGACAATACGGGTCGTGGACTATCAGGTGAGTCTGGGTTTGCATTTGTCCAGGTGGCGACGCCTCCAACTAATAAATAGGGCGCCCCATTTTTAGACAGGACCTATTTTTGCTCCGCGGCAACCTCGCTGAATGTGACTTTAAATAAAGACTTGGCGACTGTCCTGTCCGAGCACTTGCCCCGTAACCGCCGTGTTCCTTTGCTGATCATATCTTGCGAGTCACATTTCCTTGGTCAAAACTATGCGACGCCAAGTGGATAAGCGCTCATGATGGGAGATCATCAATATCAGATGTAGCCCTCTGAAAACAAATCCCAGCTGCAAGCTAATGTGTCTAACAATAGCAAAACCTTTATTAGAGTCAAGCGACTTTAGTGTTTATCATGGCGACATACAGTCAGCGATGCCATTAAAATGCCACGGGGAGACAGAAGGCTTCAGTTGAAAACAAGCTTGTAATGCTGTTTGACTCATGAGACTGCCACGCTCTGTTGCCCTCTTGTTATAATGGACCAGTTTCCCTTTAGTCACTTGCATGCTACTTTACCAGTCTCTGGACGTGCTGTGTGTTTTGGACCTTCTTAAATTATTATTATTTTTATGTTAAGTTACATTTCCTAAAGGGACACATTACAAACTGTGACTGTTGTGGGGGGCGCCATCATGCTCAAAGAAAGGTGGCGATGACTATGAAATGTGGCAGAAAAAAATCTTAAGTAACATGTATATGTAAATATTCAAGATGCATCTTATTACATAAATCAAAATAAAACTATGGACCAGACATCGAAGATAAAAAGGCAATTTATTTCAAAATATATTTAGAATTTTCTTTCAAACAAATTTTGATGAAAATACAAGAAAACAATATATAAGAATGACGACATAATTTTTTTGTCTGACCTCATGAGGGCCACAAAAACACAAGCAAAGGGCCGCATATGGCCCCTGTGCCGCACTTTGCTCAGGTCTGTTGTAGTCTCAGAATTGGACTATAATCAATAACACTATTATTTTTGTTGACGTCTCAGGTTTCCACAAGAAATGTTTGTGTGCAAACTACTGTCCCAACATTGGACTTGGCCAAAATTCATTTCAGTTCAAGATCCCTTATCGACTGTCCAGAAATGTAAACTGACCTGCTCACCCTCTGTCCACTCCCATCACTCACCATGCAGAAACGAACATGACTTTTTTTGCTTCTTTATTTGTCTTCCCTCCAGCCCCCAAACTTGTTGCGCCCTACAGCAGGTCACGCTGCTCACTTTCTAAACACAACTCCAACTGATGGGCTTTTGGACAGTTCCTCGAATGGAAACTATTTTGGACACCACTTTTCCAAACAAAACAGAAAATGCTCAATAAGATTTGACAAGGTTGTGAAGCAAGTGTGTATTTGTATAAAAAAAAAAAAAAGATGACCAACGCACCCATACGGACAAACAGTCAACTACTGAAAAATGCAATTCCTCTGTGCACTTGCAGCACTGACTGGCGGTGTCTCTTCAGAACTTAAAAGGAAGTCAGGAGCAGGTTATTTCACAGGAGAGTAGTTAAACATGTCAGCTGGTTCTGTTCTGGCTTGAAAGCAGGGACTGACTGACAGGCTTTTTTTTCCCCATGAATCAGAGTTGGGTGTTTTTTTTAAGACAGGTTGGAGAGTGCGGCTGGGAGCTCTCACTCCGCAGAGCGTAAAAGCAAATCATCAAAGGCCAAAACATTCAGGAGACTTTCGCAGTTTTAATGAATACAACTTCCATTAAAAGGAATCAAAGAGCTAATTTTGAGCCTCTCTTTGAGCACGTGTTTACAGAGCCGCTGTTGTGTGCTCGTGAAACTTGTATTGAACAGGCTGCACTTCAAACTCGCTCATCTGTGAGCTTTCTGCTCCTCGTGTATTAAAATCCATCAGACATCTGCAACAACTGCTTCACAGCAAGTCGCATTTCTTTACAGTGACGGTTCTTCACTGACATTTATGGAAGTTATTTTTTTGACCTTCAGCATGCACTGGGGCGGTTTGTAGCCGGGTGTGAAGCGGCCGGGATGAGGATCAGCACCTCCAAGTCTGAGGCCATGGTTCTCGACGGGAATAAGGTGGTTTGCTCTCTCCGGGTCGGTGGAGAGTTCTTGCCCCAAGTGGTGGAGTTTAAGTATCTCGGGGTCTTGTTCTCGAGTGAGGGAAAAGGGGAGCATGAGTTTGATAGACGGGTTGGTGCAGCGGCAGCAGTGATGCGGTCGCTGTATCGGACCGTCATGGTGAAGAGGGAGCTGAGTCACAAGACGAAGCTCTGGATTTACCGATCGATCTACGTTCCCACCCTCACCTATGGTCACGAGCTTTGGGTCATGACCGAAAGGATGAGATCGCGGATACAAGCGGCTGAGATGAGTGTCCTCCGCAGGGTGGCTGGGCGCACCCTTAGAGATAGGGTGAGGAGTTCGGTCATCTGGGAGGAGCTCGGGGTGGAGCCGCTGCTCCTCCACATCGAGACGAACCAGCTGAGGTGGCTTGATGCCTGGATGCCTGGGGAGGTGTTCCGGGCATGTCCTACCAGGAGGAGACCCCGGGGAAGACCCAGGACTCGCTGGAGAGATGATGTCTCCGGTCTGGCCTGGGAACGCCTCGGGATCCCCCGGGAGGAGCTGGAGGAGGTTTGTGCGGACCGGGAAGTTTGGGCGTCCTTGCTCCGAATGCTGCCTCCGGCACCCGACCCCGGATAAGTGGCAGAAGAAGGTAGGAAGGATTGTTAATAGTCCATAAAGTGAAGATTTAGATCTTATCACCGACTTTATTACGGCGGCTGTGCATTCAAAGGCAGAGCAAGGAACATTGGTCTGGGAAGGTTCTCCAGGTGGAGACTGATAAGACGGGAGAGTGGAACGTCTGCTATTATCCAATGATGAAGTTATTCATGACTCAGAAGCCGACAAGCTTAGATGAAGATTAGATGAGATGCCAGAGGGGATTCATTTCAATCCTCCATTCATGAGCATTGCTATCTGACACGTCTAAACGGAATCATCGCGCTTCCCTCCTACACGACCTCACTTCCGTCTTACCGACCCAGAGAGTTGTACCAACATTCATCGCAGCAACACCCTTGCTGCTGACAGAACAGACTTTCTATGGAGCCAGATACAGTACGTGGCTGCGCCCTCAAATGATTTTTCAGGTCCAACGGATTTCTTTTTCCTGTGTATGTGTCTGTCCCATGGGAAATTAAATTTCCCGAGGGATGCATTATAGACTACTACAGTTGTAGCCAAAAAAAAGGGACAGACTCAAAGGAATACTGAAATGTATTTTTCCTTATTTATTTCTTCATTCTTTTATAAATTAAGGCAGACCTATCACATATATATACATATATATACATATATATACATTATATATATATATATATATATATATATATATATATATATTGCTCGCTGCACTTCTAGTGTCGACGTCCTCGGTTCTTCGTTCCTGTTCGTGTATTATTTGAGCTCTGCAGGTGTGTGTGTGTGTGTATATATATATATATATATATATAGTGGTACCCCGGTTTTCCAACATCTTGGACTTCGAACAAATCCAGAGTTCGAACAAATTTCGTCACAGGGGAGGTGCTCGCTCTCCACACCTCCGAGGCTGGAACGCTCACTCCAGGGTTTGATGTCCTGTTGTGGGCTGGAGCTGGGACAGGGATGAGGCGAGTCTGGGACAGAGCGTGACTTGGTTTATGACTTTGTCACAGCCAAACTGCACAGAAGCGCACATTCAGAGCTGGACACGCACCGGGCACCTCTTCACTTCTGGAGAGACGTCACTCACTCGGCAACCCCTCCCACATGCAGCGGCCACACACATAGAGGAACAGCCACCTGCAGCAGACACTCTACATTCACTCCTACAAAAGACTGTTTTAAGGCTCGGAACATTATTTCTTTTTCCATTCATTGTGATGGGAAAAAATCGATTCAGATTTCGAACAAATCGCTTCTGGAACGGCCGCCTGGAACGGATTGTGGTCGAGAACCGAGGTACCACAGTGTGTGTGTATATATATATATATATATATATATATATATATATATATATCTCATCCCGAGCAGAGTAAATGTTGGCAGGTCGGCCTCAGCTGGTGACATAAGTCCTTAACAGGTAGAATGAGGTAGAAATGCTCTGCAGCCTGTGGCCAAACATCGCGAACTCGTCTTGGAACAAGGAGACTTTTCTCTGTCTCCAAATTGTATCTCCCGCAATCGAACAACGGAAATCAATTGGTTTATGGTGAGCCAAAGCAAAATGGCTTTTTAATTGTGTCGCCGACTTTATGCAAACACAAATTCCTCGCTCCTAATTGTGATGTATTATTATACGTGCCTTTAGCGGGATCCAAGCTGATAAAGCCTCATGATTGTTTGTCATTATGATGAGCTAAACAGCCTGGCACAGCCTGGATTAGAGTCGGGGTGTAGCCGCCCTGGCTGTTTAAAACATGTGACTCAGCCCCAGTCAGAAACCTGTCCGTTTCTGTCTTTCACCCCGAAAATCTCACCCAGCTTTTGGCTGCATCCCAGATGCACAGCGCCGGAGGAGAGACTGACACGCTCAGATTCACATCTAAGCCTGCACATCCTGTTCAGAGAGGAACTGCCGGGGATCCTGAGGAGGGGAGCGGCAACCGCGCATTTTAAGATCGCCCAGTCCATTTTCAAAACAGCCAAGTAAACAAATTAAATATTGGTATTTCACTGAAATGTAACAGTCACACCCTCTGCTCGCCATCATATATAAAGGTTTTGGGTGTCGACGTGCATCGCTGCTTTATTGAAGCTCCATGTCCGACACTGTGCGGTTTGTGTTTTGAGTTCTCTTTAACTTCTCCCAAAGTTTTGTTCCCTTTCAGATTGACTTGATGTATCGACCAGTGTTCCACAGACGTCTTTATTTTTTCAAGCCAAGTGGACACAGATTTTCGGTGAAAACTACAGAACATATACACAACCATACATCAAATCACATCTTGAACATTTCTATTATTGAATATAAAATAAAACACAAGAAAACAGCGACGTACCGTTTCGCCATCAAAACCGAAAGTCAGGAGAAGTTAAACAGACCCAAGCGCTCTCTTTCTCTCCAACGTGGCTCAAGCCCTTTCTTTTCCGACACATACGTCACCTCTTCTCCCCTCAGTGCAACAGGGGGCGCCAAACCCAACAACTAGCTTCCCCACACACGCAGGTCCAAGACATCAAAACATTCAGCCCAACCCAAAACGATGACAGATACATTCACTTTAGTTGACAAAAACTTTTTGTTGATCGCACGACTGGCTCTCCTCTCGACCGACTCGCTTGACTGTGTCGTGTTGTTTATTTATGGCCCGTCGTTTATTTTGGTTTGAAGCCACACATCTTTCAAAAGTCTGTTTTTGTTTTGGAAAACGAATGGTTTAAAGAGCCTTGGACCATCAGCGGGTTCAAATCCATCAGTGGTAGCCGCAGAGGCAGGTACCAGACGCATGAAAGCAGATGCGGACACATACAGGCACAGACTGCTGTCAATGACAGCGGTGTTAGCTGTTTCTTTGTTTCCAGATTCAGCCAAATACATTAGGTACGGTAACTCTGGGTTCCGTTAGGTCGACACTTCAAGTTCATCAACATCTGGGACGCCTTTTGTTCCAGATATAGACCACACTTTTGTCTTTAAAATGCCAGCACACCAACCAGTTATTTTGTAGCAAGCTAGCATGACAACGTTGAACGGACTGGAACTAAAACAAGACGTCTCCGTTGTTCTGCTTGAGGTATCTTGCTACCTGCCTGTTCACTTGGCGTAATGGCACAAGACAGCTGGATGAAGATGAATGTATTGACAATGACAGTGGTGTCAATGAATAAAAAACGCATAACTGGTAATGATTGTCAACAGTTTGTCTACATTTCTCTAACTTGTTCTCGGATCCAAAAGTTTACCGTAGCACCAGATTAACATTGTTGTGTGCTGGGCATCACATCCTTCACACACTTCTTGCTCCTTTTCACACAGAAGGATAGAAAGCGACGGTGTACTCACAGACTCCTGACTCTTGTCCTTCGCATCGTACACAGTTAGCTTGACTAGAGCCTCGAGGGCGGGGCGACGGTCTGATGGGAAGGTCACCCCCGTCAGAAACACCGGGTCCTTGTTTGTCTGTTGAAAAGAGAGACAACACGGTAAACACTGAGACGTAACTACATGTGCATGATAATGGATCCGGGGGGGGAAGGCAGCGGCACAAAACGGGCAGCTTGAATCCGTCTATTCTGCTCCTCCGTCTGGGGCTCATCCAAGCGTGTTGGTGACTAATCAGGGAAAAATGAAACTCTTTCTACTCAGTCCACCTCGAGTGCTGGCATAAGTGCGGCTGTAAATTGGCAGAGCGGCAGTGAGATTCATGCAGTCACATCTGGCCCCATTCAATGTTCAAACCTACCTGGTGGTGAGGAATAGCTTCAGAATACAACGTTTAGTCATAGCTTCACACAATTTCTGGATGATGTGGCGGTTTGGTTAAACAAACTCACAAGTGTATGGTGGGAATGTTGAGGCAGGGAAACACTCTGGACAGGCAAACAATAGGTATGGCAACCTGTGGACACAGCAGTCATCTCACCTCTATATGTTTCTGGACAGTGGGAGGAAACCAGAGTGGACGGGGAGAACATGCAAATCCCCTCCAACCCCAGGTGCCTAAAGGTCGTTTCAAACTGTAGGTACCAGATTTTCTCGGCTGTCAGATCGGGGTCATAGCGGTTACGACGCAGTCTCACGCAAATGAGCAATTTCCAGTCGACGTTTGCGTCCCGGAGTGACACAGACATGTCCCAACCCTTCCTTTTGGAACGTCATTGGAGACTGGAAACATATGACTCCAGTGACACATCTATGGGTCAAAATGTCACGCTGTACGGAGGGATATCTCTGCCATCGATATTTGAATACAAAAAAAGAAATTGGATTTGAAAAAAAATTATTCCGAAAAAATATGTTTCAATGCCCTGTTATTAAGGTTTGAATACCAAAAAAAAAAAGTTTTACATAGTTTTAAAAAAGTTTTCAATACAGCGTGAAAGCTAATAGTAATCTAAATACTTTTTTTCACATTCCAA
Organism: Synchiropus splendidus; assembly: GCF_027744825.2. Classification (NCBI taxonomy): domain Eukaryota; kingdom Metazoa; phylum Chordata; class Actinopteri; order Syngnathiformes; family Callionymidae; genus Synchiropus; species Synchiropus splendidus. Next base: position 23,429,223 of record NC_071335.1, read on the forward strand.
AATTTTTTTTAACGCTTACAAATCTATTTTTTACGAGTTAAAAACTGTTGGCACAGGAATGGCGTTGGGGGCGTGTCCTTGCTCTGCGGGCGAAGCTGAATCAAGACTGACAGCACTCACACCCGCGGTTTGAGGTGTAACGCTTACAGGCAACACGGATGTTGTGATGCTGTAAAAACACATGAATATGTGGATAAGGTGGAGAAAAAGTGCAGATACAACACACTGCTCCAATCTACATGCTATTTAAAGTGCAACTTGCCATCAAACACTGTATAAAAGAAGTAAATAATGGCACGCCGTGTGATTCTGTGATCACATTTCAGCGGTTCAGCACCGGAGTCCATCACCTTTTCAGATGCAAACATCCCATTGAAGGGGTGGCTTTCAGAGTGGCTTTTTCATGACTCAGCTGTTTACACTGGAAATCTTCCTTCTGCCCAGCTCTGTCGGGTGGTACCAGAACACACCCTTCAGGGACCTGTCCGTCTGGGATCAGGCCAATTTGTGGCTACAGAGGTCAGATGAAATCACGGAAGTGGCGACACCCTAAACAGGGAAATTTGACATGGGCCGCTTGGAGTTGATGGCTTCCACGGCGATATGTTCTTAAGCTGAACCACAGTGACGCAACCATAAAAACTATTACACCTCATGGCAACTACATACTGAAGAAACCTTATTCATGCATTAGTTTCTAAATACTGAAATAGCTCCATTATCAATTTATTGATGCTCAAATTTAGATTTTATTGCAATAAAAAAAACACCTTTTCCTAAAACGCAGAAGAACTAAAATAATCGAACTCTTCACCTGACAAGTCAATGCTTCACCTCCACAAGACAACTGTAACGTAAAGGAAGGATCGGACCGTAATAAGGGATGCAAAGACACAAGCAGGACTTTGGGAATAAAGAGGGTGTTACGTCACTCAGCTCTGCAGAAAAGTCATATTTCAAGCTTACCAGCATGCTGTGTCGGGAGGGTCTGGCTGCCACTGAAGGGCCCAGATGACTTAGAGTGGAAAATCGCTCTCCATTTACCAAGACAAGTGAGCCAGTCTGTCATGCAAGTGGTCAGCATACACTTTGGGAAGCAGCTGCCCCTCGCTTGTCTTTTTGTCTGATGGGGCTGCTCTCCTCTGTGGATACGGTAATTCAGGCCATTAGACCAGAGTGTTTGGATCGGTGGAAAAACATGAAGGCTGACTCCCCTCCCTCCTCCCTCCTCCCCCTTATTTCCCCGGACGACTCATGATTACATAAACTCCTCAGATAAAGGTCCTGGCCGGGGGTCTCCACTTTAACCACCGGGACATTAAAGGCAGTTGTTCCTCGACCCTACGTGACGTTGAATCCCCCGGCGACAAGACTCCTTGGCTGGTCGTTAATGACTCAAAAAATAGGATTTTACCAACGGGGTTTGGCAGCGGAGGAGGAACTTTCCGAGCGGTTCTCTTGTCTGACATGTCAGGCACGAGCCTGCTCACGTGGAAAATCTCCATGATCCGCAGTTTCTAGTCCATCTGAAATAGCAGTTGAGCGACGCACAGCAGGATCAGATCTGCTGCCTCAAAAGGACTGAACAGACTCCGCGTTCAAGTCAACTCCGAAGGAGTGAATGAAGAACTTCTTCATCTCATGCATGTGACTCAAGAGCGACCTTAAGGATGATTGAAAAGCGTGTAAGAGCAATGAGATCAATATTTCAGATCAAGTCAATATAATGGCAGTCACACAAACACACTCAGGCTCCGAGTCTGAGCGAAGACAGTGAGCCCTCAGCTCCACCGGCCTCAGGTGAACTCATCCAATTGAAGAGAACACAACTCTGTTGAGATAAAACTACTTTGGAACAAGAAAGTAAAGTGCCCTCTTGAGGTCTGCTTTCATCTATGCAATGTCTCTTTCTGGCTACAATCCCTGCTCAATTACACAATGTTGGGTGCTACATTTGGAAGGTGTTAAGGAAAGACGTGCAAAAACTCACCAACTCCCACACTGAAGTACACGTAGACACAACGTTGCGTTTGGCTATTTAAACCCCAAAAAGAGCATCTTATGGCTGCGTGCAGCGATTGAGACTGTGGAGACAGAGGACAAGTCATGCTGTTGCTACTCCATTTCTCAAGTTACCAGAAGACCCTGACCTCTAAAGGTGGCTGTTTGGTTGACACTTTTAGTTGTGAATATGCAAGGGTCTTCAATTCTTCCAAATAATAAAAGAACTTTGAGACACAGCGGCAATGTGAGCACATTCATGGCTGTTGAAGTCGGAGCAGCGGTATCAAAGCACGATCGAGAATAAGGGAAGTGTTAGAGGGCGTCCATTGTGTCTCTTCATTTTCATATATATATACCGGAAATTCCAGACTATAGAGTGCAGTGGAATATTAGCCACACCCACTAAATTTAAGAAGGAAACTAGATCTTGTTCATACATAAGCCGCAGCAGTCTATAAGCCGCGGGTGCAGTGGTGCTGTCTGAGCCGTAGAATGGTCAGTGGTGCTTAAAAACGCAGGAGGATCACTTCTAAACTAGTTTGGAAAACGGGCTTCAGCATGGAGACTGACTCATGAAGCAAACTCGGCAATGTTCTGAACTTGATTCATCAACTCCTCTCATCTTTTCCTTGTTGAAAGTATTTGCAACTTGCAAACTCCATCCATGTCATGAACTGGTTTAATAGTAGTGAGACTTTATGGAGACTGGAACAAACAAACCAACAAGAGCAAAACAGAAACTTAAGAGGGGCGTTAGATGCATATTACACATCAATAATCCACATCTTCACCACATCTAAAGAATGTAGGAACGTGTGATGTTTTTGAGCACCCTTGTTGTTTAAACTAATCTGGGAATTTGAAGTTGGTCTGAAGGTAGAGGGCTGGATTCACTGAAGTGTTTTGAATCAGAGCACATCACGTGAGATGGACTCAACACTCTAAAGTTTCTATTCCAGAGTCCCCTGCCGGCAGCTGTTGCAAGTCGGCATTCCAGGAATGTGACAAACAGCTGAAGCCATGTGCCAGGTTGTGCGCCCAATTCATCTGCTCCAAGAACAAACACGCACTTGAGCACATGGTTCTACTGCTCTGAAGTGAAAACTGAGGAAAAGTGAAGGGTCACTTCTCTTGAGTTCCTTTGCTCCATGTTGGAGCCAAAACAGCAGATTGATACCTGACACATTAGAAGACTCGACCCAAAATTATTTTCTGAAACCGACTCACACACACGCGCGCAGTACCTAGACATTCAGAGATTTCTATCACAAAGGGGATTTTCCGGCCAAACAAAACCCCACGACTGCAAGGACGCACCTACCTTATTTTTGTGGAGTCGAAAACAGTCCATCTCTTAAGTCTCTAAATCCTCAACTTTACAGCCATGAAATCCAAACTCCAGCAGCAGTGAAAGTGGCTGCAGAGCCGGCTGAGCAAGCATACAGTATCCCACCACATCCTGTGGTTCCACATGCGCACACTCCGACACACACACACACACACAGTTCCATTGACAGAGCTTAAAGGAAAGCAGCTGAAACTCAGTTGAAAGGGATTTTTATGCTAATTTGGCTTTACTGGATCAGCCGGAAAATGAAAGCTTGTTCTTTTTTGCGCCGGGAAACTTTGCCCTCAGTGAATGATATGAAAAAACATGATGAGCCCCAACCTACGGGAACCTGGGTGAGGGGTGAGCTCCAGCCGCAGAACACACATTTCTGACTTGAAATTGAGTCAATAAAAAACACTGCATGAATGGGAAAAGATAGCAGTAAATATTAAGCAGATTATTAAGAATCAAGTGACAAAGCTCTACGACTGTCTCGATTGTACTGATCATCGATACACTACAGTTCAAGAACAGGAAAACAGAAGTTGGGCTGTTTCGTTATGATGGTTCATGCATCTCTCAATTCATCCATCTGAGGTCTGGTGATACAACATTTCTGGATTCTCCTTTTGTTATTATTGTTCCCTCAATATTTTGATGAAAATATACACTTTTTTTCATGGAACCGCTTTCTTAAGTAACAGAGAAAAGTTCCATCTCCTTCATCCAGACATTCCCAGCTTTAAATAAAACATCTGAAAGCGTAAGATGAAAAATGGGTTCAAAGTCTGACGCCTACCTTCACTGTCTCGGTGCAGACGTGAGAGAGGAGTTGCTGCGAGCGCGGGTCGATGACAGACACCTGGACGAAAGCGTCAGGGCTTCGCTCATCCTCTAAAGTCACCAGGTCTTTGCACGCTGCAGAGGTGAAGACACAAGAATGGGAGCGTGAGGGACACAGGATAAAGAGAAACACACAAGCTGTTTTGGTTGCCCAAATCTACAGAAAGTAAAAATAAGAAGATGACACACAATGGAAGCGTTCCGAGGTGAAAATATCTGACTTTGGAGCGGTTTCATTTCCGAAATAAAAACTCATTTCGGCTGATCTGCTGAGTCAGGAAGACCTCACATCCTCTAATCCCGGGGAGGAAACAGGCACTTCCTGCTGGTAGTGTAAAGAGACCTGCTGACTGTTTCTTTATGATTTCCTTCCAAATATGACTGGCACCACAAAAGTGAAACTTGAGTTCTTGTGACTTATACGAAGAACCAGGACCAAAGACACTTTGTTACTGCAGTGCTTGACATAGTTATGGGCTGTGTCGGTGAATGATATCCATCTATGAAGACTATGAAGAGCAGCGGGGCGGAGGTCTGCGCTGCATGGTTTTAACTGATACTCCGGTATGTGAGAGAACACATAACTCGACTTGGTTGTGAATTTATGCCTTGCTTTTTCCACACTCAAACACAGTATCAACTGATCTGGGTTCACCACCCTCCTTGGGTCTTGTCCAAGACTCTTTACTTAGGCAGCACAAGTGCGTCAGCAGCAATATCGATCACTTGCAGATGTCTGTTCAGACTCTTCAAGGGTTGATTGTTTCAGAGTCTTGTCTTAGTAAGTGGCATGAGGTTAGCTTCAGGAATGTTAGCTTCTTATCCCTCAAATAAATCTGATGGCTTGTAAGACAAACAAGGAAGCAGGACAATTTATTGAGAATAAAAATGCAAGGTTGTAAGGATGAGAAGTGAACCTCTCTCTCTCCAACCTGCAGCCGTCCTCACCCGGTCCATCTCTTCATATGTCCGGTCAGATGGGCAACCTGAGTTTTGTCATTTCTTTCGAGTATTTTCTGTGGAAAACATGTCAAAAACTACCATAATAAGGTCCACTTTGATAATATTTTGTGTTATCTGCTTGTTTTAATATGTTTGCTTTTTTCTTCAAAAGAGAAATAATTTTTCTAAAGGTGTGGCGGCTCTTATTTAGGCGATCCACCAATATCGTCTGCAAGTCACGGAAACAATGTAGTATTTATCCCACAGTGGGGAAATGTTCACAACATGAGATGTGAAAAGATGAATTGCAGATTAGACAGAGAAACAATTCAATAGACTCAAGGCTTGACACTGCAGAGTCGATCCACTCACTTAACTACACAGGTCCAGAATCAGTGTATCATAAGGAGGATTCTACACCTTCACCATTCCTCACGGGAGCGGTAATTACGATGGTTCCTGGACTGAAGTTATCTCACAAGTCTTGAATAAAAATTCTCTTTTTTTTTTTTTTTCATTTTGTATTTAGTTTTTTCTTTTTAGGGCTGCTATTTTTGTAGTTGTAGTTTAGTTATAATTACAATTTTAATCTAGTCTATTTGTACAGTGGAGCAAATTACGCCATTTAAACTTTAAAAAAACTTAGTAACATAAAGGAAAAAAAGTTTTAACAGCCCTATTTTTCCCCCCAAAAAATCTTTACTTCTTGATATTATGATTCCATCATTGCGTAACCAACAAATTGATTTTTGTCTTTAGAACTGTAAGTAATGCCTGGGTCCTTGAAAAGTACAGAATGTGAGATCACTTCATCACAACCAGCCAATCGCTACCTTTGTGAGCCATTGCATTACTGCTTCTTTGTAAACTCTCATTCAACTCCCTGCTGGCCAAAATCACCCTTTCAAAAGGTGCGCACGTGTCCAAGGAAGCATGAGCACAGCTTGAAAAGCAACATGTGACACAGTCAAACAACTGATACTGCTGTGCTTTAAGTGTCCTTGACTATTCACGGTGACAAACAAAAGCCGTGTGTTTGTCGTCAGCACAGCTAAAGGCACAACTGAGGCCATCAGAAAACAATTGCCACAAGGCTGCTTGATACATTGAATTGGCTGGGAATTTGTTGTCAGGATTCGCTGCACATCACGTACCGGAGGAAGCTAAATGGCTGACAAAATTCGGATTTGGTAGCAGAGGTCCAAAATGAAGCAGCAAAGAAGCTGGAGATTCTTTGAGAAAACCAAACACAGAAGCTCAAGTTTACTTGAGCAGTCTTGCGCTGCACCTTGGTGGATCTGAACACCTCAAAATGTGTCATGATGTTGCTTTGATTTTCGCTTTCATTTTGAGTCACAATGTTCTATTTCGGCTCTGGCATCTTTACGCAGGCGGGATATTGATGCTGCCGAGTCTCCGCAACTGCTCCCATTCTAATTTCTCGGGTTGTTGGTTCAAAAAAATCCATCAATCTAAAGAAAAGGCCCGTGTTTAAGAGGATATTCATGTTTATTTTTTTCACATTTCTCGTTCTTTTTGAGGCTTTCTGATTCAGACATAACAAAAGGCATCAAACTTCAGTGCAAATCCTACGCCAAATTTAGGATTATGATGGGACTGACCGAAGCAGGAGTTACTAAACCCTCCAGTTTAGGGCTTTAGGGTTTTAGCTGTTGTAATGCACTATGGGACTAGAAGTGTACCAGCAGCTACTCGCCAGTTCTGAACCATTTCTAGGCATTGAATGATTTAAAATGAGGGTAAAAAGAATTGCCGCCATCTATTCAATCGATAGGTTTCAAATGAAGGTTTTGACTTCCCTTTTAGCGTCATTGGTTGAATGCGTAATGTTTCTTTTTCAATAGTATTTGAGGTGTTTTTCTCCCATTGAATTTGTGGTGAACCACCGTAGCACTATTGACGGTGAATTGTGCAGATGGATCCAGTGGCATTGAGTTCTGCAACACCATGAAGCAGAACACGGAAGCAGCGTCTTTTACTTCAACATCAACGATGATGTCATGTTTCCTCAAACCACTATGAGCAACAAACTGCGTCTATCGAGGCAGATTTTGTCACAGATTCCTCCAGCATTTTTAAGCTCTGTCCATTACTCTGACCTTTTTCACTCGCCTCACCGATTGAGTCATTAATTCAGACCATATAAACCTGGGCTCAATCCCACAATCCCCACCAGATCATCTAGTTCCCGTGCCTGTGACTTGAATGCTGATCTCGCCCTCATCTTCTGTCTCGACCAGGTCCAGACACTCTTGGCTTGAGCTGCTTATCTGCCATCGTTGGCCGTCGAGCCTTTGATCTGGAAGCAGGAATTGCGTTGACGGTGGCACACGTTGGGTTCCGTCCATCATCGAACTCAAAAGACACGTCCCGTCTATAGTACGTCCATGTAATGAAGAAATTACCAGCACAAGTACAGTCTGCACATCCATGAAAGGCTATTTATTTTCGCATCATTGAAATATTCATGCTCTTTTGTAAACGCATTCCTGGGAATTCCTTTCAATGTGGCGCGCCGCGGCGGCCCTGTGATGGATATACGCCTCATTGAAGTCGAAGGCACTTGCCGCAGGAGAGAAGACGCTTATTTGTCGTGGAAATTAATTGAACAAGTCAGACAACAAAACCCCCCTTTACACTTGTTAACGTGTCTTTCAAAGAAACACGTCTGAGCACAGGTGTGTCCACCTGCTGCAACATGCATGACAAGATGGCGGCAGTGTGGTCAGGGTCGCGCCAGGCGCAGCTTGGGTTTGTATTCCCCTTCACTGGCGATGCGTACCACACTGTCTTATTGGAAACAGATGGCCCTGGGGCCCCCATCTCCCACTGCAAACCCCCTCATTCCTGCTCCTTCATTACATTTATCTTTTGTCAAGACACTCCTATTAAATGAAGCCCAAATATGTCCGTGCCCTTTGACCTTTTTGGCGATGAGACGGAAGTGACCAACCGGTTATACAGGTGTGATTACCTTTGCGCTGTTAGCTTAAAACACCTCGAGAGCCACTCTCATCGATGGGCTCTGACAGACGCATCTTTCAGGCTACTATCAAGGGAAGGTGTTGCAGGAGCCACAATAAATCACTGGCTACAGATGCGGCGTGTAAGAGACGGATTGTTTGTGGCAGAACCTTTATCCAGCGCTACTAAAAGGGGTAGAAAAAGGCCTCTTCAGCAGCTCTGACTACTTTCTGACCTCCATTTACTAACCTGCAGGTGAGAAGCAAGCCAGGGAAAGGCGCTAAAAGCCAGTGCTAGCAGCTAACATGCGTTTTGGCGATATTTGAACAGCTCCCTGAAACACTCGACAAGCAGATGTGGCCACACAAGAATTCATATGGCATTGGCTAAGCAACACATCAGGGTATTTAGCACTAGAATTGTCTGCTTGTAAGGTTGCAGGGGCCATAAAGGGATGGTGGGCGGCGCCATGCCAGCAAACCTTGGTCAAGTCAGATCACCACTTGGTGGCCGGGAAAGCTCACTACAAATGAAAAACGCGGCAACAAATGCAAACACCGAAACACAAAACCATTAACTATCTGCAGATTCTGCGACAAATTCAAACGCTACAACACAACTACATTAGGCCGCAACGCTAATACATAAAACGCGACGGAAGTCAAGACACACATTCCCAATACACGTTTGAATTCTTTGTTTGTGTTCAAAATCGGAGGGTTAGCATAATTATAGCAAGTGCTACTGCATGTGCACATGGACTTGTTGACACTGTCAAACATAGTAGATTTCTGAAAACCATAGAAATCTTTCGACAGTTTCTCCCGCAGTCATTTGGTCCTTGGCAATGACAGCCCCGGCTCCCGATGTGGTTTGTGTAGTAACGTTGCGGCCTAATGTACTGTTGTAGCGTTTGAAATTGTCAATACATTGGTAGGAAGATGTTGAGGTTGGAACTGCCAGGCAGAAGGTGGAGAGGAAGGCCAAAGAGGAGATTGATGGAGGTGGTGAAGGAGGACATGAAGAGAGAAGAGGAAGCAGAGGACAGGGGGAGATGGAGGGAGGTGATCCGCTGTGGCCACCCCTGAAGGGAGAAGCCGGAAGGAAAAGAAGAAGGGATTGGCTCTATGGATTTGCACCTGAGGCTGCAGCACTGGCAAGTAAAGGGGACCACAGACAAGAAGCAATCTTTGTGTCTGTCTGCTTCATCACTGACCGAGAAGCTTGTCCAGAAATCTTGTGTGACCACACGTGATAAAACATTTTTGGGTGCCACCCTGACCGTTTTATCGGACTCTCTTATAAGATAATCCTATACAAGTTACAGTAATAAGGCGTTGACCACACTTGGTCGGGAAGGAGCAAAATCGTCCCCTCAGTTGTTCGCGTCACGATTTTCCCCCCAAAAAAGTTACTTTTAACAGTCATTCGATCCCACCCTCCCAGACCTTCTCATGCCTCTGGTTTGCTCCCATCGCCAGAGATACACAAGCATCAGTAGACTGAGTGTCCACTGACATTGAAAGTTGGCCCATTTAGATTCTTCACCAAGATGCTGGGTACAGTGTGTCCTCAGGGCTGCGTGCTGAGTGATGGGCCTAATTACTGGAGGCGACGAGTCAGCTTCGAGGGAAGAGACCTCGAAGATAACTGTAGCGCTCAGCAAACAAGCCACAGACGAACAACACAAAACAGTCTCTTATGGACTACGGACGACTACATCCACAAACATGCCAGCGATGGTGAAAAGGTTCCAGTGGCGAAGGCACTTTCTCACCCAGGTAAAAAAAAACAACAACAACAAAAAAAAAACAATATTGGATGCAATGAATCCAGATGTGGTGCAGAATGAATAGATGAAAACCAAACCCTTGGAAAAACTAAAACATTTCTCATGTTTATTAAACGCGCAACAGTGGATCGGTGACATACCAAGGATGAACTCCACTGGAGGAACCTCGAGTGCCGGATAAACACCTGTGAAAGAAAAGACAGTTACGTGTCAATGGAGGGAATGTAAAGGCACATGAAAGCCTTCAGACAGGAAAAGAAAGGAGTATGTACCGATACTTGAATGAGGAGGTATGAGGAGGATTGAATGTGGAGCTGAGGAATGAGCTGAATGGGATGAGTTTTTTCTCACAAGTAAATCCAGTGAACTGTTAGAAAATTGACATCAGTCAATAAACATAACCATGAAATACTCAAATAATATTTTTACACACAATGGCATCAAGATATTACTAAAATTGTGAAAGAACTTTGACAGTAAACATCAGTTAATTCCACAGTTTTTCAGACTCGCCGGCGGCACACCAGACATCTGGATATGGGTGAACCTTTTAAAAGGGTCTTAAATCATCGAATTGCGAAGTCATCCTGCAGGGCTGTGCCGACACCATCGGCTCATCAACTCCGCTAATGTACCATGAATATTGGATGCTTACAGGTGTACAGGTACCACAGTGACGGGCATTTGTCACCGGAAGAAATAGTTGGTGTTTTTTAGTCTAATTAAATTGCCGGAGCATGAAGAAGGGAAATGGTGTAACAGATGACCGATGAAACCCCATGGAAAAGAAACAAAAAACTGCAGCTCAGTCACATGTTCACGACCTGTTTTGTTCAGATAGATAATGACTGAGCTTTAAAAACAGTGAGCTGAGCTTGGAAAAGGCGACGAAGGAGGAAGACAAAAACAGCAGGGATAAAGAAAAATGAGTAACGTGAGAAACGAAACACATGGGTTGAATCATATAAAGCTCTGGATCAACGCCCTTAACCAGGGGTTCTTAACCTGTTTGATCTCGGGGCCCACCTTCCCCAGAATAAATGGAGCCGGGGCCCATTCAAGTAATAGAACTGATTCATTGCTCATTTGTGATCAATAACCATATTTAATCTACTTACACTTAAACAAACCAAAACCTTGTGAAAAGACATGGAACCGTGTGATCATCGCAAAGACATTTGTCACTGAAAAGTCAATAGCAGATCAAAGTCATATTCATCAAATTTACAAAAGAAAAAAAGAAAAAAATACACTTGATGCAAATTGGAATAAAATATATCAAAAAATAATTATAGTATATTTTATTTAAACTCCAAAGAAGATATTAAAGCAGTGTAAATATAAAATGCTGCTTCAACAGGTGCTTTCTTTCCCATTTTTTTCTTTTCAAGAACATCTCCATAGTTGGTGACGGTCACAGATTTGCAGCTGTCAAGTCAATTCAGTGACTCACTACTGCCACCATATGTGGCTAATGTATTAAAACTGAGCGTCTCGCGGGCCTCACAGCCCAAAGGTGTAAAACAAGAAAACTTTTAACAGGCCTGCAGGAGGCGCTTGCAGCCCAACCATGGGCTCCGGCCCTATGGTTAAGAATCACTGCTCTAAACCAGGGAAATAACAATAAGTGAAATAAAAAAATGCGCCATCTACTGGGGAAAAGTGGGTGTTACAGGGAAGCCATAAAGCAACATGGAGCTCGATAAACTCTGGAAATTTCCTGCTACATTTTTACTCTGATGTTGGGAGAAGGATCCAAGAGGCAGATGCCAACAGGAAGCAGCTACAGAAAATGTGGACAAAGACTTGTGTTCCCAGCATCTTCCCAGCTGTTGGGGCCCAAAAACGAAAAGCAAAACAACGGTCTTCCGCCGAGATCTGATATTTAAATAAAGTACTTCAAAAAAACCCTACAATTCGAGGACAGATTGTGACTTATCAGATCACAATTTATGTATCTCATCTCTTGAACTATCATGCTAATCAAGTCCTGTGTTGACAATGATAAACAGCTCTCAATCGAGACCAAAAATGTGATTCGTCTCCTGCTGATCGACTCTCTGATATAAATAGATGAATTACGATGATCATCCACAGAAGAAGCGGCCGCTCCTCTCGGCGCAACACGGCGTCGCCAGCGAGTGAATCTGCCCGCTGAGCCGGCGCAGACCTGAAGACGAGTGAGGCGACCGAAGTGGCGAAATGACAGGTGCGGTATCAATACGTGTTTGTGTCAAGATAATGGAAATAAGCTCAGCCAGGCAGGCAGGTGACACATGCAGATGAAAATCCCAGTGAGGTTCTGCACGAATGAGACGCGCTTTCCTGCACCGTCTCCACTTGGAGAGCACAAAAAAAAAGTGCAGCTCCATACATATAATATATCGCCTGTTTTTTCGGCAGGTGTTTGTGCAGGCAAGAACATATGAGGTAATGCATCATGGATGCAGAAGGAATGCACAAGGCTTTTACATCTTCATCTTAAAGTGAAGAACAAAAATGGCCAAGCTTTAAAAAAGCAGAAAGTTGGCGATGAATAAATGTGAAAATATAACCTTCATCAAACGATTTTCCAGAGTTTAAACCTCATCTCATTCTATTCCCAAAGAGTCGGAGAGTAAGATGCTTTAAGGAAAGAGCAAAACAGGCGTAAGAATTGTAACCAAAGTCTGAGGATCAAAGGAGCAGGGCGCAGCCAATGCAGCTTTCAAGTGAGACGCTTTCCTGACACCGGTGGTCAAGTGGTTATGAGGCACCAGATTCAAAAGGTTCACAGAGAACACCTTTCTCAGCAAGGAGTGGGAAACAAGCCTCCAATTGTTAGACTCCTTCCCCCTAATAATCAGCCCCAAAAGCTGCTGACGCATCCACAGTGTCATTTGTTTGGCAGCATGGATTAAATTGTGCAACCAAGCTGCTTGACACTATAATAATGTGGTTCAAGAAAAACACCTGAACTGTGCAGTTCTTATCCACTGTCTAGTTCCACTTCTCCCTGAGGGACGGTGACGGTTCTTTCAGTAAATTTGAGACATCTAGACATCAGACTGAGACAACCTTGATGTTTGTGATATTTCACCACAGCAGCTCTTGGTGCGGCCTCAACAGTGTATTACAGCTGCAAAACTATTGAGCAAGCTGGTTAAATGGGAGTCATCCGGATGTTTTCGCAATTCGAGGCAGTAGATACCCTCATTCACCACAGTTAGACGAACAATAAAAAATTAAAAGCCACAAAAAAGTGTCCCCAAAAAAAACAAAAAATCACAACTACGACAAATAAAATCTACCACGTCCTCATTGTAATTTTTACCAAAGCATTTGAGGCTCAATTTAAGCTTCAAGAAAATGATTCTTTAAAGCCACCATCTTGCAAATAGAATTCCCGCCAAGGAGGTCATGTGATCTCGGAGTTCATTTCTATGAAGGAAGAAATTTCAGTGGAGTATCAAGGATTTGTCATTCACTTATTCACTCTAACTGCTCCATTCACACGAAAACTTAGCTCTATAAAACACAACATACCAATGAACTATTTAAATGGACTCATTTTAATGCTGACAAATGACTGGCCCAATGACATTGCTACAGTAGGTGAAAGTATAGACTCTGAATTGCAGCAGGGCTTGGGTTTGATTCCCAGTCCTTTTACCTACAACAACTCTTGAATCCAGGAAGTTGTGTTTGAAATATGACCACATGCTATGGTTTACAAAGTCATTCAGAAGAACTCCTTGGTGGAGGCGCTTTTCTTTTCATAATTCCGATTCATTTTTAATATGTATTATTGTTATTATTAATATTTAATGTGGAAACGCTCATTTAACCCTCCTTGTATTGTGAATATTTTGTGTTTGGCTGGAAATACATTTTCCCAAAGGGCTCTCACGGCTACTGTTGTGACTCCCTCCTATTTCACATTTACAAAAATACATTTATTGTAAAAAGTCAAAATATGTAGATTTACATTATTCGAGGATCTTTGTAACACTAATAATAATAATAATAATAATACATTTAGACATTATCAAATGACACAGCCAAAGAAAAAGTCAAGTTTCATCGAGACATTTGCAAGAGAACATGTGAATGTTAAACAAATAAGTTGCATAACAAGCCTCGACAACCCAAGGTTGGATTTGCCTTCTAATATCAAACAAACCTATTTGTTTGTCGATGCGATCTAGCTGTTTTAGTTTTCGCAGGTCTCCACGTGACTATTCACGAGTCACAAACCAGTTGGACGTCCTCGACACGAACGGTCCCGTCGCGCACGTGACAGTTCAACTGGTGCCAGAGCTGGCGCTCGCAAGTGTAAACCGGTGACTAAAATGAATCGATTGTATTGTTAGGTGCTTTCAGTCACACTACATCTTACAGTCGTAAAGTTGTAACTCAGCAAATCGATTGCTCGGATTTGTGGGAGGAGCAAAAGCACACTTTGGACCGACCGATCAGGTCTTATCCATCAAGTGTAGCTACAGGAAGTCAGGCAGGTGAATCACATACGAGCTGCGGAAGTCAAACTGAATTCACTTCCCTCCTTCCTCCGTCCAATACTGGACCAGGTACTGAAGTGCATAAACTTTTTCCTGCACTGCGTCCCCAAATCATCCGGCGGGTCAGCGACGGTTTCAATCACTGCACCTTGATGCTGTGAAGTCGCCAGCATGTTTCACTGATTCACTCATCGCAGATGTTTTGCCTCCACTTCAACACCGCTGCTGCCTCGATAACAGAAACAGCTGGAGCCCAACACGCAGTTTATGGTCTTAATAATTCAGTCCGGATTTTGTTTTTCCTCCTGCGAGTCTCAGGTAAGCGCCAGACAGAGAGAGACGTCTCCAGCTAATGAACACACACATATATATAGAAGCATGAAGGGGACAGAAGAGAGAGACAGACAACACAGTGCATCCGCTCACTGGTAGCAGTCAGCCCTTCAGGGTGGTTGCTCCGCGGCTTCATGTCAACCATGCAGTATCCCAGGTGCTGAGCGCTGTCCTCCATCTGTCCAGCTGGCTCCCCCGTCCTCCCCCCTGCTCCTCAACCTCCTCTGTGGAACACCACAATCCAGTCCAGCTCCCTGGATGGCACGCCGCTCGCCAAGCGTGAAAGCTGTCACAATGATAGCAATCTGCTCCTCGCTGCCTCACAGAGTGCTCTCTGCCAGCGTCAAAGATGCCTTTTGCAAATTAATACGGAAGAGAGGGACCGGCAAGGGACCTGAAGCACGGAAGAAGGGAAGGGGAGAGTGAGGGAGAGGAGAGGAGAGAGAGAGAGAGAGGTGGTGGGGGAAAGGTAGGGGAAGAGATGAGGGAGTGGGAATGAAAAAGAAAGCGGAACAGAACTGATGTGCGATACACGGCTCCATCAATAAATCTTGACTGTCAGTCTGGCCAAACTGCACGATGCATTATAACCAGAGACAAGTCTCACTTTTCTCTTTCACTGCATCGCTAGTGCCGCATCCCTACGACAGGGGACCCGCTGATTCCTCGCATCCATCTTCCCCTTCTCTGCTAATTCTTTTTCAAGCCGCACGACTTCGTGCCATTGTCTCTGGTCTTAGAGCAGAAGAAAACAGAATCGTGCAGATGCTCAGAGAGGCACAACAAGAACGCAGGGTCACTTCTATAGACATGCCCTGTGGGCTCTACGGCAAGTTTCATGTGTGAGAAGTTCTAGCCAAACAGGTCAACCGTGAACACTGTTAGGCAACAAAGCTGGCTGGAGTTGGACGGACAGCTCCTCAGCCATTCTGCGAACCTCAAAATATCATGGTTTCATGAGTAATCTGGCACCGGGCAAATGCTGCTGCCTTACACCCGAACCTCTGCCGGACCAAGAGGCAGAACCTAGATAATAGGCCCATAAAGCCAGACGCCTGAAACTTTGAAAGATTCAGTAGTTCATTTGAGAACTGCATGGACAGAAATGAAAACGAAATGCATCAGAGGAAGGTACAGTGGTACCTCCGTTTTCGAACGGCTCAAACTTGGAGTTCGAACAAAAGTTTAGAGATTTTTTTTTTAGCTTCGGATTTTGAATGAAAATCCAGAACTCGAACGCCCCCCAAAAAAGTGTGGAGCTGAACCTTTCTGGGGGGGGATCAGGCATCTCACCCTTTGTCAACAGGAGAGTCAGAGAGAGGTGGGCAGTTCAATGTCCCACATTATAAACTGTGACTGTTGTGAGGGGACATCACGCCAAAAGAAAGGCATGACGGGAAAAAACTATAGGACGAAATGAACCAAGTTCAATGGAAGCAAGGATATTACATCTTATTTGAATATAAATCCTATTTATTTCAAATTTTCTATATATATAACATTTTCTTTCCCCGAATTTTGAGGAAAATACTTGTTGAATTGTGAATACTTGATACTGTTGAACCATTACTGACTAAAATGGATGCAAGAGAATACAAATGATAGAAAAATGATAAATTATCAGCAATATTGTTCTAGTATGACCTCACGAGGGCCGTAAAAAACACAGGCAACGGGCCGCATATGGCCCCCGGGCCGCACTTTGCCCAGGTCTGTGCTAGAGCTTCCCTGCTTCACATGACTCGTCCACGTTTCTGGCCTAAACACGACAGTTCGTAACTGGAGAGCATGAGACTTTCAAAAAACCTTGCAGACTGGTTGGATTATTCACCTTGTCAAAGATTTATGACAAAATAAGACTTGACTACACAAAATATCAAAACTCAAATGTTGCATCCGAATGCGATATATACAGGGCAAGACGCAATGTTGACTGTGCTTATCGAAAACAATGTTATGCAATGAGTGGTGGCTTATGTCATGCAAATGTAATTACTATGTATTAATGAAGAATGAAAGAAACATGTATGAACTGTAGCTGCGTTTAGCTTGCTGCTCAATGAATGCTGAATGTTTTGTTATTAGCCGTTAGCAGTGGCTAACTGGCCTAACCTTTTTAAGTATTTTTTTTAATCCGTGCGTCATCCAAACAATATTGAGTATCTTCCAAGGTATGAATTTGAAATTTTAGTACTAAATCCCATGCAGTAGCACAATAAAACAACAAATAAAAAAAGCACCAATGGGGAAGAGGTTTGTTTGGTAGTACACAGGTAGCGGTCTCAGTCATTGGCTTCTCAGCCACGGGCCTGTCTTGTCTAGCAGATACCTCGTCCTGCAGATACCAACCCAGAAAGGAGCTGCGGGCTGCGGGGACACATGTTGTGATCATGTGCTTTCTTAAGGAGGCTTGTCCCTCTTGGGGTTCCTGCCAAAAAGCTAAATGAAGATAAATCTGTTCCTGCAGAAGCAGGGAAGATACAATGCATCACCAGCCAGAGATGGTCTCTTCCGCAGCCCATATTTCTCAACCCCGCTTCTCTGAATGGGTTCATTCTACTTGTTCCCCACTTAGCACACAAGATAGATGTCACCCTCATTGGCTCCAAAGACAATGTGACCAAATATAAGAAGTGCTGAGAGACACATGGGCAACTGCAGCAAATCATTAACATTCTAATGTTGTTCTTTCCTGGTGACACGCGTCGTCTTACTGAAGGCTGATGGATAAAGGGCCTTGAGAAAAATCAATGGACAATGCACTGGCGATAGAAAAGGTACATGGAGGCAGGAGAACGTGGGAACTGGCCTATTTTCATCTACAAGGCTTTTAACCATGAAGAATTGATTACCGCATTTACCAATATCAAACGTCCATTAGGACTCGCTTGAGTCGTGAGTCGCTCTTTTCTAACTAACAAAGAGTGCGTGCTAATACGTGCTGCTCAGTAGCAGTTACGGAAACTGGAAAAAAGGGAACTATCGTGAAAATGAGCCATGAAAATTGCAATACATAAATAAGTGTTGTAGTGATAATGTTGTAAAGATGAGACCATTCATTTCTATTATTGACTGGTTGCAGCAAAAAGACAAAAACAAAAATGAAATAAATGCCACAATGTGAGCGCAGAGCTGAGAAATGCAAGGTTGTTTTTTTTTTTTTTTTTTCACTGTATTTTCATTTAACTGTATTACATTTTTTAGGGGTGGGATTCGATTAAAAAAATAATGTAATTAATGAGAGAATTTGTGATGAATTATTCTTAATTCAGTTTAACGGTAGAAGAATATTTGCCACAAGAAGCCACATTTTTCAATTTGAATGAATGTGGTATATGACTGAATCAAATGATGGAGCCATATATACATTTAAACAACAAAATATGGTTTATTTTGCCTCAGTTTGACAGTAGCACAATAAGTCACGATGGTGTCCATATTCAAGTTTTTATATCACCTTATTTAAACCGAAGCTCTTTTCATGTCTCATGTCACAATATTTGTATTGGAATTTCAATTTTATAAGAATTTCAAGTCCATTCAGAGTAGTGGAAACCCTGGCCATTGTGTAGTGAAAAACCTCCCTGAACAAAAGCAAACAGCTGCTTTTGTTTGCTTTTGTTCAGGGATTCCTCCATGTTTGTTGTTGTTGTTCTCATCCTAGCTGCCACGTGTCTTGTGCATCAGTGGGATCAGTGGAGCAGGAACTCCTGCACTGACAAAGGTTCCCTGTTGTCTGGAGAGCAAACATTTACATTAAATTAAATTAAACTTAGACGTCCTACCACTTTGTTTTTTTTGTAACATCAGACTAGTGTTTCTTTTCTGTGGTTCATTTAGCGCCCGAGGACCAACTGGGAAACACCACTTTTCTAACCTGTCGATCTGATGGGAGAGTGAGAGGAGCCGTGTTTAGCCACTTGCAAGGCATGAGGAGGAGCAGAAGAGGTGCTCATGAGTGCCACGGAGCAGGTCGGGAACGATTCTCAAAGGGATTCAAAGAAAGAAAAAAGGCACCTTTCTCAAGTAGGGAGGCGCGGCAGGTGCTGCAGTGCCAGCTGGATTTTAAAGGTTTGCTTTTCTTTGACCTTTATCTAGCCAGGGAAGTTCTACTGAGATTAAAAACCTCCTTTTCACGGGAGCCCTGCAGCAAAACACACAATTATAGCATTAAATGAAATGATATACAAATTAGGGGTCAGAGTACACAAAAGCCTTCTTTTCAGTGCTGGCAAAAGGAACTGAGAGCAACACATGATCGTGAGAGTGCAGACCATACGACACAAAACATCTCTGGCTCGACAATAGAAGAGAACCCTTTAAATAAAAGTGCACCAATGATGTGAGTACCTTCTGGGTCCAGAATACAGCTCACAATGGTGGGTCAGTTTGTAACACATGACACACAGAACTAATATGACTCAGACATTGAGGTGAAGCATTCATATACAACAGGTCTCCATAGTCTAAAACGGATTAAAAACTCTAAAAAGGATTTTTTTTTTAATGGATTTCGAAAAAGGAGGCTAGTTTGAGTTTCTTGTGCAGATGTCGGCATTGCAATGTTAGTATTACAGTAGCTAATGAAAAACTTTTTTCACTGATGTCACCTCTCAAAAGAAAAACAAAACAAAACATTTTTTGTCGTATTCTTGCTTGTAGGAATCAGGAATTTCATTATGACCACCTGCAATAATCATACCTAGCATGAATATTGCATTAGTCTATTTTCATCTACTGTATGTACCACTTTATCAAGCGGCAAATACACCACAAGCATGGTGGGAAAAGTTGTCTTGATCTTGTTTTGCTGTGTTTTTTCTTTCGCTTTCGTATTTCCACTTTTTCGTGTTTCTGTTCTTGTTTTTTGACAGTTGGCTGGTGTGCACAACTGGATCAAATCAACGTGATCCGAGTGGCGGCTTTTCTTCCGATTTAAAGAACACACTGACCCAGTTCAAGCCGCCAGACTCTAGTATTCCTATACAAGGAACCGGCTAACGTTTGCTCCTGAACTCGCTCTCATCTCCCGTTGACATTTTCTGATGTTGTCAGCTGTTTGAGTTCTTCTCACGTGAGTTTTATCCTCCTTTAGTTTGGCCGGTGTGAGTCCCGTCTCAGGCTCCTATCTTGCGCTTCTCATCTCCCTTGGTTTTCTGTCGGTTCGACAACGTTTTGGATTCGGACTTTGTTCATTTTTGTTAGTCAAGTGGACTACATTTTGGATTTACCTCGCTGTTTGTGGATTATCTTTTATAAAGACTGAGTTCTCCGTCTGGTGGTGATCCCACTACCACATCTGGGTCCTCCTCCTCACCAACATGTCACAAAAATGGCATCAACATGGTATAAAAGAGCGAGAAGGACAGAACCAGTTAGAGCTACTTGTGACCCGCAGGTTTGACCAGAACTTTTTTAGACATATTTAGACACATGCATGCTTAAACAGAAGATTCCAAGCTGGAATGATTGAATCTGCTGCAGTTCCAGCTTCAGTGAAATGACCAGTCCACAGCCGGGATCGCTACATTTCGCGGAATCGCACATCTCAGTTCGTGAGAACAGTTCTCCACTTTTCCTGTTTCGTTTTTGCTCATCAGTTCAGAGCGTGTGGTGAGATGAGCGTATTGATTTTTCATCATGTGCTGTCACGTCAGGTTACAACATCCCTCCACAGCCTCTTCCTCCCCGCCTGTGCTGTTGTCTTGTAAAAGGATTTCACTCCTCACGGATAGGAACAGAACCTTGGATTTGGAAGTGGCAAGTCTGACAGGTGACCTTTTGCCATCAATTTTTGATAATAGCAGAGCGCTGCAGGGAAATACTCTGCATGGGAACGTCATGGTATATGACCACGGCGGTTACTAAACTGTGTACTAGCAACAAATTAAAAATGAACATGAGTTTAATTTGAGATAGCACAAGCACTTCCTTATTTTCCACCAAGTTTATGATTCAACTGGATCATCCTGGCTTGTCACCGATGTTGGGATGAAATTTTGACTCCCCTATGATACGATTATCTAGTTGCTCAAGTTAAAAGAAATGACACGGAACTTTGTGTATTTTTGTAATGTAACTTCTTTCCTACAAAAACGTTTAAAAAATAAATAAATAAATAAATAAAAAACTGCCAAATAAACTGGTTAATACATTCAAACAATGGACGTCTAAAGGGGTTACTGCAATGGACTGGCATTGTTCAACATTTGTCAATGATGGAGAAACTCACATTAAAGTTGAAAATCAAAGAACTATTTGTCCAGAGCTGGAAAAAATGGTTGAATTACAAAAAACAAACAAGTAATGTATTCTGAAATAGTATCCCTCACAGACACCATTTATTTTTTTATTTTTTTTCTTCCATATGGTTTTGAATTTTGCATTTCTTTTAATTTTCTTTTTTTCATATTATTACATGTATACAACCAAGTTTTCTATGATGCACTTCAGTGAAATGAATAAAGCAGTAACCGTATTCTATAAGTGCATCAACAATAAAAAATATCAATTAAAAAAAAAACGTTAAAAAAAAAAGAAGTGGTACCCACAAAAACAAAGCCAACACGCATACAGTACCGAACAAATAAACAAGAAATTAAAAAAAAAATCAAGCGGAGACATGGCATTGTGAACATAATTACGCAGAGCCCAAAATGACTTAAAAATTCATGCTTTGTTTTTGAGATGCCGT
Organism: Synchiropus splendidus; assembly: GCF_027744825.2. Lineage (NCBI taxonomy): Eukaryota > Metazoa > Chordata > Actinopteri > Syngnathiformes > Callionymidae > Synchiropus > Synchiropus splendidus. The sequence continues at coordinate 23,450,645 of NC_071335.1, forward strand.
CACGTGAAAATAATAATACAAATAATGACTGGTGGACTTAAGTCCTTAAAAGGTTCATTGTTAATACAAAGCCTTTTGTAAGGCTCCTTTGATGCACATGCTTTCCTAAACGCACTGCCACTTTCCAGTCAAGTAAATACATTTAACGCTCACTACCAACCCGTTCATCAGCAGAAGTTCATGCGCTTCCAAAATGAATTAGCAACAAATACAGGATTTTGACTTGAGCGTGTGCGAGTCAAAGTGAAACGCAAACAGTCCACTAACACGCAGCCAGAGGTTTGGAAAACAGAAGACTGTGGCCGTGAATGTTAACAAATCATTTGTACATGATTCTGCCTTTTTAATCAGAGCCCAGGCTTCCTGGCACTTTAAAAGGCCCCGACAGACACCCGCTGCCAGTCGGGCCGCTTTACCCCCTAATTGTCTGCGAAGCAACAACAATGAGGAAGCGAGGCCTTTGAAGATAAAGAGAAGCCATTACGCTAATCATTATCGCCCAAATCCCAGCGACAACGCGCGGCACAGCGCTGGAGGAAGGAGGAGATAAGGCACCGGCTAACGCTGATGTTCCTTCCACCATCCAGAATGACATGTAAGGAAGGAATGTTGGAGAAACACTCGGGGCAGCGGGCAGAAACTGTCATGCTGGCAAGAAAACTCCCATCACAAGAGACTGCCCAGTTATTACTACCACCGCTTCATGTTCGGCAGCCGCCGACGCATTTGTTACGGGGTCACAGTGGGCTCGGGCTGAGTCAACATGTCTATATATTGAATTTCGCTTTATTGTGTCAAGATTGCGATTCGCCATGCAATTTGTAAAAATCTATTTCGGGTGATTCCGTATTAGTCAGGAAGGTGGTATGAGAAACAACACCTTTACCCTGTAAAACAGGCCTCCATATTATGAGATGATATGAAATGATGCATGTGTTATATGATATGAATGATATATCTTTAACCATAAGTACAAAAAAGCTTGAATCACTCTGTAATATTATTATCATGTTGTATAATTATCATTTACTTAAAATCAGAGAAAGGAACAGAGCACAGCTGCACATGAAAAATATTATATATATCATTTTATTATACACACACACACATATATATATATATATATATATATATATATATATATATATATAAAAACACAACTCTGGTCTCAGTGTCGAAGTGCATCCTCTCACCCGAAACTTAAGGGTTCTAGACTGGGTTCCGTGCTTGTATTGAGTACGATGGATCACTCCAGCAGGGAGTTGACGGAAAGCAAAGTAGATCCAGTAAACTTTCAAGATTTAGTAATGCATGTACTTTGAATCTCGCTTTATGCTGAAGCATCCCTGCGACGAAAGAGCCGGTCGCACTTTACACTTGACTCCACGGACATCGAGAAAATGATCGAATCATGTGCACATGTGAGACTTGGGTCAATAGTCCGGATATTCTTCGGCTGTTGTAGTACAGCTCCTGCTAGCTTGTCACGCCGCTGACATGATGGCGCAGTGCCTCTGTGACTGGAGGATTGGGACGCCAACAGGTTGCCATAATTTTCTACCGCAGTCTCACAAAGCTCACCGGTGAACTTTTGCTTTCAAAATCGCTGTGTCGGTGTTTACAAAATCGCATTCTATTACACAGCGATGTCAATTTGAATTCGCAAAATAATTCAGGCCTAAAGTGGGGATACTCCAAGAGGCAGTGTGCACGATGGAAAGAAGTGAATTTTACATTTAATTAAAAAAAAATACTCAACTCAAAATGAGTTTAAGTTACTCCGCCTTGACAGACGAAAAGAAAGAAAATGATAAAATATGACTGACAATGCTAAGACAATTCTCCCTAAAAGAAGCAAATAAGAGGTATAGAAAATGTGTTAAAGAAAAGCACAATATGAGAAAAAAACTTGGAAAAAAAAAAACACGACATGTATCCAAGAGAAAGCGCCATCTATATAGGTGCTGAGAGAAAGTCTCATCTAATCATATTTATTTTGGCCTCTACAAAGCCAGCATAGAAGATTGAGACGTTAATCCAGTTAAGTGAAGCGAACCACACAGGTAATGGGAAAAAAAAGCATCTATGAAAGGTGAAAAAACAACTGAAGAAGCCATGCACTAACATGTCGTCTGGCTTACTGTTGGCTTCATCCAGCTCATGCATCATATGGAAATGTGCATGTACCGCATCACAGTCAAGCTCCTGTTGGATATCGACCACAAAAGTGACTGAGCTGCTTTTGCAGAACGTTTTCCCGGTCTTGTTAGAAAGAGTGAGGAGAATCGTGCCCTGCTGGGTTGAGTCCTACTCTGGCTGAGCTTTGATCAGGTGGTTCGCAGAAGCAACAGACAACACAATTTAATAGGGAAGCGATGCGCTGCCGGCGCAGCAGGTGGGGGTTGATGCAGGGTTTCTGCACCAAGACAGTACTTCAAATCATTTTTCTCGCCATTAAAATTGAGCTGCAGACATTTTTGGCTCCGTACCACAGGAGTAAAGCCAGGACCTGTGAGACATGAACTGTGTCTGTTATAGATTGTGTTTTTCCATGTTTTAAGAGTTACTAGGAGAGTGAGACGTCACCTTCAGATATACTGGAAGGTACAAGAACAAGGTTCACTAGAGGTTTGGCGCACATGCAGGGTTGAATCCGAGTCAAGACCAGGGCACACAGGCCCAAGACCAAGGCCAGACCAAGACCATGAATACACAACTAGCTAGTAGTGTGTTCCAATCAGAGCGTTTGAATTCAGGATCTGTATTGAAAAAATGACAAATGTTAGAGAAATACATGTGTGCAACTGTATGACTAATATAGTACTGTAGTCTGTACCCAGTTTGGTGTCCGTCTCTGGTCTGGTCCCCACTGCAACACTACACTCACAAAGGGATCAAGTCCTTGCAACATCTCAAAGTTTAAACCATCCATTCACATGCAGACGGCTGAACGTGAACAGCAAACTCACGTCTCTTAGCATTTGCAACATCCACCTCTAGAGCAAGGTCGAAGCTTTGTAGGTCATAATGACGGAGCTATCTGCCCAATATTGGGGGAAGATTGTAATCTTGAAAATAGTTGTATTTGGCAGTTGGAACAGGGACAATCAGTCTATAAGTTGTGATAGATTGTGATGCTCAAAACAGTTTCTCGCCAGCGATGCAGGGAGCCAAAAGCTCTTTTGATTGATATCGATATTGATCTGGAGAAGCGGAGAGTTCAGGCACCAGCGAAAAACAACCCACATCCATCATCCCTGATTTTGGTGCACTTAAAATCTCTTTTGACTGTGGCTCGAACCGAACGTAATTGTGGCACTTAGTCGCACAAGTTTGGCTGGTGGGCTTTGAGCCTGACACCTGTAGCACGTAGTAGAGCTGGGGTTCTGAAGCTGTTTGGGTCTCGGGTCTCACCTTTCCCAGAACAAATTGCCCAGGGGCCCATTCAATTAATAAAACGGATTCAGTGACCTTCATTTCATTTGTGATCAATAACCACATTGAATCTACTTACACGTAAAGAAACCAAAACCTTGTGAAATGACACGAAACCATGAGATCATTGCAAAGATATTTGTCATCAAAAAGTCCAACCAGCAGCAGAACCAGGTCACGTTCATCGAATTTACTAAAGAAAAAAAAAATTGAATACAATTCTGCATAAAATATAATAAAACCATGTCTAAATATCATAAAATAAAAATAGTATATTTTATTGAAAATCCAAAGAAGGTATAAATGTAGTGCAAATAAAAGTATCGCCATAAAATGTTATAATTACTTTTCAAAACTGCTCCAACAGGTTCTTTCATGAAAAGTATTTTTTACTGTTGGGGGGCGCCATCACTGTATCATTTTTTCTATTCAAGAACTCCTTCATAGTTGGTAACTATCACAGATTTGCAGCTGTCAAGTGAATTCTGTGACACACTACTGCCACCGTATGTGGCAAGTGTATTATAACTGAGCGTCTCGTGGCCTTCACAAGAAAACTTTTAGTGGCAATAGAATATCTAAACTAAACGCCATGTGGTCCACATGTTGCCCAGTCTGAACAGGTCACTCTGGCTGAGTGAATGCACAGGCAAAAGCCCGGCGAGTAGATCTAAGAATCCAAGGGGTCCAGTTGTGGGCAGCAGGCAGGTGATGATCCAGGAGTGTGTGGGTTCAATGGGGAGTTTTCCTCGCGCTTCTCTCTTTGTCTACTATCTGCTGTTCATCATCCTCCTCCCCCAAAATGCAGCCCACAGCTGCGCCAAAAGCTCAATGGCAAAATAGAAATGGCATGAAAAATACACCGTTCAAGTGTAGATCTTTCTCAGCCATCAGATTTGCCCTGGCAAGTTAGCAAAGCAAAACATTGGCTCATTCATTCAAATATTAATCCATCTAGCAGCAGCATTAACCACCACAACAACAGCTGATCGACCAGCGAAACATTCTCCATCCACATGAACAAACCTCCTTCTTATTGTTTAGTGTTTATTGAGCCACGTCCGCAGCTCCTCATGTCTCCCGCGGACGAGGACAGTAATTCAGTGCAGGGACGGCGAGGAGTGATTGCTTTGTGGATCAATTACCTGTTGGATATTCAGACGTACATCTGGATCAGGCGTCCGGATATGAGGCAGGAAATTGAGCAGAACAACAGATAATGATATTTAATGAACGTGGAGAGGCAGTGACGCAGAACGAGTGCACACAAATAAGCAAAACACCAGTCATGTCGGAAACACACGGGCGGGGGGTTCAAGTACAAAGACAGTCCTGTAATTGTATTCGGTATGATTCGATACTTGTGCAGGCTCTCAGGACCTGTAGAATAACAACAACAACAATCTTCTTTTTCTTTTTTTTATAGCCAGCCTGACAAGAGAGTGGACAATTTGCTATCTTGCTTTAGTTGGTCACAAAACAGCCATTACGATTGTTAAGCACTCAGAGAGCGCAGACCTCAGCCAAGCAGCTTATTTCCACCTGACATACAGTATATTCATCCTTTATTGTCCTATTTTTATAACCGCCACCAGACTAGACGCCGGAGAGGATAGTCGTCTGTTTGTTTGTAAACAAAATAACTCCAATACAGACGAATGTACAGTGGTACCTCGATTCTCCACCACAATCCGAGAAGCGAATTGTTCGAAATCTGAATGGATTTTTCCCATCACAATGAATGGGAAAAAGAAATGATGCGTTCCAAGCCTTAAAATAGTCTTTTGTAGGAGTGAATGTAGAGTGTCTGCTGCAGGTGGCTGTTCCTCTATGTGTGTGGCCGCTGCATGTGGGAGGGGTTGCCGAGTGAGTGAGGTCTCTCCAGAAGTGAAGAGGTGCCCGGTGCGTGTCCAGCTCTGAATGTGCGCTTCTGTGCAGTTTGGCTGTGACAAAGTCATAAACCAAGTCACGCTCTGTCCCAGACTGGCCTCATCCCTGTCCCAGCTCCAGCCCACAACAGGACATCAAACCCTGGAGTGAGCGCTCCAGCACCTCCCCTGTGACACTCTACCACGGTCCAGTGTGGAGACAGGAAAGGTTTTACACCTCAATATGAAGAAAAAACAGCCAGTAAATGTAGCTAACGGGACACGTCTGCATACAGAGGCTGCGTTATACACAATAACAAAGTGGGTCGTGGATCAGCTGATCGGTCCGCGCACGTTATGTTTTTTCCGGCTTTTTTTGGGGGCGTTCGAGTTCTGGATTTTCGTTTTTGTTCGAACTCCAATTTGTTCGAAGTCCAGGACGTTTGAAAACCGAGGTACCACTGTATTTCATTGGTAGCTTGTAGCTCATTGCACTCTGAATATATAAAATACCTGTACATACATGACAGCAATGTCGGGTAAATAAATCACATTCAGAGATGAAATGCTGCCCGGGTGCTTTTCTACTTTGGTCTATTTTTGAGCGGGACAAACATCATTGGTACTGTTAACAGTCAAGTGATGGTGGTCTTGGGTGAAAAGTACTCAGAGAGCCCCAAGCAGCTTCAGTCTACTCGTAACACAATCTAAATAAAATAATAATCCTTGGATTAAGGGGAGCTGATCAACGACCTGAGTCACTTCACGTTCAACTGCCATCTTATTTTTAAACACCTTATGAGTACATTCACAAGGTGCAAACAGCTCCAGCAGCAGTACTGTTGCACAATGTCGACACAAGGCAACATGACCTTAGCTCACAACCATCTGTTGTTCACTTTCTATAGCATGTAAACAAGACAAAAAAATAGAGGCATTAAATCAAAATCTCAACTAAATGTCAAATTTTCTCTGTAAATCATCCACCTCTCTCCAATGCTGCTGCTTCCTGCGCACTGAATAATTCATAAAATATCTGGAGATGCCTACATGGGAAACAGATCCACATCTTTCATATTTATTTCTGGTTTGCTGCAGTGCCAACAGCAGCTGAGTGCTTTCCACCCTTGTGTTGCATTTTGTCCGTTAAATTTCACATCAAGAGCAGCGAGGTCACAGCAGAAATCAAAGGCAGTCTGACCACAATCTCAGGACATTGAAGTCGCAATCTCCCTCTGCATTTTAGTTCCTCAAATAACAGAGTGTGTTCCAAATTGAAGTTCACATTTAACATCATATAAAATGGGATGAGACTGGATTTTCATATCTCTATTTCAGCAAGAGCGTGGCGCAAGTCTGCAGCAGGGTTTGGTCCGAGGACCCCTAGAGGTCTGAAGAAGATCGACTGAGGCTGCAGGAAGTTTCTTTCTCAATAACCAAGTCAGGTTTTGGTGCACAACTATAAACAAGCACTGCAAAGCCTTCCTCTCCACCTTCTGCCTGGCAGTTCCAACCTCAACATCTTCATCTACCAATGTACTGGCTCTCTCTCCTCTGCACATGTCCAAACCATCTCCATCCAGCTTCTCTGACTTTGCCTCCTAAACACCTTCATCTTCTTCATCTCTGCTACCTCCAGCTCTGCCTCCTGTCTTTTCCTCAGTGCCACTGTTTCCAAACCATACAACATTGCTGGCCTCACCACCCTTTTGGACACTTTCCCTTTCATCCTTGCCGACACCCTTTTGTCACACATCACACCTGACACTTTTCTCCAATGATTCCATCCTGCCTGCACCTACTTTTTCACCTCTTTCTCACACTCTCCAAAATCACTCTTAAAACCCTCCACCTTCTTTATCTCTGCATCCTGTAACTTCACCTGTCCACTTGGCTCCCTCTCATTCACACACATGGATTCTGTCTTACTGCAGCTAACCTTCATTCCTCTCCTCTGTAAGGCAAACCTCCACCGTTCTAGCTTATCTTCCACTTGCTCCCTGCTCCCACCACTGATCACAATGTCATCTGCAAACATCATGGTCCACGGGGCTTCTAGTCTAACCTCATCTGTCAGCCTGCCCATCACCATGGCAAACAAGAAGGGGCTCAGAGCTGATAATCTTGATTCTGACCCGCCACAGATCGAGAAGCGACTTCTCCAACCAAGAAATCTTGGGGATCACATGTGTGTCACGGCAACAGGAAAACACAACACATCGTAGAAATGGTGGGTTTTTGAATTTCAGTTGAAGACATCATTTTAAGCTGGGAAATCCGAACGCACGAACAAGTGTATTGTTATGACATCAGTCCAGCCAGAGTTTCAGTTCCATTCCACACCTAACAGAGGTATGACTCCCTCCCTCCGTCAACAAAATAACCCTCACAAATACAGCAGCATATACAGGCGTCTGTATATTAAACATTTTGTACTAGTCTGAGCAAAAAGTCTGACATAAGCCCCAAAGTCCTGAGCTGCGGTTCCACATGCAGTGGAGGGAGCGGCACTTTGCACCCATTTTAATTTGTCCAAGCCATTTTAGTAAATCATCTGCAGTTGCCGGTGGCAGGTTGCCCTTGCAAATGGAAACACAAACAGCATTTTGTTTTGATAGCAGTAGTTACTGGACGGCCTCCAGGTAGTGGAATAAAAGTAGCCAGAAAGAAAAGATGGAAATGTAACCCAAGGTAGATCCTCTTGAAGGTTACATTATGTATTAACATTCTATTGTAATATTCAGAAGAGGTCTATACTCATCCATAAGAAGTAGACGTTTTTGTGCATCAGGGCTTCACCGTTCAGTTGTAATCCATGTTGGGAAGGTGCCACTACAAACAAACTTGCTTCACTCGCTGACTAGGAAACGTTGGCGATAATAATCCACTGCTCTGATTAGAAAATATCAAGATTCCAGTTTAAGGGATTAAGGGATTGGTGTTGCCAGCCTCTCGTCCAACCCCCAGCAGCAGAAGAGGAATTCATCATTTACATATTAATTAACATCCCCACCTGAGCGCTGTGCCGCCTCATGACTATCTGCATTCCAAACTAGTTCCTGACCCATTTCTACCGGTGCCCACTTTGTTGCTGTAAACCACGGCAATGAACGGTTTGTGTGTGGCCCTCACGGAGCCACCGCCACCAAGAGGAAGGACGTCCAGCCCCCGGAATTCAGCGTCAGTTCATAAACTGATACATGTCTGCCTGGAATGAAAAGCTTGTTTGTAGATTGATGCTTCACCTATATTATTCAAATCACTATTCAAACATAAATCCCAACTTTAAAGAGCACAACAGCTTGGTTACTAGCAACTCTGCTTCTGGTTCGTTGAAGCTCTTTACCACTGGGAGGTCTATGATTATGAAAGATGCTATCAGCACAAGTCAATATTGCACTTGCGTTTGTGTGTGTGTGTGTGTGTGAGGCTGATAGGCGACAGAAGCCCATGGCCCGCGGCGCTAAAAATGCTGCTCATGCTTCAGAGGCTGGTCCGGCAGATAAAAGGTGAGGTAACCGTGGCTCCATCGGATGTGAACTACGCTTTTATCATCAAAAATGTACATTACTTGCACGGCAGAATCTGATTTTCTAAGCAAATGTCAAGCTAAGTGTGCACCGTCTGTGATGAATGCAAACACTGGATTACATGCAGCTGGTCGACAGTCACGATTAGGTGCGGTCTATTAAAATAGTAAATATTTTCATGTTCGATATTGACAACAAACACAACCAGCGGTGTCAACCGCCGACCCCACCAGTGCTGAGATGGGATCCTGCGGAGAACAGTGCTGTTGGATTCCAAGTGAAAATCAAAAGGAATATGGAAGTCTGCACTCGCTGTGTTATATCATTCTATATTGCTCTTAAACACTGTTGACAAAAACATCATCATTGGAAATAATTTGCAGGATAATATACTGTATCAGAGTAAAAAGTGCTACGTCAGGCCCACTATTGACAATGGATAAGGAATCAAATGGGAACTTGGATGGACTTTTGGAGACAGCGGTCAACCGAACTGCTGCAATGCGCCGCTGAACCTAGACAGACGAATGGAAAGAGACGACAGGGCAGTTTCCACTTGAAACTTCAGACCGATGATTGTTTGTGAGGGATGTTGAAAGCACCAAAGGGACAGCTAAGAACGGAAGCTGTTGCTAATTTTGTAAGGTGATAAAAAACACGCAGCGATCCATCCCTCCCAAGTAAGGAGTCGTGCCCCTGAAGTGCCCTTAGGTGGACTCCAACTTTACGACAATATACACCGCAGCCCTGCTAAGCTACTGAATCTGCCCGGAACAATGTGTCTCATCTGGAGTTCTCGAATGAACTTGTGCCTTCACATCATCAGGAGATAAAAACCTGTTCTCAGACAGTAATGCATGTTCTTCATTGAAGACACAGCCTTTTATTTCACAGTTAGTTTGATATAAATAGACACTTATCGTCCCCTTAGACACCGGTGAAGTGGTTTAGTCATAAAAGGCATTTTTAGCCAAGGAAGTGGTGAAGAAGGAAGTGACGGCCGGCCAAGGCTCATTGACGCTGAAGTGGAGTTAATGCTGGCCCCTGTGGTCAACTGATGAGCCACAGTAGCTTTTGGTAAATGACAAAATTAAGGCCCATTTTCCATAAACACATTTCCATATCCTCTGAAAGACTGCTGTGAACCAGGGGGATTCCTGAGAGAATGGGGTAACAGCTTCTTTGGCCTGCTCCCAGACGGAACAAGACCACACACAGTGTGGCAGTTCGGGAATATTTTTGCGCTGAGCACAATTAAAGCAAGCGTTTGCAATAACAAACCATTCCTGGAATGAAAGCAACAAAGCGAAGAGCCACATCATGAGTGGGGCTTTTATCATGCCGAGTCACAGGAGTCCAAACGCCAAGGAACACGAAATGAGTTCCTCTATGACAAAAACGCTCCACGTTTGTGAACTTAAGTTTACTCCTCATTTTAAAGGAAGCTGCGAGGTGTAGTCTGGAGGCCAAGGAATCCTATTACGGATGAAAGCACCTCAGTGGCAGCGGCGTAAGTCCAGCTGGGTCCCTGATTGTTTTGACAACCGCCACTGATATTCAGCCACGCTTCTGAGTGTGTGCTGCAAACTTCCCTTTGGGGATTGTGATAATGTTTTTGGCAGGGGTATTATTGAGTTCAAATTAAAAAAATAAAAATAAAAATAGCTTCCAACCACAAGTGTTCTGAAAAGTCTCCCCATCAGGTTTTACACCTGGAGTTATTCAGATATCCAAAACACTATTGCTTGGCTGAGTCAAGACAGTGGCCACAACATTCACGTGTCACATTTCCGATTTAGCATTTGCATGTTCTGCACTGTTCGCAAAGCCAATAAATATTACTTCTGCGTCCAATGTTGCCTTCAGCGTTGTACGTCGATGCATTCGGTTTTCAATTCAGTGTTCCTGACGCAATGGGTTGCGTAAAGGAGAGAGGGTGGTTAAGCATTACTTTGTATTTAAAGTGGAGCAAATGACGGTGTTTCAGTCACAGCGATGGTTCCGTCAGTAATGGGGAGAGTCGTATGACATGCTACATATACCAAGTGACATCCAATGAACGAAAAGCGCTTCCATTCATCTGTGCATATCTTAATGCCCACCCTGGCGAGGAATATTGCGAAATACCTTCCTACTTCATTGAAACACCTCCACGTGGACATGCAATGCGAAAGGCTGACTTCAGCATTGAAATCAGGTGCTAAATGTCACCAGACTAGAGTCGCTGTTTGATGCTTTGGGAGTGAGACATAAAATACTGTACACAAGTACAACATTTTAAACGCAAAGTATGTGTACAACAAGAATGAAAAATACTAAACTGTCTCAAAATAGCCCAGCTTCAGGAGGAGACCTTAAGTTAAAGCGATATCAGTCTTCCTTTTAGCTATGGGACCCTATACTGAATCTCTTATTACACACATAAGCATTTACGCTGGCCACATTAAACATGACTTGGTGGGCCCGATTTGGTCCCCTGGCCTTGAGTTTGATGTGTACTTTATATGTCAGGAGAACATTCCATCATGATGCTACAACTTTGCTACAGTTTTGCAGATCTTGTCACCATTGCTTGCCTTTGTACAGTATATTAACGCAATAATTTGAGCCCTTGCACATGTCTAGTCGAGTCTTACTTCACTACTCGCACCACAATTCTTCTGAAGTGTTGCAGTCTGTTAGAGTGGACAGTTTTAAAGTGGTTTAGAGTCCAGAGTGAACGGGGATGTGGTGCTTTCACAGCACCTCTCTTAATTTCTCAGACAATACAGAGATCCAATTTAAGTGTACAGCTTTAGTGGGCAAAAGAGGCCAAGGCTTTTCTCTCCCACAAATCTCTCCAGGCTCTTCTCAGGCCAATGAGAGACATTGGCTGTGTCCCATTTCTCACCCTAACAGTCGTTTTGGTCCCAGCACTGTGTTTTGCGCGTTCACGTGTAAGTGTAGTGTGTCCCAATACTCCTAAGACCGAGAGCACTCACCACTTGAAATGATCCCTTCAAACCGAGGGAGCTCCGGAGCTGACTTGAAACCAAGTGGGAATATGAAGTGCGGATAGCTTTCCAGGTTACCAAAGTACTTTATTTAAAAACAACGTTGGATAGGACAACAGGGACATTTTAGCTGTCCAGGCGTTAACATTGTCAAACCTCTAATAGATCTACCACTGCAACATAGCGGTGAAGCCGGCTTCGGCTCTGTCCACTTCTTCCCCGTTGGTTCACCAAACCAAGTGAGATTATCAGCCCCGATGCAGGAGGTTGAAAAAACGTCTCCAACACTCAATATGCAGGAAACAAAACACGGCATGAAGTGTTGGGCACGTCAATCACTTCACTTGGTGATTGGAGGGCACTTCATAGTGGAGGGCACTCAAAACCAAGTGCTAATGTTATGGTGAGAAATGGGACACAGCCATTGGCACAGGGCCTACTAGCCTCTGAACATGCCCAGAATACTTCACCAGGGAAGCTAGGGCCATCTCAACTGGCTTCCCTCAACGTTTTCCGTTCTACTCTTGGTCTCTTCGGGATAACTCCTCTGCCTGCCTGTGAGAGTCCAGCCTGCTCTACGATAAAAGAGGGGACATATCATACGTGGAAAAGGGCCAGGTAGAATCCAATTTTGAAAAGATCATAAAACCGTTGCTATTTTAGGGCATCAGTTGAAAGTGACCTGCCAGGGAGGAGGCCAGAGAATCTTATCACTCATGAAAGGTGGCAGTGAGCCAAATGTCCGGCGGAGGCCATTGACCACTACTGAGGTCAATGGCCTTTTGTCCAATTCACTGTTCCCTTTGAATGATGACTGTCTTTAGGGCACATTACTGAATAAATGAGCATGAAACATACATATCTTCCATCTATACCTACCTCAGGTTCTGGGAGAAAGACTATCGGCTTCCTTAGACACCCCATTCACAGGCGAGAGTCTTTGTTACCTTAATGGCATTCAGGTATGTGGACACCTCTGACAACAGATGAAGGACTTGAGAGAGTTTGGGGAGAACCATGTACATACGACTAACATATAGATGACCAAAGTGGTGTAACGCGAGCGAGGGACTGAACAACAGCCTGCTCATCATTATGGACCACCGGCTCAGCAGAATGAAAATACTCTTTAATACCTATTCTTAAGGTCAGCGCTGGAGAACGCTATTACTGCTGAAGCCTCATTATCCCAGTATATTTTATAAGCTAAATACATTTACACATGAATTATTTCTTGTTAAGTACTTGAGATTAATGCCATTAAGGACAAGCATTTACTCTTCTGTTACACAGTTGCCCTACAATTCCATAGTGAGAGAGGCAAAAGGTCTGCTGGCTTTTAATGCACACAGAGGTTCACAACTTGGAAAGCGAATTATGATGGTACAATAGAGCAGTCTGTGACATATAAAATGCTACAAATATAAAAAATAAAAAGCCATAATGTAAGAGAATAACTAAAAACATTTATCACTTTTGTGTGACTGACATTCTCTTGGGTGTGTTTGTTGCCAGAGCTGAGGGAACAAAAACATCCCCAGGTGGACCAAAAAGTTTCACTGGGATTTCATGTCAGCATATAGTGCTCAGCTTTGAATTAGAATATCGTGCAATATGCAGCGTAGCAAAGCCGCAGTCCATTTTAATATTGGGCTAGTTTTTGGACATTTGGGTGCTTACTCATCTAACAGGATTTGGCAAACACGGCATGTAAGTCTCAAAGCCCAGACGCATCACATCTAAAAAGCCCAGCAGATCGGTGTGATGTGGTCATAGAAAACCGGACAATTTGGACACAGTCCAGCTTGTGCACGCACGCCCGTACGCACACGCACACACACACAAATAAAAAAACTAGACCTTGTTAGAGTCCAGTCGGAGCATAGAATCAGCGTGAGACGGTCTCCATCACTTATTTAGACGGCCACACGAAAGAGTGCTCAAACAGAGGTGATAAAAGCACAAACATCCGCTGTGTGTCGCCTCCGGTGAGAAACGGCCCCATTCCGAAGATGATAATGAGCTCTCCCCATATAGCCTTTATTTACGGAACACTATCTGAGATTTCACTTTCATGGAGTTCAGTGAAATGCATTTGAATCGGAGCAACAAATAATTAAAACTTAAAACGGATTTTTCATCGAACCTGATTCAGCAGCCTCCTAAAGGGGTCAGTTTCATAACAACATTATTTCATTCCTCACTTGGCAAAACTGCTCTAAACTTCCATCCCACCAGGTGCCGCATCCACATCCAAAAAGTAACTGTTAGCCAGTCAAACGTTTGCTTGGTGAAGTTGTCAAGTTGGGGAAACAATAGCAGAATGAGTCAGAGGCGAAAAAGTACTTTGGAAAGTTTGAAGCAGACTGTGTCAGGTCTACCTGAAGTGGCACTTCAAAGTTCACCGCGACCTGCAGAGACTTCCCAGTGGCAGACAACGTCCAGATGGAGACAGTAAAAATGACAAAGAAGCCCACTCCTAAGCAACATTCTCTCATTTTTTTTAACCGATGCTTAACGCAGGTGTCGTCGAAGGGCCTGGCCAAGTACAAAAAGCCCCTGACTGACGACAGCTTAATAAGGGAGGATGTAATTCATGTAATTTAATGGCATTAAAAAGCATTCTGACAAGATGTAGCCACACAAACAGCTCTCCAGCTCCATCGTTGTGTAGCTCACAGAAGAAAGAGTGGAAGACCGTGTCAATTGCAGGTAAGCTGGAAGCGGCTACTACAAATGTTGAGTCGGACCAGATCCCAAACAGTGCCCCCCCTTGATAGAAACAGAATCAAATGTATTGGCATGGTCAGTGCGGATCCCAGCAACTAGGAAAGTGCTTTGGAATAAAGTGCTGACAAAAAATAAATAATAGAATAAAACAAAATAACCCACAAACAACAAATGCTGATCACGAATTCAACAGTCTGACGGCCGAGGGGAAGAAGCTGTTCCTGTGACGGGAGGTTCTGGTCTGGATGGACCGTAGCCTCCTGCCAGAGGGAAGAGGAACAAACAGTCCATGACCAGGGCGACAAGGGTCGGCTCTGATCCCATCTGCACGATAGAGGATTCAAAACTGCTTTTCTGATATCGGACTTGAGTGACGCAAAGGTATTTCAGCTAAAACATGCCTCTTAAATGTATGTGGTCAAGATCTTTCCTGGGCAGCAGAACAGCACAATAACAACGTAAGGATTTTGTTTATTCTATCGTTTTTGTTCTCTGCATCACTGCACTGTGATACCAACACCAACAAACAAACGCATTGCTGTTTAAATATAACAGTTAAATAGTGAAGACATGGGCAGCTAAGCAAAACAATGTGGAAAAAAATGTATATGTAAAAACCAATGAAACTGCAGACATGAATAAATACAATAATGTACTATTCCTGGTGTTGCTAGGTTACAGACGGCCATTTGTTTACAAATGGATAGAGGCATCAAGTGCTGCATGTTCCCAACAATTTTCCCTCAGTTTGACAGTATGAGCATGTCAGAGCAGTTTGGCTCCGATTTAATGTTTGAGGTCTTAGCATGCAGCTCTGAATCGGATATATTTCAGCGCCATGTAAACAGGGAAGATTCCATCTGTGATCAGGCTACATTTAGTCACATTATGGAGAACTGATGTAGTCGTAGCAACAATGTGTGTGTGTGTGTGAGAAATCAATGGATACCTTGTCTTTGTTGGCAACATGACTCACTGAAACTGCTCTGAGAGCTTAGTTTACCTTGGGTTAGGAAATGGTGATAAGATCAATGCCCTCCGAAGATTAAATCATGAAGTCACGTTCGCCATTAATTCAAAGTCCAGTGGAAACTGTTCCAGTACAGCGTATATGTATACCAGTAAATCGGAGGAAAAATAAATAAATAAGAAGCCTCAAGGAGCCCAAGGCACTCCTGGAGAACAGTCTAGCAAAGCTCTATTGCCAGTGTGCTACGGCTGCGGAGGCGGCGACTGTATCACAAGTTAATGGCCTGAAGTTCTCCACAACACATCAATGACCTAGATCAGGACCGTTATCCCCTGGGAAACCATTACGGACAGCAAAAACTTTATTCTGTGGCTCCAAGCTCAAGCAGCGCAAAACAATGACTTCAGTGAGAGATTTCTTTCTCATAATATTTTCTAATAAAAACAACAATTTAATTCTCCCTTTGGCGATACATATACGAACACTGATACATCTTTTCTCAAGAGTTCATAACAGTCATGACAAACATGCACAGTGGTTCAGAAAATATACCTGTAGAATCAAGGTTTCTGGGTCCAGAAAAGCAGCGTAATCCCAGCTGGCTTGTCCAGCCCAGGCTGACTCAGAAGCACGCATGTGATGGAAGTCTGTGGTGGATCAAAGGTGTTCAGATACCAACAGTAGCCTGACATGGCTGATTCCGTTACAAGAAAGTGGGAGTATGCTTCAACAGCAGAGGGGCATAACCAGGAATGGAACGACTCATGCCTCAAACAAGTGAGGAAGAGGAGGCTGACTTGCTGAGGCTCCCCCTGAAGGGAAAGACAGGCTCTCCTCTGGGTCCTGAACTGCGTTTCACTGCGAGCAACTCTGTTACATCTGAACACTTCTGCACTCTGAAAATGGTGCAGCTACAGTTCGCATCGGAGTGTGCATGAATGGGACTCAGAGAGACAGTGAATATTTATAATTTACACCACATAAACTATTAATATTCCCTTTGTTTTTACACTCCGTGATGACTTCCAGCTGAAATTTCAATGGTCAACATGATACTGTAAAAGGACTGGGCTGTCTGCTGTTCGTGTAAATAATTCATCTGCGCCGCTAATTTCCTCCCGGACAGTCAAATATGAGTGGAATATTATCGATTAGGATTCTGGTGGGTTAAATGTCGACATAAAAGAGCAACAGTTATCACAACCTTCTTCCTCAGACTTTTATTTTAGACTTCCTGTTATGCTCCTCGCTCATCTCTGCTCTGTTAAGATGTACGGGGTGTGACCTCAACACCAGCAACTCTTGCTTTCTGTAGCATCTGAAGCCTCATGCAGGCGCCTGAATGTCATGCTTGGGGTACAGCGCTCTCCCAGTCATTCATGATTCTCCACCTTCTTGTGGATGTGTTCCACACACTAATGTTCTTAGAGGTCCACCTGAAAGGTGCTGACATGGAGAGTCACACGTCACTCTATGTTGCTGAAAACTCCCAGCTGATAAAGCATTGGGGATAACCCTGTTAACTGCAAGTATTTTATTTCCTGATGTGTTTTTATGTACTTGCTCCTTCAATGACATGATCGCGACATTTGTATGGAGGTCAACTGATGTATCTGTTTCTGGGCCATTTTTCACTTAATGCTCCACATCGCTATCGGCCTCCAACATATCGGTCTCCGCCGATTTTTGTCCACTTGCGCCTTTTTGTGCCGATCATTCGTGCCTGTGGCAAAGTGCAAGTGAAATCTACAGCCCTTTTCAAAAGCTTGGATTCAATTTTTTACGTCATTAAAGAGCTACCACAAGACGATTTAGTAAGTCAGCACTTTTCTGTTCAACTCAGCTATAACACCATTCTGAATAATGTATATAGCCTATTTATTCCCAAACAAATTAACATCTCCGCAATGTAATTTTTTAATACCAAAAACCAAACCTAAATGACAAATATTGGCACAGAATCTCAGCCTTAAATCAGTTACCATGTCAATATCATGTCAGCCCTAAAAAAAGCATAGTGTTCTGACATTGCATTAACTTCAGAACGTAATAAGCTGCATTTTCGTACCCTTTAACTTCCACTCCTTATGTACAAACAGAATAATATGGTGTGTCATCTTGGCACCGACAGTAAGTTTACAGCAACAGCCGTATTGTAACAGAAAGAACAAATCATTCTGAGCCGTTGTTTTCACATATTAAGATATGGAATATGTAAATCCTTGACTGCTAGATTTTATCTCCAAATTCATGGGCGCACGGCAGCAATCCCTTTACTCACCATGACAGCGTTCGTATTTGAACTTATCTCACGCTGCAAACTCGGTTATTAAAATTCCATCCAACTCACGCTCTTACATTACAAAACAACCATGCAGCGCTAATGCCTCTGATTTCATGGGATATGAAGTCATTTTAAAGATTCATTTCATGGACTGCTATTTCACTCGTTCAGATGGACTTCCTCGTGTTTGCAGATATTAAAGCCATCCCTCATTCTGCTTTATTCATACTTACTTTACCGCATTAAACTCTATTAGAATACACCCGAGGAACACAAGTCAGGTGTTGGCGTAATCTCACATCCAGCGTGCCGGGCTCCACAGCAGCACGCTGACAGATGGGCAACACTGCGCACAGGGTTTTTCCAATGTTCGGTAAACAGCAGACGCAGCAACCTATTTTTCCTGCCTAGTAAACCAACAGCTTCCAGCATCAACAGTGCCTCTATAGTCGATGTGTGAAACGAGCTGATTGCAGGAACCACCACAGGCTCAGCTCATTGGACGTCTTTCTCCCCCCCCCACACACAAATTATTTATTTTGCTCTCCAGATGTAGACGTTTTTAAGAGTCACACACTGTAACTAGACACCCGGAGCTGAAATGAATTAATATACATCCATCATTGCCGTGGGAAAATTAAAACGGCATGGATTTATGATAATGATCGGGAGGTTGTGGAGTTTAGGAAAAAGAGATCCATGAAAAGTCTTACGAGATGGTGTTGTTCTCTGTCTATGCCATCAGGGGTTACTACAGCGAGGGCCCCACTCTGACCTTTCTTCATCATCCTCCCTGGTGAGGATTCTCCTCATGCCCTCAGTCGGTGCAGGATTGACAACATTTTTCGGATTAGTATGCGCATGCGCACTGGCCAGCCGTGTACCGCCATGTTTTCATGTTTTACAGTCCATGTCGAATAAAGGCAGGCGCTGCAATGACCTGTTCACTGTAGTCACCCCGACATATTGATGCTAAATATACACATACAAAACAGTTATCTGATATCTGCACTTAGCTAAACACGGAAAACACATAGATGTCAGTGACGAAGAGAGCGTCAAAAGCGATACACATGGAAAAAGGATCATACAACCTGTGTGAACACTGCAATCTTGTCCGGTCACCATACAAACATGGCGGAACGAGTGATACTGTGTGCATGCACTTGCCAATCCTGCAGCTTTGAAAATCCTCCCATCCTCTCAAAAAAAGGAAAAAAACTCAATTCCAACATTTTACCAAAATCAATAAATATATAACTTTCCTTTGTAAATTTGTGCACGTTTCTGAAAATCAGTGTATTCTTATAAATATATGTTCATATTTGTGGCTTTCATGGGAGAATTTTTTTTTACACAAATGTGATGCTTTTTTGTGGGTGATTTTAGGTGCAATGTGTCAATACAGTATGTCAAAATAATTCACTGACTTTACATACACAGCTTAGATTGTGCTGAAAAAAGGGTAAACAGTTTTTAAGCTACCTAGCTTCAAAAACACAACCTCAAAATTCCCATAAAAAAATATATTCAAGCGTTGCAGGCTGTTGTCCGCAGCTGCTAAATGTGACTTGAAAAGTAATCTAACTTAGTTAGTTTCAAATTCGAGTATGCAGTAAATTTTTTTTTTTTTAAGGGAGAAGTGCGTAATCAGTAGTCTGACTACTTTTGCGAAGTGACTGTGGTAAAACTGGTCTTGATCTCTGAATGCTCTGGTCCCAACATAGTCATGACATGGCTATGACTTCAACACGATCTCTAACTGCTTCTCTTCAAGGCATCTAGCATAGATACCACTGCTAAGCCAACCTTTACTGGCCAATATAAGAAACAATGTAGGCTAACAAATCAGGTAACAGGTCCCTAACTAAACAACTCAGCAATGGATGAAGACGGTTCTTTCAGATTCCAGCTCGGAGATGTTTCTTGGTCACACTGTAGAAGCATGGACAACCATAATAGGGCCATTCCAGCTACAACTTAAAATAAATAGCTACCGCCATGTCAAAACAGTTGCTGCTTATCACCAGATAAAAAAAAGAAACATCTCTTCATGGCTGTTGACAAGTCACCGTGGCCAGTTTGTGTCAAAGAAAGACAAACAGGAGGCATTCAGTGACTTCACAAAAGGCTATTATTTCATTTGTGAACACAGTGTTTTCTTTGTGCATTCAGGGGCCGAAAAATATGTTTGTCGGTTTAAATTGATTATGTGTGTGTGGGGGATACAATCTCTGTGTATAAACAAATAACAAAAACATGACGGGAGACGTGGACTGGGGGCAGAAAATGAAAGACTGAGGACAGACGGCGCTGTTTGAAGAAGGGAAATAATAGTGAAAACTTCAGATGCTCTTAGACAAACAAGAGAATATAGAAAATTGGTTTGGAGAATTATGTCATCTGCGTAACAACAAACCAATAAGAAAGAGAGATCCAAAGCTCAACTTCACCCAACTATTTTTGGATTAAATCCAACATGACACTTTGAATAGCTTGTGCACACTCATGTTTGAGGTGACTTTACGATTTGATGAATGGAACTGAGGTGCAGCCAGTTATTGTTTAGGCAGTTCCTCGAGTTAAGAGAAAAATGGATTCATAGATCATCATAACACTTTTCGCTTGATTCATGTCATGATCTGTCGTGCAACTTATCGTTTGGACAGAGGACATTTTGGTCCACAGTGACCAATATTAGGACACAACAGAACCTTGGGCATCAGACAAACAACACAATGGATATAATGTAGAAATGCAAGTCGAGAAATGGCCTCAAGATCATTTGTACTAGTCACAGCCTTCCAACTGTTCCAGTGGGTTGAATACATTTCAACAAAGGTCCACTTTGATGAAAAGAATCAGGCCTTTCTCACAATAGCTGGCTACAATCCTGTTGTTTTCTCTGTCAATGTGAGTTGCATAAGGTGCTGTAAGGCCGACTCTTCCGTCCTCCAGCATGTAATACTATAGCCGTACTAACAAGTCATTCAGCTGCATCGGGAAGGGAACAGCAGTTAAATGAAAGACCCCTTGTGGAGCTGGTAAGAGCATGTCGAGACAGGAGGAGCCGGCGATATTTCACTCTGACAGAGGGATGAATGATTGAGAGATTTTGTGGGTATTTCAACGACAAGCTAATCTCTCAATGTTTCCTGGTGTCACTACTGTCCCTGAGGGGAGGCAACAAGTGCAACACAGACGACAAATTCTAATTAAAATTGAATATTTCATGAGCAAAGTGGTTGGCGCCGTTGCAAGTATGTGCTTGGTTCAAATCCAGTGTAGTTTGTGTGAGTTTGTATGTATTCTTGTCCTTATTGGGGGTGACCTCTCAGCTCGCCAGGTTTTTCCACACCGTCCAAAACCATGAAGGATTCTTCCTGCCACCCTCCTCGCCCAGTCAGACAGTTCTTTTTATTAAGTATTAATTGACATGTTCCTGAAGTGCGAGAGAAACGTATTTCTGGCATTAAATCAGGATTACGGAACGCTATTTGGCAGTCAGTTTGATTCACACTGCGACTTGGAACATCTTGTCTTTTGGCTCTGAGCAGCAGAGAGACTGGAGTGAGAAAATGGTCAGGCACCCTCTTATCTCGACAGCAGTCGACATGTCAGTCAGACAGTTTCTGCCTGATAAAAACAAACTCGGGGTCGGAGTCTACTGCCATCATTACCAAGAAGATCCCTGTTGGCCAGACTAAGACGTTTCCTATTCACCCGATTGTGGTTATTTGATCTTCAAATTTTGCCTTTTCTATCTGAAAGTTTCATCACCTTCACGGAAAAGTCCTTCTCAAGCAGGTTTCCAAAAGGATCAAAAATGACCACCTCTCCAAGCACGCTCCGCAGAAGCTGGGGGCCCGTTCTTCTTTTGAGGATTTGTAAGTGTTTAGCTCAGCAACACAGGCTTAGCAACCTGTTTGAACTAACCGGTAACATCAAGAGAACATTCTTGAGGATTACACGTCAAAGATTAAGATTCGCCCACGGCTCCTATTGATGCCGAGGAGTCGAGTCAGACATCAAATGCTGTGGTCAGATTACAAAAGGCACTCACAAATCAGTCATGCAGCAAAGCCAAAAACTCCAAAACTGCTCTTCATTGCTTGCAGGGTTGGATCAATTAAAATGTTCTTAGTTCAGGGGTTCTGACTTCAGCCTTGCTCAGATTTTTAGGAAACTGATTCATACTTTTTCCGCTCATATATCCTCTTTACTGTATGTAGTCCAGCACAGCAAAACAGTATTTCAGTTATATTAAACAACTACCTGAGCATTAGATCTGAAAAGCACGACAGATAATAACACAAGAAAAAGTATGCACTTGCTTTCCCAGGTACTTTGTTGCCCCAGTACAAAGTTAATGTGTTAATATTAGATAAAGCAAAGCACTATTTTAATGTGTAATCTGCTGTACTCATATACACACTTCTGTAGTAGTGCGTTATCTACCTCATAGCTCAGATGTCTGTCCTCCCTCCTCACACCAATCCTCCTTATGTCCTCATACATCACCTCCATGATTCTCACTGGTTGTCTACCTCTTGTCCTTTTACCTGTTACCTCCTCCCCCAGTATTTTTCATCCAACATCTCGTCTACACCTTCGTGTTCAAACTTCTCCCTGCCCCGCTGATCAACTTATTCCTGATCTTCTCCTGACTAGCAACTCACAATTTTAACTGCTTGACTTAACCATACATCATGGCAGGCCTTACTTCTGTCTGCTGCAAACCTTCACCGTGTTCGGTCAAAGTCCTCTGAAAGTAACAGCCATTTTCACATTTTATCCCTTTGAGAGATGGCACCATGGCAATCGAACACAATTTGTTTTTCATCTTCCTATATAGTAAGGACCTTCACCACAGCGCAAAACTATATATATATATATATATATATATATATATATATATATATATATATATATATATATATATATAATTTTTATTTATTTATTTACTTATTTTTTGTTAGTATTTATCTGATATTTATTTATTTTGGACACATAGTTTTTATTTTTGGAAACCGAGGAAATTTCGTTGCCATAATACAGTGATATGTTTTTGTGCAATGACAATAAAGAAAGTCTAAATCTAGGTCTAAAACCATGTGATGCACATTTGCTGTGTTGCTGCATTTGAAGCCAACCTGCTACAGTAGCTTCTTAATGTAGCCAGCCACCAAGATTATTTTTGGAAAGCAGTTCAAGGTTTCTAAAGACAAGCTGATTTTTCCAGTACGCTCTGACATGTATTACAAACTCTGGAACTGTTGGAGGCTATCAAACGTTGACCCAGCTCAGTGTTTCCCCTAAGATTGTGTGTTTGGAAGAGGGAGGGGACCAAGCGATCGGTCGATGTCAGCTATGGTTGTAATAGTTTATGAACATTCTAAACAGGAATTTATCACTTTGCATCATTCCCATTGAGGAATTGAGACAGTACAGGAAAAGGAACTTTCTGCCATGTTGCGCAATGTTGAAAATGGAATTTTGGCCTGTGGAGGCCTCCCAGTCGTTCAAGTTAGAGACCTCTGAGGGTGTTGAATGAATTATTGAAATTAACATAAAACATACCAGCAGTTCAAGATGTCAAATGTGACCGAGAATAAATGTTTATTATGGTAACCGATTCCCGGTAGTCAGACCAGATCATGTCAAGAGCAGATTTTGAAAAATGATGATTCAGTCAGTCCATATGGCAGGGGATAAAAGCCTTTTTCAATTAAGTGGAGACAAAAAGCCAAATGCTATCTTTAAACCCAATCATCTCCAATTTATTTTCCAATAAAGTGGCAGACTAAAAGTAAGGAATTGTGCATAATAGAAATGGAGTTTACCGCCGGGGGAGATGGAAAGGAGCATCTGCATGTCGGGCCACACCATCGCGGACGGGCCTTTTGAATGCTGGATGAGCTGCCCGTCTGACAAAGCCATTTGAAAACAAAAAACATTGCACAGCTTTGCGACAGCTATAAAACTAAACTGTAATCGTGAGAGCAACATCAAAGCATTAAGACATTGACGGCTTTTGAAAAATACATTTTAAAGGAAGAAAAATAAATAAACAAAAAGGAGGTTGAGTCGTTTTTATCATCCCTCCTCTACTTCTGTGTAGCTGCTGAGTTTGGTTCTACTGGACCAAAGTCAGTACTTCATCACTCTTGCTCAAGAGCGTGGGACTCAAACTCGCAGCCCATCAGATCAACACAGCTATATTTTCAACCAAAACCAAGACACATTATAGATGGTGTTTCATGTACGTCATTTGAACTTTTCGTAATTCCATCCACAATTTCAATATGTATTATTTGGCTGAGCTCGGCAATGAAGTGGGTTACACTTCAGACGGTGGAACACTTGATTCTTTACTGTTAATAATGTGTAATTACAGTGTTGTTTGGAGGGAACTTTTGCTGACCAACCCAAGCGGAACAAGACACAAATCGGACCTGTACTATGAGTAGTTACCGGCTTATATTCTGCTAATATCCATTTGAGGAAGTTGTTTATTCATGGTAATATGCAGCGTGTTCCCTAATCTAAAGGGTAACCATCCTCTGCAGTATGTTTTCAGTATTGGCTTCCATTGGGATTGAATTTCAAGTAAAGGTTTGTCAGGTTTTCGTGTTGCCTGCAAAACAGCCTCAGTGTGAGTTTATTGACAAAATGCCTTGTTTGCCAAAGGGATAATGTGTTCATGAAATATTAATGAGTGAAATTAAACGATAAATATACAGATATCAAGCAGGATCAATGACGATTACGGTCAATCCCCGAAAATACGTCTTTCCACTTATCTGCTTCATCTCCATTTATCTGTCTGATTCCTCTGCTGAAGAGAAATTGATTGGTTTCTGTTTTGTTCATTTCGCACTGGATGCTTTTTGCCATCAGTGGAGCAGTTGCTCAGCTCTTAATAGACCAACAACGGTCCCTGCTGTCTTTCGCTGCACTCCTGGCAACATGAGGATCCAACTCCAGACGTTGCTCTTTTCATGAGACATCTACCTTGTTTTACCTCTTCTTCACTGAAGTGTACTTGTAGATACGATTAATTTCAGCAGTACGTTCAGCTAGCACCTCCACATAATCAGAACTCGCGTCTTCAACCGTAAACTCCTTTTCTTCCCACTTATTTTAAATACGAAAAAAGCAATACACTACGGCAGAGGTGGGCAATTCAATTTCCAAAAGGTCCACAGTAGAAACTGTTACAGTTGTGAGGCGCCATCGTGCCAAAAGAAAGACAGTGTTGAGTACAAAACATGATGGAAAAAATATTCTAAATACATACTTAAGTGACAAGGACAAGAAGATGAAATATAATTCAGGTTATTAAGTTGAAATATACCATGAAACTGACCTATTTCATTTTATATGCACTTATAGAATATAGATAAACTACAGACTAGATGTTCAAGATTAAAAAAGGAGTTTATTTCAAAATATATTTCCACTCTTCTTTGGTTGCATTTTGAGATAAGATAAGAGACTTCATTGATCTCACCAAGGAGAAATTCACCTTTACAAGACAGAAATAAGTAAAAATGATTAGCGCAAACAGGTAGTCATCATACAGATAGTCATCTCAACATATTTACAAATATACAAATGTGCAACATCGTGGTGCAACATGGGGTGGGTGCTAGGTACATTGTACAATATCAGACGGGGAGTATATGTGATGATGGTTGACCGGTAACTACTCAATATTAGCTGCACAGTCGAGTTGTGAAATCTGAAGAAAAACAAAAATGTCCAATGAAAAGAAGAAAACTTTTGTCTTAAAACAAGAACTTGCTATATTTACTGCTCGAAGTGGTGGTGGTGACAAAAAGAGAAAGAAAAAAAAAAGGCAGAAAAATTAGGACGTATTAGTTTTAGTCTGATATGAAACGGGCCGGAAACATGCAGGGATCGGACCGCATGTGGCCCACAAGCCGCACTTTGCCCAGGAATGCACTATGGGGTAGTTGCAAAAGGCAGCTATGTAACTGAAGTTTGCATTACTGCAGACGATATTCTGAGGACAGAATACTCGCTGCTAAGCCATTAGCACCACCAAAAACAGGCATGTATTCTCCCTCAAAGATACCGTTAATGTAAAAAAATAAACTACATTACAGCTTTTCTGCTCAGCTATTCTATCCGCAAGAAGCGGGGGACACGCATTGTATTTGTCAACAGGCACATCAGCACAGGAAGTCATCGATCACAAAGTTGTCATAATTCACACTGGGCTAAGTAAGACTTTCGCACCATAACCACGGCTTCACTTTCACTGCCTCCTTCATGCCTCTGTTCTCATTACATCTCCTCACAGGCTTGTTTCAGACTGACACTGGTTGTTGGCCATCTTTTATTCAGCAAGGTCTTTGTGGTCGACCGGGGACCAAAATAATTCTGGCTGCGATTGATATTATCTCTCGAGCGCTCATCTAAGACGCCAACCGCGTGCGAAAAAAAAAAAAAAAAAAACTCAGTCAAGAGCTGTCAAACACCATATGTTCCCCTGCCATGCCATCAGCCTCGCCTGATAAAATGACAGGTAATCGTTAAAAATTCCATTTGAACAAAGCCAGACAACATTCCACAATCTGCTACATGTCACAGCAGCAATTATGATCCAGCCGCACTGTGACAATATTTGCTTTAATTAGCTTTTTAAACCACCAACCGAGGACGACTTCATCTGCCTGAGTGGAAATCTAAAAAGTGACCAATTTATCATCTGAAGATGATTTCAATGGAGAACCAACCTGTCAAGTGTATGATGGAGGACGGCGGAGTTTGTCACGGTGAATAAGCGCCTGTCTTCTGAGACTCCGAATGGTTAAGTCAGGTTTGTCATGGTGGTTCCAGTAGTTAGCTGTGCATGCTAAACAATATTGAAATACAGCTTAATATTTTCCACAATGGGAACTTGAGTAGTCCTCAGCGGCCTGGGGGCCACAAGACTGGGGGCCCTCATGCGGTCGCAGAGGTCAGTAGAAATGTTTCGAACTTCATGACATCTGCCAAGATTTGCTCCTGTCTGTCTGCTCGCAAAATCACTCCAAAAGTTTGGAACAGATTTTAGAATGTTCAGCACAGCTAACAGGCCACACGCACCAAGACCACTGAAGACCGTCTCATCCAGATCCTGCACCAGTCGGCGACCTGCCCCACACACACCTGATGAAGCTGTGGGATTTGTGAGCAAATTCGGTTCGACCTCTGGTCCAATCGGACGCTATTTTACAGGTGTATTGTTTGAATATTTTTCTTAGTTTTGCCTCAGAAAATGGTCACTTGTTGTTGCTGTAAATGTTCATTCCTATGCCACAACAAGACCGATTTTTTTTCTTCATACCTCCTGTCCATGAGGTCTGATAGCCCCCCCCACAACAGCCGCAATACATTGTGGGACCCCTGAGGAAATCCACTGCTTACAGGCAGGTTTTCATATGTTCGTGGATTCGCGGACTGGATGTTCTGGCTCAACACCCCGGGGCTCCAAAACATCATGTCTACACGGCAACTATCTCCTCATATAGACAGCGTTCTCTTGAGTGAAGTCAATACATGTTGGAAAAAAAAATAAAGCAGATCCAGCTAAAACGAAGATCTTATATCGTTGGTTGCAGTATGGCAACTTGTTGTAGATTTAAAAAACAGAAATAAATAAGATTTTGATTCATTTAAAGGAGAAAACAGTGCTATATTTTATAAATGTAATATCATTGTAAACAGACCTCCACATCCATATGCAAACACTAGGGTGCTTCAGAGGATCCAGTTATTGAAGCCATGCTCTCTTCAGTGTTCCACTTTGCTATTCTGACACCACTTCATATGAATGCCACTCCTTCACTGTCCCTGGACATTTTAATGCCATGGATACAGGACAAACAATTCAAACCATGGCGAATAATTTAGACTCAATAAAATTAAAGCAGAAATAGAGGTACAATATGAATGGTATTGAGCAGAGAAGACCATTTCGAAAGGAACTTGTGCGACCAACTCCATACTGCATATTTTGAATCTTTACCGAATGTTACTACTGAATGTTACACTCACAAGGTCATTGCTGCTTCGTTTCTGACCTTCAGAGACGAGAAGGAGCACACACAAGTTTTATATTACTATACTATCAAGTTGAGAGACAGGTGACTGTCGTGTTAATAACAACAACAGACAACTCCTCCATCAGTACACAAGCAAAACATAGTAGGGCAGAAACTAACAATTATTTTAGTTGTTGATTTTTTTCGATTAGTCGACTAATCGCGATGACCTTTGTTTGGACCTACTTTGAATTTTTGTTTAATCTAAAGTAGCTTAAATCATCTCACCGTGATACTCTGACACCATACATTATTAAACAAGTTTATTAAAATAATGACACATAATCCAGGAACATGTGTTAACGCTGTGAAGCTTGAAGCATAAACCCGTTGATAGAGAGCTCCAGTTCTTTAAAACGGAGGTCTTTATTGGTCCTGGAGAAGAATTTAAAATCATCACTATTCACATATGTATCGCATATAAAATATCTGATCACCATCCACATCAAAGGGTCTTATTTGAATAATAATCTAAAACAATGTGTTCAGTGTAGCTCCCTAGTTCAGTTCTGGTTACTATTATGAGGAGACACCGAGGCCACTTCACTACATCACTGTAAAAAAAAAACTAATAGTGCAGATGTGACATGTGTGACATCATTAAAAAGCGACATGCTAGCTGTTAGCTCGCGGGTGTGTGGAGTCACAGACCAAACACGGAACACTCTTTCATCATTCTACTGTGGTGTCGAAGGGGTTTGCTCATACTTAAGACGCGTTATCTTCGCAGACAAAACAAAGCCACACTTTTGAACACGACGACCCTCCGTGACTGTGACTGAAGCGGTCAGTCGGAGGCGGTGACGCGGAGGCCAGTTGGAGTCGGACCTCAGTGATATTTTCTCACTGGTTTTCAATAACAACCACTTCTTGATGCCCATCCTGCGGCCCGCAACGAGACGCATCGATGCACAGATTTTGACATCGACACATTTTTGTTGTCGACGTTATTGATGACGTCAACTAATCATTGCAGCCCTAAAAAAAATAGTATGCTCCTTAGTTACTTGGTAATATTCTTGGGGATAAATGACTTATGAGTAACCAACAACTTTCACTGCTAAAAGGGTTTATGGTCCTAAATAAGGCTCTGGTCTTGTTTCAGCTCGTAAATGAGAGACAATGAGATGCTTCAAGTGCAACTTTAGGAGCGTCTAATGAAGCACAACTCTGAACAACTGGCTTTTTTTATTTGGTATGGTTCCCACCACGACACAACATATACCCTCAGAGAAAGTGTGTCTAAAACAGAGCCACTTTCTCTGATGGAGAGACACGGCAGGACGCAGAAGAGAACAACGACAAAGAGGCAGTTACTCTGACAGATGTTTCCACAGATGTACCTCTAAAGATGTCACTTTAGGTGCTAAAAAAAGGTGGCCATCAATAAACTGAACACACAACCTCACATCTTGGAAGTGAAAAAGTAAAGGTTTGTGAGGTTTTTAAAGGTAACGTTACAGCCTCAGATGAAGAGTTCATCTGTCCCAGAGGACAATTCCGTGTTTGCAGCCTACACAGTCCATATGTACATTCACAAGCAGACTAGAAACCGCTCAAGGCAAAAACAGTCAGTACTGAAGAACAAACGGGCAAAGACTTTCACCGGCTCGTGAATCATTCAGCTCCGAAGAGATTTCTCGATCGCCCTTGATTTATGTTGATATATGCAATAAAACAAACATTAGATGATTACTGTAGTTTTTGTACAGAGAGTTTGCACTTCCTTTACTCACATCAACAACACATATCTCTTATTCAGCTGGAAGAAGTCCATGAACCTTCAGCTTTCTTCTGCCGAAGGGTTCAAGAGTCATGTCTGCTGCGCGTCTCCAGGTAAATGTGTTCAACCGCAACATTTGCTTGTGACCTCCTTAATGAGAATCCTCCAAGCGTTTTGGGTTACCTAGAGGGCGACAGCGCCCTCATGCATTCCAATGTCTGTCCCATTTTATTAATGTCTCACTCCACTCTGAGCTGAGATTTCCCCTTCATCACGGCACAGATAAGCCCGGGGAGACGGTAATGGATTGTATAGACCTTTAATAAGACTACTTTCCCACTCTGAGTCTCTCCCGGTTGACTGAGCTCCTTACCCAATATACTTTTAATTCGCTACCATCACCATGACCATCAATACCAGTACGAACTGACCAAGCTCCAGTCCTCCCTAAACACCGCCCCCCTACGGAAGAGCCACTCTTACAAACCTCTCAGGACATTCTGAGCTTTCCAACTGACTTTCACCAAACTAGATACATAAGAAATATGCATCTAGAAGAAATGAACCTCTTTAGACTAGGGACGCTCCGATCAATAGGTCACCGATCATGATTTCAGCATCATCGGTGAATGCCGATCACTACCTGTCAATGCTGATCACATGTGACAGCCAGCCTCTGATGAAGCGCCGCTGGTTGTGACGCGTCCATTCGTCTCTACTCGCTGCTCACTCAGTAGTGGCATGTCTGCTGTGGAGGTTCTTTCAATCTGTCATGTAAAGTTTGCATTCTGTAGCACATGCACGGGAAAATGCTGTGCAGGGAAGCACCTTCAAATGAAACACGCCGTTTAAAACGCTAGCACTTGAAGGAGAACAGAGAGTTTTCTGGCCTCATGAAAGTGAGACCGCTGGTTCCTCAGCAGCAGGGTGTTAGCGCAGCTCACGCTTAGCAACACTCGCCGGTCCGAGAATAATATTCGGAATGCTAAAAAAATAATTATTAATTTCACAGAGCAAGATAAGCAGCCTTTCTCTGGTGTTGTCTGTCATTGCAAAGACATTTGTCATCGAAAAGCCCAATGAGCAGCAGAACCAGGTGCAAGTCATGTTCATCAAATTTACTAAAGAAAAAAATAGAAAAAAAAGACACTTAAGTGTTAAGTGTTGAGAAAAAAAAACTGAGTAAAATTCTGAATAAATTAAATATAATAAAACCCAGGTCTGAATATCATAAAATAAAAATAATATATTTTATTTAAACTAAAAAAAGAAGATGTAAGTGAAGTGTAAATGAAAGTATCATCATAAAATGTTCTAATTAATTTGCCAAACTGCTTCAACAGGTGCTTTTATGAACAGTTTTTACTGTTGGGGGGCGCCATCACTTTCTTTATCATTTTTTTCTTTTAAAGAACTTCTCCATAGTTGTTAACTATTACAGATTTGCAGCTGTCAAGTCCATTTAGTGACACACTGCCGCCACCATACGGGGCTAATGGATTGAAACTGTCTCGCGGCCCAGAGGTGTAAAACAAAAAAACCTCTAGCGTCCCTCTAGGGGGCGGGGCCCCGGGCCTATGGTTAAGAATCACTGTACTGCACTACTATTCACTATTGAATCCAACAGTGATGCTGCTTGCCGACGATTCACAGTGATGAAACCTCATCTTCCGCGCGAGAACAATCAGAACAGAACACTGAAAAGCAACCGAAGGATTCTGCTAAGCGTCGGCTGCCAAAAGCTTTGTTTACCGTCTTCGGTGAATTTCACGCTCCAGAGATGAAAGCTGCGTCTGAGAGCTGGAAGTCCAGGCTCAGCCCAGTGGATGTGGCTTAGCAGCAGCAGACTGAAGGAGGCGCCGCCGGACAGATCAGCTCGTCTCATTAGGACACAATAAAACTGCATGGCTCTGAATGAAACTGAAGTCTTCTTTTGCTCTCACGATTTCACACCTAAATCCCGTGTTTTAACTTTCTAACCTAAACAAATTTGACGTCTTTTTTTCTGCGCATCTTACGCATCCTGCGCTCAATTCAGCATACGCTCTCCTGACCTTGATCGATCGCATATATTTGAAAGCAGAGCCGTTCTAGTGAAGCCTTGACTCCTGCAGCGCCGAGGTTTGTGGAGACCAGAGTCGATGAACAGATGCAGCTGCAATCTCATTAAGGGAGGATATTGACGGACAAAAAAAAAAAAAAAACCCATCAGAATAGAAATCACATCTGATATTTACAGCCACCTGCGGCAGAAGTTAATAAGAAGTGAAATATTCACATTGATTTGTCAGAAACTCGATACAAAAATGACCCCAAGCACGATTTTGTGATCATATCTTATTATTCTCCATTGATTTCAACTCCCCAAAGATGCACAACTCTTTCTTTCTCTCAGCTTTCTGCTGAGCTGGTAAATAACAAACATACTTATTTCTGTTCGTTTTATTAAAGAGAAACAAGACGATAGTGACTTGAAGTGGGAAAAAAAGAGCACGAACACACGCTGACATGCTTCACTACAACTGAAACGTCTTGGTAAACCTTGAGGAAACCATCCCTGATAAATTTTTGCAGACTGAGCTTTGACTGCATCAAGAAATTCGTCACGACCTCTGGTTTTGCAACTCGAGATCTGCGTTTCAGTTTTCTACCAGAAGAGAATTCACTGAGGGCTGAGGAGGCAACGTATTTCAAACACTACTGCCATCTAGTGGCCAACTGAGGTAATACAAACGAGAAAATGTAACGTTAAACTTGTGACTCCATGTATCAATTAACCATGAAAAAAACTGCATACGTAAAGCAAGAAAGGTCATAGACTTAAATGTATACATTTATTCAATTGTATATCAACAGCAAGTGAACGTCTCATGACTAAGCATTTGTTTTTCGTTCGTTTGTACCTTCATATTACAAATGTTCTTGAACGAAAGGGGAAAAACCCGAGAGAACTTTGTTGTTTTAAGATACAGGGATTAACAACGATTATATGAAATATATTTGAGGTTTGGTTTTTAGTAACAAACCTTTGAAGAATGCTAATGACTCGACAAAAATAAGTCATATTGCGCTCACCTGTGCCGTCGAAGGTCTCAGAAGCGCTTGCTAGCTGCAGTTTCTTTTTTAGAATTATTGAGTCGTAATTCTCATGACAACCTCTCTACAATTTCGTATAAAACTCGTATATCAGAACACACAACGCTGATAATTGCATATGAAGTTTGCTGCTTCAATTTGGAAAAACGGAAGTGACGTCATATTGTGCGACGCAATCTCGCGAGCAAAACGCGTTGGGCAACTTTTTTTCCTCTTTTAAATAAGATTACACTTAAATGACAGTTTTTCCAATATTTTTTTGTTTTAGTTTGTGCCAAAAACGTCGAACAGATAATTTGGAGATTAATTATATATATAAACTTATGCCCTGTTCATTTGTGAACACAAAAATTAAGGTAAAATTTATATGAAATGAATTGTCATGAGGAATGACAGTTAAAAAGACCGCTATCTTAAGAACAGCATCGAAATCAATTTCATCCTTGTGTTAAATTTTCATCTCAAATCAATTAATATACCAAGATCTGAAAGACAACACAAGCTGAAGAGGTTGAATTTTATTTAGTCCACTTTTAAAATTTACATGTTTTGCCAGGATTAAAAAAAAAAAAAAAAACGATCACAAATCATTCACTTTGCAGTCCAAGTCACAAAGAGGAGGAAAAAGGACAAACTCGGCACATTTTTATTAAATGATACGCCTCAACCGAATAGACGCCACAATATGTACAGCAACTATTTTTGCAACATGCTTGGGTCGTACATGTGAGAGTTCACAGGTTAGTGAAGTAAAACACTTGACACCAGGGGGCAGTTATAGCTCAAAACTGTGTCCAAATAAATTAAAGTTGTGACGAAGGAGCTCTATGATGTGAAATGAACCGACCAATGCTTGTCAACCAGTGTCAGCTAACTAGCTTTAGCAAACGTTCATCGATAAAAAACACACCGTGGAACGCGGCGTCCACAGGAGAAATAAATTAGAAACGGATAGCTTTAGTATGAATTTAAAAAGAGTACCTCAATTCCTCTCTCACCATCTCTCACTACAACATTGATACCTTTGCATAACTTATAGAAAACCTGCCACGTTCTTTGAAAAACTCACAGTAATGCGTTCACTGAGCACAAGTCATGATACCAACTGAGACAGGTACAAGATTCCACCCTGCAGAATCCTCATACCAATGCTCTGGAAATCTATACAAATAGAAGGACACTTTACTAGTTTATGTACATAACACTTTTGTACAGTCTTCGCACTTCCATGACAACGGAGTGAAGCATCTCAACACGAGCAAACAGAAAGCTGAATCAGTATATTCAACTGAGTGACCCCAAAGCTGCGGGCACAAGGGTCTTTGCATGGAGGAGAGCGTTCCTCAACGATGATGTCTTTTTTTGCATTGTTGTCAGATGCGATCGGCTCAGTGATCAAACTGACCTGCGCGTCCACAGAAATGCATTCACTGGTAAAACCTCTTATTCAAGTGATTCGACTCAAATTTATCTCAGCGAAATGATCGTTGAAAGAAGAGAAACACGTCCGACGAGGGGGTCAGCGAGTGTGCACGTTTGATCGTACTGCCCAAGTTGGAACACAAGCCCAGTCCTTCCACTCCAGAGGTGGCGGAAGCTAAAGGCGGCTGATGGCTTCAGTGCTCCACTGTCCTCCTGGCCAAGTGGATCTGGACAGCAGGACCCTCTCAAGGCACAAG
The DNA here is from genome assembly GCF_027744825.2 of Synchiropus splendidus. NCBI lineage: Eukaryota > Metazoa > Chordata > Actinopteri > Syngnathiformes > Callionymidae > Synchiropus > Synchiropus splendidus. The sequence continues at coordinate 23,485,068 of NC_071335.1, forward strand.
CCCCTCATTTACGCCAGTGTGGAAAAGGCCTAGTGGTTTTCAGTTTGGAGGGGTGAGAGGCATGAAGTATCACTTTGGTCCTTTTAACACAGTCTCTGTCTCGGTGGATTGTCGGCCGTCGCTCCAGGCCTCCCGGGTGCTCTTCAGGGCTTGTGTGCGCTGCTGGTCCACAACCACATAATCCACGCGCTCATCCGACGCAGCCAGGCCAGCTCCATTGGTCTGGAATTGAAAACAAAAATCCTGCTATACATATATATATATATACTCACGGTAAATGAGCTCTGCAAAGTGCACCTACCTTTCTAGGTGGGGTGGTCTTGCCAGAGTCAAGATCCAAATCCAGGTACTCCACCTGTTTGTCTCCTTTGGGTTTCACGACTGGGCTGCTTCCCCCATCCACAGTCATCGGCGCAGTGAGTTTAGAGCTCTACAGAAGTCAGGAGAAGGTGTGAACTCGTCGAAGGGCAGCACGGAGACAGACGTGCAAACAGGTTTGTCACAACAATACAATTTATAAAAAGTTGAATCGCCCTCAGTACAAAAACATTTAGCCAGTTTCGCCAGACTGCGCTTCACCAATCAGTTTTTATTGGCCTTAGAATTAAACTAAGACCACTGTAAAAACAATCGTAGAACTAAGCAGTGACAGTTGCAGGGGAGGAAGGAGATGAACTCCAGCACCTCGACACCCATGGCTTCATAAGACAAACATAAGTCACAGGGAGGGCCAAAGAGGAAACCCCGAGCCCGGCTAACCTCAATAGTGCGAAGGGGACAGCCAAGTGGAAATACTTTATCCTTAACTTTCCTCTTTCAATATTGTCAAAAGAGCTGGAAACAAACTTCATGTCAAGGCACTGAGTTCAGGGATGGGAAAACTTGCGATGAGATGAGACGGCCATTAGGTCCAAGTTATCTACTTTCAGAGGAAGAAAAGCAAGCGCTGTTTTTTGTTTGTCAGTTTTTTATGGCCAAAGATGATGTCATATAATGTAAATTAATAATTAATAATAATAAAATATTTTAATAATAATATAAACATAAAAATAATAACTGACATTATTTTTACTATCATCTTTAGCATGTTCGTATGTTATTAGACATACTTCTAAAACATTTAAATCAGCTTCATATGTGCACATGTTGACAGATATACACATATATTTCTTCCTACATCTCTAACACGTGTTTTCAAAATTAGAAAACATTCTGTTGGCCAACCAGACGTCGACACTTCTTTCAGGTTCATTCTTTTCCCGCGCCAGGGCTCGACTGAAGTCCTCTGGCGCCACCTAGTGGCGCGCCTCACACTGCTCATGAGGATGCAGCCCTTCTCTCAAAACGACAACTAAACCCAAAATTGTATTATTGTGACAACACTCAAAACACGGGCGACATCTTGGATGAATTAATCCTCTACTTCATGTATGGTGGTGTTATTGCTAATCGGAAAGGACTAAAGTGGAACAGTGTCGGTGCATTCAAACTGAGGTGACATGGAAAGAGGCAGCAGAGTTTTCACAAAAACACAATGACTGTTTAACCCTTAGACACTCTGACACGGCAGGTTACAGAGGCGACCCTGCTCACCTCCTCTACGGTGTCAAGTTCCTCCACCTCCCTCTTTACGGGGGTGATGGGGACAGTGCAGTAGAAGGACTCCTCTCTACACAAAAGTGTTGACAACAGAAGATAAAGGAGAACAGCAGATGGTTAGAGAACAAAACAGAAGGGAGGAGGTGAAGCTGGGGTCTCAGAGAAACCAGCTGGAAGGGAGGAAGAGATGGATGAAAACAAAGGTGGTGAGATGACAAAACTAAAGGAAGTCAATCCAGAACAGAATACCTGAAAACCGAAAGAAGGAAAGCAAGAAATAAAACAGCAGGAAGAGGAAGCCTGTGATGATGGTTGGAGAGAGGAGGAGTCCATCTGCAGCAGCGTGTCGCTTTTAAATATGCTGCCCCATCTTTACCTCCACAGGTGTAAACCGCACGCAAAGCACATCTCAAAAACCCCTTTACTGAAGTCAGAAGGAAGCATTGTGTTACATACTGGTTCGTCTGACTGGTTCTTCATATTAGTGACCATGGATACATAATTCTCATCACTGTCCTCGGAGTCAGTGCTGGAGGCTGTACTGTGCATTGACAGGGGCCTCGGCGGCATCGGGAACCTAGAGAAACTGAGCAGCATTCACAGTGTTTACCCACAAGATTCCACACACACAGAACAGCAAAACAGTTGAGCAGCGATCAGACTAACAGCATGGAGGGTTAGAGAGAGACTGTCTGGGTGGATGTCCTCTACTGGTGAGGGCATGTTCACATCGAAAGGCTCCAATCCCAAAGTCCCAAAAAGACATCACATTTGAAAACATATCTCTTTCCTTTCTACTTTGTGCTCTGTTTCAGAGGGTGACCTCACAACATCTGTACCAGTGGCAAACAAGTCGTACTACCCTTGGATGGGAAACGTGAATAATCTTCAGACTTTGAAATAAGGAATTAATATTGCTAAAAATGTATAGAAAGAATTTCACTCATTTTCAGGGTTTGGAATTGTCAATTATTAATGATTAAAAGCAAGTCAAAACAAGCTTGGCACCAAATGATGCAATTTCCCTGCAAATTGATGACTCATTTAATGTCATTAAAATGTCATATTAATAATCCATGACCTTTTGTTAAACATAATTTACATTAAAAACACTGAATACCTTGTGCATACATTTCATATTTTAAGCCTCTGCTATTTGTTGACTTTGATTCAGACAATGTTGAGAATTGAAAGATTGAAACTGTCAATAATTTAGTCAAGATTTTCCATGATCATATTTTAGATTGTTTCAAATATTAAGGGAATCCAAAAACAAAAAAAAGAGTCCAAGAGTTGAGCCCTGGTGCACCCCATGTCTAAGCATAAAGTCTGGTTTCTAAAGTCTGTTTACTTTAATTTTCCTGCATGTATGTATGATTGAACACTCTTGTTTCTGTCAGTCATCAGTTATTGATAATATCCACAGGCCCAAAACAGAAGTGTCAACCTAAAGAGGCGTCTTTAACGTAGAGAGCTGCCGTGGGTGGAGACTATCGGTTTTGAAACAGATCACAAAGTAGTCTGGACGTCGCCGTCGACAGCCGTCCGCAAACAGCTGCTTTCAACGATGTGAACACGCCCTGAATTGTTAGCAAACACAGCGGGACAGTTGTGGACTTACTCCCGAGCGAAGGACCGGGTGACAGGTGAGCGGACTGGCGTGCAAGGCTCCTCCCATTCTGGCACAGGTTTGATCTCCAGCGGAGCAGGTTTTCCTGAAGCCAAGTAAACACACACACAAACCACTGAGCAGACTGGACGGCCAGACAGGAAACACGTCAAAGCAAATGGGTTTGTCTGTGAATTTATGTTTGTTTTCAAACACCATTCGTATTAAAGCAAGAAAAACGTCTTGAATATAGTAAGGGGGCCATCTATCCTGTCTAGACATACAAACATTGGGCCACCAAAATTAATGACAGACTCGAGCAGATGCTCTTTATAAATCCTGTTTCTACTCTGGGCAGATGCCATATCATCAATTATTGCTACAAGTTTGTCCAATTTAAGGACAGAAAAAAATCTTTCTCCGAGAAAAAAACAAGAAAAAAAAGTTTGGGAAAAAAGGAATGTCAGTGGATTGAAAGAAAAAAAAAATGAATAGATTTGTGATCAGCTTCCTTTGACAGAGAATTCACTACCCACACACTAAAAACAACAAAACCCACAAATCACAACAGGCAAAGATGGAGGAAAGCGTTCAGAACAAAAGGTTGCACTCGAGAGTCGGATACATACCCTTACGCCGTCCTCTCTGGAATTCACCTACGGTTTGAGAATCGGTTCGCTCTAAACCGACACCTTTTGCTCTTATAATTTTAGGACTTTGACCTGATTAATGAAAGAAGACTTTACTTATTATATTAAAAAAACATATCACAAGGATTAAGGCCCAATTTAAAAGGAAGATCCAGCCATGCAAAGCCAAAAAGAAAATACGAAAAGACCCGGTTGATCACAGCATGCAGACCAAAGAAAAGTGATCGTCATGACAACCCTAGTGACGGCGGCGTGTCCGAAAGCTCAACCACACACCTGACACACAATTTATAAATCTTGTAGGCAAAAATAATATTTAAAATGCAGATGGTGCATTAATATAAAAAGAAGATTCTTAATCAGCGGACTTGTGTCTGATCAGGCTGATACCATGTGTCAGCTGACAGCTTGAGTGGTGGGAGCCGTCTGGCGTGCAACAGCGTCTAACAGCGCCACACGGAAGACTGCGGAGACGGCGATGATTTTTCTGCTCATTGAAGCAAGGCCATTTACTCAGCGCTAGATCGCAACTGTGCTGCCTATTAGGTCTCTTATCAAAGGGCTCTTTCAGCTGCGGGGAACAAAGGAGACGGAGGTGACCACTTGAGTTCGGTCACCCAATGGCACAGGGAACGGCAAACCTCCGAAACAGTCTGCGGGGCCTCTTGAGCGCGGGACAAAAGTGCTTTTGACAAGGAGCAAACTGAGGAATGTACATGAACGAAGGTGGTTCAGACACCAGTAACTAGTGCCAGGCCTGTAAAAAGACATCTAGCTAATTGGCCATTATTCATGCCCCATTTAGGATCATTTAGATAATTCATAACGTCTGTGGTTAATGTTCTGGAGCTAAAACAATAATAAAAAATGCTTCAATAATAAATGTACGCGCAAAGACAACGGGTCCAACTTATCTCATTCATCTCAACCTCCTCTATAGCTCATTCATCTGAACCTAGAATTCTGACAGATGAGGGATTAGTAAAGACATTGGTGTGTTAGACAATAGCCACAGGAAGCAGTGGATTAGTACAAGGCAAGCAACAGAACCGACATGTTAATAAAGTAATCCAGACTGCCAGAGGTTAGGAGCGAACCCTCACATCAGGACGAACGCCCTCACCTTTTCGATCCGGTTTAAGATTTCGGTCCACGGGTGGGGGCTGACAGTCGATGACCATTGGCCTGCGTGGGGGGGTCTTAGGGCTGGAGCGGAAGCCCATGTGTGCAGGTGGGGGGACTTGTTTTCCCAGCGAGGAGAACTCCATAGTGCTTGGAGTCATAGGCACGTAGTTGGCTTCGTGTATGGGCTCTGACAAGCTGCCTGAGTGATGGTGTGATGGGGAGTTTGCACTCATGGGTACGTAGTTCTGGTCGATCTCCTCTGTTGAGTGGCTGCCCAGTGGCATTATTCCCTTGTTTTTCTGGGATAATGGAACAGAAACATTTCATTCCAGTTGCAACTTTACTCTTTCAGAAAAAGATTCAACTGGAGGATCGTTCTCATCTTCCATCAAAAACAACTGAAATCAGAAGCGGAGCAAAAACTTACAAAGTAGCTGTTGAAACTTTCGTTGAAGTCGAAGGAGCAGCTTTTGTCTGAAGGAAAAGATCTAGGAACATCGTAACAGTCTTGCGATCCAAAATCTGCAAAAGAAGAAGGCTTTATTTTGCATGCATTGGAATGCTTTTTCAGTAAGTCAGTCATAATACCAGACTTCCTCATTCCATTTTATCATGAGCATCCGGCAAAGTCACATGAAAAATCTAAAATTTCGCACCCGAGACCCACTTCCCCCATCTCCAACACCGTCTCTCCTTTGTCCCAGTCACCTCCCTTACTTTGACTCCAAACTTCTCCACCTGCATGCTTAACTTTGTCTATACAGTATATGATTCTATAGTTTAAACCGTTAGGTTTTTTTTAAAGTGAGGCAAAGCTTATAAGAAATCATTAGACAATGTTTATGCAGTTCCATTTGGCACCACAAGAGGAAGCAGTGGCTAAAACAGACGCTGTAACTTGAAATGAACAGCTCTAACATCTACTTCTTTAAGGTGCTGCAACACAAGATCTGTCTGATGACGGTTGAACATTTTCTTTAAACACGCACCTATTCTATTAACCAACAGAAACATGCGTAATTAATATACAATAAACTTTTAGTTTAATCCCAAAACCAAGTAAAGTAAATTTTAAATGAATAATGTCATTAAACATGTTTTTCATTAGGATTATTGTACCTCAAAATATACATAAATTCTATGGTTAAATTATAATTTGTGTTGCATCTAAGTTTAATTCTTCTCTGAAATGTAAATAAGTAAAATTGTAAATTAAAAAAAATAAGAACAATATAGAGCATGGTGTGCAAATACCATTAGCGTGGAAGAATAAGTACAAAAAGTGAAACTCACTTGTTTTTTTTCTATGCTTTAATATTCAATATGATATAAGTTGAATATCTGCAATCTAAACTGTATTATGTAGGTATATGCAATTATTATATTCTGTAAATTAATTTGACTCTTGCTTCCAGACATCAAAACACAAAAACTTAGAGTACTCATCCTCAGAGTTAAATACAGCTAGCCCCTTCATGAGCAATAAACATTCAACATTTGCTTCGATAAAATTGAATGATTTGTGTGTATCATTTACCGTAATTGTTTTATTCCCAACTAGTCCTGTTGTCGTATAACAAAAACAAAGAAAACAGAAGGATACAAACCTCGGCAGATCCGTGAACAGTCCACAGTGCCGATAGTGTTGCTGCGCAAGGCTTTATTTCCGGCTCCTGTGGGCACACAGTAGTTCGTATCCGTCTCCGACACCGAACGAGGTACACAGTAATTGTCCGTAGGTGATCTCTCTGCGGGAGGAGGTGGGGGTCCTGAGGTGGAACTGAGCGACGGCTTGGGTGGTCTCGGAGGGGGGACGACATCTCCGCCGTCCTCCGTGCAACCAGTGGACGAGGAGAACGTGCGGGGGACCTGGTACGTGGAGTTTGCTCCTGGTGTCGGCGGGATGTCATAGCTGATGGACATGTTACGCATCTGCGTCTCCATGGAGGCCTTCCGCGAAGGTGTGTTGAAGACGTATAGGTCGGAAGAGTCTGCGCTTTCTTGATGGGCTGGCGGGGATGACGCCGATTTGGGCACCAGTACAGTGTCCTGAGAGTAGCTGCGAGGCAGGTGGTAGAGGCCATTGTCGGTAAACATGGAAGCGCCACGTGGTGGAGGCGAGTCGTAGATGGACGAAGCCGAGGCTGGTCCCTGGTGCTGAGGGAAGAAGCCGTTGTGCGATGTGTGTTTGGCTGATGACGTGGAGGAAGTGGGCGTGCGGTGAGAGGGGACGTTGTCGTTCAGGTCAGTCTCAGAGGAGGTAGATTTCGAACACTCACGACCTCTGTGGCAGAAAAAGCAAAATGCATGCATCAAATGAAGAGCGCATTACTAGGACGTCCACAAAAACATGCAGCATTGGTTTAACGTAACAGCAAATTCAGAAACCAACTTTTAAAACACAGACCACGTTCCAGATTGAATAGAATTCGTCTATATTACCCCAACTCCGAATGTTAGACACAAGACACGCTCAATTATGAGTAGTTGTTGCAGATACCAGATATCAATGTGGCCACTGACTGACGGTGCATTTTGGAACACAATGGCCACACAAATCAAGTCATCAACTGGACATCAGAAAGCACATTTTAAAGCCATGTGTTTTCATTGGGTTCAATATTTAAGTTAAAAAATTTTCAAGCCACTTCAAATGCTTAAGAAAAAAAAATGATGTAAACAACGAGCACAAACTCAAGTTAGCATAACGGATCATTAATAATAAACCGGCTTGTGTCACTGATAAGCTAATGTTGGTCAAACGTTTCAGTCATTAAAATATCGCCTCGGCAAAGCGAGGGGTGCGACCGGTGTCCAATCCCCACTGGTCGGTTTCCACCCAAACACTTCACACCAGCAGGCAGAGCCAGCTCCTCAGCTGGCCACTCACAGACAAGCTTGTGGGGAAACAATCTTGCTCTCACACTCCTCCAGGAGCAAGTACTCCTGGTCAGCTTCCAATGAAGAGTGAGGCTGCAATGAGCTGAACATCCCACAAGAAAAGAAGTTGAAAGGAGAAAAAAGGCGACACATCAAGAGTCACATCGAGGGGCCACTCACTACAAGTTGTGGCTTATTTATCAAATTATATTGCTTAATTACTACTGATATCTCAGTTAAGAAGAATCCAGTAAATGTAGAAATGGTAAATAAAAAAGAGAATAATGCAGAGTTAAGAATGAAAAAGAAAGAGGAGGAGAAGAACAAATATAGAAACAGAAATGAAAGATGAAGCTGACCTGTTTGGTTCAGGCTTTTTACTCTCACAGTTGACCAGCAACAAATAATCCTGTGGCTCTTCTGAACTGGACTGAGAGTCCAGATGACGCACGCTGACCGGCTGGTACGGAGGGGGCAGGCCGGACAAGACTCCTGCTGCGGGACCAACAATATTCCCAAGGGCAGGGTGAGGGGTCGTGTCCACCACCAAGCCTCCTATGGCTGACTGATGGGCCGCCTTTGCTGCTTCTGAAAGCATAAACACAGATCAAGATAACTTCAAATCATGCTTGATTTCTCGGTCCACTGCAGTCACATTTCTCACAGACAGACGTTAAAACAGTATACGAAAAAAGCACTTCAAATATTTAATTATAGAAAATGAGTTGGCTGCTCAGATCTGAATTAGGAGATAGAATCTCGGTAGATAACTGAGCTACTTTCAGAGGAGCTGAGAGTGTAGGAGGCTCTGATGAGTCCAAGGAAAAGAACTTTCCACTTCTCAAAGTGAATCAGCGACAATGCTTTAGTCGACTGTAAATAAGAGACGCATCAGCAGAGATGTAGCCTTGCACTAGTCATGGGAGTGGGTGTCGAGCTGTGGCGGTTAAGAGTGTCGTCAGATTCTCTCTGCAGCGCAACAATCAACAGTAAGGCTTGAATAGATACTTGAATTACACAAGGAGGGAGGAAGCAACCCTTGAGGGAACTTTGCCGAAGCTGGGGTGTGTGTGTGTGTGGGAACCAGCAACAACACTTCGATATTTTCTATAAAAAAAAAAAGAAAAAGAAAACCTTTCATGGATGACAGTCTACGTCAGGCCTTGAGTATATCAAAAACCTTAAAAGAAAGCTTAATAGAAGATAATAGTTGGAGGCTGGTGAAATAATTTGAGATGAAAATGACACTTCATTGTATTGTGCGAACACGCCGACACATCTGATTGTGGTACTTGAAATATTATTTATATTATAATAAATAGAAAAATGCTCAGAGGAGAGATGACATCACGACACAAAAAGCCGTCGCCCACCAACTTCACAGTCATTTATCAACTATTTGACCAGCAAGCAGTGTTTCATATTAGGCACATATTATGCTCAAGCCATCCAACGGTGAACCATAATCTTATCAAAAAAATCAGGTTAAAAGAAAGTGACTAAAGGAGCTTCGTAGGACCATTGACAGGTTGAGAGACACAGTGCAAGTTGATTGCTCTTTTGTGATGTTCAAAACTGTCATACTAAACCAGGAGCATCGTGTTATCAGCCGTCTCTTTTCCCTGAGCGAACATGAAAATTCAAACAGCAAAAGCGCTCATTTGAAGTTCTGATCCTCCCCGATAGTAAAAATGAAGCCTTTTCAAAACAACTAAATGCCGAAGTGCAGACAACCAGAGCCCATTGTTTTAACACATCAATATAACACAGATATCAGTGAAACAATTGGTGTCGGATGTGGGAGAGTTAGGATTCAGGAAAGGGTTACAGAACTCAGTTGCTTCCCAGATGATCATGGAAGCAGAAGAGGTAGAAACATGCTCTTCATCAGAGAAGCGAAATCCTACCTTCATCTGTGGGGTTGAAACCGCAGATATCGCAGATGCAGCGGACCCACTTATTCATCTCCTCTTCAGTGTCGGCCACCAGGTAAAAGACGCGGTCGATGGTCTTGATGTCGAATATGAAGCTGTGCTCCAAGTCCTTCTTGTTGAATGACAGCGCGGCATCCACCTGAGGGAACACCGGTTGTTCAGTAAATGTGCATAATACTAGCGAACAAATTTAAATAGAGAACTAGATGAGCCACTTTAAGAAAGCAGAAATGGAAAAAGCCGACAGAATCAAAAAGGATTTAGTAAAAACAACAAATACAAAATTTAAAGAGTAAAATAGGAAGTTATGGAATGGCAGGGTTGGATCACAGCTGTGCCACAGTAGCATCCCAGACGAAACAACGGTGACTGGACTGCAGACAAAATTTGTATTGTTGTGTGTGCGTAAGCAGCCTCTATGGCATTCATTTCATAATTCTTGTTAGTCTGGTCACTGACCGACACTCACACCACCTGCTTTTCATAACTGCTATTGCATATTACTTATATAATTGATGTATTTCTTATTATTATTTTCAGAATTCACTCACTATTTGAAGTACAGATTTCTTGCCGATATTCCTACTTAACTTATTGCTCAACAACTTGCACAACTGGTTCTATCCAATGTATTTTGCTTTCTTTGCCTCTGAATCAAGGTGCACTCCATGTCTTTCACTGTTGTTTGGGATTCAGACTTGTCATGGCGCGGACAGGACTGCGGTGGTCTCCACACCTACCTGCTCGCATAAGTTGAGGTCAATCACTCGGATGGGCTTCTTGGTGTGGTCATTCTTGTAATACTCCAGCACGTCTGGGTCGCCTGTGAGACGGCCGCTGCGAAGAACAAACCACCGCTTCTTCCATGCCTGCAGGGTGACAGAGAATTCAGACCAAAGGTCAGATGCGTGTTCTCACAGTGAATGCTCCATTCCTGACTGACCACAGACTGACGGATTGTTTTATTTTTGTAGTTTGGCCATCACTTCCAAATTCTCATGCGGCTACAGTGTTGAGAAAATTCATAGCGTTGCATGAAAAGGTACAAAATCCAGAGTAGAGATGACATGAACATAATCACCTAATCACACTCTAAATATCAGAGCATTACTTTTAGGAATGCTGTTTCTGTGCTGTGTTCGCTGGATTTAAGGCGGGTCACAAACAAAAAAAACATCCCATTTTGACATGACATTTTCTCATTGTGTCATTCCAAAACATCCCGAATGCTTTACAGCTGCTTTACAGTGAAACATGTCATAATCTAACTAACAAAAGAATAAAATACTTTTCAATAACATCATCGCTGATTATAAGAGATCAAATCCATCCGTAAATTAACTATGACAAATGACAATTATAAAAACGCCCCACCCAGAGATTATAGCTTGAATCCATCGTACATATATTGATACATAATAACCAGACACACATAAGTAGAAACACAACAGAAAGTGAGCCAGGCTGAAGAGCGTATCTTGAAGGCATCATGCATGAGTACAGAAACATGCTCAACAGAGCAGCCAAACAAAAACACAAGTTTAATATTTGAGGCAAACAACAACTATAGTGCAAAGGACTGTGGATACAAGCAGATGCTAACACGGGTAACGCATACTGCTAACAGGTGCTCTCCATCTCTCCTCTGTGGTCATGGACAACTTCCAATAAAACCACAAGCTTTTAGAGAAGGTGGGCTTGCAATTATTTATACAGCAAACACTTTTCAAATACCCTCACTGTCACCAACTTAACTCGCAGGAAACATGCAATTTGGAAAAGTGTACAACTGAACTTTTGCTTTAATCAACACTCATGGCAGCAGAATCGGGACCAAATTGAATTGGGACAAGAGCACATGGTCCCATCCCCAAAACACATGCATTTACAAACTGAACACTGATGTCTAACTGACAGGGAAAGATATTAAACAAAGTGTCTTTGTTGGCAAAAACACAGCCAGACTCCAGGTTCCAAATATTTCCTCAGCAAACAGACCACGGACGCCGAGTCGTAAAGGACAAACATGGGTTGAAATAACAGGAAAAGCTACATGCAACAGTCCCTCTCCACCTTTGCCAGACTACACAGCACAGGACCCTGGCTGTTACGTAACCACTCTCCAAGTTCCAAAGCAGATCCTGCAAGATGTTAACAGGAGGTCAGGACATTCTGAGGATTAATATAATGGCTTAAGTGAATGTGCAAAAATGCTATTGACGTGTCGGTGTTGTGTTGGTCAGACAAAGGCGGTGGGTGTGTGTGGAGGGAACATCTTTCTGCCACATGACAAAGCACTGAGGGGTCAAGTTACCCCGCAGGGAACAGAAGGGCCCGCAGCTTTGGTTACAGAGCGCCTGACCTGCTCATGGTGAGTGTTCACAACTGTGGTGTTGGAGCGACCGACCGCCATGAGATTAGACGAAGACATGAGGAGGAAAAACTTTTAGTCAGCTACTCAAACTTTTGATTACTGTGACGACTATATGAGCTGTCGTTACATTATTGAATCAAGTTGGTAATGAAGTTTAGGAGTGGAGATTGACTTCTTTGTCAGTCACGGCTTGCCTGGGTGAAACAGCAGTGACATTTGTAACCAGCGTTTAATATTTCATTTCAGAAAGAAAACAGCATCAAAGCAGCTGAAGTTGTGTGTGTGCACGTGTATGTGTGTGCGCGTGCATGAGAAGAGCATGGCTGACAAACAACGCACACTCAACGCAGCGTTTCTAAGAAATCACTGAAAACTTTTTCTCTTTTGAAGCCAAGGCCAACCATGAGTCACCTCAACTCCACGCTGCGCACCCCCACCTTCCATTACATACCTCCGTTGATGAATATCTGAAGATCATCAACACTCCAGCTCTGATTAGTGTGCGCTCTACTCCTCTTTGCCACAAAGCAACTTGAACATCGGCCTTGTGATCCTGAGTGGTCCAAGTCACACATGAGTTGCCGTTCGTTTCTATACCACCTTCAAAGTTGTGTTCACCGTGATGGACCGAGATGGCAAATGGTCCCTGGCATGGCAGCTGTCCACAGCACAAACTTTCAAACCCCCTCCCCGCTTTCACATCGTCATGGTGCTTGCTGATAGGGCGATACACAGGAAGAGACCCCCCTGTTGCCAACTCATATCGGTTATGGGGGCGCCAGACAGAGGGGGCATTGATGGCTTGATTGAGTCAAAAGTTGACGGTCAGGGTTGCCGACTGAGTCACACTACAAGAGGTCTCGCAGCTGGACCAAAAAAGAACGTGGCATTTACAAGAATTTCAAGGCAAATATCAAATGATCCCAAACTGGAGAGCGAAAACAAGACGACGTTTCAGTCTGAAACGGGGTCAAAAACAACACAGCGACTAATTCAACAGGAACCGACACACTTACATTTGAGAGCACAGTTGACATGAAATCTCACATGATCAAATGCATTTAAAGGAAGTGGATACCTCAAAACAAACACATAACGCATCATGGAGGTGGAACTTGAACACGTTTTTCCACTGTTATTTGTGGAAAAATCCGCTCGGACATATGAAGAGATGGACCACGTGAGGACGGCTTGGATTGGAGGCAGATTTGTTTCTCATGATTTAAAAACTTGTGTTTTTACAATCCTTCAAGCGTGAAAATCTTTGGATTCAAAAATGCTACCTCATGTCTAACTGAAAGCTCATGAAAGCAGACTTCAAAAGGCGTTCGCATGGTCACAAACAGCACGTATGGCAGGCCCGTCCATCTGCCTCCTGTGAGTGTGACCCACACACTATCTTGCTGACTCATCCAGACAAGGACAGCTCATCTGTTTTTGCTTTGCCACAGAAAAACAAAGCAAGGAGAGGAGCGGCACAAGGTGAGCGGAGGTTGACACCGACGACGGGATGATTTTTATTAAAGATGAGCCAGAACACATTTATGTACCTTAAGCAAACAAACAACATTAAAAGGACCAACAGAAACAGACAAAGGCCAGAAGATCTGAGATTAAAGTCCCATATTTACTTCACATAACATTTCACCCGGGCAGGAAATTAAATATAACATGAGCCTGTCACTTCTAACGTGTAGGGAAATAAATGGTTAGTCTCCAGAAACTACTGTCATTTAATTTATCGTCAATCCAACTTGTCAAAATGGTCATAAAAACGTACATAAAATATCCATAACCAAACTTCAATCTGGATTCTTTACAAATGATTAAAAAGCCCACGAAAAAAATACAGCAGCGATGCCGAAGCCAATATCTCTCTGACTGTGAAAAAGACAGTAAAAAAATCGGCAATATTTCCCCACTGTGCTTCCCTGAACATCTGTATTTGGAGACTCTGGGTGCACAGAACAAAAGCCATTTTAATAAGAGTGCTAAGAGCGTCAGAGTTTTTGGCAGTCACAGTCCTGATGACGAGGTCTGTAGAACAAGAGGGAGGGGAACGACAAAAGCTTCTCTATGCTTGGTTCCACGGCTTCTATAAATCATTCTTTGTTTGCAAGGCATGACTGGGAATCTTGCTAAACAGCTATTTTTACATCCTTGAGCACCAGAATGGGCAGTTAGCGTACAAGCACGAGCATGTGGCCATTAGCTAAGCAGTTTGAAGATATGTCAGCGATACGCCACCTTCTGGAGAGAAGTTCAGTTAGCTGCTCATTTGAAAAGATACTAACAATACGCTTGATTTGTGTCAAACTCCAGACTTGTAGCATTAGGTTCCCACATGGCATGACGCCAATTCCGACTTGATCCGAGATTATTCTTACATCTCTAAATACTTTATTTCATTTGCCTTGTGTTAAAGAGGGCACTGTTATTTTTTTCTACCATTGAGTGTAGACTATAATTTTCAAATTTATAGGATTTTAGCTAGAGGCCCAAAACTAGTTCAAATGTAGATTGAACAGGTTCAACCAAATTATTGCAAGCATAATATACTATTTTACTGCAATGTAGTGCAACACCACATTTTAATGGGTATAATTTCTCCTGGATTTCAGAGTATTCTTAGGTCCAGGGTTCAAATATACAATGTTATTCTCATTCATTTCCAACTGATATTGAAACACCATTTCACTTCAACTAAACAATTTATTTGCATCACAGTGTCAGGCCAAAGGCACCTAAACACACTGCTTTATGTTCATTATCAAAATACATGCAGTAAAGAAGATACACAGGTAAATATCTCTGATCATAAAAGACATACTCCAAGGTTAATCCACTGAGCTAATGCCAGAATACTTCTACCCTCTTCATTCAATGCAGTTCTAAAATTAAACATTACAGATCCCCCAAAATCATGAAAACAAAATCAGAAGTACAAGGCTGGTCTAAAAACGAAGGAATAAGTTTAAGTTTAAATGCAAAATTAGTCGGGAAACCCCACTAAAAATGAAGGCTCCACAGGAAATATACATCCACCTCCATCCTTCCTCTGAGGCGTAGTAAACATTGACGTACCTTGTTGTGTCTTTCCTCAATGAGGGTGCGTAAACATGAGAGATGTTGTTTACGCCTTCTGACTTTATCATGCTCTGCCGCATGTGCAGGGGGTCTGCCGTTTGTGACCTCTCCCTGCCCAACTTCCTCTTCCAGCTAATCAGGTTTCTGCTGGACCCACTATACATGCACGACTGACCAATCTGAGGTGATGATGGCAAACCAACTGCAACACTCTCCCTTTCAAATCTTATTGGAATTCCACCTCTTTGTGCATGGAGCTCAGCATCCATCTTTTTGCTCACGAGACTCTCTGACTGCGTTTCCCAGCTGCACTTAAATGAGGTCAAAGATTGCACAGTGCAAACGGCTTCCTCCGCCTTCTGCCACAGTAACATTTCCCCTGGCAGAGCAATGACCTTAAAATATTTTGGTTCCAGTCCCCGAGCCCTCCACTTGACTGAACCATTTATGATGACCACTTCAGACAATAATAGAAAAACGAGTCTTTCTTCCAGGTGGCTGCACTCAGTTCGGCCAGTGCAGGCCGAGTTTGAATATCACGGTTTATTACTAAACACGAGTCACAAAGGTTAGTTCTTTAATTAAAAAATGAAATAGTTGCAGATCTATCGAAAATCTTACTTGGGTTGTAGTTATTTTACACCCAAGTCCATTATTCTCCGGCTCAAGCCAATAGTCACACCTTCTAAGTCATCATAAGGAAGTCCAAAAAGAACAAAGTGCAACAGAAAAGTACAGAAAAACAACAAACTATCCAAATGAAATGTGAAAATATAAGACAAATGTATTTCATGGGGACCGAAATCCTCAGCAGTTAATTAGGCACAAGGCTGTGAGGCAACTTTAAACAGATGTTATTCACTGCAACTGGCTTGTGTACCGCACAACACAGTCTTTGCAATGACGTTCAGTAACTATTTTACATGACACAAACCACTCAGAGCAAATATTAATATATACAACCAAGGTAAAGTACAATACAAACCCCAAACTCTGGCTCGATGATCAGTGGATGCGGGAACACCACAATACAGCTGCGGTACAGACAACAGAATACAATTATTTTGGGCAACAAATTACTCACTGCCAAGAGTTGAGTTGTGACTTCATTACCACCCAAAATGTAGCAAGTATAAGGCCATTACACAAAGGCCAGATGAAAGGACATGAACTTCTCGCAACGTTTCACACAATACAACTTACTAACTTATTTTTTTATTTTTTTAATAATAACTATTTGCTAAATTAGACAGACACGTTGCCATGTTTGTCAACACACACACACACCGACTAGGTGACTAATCATCAAGGTAGCCTGTGACTCGAAGACGATCAAAGTAGTTAACTCGAAAACAAAAACAAAGGCCACAGAGCACAACCAATCAGAAGTGCTCATTTTAGTAGTTCAGCCCCAAACCATGGTGAATTTCATCAAAGTCATTAAAGGCGGATCCCAAATAATTTGATTAGTCGGAGCAAATAACAGAGCTTCAACTCTGCTGAATCTCAAAACAAAGATGGTTAAGACTGGAGGCTACTGAATTGACGAGCAGAGAAAAATGAATGAGCTGCAGAATACATAATGTGTCATTAGCTGGTCAACACATTTGCAAGCCTACCTTGAATAAATGGAGTTTGGATGATGGATCATTTATTTTAGAATTACGCTTCACAATAACAACCTATGATTTATGATTCGGCTGAGAAAACCAGAAGTTTTAGAAGGAGTGGTTCTGAAACGACATCATACCAGATACAAGTTCATTAGTTACAATGGCGAATAGACATTTGTGTTAACAGCCACCCAGTTGGATCATTAGAGTAGGAGTGTGTCCACAACAAAAAAAACCTCACAGCTGCTTCTTGTCAATTCCTCTACTATCACACAAGTGCACCCAAGCGAGAGAAAACAATTCTGTCCAGCAGAATACAAGAAGAAATCTTTGTTAAAGCAGCACATCCCTGCTCTGTGTGTCAGAGACCCGTCTTCCCACACAGGTCAGAACTATTCTCGATTTTGGAGCCAGCTATAAATACGCTGAGGCAGCATTTCAACTTTCATAAAACATATGCCGCCACGTGGAGGGTTTGCAACATCAACTCAGAAATGTTGAATTAATGGCAAAAGAATGATCATAAGATAAAGAGAAGTCAGCTGAGTGAAGACAGAAAAAAATGTACGCTGTGACTGGACGATATATTGGTTAAACTGTGTCTAGATTCCAGCTACTTGGGGCAAGACACGGGAGACATTCTGGACAGACTGGAAACACATATAGACTGACACTGACCACTCTAGAGCCATCATGTAACCCCTGTACGGTTCTGGGAAGTAACCAGAGTGTTGAATGAGAACCCAAAACCTTGAGAGGCTGCGGCACCATCCACTCACATGACTTGCTTATTTACCATAAATAATCAGTAGTTATGGTGTCTTAGCAAGAACCTTTGGAGACAGTCCAGGGTAAAATCAAACCAGACTTAACTGATGTGCTAATACGCTACTAATAAACATAGGAACGAGTAGTTAGCTTATGATATGTTATATTCCCTCCTCTTAAGTGTAATCATTGGACAAAATGGTACAGAGGAACAGCAACTTCTGTATGTTTTTTGGTAAATAACTACAATGCACCATCCACTCTTACACCGAGCAGCTGTTTTGAACGTCATGCTACTTTAAAAAGCTGTCCTAACAAAGGAGAGAGGGACCATGTTTAGTGACGAACACAAAAGTAAACCTTGGCTCTTCAGTTGCCTCTAATATTTACCAGCTTCACTTGTTGCAGTGCATTATGACACTTGTGTTTCATACTAAATAAGAAAGAAATAATCAAATCGTATGCCCACGTTTATGGTTCCTATTCAGAAATGGGTTTCAGTATGTAAAGAACGAAGAGTTTGACATAAATAGTTTGAAAACATTTGATTTGGACTTGTTCACCAACTGGCAAAAAAGCATTACCAGACAGGGAGATATTCCTAGTTAAAATGTTGTCAAATGTACCGCCATGTCAGGCTTTAGTAACGGAACGCATAACTTTTACAATAGAACTGTGCAGCATGACTCTTGCACAAGGCGGGTCGACGATAGTTTCTAATGAATCGAGTAAAGGATGCAGAATAAGTGGGGGCGGGTTAACTGTAGCGTGGATCACAGCCAGCCGCCATTTACAAAACGGTCAAGCCTAACACCCTGGCTGCTTACCAAAAACAGGACGAGCAGTTGTGCTAGCCAAATGGGCTTATAGTCAAGAATTTCAGCCAGAAATTTGAATTGTGATCGCACAAGTAAAGGGAAATTTCTGGCTGTTGCTAACCACCATCTCTCAACAGCATTGATCCAGCACCGTAGTGAACAAAACAAGACAGTTCCTTCGCCTCATCTTTGACCTGCTCGCCCCTCCAGGAGTTTACAATCTCACAGTCGCTTCGCTTTCATGTGCAGCTGCGAAATTCTCACCCAGTCAGGCGCTGCCTAACCCTCGACCCAAACCTCACCAGTGACTTTTTAAAGAACACAAGCACGCACCGTTACAATGCAAGGCCATGGATATAAAAACATGCAAGTGTTTTTCAAAGAGAAGGAATATTTGGGAATAGTTATTTTGATTATAACAATCCTTACCAATGGAGGTCAAAGAATGTTCTCTGGTAATCTCCAAGTTGGAAAGTCAAGCTTTTTTACCTCCCACTGTCCTCTCTACCTGCTCTGTACAACAATCCTTTGGACTTATTGGACTCGGCTACATCAGTATAACTTGCGGGGCGGGGACAGGAAGTCCCACTCAAGTAATGGTCCATATAGAAGCGTGGAGTAGAGTAGGGGTTGTAATTGGAGCGGGAAAGGTGGGGAGTGCAGCATAATATCAGGGGGTGAATAGCTGTTCGCAGACGTCTGATTATTTTATGGTCATTGCAGTGTTTTACAACCTATTAAACTAACACACGGTTCACTTCTTGGGTTCTGATCCAGAACAGCAAATGGATTGAAGTCAAAACAACTGATAATGATGAATTAATTCAGCTGTAGACATAAGTTTCAGTTATCACTCTGCAAATCCCGAGTTTGAACTACAAGAGGAAGGTTTCTGTAAATATTCTGTTGGTTAGAAATGTGACATCATGACAAGATCGTTTTAGCATAACTTCCAAAGCACAGAACATATTTTTTAACAAATTAATTTGTTTGCTGGCAATGATCAATATGTATATTTTATTAAAAGGACTAAGATGTGAACATTGTGGGCAGGACTTAATATGTCACATTTATGGAAAATAATTTCTTTTTTGTTTTCATTTATTTGGCAAAAACAGTATTATGTAATTGAATGACAGAAATTTTGACGTCCCAGCATGGATGCAAACCTATTCCAGAAATGTAGTTGTAGAGCAATGTCTACTTCTTTTTTGCATTAAAATGAAATTATTCTTTTTTAAATTTCTCTGTCAGCCAATCAGATTCTCTCTTATTTCTCACCTTTGTATTGAATGGCTGAATGAAATTATTTTCAATTTCAATATTATTAAGCCTACCACTCACACACTATCATCTAAGAGGTTACAAACTCCAAATAAAGTCCAAGCATAACAAACTACTTTCAGTTACAGTAGGCTGTGAAGCAATAGTGATATGTACCACACATCATTTCCATTTGTTTTCATTTCAGTCCGTCTGAACTCCAGCATCATCACACCTCGTTTTCTTTCCAGCCCAACTTCACTCAAGCTCAAAAAGTCAAGCATTAACCTCAAACCAGAGCAGGTTTAAACATTAACCCAGATTCACACCATGAATAACCGACTGGGAGCAGGATAGTAGCACTTATGTAGGAAACTACCAGTGCATCTGGCGCTAAACCTTTCAAGGAAGCAAGCAGCATAACACACACAAGGCAAAATAACATCCCTTTCTGGAGGTTTCCACTCCGTTAGCGGTTTTTATCTTCCTGGTCGTCTGTTCCCTGCAGACTCGGGGTTAGAAAATTTCCTGTTTTGCCTCCTGTTGTCACTGCGATTGTGTTTGGAGAGTCCGCGGAGCTTCAACTTTAACAGCAGACTGATTTCATCCAAACAGAGGGGGTATTAATTAAAGCAAAATGGACTCTCCAGTGAGGGTGAGCTTCAAAGGAGTTGAACCCGCCTCAATGTATGGGTGCATACATTTCTACTTAAAATGTATTTAGACTAACATCCTCCCACACTACAGTAACAAATACTGCACTGCACAAGCAACAGGTTGTGAGAGACAAAACTTCACCAACTCCAGTTGTACAAGTTTAGATAACGTGCTTTTAGAGTGCAACTATAGCAAATCTGCCCATCAACTAAAAGCTGAACAAGTCAAAAATGCAAAAATACAAAAAATATAAAAAGTAAAAATGGGGATTGAACCTCCCATATACACAGATGTTATCTATGAAAAATAATAATAATAAAAATAATAATTTTCCAGGACTTATTTTCATATTTAGCCTCATTTATTTCATTGTGGGTAGCTTTAAATTATTAAAAAAAAATATGAAACTATAAATATGCTGTCCATATTGCATAACAACTTCTGTGTAATGTATTTCTGGAGCACATTTCAAAGTGTTTCAAGTTGCAAATACTTTCCAGTATTCAGAACAAACAAACCAAATGCAACGTGGCAACTGCATATCCGACGGGTCAACGTAAAAGATTCGGCAGGTCCTTACCTGGATCGGAAGAGCCGGCGCTGAGCATTGACAAAACAGTTTGTCCAAAAGGAAGGTGAAGGAGCTGCTGACTAGTTTGTTTGTTGAGTGAGTGTGGTCACTTTCCTGCCTTACCCAGCTGACTTCCCTCCCTCCTCTGTCCTCGCTGAAGTCTGCAACACCCCGCTCGAATAACCCCTGACCCACAGGAAGTAGACACAATGGACTGAAAATAACATACCATCTCCCCCTGGTAACAAATGCCAAGTGAAGCCCTCCCAAACACTCCCTCTTTGCAACGCGTGGTTCTCCACCACGACTAAAGCAGCTGCCTGAGATTGAGATGATAGGTGCTGCCGACCAAAAATATCAACCACTACAACAGAAGCTACGGCCAGATGCTTTGCATCGGCACTCCCACTTTGAAATCCCTGTTTAGCAGCGCACATGAAAAGGTGGGGGCTTCATGTAACACAGCTCTGACACACTGGAACGGATTTAAACTGTTAAACTGAGTGATTATTGACCATGGACTCTTGTTTGGTGCCACACATTGATTTGATGGGTGATGGCATAATGAGAAGAGGAAGAATGAGAGGGAAACATGAAGGTTCATAAAAATATAGTCAACTGGGAGAGGCGCCACCGTCAGGTAACAGTAGTTATCCTGCATGGAAATGGTTTGACCCAAGTATCTCGATAACCATTTCATGGCACCTGTTATTATACACACACACATGTATTTCCGTATTGTTCCATCAACATGTCTTTTTGCCCCTGTTAATTTGGCTCTTTGAAGCACACAAATATTGTGTCTGCTCACTCTTCTATGTCAGATCATTATTTGAAGATTATTTTAACTTTATTGGGTGAATGCAACAGTGAATATTCACACAAAATGCAGGACATAAAGTGTGCAAGCCTCAACCAATTACAAGGCAATCAGTAGCTAGCAGCTGTGTAATTCAATGAGAACAATGAAAATGATTCCAAATCACATTTAGTGGCCAGTGAGAGGCTTCCTTATATAACTGGATTAGCTGCCTTCTTCCTACAGTCCATCCACAATGATAACAGGGGCAGATAAGGGGATATGGACACCAACATGTGTTGCAGCCAAGTCACTAGGCCAGACGTTAAAAGGAACACCACTAAAACAACAAAACAAGCACGCAAACATTCATAGTTTTCTACAAAAAATACTTAATATATAATTATAAAGTTTGTTCTTCAAACCCTTGTCTTGGCTCAAAGCTCAGTGTCGACATGAGCTCCTGGCTCATGTAAAAAAGACACATGACTATATTGTTTCACAATTTCATATATATATATATATATATATATATATATGAAATTGAATAATATATAATTATAAAGTTTGTTCTTCAAACCCTTGTCTTGGCTCATAGCTCAGTGTCAACATGAGCCCCTGGCTCATGCAAAAAAAAAATAAAAAAAAATAAAAAAAATGATGCCTATCATAAACAAAGAGCACGACAAGCAAGACAACAAAAAAGTATTATGTCTTAACTGTATTTACTGTCCTGTTCCTCCTAGCACAGGCTCAGACTTGTTGCTTGGCTTATAAGGACACACCTCCGATTTCAGCCAGTCCCCTGAAACTGGTCCACGCCTCCACATTCAGGTGATACTGCTTCACTTTCGATGGAGAGGGAATGTGCGCAGCAAGAACGCATACCGAGGAGCGCAAAGGATTCACAGAGAGAAAGGAATTCGTGGAATCCCGCGTCACCTTCGCCACCAATGAGGCAAAGCTTACGTCAGCATTTGAAAACGATTTTCCCCCTTTCATCTGTGTATGTTGACTTCAATGGGTGTGTCTCTGCATGCCTGTCTATTTTGTCCAACACCTTGCACTTAACATACTTTTATACTGCACAGAGCATGCGTCGCTTTTCCTGGATCAAGTATGTCTAGCAATTTTTTTAAACAATGATTCGACCTGAGAGTAATTATGAATGTTGAAACATCCAACAAAGAGTCCACAACCAACGATAAGTGCATGAAACCCACACATAGTGGTTCAAGCACGTGCTATTTTTAACAACTGGGAACACAAACCCAACGGGGAACCCCCTGCCCCTCAAAATGTCCCTGACTCAGCTGCATGATGCGTGGGAAGAAAACACTTGGAGTACATACACGAACAACCAAATATAATGAGAGAAAAAGCATCATGTGAGTCCTGTCCAAACATCCTGAAAGAAACCTACAGGTATAATTTTGGGGGGGCAGGTGTTGAAGTAGCTAATAGTTTAAGAACTAAGAAAAATTGGGGTTCCGGAAGAAGTTTTCTCTTGAAGGGAAACGACTTGGCCACGAATAGGGGTACAACAGATATGAAGAAATAAATTTGGGGATAATTTCTGACTGAAATATTGGTAATATGCTATTGAACAGCAGCACACCTGTGTTACCCAAGAATGAGTTTTTGTTGGGACAAGAAAGAAGCACCAGTGGAATCTCAGTTGGGCAACATCACTCCAGTACAGGACGTTTTGTAAGTCCAAGCTGGTCTCTGGTTAAACTCCCACAGCGCATACTTCCAGTTTTGTCTCGTCATTTCTGTTATCCAGATAAGCAGATGTGAGAACGTTAAATATGAAGTCCCTGTCTGACCTTCCTTTCTGTGACCCCCCCCCCACAGCGGTTTCTACTCCGTCCAGTGTTGCTCACCAGCGTCTGCTGTCGCATTGAGTCACATGCGCTTGGCGAAGCTACATTGGTAGAATTCAACACATTCCTTTGGAATGGCTGCGTTGGTTCACATTATCAAGCTGCTTCTCGACCACGAACACATTTCCATCCCTCAGACGGAGTTGGGCCAAGTTAACACGCTGTCGCAAGGGCTGTGCAGTGTTGACCAATGATGCAACAACAGCCGAGAGTCACAAGTTATGCTGTTGTTCATCCAAGAATAGGGTATGCAAAGCAAGAGCCCAGTCAATGTGCCCCCTAATGGCCAAAAGGGAGACAGCAAACACAAATCTATTTTTTTACAGCTCGACAAACCCGAAAAAAAAAAAAAACAACCTACCATTCAGACAAACTCTAATGCAACTGAAAGGGTTAGAGTCTCACATGCAAATATGGTCAGAAAACAATGGTACAATAGTGAAGAAAAAAATGTAGCTTGACAAGCACATAGTGTCAAAAGGTTCTCCACAGCGCAGTTGAGCGTAGGGGGCACGTACACTGGGATTTGGAACCCAACACTGGGATTTTACCAGTGATAGTCACCCTTTACCCCTAAGCAGAAAGGAAGCCCTGGTGAGAACGCTGTACAAGCCAAAAAAGCAGTTGCTTCTCAAGCCCTGGATGCTTTGATACTCCTTTTCTAAACCTCACCAGTAGCTCACCAGTGGGACACAATATTAGAGAAATAACATCCCTATATTGCAATAGAAAAAGAAAAGAAAATATTGATATTTCATGTATCATGACCAGATAAAAAGCCATTAGCCAATATTTAACAATCACTTCCTCAGAAGTGCTATGAAGTCCACCCAGAGAAAAATCAGGAACTGGCAAAGTGGATCCTTAACCCTGATTGGAATATCTCTTCCTTAAAAGAGAAGTTTTCTTAAATTGAAAGTTAAGCCATAGAACCAAACCAACCTGGTGCTGTTTAAAGACTCGGTCGTCGCAGAACAAGTGTCCCAGTTGTTGCGTCAGAAAACGAATAATCCACAGCTTCTTCTGAGACACCTAAAAGTTGCTCACCAAAAGAAAAAACACGTCCATGTGGCATGTCTGCTTACAATCTGGAGGCAGGTGAACACCGCTCAAACGTCGGCTGCGTCTGTGTCTCACTCGGTCTGTGTCTCACTCGGTCTGTGTTTCTATGAGCCACGTCCTCTGGCTGAAGGCCAGGCCAAAGATATCAGCCAGCGCCATAGCAACTCTAATGCAATCAGGGGCAGTGTCCACACTCGGCCCACTGGTGGATTGTAAGTGGTGGTTCCATTTTTCTCCGTCCACCACAGCCACAGTCTAAACAGCAATCCGCACTGAGAGACTGGGTCAATCACCATCAGCGTGTTTGAGGGTCAAACAGGAAAATATTGAAGGAGACCATAATCATTTCAGGTCTGACTTGCAGCAAGTTGTGAAATGTTGGGACTGACCTGTGTAATTTCCCATCTAGTTGTCAGGCTGACACCCGGACAACCCCCTCGCCGACATGAGTCTGGGTCGACAAACAGGCACACATGTTGCTGCACATAAAGAAGGGCAGCAGAAAATACCATGAAAGCAGCAGGCTATATTAAGGAGCAGCAGACACGCCGGCTGGGGTCCAATCACACGGCAGCTCTTGACTGGCGTGCCAGATGCATTTTTGTTCGCGCATTTGCGGCATGACAGGTGAACCTTCTGAGTTAAATGTAAACCCACGCAGTTGCACATATTTGTACCATCGAGAGCACAAAAAAGGCTGTCACTTTTGGACACTCTGAGCAAAGCTGTCTCAACTGATCAACTGTCAACGTCCCCACTGCGAGTAGAGATAAATGACCGGCAGTGGGTATCATGGGAGTTGTCGATGTTGGGCATGGTATGCATTGATATTAATGTGGGTGCAATGTCACACGCGCTCACTACTTCCTGTTTGTGTTTGAATATTGGTTACTTTGGTTGGAGAGACTCTGAAACCCCGCAACCTATCTCTCCCACTTGTGATTTGATGGTAATACTGTGCACAATTCTAACTCAGATCAGTGTTCTCGAGAGCCAAACTGCAGCATCTCCAAGCTCTTTTTGGGGTCCCGTAGCACCTTCCCTCGGAATACAGAGGTCTGCTTTTAGTGGTCGTTTTTGGCCCCATCTGCCAACAGATACCACTTGCACTTTCAATTCAATCGTATTTGTTGCAGCTCTTGTTGGCTCCATTCTGCAACAACGTGTTGGCCACCAATTTGAGAAACTGAAAAGATGACTGGTGAGGAGGCAGGGTGGCATTGGTAACATTAGGAGATGAAAATTAAAAACAAAAACCAATGAGCTGTAGAATCAAACTAGTGACCAAGTCTGTACGTGACATTTAAGAGTGTATCAGTGCAATGGTGTCATAAAATAGGAAAAATAATGTTGGTTTGGGCATAAACTTCCAAATAGATGACTCATCACAATATGACTGTATAGGGATATATATACATATATATTGTTTTTTGCACACTGGAGTTATGTTATTGATAAGCGACTGATTCCTGAATGTGAAATGTAACTGAAAGTCTGTTTTCATGCACATAATATTGTACTGCATTATCTGATACCCCTCTTAAAATGATGACTCTTATTACAATATATTGCTAAACTTACAGTACCACTTCAGTATCACGGTGCGTATCAAATCCCAAGGTACCTGCCAATACACAGCCCTACTCAATCGGTGCGGACATATTCGCCATGCACCAGGTGAATAAAAATAACATTGGGCCAAGAATGTTCCAGATGTTTTTGGGAATTTACAGCTGTGAGCATCCACACTTCTCTCAGCCTCATTCTATTTATAGTAATAATGTTTTGGCAAAAAACTCAAAGAGAAAATCAGTGGGAGAGTATTGGACCCCTCCTCTCCAGTCACCATCTGGTAGCCATCAGTGCCTCACACAGGAAGGGGCGGCTGCGCCTTTTTGGGGCGCCAGGGAGCAGCTCCTCTTTCCTCCCAGGGCTAAGGAAACAACAGTCATCTACTGCACTCCTGTGTGGTGCAATACAGTACAGCATGGCCCATCCCAACATAAGCTGAACTCCCAGCAGCTCTGGTTCGGTCTCACACCCCAGCAGAGCACAGAGCGAGCTTACATTCCTTTCGACTGCGGCTGCCAAGAGGAGCTGGGAAAGAGTGAAAGCGGGAGAAGAACAGAGAGCTGCTCTCACTGCAAGCAGACTAATGGTGCTGCTTAAAAAGGCACTCCATTCACTTCCATCCCATCAGCTTTCCCTCCACTCCGCTCGACGATAGAGCAATCGATTGTGGCACATTACAAAACGCACAATATATTTATAACCACTGAAGCACGCCGTTTGCCTTCAATAACAAAAACCGGGAACAGGAACTGATATTTCAATTTTATCGCAGACCAACTGAGAACCTTCCAACACGTGGCATCTTCAGGCCTCAAAATGCGGCCCAATGTCTTCAAAATAGTTGTGTTGCCGATATACCTCTTGTTTTCTTTCATTAATAATAACATATTTCCATCCAATCAAATTAATAGGCACGTTCTTTGGCATTAGTAAGAACTAGATGCACACTCAAGACTATGACTTGGTAACTTATATTAGTTTTGCACCAAGCAGAAAAACACTCCTCTGGATAAGGCTTGTGTACGAACATCCATTTCTGAACCACCAAGAAAAGCAATTGTAGTCGAACCGACGTTAATAATTGATGCTTATTTGTTTGTAATGGAGGATAAATAATTAATGGCACATGCAATTCATTTTCTAGCTGTGGCAGATGACACAAAGCGATGAGCAGCCAGTGGAGTGTCGTGGCGTCCGTGCAGTTGAGTCACGGTCCAATGGTTTCCCTTTGTTGGCCTAAGAGGCTAATGCTACACAAGTGCCCCTCTGTTGCATCAAGTTCAGCTTGTGGCTTGTTTGTTTCTTATGACAAGGTTAAGAATGTGTTTCACTTGCTAAGCCGATTTACCCAACTTCCTGCTTAATTGGGTGCCGCTCTGATCGGAGGAGACCTTAATTGATCGATGGCATTCAACGAGCCAAGGTGTCCCCTGGATGACACGAACAGTTGAGAGTGGTCCTAGAGAGGTCAACAGTTTCATTCTTCCTTCCTGCCCTGGAGTCCAGTGCTCATGGAAGCCTGGACCAACTGTACAAGAAATGCTTCCAGTTTCCAGTCAGTACATGCCGATGTACTACAGGGATTACACTGGTCACACTGGCTATAAATAGAAAAACAAAGGAAAAAAGGGAACTTTTGTAACATTGTTTACCCACCTAAGCATTTCTATAATACTAAGAAGGCATTTGGCATATTTTTTTTCCCCCTGAATTAGGTAAGATGGGAAATTACCATGTTCCAAGTTAAAATCCAATTTACCAGAACACGCTGGATGACCACAAATTCAACTGAAAACAGTGAATCATATCATTTTAGTGCATCGTATTACATTCGCGACACTGCCTGAATGATGTCATGAAAAACAACATGCCTTTTGCTTTAATGGGTGAGCCACAAATATTCAATATCGAAATGAGAAGTCACTTAAAAACAACAGTTCAATGACAGTGACCCAAATACAAGTCCTGGTTTCATCACTTCAAGCAAAACTGGGCTGATTTATGACATTGATGAACTAGTTCTGACATGGAGTAAGAGGTGCTGGGAACAATGACAAGAATCAGTTTTCAACAAGCAACATGTAGGTCCCTTATTTGCTATGCAAGCCGACGCTGTTATGGAGTTTTCAGGTCAATAACTGTCTTGTGAACGAGGCTCCATGATGCTTATATGGGTGGTCCAACTGGAAATAATAAGCTCCATTTGAAATTGACCACTGCATTGTTAGAGAATGGTGCCGTTTATGATCAATAGAGAAAGCTATAAGAATAAGCTGTCATAATTCTTCCCAAAAATATTTCTACAAAAAGGTCTGGTACTGTACTGTACCATTTTGTTTTCTTGATCCAGCCGTCTATTTTGAAATACTCAGCAACCACAGCGTAATGAAAGACATATTTCACAATACTGATGACATAATCGACATCAAATAAATCATTTCATTAATCAAAACCGCAAGACGCAAGTTCCCAGACTTGTGAAAAAGCGGCAAGTAGGAGTGCAGTTTCTTTTCTACCTTTGAGCTCTACCAATCAGTGCAAGCGTGTCAAGGTCAAAGTTCACCCACAGCTATTATTTTGCTGCGTTTCGAACAGAGGCGTGCACCATGTTATCTTTTTAATTCTTTATAACTGAATAATAGATTTAAGACTGAACAACATCATAATATTATGAGGCTTGTCACATATAAATAGCGTCTGAATCATAACATGGATTGACAGACAGCATCCTCGCTTCACTGCGATGGATGATTGATGGCATCTTAGAAATATTATTCCTCTCCACTGAGTGTTGCTCACCTACAGATGAGCTGGATGAACTCAACACCTACAGCTGCCTACATGAATTCTGCTTCATCTGGAAGATGCCACTGCTTTTATCAGCAGAAAGAGAAAACTAGACCATTTCATGCTATCATGCAAACTTTATTACACACCACTGAGATGCTAAAACAGTACGGTAATTGCTTATGTATGGAACATAGCACAAAAGATGTCCCACTCCTGCAGCATAACAGACGTGGCGTCAACTGTAACAACATGACAACTCCCGCTGTGCACCCCTTTTTAAAGATGAGGGTTTCACGTCATCATGCTGGCAGCTGTGTATATATCGCCTGCAAAGAAAAAAGAAACTACACACCAAACTAGAGGGAGCCCTTAAAATTAGGGCTGTGTATTGGGTAGAATATGGTGATACGAGACACATCCGAATACAGGAACCGCAATGCAATATAGCAATTGTAACTATAACAGTGTAATAGTTACTCACAAAAAAATCCGACACAGAAAACTTACAGGAATAAATCTGTACTAAAACGGGTTTAGTGTTACCAACCCAGTCCAGTTATACCTTCAGATTGAACGATCCTGCTGTCTATTACAGGGATCTGATAGAGGGAAGTCGAATGACAGACGCTTTGATACAACTGAATTGATCTATTAAATGTCAATAACAGAACAAAAATATCGAAAACGTAAACCCCCAAGGAATGCCATGTTTGATCACATCGATAGAGTACATCACAAAAGATTCTCTTCTTTGTGTCAGTTTAACATTTTCAGTTGCATTTCTACCAGTGACCTAGTAAGCAGTAGGAATCCAGAGCGCCTGTTGGAGAGGTTCCACCCTGCCTGCACTCTCATCTTTACCCCAAATACACATGATATACCATACCCCACACTTGAACTGTTTTCACTACATCTTCCTCCTGCCTTCTGTCATATTTTTCATCTCTCCATCTGAACAATCTAAACGGGGGCACATGCTAGGCTGTTTTACTGAAACTGAACTGTTGGACCGAAGGAGAAAATTTAAACAAAGATATAAATAGGTTAATTAGTGAAGCATCAGGAATCTTTAGTCATGCTCCACTGCAAATATAATGCTGTGTTGCTGTCAGTGTTCAAGCAGCCATGTGAGAGCGGAGACAAGGACACACCAGGCAGTACAGCACTGAAGAGTTATGCAGCAGTTACGCACAGAATGCACGCTATGGTAAAAACAACAACTCGACTAAATGAAGAAAGAAATGGATTCATTGTGAGACTGGTTGGACTAAAAATAAGATGCATGTGGTTCGACTAAAAATGAAAACAGGATGGTTTCTTCTAGCAGTAGACGCAGTGAAAACATTCTTTGGGGTGCATCCACAGCCAGTTTCTAGGCCAAAACTATTTTTTGAGACACCAACTGAAATAAATACTATCAGCACTGTGCACTCCTGAATCACCTGGTTATGATGCTGCCGAGACGCGATTCAATGTGACGCCCAAAATCAATGCTTTACTCGTCATTAATATTCATCAATCTTGTGTGACTTGTGGGACCAAGGTTATTAGTAGGTTATTAGCATTAGCCTAGGGTATTAGCAATCACGGCTCAGGTCATTTTCAGCTTTTTTTCCCTTCACAGTCTTGTCAGACTTGCAGTGACTAGAAAGGGCAAGATTTGGAATGATGTGTATCAGCAGGACATGTGGAGAGGATGGAGGTTTAGGGAGGAACGTTTGGGGAGGCCAGATGGTTTGGACACATGGAGAATAGAGAAATGTTGGAATCATTGAGGTTCATGGATGCAGTAAAGGAGGACATGAAGAGGACTGCTGTGACTCGGTAGGATGACCAATATAGGTCAAAGTGGAGGAGGATGACTCTTAGGGGCTACCCCGGACGAGAAATGCCAAAATAGAAAAAAAAACAGTGGGCAAGAAGAGAAGTATCC
The DNA here is from genome assembly GCF_027744825.2 of Synchiropus splendidus. Taxonomy (NCBI): domain Eukaryota; kingdom Metazoa; phylum Chordata; class Actinopteri; order Syngnathiformes; family Callionymidae; genus Synchiropus; species Synchiropus splendidus. The sequence goes on from NC_071335.1 coordinate 23,516,058, forward strand.
ATCTGAAATGTGGTGACTTGTTACCGATAAAAGTTTACGGATACACTTCTTAAGAACCACAGGGACAGCCTTCAAATGAAACCACCCATTTTTCTGATGTTTTGTAAGACTCATCCAGCATAAATAAACAATTGTGTTAATGGATATTTATACGGTGCGTCACAATGCATCATTGAAAAGAAAATACATTTAATAACAATGTAGGTCAAGGCAGCTAAGCTTGAGCAGAACTGTCCCCGCCTCGATTTATTTCTCAAGGAGAACAGAAAATGTTTGGGTCCGCTTTTGTAAGTTCATATAAAGTGACAGATAATTCTGAGCACTCGGGCACCTTCTCTCAGTTTCATTCATCATCTCAACTACCAACAATTCAACCCCAAAATAAGACTGACAGAGCACAGTCTGCGACGCCACATACGAACAGGACAAGGTTCTTCACCATACACTACACATATGTTATCTGAAAATATTCAAATGGCTGACAAGGTCAGTATTTGGTGTTAGCAAGGTGTCGTCTTAAATTAGGTTGATCTGGTGAGGACGGTGTTTGTAACTACTAGTGTGATCTAGATGACATAGAGAGCAACATTTGGGGAAGTGATTCCTCCTGTGATGAAAATTGAATGTGATGAGGTGGAAGTTTGATGAGTCAGGCAAAATTCGCAAAAAGAAACTGTGCCAATCGCGCAGCGGTTCCACTGGTGAACAGTATCCGCAACGAATAATTGAGAAGTCTAAATGCTGCCGTCCTCGAGCGGCCATGTCTGTTCAATAACTTTGTTCGGCCAACTGCTTGATTGAGTTTGACACCGCCGTCCAGGGGTGTCAAACCAGATCATGCAAGGGGCCAATATTTTTGCCTTACAAAGAATGTCGGCATCCCGTTGCTAGGTAAAAAGCAGTTCGAAGCATTTCAATTATTGAAGGCTCAACACATTAATTGTCCACCTCTACCACTGACTCATGACATCTGGACTTCTTTTTTTAAGCGCGTTCATCTTATACCAAATTTCCCTTTACCTACAACAATTTTTATGAATTTCTATAATGTCCAGTTGCTAGAACAGTATTCTCCGTTGGTCACGACGTCAACATGTTTTATTGGTGATCTAGTTTATAGCGCAATTTAAACAAATTCCTTTTGAATTTAAAGTGTAATCTTGTAATCTGTGGAGGAATACAGATACTGTGTAGATTATTTCAGTACCAAGTGCAGTAAACAGTATGTTCTTCAAATTGCGAGTCATAGTTCTGATTTGAGTCATGTAACCCTAGTCGGAATGAAATGTGATTTATGACATGAATGGAAGAAGAAAAATACTAAGATCACACCAGAAGTAATTCAATTAACTCCGCCTAATCTCTCTCCCAGACAATGTCATTTGCTCGGGTCAATAGATTATTCTGAAACGTCACTGTGCAGTGGAAGCACAAACAACTCAGATGAACAGGAACTATAGCATCCAGGTAACCACATTCCTGGTGATAAGGGTTTGTGACGCTTGTGTGTGACCCGTGAGGTGACCGCTGGGATCACGCAGCCAGTGACCAGCCATACATTAATGGACCCGATAATCGATGTACCGCGTTATTGACCCAGTTTCAAGAGGCGATGCATCACGCTCCTCCATCAAACCGCACGCTTCAAGTCAAAAACAAAACACTTTTATCGCGGCTTCCGACGAAAACACTTGACTGATTCCGGATCAGTTTGGGATGTGAGGCCCACACATGTATCCTCAGCTACCTCCGTGTGCCGTCTCCACCGGGTGTTTTTCTCCATGTGTGTCACAGTGCAGTCGATAAGAGTGTCATAATAATGTTATAAAGTCCACTTACGTAACGTCTCAACTTTTTTTCTGGAGGAGACTTTCTCAGCCACCCCGAACACACCACATCCCCGCCGCTCATATCGGCTCCTGTTTTCCACTCCTTCGCCCGAATACGAGTGGCTTCCTTCACTCCAGCTGTCGGCTTTCTGCACCTGAAACACAAAGAAGCTACTTTTAATGGGGACCTCGAAGGCCGGGCGTGTGTTTTTCGAGACGGAATTACCTCCTCCTTCGAGTGTAGTCGCCTCGGAGCGAGGCGAGGCGGCTCCACGAAAATTCCCCAACCAGACTTCCAAGAGTTGTTGACAAATAAACAAGGATATCCTGAGGTTGAGGAACACAAAGCCGCCCCCCAAAAAAGTGCAAAGACTTGAGCTTTTCTTTGCACGAAACCGGCGGAGAGGCGCCACAACAACAGTCCGAAGCTTGGCAAAGTCGAGTTTTTTTTGTCGTTGCGCGTGACGGTTAACGCCGAAATCCAGTGGAAGTGATCCCGGCTGCACTCGGACGGCAGAAACAACCCGCGATAAGAAGCCACATGTTCTTCTTCCCCTCAACCTCTGAAACAAGTCGTCTCTAATCTACCAGTTTAACCCCATGTTTCCTTTATTGTGATTGACAGCGGCTCCGTCTTTGCCCGAACTCACCCTTCTCGGGAACATGGCAGGAGCAAGTTGGACGCACTTAAAGCGACAAGGACCGGAAATACATTCCATACAAATTTCATATCGTGACCGTTTCACGTAATCCGTTTTTTTCATATTAAAATTACTCAACACCACAACGACTTCCAAAACCAAATGTATTATTTCGTGGTTTCGGGTGGCGGCACCAAAAGAAATGCATTATAATTATCTTATTAATGAAATAATTCCCGATGTTTCTGACTGTAGTAAACTATTCCCATGTATTTCTAATCGGTTCTGGATCATTAATGGAGTTCAGTGAGGGAACAATTCGTTTATGTTTGAGTCAAGGTTGCTTTATTTTGAAAAATTAAAAGGAAGTGCTGAATCAGCGTCCACGAGCTCTTGACGAGTACTACAAAGGACGAGCAGGGAGGAGGTGGAGTGAACAGGAAAAACATGGGACTTGTAGTTCCAAAGTCCTCCACGACCGGTCTCCAACAAGATAGGAAGTCGAATACAGACGTGAATATTTCATTTAATAAAGGTTGCGGTGTTATTTAACATTTAATGGAAACGATTTCCAACTTTTAGAGTGATGTTGCATCAACTTAATCTTTAAATATTATTTAAATTTGTGTCGGTTTGATCATGAAAGTTATATTTGATAAATCACAGCGGCAGTAGCTTTCATTTTAAAACACACGGTTCTTGTCTGATCTGGTGACTCTGTGTCCAGTGGTTTAATAGCTGTGTCAGTGGAATTCAGCAGGAATGCTATTGTGATGGGACTCAACCCCCACCGCCCCAAGAATGCGTCCTTTGGGGGTGTTTCCAGTCCTTGCTTGATGAACATTGGTGGTGATGAGTGAAACACGAGTGGAAAACCACAGAAAATTAATTTATGTGTCAGGAATATCATATCAGATCTAGAAGATATGATTAATGACATCTATTTAATACATAAAAAGCGATGCACGCTGCATTTAATGAATTAAAAGAATGCAAAGGAAAAGCGTAATAACACTAGAAATACGATTAGAAAATTATTAAAACATCCAAATAAGGAAAAAAAATGCCTTTATATGGTCAGAGGAGCTGATTCCAGCGATATAGGGTGATAGATGGGGGGCGCAAATCTTGACAGCTGAAAGTCATAGCTTTATATTGAGAGAGTGAGGAAACCCTTGTGCCCAGAGGAAACCCACGCAAGCACAGGAACAACACACTTTTACCCTGTTGAGACCCCATTTTAAGGCACCTAAAAGCCAGTTTGTGGGGGGAGCTCATCTATTCTGAAACAATTTTAGACAATAATTTTCCGATTTAAAAAAGTGACTTGACTTCCTCATCTTAAGCACTGAAAATATCCCAGTCGAAAGCAGCACAATGCCACACAATTAAACCTTTAAAAAATATAAATGAACCACAAACAATCCCACATTTCTGCATAAATGACACAAAATGACACCAGTTCCAGTGTACTTGCAACACCACCCGTCATGTGCGCTCCTGCCTCTGCTCTTTCTTGGTATTGGCAATAATAATATTTCACTTCCTGTTTTACTCTGCGCAACATGAGGATATGCACGACAATTTACCACAAAATCTTTATTTAAAATCACATAAAAAAATGTAACTTCCCAGTACAATTGTATCATTAGCATCCAGCTGCACTCTCAAGCGAGCAGCTGTAAATATCAAGTATTTACAACAGCTGGTTAATTTAAATCAATGTTGTACACACCAAGAATGAAACATGAAATGATAAGGTGGCTTTGGTTGCTGGTATGATCACTCAAGAAATGAAAAGTGAGCCCTATAGTACCAGCAAAGTGAAATAAAGTAAACAGGATCTTGGAAATAACACAATTGAAAGGCACATTTAAAGACGCAAAAGTGCCCAGAACAAGAAAAAAAAAAAACTGCTCAGATGATGAAAAAAAAAATCCCATTTGTTTTCAAATCTTTTAGATCAGAGCAGCATAAATGATTCACAAGGTGATATTTACACTGGCAGAGAATGACATTCCAAATAAATTACACAGCAAATCAGGAGAGAAGTAAAAGTCTGCATGCACGCTGGAAAAGATGGTCTCGGGAGCGCAATGGTCAGATGTTTGATCCGTCTGGGAAAAGTGCAACTTCATGTTTGCATATGTCCTCCGACCTCAGCTCAGCAGATCCACGTTGGGAACGAACAAACAAACACGAACAATCTTTAATAAATAAACACTTGTCTTCAGGGCTCAACAGTAACATGTTTTTTTTTGGATTTACATTTTAGCTCTGTGGCTTAGGCATCTGACCCTCTTGAATGTGTTCAAAACAAAGGAAGAATTACTTCAATATAAATGATAGTTTTCACCAGCAGCACCTTGTTATGACTTTTAAATTTGTTAAATGTTCAGAACTTTTTATTACCAACAAGATTACTATATCAACACCTATTTACTTTGCAATCAAACATGAACTTGAATTAAATCAGATGAAGTTGCTTATTAATTTGCGATTGTTTAACATGTATTATTAATTACACCTCACAGATCTTTTTTTTGTTTCAAAGCCTACCATTAATCTGCAAATGCAACATTCCTCCAAACACATATGATGATATGAGTCACCTAAACATGTAGCACATAGATGACTAGATTCAAAAGAAATAACTCAATAACGATCCAAAATGAACCAGGGAGAAAACCCCAAAACTGAAGACCTGGTCCTGGACTGTGACCCAATACAAAGGCTCCTTACATGAGGCTGTTGGTGTGTCAACGTTGCGACCCTTCAGGCGTTTAACTGCAGCATGGCGACATTTATCTCTTTAGAAAACCAGTCTACTCATGGAGTTGAAGCCCCCTCCTCCGCCGCCGCCTCCTCCAGATGGGCCGCAACTCCCCGGTGGATTATTGTCATCTGAACCATTTGGCCGAAATGAACAGGAGGACGTCGCCTGGAGAGCCTGGGTGCGAGCGTTCAGCTCCTGCTCCTGCAACAGAGAAGACTCACAATCTAAAGCTGATCCACCTGCAACTGTAGGCGCAGCCACACTAGACCATTAGGAAATATCAGTACAACAAACGTGGTATTACAACAGCTCCCCCTAGAGGTGGCTACTATAAAACGCGCAGTCTCGTAAACGTTACACAAGTCCATGACTGAGGCATTTCACTCATGAACAGGCCATTGTTTCTGCGACCTGACTGACCTGTGAAGACCATCTGAATATACCGAGTACAACACGTGTGAAAGGAGTATGTAAACGGAGCACAGATGGCTTCGAATGGGTTCAATTTTAAAAAGGTGAAAGCCTTCATCGCTGACTTTCACTTTGTGCAGGGATCTGGAGTGTGCCATGTTAAAACTCAAACTTTTTACAAAGTATGCCACACCTGGTTGGAGGAATGAAGGTGTGTACCGCTTACCTGTAAATACTGTTTGTTGTCTTTGATGATAGCGTCCAGTAACTCTTTCTGCAGAGGAGGCTCAACAGTTAGTCTTGACCCGTAATCGGTCAGGCCCTTGCTCACGCTCTGGCCTGGCGGCTCCTGTTTCCTGTACATTAGCACGTATGCTGTGTCCTTGGGAAAGCGATTGGTAATGTTCTGAACAGACTGGAAGGATGTGAACGACACTCGGCTGTCATTAAACAACAGCCAATCCTTGGCCTCCTGGCCACAGTTTTGACGCGAGTCGTGCAGGTTTGGAATCAAAAGCGCAGAGCACTCCGCGGGTCCGTTCCCCGGCTCCTCTCCCTGGGCCACGTAGCTAACCGGATGCTGGGTCCCGTCAGCTCCGTTGATGTTATGGCCGTAGGAGTAATAGTGGCCGCTCTCGGACGACACGCCTGAGTGCATGACCACTGAGCTGAGGACATATGGCACTGAGAGCACGGACAGCCCTGCGTGGTTCATCTGTTCCGCTCCATCTAACCTTTCGCTTTCGTCGTCTTCTTTCTGTGAGGGCTTCAGCTTTTTGGCCAAATTCTCGGTGTCCTCCGGGGGGTCGACCTGCAGCAGAGAGGATGTGGGCGGCGGGCGGAGTGAGGGCAAAGCGGGGTCATGCACAGGAAGTCTCATTAACGTCGGGATGGTGATGTTGTCGAGAATCTTCCTGCGCACGTGACATTTGGCATCGTAGGAGAAGCGCAGCAGCGTGAGGATCAGGTACTCGGGCGCGGACACCACTTTGATGGTCTTCTCTGCCCGCTGCAGGGAGCTGCACTTGTCACAGAAATAAGCGTTCTCCTCGTCGAGGATCTCCGGAGCGAGGAAATAGTTCACGAGGTCCGGGACTGAGACGGGAGGTTCACTTGACGGCAGCACAGACTGGACATTACTCGTCAGAACTTTCGCTGACCCAGGCTCAAGTATTTCACTCCCACCGTTGACAGATCCCTGGCACCTCACTTTGGACTCCTCAGACGGCCGATCCGCCGGGAGGGCGGTGGTGGACGGGCAAAAGGCCAGAGAGAGATCTGTAAACGGCTCCTCTTTTTCAGACACACTGTTGCAATGTGTGCAGCGGATTCCAGTCACAAGCCTCCCGCCAAACGTCCTCTCTATCAGAGTCCTGCTCTCGGATTTCAGCTCCACAGCTGAAGATGACTCGTCACTTTCCTCAATAGCAGTCTGATCTACCGGTTCGTCACCATTTGCATGAGCCGGCGCGTCGTCTTTCAGCTTGGACGAACCCAGAATCTGTAGTGTTTTTTCCTCTTCGTGCAACCTTCGAGAACAGATTAAATTATTATTAAATTAATAAATTCAAAGTTGTCCACAGAACCCAAGAAACTGGTGACAAAATAAAAGAAGTATTTATGGTGTAATTGAAGTTGACACCTCAACAATGGCCCAGGAGTATCGTACATTTAACCATCACTAACCAGCGAGTTATCTTGTTTCACATTTGGAATCCATTTTTACACAATATGGAAGTCTACTGCTGATCTGATGGAGGGTCCTCAGTTGGTGCACAAATAGGACATGACAAAAATGGGGCATAATATCAATGATGTGGCTGAATACTTCATTTCAAACTCACAATTCTGGGGTGCCAAGCTCCAACTCTGCTCTTATTTTCTAACCACAGAATAGTCGACAAAACGTTATGAATGATGAATGTAAGTGTAAGAACTGACGACGAACGGACGCTCTACCTGTCAAGTAGAAAGCGGAGGTATTCGGAGCAGTCCTGCTGAGATCCAGCGTTGAACCACGGCGGTCGGGAAGATTCCAGAAAGCTTTTAGGCGCGTATGCCGCCCTCTGTTGGACAGAGTGAGAACGACAAAGCCAAAATGAAACCTGTCCATCACTACGCTTGTATTGACGTCATTAAAAAGCGACCTGAGTGTGTGCAAGAAAGGCGAACAGCAGCTGGAGCTTTTTCATGAGCGTGTTGGAGCCATTCAGGTTCAGCGACAAAACATGTCGTCGAAAACTGAGGGAGGAAAATGAATTAAGACGTGTTCCTGGTGTGATTTACAAATGATCACGTGACTCACTCTGTGGCCATGAAGAGGATCTGGATGATGCTATTCATGTAGCAGGTGTTGCCCAGGTTGACAAGTCCCGTCTTCCCAGTCTCAGACTTCCCAGCTTGCTTCAGGACACCCGGGGCGAAAGAGTTGGACTGAGACGTCCAGGCACTTTGATTTAAGACTAACTTTATCTTGTCTTCCTCGGGTTTAGGAAGATCCTGGTGAGACAAAGAAAACAACTTATTAAAATGCACATCGCTGCAGAAGGTCAGTTAGACATCAGGTGCGTTTTTTACCTTGATGGCCTCGAGAATGTTGTCATACAAGTCCGGGAAACCTGAGTACTGGTACATCATGCAGTGAATGAGTTCAGTAAATTGCAGTAAAAAAGTCTGGCTGGTGGGGAGTCCGTCTGTCCTCAGAGACTGGACAAGAGGCACCACATGAGGGACAACCTGTGCAACAAAAACAAGGGAAAAACCAACACTCAGTGAGGGAGATAAAGTTCAGGAAAATTTGAATGTTTTTGTTCTATAAAAGCATCAAAAGCATGTATTTTCCGCATGATTCAACCACAGTGTAGTGGACAAAATAAGTGGCAACATTACAACTGAGCTCAGGTCAAGACATCAGTATAATAATGTTATTATAAATGGTGATAAAGAACTGCCTACTTATCAGATGAAAACTGTCACATTAGAGCCATAATATTTAATGATGATTATGACGTCTCAGCACACTTGGTGTCAACCCAGATAAACTATTGTCTCTGGAGGAACCACAACAAAACATAGTAAGCTCAAAATGGCGTGTGATTTTCGTGATCTATCCATCATGCGAATTGTCAGAAAACAATGACATACTAACCAAATGGAATGCCTCTGGAGAATGCTGGAAACTTAGAAGCATGTGAGAGAGCACTGCTAGCGCCCCCTGTCGCACAATTGGGTACCACAGACGAGTAAACACCTGCAACAAACAAAAGCAACTTCATCTTTATTTTCCTGCACATTACAGATGAGCATGTTTCACAAGTTTGATCAAATGCTACACAAAAGTCCTTTTATTTTCTTGCGCTTACATAAATTCTAAATTAAAATACAGTAATTTAGATCTCATTCAATGAAAGAAGAAGAAGAAAATACTACCGATAATGCACAGACTTCAGTCCTTTGTCCACAAATAAATAATACTAAATATGTGTTACATAATAAGACTTTCTCCTGTTAAACTCTGAAACATCATTTTATTTTTCAAATTATCGGCAGTGGACGTTTCCTCAATTAAAACAGGGACCGCTCACCATTTCAATTTTCAGCAGCGTAACATCGATGAGGATTGTAAACTTCTGAACAGCAGCCAGACCCTTTAGCAAAGCGATGACCCAGCAGTCAACATGTTGGGCTAGAGGCCAGGAGAGCCAGTCGATCATCCTGAAGAGGGACAGGATTTTTCAGGGTCAAAAATCACCAAACCAAAAATACATAAGAGCAAGGGTGCACGTCTACCTGCAGAGTGCCTTTGTCATGCTCGCATCCTTTACATTCTGGTCTGTGGTGAGACTCTTGATCAGAACGGTGATCATCTGAGACGGTATGTGCTGCACCAGGCTGGCCAAAGCAATGGACGGGTCGAAGGAGGGATCTGCAGGACAACAAGAAGTTGAACTGAACCTTTAATCTGCATCAGAAACTTCATTTGGACATTCAATTTATAATTACAGATATATTTTTTACATTGTCAAATAGCACCGTTGTAATGACTAGTTAAATCCCATGGTTGAGGAAAGAGATGTTTTCATAGGATAACTGTAACAACACAGAGACCTCCTTCAACCAAGAGATCCAAATGAATCGGTTAGAAACTCATTCTCCTCTGAGGCCATGGATCACAGTACAGAACTGATGGTACTCCTTTTACGTTTGGAAACAATTGCTTATGTGGAGCTGTTTCATAGTTCTAGTACTGTTCTCAAGTAAAGGAACAGTGGAATGACTGATTTCAGGATCTAATGAGGACTTAGTTCTTTTCATTGCAACTGACGCAAAATGATCAATTTCATGACCACTAATCCATTTTGGCTGCCATGAATGATGATGGACATAGACTGAGTATGAGACCATTAAAGGTCTTTTAGCATCTTTCAAACAGTGACACAGACACTCATACGTCAATCAACAAAGAGAACTCTTTCAGTTTGTTTGGGCTTCCCTTTAGGACATCACCCTTGGACACATTACTGCCGCTGACCCTTTAAGATAAATGACAGTTTGAAGTGACAAAGTGGAACGTACAAGAATATGTGGCTAATGCTTTTGGATTCTGAACATACATTAAAGAAGTCTTCAAAATGTTTGACTACAGTAATACAATAATGTTATTGTCAACGGTTAATACACGGGGTGGGACTTCAGATGTCCTTTATCAGTCCCACAAAGGGGAAATTGAACTATTTGAGGTCAATAACTTTTGAGGTTAATAAACAGAAAAAAAAATCAAACAAATCACATATTGGGCTGCAAGAACTAGTCGATATTGTCAACTATAATCGGCTGTTAAATGAGTTGCAGACAGGTTCATGAGTAGAGTAATTGTGACGTCATTGCGGTCTTCATAGTAAGATGAAGCTACAGGACCATTTGCGACCCAAAATGGGGCGGTTGGTGTCCAAAAAGGACACTAACCGTTGACACCCCATTTTGAGCTACTATGCTGCAAGGTGCAAAATTCAATTATAAAGTTTTGAAAAAAAAAAAACTCTATTCAAGTGTTTACAAATATTTGCTCATACTTTATTTTTTAAATTACTATATATAACATCACAATAAGGCGTGACATATGCCAACTAGTCAACTAATCATTAAAGCACATGTAAAATTTGTTTCACAAGGAACACACCAATTCCAGCGGAATTGGGTTGCTCAAAATGTTACGAGGTCGAATACACGCCTATGGGGAGTGTCTTGAGAAATATACATCACTGCTATAGTTGTACACAGACCTCAATTCATGTAGACCAAATGTCTCTTACCTGTGGAGGAAATTATTGCGAAAACCTCTTGCAAAGAGGGCAGCAGTGTAGCTGGCTCTGCTTTCCAGATGTTCTGAAGCAAGGTGCTCACTTTAGTCACTTGGCTCACATACTCTCGGAGTTCTTGCTCTTGACTGGCCAGGCAGTGGAAGTTACTGATGGTCCTCACCAGCTGCTGGCAGAACAAAACGCCAGACTTGTCTCGTGGGATGCACTGCAAAAAGTCCGACAGCATGGTGCTGAGCCGCGCACAGAAGGCCGCATCAGGTCGCTCGCACACCAGACGGAGCACCTCCACTTGAATGGAGCTAAAGAGCTCCAACACTGAAGGGCAGCTCATGAGCAATCGCAGGCAGCAGTGAATAAAATCGATTATTGCCGGGTTTTTGCGATCCAGCGCCCCATAGCCCTGCTGCAGGAGACCCACAACAAAGTCTCTGTTGAAGTACAGCTCAAACTCTGGCCGGTGATATCGGGCATACGCGTCCAAGACTTGGAGGCCGACCTGCTTCTGAAAAGCATCTTCACCGATCAGGATGAGGCGAGTGGTGAGGGTGAACAAAGCCTGGCACTGCTCCTCAGACACAGCTTTCTCTGCTGCTTCCACCACCTTCTTCACAATGGCCTTCTTCACTGGGACGGTGTGGCTGGAGCTGATAAGTCCCTCCAAAATCTTGTCCATTGTGACAGGCTGAGGACGACAAGTCGGAGTATGAGAAAAATAGAATGAAGTTAAAACAACAAGGACATTCTCAGTTCACATTTCGTTTGCTTCCAACACACATGTTTACAACTGAACAGAAAGTTTTAATTACTATTGTGTCATTATTGATCAAACAATACAGTTTAACACACAACTAATGTTATCTCAAAACGTAGCATTTCCATTGCCACGAGAAAAAAAAATCCGCTGAGAGAGAAAGGTTGACCGGGATTTCGGAATATTCCCTCAACGACTTTATTGTCTCTTGAAAATTTAGAACAGAGCAATAGCTTTCCGTTCCGTGTAAGAATCTTTCACTTTGAAGTGTCAGTGTCGAGTCTTGCTCGCTTGACTGACTTCCTCTCGTGTCATGTTTACATTATATGCTAACGCTGTCTTCGAACATCGGTGACTAGCAACACTGTTAGCCGCTGCCTCGGCATCAACGGCCGGATGCTTTATCACACCGCAGCGTCTACGAGAAAAGAGTTAGCTTATAGTTGTATTTCTTTGTGGCAACACGTGGCGTTATTCAGTGATTTTTTTATCTGGAAAATTGCGGACAAAGCCGCAGCACGGGCCCGTCATTAGCCGAGTGGCTCACGGTGCCACTGACATTGCATAAATAAAATGCTACGTTTTACTGCAGTGAACGATCGACTCTCAGCGTTAAAGTCAGTCTTACCCACAACGAGCATGTCAACAAGCTCCAGTCTTTATATTCCCGGCTGTCTACTGATATATCACTAGTTACAAGCGACTCGATAGTATTATTATGGTTCCTCGACCATTCTAGATCAGCTGATCCACCGCCCGACGACGTCATTCCACCGGTCCTCATAGGGACGCCTTTGCAGCGCCTGATTTCCTCATGTTCAACGAAAGTCGGTAAAATAGTCGTGGAAAAATTGAAAACATATATTTAAAATACAATAACGTATTGTTGTTGTTTTTTAATACATTCAACTGACTAGTTTCTCACGTCACGTTCTGACGTATTGATGACGCGTTGATAGCCTTGACGTGCCACCGGAAAACTCGAATAACCAATAGTGATGCTTGGCAGAGTTGTGAAACTCCATGAATAGATATAAAACTTCATGTTTAAAAAAAAAAAAAAAAAAGCTTTAAACCGCAGGAACAGCACATGTTACACGATAATAGGGCTCAACTATTTGGATGGTGGATTTGTTATTGGTTGGAATAAGAGTAATATGTGTCTGTTTTTAGTTTAAAGTTCTAAAGTTATGAAGTCGAATACCAAGATAAATATACGAATTTATTTGGACATTTTGGGGTGTGGAACAGTTTATTTTAAAGATTAATTTTAGTTTTATCTTTTTTTTTCTTCGATCTTTCTTCTTTATTGAATATGTATTTCTTAACTAAGATTGTAATAAGGAACTTAAACGTGTTTTCTTTTGAAACACTATTGTAAATTGGCTACTACTACTATTAATAACAATAATAATAAAGTATTACGAATTATATTTGTGTGTACACGTATATGTGTATTTGCTGTATTGCTCACCTGGCTTCATCGATTTATTTATTTATCTATTTATTTTATTGGATCCTGAATCCGATTAATATAAATGGTTGGTGCTTCATTTTAGTATTCCAGTACGTGGGAAATTAAATAAGAACCTTTGGACTCTTGAGTTTGTGCGCAACCGCTCAAACCCCGTTTTTCCGAAAGTCCTTGAAAGCATCACCAGCAACTCTCGCGATTGCTTAGGCCGGTCGAGGCACGCTGTGAGAACGCGGGTAATAGCGCCAACCGGTGTCTTTCCACAACAGTATCCCCAACTACAGCGGGAAACTTTGGCCGCCTGGTAACACAGGATACTCCGGGACATTTAGCGACGGGAATTTGTTCTTAACAGAACCTTACTAAAGATGTCCGAGAGCCCGAATGGCGCGGAGCAGCGGGAAGAGCAGACGGAACTTGAAGAAGCCGGAGGAGCTGAGGTGAGACGGTTTGAAACAGGCATTGTCTCCGCTCATCCTCGCCATAGGCCCCCGGAAAGAGAACAGCACGACCGAGCTGGTCTTTCCCCACCTAAAAACCCCTTAAGCGAGCATCGAGTGTTGACTTTCACTTTGTTGTTCCCGTGAGCTAGTTAGCCACCGGTTAGCTTCATTCACCCGGGACCGTGAAGCAGCAACGAGGCCAGCGTGTTTCGTAAGCCCTCGTACATTTTGTATTGCCTCGTTTTCCGCCGCATCACCATCATCATCCCCACCAAAACTAGTGCCACTTCTCACGCCCATTTAACGACTGCGTCCATTGTATGTAATGCCGCGTTAATAACACTTGTACGGAGGCGAGGAGTGGAGCGGTTCGGCAGCCGTCCCGTCCGGACTCACTCTTTTATTCATCCTCGCCCTCGTTATTTAAATCCCCAGCCGTTTAGCTGGTTTTAACAGCTCCAGTCATGGTGGATGTTTTTGATGCGTCCTCACCGCCCGCTGCGTCACAAAGCAGTGGCGCTTCGCTGAACTCTTTGTTTTCAACGGGTCTGCTGCTTCGGCTGAGGCGCTTACTTAAACTTCAGCTGACACGAGCAAGAGTCTGTCCATGTTGCTGGGTTCCGCTCTAGGTCTCGGCTATTCAAACAACTTGGCAGGGGTTTAGGATCTTTCTAGCAAGCTGTAAAGTTCAAAACAAACCACCGCGTTTTGCAGAGCCATGCAAGACATGAGGGCGGTAAAGAGACAGCTGCTGGACATGTCGGATAGTTGCTTGAAAGTGACGCTTCTTACCAATATGATCTACTTTTTTAGGAGAAGTCTGATTCGTCTGATGCTGGAAAAGAGTCCTCCTCAGATACTGGGGCTGATGGCCAGGATGCATCCCCATCATCCTCCACTAAAACTACCTCTGCAGGTTACGAAGAGAAAGTGGTAAGCATTTTACTGCATTAGTATTGTTTAGTTGTCCGAGCCGCTCATCGATGATCACATCTTGGTGTGTGTTTAGCAAACCGACCGGACCAACCGATTTGAGTACCTGCTGAAGCAAACAGAGCTGTTCGCTCATTTCATCCAACCAGCCGCTCAAAAGACCCCGACCTCTCCGCTCAAGATGAAGCCAGGGCGCCCCCGCATCAAGAAGGATGAGAAGCAGAACCTGTTGTCAGCTGGAGAGTGAGTACTGTTTCTTTAAATGACTTTTTTTGAAATATTAATTGTTTAAAGCGTGAAGGCTCATTTGGATATTACATTGAACTGGCCACAATGTTGAGTAAAAATTGAAACATCTGAAGTGTTGTGAACATAACATTGCTTGAACAGTGCTGTACATTTTTGAGGAAGGAACAAGTCAGTATTATATTCTATGAAGTTGTCTGTCCACATTTGTTGTTGCCTTTGTACAAGGAGGGAAAGGACGAGAGAGCGTTTAAAAATCTTTAAAGACACTGATTAGAAATTCTTACGGATACATGGTGTAGCAGACAACACAAATGGGGTGATGGACATTAAAGAAGCATTAGTAAATATAAGTGAAGAATTCTGCAACATTTTAAAGCCGCTGAGTGACTTTAGGGCCTTTGCTTTATTTGCATGCCGTCACAACTTATCATCCTAACTGACAAATATATAGTGTTGACTGTTGTTGCTTCAAAGCAACTTGGTTTAGAGTGAGCTGAGGGCAATAGCTGTCCTGGGAAAGTGTTGGACGCTGATCAGGCTTAAAACATGATTAAATGCTTGGAGTCATTTTGCCTTCATCTGTTGCACAGCAATCGGCATCGTCGCACAGAGCAGGAGGAAGATGAAGAGCTTTTGAACGAGAGTACAAAAACGACCAATGTCTGCACTCGTTTTGATGAATCTCCATCTTGTAAGTATTTGTATTAAAAAAAATGAATCTGGAGGCCAAGAGCTGATAGATCCTGTTTTATGCAGATGTCAAAACGGGGAAGATGAGAGACTATCAGATCCGTGGGCTGAACTGGCTCATTTCCTTGTATGAAAATGGAATCAACGGCATCCTCGCTGATGAAATGGTCAGTGCTGCATCTCAGCGGAACAATAACAAAGGCTGTAGCATGGCTTTCTCCGTAATAACTCCTCTGCCGACGTCGATTCCCAGGGTTTAGGAAAGACACTCCAGACCATTTCCTTACTCGGTTACATGAAGCACTACAGAAACATCCCGGGTCCTCACATGGTCCTCGTTCCAAAGTCCACCCTCTACAACTGGATGAACGAGTTCAAGCGCTGGGTGCCCTCTCTTCGGGCCGTCTGTCTGATCGGAGACAGAGACCAGAGGGTGAGTTCTTGAATTTTAACCAGCAGTTTTTTATTCAGTATTTTGTTGTGATTTTTTTCCCCGCTTTAATATGTCTTGTCAAATTTTTGTTTCATTGAAATGTCTTCCAATATCTGAAGTTAAAACTGACCTCCCACCCATTTGTTTTATTTGGCTTCAGTGAACTTAAAAATAAACTACATGAAAGCATGGTCGTTTTTACACACCAAGAACAGCTTCTGTGGTCTCTTTGAACACTGGTCTGAAAAGCTTTGTTCCCCTGCTAGTTACTAAATGTACCATTAAACAAGTAATGTGTTTGCCTTCAGACTGCACTGATCAGAGACGTGCTCCTGCCCGGAGAGTGGGACGTGTGCGTCACCTCTTATGAGATGCTCATCATCGAGAAGGCTGTCTTCAAGAAATTCAACTGGCGGTACTTGGTGATCGACGAAGCCCACAGGATCAAGAATGAGAAGTCCAAGGTCAGACCTGAATTATCAAGCGTTTGTTTTGCTGTCTTCCATTTCATTTCTGCGTGATTTACAAGCTTTTCTGTCGTGACTCCTACAGCTGTCTGAAATCGTTAGAGAATTTAAGACTACAAATCGCCTCCTCCTGACTGGAACGCCCCTGCAGAACAACCTCCACGAGCTGTGGGCTCTCCTCAACTTCCTTCTACCTGATGTGTTCAACTCTTCAGAGGTGAGAATCATTGGCAGTAGATGTTTTCTGCCATTTGTTCGAGATATAAATGTACAATTCTGACACAATTTCGATCTGGCTTTCCTTTCTAGGACTTTGACTCTTGGTTTGACACAAACAACTGTTTGGGGGACCAAAAGTTGGTGGAACGTCTACATACAGTAAGTCAAAAATGACTCAACCATATCAAATTCCGTCCTAAAAGTGTGAAACAAAAAATGTTTTTGTCACTTCTCTGTTCATGGGTTTTGCATTTTGGATCAAAAAATCAATAATTATGACTCCTTCTGTAGGTGCTGCGTCCCTTCTTGCTCCGTCGTATCAAAGCCGATGTAGAGAAAACGCTTCTTCCAAAGAAAGAGATCAAGATGTATGTGGGTCTCAGTAAAATGCAACGAGAATGGTGAGTATTTTATTGGATCATTTTCATTGGTTAGCTGTGATGTTAGTTCTTACCATGTGCTGCACTCTCAGGTACACAAAGATTCTGATGAAAGACATTGACATCCTGAACTCGGCTGGAAAAATGGACAAAATGCGATTGCTCAACGTTCTCATGCAGCTGAGGAAGTGTTGCAACCACCCGTACCTGTTTGACGGAGCGGAACCCGGCCCCCCGTACACCACCGACCTCCACTTGGTGGTCAACAGTGGCAAAATGGTGGTTCTTGACAAGCTCCTGCCAAAAATGAAGGAGCAGGGTACGGGGAAAATTTCACAGTTGCCTAAACCTTGAGGCCAAATATTGAGTGTAAATGTAAAATCTTCTTTTGCAGGTTCTCGAGTCCTCATCTTCAGTCAGATGACCAGGGTGCTGGACATATTGGAGGACTACTGCATGTGGAGGAACTATGGTTATTGTCGCCTGGATGGTCAGACACCACATGAGGAGAGACAGGTGAAGCGTAGAATTAAGACTGAAGTTCACCTGACAGTTTTGAAAAGTTTGATTTACCTGTTATTTGCTTTTTAGATTTCGATCAATGCGTACAACGAGCCCAACAGCAGCAAGTTCATCTTCATGCTGAGCACCCGAGCTGGCGGTCTGGGTATCAATCTGGCCACGGCTGATGTGGTCATCCTCTACGACTCGGACTGGAACCCTCAAGTCGATCTTCAGGCGATGGTAGGTCGAACTTGGTGCCTCAGAAGAAAGACGTTTTTGCTGGAGCTTTACATGTAAACACGATCTCCTCAGGATCGAGCTCACAGGATCGGACAGCAGAAGCAGGTCAGAGTGTTCCGCTTCATCACTGAAAACACAGTGGAGGAGAGGATTGTGGAACGAGCCGAAATGAAGCTGCGTCTGGATTCCATTGTCATCCAGCAAGGTATTTCGCTTCACCTCCGTAAATATACCCCTTGAATGAATTCAATAAAAAGTATGTAATAAATTCATGTTTCATATTTGTTGAACAGGGCGGCTCGTGGATCCGAGTGCAAACAAACTCGGAAAAGACGAGATGTTGTCCATCATCCGCCACGGCGCCACTCACGTCTTTGCTTCCAAAGAAAGTGAGATCACAGATGATGACATCGATGCCATCCTGGAGAGAGGAGAACGCAAGGTGGGGAAGAAGTGGTGAGTGGCTCCTGTAGCAAGGCCTGAAGTGACCTGTGTCTTGTTTTCCGTCAGACGATGGAGATGAAGGAGAAGCTGTCAAACTTGGGCGAGAGCTCTCTGAGGAACTTCACCATGGACACAGAAAACAGCAGTGTCTACACCTTTGAGGGAGAGGACTATAGAGAGAAGAAGAAGGTAGAGATCGAGAGACACCTGAACATCAAATCCCAGCCTTTCTTGAAGTTCATGTCAAAACATCTCTGCTTGTGCTCAGGTCATTACCAACTGGATTGAACCACCCAAGAGAGAAAGGAAAGCAAACTATGCAGTGGATGCTTATTTCAGAGAAGCTCTTCGAGTCAGCGAGCCGAAAGCACCAAAGGTCAGCTCGACTCACACCTGACATGAATGACACCTGTCTGTCTGCACTCGCCCTGAATCTCACCCTTCTGACTCGACTTTCACAGGCTCCTCGCCCTCCAAAGCAGCCCAACGTTCAAGACTTCCAGTTTTTCCCGCCACGGCTTTTTGAGCTGCTCGAGAAAGAAATTCTTTTCTACCGGAAAACTATTGGCTATAAGGTGTGAGAGGATTTTCTTTTTTAAATCGCAAAAACCCACCTAACAATTTCTTTTTTTATTTATGCACAGGTGCCGCGTAATCCTGACATGCCGAACTCGGCCCAGGTCCAGAAGGAGGAGCAGGCCAAAATCGATGAGGCTGAAGCCCTGAGTGAGGAGGAGTTGGAGGAGAAGGAGAACCTTCTTCAACAGGTGACAGCCTTGTTACCTCAAGTGTTTTTTTTCCCACCCAGATCTTCAATGTTCTGTTTCAATGTCAGGGGTTCACTATTTGGAACAAACGAGACTTCAACCAGTTCATCAAAGCCAACGAGAAGTGGGGAAGAGACGACATCGAGAACATCGCCCGAGAGGTGGAAGGGAAAACCCCAGAAGAAGTGATGGAGTATTCTGGTAACCTCACCACTTCTGTTCATATTAGACTTGTACTTTATGAAAAGTAGTCATTCGTTGGTGCTTATTTTAAAGCAGGCATTTATAGTGTTTTATCGCGTTTCTCTTCAGCTGTGTTCTGGGAGCGCTGCAATGAGCTGCAAGACATTGAGAAGATCATGGCTCAGATTGAGAGGGGCGAGGCCAGAATCCAGAGGAGGATCAGTATCAAGAAGGCGCTGGATTCCAAGGTTCGTAAGTCTGGACTTCTTTGTAAGGATGTGTCAGGAGTGTCAACTGAGCCGGGTCTTGTCTTTCAGATCGGGCGCTACAAGGCTCCGTTCCATCAGCTGCGCATCTCCTACGGCACCAACAAGGGGAAGAACTACACGGAGGAGGAGGACCGGTTCCTCATCTGCATGCTGCACAAGCTCGGCTTCGACAAGGAGAGCGTGTACGACGAGCTGCGTCAGTGTATCCGCAACTCGCCACAGTTCCGCTTCGACTGGTTCCTCAAGTCCAGGACAGCCATGGTGAATACACCCGAGATTTATTTGTTCACTTAGTCGCCAGTTCTTATGGTGCCAGAGGGTCAGTGAAAATATAAATATATAAACACAAGGATGACAAGTAATGAATCATTGTAATTACGTAGACAAAATAAACAAAATAACAATGGACAAAACATTAAAATATGATATATAAAGGCACTTTTTTCTATGTATTTTATGGACTAAAACTGAAGTGAGAATTCAACAAATGTTTAAAATAAACGTGATAGCTGACAGAAACATGATCAGTTGAGCAAATGGGTTTCAGCAATGGTCTTACATGTTGCTATTTGTTGGTCACATCATCTCAGTCATACAGTAAATTGGTGACATTTTTTCAATTCTGCTCTTTGAAATGTATCAAAAACTTGTGTGTAGGAGCTTCAACGGCGTTGCAACACCCTGATCACACTGATTGAAAGAGAAAACATGGAGCTGGAAGAGAGAGAAAAGGCTGAGAAGAAGAAAAGAGGTCCAAAATCGGGCTCGGTAAGTGAGCAAGACTTTCGCTTTCACCCGAAGGCTCCACCAGAGGGCAGCAAAAGCATGCGGTTCAAGGACAAGCGTCAACTTCTTAAATCGTATTAAAATAGATGTAACCCACATAAACAATTCAAAACATGCTGCCGACCCCAGGCATGGTCACGATCTCCATCAACCTCTCGTCCAGTGCTGTCTGAAGTTGTGCCCTCACACACTCTTTCTTCTGCTGCAGGCTCAGAAGCGAAAGTCAGAGGGAACCCCAGACGGTCGCGGCCGCAGGAAAAAGCTCAAGTTGTGAGGCCGGAAATCCACCGTAGCTCCAGCCAGTTGGTAACATTAGAATCTTAGCACCTGTGATCGTCGTGCTGGCTGTGATGCTCCTTGTATAAACCGCTAATGGACTGACGTGGTTGTATTAGTATTTTCTTTCTGCCAGTCGTTTTTTAATAGTACTTGATTGAAATGTAAGTATTTATGCCTTTTCATTGTCAGACATTCCTTTGCTTTTAGCATCATGCACCCCTTTGAAGAAAACATTTGATGTCTACTTGATGTCTAGAATTTGTTTGGTTTGGTTTGAACAACATCAATAAAAGTCGCCCCCTTTTTTAAAAAAAACAAACAAACATGATTTTTCAGTTGACTTTGTGTTCAGCTCCGTCTATTTCACACCTGATGTGTTCACCTCAAGAAACCCAACGCCTTGCAGTGATTCTGTATTGAAAAATGTTTTAATTGCATTTTCAGTTAACAAAAAATAACTACTTACTGCACCTTTTTAAATAAAACATTCACAAAATGAACATTTATCATTGGCAATGAACCGCAATTTTAACATCACAAAGCGTAACAGACTAAAAAGCCATCAATGTGTACGTGAAAATATATATATTGTCGCCCATTTATATCCATCAACAAACCAGAGACATCAGTACATTTTCAAGTTTCACCAGGGTGTGATAATTTCCATATTTCCTTTTGCACATTTTGCCATCCGTACCGCAGTGAAAGTCATGGTCAGCTTCAGCTTGACGTTTACATTCCCTTTTCTCTGACATTAATAATACTCAACAGTGGGCCGCTTTAATTCCAACCTGCTCATTCATTAAGGTCATCTTCAAATAACATTCATACATTTTTCTGGACACAAAACAGAATGAGTTAAAAAAAAAAGTTGGTAAACTAGGAAAGTATTTCCTCATGTTTCTGCGATGAAACTTGTCATGTATCATCCAATATTGGAAAAGTAATATTTTACAACCATTGAAGCAGGTTCGCACTCAGCAGCCTCCTGGTCAGAGGCTGTTGTGTCGAGGACCTGCAGGCACAGACAATTTGCTGTTTTCGGATTTGGCCGTTTTCAGTGCTACACGTGTTGGGAAACGAAGGCACAGCAGTGAACGAGACTATTTGAGTCTTCCAAAGTGTTTCGGAGCGTTAGACGATTAGACTTCGGAGCTGTCTGAGCTGTTCCACTTGCGGTCCGATCCGGTGCTGTAGGCCGAACAGGACGACGTTGTGTATGGAGGGAACTGGCTCTTGTTCTCCTTTCTTTTACGCCGCGCAAACAAGAGAACAGCGATGGCGGTCAAGCAGATGAAGAGGATCAGACCAGCAATACCCACTAACAAGGGCAGAGTCGAGCTGTCCGCTGAGTCTCTGCTGGAGCTCTCCAGCAGAGGGCGCTCCAAGTATGCGTCACGGCCCGGATATAGCGGCTGGCGCTGACTGACCACCAGGCGGTCGGCGCGGTCCAGAGCGATGTGTTGGATGTTGGTGCCTCTGTTGTTCTCCACGCCAATGTCCTGGGCCAGAGCAGGGTTGGAGAGGCTGGGGGCGGCTCGGCGGTGGCGCCCGGGGGCCACATCGGTGATTTGAGGTTCCTCAACGCTGGAGATGCTGTGGTACTCGATGCTGCGCTTGCCGATGTTACGGTTGGCGTTTTCTCTGGAGCGGACAGTGTAGATGGTGTGGATGAACCACTCTCGGCCTGCAGCGACCTGGAACGCAGAAAATCCGTCACCCGTTCTTGTAGGCTTTTCAATGCAACGCTCATCACTAAGTAGCCCATTCCTGCCTCTGATGCTTGAGTGTCACTCAAACATCTATGCACCACCGTACAGTCCGATGTCTCATGTACCCATCGGCGAAATAACCGATCAGACATAGACTATCTCTTGGTGTCACTTGCTACGATACCTGGAGGACGCAAATGATTGCTATTCACAAGCTCTCAAAATTGTAGTCGACGGCGACAGCAGCCATTGTTGTTGGTAAGCGCTAACAAAACAAAACTGAGCCCATGGATAAATGAATACGTGCAAGCATTTCTCTGCTCCCAACGGAGAAGATAATGTAGAGAACGTTGTCGCCTCCATATGCTAGAAAGACGATCATTCGTCTCCAGTCTTTGGAAACTGTCCCGTAGTTCATCACTCTGTACTTCAACGTCATAACTCTGCTGTTGTCAAAACAATGAATGAAACAGCGTAATGTTGCAGTATTGCCCACATCCCTTCCCTACTGTCCTCAGTGGGGACACCTGGACTGCTTGGCGGAAACAGTGCGTCAGAATTCTTAAGCCTATGTTGAGGAACTTAGAAGGTACCTGGAAGAGCGGGGAGGATGAAAAGGCAAACCCATCTGATCCCGGCTGTCTGACCAGAGGAAGCGCCCCGGCTGTATCCTGAGCCAGTGTGGCCTTAAAATTGACATCACCGAAGGACGAGGCCTGGGTCTCTGGTTGGGCCTTGTCCTGCATGACGACATTATTTTAGAATGGATTCCACCTGACGGCTAAGAAACAGGTGCAGACTTTCTCACCAAAATCTTGAATCTATAAAGCAGCGACGAGGAGTCTGCCAGGCAGCCGTACTCTTTGTTCGTGGGGTTATATTTGGGGACGTAGCCATCCGCCCCGGTGCATAGGAAGACCTTCTCAATGCTGCAGCTGAATGAGTCGCCCAGGTTCTGAACCGGGTCCACCATCACTCGGCCATAGATGGTCGAGCCTGAGGCAGTAAAACCATGAGTCTTCTCATCTCATGCCTTGTTGGAGTCGGTGGGTGTGCGGTACCTTCTGTGAAAGCAGCATCAGAACCTTCTCCAAAGCCCATAGAACCGTCCGATAGCCACAGCTCTCTCTTGGACAGCAGGAACATCTGAGTGTTGAGGCTGAACTCTGCCGCCACCGGGTCGCTCACCTAATGATTCACCGACATTTTGATGAAGTTCAGAAAACACTAGAAGAGTCAGGTGTAACCGCCGACCTGCTGGAAGCGAATGTCCATATCGAACGTAAGTGGCTCTCTGGGGTGGCACACCGGGGGGATGCTGAACTCCCCATTGGGGGAGGCGATGCATGGCACCATCTTCACCGTGTAGGTCCCTGAGTAGTCCCGCACCTAGACACAGCAAGATAGGTTGGTTCTGTCTGCAGTCGTGGGTGTGTTTGAAGGGACTCACAGCAAAGTCGGACACGAAGCTCCACTGCTGCATGGGCTGGTTGTATGTGGGCTCAGTCCTGACCAGAGCCAGAGTGAAGGTCAAGCCGGGGTGGTCAGCGCAGATCACCATGGAGGACATGCTGGTTCCTGAAGACAGACGTGAATATGAGGTTGCTCGAGGAAGCTACCGAGCAACGTAGCTTCAAGTCTCCCACCTGGATGACTCATCACAAACTGCCCTCTGAAGCGAGCCTCGGTCTTAAAGTTGACCACCAGGCGA
Source organism: Synchiropus splendidus (assembly GCF_027744825.2). Taxonomy (NCBI): domain Eukaryota; kingdom Metazoa; phylum Chordata; class Actinopteri; order Syngnathiformes; family Callionymidae; genus Synchiropus; species Synchiropus splendidus. The sequence continues at coordinate 23,539,970 of NC_071335.1, forward strand.
CCCTCCTCGTTGATTCGCATGCTAGTTGGATACATGGATCCTGCAGACCAAACAGAAAGTTACAAAAAGTCCTCTCTTCTAAAGTCACCGCCAGCGCTAGCGCACCTTGCAGCTCCGACTCCGGCGGGCTGCCGATGCCGTCCTGCCACAGAATTGCTGTGTCGTACACAAACGTGAGTTTGAGCTCAGACTGCAGGTCGAAGTGCTGCCAGCCGCCCACAGCCACCGGAGAGTGGAAAACGTAGGACACGTAGAGGGGAACCCGCAGGGTGACGTAGGACTGCACCAGATTCAGCACCTAGATTTCACAGCAACAACGTGGAAAATGCCTCTAAGATAATGGTTTTCAGAGGTCAGGTAGACGTCCAGTCAGAGACTCAGAGTGGAGCTGAAGGACATACATGGAAGGTCCAGCTTGGAGGGGATAGTTTGACACCCAAAAGAACAGTAACGCTCTGCGAGCTCGTCTTCAGACCCACCTGCCCGTCGGTGCCGATGGAGCCTCCACACTCGTTCAGGAGCTCCGACATGTCATAGTAGCTGGTAAACTCCCAAAGACAAGCCTCCAAGTTGAGGTTCCTGTAGAAGCGTAGCGAGTTGGAGGATCTCATGACGGTGCTGTACTGATACGCCGACGTCTCGCCGATGATCTCCGGGTTCTTGGTGGCGTCTGTGATGAAGCCGTGGCCGGTTTGGATCTCATTGAAGTCCAGTAAGTTGGAGCAGCGGTGGTTGCCCACACGGGTTCCGTCCGGGCTCAGCGTGAGCTCAAAGTTGGACAAAGGCCTGGTGGAGATGACCGGGAGCATGCCTGCGTCCCAGGACATGATTAGGATTTCCTGCTGTGGGTTTGACACCAAAGAACCGTTGTTGTTTACCGTCCATGTGGGGCATGTTGACGGTCAGTTTGATGAGGTTGGGGAAGTCCGGGTCGTCGGGGCCAGTGTAGCGGATCTTCGCGGAGAACGGCTCCGCTCCGACGGTTCCAGGGATACGTGGCTGACACATACCTGCAGTAATGTCCCACGGTTTTATTTTCGACCAGAAAATCGAATTTGAAATAGAAAAAAAAAACCTCCTTTTAGCTCACCCTCCTCCTTGCTGATGATGACGACGGGACTGGACAGCTCCAGACCTGCATCTCCATTGGCGTTGAAGGCGCGAGCTGCGCACTGGATTCTAGATCCAGCCTGGAAGTAGATGGAGTCCAGCGTGATGGACTTGGTGTTGGTGAAGAAGGTGTTGGTGTCCACCTCCCTCATGGGACTGGTGACGCCGTCGGAGCCGGTCGGGGCGCTGACACTCCAGCGGTACTGGGTGAGGGTGTCGTTGATGTTCTCCGCCGTGCAGATGGAACCGGTTTTGTCAAAGTCGTGGTATTTGGGGTTACAAGCCTGCGAGAAAGCATCGATGTTACGGAAACGGAGGAGACACTTCAGTGCTATGTAAGGCCCTGCTTCATCATCTTGAAATATTATAGAGTATTCATATTTCAGGCTTATTAAAAAACACATTTATTTATATATTAACAAGCAATGAGGTGAGATTTTATTGCAATTTTTTACACCGCACGCGAGTGTCCAGAGATCAGGCATGAGGTTGCCCAAAGAAATTCAAATATCGTTTGAGAGAATATTTTTCACACGAAAAAAAAAACAAAAAAATCATGATTAATAACGCAATTAAAATGTTTCAAATTATTATTTTTTTAATTTAAATACTTTTATATAGGAGAAACATTTTTTTTTCAATAAAAGTGATTATAACATTATAACTAATAAAACAACAACACAATCGTGATGACAATACACAACATTAATAGCAGTCGAATATTACAGTTCAAAATAATATTTCATATTTAATTTATTCTGGTATTTATTGTCCAGTTGAGTTACTGAATAGTTTTTTGATGGAGACTCTGAATCTTGGAGTGTATATGAGTTTCACAGCGATGTCCGACTCACCGTCACACACACAACAGGGTAGCCGTTGGCTGGGTTGGGATTCTCTTTGGCCTTCGCCGTGTCGTCGTACATGAGCAGCGAAACCACGTGAGGCACCGCCGGGAACGTGACATCAGCGACGCTGTCCATCTCCTCGATATAGACGATGGCCTTGTTCATCTGCGAGAAATGTGGATTTATGTCCTGCATCCCCATATTCATCCGACAAAAATACACCCCGTCGTCTATTCCTGACCTCTGAGGTGTACGTGCCTGATGCGCAGTGTTCGGGTTGAATGTCACGCTCCTGTTTTTAGGGGCACCTACTATGTGACCCTGCTGGGACATTCCCCTCAACTTCTCATTCCAAAAGTAAAAGCTTTTTATAAAGACGGTGCGGCTCAGGCGCGCTGACAGCAGTGCCAGCTGCTGTCGGCTATTTTCACTGCCATTGACACCACATGGTCCACGCTCACGTTTGGAGATGCTGTCCAGGAGCAGTGGCCATGGCCGATGTTGGGGTTGGACCTGATGGCGCTCGGTCGACTACGATTCCTCTGGCTAAACCATATTTATGCCTAAACCAACCATATTGATGATCAGGCATCTTGTAATATGAGGAAGGATTTTGTGTTTTTGTCCAGTTCAACTGGGTTTTCACACACTTCCCTGGAGTAAAGGTGGCTTTTATTGAACGTTGGAAGGCTGTTGAGTCATTGTGCCACATTTTAAAAATACAGTTAATAAGTTAAGAGTTTTGAGCAGCAATCGAGATTCACATCATGAACCAGAATTGAATTATTTTTTTAAGAAAATAACTAAAAACACGCCAAGGAAAAACACTTTTTTTCAAGGTCATTCATTTTTTAAAAATGTATTCTTATGTATAAAAATGTTATTTTTATTGTTATTTTTTAATGTACGGCCTAAAGTGAAACACAATTTCAAAAAGAGCTCTTTATCCTTGGAACTTTGGACTTGTTTGAAGTTTCATAAGGTCGTCCTTAAACCTCTTAAACCTCTAAATCAAGACCTGTAAGACTGCGTTTCTTACCTGAATTTCAGCAATCATGTTGTCATCCGGCTTCATGTGCACAGTGAAGGCCTCCCTCATCTCTCTCTGGCCGTCGTACAGGATCTCGATCTCCACGAAATGTTCCTTTTCGCCTTCCTTGAACTCCACATCTGAAACACAAAGTGAGGCGCGTGAGGGTCTCTTCACTCTCCAGAAAGTCAATACATGTCTCTCTGTATTGACTGAAATGTACTTTTCATTGGTAAAAATGGCAGCAGACTCACAGAATAAATATTAATACTTATTAATACTACAAAACTACTTAACAGAACCAGTACCCCACACTCAAACGCCTAAGAAAAACATTTTCAAACTGAAAAAAAACCCAAATGAAGACGTGGAGGAGCCGTACAGAGGCGGCTTCTCACCTTCAGAGAGAGGGTTGTAGTCTTCTCCCGAGGTGGCAGAGCCATCTTTGGTGTGAACCCTCACCACTGACACCTGCGACGTGTCTCCCATCCGTAAGATCGGGATCTTCACGACAGCGACGTCTCCTTTCACCTGCGGCTCACGCACGCTGTACTTGATCTCAGAGAAACGGATGACGGGCTCTGAGACAAGAGGGCGAGAAGTCAGAGGGTCACAGAGCAGAACTGGAAATGTACCCTATAGATGAAAGGATTGCCCATTTAGAACATACTGTCTTTCTTGTCGGTGATGGTGATCAGGGTTTCCTTCTGCTCTCCGATCGACGCTCCATATGGAGACTTGCTTTTTGGAGTTCCCAGTACCAGACGAAGTTCCTCATCCTCTTCGTGAACGGAGTCGTCCATCAGACTGACCACACACGGCTTCTCGGTCTCACCTATGGCGCAGTGTCCGTGGTCAGCCTCAGTGTCAATAGAAATCAATAAAAAAAGGCTTTTTACCCGGCAGGAAAGTGACGATGGAGGCGTCTGTGTTGGGCCTCTCGCTGTAGTCCATCATCACCTGCGCGGAACCTTGGCGCGTGTAGCAGCGCACGGTGGATCTAAGGCTGATGTCGCCGCTGCGATAAATAATGGCTTCTATTTCGCCATCAGCTTCATCCACCTTGTAGCTGCCCTCTTTAAACTGGACCTTTGGCACTGTGGAAATGTGGTTACAAGTGGGTTACAAACGTAGCTCAGACGCTACAGACTGCGGCGCCTCTCACCATCTGTGACGGTGTCGTTGATGGTGATGGTGGTTTTGCTTGGTTCCCCCAGCACTGCGCTCATGGGCATCCTCAGCACGAGGTCGAATGTCTCAGGCCCCTCCAGCTCTGGCTGACCCAGGTCATCCAGGATGGTCACCCTAAAAGTCTGCATGGTCACACCTGGGGCAAAGTCCAGGTTGCGACTGATGCCGACATAATCCAGACCAGCTGGTGGGAAAAAAAGGACATTAATAACATTCAGAAACTCTGAGGTGACAGAGTTTTGGAAGCCATCAAACCTTCTGCAGAGACGGGTTCACTCTTCCTGGAGCGAACGGTGACGGTCGCTGTCTTGGACAGGTCGGTTCCTGTCCTCCAGACCTTCACCTCCACATAGCCAGAGCTCTCGTCGACAACATACTCAGGTTCTCCAAAATACAAAGATGGCTCTGGGAAAGAATGAGAGCACAATGAGTGTTGTTCTTCTGCAAGAACCATCAGGAACCTCTTCTGGGAAACCTGTTATTGGATCAGACCACTTGGGCTGACTGCCTCTCCCCAAGTGTTTTGGGTAACTTCCGATGGGCACTGAGCAAGTAACAAATCATTTAAGGTGACCTCCATACAACAAATCACAAAACTAATCCGGAGATAAGATATACTACTGTTACAAGGCCCACCTAGCTATGTGCCACAAGGACCCTGGCTATCGCCGTTTCAAGAGCTACCCAAACCTTCTCTGCCTGAATGGTCTTGTCTATGCAGTAAAAACAGCGACCAACAGTTTACGACTGAGATTCCGTTTAGAGTTTCATTATTACTGCGCTCAGAGTTCACTCTACAGCGCCCCCGGTCACATACAGATGGCCATCAAGTGACCTGTTTGGGTGTAAAACAACAACACAACAAACTTTTTGTGGAACCAGTTCTAGTATTGATAGGCAAGGGTTATGCGGCCCGCTCTCGGTTTTTGAACGTCCCAGACTTTGAACAAATCGAACGAAAATTTCAAAATTTTTTTGCTTCTGATTTCGAACGCCCCCGAAAAAAGTCGGAGAAAACATAACGTGCGCTTGTCATTGTGTATAACGCAGCCTCTGTATGCAGACGTGTCCCGTTAGCTACATTTACTGACTGTTTTCTCTTCATATTGAGGTGTAAAACCTTTCCTGTCTCCGCACTGGACCGTGGTAGAGTGTCACAGGGGAGGTGCTGGAGCGCTCACTCCAGGGTTTGATGTCCTGTTGTGGGCTGGAGCTGGGACAGGGATGAGGCGAGTCTGGGACAGAGCGTGACTTGGTTTATGACTTTGTCACAGCCAAACTGCACAGAAGCGCACATTCAGAGCTGGACACGCACCGGGCACCTCTTCACTTCTGGAGAGACGTCACTCACTCGGCAACCCCTCCCACATGCAGCGGCCACACACATAGAGGAACAGCCACCTGCAGCACACACTCTACATTCACTCCTACATTCACCTCCTTGTGGGAATCTACCATCAGTTCCCTTTAAGCTCACACACATTTGGCATAAAAGGGCAGCCACCGATCCAATCCTCTTCTCCTTCACCCCTCTGTGAGCCGGACTTATCTGTAGCCAGACATCTGCGTCTGAACTCAGTGCCAAGGGGCCTGAGCACACACCTGAGGAATCAGAGCGGTGTTTGTGTGTGTGGGCTCGGAGGCTGACGGATGTTCCCAGCGTTTCTCTGATCTGATAAAGCGGCTATGAAGGAGCAGCAGAGTCTGACAGGAGCTACTTAGATTCCTGAGGAAGCATTGTCGATTCATCTGTCGTCGCTTTCGTATTAGGCACGGTTTTAGCTAATTCTGGAGTTCAGGGGTCTCTGAAGTCAGAAAGGTTGGCCGGTCTCCAGAAGTGGTCAGGAAATCCTCATGACTCACTTGAAGAGACAACGCATCAGAGAAAGTTAGCTTCAGAAAGTCACAACCGACCATGCAAATGACGACAGGTGCAGAGTCAAATATGTGGGACATGCGTCGTGACATTTTAACAAGCTATTTAGCGGCCGGGTGGTGAGCGTGTGTGGATGTGTGGACCCCAAATATCAGCGGGAGAAACTCAAACTCATTCACAAAAGACGCTTGAGAATCCGCACCTCAGGTTTACACAGCAGATACTGGATCCACGCGGGTTAACAGACGCACACAATGAGCTGGATTTATTAGGGGTGTTACCAGGGACCCACCAAGAAGTACAATAGACGTTTACACTCCTGGCGTGTCTGGGAATGCAGGGTGCTTATTTATCCATAAACACCATATACATTGCTGCTATCTATAAGAAAAACAATGCTGAAAAACGTGATAAGACATATAAGATGGTGACAAGCAAAGCACTGCATGGCATGAAAAGTCATTTGTCATGATGTATTTTCCCCTTTCTCAAGCTGGAAAATGTGGTCTAGCTTCGAGCCAAGTGAAGGGGGGAAAACATGCCAGTCATGTGGGCTCCCTTCACAATGGAGCCCCTCTCTCCACCACCTGCCTTTTGGTCTCCACTGACAAAAGGATGTCCTCTGTTTCCCCTCGGCTCCTCTGAATACCGATGAGGACGGCGCTCACTCAAGGAGAAGTTTTCACCGCCTTCATCAGTCAAGCGGTCGACAGCGGAACATGGCGTTCAGCGAGGCGGTGACTTTCCCTCTCAACACCTGTTTGCCGCTTCATGTTACTCTGTGTGGACGAAGCTCAGCCAGGGACAATAGCGAGGAATCAAAATAGTACGAAGATTTAAGAGGTTTTTGTTGTGGCTGACGTTGATGGATTACAGGCCATAGACGGGATAGAAAGGTGACCAGACTTTTCATCCCGTCACATGGTGGTTTCACTTGGATTTGTAAGCCTATGACAGTTTTAGAAGATTCATTTTTCACGACAGTGACAGGGTTTGGGTTCACCATCGCACTTGGTCTTCGGGATCAGAGTCCACATTCACATCGTAACTGCCTTGTATTCGGCGTCTGAATATTTTAGAGGTTGTGTTGTGGACTCACCGTCATCGCTGTCTGGCAGGATGGTGACCTTGGCAGTGGGGAAGCTGGTGCCCACTTGACCGCCCATGGCCATGCTGAGCGTCACGTTGAAGCTCTCCTCCTCCTCGTACAGGGAGTCGTCAATGATGATGATGCGGCAGAGTTTCTCACGTTCGTCTTTGTCGAAGCGCAGCACACTTGTGTGGTCCTCGGGTCGGGTGATGTAATCCGAGTAGGACAGGACCGTGCTGGGTACGGTGCCAGTGGCTGTGGCTAAGGGGTTAGCGGATAACAAAGAGGGTTAGGAAATCAACAGCGATTCATATTGACTGAATCATGTCGATATCTCACCTTGGTGAGTAGAACATACAACCATGAGCTCCTGACTGGCATCACCAGACCGACGCACCGGCACCAGCAGCTCCCCGACATCCTCCTCAATCTTGTACTCGGCTTGAGGAATGAACACGGTGGACTCTGTTTTCAGGCAAAAGAAGCAAGGATTAATCGCCTTCGACAGAATAATTTGTGTTCATATTCTACAAAGAGTCTATGTTACCATCTCCGGGGTCCACAATCTCCACTGTTGCAATGTCAGGGAATTCAAGCACGGCCATGACTGGGTCCGAAAGTTGGATCTCAAAGGTCTCAGAGGCTTCGAACTCCTGATCCGTGAAGATCTTCACCTTCCAGGTTGCGGTGGTTTGGCCGGGGTTGAATTGGACCTGCTTCTGGGATTTGCCACGGAAGTCTTTGTCGACCTTCGCAGTCCCATCTTTGGTGGCAATACCTGCATGAAGGAGATGCAGAAGTTTGGCCTGGTGCAATTGTGAAAGAACATGTGAGTGGTCAACCTCTCACTTCCTCCACTGCTTGTTCTAATGTACGACCTAGCGCTGCGCTTGGTTAAAGGCGCAGTTGAAACATTGCCTTAATCACATGAGTGTCTTTGTCTCACAGCTCATACTTTCCATCCAGCCAGTTTAGGTCCTTTATTGATCCCAAGATCAGACATTATGATCCAGTTTCAGGCCTAGTGTCATGGTCCTGGAATTCTACCCCTTTCATTCACCAAATATTCCCCTGAATGTTTGTGTTTGTTAGCTTATCTTAAGCACAAGCATCTTCATAGACCGCCACATCATTGTATTCATAAATCTGTACTGAAATCTATATCAAGTCAACCGGGCGCATGAAATTCTCGGTGGTCCGAATTTGGCTCCTGGGCCTTGAGTTTGACACCTGGTTTAACGCCTTTGTTTTAATAATATGTGGTCAGACATTGACAACACTATGAGATTGACTTACTGACAAAGGAGGTCTCTCCCAAGTATCCTCGCCGTTTGAGCGTCACCTCTAAGAACTTGGCGTCCTCGTCCACCAGGTAATATTCCCTCTCCAAGGAGATCCAAGCCCAGTTGAGCCTGAAAGGCTGAGGCTGAAGTTTGTTTCCACCTGCAGAGATATATCCAATTGTTATTGCATACATTCAAGAAACAATTCACTTCTTTCAAACCCATCACAAAAAACACCTACGGCTAATCCGTAAACTATATGTCCAGTCCCTAATCCCAGCTATCTCATGACTTATTTAATCCTCCAAACTAAAGCTCTGAGATCTCTTCTGGTCACTAACTCTGCCGAGCGGCTCAGAGATGTTTCATGTCCGACAATCTGTTTTTTTCCCCCTCTCTCTCTCTCTTTAAATGGCAGCCCAACACTGCTTCAGTTAGAGGATCTCAGTGACCCTCAACTTTTGATGTGAAGTGGGTCATGGTCAGTGGGTTCTTCAGATCAGGGAGGCAAGAGAGGGCAGTCTCTCTTTAGTCCTGCATCACTGGACACGGAGACAGCCGCCCCGTTGACCTGCTTTGAACAGTGGTCAACAGGACTTTCAGTTACTCACAGATATTAATGGTACTTTTAACTGAACTGGGCTTTTTTTTCAGTAGTGTGTGTGTTTTCCTGGACACACACCAAACCAGCGTTGTGTCTGTTGTGCTCCATTGACAGTCAAAGGCAGAGGGCTTTATGCTTCATGGCAGAATGAAAACACTGGGCTCCTAAGGATAGTAAGGGGGGGGCAACTTCCTCCAACTTATATGTCCACACGATGCAGCACAGGGAGTATTGCAGTGATCCTTTACGTGGTCATTTGAATCGTCCGTCAAATGATATGTAGTGCGTTACAGAGTCTAAAAACTCTAAAAGTACTCAGTCAGTCAGTGACCACCATCCTAAATGTTCCCAGTCAAAGTGAGATTTTCACTCAATATTATTGCCCTACATTTATTTAATCTGTAAAATTAAATACCATTTTTCGAGCTCAATAGGATGATAGGGGAAGTTGAAGTCGCTTGTGTCGCAAAAATAGACATCAACCCTCCTAATAACAACTGGAAGTGCAAGATCACAAACGTCTGATGGCATCCGCAGAAGGAAGGCGGAGTCTTGGACAGAGGAAGCAGCGGCGTCTTCAGCCTCTGAGCTGCTGCCTCTCTGTACAGACAGCACTTGTTAAATCACGGTCGTCTGGCCTCAGGGTGGTGATTTCATGTCCACTGGAGAAACACTTCCCTTGTTATTATGAGCGAGAATTAGTGCCCTTCAGGTAGTTTAATATTTGTCTGAAGATTATTTAGAAAGACGAGGAGAAAAAAAAGCCCCAAACTGGCCGTGAGATCTTTATAAATATTGACAACACCAGCTTTGTTAGCCAAAATATTTGGTCTCTAGTTGGTCTCTGGTCGCACCGCCACGAAGGTCAATACATTTAAGTAATTTTTAGATAAAAAATGTCTGTAATTGACCTGTAGTGTCATGTCTTTAGTGAACTGTAGATATCCGCCGGACTCCAGTTCACAGATTAGCATCAGTGATTCTTCCTCCGCCACGATCGGGTTTCCGGCCGGTGCGTCTAAAAATACTGGCAACATGTATCCTGACACAGTGTCATGTCTGTTTCTGTACATTGAGACTTGTGCCGAACAAGCAGTGTGACTGAAAACAAGGAGATAAGAGGAGCTGATTCATCTTCTCTGCCCCAGATAAAGTAATCCAACCCAGTCGCAGACACAAAGACAAAGCCAAGAAAGTCTTAAGACGGCGGTCGTGGCTGCTACGTTTGTGCTGCGGCAAGTGTGTTATGGCTGAATGGGTCTGGTATGTGGCGGAGCTGGGACTGTAGTTATCATCACGAATAACCAAGGAATGATGGGGGAGAAAAAGAGCCGAGTCAGCGGAGGCGTGTTTCACTCACTGGAACTTCTGCTTTTGGATTCTTTAACTACAAATGGAAGAGCTCAGCGGTGATGTCTTTCAACCTGAGAGTCGTACAGGAGTCGACCTTTAGTGTCATAAAGAATGAAGTGTGATCTCATTTTTATCAGCATCTCATACTAAAGGGAAGCAATAGTTTGTGTGGTTGCTTCTTGTTTTTCTTTCAGCCAAGTTGGATCAAACGGCATGTAGCAGGGTGACAGTTTTAGTCCCCTTAACCTCCCCCTTGCTGTCAGCTTTGTTCACTCATGGGAGGAACAACTGAGAGCGGGCCACTGGCCGGGTGGGTGGGCCAGATCTGCTGGGCCACCACCCACTAGTCGAAGAGAAAAGGAAGTGTTGGCTCCCTTTTTTCCTCCCTAACTTCATCATCCGAACCTTGAATTAGCCGCCGAGCGTCGCCTCCTCCGTGCGCAGGGCACCCTTCCTTCTGTGGGACCTATTTACCCCACAGCGCCGCTGAATGCACCATACATAGATGCGAGGATTGTGTGTCGCTGGCACGGAAGGCCGACGTGTTGCCTTGGCGTTCACCGGCGTGATGCAAGACGCGGCAACCTTCTATGAATATCCACATCAAGTGACACACATTCCCATTATTGCCTTTCCTCATTAATCTTCCTGCCCATCTAAATATGGGGCAGTTCCGCGCAGCTATGATCGACAGTGCCACTCCAATGTTGTTGGCTGCACCGAGGGCCCATTTCGCTTTAGAGGCTTATTTACAGGGGACATGGTGTGAAGCAGAGATTCTAAACCACAGGGTTCTTACGTGGGCCGCGAGCGGCTCCTAGAGGGACGCTAGAAGTTTTCTTGTTTTACACCTTTCGGCCGCGAGACGCTCAGTTTTACCACATTAGCCACGTATGGTGGCAGTAGTGAGTCACTGAATTGACTTGACAGCTGCAAATCTGTGATAGTTACCAACTATGGAGAAGTTCATGAGAAGAAACAGCAAACACTGTTCATGAAAACACCTTTTGAAGCAGTTTTCAAATTTTATGGCTATAGTTTCATTCACACTTTACGTGTATCTTCTTTGGAATTTAAATAAAATATATTATTTTATGATATTTAATACATATTTACTTTATTCAGAATTGTATTCAATTTCCTCATCAAGTGTATTTTTTTCTTTAGTACATTTGATCAACATGACTTGCGCCTGGTTCTGCTGCTGGTTGGACTTTTCTATGACAAATAAATATCTTTGCGATGATCACATGGATTCATGTTATTTCACAAGGTTTCAGTTTGTCTTGTGTATGTAGATTAAATATAGTTATTGATCTCAAATGAAGAGCAATGAATCAGTTCTATTGCCTGAATGGGCCCCGGGTCCATTTGTCCTGAGAGAGCTGGGCCCCCAGATCAAACAGGTTCTGGACCCCTGGTGTAACTGACATGTTGCTGTGAACGAATGTGGTGTAGTTGCTATACTAGTTGCACTGAAAGCTAAGCCAAAACAACACGATGCAATGTAGCTTAACTGAAGGTGAAAGTAAAGAGCTAATGGACAGGGGTGTCAGAACCTGAGCACAGGTAGAGAGGAGGTTTGTTGAAACCTAAAATGATGAGTCACAACAAGATTAAAAAGAGGAGAAGCGAGAGGTGCCAGACAGGGTGCGAAAGGCCTGAAGCTGGTCTCTTCCTGGGGGGCACGCACCCTGGCACCAAGGCCTATAAATCTCCTTCTGATGTCGACACGGGTGAAATGTAAGAACCACAAACACCGCGAGGAAGTCTGGGCGTGATGCGCCTGTCTGCCTCTGCCAAACGTCCGACCGCGAATATCGTCTCTTCTAGAGCCGCATGACTATTCCTTCAGCCTTTAAGGTTTTTGCGTTTGCAGGAGAGATTGGCTTGTATTTCCGCAGAGCAGGGCTCAGTTTGACGGAGGGCTTTGAAAGCAGATAGCCTTCCCTCTCACGTACGCCCACCTGTCTGTTTGGGATACCACGTCCCCTCAGGCTCTGCCGTGTCTATGGACTTGGAGTCTGGAGTCTCGGAGGAAGTGCATTCCTCTCCCCGCTCTCCCCCACGATCACATAACACACGAGGGCGATGATCCGGCTTCACAGCCAGGAGGAGAACGTTAACGCTGTAGACCAAGTCAAGCCGCGATAAAGGCTTTTCCGCTTTCTTTTAAAAACGTTCACGATTACTTCAGTTCAGTGTCCTCCAGTGTCCTGTTGCATGAGTCTCAGATCCATGTTTAAATGTAGCCTCCAGAAACTATTCCGTTTCGTATGACTGAAAACACATGAAACTCATTTGCAGTTGAAAATAAAGAAGTTGCACTGAACTGATGCCTCTTCCGTCCATGTTGTTGTCGGCAACCTATTGTAAAGTCGTGAGCAACTGCGCCAGCCTCTTCTTGACACCATCACTATGTCCCTGACACCGAACAGGCCAGTAGGTATCAATACAAGTACGTGACGCATCTACGCCCGCACTTGCGCTGACAAAGCAGACCCATCTCCTCCCTGCCTGTGGCTCACTGACAGCACAACAAAGATATCGGCCGAGTCATGTACCTGCTTGTAAACGCAACTATTTACGGCTCAAGTGTTGGAGAATGGCTGCAGGGAGTTGGCTGACCTGGTCATTTGCTGACACTTTATTGCTTTCCTAATGGACATTCTTTCACTGACAGAGAGAGTCACGTTTTGGGGGCCACTAAAGCTACAAGATTTGGGTAAATGCAGTTTTATAGAGGCGAGTTAAGATCGTGGAGGAGATGCTTTGTTTGGCCAGGATGCACTGATAATCTCCTCTGACAAGATTTGTTTTACAGGGGACAATGTTTGTCTTGTTTTGTTCAGGGGAAATAACAATATTTTTCATGCAGTTCACATTATTGCAGTGTTTCTCAATTATTTTCTATTGCGCCCCCCTGAGGAAGAAAAATGTTTCGCGCCCCCAACTCTCCTCCGCCTCTGTAAATAGTATCATTTGTCTATTAAATTATTATAAGTTCACCTGTATCCTTGTTAACATTAAAGAAAAGAAAAACAAAAGTAATATATATCAACTTACAATGAAGAATAGCTTTATTAACATTGTTTTTGTCTGTTATAGAAAAGACTTAAAGTGCATCAATTTGCCTGAAATTAACAAAACATATTATGAGTAGAAGTGAAATTACGCTTCAATTCTAGTTCAGCAAAAAAGGTATGTTCAGTGGTTACATGTATTATAGCCCCCAGCATTAAAGACACCAATTTTAATTCAAGCTCTACATAAAGGGCCATAAAGGTGTTGTCCCTTTGCATTTAAAACATTGCAACACAACTGCTTCTCTCCCAAATGTTTCTCGAGACCAGTCGGTCCACAGCGTGTGAACCCAAATGTCCACTATGACCCCTGAGTAAAACACTTGTTACACAGTTACGACGGGCTCATTTCAGCTGTGGTGACCACACACACCACACACACCACACACCACAAGCATGCGGACACATGCACTGTGTGAAGCATTGGTTTGGCTGCCTTTGGAGCCCAATATCAGTCGAATGCAACACAATATAATTCACATATATATATATATATATATATATATATATATATATATATATATATATATATATATATATATATATATATATATATATATATATATATATTTTTTTTTTTTATTTTTTATTTTTTTGCACAGAGAAAATTCTGTGACTTACTGAAACACACATCCAAAGCAGCTTTGCGTCTTACTTTTCAATGTTGACAATGAATGGTGTAAAGCAATTCTGCTCCCCCAGAAAATGTGTGTGAGTGATTTAAAAATATGGGAAGTAAGTTGGGAAGCCTCAGCAGGTCTTTTTACAACCGTCACAGGCAGAAAATCAGCAATAAAATCCAAGGAATCCACAATGAAAGCCAGAGAACTGGGTTAGAATCTATGATAATCTGCTGAAGAATCTCTCTTTCACCAACAGTCCACCGACTGAGATTCACCGACAGATAAGCCGGCCATTAGCGCTCATCCCCACACAAGCCCCTTCATGTCCGAGATGCCTCCACTTCCCCACAAGGCTGACCCCTGCAACACTTCACTTCACATTTATCTGTGACTCCATCTCCGTCCTGTTGCTGCTTTGTGTTTGCTTGTGTTTCTTTCAACGGCATGTATGATGTTTGTGTCGTGTAGGAAGATCTGTACGTTTGAACCCTGAACTCACCAAAACGGATGGCTTAACATGAGGTGGCCTGGGCGAGATAGAAGGCAAACAGAAGGGATTCGAGATATTTGAAGTTTCTCTTCGGGCAGTTTAAGGATCCGCACAGAAAAAAACCTCAACAACTGAAACTTTTACTGACATTGCTTGAGAAAAAGAGGGTTTCATCTCAAAGGTCGAACACATGGAGAATGTTTCCTTTCAGACTCATTCAGTGTTTAGCCCACACCCCTCCTACTTTTAACTTGAAGCTGTCACCCTTTCAGCAGGCTGCCGTGTCAGTCATGGCCTACTGCCTTAAGTCTTTGTGATGCAAACACCCCGAGATTGACAGAGAAAAAGTCTAGAATCAAGGAGGGCATTAGAGGACAGATCATATCTGAGAGAACGCGTTGAATCGTGCTCCTATATCTATGTGTTTCATGGCATAAAAAGGCACTCACCGCTGTCTTCCACGGTGAAGTGGAAGATGTCGCTAGTTGCGTTGCTAGTGTCCTTCAGCACGTAGCAGATCTTCATCTCATTGATATCGGCTGTTGGCGGGGACAGAAGTTTTAATGGACGTTGACTTTACAGCGATGGATTGAGAAGAAGAAGGTTGTGTGCAGAAGCTTTCTTACCTTGTGTGAAGGTCTTGATGCTGTCGTTGCCCAAGGCGTTGTTGATGATGATGCCATGCCGGGGCGGCTGGGACACGGTGTACTTCAGGACCCTCTGTGGACTGTCACGGTCCTCTGACCGCAGGGCCTTGTTCGTGATCACAAAGCCGAGGTGACCCGTTTGCAGGACCTTCAACGACGCCGCGGCTTTATTGACGACGATCTGCGGCACGCCGTTGTCCACCGTGTTGATGTGAATTGTCATCATTTGGGGTTTGCGTGTCTCATAAACGGTGTTGGGGAAAACGTAGAAATCGTTGTGAGTGCCGTCTGTCACCGTGAAAGAGAAGCTGTCTTCGTTGGTCTCAGTGCCGTCGTGTTTGTAGCTGATGAGGTTGTCGTTCAGGTCCTGCTTGGTGAACGTGGTGATCGGTTGCGACTTGTTAAAAACGAGCTGACCGTGCACCGGGACCTGCGTCACGATGAAACGCAACAGGTTGTCCGGTGTGTCGCGGTCTTCCGCCGACAGCTCGAATGGCGTGATGAGCTTGGTCTCCCCCTCCTCCACGGCCAGTCTGCTTATTGTCAGGACGGGTTTCTTATTGTCCACATCAGTGATGGACACTCGGAAGGTACGGAAGACTGGATTGTAGCCGTCTGTTACCTCAAACTCAAAGCTGTCCATTTTCATCTCGTCGTCGGAGGTGTGGATGTAATAGATCTTGTTCCCAGCGAGCTGCAGTTGGGTGAAGGTGGAAATGGGGACGCCGGGGAAGTCGGTGCTTTCGAGATGGCCCCTGCTGGGTGCTCGTGTGATGCTGAAGCTGAGGAACTCATCTGGACTGTTGATGTCACTGGTGCTGAGCAGATCTGTGGTCAACGTCACCTTCCCTCCTTCTTTCAGGGTCACCCCTTTGTTCACCACGTCTGGGAAAACCATATCGATGCTTCCGATGTTTATGTAAAAGTATCGATCGATGAGAGGGTTGATTCCATCTGTGACGTCGAACTTCAGCAAGTCCCGGATTCCCTCCTGGCCGGTGTGGACGTATTGGATCAGCTGATTGTCCACTTCGTCCTGTGTGAAGTTCATTCCCAGGCTGATGTTTCCGACGACGTTGCCGAGCTTGCTGAGGCGCTGCAGGTAGCCCTGGCCCGGGCCGTAGCGGACAACATACGTCAGAGCTTTGTCTTCAGAGTCCAGATCTGTTGCCTTCAGGATCTTGTTGCCGATGACTTTAGTCTCACCGATCTCAACGTCCAGACCATCGTTGATAGTCATTCTTGGTGTTTCGTCGTCAACAGGAATGACCATAATAAGGACAGTTTTTTCAACCTTGTGCTTACCGTCCGACACCCTGACTTCAAAACTGTCCTCCTCCGTCTCCGAATCGTCGTGCTCGTAGACGATATTTGACCCCTCCTTTATCTCCTCCAAGTCGAAGCTGTCAACAGGGATGGTGCCTGTGCTCAACTGCTGCACGATCGTGCCGTGTTTCGGGTGTTTGATGATCTCAAAGTGGAGCTCATCCAGAGGAATGTCAGCATCAGCAGCATTCAGAATCGGTGTATCAATGACCAGACTCATGCCCTCCATGACCACAAACTCCCGGACATAGATCTCTGGCTTTTCATCATTGGCTGGAATGATGACGATTGGGAAGAAGTGGCGTTTGGAAAAGTTGATGCCATCGGAGCAACGGAAGGTGAAGCGGTCCTCCACAGGTTCCACGCCTTTGTGGATACTTTGGACGTAATATATGTGGCCGAGTGCGATGTCTTTGATATCAAAGGCAGTGATGGCCGTGCCTGCTCTGGATTTCTCCGAGCCTGCAGCTGGAGATATGTTCTCCACATAACCAGAGGTCGGTTGGACAATAATAGTGCATTGGATGTCTTCATTGTCCGTGTCGATGTCTTCTGCTTGAATGTGGTCGAGGGTAATGACGTTCTTCTCCCCTTCAACGACAACAAACTGTTCCCCAACGCTAACAATCGGTGGAATACTGTCCACCGGGAGAATTGTTACATGGACCGTGACCCCTTGGACCTTGTTCCCACCCACCACCCACTGCTCCGACATATCAGTCAGAGTCAGGTTGAAGGAGTCGCTTTCTTTCACCGGCCCGATCTCACCAGACGTATGCGCGTACACCACAGCTCCGTTAATGATGTCCTCCTGGGTGAATCTCTCGGTGGGAGCGCCGTTGAGCAAGATTTCGCCCAGTTTAGGAGCTTCTTCTACAATGAACGTGAGCCTCAGGTCGTCCGTGTCTTCATCCTGACCTTGGATGACATTGCTGGTGATTTCTGTCGCGCCGTTCTCAAGAACGTCAAGAGAGGCGCCAAGAAGCCCGTCTGGAAGCACGATAGTCGGCGTCTCGTCGTCAACGGGATCAATTGCGATCTTGATATGTATGGGCACCTCGTGAAACCCGTCACTGACATCGATTCTGATGACATCACTTTGTGACTCTTTGCCGTTGTGGATGTAACTTACGTGGCCACTCGCGAGGTCCTCCAGCACAAAGGTTTCGCCATTTGACATGTCAACGCCCAAATATTGGAGGTGTCCAAACTGAGGCGTCTGGGTGATCGTGAAGATGATATTTTCACCGTCAGTGTCTGTGTCTGTGGCGTACAGGTCCTTCTTACTGAGGACGTAAGCGTTTCTCTCCATCACAGTGAACCCTGTGTTTGTGATGAGAGGGGGCTTGTTGTCGACCGGCTGCAGGAAGATCGTAAACAACCCATCCACTGTGTTACCGGCAGTGTCTTCCACAACAAATGTGAACTGAGCTACCTTAGGGGTGATGCCCAGTTCTTGGTTTGGAGGCTTGTAGGCCACCTTGTGGTGGTTCACCTGAGCCTGCGTGAACTCTGTGATTACGATATCAGGGTTGTCCGTCAGCACGACGTCACCCAAGGGCGCTGGGTTGTTGTCGTCTATATCAGTTGGAGGCTTTGTGATGGTGTACTTTAAATCCCTATCGTCCGAATCCAGATCAGTGTAACACAAAAATTTCTTCTGGAAGTACGTCAGCTCGTATTCCTGCACGGTCATGTGGAGGGTCGTGCCTGGAAGGAGCTCTGGGGAAATATCATCGACAGGTTGGATTTTAACAGTTAAGGTGTGTTCGCCCGATTGATTCGGGGGATCGTTGTTGTCCTGCACGCGGAACACAAACAGGTCTGTCACTGTGGTCGTGCTGTGAGGCCCGATGTGGCGATAAAACAGCTTTCCATCGAGGATATCCTGCTGAAACCACTCCGTCACCACCTGCTCGAACATCTCGTCCGTCTCACTGAACTTCCACAGCGAGGGGTCTGCGGGGGGCTCCACCTGCCTCAGCAGCAGCTCCCCTACACTGGAGTACGGCGGCTCCAAAATAAACTTGATGGTCGAGTCTTCTGAATCGATGTCGGTGGCGCTCAGAATGAACGGGGAGATCTGCATGACCTCGTTTTTGAACAGCACCATGCCGGTGTTGGCGTTGATAATCGGAGGCTCGTCGTCAGTGGGCGCAATCGTGATGGGAAATAAGAACTCCACCTCGTTACTCCCGTCGCTCATTCGGAAAATAATGTTGTCGCTGTAGGTGTCGCTGCCGTCGTGCTGGTACACGACGACTCCAGCGTCTAATTCGGCCGGTGTGAAGAACTTCTTCCTGGAGCCCAGAATGGTCAACTCGCCGTGTTTCAAGCCGTCAATGACGGTGATCCTCACATCTTCAAGGTTGTCTTCATCACTTATCTCTAGATTCTGCCCACTGGAGAGAGGTCTGGACTGCCCCTCGAACAATAGCTGCCCCGTGTTTTTGGTCGCCACCGGTGCCAAGGTATTCATCGGCTTCACCACAATCATAAACGCAAAGGGATCCGACACAGCGCCGTCCGAGTCTACAATTTCAAACTCAAGCTGGAAAATTCTCTCCGTCTCTGAATCCTCTGACGGCGGCTTGTACGCTATTTTCAGATCCTTGATGTCCCTCTGGTAGAAGGAGGTGATGGGCAGGTTCTGATCATCTGTGCTGATGATGTAACCCTGCTGTGGACCCAGAGCCGAGGTTATGTTAAAGATCAAATCGTCTGGGTGGGTCTCCACGTCCTCGGCGGCCAGCATGTCCGTCGTAATGGCCGTCATCACAAACTGATCCACCTCCATCATCATCATAGATACGAAGCTGGGTTTGGGAGCCGTGTTCTCCGCACCTTCTCTGATCCTGACCATCATCTGAAAATGCTCCTGCATGATCGTGTTGCCCTCAGTATCCTGCAGCTCAACCATCATCGGAATATAGTCTCTGTTGGGCGACTCGGTGCTAGCCGTGTGTTTGTATCGGATGCCTTGCTTCACAAATTCATCACAGTCAACCATGTGTCCCCTGCCGGGACCGTTTAGAAGAACACCGTACCTGGGAAGACCGCCGGCTCCGACGAGAGTGGTCATCTTACACTGAGTGACCCCGTCCTCGAAGGAAAACTCCAGGGCCTTTCTGTCGATCGGGTTGCTGTCGCCGTTGAGCTTCTCGACGTTCAAAGGCATATTCCTGGTCAAGATCTCCAGCTGCTGGAAAACCACCTCCACCTCCAGCATGAAGGGAACGATGACTGTGTCTGTCTGAGAGTCATAACGGAGCTGCAGCTTCACGCGGTCCTTGTTTGGGCTCCGGGATCCAAAATGAGTGTATTTCACTTCATCCAGTCCAAAGGAGCATGGGAACTTTTTCGGAGTCAGCGCCCCGGGTTTCTGGGCCAACGGGTCGTTGTCCAGAACCGTGATGTGGCAGCGGTCGCCAGGCTGGATGTCGATCACTAGGTCATTCACGGGGTCCAGAAAAACCGACCTCCCAAGTGGAACCCTGATTCCATTGTTGGCAAGGATGATGTTGTCTTCATTCAGTCCGGACCTGTGGTGGTAGAGGTGAACGGGGTCAAAGGGCTCTGCCTCTGCAAGTGTGGAGAAGAGAGCAACGGCTACAAGGCATCTCAGAAGTGCCTCACAACTTTGCAGACAACCAGCCATCTCCACTGCTAGTTGCCTCGCAGTCAGATGCAGACCGGACAGCGGCGGGTGCCTCTCCCTGCTGGTGGTGACGCGGAAAAGAATGGGTGCTCCTCTGTGTCTGGCAGTGTTTGCATGAGCACAGCAGACACACAAGTGAGGAGGAGGCTGCAGGACTGAGCAGGTAATAATGAAACGCTACACTGTGTCTGACGCTGACTCCTCCCTCTGTCAGCGCAGGGAGGGAGCCTCCTGCCCCCATGGCTAAATTAAGAACGACCATTGGACAGCACCGGGAAAGCGCTCCCCCAACCAGCACTTAACCTCAGGAACCAACCTAAAACAAACTCCTGTGAGGGCAGTCCAGAAACACCCGAGCACAACTCACTTTTTTCCACCCTGTCTCATGCATTTTAAGATAAAATGAGTAAACTGATTCACCTTTTCACTGCTCTCATTTTCTTATATATTATTTAAAAACATATTTTCAAAACAATTCAGAGCACAGAATTACTCATGAATTTTAGACCTAAATATATTTAATAAAAGCTAGTATAAGTCCACCACATTTTTTTTAGATTATGTTTTTTTTAATTCCACATCATACAAAAAAAAAACCCTGTCCCAGTTCAATGGTTCAAGGATAGAAAAGGAGCAGAAAGATGAGTATTTTATGGTTAAATACAGACAGCAGGTGTAAGATCTCATCTATTGTGAATGTATTATTATATTGGAATTGGACAGTGAAAGTGAATGAGGCGCTGTTGCTGTTTTAAAAATATATTTAGCTGAACAAAATGAGGCAAAGGAGAGGTGACTCTAATCTTCCCAAATCCTCAGCGTTACGGTCTTGAGTCAGTAAAGCTCCGAGGTTGTCACAGTGGGACGCAGTGGCACCAGTGCAGCCACACAGAGAGACAATGACCCGCATCTGCTGGTCGCACAGGTGGACACACACACACACACAAACACAAATGCAGACAACAGCAAGTCTTCAGAAATCTTCTGTGGTGCAGTAGGACAAAACTGAGTTTGTGGTGAAGTGGAGAACTTTATTACATTGAATTCAGAGTGTATATTTAAATGGGTTTAAAAAAAAGAAAAAAACCTTCTTAACTTCAATAAAGAAGGTGTGTGATTTTATTTTTTCAAGTCCACATGAGATGTAAACAGGAAGTCGGGCTGCTCTGCGATGAGGTGAGAATGTGAGCATGTGTACTCAAGATAGTGCACAAGGTCAAGTTCAGATAAAAATACCTGCTGCCCTTGTATGGACCACGGTTTGAGTGGAGGCTGACACTTGATGATGTGATCTGCATTTTCACACATTTCTTTCACTCTCGGCAACTCTCTCTGAACGTGGGAGATGACCTCCATGAGCTGCGAGGGATTAGAATCCAGGAGAAAATTCACATTCACTTATGTTCTTTTTTTTTTTTAAGGAATTATGGGACGTATAGGAGGCGACAGCTGGTGTGAGTGGCCCCTCAACCGCAACAACATTGGTCCGTCCACCGGATTCAGATGGAAAATCCGAAGCACAAAAATGTGGGTTTTTTTTGTCGTATTAAGTTTTCCTGAAAACTTCTTTTAACAGTCATTTTGTGACCGATGAACTGCAGAATAGGGAAACGAAAGATTCCCCTTCTCTTTTCTGAGTCTGTGGGCCGAGGACCCCAGTTGCTCCGGTCACTTTCCGTCGACTTAAATGTCAGAGCCATGGTTCCTCATCCAATGCGCTTGAATTGATTCGCTGGTCATAATTATTTTCCTCTGTTTATTGACGTGTTAATGCCGCTGCACCCTCCGGCACCGTTCCAGCCAAACCTGGGCCAAATAGCCGAGATGCCGCCTGCGTTCCGCATCACGCTTTTCATTGCATCCTTTAAATAAAACTCCCCCTCCTGAAATAAAGAAGGCCAGGCATCACACTGAGCAACTATAGAACAAACAGGGATTTCCATTGCATTGCCATCATAGCGCAGAGGTTTGGGGCTGAAGATGATAGAGAACGATGCCACAAGGAAACAATTTGATGAAGGATGAATCAGAAAACATCAGCTGTCGCGCAACAGCGAACCCTCATCGAGTCATTCGTCCGTCAGTTTATACAAAGGGGACATAACGCTGGGTAATGGGCGTCTTCAGTCAGCAGAGATGCTGGTTCAAGGCCAGGCTTTGATGGCCAGGATCAAGTCTTTATCCGGGGTCAGCTCACGATGACAGCCGGCGGTAATGACCCCATGATAGATGAACAACAAAAGCCCGAGAGGAACTTATCGCCGGATCACTAACCGCCACCCAGGGGGGCGATTTCGTTTCGTCTTATCTAGAATGAGGAAGAAAACCGCTCCATTGCCGCAGTGGTCCAGGAAGCATTTGTTTCCTCTCAAGTGAGAACAGTTTCGTGGTCCTCAAAAGGTCGAGGCACTTTGGAAATCTGGCATTTGGTTTGTCTCTCTGTCTGTTCCCAAAATAACCAAGAACAGAACGGCGGAATTCCAAAACATTTTCAGGACAAGGAGCAGATATGGTGTTCTGGATTGACATCTGGATCCAGGAAGGTTTTGAGGGATCCATCACTGTCTTAGCTCCTTTTTCTTCGCTATGAATGGCTGTTGTGCGAGCAAGCTTTGGAAGGCTGCTGCCCTCTGCTGGGCCATTGAGATGAAATGCCTTGCGAAATGCGTTTCTCTCTCCACCATTATGAGGGACCTGCCTCATCGTTCATCTGTGTACGTTGGTTTGCCGCCATCTTTGATTTGGGCTAATGAACCATGTCTCCCTCTGTCTTTTTTTCTTGTCAGCTGCTTATGAATTGTGTTGAAGGACTGCATCCTCCTCTAGAGACTGGAGCTACTCGAACAGGGGTTCTGAACCTTTTGGATTTTGGGGCCCACCTTTCCCAGCACAAATAGGCCCGGGGCCCCTTTAATAGAAGGGATTCATTCCTATTTCATTTGAGATTACTAACCATATTTAATCTACTTAAACCTAAACAACACAAAACCTTGTGAATTGACATGAAACCATGTGATCACCGTAAAGATATTTATTGTCGAAAAGTCCATCCAGCAACAGAAGCAGAACAATAAAAACACTAACAATAAAAATACACTTGATGCAAACTGAATAAAATTCTGAATAAAAATAAATATAATAAAACCATGTCTAAATATCATAAAAAAATAACTGGCGCCACTTTCTTTATCATTTTTTTCTCTTCAAGAACATCTCCATAGTTGGTAACTATCACAGATTTGCTGCTGTCAAGTCAATTCAGTGACTCACTACTGCCACCATACGTGGCTCATGTGTTAAAACTGAGCGTCTCGCAGCTCAGGAAAACGGAAAAAACGGCCCTCTAGGAGGCGCTCGCGGCCCAAGCAAGGGCCCCAGCCCTATGTTTAAGAATCACTGAACTAGAAGATTCCCTCGCTCTCACCAGAACACCTTCCTCACCAGGCAGCTTCACTCCACCTCAACTCAGTCTCCCACTAAGTTCCTGGATCCAAATGCCAATCTGGGACAAAAGCCGAAAATGATCTCCCAATTTTAAAGAATCCTTTAAACAAATTTCCAAGATCCAGACTGGATCACTCCCAAAATGGAACCATTCGTTCCTTGTCCCATTTATTAGCTAAATATCTATTCCATCACAGACCATCATTTTTCAAGTCATTTTGAACACAGTCAAACCAACCCTGTTGCAGAACCATGACATCCCGGCTTGATGTGTGTCGACTGCAAAATTTAAAAAAACTGTGCCCCCTGCGCTCATTTTAAAGTTCAACACAATCACAAAAATATTCCAGCGATATTTAGACGTCCCTCGTGCGAAGGCATGCGCTGGCTCAAACAAAGACGCGACAGCTGGACGTGTGACACGCCAAAGAAAGAAGAAAGGCCACCGTGGCATTTATGTCAAGTTTCAAAAGCGTCAGCGTCAGAGATGTAGTGGCGCTGGGCCGCGCCCCCTCGATAAACTCCCGCTCTCCTCAGAATAGCTGAGGGAGATGGCACCAAGCGCTAGCATGCTAATTATCCGGCCTGTTGTAAATATACACAGCATATAAATAGAGGAGACCTGAGACTTTTGGATCCAGTTCCGAGCAGGAACGGATTTGTGCTGCACTTGGTGCTTTTGCGTCGGGGTGTCCATGCCTGCGGTCAGGTTGGGGGACGCATGAGGACCAGGGCGAGGGAATCATTTCACCTGCTTAGCGGTGGATTAAACTCGGGGCTGGGATACTGACTCCCGCCATGAAGGAAGTGGAAGAGCATAGTAACAAGCTGGATATAGCAGCTCCTCACGTCAAATCGCTGAAACACCTTTTGGCGCCAACACACCCTTTGATGCCGTGTCACTTTCACTGAAGGAGTCGTCCATCCATGACAATACTGTTGTTACGGCAGAAAGCGAACCATCTTCGCGCCATGGCGACCCGCGGTCTAAATAGAGGGCGCTGCCTTCTGACCCAAGCTGCTGGCCGCCAGGGGCTTTCTGCTCCTTTAGCACCATCCCTTTAATCTGAACCTGCGCTCATGAGGGTTGTGCGTCGGCGAGCATCAAACGCCGGACCGAAATAAACCCTGTTTCCTTTTTGGAGCAGGAGGACGAGTGCAGTATTTGAGTTCTTGACTGATGACCCCAATATTTAATTTTTTGTGTGTGTGTAACCCAAAGATAATGGTCTGAACTTAAATTTTATTACTACAAAAGCAACTAACTGCCATTACGAATAATAATAGTAATAACAAGAATAATATTGTGATGACATCATTACAGCTTTTTCAGCGATGAACATCAGATGTGTTGAAATATTAAGTTATTTCATATATTTTTTGTATTTATTTTACATTTAGTTAGTTTCGAGTTTTCCCCCTAAATCAGTTTTTTTTCGTTTTAATTTTATCTTTTTTTAAAAAAAATCCATCTAAGACTTTATATGGCAACTTTCCATTATTATGATTATTATTTATATTTTAATTCTTAGTAGTAGTAGTCATGTTTATTTTTCATTTTTAACTTCCTTCCTCCTTTGAGGCAGTGTGTATTTCCTTATATATATTCACATTTGTGTGTGTATTTATTTTGTTATAGCCATATAGAAAAGTGTATTTATGCCAATTTAAACATGTCTGTTGTAACCTTTTCTTTTCTCTATTTTTATTTCTTTATTAACCTCATTATGACACTCCTGTCATCCCGTGCTATTTTACCAAATATTGTATTCTATTTTATCATGTTCTCTTTCCACAAATTGTTTGCAGATCTCAACATGTATTTATGATGTTAAATTTTCCCCATATGTGATAAAAGTCATTTATTTTATGAGTTAAGGCTTAAAAAAACGATATTAAAATAGTTGTAGCAGTTAACTTATCCTACTATAATACATGAAATAATCCTATAACTCATTTCAGTTTATGTGAAACCCATTTGAACAACAATCTCTGAGGCGACGGCCTGGTATCAAGTGGCTGCTCTGCCACCTGAGGTGCAGCTCTGGCTGTTGAGCAGTGATCAGCATCAGTAGTTTCAGGGGCAGAAACAAGGACCTGGGATGAATCGGAATAAACGTGTCGCTACCTGAGTCCATGTGACATAACTGCACTGCAGTCGATCAGGTCTGCACAGATCAATAACAACAATGCTTCCTTTCCCACATTCATGTGTGGCGCATCACCTGTTTTTTTCAACCTGAAACTTCTGCTTCGGCTGAGTTTATGCGACCTTTGCCATGACCTTTCAACTCCAGGGAAGAACATCTGTTTGAGGGTAAGGACAGCTGACGTGATCCTACCTCGCTTCTCTTGATGTGATTTATGCTCCGGCGTGGAGCGTCTGCTAACCTGCCGGGGCCCGGGGCCCCAGGTGACGCTGGCATTGATGCTCAATGACGATAATAGTTTTAGAGCCCCGCTGAACCGGGCCTTGCTGCGAGTATAACACAGGCTGTGAAGCAGAGAGGCGAGCGCCTGGTTCAGGTTGCGCTTAAGACTTCATATTGATCTCTGATAACAATCTGTGGTGGCTGGTGACAGACCCGGCATTCTTCAGAGGATTTGAACTGGGGCTCAGATCCTCTGTGTTCCGTCCAATCCAGTAGCCTGACGCGATGCCACCGGGGGAGAGAGCGAGTCAATACTGCTTATTGACAAATGTCTTTACAGCTACAATTAGACAGAAACAGAAGGAGTCGAGGAGAAAGTGTGGGGTGATTGATGGCGCCTGTCGTAGAATCCAGAGGATTTAGACTCGGCAGATTTATGATGGTTCCTGGAAGAGGTTGTGAGACTTCTTATTACAGATTAGAAATGTAGATGACAACGTGCTAAGCTGTAAACGTCCTCCAGACGTCAAAGAGGAAGCCTCGCTCTCTCTTTCCCGCAAGAAATTTGGAAAAATCCCAGTTCAGCAAGTTGGTCTTTGCTCACGCAACATCAGAACCAACTGTGGTTTAAGTTTGAGACGGTTGGATGGATGAAGTCCAAGACCAGGGAGCTGAGATCGGATCTTGTTCACGAGTGAAGAAAGGACGATCTGTCGTGGAGCTCAGCCCAATCTACTGGTCACAAACCTCAGGAAAGTGAAAACAAGCCACAGTTTTTATGTGTGAAAAGCTTGTCACCCAGGAGAGACTCGGCGTAGATCTGCTGCTCCTGTTCACCTGGAGAATACCTTTATTCTAGCTCCAACTTTGTGTGAGGTCCAGGTTGACATACAAAATAGTCATAATAAGGACACAAAAAAGTAGCTGAGTCGTGAGTTTTTGACATGGCTCTACATTCACCACCAGTTAAAGTGGATTCGCTTTAAAGATTGGAAAGATCAGATGTCCTTTGTTTGTCCCACAGTGTAGTAGTGTTTTTTTTTTCTTTTCTTTTTTAACTTGAGATTTCCTTTCTCCTTTGAGGCAGTGTGTATTTCATTATATACCTTAACATAATTTTGTCATAGCCATATAGAAACAGTGTATTTATGTCATTTTAAACATGTTTCAATGTGGATTTTGACATTTTATTTTCTTCGATTTTCATTTCTTTATCAACCTCATTATGACACGCTTGTCATTTTGTACTATTTTACCAAATATTTTCTCTTTCCAGAATTTTTTTTTCCAGATCTTAACATGCATTTATGTTGTTGAATTTTCCATATATGTAATAAAATCCATTTATTTAATGAATGAAGACGTAAAAAAAAAAAGGAAACTGAAAACAACAAGCCACAAGTTTTATGTGTGAAAAGCTTGTCATCCAGGAGAGACTCGGCGTAGATCTGCTGCTCCTGTTCACCTGGAGAATACCTTTATTCTAGCTCCAACTTTCTGTGAGGTCCAGGTTGACGTACAAAATCGTAAAAAAGCAGCTTGGCAGGGCTCTACATTCACTACTAAGTGGATTCTCTTGAGAGCGAGTTAGCAACAAAAGGTCGCAAACTGTATCTGCAAGAACTGACGGAAGATCAAAGGACCCGTACAACACCAGGGTTCTGTTCTAACATTACTGAGAAGTTTAAAGAAGTTTAGTCCTCGGTAAGAATAGGAGGCAGCGCCGCAGGAGGTCGACACTTTCAGATCCAGTTTCCGCTGCTACTGTGCTCGCCGGACTCCACACACATTCCTGGTTCTGACCAGTTGGCAGAGCTGTTGACACAATTCACCTGCTGATCTGTGACCCGGTCATAGCTCAGATTCCTCAGGCGGCGCTGCACTGTCAAAACTTCAGTGGAGGTTTTGTGTCAGCTCCATTGTAATAAATGTGACATTCAAAAATTAACGTGAAAATCTAAATGAATTTTAGACGCAGACATTCGGTCAGTTTGAAACCAATGTCCTCCACAGACTTGATTCATAGCCTTTGATCTCTAAAGTCCAAAAATAACCGCCAAAGTGGCCGATTTCACTTCCTGCTTCGGAGTGACAGATTGAGAAATGCCCGGCATGTGACGACTGCCAGCTCCAGATGTCCTTCACTGCGCCTGTGCTCCACGCTTCTTCTTCTTTGTGCAGAACGCCGTGAACCACACAAACTCTGGAAGGCTCTAAAATGTTTTACAGGTCCAGTCAAAGGCAAGTACAAAGAGAGAGTACAGCAATAAGGACTCCTGCTGTAAAATCTGCCGATGTGTCAATGGTGAACTGTGTGACCTCGTGCAAACTGTGACTTGTCTTCCAGTAAAACGCTGCCACTGAGAGGGTAAAGGTCAAATTCTTTAATGGAGATAAACATTGACATCGTAGTTTGGGGGTTTTATTGTGATCTGTGGTCGCTTCAGTGCTGCGGTGACGGCTCCCGTCACTTTTATTCAACTCTCAGTTCAGTTACATCAACGCCTTGTTTCTTATTGTTAATGTGTCGTTCAAGCAACACCTCCGGTCTTGTTCTCATACGGACCACACAGGAGTCCACGGGCCGTAGGTTTCCATTTTTTTGGTTTATTTATTTTTAATGCTGTGACAGTGAAATTTTAATATGACGCAACAACATATATTTTTCTCGCTTAATACTCAGGACTGGGACTGTTGTGAATAATACTAATACTACTACTACTACTACTAATAATAATAATAATAATAATAATATATGCTTTTTAAGTAATTAAGTTCACCATATAATAAAAGCATTTTGCTGTAATTTTTAAAATCTCAACATGACATTCTAAAAATGAGCTGAATTGATTATGTATTGTATTTGTTTTTTTAATCGAAATATGGTGATTTTTTTTATTTAAGTAGTGACTCATGACCCATTATTGACATTCCTTAAACATTTAATTTGATATTTGTAATTGTTATTTTACTTACATGTAGACCAAGAGAAAAAAAAAGAAAGAATAGATGTCCTTTATTTTCCTCACAGTGAGGAAATTCTGCTATAAAAACAACAAAAAGAGAGGAAAATGCAAATTCACAGCGAAAATCTACAATTAAATTAAATTAAATTAAATTAAATTAGGGGCAGACAAAACTATTAATCTCAAGTTCTCATAAAAGTTGTACTATAATAGCCATGTAAAAATAAATAAATAAATCTGATTTAAAAAAATAAAATCACCTCACTTCAGCAAGATGCTTCAATAATTTGATATATTTTAAATTATAAAAAACACAAATTAAATGTATGTTTAGAAATGAATTCATAACATCTGTATATATTTTTACATACATTTTAATGTTTCATGTTAAATTGTGTTTTTAGAATTAAAAAAATATTCATAATACATTTCTGAAAATTATAGAAGCATTTTGTTGAAAATTAAAACGTTAGAGAGAAAAAAAAAAAAGAAAGAATCTTTCGGTGTCAGGTGAAGTTGTCTGCCGATGATGCATCACGAACACTTCTGCCGGGACTTGCTCCAGGAAGAGCCAAGAATGCACCAGAGTTGACTCTGACATTGAGGCCACATGATTCTCTGCGCAGTCACCTCGTGGTCTTTCATTAGGACGATGCGGCGGTTGACCCGCAGAGGAGGTCGGAGGCAGGTCAAGACACGGAGAGGAGACGTGAGTCATGAAGAAGAGAGGTTCTTATAAAAAGTGTTCATGCTCCACATGAAGAGAAAAGGCCTCGAATGATGAGACTAGTAACAGCTGAAGATCATTGACTTGAGTTTGATTCTTTATGAAGTAAAAAAATGTATTCTATCCATAAAAAGCACACCTGTCTTCTCGATCCCTGGTGTCAGCAGCAAAAAAAACCCCTGAAACGTGCTGAAAGTCGCACCAGCTCATCTAAAAACTGCTGAGTCAGCAGACGCTCGCCTTTTAATAAGGACCTTCGTGACAACTGCGTCCTACCTTTTATTCATTTCTCGGCCAAACTGTGATGGTTTGCGGTTGGAAGCGGCGGCAGAACCAGCCTCCGCCAGCTGCTCCCTTCCTGTAGTGGGCGGGGCGACAGTTGTAAAGCTGCCCAGGTGTAACGGGTGGCCACATCAAACCGCAGGACGTTTTCTCAGCCCTCACCCAGGTGACGTCCAGCACCTCGCGACGCAGGAAGCTCCTCCAGAGTGGAATCTGTTTTGAAATCCGTTCTATTTCAACCACATTCACGCCTCCCCGTTTCTCCCCTCCCGCTGTGAAACATCCATCCCAGCCGACGCAGACAGTTTCCTCCGACATTGTGCCATTAAAACATGAAAGCCGGGCCTGGACTGGAAAATAACACCCTGCCACTGCAGGCTGAGTTTACGAGCGCTCCGCTCACATCCATTATTTCAGGGCGCGGGATGATGAACAGCGTTTCAACGTCTGTTTCCAGACTGTCCATCACTGGCCAAACCAGGTGGGACCGAGTGGAGAGTTCACTTTTTCCTTCCACTGCGTTTGAAACAAGCTGGATAGGACGGTTCAGATCCCTAAGGCTGGCTGGTTGAAAGTGAGTCATCTGTCTGCTCATCCAGGGAAGACTTGGGAAAAGTGTTGAAGCGCCAGTCGCGACGCTCGACACCTCTGTTTTACTGGAGCGACCCGTCCAAGGTAATAACAGATGAACAGATATTGGTCAATAGCTCAGGGTCAAGCTGGAAAAGTACAGCGCGAGCACAGCACTGCCAAATTGAAAGGCAGCGGGACGAGGGAAAATGACCCATTAGGTGTTGTTAAAGTCTTGTCAGGGAAGGTCGGGTGACTCCAAACAGACGTGGGTTTACGGCATCATCAAGTCAGGTCCACCAGTATGTGAAACTATTTCTTCCTTTGGCGGGAAAAAGACTCCAAACAAGCGATCTGGGCGAGGTTATCTCTATATAAGGTCAATAAAATAAGCCACAGAAGGACAGAGTCAAACTTCAATTCTGTGTACATACAGAGAAATGCATCATGGGAAAGAAAACAGATGGAGAGGCAGAATGGACAACAAACAAAAACACTGTGACAAACAAACTGAATAGCTAAAATGTTTGTTTTTTTTAGCAAGACTCTTGACTTCATGTGGGATGCGGCCAACGTTAAGCTCGGTCCTCACTCTGCGCTGTTGAGGGGGATTTCTGAAAAGATAAGGTTGAGTTTTTAGGACATGAAAGGATGGAATGCCTGCCTTCATGAGAGCACAAACAAACCTAGTTCCAACTGTCCAACCAGGTGGGTTGTTGGTTGGTTCCTGTTTAACAACATCTTATGCAGAGTAACCCGGATTCATGACTAGTTAAACTGCTTCGTGACTGACTCATAACTGGTTCAAGGTCACCGTGTTCAAGCTGTTCATCGGAAGGTCCATTTACACACAACATCACATATGGATCTGGATTATTGAAAAATATAAGAAAAATAATACAATTCATCGCTGAAGAAATTACAATGAAGAATCTTTGGCACGTTTTTCTGTTTCTGCTCTTAAATCTGCATTTTATAGCACATTATTTCTATGCTCTTTTGTATAGCTTTTTGCTCTTTATAATATTTATTTTTCATTTTATTGTGATGTTGTGTACAGAGCATGTTACAAACATAATTTCCATTGGGATTAATAAAGTTTTCTGATTGTGATTCTATCATTTTGTCCGTATTTTCTACACGTTTCCACAAAGCTTACGGGCCAAACAGAGCAGTACCACTCGAAACCTGGGGGGGCAGTGTTGCTGTTACTACATGATCCGTCATTCTAATGAGAAATGAAGAGGACATAACAATGGCGGAAATTCTCCGTCCTTCAGTCGCGATATATTGAACGTCCTCACGCCTCCTACAACGCCTCTTGTGCAAGATGTACATGATCAATACTCTTCCACAGTCGCCATGTTGCTTTTGGAGTTCATCACTGTCATAAATCTTGACTCAGGGCTGCTCCCCCTGGAGGACATATTCGTGAACAGCAATACCAATGGAAAGAACACGTGGAAGCATGTGCTCAGCGACGCTAACACGGTTTGAAACGGTACAATTTTGTCCGTAAAGGGAGGATGAACGGACCCTAAGGTGTCAGGGACTGAGTGAGTGAGCGGGTGCCAACCTTCCGTCGCTGTGTCGTCTGTCGCCTCCTTCACAGCCTCGTCTGCAGTTTTGTCGGGAACTTGCTCATGGTCTTTTACGTCCGTCTCCGGCTCCACAGGTGCAGTCGGGCTGTGCTCAGCGG
This sequence comes from Synchiropus splendidus, assembly GCF_027744825.2. Lineage (NCBI taxonomy): Eukaryota > Metazoa > Chordata > Actinopteri > Syngnathiformes > Callionymidae > Synchiropus > Synchiropus splendidus. The sequence goes on from NC_071335.1 coordinate 23,572,242, forward strand.
CTTCTGGTACTGGCTTGTCTTCAGAGGTTTCTGCCGCAGGAGCTGCAGACTCGGGACTCTGATCATCGGCGGCTTTATCAGCCTCAGCTGTGAAGGGCAATTCAGAGAAAAGGTTCTGAGCCTCACCACTCTCAAAATAGTGACCCTTTATCACACTCACTGAAGGAAGTAAAGTAGTGCTGGGAAACAGGTAACTGCCCAGTTATAACCACAAACATCGAAGTGTCCCACTGAAAACATGCTAGTTTTACTGTTACCACACGAGGGAGTTAACAATGGCTACTAGTCGTCCTCGGTTTAACAGGACAAACAACGATGTACAGGTTTGTACCATCCGGCTGTTTTTTACTGAGATTTACTGGCCGTTCCTCTGAAGCGCCTGCAGACTCTCTGCCTTCTCTCAGGCTTCAGAGGGGATCACCTTGTTGATAATGAGGCGTCTGATGACTGACCAGTCCCTAATGGGCCACGACCGCGCAGCTGTCGGCCGCTGTGGGAAAGTAGAGCGGCCCCGTCATTATCTGACCCCGGGGCTGGGTGAAGGGGAAAGCTCAGAGCTCCGCTGCAGCCAGCTCCAGATGGCTCCTCAGGCTTCATTCCAACCTTCAGAAAATCATCGTTTGTTTCCACTTTATGAGGGACGACGACGACGCGGCCTTATCTCAAGTCGACCTCTGACCTTGTCCGGTAGCGCCGCATTCTTCACAGTATTGAGGCCAGAAATATGATCTTTGTTTTTGGGGAAGTTACTGTCACAAGGGCAAAAACTTGACATCAAAGTCGAGTGGGGTGGCACATGTGAACAAAAACAATGTTAATAAAGTTATTCTGCATTGAAAGTAAATCTATATTACCTTCTTGCTCCGCATGTATTCATAGAACTGAAGTTACGTTCAGTAACTATTATTTTTTTTCTTTTCTTTAACGTTAACAAGGATACAGTGCTATGCAGAGGTGTACTCATCGTAACTTTATAGACAAATAATGCTATTTACAGAGGCGGCGCAGAGTTGCGGGGCTGCAAAATGTTTACTTTTCCAGGGTGGGGACGCAATAGAGAATAATCTAGAAGCACTGGTTTACAGTTAAGATGGTAATAAGGTATTTAAAAAACGTTTCTTCACTTCTAATGACGTTTTTCCAACATTGTCAAAGTTAAGAATATTTAAACATTGATAGTTATTTTTTATGTTGTACACCCATAAATTGAGACGTCAAAATAGCAACAACAACATTAATAATTCTGGTGAAAGAAGAAGTCGATTGTTGAGGCAACAGAAGGAAGGAGTTTTTTTTTTGCGTAATCCCTGATGCAACACCTCCGATGAACCGAAGCGACGTGCTTTCATTTTACGTCATCCTGAAACTGGAATGAATCACAACGGACAGAAGTCGTGCGCTGACTCAGAATTGTCTCTCCAGTTATCGATGGCCATCTTCTACCAAGCCCAGAAGTCCACTTCCTGTGAGGGGAAGTGGCGTTTTCAACAGCTTCAAAAGTGTCCATGCCGTGGGCTCGGAGGCAAGCCTGGACCTGACCTTTGACCTCTGACTGCTCAAGACCCCAGAAGCACTTGAGGAAGAGTCAACATCACTTGGCGGAGTAAAATTCAGTAATGGTCTTTTAAGCTGAAATAATGAAGCTAAACTGGAACTCTTAACACTGGGACATGACAAAAGCAGGATGAAGACTTGAGTCGACACTTAAAGGGATGGAGGGAGGCCTTTAGAGACTCAGAGCAGAGCCTCAGCTCCATTAAAGTCTGGATTCAATGAAAATCCAAACTGTGCCTAGCAAAGTACAACTTTCATTGAGGTTCAAATACAAGAAAAGAATGCTTCCTGAGACTGGAGAAGAAATGCTTTTAGCTGACCATAACAGAGTAATACTGGGATTTTACGGTGACAAAAACATTGTGTCCGTTGATATTACAAATTAAAAAAAAAACAAATTAGCGTAAGAGTGGTCACAACCGCCACTTCCTTTTCATGTGTTGAGCTGATCTTATGAAACAGGAAGCATGACAGCACACATCTTGCCTGCCAAATTGTTTTTCACGCCACGTCCCTTTATCAGATGTCCTCTTGACGCGATGAAGGAAAACAGAGTAGCGCCACCAACCTTGCTTGTCCTTCTGCACCTCAGGGTCTGACGGTGGGGGCTCCTCCTGGAGGCGTCCAGGACTTTGAAATGTGCTCAGACCTGTGAGGAGCAGCTTGGAGTTAGTGTTTGTCATCCTGTGAGGCTACTGTGTCCTGCACTTGTCTTCATCTGAAGGCCCTTCCACGTGGACCGCAGCCTCCCTGTGTGTTTGTGGACTCGTCTTGGCAGAATAATGCGGCAGTTGTTGGGCTTGCTCTGGTCTCAGTGTCATCCAAGTCATGGTTTCTTTAATAACAGTTCTCGCATGATGAAAAACACAGTCTGGGTTCTTAGTCTTGGATGTCTTCCATCTTTGTCTGTGTCTACTCTTTGTTTTGATCTGTCTTTTTTTATCTTTCTTTTTCTTTCACACTCGCGTTTGTGTTTGTATTTGTCTCTCTATTGTTTCAAGCAGATTTGTCTTGTTATCGCATTCACGATATTGTTCTCCTGCGCGCCATTTTCTTTATGCGACTTCAGCCGCGTTTCTAAACTGCGATTGTGGCCAAACGGTGGGGCTCAAAAACATGAAAGTCACCACTTTTGGAGTCAGACTCTCTCGTAAAATGAGCTCAGAATTTCCGAATTTCTGTGAGCGTCTCGAATGCGCGGTGACTGCGACATTCACCTCCTTGAAAATGCATTGGAGCTGCTGCTTGAAAATCACTGCAAAGTTTTTCGCGATTTTCGACATACGGCCGTTTGTTCGGGTGGGTAAGTCACTCGGCCGTCTGAGGCATGATGATCAGTTTGTGTGTGTGTGTGTCTTTTGTGCGTGTCAACTGAGCTAGAGATGCCGTTCATTGCTTTAAACGTAGACAAACTTAGTCGTTTTCAACTCGCCATCCTGGCAAAACGGTGGACTGTAGACAGTTTTTCGCGATTTTCGACATACGGCCGTTTGTTCGGGTGGGTAAGTCACTCGGCCGTCTGAGGCATGATGATCAGTTTGTGTGTGTGTGTGTCTGTGTGTGTCTTTTGTGCGTGTCAATTGAGCTGGAGACGCCGTTCATTGCTTTAAACGTAGACAAACTTAGTCGTTTTCAACTCGCCACCCTGGCAAAACGGTGGACTGCAGACACAGTTTTTCGCGATTTTCAACATACGGCCGTTTATTCGGGTGGGTAAGTCACTCGGCCGTCTGAGGCATGATGATCAGTTTGTGTGTGTGTGTGTCTGTGTGCGTCTTTTGTGCGTGTCAATTGAGCTAGAGACGCCGTTCATTGCTTTAAACGTAGACCGCATGTGCACGGCAGTGGCGCATGGTGCATTCACAATGCTGTTTATTCATAAACAGCAGCGTCTAGTTCTTACTGTGGTCTTCTTGTTGTCTGGTCTTGGTCTTGTCCTGTCCAGTTTTTACCTTGTCCTAGACCTGGCCTTCTTCTGTTCATGTCCTAGTCCTGCCTTTGTCTTGTCCTTAACTATGTTTTCTCTTTGTCTTGGTTTAGGTCTTCATCTTCTTTTCTCACTTCTCTCTTTGCATTTTTTTAACCTTGGTCTTTTTGCCTTGCTCTTGTCTTCATCTCTTTCTGTTCTTGTCTTTGTTCTGATCTTAACTAGTTCTACTGTTGTCTCGGCTGTGTTTTGTGTTCAGCCCTGGCTTCACCTCAACCCCTACAAGTCATCTTGACCGAGCCTTGACCAGTGACTGGAGGGCAGAAGAAGGACGTGCCTGTCATGAAGCAGGTGCCCGCACATGACAACTGTCCCTGCTCTTCACTACATGAGATTCATGGGATGGGGAAATGAAACCATGGCTTGAGCTGCAAGTCAAGATTTTGTCGGCTTATAGCAGTGTTTTTCAACCGGTGCACACATCCACACTATCTGGAAATAGCGGTGGGCTATATGATGACATTAACTCATGAACAACTAGAATGTGTTGATGATCTACCAACATGAGGAGATGACGTGGATTCGCTCACATTCGTTCTATACACTACAGATCTATGCTGATTCGTCCATCACTCGCTCACACACAGCGAAGAAGCTGGTCAAATGCGCAGCTCCCAGTTGTTTTTAAACCTGATGTGCCTCTAACTTGACCACACACCTTCACGACAGAATGATGGAGTGTTGCTTGTTGGACCCACGACACCAAAGACAGAGAGAGAAAGAATAATAGCTGATATGTAACAAGCTCAGGCAAAGAATGTTCTATATTTGCCTGGAAATTCTCTAAACCAGAATAAATTCATGCAAAAGACATTGTGATAAAATCGACGCGGTTATTTAAAATAAATAAATAAATAAATCCCAATATACGAGACCTATTTTGCCATATTTCCAACCCCTTTCCGGAGACATTATTAAACAAATACATTGTCTGAAATTAGTTTCTGCGAATAACTTGCCAAAATAGTCGACAGTCAGTGGCTACATTTATTCGAGGTTCGGTTGATGGTGAGCCTCAGGGTTTGTTTCTATGAACCAAGTGTGTTGTGGCCTAAAAAAAGGTTGTGAAACACTGGTTTGATGAACCATAAAAATGCCTGACCATTCAGAGTCGCCACCTCATCGAGTGGCTCGTGCTCCATGGTGCTGAGTGGGATGTCTGCTTGGTCGGCCGCTGCCGAGACGTTGATGGAATATTGCTGTCAAGAAAGAATTTGGCGTCCGGTTACAGGTAAACATCACCCTGGATATTTGAGGAATAAACACAAGTGTTTTGTTTTTTTTAGAGCACGTTGATTTCAGCGGACAATGTTCCTGACTGAAGTTTAGAACTGTTGTTTCCGTCTTGACCCTGGACAACAATATTTCCTGTTCCAGTACAGAGTGGGAACTCAGTCTTGAGCTCGAGTACTCTTTGTCTAGCCTCGAAAAGTGGTCCTCAAGAAGATCCACCTTATAAATCCATAAATAATGTGTTTTTGTAGTGTAATAATAGTGTAATAGTAATAGTGTGTTTTTTTTGGCAGCACCCCACACCCATCTCACTCATCCACCCTCCCCCCTGCCGCTTCTCATTTTTATCTTCCTGTGAATTCTTCTTCTTTTTATATATATATATATATAGTTGATTATGAGTCAACAGGACCGACCTGTCCTCGCTTTCTTGTGACGCAGCAGGCGACTCCGACCAAAAGCGTCACCACCAGAATCACGATTAAGATGATGATACCTGAGATTTTGAAACAAATAGAGTTGAAGCAGGGTGAAGGGGGGTCACACACGTGTCAGGGACTGACCTGTCCTGTCGTCAGATTCTTCGGGGGCAGGTGGATCTGGAACTGGTGGAAGTAACACAGTAATTTAAACCTGACTGGCAAAAGGGTCAGAAGTATTTCAGGTTACTTTTCTCCGTGGTTGCTGTGGTGATGACTGGACCGAGGGTGGCTGGTTTCGGAGTCCCCGGTGTTGTCACCCAGGGTGCTCGAGGTGTTCTGGTGCCGGGAGTCACTGGTGAGGTAACAGTCAAAAATGAGTCACCTTCACCAACACAACAGCGTCCTGTCACAGTCTGACCCCTGGGTGTGTTGGAGGGACCCGCTGTGGCGCTGGTGCTGGTCTCATTGGTAGGAACCCAAGTGTAGTTCACTACCTCAGTGGAGTTGAGAAGACTGGAGAGAGTCGTGTTGGCTGACGCCGCTACAGCGGCGTTCAACACAAAAACCACACCTGAAGGCAAAAGTGACAAAAAAGTCAAGCAGGTGTGGCCAGACCGTAACACACCTCAGGAATCACCGAAAAGTCTCACCCAGGGTGCAGAAGAAGCGGACCGCCGGTGGCATCCTGCGATCGGATGAAGACGGAATCCAGCCGTTATTTTTGAGCTCGGCCGCCAAAAGCGCGTGTGGTTTCTCAGAAAGAAAGTGAAAAAGAGGATCACCGACAGACTCCGCTGCCAAAAATGGTTTAATGGTGTAACAGGAAGTGCATTTGTTACTTCAGTGTTCGCAAGAAAGAATGGTTTGCTTAATCACCCCTCTGACATTTGAGGAAGAATTTCACTGCAGGCCACTCTTCATCATTCCGAAAGCTCAAGACGGAAATAGAAAGCCAGATGAAATCCGTATTCATGGACTAAGTACTACTGCGACAAACGTACCTGAAGTGCAGCTGGCAGGTGCCTGCAGGAAAAATACTTCACATTTAGATGGAAACATTAGAAAAGTACTTTAAAAAAAACCTGTGTGAGCAAAGCAGGATATGATCTAATTTCTGTCTTTTTTTAAGCAGCAAAATAGCGTGTGAGCTCCAGTTTGGCAAACCACAGAGCTGGTGGTGAAAGAGTTGATCTTTGTCTGAGTAAGTTTCCGACAGTATTCGGGTGGGTGTGCGGTATCGTGCACACTCGCTTGCAGTGATTGTAGCGAGCGACCAAGTACTTTTAGCCGACCTCAGTCCGTACACCTAAATATATTCAGGAGTTTAGGGCCTCTCGGTCCCCCCCGCCTAATGTGTTCGAGGGCAATGACGCCATCGGGTGGTCAGTCTCTTCATCGTCGTCCTGGATTGACGCCCTCCACTGTGCAACTGAAATGACGTCACAAGTTTATATTATTAAAGTATGCAGCTATGGGTTTGACATCTAACTTCTACACTAAGAATTAGATATGTGTGAATTTTGTTTCCACCTTTGAAGAGGTTAAAAACAACAACAACAACAATAATAAAATAATAATAATAATGTATTGTATTTAGTTAATTTTGTCGCTTTTATTATATTTAATTCATTATAATTACGTTTTTTTATTATTTTAAATTTAATTTAAATAATAGAATTAATTAAAGATTAAAAGAAATACTTCGTAATCACAAGCCTATAGCGCATATTCTGGTCAAATAGATGTTAAATAGAGCAGAAATATTTTTGAAAGATAGTGCTCGTAACTGACATAATCGAGGACCTAACGATTTTTAACAAATATTTCAATATCCCCTCAAATATTTGAAGTCAACGGAATCACATCTGAGTCCACGTCCAGTTCGTGTGGCAGCGCTACTCTCATTTCGTCACTAGATGTCGCTGTCAGTTAGTATATGGAATCTCCTGTAAGCGGTAAACTCAGAACGGCGGAGCAACAGTAACACAAAGCCTATTAACATGACACTTAACAGGACAGAAAGGAAGGTATTGAATGACACAAAGTCACCAGTGAAACATGAAAGATGCAAATAAGCCATGTATGTAAATTAAAATCAGTCGATGTATGACTTAAGACGTGAATTTAAACAGCCTGAAAGGTAATTTTTTGCTTTTATCTTTTCGATTTTGATCCAGCTTTGCAGTGAAAACATCATTCATTCATTGCAATGAATGCGTAAATAAGCTTAGTTCAGTTGAGAAGTTTTCAAAACTAGTACTGGCATCACCTTAACATGGTGAGATGATGACAAACATTACCCAAATATTCTACAGTCCTGTATAGTATTGTACAGTGTAGTATTGCAAGGAGAAATTGGATTGATTTAAAAAGCATTTTTGTCCCTCCCTCACTGATATACCTCACTCTTGGATCGGCTTCCGACTGAGAACAACATTTGTCAGTGTGGAAATTCTGCCGTGAACACAAAGAAATAACAACAGAAATGCTCCTGGATTGTTCGCCTGAATGAAGTGCCATGTGTGTTCGAGTTCATCTCCCGAGTCTCTCAAAGTTTCGAGGCCCAGGAGCGTGTTTCCGTCCCGAAGACAGATGCCCATCTGGCCTTCACGGCGACACCTATCACCTATCAAGACGAGGAGACCCAGCGGATGATCTCATCACGGCCGCGCAGAGTGTGTTCCTCTATGTGTTTGAGAGGCGAGAGAGCTGGACCACCCACACGGAGGATTCAGAGGCACAGGATTCACAGCCCATTCTGTTGACCTGCCACACCACCCCGGCTCTGGGCAAGGCCCTCCCCAATTGTTCCGCCTGCTAATATGTGGACAAGGGGGAGCGAGGGGGAGCAATAAACAGTGGGCCGAGCCGCTCTCCTCCAGCATACAAAGGGGATGAATTGTGTCGGGACTGGAGCACTTTGAGAGTGGCCCTGCCATGGGGCCTGAATGAAACATCTGTGGAGGCTGAGCCCGAGGGAGAAAACGCTATTTTGCTGCTCAAGCACAGTGACAACCTGTTTTCTCTCTCTCTTCCCCGCTGTCCCGAAGACACACCACCGCGCTTGTCTGACTGTGAGTGGCCTTGTAAGGCCTTACATAGTGCACATTCACTTTTGCCAAAACACAAAGATCAGTTGAGACTCATGCCAAGAAAAGTCCATTCCCCTTCTGAAAGAATGATTGGGGAGCCGCACAAAGGGTGCAGGGTGAGCTGGGTTACCTGTGGAAACAGCAGACGCCTCTGCCATCAATCGGAAAGATGCGCCATCATAACCTCACCATCCTAAAGATTTCCGGATTGTTTCCAGTCAAAATGGAAAACTAAGTTGGACCTCAAACCCTTGTGTGCGTTTCCTTCATAGGTCCCAGTCCAGGACCGACGTCGGGCCCCCTTCACTCTTGCCGACTCGCTCCCACGGCGACTGACTAACCCTGTCCTGCGACGTGGATCAGTCTTCATGGATCAAAGTCTCCACCCAGGTAGAGAAGGCAGGGAGATGAAAGAAGGCCAGCTGGGGTCCGTTCCTCAACATGAGTCTGATGGATGCAGCATGGAAGCGATGAAGACTCATAACCTCAGTACTAAATGTTGCAAGGCCATCCATCACCATCAGCTCCAAACCCCCCCCCCCTCCACCGACCACCATGAGAACCCCCCACTTTCCCAGAAAAAAAAAACGGAGGCCACTGAGACATTTCAGTTTAATTGAAGGGGAAACAAAGATCCATGCTCACTTCCTGGTCACCCATTTTCTTTAATCAATTTCCTCTCTTCGGTCCCTATATCATCTGTAATTACTTTTCTTTTCCCGCCCCTCGTGGGCTGCTCCTCAAGAACACACACACACACACAGACAGAGCAGAACTTATTGCTGACCCCCTACCGCAGGCAGGCAATACCTTTGGCATCAATACCCATTTCCCCCCTCGAGCTCCTCCGCCCTGAACAATGGAGAAGGCCCACTGGCTCCAGAACCCCACCAAGCAACCCCTGACCCTCACCACCTCCTCCAGTAAACCTCTCCACACACACACACACTCATTCAGAGAGGGCGAGATTTGAAGTATGCAGCAGTAACTTACATTCATTTCCTTTAAACTCACCCTAACCTCCACACTGAAAACAAGACCACAAACACTGATTGATGTTTCCCAGCAAAGGATTCCTAGCACCCTCACCCGGGCACATGAGCTCAGACCACCTGTATTTGGGCACCAGTGAATTGGAGGCAGCGGAGAGGAGGGGAGATTTGTGGGAGTTGGACAACACTGAATGCCAGATCAGCTTGTAATCTTCTGGGGTTTAACTGAGGGGACTTCTTGTGTTCAGAGGTCAAAAAGCCAGAACACTCGTTCAGCTCGGGGTCCTCTGATCCATATGCTATAGTAGCAACATATAGTGGCAAACCCTGCACTCAAAAAAAAAAGAAAAACCTCCTTCAAAGAGTCCAGAAATGTCAATAAAGAACATTCAACCCAACTATCCTCAAGCTTGACTTTCACTGCCGTTCCCAGAGGACGTGCTTAGCTAAGTCAAGAGGAAGGTGGAAACATCATCTCTGCAGTGCTGAGCTCATTTCGGAACACGGTTTACAGGCGAGATGAAAATGCCCCTCCAAATTATACGCATTTATTAGACTGCACTTTTCCTATGACCACCCAGAGAATATGTGCCACCCACACGCTGTCGAGTGGCTTTATCACCCACTTCTAATAAACAACGGTTCAAGCACTTCTACCTCGTGGGAAGGTGAAGTGGAACGTGGGGAAGATGTTAAAACAGCTTGACAACGTAAAATAGAAGAATGTAATTGGCAAATGTCGTAAAAAAAAAATCACGCATGTCGTCTCCCTGGTCTTCTTCAATATCCAAGGATTTTACATTAGGACCGAGGTCACCCGCGCCACGGGCACCTGGCAGCCCACGGGCCGCTAAAAATAAAAATAAAAATAAATAAAATGTAGTCATAATTTTCATGAGATAACCATCTTATTTTTATCATTATTTTTTTTTTATCACATATTATTTATCATCCATTGTTTATCGTGGCGTCAGAAGTGTGTACTGAACCTATACACACAGCTTGTGGTTGACAGAAGGTTGGTGACCCCTGCGTTCGGATGAAAAAATGCCGAATTGACTTTCCTCTTTAAATTGCGACGTGATTCTTCAGAGAATCAAGTTATGTTTTGAACTACTGAACTACCTGAGACTTGGCATTCCGAACTTAAAACTTGTCATGTCAGCGCAGCAAGGAGCTCCCAAGTTTGGCTCAAACATGAACAAATCGCCAGAAACAGTAAGTGTTTTGATGAAACGGTAGATGACTCGAGATAGTCGAGTCAGCTCTAGTCCGTCTGCATGTGGCCCTTGATAAACCATCTATCATATGCAGCAGACAGACTCCAGTTCCTTGAAAGACTCAAAGAATTTCATGTGTCCACTGCGTTTTTCATCTCTTCAAACGTGGTCTTCGAAATACAATATGGCCGCTGCCCATGATACAAAACATGCTGGAGCACAATATCAATGCGTCACAGTAGGAAAAAAAAGCCTGTCTAAATGTTCTATCTAGAGGAGTGTGCCCAAGTACACAAGTGTTGGGTGGACAACCCATCCTCACTACCATGGCGTACTAAATTAACGTTGGGAAAGTGGACTATTGCGTCCCATTCTGACACCAAAGCTCCGATTTTTTTTAGTTTTTTTTATGTACCGCACTGCCTACGGCGACAATATAGGATGCAAAACGTCCACTTTCCCAATGTCGACACATTACGCAAAGGGAGTGAGGACGGACTGGAAGCCAATGGAACAACAAACATTTGCACCCTGACCTTCAACCTGACCTTCAGAGTAGATGAGTTGATACACACCAGCATCTGCAGTGTAGCTTTCATTTGACACACCATGTTTGTTTGTATACAGTGAGCAAGCCCTTTGTCTTCTTTTGGAGAGGCCAGTATGATGCGCTATACCCGGACAGGCCCTTGGAGTCGGCATGTGAAAATGAAACAACGCACCACGCGAGGGAAGAGAAATCACGATTCTTCACTGCTTGAGTCTGAGTTTTTGGAATCAGAACCCACTTGTTTGATGTGGATCTGCTTATGTGTGAGCGTGAATAACAGGACAAGGTCACTCTTCTGGCGTGTGACTTTGTAAAGTATCTGCTGGAGTCATGTAAAAAAAAAAAAGATAGGATTGATCAGGAGGTGGGAGGTAAGGAGGCGGCTCACTCAGACAGTGTGCTGACACAGCGGTGCCCACACACAGACCTGAGTGATGGAGGCTCTTGCTCTTCATCAGGTCCATCAGTGGAGCAGGCCTGGAGGCTGTGGGCTTGGATGTCCTTCTTCAGTCTCTGGCCTGCTCCAGTAACTCCTGATCCAATGCAGCGGGAAGGAGAGAGCGGAGGGAACCAAAAAAACATGTAAATGAGAGGCTCTGACCTCATTGTCATTTACTGTAAGAGGCATTACAGAGTCTCCAGGTCATTAGCCCGACCATCAAGTGAGAGGCGCTGCGGATGCTGGAGGTCACCCCCGACGTCACCTAGCGGATGTGTGGTACATGTCATCGCTGGATCTCAGCAGGGACGGCGGTGGTTCAGCAAAGGTTTGTTGCTGCGATCACACAGGGGCCCATCTGTGATTGAACAAGCCTGTGGATGTCAGCGCATGTGTGTTATGTACATCTGCTACCTTGTTTCCAACCCTACACCCACCACAGGCAAAGCCACAGAAGGTGCACAGATGTGCCGCCGGCTAGGAGCAGAGGTAGGTCTCGCGTTCACAAGTGATAGGTCTCCTACGCCATATGGCAGTAATAGAAGAATCTGAGATCACTTCCATTCTGAAGTGTACGGAGGAGTAAAAAAGACAGACTGCATCACCAGTAATGATAGCGGCGGCGATTATGACCCACGAAACACAGATGTTTATTAGGGCCGATACGTGAAGAATGTCATAGAGCGTTGGCCACAAACAAGTCAGACACAAGTCAAGACTAAATAAACAAGTGAAGACAGTTCAGAAATGTCTCAGGTTGAGAGGAGTCAGCAAACACGAGAAAAATCTAATTTGCTCACAGACGTCGTACCAAACGTCCAGTTCGACTTTAAAGGAGAACGTCATGGCATTCTGAACTGTTAAAGTGATAAACAAAACAAGAGTCCAAAAACCACTTGAATGCATATTTTGCATCGACTAAACAAACAGTTGGGGAAAATATAGAGACAAAAACAGGCTTCAAAGTAACCGTTGGGGGAGAAACTCAGAGGCGATGAGGAGAGTGCGGGTAGGGTGGAACAGCTGTAAAAAACAGATGAAGAATGTTGCCAGGTAAAAGAAGATGTGGCTCCAGGGTGCAGTAGAGGATGACATGCAGGTTTAGCCAGGGAGGGTGGGCAAGATGGAGGCTGAAATACAAGAAGATCAGACAGAAAACTGTCTCTACTCTCAAAGTCTATGGTACAGATGCTGTTTGAAAGTGATCAAATGATCCTGCACTTTATGCAGAATGGCATGACATGTTCATAACCTTTTTTATTGCATACATTACCCATTAAAACACAGCAACAGCGCCATCACAGTGTCCACCCATTGTCCTAGTTTTGGACTACAATAAAAAAAGAGACATGGACCTTTGATTTCTGTGATGGGGTCACTATATTCTTGGAGCACTTACTGGTTCCAAGTGTCCGAAAAGGCGAGGTTCTCCTGTTGACTGAGGTTTGTAAAACAGATATCTGTCACGACCCCTCCACCTTTCTTTTATTTTGTGCAGTCTTTTCTGGTTTCCTCTTTGTTCCTCTCTCTCTTGACGGAGTAAGAAGTGGATGGCGGATGCTGCACATTGTGTTCATCCCAAGCTAAGTGTATACTGATCGTTCTCCTGCTACTAGTGGATTATTTTGTTTACTTCATTTACTAATTCTTGTTCTGACTTCCTGTTCCTCGTGCCTGACCTGTCGAGTGAATATCGCCCCGGTTTTCTCCGTCCCAATTGTGTTCCTACTTCCTATATGATGGTAGCAACAAGCCAGGTAACGTGGTAGTCGGACAGTCTGACGCAGGTTGCACGTGCTTGCCCGTTCTTTGACTTCCGATCTGTGTCACCCACTTTGTCGACCGTCACCTGACGGCTTGGGGCCAGACCGCTAGCCATCATACGATGTTGATGTTGAGTAAAACACGGTTAAAAGTTTGCACATTTTTTAGTTTAAAAACTGAGCTGGTCCACTTGGCTTTTCATCGACAAGCTTCCTGCCATTCTCCTCCTAGACATAGTTTCCAAACATCAAAAATAGAAGCATTTCAGGAGAAGTGTAGCATCTCCACCTTTGAGAACTGAGGCTCCGAAACGTAATGCTGTCGGTGAAAATATGGGGGGAAAACTGACCCCAAAACACATAACCTCCACTCCTGAAATGGATGACCACCAAACAAAACATTGGATATTTAACTTTAAAGTCCTTCTTTTTTTCTTCACTAAAAAATTGTCCGAGCTTCAACAACTACTGTACTGCTCCGAATCCACGCTGCCAACTCTTAACAGTAAAATTATCTCACTTCCTAATAACAGCAAAACCCTTTCTCCACCTCATAAAACGTGTTCATCCCATCATAAGGCTGCCCGTAAAAATACTTGATGGAACGCTCCCTTTTAGGCGATTCCTCAGTGCAGCCTTGTAAATCACTGTTGCATGATGGGACGGGACCAAACTCACCAGCCCAGTGGATCAAATGGGAGCAAGAGGGGCGTCCGGCGGCGCCTCGGCGACTTTCATCTCCTCTGATAAGTGCCATACCTAATCAGGTTAAAGCAGCACATGCCGCGGAGGGAGAGGTTGTTCCGGCCTGAACGTAACGTATCTGTTCCGCTCTCATGCGTCACATTCCTTGAGCTAATTAGGAGTAAATAACTGACCCAAGAGAGAGAATGTCCACACTAGTCCAAAGCCGGTGTGGTCTCTCTCTCTCTCCCCCTCGGCCCAACTCGCTTCCCTCTCACCCTCATCTTGCACACGGACGACAAAAAACATAGGGGAGTTTCATTCTTCCTCCTGAGGTTCCCTCGCCGGCGTTAGGCCCCATCATTACTGACAGGCACTCGCTTGTTCTCATAGCAGATTATCTACTGCCAATGACCCGCGGGTCACCGCACCGCGCTCGCTGTCACTTTCTCGCTTGGCTCTGCTTTTGTTTTCTGCCTGCCTGACTTCATACCAACGATAGAAGGTGAGGTGCTGGCGCTTGAAAGAGACGCACCAAGCGCCACGCAGATATTCATCTCCTCACATCTCTCCTGATGGTAATTGGTGTGTAGCGGCCATAGAATATAGGGCCCCAAACTGACCTGCAACCATTATAAGGGCATCCATATCGTAAAAATGATCGCAGCGGTTATGTTCCGCCAGAATTCTGATGTCATCAGGAAGCTGTGGGAGTCAATATAAGGGTAGAACTATAACAGTTGGCCCTTTTAATAACAATGATGCAGTCATTTTTTTGTCTTGTATATGGTTGAAATGACAGAGTGAAAATATATGCTTTTAAGAGATGCATCCATTTTAGAAGTGAGGACAAAAGGCGAAACAATAAGGTGCATTTCTTCTTCCGAAAGATCTCGCAACAGCTCCGCAGCATTGATTCGCGAACTGTTTTTTTTTGTTGTTGCAGCAAGACAGTTTGACCCCCATCCAGTCATCTGGTGCGGCCTGGTCAGAATAACTGGCGGGTGTTTTTACAGTGTCATTTTTGTTCGGCAAGCATCTCATCATTTGGGGGAGAGGAGGGTGCAACAGGCACAATATCATATCCTACCTTTAAAGCACCACTTCTCCATCAACGCTCTGAAATGTTGCATAAAGTCCATTATAAACTGAAGAAGAACATGATATTTACACAGCATATATATAGTACATATTAATTACTGTGCCTATCAGTGTTTCAAATATTCCTCTTTCAACTTCAACTCACATTTCCATGTATCTTAGTGGGACAGTTCCATGGTGAGAAGAGTCAGACAGGGATCTTCGCCGGAGACGACCAAAGCTGGTTTGATTCCCGGTAGAAAGTGTCATGTTCTCTTGTGCTTTTATTTTGTTATTTCCTGTGTTCTTGTGTCGTTTCCGTCTCTTTCTTCAGCTTCACAGCAGCGCAGCTGGATCCCATTCTGCTGATCAGACGCCACTAATTTCTACACTTGGGTTCCAGCCTGCGCTGCCAGATGGTTGCTAGGTGTCCTCACGCTAAACTCTCTCTTGAACCTCCGTTCTCTCGTTCTCCTCTTGTATATTTCAAAATTTGATGCGTGCTTGGTCTTCTTTCTGCCGCCTCCTTCATTTGTTCTCCTTGCTCAGTTTTCTGTTTCTTGCTTCTCGCTATTTGTGTGTGAGTTCTTTGTATAACTCACCTTTTGCTTTCCTCTCGTCATAGTTATCTTGTGTGTATCTTGTGTGTGAACGTGTGTATGTGTGTGTGTATGTGTGTGTGTGTGTGTGTGTGTGTGTGTGTGTGTGTGTAGAACCACCACCAAGGGGTTTCTGTTATTTGGGCCTCGTGATTTAATTTCCGAGTGCGTTCATGTTGCGGCCGTTAGTTAAGCTAAAACTATAACTCGCCTCTTTTCTGTTTCAGGTCTTTCCCCTGACCTTGAGTGTATTTCCCGTTCCGTGCTCTGGTATCGGCGCGCTCGCTTCAGCGTTCCTGTTCGTCTTTTGTGTCTGACTTCACACTACCAAAAGACACCAGCTACACTCACTCTGTGACTGTGTGAAGGTGTGTCTGGTTGCTGACTGGGATCACCAGACCAGTGTCAGGTGATGATGTGATCCACCCATATTGATGCATGTCTCCTGATGTTTTACCAACCAGAGGTTGGCATTTTTTTTTTTTTTCAGCTTTCATTTAGTCCAATGCAGGGACAACACAGCTTCAAATTCTATTCCCAGTGTGAGTGAGTGTGACTCCCCTCGTGCTCTCCTTCACTGGCCTAGTTTTTTGAAAGGTCTTTGGCAATGTCTCTCTCACAGTTGCTGGAACTATACAGTGAGACACGGCGGTTCCATCTGTGTTCACATGAGTTCGACCTCCTATTCTATAAGGTCCGCCCCTTTAATGATCCTCATGTTCCTGTCAGGAAAACGGGAACGTAGCTTTGGCATTAACGTCTATAAACCTCAAAACAAGCCCTGTCATTGTCAGCGTCCTGTCATCATCCATTTGTTTAAGATTCCCCACTCCACACTGGGACAGTTCAATCACAACAGTCCCTGGTCATTTGTCCCCTCCGCAGTTCATGTATTTATAACTGTGCAAACAGACTGACTTCAGGTCTCATCAGCTGACGTATGCAGCATACCACACACAGAGCAGCAGGAAGCCACTCCGTGTCAGGCACTTGGAGGTATTTACATTATGTTTCAGTGAGAGGAAGGTGCTCCAGAGACACATCATCATTCTGACCTGTGGTCCTGACCTGCCTTCAAGTGGATCTTCCTGCCGGCGTCCACATGTGGCAGAGCCCAGTGCGGTCGAGGGAAACATTATCCAGAGTTTGGCAGGAAGCAGCAAGCTTCGGATTGAACTGCAGCGGGACGACACGCGGGGAAGACAGTTGGTCTGCGAGTGAGCGTGGGCTGGGGATGTTTGTGTGCATTAGCAGATCGTCATGAAAACATGTCGGACCTCCCGTTCCTGCACATTTTTCTTATCCTATAGCAGTGCTTTAGCGCCTCATTAGCTAGCAGTTGTCTAGTCTAGTCTTCTGTCTAGTCACCCCCATATAAAAAATTAAAAACAAAAGAAAAACGGAACAACATCTCAGTTTCATATCGGAAAGATACGGAGCCCCTAAGGGGACATGATCAAAAAAAAAAAAAAAAAGAAGTTTTGTGAGATCTCGCAAAGTTGAGACAGAGTTCTGTTTTTTGGGAGTTGTTGAGGAGAGCGAGGAGCTGCAATTGTTTCTGTTTTCTGGAGACCACTACACAGTGTTTAAGTGAAATAAAAGAAGGAACAAAACTGCGGAACGGCTGTTTTTGTCTAGTACCATCAGACGCTACAATACTTTTGCAACATCTCACAACATTCAAATGTATTAATTCTGCTGCGAGAAGTAGAGGAGTCATGGAGGATGACCAAAACCAGGCATGGGACAAAGCGCGGACTGTATCTCCTCATATTTTAGTCCAATTTCGAAATAAAACTCAATGAAACTTTCCCATGGATGCTGACTTGCCATTGTTATGGTTGTTTGATCCAGAGGTAGTTATGACATCACTTCAAACTAGTATTGCGAAATCGCGCATAAAGTATTGCGAAATTTCCCCTCAGGGACTCCGTAGAAAGACTCCAACAAGACGGACACAATTTGCCGACAGTGGCACAAGAAACATGTCGGAGTAGAATCACACTGCAGCGCCAGGGCACCCCGTCATTACCATGTTAAACGTGAACAAAATAAACATCTGAAACGTTTGCACTCACCAAGCGCTAACCCTGCGGTAGCCGCTCGATTGGAAGTGGCGAACTTCCTCCGCCTGGTTATCTCGCCGGTGTATATGCCGGGGAACTGCAGGGGCGGAGAACAGCGTGATACACGCTGGAATGTCACCAAACATCTGTGGTTTCATTGCTGCGAAGCTAGTTGTAAATATGCTCATGTTGCAGCAATCTCAACAATCCCCATCTGGCCTTCAGGTGCCGATCGCTGCACATGGTGTCGCTCTGACTTCGAACAGAACGTATTGGCTACCACCCTCAAGTGGACCGTTGCGGCCACTGTCGACGTGGAAGTCAACTTTCTGTGGTGAATGTTGATGGGGATGTTTCCTCTGTGACATTCTGGAAAAATGGCTGACAACTGGATGAGGTTACGCAGCGGTGAAGATCGCAATTCATTCAAACGTCTGAAGCGACTTGATGTGTATAGTACAGTTACACCCCGTTTATTGTGGGTGTTACGCTCTGGGAAAAGTTGTTATCGGTGACAATAGGAACAGCATGCTAGCGTAAGCTACATGAATAGCCTATGCTGTACAAAAATAAACCCTATTATCATAAAGTATTCGATGGATAATAACAATAATGATGAAGCTGCGTTCCAGTCACCTCGGAGGTTGGAAGTCCGAGCTGGGAATAACATCACAACCAAGTTCAGCGAGTTCTACTGATCCAGATGGCGACGTACTCGAAGGCTATTCTCAAGCGAGCGTTGCCCCAACATAAGCAACTTCTTGATAAACACGTGAAAAGGAAAAGCCGCCGGATGAAGAGGAAATACAAATTGCGGAATGTGTTTGTTTATGTTGTTTCATTGAGTCTAAACGTCTATGTCCTGTTTACGTTCGAGGAGGCCATCTTGGATTGCAAGGTGTGACACTGAACATGGAACAATACTGACACTGTTACACTTGCTGCAACTAGAGTGACTTAGGAGGCACAACACTAAAGGTGCACACGTACTGTCTGAACGGATGCGGCGAGGCAAGGCAGGGCAAAATACAAATGCATGCCATAAAAGCCTGCAACACACTGCGTCCACGGAAGGAGACTGAGGGATTACTGTACCTCACGTAGTCATGAGCTTCTCTCACGGCGCCAAAAGATCATGACCACAACAGGTACTAGATATACCAAGGGACATGGGGCATCCCGCTTTTTCCAAAAATATAAAACAGTGAATTTGTTAACATCATGAAAAAGTGTTTTTGAAGACTTAAAATATACAATAAAAATAATCAATGGTGGGATCTGGAACCCCTACGATGATAGAGCTTTAAAAAAATAAAATCATATTTACTGTAGTAGATTCAGAACCGGAGTAACCAACTTCACATTTTCTCCCGATTTCGAAAAAAAAAAAAAAAAAGCAATCTCAAACGCAGCGTTTGTATCCAGCAGAAACCAGTCCCCATTTGAATTTATGAGGTTTTTGAAGACCACATGTGCGTGATATGACAGGCATCTTCGCCCGGGTGGCTTCGAGTGTTTTTTTAAATCCCTTATTGAAGTCACATTTAATCTCTGAGGCTAATTAACACGCTGATCAGAAACCATATTTATTCCCCATGTGGTCAACCACGGCAGTCTTTCCACTGTGAAGTGTTTTCAGAGTAAAAACAACAACGTAAATGATTCCAGATTGTATGTTCGCAGCCCCACTTGCTCCTCAAATCTTGCTTTCAGATGAGCAGAAGTAACAACTGTTTCTGGATGAGCGTGCAGCACAGCAAGAACCTACTTCCACAGTCCGTACAGACCACTTACAGACACACACTCCAGTGAACCGTTTCTGTCCAGTCAAGAGCACAGAGTTTTGAAAAACTGGCCCTAGTTTTGGCCGTTGTCTCCCCACTCCTCGGTCTCCGTCTTGACTCAAGTCTTTCCCATCCTAGTCTTGGTCGTGTCTCAGTCTTGTTGGGTTTTCTCTTGTACATCCCTGGCACAGAACAAGAAACTGACAAAAGTCTCTGAAAAAAGTATTGATAATGTACCTCATACACAAAAGAGTAAACGGAGGCAGTGGACATTAAATACAAATAACATCCGACCTGCTCGACTTACGTCCACCTGTACTTACGACCGCGGCCAGCAGATGCTTTTAAAAAAATTGTTTTTATTGTGTCTGGCACCGCAGCACGTAGCAGCCCGGCATCGTGTGCAACAGTTACGGCAGCACAGTATCCCAGCACCTCACTCTCACACAGCCATCTACCACTACAGTAGTACCTTTAAATGGTATTCGACTTTCTTTCAATCCGACTTACGACCTGTTAGTCGGAACCGATCCCGTAAGTCGGATGTTAATTGTATATCGCAACTGGAGGATGGAGAATTTCCCCTATCGTTATGTCTTCTTATGTCTTGAGATGCATCTCTCCTAACAGCAACACTGCCCCCCATGGTGTCCGGTGGTATCCGAAAGTTTTGTGGAAACATGCAGAAATATGGACGAAATCAACTCAGAGCACGGGCAGAAAGCCCTTTCAGTGTCCAGATCTGTACGTAACGTTGAGCATAAATGGGCATTACGGTGGTTTTCAAACTGTGACGGTCTCTTTTGCTCAAAAATCCAAGGTGTGAACATGAGCAAAGGGTTTTGTAGTAGCTTAGCCGGAAAACGTCAGTGACAAGTACATACATTTTCAACTTAGCATGTGGGGAAAAGACATCTTGACAATGACACTGGTTTTCTGCCGGGTCAACAGCGTTCAATGGAGAATTGTTTTGTAGATTTTGTTGCTCTCAAATAACACAGCTACACGTATTGCTTCCAACTGTCCAAAGAGAGTACTGAGGAATGGTATACTATTGAGGACTTGTGAGTCTGCACTGTGACAACCCCTGAATGGCAGAAGACAATCCGCAGGTCCAGATCACGGTCCAATATAAGGATGAAGGTAATCGGAATGTGCGCTGGGGTTCACCCGAGGAACACCTGTGCTGAATCAAAGAGGGCGTCGACCTGAGCGAGAAATGGCAGCCACGCAGACCTGATATGTCCAGTCGAGTTTATGTGAAAACTGCAGATACCGAAACATGTGTTTCGCACAAACATGCCTGAGTAGGAGCCAGGAGGAAGCCATGGCCGCATTGTTGTAGTCACGCAGCGCGATCAAGTGCGGAGCCCAGCGGAGGAGGAAGAGGGCTTCTTGGCTAGCGGTGTGTGACAGGGGATATTAGAGAACTGGCACAGGGTCAGCTCACTGACACCGCTTGACTTTCAGCCACAGATACGGGTCAGTGGACACTGGAGTTGTGCGGGGTCACCGCCCTGCTGTGCGCGTGGGTGTGACTGTCACTGAGTCCTCTTGTTCACACTGTATATGTGTCTTGTATCCACACCACCGGAGTCCTCTTCGACTCAGGTGGTCCTCAGCGAAGAGATGAAAAGTGTGTTCAGTCAGCGAGCAGGTAACCTAAACCTTCACACCCCTGTGGCTGCAGCTGCCGGGTCTCCTTCTCCTGGAACCGCAGCTTCTTATACACGTCTTTGTCCCTCATCTTACGGAACATATCACATATCTCTTTATTAATTCTTGCATAACGTTTAGTGTTGGGAATTTAACAAGTTGATTATGATTAATTTATTACAACATTATTACGATAAAGTAATTACACCAACAAAGTAATGTAAGAGTTTGCTCTCCAGACAACAGGGAACCTTTGTCAGTGCAGGAGTTCCTGCTCCACTGATCCCACTGATGCACAAGACATGTGGCAGCTAGGATGAGAACAACAACAACAAACATGGAGGAATCCCTGAACAAAAGCAAACAAAAGCATCTGTTTGCTTTTGTTCAGGGAGGTTTTTCACTGCACAATGGCCAGAGTTTCCACTGCTCTGAATGGACTTGAAATTCTTATAACATTGAAATTCTTATACAACTGTTTTCAAGACATTAAAAGAGCTTTAGTTTGAATAAAAACTTGAATATAGCCACCATTGTGATTTATTGTGCTACTGTCAAACTGATGCAAAATAATAAACTACATTCATTCAAATTGAAAAATGTGGCTTCTTGTGGCAAATATTCTTCTACCATTAAACTCAGATTCATTGAGATTAAATCAGCACAAATTCGAGATGAAAAGAATAATATATTTTTTTACTCCCCCCCTCCAACCCCTCATAAAGTTTAATAAAAAACAAGCATCATTTTAATGCTGGAGCGAGAGTCAGAGGTCGGACGTCCAGGTCCACTGAAGCGCTCATGTTTCAACAGTATAACTCTATCAGTGGTGTGGAGGAGGAGTGAGACTTCCACAGCGTGTAATAATGGCCTGTCATTTCTCATCAACATTCTTGACAATGCATGACCCAGACTGGAGCCAGAACACACACACACACACACACACACAGAGCGGCGGAATGCATCACCTGGTTCAACCGCGTCACCATTACCAGGGGATCCCTTGTGCGTCCGGCCGTACTGTACCGAACACACAAAAGATCAATGATCTCATGTCGTAGTTTTCGTCAGGGGCGAAAGGTCAAGCGCAGTGGGAAAGGATGCCTCCGCTGTTCAGACCCCCAAACTGGCTGTTAGCCCCCTTCTCAAATGAGATCCCAGGTCTAATCAGAGACAGCTTGGCGTTGTGGGTGGAAAGTGGCCACAAACCTCACGTCCCAGTGACTGGTCGGGAGAGGCCCCCCTGCTCTGTCGACTGGCTCAGGATGGAGCGGTGTGCGAGGCGTTTTCAGTGACCACACACTGGAAAATGAGAGCGAGACCACACAACAAAGACGGATTTCCAACATGGCCCTAAAAGTGATTTCGACATGAAAAGGCACGGTAATGAAAAACCAGAAGGGTCAGGACAGTGTTTTGATCAACTAGTGACTGACTATCCCAATGATGACTCGATGAGAATTGGTAAACACTCACACGCGTCCGACTATAGTGCTGTCAATAGTAAGTAGAAAGAAAAAATATATATGTACACTGTTGTTTGCTGTTATTTTTTATAGCTCAAAATGAGGTTTGCAAGGAATGTTGAGCAAATGTTGCTTCTTACTTGAGTCTCCAATCCAATAGTCACAGAGTTTTGGGTCACGATGGTCCCACCTGGTGGCCGACACATTAAACAGTCGATTATTGTGGTTATATATGTGCCCTGACTGTGCTCAACATGTAGTGTGTTCACGCTGTACTCGACACATCTTGCCATCTAAATATCATGTGACCTCAGGAAACCTAACCAGCTTATTTGTTTATAGAGACGTAACTGTTATGTTCTGTCTGTTTCTCGTGCTTTTATTTTATCGTTTTCTGCCTGGTTTTGTGTTTCCTTTTCCTTCCTTTCCTCCAGCTTCCAAAGTGACACGGCTGGCAGCCATCAGAAAATCAAGCTTTCCTGGATTTTCAAAACCTTGCTGCCATCTCATGTCGCCAGATGGTTGCTTCGCGTCCTCACGCTAAACTCCTTCACTCTTGTTGAACTAAATTCTGTGCCTTCTGGACGCTTTCTCAGTTTCTCCAGTTTTCAACCTGTCATTTCCAAAAGTCAACAGAGCTGTGCAACTGCATGACACTGCACCGCTACTTCAAATCGACAAGGATTCTATGTCTTGCGTAGCGACACACATTGAGTTGGAGTGGAGCTGGAGAGACAGGGAAGCAGCGCGCGAAGAATGACGTGAATACGGAACAATTTCAAAATAAAACACCATGAGTGTGAAAGAGCAATGGAAACATTACGTCAAAACTGGCGCGCAAGGAACGTGATCTTTCCTTGACATGGGTCACGAGATGTTCATTTTGTTCATTTGTATGACACAAACATTATAAAGACAACGTAAGAAAAGAAAGAGCCTGGGTTGAAATTGAAACCGAACTGAACTGAAACAAACACAGAGTTCAGATGGGACAAATTCATTCACTGTGGGGATCCGCTCTCGATCTGCGAGGTATAGACAATTCTTGCGTGATCTCGCGGAAAACCACCGCTCCTAGTGGTTGTAACGCTGCAGTATGATGCTGTAACCGCTGGAGCTCCCCCTGGAAAATTGGGGTAAAATGGCAGAACTAACTGAAACTAATCATATAAATATAATCTTAGACTTTTTTTGAGTGGCAGAATTCTTCCGAACCACAGAGGATTGCAGGCTCAACAGTGTATTCGCATTATAATTGACCAAGGGGAATGTAACAATGACACACACAGGTTTTTGCGACAATCCAACAGGGCCAGTGTGAGTCCAGGCCCAACAGTTGGTTCCTGAAAGCATAATTCTTGAGTGCTAGTGGTTGTTTTTTTTAAAATTTTATAGGCTCAAATACTGCCAAACCTTCTGCTCCACACATCTCTGAAAGTTAGCAAAACACATTGACCCCAATTGATCCTGCCGTGCTTTCTTGCTCTCTGTTTTGCTCCAACCGTGACCAACCGTCTTTGACAGAAACAAGCCCTCAAATGTTGCTCAGATTGAAGATACAGGTGTCCAGCATCTGCTTGTGTAAAGTCGAGCCATATTTCAGGCGCCATATTGGCCGACTGGCAGGTGGCAACTTTGGTGCCAAAAGGGTTCAACACGCATCTCTTTGGAACAGTGGCTTGTTTCTGTCGATCACCTCTGCCACGGTGGTGTTAGTCTAATTTAAGTGCCCACTTTAAGTTCAGCGATAAATCCTACTGAATCCTTTGATCCCACTGACATTTCCTCCGCCACTATATCCTGAATAAAACGTGTCTTTTTAAATTACTGTTGAGGTTAAACTCCGGTTTGCAGCTGGTCTAACGTTGGCCATCTCACTGCCATTCATACGGTTCACTGCTTTTCTTCACAGCATTTCAGCAACTGGAATTTATTAAGTATCAAAATATTGATCGGCAGCGAATCCGTCCCACTGATGTGTCCAACCAATAAACACTAAGCTTTCAAACCATTCCTGTTTCTCAGTCAGTGTGAATTTTGAAAAACAACCAGCGGATTCTGTTAAATTTATGGATGCATGACTGTAACGCTCATAAAAGCAGATTCTGCTTGGCAACAGATTGTGAAGCGAAACGTCATTCAAACCACAATTTCGAAGCTCTTTCTGTTGAGGAACAGAGAAGTTCATATAAGCAACATCTGTCTCCATAGCGGAGTTATTAAGTGCTCATTACAGCTGTTCAAACAGTGGATGGTCAACTGACCCGTGCGCTGAGAAAACACCGCCATCATCTCCGGCGGGCTGCGCTAAAATAATGTGAGAAGAAGCATAACATTTGTCGTCACTTAGAGATGGATTTGCGGAGGAGTCGTGGAAGAAGGAAAAGAGGACGGAGCACTGAAGACAGAGG
This sequence comes from Synchiropus splendidus, assembly GCF_027744825.2. Lineage (NCBI taxonomy): Eukaryota > Metazoa > Chordata > Actinopteri > Syngnathiformes > Callionymidae > Synchiropus > Synchiropus splendidus. Next base: position 23,597,240 of record NC_071335.1, read on the forward strand.
AGCATTTGCAGTAACACGGCGAGCCTTTCTGGGGACGTCCAGAGTTCACAGATGTCACGGGCCAAGACAAGCAACCGCACGTCTTCCGTTCGGTGACTAATCGGGATTCTTGCAATTAGCGAAAAAGGAAAAGCAACACAGTGAACCACACACTGCGAGTCGATGTCAGGAAAGACAGGTGCCAAGTCAAAGAGAGCGTGTCTGGCGGGGCAGGTGGGATTATGGAGTTGACCGAGTCCTGCCAAAGAAAAACAGGCCAACGTTTTTGAAGTGGAGTAATTCAACTTATTAAAATGTATGTTCTGTTTTGGTCCCACAGCATGCATGTTAAAAATAATGGAAAAAAAAACAGCTTTCAAAAAGGGACAATGTGCAGTAGTGGATGTCTTATATAGGGGGCCACCCTTTCCCTAGTTGGGTGGAGAGTATATACAAGCTCTTTCAAGGCATAGGTTATCCCTTATAAGGGATGTACTCATAGAACTGGGGTTACCTCCAGGTTACTATTATTTTTCACTCTAGAATAAAAAGGCTGAAAACCAAAATGCTTTACTTTCATTTTTAGATTATATTACATTACATTACATTAGACTAGACTGCCTTCAATCTTCCCACAATGCAGAAATTTTGGTTGTTGCAGCAGCTCACAAACATGAAAGAAATTAGAGACAAAGATTAAACATTACAAAGCAACATGATCAGTGTAGAAACGAAGAACGCTGTAGAAAAAGAAAAAAATAACAGAAATACAACATACTTAAAATATGTTACTATATATATATATATATATATATATATATATATATATATATATATATATATATATATATATATATATATATATATATATATATATATATATATATAGGTATTTTCTGTAGTATTTTCTTATAGCATATACTATAAAAATAAATAAAAATGTAAAGAAAATACTACAAAAAATATGCCAATACAAAATGGCCAACAATGAACAGCGAGTCCACTCAGAGTCCATCATTGAGCAACCTGACAGCAGCAGGCTGGAAGGAACAACAGAATATTTCTTGTTGAAACACCAGTCGTAAACGTTGCACCTGTTTCGCAAGCAACTTTGACAGCATTAACATTGTTCCCACTTTATTTTTAGCCACCAAACCAGTTCTGAAAATGACAGAAAACGTCAATTTTTAAAAAGCACATTCTAGTCATAAAACCAAAAGTAAAACACATTAAGTTACATAATTGTTTGAATATTTATGGACTATAGCATCTGTATAATAATTGCAAAAAAAGAAAGAAAGAGATGAAATTACTGATTCCTTCCTCTAAAAAAAAATAAAAAATCATGAATTTCATTGTTAGATTACTTTTATAAGAGTAAAATGATAGAATGTTTATATATGTATATATAATTTCGAATTTTAAACTATGATATTGACAATGTTCAAAACAAAAAATATATATCTCATTGATATTTTGCTATAAAATCATTAATACCTGAAGAAGGAGACAAGATTATTAAAATAATATTTAGTTTTAAAATGCAAGAAATGAACGACAGTTGAAGCAGTTGGGTGACTAAATAATGCCATGTTTCATGCAGTAGACAGTGAACCCAAACGGACTCTTCATTTGTCTTCATTGGCCGCGTATGTTCTCGTGAATAGTAGGGAAACCAGCAGGACGCCCAAGGAACGCAGAAATGTTTGTGTACTGTACATGTTGTGTACTGTACATGTTTGCTTGTCAGGGACAGGGCTGAGGATCACGGCAGCACCTGGCTGGATATGAGTCGTCCGGCTGGTGGGGATCAGGCTGGTTGGGCTCATCATACCAGACAGGGTGAGCACAAGCATTTCCTCGAGCTCGAGGCGTGTGCGGAGGTTCTGCTGGGTGGATGTATTACTCACTGAGGCCCGAGCCCAACGTCGACCGCGACACACCCACAGAGCCATGACCGATTGCGTAATCTCTCTTGTGGACTACAGCTTGGTTGATATACATTCAGTCAGCCAACGCACAGACGCTGACGTCACCTGGAGCTAATACCTGGATGGGATTTTGTTCATTCTAATCTACAGAAGTTATAGAGTTTGGAGTCTGAATCTCACTTCAGTGCAGAGGTTCTAACTTCTCATTCAGAAAGTTTTCTTTCTCTCACTGAGAGTTCTGGAGAGCCACAAACTACCGAGACTGTGGGACGAGTGAAATGTCATAATAGGCTGTAACCCGACCTTGGACGCACCTGAGCCTTTCTTTCGATTTGGAAAGACAGAGTGACTGACAGACTTTTTTCAAAAAGAGCACAAGACAGAAACCCCATCTGAAAAACCAACGTTCTGTTCTGGATCTGGTTCCTGCAGTAGATCTGACAAGTCATTTCTTTTAAGGTAAAAAAAAAAAAAAAAGGGCCCCACATTTTTTCCAAATATATTTTTTTCGTCCCTCAAAGCGTATGCTATCCGCTCCATTTGAAACAATTGAACCAGTCCTTGTATGCAGTTTGTGATGCTTGGTCTTGTGGTCCTTTTCCATGTCAACGCAATGCACTTTTTCCACTTGTAAAATACACAGTTTGATAAAAATAGATTCATGCTTCTTGTACTTCATATGCATAAATTCTCCGAAGACACAGCAAAGGGCCACATTCAATGCTAATATTTAACATCTATTGCATACATCAGGGATGTTTGGATTGAACCTATGTATTTATTGAGAGATTTTTGAATCAGTATCATTTGTGGTGCACAGAAAGGTCATCTGGCCACCGTCCATCTGAATGTTCCAGGCACATGCTGCTGAAGAGATGATATCTCCACTCAGACTTCACAGGAATCCCTCGGTCGCAGCTTGCTGAAGAGGCCAGGGAATTTTTGGACGCGTTTCTACGACAACACATTGGAAGAGCAGATGGGTTTTAACTGGGGGTAAAGTTTTGTGCACTTGTAATGTTACAGAAATAGACCTGGTTATAATGAAACAGACCAAGAACAAGACTTTGAGTGGTCGTTGCGGAATGAAGGGGAAATACCACTATTACATTATATGATTGTGTTATACTATATATATGAGAAACATCGGTCAAATTAACAGAAACTTGAGTTGGATTCTGGCTACTGGTGTAGTGAAGGACAGCTGGAGTGATCTATATTTATAGTATAGTTCTACCCGCTGGTCACCTGTGGTGTTTACACATGTCCCGAATATTTGCGGGGGAAAAGGAAGTGGACGGTCGCATCCCTCCGCTCGTGAATTCGGCAGCAGAATCCACCGCAGCGTGGCGATTCTTGTCTCCGAGTCAAGAATGTTCACAAATCCCTGCGAATGACATCATCTCGTTCTGGGCGCCGCAGCCAACAAGACAGAGAGAAGTCCCGTCCAAATCCAAGCCGTCTTAAGCCAAAAGATTTGGACACCGGCTGAGAGAAATGTGCCAAGCTCCAACCTCGCTGCATTGTTTTATCTGATTCTTGAAAGCTGCTTACATCATTCTCCGCGTCCACGTTTCGGTAATGCTTCAGAAAGCTGGCAGCGCGACAGGAGGATGAGGTGGGGAACAACAATGCGTAGAAAGCGGGATAATAGTCGGTCAACTTTTGGTTTCATCCTCACTGCTAATCCCTGTATTTTCCTTGCTGGTAAGTGGCTGTATTAACTCAGGCCGGTCAGCGGAGCTCTCCTTTCAACCCCCCCACACCCGCCTCACGTCCCACCAATGAGCCAGTGGGGGGGCTCAGAGTTCCATGCAGACCAAGCCATAGCAGACATTTTTGTGGTGAAATCATTAAACCCACGTGCAGCTCTCCCTCTGTGGTCACTGGGGGTCGTGCTCCTCTGCCTTTAGCTGAATAAATCATAAAGTTTGCTAGAAGACCACACAAGAAGCAGGCCCATCTCCTCTATGCAGCCAGCGTCAAACACATGCACACACACCGAGCATTTTCTTTTTTTGGTTAGTACACAGTTTCTGCAGTGAAACAAAAGACTCAGGAGAAGTAAAAGGACCAGACGGACAAAACAGAGAGCAAAACCACTCAATATTAGGACTTTTCCAAACAGAAATAAGAACAAAAAAGACAGGTTGGCTCCAGCTTTCATTCCAGTTATGTAGTGACTAATAATCACCAGCAATATTACAAATATCCCTCTGAAGTTCTGGGGCGCTGGAGTCTTTGAGCGAAGGACCGGGGTCCATCAAAGTGGAACTGGGTTTCTCTCTGGAGGTCGCCGAGAATTCTCCTCAGTAATAGTCTTCTCGCAGTGAGGTATTCAAGTGGACGTGCTGAAGACAGTTATTTCAAGGTCGACCGGGGAATGCCTTTGAATTCCCCCCCTGAAGGGCTGGAGTGGGTTTCTGGAGAGAGGGTCGTCTGGGCCTCTCTGCTTTGGATGATCCCCCCATAACCCTGCCTCGTATTAGCCGAAGACAATTCATGGATCGATGCACCGAAGTTTTGTCATCACTTGTGCGGTGAAGAGATCAAACCAACGCTCTAGCTGCTCTGTCTTCCTAAGGCTCCCGTCTGTGTCGATTACAGTGGAACCTCGGTTTTCGATTGTCCCGGTCTTCGAACAAATCAGAGTTTGCAAAAAAATTTCGAGATTTTTTTGCTTCAGATTTCGAACGAAAATCCAGAACTCGAACGCCCCCGAAAAAAGCCAGAAAAAACATAATGTGGGCGGCCCAACCAGCTGACCCACGAGGCGCTTTGTTATTGTGTATAACGCAGCCTCTGTATGCAGACGTGTCCCGCTAGCTACATTTACTGACTGTTTTCTCTTCATATTGAGGTGTAAAACCTTTCCTGTCTCCACACTGGACCGTGGTAGAGTGTCACAGGGGAGGTGCTGGAGCCACACTCCAGGGTTTGATGTCCTGTTGTGGGCTGGAGCTGGAACAGGGATGACAGAGCGTGACTTGGTTTATGACTTTGTCACAGCCAAACTGCACAGAAGCGCACATTCAGAGCTGGACACGCACCGGGCACCTCTTCACTTCTGGAGAGACCTCACTCACTCGGCAACCCCTCCCACATGCAGCGGCCACACACATAGAGGAACAGCCACCTGCAGCAGACACTCGACATTCACCCCTACAAAAGACTATTTTAAGGCTTGGAACGCATTATTGCTTTTTCCATTCATTGTAATGGGAAAAATCGTTTCAGATTTCGAACAAATCGCCTCTCAAACGGCCGTCTGGAACGGATTGTGGTGGAGAACCGAGGTACCACCGTGTTTAAGACACCCAGGTATCTGAAGCTTCCCATCAAAGCTCATCCCCTATGAGCGCAATCGGCACGTCACATCTCTCACCTTGAGATTTATGGAGGCGCCCATTATCATTCCAAACACTTCACACTCACTGGAGCAGATGAGCTGAGCAGTGAGGCGGTCCTCGGGTGACCCAGCCTCACACCCTTATCTCTGCAGACCAACACTTCCTCATACACACGAGTTAGAGAAGTAACTCTTGCATAACAATGTCGTACCATTTCCTACATTCAAACCTGACAAATTCTGTTATTAGTCATCACTTTATCATTTTGGATATTGTATTAACGGTGCTATTGGATTCATTTTGGTCACGCTAATCCTAAAAATCCCAGATTTTTCCAGACCTACTTGCTTGTTCCCACTAGCCATTGCACAACAAGATAACCAGGTTAAGTTTGTAGGTGTGTTAGCTTTGTTGTAGCATTAGCAGAGCATTAGCCTGGTTGCTAAATAGCATTAGCACACATGTCACGGATATTAAAATGGTAAAACAGAAAAAAGGGAAGAAAAAAAAGCGTTTTTTTAATCCACAAAAGAATCATCAAACAAACAGCATTACCTTTCTTGTTTGAAAACCAATTTGAGAGAGGAGCGCAGCATAAGGGTTTGTAAATAGCGTCTGACAGTCAGTGTGATGCATTGAATGTTGCAGACTATGAGGAGCAACCTCACCTGAAACGCTACATGAGAAGTACAATGTTTTTAATTCATTGACACGCTGAGGCGTGCGCGTCAACGTGCAACGCTGAAGGCTGCCGATGTTGTCAGTAAAGGACGCAGTTTCCCAACATCCATATATTGCTCAATGGGAGTGAGGAAGACTGTTTTTAAAGGACCTTAATGGCACGACTGAAGTCAACAGTTCCCATTTGCTTCAAAAGGCCTGGGGGAAAAAAGGCACAGGAGTTTTGTGAGCTGACCCTGGACCACTATAAAGGGAGGAGATCCTCTCTCGCTGACCTCACCAGACTGATCCTTCAGACTGGTGCTGGCTTCAGCGAGAGGAAGTGCTTTCCTGTCTGAGGCTCACATTCTGTCTGGGCAACAAGGGAACAGCATCCCACGGAGGGTGTGTACATGTTCGTGACACACAGCGGGTTCTAAACGGATCAGATTGAACAACCCTCTCTGGATTATTTCTTGTGTGGTGTTGACCCTAGATTTGATCCAGAGACAACCCAAACCACCAATCACTTCAAGTATAACCCACCTACACAGATGGACTAAAAAGAACTTTAGCTGTTTCGCAGGACACATGTAGATGGCAACATGTAAACATTACAGCGTCAACTCAAACTGTGATAGAGGGTCAAGATTAAGCTCACTTGATCTATTACAACAACCTTTTGTCAACCGCAAGTTACTCCAAGGGAACTGTGTGACCCAAAAGAACAAAATCAAACATAATAAGATGGTTATTACATTATTATTATTTTTTTAATGGACCATTGACGACTCCCTTGGTCTCTGTGGCCCGTGGACACCATGTTGGTGACCCCTGCATTGCACCCCTGCTTTGTTCAGCGCATCACAGCTATGTATGGTATATCCTGGTTCATTTTGACGTGAGGTTCCATTGTCATGGCGCGGTCATTTCCACGGACTCATCCTGCTATTTGTTCGCCTGGATGATTTCTCGACACTGAAGCGTCAACAAGATAATCTCAGTATTGACTATCCTTCTTCAGTTCATGCGTGAGCGAAACAAGGATGACCAAAGTCCAAAGATGTCAGGTAAACCTTCTGCATCCTCCAAATGTTCCAAGGAAGGTGCTTACAATTGCAGAGACAATAATCCTCATGTAACGGAATGGAGAGTAACAGTTTTGTAGAGAGGGGTGAAGGTGTTCAAGGCTACAAACAAGCCCACAGTTTTCTTTTCCGTGGCATCAGTTTCTGGAGTGTTCCTCCTGAGATAATCCAGGATTTTTTTTTTTTTGGAAATATCAGCTTTTATTACAGCCAAGGGTTAAATGTTTGAAGGTAAGGGTTTGTCTGACAGGAAGTAGGGATGTTCTTTGACAGGCAGGATTAACCCCCCTGCTGTTGGAATCTCACATGCACAAGATAATGAAGGCCTGTTTAAAAAAAAATGCATGTTGTTTTCAGTGTGAAAGGAGCATTTTGTACCTACCCATAGGCATCAGTTTAGGAGGGAGGCACTTTTCACTTTCACTGTTTGCCACACACAGATCCTGTAAGCCATTGTGACCCTATAGAACATTCCAACACTCCTGAATGCCCGGTCAACTCAAGACAGTAGCACAAGTAGCTGGCTCTACGGTGGCCTGATGGGGACAAAAAAGTAAGTGAAGAAGGATCAATATTCACTGTACAGTTAAAAAAATATTTTTCACTTAATACATGTAATAATGCAGGTGCTTTATTAGTAGCTTAATCTAAAGTTAAACCTATCATATCCCTGCCCCCATTTCTAGAAACTGACTGAAACTGACGCCCTTGAATCTACCAACTGGACTACTGTACATTTAAAGATTATTCAGCTTGACATTCTCCTGTATGTGATTTTACACAGAATCAATTCATACACCAGATCATTTGTCAGTTCAATACTTGCTGCACTACGTCTGTACTAACTTGCATAGTAAAATCCCAGCACTCACTAGGATGATCACGTGACCAACTACTGCTCACTTCTTGCAAGCTCACTTTGAGATCCAGACAATAATAAGTAAGTGCCATTTATGACCAAGTGAGAGAAAACGTATCTTGAACACAGAAATTACGTCGCATTAAGTAGTTACGCTACGCTCATAAATGACAGCGTCTTGCTGTTTGTTCTCATGTTTCACCACCATTTTAAGTGAACGTGAAGAGCAGTCATTACATATGTTGCGCTCACACCGCCGCGCCACCAACAAACCCACCCACATTAAAGTCATCTGCGAACCTTCCCGACCGTCGCGTCATGGTATTTGTGCTGACTTTCACCGACTTCAAAATCCAGGCGTCAACATTTCCAAAAAGCTCAAGTGATTCTGACAGTGCGCTCCGCTCAGCGGGCGGCTCTCTCTTCACCGTCGCGGGGGCCTCTTCACCTGAGTGAAATGTGGGGGTCGTCACGCATGTCAAGGCGAGAAATCCAAACGGCAGAGCGGCCTGAGGAAAGATGAGGAGGTGAGGGTGGCCGGTGAAACTCTAGACTCGCCGTTAACGGAGGCCATCGCACCTCCCGACCCCGAGGCACACATTTCGGAGTGAACTTTGGCCCTCGGGCCACACCAGTGGCGCTCGGTACCTCCTCCGGTCAAACACACAAACACACTCTCGGGCCGCTGCATGCAGATTGTATCAGTGTCAGCATGTGGGGGCGTCCTGCTCCTAGGGGCATGTCTCTTCGGAGGGCAAGATCAGATCGCCCTGTGAAATGTTAATGTGGAACAAAATGGAGGCACAATACATGGAACCCCTCTAGAATCATTTGGCATGAGGCCCAAAGGTCACTTGGCTCCGGTCTCACACACATCTAGACCACAATCTTGCATAAGCATATGCATCTGCAGAGGTATTTTAAAGACTGTCAATTGCCCAGGCAATTCTGCTTTTTGCTTATCAAACGCCTTGAAGCCAGGGATCTGGAAGTGCCTCGCTTTTAGTTTATCTGTCCCGTAATTGCACATTGTAAAAGACTCTCATAGGGATACTTAAAATCCCCAGTGGCCAATGGAGCCATCTGGCCCTCACAGAGATCTGGGAGGGAAGTTGTGCTGGAGATCAGAGGGAAAGAACTCTGATAATGGATACTTAACCTCACATGAAATTGGCTAGTTCTGCCGCATTCCGAACATTGTCTCAAGTACCTGTCATTGCATGTTTGGCAACCTCACAAACGTTGTCAATCTTTTCCGTGCCGAGAGGTGGACGGAACCTCGGAGTTGGCTTTAGTCTGGCGGTGGCGAGCACGCAAGCTCGCCCCGCCGTGTATGAGCGCTTCATTGGAACAGACGTTTTGGCAACTTGTTAAATCACTGCAGGTGGACGTGTTGGAAGCCAAGTCATTGTGCAAAGAGAACTTGACTTCACACACCTGCTGTATCCCGCACAAGCATGAGGTATAAATAACACCACACTGTTTTCAATCCTTGCTGTTTATCGATGACGGCTCTGGGGAATTTGAGCCGATAAATAAAGCACTTGTTCACTGAAACGTCTACAACTGCATATTGTTCAAAATTCCAAATCTGAGTGCAGGACGATATTGTTATGGTCAGCATAGATCTACGGCTGGAGTAGGTGGCTTACATTTAGACGGCAGCAAGGGCTCATTCTGATTTCTGCTGTTTGCTTTACCCATAATGCCTTGGCCGCTTTCCAAGAAACTAAAATCATAATTCCCCGAATGGCTTTGGCACTGGGCGAGATTTCTTGACCCTGTTTGTTGACCTCGCTGTTGTTATAGTAAAGTAAGCAAAGGTTAGTCTGGAGCAGACGTGTCCAGCGTTTGGCCCGGGGGGCGTTAGCGCCCCCTTGATTTTACCCTCACAAGACGGTATATGTGGCTCAGAAGAGAGTGTAAAATACACACAATGGTACCTCATGTTCCGAATATGCTCATTCTCTGTTTAAAGTTCATTTTAAAGTGAAACTTTTTAGAAAACGCCATGCTTAAAATGCACAAAAAGCTGCTTTGATGGGGCATGTTTCATACTTGCTGTATAGAAAACCATTTAATGAATGGTGGAGTCCAGTGCATTTAACTTATATTATACATTACATTACATTATTATACATACAAAAATACCGTATTTGTTCCCATGTATCTGGCCGCAGTAAATCTAGGCCCCTCATTGTAAAGGTTTGGATTCGCTTCATCCATTAGAAACAAGCAGGAGCCGATCACACTGGTTTTTATTTCTATTTATTGATTTACTTTAGACAGCCGATCGACAAAACGTAGTTGCAACCATTCCTTTGAATTTAAATGTGTGCTCTGTGACCCCAGTTGAAGAGTTACCCCTCAATTACCGCAGGGGTTAAAGCCAATTTGAAAACAAACATTTTTATACGTCTATATCCTTAAAGAAACCACATCCAGTTGCTGTCCATTTCCGTGACAAGTAAAGGAGTTTCACGGTTTCTGCAGCTTTCACCACTGTGTAGTTTGTGTTCCGGGAGGCTGAGATACAGCCAATCACTGCTCAGTATACTGGACAGCGTTTGTTGGCCAATGTCTGCCACACTTTTATTCATTTTTTTTCAACATGAAAATGCATAAATTGACTCTAAAAAAACCCATTAACAATATAGGTTTGCCTTCAACAGTCTCATTCTTCTGAACTGAAAAAGTCACTCGCAGTGTTGCAGCGAATAACAGCACATGAATATTGAAACCAGCGTCATCTTCATAGCACAAATGTGCGGTGATAGAGTCAAGAGAATGCAATTTATTAGGGAAGGCTTCAGACCATTTCCTCTTTTGACACCACCTCTAGACACTTCCTGTCTTCGCCATCAGCCTCCGGACTGTTTGAGCTGTCGGGTCGTAACATTCATGATGGCTTGTTGCTTCCCTTTCAATTTGGTCTCAACACCAAAGGGCCACAGCTCTCCACTTAAAAGTAGATATGTAGTTGTTGAAGTTCAACAAAAGAACAAAGTTTTTTCACACTTGTGGTTGGACTTGACGCAGTGGCGCATCTTTCCACGATTTCTGCATCATTAAAACTGTTAGTGAAGCCCCCCCTCCCCTTAGAACAAGAGGTCCCGGGAGGACAGTGACCCGTTGCAGGGCACCCCTTCATTAAACAGATCCCTCTCTATGCTGCTGTTTACAACGGCCCCTAATAATCCATGTCTGGTGCAATTCACCAGAGCTACCATACGTCAACATCGTCCTGGTTGTTTGCAGGGTTTTAAACAACTGATAGGGTGCACTGGACCTGCCATGTAAACTTTATGAAACACATTTAGCAGAACTGTAATTATTTACTGAACCACCGCATGGGAATATTTTCACATGCCGCTCCCGAGTCGACTCTGTTGCACGTGGGCTAATATTTATTCGGGATAACTCTTTTACAAGTTGGTTGTTATGATTGGGAAGAGTATGAAATGAGGGATTTCTACCACGGGGGAACAATGCCGAATTGTTTGGACGTCATTTACGTTTGGACCTGGTTCCTGCACGTCAACGTTTCACCTCCAGTGTTTAGTGCCGCAACGGTCTAATGGAAGGTTCTGCAAAATGAAGTCCACCTTTCCTCGGAGCAGGCGTGGCAAGAGCGGGTGGGGAGAGGGGTTGTTAGTGAGATGTGTGGGGGGTTATTTTTGTGAGCACCCCTACAATGCTCCACCTGTGCCTCAGCCGTACCCAAGAGGACCACCCACTTAGGGAGAGCGAGGGCAGTCCAGAATCCCTATAACCTCTTTGGGTGGGCAATAAGGCCTTGCACTGAAGTAGAATGTTTCAGACAACTGAATGACTCAAGAGGAACAATTTTCTACAAATGCTATCACACCACCAGCGGAGAATAACAAGCACTGGCTCGAATTAAATAGAGGCTATACATCAGAGGAGCCCCACAGTGTGCGCCTGTGTGTCCGTGCTGCTGTGTGTGTGCGTGTGCAGGGAAGCCATACCTCTGAGATACGGCCAAGACCTTTGCTACATTTCCATCACAAATCACAAACAAAGTATACCCTCCAGTCTGCCGGTGTGTTGTAACTTTCAAGGTGAATTTCATGCACATCATTGTCAGCGTGAGGCAGCCAACTCCAAATGAGATGCAGGCCTCCACGGGACACGGGAAAGGTCAAGAAGACGGCCGGCTGTTTCTGACAGTTCCGAGCCTGTTTGCTTCTCCGTGGATTCCTTTAATTCCCCAAATATTCCGCTGGTTTCAATTAGTGCTATCAGCACCGGTGTAAAGCCTTGGAGGGAAGTTAGTGGTTAAACCCCTGAAAATCTATGCCACTATGGTGATGTGTGCTCCTATTTATCAGCCATTTTATCTGACATCTTTAATATAGATATATATTTTTAAGTTCCGTAGCAGCATGAACATCTTTTGGGGGGAAGGAGTTCAGTGGGACCAACCTGGAGCACCTACCCAGACATCCTGACTGTGGTTTTATTTTGAACGTCTCCTCAACAGCCAGGCTTCTGTGGAGAGTACGAACACGCTGTGGAGGAACACTTTTCACCACCATGGCTGAGGGTACTTGGACTCATCTACATGGGGCAGGAAGGTGAAGTTCCTTAAGAGTGGGTTAGCTGTTCTTATATTGAGAACCAAGGTGCTGTATTTGGATTTGGATTGGACAGTTGCTCCCCTTTCTTGTCCCATATAAGCTGAGAGACAACCTCCACCCCACCTGATCGAGGTAGCATCATGGGGAGTACGTCAGACCAGCAACTGTAACATCAACATTTTATTTTTCATTTGCACTAAGCATTATATCAACTTTATATTACCATAAAAAAACAGTAATGACTTTGTTATTTACCTCAAAGTGGCAATGTGATCAGGAGTCTATGCCTATCTGCTAGGAAAAAAAACGTATTTTAATGCTATTTTCAGGAGTTTTTTTTTCAACAACCACTTGATGTCGTTGACAATAACTGACTTTTAAATTAGTCACCAACGGTTTCTTCCATTGACAAGACGTGACGTTAGCACAATCCGGAGAAACGTCTCAGGCTCAAGGACTTGTGGGATGACCATGCTGACCATCCAAAATGTTTCAAAACAACACTTCACACTATCCAAGCTATCTACATATAGTATGTATATTGTCCTTGATAGTTAATGTCAACAACTGTACAAGTCGACTTCAGCTTTAGTGCACGTCCTATGCCTTCTGGTTGGCTAGCTGCAAAGATAGTTGGTGACAAGTCCAGTATCATCCAACCACAAGGGAATGAAACGCCCTGATGGAATGGAACGCTCCTGATCCTGGTTTCAACATCGAGGTTACGTCCGAAAGTGATGTTAGATTGTGCCTGCACCAAATGTGTCACCTGTGGAACGTATCTGGGTGATGACGTCACATCTGGAATGGATTTTTAATGCAGTTTCATGAGTGAATTCAACTTCATATTGAGGTTTAGTTTGCACTTTCTACCACAAGCGAAACATGTAAAACACCAAAATGGGATCTTTGTCAAGCCCCTTCGCAATATTACCATCTGCATCCACTGACATTTTGAAGGATTTGTCTCTGTTTTGGTTTCAACAAGTTCCGGAAAGCTACTGCCACCTTCTGTCCCAGTAGTATCAAATGACACAGACAAAATGAATTTAGGGCCAATAGCGGTGTGCAATGAGTAGAAATTATTCATTCATTTCATTTTTGTCTACTTTACCAGAAGTTCTACTCTCCATCCTTTGAGACTTTCATGAAAGAGATTGTGCTTGCCAACCCTCCTCTAGCTGGTCGGTTTGGCTTGAACTGAAGATGTTACAATGTTGGTCTTAGGAAGCGCTTCACTGTTCACAGGCCAACCAGTGCAGAGCCCATTATTAAGCCTTTAAAAGCAAACAATATGAACTCTGGGATCAGCTCTGGGGTTATAACTACGCTTGTAAAACGACATATCCCTCCCTCACTGACGCCGTACAATTACAAAAGCAGAGGTGATGGAGACTGTGGCTTAATTTAACCGGTACATACAGTGATGTTGAGTTGCAGAGATGAGCGGCTGGTTGTGTTTGCTTGGGTCTATCTTTGCTCTGCGTGTGTGTGTGTGTGTGAGAGAGAGAGAGCAAGTGATTGATGGCAGAGGAAAGAGGTGAAGGCCTCCTCCCCGGTGGTCTGGCTGGGCTCTTAGCCACCGTGCAATGACCGCTGCTGCTATCCCTGACCCACATCACCACATCATTGACACTAAACCGACCGCCAATCGTCTGTTGGCCCGTTGCCTTTGGCAGGGTCCGACCCTGGAACTGTTTAGATTGTCACCTTGCCTCGTAACAGAGGCCGAATGAAAATGAAGAGGAACACTGTATCCACAAACGCCAGCCGTTATTGTCCGGTCGATCCCGGGCTGGTACTCGCTGAAGGCTGCCGTCCTGCGGCGCACGTGTTAAGTGGCAAACACAGGCGGGATAAAACAGCTCAGGAACACTATCCCATGTTCAAATAAACAGAGGTGTGTGGGGTCTGACGGACAAACACACATTCATTAGCCGTCTTGGAGCTGTGAAGTCAACACACACACATACACACAGATCCGATTCTGGCACATCTTTTTGTCAGACAATCTTCCAATTCAAGGGCTTTTCTGACCCTTTACATCTTGTAATAGTCCCATGGTGTTTACCAAAAACCCTGACTGATGGATTGCATTGTTTGGCCTCTGGCGGCCATAATTGGTGCGGTTGTATAGGTTAAAGCTCGGGATATATTCCGCAGACCCCGAACCTGCCATGCGTGGCCTCGGGGTCAATAACACTCATATCAGTTGTGGGCCCCCTAAATGTTAAAAGGGTCAGGGGAGAGCATCCCTGGCTGGGTAATGACATTAGTCGCTGGCGATGGCTTCGCAGTCACACCCCCCTCTGTCTCCGTCCTGCTGAAACAGAGACACACGCAGGGCCACGCGAGCCTTCCAACCTTCCACCCAATAAATATTTAGCCAAGACTCAACGCAAGGACACACAGATAGTCCAAACAACCTGCCGAGCAATTATACTGCGCGCCACACTCCCTCCTCTGTTTCCAAAGACTTATCCTTATTATATAGTTTAGAAAAGAGCGTTTCAGTGGTTCACAACCCACTCCACCTGCGTCATGTTTTCTGTTGTTTCCAGATTAATCTAAACAACCTGCCTTTATCAGCCATGACTGAAATGAAATCTGGATATAGAAGTTCCCTTTGATCTCATCCGGTTCCCATAGAGTAATCTGCCGGCCCAGATTTGGCCCACCGGCCGAGAGTTTGACAATTTAAAATGTGCATTAACATTCGACTTCGATCAAGAAATCACACTGAAAAATGAGTTTTTTTAAAGGAATATTTACAACAGTGTCCACCAATAGATAGAATAAAGGCATTGAATACCCAGAAATATCTCAAGTAGACTTAACTTTGAGATTAAATATCTAATCCGAGCGCTTTGAGGCGAACTGCTGCATTTCCGTACGAGTCTCTAACTTTAAACATGGTCTTAACCATGATGGATGTGAAGCATATTATCAGCGTCTTTGTACTTCTGAAGCCGTGTGAGTATATTTGAAGTCCTTGGTGGTCCACTGCTGCTATCAGGATCAGGAATGCAGCACAGTGAGCAACGCACCCGAAAAAAGGTCTGCTGTTTCTCTTGACAATTAGCGCATGATAAGCTCTTTACTCTCATTTTTGCATTGTTGACCAAAATCGTTCCCACCAGAAAGTACAAACACGCTGCTCGTGCTTATGGTCACTGGCTTTCATCTGGGATGGTGAACTGAAGCAAGCGTCGGGGTCACTGTGCGCAACATGGAGGACATCTGCGGGTTGACGGAAGACAAACTGTTCGAGTGTCGCAGTGAGGCGGCCTGTCTGCCAGGATGTCATCGGACAGAGGGTGAGAAATGGGAGAGGAACATACAGTGGCAGATAGGCCAGCGACCCCATCTGTCAGGGATGAACCCTGCTGAGAGAGGTCTCAGCCCGGCCACTCAACTACTCCGTCACACTCCAAGTGTTTACTTGCACTTGGTCTTCTTGGCTGGAGAGGAATTCAGAAGTCAAGATCTTTGATGAGCTTTGAGAAATATGATTCACTAAAACAAATAGATAGTTGACTAGCCACTGACTGCCTTAACTAGACGTTGACTAGTTACGGGTTGACGCATACGCCAACATTTGTGATTGTTGTGTTTCGGCTAGAATATAAAAGTTATGAATACAAATGTGCATAAATTGTCATAAACAATTTCATAGTATATTTTATATACACACTTCATATTTGAATTTAGATTGCTCAAATTATTGGTGTGAACAGTGAGTAACTTTGATGTGTCCTTTGATGTGTCTTTGGCGAAGTGGCATTTAAAAGTTTCCAGACAACATTAAAGTATGACACAAATATATCACAAATATTATAATGGAAAAAACATACAAAAATATGTTTCGTGTTTCAAAAGATGTGGCTGCATTATACAGACGTGCACAGACAAAGAAAACTTCAAACTTTCCTTAGCACTTAGAAGAACGTTAGCTTAGCATTATTACTATCATATCAGAATCAGAATTAGAAAACTTTATTAATCCCGTAACATGCTCTATACCCAACATATCTCAATAAAATTGAAATAATATTATGAAGCACAAAAAGCAATACAAAAGAAAATACAAAAGATAGAACAAAAATATATAAAAAGAAATATATATATACAGAAGAATTAAAGTTTCAAGTATTATCACAATTTGAAAGAGTAAGTGACCATCGCCATGCTATGAAGCAAGATGCAGCTTGCTGCCTACCACCAAGTTGTCGATCAAGCTAAAATGCTAGTAAATAGATAACTTTTTCAACAGAACCAGATGGAAATGCTCGGACCTTTGAGATACTATTCTGTCTTGTTCACGTCTTTACACCTGTCCACTTCCTCTTGCCTTTTAACTTTTCCTGAGTGGAGACTTCCTGTTTGATTTTCTTCAAAATAAGAGTCATTATGGCAAGAATCTTTATTTGAGTTCCATCTGGTGTTCAGATGCTATCAAAGTTGACTGTTATTTTTTGGCATCAGTTTGAGGAGGTTCAGCAGGTGGACAAGAAGTACGTCCAAAGTACCAAAACAGAATGTAAACATAGTTCCCTCTGCGAACATGGGCATCAGTTTTTGAGTGAGTCAAAGCTGCAATGATTCCATGATGTCCAAAATAGAGACCACGGTCTGACACAGCACTGCTCCTAATGGAAGCCTTGAGGCCACGCCGAGGAAAACCCCATGTGACTTGCACAGATTTGTGTGTGAGCAACTGTGGCTCATTCTATTAAATTGTTAGCTGCAAGATTATAAATAGTTAGGTAGGTGGAAACACACCTGGGCTCAAATCATAAAACAGGGTTTATTCCAAATCAAGCAAGATGACGAACAGTGGCGGCGTCATTTTCAGGCTATTTAGCCACAATCACATACCTTCCATGGCTGTAATGACCCAACAATATAGAAGGTTTTATTGTCAAAACTGGGCCTTGAGAATGGAACTTTCTGATGATTCCTTGTATTTTGAAGTGATACCAGTAAGAAAGTGGAAGCATTCCAGGATGGTTGGAAATCAAACAAGCATGTGTTTCATAAAAACATTGTTAAATATTTTATAAACCGTAAACCTTGTACAGTGGTACCTCGGTTCTGGACCAAAATCCGTTCCAGACGGCCGTTCGAGAAGCGATTTGTTCGAAATCTGAATTAATTTTTCACATTACAATGAATGGATAAAGAAAGAATGCGTTCCCAGCCTTAAAATAGTCTTTTGTAGGAGTGAATGTAGAGTGTCTGCTGCAGGTGCGCTGTTCCTCTATGTGTGTGGCCGCTGCATGTGGGAGGGGTTGCCGAGTGAGTGAGGTCTCTCCAGAAGTGAAGAGGTGCCCGGTGCGTGTCCAGCTCTGAATGTGCGCTTCTGTGCAGTTTGGCTGTGACAAAGTCATAAACCAAGTCACGCTCTGTCCCAGACTCGCCTCATCCCTGTCCCAGCTCCAGCCCACAACAGGACATCAAACCCTGGAGTGAGCGCTCCAGCACCTCCCCTGTGACACTCTACCACGGTGTAATTGTAATTCTTGCGATCAGTCTTGAATATTTTTTAACTTCTAGCACTCCTTTCAGAGTGTTCCGTCTCACCAGATAAAAAGATTCCGCAAGGTAAACCCAGGTACAGACTTATGGATCTTGAGAGACCCCATATATAGAGTTTAGAACAAATCTAGTGTGGATGTTTTGCCTGCATTGTACCTCGATTATGTCAACACAACCACACACAATCACATAATATGATATTAATAAAGCCAAGGTAATCTGGTGTTGCAATTTTTGGTCTTCAAGAAATATCCTGGATCCAGAACACTATAAAAACATAATCTTCAGATCCTTGTACCGAAAATTGAACTGAAATCTGGACTTGACCATTTGAGTTATACATTGAGTATTTGATAATCGCAGCTAAAAATAGTAAATAAAAGAGGAAATGAAATGGCACCATGAAGTGTGACACACGTGGGAGTGTAGATCAGGACAGTGTGTCAGGCTGAACCGTGCACACACCTCCAGGCGGGCGGCTCCTCCTGCCTCGTCCTTTCCTGCTGTAAAATCATCCCATTGCAGAGACATTGTGCAACCCAGGATTTCGCAATTGACCACAAGTCTGGCCAGCGCTGTAATGTCCGTATTTGAAAGACGCTGCGCAGAACTAATCTGTCTAACCAATCCTCCCCCCCAGACTCATGTTGAGGACCACCTTGAGAGCCAATTTTCCAAATAATGCAAGAACAAGACTTTCCGTTCGCTCAACCTAAATGGGAGCAGAATTGAATAATCTCTACGGTGTGTCTGCTCTGCTGGAGCGTAACCGTCCGGCGCTGTTCCCTCTGAGGGACTGTGTAAATATGAACCAAATTATATGAACACCCAAATTAATACGCTAAGTCTCTGGAGAGTTGGCGGAAAAGGAAGTGCAAAAATCACTGAATGGATAATAGCCTGCAGGTTTACACACAGTAGGTGTATGACAAAGGTGCTTTGTTGGCGGATGTGAGCTACTGACATTAACCCATTCTTAACCTAGGAATACATGAATGAATGAAAAATTTAGAGTGATAAACAAGACATGTTCCCACTCAAAAGCTGCAAATGTATGACTACTCACACCCAAAGCGTCAAATGGCGACCCGCTTCTAGCGACTTTAGCGCACTAGGTTGACGCCTTCACCGTTGCATGTTGACACATTAGGCTTTCAACTGAAGCACAGGTTCCGCTGTCCGCAGCATATCCTGACGCAGTGGGTAGCGCAGGAAGACAACAGTTAGAGTTTATTTTGACTCTGTGTCACTTGGTATATAAGGCACCTCAAGCTACCTTGCGCTCACTTCAACAGCACCGTCAGTGAAGGGGATTTCCACATACTGTATATGCCAAATGACAGCTACAGTTAGTCTCCCCTCAACACGGAAGGCTGACTTCGGCATCAGCATAGGATTCAAAAGTCCCAGGACTATAGTTTGACGCCTTGGAAGCGAGTACAAGTTGCTGAGGGTGGTGGCCAAAATGTGAAGTGAGGCACCCCATATTGCCAGACCTAAGAAGGAGTTAAACAAGTTGTGCAAAGCCCCTGTACCCTTGTGTATCCTGGGAATCTACTATATGTGCAGGAGTGCGTCCACGTCTCACTATCTTCCTGCCGGTAGTGATGATATCAGATCAGGCAGTTGTGATAGGGTAAAAAAAAGTCAACATAATGAATAACTGAATCTTAAAATAGAGAATTTGATACCACTTTCTATGACATACAAACCATTTATATTGGCAAAACACAATATTTCTCATTTGCCAAGCATGGTCTGGTCTGACAATGCATCGTGATTGGCTTACGTTTCCGCTTTTTATTTGCCATCACACAAAAATTTTAATCTCTCTCTCGAAGACAATTAATACATTCTCATTCTAGCAGCTGGACCAACGTCAGCCGGAGGAGTGTGAGCGCTCCTGTGCATGTAGTCCACTAATGGATAGCTGGTGTGCAGTGTCCTTACCAGGTCCAAAACTGCATTGCTCCGTCTCAAATCGAAGTTCAATCTTCAGGGTGTTGAATCGATTTGACCAGGTGAGTACTAGATTCTCTTGTCACTGCAGCACAACTCAAGTTAAAAGGCGGGCGGGGTTACTATGGGTACATGAAATGCTAAAAGTTCTTGTGTCTGAGATCCTTTCGGACTAGGTCATACGTAGAAAGGCATCAATATTCCTCTGGAATGGATGGTGAAGACAAAAAAACTCAACAAATACAGCGACACATCACTTTGCCTCCTACCCTTAAAAGGGGAATAAGGGGAATGCATGTCAAATATTTGTCTCATCTTCTATATTAAAGCTTGATTTTAATGTGTTTGCAGAATACATCTATAATAGCAGGTGTTTTCACTGCCAAAGGCACGTAAACATACATGGCCTTATACACACACCAGATGCCATCAGATGACTCCATGCCCTACCTGATGAGTGGAGATGAAGCCAAGCAACAACAGATGGGATGAGGGCGGCGGGGTACCAGGCCTCAACACATGCAGGGAGGGGAGCACAAGGAGCGCGTCAACATTCGAAGACCACCATCATCGCTGCCCACAACATTCACAACCACACTTCCTGCTTCTTTTCCAACCGAATGTAATATGATGAAGTCGTCCTCCACCGTTCAACGAGCCAAATATGGTACTCATTCAGGATCTGATGAGCGCAGTCAGGACTGAAGATAGAACACTGCGTTTATGACCAGCGGTACCCAGAAGTGTTTGTCACGCGGGACTTTGAAGCATACCGATAGATTTTTAAGAGGAAATCTGATCAAATTTGTGTCAGTTTAGTCTGATCCAGGGCCACAGGTTTCCACGCCAACTTCGAACCACACGTTCAGGTTTATTTGACTCCTCGAGTGAATCTGATAAATGTCGTACATCATGATAAACCTCTGTCTTTATGTCGCGTACATCATTCCTAAGATGTAGTTTTTTCCTCCAGCCATCTGGAGAGGCATCTCCGGGAATAAATGACTGACCCTAAATTTCCCGCAAAGAGCCATGCAAGTCAGAGCTGCTGTATTTATCTCCCCGGAGAAATCCATCAGGCAGTGAGTAAATGGTTACAAAACACTTTGTCTTCCCGACTTGGACAAGGCAGTTTTCTGCCACCAAGCCTGGGTGGCTTTACTTACTCATGCCATGTGTACACTGCAGTCAAACAAGGCCCGAGGACACGCCAGGGTGGTATGGGAGCAAGAGGAGTGAGGAAAGGAAAGGTGAGGTGGAGCAGTGTGGTTATTGCAGCCAGTGATTTAGGGGCTGTTGATTTCGGGCAGGCGGCCCAGACTTCATCATCGACTCACTGTGGATGATGCTGCGTAAGTCACTACACTTAAAATGTCCTCATGTGTTTACATCTGTTCAAGTGGAAATCAGGCTCTCACACAGCTGGAAATCGCTACCGAGTCGTTTTTTTTTCTTCTTAAACTCCTCTCTCACTTTCCCCGAAAGCTTTCATAAACAGATGGCAGGGCCTTGTTAAGTTGTTGTCAGGACCAATAATGACATTGAGAACACTTTCCGAGCTCTGTTTTCCTTCTGGCATCTTTTTTTTTTTTGGCACCTTTAATACGGTGTGAGTGATACATTTCTGCTGGTCGCTACAATGTGTGAGGTTTATTTGACAAAAAAAAAGATAATTTTTAACAACAGTGGGTTGGCTTTTTTTTCAGCATTTCAGAGTGAAATACTGGACCAGTACCTAGTGAATACTGGGTGTGGTTTGTGGCCCTCATTAACACATTAACAGAGACTGCTCTCAATTAGCGACCAAGTGGTCTGTTTTCCATTAGCTCTCAAGCATTGGAACAGATATCACAAGAGTTGAACGAAGACTAGCACAGTGTAGCCTCAAGACAAGCGAGAACAGCTGCAGTTTTGTTTTATTTTAAGTATTATTTCACTATTACTTCCAATGTTCGGGGGAGAGGCAGACCTTTTCTCTTCCAAAGGAATACAGTGGTACCACGGTTCTCCACCACAATCCGTTCCAGACAGCCGTTCGAGAAGAGATTTGTTCAAAATCTGAATTGATTTTTCCCATTACAATGAATGGAAAAAGCAATAATGCGTTCCAAGCCTTAAACTAGTCTTTTGTAGGAGTGAATGTAGAGTGTCTGCTGCAGGTGGCTGTTCCTCTATGTGTGTGGCCGCTGCATGTGGGAGGGGTTGCCGAGTGAGTGAGGTCTCTCCAGAAGTGAAGAGGTGCCCGGTGCGTGTCCAGCTCTGAATGTGCGCTTCTGTGCAGTTTGGCTGTGACAAAGTCATAAACCAAGTCATGCTCTGTCCCAGACTCGCCTCATCCCTGTCCCAGCTCCAGCCCACTACAGGACATCAAACTCTTTTTTTTCACCATTGCACGAACGGCCTGACGCCATGGTACACGCTCTGTTTTTCCTTGCATGATGAAAGCGCTTCTTCTTGAACCACTCATTTCTTCAAATAAAAAACAGTTACTCTATTAGGCCAAACATGAACAGCGAACCTTTCGATTCATTGCGATATAGACTAACAGCTAAGCCACTGACATGTCAAAATGCAAATGAGCGCAAAATATGGTATATAGAGAATATATTTCACTCAAAATACACACATTAAAGATTATTATTTCAGTGACAACAACAGTATTATTTTTTACGATGTGGCCCCTTTCTTCTGGCCTGAGCTCCATCCCCCCAAAAATGGTACATATTGGTGGTAGTAACCTTGGTTTCCTGTCTAATATAGATGTGACCACGGGTTGTTGTGGCGTGTTTTTAGCAGGGTGTAGGAGTCTACTCTTTGCTGATCTTGTGTGTCCTTCCTTCTAATGCATGTGCTTTTTGTCCTCCATTAAACCAGGTGAAGATGAAGTCATGGTTCATTCGTTTCACCACGTTGAGGCATAAAAACAACCTTCTTGTTCCAAAAACCGCTGATCTTTCAAGTTTAAATTTCAGTCTTCAACTTTTTTTTTACTGTTTTACAGACGAGGTGTGAAACCCTTCAAGGAGTTTTTAAAGTCTCCAGGTGTGTGGGAGGTTGAAGTGTTGGAGATTTGTGGAGACACAACTTCACTCGACTTATGAACTGTAAAGTGTGAGGCTGTGGTTTCCCCTTCTCACAGTGGAAACTCTGGAAAAAGTAAGCAGAAGAGAAGACGTGTTGATGAGTTAGAGCACCGTTGTGATGCCGGTTTTGGGGGCAATGCAGCGAAAAGCAGCGGGAACTAAAGGAAGTGCATGAAACTCTTGAGTCATGCTGTTGATCTTTCGCGGTCACACACAAAACCAAACCATCGTCCTCTGGGATATCCTCTCAGAGGACATGAAAATTTCCCTTCTGACCCTCCAGGAACAGAAGAACGAAACTCCCATTTTCATACCTGTCTTCAGCTAAGTATTACAGTGGCAACTCTTTACCCTCATACTTATTTTATATCGCCCTTATAGCTTGACCGGATCAAGCATCCGTCAGCAAAGTCCAGAAAAGTTTCTTTCCAATAAGCAGACTCATGACAGGATGCCGGAAGATCTTTTCAGCCAAGAAAATGATATCGCAACAAGTTAAAGAATTCCTCGCTGGAAATAATAACCGGAAAATACAGTCGTTTTTAATAAAGACGGGACGGAGACGGTGTTGCAATTTGGTTTGTGTGCATCGCAGGACGAAGTCAGCTTGTCTCTGTTATGGTCTCTGGTTCTCAGCAGATGTGCTCCACAGCTGCATCCCACATGTTTTCACACCGCAGTTGTATTCATTTTCTCTGCTTGTCAGTGTTAATGGTATTTTTTTTCTTTTTTTTTTTGCAGGAACCCTGCACTCTTTTACATCCACTATACTGCAGTAGCAATTGACTTGGTCCTGAAACGTGTCCAGTTGGTCACAGAATTATGAGGGAGGGGTTGCGGGCTGGGAAAGTTGGGGGGGGTGTGGAGGGCTCCAGTCCAGTCTGTCATTGCTTCATAACACACAGAGGCATTTAAGTCATTGCATACAATCAAACCAACGCCTCCTGGATTCCACCCACGCCAGATTCCTGCTGATAAGTGGAGCCGAGTCTCAGTGCCAAAGACCCCCAAGCAAGAACAGGTGCTGCCAAATGATTTCAAATATTCCATAGATGTAGGAAGAGTCAAGGGTTCGGAAATCTGAATTCTTGGATGATCGTTTTAGGATTGCCATCACGTGGCGTCCCAATTGAACATGGTGAAGGAAGTTTTAATATTTTTGGATTATTTCTGGTGATGCTTAAAAAGGGAGTTTATATTTCATAGAAATTATTAG
Organism: Synchiropus splendidus; assembly: GCF_027744825.2. NCBI lineage: Eukaryota > Metazoa > Chordata > Actinopteri > Syngnathiformes > Callionymidae > Synchiropus > Synchiropus splendidus. The sequence continues at coordinate 23,621,504 of NC_071335.1, forward strand.
AATTAACAAGAATATTTTTTGTTTGTTTGGTTAACAAGTTTTGTTGTTTCTGTTGAGGTGTGCGAATGGGAAGCCATTTTTTCTGTTCCGCTTGGTCGTGTTGTGGGGGGGGGGGGAGAGTCAATGAAACACGAGGAGAGCGAAGACCCGTGTGGATGACTGCAAAAATACTTTACCTTGTTGAGTGTTTCATGAGGCCAATGAGGTATTTTTGTATTTTGTTGATGTTGTCTGTACGTCCTGAGAATGTTTTCAGTTTTGTGTGTTAATGTCGGTTCTACGTAGTTCTGACGGCATTATTGGAAATAAATGCTTGTGAAAACCAAAGAACGACTTGAGCCCTTGCATAACCTCGACGGGAGTAACACATGGATTTTCTCCAAGTTAAAAACTGAATAGTTTTGATACGAGATGAGCACTTTTGTCCAATTATTTGTCTTATTATTGCTATGAAATTGAATTTTATTTTTGCTCTGAATCTGCAGATGGGACATCTATGATTTGAATTTAGAACGTTCAAAAACAGAGTTCATTCCACGGCAAACTTCGACAAACATAAAAATAGGATAAAAAAAAATAAAGTCATGCATGTCGCTTCCATGGAACAGTTACGAAGCCATGGGAGACATAGTGGTTCCAGGAGGACGTATACAAAATGCTTTGCCAGAGAGGCAGCTACGCAGGCACTGGCATTTACAATTGCATCTTCATATAAGAGATATGTTATCTCGAGATACGCATTATCACAAGATAACAGTTATCTCGAGATAACAGTTATGTGAAGATAACTGTTCTCTCGAGATACAATTATCACGAGATAACAGTTATCTCGAGATAACTGTTATCTTGGGATAACTGTTATCTCGAGATACAATTATCACGAAATAACAGTTATCTCGAGATACAATTATCTTGAGATAACTGTTATCTTGATTATATTTATAACAGTTCTACTGTTATCTTAAGATAACTGTTATCGCCAGATAAAATTATCTTGAAATAACTGTTATCTCGAGATACGCATTATCACAAGATAACAGTTATCTCGAGATAACAGTTATGTCTAGATAACTGTTCTCTCGAGATACAATTATCTTGAGATAACTGTTATCTCGAGATACGCATTATCACAAGATAACAGTTATGTCAAGATAACTGTTCTACAATTATCACGAGATAACAGTTATCTCGAGATAACTGTTATCTTGGGATAACAGTTATCTCGAGATACAATCATCACGAAATAACAGTTATCTCGAGATAAAATTATCTTGAGATAACTGTTATCTCGAGATCAAAATGATCTCGTGATCATTGGTATCTCGAGATAACAGTAATGTTGAGATAATTTTTATCTCAACATTACTGTTATCTCAAGATAAAATTATCTCGAGATAACAGTAATCTCGAGATAATATTAATTTTGAGATCAGTGTTATCTCAAGATGAAAATTATCTCAACATTACTGTTATCTCGAGATAATTTTACCTCGAGATAACAGTAATGTTGAGATAAAAATGATCTCGACATTACTCTTATCTCGGGCAAATAAATAAATAAAGTCATGCATGCCACATCCAAAAAAAAACAACACATGCATGTCACTTCCAGGGCTCCGTAGATTCTCTCTGCTGCTACTTTGACATGAATATTTGGAAAGTTGTAGCGACAGTGTAATGCCAGGCTTGTTTGGCTAAAAAAAAAATACAATGAAAATGAAGCACTGAACTTGCTGCCAATTATTTCATGGTGCAGCGATAATTCACACTTGAGCAGGAAGCTGCAAACTTCATTAAAAAGTGGTCAGTAGCACTTTAGAAGAGAGTCTTGAACTGGCATAAAAGCGGGCAGCAATGCTCACGGAGAAGACTGTGAGTCGCATGTGAACGCCGCCACACCACCCTCCTCCCCCCTCTCGGACTCGCCGCGCTGCCAGGTACACGCTCGCGGCCGGGCGCGTGCGCGCCCCCGCGTCGCTCGACGTCACGGCGCGCGCTCCCCTTCTCGCGCGCTGGTTAAAAAGAAGGAGGAAAGAGGACGAGAAAACATGTGAGCGCTCACAGGACTCGAGTCACACACACAGGTTCACTGAGACCGAGCCTCTGACTCACTTGCCAGGCGCCCACTGAAGGAATAACGACTTGAAGGGACCTCATGGCTGTTTTCGCAGCCCACGGTGGTGTTGGGGTGTGATTTTTCTCTCTCCATCTGGATGCTGTTCCACTGTCAACATCACAGGAGAGTCACTTCTTCTTCAGCTTGTCAACACACCTGCTCGTGCACGTTCCAAACAAGTGTCCGATTTTAACACTTCAGCACTAGTGTTTGCACTGGCGTTTTTTTTTTCGTTTTTATTTTGGGGACTTTCTCTTGATGATTTTCTTTTCTAAGCGATGAAGCACTTGCAATTTGTCCTGGTCCTGGCCATCGCTGTGAACGTGTGGGAGTGTGGAGACGCCAAGTTTGGCGAGCGGGGCGAGCTGAGCCCCAGGAGGAGAAGATGTTACGACGGAAGCTCGCCCAAGCGCCTGAAGAAGAGGGAGAGGAAGGTCCTGCTCGACGGCAGCGGCAGCAGCGGGGACGCCTGCCACAGGTTGTACCCCCGCGTGTCCTGCTGCCCCACCAGGAGGGCAGCGTACCAGATCATGCACCGCATGGACGCCAGGGTACGTGAACGCCGCATTTCAAAAGCGGTTATTTAACTTTAGCTCGCAGGTGGTGCGTTCAGGGGCGCTCTGCGAGATGCCTCGTAACGGCGGTATTTGGATGAAAACACAGCAGGTGGTTGAGGATTACTGAAATGGCCACCGTATATTGACATGTTTTAAATGTTTGTGATAACATGGTGGCAAGTTTTTAGGAGTTTCCACCTGTATAACGCGTTTAAAACGAGGTTATTTCGGCTTCTGACGGATGCTTTTTCTCGTGGAAACCGGTCAGTGGCTGGGTGGTATCGCCATATTGCATCATTTAATTTGCTCAAGTCATGCAAATAAGCTGCGGGGGTAAAGTGAATGGGACGAACTGGACTTCTCCTCCTCCCGGCTACACTGCCCACACACGGAGTCCCTTCTGAGCGTGGTGAAAGAACAACGACAACACAATTGTGTTTGTTGGTTTCACTAATGGGAGACGCTGGAGAACATCACTCTGAGAGGCTCGGTGTGTGTGTGTGTGTGTGTGTCCCTCACTTCACCCCCCTGAGAACTGGTTCTGTATACGAGGTCCAGTAAAAACTGCCTCAATACTACACCTTTTTTTTTTTAAACTGGACCTGCTGCTCCGTCTCGCAGGTGTCACGGTACAAATCCCATCACCATTTTGTTCTTGGGACCGTGGTCACCAACTCGGAGCGAAAGCTCCCCCACAAAGGTCCACTTGTTCTCACTTGGATGATGGTAACTTTGGAGCCCGTCCCAGTAACATATGGACACGGGGCATGGCTGAGAGCACACAAATGCGGGTCTCTGTGGACCTGGTGCCAGCTCATGGCAAAGAGAATCAATGGGTATTTAGAGCAGGAGGGCAGGCTTGCCCACAACATGAGGTGGCAGAGAGACAGAGGAGCAGCCTGGAAATCCCTTCTGGATCAGTGAAAAAGTCAAGTCAATATTGAACTCCACTCGATGTATCGTCACACTTATAACCGTTGTCATTGTGGGGCAATTCTATTGCATTCTATTCTGAGGTGTTTTCCCTGTTAAATGAAAAATATTCAACGTCCCGCACGGACCAGCTACTTGTTATAAGGCATCACCACCTGCCGTGTAAACTCAGCGCCTGATATGTGTTAAAGGAAAGACCTTAGTCATTGGTGACACAGTCAGTGGCAGCGTGTCCTCTCCGCTAATTGACTCTGACAGACCGCTAATTTGTTGATACCAGAGCTGGAATGATGTGCCTGTCTATCTCTAAACTGGTGTTTACACATGGACCTCACACAGAGCCGAAGCACTGCCAGGCGGCCCGCATGTTTGGCTGCCCAAGCAGCTCCACTCTTGACCCGAAACAGATAACATTGTGTTTTATTATAGCTAATTTGTTACGTCAACAGCCCTGCTCATTTCCTTCGGATTACTGAAACGGCCGCTAGGTGAGGCTCCGGGGGGTTTATTTGCCTGCATTCATTTGGTGCCCTGTGATCAGTCAGAGGTGGGAATTGTAATGTGGCTAGTTGCTAAGCATGAGCGAGTGAGTATCAAGTTTTTTTTTATAGTCGCCTCTCAAGTTGATGTAAACACTATTAAATTTGGAGTAAAGTGTCAGAGCCCAATGAATCGCGGATGAGCTTATGGAAAGGCCACGATTCCCAGTGGACTACTGATGGGATCAAGGAGAATATGCAGGAAACACAAGAGAAGAAATAGAGATACTTGAGACAACCTCAAGAGAGACAACTTCAAAAATCTAAAGTCAGTATTGAAAACTGCAAGCTATTCATCCACAGAAGGTCATCCAAAATCAGACATAACAAGACACAAGTAATCGACTCAAGCTACTCAACTGTGACCATCTAGTTCGGAAACAATAATAATAATAATAAAAATGGCAACAGTTTATATTACAGAACACATATATCAAGTAAATACTGCCTTATTAGAGTTAATAATCAGTAATAATGGTGCTGTTAAATGGTGCCGTCTTGCACTGAACCAGCACTCAATAATCAATTAATAACTGTATAATACACAGCAAATAAAATGCTGAATAAGGAGTTCATTAATGGTTCCATAATCTATGGTGTCACCAACAAAATTTCACTTGGAATCACAAGTAAAACAGTAAAAATACTCATTATTGTTAGTAGTAGTAGTGGCAATAAATAATCAATTACTACTACCGATAATAATAAAAATTTAAAAATATTAAAATAGTGACATAAAATCATCTGTAGAACCTGAATAACGCTCCTCTGCTCAGTTGGTTTGGGCCAATGATAAAAATGTTAAACCAGTATTTAAAGTTTTGATTGCATTGTGCCCGGGATTTTAAATATCATTTGTCCCATGTGTGTGAGGCCAGTGTTTGAACCTTCGCCCTCGCTCTAATAATTCATGTCAGGTTAATATTTTATAGGGAACATATATGTTTTCTTTTGAGTTATATAAGGATGACTGTCCAAACCAATTATTCTGCCAGAAGAGAGATTTTAAAAGACTGTTTTTACGCCTGCAGTGGTACTTCTGCAAACCAAAACCGCTCTCGTATATTTAGAATCCTTGACGGTGAAATATTTTCGCAGGCGGTCATGAGTCTGAATAAAAGCAAAACAAAAACTCTTTATGGATGGCCTAATGTAAACCAGCCATACGCCACAGTGTCAGTGCCGATTTGAGGAAATCCATTTAATTTCACATCAATTTCTGCATGTGGTCTCCAGATTTTCTCCACCAATAACACGGAGTGTGGACGCCTTTTGGAAGAGATCAAGTGCGCCCGCTGCTCCCCCAACGCCCAGGTGCTGTTTCACCCGTTGGACACAGACAAAGTGCCGCACAGGGAGCCAGACCTGCCTCAGCTCTGCCAGGACTTCTGCCGCGAGTTCTACTACACCTGCAGGGGGCATATACCAGGTAATTACTTCAGCAATAATCACTGAAATTACACTTCCTGTACGTGGTTACCTGGCGATGTGCGAGCAAATATTCACTCAGAAATAGAATGAAAATATGCTCAATCTACAGGGCAATTCCTCATCTGGATTCAACCTGATTTTTTTTTTTTTTTCAAACCAAGCTCCGCCAGAAGTGGTGCGTCAGTAGTCTGGTCTGTGCATATTTATTTATTCAGCTCTTACCTCATCTGACCTCCCTTGTATTTGTTGTAGAGCACATCCTTATTGTAGCGTCCCGCCTCGCTTCGTGCTTGACTGACGTGACGGTTTTGTCCATCAGTCTGGCTCGTGTTTATGACACCAGTTGTTGGAGGCTTTTGTCTGTTTGTCTTGGTCCCGACAGGGTAACTGTGCGAAGGTTGCTGTTGTAAGAATACACAAATATCCTGTCGTGTGGATGGAAAATATTACATTTTCACAGGTGGGTCTAAAACAAATTTCCTGAAAAAGTAGTGCGACCCGACCTGAGCGAAATACGCAATAACTGGAAGAAAGAGAATGCTTCTCTTCGCCTAGTCCTGGATACAACTGAGTCTAGCTGTCGTCTAGACATGACCACTCAGCACACTTCCTCTCATGATTTGGTCGAGACATATGCGCAATAAACATTTAATATCTCAGCAGTCTGGTCCCAGATCAAGTTGCTTACTGATATTATTCCTGCATATTCTTGAAACCCCCTGTGGAGACAATTGCAGCGAGCAGTTAACTGAGAATTGTCTGCTGCTACATGACTTTTAAACTTTCATCACAAACTGAGTACAACAATGTGAAAAAGTAACTGCACTTATACACCGATTTTTTTACCCCCCTCAAGAATTAAACGGCCCTGTTGTTGTGTACGGTAAAGTGGGACTGGGGGTGCCCTCCAATAGGCGAGCTCTCCCGCAGAATCCAGCTGCTTCAAATTTATTCTGGACTAGAATACTTCTTTGGCTCTGAGAGGACCTGCTCAGAAACAGACCACAGAGCGAGTGACCTTTATTATGTCATCCTCCTCTCATGTAAAATTTCCAATGTCAGGTCCAAAAAAAAAAAGAAAATTGCATGGTTTTCAGTGTATTATAAAACAGACCTTCAGATAAGGGGATAAGGAAAGTCTTACATTTCTGTCAGGTGATGCATGGGACTTATTGTGAGGCACCTTTCTCAACCTGAAGATGCCTCCCGCCTTCTCAGATCAGTTGCTACCTGTGACTTCAGTGTGCAACGTGATCAAACGATCTTCCACCTCTCTGTCGCCACAAACTGATTAGATCAGCAGAGAACGGTTTGAAACACTCTCAACACGCCCACATGCTACGCCGCATTTCAAGCCCAATATCAGACGTACACATTCCTTCGCTCGTCTTCATCTGTGACTAATGGCCTGCTGGCTTGTCATGAGGAACACAACGCCGGAAATAGCTGGGATGGATTCGCCATATTGCTTGTTGTTTAAGTTACACTTTACTGAATGGTCCATTAAGCATCACTGTACTGCTACAACAACAGTTAAGATACAATCCCATTCATTTTGGTTTTAATTGTATTAACATCAACATTTTAATAATTTACTATTTGCTTTCAGAAGTGAATAAGTCTATACTTAATATTAGTCCTCTTTTTGCAACTGTCCGATAATAAAAAGATTAAAACGAAGAGTGGAATTTTACTTAGAATGCAGTCAACTAGTGAGGAACCTTTATGTCGATTCTCTTACGCGAGCTTCAGCTCAGTCTGTCTTTCCTTCCACTCAACCCTCACCTCCTCCCGAGCCCTCAACAGATCAGCATATGTGGTGACGAATGACACATTTATTTTTCTACAAAGGTAGTGTGTATGTAAAACTGCTGAAGTGCATCAAGATGTCAAGTACTTGGGCTGGGCCACCCAGGTTGCCTTGGAAGATAACCAGATGGAAGTGTAACTCCAGCGCGAGGGGGCCTGGAGTATGGTCCGTCTCTAGCTCAACTGCTCCCCCTTTCACTTGCTATCTTTTCTGCTCCTGGATAATTAATGCATTTCATTCAACATTTTTAAATCTTTTCTCCAGTCCCTTCATGACTAGGTTTATTCCTTACTTCAGCATGAAGGAAGTCTCAAGCTGAGCTCTCACTTTTCTTACTCCTTGTATCTTCATTTCCCTTTCACTCAGCCTCCTCTCTGCCTCCGAGGTCCCCAGCCAGCATGGCTAAGATAACTGGCTAGACAAGTAGGTGGGTGGTAAAGTCCGAGTTGTGTTGAGTTGTTTCAAGGGCTATCCTCTCACCTCTTGAGCTTGGTGCGGTCTGCGGTCGGTGTGGGGCAGGAGAGGGAGATGAAAGAGGCAGCAGGGGTAGTCCTGTTTGTGTTTCTATCTCTGGTGTATTTGCTCTCCTCTGTCCACTGAAGTGGGCGAGAGGAAACAACATCGGTAAGCTTGTTTTTGGTCACAAAGGACCGCTGAGATCCACCGCACGTATTCTTGCTGTTATTTGGGCTGACTGACTTATTGTTTCGGACTTCCTTGTACGCATGTGTCAATGAAAAATGTGCAGCTGAAGACACCGACAGCGAAAGGAAAATACCACACAAGTTGTTTTGAACACTTATGCAGGTGTTAAAAGGTCCACTAGAGAACAAATATTGAACTAATGTAGCTCATTTAGTCACCCATGTTCTGATAATGTTTTAGATTTTTGCATGTTTTTCAGACACAATCATATATTAAATGACTTAGCAACATGAGATCGAACAAGATTGTTTTAACAGCTGTTTATTAATAGTTATTATCTACAGAAATGTTCTTTGAAACACTCTGATAAGTCTGTCCATTTCTGTATTTTATAGAACTGTTTCAAGCAGATGTGGATGAGTTCTGCCAATACTATGGAAGAAGAGACGCGGGCTTATGCTTTCCAGATTTTCAACGAAAGCAACCACAAGAGCAAGATTCCAACTACTTGGGAGATGAGAAAATAGATGAAATCAGCAGGTTTGTGGCCTGTTTCTTATCATGTTTTGATACAATGCTGCTTTGTGTTGATTTAAACTGAGTTGAATTTATCATCGCCATTCGATCTGAGCGACCCGTATAGAGCGTCCTCCAGACATCATCAATAACATCACTCGTACAGAAATCCTGGGACCTGCATATTTTTCCATTATGACTCGGTCTTTGACCTCAAACATGTTTTGCTATCTAATCCTAAAGATTGTGTAGCGCTTTTTGCACATCTTGACTAACATAATAAAAGTATAGAGTCTGCGTCACTAAAGCTCTTCATATCACGGAGGGCTTTGACCTTTTGTTCATGGTATGACGCTCTTCATCTCTACTGCTCCTGGGGCAAAAAGACCAGACATCATCTGTGCCATGAAATGCGCGAGAAATGTTTTGTCAATGGAGAAGAATATGAAAGCTGATTTAAGTTTTCTTTTTCCTGTAGTTTTCATTCAGCTTTTCCTAATCGACGACAGGCAGTGCAGTTGTGCAATTGAAAAATTGCATTACCACTTTTGTACTCTCTCTTTGTGCCTAAGTTTGTCTACCACGCAAACTGCTTTGTATTGTCAGGAATAAGAATCAGTACTCACGGGTCCAAAACCAAGGTTACTGCATGCCAACAGTGGTTTGTCACATTGAATAGAGGAGAAACTGTTGTGTTCACAAACTTTAATTGTGTAAATGTTCTTCCAATAGAAGCGTTTATTAAACAGGATACGGCAAGAATGTTGTCATCCATTACAGCTGTTGGTTATGGAGTCGCACAGACTTGCAGTGCTCTGTGTTTTGTGAATTGTGAATTTTCATCACCTCAATTAGTCTCTGACCTCATGTGTCCCTTTGTCTCCCAGGAAACACAAACACAACTGCTACTGTGCTCAGGAGGTGTTGAGTGGTCTGAGGCAGCCTGTGGCGGTTGTGAACTGCGGGGATGGATCACAGCGGCTTTTCGTCCTGGAGAGGGAGGGCATCGTCCGGATACTGACCCATGACCTCCAGCTCCTCAAGGAGCCTTACCTGGACATCCATAAGCTGGTGCAGAGCGGCCTCAAGGTAACTGGTCTCCACCACATAGAGTCCCAACCATTCATGCATGAGAGTGTTTCATTGTGGACTCACCAGAGATAATTCAACCGGTAGAATGAAAACCACATATTAATTTCAAATACCGTAATTTCCGGCATATAGAGTGCACCCACTGCATTTATGAAGGTGCAGTGATGCTGTCTGTGCTGTACAAAAGTCAGTGGTGCACCTGGTTTAAAAATGTGTGAGGATCACTTCTAAACTAGTTGTGAAACAGGGTCCAGCATGGAGACTGACTCATAAAACAAACTCTGCAATGTTGTAAACTTGAACTCCTCAACATCTTTTATTGATTTTAAAGCGCTCAAAATGCACCCATGTCCCAAGTTCTGACACCACCGCTGGTCTCATCTGCTGCTTCTCACCTCTGGTTCTCCAGGAGATCGGCTCTGTGGGCGGACGAGGCAAAATATCTTGGCAGCATGACAATCTTTAGCCTCATAGTTCAGAAATGATGGTTAATACATTTTAAACAGATAAATACTACACACAGGAAATTTAGAATTAGTATTATTTTTGATAAAAATGTCTGTCCGAAAAAGCACCATAGAATGTCCCAAACTTTGCAGCGTTGTACTCTGCGTTCTTCAGATGGACGGTACCAAATCTTGAGGCTCAACATGAAAAACTGTGGCCATATTTAGTCTTTTTACTGTACTTGTGAAATACAGCCATCCCATTTAACTGATCTAATTCAAGGTAAATGAATCTGATCCCTTTCATGAATCGTTACGCTAAAACCGTTTGCACCTATGTAAACGCCACCGCTAATTAGGTGGACTGCAAGGAACATCTCCAGCCAAGACAAATCCCTTCAAAGTGGTGTCTGCAGTCTATTAGTGCTCAATTACAGAGTTATGCCAAACAAGCAGTCATTCATCAAATGTGATCCCGCTAATCATCCTGCTATTATCCGCTAATTAACTGTACATACAGCTCACATTGTGCTCACTGCTCATTTTCACAACATGGCTTAATGGCTTTTTTTTTCTTTTTAATTGATCCCACATTGTTCCTCAAAGAAGAGTTACGGCTCGCTCTGTGCCTTGCACCAAACCTTACGATGGCATTGCTTTTCACCTTCTCTACTGTGTCTAGTGCCCTCGCTCCAGATTCAATGAAGGCTTTGAGCCAGATAGTGAGAGAAGTACAGATGTTTCGCCATGTAGCTTGTCTGCCTGATATCCCCTCAACACCAGAAGCCTCCATGTGACATGTTTTGACTAGGTATCAGGTCCAATCCAGGCTGGATCACGTCTGATTTTTTTCAAGAACCGATCTGATCCAAAAGTCCATTTATCCTCAATTTCACTTGACATGGTGAAATATCTTCTAAAAGTGTGTAGCCTAGTATTTTTGTTTTGTTTGTTTAATTATTTCAATATTTCTGCCGTGTTGCTTGTTTGTTCAAGTCGAAAGCTTTACGTTTTTGTCAGAGGAATGATCAGCTTCCCTAATCCACAAAATAACTTTTCTTTTTACTACTATTAAACACTCTGTAAATGCCGTAGCAGGTCCAAGTATTATGACATTTTTGAGCTGAAACATCAATGCGATATTGCACAATCAAGTATCGTGATATTTGAGTATACCAGTATTTTGAAGTGTCAGTATTGGGCTGTTCACACCCATTATACACAACATTATTAATAGCTTTTTGAGTAGAAGGTGTCGGGTCGAGAGAACCTTAAGTCTGCGGTGTCGTATCGGATGTGGAAAAGTGGTCTCGAACCATGGCTTTATGAATCGTAATACACTCTGTGTAACTCCCACTGAAGTGCCTAGATATTCATTTGTTATGCATTCCGTTGCTGCACCTCTGAGTTTTGAATCTCATAATTGGGCTGAATTGTTTACTTTGCACGATCAGATGCGGTTGTGGCATCTTCGTCGGCAGCACACTCCCAGACGGGAAGTTTATCTGTCACGCATGCCGTTGGCTTCTTCATTGACAAGGCACTGTGTTGACGAGGAGTCAAACCGAGCGCAGCATTTGGGTTTGCAAGTGCACCCTGCGGGACGCTCTTGGCTCGCTCCGATGTGCTTATCGCTGTTCAATCCTAGATAAAGCGCTCATTTCAACAATTAGACATGCAACAATTCCCTGTTGTCCTATCTTGCGATGTGAGCTGGCAGAGCACGACAGACGGCCGGGAGGACCGAGGTGTTTACCAGCACCGTCAACAGGATGGAGCTGTCTTTATACAAAAAGAGGAACCCGGGATCCCATGGGGCGAGGCAGATAACACATTTATCGTCAGCCCCCTGCACATGCTTTGATTGTAATGTTCTGTGTTTCCTTTTGCTCCTCTGTCCCCCTCCCTCAATGGATTCCCCCCGCTGCCAATTAAGCTGAACTATACAGAAACAATGATGGGATGAGGTGGTGTGGCCTCCTGGCTGCTCAGTGGGTGTTCTCCTCTTGAAATTCAATCTCTTCCGTGCACACCAAGTGGACACACATAAACATGCGCATGCTCGCTCTCATACACACACAAACATCGTTGGTGAAAAGTGCAGAAAAAGTGGTGTTAACTCTCCCTATGGAAACGTTTTATATGGCCTCTGTTTTTCATGGCTTTCTGTTCTGTTATAGTCGCTCCTGCTTAGCCCTTTGGTCCAAATGGTAGGGGTCAATCCACTCGTTCATCCCTGCCTCCTCCTCCCACTGTGTGGCATTGGATCATGTAGGTTATGTTTTGGTATCACTGCCAGACAAAACAGTCAACATCAATGAGATGAGACCAGAATTACTGCTGTTAAAGGCTGATATTAGGCAAAAAAAAGACCTGGGCAGGAGAATGTGTGTGTAAAAATCACAAAATTTGGGAATAAATATGTTTATTCTACACAAGTTTATTGCCATTTGCCATATTTCCTATATTTTACAACATATCAGAAAATCATGATGATTTCACCCCATACATTTTCGTCAAAGGATCATGAGTACTGTCAGGCAGTCTATTGGTCAGCACAGATAGTGTTTTGCTTCGGTCCCGTTTATTAAGACAATATACTGTGGTCGAAAACTACAAGTCGGTGAGAATTGAAAAGTTTGGAGACACAACTGAGAAGACATAGTGACAAAGGCTCTTAATAAGTGGAGCTCTACACTTTCCTTATTTTATACTGCCCGAACCACTTGTTTCATTATTTTAAAACCTGCATTCTAAATTACTTTGTTTACCGAGTGAGGCACGACAAGTACTGAGTCAACACTATCCTACTTAATGGAGCGTTGGCAGCAGTTTTACCGTGAGCTATGTTCAAGTGCCAGCTGGCAGCGCTCCTCTTTTAATCAAGGTATCTCTTTGGATTTGCTGCGCAATGAAAGGCTTCTAATGAAGTATTTGTTTCTTCTAAATCGGTTGGAGATGTGATACTCATTAGACAGGGAGGAAATACTTTCCATACTTGAGTTTCATAAGTGCATGCCTTGGTGGTCCCTGGATTGGAAGGTCCATTTTGCAAATGTCAATAACCCCCATGCTTTTGGGAGTTTGTTTATAAATCTACGTCACCTTTTGCTTCTCCTTTATTTTGGAGACATTCTGTATTCATTTCTCAATAGTAATGTCAAACACTTCATTGTTGTGTGAAATTATTATTATTAGTAGTGTTAGCTAGTTTTGCTTTTTCGCTTCACTTGTCTTTTTGGTTGCTTATATTGATGATTTGTCCTTGCACTTCAGTTTATTAAAATATGAGATCTGAAAGTTACTTCTTCCGTGCTGAACGGCTTCCGCCTTATTTCCAGCTTCAGTCACAGCAAACGGGTGACAAAAGTGAGTGAAAAACTCTGGTTCCCATCTCATGAGTCACAGCCGAGCATGAAAAAGAGTGTCACCCTGTTTTCCTGAGGGAAAGAAGTTCCTGCAGAGGCCGGACCACCGGAGCAGTGTCAACTGATGAAGCTGCTGCAGGGATGTGACAAAGACGTTACACACACAAGATGTTTAGATATCTACTACATGTGGCCTGGACATTTGGAAGTGGCAGCTCTGCTCTTATTGATAATTCCTTTTATTCCCCGTGCTTTTCTTTTCTCTTCCTCAACCTTAAATTCATCATTGACTTTGGGTTGGAAACAAGCGACTGTGGAGCATGAAGCGAGCACTTTTGTGCGCTCTATGAACTGTGAGTGAGCTAATAAATTCTTTCAGCCACTCAGTGCTGCATTCACAGATATCCCCCAAAGATTACACACACAAATCACTGCACAATAGAGGCCACCGTGAGGGCCGGGGCGTCATGGGGGCCCCCGACCCTGAGGACAAGTGCACATAACCAGGCTGGGGAGAAGTTTGATGGGGGGTCTTAGAGGAGGCGCAACTCTACCCAGAGTCAAACGCTCTATAATGGTGGGTAATGGTACATTCAGCTAGGTTGGGGAAGGTGTGAAGTGAAACAGGCGAGTCCCGAAAAGAGTGAATGGCAGTGGCAGGGGTATGAAAAGGAATGTGATGGATAAATAAAAAGAAAGGATTAGAGTGGCTGCAGTATTAAAAGGGGTGGGGGAGAAGGGTGTGTTGAAGCTGTGTGAAGTGATCTTGATGGTGATGAAGATGACTGAGGGGGGTGTGGTGGGGAACAATTTCAGCCCCACACGGCGGAGCAGAAGCCGAGGAGGGACATAATTAACTCCTGGATCTTTTGTATTTCTCATCTGACTGCAGGGTGGAGATGAAAGGGGCCTGCTAAGCCTGGCATTCCATCCCAATTATAAGAAGAATGGCAAACTCTACGTCTCCTACACCACTAACCAGGAACGCTGGGCCATTGGACCACACGACCACATTCTCCGTGTAGTGGAGTACACTGTGTCAAGGTAAAAGAAGTGCGTAACGTGTGTCTTCATCCGAGATTTAAGAGCAGTCTGATGCGACGATGTTTAGTTGAAAACCATGTGACTCTCTTTACCATCCCTCTGCCCACTAGGAGACCTGGCATCTTGTGTTGATGCTCTGCTCCTCTGCCTGAACTAAGATAATAGGTAGTGACAAGATAAGACCTTAGATGTTTTCTCTCATTTTGGTGCACCTCCATATTTAGACTTTTGAGGTGACTTTATTTATGTAGCACCGTTTGTGTGCAGGTGTAGCTGGAAGTGCTTTACATGATAAAAACACCTTTCGCAGCCCTCGAATCCACAAACATGTAGGTCCACAGATCTTGGCTGTGGTAACCAAAAGAGCCTCCTCCATATACTTTTGTTCTCACTCTCGGGGTAAATAGGTAAAGAAGAATCTGAGGCTCAGACCATTAAGTGAGTTTTGTCTCTTGGTGGGTGGATGAAAGTCTGGTCCTCTTTTCTTAGGCTTCTCCTAAAAGGTGTAGGATAAGTCCGAGAAAAACAGATAAAAATCAGATCCTTTGGTTCACAAACAAGTACGGGCGTCAGTTCAGTTTTGTCATGAATACTGCAACAACGACAGAATACAAAATCATTACTGACAGTCTCGCAATATACTGAGGGAAGAGAACTGCAAGCACGGCATTTTCAAAATTGGTTCCATACCTTAAACCGGTTTTTATGTCATTAACAATCTTGCAAAAGCTATAATAACCACTTTCTATCGAATTAACTGGCGATCAAGGTCTCGCTCCTGAAAGTAATTGTCCTATCATAATAACAGTTTTGGCCGGTGCCAACTGTCTGACTGTAATCGGAGGATTCAGTGGCGTAATGTTGGTTAATGTTCATTGCTTTTCTTGGAAATGTGCATTTTAAGATTAGCCAGGCTCTTCAATGCCCAAAACACAATAACATGTGACAAAAGGTTCTTCTCCTGCTGATGCTGCAAAGCTTATCCATTTATCAAGTTTTGGAAATCTTTGTTCCGTGTTCCGCCCACTTTCCGTACTTCACATTCAGACTTCGTGTCGCTGAAGTCTTGATGAAACTTAGTTAAGATTCCTCATACTGAACAGGGCTCAGTGTGTTTTGTGTCAAGCCCCGTCTCTGATTCTGGAGTTTCACATGCTTCAATAGGAAGAACCCAAACCAGGTGGACACTCGAACGGTCCGAGTCCTGATGGAAGTGGCAGAGCTGCACAGGAAACACCTCGGAGGTCAGCTACTGTTCAGCCCAGATGGTCTGCTGCACATCATCCTGGGCGATGGAATGATCACCTTGGATGACATGGAGGAGATGGATGGACTTAGGTAAGAACCACTGTCAGAAGCTCCAGGTTTATGTGCCTTTTTTTGTCTTGTTGTGTTCTCCAACCTGAACCCCTGCTGTGGTGAAGTTGTACTTTGTTTGTGTGTTTGAATGCAGTGATTTCACAGGGTCCGTCCTGAGGGTCGATGTGGACCCGGAGAGTTGTACTTCAGCTTACTCCATACCAAGGAACAATCCATACTTCAACAGCACCAACCAGCCGCCGGAAATCTTCGCCCACGGATTACATGACCCAGGCAGGTTGGTGTAAGACGCCGCTAGATTTTACGAACATACACGTCACTCTGTGACGTTAAGCAAGTGGTGTTTCCTCTCAAGGTGTGCTGTGGATCGGCTTCAGTCTGAAAACAGCAGTCTCCTGATCATCTGCACGGACGCTGTCGGCAAAAACTCCACAGCCGGGAGGATACTGGAAATAACGAAGGGAAAAGATTATGGTAGGTTGCTCAGGAGAAGTGCAAAAATGATGACTGAGGGAGGGCAGTGCTCTGCCACGTTCAGACAGACGATGTGTTTCACTGGTTCCAATGTGTGCTGTTTTATGGAGTCAACCTTTTTGCGAGCTTTGAACCGAGCTGCGGCCATAAGAAGCCATACAAGTGAACGGTGAACTCCAGATGGAGGTCTTCATAAAATCCCAAAATGTAGTCATCTGTTCTTCAACATGTTTTGAATACTTCATGATAATCTCTTCTAATCCAGAATGATAAACACCATAAAAAATTGATGGTCAACATGTGTTAATTTTCAAATAAAAACATAAGAAGTATTCTCAACATTGATGTCATTTTATTTCAGGAAATTGATTGTATACAGTCAGTCGTCTGCTTGTGGAACTGTGTGTGTGCCTGTTCTTGCATGCATTCCACCACGAAAAAAAAAAAAAAGGCTGTATCACAAGTGTTTGTGTGTGTGTACGCCTGCCGAAATTCTCCCACACAACGCTGCTCGTCTCCTCTCTTCACTGGCTTCCAGTTGCTGCCCACATCCGTTGCAGGCGCCAGTGCTTGCATACTCGCGTCAGACCCCATTCAGGATATGGTTAAACTGTACATCCCTCCACCCCCTCAGCGTCACCCAACGGTCCTCGGGACTTCTAGTTTAACTTCAAAAATTTGTGTGGTCTGGAATGTAAATGAACAGTTTTGTGTGCTCTTCCTCCAAGTATAGCCAAGCAGATTAATGAAGATGTGTGCCTTTGTTTCTAGAGAACGAGCCGTCTGTGTACGACCTGCAGTCGAGTGGAGGAGCACCACCTGTGGGGGGGTTCATCTACAGGGGCTGCCAGTCTCGAAGACTGTACGGAAGTTATGTGTTCGGCGATAAAAACAGGTGAGTGGAGCAGGTGTGTCGTCCGAAAAAACAAGCGACAGAAAACATGTTGGATAAACTCCCCGCATACTTCCGCAAGCTGAGGCCTTCTATTCCATCGCACATACGAGTGACTTCACCACGTTGTCATTCAAGTTCAGTTGATTTACGAGTTGTCAGATACATCCTCTGCCTTGCTGGGATCTTCCCTCTCTTAAACATCCCTCGAATCAGCTGCTGCCAGTATAAACACAATGTTGCACATGTCTGGGGGGTGGAGGGGAGTGATGTCGGGGGGGAACCAAAACAAAACAACATCCTGCCTAATGCCGTTCACACTTCTCTTTGGTTTGTAGTGCAACATTTTGAAACGTAAAACGCTGATTCCAAAGTAAGCAAAGGAGGTAAATAACGGTGGGCCGTGAACTAACCACAGGTAGGCAGCAAGACTACGTGTGGTCGCTTAATCCTGTGCCTCATTACAATTTAGAGGCGCTCTCTAAATCGGTTGAAACTGAAAGCCAAAGTCTTAAATAGCAGCATGTGGGATGTGGTTAAGAGAATGAATCTGAAAATTAAATTTGCTCTCTTCCCACATGGACATTAATGTGCGTTAAATAAGCTCTTTTATATTTGTCCTAGCAACCTGCGAATCCTTCAGAAGTCCTCGCTGTCCACATCTGTGCCCGCTGAGGAGTGGCAAGAGAAAGCCCTGTGCCTGGGTTCGACTGCTTCCTGCGGCTCCGTGCTGATGGGACATATTTTAGGATTTGGAGAGGATGAGCTCGGTGAGTTGCACCGTGACCACCTGGCAAACATAAAGTGACACGAAAACGACATGGAAACGAATGAGACTGACTCCACGTCTCAACAGGATATTAAATGTCTACTTTCTTGTCAATAAATTCTCCATAAAATAGCACCGACACCCCAAAATACCACCCGTGTGTTGGGGCCCACCTACCAGGCGATGTTTTTCATGGGTGGCGAGATGTGTTTTTATTTACCTGGTGGACCGAGGCGTGAAGATAAGGCCGGGTAAATGGAGGTGAAATCCAAATGGCTCTCACCAGATGGAGCCTTCACAGAATTATTAATGTCAGCGTGACTGTTCCTGATTAGAAGTGGTCATGTGATGCGGCTGGTTGGACTCTCACTCAACAGCCTTCAGAAATGTTTTGATCAGGTTTCTCGGCAGATCTTGGAGCGGTTTCGTTCTTTCCAAGACGTAGTTCCCTGTCCTGGTATTGATCATGAATCGCAAGTGGTGCGAGAATTACGGAGGCGCACACGAAGTGTGGGCCCCACTGACACGTGTTTATAATTTGTCCCCTCGTGGAATTTTCTTGCCGACTTGTTCCTCATTAAATTACACTCCTGCTTCCTTGTCATGAGTATCCAGTTGTCCCATTAAAGTCCCACCATCAGTCGCTCCTGCTTCTCTCCGGATACTCTCTTCTTATTTTTTGTCTCTAATACAATAATTCCACAGTGATAAAATCATCCTTCCACTCTGTGTTACTTAGGTCGTATTCAAATCAGAATCAGTGTGTGACATATTTTTGTTTTCCAGGTGAAGTCTACATACTGGCAAGTAGCAAAAGCATGTCGCAGTTACACAGCGGAAAACTCTACAAACTGGTGGACCCCAAAAGGTACCAATAAAGTTCCCTTTGTCTGTCTTGTTGTTTAAGAGTAGTTTTTAATGTTGTTGCATGATAACAAGGGTGAAGCATGTCAAAATATGATATTTCACCTCTTTCTGAGAATGAAGGAAATTAATGTGTTTTGCTTTATTTTTAATGGAAACCCATTCCCACCAAAGACACAAGAACGTTAGAAGTGGGGAAATATTTTTATTTTTATATGATTGGAACTGGTTTCCATATTGGTTGAAACTCAAGGTTCAAACTTGATCTGCCAAGTCATTCTACGTGGCCTGCAAGAGATTTAAATACATATGGTTTGCTCAAAATTGTATTCAATACTAACTTATGAACACCAAGTTTCCAGATTGAATGTTCACGCTTGAACATCTTAGTGGGTACTAAGATGTTCAAGGGTGAACGTTCAATGTGGAATCTTCCAAAAACTGAAAACTGATGCAGATTTAGGTTGCATCTGCTTAAGGTGAGGTACTTAAGAGCAAGACGCTGGACTGCGTTTCAAATTCGGCTGCTTGTTCCATTGAGTTTGGCATGTGATTGCACCCCGTAACGACAATCTGTCTTTGTGTTTTTGTCTTTCTTTGGTCATGCAATAGTCGATTTTTTTGTACCATGTTTATTGTGGGAACCCAATTGGTTGCCAAGCCAGAGCCAGTTTTGACTTTAAGTTGCAAAAAGTGACAAAAATAGTACTGAAGAATTAGAGGCAAGCTACAGATGCCCTATCATTAAATGCCCTATCGTCTGTCAGTCATTGTGTCACATGACAGTGGGGTTCAGCCAAATGAAGTCGGATACTGACAGATTTGTAAATTTAAAATGTTGAAATGGCAGCATATCCTAGTGCTCAAGGCGAAAGCTGTCATCAATCTTTCCCAGTGGTGCGTCTGTAGCCTGCGGACTGTCTTTGGAACATGCGACTGCATGTTTGACAGTCACCTGTAGGAAAGGCACCTGTCGTCAAACCCACATGAGCCGTCATCTCAGGCGCTTTCTGATCCGATCCGCGTGTGGCTGTTTTCATTTGAAACCCGTCTCTGAGCAGCGCTCTCTGTCGCCCACCACTCGCACCGGGAGGAATGTTGAATGAGCTGATGTTAAACAACTTGATTTTGCTGGGAACGTGCACGTGCATGCAGCATCATCATTCCAACATGTGTGTGTCTGCGTGTCCTTGTGTCATAATTCCTACCATATGCACCAGTGTATCATAAATCACTCAGATGGTGATGGATCTGTAAACAGTTTGTGGAAAGTCAAGTACATGTGAAAAACATTTGACACTTGAAGAGACATTATGCACGCAGCATATCCCACATGATGGCGTTGGTATAAGCATTCGTGTCTGATATATTTTCCTTCAAGCAAATAAATTATGGCGGATATTTCCATCGTAAGTCAGTCCAAGTTTTCGACCCAACTCCATACTGCTTTGTTTAAAGTGAGTTTTACAATATTTAAAATGATTTTTGGTTAGGACAGGACTGGACAGATTTGTGTGAGTAAGGCAGAGAGTCTCAGCTGGGAGGCGCCGCTGGTTGGGGCTCATTGTAAAAACCCTGTCACACAAGTTGTGTCAATGTATTTGTTGTTGAACTGTGAATTAGTATTGATCTCTAGGTGTTTAAAATGACTTGTGTTGGTGACCTGGATTTTAACACCTTTATTTTATTTTATTTTTTAGTTTAGTTTGTCTCTTTGATTTATTTTATTGTCATTCTCTCACCAACTGATCAGTCAGTCCGTGTGAGTCTAGTTCTGTTGAGGTTTCTGCCTCCCCAGAAGATATTCATGCGTTCTCCCTGGGATCATTTAACACGTGATATTCTATGCTTTTTCAATAGTAAGTCGAGGATCCACAGCAGAAATAGAGTGAATCTGCCATGTAAAAAAGGGCTGAATGAAAGCGCCTGTACGGTGTACAGACATGAATCCATGACATATATTTCAGAGGAGCGCAGTGTCCCACTTCATATTTATGTTCTGTGGAATGTTCAATGCATTTTCTCCCAAAGTACGACTCTTTCCACCATCAACGGGGCTTGTTTAGTCTGCACAGATCCTGTGGTGTTTAAGACTTGACTCTTAATACGTTCTGGCTTTGTTATTAGGATCCAGTTACAGGGGTGCAGCGGGTGACGGGGCGTGTATATATAGGGTAGCTAACGTGTCTGACCTCAGCATGTTATCCAGTCTGGTGGTCCTCATGTCTCTTCTTTCTCAATTGGACCCTAAATCTTTCAAAGAATGTGGGTTGATGGAGCC
The DNA here is from genome assembly GCF_027744825.2 of Synchiropus splendidus. Classification (NCBI taxonomy): domain Eukaryota; kingdom Metazoa; phylum Chordata; class Actinopteri; order Syngnathiformes; family Callionymidae; genus Synchiropus; species Synchiropus splendidus. Next base: position 23,642,601 of record NC_071335.1, read on the forward strand.
CACAGTGGTTTGGGGCTTTGTTTTCTTCAACCCTGTGTTTGGGAACAGAGAGGAGAATTGTGGAACTCTTAGTAGGAGCGGTAAAGGCTTACATGGCAACATCAGCTATAAAATCCCTCAGCAGTGTTTGTGTAAACATGTCCCGGCCAGATGACTTCATTGCTAGGTATTTGTTTGTCAGTTGAAGTACCCCCTCAATAATAAATAGGCCACCATGGATTGAAACATGACTAATGTGTGTACGTATGTGCGCGCTTGAGTGAAACAAATGAGACAGAGCAAGAAGGGGCTTGCTGGAGGTTTAATAGTGTGACAAAAATGTTACACGGATACTGTGGACCCAGTGAAGCAGAGTGAAATATCGCCGCAACTGATTGCGATGTTGAAGTTATTTATGCTGTACTTGAGGGTTCATTTGTCTTGGAGTGTTCATGAGCCTTATAAAAATGTGCACTTCATCACTTTTTAGGCCTTTTCCAAGGAGCAAAGCTTGAATCCTCATCCATGTTGGTTATGTTTCAGACGTCTTTCTTTTAAACTCTTGTGGCCCTCATAAAATGATTTGGACGACCGGATTTGGCTTCGAGGCCTTGAGTTTGACACAAGTATCAGGATTCTACACAGTGTTTCTGGCTCTTCCAGCTGTCTTGGTCAACATGTAGTGGAGTAAGCTCCCAGAACGTTTTAAGGAGGACCATCAACAATGGACAAAGTGTTCTGCTTTTGTCTCCAATTTGTTAGAACACCAACACATCAGAGACTCAGGAGAACACTGAGATTATTCTTCAAATTGTCCTCAGATATGAATGTGTTCATCTGTGGATGTGACCCTTGCCTCTCACCCCAAGTAGCTGGGACCACTCCATAAGTGTCAGCTTTCCTTATACAGTAGCCTGTTGAGGCAAGGTGTTGGAAATTTGAGTCATGCACATGATCACAGGGAACCAGAGGAGGGAGTTTTGATATAAAAACACTGGCTGTTAAACATGAGAAGTAAATTGCTCTCCAATCTTCATACGTCTGTGCAACTTTGGTTCCACGAGAATGTGCTGTTGAAACTGTGAGGAGCCTTTGTTCAGATAGGTGCCCCTCATTCTCAGGTGTGCCTTGAACGTGCCACGATTCCGTTTGGATGCGGTCTGATCCCAAAAGATGTAGTAGTTTATGTTTGTCCAAACCACAGTGCTTCTTCTGTTTTCTGTTTGTTTTCATGTTTCAGAATGTTAGACGTGTAGTTGCTTAGCCCAACAACACAAGCTGTGCGAAATCTGCTCATCAACTTTGTGTATAAATGTTTAAAACAGTGAAACCAAGATGGAGTCAGAGCATCTGGATAACCCCTAGTTACAATATGTTTAGTTTGGTTGGGGTTAGGAGAGGTCCAGGCGAGAATGGAGAATCCGCCAAAGTGAGCTGACTTCATAATTCAACTGAATTACTTATCGTGTAAAAGCTATTACTGCAAATTTGATATCCATGTGGGAGCCAATGCAAATTGGGGTTTAAAATATCAGCAGTATAAATAAACTGTGATCACTTACATCTTGTCAGCATGAGATTTCGCCCAAGTCAACCCCCCGTCTTACACTTCACTTAGCAGTAGCTCAATATTTCCTCATAAACTCGTGTTTTCTTTGTGTTCACACCTTTTACTTTCCAGCTGGGTCCCTTAAAAAGCAGTGGAGTTAGGACAGGGTGGTCAAACCTCTCACATTTAAGGGCATTGTAAGTCACTGGATGTGCTCGGGTAGGATGTTGTGGGTGCTTGTTTGTGGATATATTTATCTGTATGTGTGCCTCTCGGTGTTTGTTCGGAGCAGATCTAAACTGTGTGGGTGGTGGATACATGCGAACATGCACATCTGTGAGCCTGTGTGAGCGTGTGCTACACTAGCCCCCAGCACGCTGCCGAGAAAAAGCCTTTTCTTTATTTTTCCGATCCCTCCTAAATCTTCCTGCATCGCTGCTGTGGTCCTCCCCTTCACAAAGCTGCTTGCCAGTCCCGCTGAATAGCCCCGGCTCCTACAATACACAGTAAATTTGGCGCACAATTAAAACAAGGAATGAAGTTACAAAAGGAGCTCCCAAACAATGGAGTCGGATGACAAAAGAGCACGAGAGACCACACTGGGCCGTTTGATTAAGCCATTGTTGCCGTGTACAATGTACACTATTCCGCAGTCTTTTTCTCACATATACTGTGTGTCAATCAAACTGACCCTCGACGCCAACAAGTTATACTCGCTAACAATAAAGCCGATTTGAATCGATCTAATCGGAGGACAATGGGGTATCATCGCGACGTTCTGACCTGCGGTTTCTCGCCTGCGAAGCTCCAGCTCGCTCACACACTGATGGCCTCATCTTTGCAGACAGGACTACCTCTCCTGCCAGCGGTGTCATCCCTCTCCCACTCTCTCACACGTTCTCCGCCCCTCCCAAAGTTGATAAATTCCCACAGTGGCTGTTGACCCAGCTGCCTTTGTCAAGTGGCGCTGCAAGCAGGTGCTGTTTTCACAGCCACCCTGGCAGTCACGGAGGCTGTTTAGTAGCACTGCTGACCCCTGTCTGCTACTAGCAGTGCTAGCTTCAAACCCCCTCAATCCTCCAGGGACTCTTTCTCTTTGCCTCATCACTGTTTTTTAGACGACACAGCCCGCCACAACAAAAGCAGCCGTGCATGTATTCTGAAGGTGGGCGCTGACGGGAGCATGGGAATCACCCCCCCCCCAACACCACCAGCTTCTAAATGTAAAGAATCAGTTTCACAGTTGGGCTGAAGATGCAGGGAGTAGAGGTGGCGAGTGTCAGCCAGAGTGATGGTCTTGGATCAAGCAAGATGAAGAAGAGAGTGCGGTCAGGGTGCGGCTGATGGAGGCGACTGTCTGGGGTGATGTGTGATAGTCAAGTGGCTACTGGAAGGGACACAAAGACTAGCTGCAGTTGAAGTTGAAGAAGAACGAGATTACAATGTGTCAGAGGCACAGTCCATGTGGAGATGATAGGAGGTGGTTTGGACATGCATAAAGGGACAGTGGAGTGAGATGATAGCTCCGACCTGACTTTGGACATGCTACAGAGGGCTCACACCAAACACGGTTACAGTTTGCTACATGCCACATCCTTCAAAGCAGTGACTCAGGCGGCACCATTGCTTCACTCAGTCGCACTGAGATTGTTGACTTGAAGAAACCAATGCCCCAGGACCAAGGTCATAATAGTTTGGGATTTTTCATTTGTTTTTGTTATTGGAACAAGATTGAAGATTGCAATCGGTATCAGTAATACAAACTCAACAAAAGACGCCATCGAGTTTGTGATGGCCAGGTTGTCAACACAAGTGACATCAGGGACTTACATGCCACTCCGAGCCGACAACTGTAAAACCAGCCGCGCCAAACTAAAGGGATTTTAAATCATCTCAAAATGCTTCTTCATGGAATAAACATATCATAAATATCATTTAAGTTTGTTTTGATTAGTTTTGTAAACAGACAATGCAGTTTCTCTTAGTTATCGTTTTATGAAAAACGTTCGTTTTTATTTTTGTCTGTGTTAACGTTTTTTTCGTTAGTTTTCCGTTAACTATAATGACCTTGCCCGGCACTTCCACCAGTCCAAAGCCTGTATTGTGTCCAATGACTTGCTTTTTTTGCGCCTTTACCATGGGTCCAAATATTTCAGCATGTCAGTTCAAATGTTTCGACTGTCATTTATTTTGATTTAGAGCAATATATGTGTTACTATATAATATACTAACTAGAAAGTCAGTTTCCACGTTGTCTGTGGTGTCAAGTATTAAGTGAGGTTGCCTTGTCTCTGTTGGCTCGGTGCCTGTGCCGCCGGCACTGCTGTCATGTTGACGCCTCAAGAGTCGAATGTGATTCAAAATGCTTTATCTTACAAATGTACTAGATGCAGTTTACTGACGTCTTGCTCGAATGATCCTCTCAACTCCGACTTGGCCGACACTGCAGCAGTGGGAACGACAAATCCTATTTTACTATTATCCGCACTGGCAAAAGTGAAGCCGTGCAACAGGAGCTCAACCTGCCTTCGGTGGAGGATGCTAGCTAGTTGTGGCATCCTCTGATAGGAAACGGAAAGAGTAGAAGAGTGGAGTTGGTCAGGTAAAACCTAATAGTGTTTGAAACACCAACTGTAATTGAAATGAATATATGGCTTCATCGACACAGATCGCAGAATCAAAATAACTTATAAGTTTGCGCTCATTGGGGACATTAAGTTGAAATGAGCAAGAGTCTCATTGAACAGTTAGGAACTCCGATTGCGTCCATGATCAAGGAGCTCAACACACTCAACTCCCATTCAGGTGCTCACTAAACCTCACTGTACGGCAAGTTGTGCCGCCTACTTTGTTTGACTATAGAAACATTTTCCCCATCCGCCATTCAGACAGACGTGTGTAACACTCGGACTCGATTTCACACTGCGCGTATTGCTTCCAGATTTGTAGAGCGTGATATGAAATGGTTTTCGCAGTTGTGCGTGTGTGGATGTTTGTGTGAATATGGACTGATCACAATATGTCAGAGAGTTGTTCAGAGCCGACACGTGTGCCGTGGAGATGTCTGTGTGTGTGTGTTCAGCCACTAACGTTTATATTAGCGGGAGTCTAGTTTCTGAGCTGTGTATTGTTTCAAGGAGGGAGAGCTTCACGCGAAAAGATGGGATTGATTAATTGAATGAACAATTTATAGAGATCTGTCAGTGGGTTGGGATGACGACTGGAAGGCAGCTGCGGCGTAAATACGGCTTCATTGGAAAACTACTTTTTCCACTGAGGTAACAGAAGTGATTGTAAATATGACCTCACATCAAAGGTCCTGGCCCGGGCCGAGCCGAAGTGGCCACAAATATCCGAGTTCATCAAGATGAAGTGTTTAACACGATTCCCAACAGCCAGGAAACTTGGTTTTGGTTTACCTTCTGGTTGTGGAACAGCAGGTTTAAAGCGGATTTGCACGGAACCCTTCACCACGTGTTGTCTGCTGCGCCGATGACTCATTGAGCTTTTGTCAAAAAAAACCTTATTATTCAATAGATTTGTGGGAAAACTGCCTTTTATTTTGTAACAGCCGAGTGACTAACGTATGAATGAAGTGAAAAACAATGCTACTGAAATTAAAATATTGATAGTGTCGGGACAGCTTCCAAGTCGCTCATTTTTCTCAAAATGAAAATGTTGCCTTACATTTCTGCTATGGAAATTCCAAGTACTCTTCGTAGCGATGAGCTCAATGAACAGATGGCAGTGGTGTTACAAAACTTGCGTACATGAGACGCACAGTATTAGCGAAGAAGATTGTGCTCTGCAATGACTCAAGTGTTTCCCCTCAAACTGCATTTCCTGGTGCAGCAGGCAGCGATACATCGGATTGTCCGACATGCACAAATAGAAAGTGGTTTGGGGTAAGGGGCGGAGCTCCTTAAGGTTCTTTCTTGAAATACAATAATATGTCACTTAGTATATATAGTACCACATGTCATGGCTGAAGGATTTTTTTGTGGGAAAAATGCAAATTTTCCGATAGATATTGCGATTTAGCTCTTCAAATCAAGTGTGAGTGCAATATTCAAAATGCACAGTTGCATTTACAAAACTTCTTTTGTTGCATTAATCTGAGGCAAGAATGAAAACTTTGGTTAAGAATGTCAAATTTATGTACTCGGAAAAATGTTCCTAGATGCGGGAAGGAGTCATCTGCTTCTGGTGCAGGTTGCTGTTTTTGCTGTTTTTCTCCCAGTTTGAGTCGCCTAAATACTCGAAATTAAGTAGCAACTGGAGCAAGTTACCTTGAGCATTGCACGAGACAATGTCGGGTAGAAAGAGCACATGAGCTCACAATAGATTGTGGGCCGTGGCTGCCATTTTTTAACTTTGTTTACATGTGAAGTAGATGCTGTGCTGCAAAGATAGACTCAACAAACACATGGGAAAAGGGAACGAACCCGCTGGTCACACTCCAGAGTGGAAAATGACGGACGATCACGTGATGGTCTGACATATTGAACCCAACACGATACATCGCTCATCCCTACCCCACATGATCATGAGGTCTCACACTAAATATATCAAGTAACATCACAAGCAAAGTAGCAATGTTAGCTTATGATCGTCACTTCCTCATCTTGACTCCGAACGAAATGTCTTATTTGAGTCACTTAAAATGTGAGCGTCCACTTCAAGGTCAGCTCTCAGGAGTGAGGAGTGTGTCGGCTCATCACAGGGAGCGACGAGTCGTGGTGGATCCAGATGGTCATTGGAAACACCACCACTATGTCTTCATAAGTTCTCGTCTCATTGAAAACCTAAAACAAATCCATTTCGGTGCTACTTTCCTAACAAACACGGACGATCGCGTCACCTCCTTGCTGATGGAATAGACCTTCATGATAAACTTCTCCAACACTATTTGGAACTGCCCTGCATCTGGTTCCCCCTGTGCTTCAGCTAACTGGACCCCTGGTGGATGTACTTCATGCCTTTATTCGGGTCATGAACCGCGGCGATGGCTTCACACTCTCACCGTTCTCCTCCAACTGTTGCAGACCTCTCGCTCCGAAGGAGTGCCAGCGGCCAGTGGAGCCCCCGGAGCTGCTGATGACGGCCTGTTCCCGACACTGCAAGAACGGACACTGCACTCCAACTGGCAAGTGCTGCTGCAGCCCCGGCTGGGAGGGGCCCTTCTGCCGAGTCGGTGGGTTTCAGATCTTCCCCTGTCGTGCAAATGAGTCACCGTTTCCCTTCCTGTTTCAAACACATGAAGGGATATAAGCAATTTCTTGTTTTTGCTGTTAACCGCAACCTTTCCTGTCCGTCTGTGACTCCAGCCAAGTGCACGCCGGGCTGCCACAACGGAGGCGTGTGCATGGAGCCCGACAAGTGCCTGTGCAAGAGCGGCTACTCCGGGGCCCAGTGTGAGAAGAGCGAGAGGGGAATGCCCAACGACCAGGAGAAGGACGGCATCCTGGACCACATCATCGGCGTCACCTCCTACCTGCTGGACCTGACAGGCTACATCGCATAGAAGTGGGACGTCTGTAATCCTGAAGAACACAAATCTACCTAGCACCACCAGCAAACTCCAATGAGGTCTCCGTAACATTACCTCCGAATGGCCCTCAAACTCACTCACTCACACACAAAGCATACGCTCACATCACCAAACTCTTTTGCCTATAAGCTACTGGCTCATGAGCACCAGGCCTGGCATCCAAGCCGTGTTTCTGAGAGCTGCGGACGGCAGCGAGCTGACGGATCTTTGGCTCAGTCAGCCAGAACAGGACTTACATGAGACAAGTCGATAAAGGGACGAGCCAAGAGCAGCGTGGTTGGTGAGCCGTCTTCACAGACTTCACCTCACTGTCAAGCCAAGAACAGAGAGAGCATGGATCCCACGGAGCCTACAAACCTGGAAGGACGAATACAAGAGGTCAACCATGTTGTCGTGCTCCTGGTCCTGGTGTATTTAGTTTGTGGGCACATTGTCATGAAAAGCTAAGATTGTAAACAGTTTGTGTACCATGTTTCGTGCGTCCAGAGACCAGCCACAGACTGTTACAGCCACACACAAGTGCACATGCAACCGCTCGGTTTACTGTTAGCACTCCAAAGCTCGGAGAATCAGAAAGGTTGGATTTAGTCCACGGAATACTTCAGTTCTGGAATCACTAAAGTACAATTTCAATTCAAACTTATTTTTTCTTTTATCATAATGTATCATTGGATTTCAGTAGGTCATCGAACACACTAAATACTAGCTGACTCCCTCCCAAAAAAGGATGTCGGTTTGACTTCATTTGACGGTAAAACACACACAACATCGGTGTTACATTATTCAACGTCCAGACTTCGGCAGCCTCAGACTGACTGTTTTCAAGGAGTTCAATGACCGAACCCACCGTCTCGAACAGAATCCCCTCAACGCTGAAATTAAGAAATGCTAAATAGCATTAGCCGCATAAGTCTAAATTCTTCCTGTGATTCCCAATAAAAGAAAGAGAGACTCCACGCTCCACGACGGCGCGTTACTCAAACGGTTATAGGGAAGCGACAGCGATGTACAGTCTGACAGACCTTATCTACTTAGCGTCTGCACCACAAAGCTACAACATTTTCACTGTGCTTATAGTCGAGTGTGTTTTTCAACAATGTGGGAGAGTTGTTCGGAATAAGCACTGACACTGGTGTTGTATTGACAATGTCCTCACCTGCATCAGAATGAAATATCGCCATGAAACGTCGGGAAAATAACATTAACATTTCTGAACTCCCTCCATGCTTATTTTTCTGTTCGACCATTTCCCACAAAACACCTTTTTCCCACTCACGGTCTCATAGTTAATTGAAGTCCTGTGTCTGTCTCTGGCTCTTTTTTTTTTTTTTGCTGAATGAAATCAACTCTCCAGATGGAACTTTTTTGCTGTAAAATGGACAAATATAATATTTTTTTAGCACTTAATGTGAACGTTGCATTGTAGCTGCTGAGACAGCATGGTGTGTGAATAGAATAACCATTTTCACTATTTAAGTAGTTACACAAATAAAATAATTATTTAAGTTCTTTATGTCATCGTACTGTATGTGACCATTTTGTATTCATGTATTGTAAATAAAACTAAGGATAACTTTGTTTCTCTTCAGAAATATCAATATGTCTATTAAAATTTATAGCATGTCTGGATTGTCTCCTATTTGATGCGGTTTTCGTTCGGTGTTGTTGGGATTGTCACCACCCTCCTCCTCACCAGCGCCTCCTAATGTGGCCCGACTAAACGCGAAACCTTCCTTCAACCGTTCGTGTTCTTTTCATTTGTACGGAGGCTGCGTTGTACACAATAACAAAGCGCCTCGTGGGTCAGCTGATCGGTCCGCGCATGTTGTTTTTTCCGGCTTTTTTCGGGGTCGTTCGAGTTCTGGATTTTCGTTCGAAATCCGAAGCAAAAAAATCTCAAAATCTCAAGTCCAGGACGTTGGAAAACCGAGAGCGGGCTGTATATAGATGAATGTATCTTCCGTGGTGCCTAACTGTCTATTCCAAAGTCGATTCGTTTTTTTTTCGTGACGCCAAATGGAAGCAAAAACCCGTACATGTTAAAGCAGGAAGTAGAAGACATGCTTGCACATGCTGCCGTCTTTTGCTAATGTGTTCCACGTGAGGCAGAAAGTGCCCCCGAAATCTTCAGTTAAAGTTTCATTGACTGATTAAAAAGTTTAAAAACATCCGACCGCAGATGTGACGTCATCGGCCGCACACGGTTTGTACCTTCAACCAAATGGAGTTTTCATCTCTGTTCGATTTGCAGAAGAGTTTCTGATGTGACACTACTATTCCATCTCTGAGTCAGAGACATCAAGATAGAGCGACAGAGAAGAGCTCAACACTTATTTGCTGTTGCTGTCATGTAAAAAGGAGAAGCCAAAGTAGCGCGGTGACGTCCGGCTTGTGAGGAGGCGGGTGCTTGACCTCACTGCTGTTAACTGCAAAGGTCATGACGGCTGCCATGTCGCCATGCGGCGTCGCGCCGTCGTCGCTCACGAGTGTTTCTCTACAGGCAGAGGAACACACGCGAGAGCCACCGTTGATGGCAATATTCATTTCCTTCTCAAAATACCAGCAAGGTTCCGTGTTGTATAACGATAGCGAGCGCAGACCACCCACCTCACGCTGCTCCCCCAGACACTGGCGCACAGACGGAGCAATATCTGAGCCCGACCGAGTCGGTCGACTGGAGAGTCCGAGCCATCAGAGGCGTGTGTACTGCAGCGGACGCTTGGATTTACACTCCGTCGCTGGCGTAAATCGCGACTTTTGATTTAAAACGCTTTTCTTTTTCCACCCCGACGGGCCCTGGCCTGCATATCGTTCTCAACCAGTGTAACCCAGTACTTTGAATAAACATGAGGAGCCTGTGTAGCAAATATTTGTAGGACAGAGATGGCTGGAAGTGCATGTCATCATACTGTATACATGAGTGCAAGAGTCAGCACAAGCAATACTTATAGGGTAACACCCAGCTGAGGTGGTATGTCAACAATCCGTAATAGCAGTCGCTCGTTTTATCGCTTATCCTGGGGCAGTAGGGACAGGAGGATCAGTGCCTGGTTTTCATGGTGACAAAGCTCTGGCCCCCATTTAGTTGTAGTAGATCAACTGTGGCAGCAAGTGAAAGACGAAGTGATGGGGGTAAAAAGAATGGAATGGATCAGAGGCGAGGGCTGAAACCAGGGGAAGAAAAACACAAAATACTGCACTTTCTGGCGACGACCTGTGGTCCTGACCCAAGTCTAGTGGGTTTTCACTCAACAGACTCAAGAGTCAATTCCATTTGGTCCAATAAGCCAAGGTACATTAGAACCGTGCTTTTGGTTCGGGACGATCATGACGGGGTGAGATTGTTGCCCCGGGCGGTGTCGTCTGATGGCAGTTGAAGTACTGTAATAACACTGTAATAATAACATTGATCACAAACCAATCACCCCCTGCTGAGCAGAAAAGAATGGGACATAGCCCAGAGCAGGTCGGAGGGGGAGGAGGAGGAGGTAACCACCTGCACAGTGGGGGGTCCATTTGGTTTGGTTGAAGCCCCTGGAGCTGGTGAGGTAAGAGGAAGCAAGTGCCAGAACAGGAAGTTGACAGATGGAATTAAAGTTGGTGTCGCCATCACTCTGTGTCGTCACTCAAGTTGTGCGTCCCTCCCTCATCGCGGATGACGGACGACGCAGGAAGTAGAGTCGTCAATCATTCTGAGGAGCGCTGGGTGAAGAGGAGAGTGCAGGCAGGATGGACTGGCTGCAGAGGACTGACAGAGTAAGACAGCAGAAAGTCGCTCAGAGGGAGGCTGTCGCTGAGATGTTTGGAGTCCTGGAGTCCTGTTCCAGTGTGGGAAGTTCCCAGTCTTCCAAGGCATTATTGACGCTCAAAAGGAGCTCGCCAGTCGGAACATTTGTTGCTGTGTTTCTTCAGTTGACTTTGGGCAAATATCACTCTTCCACTCCACCTTAAATCCCTGGTTATGTCTTCTTCATGACCATGTATCGGGGGACAAATGTTCCCAGTTGTTTTCCTTGTTGTGGTGGAGAGTCCAGCAGAAGCTGTTTGGACGTCAGCAGAGGGAAATGAGTCTCGCGCAGGCTGCTTGAAACCAAAGTGAATTCTTTTGCGTGAAACACTTGCTTAGTTTATGATACACAACTGTCAAATGAGGTCGGTTAAATACGTCGTACACTTCACTTCAGCCCTGACTGTGACATGACGGTCTTCAAATGACTCGCCAGCTCTTCTGGTTGAGCCTGTCAAATCAAAACGCTCTAATACGGACCTGGGCAAAGCGCGGCCTGGGGGCCATATGTGGTCCGTTGCCTGTATTTTCGTGGCCCGTTTCTTGTGTATTTTCTGCCATTCTTGTGTTATTCTTGTCCCTCGAAACACAATGAAGTAATACTGAAAATATATCTTGAAATAAATTGCCTTTTTATCTTGAAAGATAGAAAATGAAATATTTCAATAGGTTTCATGGCATATTTACACTTCTTCATATCCTTATCTTCTGCGCTTCATTTTGTCCTTGTTACTTAAGTATTGATATGTATTTCTCCATCATGTTTTTGTAGTCACCGCTGCCTTTCTTTTGTCATGGTGGCCCCCCCCAACCGTAACAGTGTCTAATGTGGCCCACCTCTGCACCTCTGATATCATCAACAGCTCCTCCTTTCTTCCAAGTGTTGGAGGTCTTCCAGGCCTGTTGACGTGCTGGAGCAGCTCCACCATGAGATGGAAAGACTTCATCTCCACTTTGGCTCGGGAGCGTCTCAGTCGCCGCGACCCAGGAATGCGAAGTGATGAAACTGCCGCAGCTCAGGCTTCCCTCCTGGTCCTGGATCTCCTTATCAAAACTGTTGACGCTGGCGTGACTCTGCCAACACCACCCATGTTTCTGGAAAGGTCTCCTGATGACAAGCTTTTCCAGTCGCACTTGGCTCCGGCATTAAATGTTTCCACTCTTGTCTAATTGCAGGGTTTCACTCAGCGCCGCGCCGCAACACTGCAGCGGCCGCTGCTACATGTGCGTTTGATGTCAACATATCATGTCTTGTTTCTGATTAATCGAGCGCTCTCACATCTGTGTTTGTCTTAGTTTGGCATTGTTGTGCTCATTTTTTGGAGGCGACTGTCAGCGCGTCCAAATTCCAGCGCCTTGATTTATGTGAGAATATTGGCTCAAGCACGTGTAAACATTTGTCGGCATTAACAGCCTGTTTATCTGTGTGTGTTTCTGAAGTGACGTGATCTCATGTGTTGACTCTGAAAGGCAGCAGCGAAGGAGGACGACTCCAGTTCTGATCTCTGCCTAATGGGGGCGACGGCGTGCCGCGGTCACTCATCGTGTGACAAAACAAACAGCCGCGAGCGACCACCTCGGAGATGGTTTGCTTTCACGCATGTTACGTTTCGCCGCGCTGTTGTCAGCCACCTTCCACTCGGAGTTTCAAGCTTGTTTACTCTGGGATCACAACACTGACTCACATCCGTAAAATGATGCAATTTAGGTTCCCACTGGGAGTCAATCTGTCAGGTGAGGGAGGAGAGGCAGAGCGGACCACAGCGCAGGTCCAGCGTTTCACGGTATTAGATGGAGAAGCACTAGACACAACATAGCTCCTGTCTCACCAATGTCTCCCAACTTAGTTGCAGCATGTAAAAAGTGAAAATAAAAAGCCTTTAAACATCCTTTATTTTGATAAAATCACATCAAATTTCATCAAGTTAAGGTTCTAAGACATAACAATAATGTGAACACACACTCTATAGGGAGGATGCCAGATGGTTCTGTCATGATGGCTCAGGAGAACAGACCCGAATGCTAAGATCGTAGCTGGCTAACAGAGGACAACGACGTTTAATTTAACAAGGTTTAATACACAATAAACAAAGAGATAACATGGCACAACTAGGAAACGAGGAACTCGAGGAACGAGGAAGACGTTGCCACCCAGACGTGGAGCGAGGGAAACGCTCAAGGATGAGGGAAAAACCTGAAACAGAAAAGAGGCGAATTATAATCAACTTCGAAAAATGCTCAGTGGTGGAATAAACACATGAGAAGCAACAAGAGAAAACAAAACATGAGAACAAAACTGTCACACGAAGCAAAAGGGCTGCTAGAAAAGGACAGAAAATAAACAAAAGAAACTAAGGAAGTGGCATAAAAGGCGCGCACAATCGATAGATATTAAAAAAACGCTATAAAACAAAGTCTCACGGGGATCTTTACTGGTGGATGCAGAATAACCATCTGGCAACAAAGACTGGAACGAAGGTGTTGAAATGAGTTAAATACAAAACAGGAAAAGGAAACAACATGGAAGAGAAAAGGAAGTAGCTAAATTTAAGCAAACATGACAGTAATATTGAAATTGGTTGATCAAAATTCATGATATGCAAAATTTGTGCTAGAATGATCCGAGATCAGTTCATGGAGGCAGAAGGCGGAGCAAAGAGGCCCAGACTTTCCTCTCACCAGAAGCTACTCCATCTTCTCTGGGGATTCAAGGCCAACCGAGCGTTTTCATCTTTCCAACAGACAAAGAGATGGAGGACTAGCGGTTCGACTGTGACTCTCCCAGATGACGGAGGTCATCACCCTCTTTCAGAGGAAGAGTCCTGCCGCCCTCCCAGAGAAAACCCACAACATTTCAGTCACTACCCAGAGTAGGAACCACTGTTAAATCAATAGCTCTGTTCCTCACCCCGACAGATTGACAGAGAGTCAGAGCTTACGATCCATCTTGACCCAAAACTACGTGAACACAGCCACAAAAAAGCCCCATTAAAAGTGAGTATCACTTCAGTCTGACGGTAAAACTCTTTAGCTTTGAAAGGCGAGGGCCTTAAAGGAGATACGGTGTTTAGGTAACTGCCCTCTAAACGTGTTTTCAAACCTAGCAGACAGCGTTCTGACCAAACTCGCGCGACTGACGTCTGCGACGGGTGCGTGGGTGGCAGGCCCGGCGTCTGACGCACGTATACAACTTTGAATGTGTGACATATTTCTTTGTTTGAGTTTGTGTATTTGTCCAATCTCTACAAATGTGCACGTCACCGTTAACACATTGCTCTTTGTCTGCGTCGTCTCTGCTTGATCCCGGGCCGCGCTAGGTAAACAGCCGGTGTCGTCAGGAATGGACCACCTACGTCTTCCTTTCCATGTGGGGGAATCTCCTAAAAGCAAAGCAACAAAATATCCCGAAACACTTCTGACAGAGCGATGCGGCGTTTACGGCAGCGCTCGTGTGGCGGTATTGTTTTATTAGTGTGTGTATACACTGGCTGCGTCTTGGCAGGGCGCCGTGTTTGCCTTCGCTTTTAATCTGCAGGCTCATCGGAGGCTTACAGCAGTCAACAGAGGGACGTCCGCCCGCCTCACTGCAAACACAAGGCTGACACTGGGCTCTGTGTCTGTGTGTGTGTGTGTGTGTGTGAGGCAGAAGCGAGTTCGAGTTAGTCGCGCATGTGCAGCTCTCCAGTCTTGGCCTTTAATGGCAACTTTCCACCCAGCGGTGTGGTGTGTCTGAGCACAGCAAGACACCTGTCCACATATCACGGTGAAGGCAGTAGAGCTCTAACAGTCAGATTCAATGGGTTTGGGCTTCAAATCTCATCTATTCTGGAAACTTTGTATGGATCTTAGGTCAACTCATGATGTGGGTTGCTACATCAGCTTGGTTGGTCCCAGCTATTGCCTTGAAATGGACCAAATGAACTGAAATCTCTAAGTTGATCTGTGATTTTCTGAACCTGGAGCTCGATGTGACCCAAGAAATCGCCTCAGGTGACATGGACTTCCACTCCTCTGTTACCCCACACGTTCCGTTT